>NC_133325.1:597986414-600644055 GCF_042186555.1 Aquarana catesbeiana
TTCCCTCCTCCCTCCACCCTCCCCACTGGTCCCTCACCCATCCCCCTTCCTTTCCATCTCCTTTCCTTTAATTTAATCTTCCACCACACCACACCATTCATTTTACAATTGTTCCCATCCTTGGCTTTCACTAGATGCATTCCTTTCCACTCCTTGCACACTGCTATTTATTTTCTCACTTCCCACATCCTCACTATTCATCTTCCCCGTATTCTTATCACCATTTTCATCATTGTCACTATGTTTCACCTGTCCCGTGTGTGGCAATTTAGTTTACCTTATTATGACATACATTATCTTTACTATCCCCGTCATTCTTTAGCCCCCCCAGGTCGCCGTGGGAGATCACCCCTTGGTGGTGGGGTTGTGCGCCTGGGCTCGGTTGGGACATGGGTAAGCAGATTCGTCCCCCCTTTCCCCATGTATTGCATATTACCTTTGTTAATCTTGATGCTGTAACATAAACTTTATTTACATTGTTCTTGTCCTTTGGTCAATCTCATTATATGTCTTCTTATCTGTTAGGCTCAGACTGTTTAGTCAGAATCAACTATCTCCAGATTCCCTCCTGATGAAGCGGTTTGTCCGCGAAACTAGTCGAGGAATATGATATCTGAGATGTCGTGCTGTACTGTATACTAATGATCCCATTGTTGACATATTTGTATTTGTATGTAGTTTTATTGTATTAATTTCGATCTGTCCCCTGCATCAATAAATTAACTTTCAATTTCACTACTACTGTTTATGCCTTAAATTGTTACCAACAATTACTGTACCGCAATAGTCCAAATATGCCAAAACTAAGACTGAATCAGAATTGTTTTTCTTTTTTTACATGTTTTCTAAATCTGTTCAAAGGTTTGTGCTGAAGAATAAGGAAATTGGTTGCTAGTTCAGCAGAAGTAAACTTGGATGCATGTTCTGGACATACACTGAGAAATAAAGTGCATTTTCTCTGAGTACTGGGAGCATATGGAAATCTATGCAGTCCTAAATTATTATTTTTGCCTTTCCCATGGTAGGGTTTACAGGGAGTTTTTCGGTATCTGTATATACCATGGTATTTTTATTCATCGTACATGAATCAAGGTTTAATTACAATCACAGTTCACACTTTACAGCATCTTTGAGATTTATGCTGTGGAGATTTTATCCTATATGGTCCATAAAAGGCCAAAAAGCAGGTTGATTTCACTTTCTTGGCGTTAATATTCGTGCATGCCAAGGGACTCGACGTACAGGATTTTAGGACCATTATTGGTAGAAGATATTAAAACATGCTTACTAAAAAGACTGTTTACACACAGTTATGTATAGTTATGTTTTATAGAATAAAACTTAAAGCGATTTGTAGCTTAGTTGCTTAGCAATAGAGTTTGAGCAATGTTTTACGGCCAATGGCAATCGCCTTGCTTCCACCTCAATGGCTTAGCTACAAATTTCTGTAGGAGAGTAATTTGCAGCAAAGCACTCTGAACTAATGATCTAGCTTAACCTGTGGCAGCAACAAATGGCTAGCAACAAAAGCCATTAAATTTGTTAGGTACAGATTTTTGGTAATTGCTAGCGATTTTCAGCAATTATTCAATGCTACAACAATTTACACTAAACCACACCATTTTAAATCAGATGTTTTAACCACTTGAAGATCACCTAATGTACATGTACGTTGCAGATTTTAAAGCGGATGTCCGCCGAAAAAGAATTATTAAAAGCCAGCAGCTACAAACACTGCAGCTGCTGACTTTTAATATATAGACACTTACCTGTCCAGGGAGCCCATGATGTCAGCCGAAGCCGATCCGTCGCCTCGCGGCTGCTGCCGCCGCCATCCTCGGTAAGGGAATAAGAAAGTGAAGCCGCATGGCTTCATGGTTTCCTACTGCGCATGCGAGAGTCGCGTTGCTCGTCCTCTCTGGTCCCTGCTGTGTTCTGGGACCTGTGTGTCTCCCAGAATACAGCGGGGGAGGACAGTGTAGACGCCGGAAGTGGCGTAGGTCACCGCAAGCGCCGCGGTGATCTATGCCAGGAAGTGGGAGCAAATACCTGTATTAGACAGGTATCTGCTCCCTCCTCCCCCCTGAAAGGTGCCAAATGTGACACCAGAGGGGGGGAGGAATCCAAAAAGTGGAAGTTCCATTTTTGGGTGGAACTCCACTTTAAGTGGTATAAATCTGTATTTTTTTTCAGGAGACGACCTGCTTTTTTTTTTTTTTTTTTTTTTTTTGCAAGTCACTTTAGCAGCTAATTAGCTGCCGGATGGCTGCTGGCTTGCGACAGAGTTGATTTAGGATGGGAAGGCCACCAATCATCAAAATGTTATAGGAAACGGGAAGCGACAAGTATTTTGTCACTTGCCATTTCCCAGATGTAAACAGCATTATTTTTAAATTGTGAAAGCATCTGATCACACGGATATCTTGGTGTGATCAGATGCTTTTAAGGGAAGAGGCGACATCTGGGGTTAAAGACCTCAGATTCCTCCATAAAGTACCTGTCACTGCCTATTGCTGTCACAAGGGATGTTTACATTACCTATGACAGCAATAAAAGCTATTAAAAAATATTGAATTAACAGTGAAAAAAAATAAAACGTGTAAAACGGCAATCACACCACACATGAGGTATTTCCACGAATAGCGAGAGCAATAATGCTAGCACCAGACCTCCTGTTCAGCTCTATTTTTAAATACAGTAGTTTGGTGCCATTCCACATTCGCATACAATTTTAAAGCTCAACATGTAAGGTATCTTTTTACTCGGCTGAACACTACATTTTAGCAAAAAAAATGGGTATTATATTGTGCTCGTGTACATTAAAATTCACGTAATGAGCAAATACCGTCTGACAAAAAAAAAATTAAAAAAATAGCAAAACCCATTATATTCTATAGGGCATCTGCTAATAAATAAAAAAAACAAAAAAAAAAAAAACAAAAAAAATATTATATTATAATATATATATATATATATATATATATATATATATATATATATATATTTATATGTTTGGGGGTTGTAAGTAATTTTCTAGCAAAAGAATACTGAAAACACAAAGTGTCAGAAAAGGCCTGGTCTCATTAACTGGCCACTATTTCTAGCACTTTTCAGCATCCTCTCATTTATTAAAGCAGGGAAAGGCTACATATTGCGCAGAAACACACACGCAGAAACACACACACACACACCCCAACTAAATGAAACATTTGTATGGATGGCAAAAAAAAAAAAAAAAAAAAAAAAAAAAAAAAAAAACAAACAGTTTATACAAAACTGAAATTAACTTCTATAATATTAGAACTAAGTTCACAAATCGTCATACAAACCAATTCCTACATAAAATGATTATGTAAAAACGTACCTCATCCGATATTTGCTGTGCAAGGCGTATTGCTACGTTTCTCAACATACATTCTGAAGTTGGATTAGGAATGTTCTGCAGGGCATTTTGTAGCACCACTGCTTGATCATGTGTAGCCTGGAGACACAAAGTAGCAATAGATATTACCAACCACAGTTATAGGTTTGCAACTCTGACAACATAAACCCATAAATATTTACTGGTGTGACTGTAAGCATTTTACAAAAAAGAAAATATACAGTAAAACATTATCAATATCCTGCATACAAAAAATGGTTCACAGGTAAAACAAAAAAATTATGTATATACACAAAGTATATATACACACTTAGGCCTCGCGCATCTGCCATAGGCTTACATAGAGGCGATTTTACACACACACAAAAAAAAAAAAAAAAAAAAAAAAAAAAAAACGCTTAAAGAGGAAGTAAACCCTTGTGTGTTTTACTTCCTCTTTATTTCCCTGCAAAGGTAAAGCATAATGGGCTACTATGCATCGCACAGTAGCCCATTATGTGTCACTTACCCGAAACCGAAGCCTGCAATTTCACCGCTGTCCCCACTAGCAGGGAGCGTCCATCTTCACCCCTTTTCCTTCCGGGGCCACGAACTGCGGCTCTGTGACTGGCCAGTCACGTGATGTCACTCCCGCGCATGCACGCGGGAGTCGCCAGTCATGGCATTACCCGATGTGCCCTAAGATGTGCATGCGCCATAGACATCTTTTTTTTGTAAATATTGCCTAAAACGTGGAGGTATGTGAGATATTTCAATCACCTACAGGTAAGCCTTAATATAGGCTTACCTGTACATAAAAGTGGTTGTGTACAGGGTGTACAACCACTTGAAAGTATAACTAAAGGGAAGGCTTATTTTGCTCTCTGCACCCCCCGTTAAGGAGATTCACCCTCTCTTGTCATGCTTATTATCATTGAAAGTGAAAGTAAAGAAAATCCCAATATTTTACAACAGAAAAGTAATAGGAGGGGACATTTTCCAATGGGGACACCAGTTCTAGTGACCTGGGGTTCACTTAATTTGCAGGGATTTCCTCTGACTTCCTGTTTGGCTATGATACCTGAAGGGAGGGGAAACCTCCAAAATGGCACACAAATGGTGAAAACAATTCGGACAGGGGTTATATCCCTTCCCTTGCTGTATCCAAGATATATATATAAAAAAAAAAAAAAAAGTTATGCCTATAGTTCTATATTAACCGCTTAACCACATGCCAACCAGCGCACAACGATGTACATCGACACAATGGCACGACTTGGCAAATGGGCGTACAGGTATGTCCCCTTTAAATTGTGGACTCGATGTCCGCCAGGGGCCCGCGATTCTGTCACGGAGCGGCAGAACGGGGGGATGCCCATGCAAACAAGGCGTTTCCCTGTTCTGCCTAGCAACATGACAGATCTACTGCTCCCTGTCATCGGGAGCAGTGATCTTGGTCATGTTCTAGTGAGACAATTCCCCCATCCAGAGTTAGAATCACTCCCGAGGACACACACAACCCCTTGATCGCCCCCTAGTGTTTAACCCCTTCCCTGCCAGTGTTATTTACACAGTAATCAGTGCATTTTTAGAGCACTGATCGCTGTACAAATGACAATGGTCCCAAAATAGCGTCAAAAGTGTCTGACGTGTCCGCCATAATGTCGCAGTCATGATAAAATTCGCAGATCGCCATTACCGGCATTGGATTTGTTGGCTAACAAATCCACCTCTGGGAGGCCCCATTTCTCTAGCTGGAAGATTTCCCTGTTTACTGGCCATTCTGACTCATACACTCCACCAGGTGATTGTCCACTCCCTTTAGATGGACTGCGGATATTGACTTTAGGTTCCTCTCAGCCCAAGAAAAGATGGCGCTCGTTAGTTTGATTAAGGACGGACACTTTGTTTAAATAATAGATTGCTACCTCACTGTCCAAAAGGACTTGTATGTGGTGACTTTTCAGCTCTCTGGCAAATGCCCTTAGCGCTTCCCAGATCACTTGCAACTCCCTCCAGTTGGCTGATCTTTGGGACCGTCCTTTCTTTCAGCCCCCCAAGGGCTACTCTTGAACCCCAGTGGGCCCCCCAGCCCCAAGCACTGGCGTCCGCGGTGATGAGATAGGAGGAAGGTTGTGTCCAGCGATTCCTGCACTCCGTCCCAGCTGTTCAGGGTATTGTAAAAACAGTTTGCTGCGCTTAGGGTTGATCACATTCATGTAAAGATGCAGAACACACAAAAGATGAATAAAGTCCCATTAGGTGATGAAACAAAAGTGCTTGTGCTTAAATTGACATCTCCTGTGCAATGGTGTTCAGACTAGGTGCCCCGCATAGATGTACACTCACCCTGGATGTTGACCAACTATCGCTAGTATGGTCGTTTAAGCATGTGGGGATACCCCTAGAGAGCCTGTTGAAATGACGTCTAATGCATGAATGCACCTCATAAGTTTGGATGGAAATGACAAAGGAGCACCTTCATTGCGCAATGCCGTAAAACCAAGTTTATTGAATAAACAAATTGAAATGATTCACTCACATTTAAAAGTGCTTTATAGTCCTGGCACCTGGGCACCCGGCGTGTGTAGCAGGTGATTATTAAGGGTAACCAGCCCAGATAGGTAAAGCCGCTGTTTGCGGTGTTCAGCTTCATTCTCGGGTAGTTTCATATGGGCGGAGGTAACGCAACGATGTGGTGAAACCTTCGAAATTTTGGCCTGTCACAAAGCCATCATCAGGAAGTAGGACCACTTGAACTGGATTCGATATACTGAGGATAATCAGGGAAGGCTAAGTGCATTTGGGGTAGTCTTTTCCCACTGTGGGAGGAACTGCCCCAATCTCCCTCCCTCGGAATCAAGTCACAGGGATTTGGTGGTTTTCTTAGGAGAGGAAAAAAGGACACCTTTCTGCTTCCCCCTTCCCCATTGTTTCTTAGAGTTTGACCCTTTAGAGGTCTGTCCCTGTGATGGCCCTTGTCTTTGGGGGCAAAAAAAAGATTTCCCCTTACTTTTGATAGGAAAAGCCTTTTTCTTGTCTGCAGTACGGTCTAGAACTTTTTCTAGATCTTGTCCAAACAAGAGGTCTCCTTCAAATGGTATGCCACACAGCCCAATTTATTTTTAGGAATTTATTAGGGCAGCGGTCCTTGCCGATAGCTTGACCAACTCAGCAGACGCGTCTGCCATATAACCTGCCGCCTTGAGCAGCATGGGAAGAGAATCAAGAACTTCCTTCCTGTAGGTCCCACTTTCCAAATGGCCTTTTAACTGGTCCAGCCAGACCTCCAAATGACAAGCCACTGTTGTTGTAGCTATTCAAATTTGTCATGGCTACTTCCCATGACCTTTTCAGCAGTACCGCCATCCTCTTGTCCATGTCCTCAAAGGCGAGGTCCATTGATCTGGTGCACTGGGAAAAGGCTCCGTCCACTTTGGGCACTTTGTTCCAAATACAGGCGGAATCCTCACTGAAGGGGAATCTCCTCTTCAGACTTTTAGGAACTTTATCACTCTTTTTTTCCGCCAGTGAGATGTGTACCGGAAATACCTTGTTTTGGTCTTCTTTCAGGGTCTGATACATCTGGTCATGTAGGGACAAGGAGGCCTTCTTTTCTTTGATATCTAGCGTCTCGTAAATTACCCCCAATAAGGCATCGACCTCCACGAGCGAGAGCCTGTATCTGGGTGAACTTGTCCCTTGGCTCGGAATATCTTTTGATGATGGCGTCTCATTTAGCTCATCCAAAGAATCCAATCCCTCTCCTCCTGATTCGTAACCCTCCTCTGGGGCTGAAGCAGGGGGAATTGAGGCTGGTTGTTTTGGGGTTTCAAGGTTCGACAGCATTGACTTAATGGCCTTCATTTCTTTCTGAACACCAGAAATCAAATTCTTTGCATAACCCCGTTGCCTCCTTGTAAACCAATTTATCAATACAGGGTTTACAAAGGGGCTTGTTCCACCCTTTTTAAATTTGTTTGTACATGACGGACACCTCTTCTTCCCCCCTGACCTCTCCGGTTCTCTGGGTTGAGCCTGAGACAAGAGAAGGAGAGAAGAGAACGGAGGCAAAGGAAGGGAAAAAACAAAGACAAGCTGCTGTCAGAAAAAAACCTTAGCCAATCAGTGGGTATATACCAACACCTATGTGCACCCCCACCAGCCGCCAGGATTCACATGACTCTTTAGCCTGGATCCCATCTCCAAAAAGGGGGGGGGGGGGGGGGGGGACGACAAAATATGGGTGCCATCATTGAGCCATCACCCCCCTCCAGCGTCCGCCTACCTGAGCTGGGCCGGCACCACTGCTGTCTGGTTCAGTTAGATCAATGCTGTCCTCTGTTCCTTGCTGGAGCATCGCGCTGTAGATCAGGACAGTCTGTGGCTGGCGTTTTTTTTTTTGTTTTGTTTTTAAAGGACTGCTGTGGCTCCGGCGTCCACGCTCGCCGCGTGACCCGGTAGTGGTGCGCCTGAAGTCCCCGCCCTCCTCCTGCGTTCCACAGGCCGCAACTGAAGGCCTACGCCCGCCCCCCCCAGCTGGAATACCATAGTATCCGGCCAGCAGATCGCCGGGAGCTCTGTGCGGGGAACACCTGCCCTCCCCGGGCTATCCTAGAGGACGACGCCGGTACCAGCTCCTAAGCAGCCTGACCAGTGGACTCAGATGCCTGCCATCCTTTCCAGGTACTTGCAGACCTCCTTCTGTCTTAGGCAGCCCCTAGGATCAGGGGAAGTAGAGCTCCATCCAGCCTCCTCCTGCGGTGGAGGATACACAAAGACTGGGGAAGAGGGAAGGAATCCGCCCATTAAAGATCTGAATGTTTCATTTCCTGCCTCCAGAGGTGGAGTCTATCTCTCTAGTGCTGTCCTAGACAGACTAGAGAAATAGATGCTTCATAAGAGGGTAGGGACCTGTATCCTGTAATAAACATCAACAAAATTAGTTTCCCCAGCAAGCCTCAGCTCTTTAGTAAGCATAGTGAGGACCACAGAGTGGAGGGTGGCTGTGTCCTGTATTCCAAGAAATTGATTTTAAACTGCAGCCTGAAGCACCTTGTGACCAAAAGCAGCATCAGCGGAGGCCTAAACAATAACCAAATTAAACTTAAGCCAGCCATGGACGGTTCAAACCTCAGTTGCTATCCATTCTCGGAGGAAAAAGTTCCAACTATTAGCACTGGGTTCAAAATCCACCATGTAAGGACAAGCCTTGTTTTTGTTGATCAAGGGTATGGGGCGTGTTGGACACAAAGTCTACTTGTCCCAAACTGCCAGATTGACGAGATGCAATGGCCCTATGCATTAAATTACATCCACCCCTGATCAAGTTGGAAGTGATGTTAACGCATATAGAGGAGCATAGTAATGCAAAATCTGGGACTAGAGGGAATTATTGCCAATTACTGATTGCACTTTGCTTAAAGTCTATTTGAGAGTAGCTTTTTGTGCCGGTTTTAAGAAAAGTGAGATTTAATGGTATGTGCGATTCTGTTCCTCTTTTCTTCTGAGTTTGGATGGAAAACACTCTGGAGACACCTCTACGTTTATGAGCCCTGTGGATTCTATGCCTATGTGACGGATGTATAGGTCATTGACAGAAGGCGAGTGGTCTCCAGAGGGGAGTACTTTTTGTGCTGTTCACATTCAGAATACAGAAAGAAATTAACACTGGACACTGATTTATGATGTGTAAATATGCAGTACCGCATGTAGCCAGATGTGGGAGGGGGCGCGCCAGAGCCGCTGGGAAACATTTTGTTCCCAAGTGTCTCCGGCGCCACCCCCCAACCTCTGGCCACATGCGGTACTGCATACACTAGCAGTGACACTGGAACAAATTATCCGAGTTAACATTGATTCCTAGATTCCTATGGGGAAACTCTCTTTGATATACGAGTGCTTTGGATTACAAGCATGCTTCTGGAACAGATTATGCTCGTAATCCAAGGTGCTCTAGTACCAGAAGATCACATGTGGATATATTTTTGGACACTATTTGGGCATTTTTGTTTAAGGGACATGTGTTATCTATATTTGGCAAGAGTGTATAGATATTTACATTTTTAATGTACGGTACGATTAGGTTTTGACTCACTGTTGCATTCCTGACAATTATTCTTGCATGATGGTAGCATATTGATGGTAACTGCTTAGGTGTGTTTATGTCGACTATAATGTTTCTGGCAGAAGTTTTGATGTCACAATACGTCAGAGGGTGGGGTGGATGTTTAAATATCTCTGCTCTACTTAAACACATGCCTGGCGAAGGAGTACAAAACATTGCACTTATCTGCTGTGATGTGATGATCCCTCAATTAAACATTTGGATGCAATTTGAAAATCCGTGGTGTGCTGGCAAATATGTATACTGACACTGCTCATTGAGAGGAGGGCATGGCACCTGGTTTTGGAGCATGGAGCGGATTCATTTACTTTGTGCCTAGGATCCTCCATGGTGTAGTGAGGTATAAAGCCCCAGATCTTCCTGCTCCTACCAAGGGCTTTTCAGGGACATGGTTACATCATTGGATGGACCATGGCCCTGAGTCTGTATAGCACCCTGCAGCTAACTCATTGTGTTGCACTAAGTGCTTAGATAAGTGACAAATGCAGGATCCATTACCAAAAGCAACAGTACAGGCTGGGCTGGCCACCATCTTCTACCTGATGGAGTCTGGGTACAATCTCCCAAGGTTGCAATCGAAGGAAAGATGAATGCGCCCAACTACAGGGATATCCTGGATGAAAACCTTCTCCAGAGTGCTCAGGACCTCAGACTAGGCCGAAGGTTTACCTTCCAACAAAACAATGACCCTAAGCACACAGCTAAAATAACAAAGGAGTGGCTTCACAACAACTCCGTGACTGTTCTTGAATGGCACAGCCAGAGCCCTGACTTAAACCCAATTGAGCATCACTGGAGAGACCTAAAAATGGCTATCCACCAACGTTTACCATCCAACCTGACAGAACTGGAGAGGATCTGCAAGGAGGAATGGCAGAGGATCCCCAAATCCAGGTGTGAAAAACTTGTTGCATCTTTCCCAAAAAGACTCATGGCTGTATTAGATCAAAAGGGTGCTTCTACTAAATACTGAGCAAAGGGTCTGAATACTACGGACCATGTGATATTTGAGTTTTTCTTTTTTAATAAATCTGCAAAAATGTCAACAATTCTGTGTTTTTCTGTCAATATGGGGTGCTGTGTGTACATTAATGAGGAAAAAAAAATGAACTTAAATGATTTTAGCAAATGGCTGTAATATAACAAAGAGTGAAAAATTTAAGGGGTTTGAGGGGGTCTGAATACTTTCTGTCCCCACTGTGTGTGTATATATATATATATATATATATATATATATATATATATATATATATATATATACACACACACACACACACACACACACACACACACACACATACACATACTACAAACACACCAAATGGTCAGTTAGTGACACTTCAAGTACTGAATGAACCACATAACAGGTAAGACAGATCTCTGCAGGATACACAGGAACAGTATGAAGGAAAAAAAAAAAGCTTGGGAGTACAATACAGGACACACGCTGAGTAGTCAAGCACTGGATTATAGGCTGGTCACCCCTCTTATAACTTTACCTCACTCTGTAGGTATTCAGTTTTGTAACAAGCAATGCTCGAGATCTTCCTTGATGGGTTCAAAGGGTGGTTTCTGCATCACAGAGAGAACAAAACCGAGGGGCCCAAGGAATCATGCGGTGCTGAAAGAGGGGGGCCTGATCTGGGATACAACTTGAATTGCCATTTTGACAAGGGAAAGCAAGGCCAGACGTTTTTGAAAAAGAATGGACAAAAACCTGTCCTTTTAGAATGCTTAAGGCCATCTTCTGGTCAAGCCCTGATCGTAGACAAGACAGGCTGAGGCACCAATAGTCTTTTAGATGGAAGTCCCTAATGTCTCAGGTGGAGACGATTGAATTTGCAAAGCAGCCTGTCTTTTTGAGCCCTGGACTGCGATAGCTGTATTAAAGTAGTCAGTTGTCCAAAGAATTGTGACATACCTGCAAAAAGATCTGCCTTACTCAAGTAGGCCATAGTGCACGCTTGCCCGAGAATGCAACAACCCAAGTGGAGACCATCCTGTAGCGAAGCCCACATGGCAAAGAGAGCAAGAGGAAAAGAGTAAGTGCCCGAGCACCTTATAAGGGGTTCTAGGCAGTAAAGCGCGTGACTTGTAATGTGATATAACACCTGGTCATCTACACAAGACTAAGCTTTGAGTGGTTTAGTTTTAGTGCCAAGTTTGAAAAGTTCATGCCAAACAGTCCTGGTTTTTATACTAACAGTCAGAGATACAGGGTGACCCCGAGTTACCTGTCTACATTGCTAGTCTTTATATTAGGGTCCAGGCTTTGCATATCAAAGTAGGAACACTTCCGGAGGGGCCTTCAGGGTCAGGGTTTCATAGGCATGGACCACAGTCCTGGACCTGTACAACACCCGGTGGTTAATTACATGCCCTGCACAAAATGCCAAGGTGAGCGCTCACACAGGATCCAGTGCCCAAAGCATCATCACAGGCCTTTCCCACAGCGTGGTGTCTAGGTGAGGTTCCCAAGGTTGCATCAATCAAAATGTATGGTTTCTATTGTTGTATAAGACAGTGAAGTTGAATGAAAAGTTAATTGAGCATCTGAATAAAAAATAATAAGGTAGTTAAGCTAGGAGTGATTTCTCTGAAAGGAATTAGAGGTCCATCACCTTAGGACACTAGCAAAAAACTGAAGAGTCAAAGGGTGGGGTAGGATTATAGGGCGGAGGCCCAGAGGGCAAAAACTCAAAAGCTTGCCAATGTTTAATCACCAGAAGGAACCAGCCTATGCCCCAGGGTCCACCAATACCCCAACTGTATCCTGTACTGTACGATTAAGATATTAATTGAGCTCTGAAACAGAGCAAACCAACCAGTGGTCTTTGTTTCTGGTAAATTGGGCTGTGTTACTAACAACCCTGCCTCTAATCATGGAGGTACAATGCTAACTGTATAAGGTCAACAGAGCATTCACCTAGACCTATTATTGAATTAGCTCAAATAAGTTAAACTTACCGGTGAGACAGGATTTGATCCTTCCACTGGCTGACAAGCCTCAGCAACAGACCGGACATGGCCATACCCAATCGCAGTAAGCAGCAATTTGGCGACTTTCAGTGCGTTAAGATAAGCACTTCTTCTGGTTTCCATATCAGCATTTGGCAGGAAGTTATTCCGAGTAAGCATGCTCAACACAAGAGGCAAACCACCACTTTTGAGAAAGTTGTACTGAAAATCACTGGCATCTTCTCCCAGAGGAGCATTGGCAGGCATCAACAAGGCATAAACAACCTAGAAAAACAGACGTGTGTAATTTGTGGAAGACTTACTTTGACAAAAGAAAAGCACATCTCACACATGAAACAAGCCTGTATTAAACAAATCACTAACCTCTGTTAGATATAAAACTTGAGATGCTGATTGGCCAAAAAATAGCGAATCTAGGGATGAACTCAAGCTACTTTCTCCAAGTTTAGCATGATCTAAACAAATTGCTCGGAGTTTCTCTACTATAGTATTGTCTGAAATAAAGCATAGAAATCACCAATTTGTAGAATACATAAATAAAAGGAACAAATGTATACAAGTACAGTGATACTGATTACAAAGAACACAATCTACACACAAAAGCAGCTGTAGTTCCGTGAAAAGCCTTTAATGTTGGCAGGTAGAATGCAAGCTTGCAGAGATCTTATATGTATAAGTATATCATGATTGATAATTTAACTTGAACAATATCATAGGCTGTCCACTACTCACTCACTTGAATTTGTGACCTTACTGTGTTTTGCTACAAAACTGTGATAAAGGCATCAAGGCAGTAAGTGATGGCCGGCCAACTTGCTACTCATTTTAAAAGTAAAAACATCATTAATATGCTCTTAGGGTTCCATGTAAAAAATATTTGGGTAAAATAGTTACATGGGGAAGGAAAAGAGACAGATTAGGACTTAGTCAATTGAGACTTCTGTAAAACATAATCTATACAGCTTGATAAGGGCCTGTTCACATCTGACCATGTATGCTTCAACAAAGTGACCCAAAAGTGAATGAATTTATTATATTCAAAAGCAGTAGCAACACATTTTCACATCACCATCCTGCTTCTCCACCTCGTCCAATCAGAGAGCACTTTGCATTCATCCAGCAAATGCCAGTCATTCTCTGCATGGCACCCATGAAGAGCGGTCAACCTTCAGTGTGAATTAGCTGCTCAGCACAGGACCCACAATTAAAGTGTAGGTTAACCCAAAAAAAAAAAAAAAAAAAAAAAAAAATGGATCCTGCTCCTTTTAAGCATGTTAAATCACACAGTGCTTGTGCTGTTATTTGGACCCCTGTAACACCTAAAAAACCTGGCTGATCCTGCCAGTTTCTTCCGTCCCTTCTGTAAACTGACCACGGTAATCAATGCTTCTGAGCCCTGACACTGTGGTCAGTTTGCGTGCCTCCGTCACCTGCAGCCCTGCTGTCTCTCCTCTCATGTCCTCCTCCCCCCTCCCGTCCCTCCTTGTAGGCTCCTGTGTCAGGGCCCCCCTGCCGCTGCTTTCATAACATGTCTTACTTTATATAATCTGCTCTGTCTTCTAAGGATATGTCTGTGTGTGTTGTATAATAATAAAAATAAAAAAAGCCGTATATACCTAATCTGAGACTGCTGATTAACGGTCATGTGACGCGCCACATTTCTCCGGCTCTCTCCTCCAGACTGACGTCAGCGGGGGAATTTCGGCCCCTCCCGCTGCATCTGTCAGACGGGGAAAGGAGAAATGCGGCACGTCTCGTGACCACTGATCAGCGCTCACAGATAAGGTATTTACAGCTTTTTTTTTTATACAACACACACAAAGGGGGAAATATCCTTAGGAGACCAAAGCAGATTATATAAAGTAAGACATCTGGGTTAACAAACCCTTTAAGTGGAGATTGCTGGAGTGGAGGTGACTACTTAAGCGACTTCCAGCTTTCAGAAGCATTTGGCCAGTTATAGTATATGCATAGTTATATTGGTTCAACCTAGACTAGCGCAACTATATATAAAATATCCATACCTGGAATTCTTCTTTAAACAAGCCTTCTAGTTTGTCCTTCGAGGGCAAATAAAAGTCCCTTCAAAGTGGTTCTTAAGGCTCTAGGTTTATTGCCTTCATGGACTCTATGCATGAAAGTAAAAAAACCTGCTTGCAGCAGCCCCCGACCTTCCTCCATGGATGTGCACGGGAGCATCAGCTCTCCAGGCACACGCCCTGCTCATTGGCTGAGACAGATGTGGGAGCATCATAGCCAGTGAACCAATGAGGAGAGAGAGGGGGGCAGGGCTGAGCCACAGCTCTGTGTGGCAAGCTGCTTGTTCTGGGGGCACTCAGCGGGAGGGAGGGCCCAGGAGCGCCAGTCAGGGACCCGCGAAGAGGATCAAAAAAAAAAAAAACACTGCACAGAGCAGGTAAGTACAACAGGTTTTTTTTTTTTTTTTTTTTAAATACCTTTGATATTACTAGAGTAAATATGAAAAATGTATATTTAGTATTTTACTTTTTTGGCCAGAAGTTAGTGCACTAGGCTTTTGTATCGCAAATTTTCCAATTTCTTCTTGCTCCCGAATGCACTAATAAAAAAAAAAATAATGCTTACAGGCTTCAGTTGCTAAAGCTGAAATGTGAGTTTACCTTAGGGTGCTACAGCAATGATTAGGAGATTTAATATGCATTTTAACAGAGAAGCAGTCCAAATGCTACATTGGCCTGTTTTAGCATGTGGGCTGGTATGAACAGGCCCTTTGTTCAGCAGCCCTTATGAGGGTGGATGTACCCATACTTCTTATCGCATCGGCCGCTCACATGAAGAGTTGTAAACAATGCTATCATTGTTTATTACTGTGTGAGCTCTGTGATTGGTCAGTGATCACGTGGTACCAGGGCCAATCACAGCGGCCCTGTACCTGGTGATAGCTATGACCAATCACAGCATCACAATTGTACACAAAGTTTCATGAATGAAACCTTAACACCGTTTTTTTACCAATTGCTTATTACAGTACTCATTACTACAATAATCAGTTTGTAAAAAAAAAATTTGGACTAATTCTCCAGACTAGTACAGTGTCACGATGGAAACGCTCCACTGCTCTAGTAGGGGGGAAAAAAACAAAAAAAAAAAAAAAAAAACATACCTCTCACCAGTCAGTGTTCCCAATCACCGCCACAACAGTTGGCGTGTCACCACACCAGAGAGAGTGAACAGAGTCCCTGATTGTCGCCACACCAGTTCCTGTGTCACCTGACCAGTATACAGTGGATATAAAAAAAAGTCTACGCATGTCAGGTTTCTGTGATGTAAAAAAAATATAAAAAATTTCAGAACACCTTTAATCACTTGCCAACCAGCCGTCGCAGATGTACTGCGGCAGAATGGCTCGGCTGGGCGAAACGACGTTATGTAATGTCGCTTCGCCCTGTGGCCACTAGGGGCGCGCACTCACCCACGGAGCTGATACGATTGTCTGGCGGTCGCGATCAACGCCAGGCTCCCGCGATCGATCAGGGCACACGGAGAACCCTCATCTGTGTGTAAACACACGGTTTCCAGTTCTCTGAGGGGAGAAGTGACAGATCGTCTGTTCATACAGAGTATGAACAGCGATCTATCTTGTCCCCCTACACAGTACTCTCCCACCTTCAATTAGAACACACTCTAGGGAACACATTAACCCCTTGATCGCTCTCTAGTGTTAACCCCTTCCCTGCCAGTGACATTTTTACAGTAACCAATGCATTTTTATAGCACTGATCGCTGTAAAAATGCCAATGGTCCCAAAAAGGTGTCAAAATTGTCCGTGTCCACCATAATGTCGCAGTCCTGATAAAAATCGCAGATTGCCGCCATTACTAGTGAAAAAAAAATGTAATAAAAATATCCCTTATTTTGTAGACGCTATAACTTTTGTGCAAACCAATATACGCTTATTTTAATTTTTTCCACCAAAAATATGTAGAAGAGTACACATCGGCCTAAACTGAGGAAAAAAATTATTATATATATATATATATATATATATATATATATATATATATAAAAACCGCAGAAGTGATCAAATACCACCAAAAGAAAGCTTTACTTGTGGGGAAAAAAAAAGGACGTCAATTTTGTTTGGGTGCAACGTCGCACGACTGCGCAATTGTCAGTTAAAGCGACACAGTGCCGAATCGCAAAAAGTGCTCTGGTCAGGAAGGAGGTAAAATCTTCCGGGGCTTTAGTGGTTAATGTGACTTATAAACTGCACAACTCAGTTGAACAACAAACTATTTTAGATGGAGGGAAGTAAAAAGAAAATATGGTTGCATAAGTGTGCACTTGCTTAAACTAATACTTTGTGGAAGCACCTTTTGATTTACAGCACTGTCTTTTTGGGTATGAGTCTATCAGCATGACACATCTTGACTTGCCAATATTTGCCCACTCTTTTTTGTAAAAAAAAAACACGCCAAATCTGTCAGATTGTGAGGGCATCTCCGGTGCACAGCCCTCTTCAGATCATACCACCGATTTTAAATCCAATTCAGGTCCGGGTCTCAGCCATTCCAAAACTTTAATCTTCTGGTGAAGCCATTCCTTTGTTGATTTAGACAGTATGCTTTGGGTCGTTGTCATGCTGAAAGATGAAGTTACTCTTCATGCTCTGCTTTCAAAACCTGAAGGTTTTGTGCCAATATTGACTGGTATTTCAAAAGGTTTATAATTCCCTCTACCTTGACTAAGGCCCCTATTCCAGCTGAAGACAAACAGCCCCAAAGCATGATGCTGCCATCACCATGCTTCACTGTGGGTATGGTGTTCTTTTGGAATTATGGCTAAAAAGTTCAACCTTGGTTTCATCAGACTATAACACATTTTCCCACATGCTTTTGGGAGACTTCAGATGTGTTTTTGCAAAATTTAGCCGGGCTTGGATGCTTTTCTTCGTAAGAAAAGACTTCTGTCTTGACACTCTGCCCCATAGCCCAGACATAAGAAAATACAAGAGATTGTTGTCACATGTACCACACAGCCAGTACTTGCCAGATATTCCTGCAGCTCCTTAAATGTTGCTGTAGGCCTCTTGGCAGCTTCCCTGACCAGTTTTCTTCTAGTCTTTTTATCAATTTTGGAGGGACGTCCAGTTCTTGGTAATGTCACTGTTGTGCCATATTTTCTCCACTTGATGACTGTCTTTACTGTGTTCCATGGTATAATCTAATGCCTTGGAAATTCTTTAGTACCCTTCTGCTGACTGATACCTTTTAACAATGAGATCCCTCTGATGCTTTGGAAGCTCTCTGTGGACCATGGCTTTTGTTGTAGGATGCGACTAAGAAAATGTCAAGAAACCCCTACTAGAACAGCGGAACTTTATTTGGGGTTAATCAGAGGCACTTTAAATGATGGCAGGTATGTACTGACTCCTATTTAACACGAGTTTGAATGCGATTGCTTAATTCTGAACACGGCTACATCCCCAGTTATAAGAGGGTGTTAGAAATCAGGTGTGTAATTTATGCTCCTTGGATTTTGGGCCCCTCTATGCATCTAGGCTGTTAAGTCTCTCACGTGCGGTATCCCCAAACTCAGGAGACATACAAAAAAAAAAAAATCTTTAATTTAAATTTTCCAAAAAACTCACCATGCCCCTTAATAAATACCTTGTACTTTCCAAAAAAGGGGTCATTGGGGGCGGGTGGTATTTGTACTGTCCAGGCATTTTAGGGCATCATGAAATGAGGTAGGCTGACACATCAGGACTGATCAATTTTCAAATCTACTGTCTATACCATAGTTCGTAGACTCTTTCACGCTAGGATAAATAACCCAAATCCATGTATATTATTTAACCACTTAACAACCGGCCCATAGACCGAATGACGGCTGCAGGGCGGTTGCTTAACTCTGGGAGGACGTCATATGACGTCCTCCCGGAATTCCCCTCTCGCGCGCCCCCTGGGGCGCGCACCCGAGCACATCCGTGACCGCCGGGTCCAGAGGACCCAGCGCATCACGGATCCCGGTAAATGGCCGCTGATCACGGCCGTTTACCATGTGATCGCGCCGTCAAAAGACGGCGCGATCACATGTAAACAGACCGGCGTCATCTGATGATGCCGGTTCCTCTCCTCCCCTCCTGTGTACCGATCGGTACACTGTGAGCGGAGAGGGGGATGGATGGATGGCTGCAGCGCTGTGGGCTGGATGTGTAGTGCCCACAGCGCTGCACAGAGACATCCAGCCATCCATCCATTCCTACTACTCTGCAAAGCCCCCACATTACTCTGCAAAGCCCCCACATTACTCTGCAAAGCCCCCACATTACTCTGCAAAGCCCCCACATTACTCTGCAAAGCCCCGCCATACTCCGCCATGCTCGGCCGTACTCGGCCTCTGTATGTGGCCAGGCTGTGGAAGTCTCACACATGTGGTATCGCCGTACTCAGGAGGAGTAGGAGAATCTATTTCGGGGTGTCATATTTGATATGTACATGCTATGTGTTAGAAATATTGTATAAATGGACAACTTTGTGTTTAAAAAAAAAAATGCGTTTTAACCACTTCCCGCCCGCCGGCCGTCATACAACGTCCTTGACTTTGTGCGGGGATATCTGAATGATGCCTGCAGCTACAGGCATCATTCAGATATCAGCTTTTTCAGCCAGCGATTCCCTACACCATAAGAACGATCATAGCGGCTGTTTCACTGCTTGATCGTTCTTATGGGAGGCGAGAGGGGATGACCCCCCCTCCCGTGCTTCTACCGACTCACCGTTCCGATCGAAGCCAGGATCGTTTTTTTTTTTTTTTTATTTCAGGCTTCCCAGCCTAGAGGTGAGACGTGGGGTCTTATTGACCCCATATCTCACTGTAAAGAGGACCTGTCATGCCATATTCCTATTACAAGGATGTTTACATTCCTTGTAATAGGAATAAAAGTGGTCAAAAATTTTTTTTTTGGGAAAAAAGCATCAAACTAAAATAAAGTAAAATGAACAATAAAAAAAAAAAAAAAAAAAAAAAATTTTTTAAAGCACCCCTGTCCCTGTGTGCTCGCATGCAGAAGCGAACGCATACGTAAGTCCCGCCCACATATGAAAACGGTGTTCAAACCACACATGTGAGGTATCGCTGCGATCGGTAGAGCGAGAGCAATAATTTTGGCCCTAGACCTCCTCTGTAACTCAAAACATGTAACCAGTAAAAAATTTTAAAGCGTCCCCTATGGGGATTTTTGAGTAGCAAAGTTTGGCGCCATTCCACAAGCGCGTGCAATTTTGAAAGGTGACATGTTGGGTATCTATTTACTCGGCATAACTTCATCTTTCACACTATGCAAAAACATTGGGCTAACTTTACTGTTTTGGTTTTTGTAAAGCACAAAACAGTTTTTTTTCCAAAAAAAACGCGTTAAAAAAATTGCTGCGCAAATACCGTGCGAGATAAAAAGTTGCAACGACCGCCATTGTATTCTCTAGGGTCTTTGCTAAAAAAACATATATAATGTTTTGGGGTTCTATGTAATTTTCTAGCTAATAAATGATAATTTTTACATGTAGGAGAGAAATGTCAGAATTGGCCTGGGTGCTCCAGAACGCCTGAAGGTGCTCCCCTGCATGTTGGGCCTCTGTATGTGGCCACGCTGTGTAAAAGTCTCACACATGTGGTATAGCCATACTCGGGAGTAATAGCAGAATGTGTTTTGGGGTGTAATTTGTGGTATGCATATGTGGTGTGAGAGAAATACCCTGCTAATATGACAATTTTGTGGAAAAAAAAAAAAAGTAAAAAAAAAAAAAAAACACCTTGATTTTGCAAAGAATTGTGGGAAAAAATGACAACTTCAAAAAACTCACCATGCATCTTTCTAAATACCTTGGAATGTCTTCTTTCCAAAAAAGGGTCATTTGGGGGGGTATTTGTACTTTTCTGGCATGTTAGGGTCTCAAGAAATTAGATAGGCCGTCAGTACTTCAGGTGTGATCAATTTTCAGATATTCGCACCATAGCTTTTGGACTCTATAACTTTCAAAAAGACCAAATAATATCCACCGATTTGGGTTATTTTTACCAAAGATATGTAGCGGTATAAATTTTGGCCAAAATATATGAAGAAAAATTACTAATTTGCAAAATATTATAACAGAAATGAAGAAAAATGTATTTTTTTTTACAGATTTTTCGGTCTTTTTTCTTTTACGGCGCAAAAAAGAAAGAACCCAGCGGTGATTAAATACCACCAAAAGAAAGCTCTATTTGTGTGAAAAAAGGACAAAAATGTCATACAGATACAGTGTTGCATGACTGAGTAATAGTCATTCAAAATGTGAGAGCACCAAAAGCTGAAAATTGGTCTGGTTAGGAAGGGGGTTTAAGTGCCCAGTTGTCAAGTGGTTAAAGAAATAAATTTTGACCTAATTTTTTTTTTTTTAAATTCTTAGCATTGGTTTGCTAATAAAGTAAAAAATAAAAAAAAAACTCAGGGGTGAATACCACCAAAAGAAAGCTGTCTCAAAAAAATAAGAATTTCATTTGTGTACAGTGTTGCATGACTTATTGTCATTCAAAAAGTGAAAGCGCTGAAAACTTAAAAAATGGCCTGGCAGTATTTAGGTGCTTAAATATGATTACCTGGTGGCATAAGTTTCATCAGCACACGTGCCCCATCACGTAGCGGGGGCATATTTAGGTTGCTTCCCAAGTCTGCAACTTGCCAAAGGAAGGAGATATATCGGTGATGTAATGACATTATCTATAAAGAGTAGGGGAAAAGTTAGCAAATATGTTCTCTTGTCCCTAACTATTTAAGAAAGCATTATCTGCAATCAAGCAAAATACAATACAATGCTTTAAAAAACAATCACCTGTCTACTTGAGCAGTTAGACTGCTTTCGCACTAATCTACTGCAAAAACGCATTTGTGGTGCAATTTTTAAAGAGCATGTGATAAAAAAAAAAAAAAAACACACACACACCAAAAGCACGTTACGGGTGTGTTTTTACTGCTTTTCCCATTGCTTTCAATGGGAAGGTGCATTTTTGGTGCGGTTTCTTTATTACTGGTAAAATGCTCCAAAAATGTTGCAAACAGGATTTTTTTTCAACGCAACGGAAGCACACCGACTTATTGCAAACACATTCATTGATTAAAGGGTAGCATTATTTCTTGAGCTCTTTAGGCACTTTTTTTTTTTTAAACGCGAAAGCACTTGAAAAATGCCTCAGTGTGAAAGCAGCATAATAAATGAAAGTAAAAACAGTTTGCACTGCCAAACCAGTTGATTTTAAAATGATCCAAGAACAAGAATATACAAACCACTCCAGGCAGGCAGCTTTCAACTTCAGGATTAGGACCATCACTGTAGTGGTTTCCATGATTGCCAGGGGAGCCAGTTGAGGAATCTGAAGAACTGTCAGGACTTGAAGGCATGTTTGCGCTTATTTGTGTTAGCTTGGCTGTAATTAGCTGGAAAACATTCAATCAATAAACATAGCAATAAACGTAATGCACTATAAACACAATTAAAGAATACGTTACCCCAACATTTAGTATTCCTGATATGTGGCTGTTGCACCATTTACTTGTGTTAAAAAGTCTCCTGTTCTTTGAATTGCTTCCCTTGTGTGAAATCCCTGGGGATACTGGCAGTCCCCCTGCTTTCTATTTCAAACTGACCATGCTAGGCACGAGAGCACATCCATCTCAGTGTAGTTAGTTTTCTGCCTGTGCTCGGAGCCTGTACTCCAATGCTGACATGCCCCTCTGCAAGACATTCACTAAGATCAGTGTACTGCCGCCTTTTCATCCCCCTCTCTCTAAGACCCCTTCTACATGGGATGAATTCCATTGTGATTAACAAGGAATATGTAAGCTGATCTAGACTCTCTAGAAATAAAGACTCTAGAAGCATAGGACAGAATGACTCCAGGTTGCATGCGTAAAACTATCAAAAGGCACATTGCCATCATCACATGATCTATTTGTAGAAAGTGATTGTAGGGGACACCTGGGTTAAATTTTTAGGGGTCAATTTATTTTGGAGAACAACCAAAAAGCAAGGGAAAGATTACCACAGTAGCGGCTTTTTTTTTGGGGGGGGGGGCGCGCAGTAGAAAGCCTGCCCCGCCCCCCCCGGTGAAGTGGCACTACCCAACAACACCCCACCTGGCGGCACTTACACTCCCCCACCCGCTGTCCTAACAATGGGTGTGGCCGTTGAGAGCGTGGCGGGCTGGGGTTAAGCTGCTCCAGTGTCCTCTCCTGGAGCAGCTTCTGTGGTGTCTCCTCCTCCCACAGCTAGGATCCAATAGAATCACCAGAAGTTTTGTCCAATCAGGAAACAGGTTTCATACCTGCTTCCAGATTGGCCCAGAGGAGGATCAGTGTTGCAACAGGGAATTTTCATTCCCTGTTGCAACACACCTGGGTGGGCTCCAGACGCAATGCTCTGCGTCCCAAGTCCACCATATTTTGAATCCTATTAGATAATATTTTGCCTTCATGGAGATAGAATTGTCCTTCTTAAGGAAAAATTTGAAGTTTGTCCCTTCTTGTCCCCCCTCCCCAACCAACATGAACGATTTAAAGGTTTAATTAAGTTGAAGAAATTCAACTTTAAAGTGGTTGTAAACCTCAAAACATAAAATAAGAGAAAAGCTCACCCTTCTATACGATGTATTTGTCTCTCTGCTAAGTGCCATTTCTCCCTTCTGCCTGGTTCCCCTATTATCAGCAGTAGTCACTTCTGGCAACTTTTCCAGACGCCAGAAGTTAAAAAACAGCGACAGAGGGAGCTACAGTACAGCCTGTGCCTGTTATCCACAGCTGTGCTTGTTCTCCTACTGTGCGAAGGAGGACATACCCCTTCCCTCTAAACAGGGCTCAGAGCCAGATATGTGAAGACTTCAGATCCTCATTCTCTGCTGTAGAGCTAAAAAAAAAAAAAAAAAAAAACACAGCTGTTTTCAGAATGATCTACAGAAGAAATAGCTGCAGATACACAGCTACAACTTATGTAGGTGGATTTTTAATGGTTGGAAAGAAGACAGCAGATAAAAAAAAAAAAAAAAAAAAAAAAAAAAGGTACAACTTATGTAGGAGGATTGGTTTCATTTTTGTGCATCAGCTAATGCCAGTCACTTCACTGGGTTGCACGTAAGGGTTTACAACCACCTTAAGGAGGTACTAGTGGCTAAAGGGAGAAACTAGAAAACAGGATGTAATAACAATGAACATTTGGAAAGTTTGGGGGAGTTCTAGAAAGGAGGATATTATTAGGGTGTGAAGCAATTACCTCTGATGTATGGTGTAGGTGATGTTTATGCAGGAGATCTAGCATACACTCATTGTAAGCCCAAATCAGTATCTTCACTGGCCGAGGTGAAATTAAAGCGCTACATTTTACAAAGTTGTATATGAACATATTCTCAGGATATGTAGAGACAACAGACACAATATTAAAGAGGTTGTAAACCCTAACGGTTTTTCACCTTAATGCATTCTATACATTAAGGTGGAAAAACTTCTGTGCTGCAGCACCCCTCTTTTTCTTACCTGAGTGTTCCAGTGACGGGGACGAGCACAGCAGCTCAAGCCACTGTCTCAGTCCTCATTGGATAGATTGATAGAGTGAGCCATTGGCTCCTGCTGTCAATCAAATCCAGTGACATGGGAGCCGGGGGTGGGGCCAAGTCTGCTTGTCTGTGTTAATAGACGCAGCAGCAGGACTCAGGAGGGCGCCCACGAGTGCCCCCATGGAAAGCAGCTCTCGAGAAGAGGATGAGCCAGGAGCACTGCGGGGGGACCACAGAAAAGGAGGATCAGGCCGCTCTGTGCAAAACCCCTGCACAGAGCAGGTAAGTATAACTTTTTTTTTTTTAAACAAAGCTTTACAATGACTTTACAAATATCACCTAGAAGCGCTGCAGATTCTAAAATCTGTAGGAAGCTAGAAGATTGCTGGGGATGTTTGCATCCCTCTCAGAAACTAAAGGGATGCTACAGTGCAACGCAAGCATAGAACTTTGGTTACAGGAAGCTTAAATGTGGAGATCATGAAGGTTTGAGGAGCCCTGTTAAGATCTTAGTGTCACTTAACAGTAAAATCTAGTTGATCATGCTTTTAAAGGTTTAAAATTCGGATAAGGTATTCATAGGTTCAGAATGGTATATGCTGTTCATTATCAAACAAATATGACAAGTCTGTGAATGCAGGCCAGTTTGTCACAAAGGCCCTAAACTGCAGAATAGTTCAGTACTGAAAGTTGTTCAACTGTTTTTCTATGTTGCAATGTATGTATGAGGATGGTTGGAACCAAATATTTCCATTGGTTCAGTATGGATGCTCAGTAGTCATCTTGGAAGTAAAGCCCATCCCTCCTGCTTCTGTGTTTAGGTATGAATCTAAAGCAGACTCAAGTATTTTTTGTTATTCGAAATATACCTCTGCATTTGAGCAGTGATATGTCTAAAAAATATTTGTAGTATCTATTTGAAGTAAAGGTAACGCGTGGAAGTAATACAGAGCGTTTGAAAGAGCTGCCAACTTAAAGGCCTCAATTCTTCCAGTTAAGGACGCCAAGTTTGTTTGCTAAAAATTAGGGCTGCAGAAATTAACGATTAATCCTTAATTTTTTTGATCGGTACTCACCTCTCTGCCGGTTTCCGGGTCTTCAGGGAGTTCCAGGGAAGTCATGGACATCGACGTTACCGGACTCCTCCCCCCTTCCCCAAGTGCCTCCGTCTGCACCTCCCGGCGTCCCTAGGGGCAGATTCCAGCGGGCGCCATTTCTGATCCTGGTAGAGTGATGTCAGGGTGACAGCTCACAGATAACTGTTAGCAGCCTGCGGCGGGTGTCATAGTTGAAGTTGAACTTGGCGGAGTGTGGTGTGTGACATGGGACCTGTCAGGGAGCAGTGTACAGCGGACACCATGTACATGTTGGAGAAGTGCAAGCAGCGGGCAAACGATACCATAGAGAAGGAGTCCGAGCACCTGTACCAGCTGAGCCAGGACATATGGAGGGAGCCCGAGCTGGCCTATAAGGAGCAAAGCGCCCACCGGACTCTCACCCGCTTTTTCTCCAGCAGATCGTGGCAGGTACAGGAACATTACCAGCTGGACGCGGCTTTCCGGGCACACTGGAGCACCGGGCCCTCCGCCTGCCTGCATGTGGCATTCCTGTGTGAGTATGACGCCCTGCCCGAGCTGGGCCATGCCTGTGGGCACAACTTCATCGCTTTAGTGGGGGCGGCCGCGGAGCTGGGGCTCAGGGCTGCTATAGAGAGTGTGGCGTCCATGTTCCAGGTCAAGGTGAGATTTTAATTATGTCATCACCCTGATGTCCTGTCTTAATCCCATTCACCTGTCTTAACCCCACCCCAATGACCTGTCGTCACCCCCAAAGACCTGTCGTCACCCCCAAAGACCTGTCGTCACCCCCAAAGACCTGTCGTCACCCCCAAAGACCTGTCGTCATCCTGATCACATGACCACAGGCTATGCCACCAAAGCCTAGTACACACTATTAGAAAATTAAACAAAAATACATCCATATTTCTTACAATTGTTCAATTTTCTATTCATTAAACTGCTTTTGAGAGCCGATATGGACACTTTCAGATGAAAATTTGAAATGACGGCGGCGCTTGCTTTTGATTGACGTTTACCCACTGACTAATGCAGAGTTGCAATGCAAGGAGATCAGCTAAAAGTAGTTGGATCTGTATGTGCGTTATAATTTATCGAAATTAATCGATCAAAAAATAAAAAATGGATTAATCGAACAAGAAAATTTTAATCAGTAACTGCCCTACTAAAAATGTATATGCATTCTTTTTTTGCTGGATGTATTAGGGATTCTTAATAAGGGATCATATAGGAGGGACAGACAAGAGGTTAAGTTTATTTCTAAATAAGGGATTTATTGGTTGTTCTAAATAAAAGGGTATAGTTTTCTCAAACTATTACTTGTTCCTTGCTCAATGCCTATGTTCAAAGCATGCAAATAACTCTAATGACTTCATAGGAAACATTACTAAAATATCGTAGCAGATTTTTTTAAATGAGGTCAACCAGCGTGAACGCCAATTGACTCTGTCTAATACTCTGAATCTATGGATTTAGACTAAGCATATGGTAAAAAACAATGAATAAACAGAGGTTGACATGTTTAGGTTAAAAATTTTATGAAAAAAGCAAAAAACGGAGAAACTCACCGTTTTATCTTTCAAATTGAGCTGGCCAATTAGTTTTCTGTCTTCAGAAGGATCTACAAGTTCTCCACCAATAAACAGTTCAACCTTTGTATGTGCGCTGTTGGCTTTGATACGGTTCAGTATGCAGCGACGAACTGAACCTATTGTGTCATTTGTGTGAGACCAAATATCCAAATCCTCCACCTGTCTGCCTTGATTTGGAAATCGCACAACCAGGGTAATGTGCTTGCCCCGGAAAGCCCTGGAAAAACAAAAAAAAAAAACAAAAAAACAAACCACCATTAGGATATTTCAATAGCAGAACAACAAAAATCTATATATTTTATATTAGCACAATAAAATAGCAGCCAATTGCAGTCTGGCCTGCTTTTCAGCTGCAGTTTATGCAGAAGCGGGACATGCTGCACTGAATCAATCAGGAACCTGACCTAGTCCCTAATAAACACACAGTTTCTGCCTGCTCAGCAAACAGCAGAAGCAGCAATAGCTGTACTTTGCTTCAGATGACCCTGTCCCAGCAACAGCGGTAAACCCTTGGAAGCTATAAGCAGACCCCACACTACAGGGATGGCCAATGCTGCTTTGGGCACTCACCTTGACACTTGGGGAAACATGTAGTTAGCCCAAGAGTGCTATGTAGGTCCAGAGCCATAGTCCATCTCTATGGAACCCAAACCCTGAGGAACCCCTTTGGGGGAATGACCATCATGACAGATAAAGAAGATGAAAAGGTTAACACAGCGTCATGCTGTTGATTGTAGTTACTGTAGCCCCATATCAAGTAAAGCCTCGTACACAAGATCGGATTTGTGTCCGGGAATGACAGACTGCCTAAAATCAGACTGTTAATACGCTCCATCAGACAATTGTTGTCCATCTTTCGACCAACAAATGTTGGATGGCTGGCTAGTAAATTTTCGGCGGACAACGGTCTGTTGTCAGATTTTCGTATCGTCTGTACACAAGTCTGTCACACAAAAGTTGAAAGTACAAACACGCATGCTCGAAATCAATGCTCACCAAACATTAGCAGAATTTGCCGAAAAGGGTGGCGCTCAAGAGTTGAAATTCCTTGTAGTACGTCACTACACTTGTGTTTGTTGGCCGACAATTGTGTGCCGTTAGTATGAAAGACAAGCTGGTACACGCCCTTCGGACAAAAGTCTGACGCTCAAGTGGCCAAAAATCCAATCATGTGTACGAGGCTTAAGATATAATACCTTACTTGTTTTGACCCCTCTTATTATGTATCCTGAATAGTATTTTCCTATGTTCAAAATATCAAGAAAAGTGTATGAAACAGTTACTTTTACAGCGTTAAACTTTTTAAACTTGGCGCTGAAAATGTCACCAATCAGAGCATGGGTTGCATCGCACCACAGGTCACACTGTTTACCTTCAAAATCACCTAGAGTCTTTTACAAGGTAATCAGGTGCTTCCTCCCTTTTGCCGCAAAGACTTTACTAAAGGACAGTTGACACCCAGGTTGCTCTGTACTCCTTTACAAACACACTTGGAGTTCAGAGAGAAACAATGGCTCCTCGTTCAGGGATTGTGGCCTATATCAATCAAGGAGTCCTGCAGCCTTGAAGGAAGCAAGCCTGATCACCTCATGGAGGGAGAGGCACTGTCCAGCAATCCACATCCCAGGAATGGACAACTGGAGAGCATTACCTCGGCTTTCAAGGCCGTTAATCAAGACATCTTCAACCTGATGTGTTCAAGATTGGGTACTAGAGACATAGAAAGCCAGGTTCAAGAAGTTACCTGTTTGTGCCCAGGCCCAATGATCCTCCTGAACTGGCATTGGATAGTCTGATAATCCCCTGGATTTAATTTGGACTAATGCCGCGTACACACGAGCGGACTTTCCGGCAGACTTGGTCCGATGGACCGGACTCAGTTGGACAATTCGATCGTGTGTGGGCTCCAACTGACTTTTTTTTTCCAAAAGTCCGATGGACCTAGAAATAAAACATGTTTCAAATCTTTCTGACAGACTCGAGTCCGGTTGAAAAATCCGCTCGTCTGTATGCTAGTCCGACGGACAAAAAACAACGCTAGGGCAGCTATTGGCTATTTCCTTATTTTAATCTGGTCGTACGTCATCACGTACGAATCCGTCGGACTTTGGTGTGATCGTGTGTAGGCAAGTCCGTTCCTTCAAAAGGCCAGCGGGCCAGTCCGGTCGAAAAGTCCGTGTGTACGCAGCATAACATTCTCTTTCTCTGGTTTAAGAGATGAAACCAGTCATTCTCATTGCATTAAACTTGCCCAGAAGAACCTAGTACACTGACATACTCGGACTTCTTAGAACACAAGCCCTGGCCTTCCAAACAGGTCAGACCCTGCTGTCTCCCTGCTCCATCCTGCTTCTCAGATTCTGTTTTTAAACAGCATGGCTATCGAAGCCCAGGTTTTAAGGGATAGCGGGGTCTCCGATTCTGTCATCCGTACAAAGCCAAAGCAAGGAAATTCACTTCAGAAAGATCTATCATCATACCTGGAAATATTTCGGTGTTGGGTGTGAACACAGGCAATTCAACCCCAGAGATTACTTTGTTCCTCACATTCTAGCCTTCCCAAATTTTGGACTTGACCCCCAACTAGGCCTTAAAGCAGAGCTCCACGCAAAAGGGGAAGCTCTGCTTGTTTGCCTGGTTTTGACAGGTACCGCTTCAACTTTTCGGCTGATCTTGCCATGGCGAAGTCACCCGAAAGTCTGGCCCCACTCCACCTTCCCCCACAGGCCATTCACAAAGCGCAGCGTGCTTCACGCATGTGCAGTAGGGAACCAGCTGTGAAGCTACAAGGCTTCACTGCCGATTTCATTATAAGAAATGGTGGCAGCTGCACCCGAGAGCCGAAGGAAAAAATCAGCTGGGGTGAAGACACCACTGGATTAATGGACAGATAAGTGTCATAATATTAAAAGTAAGTAGCTATAGTATTTGTAGCTGATAACTTTATTTTTTGTGAAAGAGCTTGGGGCTTTCCTTTAAGTATTTCTAAGGGACAGGTTTTGCCTTGTCTATATTTTTACACATAAAGCTTAGCTTTCCTTTGCAAAATCAAAAGGGTTTTTCTAATCAAATCAACCTTACAGCACCTTGTGCTTTCATGGGACCTCAATTTGGTTCTCTCTGCCCTGCACAAAGCACCTTTTGAATTCATCAGGGAACTACTCTTGGAGGAGCTCTCATGCAAAGTGACCTTCTTGGTGGCTTTCACCCATCTCTTGTAATTAGCCATTCCTCATTCTTTACAAAGTTAAAGTAATCTTGTGGCCAAGAAACTCCTTTCCTCTTAAAAGTGGTGTCAAGCCTGGCAACTCAAAGACACTGTTTTCCTTGTGTCCTGCTCCTAAGCACTCAGATTGATTGACTACCTGGATATGGTCAGAGCCATCAGAGAGTATCTAAAATCTACAGCTTCCATCGGAAAGACTGACTGCCTATTAGGTCTAACCTGAGGACCACGCAAGGGATAACCTGCTTCAAGATCCACCGTTTCTAGATAGATAGGACAATGCACCTCAAAAGCTTACACCCTAAAGAATAAAGCTCCTGCATTAATACGTGCTCACCCCACCAGGTCGGCAGGAGTTTCCTGGGCATTCTGACATCGAAAATCTCTGTTGCCCAGTTTGTGAGGCCATCACCTGATCTTCTGTTCATACCTTTTCAAAGTTCTACCAGGTGGACGTCCAATCCTTGGTGGATGCAGCTTTAGGCCACAAGGGTCTTGCAGCAGCACTCCGAGTTGGATCCGTTGACCCTTGTTATTGTTAGACCTGTTGGTACAGTTCCATTTTCCTTATTGTTGCCTACCCTTCTCACTCACTGCTTGGGACATCCCAAGGTCTATGAATATTAGGCCGCTGTCCTGCACTGTACGACTATGATAAAGGGAATTTTAATTTAACTGTAAAGTAGGGTTAGAGGGGAAAGCATCCCCAAAAGCTTTGCCCGTGTCCAATTACATGAGGGTACCAGCCTATAACCCAAGGTCTATGAATATCAGGCCAGTGTCCTGTACTGTACTCCAAGGTATGGAATTTACAGACAAATCAAAATTCCTTTCATTGCAACACCCTAGTTACTGGCAGTGAGTAAAGGGCACACCTAGACATTGGAAGAATTGTCCTCTCTTCATGGTAGTCGCTATCACATTCATTTATGTATTCTTTCAGGACAGTCAGCACCCTGACCATTCGTATTGCTTCTTGTCTTGCACAATTAATACTGTCTTTGTCACCGTCCAAAACACACAATGTGTCATATGAAGCTTTTAAACGATCAAAGCAGGATTGAATGAAGTCTTCATGTATCTCCACCTAAAGTGCATAATAAACATGAAAAAAAAAAAAAAAAAAAAAAAATCAGATACCACTCAATACTAAACTTTAAAACAAACTAGCTGTAATTTTTTTTTTAATCTGATTAAACTTGAAAACAGAAGACATTAGGTAAAAGGAGAAAGCTGTTGATTATTTTTTTTTTGCTACATACACTCCCAGTGGCATGTACACTCTCTGCAAGCAGTTTGTCTGCTTTCTAAAGAAAGCGTCCTTGGCAGCCATAGAGCTTCCCATGCCTACCAGATTCACTTTAGGAGTAATTCATTTTAGTGTATTTTTTCAAAAGATTTTATAAAATGGATGCGCAACAAGAAAAATTCTAGCAACCATGTTATTTGTAAGCCTCTGCGTTACAAAAAAAAAAAAAAAAAAAGAAAAAAAAACTTTCTGGACCTATTAAAGTGGAATTCTAATCAAAGTGTAACTAAGCCTAAATCCACTCCCACCTCCATCCTAAAACCATTCCATCTACCCTGTAAAAGAAAAGAGGACTATAATTTCCTACTCTGAAGCCACTCTGATCCAGTCACATAATTGATTCCGAGTGGCGGCTTCAGTGTAGAGCAGTGGTCATCAACCCTGTCCTCAGGGCCCACTAACAGGCCAGGTTTTATGTATTACCTTGGGGAGATGCAGACTAGAATACTGCAATCACTGAGCAGAAAATGATATCACCTGTTATGCATTTCAGCTATCTTGCAAACCCAGCCTGTTAGTGGGCCCTGAGGACAGGGTTGATGACCACTGGTGTAGAGGAGGGATAGCCAACAATGGCTGTCCCATAAAAAAAAAAAAAAGTCTATGGGTGACATCACCCAGGCACTAACACCATTGGCTGTCCCCTCCTCTTCACTGAAGTAGACACAGGGACACAATCACGTGACCAGAGCAGCTTCAGAATAGACAAGTACAGTGTCTTGTGCACTGGTGCGCAGTCATGTTGGAACAGAGGGGCCATCCCCAAACTGTTCCCACAAAGTTGGGAGCATGAAAATGTCGAAAATGTCTTGGTATGCCGACTCCTTAAGAGTTCTCTTCACAGGAACTAAGGAGCTAAGCCCAACCACTGAAAAATAGCCCCACACCATAATCCCCCCTCCACCAAATGATTTGGACCAGTGCACAAAGAAAGGTCCATAAAGACATGGATGAGCGCGTTTGGGGTGGAAGAACTTGACTGGTCTGCACAAAGTCCACTCTAATTCATCCCAAAAGTGTTCTATCGGGTTGAGGTCATGACTCAGTACAGGTCAGTCAAGTTCCTCCACCCCAAACTCACTCATCTATGTCTTTATGGACCTTGCTTTGTGCACTGGTACAAATAATTTGGCGGAGGGGGGATTATGGTGTGGGGTTGGGCTTGGCCCCTTAGTTCCAGTGAATGGAACTCTTAAGACGTTGGCATACCAAGACATTTTGGACAGTTTCATGCTCCCAACTTTGTTGGAACAGTTTGGGGATTGCCCCTTCCTGTTCCAACATGACTGCGCACAAAGCAAGGTCCATAAAGACATGGATGAGAGTTTGGGGTGGAGGAACTGGACTGGCCTGCACAGAGGAGTCCTGACCACAACCTAATAGAACACCTTTGGGATGAATTAGAGTGGAGACTGCGAGCCAGGCCTTCTCATCCACATCAGTACCTGACCTCACGAATGCACTTCTGGAAGAATGGTCAAACACTGCCCTAGGCACACTCCTAAATCTTGTGGACAGAGACTTCCCAGAAGAGTTGAAATAAATATATAAATATATAGATCTATAGATATATCTATAGATCTATATATTCAATTTGTCATGATGTTCCAAGAAAGAAAATCACGCATTACTGCATTTTTAAGATCAATACAAGTCGTTCCAATAACATTCTTACCTGATTTACTTGTAATCTGGGTCCAAGGTTGGTGTAGATTTCTTTTAAAAGATCTATTGCTCGGCTTGCAATGTCATCGCTACCCTGAATTACAACCTAAAGTACAATAATAAAAGGTTAAACGGACAATGCTTTTAAATAGTTTGCTGCAAGTCAAATGGCGTTTTTTGCTCTGTATCCCAGGAATGTTAGAATCAAGGTAACAGAAAGCTTATTTTCCAAATTACCTGATTTCATAATTGTTGGCTAAAGTGCAAAGGTCACAGCAATCAACAAACTCCAGATCTATTTACATAAGAGATCGTGTACAGCCAGTTTAAGGATACAATAGGCAAAAAAGCCAACTCTATGATAAAATTTGTATTTTAGTAATACTGAAATCCTGGATGCGTTTTATATGGCAATAAACATTAAAAATATTATATAACATTCAAAAGCAATAAAGACACAACTCTCTCCCATCCCCCAAAACAGGTGTGCATTTATATGTATACGCACACACAAATACAGCAATTCCACTGTACAGTGTGCCACCAGGATTTTCTGCACATCACTGCTGACTTTCGGAACTGAGCCTGACAGCTGCCCTGTCATCGCTCTAGCCATAAAACAAGCCATGGATCAGTAAGTCCCAGTTATCATTTACACAGATGCTTAACACTAATAAGATTAAAGTTGAAATGATATACTGCTGGATTACTGGGATTCTAGCTGGTGCTGTACTCTGGCACTGGGACCAAGTTGTTCCTTTATTACTTCTGGATGCGATTTTACATTTTTATGGTTATACAAAAACATCCCCAGGTGTCTTAGTATAACTATAATAATAATTTTATGAACAAGTTATTTTTTTTTTGCTCATTGAATCCCTTAACATGTGTAGCTGTACATAGAGCTGGGACCTTCTTTTGCTGCTTTGAATGCTAAATATGTATACACAGGGGTTACCTAACCAGTGTCTCTCCTTAAAACTGCAGTACAATTCTCTCATACTTTACACCTAAAGTTTAACAAAACACCTTGAAGCCAATGAGCCATTTTGTTTTAGCAAGTTTTTTCTGTATGAAATGTTTAAGGCCCCTTTCACACTGATGTAGTGCAGTTTGCATGAAAGAGCATGGAGAAGAAATCCTACCAAGGAAAACCATACAAACTACAACGTACTCACTGTGAAATACCACAAAGCAATCTTTAAAGCCAAAAAAGAACACTTCTCGAACACCATCTCAACTGCCTTAAACCGGCCGCGGGAACTTTTCAAAATAGTCGCCCAGTCAATGAACCCAACCTGCTTAGAGCCCCCAGCAAACGATACTCAAGAATTCTGCAATGAGTTATCAAATTTCTTCATCGACAAAATCGACAACATTCGGAAATCAATTCAACAGAAAAAAAACAACCAACCTCACTCAACCAAAGCAAAAAGAGGATATCGACACGAACATCTCACAACCACCGAATTTCTCTGTGACCCCAATCACCACTGACACAACTAAAAACATTATCAGAAGCCTTCGAGACAGCACATCACCAAACGACATCATCCCCACAAAACTCCTGAAAGAATGTTCCGACATCTTGGCCCCTACTATAACACACCTCATAAATCAGTCGTTCAAAGAAGGGATTGTTCCAACCACCCTCAAGCAAGGCATGGTCAAACCCCTGCTAAAGAAACCCAATCTCGACCCTAAGGACCCTAACTACCGCAGACCGATTAACAAGCCTCAACACCATCTCCAAGATTATGGAGAAAGCAGTAGAACAACAGCTACAATGCCACCTGGACACACACTAACTCCTGGACCCTCTGCAATCAGGCTTCCCCCCAGGCCATGGCACAGAAACAGCACTTCTCAAAATATGGGACCATGCCCTTGAAGCAGCAGATGATGGAGAATCATGTCTCCTGGTACTGTTAGACCTCAGTGCAGCATTTGATACAGTGGACCACCATACTCTACTTGTCCGCCTCACAGAAGTAGCAGGAGTCACAGATTCTGGTCTAAAACGGTTTACATCCTTCTTAGAGAATCGCTCTCAGACAGTGAAACTAGGAGCATTCACCTCTGAAACCCGCGCAATCTCCTGTGGAGTCCCTCAGAGTTCACCCTTGTCACCAGTGCTATTCAACATCTACATCCGCTCACTCCTCAAAATCATCAGAAAATCAGACCTCACCTTCCACTCATACCTTGATGACACCCAACTCTACTTTCGCATCACCGGACAAAAAGACCACCATCAGCAATTAGAGAAATGCCTCACTTTGATAGATTACTGGATGACCATTAGCTCCTTCAAACTCAATGGCTCAAAACACAGAACTTCTTCTTCTACACGCTAACCAAAATTCCAAAACCAAGACTCCGTGGACACCTCCCACCATCTTTGGACAGACCATCTCTCCAAGCACCAAAGCCAAGAGTCTGAGTCATCTTTGACTCAGAAATGACAATGAATGCACAAATAGGATCAGTAGTTAGCGGATCTCACCATCTCCTTCGCCTGCTACGTAGACTCATCCCCTTCATCCCAGAAGAGGAATAAGCAGCGGTAGTTGGAACAATCATCAATTCCCGATTCGACTACGCAAACTCGTTCTACATAGGATTACCCCAATATCAGCTTGCGCACCTACAACTCACCCAAAACGCGGCGGCAAGACTGCTTACAGGAAGAAAACCCTGGGAGTCCATTTCCCCATCCCTAAGGAGCCTACATTGGCTAACCGTAAAGAATCGGATCACATTCAAGACCCTCTTCCTCACCCACAAATGCATACAAGGAAACACTCCTCAATACCTTCGAGAGAAAATAAAACACTACACACCCAATCGCAATCTTCGATCATCTAACCAAAACCTCCTCCTCATTCCCAAATACCGCTACAAAGCAAAGGGAGAATGAAGATTCGCAGTCCAAGGACCTCGGATATGGAACGCTCTTCCGACTTACAACCGCATGGAAGAAAACCATCAGACCTTCAGGAAAAAACTCAAGACCTACCTATTCTAAAAAGCTGACAACACAGAACGCATCTAGCGCCTTGAGGCAATTCAGTTAGCATTTGCAGAGCTTTACAAATCATTCATTCATTGCACACACCGTGGGTGCAGCAGTGTATCCGCAGGTTTGGTGTGGGCTAGCTGCAGTTCCCCTTGAGTTCTACTATTTCCTGTGGGTTTTAGTGAGCTTTCTGGAGGTGCACCAAAACTCCTGCATGCAGATATCTGAAGACGACAGTTAACAATAGGTTTGTTCTTTCTACACACAGTCTTCTTTATACTGCCATCAAGCTCGCTATAAAGTGATGTTAGAAAATTGGTACCTATTGCACCTGCAGATGTGTACATTGCTTTCACAAAGAACTTCCAATTTTAAAGCAGTTCCACCAAACTTATTAAAAATTGAGACTGCCTTAACATCACTGCCACAAGAAAATTATAGTCCTTAGATGTCCACACATGGCAGTAAGCCCCCTTTCACACTAAGGCACTACAGTGCTAAAAATAGCGCCTGTAAATAGCCGCTCCTGTCTCTCCAGTGTGAAAGCCTGAGGGTAAAAGTGCCCCACTAGCAGCCGAATAGCGCTGCGAAATTGATGGTAAAGCGCCAATAAAAATAGCGGCGCTTTACCACCAACACGCCCACCGCCCCAGTGTGAAAGGGGCCTAAAGGGCATGTAATGATCCCTTATTCTTTGAACTGCACTCCAACTTCTCGTCTCTATAATGCACCGTACATTTTCAAATCTACTTTATCAGGTTTCAACATTCTTTGCTCCACACGTTTTACATTTTGTCCCACTGGATTGTGGGGATTGGAGTGCTTTCTGCGTGCCAGGCATGCTTGTACAGTTTTTAATTTGGCATCTCAACAAAACATGTAAGGATTTTACACTATGTGGGCCTGGCGCTCAATTTTTATCTTTGCCGAAGTCTCTGACTTACCCTCCAGAGATAATCAAGCCCTATAAGCTCTAAGTCATCCATCATGTAGGCTCTGCGTTTTGCTACAAGTTTTCCTTCACGACAGTTAACAGCTTTAAAAAAACGCTCAAAGCACTTCATGCCATTTTCTGTTAGCAGAGATGGATCCAGCTGCAGCACGTTGTTTTCAAAGAAGTCTTTATTGATATCTGGGTCCAAATCTGGCTCATCACCCATGAGCTTGGAGTACCACTTGAAACAGGCTTCACGGTCACAAAGGTAAACCGCGTTTTCAGCTAAGCACTTCCAAATCTGTTTTGCCTGGGGTGCACAAAGCCAAAGCTGACCATCCTTCAATAAAAACCTAAAATGAACATGGCAAAACGTCAGACAAATTACATTACACAGATAATAGTAAACGTGACAAATATAAAGGAAAGTTGGTATTATTATTATACAGGTTTTATATAGCACCAACAGTTTGTGCAGCGCTTTACAACATGAGGGCAGACAGTAAAGTTTCAATACAATTCAATACAGGAGGAATTGGAGGGCCCTGCTCATTAGAGCTTACAATATAGGAGTAGAAAAATACATTGAGGTGATGGAAGGTCAGTTTTACTTTGTTAGACTGCTATGTGATAAATTGTATTAAACCAGACACAATAGCTTGTTGATGCAAGCAACAATTGTGGATCCACCATCGCTTTTCAGAGGATGGAAGAGCAGCTGCTGGGATTCTGCCACTTTGTAAAATTATTTTTTCCAGCAAAACAGGGATTCTAAATGGGAATTCCATCCACTTGAATGGGTTTTGTAAGGCATTAGTACTGCCTTACAAAACATGATATTTTGTATAACAATGTGCCACTATGGATAAAACTGTATACCAAATGCCCCCAGTAGCCTGTGTAAAGAAGGCCTAATAGAGAATTTCTTAAATTTATGAACCACTTCATGGCCAAGAATGTTATTCTTAAGGCAGATTACCCTTAATCGCCTGCTGCCCAGCGAATAAATAAAAAATTATTATATATATATATATATATATATATATATATATATATATATATATATATATATATATATATATATATACACACACACACACACACACACATATATATACACACACAGTATCTCACAAAAGTACACCCTCACATTTTTTTAATTTTATTATATCTTTTCATGTGACAAAACTGAAGAAATGACACTTTGCTACAATATAAAGAGTGTACAGCTTGTATAACAGTGTAAATGTGCTGTCCCCTTAAAAAAGTCAACACACAGCCATGTCTAAACCTCTGGCAACACAAGTGAGTACACCCCTAAGTGAAAATGTCCAAATTGGGCCCAATTAGCCATTTTTCCTCCTTGGTGTCATGTGACTCGATAGTGTTACAAGGTCTCAGGTGTGAATGGGGAGCAGGTGTGTTAACTTTGGCGTCACTCTCACTCTTTCATACTGGTCACTGGAAGTTCAACATGGCACCTCATGGCAAAGAACTCTGAGGATCTCAAAAAAAGAAATGTTACTCTACATAAAGAGGCCTAGGCTATAAGAAGATTGCCAAGACCCTGAAACTGAGCAAGCTGCAGCACAGTGGCCAACACCATACAGCGGTTCAACAGGACAGGTTCTACTCAGAACAGGCCTCGCCATGGTCAACCAAAGAAGTTGAGTGCATGTGGTCAGCGTCATATCCAGAGGTTGTCTTTGAGAAAGAGTTGGTATGAGTGCTGTCAGCATTGCTGCAGAGGTTGAAGGGGTGGGGTTGTGGGGGGTCAGCTTGTCAGTGCCTAGACCATACGCAGCACACTGCATCAAAATTGGTCTGCATGGCTGTCGTCCCAGAAGGAAGCCTCTTCTAAAGATGACGCACAAGAAAGCCCACAAACAGTTTGCTGAAGACAAGCACTCTAAGGACATGGATTACCGGAAACATATCCTGTGGTCTGATAAGACATAGATCAACTTATTTGGTTCAGATGGTGTCAAGTGTGTGGAAACAACCAGTTGAGGAGTACAAAGGCAAGTGTGTCTTGCCTACAATCAAGCATGGTGGTGGGAGCGTCATGGTCTGGGGCTGCATGAGTGCTGCCGACACTGAGGAGCTACAGTTCATTGAGGGATTCAAGAATGCCAACATGTACCGTGACATACTGAAACAGAGCATGATCCCCTCCCTTCAGAGACTGTGCGGCTGGGCAATATTACAACATGATAACGACCCCAAACACACCTCCAAGACGACCACTGCCTTGCTAAAGAAGCTAAGGGTAAAGGTGATGGACTGGCCAAGCATGTCTACAGACCTAAACCCTATTGAGCATCTGTGGGGCATCCTCAAATGGAAGGTGGAGGAGCACAAGGTCTCTAACATCCACCAGCTATGAGATGTCGTCATGGAGGAGTGGAAGAGGACTCCAGTGGCAACGTGTGAAGCTCTGGTGAACTCAATGCCCAAGAGGTTTAAGGCAGTGCTGGAAAATAATCGTGGCCACACAAAATATTGACACTTTGGGTCAATTTTGGACATTTTCACTTAGGGGTGTACTCACTTTTGTTGCCAGCGGTTTAGACATTAATAGCTGTGTTCAGTTATTTTGAGGGGACAGCAAATTTACACTGTTATGCAAGCTGTACACTCGGTACTTTACATTGCAGTAAAGTGTAATTTTTTCAGTGTTGTAACATGAAAAGAAAATAAAATATTTACAAAAATGTGAGGGGTGTACTCACTTTTGTGAGCATCTCTAGCTTATGAGAAGCAAGCGGTTCTAACAGGATCATGGCTAGCTTTTACAACGCTGCAGACAACACCCCCTTACCTGACGCTGCTCCAGGGCTCTCCTAGCCCGGGACTGCAGTAAGCCGTTAAGTCAGCTGCCCACAGAAGAGATGGAGGATCCTATATTTCACAATCTCCTGTGACAAACTAAGCCAAAACTTACAAGGGAAGCATCACTTCCAGTTTTAAAGCGGTCTTTCCCTGGCCGTTACAGCCAATAACTAATAATATCTAATAGACCCCTGATGTCTCCATATAGAGTAAGAATTATAAAATGAAAAATTTTGTTTAAAAGCCCCCCCCCCCCCCCCCCCCAATGCTCACACACAAATGCTAATGTGCACGCAAGTCTGGCACACAATAAGCAAACAATGATTGCAACATACATGTGAGATATCATTGCGAATGTCAGAGAACAATTATTCTCGTGACATTAACTCTAAACTGATAACCTAGACTTATAAAATGTTGCCCAATGGACAATTTTAGATCAGTTTTTCACCATGTTACAGGTGTGCGCAATTTTAAATAAACATGTTTGGTACTAAAGGCAACATCATATTTTACAAAAGAAAATTGGTATATTGTGCTTGTGTACTTGAGTATATTTGTTGCAGAAAAAATGCTTTTGATAAACAGCTACGCAAATATCATGTTACAAAAAAAAAAACTGCAACAGCCATCATTTTATTCTCCAGGGCCTTGGCTTTAAAAAAAAAAAAAAAAAAAAAGTTTATGTTTTAAGTGGTTTTCTGGAGAAAAAAAAATGCATGTTTTAACATGAATGTGAAAAGTCAAAAAATGGCTCTGGTAGGCAAGCAGTTAAACAGTCCACAAAAATAAAATACAAATACATCATATGGCTACTTGGTACAGTTCCAACTCATGATTTAGGAACTATGGCATGTTTTAAAAATGAAAATAGTACAAAAACATTACATTGGAAAAAAACTGAAATAAAATTTTAAAGCAGTAATAAGTCCAAAAACAAAAAATGTGTTTAATTGCACATTACCAATTCTTAGATGTGGTAGCTGCATTTGTTTTGCTTTTAAAGCTTTTTTTCACCTGGTGATCCGGCCAGCAAATCTTATTTCTCAACTTACTTTAACAGACCGAGCTGTCCCTAAGCAGCATTTAGAGGGTTGACACAAACCATTTAACACTAACAGGGGTGAAAGGGTCATGTTCATACTGTGTCTTACGATTTAAGGCTGGACTGCTCCTTTAACTGTATTATTTTGCTTAACAGTAAATAAGTATATCGTTGTGTAATCAGTATGTGTGTTGAAACCGAAACCCGAAATAAGGAACTTACGTATGTGTCTTGAGATAATCTGTCTGGATTTATAAGGGGGTTGTCTAGGTGACATAATGGGCCATGATGGGTTTTGCTCAGGTATAGAGCTAAAAATATGTGTCATTATAATTGGTTAAGTGCATATGGAAAGGAAATATATAATTTGAACATCTACCCCTTATTGGTGCAAAATGGCAATCTTTCGTTTGAATTTAATATCCTGTATGAACCCGAAATGGGTTTAATGTAATAATCTTTGCAGGGGTCATCAGCTGGAGATGTGTCCTCAGAACAAATTAAGAACTTTCACTGGTTAATCACACCAGGCTCCATTCACCCCAGGACCAGATTTAACCATGTAAATGAAGGAGACACCAGATAGTATAAAATCACAAAAGACTCATTTAATAAAGGTATTGCACTTTGTTCAGATAAAAACCAGCGTTGCATACAACATAGGTGGCCGCCATAAAAACATCCAGATACTGTAAGCAGGAACGCGATAGCAGGAAACAGCTCCTTTACCCAACTGGTTTAGTCGCTAAGATTACTTTTTCTGGGGCATGAGCATTTCCTGCTAGCGCAATATATAGGAACCGGGCAATTAAAGCCTCACTTTCATTCCTGCAGCCACAAGCGAGGAGGGTTATATCACATCCAAACCTCACTTTCATGCCAACAAGAACTGTCATATTCCATTCCATCTAGAAAAAAAAAAAAAAAAAGGAAGAAAAAAAGGGAAAATTTTACTTTATATAGGGCAGATAAAGTCTGCCGTGAGCACTCTCAACAGAGGATATTATTTTTAAAACAATAATCAAAAAAAAAAAAAAAAAAAAAAAAAATCTCTAAACAAAAAAAAAATAGTCTGAATTTAAAGGAGAGCTCTAACTCCACCGAAACGAGCTGCAAATACGAAATTTGAATGAACTTATAAGACATTCATGAAAATACTCAAAAAACAAATAAATACGGACTTAAATATAGATTCAAAAAATAAAAAAATAGAATAAAATCATATATATAAGAAGCAAATATGCGCCAAAAGCAGGGGCCAGCTAATTTACGAGTTGTCTATATAGCTGTTGACATCCCAATTAATCGTCAAACCATGTGGAACGCAGCTTTTAAGGATCTAAATCCAGTTGGTTTCTATTTTAGACAGTTCCCTGACCTTATAACGCCCCCTCCAATGGGGAACAAAGTGATCAATCCCCATAAACAGGGTACCAGAAGGGTCTCTAATATGCATAAGGTCAAGAGACATTATGCTTGGGATACCCTTTCGCAGATGTTAGCTATATGCTCATTAAGTCTAACATTTAACGCACGGGTGGTCTGTCCCACATACTGTAGCCCACAAGGGAATTGGAGGAAATACATCACGTGCGTAGTGCTACATGTAATAAAATATCTCACTGTATAGTTCTTAAGAGTAACATTTGACATAAAATCGCAAGTTTTTCTGGTCTTACATTTGTTCAGATTACAAACTTGACACTTCCCACATTTAAAATATCCTCTTAGGTTTTGACAAAAAGATCTAAAAAAGGTCTAAACATTAACTGCCATCTTATCTTTTAAAGAGGGAACACCTCTATATATGACCAGCTGTTGAGAGGGGAGGAGGGGCTCTAGAACTCTTGTTATGTAAAATGTGCCAATATTTCCGTACGATATTCTTGTATGTAAGAACACTGATCTCTCTCTCCTCCTAGACAGTCCCAAAAAAACGCAGATCAAAGCCATTACTAGTAAAAAAAAAAAAATAATAAAAATGCCATAAATCTATCCCCCATTTTGAAGACGCTATAACTTTTGCGCAAACCATGAAACGCTTATTGCGATTTTTTTTACCAAAAATATGTAGAATACATACCGGCCTAAACTGAGGAAAAAATCCGTTTTTTTTATAAAAATTGTGGCATATTATAGCAAAAAGTAAAAAAGATTTTTTCAAAATTGTCGCTCTTCTTTTGTTTATAGCACAAAAAATAAAAACCGCAGAGGCAATCAAATACCACAAAAAGAAATCTATGTGTGGGAAAAAGGACGTCAATTTTGTTTGGGTAAAGCTATGCATGGCCGCGCAATTGTCAGTTAAAGCGACGCAGTGCTGAATTGCAAAAAATGGTCTGGTCATTGAGCAGCCAAATCTTCCGGGGGTGAAAAGGTTAATAGAGATAAGAAAATGCATTTCACTTTGACTCATCTCATTCAACCTGATCCCTCTATCATTTGAGTTGAGGACAGACAAAAACTTGGTCAAGGAGGAGGTCATATATAGAGGTGTTCCCTCCTTAAAAGATAAGATGGGAGTTAATGTTTTAGACCCTCCTGTCAGACCATCTTTTTTTCAAAACTTGAGTGATTAATCTGAACAAATTTAAGACCTGAAAAAATGTGTGATTTTATGTCAAATGTTACTTTTAAGAACTATACAGTGAGGCATTTTATTACATGTAGCACTACGCATGTGATGTATATGCTCCAATGCCCTTGTGGGCTACAGTATGTGGGACGGACCACCCGTGTGTTAAATGTTAGACTTAATGAGCATATAGCCAACATCAGCAAAGGGTATCCCAAGCTTAAGGTCTCTCAACATTATGATCTAACCCTTCTGGTTACCCTGTTTATGGGGATTAATCACTTTGTTCCCCATTGGAGGGGGAGTTGTGAGGTCAGGGAACTGTCATAAATAGAAACCAAGTGGATTTATATTCTTAAAAGCTAAGTTCCACATGGCTTGAATATTGATTGGGATGTCAACAGCTATATATAGACAACTCATGAATTAGCTGCCCCCCTTCTTTTGGGCCATAATTGCTTCTTTATATATGATTTTATTCTATTTTTTTATTTTTTGAATCTATATTTGTTTGAGTCTTATTTGTTTTGAGTATTTTTGTGAATGTCTTATTAAGAAACATTCAATGAACTAATACGAGTTTAGCCAAACATTCATATTTGCAGCTCATTGTTTCAGTGGAATTAGAGCTCTCCATTAAATTCCATTTTTTTTTTTTTTTTTTTTTTTTAGAGATTAAAAGTTTTTTTCTTTTGATTGTTTTAAAACGAATAACCTCTGTTAATGATATCATGTTCACGGCAGACTTTATCTGCTCTATATAATGTAAAATTTTCCCTTTCTACTTTTTTTTTTTATTTTTACTTTTTTCTAGATGGAATGAATTGACAGTTCTTGTCATGAAAGTGAGGTTTGGATGTGATATAACACTCCTCGCTTGTGGCTGCAGGAATGGAAGCGAGGCTTGAATTGCCTGTTTTCTATATATTGGTTCCTTATGGCATGAAAGTGAGGTTTGGATGCGACACATACCTCCTCTCCTGTGGCTGCAGGAATGAAAGTGAGGCTTGAATTGCCCGTTTCCTATATATTGCGATAGCAGGAAATGATGCTCATGCCCCGGAAGAAGTCCTCTTAGCAACAAAACCGGTCAAATAAAAGGAGCTATTTCTTGCCATCACGTTCCCATTAACAGTATCTGGATGTTTTTATGGCGGCTGCCTATGTTGTATACAACGCTGGTTTTTATCTGAACAAATGTAAGTGCAATACCTTAATTAAATGAGTCTTTTGGGATTTTACACTATCTGGTGTCTCCTTCATTTATGGTTAAATTTGGCCTTGGGGTGAATGGAGGCTGGTCGGATTATCCAGTGAAAGTTCTTAATTTGTTCTGAGGACACATCTCCAGCTGATGACCCCTGCAAAGATTACTACATCAAGCCTGTTGACCCTCTGTAATAAAGGGTCCAGGCTCTGGTTAGAGTTTATATTTCTTGAGGTGGCGGTATATGCACGAGGTGGAGGGTCTTCTGGATTCATCTGCAATTTCACGGATGTGTGTTTGAGTTTTTCTACAACTGGACTATTTTCTATCAACACTTTGTGAGCAATTTTATGTTTAGCACAACACTGTTTTTGTATAGGCTATGTAATATGATTATATCTCACTTTATTGGTGCTGCTGAATATTTACACTGTAATCGTTTCTTTTTATTTGTAGGATAGATTACTTTTTTTGCACAAGCGCAGTATTTCTTTTGTATGCAGGCCTGTACATGTGCTTTCTTGAGCAGGGGGACTTTGCAGGCGCTGCAGGATTTCAGTCTTTCAGGGCATAGTGTGTTACCAATTGTTTTCTTGGTGACTAGAGTCCCAGCTACCTTGAGATCATTAAGATGATTCTCCCATGTAGTTCTGGGCTGATTCGACATTGTTCCCATGATCATTGAAATGTCACGAGGTGAGAACTTGCATGGAGCCCCAGACCGAAGGAGATTGACAGTTATTTTGTGTTTCTTCCATTTGCGAAGAATCACACCAACTGTTGTCACCCTCTAACCAAGCTTCTTGGCAATGGTCTTGTAGCCCATTCCAGTCTTGTGTAGGTCTACAATGTTGTCCCTGACATTTACGGACAGCTCTTTGGTCTTGGCCATGGTGGGGAGACTGGAATCTGATTGATTTTTTCTGTGGACAGGTGTCTTTTATACAGGTAGCAAACTGAGATTTAGCAGCACAACCTTTAAGAGAGTACTTAATCTCAGCTCGTTACCTGTATAGAACACATTTGGGAGCCAGAAATCTTGCTGCTTGATAGGGGATCAAACACTTAATTAACTCATTAAAATGCTAATCAATAACGTTTTTGAAATTAGTTTTTCTGGATATATTTGTTATTTTGTCTCTCACTGTTAAAATAAACCCACCATTAAAATTATAGACCGATCATTTGTCAGTGGGCAAACGTACAAATTCAGCAGGGGTTCAAATACTTTTTTCCCTCACTATGTGTTTTGGGAATGTAGACACCATAGGATTGGAAAGTGTGTTACTGGCTGGCTCTCTAGCGGAAATAAAAGAAACCACTGCCAAAAAAAAAAAAAAGAAGAAAACGAATACAGTTGGCACATCTGAGGATTGGTAATCTGCAATCATACTACATTTTTGTTTTTTGGGTTCGATGTGCTAACTAAAAAAAACGACTAAGAGGAAATTATCAAGACTGAAGTTGAGAAAATCTGGAGCAGCTGAGCATGGTAACCAAACGGCTTCTATCTTCAGCTCCTTTAGTAAGGTGTAAAAATGAAAAATAGAAGCCAATTGGTTTTCATGCACAGCTGCTCCAGATCCTAGCTACTCCAATTTGTTATAAATTCCCTTCTATAAAAGCAAACATTTATTATATTGCAGTTCACTAATTCTTAGATCAAATGGCTGAATGACTTTTTTTTAGGCTCGATTTTATTTTCATTTGGTGATCTGGCCAGTAACAAGCTCTCCTGCAAATATATAAGTTAGGGCTATTAAGACAAACCATTTACCACTGACAGGGGGTGCTTACAATGGTCAACTATAATTTTATAATAAATAAAATATGTAAAACTTATCCCAAAAGAAAAAAAAAAAAAAAACTGCTGCCGTAACTGCAGTGTTTGGCTTTAATTTGTGGTGTATCTAAATCTGCTAGTCCATCTAACACTACCCTAACGCCAGATTAACAATGCTGCTGCTTGCTGTACCCACTGTGCTCCTTCATCCAGAATGTGTGCTCTCTAATACAAGAAGTGTGTTACTGGTCAGATCATCAGGTAAAAACCAGGGGGAAAAGACTAAAAAAAGACAATTAATGCATCCACCACAGCCAAGGATTGGTAAGCTGCAATTTTTCATTCTAGCTTTAATACCACTTCATGCATATGATTATGAAATTTACCTCAGAAAATTTAGTCGCTCCTGGACTTCCTGCACATGACTATATCGACTTCCTGGCCTCACAGTCTGGGGATCATACTCTCCATGTTCTGCAAAGTACAATTGCATAATGTTATGAAAATTAGCTTTGGTCATGTAATGTAAACAGGATAAGCTAACGTAATTTGCATAACCTCCCAAAAGTAAGCTAGCTCTGGCATGATTTCCTCATGTGTCGTTTCTATTGGTCATAAGGGTAACATGCAGGCACTTTGCAGTATCTGTTTTAACCCCTTAGCGCTGACTGTAAACACATATGTGGCCTCGGCTATAAGGGGTTATACCCGTGTTATGTTTGCAGCTGCAGGCATCACCCCGGTACCATTTTTTTTTTTTTTTTTGAGTGGGCGGCTCTTCAGGGATAACAACCAATGCGGCTAAAAGCCGGATCCTGGATGAAACACTCCCTGCCCCCCTCCGCTCTTTAAGGGCATCCTGATCCACGACTCAGCACTCCCGCCAGCTAGAGCGAGACTGGAAGGAAGCCGGAAACTGCCTTCTTTCAGTCTCCTATGTGTAAACACGGAAGCGATATCAGGTCCGGTTTGCTCGGCTGCTAATGGCGGGGATTTAAAAGAAAAAAAAAAAGAAGAACACAGTATTTAGAATCGCCGTTTTTGCCGATCTGAATACTTTGAAGTGCAAAGTCCATAAAGAGTACCTGTCACCACCTATTACTGTCAAATGGGATGTTTATATTCCTTGTGACAGCAATAAAAGTTATCAAAATAAATATTTTTTAAAGAGACAATGTAAAAAAAATTTTTTTTTAACACGCCCCCGCAAGCTTGCACAGCAAAGAAAAACACACACGCAAGTCGCACTCGCATATGTAAACTGTGTTCAGATCGCACGTGAGGTATTGCCGCGATCGTAAGAGTGAGAGCAATAATTCTGGCACTAGACCTCCTCTGTACCTCTAACCTGGTAACCGTTAATTTTGTTGCCATTCAACGAGTGTGCGCAATTTCAAAGCATGACATGTTAGGCATATATATTATAATAATATTAATATATATATATATATTTTTTTTTTTTTTTTTATTTATTAGCAGAGAATCTAGAGAAAATTGCGATCGTTGCAATATTTTATGTCACACTGTATTTGCGCAGCGGTCTTTCAAACGCAATTTATATTATGCTTGGGGGTTCTAAGTAGTTTTCTAGCAAAAAAAATGGATTTTAACTTGTATGCAACAAATGTCAGAAATAGCCTTATATAGGCACGAAAGGGTTAAGGTAACCAAGCTCATCTCAAGCAAAAATTTCATTGTAAAGAGAAAACTCCTATTGTAATTTAAATGTAAATTTCATAGAAGGCATCAATTTAGATTATAAAAAGGCAAGTCTGTTTGAGGGAAAATATGATTTCTGGTAACCATCCTAAAATATTTTGGAGTCCATTGAGGGGCAAAGGAACTTTGTCAAGTTAGACTGTCAAGTTATTTGGTTGCCAACAGGAAAAACGGACAACTAGCAGCAGGATAACCCTAGCCCATATATCTCAATTTTGCAGGAAAGTAGTACCAAGAGCATAAACATAAATGCATAGGAGAGGTACCTATGTCCTTCAATGGACTCCAAGAATAGGATTTCACAATGAAGAACAAAAAAAAAAAAAAAAAAAAAATGTTCTGGTCCATTGGGGGACACAGGATTTCTAGAACTATTGGAAAAACCTTGGTTTGCGAGCATAATTCAATCCAGAAACATGCTTGTAATCCAAAGCACTTTTTTACAGGGTATAAAAGAGAAAAGAGGCACCTCTAAGTGTAGCAATAAGTTGCTAAATATACCTTCATTAAATGTAACTATATTGCTACACTTAGAGGCTCCTCTCCTTTTTTATACTCCAGTTGTGATAGGATGCTACTCTTATATCAAGAAATCGCTTGTATATCAAGGCAAAATTTATTTAAACATTTTGCTTGTCTTGCAAATCGCTCTCAAAGCAAGTTACTCTCAAACCAAGGTTTTACTGTACTGTATAGCTCCAAGTTGTTTGACAAACGAAAAAAGGTTGTTGCACCAGTAAAAAAAAAATTAAAAAATATAAAAAGGCAGTGGGTACAGAGAAGGCATTGTGACTACCATCCTGCAGGATGCAGTCATCACTAGGCTCTTGTCCCTTAGCGCAGGGGTCGTCAACCCCCGGGCCCAGGCCCACTACCGGCCATAGCGTCTTTGCAGCCGGGCCGCGGCATGACATTTTAAGGCACCGGTGGATCAGTGAGGAAAGCAGGCGGGTGAACGAAAGAAGCGGGCTGGCGAGCAGAGATGACATCTCTCTCAACCCACCTAGTATCACCGCTCTTCCGCCCTCACAACGTGATGAATGTCGGCGTTGTGGCGGGGAGCAGAGAGATGACATCATCCCTCCCTGCCTAACATTACCGCTCTTCTGACCTCACATCATACGGAATGTCGGAAGTGCGGCAGGGAGCAGAGAGATGAAATCATCTCTCACCGCCCGCCCCGCATCTCTGTTCTCCTGCCCTCACTCAAGAACGATCACTGAACCAGTGTCACCAATGCAGTGAAAATCCTCATCTGGTGGCACTGGCAGGTGATGTGGCAAGTGGCATTCCTCATCTGGTGGCACAGGCAGGTGACATGGCAAGTGGCATTCCTCATTTGGTGGCAGGCAGCGTGGCAAGTGGCATTCCTCATCTGGTGGCACAGGCAGGTGACGTGGCAAGTGGCATTCCTTAACTGGTGGCAGGCAAGCGTGGCAAGTGGCATTCCTCATCTGGTGGTAGGCAGCGCGGCAAGTGGCATTCCTCAACTGGTGGCACAGGCAGGTGACGTGGCAAGTAACATTCCTCATGTGGTGGCAGGCAGCGCGGCAAGTGGCATTCCTCATCTGGTGGCAGGCAGCGCGGCAAGTGGCATTCCTCATCTGGTGGCAGGCAGCGCGGCAAGTGGCATTCCTCATCTGGTGGCAGGCAGCGCGGCAAGTGGCATTCCTCATCTGGTGGCAGGCAGCGCGGCAAGTGGCATTCCTCATCTGGTGGCAGGCAGCGCGGCAAGTGGCATTCCTCAGCTGGTGGCAGGCAGCGCGGCAAGTGGCATTCCTCAGCTGGTGGCAGGCAGCGCGGCAAGTGGCATTCCTCAGCTGGTGGCAGGCAGCGCGGCAAGTGGCATTCCTCATCTGGTGGCAGGCAGCGCGGCAAGTGGCACACTCAGGGTTCCAACTGATTCTGCATTATGGTGAGTTGAACCATTTCATTTATATTACAATGTAGCGACACGCTACAACTTTCAAGTTGTAGCGTGTCGCCGCCGGACTGTCTGAATGTCTGCAGGGATCTGAGTGCCAGTCTACCATCTAGCGGACCCCCTGAGAGGTGACCCTTGGAGCCATAATATTGATAGAGACCCAGTGGCTGGGGGACACAGCCACCTGCACATGCGATCTCCTTAAACAAGAGATCAAAAGATCTGGTAAGGGGCAGACCGTTTTGTTTGGTGGAGGAATTTCCCTATCATCACATCCTTCAGGGTGACAACAGTGCATGCTTCACATCAGCAGAAGAGTGTTGTTTTACTTTATACCAATATTATTAATGCTTTTTCATTCTCCACTGGTGAAAGACATTTCCAGCAAAGGAACGTTTTTGTATGGACCTTGTTCAACATACTTGATGTTTGATTGCATATATACATATGAAGTAATCTTATATGTCACACATTTGTGGTTACTAATGTGTGTTTTAGCTACCATCATCCCTTTTCCAAATACCATTATTAGTTTTATATCATATATAGGTGTATATGTTATGGTCATATAAATGGTTTATGACCACATTCACTTAATCACAGCAGAGCAGCCCTTCTTGGTATAGTATTTCGGAATGGAGGTTGTCTCACATTTAGGGTTGCAGCAGCTATAACAATTTAGGGTTTAGACACATGACACTTGTTTTTTGAACACTTTATGGGATAGCGCAGTATATACCTTTTGGTTTTGAATTTGTTTAGTACAGCTTTCTACAGCACAGATTAAACGCGGAATCAGGAAGCATCTCCCAGCAGCATAAAGCGAGGGTGGGGGGCGGGGGAATCTGACCTCACACTGCACAGCTGAGGTAAGGGACACATCCCCATCCTCACTCTACATGCAAAACAAGCACAGATGTAGCCATCAATCCCAGGCTGTGAGTGGAGCTCAACTTCCTCCATCTGCTTTTTTGTCAGGGAAAAGCTGTTAGAAGCGAGTTATGCTGATAACTGAAGAACCAGGCCGCAGAGAGAAATCACACCCAGAGCGCTGAAGAGAAGTATAAAAGGATGTGCTTTGTTCATATTTCATGTCTGAAGTTTATGACCACTTTTAAGTGCCTAGTGTTCATTCCTCCTGTAGGCAGCAGTGTGCTTGCCCGTGAAATGTCTACAAACTTCAATACCCCAAATAATCCAGAGCTGACACTTCAGAAGCCCTTAGAACTCAGTGTAAAGTTTACTGCGATAAGGACCCTAGAATTATTGCTGTATACAGCATACCACGATGGTTTTTATATGTCACATTAATTTTTTAAAAACTCCATATAAAGTATTGTCCAATAGCCCTTTATATGATAGCATATAGCTGGTAACAGGTTCACTCACAGCGTTTGTAGGCGTGTTCCAATAATGTCTAGGAAAAAATGTCAGCCAGCTTGTAAAGACTAAACAAAAGTACTGCTACTACTGCCTTACGTTGGTGGCAGCAAAAGGTTGTTAAAATGTCCACTCACAAGCTAAAAATCAACATTTCTAAATTGTCAACCTATTTTACCATTGGCACCATGTATCTGACCATGTAACAACGGATTTCTTTATCGTGTGTAAAAATTAGGAAGGCTTACCTTTTGAGTATTGCCGCATGCTATCCATATATGAAGAGAGATTTTCTGCAACTAATGTAACAAGTGCATGGTTATGCTGGAGTTGGTTTATTAAATCATGTCTGTAGAAAACATGTGGACTGCGCTGTGTCTGGCTGAAATTTGGGAAACAATTACAAATAATTACATATCCTTCAGCACAGCAACACAATTATTGCATGTTACAAATACAAAAAGTGTGTAATTTCTAGCCACACAGTGCACAACACAATGATTAGAACATCCTTTCCAATAATTATATCCTATATTTACAAAAGATCCACTATCAATACCTCGCCAAAGTATACCATTCTCATCCTAATCAGCCCCTACCCCAGTGGAACTTACAACTGTCAGAAGAATCAGAGTGCACACTTACATTCAAGGTTCAGTTTATTCCTAATATATTTAAGGTATGCACTTGCACTTCCCTATATTTGGCTGCAAATCTTTTAGAAAACACTGTTTAATTAAAAATGAAAAAAAATGTGTTATACTTGCTTGTTGGGAGGATTAAAGGGAGGCGCTGTACTTGACTGTGCCTGCTATGCTTTTATTGCCCAATTACTTAGAAATATGCATATATCAGATATTCATACTGTATATGTCAATGTAGAACAAAGAACATTAACGGTCACAGCACAGTAATGTATTCTTGAACATTAAAGTGTTACGAAACCCAGGACCCTTCATTCCCTCGTCTCCCACAGTACACAGAACATGAAAATGCAATTATTAAACTGCTAAATAGCTTTTGTCACTAGCAGGATATAGCAGTCTTGTGAGGTCTATCAGTGTTTGGCCGAGCACTAATTAAAGCTTGTAGGAGTCGTCATTCTCTTCTGACTGTCCTATGAGGCTGCATGACTTCTGACCCTCTGTCTGGACAGTGCTGACTGGCCCTGTGCTGATCACATGCAACCTCCCATAAAAAATAAAAAAACACCTCTCTAGCAATACACACCAAACTGAGCATGTGCAAAGTGCCCCCAAGACTCTGTACTATCAGATGGATAGGGAACTGTGGAAGAAGGGGAGGACTAGAGAAGGGGAGGTCCAAACAGCATTTTTTACACAATGCGCAGTATTAACCCCTTAGGTTCCACAGTGAGTATAGCAAGCATGCTCTACTGCATATACAGACTGATTTTGCTGTTGTGTGTTTAGTAACACTTAAATTTCCATGTAACCAACTTGGCTTCCTGAACTATGCTTTAAAGTGGTTGTAAACCTCAGACATGACATATGAACAAAGCATATCCTTCTACGATGTGTACTTGTTTCAGGAGTAATTTTTATATGCTGCCTCATTCCTTTGCTATCAGCATGAATCACTTGATAAGTTTTCCTGAGACCAAGAGAAAAATGGTGACAGGGGAAGGGATCTTTAGTTCTGTTCTGTGTGTTGTGTAAAGGGGGGGCCTGTCCCTTCCCTCCAATCAGCTGTCAGAGCTCTCCACGCTGAGCTCTGCAGAGTGGAACATAAGCTATCCACCCCGTTTTCAGACAAGCTTTATAAATTCTGGACTTTGAAGACATGTAGAGAAGACAAGACAACAGATAAACAGGTACTTAGGTAGGATATTTGTTTCATCTCTGTATCACCTGAAGCCAGTCACGTACTGGGTATATGGAAGGGTTTACAACCACTTTAAACTTTTAATATCCCGTTTCCACAGCATTATAATGAATCCTCCAAAAAACTAGAAAATACAGCATTTATATATTATATACTTAACACAAATATGCGGCCTCACTGGACGGGGCTTTTTTCTATGGGGTCATCAGGGTCAAATTGTATGTTTTTGTGGACATGATTTTTTTTTTTTTTTTTTAAACTACCATCAGTGTCTGTTTTATTAGGCCCCTTTCACACTTGTGCGACTTTAAAGTCGCGCGATCTTACCGTGATTTTGCACAATTTTGTCGCGATTTGGGATCCGTACGACTTTACAGGGTTGGGGTTTACAAAAGCTGCTTCTGCTTACAAAGTCGTACTGAAATCGTGTTTATATTATTCAAGTACAATTTGCATGCTACTTGAGGGTTTAACATTGAGGTCTATGGACATCAACTCGCATGGAAGTTAGACCAAAAGTAGTGCAGGGACTACTTTGAAGTCGGCATGACTTAAAGTCGTGCCAATATGAATGGTAGTCATTGAAAATCATGGAGAATGACTTGTCATGCGATTTTGCAGTACAAAATCATGGGACAAGTCGTACAAGTGTGAAAGGGGCCTAAGGTAGGATAAAAAACAAAAAAAAAAAACCAAAAAAAAACGCACTATTGTTTTTGAGCTTTACTATGGGTACAAACAACAACATACACATAATGTGGTATCGCTATGATCATCAGGAGCAGGAGAATTTACTTTGGGTTGTTCTTTGGTGAAAGGTTATGGTAGTAGCAAGAAATATACAGCAAAATGTAATTTTTTTTTTAATTTTTTTTTTTACTATTTTGGGCTAGTTTTCCTATAATGATAATAAAATAAAAAAAAAAAAAAATCAGGAGATATCTGAAAGCCCAATTCGTCATGAAAAAAATGTGGTATAATCCACCTGGATGCACAAAGTAGTTGTGATGTTATGTACAGTTATATTCACACATGTCAAAGTTGCAAAATTGTGCATAGGCATCAAGATTTGTTTTACCCTTATATAGTTAGTCAGGTTGAAAAAGAGACACAAGCCTATCTAGTTCAACCAAAAAAAAAAAAACCCACATATACAAGCAAAGGAGTCAAATAAAACATAACATGGCGACTAAGCAAGCTTTGCATTGGAGATCATGATAAAAACTAAAAAGAAAACTGTATTTTACCTTAGATTCTGAGGTGCTTCACCAAATAAACTGCAAATTTCTCTAATCTGTTTAAGTGCTGGTATGACCCATTTGTCATTTGTACGTAGCTCTTCTATAAAACGATCTATCCACTGAATTTTCTGTGTATCTCGATCCTAAAAAGAAAAAAGTACAATACGCGCTGAAGACAAACTGTTACAGAAAAAATGTGATGACTGGCACAGCTACCCTTCTGAAAATCTCAACTCCAAAAGATGGATTAGTCTCTCCCACCCACAAGTCATCCTATTCGGTCAGTTTAGAACACATGGTTGTAAAAAAGCTGCTTCAAAGTGCATAAGCAGCTGCAATAATCACTTCCAATATTACCAGCATGGTATAAGTAGTGTTCACCTGCTGGACCCCAGCTTCTACCATGACTGGGTCACAAACATAAATGGTAAAATATTCTGCAGATAAATAACTGAATGTGAGAAGAACAGAGCGCAATGGAATCCGAAACAGTTATGTTCCCTACAAGCCGATACACTAAAACTTCATAGAAACAAGGGAATGTACACACAGCAAGATTCCAGAGAGAAAAAGTTACGGTCAATGATTCAAGGTCACCCTAGTTTTTGTTTATATTCTGATGTTTTATGGGTTAGATTTTTCTATCTGTAAAAAAAAAAACAAAAAAAAAAAAAACCTTTGACATTACAGGTGCTTCTTTTGCAGTTCGAGGCTTCTTACAGTGTAACAGTAATCGACTTTCAGAAAAGCTGTACAGTTTTACTGATGAGTGGGGGGTATTCTGTTTTAACACGCTAAAAACAGTTCCGGTCTAAGGACCACCAATTGCTTTTTTTCGTGCACATTTTCTGCACCGCATGGCAAGACGCTGCCCTTGTTAGACATGCACAAGTGCCATTAAACGTTAATGACACCCCAAACACAAACAAACATGAGTGCATTGTGCTGCCACCAAACCACATGGTACTGCAGTACTATGCGGTTTGGGGAAGAGTATTTTTAAAAGTCAAAACGCTAGGACAGTAAGTGTCTTACATGTAGGATCCCCAGGTAAAATTAAAGGAGAATTTGTCTAAAAAAAAAAAAATAAATAATGTAGCTATCCAACCACTAGTAAGCTGCAATACATTACATTTTTGTTCTTGGGTTTATAAGCGACACCTTTCATATACAACAGCTCACATCTACCAGCTTTAAAAATTATTTTGGGATGTCCACCAAGTTTTTCGAAGGGGCAGCTCCCACACCTTTTCTCTGTGCTCACCATTGCCTTCGCAGCGATACAATCTTGAACAGAACAGACCTAATCTAGCAATGGCCAAACACTTCCTTACCACACGGGTCCTATTTTCAGATGCACCATTTTCTTAGTTCCTTGAACTGTACAAACGTCATTTCTTGTCCCCTTACCCTATATGAAACTTTTGTGTTCCAAGAATACAACCCAACAACATGTCACCACTTCTATCCATGGGCTCTTCTTTCTGAATAGACCCTCCAATATGGGCAAGGCCTGCGCAGCCTGGGAACGGGATACTGACAACACCCTTTCTCTCAAAAACTGCAACCACATTTTCAAGCATACACACAAAGGTTCGGTTAAGGTAGCTATGCAAGAAAACTGTTATAAACTCATATCTGGATGGTACTGGACTCCTCACCTACGCAAAATCCAAACCTATCCAAATTGTGCTGGAGGTGCCATCAAGATGATGGCACGCTGCTGCATATCTGGTGAACATGTCCCCGAACTCGACCCTTCTGGTCAGAAATGCACTCTAATTTCTCATGAAACATACACCTTGGACTACTCACCAGCGCAGTTTCTCCATCACCACACGTCTCTTCCCAACAGAACCTATCACAAAGCGCTCGCCATGCACATGGTAAATACAACGAAATTGTGTACACCGATTCATTGGAACACAGCTCATGTTCCAACAGTTTCAGAATGGTTCACACGTCTCGAAAAAATTGCGGATATGGAAGAGCTCATTAGTCTGGCAAAAAGATTCCCCATCCAAATTCACAGCCAATTAGAACAATTTGTTTAATGATCGCACTACTGATCAATACAAAAGCCTTGTCAACCCCCCCATCTAACCTACAGACAGGATAACAACACGACAGCTCCATACGCAACACCCCTCCAACGAAGAGGGAAGATCAGGACAACAAAACCCCCCTTTACAACAGAGAGATCTTGTGATGGACTATCCATCTTTTCTCCCTTACTTTAATATTTCTCTTACCTCACATCTGTTCTCTCCTTTTATATCAACATCCATCAACCTAAAAGCTTCTACCGCCCCCAGATTTATCTTCAGTTAGGAGGGTAACATTGGCCATTGTATAGAACATCCTATTTACACCTTTCGTTTTCCCAACCAACCCTCCTAACTCAATCAAACACACTCTAGGCTTATTTCATAACTCCTTCCCCATTCCTCACCCCCTCCCCTCCCTGTTTTTTTCCCTTTAAATGCCCTCTTTCATACCTACTGGTTTGGGCTTGACCCAGATATTTAATGTTCATTATCCGTTGCTTAATACAAACAGCCTTCCATGACTTTGGGCACCGATAGCCCCGAGGCAGGCACACTGTTATACCTGTTAAATTCCCCCAACGGAATGTTGCAACAAATTGAATTTATACATCTATGCTTGATATAATTCTGTACTGTATGTTCAAAAACACTCTTTTTTCAATAAATTTTGTTAGAAAAAAAAAAGAAAAAAATTCTTCTAAAGTTATTATTTGTGGGGGGGGGGGGGGAGAGAAACACACACTATACAGTCTTTAAAACCAAAAGCTGTTCCAAATTCAAACAACTCTAAAGTACTTGTTAAAGGCATTGTGAAAACCGGTTAATGTAAAATGTTATCTTTTTGGTAAAAGGCAAACAAAAGCCCCAATATTTGATATAAACCTTTTTTTACCAACCTGCGAGCAGCTGTAATCCAAAATTTTAATATGGGCACTCAAGGCTTGGTCCATTATATCGACGGGCACATCATCACTGTGAGCTAAATTCCACAGAAGGTTTAAAACCTTATGAGCCATTACACCATCTTTGTCATCTTCTGCTAACCGGCGTATTAACTCCAGCAGCTTCTCACGTTGTTTTTTGCTTGCATTTGTCCAACTGGCCTAAAAAAGAAAAAAAACAAAAAAAAACAAAAAAAACCTTGTATGGTAAAACAGTCTGTCAAACAGGACCATAACATTTTTATGGAATATCTATCAATTTACAGTGTAACCATGCTCTGTTTTGTAAGGAAAAGACTGCCTAATAAAAATAAAAAATAAAATACAGTAAAAAGCCATTAGCAATAATGCTGAGCCTAATTTAACTGCGATCATTAATGAAAAATTTATCCAAACATGCTCACTAACCAGTTCACTGAGCTCAGTGGACCCACATTTGAGGCAGAGGTAGCTAGGCAAGTGATCTTTGGCCAGAACCCCTAATCGTGACAGTGACAAGTGTGGGACTTAAAAAGATACAGACAACCCCTTAACCATTTGCCTAGTGGGCACTTTCACCCACCTCCTGCCCAGGAAAATTCTCAGCTTTCAGAGTTTGAATGACAATTGCACAGTCATGTAATGCTGTACCCAAATGAAATTTTTATCTTTTTTTTCTTTAGACAGATAGTGCCTTCTTTTGGTGGTATTTAATCACCACTGTGGTATTTATTTTTTGATAAGCAAACAAAAAAGACCAAAACTTTTGAAAAAAAAATATATATGATCAGGGAACTGATCATCAGGGTCCTAGTTATCAGTGTAAATGTCTGCTGTCACAGGAAAGCCAGTTATCCTTTCCTCACACAGTGACAGTGCTGAGGAAAGGAAAAGCTGATAACTGGCATTTGTTTACAAGGTGTCAGCTGTGATCGACTCTTCAACTTGATCTGTGATCAGCTGTGTCCAAAGGACACAGGAATCACAAGGTGCACCCAATGCACGCCCTGGGGTTGCGCAGAGGGGCAGAGTTCTGGGAGAACGTCAATAGATGCCCTCCCAGAACTGGACGACCGCAGTTGTAGTGGTCTTTAGGCTATAGCCCGATCGGAAAGTGGTTAAGCAGAACCACTGAAAGGTGAAGGGGAAAAGTGCTGACAGGCCTAATACAATTTACAAGTATATCCATAAGGTAAGAGTCCATTGTATATCACCGTGGGACGATTTGAAATTGGTGAAGGGAAGAATATATTTTTTTTTTCGAAAGGAGTTTATTTTTGTTTTACAAAAAAAAAAAACAAAAAAAACGGAGACGGACTTACATTACAGGCGTGTAAGGTGCATATGACTATACCAAGTCACGTACTATTTAGTGTACACAGAGTCGGCAGTCCGTGAAGGAACAGAAAGACCCCAACAACATTCATACATACATTCAAACTCACAACACATACGACCCCATATCAACAGTAGATTTTCAAGGTCCCCCTATGTAGCAGAAGTTCCATACAAAGCAATCCCTGGTTATTGTGTTGGCAACCTTCAGATCACTGTTCCCGAGTTACATTGGTGGAGGACTCACTGAGTGAGTTGTGAGGAAAGGACATTCCCCCAAGAAATCCTCTGAGACATCCAGCCATTGTTGCCATATTTCGGCGAATTTCTTGGGGCATGCCCTACTTTTATATATCCAATTAAATTTGGGGAGGACCCCATGAACATTACGAAAGAAGGCGTGGGCTGGAAAAGGGCCCACATCCTTCCAATGCAATAAGATGGCTTTACGTGCATAAAATAACAGTATACGTAACAAAGTCCTGGCGTGTGTACGAGGAACATAATCATTAAGAATTCCTATGACTCCAACCTCTGGGGTATGGGGTATCGGTAGGTAAAGCTTGTGGTCAAAAAAAAAAAAAAAAGCAAACAGATCCTTTCAGAAGGTCGTGAGTCCAGAACAGGCCCAAAACATGTGAAAAAAATCAGCAGCAATCATATCACATCTAGCACAGGCAATATCCTGGCCCAATCCCATCCAAACCAGCCTGGCTGGTGTGTAATGCAGGTGATGTATGAACTTAAATTGGATCAGTAGGTAAGCAGTGCTGATTATATCCTGAAAACATATCTCGATTGCCTCTTCACAGTGCTCCTCAGAAAGATCAGGCATTGACCGCAGCCATTTGCGATGAAAGTTCTGGAAAGGATCCGCCCCTACCAACTGGAGGCGACCATAAAAGGTTGTCACCAACTTAGCAATTTCCAGAATCGACAAGAGGTCCTCAATAGATGATACCATGAGCTCAATGGTCAATGACCCAAATTGTGCCCATATGGCATAAAAGATATTTTAAAAAATTTTTATTGTCCAGGCTGTATTTAAGTCTGAGTGCGTCAAAGGGTAGTAAAGTATAATCCTCAACTATATGGGAGACATGAGCAATTCCAAATCGACCCCACCATGTAGAGTCTGGGTGATCAAAGAGCTCGGGGAGATTAGGATTCTGCCACAATGGGGTCTGTTGCAAGATACCCAAAGAGGACTGTGTCAGAATTTTTCCCCCCTCCCTCCAAGCCATAAAGCTGACATTAACAGGAGAGAGTTTGGAGCCCCCAAATCTCCTTGATTTATGTACTTTGTCCCTGAGAGAGGTAGAAGGTCGTTAAGAGCACTGGGGAGGGAGTTTGGGGGTCAGAGTGTAAGCAAGCATGGACGAAGGCGAGTTGGGAAGCAAGAAATTAGTTCCTTAAGTTTGGGCACTGCAGGGCTCCCACAGGCTAATGCCCCGTACACACGATCGGAAATTCCTCCAGCAAAAGTCCGATGTGAGCTTTTGGTCGGAAATTCCGACCGTGTGTATGCTCCATCGGACTTTTGCTGGCGGAACTCCCGCCAGCAAAAGATTGAGAGCAGGTTCTCTATTTTTTGGTCGGAAAAAGTTCCGATCAGAAATTCTGATCGCCTGTACCAATTGAGACGCGCAAAAATTCCTACGCATGCTGAGAAACAATTTGACGCATGCTCGGAAGCATTGAACTTCATTTTCTCAGCTTGTCGTAGTGTTGTACTTTACCGTGTTTTTGACGGTCAAAAGTTCAGAGAACTTGTGTGACCGTGTGTATGCAAGCCAAGCTTGAGCGGAAATTCCATCGGAAAAACCATCCAAGTTTTTTCCGACTGAAAATTCGCTCGAGTGTTCGGGGCATTAGCCTCCTGCAATGAGGACCTGGCTATACAAGGCCAACGACCATTCCAGACAAATGAAGAAACGGTGTAGTCTATTTTCGCAAAAAAAATTTAGGGAGAAAAACTGGGGCAGCTTGAAAACAATATAGAAATTTTGGTAAGAAAAGCATTTTAAATATATTTATGTGGCCAATTAGATTGAGGGGCAGTATGACCAGGTATGAAACATTTCCATCATCTGACTATAGGAGTGATGTTGAGTTCTTCCTATTTATAGAGATCCTTAGGTATTTGAAGGAGGACGTTAATTGGAGACGTGACCTCTGTAGATATTCAATTGGAAAAGGGGGGGGGGGGCTATGGTAAAGACCTGAGATTTTTCACAACCCACCTAAACCGCACCAAACTCCTCCACTGTATGCAACAGTTTAGTAAATGAGCTCTCTCTACTGTCCAAGTATATAAGGGCATCATCCGCGTAGAGAGAAATTACCAGCGCCATAGATCCACATTTCCATAGGTATTGCACCACACATGAAACAATTTAGACTCAGATTGTAGAGGTTTCAACCTATCTAGTTCAGGCTGCAACACAGAGTTAAAATCCCTAAGAATGGAGCACGGGACAGCTAGGTAATGAGGAAAAATGCACATTGAGTTCAGAGAACATTGCAGCTGTGACCAGAGGGGGGAGGTAAACCCTGACCAACAGGAGGGAAATTCCATACACAGTCGCATGCAGAATAATATACTGAGAATGGTAAGCCTTTACGCATCAGCTGTTTTTCCTGCTTCTGTTGTCACATGAACGTTGACTATTCATTACAATAAAGGCTTTTATCGGAGTGCGGCTGTCCAGAATCCATTTCTTCAATATTGCTCGTACTGAGCCTGCACCTGGCATCCACTTTGAGGAGGGCGTTTTCTTCAGTACACCACCTGGAGCGGTTCATCCTTTTGTCCTTTACGAATTAGGATCCCTTAGGATTAGCAACCCCCCGGGCGTAGTTAGAATAGGGTGGTAGTTATGAGCCACCCAAGGTTTGAGGGCCAGAATCTTAGAACCAACAAGATGAGTTTCCTGGAGACACAGGACATGCGGTTTTACATTGCTTCAGGGCCTCGAAGACAGATGCTCTTTTAAACTTGGAGTTCAGTCCGCGGACATTTCACAAACAAATGTTTACCATGGGCATAGGGTTGATATTAAAACCTCTAGGGCAGGGGGGAAAGCTCCCCATCTCCAGTCACAGCTACAGATGGTCGTAGGGGGTCGCAGTGTTGCACAAGCATACATCCACACATACAGCATACACACAACAGTAAAACTATGTAAAATAGCATAATCGTTACCCAGTGAGGGTAGCATTACCCCTGCCCAACTCCGAAAAAGGGCAGTGGGCTTATACCCCGAACTTGTACCATGCGTGGGGTGCATGGCCAGTGACAAAGTGGGGAGTATGGATCGAGTCTATTTTACAGTACAAGAAAAAACCTTCACCAAGTGAGACCGATTATAATTTCTCAATGATCACCACTTACTGCCAACAATATTTTGACATTAGAAAAATGTTCTCTAAACATTGGGGAGTTCTCAGAAATGATAAGGTTTTGGGCCCAGTCCTCCCAGACCGACCACAGGTTCTATTTAGAGGGGTTCCCCCCCTTAAACTCCAAGTAGCACCCAATATTCTGGCTGCCCCTAATAGGGTGTCATTTTTTTCAAAAATCTAAGGGCTATCACCCTTGCCGGGGTTGTAATGTCTGTGCAATTAATAAAGACAAGACTAGAAAAATATGTGAATTTAAGTCTCATGCCACAGGTAGAATCTTCATTAATCATTAATACCTTTATTACTTGCACCTTATTAAACGTGGTATACTTATTGACCTGCCCTTGCGGCTTGCAATATGTGGGCCGCACGACACGGGCTATGCACGTTAGGGTTAACGAGCATATCACAATTATTAAGAAGGGATTTCCGAAACACACTGTTTCCGGCCATAATCTGGAATGTCATAATCAGAATCCCAAGGGAACCACCTTTGTTGCCATTGACATGTTCAATCCACATTGGCGTGGTAGTTCGTCCAAACGGGAAATTTCTAAACTTGAAACCCGCTGGATATATGATTTAAAATGTTATACCCCTTCGGCATGAATGTCCACTGGGATATAAATTGTTTTATTAATAACAGCTAAATATTTTTTATTCTTTATAAACACTAGGTGGCAGTGCTTGTTTATTTAAAAAAAAAAATTATATTTCCTTATTATAATATATTAGATGTTTAATTTTATGATCATATATTGCTCTGGGCGGCTGATACTGTTGTATTACTGCACTGTTTGGGAGCCTCCATATCCTCCCTTCAATGCAGTTAATTGCCCTGTAAGATATACATTTTTAATGTCTTTCCTCTCTTAATAACATATGGGTTTAATTAATTTTTCACCTATCTCTTATTACTGCATTCTTTAGGAGTCTGTGCATTATTGAGAGACACCAACACATTTGGAGTGTGCCTTTGTTGTATGAGGGGCCTCCTGCATTGCTGCTGTCACTTTCGATTGGCGCTGTTCCCATTTGCGCCTATCATTGGTGAGAAGCGGCTATGCTGTTTGGTGTCTCCGTGTTTTGTTTGGCCGCACTGCTCATGTGCGGTCACGTGATGCTGCTTAATACATGCTTGTTGTGCAGTGTGACCGCGGCGCGCATGCGCAGCCGTATTGTTTACCCTATTGCGGAGTCACGTACGGCCTTCCGCCCTTCTGTTGACCTCGCTGGTTATTAGCTCCTGTTTTTGCGAACCGCACAGCCGTACTGCGCATGCGCGGCCGAGCAAAATGAAGTTTTACTTCCTGCTTCACACACAGGGCGCTTGTAATGCGCATGTGCGGCCGGAGGTGAAATTAAAAACAGCTGTTACATGCATCGCACTGCCCTATCAGGGGGGAGTGTGACCTAAGATGTTTTGCTATTTATGTGGGCGTGCTTGCATCATTGGCCACGCCTCTGATGATATCCACATAGGATGAAACATGTCAGGCTGGTCGATGCAAGCACGCTGTGAGCCGCGGACCTCTTTTCTTTCTGTGATGATGTATATCGTATACTTGTACTACAATATATGCCTATTTTTTTTTACCTATACGGGCTTCACTATCATTGCTCTCTTCTTACTGGGTTATCCTGCTGGTGACTGCATAATCCATACATCTTCCCATGTGAATCTTGATGTCATGCGACTACCTGACGTTTCCCATTTTCTGGCCTTCTGTGATGGAGTGTGTCATTCGGAGTCTCAGTTGAGCCTTGGCATCATATGATTACATCGCATGCTTTTCATTTTTTTCTGGTAAGCAGATTGGCAGTACATGGGTGTGGTGTGCTTTCTTTGTGCACACTGAAGTTTGGTGGAGGCTTCACGTCATTTATACTTTTCAAAATAGTTTCAATGGACCATTATATTTATTTGATTATTTTGTTTTTATTTAGCGCTGCATTTTGACTTTTTTTAATGTGAAAGATGATGTTACGCCGAGTAAATAGATACCTAACATGTCACCTAAAAAATTGCGCACAATCATGGAATTCATTACTTAAAAATCTCCATAGGCGACGCTTTAAATTTTTTTTACAGGTTATCAGTTTAGAGTTACAGAGGAGGTCTAGTGCTAGAATTGTTGCACAACGCATGCGGCGATACCTCACATGTGTGATTTGAGCGGCATTTACATACGTGGGCGGGACTTACGTGTGTGTTTGCTTCTAAGCGCGAGCTACCGGGGACAGGGGCGTTTTAAATTTTTTTTTTTTCACTTTATTTTTTTTACACTTTTTTTTAGTTTTTTTTTTTTATTACTTTTATTCCCATTACAAGGAATGTAAACATCCCTTGTAATAGGAATCTATGTGACAGGTCCTCTTTATGGAGAGATGTGGGGTCAATAAGACCCCACATCTCTCCTCCAGGCTAGAAAGCATGAGATTGGGAAAAAAATTTTCACAGATCTCATGCTGACAGCCGCAATCGCTGCTTCGTTTATTTCCAGGTACCCGGGCGTGACGCCATAACGTCGCGCCTGGGCCTCCGACGGTCATAGAGATGGTCACCAGTCATCTCTATCATCAACATCCAGCGACGGCCGATTCTTTCTCCGGGCACCCGATGGCACGGGAGAGCCCGGAGAAGCACTGAATGGCGTCGGGAGGGGGGGCGTCCCCTCCCGTCGCCTATAAGAACGATCAAGCGGTGGAACTGCCGCTATGATCATTCTTATTGTGCACAGAATCACCGGCTGAAAAGAATGATATCTGAATGATGCAGGCATCATTCAGATTTCACCCCACAAATTAGAGGACGTCATTTGACTATAGGCGGGTACTGAAGTGGTTAAAGCGGAGGTTCACACAAAAATGGAACCTCCACTTTTCGGAACCCTCCCCCCTTCCGGTGTCACATTTGGCACCTTTCAGGGGGGAGGGGGTGCAGATACCTGTATAATACAGGTATTTGCACCCACTTCCGGGCATAGACTCCCATGGGAGTCTACGTCTCTTCCCGTCCCGTCCCCCTGCTGTCTGCTGGGATACACATGGGTCCCAGAAACAGCAGGGACCATCCGGATTGCGCAACACGACTCGCGCATGCGCAGTAGTGAACCTCTTACCGAAGATGGTGGCGGCAGCAGCACCCATGACCCGAGCGGCAGATCGGCTTTGGGTGCCGACACCGCGGGCCCCCTGGACAGGTAAGTGTCCATATTTTAAAAGTCACCAGCTGCAGTATTTGTAGCTGCTGACTTTAAAAAAAAATAAAAAATTTCGGCACCTGTGTCCGTTTCACATAAGCCCGTTCGGATCCACCTGTCTGTTTTTCAGATCCAAGCAGGCCACCCATTGACTCCTACGGGCAGGCGGATGTCAGCAGAGATGTGTCTGCTGACGCCTCTCTGCCATCCGATCAAGACCGACAAATGGCGACACATTCACCATCTGTTTGGCGGATCGGATGAAAATGGACATGCTGTCCGTTTTCGTCCGATCTCCCCATAGAAATCAGCGGGGCTCCGACAGGTTCCTCCATGCTCAGTGAGCCGTGATGGACCTGTCATCCGCTGGCTCAGCAGAGATCAACGGAACAAAGACGGTCAAACTGAGGGTTGGGCCACACAGCAGTAAGGCCAAACCCAGCAGGTAGCTGAAACAGATTTAGAAGGTGGAAAAAATAAACATGAAAAGGGGCACAGTGCTTCCCTCTATACATGTTGATAGTAAAAGTATTTTACATTTTAACCACTTGCCAACCGCTGCACACCGATATACATCGGCAAAATGGCAGCGGTGAGAAAATGGGCGTACCTGTGCGTGCCCTTTAAGAGCCGGGGATAGCAGGCGTGCGCACCCGCCGCGTACAGTGTGACCATGCCTGCGGGACCGGTGGACTCAATGTCCCGGCGATCGCGTTATGGAGCCTCAGAATGGGGAAGTGCCTATGTAAGCATGGCAATTCCCCATTCTGGCTAGTGTCACGACAGAGATCACCGCCCCCTGTAATCGGAAGCGGTAATCACTGTCATGTGACTTGAAGCCCATCCCCCCCAGTTAGAATCACTCCCTAGGACACACTTAACCCCTTCATCGCCCCCTAGTGGTTAATGCATTTTTATAGCACTGATAGTTGTATAAATGGCAATGGTCCCAAAATAGTGTCAAAATTGTCCGACAATGTCGCAGTCCCGATAAAAATTAGAGATCGCCGCCATTACTAATGAAAAAATAAAATAAATAAAAATGCCATAAAACTATCTCCCATTTTGTAGACGCTATAACTTTTGCGTAAACCAATCAATATACGCTTATTGTGATTTTTTTTACCAAAAATATGTAGAATACATATCAGCCTAAACTGAGGAAAAAAATAGTTTATGTATATTTTTGGGGGTGAAAGCACCGCCCCAGTGCTTTCTCACTGGGGCGGTACGCTTGCAGAATGGGGGGAAAAAAAGTTCTGCAAGCAGCATCTCTGGGGCTAAAAGCCCCCGGCTACCGCTGCTATAACAGCGGTAAGGCGCCGCTAAAACGAGCGGCGCTTTACCGCTAACACAGGCACTGCTCTAGTGTCAAGGTAGCCTAACTGGGGATGTAGCTATGTTCAGAATTAAAAGAGAAGTCCAGGCTGGGCTTCTCCTATGGGTCACAGGAGTGCAATTAGTTTTGCACTCCTGCAAGCAGTTTTGACTTCACCAGGATCAGTCCAGGCAGCGTGTCTTTAAGACTTAGAAAGTCTGGACCCGCCAGCTGCCTGGACTAATGGCAGTCTCAAACTCTCAGCGAGCCGCTCCTCGCCCGCCCACAGCTCAGCGCTTCAATGAGCATGGAGTAGCATAGCAGGAGAGATGCTGAGTGACAGGCCGTCATCAAGTGGAGAAAACACCCAACAGTGACATTACCAAGAACTGGACGTCCCTCCAAAATTGATAAGAAGAAAACTGGTCAGGGAGGCTCCCAAGAGGTCTACAGCAACAAGGAGCCGCAGAAATATTTGGCAAGTACTAGCTGTGTGGTACAACAATCTACCTTATTCATCATATGTCTGGGTTATGGGGCAGAGTGGCAAGACGGAAGTCTTTTCTTACAGAGAAAAACATCCAAGCCCAGCTAAATTTTGTAAAGACACACCTGAGGTCTCCCAAAAGCACGAGGGAAAATGTTTTATGGTCTGATGAAACCAAGGTTGAACTTTTGGTGCCATAATTCCAAAAAATATGTTTGGCTCAAAAAACACTGCACATAACCAACACACCACCATACGCAGTGAAGCATGGTGGTGGCAGCATCATGCTTTGGGGCCATTATTCTTCAGCTGGAACAGGGGACTTAGTCAAGGTAGAGGGAATTATGAACAGTTCCAAATACCAGTCAATATTGGCTCAAAAACCTTCAGGCTTCTGCTAAAAAGCTGAGCATGAAGAGGAACTTCATCTTTCAGCATGACAACGACCCAAAGCATATATCCAAATCAACAAAGAAATGGCTTCACCAGAAGAAGATTCAAGTTTTCGAATGGCCCAGACCCGAATCTGACTGAAAATCGGTGGTATGATCTGAAGAGGGCTGTGCACGGGAGAAGCCCTCGCAATCTGACAGATTTGGAGTGTTTTTGCAAAGAAGAGTGGGCAAACATTGCCAAGTCAAGATGTGCCATGCTGATAGACTCATACTCAAAAAGACAGTGCTGCAATAAAATCAAAAGGTGCTTCAACAAAGTATTCGTTTAACCACTTAAGGACCGCCTCACGCCGATGTACGTCGGCAAGGCGGCACGGGCAGGCAAAATCACGTACATGTACGTGATTTACCTCCCGCGGGTGGGGGGTCCGATCGGACCCCCCCCCGCCGCCGCCCGAGGCGGTCCCGTTTGGTCCCCCGGCGATCGGAGATGAGGGGGAGGCCATCCGTTCGTGGCCCCCCCCTCGCGATCGCCGCCGGCCAATCAGATCACTTCCTTTGCTGCTGTATGCTAAACAGCAGCAAAGGAAATGATGTCATCTCTCCTCGGCTCGGTATTCCGTTGCAGCGCCGAGGAGAGAAGACATCAATGTGAGTGCACCAACACTACACAACACAGTAGAACATGCCAGGCATACAAAACACCCCGATCCCCCCCCCGATCGCCCCCCGATCACCCCCCCCCTCCCTGTCACAAACTGACACCAGCAGTTTTTTGTTTTTTTTTTCTGATTACTGCATTGGTGTCAGTTTGTGACAGTTACAGTGTTGGAACAGTGAGTATTACCCCCCTTTAGGTCTAGGATACCCCCCTAACCCCCCCTAATAAAGTTTTAACCCCTTGATCACCCCGTCACCAGTGTTGCTAAGCGATCATTTTTCTGATCGCTGTATTAGTGTCGCTGGTGACGCTAGTTAGTGAGGTAAATATTTAGGTTCGCCATCAGCGTTTTATAGCGACAGGGACCCCATATACTATCTAATAAATGTTTTAACCCCTTGATTGCCCCCTAGTTAACCCTTTCACCACTGATCACCGTATAACCGTTACGGGTGACGCTGGTTAGTTCGTTTATTTTTTATAGTGTCAGGGAACCCGCCGTTTATTACCGAATAAAGGTTTAGCCCCCCGATCGCCCGGCGGTGATATGCGTCGCCCCAGGCAGCGTCAGATTAGCGCCAGTACCGCTAACACCCACGCACGCAGCATGCGCCTCCCTTAGTGGTATAGTATCTGAACGGATCAATATCTGATCCGATCAGATCAGATCTATACTAGCGTCCCCAGCAGTTTAGGGTTCCCAAAAACGCAGTGTTAGCGGGATCAGCCCAGATACCTGCTAGCACCTGCGTTTTGCCCCTCCGCCCGGCCCAGCCCAGCCCACCCAAGTGCAGTATCGATCGATCACTGTCACTTACAAAACACTAAATGCATAACTGCAGCGTTCGCAGAGTCAGGCCTGATCCCTGCGATCGCTAACAGTTTTTTTGGTAGCGTTTTGGTGAACTAGCAAGCACCAGCCCCAGGCAGCGTCAGGTTAGCGCCAGTACCGCTAACACCCACGCACACACCATACACCTCCCTTAGTGGTATAGTATCTGATCGGATCAATATCTGATCCGATCAGATCTATACTAGCGTCTCCAGCAGTTTAGGGTTCCCAAAAACACAGTGTTAGCGGGATCAGCCCAGATACCTGCTAGCACCTGCGTTTTGCCCCTCCGCCCAGCCCAGCCCAGCCCACCCAAGTGCAGTATCGATCACTGTCACTTACAAAACACATAACTGCAGTGTTCGCAGAGTCAGGCCTGATCCCTGCGATCGCTAACAGTTTTTTTTGTAGCGTTTTGGTGAACTGGCAAGCACCAGCGGCCTAGTACACCCCGGTCGTAGTCAAACCAGCACTGCAGTAACACTTGGTGACGTGGCGAGTCCCATAAATGCAGTTCAAGCTGGTGAGGTGGCAAGCACAAGTAGTGTCCCGCTGCCACCAAGAAGACAAACACAGGCCCGTCGTGCCCATAGTGCCCTTCCTGCTGCATTCGCCAATCCTAATTGGGAACCCACCGCTTCTGCAGCGCCCGTACTTCCCCCATTCACATCCCCAACCAAATGCAGTCGGCTGCATGAGAGGCATTTTCTTTATGTCCTCCCGAGTACCCCTACCCAACGAACCCCCCCCAAAAAAGATGTCGTGTCTGCAGCAAGCGCGGATATAGGCGTGACACCCGCTATCATTGTCCCTCCTGTCCTGACAATCCTGGTCTTTGCATTGGTGAATGTTTTGAACGCTACCATTCACTAGTTGAGTATTAGCGTAGGGTACAGCATTGCACAGACTAGGCACACTTTCACAGGGTCTCCCAAGATGCCATCGCATTTTGAGAGACCCGAACCTGGAACCGGTTACAGTTATAAAAGTTAGTTACAAAAAAAAGTGTAAAAAAAAAAATATATATAAAATAAAAAAAAAATTGTTGTCGTTTTATTGTTCTCTCTATTCTCTCTCTCTATTGTTCTGCTCTTTTTTACTGTATTCTATTCTGCAATGTTTTATTGTTATTATGTTTTATCATGTTTGTTTTTCAGGTATGTAATTATTTATACTTTACCGTTTACTGTGCTTTATTGTTAACCATTTTTTTGTCTTCAGGTACGCCATTCACGACTTTGAGTGGTTATACCAGAATGATGCCTGCAGGTTTAGGTATCATCTTGGTATCATTCTTTTCAGCCAGCGGTCGGCTTTCATGTAAAAGCAATCCTAGCGGCTAATTAGCCTCTAGACTGCCTTTACAAGCCGTGGGAGGGAATGCCCCCCCCCCCCCACCGTCTTCCGTGTTTTTCTCTGGCTCTCCTGTCTCAACAGGGAACCTGAGAATGCAGCCGGTGATTCAGCCAGCTGACTATAGAGCTGATCAGAGACCAGAGTGGCTCCAAACATCTCTATGGCCTAAGAAACCGGAAGCTACGAGCATTTTATGACTTAGATTTCGCCGGATGTAAATAGCGCCATTGGGAAATTGGGGAAGCATTTTATCACACCGATCTTGGTGTGGTCAGATGCTTTGAGGGCAGAGGAGAGATCTAGGGTCTAATAGACCCCAATTTTTTCAAAAAAGAGTACCTGTCACTACCTATTGCTATCATAGGGGATATTTACATTCCCCGAGATAACAATAAAAATGATTAAAAAAAAAAAAAAAAAAAAAAAAAATGAAAGGAACAGTTTAAAAATAAGATAAAAAAGCAAAAAAATAATAAAGAAAAAAAAAAAAAAAAAAAAAAAAAAAAAAAGCACCCCTGTCGCCCCCTGCTCTTGCGCTAAGGCGAACGCAAGCGGCGGTCTGTCGTCAAATGTAAACAGCAATTGCACCATGCATGTGAGGTATCACCACGAAGGTCAGATCGAGGGCAGTAATTTTAGCAGTAGACCTCCTCTGTAAATCTAAAGTGGTAACCTGTAAAGGCTTTTAAAGGCTTTTAAAAATGTATTTATTTTGTTGCCACTGCACGTTTGTGCGCAATTGTAAAGCATGTCATGTTTGGTATCCATGTACTCGGCCTAAGATCATCTTTTTTATTTCATGAAACATTTGGGCAATATAGTGTGTTTTAGTGCATTAAAATTTAAAAAAGTGTGTTTTTTCCCCAAAAATTGCGTTTGAAAAATCGCTGCGCAAATACTGTGCGAAAAAAAAAAATGAAACACCCACCATTTTAATCTGTAGGGCATTTGCTTTAAAAAAATATATAATGTTTGGGGGTTCAAAGTTATTTTCTTGCAAAAAAAAAATAACTTTTTCATGTAAACAATAAGTGTCAGAAAGGGCTTTGTCTTCAAGTGGTTAGAAGAGTGGGTGATGTGTGACATACGCTTCTAAATGTTGTGCATAAAATGCCAGGACAGTTCAAAACCCCCCCAAATGACCCCATTTTGGAAAGTAGACACCCCAAGCTATTTGCTGAGAGGCATGTCGAGTCCATGGAATATTTTATATTGCGACACAAGTTGCGGGAAAGAGACAATTTTTTTTTTTTTTTTTTTTGCACAAAGTTGTCACTAAATGATATATTGCTCAAACATGCCATGGGAATATGTGAAATTACACCCCAAAATACATTCTGCTGCTTCTCCTGAGTACGGGGATACCACATGTGTGAGACTTTTTGGGAGCCTAGCCGCGTACGGGACCCCGAAAACCAAGCACCGCCTTCAGGCTTTCTAAGGGCGTGAATTTTTGATTTCACTCTTCACTGCCTATCACGGTTTCGGAGGCCATGGAAAGCCCAGGTGGCACAAAACCCCCCCAAATGACCCCATTTTGGAAAGTAGACACCCAAAGCTATTTGCTGAGAGGTATAGTGAGTATTTTGCAGACCTCACTTTTTGTCACAAAGTTTTGAAATTTGAAAAAAGAAAAAAAAAAAAAATGTTTTTTCTTGTCTTTCTTCATTTTCAAAAACAAATGAGAGCTGCAAAATACTCACCATGCCTCTCAGCAAATAGCTTGGGGTGTCTACTTTCCAAAATGGGGTCATTTGGGGGGGTTTTGTGCCACCTGGGCATTCCATGGCCTCCGAAACGGTGATAGGCAGTGAAGAGTAAAATCAAAAATTCACGCCCTTAGAAATCCTGAAGGCGGTGATTGGTTTTCGGGGCCCCGTAGGCGGCTAGGCTCCCAAAAAGTCCCACACATGTGGTATCCCCATACTCAGGAGAAGCAGCTAAATGTATTTTGGGGTGCAATTCCACATATGCCCATGGCCTGTGTGAGCAATATATCATTTAGTGACAACTTTGTGCAAAAAAAAAAAAAAAAAAAAAAAAAGTGTCACATTCCCGCAACTTGTGTCAAAATATAAAATATTCCATGGACTCAATATGCCTCTCAGCAAATAGCTTGGGGTGTCTACTTTCCAAAATGGGGTCATTTGGGGGGGGTTTGTGCCACCTGGGCATTTTATGGCCTCCGAAACTGTGATAGGCAGTGAAGAGTGAAATCAAAAATTTACACCCTTAGAAATCCTGAAGGCGGTGATTGGTTTTCGGGGTCCCGTACGCGCCTAGGCTCCCAAAAAGTCCCACACATGTGGTATCCCCGTACTCAGGAGAAGCAGCTGAATGTATTTTGGGGTGCAATTCCACATAGGCCCATGGCCTGTGTGAGCAATATATCATTTAGTGACAACTTTTTGTAAATATTTTTTTTTTTTGTCATTATTCAATCACTTGGGACAAAAAAAATAAATATTCAATGGGTTCAACATGCCTATCAGCAATTTCCTTGGGGTGTCTACTTTCCAAAATGGGGTCATTTGTGGGGGTTTTGTACTGCCCTGCCATTTTAGCACCTCGAGAAATGACATAGGCAGTCATAAACTAAAAGCTGTGTAAATTCCAGAAAATGTACCCTAGTTTGTAGACGCTATAACTTTTGCGCAAACCAATAAATATACGCTTATTGACATTTTTTGTCATGTGGCCGAATACATTTTGGCCTAAATGTATGACTAAAATTGAGTTTATTGGATTTTTTTTATAACAAAAAGTAGAAAATATCATTTTTTTTCAAAATTTTCGGGCTTTTTCCGTTTGTAGCGCAAAAAATAAAAACTGCAGAGGTGATCAAATACCATCAAAAGAAAGCTCTATTTGTGGGAAGAAAAGGACGCAAATTTCGTTTGGGTACAGCATTGCATGATCGCGCAATTAAAAGTTAAAGCGACGCAGTGCCAAATTGGAAAAAGACCTCTGGTCCTTAGGCAGCATAATGGTCCGGGGCTCAAGTGGTTAAGGGTGTGCACACTAATGCAACCATATTATTTTAGATTTTTATTTTTACGTCCCTCCACCTAAAACATTTCAGTTTGTTGTTCAACTTAGTTGTACAGTTTACAGGTCATATTAAAAGGTGGAAAAAGATCTGAAATGATTTATCATCACAGAAACCTGACATTTTAACAGTGGTGTGTAGACATTTTATATCCACTGCAAGTAGCTAATATAGGCGACTACCAATCTATAAACAGTATTTTTAAGATTTAAAAAATAATTACTGTAACCAAACACCTATAATTACATTTAAAAAAAAAAAGGCTTTTACCTTAAAACAATCAAAAAGATGGTCAAGTTGTTCAGGAGAAAAATCCCACGCTAACTTGGCAAGTAAATCATGGACATTTTTTACAATGGCTTCATGTTTTCCTGCCTGCACAATAAAACAAATTAAATGCATATGAACAATTTTCAACATTAGCACTCTCCTATGTTTTACAACTGTAAAAGTAGAATACAAAAAAAAATAAAAAATTATACCCATCCCCCTAAACAGTTTACACATTATGCTCTCTCAAACAGAAAGGACTGCACAATAAAGACAAAGTTCAATTTTTAATTCCACTACCATCATGTTCACCAGCAGGATCTACAAATCTGTTGTATACATTACATTTAGTTGAGAAAGGACCAATAATCCTATGCCCATAAGGGAGAGTCTCCTATCTTGGTGACTAAGGCAGAGCATGCAATCTTGTGGGGTAGTTGGAGAATCCGATGCATCTCAATTTTCTCTTCAGTGAGTGAACATAGTGGCAGGAGACAGTGGAGGGATAAGTGCATGCTACTTATTCTTCCTACCCTAAAAATGGGCATACATAGAGATTACATTTACACAATTGTAGGACAAATATCCTTGTTATGAGGGTCGTGAATTCCAAGAAAACATGAGTAAGGGTCAGTTCACGCAAAAGTAACATTTCAAGCAAGGATGTCTAGTGGGACTTTGGGTGTTGGCATTGCTACCACTCCACATTTACCAACTATTTTATGAAATAAAAAGATAAATTTACAAGGAGAGGGGGACTCCCCCATAGTGGCACGGGTGGGTGTAAAGATTAGGGGGAACATAAGTGAAGACCTCTTGATATTGGGTCCCAGAAAAACTGCTAGGCAGTGTAACTCAACCATACCCCTCAACAAGCTAGCTATGGTGCAGGGACTCATGCGGGCATGCATCCGAGCCAGGTTGTACATGTCCATAGACAAATATATTAACAATTTTTTAGGCATGCTGTGTGAATGGGAACACAAAACATAGTAGGTTTTTCTCAAATTTGACTGCAAAATTTGAAATACGCTTTAAGACTGACTGATCTCGTAAGCTTTGTCTCACTAACTTCCTACATTATGAAAAAAAAAAAAAAAGTTAACATTTGGTAATTGACTTTTAGTATGGTACTTTCAAAAATTGTTATAGTCATGACTGTGGTCATAATGAAGGGTCTATAATTGCAATCATAGGTGTATTATAAATGAGAGACACAAAATAGTATAGTAACCAAAAATCCAGAAAAAAACAATGCATATACATACGATACAACTGTTCTAAATGGAGTTGCAGTTCAGTGATTTGATCCTCTACCAACTAACAAAAATTCTGGCTCCCACAGACTGGCTACAGTATGTGCTTATGTGGAAAACATATTGTGTATAAAAGATACCTGTCACTTGAATACTACCTTCTTGTTAACCAATTGCCACCCAGGCCAATTTTGACATTACTCTCCTACATGTAAAAAACATTTTTTTGCTAGAAAATTACATAGAATCCCCAAACATTATAGATTTTATTTTTAGCAAAGACCCTACAGAATACAATGGCGGCCGTTGCAACTTTTTATCTTGCACGGTATTTCCGCAGCAATTTTTCAAGTTTTTTTTGGGGGGGGGGGGGGGGGGGGGGGGGGACAAAAAAAGTTTTGTGCTAAAGAAAAAAAGAAAAGTAAGCACAATTTATTTACATAATGTGAAAGATGAAGATACGCCAAGTGAGTAGATACCCAACATGTCACGCTTCAATTGCACACGCTCATGGAATGGCGCCAAACTTTGGTACTTAAAAATCCTCATAGGTGACACTTTACATTTTTTTTACTGGTTACCATGTTTTGAGTTACAGAGTAGGTCTAGGGCTAGAATTATTGCTCTCACTATAACATATGCGTTCGCTTCTGCGTGCGAGCACGCGGGGACAGAGGCACTTAATTTTTTTATCTTTTTTTTTTTTTTTTTTTAGACGCTTTAAAAATTTTTTTTTTTTTTAAAATCACTTTTATTCCTATTACAAGGAATGTGAACATCCCCTGTAATAGGAATATGGCATGATAGGGCCTCTTTAAAGTGAGATATGGGGTCAATAAAACCCCATATCTCACCTCTAGGCTTAGGAAAAAAAAAAAAAAAAAAAAACCACGATCTCGGCTTCCAGCCGAGGCGACGCGGTCTGTTTTGAATGCAGAGGCTGGGCGTGATGTCATAACATCGCCCCCGGCCTCCAAACGATCATAGAGACTCCGGCGACCATCTATACTAAACATCCGAGGCCGGCAGATCCTGTCTGACTCACCGATGGAAGCGGTGAGTCGGTAGAAGCACCGGAGGGCGGCAGGGGCGTCCCCTCTCGCCGCCTGTAAGAATGATCAAGTGGAGGAACAGCCGCTATGATCATTCTTATGGTGTAGGGAAGCGCTGGCTGAAAAAGCCGATATCTGAATGATGCCTGTAGCTGCAGGCATCATTCAGATATACCCGCACAAAGTCAAGGACGTCATATGACGGCTGGCGGGAAGTGGTTAAATGTACCATTTCAACTCATATGTTGATATTTCAATAAAAAAAAAAAAAAAACTATAGGAAAAAAAAAAAAAAATGATAACTGAACATAACTAAAGGCATAGCCATACACACATGGCCTTCAGGCATCTTTGTGTTCTGGTATTGAATTCGTTTTTGTTAGTATTTTTCTGTCTTATCTTTATTCATAAATAATTTGATACACCACTTTAGATCACATATAGTGCCTTGAAAATGTATTCATAACCCTTGAAATTTTCCCCATTTAGTCATGTTACAACCAAAAATAAGTGAATGAAGTTTATTGGGATTTTATGCGATAGACCAAAACAAAGTGGCACATAATTAATAGCTGACGGAAGATAATTGGTTTTCAACATTTTTTACAAATAAATAGCTCAAAACTGTGGCGTGCATTGGTATGCAGCCCCCCTGAGTCAATACTCTGTAGAACCACCTTTCACTGCAATTACAGCTGGAAGTCTTTTTAGGAATTTGTGTACCAGCTTTGCAAATCTAGGGAGTGACATCTTTGCCCATTCTTCTTTGCAAAATAGCTCAAGCTCTGTCAGATTGGATGGAGAGCGTCTGAACAGGAGTTTCCAGGTCTTGCCACAGATTCTCAATTGGATTTAGGTCTGGACTTTGACTGGGCCAGTCTAACACATGAATATGCTTTGATCTAAACCACTCCATTGTAGTTCTGGCTGTATGTTAAGGGTTCGTTGTCCTGCTGGAAGGCGAACCTCCATCCTAGTCTCAAGTTTTTTGCAGACGCCAACAGGTTTTTTTCTAAGACTGCCCTGTATTTGGCTCCATCCATCTTCTCATCTACGCTGACCAGCTTCCCTGTGCCTGCTGAAGAAAAGCATCCCCACAACACGATGCTGCCACCATTTTTCACGGTGGGGATGGTGTGTTCAGGGTGATGTGCAGTGTTAGTTTTCTGCCACACATAGCATTTTGCTTTTAGGCCAAAAAGTAAAATTTTGGTCTCATCTGACCAGAGCATCTTCTTTAACGTTTGCTTTGTCCCCCACGTGGCTTCTCGCAAACTACAAATGGGACTTCTTATGGCTTTCTTTCAATAATGGCTTTCTTGCCACTCTTCCATAAAGGCCAAATTTGTGGAGTTCACGACTAATAGTTGTCCTGCGAATAGATTCTCCCACCTGAGCTGTGGATCTCTGCAGCTTCTCCAGAGTTACCATGGGCCTCTTGGCTGCTTCTGATAAATGCTCTCCTTGCCCGGCCTGTCAGTTTAGGTGGACAGCTATGTTTTAGTAGGTTTGCAGTTGTGCCATATGCTTTCCATTTTCAGATGATGGATTGAACAGTGCTCTGTGAGATGTTCAAAGCTTGGGATATTTTTTTATATTTTTTTTATAACCTAACCCTGCTTTAAACTTCTCCACAACTTTATCCCTGCCTTGTCTGGTGTGTTACTTAGCCTTCATGATGCTGTTTGATCCCTAAGGTTCTCTAACAAACCTATAAGGGCTTCACAGAACAGCTATATTTAGACAGATTAAATTATTTACAGGCGGACTATTTACGAATTAGGGGACTTCTAAATGAAATTTTTTCCACTAGATTTTATTTAGGGGTATCAGAGTAAAAGGGGGCTGAAAACAAATGCACGCCACACTTTTCACATATTTGAACAAAAATTGGGAAACAATTTATCATTTTTCTTCCACTTCACATTTATGTGCCACCTTGTGTTGGTCTATCACATAAAATACTTTTACGTTCTTGGTTTTAACATGACAAAATGTGGAAAATGTCAAGGCACTGCATGAGAGATTTATAACTCAAACGTGTATTTGTCTAGCGGATGTCTATACGCATATCTTTCTAAAATGTGAAATCATCTGTAATTTTGTTTTGTAACTTGAATACTACTACTTGTTTAATGTATGATTTTAACTCGTGTCTACTTTATAATAAAAAAAAAAAAAAAAAAAACTCATAATGACCTATCCACAGAATCTTTCTTCCATTCAAACTTCACCATCTTGGGTAAGACCAATGAGCTGTCAAAGGACATCGGGGACAAGATTGTAGACCTGCACAAGGCTGGCATGGGCTACAAGACCATCAGCAAGAAGCTTAGTGAGAAGGTGGCACAACTGTTGGAGCTATTATATGCAAAGCGAAAAATTACAAGACCACCCATCAAATTACCCATGGTCTGCAGCTTTATGCAAGATTTTGCCTCGTGGGGCAAGAATGATCATGAGAAAAGTGAGAGATCAGCACAGAACTACACGGGAGGAGCATGTGAATAATCTCAGGGCAGTTGGGACCTCAGTCAAACAAACCATTGGTAACACAATACGCCACCATGGATTAAAATCCTGCAGTGCCTGCAAGGTCCCTCTCCTCAAGAAAGTACATGTACAGGCCCGTCTGAAGTTTGCAAAATGAACAGCTAAATGATTCAGAGAAGGATTGGGATTAAGAGCCATGGTCAGATGTGACCAAAATCAAGCTCTTCTGCATTACTCACCATGTTTGGAAGAAGAGTAAATGCTGACTATGACCCTAAAAATACCATCCCTACAGTCAAGCACAGGAGGTGGAAACATTATGCTTTGGGACTGTTTCTCTGCTAAAGGTATAGGCCGCCTTTGCTGTATTGAGGGGCCAAACGGACGGGCCATGTATTGTAAATTCTTGGATGAGAACCTTCTAACCTCAGCTATAACACTGAAGATGGGTCTTCCAGCATGACAATGACCCAAAACATACCACCAAGGCAACAAAGGAGTGGCTCAAGAAGAAGTACATTAAGGTCATGGAATGGCCCCCTAGCCAGTCACCAGACTTTAATCCTACAGAAAATTTTTGGAGGGAGCTGAAACTTCGAGTTGTCAAGCGACAAGATCTGTAAAGAAGAGCGGACCAAAATTCCTCCTGAGATGTGTGCAAACTTAGTGACCAACTACAAGAAATGTCTTACCTCTGTGCTTGCCAAGGGTGTCTCCACCAAGTACTAAGTCACGTTTTGCTCGGGGTTCAAATACTTATTTTACTCATTGAACTGCGACTCAATTTATTACATTTGCTTTAGGTGTTTTTTATGGATTTTTGGTTGATAGTCTATCCCCATCATTTAAAATACACCTATGATGAGCAATTAAAGACCCTTCATTTCTTCGTAAGTGAGCAAACTTACAAAATTTGCAGGGGATCAAATAATATTTTTTCCCACTGTAAACTTATGAGATCTCAGATAACTCAAAGTAATCTTTTCAATAAACATTCAAAGCTAAAAGAAATAGGTGCATTACCTGTGCCGCCCAAATGTTGTCCAGATCTTGCAGAGTAAGTGCTTTTTCCTTGATGACAAACCTAAGAATTTTTTCTAATTTCTCCACATATTGAGGTTGATGAAGACTATCTCGTAAAACAATTGATAGAATGTTGTTCTGTTGGATCCATTCCTAAAGCATAATTTAAAAGCATTAAGAATCCAAATAGGCACATACATTGTGCAAGGATAAATATTGAAGTATTCCGGGAAGAAAAAAAAAAAAAAAGTACATACTTAACCACTTAAGTACCGAGCCTCTTTCTGAGAGTTGGTGTTTACAAGTTAAAAACAGGTTTTTTGCTAGAAAATTACTTAGAATCCCCAAACATTTTATATATATATATTTTAACACACTAGAGAACAAAATGGCGGTCATTGCAATACTTTGTCACACCGTATTTGCGCAGCGGTCTTACAAGCGCACTTTTTTTGGAAAAAATACACTTTAAAAAAAAAAAAAAAATAAGACAACAGTAAAGTTTGCCCAAGTTTTTTTATATGGTGAAAGATAATGTTACGCCAAGTAAATTGATACCCAACATGTCACACTACAAAATTGCGCCTGCTTGTGGAATGGCGAAAAACTTATCCTTAAAAATCTCCATAGGCTACGTTTAAAAAATTCTACAGGTTGTATGTTTTTAGTTAGAGGTCTAGGGCTAGAATTATTGCTCTCTCTCTACCGATCATGGCGACACCTCACATGTGTAGTTCGAACACTGTTTTCATATGCGGATGCTGCTTATGTATGCATTCACTTCTGCATGTAAGCTCGGCAGGATGGCGCATTTAAAAAAAATCTCTTTTCCTTATTTTATATTTTTACATTGTTCTTTTAAAAAAAATAATTGTGTCACTTTTATTCCTATTACAAGGAATGTAAACATACCTTGTAAAAAGTGACCTCGCCGCCGTTAAAAGTGATCTTGCGGCAAAACCGCAGCAGAGACCACTTTTATCTGAAACCGGACCGCTCACTGTAGAAGAAGGATACTGGGGTTATGGTAGCTAGCTGCTGCCATAACAATGATATCCCTCTTCAAAGTGCCGACGTATATCGGCGTGAGCTGGTCTGAAAGTGGTTAAGATGAGGAATCGAGGCCTACATGCATAAAACTCAAAAGAATTAAAAGGCAGAGTTCACCTTAGGAACATGTTACATGTTCCACCCATATTGGGGTGGAACATGTAGCATGTTCCAGATCCTGTCTCCCACCCCCTCTCCAATCCCCCTGTGACAGCGGGCAGGGGATCTTCTCCCCGCATTCGCTGTGACAATTTTATAACAGCCATTGCAGCCGACTGCTTGCAGTTCTCAATGAACTGCAAGGGAGCTGGTAAGTACTCTCGTAGTCCACCGATTCTTCCTGTCATTCAGTGCCTGCCCTTACAAGCAGCTGCAGAATCCAGACACTGCACCCGTGATCTGCTGATCATGGGTGCAAAGCCTTAGACTACAGCGAAAAAAATGCACTTTTTTTTACCTGAAAAAAAAAAAAAAAAGTGCATTTATTTTTGTAAAAGGTCAACATATCCTTTAAAGTATAACTAAAAGCAAAACTTTTATTTAGTTTTGGACAGAGTGGAAATGGACTAGAGCACCTGTCTATTAGATATATATATCTCTATATCTATAGATATATCTCTATATATATATATATATATATCTCTATATATATATATATATATATATATATATATATATATATATATATATATATATATATATATATATATATATATATATATATATATATATATATATATACACACACACACACACACACACACACACACACACACACACAGTGGGGACGGAAAGTATGCAGACCCCCTTAAATTTTTCACTGTTATATTGCAGCCTTTTACTAACATCATTTAGGTTCATTTTTTTTTTCCCTCAAGGTACACACAGCACCTCATACTGACAGAAAAACACAGACTTGTTGACATTTTTGCAGATTTATTAAAAAAGAAAAACTGAAATATCACATGGTCCTAAGTATTCAGACCCTTTGCTGTGACACTCATATTTAACTCAGGTGCTGTCCATTTCTTCTGATCATCCTTGAGATGGTTCTACACCTTCATTTGAGTCCAGCCGTGTTTGATTATACTGATTGGACTTGATTAGGAAAGTCACACACCTGTCTATATAGGACCTTACAGCTCACAGTGCATGTCAGAGCAAATTAGAATCATGAGGTCAAAAGGAACTGCCTGAAGAGCTCAGAGACAGAATTGTTGCAAGGCACAGATCTGGCCAAGGTTACAAAAACATTTCTGCGGCACTTAAGGTTCCTAAGAGCACAGTGGCCTCCATAATCCTTAAATGGAAGACGTTTGGGACGACCAGAACCCTTCCTAGAGCTGGCCGTCCGGCCAAATTGAGCTATCGGGGGAGAAGAGCCTTGGTGAGAGAGGTAAAGAAGAACCCAAAGATCGCTGTGGCTGAGCTCCAGAGATGCAGTCGGGAGATGGGAGAAAGTTGTATTAAGTCAACCATCACTGCAGCCCTCCACCAGTCGGGATTTATGGCAGAGTGGCCCAACGGAAGCCTCTCCTCAGTGCAAGACACATGAAAGCCTGCATGGAGTTTGCTAAAAAAAAACCTGAAGGATTCCAAGATGGTGAGAAATAAGATTCTCTGGTCTGATAAGACCAAGATAGAACTTTTTGGCCTTAATTCTAAGCGGTATGTGTGTAGAGAAAACCAGGCACTGCTCAACACCTGTCCAATACAGTCCCAACAGTCAAGCATGGTGGTGGTAGCATCATGCTGTTGGGGTGTTTTTCAGCTGCAGGGACAGGACGACTGGTTGCAATCGTGGGAAAGATGAATGCGGCCAAGTACAGGGATATCCTGGACGAAAACCTTCTCCAGAGTGCTCAGGAACTCAGACTGGGCCGAAGGTTTATCTTCCAACAAGAAAATGACCCTAAGCACACAGCTAAAATAATGAAGGAGTGGCTTCACACCACTCCATGACTGTTCTTGAATGGCCCAGCCAGAGCCCTGACTTAAACCCAATTGAGCATCTCTGGAAAGACCTAAAAATGGCTGTCCACCAACGTTTACCATCCAACCTGACAGAACTGGAGAGGATCTGCAAGGAGGAATGGCAGTGGATCCCCAAATCCAGGTGTGAAAAACTTGTTGCATCTTTCCCAAAAAGACTCATGGCTGTATTAGATCAAAAGGGTGCTTCTATTAAATACTGAGCAAAGGGTCTGAATACTTAGGACCATGTGATATTTCAGTTTTTCTTTTTTACTAAATCTGCAAAAATGTCAACAATTCTGTGTTTTTCTGTCAATATGGGGTGCTGTATGTACATTAATGAGGAAAAAAAATGAACTTAAATGATTTTAGCAAATGGCTGCAATATAACAGAGTGAAAAATGTAAAGGGGTCTGAATACTTTCCGTCCCCACTGTGTGTGTGTAGATATAGATATATAGAGAGAGATATCTCTATAGTGAGAGATAGAGATATATATATATATATATATATATATATATATATATATATATATATATATATATATATATATATATATATATATCTCTATAGATCGCTCTCTCTCTCTCTCTCTGACAGGGGTTATAAATCTCCTTTGCTCTATAAAAAAAAATAAATAAAAAACACCACACACACTACCACTTGCTGTTAGCACCTGGTTGGCCCCAACTGAGAAAATCTAACATACAGAGAATGCTATGGATTGATAAGTATTTGTTTGCGGATATTCAACCATTAACCATAGCTGATGGATTTGTCTTCATACATAGTACAAGATACGTAGCATCTTTATATGGATGATTTTTTTAAATTTATATCTGTGGGATATGTCCTCATATGTCTGACACCCCTACTGTGTTATATTGGTGGGGACCCCCATATTGTCTATGTCAGGGATAGGCAACCTCAGCCCTCCAGCTGTGGTGAAACTACAAATCTCATCATGCCTCTGCCTCTAGGAGTCATGCCTGTGATTGTCAGGGTATTGCAATGTCTCTTGGGACTTGTAGTTTCAAAACAGCTGGAGGGCCGACGTTGCCTACCCCTGGTCTATGCGATGCAAGGCTTACTATAAGTGTGGACTCTATACCGGTTGCAGAGGCAGTCCTGTTTTGTTGCAGTGTTCTGGCCAGCACACTGGAAATAATATGCATGCCTGAAGATACTTTGACATATAGGACCTTATCCCCACTGTGGAATTATTATTTCAGATGGGCATATTGGAAGTTACTCCGTTACATTTAGTTACTTCCATCCATCAATACACGGTGTTGAGTGCATAGGATGCAACATACGAGGCTTTAGATGCACTCCCCCAGTGACTATATATTTGGGTTCCAGTTCATGTAGTGAAACATGATTTAACCCCCTTCATGCCAATCGTATGCAACCCGACTGGACTTTTTTCTGTGGGGCCACATATTTGTGTATCTCCCTTTTGTGCTGCAATCGCACAGGACTCTCTGAGCACCAAGACCGGGTTCTCACCGAAAGCCCCGGGGCCCAGTTCGAATGTCCGATTCTGGGTTACCTGATCGTAGGCTAGCCTCCAATTAGCTAATCACAGTGATCAGTCACTGTGAAGCCAGCGCCCGTGTTTTCTGTCTCTGTGAATGGAAGAGACAGATACATTGCATCTTTCTCTGTCTTTGCAGAGATAAAGAAAAAAAAAGTGTTTTGGAAAAAAATAAAAAAAAATAAAATTACCCAGATCAAGGTTTGAGCTAGGTCAGCCCTAGGGTTAGTGCTTGGGTTAAGGTCAGTATTTTTGAGTTAGTTTTTTTTTTTTTTTACCACTTGCCGACCAGCCGCCGCAATCATACTGCGGCAGGGTGGCTCAGCGGCGTAAATTGGCGTAGGTGTATGTCGGGGTCGTACATGGCGATCTGTGGGAGCGCACCGGTTGGCCAGCAGCGGAGCCAATCAGCGGGTCACTGCAGTGACACAACAGAGATCTGCTAAAATAAAGGAGGCAGGGGATGACACACAGATCCGGTCTTTCTGTTATGCAGGAAGACGGATCTGTGTGTTGTCCCAGGAAGGCATCTCCCATACCATTCTTAAACACACTGAGGGAACACATTTAACCCTTTGTTCGCCCCGATGTAAACCCTTTCCCTGCCAGTGCCATTAGTACAATGTCAGTGCATATTTTTAGCACTGATCACTAATGTCACTGGTTTCCCAAAAAAAGTGTCAAAAATTGTCAGGTGTCCAATCTGTCTGCTGCAATCCCCCTAAAAAAAATAAATAAATAAAAATGCCATAAATCTATCCCCTATTGCGTAGACGCTATAACTTTTGCGCAAACCAATCAATATACGCTTACTGGGTTTTTATTTTACCAAAAATATGTAGCATTATAAAAATTGCCCTAAATTGATGTAGAAATTAAATAAATATTTACTTTTTTTATTAGGTGTGTTTTCATAGCCGAAAATAAACATTGGTGTTTTTTTTCGCAATTTTGTTTATAGCGCACAAAAGAAAAACTGCAGAAGTGATCAAATACCACCAAAAGAAAGCTCCATTTGTGGTAAAAAAGGACATGAAATTGTCTGGTAACATCACATGTCCGCGCAATTGTCAGTTAAAGTGATGTAGTGCCGCATTCCGGGACTGAACTGGTTAATATCAGAGTCAGTGTGTTTTAGGTAGGATAAAGTAAAAAAAAAAAAAAAAAAAAAACAACAGGTACAAACAACAAGATACACTTATGTATATGTATCGCTGCGATCGGCAGGAGAATTTATTTTGGGTTGTTGGTAGGCTATCTACCTACCTATCTAGCAAGAAAGTTAAAAAAATTTATATATTTATATATATATATATATATATATATATATATATATATATATATATATATCACACACACACACACACACATATATACACACACACACACACACTTTTTACTATTTTGGGCCAGTTTTTTTTACTTTTTTAAATCTAAACACACAAATGAAAGCCCAATTTATCCTGAAAAGAACAAGGTATAAGCCACCTGGATGCACAAAATAGTTGTGGTGATTTGTATGGTTTTACTAACACAAAGTTGCAAAATTGGGCGTGGACATTAAGATTTTTTTTTTTTCCCCCTTAGGCGCAAAAGAGTTGAAATTCACATTCTGAAGACATGACAATGAACTGAAAGTAATCTTATTGGAGATATACATTCCCACTGGTTTGACCCAGTTATGGACATTGACTCAAATAGTGATGCATTGTCCTTTTGTATTTAACCACTTGACCTCCAGAAGATTTACTCCCCTTTAAGACCAGGCCATTTTTTGCAATATGGTACCTTGTTACGTTAAGTGACAATTGCACGCTCATGCAACACTAGCAACACTATACCTAAATTAAAATTTGTCATTTCTTCCCTGCAAATAGAGCTTTCTTTTGGGGGCATTTGATCACCACTGGGTTTATTTTTTGTGCTATAAAAAAAAAAAAAAAAAACACAATTATGAAAAAAATGTAAATACAAGAATGTTTTTTTTAGAAAAACCTAATTTCTCCATACATTTAGGCCAATATGTATTGTGCTAAATATTCTTGGTAAAAAAAATATCCCAAAGCTCCTTTACAAGTCTTAAATGGCCCCACAAAAATCTACTTGCACATCACTTCTTTGTGAAGGGCACCACCCTAATCATACGAGAGCTTAATCAACATGTCTCCCACTAACTCTTTCCCTTTCTAGAAGTACAGACAGCTACAACACTTTTTCATCCCAGCCCTCAATGTCAGTATGGACAAGACAACTTACGCCATTTAAACCTCTATGCATGCGATCACCACCACAAAGTCATCTAATCGCTTTGATATACATCCTACTCTCAGGTCACCCCAGATTCTGCGTGTGCAGCATGGGAAATTTGTTCAAGTCTTCCTTTTGGATGACGAGTGGGAAATTATTATTCATTTATACACACACAAAGGCTCTAGTAAAGTAGCCATTCAGGAAAATTGCTATAAAGTTGCCACCCGTTGGTACAGAACCCCCATCTCGCCTCCACAAATTCTCCCCATCATTGACATGGTGGAGATGTGGGAAATTAGAAGGTACTATGCTTCACATCTGGTGGGACTGTGAATCTTTACATACCTTTTGGAAAGAAGTGCACAACATCATTCCACGTCACCACACTCACATTGGACTATTCTCCAGCACAATACCTCTTACACCATACAACATTATTTAAAAAAACTAGCACAAATCTCTAGCTATGCACATGGTAAATGTGGCAAGACTTTGTGTTTCGATACATTGGAGATCCACACGTATTCCGACTGTCATAAAGTAGTTTACCAGACTTCAAAATAGGGGAGATGGAGGAGCTGATCTACATTTCTCAAGAACAAATACAAAAATGTACAAGTCTGTGGGCATGCTGGACCCACTTTAAAACTACTGAACGTTTCAAATCTATGACTCCTAGACTATTTATGCCAGCATACAGTGCAGGAAGCCCGTATCGAATCTTTGGACGGGGAAAGGGGAGCAGGTATAACCCTAATTCAACTATCATTACCCCCCACCCCCCCTCTTTTCTTCCCTCTCTCTTCCTCCTTTTTGCTTTTTCTCTTCCCACTTTATTTCTATTCTAAAAATTCAGAACAAAATGTGCATTGAGATATGAACAAACTCAGAATTTTTCTACTAAATAATTTAGTTGATACAGATCCCCAGACTTAATGTATTGTTAATCTTGCTGTATTCTGTGGCCTGTGTGCCAGCTTTGGTCCATGGCGTATTTGCAAGCCATGGACTTATAATGAATAATGCTGTGCAAAGTTTAATATGTCGGCACTTATGTTTTTGATTTCAATAAAAAAGTTTATGGGAAAAAAAATTAAATAACCCACTAACCATATATGGATTGGTTTGTGCAAAAGTTGTATTGTCTACAAACCAGGGTGGAATCACTAGTAAAAAGGCTTGATTTAAATCATAATTTTTAAAGAGCAACTGTTATCTTTGCCCTGCAGCAGCTCCTCCTCTGACCCGCTGTTGACTCACCGACAGTGCCAATCACTTTAATGGGACGGCAGGTGATGCAGCAATGTCACAAGGTGAGGGACGTGGATGCCCGCTAACAGGCACTGCCATTATGGATCTGAAATGACAGGTGCTATTTAAATTAAAGGACTTTTTTTTGTTGGTAGTTAGAATCTTTAAAATTTGCAAACAAAATGGTTTCCTATTTAAAATAAGTTGTCAGGTTAGGAAAACGGTGACATCAGAACCAATTAAATCAGTTTGTAGTGTACATAGTATTGCAAAACAATGGGATAAAGGAATAACTTTGAATTTTGTTTTATCTCATAATTAGTGTGAAATTGAGTGAATGTATCAATGCAGTGCATGTCATCTCAGCTTGCAGAGCTTGGATTTGTTGAATGAGTTTACCAAGAATGTACATATTGCAGAATATGCAGCCTTATGCTACATAACGAAGCTCCATTTCATGCTGAATAAACTAAATTATTAATGTATCCTAAATAGAAAACCATCTTTAGATTTTTACTCCAAAAGCATTGAGCACTGCCTTGTTTACATAGGCAGAGCTCTGTTGTGCATCTCCCCTTGCCAATCAGCGAGCGATGGTGAACATCCATTGGCTGGCACCCATCGCTCAGCTTGTGCTGTGTCTAACTGCAACACAGCCGCTGCGGGCGCGCACCCCCTACCTGGAAGTGACGGATCACGTACTAGGTACATAATCCAGCGCGGGAGAGCTGCTCTGCCGCTGTATAACTAAGTTATGTGGTCGGCAAACTGTTAAACTAGGGGCAATTTAGAATACCACATGTATGTGGTTACATAATTTTAACGTTAAGTTTTTAGCCGTTATTTAGCCTGGTTTTTTTTTGTTTGATGTGAATAAAATGGTAGCATTTCTGTATAGGAGCTTATGTACTTTGGTGTGTTTTTCTACCTATATTATTTTTAATATAAGATAGGAGGTGGAGTTTTTTTTAGGGTCACAGGCAGGTTTTTTTTTTTTTTTTTTTTTTTTTTAACATTTTTGGGAAGCAAGTAAACATAGTAAGATAAATTTAAAAAAACATTGGTTAACAAATTTTAAGCGAAAACTTACGCCCAAGACTAGTGTAGAAGTATCTAAGAGAAAGGCATACACTCCAAATCTGTCAGATTGCAAGGGCACCTCCTGTGCACAGCCCTCTTCAGATAATACCAGATTTTCAATCGGATTCAGCTCTGGGCTGTGGCTGGGCCATTCCAGAACTTTAATCTTCTTCTGGTGAAGCCATTCCTTTGTTGATTTGGATGTATGCTTTGGGTCGTTGTCATGCTGAAAGATGAAGTTCCTCTTCATGCTCAGCTTTCTAGCAGAAGCCTGAAGTTTTTGTGCCAATATTGACTGGTATATGGAGCTGTTCAGAATTCCCTCTACCTTGTCTAAGGCCCCTGTTCCAGCTGAGGAAAAACAGCCTCAAAGCATGATGCTGCCACCACGCTTCACTGTGGGTATGGGGATATTTTGGTTATGTGCAGTGTTGCGCCAAACATATCTTTTAGCATTATGGCCAAATAGTTCATCAACCTTGGTTTCATCAGACCATAAACACATTTTCCCACATGCTTTTGGGAGACTTCAGATGTATTTTTACAAAATTTAACCAGGCTTGGATGTTTTTCTTTATAAGAGGCTTCCATCTTGCCACTGTACCCCACAGCCCAGACATATTAAGAATATTGGGGATTGTTGTCACGTGTACCACACAGCCAGTACTTGCCAGATATTCCTGCAGCTCCTTTAATGTTGCTGTAGGCCTCTTGGCAGCCTCACTGACCAGTTTTCTTCTCGTCTTTTTATCAATTTTGGAGGGACATCCAGTTCTTGGTAATGTCACTGATGATGACTGTCTTCAGTGTGTTTCATGGTATATCTAATGCCTTGGAAATTCTTTTGTACCCGTCTCCTGATACCTTTTAACAATGAGATCCCTCTTATGCTTTGGAAGCTCCCTGTGGGCCATGGCTTTTGTTGTAAGATGCGACTAAGAAAATGTCAGTAAAGACCTACTAGAACAGCTAAACTTTATTTGGGGATAATCAGAGGCACTTTAAATGATGGCAGGTGTGTACTGACTCCAATTTAACATGAGTTTGAATATGATTTTTGTCTCATTTTTTAAATAATCTGTATAATCTTTAGCAAACAATAATGTAGTTGTGAACACACAACTTTATAGACACTTAATATTTAGGAATCTTACTTGCATTTTTTTTTCCAATAAGGTTTTAAAGTTTGCTCATGTGACCATAGTGTGATCTCAAAACTCCTCTTCCCGATTGCAGGAGTGTTTTTTTTTTTCTTCTTTAAACGTTGCACAGCTGGGAAAACACTGCTGTGTAAACACTGCTTTCCAGAAGGCTATCCTTAGCATCCCTAATCTTCACCACACCAGTTACAGTGTCCCTGATCACCGCACCACCACTAAGATTTTCCCTAATCACGGCCATCCACTCAGTGTTGCTAATAAAATCAATGCTGTCCCTGGTCACTGCCACACACCAGTCTCCCAAGTCTATTCTGACGCTTCTCATATACATGTAAAAAATAGGATTTTTACGTCATACTTACCTGTGAGGTCCTTTTCTTTGAGTACATCATGGGACACAGAGTCAGGCTAATAATCATTACCTGCTGGGACGTCCCAGAGCAAAAGCCTTGAGGGGAGGGAGACAACCTGATAAACAATAGCCATCAGAATTTATACGGCAGCCAGCAGTGCACTGTGGCCGAAAGCTTAATCCTCGGCTGCTCAAACATCCACTTGATAAAATTTTGTGAACGTATGCACTGAAGACCAGGTGGAAGCCTTACAAATCTGAGCCAGATACCTGATGGCGAAAAGCCCAGGAGATTCCTACACCCCTGGTAGAATGAGCTCTCACACTAAAGGGAGGAGCTTTGTTTCAGCCCGTAGGCCTGAACGATCAATTGACGGACCCAATTGGCAATGGAAGCTGCCTGCACCTCCTTGGGTCCTTTTGGTAAAACAAAAAAAGTCTGATCCTCGGATCTCCGCAGATCTAGACAGATAAACCTTGACTGCCCAGACAACGTCCAAAGAATGCAGTCTCTCTTCAGCCGAACGAGGCTGAGAAAAAAAAAAGGCAAAATAATATCCTGATTTAAATGAAAGGCCGACCCCACCTTTGGCAAAAAGGATGGTACAGGTTGTAACATGACTGTCATAGTGAAGGATCAAGTACGGTTCCCTGCATGAAAGGGCCGCCAACTCCGACACCCTTCTAGCTGAGGTGATAGCCATCAGGATGGCTAGCTTGCCTGACAGCAAGTCTAATGGAATTTCCTTAATAGGTTCAAATGGTTGTTTCTGCAACACAGACAGCACCAAGTACTCCTCCCTAGAAGATTCATACTGAGCTAAATGGAGGGTTGTCCGGTGCCCCTTATCTGATGCACAGATCCTTATGGGTGGCAAGAATACTCTTGCTTGGACCGTGTTAAGAATCAGACCTAAATATCTTAGACTTTGAGCTGGTCTCAAGGCTGACTTTTTGGTATTGATGATCCACCCTAAGCTTTTCAAATACCTCACTGTGTATATTATGCTCTGTTCTAGAGCCTATACTGAGTGATCTCTGAGCAGGAGGTCGTCCAGATACCCGAGCACAAAGATCCTTTGGGCCCTTAAAAGACCCAGTACTGGTGCTAGGACCTTTGTGAACACCCGAGGAGCTGTAGCAAGCCCGAAGGGTAGAGCCACAAACTGAAAATGACATTTCTCTACTGCAAAATGTAGGAACCTCTGATGAAGATGAAAGATAGGTACGTGCAAGTACGCATCCTTTATGTCGATGGAGGCTAAAAGGTCTCCCCTCTGGAGTTAGGTCACTACTGAGTGGACAGACTCCATCCGAAAGCACTGTATCAATAGCTACTTGTTCAGGGACCTTAAGTCCAAAATGGGCCTTGTGTTCCAGTTTGGTTTCTGAACCGTAAACAGGTTTGAGTAAAACCCTGTGCCCCTTTCGAATACAAGAACCTCTACAATCACTCCTTAATGCACTAGATGATGTAGTCCCTGAAACAAAAAGCTTATTTTTGGACTATCTGAGGGAATGCTGGATCTTAGAAACCCCTGAGGAGGAACCACCCCCATAACTACAGCTTGTAACCGTGAGATATAATTGAGGTGACTCACTCATCCTGAATGGTTTTCCAAATGTCCGCAAAGTGCAGCAGCCTCCCCCGCCCCCGATGGAATGGGGGCGTCCCCTTTAAAAGGATGGCTTGGTGCCGGGTTTAGAAGAATTTTGGACCCAGGGCCTTTTCTGGCCTTGGGCTTGCCCCTGGCCCTAGCGCCCTGTTGGCGGCGGAACCGCCCTGACGCCGAGACATTTGAGAAAGCAGTCCCTGGGTTTTAAAAAGAGGAACATTCGGTGCTTTTCTTCACAGGAACTAGAGATCTCTTCTCTCCGGAAATCTTTTGGATATATTTGTCAACGAATAAACATTGCCCGTGAAACGGGAAACCTGCCAATAACTTTTTACAAGGAAGCTCGGCTGACCAGTTCTTAAGCCATAAAAGTCTGCGCTTATGTACCGACAAGAGAGCCAGACGAGAAACCTGCTGTATTGAATCCTTTAAAGCATCAACAGCAAAACAGCGCTCGAGCAATATCCGTCTTACTTTTAGGCAGATCATCCTCCTGGTTAGGCCTATGCGGCCGTTTGACCTGATCCTTTACGGACTGGCAAATACCAATTGCTGCAACAGCTGGCTGAATAGCTGAACTGGCCAAAGAAAAAAGGAAGCCTTTAATAATAACTCCAATTTCTTGTCAACAGGGTCTTTCAAAAGCCCTGTGCGTTATCTACCAGACAAGTTAAGTTCGTTTAAGGAAGAGTCTGCTGCATCTACGGCTGGCATGCTCCATTTTTTAACAAACTTTTCATCCATGGGATATAAAAGGGAAAACCTTTTAGGAGGCAAAAAAGTCCTGTCAGGATGTTCCCAATTAGCATACACCGCCTGTTCGAACAGGGGGTGTAGTTGGAATGTCTGTGCGACCTGAAAAGGTCTCAGAGATCCCAAAGAGGACCAGGGGGGCTCAATCACCTCTGCAAGAGGAGGCAACTTAAAGGCATAATGAACCATTTCAGTCAGAGTCGGGATCAAAAGCCTCTGCGACTGAGAGGCAGACATCAACTGGATGTCTTCTTGTCCAGATTGCTCGGAAGCAGACTCATTTGCCGGGCATTCCACCGAATCCTGAGCTTTCAGCTCTTCACCATCCTCAACCCATTCCTGCTCCAGACTAGGAGACTCCGGGAGGGAGAGCTGTCACGCTTCCTGCCACTCTGCGGGATGGAGGAAATCATTACCGGCAATCTTGTGTTCTAACCCGGCTGAGGACAGTTCATCCTTAGTGATAAAAGGGTGAAGCAGCAGTGTTGACTGTAGGCACAATACCAGATAGGTGCAGCGGCTCAGATTGCCCAGGAGCCTCTGGTCTTTCAGGGGATACAACACTAGGGATACAACTAGGTTCATTAGGAACTACTGATGACATAGGTGTGCCCTATGGTGTTAGTCTCACTCCTCTTTTTGGAGACATTCAATGCTGCAAACAGTACTTGGGTGTAGTTAAAACACCTCAGAAGGCAGACTCTTTAATAGGGCTCACCAAGCCCCTATGCAGCAATCCTGCTAAGCACCTTTAGCCTGCCAAGCAACACCTGGTGACTCACGTGACCCGTGTAAGGAAAAATGAACCACTGCAAGTGTCTGTTGAGAGCCTGCTCTGTGTCCCACAGCTGACTTCTGGAAGCACCACATGCTTGGGCTGCATAGCTTAAATAAGCTGGGTATGCGCCGGAATGTTCTATGCATGTGTACGCATGTGCGCGGTCCCAGCGAGCAGGCGTGACTGTATTTGCATACATCACAAATCTTCGTGCGCCAGATAAAGGCTAAGGTGCATGTGTGGCGAACCTGCGAGCGCCGTGGCTGCCAAACTGCTGAACCCAACAGTGCTTTGGCAAACGCACTTGCGCCATGGCGAACCAAGACGAAATGGCGCACCGTCGTGCGCCATCATACAGGTAAAAAACAGCCAGACACAAGCAAAAAATTTACACTTTGCAAACACCCACAACCAAGAACTCACCAGTATGATCACCGTACACAGGTGTCCACCCTTTAGCTAGCTTGACTGATTGTTACAGTCACTGGGACACCCCACAATAATAAAAGGAAAGAGTTTTACTTGCCCGTCCAGGCGCAGGGCCACTTAGAAGCTAAGGGCCCAAACTTCACCCTTCACGGCGGTTTCCTGTCACTTGGACCTTCAAGGACTGGGTACCCTTTCATGTTTAGGGTCCACTTCCTTGGACCTGTACAGCACCCTGCAGGAAATGCCTTAGCGCTGTAGTGTCCAGGATTTCAACTCCGCAGGGTCCAGCTCCCGGAGGCCACGTTACAGGAAAAACCTTGCAGGATCTTTTGTCTTCTTTGCGGGGCACAGGTACCATTTATCTAAGCATAAAAGCCTATGTCAAATGGATCTGATCGGTCAATCCCTCAATTCATTTTTGGAACTGTTTGTAGGACTAGAGACCTGGAGCTCAGAGAGCGCAAACAAACCGTGCCATCCACCTTGCAGACACTGGTAAAAACTAAAGTACTTCCTGCATGGGAGGGGTCGTATAGGGGATCACTTCCTGTCTGAAGACCTTTGGTCTACCAGTGTCCATTCACCTGAGTATAACCCAGCAGGAAACGAATATTGGCCTGACTCTGTGTCCCATGATGTATGAAAAAGAAATCTGCTTTTTTTTTTAAACTAGATAATTACTTAGAACCACCAAACATTATATATTTTCAGAAAGCAAATCATTGGGGGATAAAAATGTTGGTTGTTTCAATTTAAGTCACACAACTTTTGCACAACTGGTTTTAAAATGCAAATTTTTGGGAAAAAATACACTTTAATGATTTTTAGTGCACACAAATATTATTATACCCTATTGTTTGGTAAAATATATATTTAAAAAATTATGTTACGCTGAGGAAAATCGATACCCAACATGTTTACATTAAAAAATTGTGCACGTCTCTGGAAACGGCGACAAACTACGGTACTTTACATTAGGCAACGCTTTAAAAACCTTTCCCGGTTACTATTTTAGCTACATAGGAGGCCTGGTGCTAATATTATTGCTCTTGTAGAGATACCTCACTTGTGGTGTGATCGTTGTTTAGATATGTGCGGGACAGACACACTTTTTTCAAGAATATTTTATTGAAAATATAAATGCAAGTAACATCAAGAGTATATATAGATATTAAAACGAATTAAAAAAAAAAAAAAAAAAAAAAAAAAAAAAAAGAAGAAGAGATAAGGGATGCACATTACAGATAAAGAATCTAGGCAGCAGTAATACCTAAAATCCAAAGGGAACCTACGCTAATATGTAATAAGTCTGTGTGTACAAGTCATCTATCCCATCTACCAGAATATGTAACTGAAGCCTCATTCCTATGTTAAATGAAGGAAATATTGAATGTAATTAACATTCAGGTGTATTTGAGCTTGGGAGGAAGCAAGCTTCTGTTCTAGGTCGCAAAAAGGGAAGACACTTTCATTTCCACTTTGGAGATTCCTACGGATGAGGTCCTAAAGCTTAAAATGCCAACGAAGAGGCAGGAGGAAGCGGGGGGAAGGGTAGAGGGAGGAGATAAGATAAGATGGAGGACATAAGATAGGATATCCCTCCACAGCCTCTACAGCAGACAAAAATGTGTTTTCTAGTTGTGCTTCTCATTTGTCAGAGAAACCGTTTTGAATGCAGTCAAATAACAGCCTATATTCCTGTTTGAGAAGTCTCGTCAACGTGGATTCTCCTTAACTAACCCCTCATGAGGACAGGAGGGGGGGGATCCATCATCAACAGCTGAAAGTATGACCGGAGTGGGGTGGGTCTTGGCCTGCAGTACCGAGTTAATCATAAGGAAGGACTGGTTTGATTTATATTGATCCGTAGTTAGTAAACGGTCCAGCAAGCCCAAGTGCATAAAAATTCTTCCATTTCTGCAATTTTACCTAAGCGCTTGAGCAATTCAGGTATGGATAGGTACATGGGTACCGTCCGGTACAATGTACAGGGATGCAGAGTTTAGCGGCGTTAATCATATGAATAGCTAATGTTTTCGGATAGAACTGAATAGAAGGGCTGTGCGGTGGAGAAGGAACTGAGCTGGGGTATGTTCTAGGGAAATTGTGGAAACTTGTGAAGTTATGTCATGTACTTCAGTCCAAAATTGGTTGAAGTAAAGAGCAGGACTACCATGTGTAGGAGGGTGCCTGGTTCCTTGGGGCATCTCTAGTACATGTTGGCCGTTTCAGGATTGTATTTGTGTAGTATTACTGGTGTTCGATACCATTGCATTAAAATTTTGTAACTATTGTCCTGAAACAAGACGTTTGTGGACCCCTTATGTGTAGCAGTGTAGATACGTTCCCACTGTTCACTTGTTAGTTCAAGTTGGAGGTCTTTTCCCCAAGCCTGATATGCTTTCAATGAATTAGGTGTTATAGACAAATACTTTACCGTAAATGGCTGAAATTACATGTCTTTGGGGTGAGGATCGGGAACACAGGGACTCAAAAGGGTGAGATACTGAAGAGGATCGATGTCTTGAAGAAAATGGCGTATCTGCATGTATGTCCAAGAAGGAAAGGAGTTTACTAGCATATGGGTGGATAAAGTATTGAAATCTAGAATTGTACCATTGTGAAAGAATTGGTAAGCACAAATCGTAGGGTGGGGCCAGAGGCTAAGAACTGTGTGGATAGTCCAGGAGAGAATGCCGGGTTAAGTTTGATAGGCATCAATGGTCCAGGGACAGAAGATATATGTGATGTTTCTTGCAGACTTCTCTAAAACTATACAGGGTAGGGCTAATGAGAGAATGTTCAAGGAGTGTGTTTGGAATGTGGCGTGGTAGTTAGGGGTGCTAAAATTAATCGTTACATCGCGATTCGGGTGTCCCCGATGCGGCATCGATGCATAAGGACCGGACAATCGATGTCGGGTGATGTCATGACGACTAGCCCTGCCCCTCCCGGGAAAGCGCTCGGAGCGTATTTTTAAAATGACTTTCTTTTAATAAATGTTGTGTTACTATGGATGATGTGCCCCCGCAGTATGTGCTTTTTATGTCACTTCATACCGAATTTCCCCGTAGTACGATACGATCCCGCTCATGTGACTCCCGGCCCGTCCCGCCCCGCCCCTCCCCTCTCCGCTCCGCTCTCCTCTCATGTGTCTGAGTCCCGACGTCAGCGGGGAATTCTCAGTCCCGCCCGCCTCTCTTCTGATACGATAACTATAGTCAGCGGGCGGGACTGAATTCCCCGCTGATGTCAGGACTCAGGAGAGGAGAGCGGAGAGGAGAGCGGAGAGGAGAGCGGAGAGGAGAGCGGAGAGGAGAGCGGAGAGGAGAGCGGAGAGGAGAGCGGAGAGGAGAGCGGAGAGGAGAGCGGAGAGGAGAGCGGAGAGGAGAGCGGAGAGGAGAGTGATGGCTGCATTTAATGGGCATGGGTGGCTGTGTTTGACGTGCACAAGTGGCTGCATTTGATGGGGGAAGTTCAGTATTTTTCAGTTTGTTTGCACCCCCCAAAAATATTTTGAGCACCAGCTGCCACTGGTCAGCACGGAGACAGTACAGGGAACTTCACAAGGCTGTTTGTCATCTGTGGATTCTATCCCTTCTGACCTCCAAGCAGCCGTGTGTGTAAATCTCTGTAGCCTGTAGTGCACCGGAATAATGCACTTTTTAAAGGGAGTGAGGTTATTTTTAATTCAAAGCGGAGTTCCAGTCTTTTTTTGTTTATTAAGTCAGCAGCTACAAAAAAAGTGCATCTTCTGACTTTTAATAAAAAGACACTCACCTGTCCCACAATCCAGCGACGTGGCCACCCAAACCCAAAGCAGCGCTTTGTGAATGGGACGCAATGTGTTGTGGGATACACACAGTTCCCATAACACACCGCGCCCCATTCCCCAGAAGATAACGCGGGGAGGAGAAGACAGAACATTACCGCGGCGTAGGAAGAAGCAGATTAGGAAGACTGCCTAGCAACAGCCATTTCAGGTGAGTTTAAAATTTTTTTTTGTTCCTTTCCTCCAATTTTTTAGGGATTTTTTGGTGCGATTTTTTTTTTTTGTGCTGGACCTCCACTTTAAGTGCATGTGATTTAGCAAAGTTAATTTTTAGATTTGAGATATTTTGGAACAATTCAAAATCCCTCAAGAGATTTGGAAGGGTAGTATTAGGTTCCTTTAAGAATAGCAAAATATCAAACGCTGCCAGTTTATAGTTTGTTTGTTGCGATATACAAGCCTTTAATGTCTGAATTATCACATAGGTGACATGGGAATAGTTCCAAAGTGAGCACAAATAGGATTGGTGAAAGTGGGCAGCCCTGTCCCATACTGTTATGGATGGAGAAGGCATTTGACAGGTGGCCGTTGATGCGCACTAGCAGTCTGTGTGGTATACAGGGACATAATGAAGTTAAATATGCGGTTACGCAGGCCAAGGAATTGAAGGACAGCTCCCATATAGTCCCTTGCCAACATGTCAAATGCCTTCCTCGCATCCAAGGACAGGAAGAAGCCACCTGCTTTCGAGGAAGTGAGCCAGTGGTGTAGATTTAAAGCATTTACAGTGTTTTCTCTGGCTTCTCAGCCTGGGACAAAGCCCACTTGATCCTTTCTAATGATGGAGGGAGCGGTCATAAGCGATTTGCCAACATTTTCGCAAATTTTTTTATATCCATATTTAGTAGAGAAATTGGCCTATATTTGGCAACTGATGTGGTATCTTTACCTTCCTTCGGGATGACCATGATATGCGCTCTAGCAATCGGTGTAATGAAAGTGAGGACGACGACAAGGAATTGAATACGGGTAGGGGCCACAATAACAAAGGTCTTGAAGTATGCTGCTGTAATCCCATCTGGACCAGGGCTTTTGCCTATTTTGAGTCATTTGATTGCTTGGTTTAATTCTTCTGCCGAGATGGAAGCTTCTGACGTGCATCTGCTCTCGAGATGGGTTTGGGGCAATATTGGTTTAGGAAGTTTTTAATCCTTGATGCTCGGGATTGGCTCCCGTCAGGTGAATTGGGCTGTCTAGGTAAGTTATATAGCTCTGACTAAAAGCGTTGAAATGAGACACGATGTCTGTAGTCTCTATAAGAGTTTGGCCATGGAGTCTTTTATGAGATGTACTGTAGAGCTTGCTTTTTTCACTTGGATAGCTCTCACTAGAAATCTTCCGCATGTTACTGTGTTAAAAAAAAAAAAAAAGTTTTTGTGAAAGAGCAAAATTGAGGTGAACTGTACAGCTTAGTTTACCATGTAACAGTGATCCAGCCTTAAGAAGATCCTGGTAGGTTTGCTGAGCTTGCGACTGCTTGTGGACTAACTCTTTTATTTTTTTGTAAAAGGTCGTAGAATGTAGCTTGTCGAGCCCTTTTCCGTTCCGCCATCAATGCCAGAGATTTGCCCCTAATAACGTATTTGTGCGCCTTTCAATGGGTGAGTGGGGCAACCTCCGGTGTATCATTCTCTGCAAAGAAGTTTAAGATGCTGGAACAGATAAGGGAGAGGGAAGAGGGGGAAAGAAGGAGTACCAAGGGTGAGAGTGAGTCTAAAGGGAGAGGGAGGTAGGAAATAGATTAGCGTAATCCAGAGGTAGGAATAGACAGGCTAGCCTATGAGGAGGGATAAGATACTGCTGTGTGGAGGCGTGGGAGGGGACTGTCAAGTATAAGTGGGCATCTCCAGTTCACCGGGGGTCAAAGAAAAAAAGCTAAAGGAGAGAGAAGCATGTACTGGGTAACATCAGGGAGAGGCATGCGAGGGGGGTTTTCCCATAGGGGGAAAAAACTGCTTATGATGGTTTGTATGTATGTTGAATTGGTAGAAACGAGCTTTCAGTTATGAAAAAGCGTTACTATAAAGTATACAATGAACTTACTGAGTATGTTAGATAGACACCTAGCCAATACAATTTGAAAAACACGTAATCAGTAAGGCATAGAGGAGGCATTTAAGTATCGTGCTTAGGTTGCCCACCATCTCCAAACCATGTATGCTTTAAAAGACCTATCAGGAGTTTGGTGTGGGTCGTTTTACCTGCTTGCCCACTTACTAACCAATATGGGGGTATTTTACCAGTGTGCACAGGTAACAGTATGGCATACGTTACCTGTTGAATCACCAAAGCAGCGATTTACAGGAATTTGGAGAAAAAAACCTTACGCGAGGAAGAAAGGTTATCAGATTGAGCATGCGCAAGGTGAGCATGCGCAAGGATTTGACAGTTTAGTGTAGTAATCTGTCTGAAAGTCATACGATCTCCTCCTCTTCCTATTGGCGTGGCATGTTGAGATGTGGGAAAGCAGGTGTAAGTTGGGGTATGGTTATCGTATGAGAGACGTTAAGGTTTTAAAAAGGCACCACAGCAACCCTGCAATAGCAAAGGTTAGGTAACTAGAGTGAAGAATGAAAAGTGCCAGGAACAGATGTCTTCCACAGTCTTTAGGCCATAATTAGCTGAACTATGTGGAGCAGTCATGGCGTGCTCTTCTATGCGCAGGAGATGCTGTCAGACTGTTGCCATTTGCAGTTCCAGAAATTGCTGCTGAAAGTATTGATGATTGGCGGCGGATTTGGAAGTCACCTCAGACCGGGACAACACTGGGAAGCGGAAGGTGTTGTGCCAGTCTGGTAAATTCAGGGTTTCGCAAAAAGCTTGTAGGTCTTCAGGGACTCGTAAGTTAGCTGCACGTCCCATTGTCGAAACCGATAAACAGAAAGGGGATTTCCATCAGTACTGGAGTCCTTTGGAATGTAGTAGATCAAGTAGCAGGCATAGGTCTCCTCTGTTTTCAAGAGTTATAGGGGATAGGTCTTGAAAAAGTTTGATTTCTGTCTCATTGTATAGGAGACTACGGCGGTATCTCGCCCTTACTAAAATCTCCTCTTTGAGCTTGAAGTTGATTAGGCAATACAATACATCCCTGTGGGGGGTCTGTATCTCTCCCCCTGGGTTTCAGGGCTCTATGTAGTCGCTCATATTCTATAGGTGATTCCAGGGGTCTGCTTTAGGAAGCCCTCTTACCCTCAGGTTATAGAAGCAGACACTATTGTCGAGATTCCCCCTCAGGTGTCTGTGTAGCTCTGAGCTGCATAGTGTGTGCGTTCGACACCTGCTGAACCTGGTCGATTGCAGCGTCATGGCGGGCTGTTGTCTCCTCAAGCTCCACCACCCGCATGGTCATGGATTGGATATCATGGCGGAGATCTGATATTGTGGCTGCTAGAGTCTTCTTGATGTCTGCTGCCACTGATCGAAAGCCACTGAGGCTGAGTGGTTGATCCGAGGCTGCTCCCAGAGCTGGAAGCTGTGAGCGGTTCCTGCTTGATGGGCTCTGGCAGGATAAGCGTGAGGTGCGTGCTGAAGGCCTGTGTGGAGGCCATGGTGTCTCATGGCTGGAAGATCTCCAGTATGTTGTGGCTGAGCGCCTGAGTCCCAGGGAGAGCGAGACCGGGACTTGGAAGCATTCCCCGAATTTTTCCCCCATCATGTTGGCGCTTGTTCTCTCTGCAGGGCTGCAATCAGGACCTCCGTGAACAGGAGCTGGATGGTCAAGCGGCCATCTTGGCTCAGCACCAAGCCACGCCCCTAATTTTTTTTTAACTGACTTTTTATCATCAACTATTGGTATCACAAGGGGCAAACATCCCTTATGATAGCAATAAGCACGACAGATCCTCTTTCTGGAAGGATCTGGGGTCTACTAGACCCGGGTCTATTCTCTGCCCTCAAAAGCATCTGATCAAAACGATCTGGATTTGATCAGATGCTTTCACAAGCCAAAATCCTAAGTAACAAAATGCTCATCGCTTATGGTTTCCTAGGCCAAATGAACTGCCAGCTTCAAAACCAGGCTACCTGGTGGAACAGGAGAGCCCAGGAAAATTGAAGAGCGAGGCTGGAGGGAAAACACCTTCCTCTACATGTAAAAACAATCCAGTGGGTATTTAGCGGATCAGATTGTTTTTATATTTTTCAGCTTTACCTACTGCAGCCATGACCCTGGTAGGAACACCTAAACAAGAGGACACATGGGTATGCCTATACGGGGCAAGTGGTTAAAGTGTCCTTATTACCACCACACAAGTCACAAGCCAACGAACATGGCATTCCTGGGGGCAGTCACATACCAGTAGGCAAAGCTTGCTTGGCTTATAGGAACTGGGATTACTATAGATAACGCTACACTAAGCTACATTTCCTGACCACTCGTCCAGAGGCGACTATTACAGTACATTGGTTTGGACACAATTCCTTCATTTGTGAGATACACAAGATACCACGGCTGGTATACAATCAGTCCAGACACTGAAAGTCTCTCAAACGTGGTATAATCATACTCAGGAGTAGTAGAACTTGTTTTTTGGGTGTAATTCGAAGTATGACCATACACTATGTGAAATATATCTTATTAAAATTGCAACTTTTTTTTTCAATTTCTTTCCACATTCTTTGAAGGGATTTCCTTCCAAAATTGGGTCATTTTGTGGGCGTTTCCACTGTCCTGGTGCTCCAGGGCATGCAAAAATGTGATAGGCAGCAAGAAAATTAGATGTGTAAATTATGCCCCTGGAACGAATTAAGGTGCTCCTTGAGATTTGGGCCCCTCTATGCATCTAGGTTTCGAAAAAGCTTCACATATGATGTATCCCCATACTCAAAGCGTAACATAATGTGTTTTGGGGTGTAATTGTAAGCATGCCCATGCTGTGTAAGAGACATAAAAAACTTAAACTTTTTTTTTTAATTTCTTAATTTCCAACAAATGACAAAAAAAATTACAACTTAAAAAAAACTCACCAGGTCTCTTACTAAATACCTTGGGACTGTCTACTTTTCAAAAAGAGGTCATTTAGAGGGTATTTGTAGTGTCCTGGCATTTTAGGCCCTCAAGAAATTATAGGCAGTCAGTACATCAGGACTGATTAACTTTAAAATATATCTTCACTATAGTTTGCAGACTAACTTTCAAACAAAACGAAATAATATCCAAATATTAAAAAAAAAAAAAAAAAAAAAAGTAGAAGAAAATATTTTTGCTTAAATTTATTTAGAAAGCGTATCCGTCTGCTAAAAAATGATAAAAATCTCATCTGGGTACCGTATTTAATGACTAATCAAAGTATGACAGTGGTGAAAGCCGAAAAACTGCCCAGACTGGAAGGGGGTGAAAGTGTCTGGCGTTGAGGTGTTTAACCACTTACGGACCACCGCACGCCAATATACGTCCTAAGTTTGAAGAAGAATATCGTTATGGCAGCAGCTAGCTGCCATAACCCCAGTATCCTCTTCTTCAGCCGGCGGTCCGCTTTCAGATAAAAGTAGTCTTTGCGACGGATTCACCGGGAGATTACCTTAAATCGGTGGTGGGAGAGGGCTCCCTCCCGCGCCCTCCGCTGCTTACCGGAGCCGTTGGCAGCGGTGGAGGCGATCGGATCCTTTCTCATGCTGGGTATGGAGACGAGTGAGGGGAAGATGGCCCCCACCGGTCTCCATACCATTGCAGGGCAGAAGTGTAACTTCCGCCCATAGCTCTTAAAAGGCCAATATATATTCTTCTACATATTTTTGGTAAAAAAAAAAAAAAAAATCACAATAGGCTTATATTGATTGGTTTACGCAAAAGTTATCGCATCTACAAACTATGGGATAGGATTTTTGGACTTACAGTGAGGACGGAAAGTATTCAGACCCCCTTAAATTTTTCACTGTTATATTGCAGCCATTTACTAAAATCATTTAAGTTCATTTTTTTCCTCAATGTACACACAGCACCCCATATTGACAGAAAAACACAGAATTGTTGACATTTTTGCAGATTTATTAAAAAAGAAAAATTTAAATATCACATGGTCCTAAGTATTCAGACCCTTTGCTGTGACACTCATATTTAACTCAGGTGCTGTCTATTTCTTATCATCCTTGAGATGGTTCTACACCTTCATTTGAGTCCAGCTGTGTTTGATTATACTGATTGGACTTGGTTAGGAAAGCCAAACCCCTGTCTATATATAAGACCTTACAGCTCACAGTGCATGTCAGAGCAAATGAGAAATTATGAGGTCAAAGGAACTGCCTGAAGAGCTCAGAGATATAATTGTGGCAAGGCACAGATCTGGCCAAGGTTACAAAAAAAATTCTGCTGCACTTAAGGTTCCTAAGAGCACAGTGGCCTCCATAATCCTTAAATGGAAGACGTTTGGGATGACCAGAACCCTTCCTAGAGCTGGCCGTCCGGCCAAACTGAGCTATCAGGGGAGAAGAGCCTTGGTGAGAGAGGTAAAGAAGAACCCAAAGATCACTGTGGCTGGGCTCCAGAGATGCAGTCGGGAGATGGCAGAAAGTTGTATTAAGTCAACCATCACTACAGCTCTCCACCAGTCTGGGACTTATGGCAGAGCGGCCCAACTAAAGCCTCTCCTCAGTGCAAGACACATGAAAGCCTGCATGGATTGATTGCTTGAATTGATTGCTAAATGGATTGCTAAAAAAAAAAAAAAAAAAAAAACCTGAAGGACTCCAAGATGGTGAGAAATAAGATTCTCTGGTCTGATGAGACCAAGACAGAACTTTTTGGCCTTAATTCTAAGCGGTATGTGTGGAGAAAACGAGGCACTGCTCATCACCTGTCCAATACAGTCCCAATAGTGAAGCATGGTGGGGGAAGCATCATGCTGTGGGGGTGTTTTTCAGCTGCAGGGACAGGACGACTGGTTGCAATCAAGGGAAAGATGAATGCGGCCAAGTGCAGGGATATCCTGGATGAAAACCTTCTCCAGAGTGCTCAGGACCTCAGACTGGACCGAAGGTTTCCCTTCCAACAAGGCAATGACCCTAAGCACACAGTTAAAATAACGAAGGAGTGGCTTCACAACCACTCCGTGACTGTACTTGAATGGCCCAGCCAGAGCCCAGACAAACCCAATTGATCATCTCTGGAGAGACCTAAAAATGACTGTCCACCAACGTTTACCATCCAACCTGACAGAACTGGAGAGGATCTGCAAGGAGGGATGGCAGAGGATCCCCAAATCCAGGTGTGAAAAACTTGTTGCATCTTTCCCAAAAAAGACTCATGGCTGTATTAAATCAAAAGGGTGCTTCTACTAAATACTGAGCAAAGGGTATGAATACTTGGGACCATGTGATATTTCAGTTTTTCTTTTTTAATAAATCTGCAAAAGTGTCAACAATTCTGTGTTTTTCTGTCAATATGGGGTGCTGTGTACATTAATGAGGAAAAAAAAATGAACTTAAATGATTTTAGCAAATGGCTGCAATATAACAAAGAGTGAAAAATTTAAGGGGGTCTGAATACTTTCCGTTCCCACTGTATTTTTTATCGTTTTTACTAGTAATGGTGGTGATCTGCAATTTTTAGCAGGACTGACACTGCGGCGGACAAACTGACCTCAAAGGACACTTTTTGGGGACCGATGACATTACTACATTGATCAGTGCTATAAAAATGCACTGATCAATGTAAAAATGACACTGGCAGGGAAGGTGCTACCATTAAGGGGTGATCAAGTGGTTAAGTGTGTTCCCTAGGTGTGTTATAACTGTAGGGGGGATAGGCTCACTGGGACATGACAGATCACTGTTCCCAATCACTGGGTACAGTGATCTGTCACGTCTCCTGTCAGAATGGGGAACCGCTTGTTTACACTGGCAGATCCCAGTTCTGCCTCTGTACTAGGCGATCACGGGTCGCTGGCGACCATAAAGTCTGCCCGACCCGCGTCCGCCACTGTGCGAGCCGCCGTACAGGTACGGCGATTCGCGCAGGAGAGCCGACCTGCCACCGTATAACGACCACAGCTGGACAGCAAGTAGTTAATGTGAGATCTGGGGTCAAAAAGACCTCAGATCTCCCTTTTACACTTAAATGCAATAATAATAATAAAAAAAAAATAAAAGAAAATAAAAAAAAGTCCCTTTAAGGCTGTTGGGCAGAAATGAGGTTTGATTTTGCTCCTGTCATCCAACAGCATGAGGCAAATGGAGACCATCATTCCCTCGCTCGACTACCGACAACTCCAGTATGCGGCGGAGACGACCTGAACGCGGCGGGAGGCACCTCTACTGCCGTCGATGAAAATGGTCTACTCTCGAGTATGATTATACCACGTTTGAGAGACTTTGTGTCTGGACTGATTATATACCAGACGTGATATCATGTGTATCTCACAAATGAAGGAATTGTGTCCAAACCAATGAACTGTAATAGTCGCCTCTGTACGAGTGGTCAGGAAATGTAGCTTAGTGTAGAATTACCTATAGCAGTTCCAGTTCCTATAAGCCAAGCAAGCTTTGCCTACTGGCCGTAGCTGCCCCCAGGAATGCCACAGAGACCACTTTTATCCTAAAGCAGACCGCCCTTCGTTTGCGGAAAAAAAAAAAAAAAAACGGGTTTATGGCAGCTATATGCTGCCATAACAACGGTATTAAACGTCAAAGTATCAACGTATAATGATGGCGGGTGGTCTAGCAGTAGTTAAAAAGGGTATTTACTCGAGAGCAAAACTATAATTTTACCACTTAACTAAACTCTGGTTTGGCTTAAGTATGCTGTGCAGTTCTGGTCACCAATCATCAGGAAAGATATGCTTGAACTGGATTGATTCTAAATGGCAACAAAGCTAATAAGGGGACGAAAGGACCTCAGCTATGAGGAACTACAAACTATTAAAAAAGTTTTTACCCTTATCACAAGTATACGCAAATCCCAAATTTTGGGCTATTCCATGGAAATCTTCCAAGGGGAACACTAGTTCTGTGGGGGGCCTCAAAGGTTCTCTTAATTTGCACGGATTTCCTCTCACTTCCGGTTTTGGCTATGAACAGAAAGTGAAGGTAAATCTCCCCAATGGAACACAAATAGAATAAAAAAAAAAAAAAAAAAATTGAAAGGCGTTATAACCTTCCCTTACTCTATCCAAAATGAAAAAACGTTTTGCCTTTAGTTCTATTTTAACCTATGATCTCTAAAGATGACACAGCCACAGAATGAAAATGGATGAGAAGCGGTTCAATCCTAACCACTTGCAGCCTGGGCCAAATCTGACATTCCTCTCCTACATGTAAAAATAGACAGAATTGCTTGATAGATAGGGAGACAAAACCAACAAAATGGGATCCAACAATGGGGGTTCATATCGGATTTCCATGTACAGTACAGAGAAGTGGAAACAAATTTTGGCAAACACTGGCATATACTGTGCATGGATAAAGTGTTAGGCTCAGTGCTGCCAAAACTGCCTACTTGTATTTATAGGAGGGCACCTAACTTTGGGGATATGGTGAAGAAAATTATTGACCCACCCAAAAGACAAAGTTTTTTTTTTTTTTGATCTTCATATAAAAAAAAGTTTTGCATATCGTAAATGTAAGGCGTATAAAAAAACTCCACAAAATAATGCAACTAGATGCCAGGTCTTTAAATAAACTGTTAAGGATAAGCAATATGATATCCGTGAATTTATCACGTGTCATACTACTAACGTGGTATATGCTTTACTATGCCCTTGTGGCCTAATTTGATTCGGCCGAACTAAATGTCCCCTAAAAAAGCAGATTTCTGAACACATACAGAATATAGTATTGGGTACTGACAACGCAACATATCCTTGCATTTTAGACAAAAGCCTGGGAAAGACCAATCTGGCCTCCAATTTTGGGGCATAGATAGTTTGTATCCCTCCTGGAGGGGATCTGACATAGTTAGGAACCTCTCCAGGAGGGAGACCAAATTGATTTATACCTTGAGGCCCCTCAGTCCAGGGGGGCTCAACGTGGAACTGGATATTAACAGTTTCATTAATGCTAAATATAGAGATATCTAGCTGAATATTTCATATGTAGGAGGATCTGAATCATTGGGGTACCTTATGTCACTTCTTTGCAAATAATTCTGGAATATGTATTAAAATTAAAGTAATAGAGTGAGATATACGATTTTTTAAATTTTGTGTTAGAGCAGTGTTTCTCAACTCCAGTCCTCAAGGTGCCCCAATAGGTCAAGTTTTTAGGCTCTCCGTTATTTTGCACAGGTGATATGATCAGTTTCACTACCTTAGTAATTACCACAGCTGTTTCATCTGACGGAAATCCTGAAAACATGACCTGTTGGGGCACCTTGAGGACTACAGTTGAGAACCACTGGGCTAGAGATAATGTATAGGTAAATTGGATTGCATTTTATTAGAAATACCTTTCATTGTAATTTTTGATTGGGAACCTCAATAGGGCCATGTTGTTGCAGGTCTTTTTTTTTCTAATAAGTTTGAGGACAGTGGGGCAGAGACATAGCTATTGCTTTATAATCCTTCCTGTGTAATTGGTTTTCCCTGATCAGAGCCCAGATTGTTGCTGGCACTCACAGGGTTAACATTCCATAGGGGAGGGTTATTTAAGAATCAGTTGCTGTGTCGTGCGGCTTGGCCCTTTGAAAAAATAAGTAGATTAAAGGTTGCGTCAGGGTGCAACTGCACGGAAATCTGTATTTACACTACACATTATCCTAGAGGTGTTGCTGAAGATATGGGGCACTTATTCAGCTAGGATATAGGATATGCCTTTGACATCATTATGCTTGTGAGTAGTTATTAGATGCTTATTACATTTTCACGTTTTTATGGTAATACACTATGCAAGTTCCCTTTTCTTTGCCCAATATCCGAGGAGCCACCGGATATTACCATTCATACCAGGGTATGGGAAGACTTTCAGAGGGAGTGGTGTATTCAGAGCAATTTATGCTGAGCATTTATATGTGAGGCATAACCATTTGGTGAGTGAAACTCGCATAGGGTGGGCATGTGAAGCGACTGCTTGTTGAGTGAGAGAATCACATCTTTCCTGCACAATTGGAACACAGCTATTTGTAATTATATTATGTGTGGGACTTTTGCACTGACTTCTTAATAAACTGTATCACTTCAGGTTTTGAATTTCTAGTATTGTTCTAGCGCTTTCTGGGATCAATTAACATTGATTTGATTTGATTGAAAAGATGCAAAAATCAACTTTTTTTTCTATAAAACTACATAGAATCCCCAATTACATTTTTTTTTTTAAGCAGAGGCCCTAAAGAATAAAATGGTGGGTGTTGCAATGTTTTATAATGCAATTTTTTGGGGAAAAAAAATACACTTTAATTTTAATACGTAAAAAAAACACAATACCCAATTGTTTGGTAAAATTAAAAAAAAAATATGTTACATCAAGTAAATAGATACCAGGCATGTCCTGCCTAAAAAATGTGTACACCCGTAGAAGGACGCCAAACTCTGGTACCTAAAAATCTCCATAGGCGACGCTTTAAAAAGCTTTTACATTACCTCGTACGGGCGGGCAGGCAGTTATGTTCTGACAGCAGCAAAGATCAATGGACTACGAGGACAATCACCAGCCCCATGTACGGGCTGCACTGTTTTTAACTTGTGAAAGCCGGTACAGGGAGAGGATCCTCCGCCCGCTGTCCCAGAGAGGGAGGGGATCGGGTGGTGGAGAGTCTGCAGATGCTGGAACATATTATATGTTCCACCCCAGAAACAGGTGGAGCATGTAAAATATTCCAAAGCTGAACATATCCTTTAAACGCCAAAATAGCCAACACTAAGTCTAATGTCACAAACCGATTCGCTAAAACACTCTTCCCTTTCTGATCATTAATTAAATACAGAATAAACCTCTCTACTCTTCAAAAACTGACCTTTTTGCAACCCTAATGATGTAATCACAGGCTGCGAGCAGTTCCTTTGTTCTTCTGAAGCCTTGGTTGGGTGGGGGTAGCAAGATAAAAGCCCACATGTCACTGCAGTCTTGCTGCCAATCCATCTCCAAAAGTGGCTGCATCACTAACTAATAAACATGTGGCAGAGGTAAGAATGGCCAGTTAAGCTTGGATATTTTAAGGGAATGGCCAAATCGTTGCAGCAATACTGTTTCTTCATTCGTCTATGTCTGCAAGCATGTTCGGGCACCTCTAGGTGTCCAGGGATATTTTATTTTCCCCTCGACAGTGAATCTCTAAGGTTCAAGCCTAATCAAAAATAATGAACACATTTCATAACATATTTATGATAAACCATACATGCGCTGCCTCTTTAAGTGCTAAAGAAATCAATATTGATTTACCACTAACCCTTTAAGAATTGCAAACAATTAAACATTCATGACATAATCATTACATGACATTATCGTGCTGAATGTTTATTCCACTATGCATGAATGATATCTGCCTTATGTAAGTAAATTCTTCAATATTCAATTCTCACTTAAAGGGACAGCGCTTCACATGTATGGTGTACAATTTTTATAGATCTGTGTGGGTATTTTTCTGTGAACAGCTGCTCTGTCGGTAAAGACAATTTTTAAAAAATAATTCTTTTGACACAATAGTTTAATCAGCGCAGAATCAATTGGTTTATTATATTGATGATAAAAGTTTGACATTTAAAAAAAAATGACACTGCATGCTCCATTACCATAAAATTTGAATCCAAACTTACAGCCATACGCTCAGCAGTCAGCCACTCCTCCTCCTCTGGATTGCCATGTCTGTGTGTGTAGTAGGACACACTTGATATTACTTTGTTCACTTCATTGAGTGCATTCATTTTTCCATTAAAGGACGAAATTTGTAACAACCTATGAAAAAAAAAAAAAATTAAGTACAGCCTACAGTGGTCACTGAATGGAAATTCAAATAAATATAAAACAATATGGTTAACGTGCCAAATTGTCAATCATCTAGCATCTACCTGTAACAGAAGCGAGACCTCTCCATGTTGTACTGCATGCGGGATGCTGCAAACAGAACAGGAGTGCCACAGCTGGTCAGTGTCAGGCTGTATGGTATTCGGGCAACTGTATCCCATGAAACCAGCTTTATTGAACGTAATCCATAACAGCAACAAATAACAGTGATGAGGGCTGGAGAGGGGCAAACAAGTTTCCCGCTTACTAGTGCTTAACTACAGCTATATTTAAAAACTAGTAAGCATGCAAAGCATTGGCTCCTTTTATAAATCAGTGAATGTGGCTGTGACCAAACTTTCACTGGTGGTAAATAACGGTCACTAAAAACATGCACCAGGAAGCTTCTTAAGAAGTTTATGTCAAGATTCACAGCTTTATAAAATAGGCCCCCCAAGTCCCATTTGCAATAAAGGATTCTCAACTTCCTGCATGGTCACTGAGCAAAGCATGTGCAGTATTGAGTACAATTCCAGTATATGGCAGGTGTTGGGATGAACAAACTCCAATACGAAAGCAGGGGAGTTACGTCATGCCAGAACTGCCAATCAAGATGACCGAAGATTCCACACCTGGAAGAAGCCAGGTAGAAGGTGGCTGTGATGGCAAGGGAGCTTGGACATCACATCACTGGATCAAAACTGATTATAGTTATGCTTTAAAATCCATGGGTTGCAAAATGATTTTCTCTATTCATTTTAGAGAGAAAAATTCTAAATCGCAAATGTACTTCAAAGAAATTCAATTAAGCTTTGACACATTTGATAGTTAGGGATCATTAAAGTGGTATTAAACCAAGAAGAAAACCTACTGCAGTATACAAATTCTTTGCTGCGGTCGCTTTATTCGTTTTTCTTTAAGGTTTTCTTTTATTTTCATCTGTTGATGCGGCAAGTAGGTCTGTTTTTCAACAGAACAGGCTGTCCTACAAATGTAGCAGTTAGATGGTTCAGACAAACCATCACCTACAGGGGTGCGCAAGCTTTTATTCATTTATGTACGTTGAGTTTGGCTTCAATTTCTTAATATACTGTACCTAAATCGGCTAGTACATCTAACACTACCCGTCCCCCCAGATTAACAACGTTGCTGTCCAAAAGGTGTTTCTTTTGTTCTTCCATCCAGAGTGTAGGCACCCTAAAGCAGGAAGTGTGTTTCTGGCCAGATCACCAAGTGAAAACAGAGAAGGGGATGGGGGGGTGTAATAGTAATGCAGCCACATTTACATGTGTTGTTTAAGATTTTTTGCTTACTGCATTTTCCTGCAACACTGCACACATCATGTTGTGGTGTATTACACATTGTGGGGATGGATTAGTGTGCCTTTGAAAACTATTGGCACCGCAACACAAGTGTTTTTTCAGGTTGTCGAAATGACATTTATATTGAATGAAAAAAAAAAAAAAAAAGTCATTAGGTAGCATATACAGTGATTAGATTGCACACGCAAACAAAATACTTTGAAATTTACTCAGATGTAGTTACTTACCTAAGAATCATTTTAAGTCTAAAAATTTCTAAATTTTTGACAGTTTCTTCTTGTCCTGGAACACGGGAAGCTAAGTTTTTAAGAGATTTTATAATCATAGATAGTGCATCATTTTTGGCTTCATTTTTTGCTTCTTTTTTCAACTCGTCGTCAGTTAAATTTTCTAGAAATTGAGGGACCATTTCTATAATTGGAAGAAAGTATTTCTTGACTGTATGAAGTGTTAAAAAATCATAGCACTGTCCAAATGGCCTGCAAAAAAAAAAAAAAAAAAAAATTAAAATGACAAAGTACAGCTTTCTCTCATTTTTTGATTGAGTTTACTCCCTGAAATGTGAAAACGTGGACTCCTTATTTGATCTCGCTGTGGACTAAGGGCTCATGCCCACGGGTGCAGTCTTTAGTACAGAGTTAACAAACTACCTCTTTATTTGTGCCCAGGAGTTCCTGGTGCAATATTTAGCTGCCAACGGACATGAATGGTCACAGGCAGCTTTACAGTGATATGTGCTGCTACTCGTCTAAAGTGGCGCATGTGCATAGAGGAATTTTCCCACTGCCTGGGGCATGATGATATCAATCCCGCAAACGCGCATGTGTGTTGCTATGGCTATTTTGTGATTTAAAAAAAAAAAAAAACAAATATAGCATTAAGACCATGTATTGTTTTACAAACTAGGCTTTCCCTAATGATATGGAAGTTAACTTGTTGGACTGGTTTGTGAAGCTCAGCACAGGAAATGATGTAGGCAGGAAGCGGGGGGGAGAGGAAAGGACTTTAACAACCATGAGTTTGATGGCAAAGAGCAGTTGTTTGCAGGACTTCAGAGAAGCCAGAAACAGTCTGGAAAGAGATCCTGGACCCTGGAAGATGACTCCATCATAAAGACAGACCCAGGTTAAGTCAACAGTTTATATTATGCCCATCACATACATTGTACATGCTTATTTGCTAAAAAGCATAGTTAGCTTGTGCATGCTGTAGGCATATTTTGCAATACCTTGTATGCTTTGAATTGTTTTTCCTGCAGTGGTACGTGCAGCATGTTTAGTAAAGCAAACATTATTACACTATAAAAGTTTATTTTTAAACTGCTTTGCTTTACTGCAAAAGAACCTTAAGACCCCTTTCACACTGAAGCAGTTTTCAGGCGTTTTAACGCTAAAAATAGCATCTGTAAAGCGCCTGAAAACTGCCTCCCATGCCTCCCCAGGGTGAAAACCTGAGTGCTTTCACACTGGGGCGGGGCACTTGCAGGAGGGGAAAAAAGTCCTGCAAGCAGCATCTTAGGGGCTGTGTAGGAGAGCTGTATGCAGCGTTCCTACACCGCCCCGCCCACTGGAATGAATGGGCAGCTCTTCCAAATCGCTGCAACGCGGCACTTTTAACCCCTTCTTCGGCCCCTAGCAGGGTTTGAAAGCGCCCTGCTTGTGCTCAAAAAGCGCCGCTTAGACAGTGCTGTTAAAACTAGCGTTGCTTTACCACTACTGGACCCACCGCCCCAGTGTAAAAGAAGCCTAAAAGACACAAAGTAAAACCGCATGGGAGTCAGATCATCACGCAAAGTGTGGTGCTGTAATACGCTTTGCGGTTTAGCATACAGGCAGGGAGAAGCATTTATGACAGACACGGCCACTAGGGGCTCCCTCAATTTAAAAACCCTGTTAGCAGTTTAAGTTGGAGTTCAATTATAATTTAAATAAAAAAAGGAGGGAATATTGAAAAAGAATTGACCTTTGCAATATTACAAGAACATATGCAACATATATTAAGGGTTTGGGTTTTAAAACAAAATACTCAAGGGGGACTTCCAAGGGGTCCATTTATGATTTCACACAGATAAAAAAAAAAAAAAAAAAACCTTCACCCAGGGTTCACACAATTTTCTAATTGGAAATATATGCAAGTCAAAAGCCCCTTTTACACAAACAGCCCGCTCGGATCCGCCTGTCCATTTTTCAAGTGGATTTGAGCAGGCCACCCATTGACTGCTATGAGCAGGCGGATGTCAGTTGAGATGTGTCCGCTGACACACGCCTGCCATCCGATCCGACGAGATCAGCTGAAAACAAAAAGGCATGGGGATATGTTAACTATCCGTCCACTGGACTGGATGAAAACGGACAGGCGGATGCGTTTTTCATCTGATCTCCCATAGAGGACAGCGGGGCTTTGACAGGCGGACCAGTCATCCACCTGTTCAGCAGGGATCAACGGAGCCATCCCCCGCTAAGCTGGCGGAGTCAGGCCCATGTGAAAGGGCTTTAAGTTAAAGCTGTGTGATGTCTTGGTAGGGAAAAAAAAAAAAAAAGTATAAAAAGGTCGCTAAGTCTAACACATATATAACAAATGTCCACCATAACAATTTTCTAATTTATGAACAGGACATTGGGTTTTCAGTTTCTAAAAATGGTCATGAATATTGCACTGGAGTTTTAGCCAATGAAATCTTGATGCATACATTTTCACTGGTGATTAAACATTGCACATACAAACATTTATTCCACATTAAAAAATAAAAAACAGACTTTCAACCTTAATGCAACTTCTAAAAGTAAGCCATAATATTAAACTCAATAGACCAGGGATATGCAATTAGCGGACCTCCAGCTGTTGCAGAACTACAAGTTCCATGAGGCATAGCAAGAGTCTGACAGCCACAAGCATGACACCCAGAGGCAGAGGCATGATGGGACTTGAACTTTTGCAACAGCTGGAGGTCCGCTAATTGCATTTCCCTGCAATAGACTATATTACCCAAACATTAGTAGAAATCTTAACCTTAAGGGTCATGAATAAAGCAAATTTTGACTAACCTATAAATTCCTCATCTCAGAATAGAGTACATGATACAGAACTTGTATTCATAGACAACAGGTTATGTGCAGCCGCTATGGGCACATTCATATAACCCCACACACTCCATGAGACTACAGTTTTTAGCAAGCAATAGCGACGGGAGACCGAAAAGAGGGTCCTGTAGTTTACCCCAAGTCATTTAAAATTTTTGTATAGCCCTGGACTTTTCATAGATAATGTGTTGTCCCCAAGCAATAAACTGAGGGGTGAGCAACAACACAGCAAAATAAAAAAAACTGCCAACCGTCCCACAAAAAACAAGGGTAAGAAACCCAACAGCCACACAGGTGACAGCTTATGCAGGCCATACACGGTCGAATTTCGAACGAATTTTATTTTCAAAATCAGAATGTTCTTTTTTTTTGTGATCCGATGATGCCATCATTGATTTTCGAAATTCGGCCGACCAAGCCATCAATTTCACCGCATGTTGCTACAGAAAAGCATTTTCGTGGCCGGGAATCTTCTTTTCTCTCCGTAAATTTTCTTTTCTTATTACATTTCTCGCACGATTCTCCCATCATTGATCAGAAAAACGTTCGTTTTTCTAAAAATTTCCAACATGTCCGATTCCTAAAATTTGATTGCCGAACGAAAATCGGTTGTTGTTGCAGCCCACTAATGGTGCGAAATTCATACGAAAATTCTTTCATACGATTTTCGAAAGAAAATTCTTACGAAATTCGAACCGTGTATGGCCGGCATTAAAGCACCTTGCGACTAATGCGCTCATTAACTGAGGCCTCAAAATGTATTAACAGAGGACCAGGTGCAGGACACACAAATGTGCGATACAGATACTTGATACTGGAAAGCCCAAGAGACCTTGGGGAATGACCTCAGAAAGGAAAGGGTATATTCAACCTAGACGTGGAGGGAATGTTTTGGGCGGCAATTTTTGTGCTGTGTTCCAGTCCCATATCATGATTGGGCAAATGGCTTGCCTCCAATGTGCCCAGTTCAAACTAGTGTTGCGGTGATTTGTGGGCGGTGTGCACTGAAAAAGTAATGCGTGCAATACTTTTTTGCGAGTGCAAGCCAACCCGCCCCTTCATAATGCGCAGCCAGCAATTGAATAAAATATCCGTGCGATATTTAAATAAAACATCATTAAAAAAAAAAAAAAATTTAAACAGTGCGATGCAATCAGATCAACGCATCTGCACTGTTGTAATCCCACCAGATCGCGCTGTAAGGCAGCAGATGGTGGGAATTGGCCCCTAAACATATTTTTCTGGGGAAGGTGTGTCTTTTCTCCAGTGACTTCCTTGATGACCGTATCAAGAGATTCCCCAAACACATGTTAACCATCAAAAGGCATGCACTAAAAGTGCCTCTTAACAAGCTTTTAGCCACAAAATCCTGCACATGTACACAGAGATAAGACACATTCTAGAGATCTAACTCTAGAGTGTCAACACAAAACAATAATGCTGAACGCACCAGCTGCAATTGTTCTTAGAGAATGAGGTGCTCAAATACATGTTCATGTTCTCTATTCATTTAGTTTGCCCACAATATTTTCTCTATACGCTCAGTTTGCCTACAATAACTCAGGACAGAGCTATTGCTAGCTGCAGAGGAAGCTTCTTCTAAATGCAGTTGAGGACTCAAACTTCCAAAACGGTTATCTGAGAAATATTGCCTATTGAGGCTGACTGATGTTGGGGCATCAGTCATTGCAAGAAATTCATTGGGGTATTAAAACAAGGTGTTTAATCATATTTAAAAGAAATGCTGGGGAACTTTTAACACTTCTGTTTGGCAAAAGATCTTTAAAAATAATAAAAAATAATAAATAATTTTGGACATTACTTACATTATTATTACATTATTACTTACTTTATAAGAGCTGCAATGATTTGAACATTCAAAGCCGAGCCATTCATAAAGCGATCATGCAGAATCTGGAACCCGTTTAATGTGCCAAATTTATTAATGAGGTCGACTAACCAGCCCTTAAAAATGAAAGAGAAACAGACATTACATATATTATCCAGACATTTTTCCAAAGTAGCTAACTTTAAAGAGAACCAGTCAGCAAAGTGCAGCAGGAATTTTTCTATGACACTGTCAGATTTCGGGCAGCACAGTGGTGTATTGGTTAGCACTCTCACCTTGCAGCAATAGGGTCACTGGTTCGAATCCCAACCACAAAACTACCTGCCTGGAGTTTGCACGTTCTCCCTGTGCCTGCGTGGGTTTACTCCGGGTACTCCGGTTTCCTCCCACACTCCAAAGACATGCTGTTAGGTTTATTGGCTTGTGTCAAAAAATTGGCCCTGGTGTATGGGTGTGAGTTGGGGACCTTGGACTGCAGACCCCTTGGGGGTGGGGACTGGTGTGGGTGTGTGTGGAGAGCTGCATAGATTGATGGAGCTACATGGGTCCCTTAAATATATATATTTAAAAAAAATAATATAGTGGATGGGCATCTTGATGGGATGCAATGTGCGGGTAGAATTGTGGGTGCTCAGGTTGAACTGGATGGACTGGTGTCTTTAGTCAACCTTACTATGTAACTATTTCAACATTTGTGCTTTGGTAATGAGCAGTAGTGCACGTTATGCGTGTTACAGTGTCATTCATTCTGCACTTTGAGCCTTTGCGTTAGGCAGCCCATTGCAAGGAGTTACCTTGCGTGTGCGCTCCCGAGTCCATCATTTGGCGTCCATAGCCGCCGAATGTATAACTCGGCCACGCCCTCCAGGTCATTAGATTTGATTGACAGCAGCGGGAGCCAATGGCTGAGCTGCTATCAATCTATCCAATCAAGAGCTGAGAACCCCGGGCAGAGGGACGGCACGTCCCTGCTGTGGAAAATTCCAGGGCTCCGGTAAGTAAAACGGGGGGGCTAGGGGACCAGTCACTGCCAGGTGTTTTTTCACCTTAATACATAGGATGCATGAAGGTGAAAAAACACGACGGTTTGCAAACCCTTCAAGCACAGGCAACACACAGGTCATAATATGGGGACCAAAAGCCTGACACAAGAATAAAAAGTAAATAAGGAGCACAAACATCCAATCCTGGACTACTTAAAATGGAACTTTAATTTTAAAAGAATTGATTTTCAAATAGCCAGGTTTTATTGCAGAAGAGACATTACTATCAGTTGGAGCAGGGGAGAGAAGAGGCTGGAAATACACTTTAACGCCTTCACGCCGACGTAACACATATGCAGCCTCACGTGGAGCTGCATATATGCGTTTCTCCCTTTGTGCTGGGGACGCACAGAGAGCAGGATTTCACCGAGAGCCCCGGGCCCCGTAACTCCCGATTACAGGTCACCTGATCACTGTGGTAGCCTCCGACTGGCTACCACAGTGATCAGTCACTGTGAAGCTCACCCCTGTTTTTTACTCTGTGAATCAAGGAGGATACAATGTATCTTAAAAACAGAATATAGGGGATGGCGCTGTGTAAAATGTGAGTGTTTAAAGTGCCAAGTGCTGTGGTGCGTAGTACAATCCTACCTCAATACCAAAAAAATATATTAAAAATATATAATCAATATAAATAAATGAAAATAGTGAGTTGACCAAGAATTAATCAATATTGTGGGGTGGTAAATCCTTAATGGAATTGCAAATAATTAAAATCCTATACATTAAGCAAACTCAATCCTAATTATATCTAAATTATAAAGTATGTGTGAACAACATCCATTAAAAATGTAAAATTAAAAAATGGCAAATATAAATTGGTTGTCAGACCACGGTGCAACCCACACAGTGCAATTAGTGTGCAAATATCGATGAGAGTTGGAAACAATCTGTTATATATACAGATGTGTATATAAAGAAATAAATTTATCACAAAGATTAAACAATATTCAAAAAAAAAAAAAAAAAAAAAAATTAATTTTTTTCTTATATCTAGTCCCAACTGCTGTATAGTGCAAAAGTTCATAATGGTGATACCATTGCAGTGTAATAAATCGTGTAGCGTTTTTCCCAGAAGATTTATTCTTTAATAATGGAGATCCATGCAATAATTTTTGGCAAGCAGTTGGGACTAGATATAAGAAAAAAATAATTTTTTTTTTTTAATCTTTTTGAATATTGTTGATTTTTTTTGAATATTTTTTAATCTTTGTGATAAATTTATTTCTTTATATACACATCTGTATATATAACAGATTGTTTCCAACTCTCATCAATATTTGCACATTATTGCACTGTGTGGGTTGCACCGTGGTCTGACAACCAATTTATATTTGCCATTTTTTAATTTTACATTTTTAATGGATGTTGTTCACACATACTTTATAATTTAGATATAATTAGGATTGAGTTTGCTTAATGTATAGGATTTTAATTATTTGCAATTCCATTAAGGATTTACCACCCCACAATATTGATTAATTCTTGGTCAACTCACTATTTTCATTTATTTATATTGATTATATATTTTTTTGGTATTGAGGTAGGACTGTACTACGCACCACAGCACTTGGCACTTTAAACACTCACATTTTACACAGCGCCATCCCCTATATTCTGTTTTTAACCTTTTGGGGTATCACTGAGGTGTTCCCTACTCATATAGGGGGGCAGCAGTGTTTTAAAAGTCTGAAGCGCGGACCCATTGATAGATTAATACAATGTATCTTGTTCCTTGTAGAAAAAAAAAAAAAAAAGTGCTTGTAAAATTTTTTTTTAAATAAAGCACACAAAATAAAATACAAAATAAAAGATAAAATACCTAAATCAAGGATTGATCTAGGTCAGTGCCAGGGTTAGTGCTTAGGTCAGTATATTTTGGACAGGATTTTTTTTATTATTATTTGAATTAGCATCAGTGTGTTTTTGGGTGCTTTCACACCGAGGCATCGGTGGAAAAGTGCCGCTATTTTCAGTGGCGTTTTACCGTTGTTTTAGCGGCGCTATTCGGCCACTAGCAGGGCGCTTTTAACCCCTGCTAGCGGCCGAAAAAGGGTTAAAACCGCCCGCAACTCGCCGCTGCAGCAGTGCTTTGCTGGCGGTGCTGCCCCATTGATTTCAATGGGCAGGGTGCTTTAACAACGGTGTATACACCACTCCTACAGCGCTGCAACTATGCTGCTTGCAAGACTTTTTTTTACCGTCCTGCAAGCGCACCGCCCAAGTGCTTTCACACTGCAGAGACAGGAGAGGCTCTTGACAGGAGCTATTTTTAGCTCTGTAGCGCCTGTAAAGCGCCTCAATGTGAAAACGTGCACTAGTGCTTTTGGGCTGTACTTTGGGCAAATAAATAACATACACATATGTGGCATTGATGCGATTGTCAGCAGCAGGAGAATTTATTTTGGGTTGTGCTGTGGTGGAAGGTTATGGTAGTAACAAGAAATATACAGCTAAATTTTATTTAATTTTTTTTTTACCATTTTGGGCCTTTTTATTTAATCAAAGAAAAAAAAAAAAAAAAAAAAAAAAAAAAAAAAAGGTATAATCCACCTACATGCACAAAGTAGTTGTGATGATATGTATGGTTTTACGAACACGTGTCAATATTGTAAAATGGAGCTTAGGCATTTAGATTTGTTTTACCCTTAGGTGTGAAGGGGTTAAGGGACCTCTAATGTAAAAATATTGTACAGCGGTAACTGTATGTGGTTAGCACTAGTAGAGACAATATTCACATTTCCATTTTTTTTATTTAGATTAGTCTCCACATTTACACGCAGCACAAAATATTTAAAAAGACAGAATGTGACAGATGTTCTGATCAATTATAACACTAACCGTGGTTCCTTACATTCTTTTTTTGCAAAAATCTGGTTTGCATGTAAATGTGGAGTAAAATATAATCATGTGAAATGACACATAATAACCACATACTGTTATCAGAATAAAATGTTTTGGCAAGCAGATTTTAAGAATGGAAAATTCTAGTATTACAACTGCCCTCTTCCGACTGATTCTCTTTAAAACTATATACTTATGTCTACAACCATTTGACATAAACTTTATGTATTGAATGTGACAGACAACAGCCAATACCATTACATCCCTTTCTGTGAACATTTACCTCAAGCTATTTACTCAATTTGCCTCCTCAAATCCAAAACCATTTAGGACAATGCCAACAGCCACTTGTAAACATACACCTTTTATCTCACAAGGGAAAATGTATTGATGGCTACAAGAAGTGTGGGGTTTTCTGGGGGCACTTAGCAATTCAAGATACCAACATTTAACGCTTGCATACTTTGAGATCTTTTGATACTAACCTACAACTAAAGTCAAACCGGCAATTAACGACCAAATTATGCAATAAACATTTCTGGGCTGTTATCCAGGCAACTGCTAATCTAAACACAAAAAAGGCAATATGGTGACCATAGCCCAAGGAAAGAAAGCGTTAACAACTCTATAAATTTCCCACCAGAATAAAAGGGGACAGTACATTTTTCAGTGAGGACAGCTGTTTTGATGAGTCGAAGGACCATCACACACTAAGAAAATCGAACAAACCGTTCTGGTGTTGCTCAAAGTTTCACAGCAGGTCGAAACAGAGGAAGGTACTAATAGTACCAAAATTCTCAAAATGACAAAGGCGTTTCTGATCATGCACAGGTGTTTCATATGTGTTTTTTCTTGTACACAAACAGTACACATTAAACAAAAATCGTTCACATATGAGAAACAGTTTGGAAAGTCTGAGTTGAATGTCAAAAGTTGTATACACACACACTATATTAAAAAAAAAATTATATATAAAATAAATAAATATATATATATATATATATATATATATATATATATATAGAGAGAGAGATAGACAGAGAGCGCAAGAATATATATATATATATATATATATATATATATATATATATATATATATATATATATATATATATATATATATATATATATATATATATATATATATATATATATATATATACACATACACACACACACACACACACACACACACGCCGACCGGGCCATTGCCGAAAGACGGCAGCAGCACGGTCGGCTAGTTCTGGGTAGACGTCCATGGACGTCATCCCAGAATCCTGCTCTCGTGCGCCCCCTGGGGCATGCACCCAAGAACTTCTGTGACCACCGGGTCCAGAGGAGCCGGCGCATCAGGGATCATGGTAAACGGCCGCTGATCGCGGCCGTTTACCATGTGATCGCTCCGTCAAATGACGGAGCGATCACATGTCAACAAACCGGCGTCATGTCATGACGCCGGTTCCTCCCTCCCCTCTCTGTACCGATCGGTACAGTGCGAGGGGAGAGGGGGAGGGATCGGATGGCAGCACCGCTGTGGGCTGCAAGTGTAGTGCCCACAGCGGTGCTCAGTGACAATTGCATTCACATCCATCCATCCCTCCATGCTCAGCCATCCCTGCAATATGCCCCGCACTACTCTGCAATATGCCCCGCAATACATCCCGCAATTTTTAACCAGTTCCCGCCCGCCGTCATATGACGTCCTTGATTTGAGTGGGGATATCTGAATGATGCCTGCAGCTACAGGCATCATTCAGATATCAGCTTTTTCAGCCGGCGATTTCCTACACCATAAGAATCATCATAGCCGCTGTTCCACTGCTTGATCGTTCTTATGGGAGGCGAGAGGGGACGACCCCCCCTTCCCGCCACCCTCCGGCGCTTCTACCGACTCACCGCTACGATCGAAGCCAGGATTTTTTTTTTGTTTTTTTTTTTAATTTCAGGCTTCCCAGCCTAGAGGTGAGATGTGGGGTCTTATTGACCCCATATCTCACTGTAAAGAGGACCTGTCATGCCATATTCCTATTACAAGGATGTTTACATTCCTTGTAATAGAAATAAAAGTGATCAAAAATTTTTTGGGGGGAAAAAAGTGTCAAACTAAAATAAAGTAAAATGAACAATAAAAAAAAAAAAAAAAATTTTAAAGCACCCCTGTCCGTGTGCTCGCATGCAGAAGCGAACACATACGTAAGTCCCGCCCACATATAAAACGGTGTTCAAACCACACATGTGAGGTATCACTGCGAACGTTGGAGCGAGAGCAATAATTTTGGCCCTAGACCTCCTCTGTAACTCAAAACATGTAACCAGTAAAAAATTTTAAAGCGTCACCTATGGAGATTTTTAAGTAGCGAAGTTTGGCACCATTCCACGAGCGTGTGCCATTTTGAAGGGTGACATGTTAGGTATCCATTTACTCGGCGTAACTTCATCTTTCACATTATGCAAAAACATTGGGCTAACTTTACTGTTTTGGTTTTTTTTTTAAGCACAAAACTGTTTTTTTCCCCCAAAAAAACGCGTTCGAAAAATTGCTGCGCAAATACCGTGCGAGATAAAAAGTTGCAACAACCGCCATTGTATTCTCTAGGGTCTTTGCTAAAAAAAATATATATAATGTTTTGGGGTTCTATGTAATTTTCTAGCAAATAAATGATTTTTTTTACATGTAGGAGAGAAATGTCAGAATTGGCCTGGGTGCTCCAGAACGCCCGGAGGTGCTCCCCTGCATGTTGGGTCTCTGTATGTGGCCAGGCTGTGTAAAAGTCTCACACATGTGGTATCGCCATACTCGGGAGTAATAGCAGAATGTGTTTTGGGGTGTAATTTGTGGTATGCATATGCTATGTGTGAGAAATAACCTTCTAATGTGACAATTTTGTGAAAAAAAAAAAATATCTTGATTTTGCAAAGAATTGTGGGAAAAGATGACAATTTCAAAAAAACTCACCATGCATCTTTTCAAATACCTTGGAATGTCTTCTTTCCAAAAGGGGGTCATTTGGGGGGTATTTGTACTTTTCTGGCATGTTAGGGTCTCAAGAAATGAGATAGGCCGTCAGTACTTCAGGTGTAATCAATTTTCAGATATTCGCACCATAGCTTTTGGACTCTCTAACATTCACAAAGACCAAATAATATACACCAAGTTGTACTTATTTTTACCAAAGATATGTAGCAGTATAAATTTTGGCCAAAATTTACGAAGAAAAATTACTAATTTGCTAAATTTTATAACAGAAACAAAGAAAAATTCATTTTTTTACCAAATTGTCAGTCTTTATTCTTTCATTGCGCAAAAAATAAAAAACCCAACGGTGATTAAATACCACCAAAAGAAAGCTCTATTTGTGTGAAAAAAAGGACAAAAATTTCATATGGGTACAGTGTTGTATGACTGAGTAACTGTCATTCAAAATGTGAGAGCACCGAAAGCTGAAAATTGGTCTGGTTAGGAAGGGGGTTTAAGTGCCCAGTGGTCAAGTGGAAAGATATATAGATATAGATATATATCTCTACCTCAGAGAGAGAGAGAGAGAGAGAGAGAGAGAGAGAGAGAGAGAGAGAGAGAGAGAGAGAGAGAGAGAGAGAGAAAGCGACAGATATTGATAGATAGAGAGATGTATCTCTCTATCTATAAATCTCCATATCCATACATCCTACAGAATTTTTCTTTCAACGTCCTTATGTGTGTGCCCCACTTAAGAGCTTGATTATACAGTGGAAAGTATTCACAGCGCAAAACTTTTTCCACATTTTATGTTACAGCCCTATTCCAAAATGGATTAAATTCATTATTTTCCTCAAAATTCTACAAACAATACCTCATAATGACAATGTGAAAGAAGTCTGTTTGAAATCTTTGCAAATTTGTAGAAAAAAAAAAAAAAACCCACACATGTACATAAGTATTCACAGCCTTTGCTCAATACTTTCTTCTTTGCAGGTCCTCTCAAGCTCCATCAGGTTGAATGGGGAGCGTCAGTGCACAACCATTTTCAGATCTCTCCAGAGATGTTCAAATCAGGTTCAAGTCTGGGCCACTCACGGACATTCACAGAGTTGTCCTGTAGCTACTCCTTTGTTATCTTGGCTGTGTGCTTAGGGTCGTTGTCCTGTTGGAAGATGAACCTTTCGTCCCAGTCTGAGGTTCAGAGCGCTCTGGAGCAGGTTTTCATCAAGGAAGTCTTTGTACATTACTGCATTCACCTTTCTCTCGATTCTGACTAGTCTCCCAGTTCCTGCCACTGAAACATCCCCACAGCATGATGCTGCCACCACCATGCTTCACTGTAGGAATGGTATTGGCCAGGTGATGAGCGGTGCCCGATTTCCTCCAGACATGACGCTTGCCATTCAGGCCAAAAAGTTCAACCTTTGTTTCATGACTAGCGGATTTTGTTTCTCATGGTCTGAGAGTCCTTCAGGTGCCTTTTGGCAAACTCCAGGTGGGCTGTCATGTACCTCTTACTAAGGAGCGGCTTCCGTCTGGCCACACTACCATACAGGCCTAATTAGTAGACTGCTGCAGAGATGATTGTTCTTCTGGAAGGTTGTCCTCTCTCCACAAAGAAACACTGGAGCTCTTCTCCCTCGAATGCTCAGTTTGGCCGGGCAGCCTTAGAAAGTCATGGTGGTTCCAAACTTCTTCCATTTATGGATGATGGAGGCCACTTTGCTCATTGGGACCTGGGACCTTCAATGTTGCAGACATTTTTCTGTACCCTTCCCCAGATCTGTGCCTCAATGCAATGCTGTCTCTAAGGTCCACAGACAATTCCTTAATCATCATGGCTTGGTTTGTGCTCTGACATGCACTGTTAAATGTGGGACCTTATATAGGACATGTGTGTGCCTTTCCAAATCATGTCCAATCAACTGAATTTACCACAGGTGGACTCCAATCAAGTTGAAGAAACAGGATGCACCTGAGCTCAATTTTGAGTGCCATGGCAAAGGCTGTGAATACATGCGATTTGTTTTCATTTTTTTTTTTTTTTTTTTTAATAAATTTGCAAAGATTTCAAACAAATTTTTTTCACATTGTCATTATGGGGTATTGTTTGTAGAAATTTGAGGGAAATAAATAATTTAATCCATTTTGGAAAAAGGCTGTAATATAACAAAATGTGGATAAAGTGAAGCACTGTGAATACTTTCCAGATGCACTGTAAATGTGCCTTGCTACCTCTCCAAAAAGTGATCTGCGGTGGAACACTTTCAGAGGCATTTGACACACAGTAGAACAAAAATTAAGTTCACTTACAGTGTTAAAAACCTAATATATACTCAAATACCACCTTAGTGAAAAACACACATCAGTGCCATCACATTAAATTAAAAAAAATAAAAACAAATCAAAAAGGTCCTACTTTTCAAAATTATACAGTACAGTCCCTTTTTAAAATGTGACCCATGTTCCACATGGATCCATGGCTCTCACCTTGCACGGTGAGACATGGTTAAGGGGAGGTCATGAAATCGCAGCTAAACCACCTGCTTTACCACCCAACTTCTGCTGCATGTTCAAACAAGCCCTAAGATTTCTCAAGTGTGTGTGGCAAAATCGGCTTTAACTTTTTGTTCCATTTTTGGCACAGAAAATGATGGGTTTGAGAAGTTGACTACACTATACTCTCAAATATAACTGAATATATTAATTATTGGACCATTAGTGTATTCTATTTTTCACTCTAGTAACCATTTACACTTATAGTAACTACAGCAAAGTGTATATATAATGATCAAATTACATATTAGAAATCTTTCAAAAAAATGTGGTTAGGTATAAAAAGCTCAGACTCTTATTGCTACTGTATAAAGGGCATTTGATTTCAACCAACTTCAATGCAGCTAAATGTAAGTCAAAAAAGCTCAAGAAGCACAAGAAAAAACCGAGTCTGATGGCATATAATTTAGAGCTGCACAATTAATCATTAAAAAATCGTGATCTCGATTTACCTCCCCTGACATCTCTCCTGCTGAGTTTGCCAATTCTTTCATATAAACAAGTGGAGAGATTATCTGCTCACTCAGCTGTCAAAAGAAAGCATCTGGGCAGTCTGCCAAGTTTAGAACTTGAAACATTGTAACTAATGCCCCGTACACACGATCCGATTATCGGACGAATGATCGGCCGTTTTTTTTTGCATGCTGATCTCACGTCGAATCTGATGAGTTTACTAAAGTCACGAAAATTCCCGTACGACAGAATAAAAATTCGAAAGTGATGTCATGTGTTGTAATGCATTTATATTGCATTTTCGAACGATAGGTGTACTGATGAAACGAAAATCGTGCGATCTGGCATCGTACGAAAAAAATTTCCGTGCATGTCCGATAGAATAATATCGGATGAACTGTCCTGATCAGCTCTCGAAAGCTCTGTACTAACGATCCGATTATCGTACGATCGATTCGAATGCGGCATTTTTCGTACGATTTTCGGATCGTGTGTACGGGGCTTAACTTCCTTCTTAGATCAAAGGGATAAAAACTTCTCTGTGTAAACAAATAACCTGGGCAATCTGCCAAGTTTTAAACAAGTGTAAATGCAGGAAGTTTAACCACTTAAAGTCTAAATCTTTTTCTGACACTTCTTTCTTAAAGTGGGGTTCCACTCAAAAAAACAAAAATACCTGAAAAAAACATTTGAATATTTTTTTTTTTTTTTTTACTTGCCTCTAAATGCCTGTTGCTAGGTGGTCCCTCGTAGTCTGCCTCTTCTTTTGCCTGGGCTGGTGACATCACTTCCCCCCAGGCACAGGAAGGGCTCGGCTCTGCTCCCTCCTGTCAATCATCCATTACAGGTCCCAGGTGATTGAGCGGCCAATCACGGCACGCGGCGCCGCTCGCACATGCGCAGTGGGTGCCAGGCTGTGAAGCCACAGCCCGGCGCCCACAGTTGAAATGCCGGCGCCGACGAGCGGAGGGGGGGGGGGACGAGCGGGGCTTCGATCCCCCGCATCGCTGGACCCAGGGACAGGTAAGTGTCCAATTAAAAGTCAGCAGCTGCAGTATTTGTAGCTGCTGACTTTTAATTTTTTTTTTATTTTAATGGAGCCCCTGGGTGGAACTCCTCTAAGTTAAAATCAATATTTTTTGCTAAAAAAATTACTTGGAACCCCCAAACATTAGAGATTATATATATATATATATATATATATATATATATATATATATATATATATATATATATATATTTAGCAGAGGCCCTAGGGAATAAAATGGCAATTGCTGCAATATTTTATGTCACGCTGTATTTGCCCAGCGGTCTTTCAAATGCAATTTTTTGGGAAAAAATACACTTCAATAAATAAAAAAATAAAAAAAAACGAAACAGTAAAGTTAGCACAATGGTTTTTGTTTTAATGTGAAAGATGATGTTACGCCGCGAGAATCGTGAGAGAATCGTGATCTATCCTCTAAGCAAAAAAATCGTGATTCTCATTTTAGCCAGAATCGTGCAGCTCTAATATAATTATAAACGCTAAACTGAATGACATGTTTAATATCAAGTCTTACCATTTGTAATATTAAAAACATTTAAAAAGAAACCACAACAAGCATGTACACAATCAGAGATAAGGGTAAAAGACTTACCTTTGGGGAACGTGGATCAGGAGGACGGGCAAACAGCTCATCTTCTGCCAACTGAACTCCAGCTGGGACAGTCTCTGATGGGCGTGTACCATTGTAGATATGAAATTTACAATGAGGATTTAAGGCCATTGCTAGTAATTCAAGAAGAGGAAACCAATCTTGGGAAAGCTTGGCCACACATAGTTCCACAAGGCGATGAGTATTGTTAATTATACACCTCTGTATTAAGAGGAGACAAAATACCACCAAGAAAAATCAAACAAAAATTTTGGATTGGCTTAAGTAAATACACGTCACGCATTTCCATCTACAGAGATATTACTGTACAAAAGACTGAACAGTCAGTTGAACTAAGAAAAGGTGAACTCAACATCCTCCCACCCATCTAGTCCCTTGCTGCATGTATGTACCCTATACTATTCCAATTTTTTTTTTAGATAAAAGAGGCCAGATGGCCAAACGCTGCGCTAGAAATATATACTTTAAAAATAAAATGAAACAAGAAAGAAAAGCTGCCAGCACCAAGAGTCTACAATACAAAAGCCAAAATCATGTAATAAAAATTAGTGCAGCACTAAAATCACTGAGTTGATATTTCCGAAAGAAATTTCACCAAAGGTAAATAAATACATCAAAAGTATAATAAAATGTATTCACATAAACAAGTGAAAAACAATAATATTTCTCAACCGTGGGTAAAAGCGATCCAGACATAAATATCTCTGGATCTAAATAATGGTGCGAATCTTAAAATAAGTGAAAACATAAAAAAAATAAACTTTGGTGATGAAAATTTTAATGAGTCCCATTAATCTTGCAAAAAGGAAATTAGCTAGTGAATGATGCAGCAAACAAATAGTGAAAAAGAATCCTTCGAAACACCCGAGGTGAGTATGTATTCTCCTTACCAACTGAAAAGACCAATACGTTGGTCTCACCGAGCCCAGGGAATTCGGTCTCCCAAAAACCTATAGGACTTCCTAGATTGCAGGATCAGTATGAATCGGTGTCACTCCATGGGAGCCGCTGGATAGGATGGGTCCTCTGTTCTTTACCCCAATCTCCTCAAGAACCTCAGCCCCTTTGACAAACTAGGTTGAGTTTTTCTTGTCCTAATCCACATTTCCAGACGTTTCCATTAGTAATGCCTTCTTCCTTACAGACTGTAGGTCATTTAAATTTTCATCAAAGTTTTTTTTTTTTAATTTTTTTATGTTTTCACGTATGGATTGTAAGATTTGCACCATTATTTAGATCCAGAGATATTTATATCTAGATTGCTTTTACCCAGGGTTGAGAAATATTATTTTTCACTTGTTTATGTGAATACATTTATTATACTTTTGATGTATTTTATACCTTTATTTTGATTGTCCTTAATAATTGGTGATTTAATACTCACAATTTCTATTCATTAGCACACTAGAACATAGAAATATAAAAATATTTTTACTTTAGTTTTCTTTTTTCAGCTTGTTTTCACCATTTCATTATGTCAATATTTACTTTTGGTGAAATTTCTATTCCAATCTTTTGACACCCTCTCCAGCCAGTATAACAATGCTAAACTTCATAAAACCACACTGCAGGCTGTAAAGCTACATACTGCTCACAGGGCCAAGCTCTCATTGGTCAGCACTGGGCACATGAACGTGACTGCGCTAATGAAAATCTCGGCTGTTCCAAAAACCCTCAAATGGATTTTTATTGTTCAGTCCAGTCACATGGCCAGCAATGATCAATGAGTTTGGACCATTACTCACATTATGTGGTTACAAAGACTCTGGTGCGCCGTAGAGATGTTTCCCAGTGCGGGAACAGCAGGATGGCAGAAGATGAAGATCATATAAAAAGGTACACGCAGCAGGTACCAGAGGGGTGCGGTAAACTATGCGAGTTAGTTCACCTTTTCATCTTTTGTGTAAAGGTAGCATTTAAAGCATCTAAATAAACCAGGGTTAATGGCTATAACGTCAATAAGAAGTACGGGGGGGGGGGGGGGGGACACAACTTACATGGATCTCAAACTTCCAGCCACTTACTGCCTCATCAGTAAGAATTTTTGTAAAAGATATTGTTAGACCGTCTCTAAAGAATCGTTGGCATGCTTCACTTTTCACATCAAGGCCTATACAAAATGTTAAAAAAGCAAAAAACAAAACAGTGCATTAAAAATAGAGAGCACAACTTTGAAGTACAAGCCACTCTAGAAAAAAAAAAAAAAAAAAAAAGCCATCTAATCTTAGCCCCCAAAAAAACAAATCCTGCCCCACAGGAATTGCCTTCAATGTTTTGTATCTGCACCTCTCCTACAGAACATCTTGCTGTAATCCCTATCTTGTCTGCAGTGGCAGAAGTCAAAGGCAACCAAGTAATGTTCTAAGCTCAGAGATCCTGGGCTCACCTTCCTTTACACCCGTCTATCTGCAATCCAATCTGCTTAAAAAAACAGAAGGGGATATGTCCCCTTCTGTCTGGGCGGATCGGAGGGCCCTTAAGGTAGAGTGGGCTGCGTCTGTGTCTGCTCTACATATGCAGAGTGGACACAGACCTGCCATCTGCCCTTTACGCTCATTATGGCCCGCGACCGGTTACCAAGTGGCCCTCGCTCCTCAAAAGGTTGGGCACCCCTGCTGTAAATGGAGCCCAGGACCCACACAATGATGCAGATCAGAGACTTTTAAGGGTCTAAAATAACTTTGGAAAAAGGAGTAAAGATAAAAAAAAAAAAAAATAGTTATTTTAACAAAGTAAAGCATTTATCCTTGAATCTGTTTTTACAATTACACTTTTTTACTTCTATTCCCCATTTGCTGCACACACAATAGCCTTCTCCTCCCACAACCTCTTCCAAACATTATGTCTTCCGTCATACACTCAACACTACTAGCCTGCATTTACTGCCCATCACACCTTCTGCACACCTCTCCAGCACATACTACCACTTACATGTTTTAGGCATTGCTTGAAATACGAAATAGCATGTGTAATATAGATTTGCATACTTTAGTAGCCACTACAGCTATATTATCTCTGTATATAGGAGGGGTAAAAATTACACAAAGCTTAAAAATATCAGGCTTCCTAAGCCACACGTTTGGATAAACCGGTTCTATCAGAAGATTCGGTTTTCTCTAACTTGTTCTATATTTCTTGGGGTTTCCAAAAACCGATAGAAAAAATATTTGCACTGAGCACTTTCATTAAAAAGGGTCTGATAGAGACATGAGAAGCATTAACCCATAAAATTTAAATCTAAAAATAGATCTATGATGTAAAGTACATTATCTCTTCCGTCTCTTCATGCAGATGTCTCCTTGGTTTTAGAAAGCTTACCTTTTTTACTAAGATCAATAGCACCTTCTAAAAGAACTTCTAATTCACCTTTAGGCAAAACTGGAACAACCCAGCGAGGTCTAAAAAGTTAAAGGGAAAAAAAAAAAGCAGCATTATATAAAAAGATGAAACACGCAGAAATAGTTTAATCAATGAGAAACAGAACTAGGCGGGTATGTATTGAGCTAGTCTAAAGAGCAAATTAAGATGGCTGGTCAATTCATTCGATAAACACAAAATGACCAAGCATCACGAACTGTGAATAGGGCTAAAACAGCGCTAATATACCAAAAAATATGATATGAAGTGAATAAAATACAGCAAAAATAATAAAAAAGCAGCAGCTTAATGTGGGATAACACAGCAGCTTTTCCAATTTTTATCACAAGTTGACTTTTTCCTTCATCCACCAGAATTTGTCTCACCAACTTAAAAAGTGATACTAAAGTCTCAACTTTCTTTTGGTTAACCTCTTCCCACCCAAGGTACGTCATATGACGTCCTTGAATTTGTGCGAGTATATCTAAACGATGCCTGCAGCTACAGGCATCATTCAGATATCGTCTTTTTCAGCCAGCGATTCTCTACCCCATAGGAACGATCATAGTGGCTGTTCCACCGCTTGATCATTCTTACGGGCGGCAAGAGCGGACGTCCCCCCCTCCCGCCGCCCTCTGGTGCTTCCACCGACTCACCGCTTCCATCGGTGAGTCGGAGATAGGATCCGCCGGCCCCGGATGGTGACCATAGAGATTTCCGGCAGACCAGATGGTCGCTGGAGTCTCTATGATCGTCCGAGGCCTGGCGCGATGTTATGACGTCACGCCCGGCCTCTGCATTCAAACAAAGGGCGCCACCTTGGCTGTGAAGCCAAGATAGTTTTTTTTTTTTTTTTATTTCAGGCTTCCCTGCCTAGAGGTGAGATGTGCGGTCTTATTGACCCCATATCTCACTGTAAAGAGGACCGATCATGTCATATTCCTATTACAAAGGATGCTTACATTCCTTGTGATAGGAATAAAAGTGATCAAATTTTTTTTTTTTTTTTAAAGTGTCAAACTAAAAAAGAAAAGTAAAATTAACAAAAAAAACCAAAAAAAATGTAAAGCGCGCCTGTCCCCGTCTGCTTGCATGCAGAAGCAACTGCATACGTAAGTCCCGCCCACATATGAAAACGGTGTTCAAACCACACGTGAGGTGTGGCCGCGAATGTTAGAGCGACAACGATAATTCTAGCCCTAGATCTCCTCTGTAACGCAAAACATGAAACCAGTAAAAAAATTTAAAGCGACGCCTATGGGGATTTTTAAGTACTGAAGTTTGGCGCCATTCCACAAATGTGTGAAATTTTGAAGCGTGACATGTTGGGTATCTATTTACTCGGCATAACTTCATCTTTCACATTATGCAAAACAATTGGGCTAACTTTAATGTTTTGTTTTTTTTTTTTTTATAAAAGCATGAAACTGTTTATTTTTCCAAAAAAAACATGTTTGAAAAATTGCTCCGCAAATACCGTGCGAGATAAAAAGTTGCAACGACCGCCATTGTATTCGCTAGGATCTTTGCTAAAAAAAAAAAAAAAATACATATAATGTTTGGGGGTTCTATGTAATTTTCTAGCAAAAAAAAATGATGAATTTTACATGTAAGAGAAAAATGTCAGAATTGACCTGGATGGGAAGTGGTTAAAAATAACATATTATACTTTCCTGCTCTATGTGGTGGTTTTGCACAAAGCAACCCTGATCCTCCTCTTCACGGGTCCCTCTTGGGTGCTCCGGGGCCCTCCCTCCTTTTGAGTAACCCACAGCAAGCATCTTGTTATGGGGGCACGCGAGCTGAAGCTCCATGTGTCCATTCAGACAAGGAGTCGCGGCCCGGCCCGCCCCCCCCTCTCCTCATTGGCACACTGACAGCAGCAGGAGCCAATGGCGCCATGCTGCTGTCTTAGCCAATGAGGGAGGATAATCCGGACAGCATAGTCTCTCATGCAACATCACTGGACCAGGTAAGTATTAAGGGGGCTCCTTCACAAAGAAGGCATTTCTTCTTAATGCATAAAATGCATTAAGATAAAAAAAAAAAAAAAAAAAAAAAAAAAAAAAAACACACACACCTTCTGCCTTTACAACCACTTTAAGGTGTTTATAGGTCTAGAATTACCATTTTCCTAGGCTAGGTTCACACTGGTACAACACGACAGTCATACCATTTTGGATCCGACTTTGCCCTGCGACTTGAAGTCTGACATGCATCCGACTTCAATAAACAGGGATTCAACTTTGATCCGACTATACTAGTCACTGTCAAAAAAACAAAGGGAAAAGAACGAAATTGGGGACCAATTCCACCCAAAAAGAATTAATCAATGAGGAACAAGCAAGGTAGCAAAAATATAAATAGATTTAATTGAAAAAGAGTCATATACACCAATCAAAAAAAATCAAACAATGTGATTAATAGTAAACCAAAAAAAAACGTCACCATTAAAAATAGACAACGTTGTCTAGAGACAAAACACAGATGGCCACCACTAGACACACACATACACACTAGGTACAATTGATTGCTGTATATGACAGGGTGGTAGGTGTGTGCAGCCGTAAATAATAATTCTGCAGTTGGTAGAATTGAGTGCGGTGAGCTAAGTAGCCAGGGACGTAGGAATAATTACTATTATTCACATTTTTTTATTTTTTGATTGGTGTATATGTGAATGTTTTTCAATTAAATCTATTTATATTTTTGCTACCTTGTTTGTTCCTCATTGATGAATTCTTTTTGGGTGGAATTGGTCCCCAATTCCGTTCTTATCCCTTTGTTTTTTTGATATGTACGGTTAATTCAGAGGAACACACTCATCTGAACGCCTTAGAGCCCTGGGTGTTTGCAACTAGCCCAACACATACAGGTGCTGCTAGCATTCTATGCTCACCTGTTATTAATATTGAATCAAGCAAAGTTATTTGGTTCATTTAGCTTTTTGCTGTTTATATACTAGGCACTGTGTCTGGTATGAATCTTTAGGGGAAATTCCACGCAAAATGTTAAAAATAATAAATAAAAAAAACTGCATGGGTTCCCTCTCCAAGAACATACCAGGCCCTTCCGTCTGGTATGGATTTTAAGGGGGACCACAACGCCGAAAAAACGAGGGGCCTCCAGATCCTGGCCCCACCCTATGTGAATGAGTATGGGGTACATTGTACCCCATCCATTCCCTAAAAAAAAAAAGTGTCAAAAATAAAACACATAACACATGTTTTTAAAGTAATTTTTTATGCAGATCCGTCATCTCTTCCGATCTCTTCTAGCCCTCTCCGGTTCTTCTCTTGACTTTTCATTGGGGTGCAACCTATATGCTAAAGACGGTTTGCACTTGAATGGAAGGGGGTCTGCTGTGCTGGGGGAGAGGTTTATGGGAAGGCTGGAGGAGTATTTAAACTAGGATTGAGGGGGGAGGGTGAACTAGAATTACATCGGGCAGACAGGTCAGTTAGGGGTCACACATTAATGGAGGGTGAAATGGGGATAGATGGGGGGAGAGTTATGGCAGGTGACAAGAAATTCCCATGTTGCAAACAGCCATTGGAAACTATAGTGCCTTTTTACTATGAAAAATATGGAAAAACACCAGAGCAAAATGTAATAATGCATTAAAGTGTGTTTGTACACCAATGCCAGAAGTCTGCCATGCAAAATAGGTGAGTTGGAAGCTCTGGTGCATGAGGAGAGCTATGATGTAATCGGTATTGCTGAAACTTGGTTTCAATCCTCACATGACTGGGCTATTAATATTCCTGGCTATGCACTCTTTCGGAGAGACAGTGTAAAAAGGAAATGTGGCGGGGTCTGTCTCTATGTGAGAAGTGATCTCAAAGCAAGTGTGAAAGAGGACCTGGTTGATGGAGAGTGTAATGAGTCTGAAGCATTATGGGTGGAACTGCATATAGATGGGCGTAGTTCAAAGTTTATCATTGGAGTTTGTTCTAGACCACCCAATGTTAACGAGGAGGTGGAGACTCAGCTCCTTGCACAGATGTAAAGGGAAAGGGCTGGGACAGTGATAATAATGGGGGATTTTAACAACCCAGAAATTAACTGGAGTAATGGCACTGCTGGGACAGTTAAAGGGCAAAAAAAAAAAATAAACCTATTACAGGATAATTTTATGGTCCAGTTTATTGAGGCCCCAACTAGGAATAAAGTTCTGTTGGACCTGGTAATCTCAAACCATGCAGAGCTTATTACTAATGTCCAGATAAAGGAACACCTGGGTAGCAGTGATAATAACATGATTTCATTTGATGTTAGCTCTAAACAAGAAATACATACGGGAAAGATAAAAACACTTATCTTCAAGAGAGCAAATTTTCCAAGGATGAGGGCTGCTCTCCAGGATTTAGACTGAGAGGAAATATTTGCATTGATAAACACAGAACAGAAACGGGAATTCTTCAAAAAGACTGTTTGGGACCTCACTGCAAAGTATATTCCCATGGGCAATAAGTTTAAAAGGCTAAAAACAAAACCTATGTGGCTCACGGCCAAAGTTAAAAAAGCTATAAACAATAAGAGAAGAGCTTTTAAAAAATATAATAATGAAGGAACACTACTGTCGTTTAAATGTTACAAAGAATTTAACAGAATATGTAAAAAGGAAATCAAGGATGCAAAAATTCAAAATGAACGACAGATTGCAAAAGATAGGACAAACCCCCAAAAAGTCTTCAAACATATTAATAGTAAAAAGGTCAGGTCTGGGCATGTAGGCCCTTTACAAAATAATCTAGAGTGGGCAACTGGGGACAAAGAGAAGGCAAATTTATTAAATACTTTCTTCAGCTCTGTGTATACAAAAGAGCATGGGGGAGCTCATGTCCATAATGGGGGTGGTATTGACACAGCCCTGAATGATCCACAATGGCTCAAAAGTGATATGGTCCAGAAATATTTAGACAGAATAAAAGGTGGATAATGCACCTGGACCTGATGGCATTCACCCACGGATCCTAAAAGAATTAATTTCTAAAATTTCAAAGCCATTGTGTCTAATTTTTAGGGACTCATTAATGATGGGAATAGTACCACTGGATTGGCGCAGGGCGAACGTGGTGCCTATATTTAAAACGGCATCAAAGTCTTTACCAAGTAACTATAGACCTGTTAGTTTAACTTCTATAGTCGGGAAGATACTGGAGCGTTTAATGAAAGACCACAGACGAGTTCTTGCTGGAAAAAAACATTTTAAGCAACAGACACAGCATGGATTCATGAAAGACAGAAGTTGTCAAGACAAACCTGGACGTGGTATACTTGGATTTTGCAAAAGCGTTCGACACAGTTCCCCACACGTGGCTCATGTGTAAGGTAAAGTCTACAGGCCTGGAAATATCAGTTTGTAAATAGATAGAAAACTGGCTAAAAGACAGAATTCAGAGAGTAGTGGTTAATGATCCTTACTCTGAATGGTCTAAAGGTTATTAGTGGTGTACCCCAAGGATTTTAATATCTTTATAAATTGTATTGGGTCTGGGATCAAAAGTAACATTTCGGTCTTTGCAGATGACACCAAGCTATGCAGTGGAATAACGTCCTTACAGGATGTCTCCAATTTACAAGCCGACCTCAATGCACTGTCTAATTGGGCGACTATGTGGCAGATGAGGTTTAATGTTGAGAAATGTAAAGTTATGCACTTGGGGGGCTAAGAATATGCATACATCATACATGCTAGGGGGAGAACAACTGGGGGATTCCGTGGTGGAGAAGGATCTGGGGGCTTTGGTAGATCATAAGCTCAATAATAGCATGCAATGCAAAGCTGCGGTTTCCAAAGCAAGCAAAGTCCTTTCTTGTATTGAGAGTTATGGACTCCAGAGAGATATAATTTTGCCCCTGTTCAAATCATTAGTAAGACCTCACCTGGAATATGCAGTTCAGTTTTGGGCACCAGTTCTCAAAAAGGGAACTGGAGAAATTGCAGATAAGGGCAACCAAACTGATAAGAGGCATGGAGGAGCTCAGCTATGAGGAGAGATTAGAGGAACTGAATTTATTCACTCTTGAGGAGAATAAGGGGGGATATGATCAACATGTTCAAATATATAAGGGGTCCATATAGTGAATTTGGAGTTATTCTCTTTACGGTCAACCCAGAGGACACGGGGGCACTCTAAGTCTAGCGGAAAAGATTTCATCTCCAAATATGGAAAGGTTTCTTCACACACAGTAAGAGCTGTGAAAATGTGTTATAGACTCTGGCCAGCTCAGTAGATTGCTTTAAGAAATGCCCGGATACTTTCCTAAATGTACATAATATAACTGGGTACTAACATTTATAGGTAAAATTGATATCCAGGGAAAATCCAATTGCCTCTTGGCGGATCAGGAAGGAATTTTTTCCCCTGGTGCAGCAAATTGGAGCATGCTCTGCTGGGGTTTTTTGCCTTCCTCTGGATCAACTGTGGGTATAGAATTGGGTATATTGGATTGTATTGTGTTTATTTTATTTATTTATTGTTTTTAAGGTTGAACTGGATGGACTTGTGTCTTTTTTCAACCTAACTATGTAACTTCTCCCTCTGTCTTCTGCCTCTGCTGGGTCTTCTCCGCCATCTTCTCGCTCTTTTGCTGGGTCTTCTCCCCCTGTTCTTCCGAAATTCACGCAACTCTCTCTCCCGCACCAATTCCGGGTGCGCCACTACTTATATTGGCATGGGGCGGTGTCACCGAAAGCCCGCCCCTTATGACATCCTCGTCCCGGGCAGTGACATAAGGGGCAGGGCCTCCAGATGACATCACACGGTGACCCCCGCCCCATTCCAATATAAGTAGTGGCACACCACGCACCCGGCATTAGAGCAGGAGCGAGCGTCAATTCAACATCGGAAGAAGAACGGAGGGAGAAGTTAATGGAGAAGACCCAGCAGAGGCAGAAGACAGCAGACAGAGGGAGAAGAACTGAAGAGGGCTAGAAGACATCAGCAGAGAAGAGATCGGAAGAGACGACAGAGCTGCTTAATAAATTACTTTAAAAACATGTGTTGTGTTTTATTTTTGACACTTTTTTGCTTTTTTAGGTGAATGGATAGGGGTTCAATGCACCCCATGCTCATTCACATAGGGGGGGGGCCGGGATCTGGGGCCCCCTTGTTAAAGGGGCTTCCAGATTCCGATAAGCCCCCCCGCATACCCCGACAACCAACGGCCAGGAGGCCCTTTTCCTCATCAACATGGGGACCAGGTGCTTTGGAGGTGGGGGTGGGAGACGCAGGGCCCCCCCTGCCCCAAAGCACCCATCCCCCTATGTTGAGGGCATGTGGCCTAGTAGTAAGGTTCGGGGGGGGGGGGGGCCCGCTCGTCGGCCTAGTAGTAAGGTTCGGGGGGGGGGGGGGGCCCGCTCGTCCCCACCCCCTTTCCTGACCTGCCAGGCTGTGTGCTCAGATAAGGGTCTGTTTTTTTTCAGCGTGGGGGTTCCCCTTAAAATCTATACCAGACCAAAGGGCCTGGTATGCTCTTTAAGGGGAAACCCAAGCTGGGTTTTTTTTTTTAATTTGGCATGGAGTTCCCCTTCAAGATCATAAGAGCACACGTGGCATGCTAAAGTCGGATCATTCAAGACGGAGATCCGACTTCAGTTATATTCAATGGGCTGAAGTAGGATCAAAGTCGCACCAAAGTCGGCCAGGGAGCATTTTCAAAGTTGGACCGACTTGTGTTGAATCAGTTAAGACAACTCCCATGGGGAAACATTGATTTTCACACATCATGCGACATGAGCTCCCAATGTCGTACCAGTATGAGTCCAGCCTTAGCCCAATTGCATCAATTTGTGAAATGTGACATACACAGCAAAGGCAAAAACGATTCTTATAAGCTACACCCGATCTACACACCTGTTGATCATGTCATCCAGCTTAGCCAAGTCGGTGTGAGGAAAGGCGGGTTCCTCATCTTCCAGTGGAGGAGGTGCATCCCCTTGTGTCTGATCATCTGGAGGGCTAACTGGGGAGTTTTCATTGGAAGAATCAGGTGAAGAAGTCTGCCCAAAACATGAATACATTTTCTCATTACTCTTAAATGCATATCATCACCTCCTCAATTAGCATATCTAAAACACATTTTAGGTAATGAAATGTAAATGGGGGAAAAAAAAATAACAACTGCAACCATAATAATTTCTTAAAAACTTAATAAATGAAGAATCTTTAGTATGAGAAATTTAACACAACCAACCAATGTAAAAATAAAACTAGTCTTATATCCATAATATAATATTTGAATTAAAAAAAAAAATTGGGTAAACTAAAGCATTAGGCTAGCCCCACAACGCTCACTGGTTCTTCCTGCCGACATCCATGCGTGTGCGTTTGCGGTGGGGTGCAGGACATAAATTAAAATTAGACTGCTCAATTTAATGCGAACATCACCAAAAATTCTCACAGCATCAGGGAAGAGTTTGGTAGCCACAGCAGTACGCGAGTCTGTACGATCATCTTCACCAGGTATGGCTTGCTTGAAAATATTTTGTACAACAGGTTCACTTTGATAGGATATGGGACTACACAGGACACAATTGTCAGTCTGGAATATAGAACAAAATATTTTCTCATGTTGTGGCACACCCCCTCTTTAAAATGTTAATAAAAGCTCCATGTTAAACATGTAGTAGCACATCTTAGCTCTTACGTTCTTTTCTATGTGCTTGTTTGTAGCTCATAATTCCTACCAGTCTTTGCAGATTCCCAATTTCCAAATTACTGTCAGTAGGTGGCTCCACTCCCTTCTATACTTATGAGAGCTCCAGTCAGGACTACATCCTGACGGGCCGGCAGCACTACGACACTGCACTCAAAGCCACGCTTCCAGATCTTCTTTCAATGTCTTTGTCAAGATAATGTTTGGAAATGATGATCTGCAATGCTGTGAAGATCACAATGCTCTTTTCCCGAATTTCCGTTTCAAGCAAGCAATGCAGAGGGTCACAGAGTGAGGCACTTTTACAACATTGATGCCTCCTTCATTCACTTCTGTGGGTGTATATAAAGGTCACTTGTGGTTCTACGACCGCAGGAGAATGCCAGGATTTTTACCACAGACCCTGTCTACAGTCCATTAAATGTCTGTGTGTACGAGGCCTAGAATGCAATGCCCATCATAAGGCTTACCCGTAGGTACAGTAAATGTCTCCTAAACATGCACCATTAAGGAGATATTTACCGTACTTCACGTCACCAGCACATGCGCACTGCACTCTGAATGGACGGTGCCATCTATTCGGAATGGGCTGTGACTCCTCTGCACATGCACAAGAGTGACATCATCACATCTTGACCATTCAAACAGCTGAAGCCAATGAACTCGGAAAGAAGGCCAGGTAAAGATAAAAGCCCCAGGAGTGGTGATAGCATGCCGCTGGAAGGCTTCGGTTTAAGGCAAGTTTGTGATAATGTGCTAGTAGGCAGCGCCTACTAGCACACTATGACATTATCCTACAGGGGCCCCTTTTTTCTGTGTGGTTTACTACCACTAACAAAAAGCAGGCGAATTTCGGATGTACCGCTGTCCATTCAGAGGCCGGTATAACTACCAATTGCAGTCATGCTGGAAAACCAGCATTTTATCAATGCTCTCAGCCAATGGCTGCAAGCATTGACCTATATTTAATAGACATATATCCCAACAGTTTGGTTTTTTTTTGTTTTTTTTAATTCAACCCACTGCCGTACCCAGCTTTATGAAGACTGTCTGTGGTGGACCAACGCTAAATAATGTACTTTGTGATAAAGGTTTACTAGCACATTAATGATGTTGCCTTTACACCAGGTTTGGAGGCAAGCATATATTGATGGGGTTTAACAACGGGTTGCTGCTGACTATAGTTCATACTTTAATATTTGTAATTAACCACTTCAGCCCTGTAAGGATTTACCCCCTTAATGACCAGGCCATTTTTTGCGATACGGCACTGCGTCGCTTTAACTGACAATTGCACGGTCATGCGTAGTTTACAAAATGTATTTCCTCCCCCCCCCACACACAAATAGAGCTTTCTTTTGGTGGCATTTGATGACCCCTGCGGTTTTTATTTTTTGCGCTATAAACAAAACAATTTTTACTTTCTGCTATAATACCCAATTAAAAAAAAATGTATACAAACACAAACATTTATTCACAAATTTAGGCCAATACGTATTCTAAATTTTTTTTCATAAATGCAATAAAGCGTATAATGATTGGTTTGCGCAAAAGTTATTTTTATTGTTTTTACTGGTAATGGCGTAAATATGCGATTTTCAGGGAAACTGCGACATTGCGGTGGACAAATTTGACCCCAAGTGACATATTTTGGGGACCAGTGACACTATTACAGTGATCAGTGCTAAAAAAATTTAAAAAATGCACTGATCAATGTATAAGAGACACTGGCAGGGAAGGGGTTAACACTAGGGGGCGATCAATGGGTTAACTGTTCCCTGGGTGTGTTCTGCGTGGGGGGTGGGCTTACTGGGACAACACAGAGATCGCGGTTCCTGATCACTAGGAACAGCAGATCTCAATGTTGTCCCCTGTAAACAAGGATCTGCCTTCTTTACCGCGACTGCGGGTTTGCCAGCGGACAGAGTCCGCCTGACCCGTGGGTGAGCTTCCATGGCGAACGAGCGCCCTCTGTATCTCATGCACGGACCGACGCACAGGTACGTCAGTTCACGCAGCTGAGCTGCCCTGCCGCAGTATATGTGCGGTGGGCGGTCCAGAAGTGATTAAACACATCACCTTGCATGCTTTAACCAAATCTTACACTATACTAGAGCTGCACAACTCTGGATAAAATGAGAATCACAATTTTTTTGCTTAGAATAAAGATCACGATTCTCTCAGCATATCATACAAAAAAAAAAAAAAAATTTGGGCTAACGTCACTGTGTAGTTTTCATTTAATTGAAGTGTATTTTTCCCCAAAAATTGCATTTGAAAGACCGCTGCACAAATACAGTGCAACATAAAATATTGCAATAACTGCCATTTTATTCTCTAGGGTCTCTGCTAAAATATATTAGAATACTGATTTTTAACTTGTAAGCAACAAGTGTCAGAAAAAAGTTTAGTCTTTAAGTGGTTAAACTGACCTCATCTACAGACCAAAGTTAATTCCTTTGAGCTAAAAAAATTACAATGGCTACTTTCAGACTGGGGCATTAGGGGAATCGGCAGTAAAGCACTGTCGTTTTTGCAGAAGTTTTCAGCCGCAAGCGGGGCGCTTTTAACCCCCGCTAACAGCCGAAAAAGGGTTAAAAACCGCCCGCCAAGAGCCGCTGCTATGCCAGCACTGCCCATTGATTTCAATGGGCAGGGGAGCTTTAGGAGCAGTGTATACACTGCTCCTACAGCGCTGCAAAGATGCGGCTTGCAGGACTTTTTTTGGCGTCTTGCCAGCGCACCGCTCCAGTGTGAAAGCACTCGAGCTTTCACACTGGAGTGAGGGGAGAGGCCCTTTACAGGCACTATGCAGGCGCTATAGCGCCTGTAAAGCGCTTCAGAGTGAGAGCAGCCTAAAAGATACTCTGCTTAAAAAGGTACCTTCCAGCACTGACATTGTTGATAAACATTTGACAGTGTCCTGTCGAATACTGCCTCTCATCGAGAAATGCCTCCAATAGGTTTGTGCATGCGCTCCAGCTAATATGTTGATCAGCTGGTGTGACGCAGACAGCGCATGCGCAGATCGTCCGAGGCATTATCCGACGGTATGCAAACAGCAGAAGGAGAATGTAGTTGTCAGATTGTGCTGTTGCGAGGCAGGTTTTCCATTTGCTGAAGGGTGCATTTTGTGTGTGTTGCAGGGTGAGTTCAGTGTGTTGAATGGCCGGTTTTGCCTTTGTCTAAGAGCGGGTTGCAACACACACAAACCTGCCCTTCGACACACTGAACCCACCCTGCAACACACAAAACGCGCCCTGCAACAGCAAGGCATAATCTGACAAGTCTGTTCTCCCTGGGCTTTTTTCAGATCGTTGGATAATGCCTCCGATGATCTGCACATGTGCAGCATTACGCCAGCTAATCAACATATCAGCTGGAGTGACGTTGTGTACTGCGCTGATCTGAGGCATTATCCGATGGGAGGTATTTTTTGATAGAACACTTTGCTTTTTTGACAGCTCCGAGTAGAGAAGGTTCTGCACTTGTAACATGAAAGAATCAGGGAAGTGCTGAATAGAGATCGTGAGGGGGGTTGAATCGAGATCGCGATTTATCAATCGTGCAGCTCTACACTATACCTATCTAAACTACAATCTACCAAACGCAAACAATTCTACAAATAGGTTAAAAATTTGAGTTACAGTACATATAATCTTCCAATACCAAATGACTGTACAAACCAGGAAGTATCATCTAAAGGGAGTCCTGGGAGCTGACCAAGTAACAGGTTTTTATACTCTAGATTTCTTTAGCCATTTACAACTTCATAAATAAAAGCAAACCGTTAACATGAACACAAGATGGCATGTGGGCTTAGCCCCATCAGCCTTCTCTGTCCCAGAGGCTTTTTTTTCAAAATAATTCAGGTATTTGGACAATCTGGCACAATGCTCCAAATTTGGTGTCTAGGTCAAAGTTTAGATGTGCGTGTAATACAATGGGTATAGAAAAGAATCACCCCCCTTTAAAAAATAAATCACATTTTGTTGCTTTGCAGCCTGAAAAGACACACAGTTTTTGTTTTATCCAACTATGTTTACTCCGTGCAACTTATAACCTCCAAGTGAAAGATAAAAAAAAAAAAATTGACATGTTGGTGTTTTTTTTTTTTTTTTTTTTTTTTAAATTTGAACACAAAATCACAGAGTTGGAAAAAAGATCAATCCGCTCCTAAAAATGACTTGTTAACTCAATCAGGTGTAGCTAATCACTTCCACAATGGCACATTGTGATCAACTGTAGTTATTTTGATTACCTGGGGATGGGGATCCTCCTGAGTCAAATCCATAAATTTGGTGATATCCATTCCATAAGGCAGGGATATGCAATTAGAGGACCTCCAGCTGTTGCAAAACTACAAATCCCTTCATCCCTCTGCCTCTGGGTGTCATGCCTGTGGGTGTCAGTCTTGCTATGCCTCATGGGGCTTGTAGTTCTGCAACAGCTGGAGGTCTGCTAATTGCATATCCCTGCCATAAGGTATTCTGAACTTGGATATTGGGCTGTGAAACTCCTTCCACTTAGTAGCTTCCTTAGGGTATTCATCAAACAAAGGGCCAAAGAAAAGCTTGCCATTGAAGGGCATGTGCAAAATGCACCTTTCCTGCACCAGATCAGTAACCCAAAAATTTAAAACCATAATATGCCCAGGGGCACTGAAAATAAGGACATCCTGGAGATCTGATGGATCACATAATCCATGGCACCTACAGAGAACAGTAAAGCTGAGGAAAAGCACTAAACTATTGTAGAAAGAATAGGATTAGTTGAGTATGGAGCCCTCCAGCGTGAGGCAACATAGTCTGGGCAACATAAGGTGGTAATAACAGTCTGCAGGGTTTTACCTGCCAGAGCAAAGGAGACCTATCCAAATGAATCCAAAACACTGTCTTTTACCATTGTGTTTTTTTGCACAAAAGTTTTAAAAAAATCTTAAGGTTTGATAAACACTTAAATCCCGGGGGGAATTGAGACCCTGGAGAACAAATGATAGTCGTTCCTTTATTAGTGCAATGGTTTATCAAGCGTAAAAATTTCAGTACATGAAGATTAATGTTAAAGTAACCAAACTTAAAATCCTCAAGATTCCCACTTTATATTTAAATACCATTAAGACGTGGAAGAGTCACCAGTGCTGGGCCAGGGCCATGTTCAGCATGTTATAGCCTCCCCCTCCTAACTTGAACACCACAATGTAAATGTCTTGGAACTGAATAGACCAGTTGCTGGAGATTTGGGAGAGGAATGCTGTCCCATTCCTGCCCAATACAGGATTCTAACTGCTCAACACTGTCTTGTCACATTTTTTTAGGCCAGTTAACCACTTGATGACCGCCTCACGCTGATATACGTCAGCAGAATGGCACGGGCAAGCAAAATCACGTACCTGGAACCTAATTGCCTTCCCCCGGGCGGGGGGGTCCGATCGGACCCTCCCCGGTGCCAGAGGCGGTCGTCTCTAGTTCGCGGGCGATGGGAGGTGAAGGGGAGGCCATCCATTGTTGGCCACCCCCTCCCGATCGCTCCCGGCGAATGAAAATGCTTCCTCTCCCTCTGTAATGTAAACAGAAGGAGAGGAAGTGATGTCATCCCTCCTCGAGCCGGTCTTTTTCGTTCCAGCACGGAGGAGAGAAGACATCAAGTAAGTGCACCAACACTACACGTTCAGTAGAACATGCCAGGCACACTTTTCACCCCCCAATCACCCCCCAGTCACACTGACACCAATAGCAGTTTTATTTTTTTTTTTGCATTGGTGTCAGTTTGTGACAGTTATAAGTGTTAGGGCAGTTAGGTTAGCCCCCTTTAGGTCTGGAGTACCCCCTTTTAGGTCCAGGGTACCCCCCTAATAAAGGTTAACCCCGTTATCACCCCCCGTCGCCAGTGTCACTAAGCGATCGTTTTTCTGATTGCTGTATTAGTGACACAGGTGACGCTAGTTAGGGAGGTAAGTATATAGGTTCGCTGTCAGTGTTTTATAGAGACAGGGACCCCCATATACTACCTACTAAAGGTTTTAACCCCCTGATTGCCCCCTAGTTAACCCTTTCACCAGCGATCACCGTATAAGTGTTACGGGTGACGCTGGTTAGTTTTTTTATAGTTTATTATAGTTTTAGGGCACCCGCCGTTTATTATCTTATAAAGGTTTAACCCCCTAATTGCCCGGCGGTGATATAAGTTATGTTCTTAGGATCAGACAAGGTCTGCGTCGCCCCAGGCAGCGTCAGGTTAGCGCTAGTACCGCTAACACCCACGCACGCAGCATACACCTCCTTTAGTGCTATTGTATCTGAACGGATCGATATCTGATCCGATCAGATCTATACTCCCCAGCAGTTTAGGGTTCCCAAAAACGCAGTGTTAGCGGTATCAGCTCAGATACCTGCTAGCACCCGCGTTTTGCTCCTCGGCCCAGCCCACCCAAGTGCAGTATCGATCGATCACTGACACTTACAAAACATTAAGCACACATAACTGCAGCGTTCGCAGAGTCAGCCTGATCCCTGCGATCGCTAACAGTTTTTTGGTAGCGTTTTGAATCAGTCGCTAACAGTCAGGAGCTTTTTTGCCTGTGAGTCTCAGTAGTGTACCCCTAAATTTAGAGCCCAAAATGGCAAATCGAAGGTACACTAGTGAAGAGGCCTACACGTTTCTGAGCATGACAGATAGTGAAGAGGAAGTCACTCATCTGTCAGATTCAGGCTCAGAATACGATCCTGTAGAGGACAGCGGCTCCATGACAGATAGCTCTGACAACGGAGTTGTGGTCCCTGCTAAGGTCAGGCATACCAGACCCCAAACTTCTTCTTCTGTCCTTGAAGTGCAAGAACCGCAGGGCTCTCGTATGGAGCAGAGAAGTGCTAGCGCCACTATTCCTTCTGGTGAACTGGCAAGCACCAGCGGCCTAGTACACCCTGGTCGTACATCCAGCACTGCAGTAACACTTGGTGACGTGGCGAGTCCCATAAGTGCAGTTCAAGCTGGTGAGGTGGCAAGCACTAGTAGTGTCCTGCTGCCACCAAGAAGACAAAGACAGGCCCATCGTGCCCTTCCTGCTGCATTCGCCAATCCGAATCGGGAACCCACCACTTCTGCAGCACCCGTACTTCCCCCATTCAGTGGCCAACCCGGAATTCAGGTGGAAACAGTTGATTTTACGCCACTGGATTTTTATTCGCTGTTTTTCACCGAAGATCTCTATAGATCTATTGTGGACCAAAGAAATTTGCACGCTGGTCAACACATCGCCACTATTCCCCATTCCTCCCTTGCCAGAGATTGGAAACCAATTACAGTTTCCGAATTTAAGCTCTTTCTGGGCCTTTTCCTCAACATGGGCATAAATAAAAAGAGTAAGTTGCGGTCATATTGGTCCACTGACCCAATTTACCATATGCCCGTGTTCTCTGCCTCCATGACCAGGGCACGATATGAGCAGATTTTGCGGTTCATGCACTTCGACAATGAACTCTGTCGTCCTCGTGGAGACCCTGCATACGATCGGCTCTACAAAATTCGGCCCCTCGTAAACCACTTCAAACGTTTTGCAGACTTGTTTACCCCCCATCAAGTTGTCTGCGTTGATGAGTCCCTGATTAAATTTCTGCCCGCTTGTCATTCAAACAGTACCTTCCCAGCAAGCGTGCCAGATACGGGGTCAAGATGTATAAGCTCTGTGACAGGGCCACAGGCTATACATGTAGTTTTATGGTTTACGAGGGCAAAGATAGTCACGTAGAGCCGACAAACTGCCCTGACTACATAGGAAGCGCTGGCAAGAAAGTGTGGGACTTGGTGTCACCCTTATTCGGAAAGGGGTACCACTTGTACGTGGACAATTATTACACGAGCGTGCTACTTTTTAGCCACCTTTTTGATCATCAGATTGGAGCATGTGGCACCGTGCGACCTAATCGCCGGGGCTTTCCCCAGCGGCTTGTAGATTCCAGTCTTAGGCTGGGGGAGAGAGCCTGCTTGAAGTGTAATAACTTGCTCGCTATGAAGTGGAGGAACAATAAGAATGTTCTCGTTCTTACCTCCCTTCATGCAGACACGACGGTCCAAATTCCTACGGCGACTGGTGTTGTGGAGAAACCCCTCTGTGTCCACGAATATAACCTTAATATGGGAGGGGTGGACCTCAACGACCAGTTGTTGGCGCCGCACCTAGTTGCCCGTAAGGCCAGATGCTGCTACAAAAAAGTGTCTATTTCAATTGGCTTTGCTGAATGCTTATGTGCTATACAGAGCTTCAGGACGGACTGGATCCTTCCTTAAATTCCAGGAAGAGATCGTCAGAGCCCTTCTGTTTCCAGACGGTGCTCCACCTCACCATCCCCAACCAAATGCAGTAAGCCGGCTGCATGAAAGGCATTTTCAATATGTCCTCCCGAGTACCCCTACCCAACGAGCCCCCCAAAAAAGATGTCGTGTCTGCAGCAAGTGCGGATTTAGGCGTGACACCCGGTATTATTGTCCCTTCTGTCCTGACAATCCTGGTCTTTGCATTGGTGAATGTTTTGAACGCTACCATACACTAGTTGAGTATTAGCGTAGGGTACAGCACTGCACAGACTAGGACACACTTTCACAGGGTCTCCCAAGATGCCATCGCATTTTGAGAGACCCAAACCTGGTTACAAAAGTTACAAAAAAAAAAAAAGTGTAAAAAAAAAAAAAAAAAAAAATATATAAAATAAAAAAAATCAAAAATAGTTGTCGTTTTATTGTTCTCTCTATTCTGCATTCTATACTGCAATGTTTTATTGTTATGTTTTTATCATGTTTGCTTTATAGGTATGCAATTTTTTTTATACTTTGTTTTTTTATTGTTAACCACCTTTTTGTTTTCGGGTACGCCATTCAGCTGCAGAGCAGATTCATCTTGACAGCAACAGCGTTTGCTCCCACGATACATAAAGCCGTGACTCCAGCGCTGTCGGAGGTGATTTCACCACCACAGTTACATACTTCAGCATATATGCCGAAGCGTGGGGGCAGCAGTGGGTGGAGGAGCGATTTGCTCCTGCCTTTTGCGGGAAGATGCCCCAATGCTTCGGCATATATATATTTTAGGTAGGCACAGGTTGCGTTAAATGTTTTATTTTTTACTATGTTTTTTTTGTATTTGCTTTGCAGGTATGGTAAGTATTACTGTTATACTGTAATGTTACTTTGTTTTTTGTTAACCATCATTTGCTTAGCAGGTACGCCATTCAGTTGCAGCGCGGATTTATTTATCTTGACAGCAACAGCGTTTGCTCCCACGATACATAAAGCCGTGACTCCAGCGCTATCGGAGGCGATTTCACCACCACAGTTACATACTTCAGCATATATGCCGAAGCGTGGGGGCAACAGTGGGTGGAGGAGCGATTTGCTCCTGCCTTTGGCGGGAGGATGCCACCATGCTTCGGCATATATAAACGGTGCATGTATGCCCATCATTAGAAGTGGGTGGATGAAGGGAGGTATTCTAATGGTGGGCATACCCACTGATCAATATCTTTTTTTCGTTCAGCCCACAGGCTGCATGAAAAAAAAGTTTACAATATATGCCCAACAAGGACCAGCAACGTACTGGTATGTTGCTGGACTTTGAGTGGTTATACCAGAATGATGCCTGCAGGTTTAGGTATCATCTTGGTATCATTCTTTTCAGCCAGCCAATTAGCCTCTAGACTGCTTTTACAAGCAGTGGGAGGGAATGCCCCCCCCCACCGTCTTCCATGTTTTTCTCTGGCTCTCCTGTCCCAACAGGGAACCTGAAAATGCAGAATGCAGCTAAGAAATCGGAAGCTACGAGCATTTCATGACTTACATTTCGCTGGATGTAAACAGCGCCATTGGGAAATTGGGAAAACATTTTATCACACCGATCTTTGTGTGGTTTACATTTACATTCCCTGAGATAACAAGAAAAATGATTAAAAAAAAAATAAAAATGAAAGGAACAGTTTAAAAAAAAAAAAAAAAAAAAAAAAAAAAAGCACCCCTGTCCCCCACTGCTCTCGCGCAAAGGCGAACGCAAGCATCGGTCTGGCGTCAAATGTAAACAGCAATTGCACCATGCATGTGAGGTATCACTGCGAAGGTCAGATCGAGGGCAGTAATTTTAGCAGTAGACCTCTGTAAAAATGTATTTAGTTTGTCGCCACCGCACGTTTGTGCGCAATTTTAAAGCATGTCATGTTTGGTATCCATGTACTCTGCCTAAGATCATCTTTTTTATTCCATCAAACATTTGGGCAATATAGTGTGTTTTTAAAAAGTGTTTTTTCCCCAAAAACTGCGTTTGAAAAATCGCTGCGCAACTACTGTGTGAAAAAAAAAATGAAACGCCCACCATTTTAATCTGTAGGGCACCCCAACACAAATTTCAGGCTGGTTTTATCTCAGTCATCAGAGAACTTGTCAAAATTTATCATGCTGAGAACATCACAACGGAGCAGCAGAAAGACACGGGGCTTAGGGCTTTGGAGAGATAAGTAAACACTACAGATATATGTGCTTAGGTGAAATTTCATGAATCAGGTTTACATTAATGCTTATGGGTAGAACATGTAATATGTTCCCGAAGGTGAACTTTTTAAATCCTTTAACCCCTTTCACAGTCAGAGACTTTCTTTGCACACGTTTCAAAAAAAAAAAAAATTTTAGGTCTAAAGACTACATAAAACATTTAAACATATATTTTCTGAAAGCAGACACCCTATAGAATAAAATAGTGGTAGTTCCAATTTTTTTATGTCACACGATATTACCCCAAAGGTTTTCAGTAAAAAAACACATTAAAAAGATAATTTTAGGGGGCACAAAAATGCAATAAATTACTAAATTTTTTGGCTTTGGTTGCACCGAGTAAATAGATACCAAATATGTCAAACCTCAAATTTGCGTGCACCCATGACATGGTGACAATATACTCTATATTTTCCATAGGTGATGCTTTGAAAGCCCCCTATAGGTCATCCGTTTAGCATTAATAATGAGGTCTGGTGCTAGAATTATTGCTCTCATTCCGACGCGGCGATATGCAACGTGTATTGCAATCGATCTTTTCAGGCATAGGTGCCCCGCGCCTTTATGTATCTAAATGTGTAAATGTGGGGGGGGGGGGGGTTTACATGCTTGGGTGAAACTTCAATTCTGTTAAAAACAAAATGTTTTTTTTTCCCCCCTCACATAGTTGCCAAAAAGTCCCCTACATGATGATTTTTTTTTTTTGGTGACAAGTGCTTTTTTAAAAAAAATGCAGGGTCTAGAAAATTCTCCTGTATGTAATGCAAATCGCACTGCATTAGATTCTTGCCCAGCCTTGATGGTTGGGGAAACTTAACAGGGACCCGTCACACATTACTTCAGGATCAACAGGAAAGGTAGGAGAGCGGACATGTGTCCACTCTTCTCCCTGCCCTCTACCCGGTGACACCCACTAAGCCGGTCCTGCAGATGGACAAGCTGCGCCCGGAATACATAGCAGGGGGTGGTTTGCTCGTGCGCAGGGTGTGCAGCCAGAGTGAAATTTGTCGTCATTGTGACCTGGCACCTGGGGTTTGTCGAGCCCTGCCTAAAATGATTTTTTGAAATGTGTGCAAAGAAATGCAAAAACTGCTCTAGTAGCAAAAGTGATTAAAGATTTTGTCCACTAGGCCTGGCTTAAATGCTGTGTGCTCTATAAAGTATATGATCTCTAAAATAGTTTAGCACTCCTCACTTACAATGTGCAGTGGTCAAGTCAAAACGAATAAATCCTCCAAAACTTATATAAAAGAGGAGCCTAAATAAGGCAACATATACATGTGCTTAAAGGCATGTCACTAAATAAACGCATGCTCAAGCAAACAATATGTGCTTATAGAAACTGCATACAAGACAAATGTCTCTTTAAATCCAATAGTGAATGAGATATCACAGCATATAGTCCCAACAAATACAAATCGCACAATGCGTTTCACCAAGATCACATGTACAAACACAACCTCTGTGCACACCAACTTATAAGCTGGACTTACTGTGTTTTATAGTATGTCCCAATGCACACTCAAGATGGCACCACGACTCTACCCAATGTGATGAGGTCATGAAGCTCCACCAATATGACACATTGCATCCATACCGAACTTTCTCAAAGGTTGGAACAATCAGAGCAGCATCAAGTCTTCAATACAGCAAACAAGGGTTGCCATAGCAGCATGTAAACAAGTTGGCTTCCAACAAATTACAGCGGAGCCCTCGGCAGCTGGCATGGGTTAACTTAGCAACATACAGTACTGTGCAAAAGTTTTAGGCAGATGAAGAAATGCTGTAAAGAATGCTTTCAAAAATATATATTTTAATTGTTTATCGCAGTTTACAAAATGCAAAGTGAGCGAACAGAAGAAAAATCAAAATTTGGAGTGACTACCCTTTGGCTTCAAACCAGCATCAGTGCTTACACATGCACACTTTTTACACTTGCACAAAATCTTGGATTTTGTAAGATTAGAGTCAGGAATATGATTAACCAATTATACTAAGCAGGTGCAAATGATCATCAATTTCATATGTAGGTTAAAACACAGTCATTAACTGAAAAAGAAAAAGCTGTGTAGGAGGCTTAGAGCTGGGTGAGGAACAGCCAAACTCTGCTACTAAGGTAAGGTTGTGGAAGACAGTATCATGTCACAGGTCATACACCATGGCAAGACTGAGCACAACAACAAGACACAAGGTAGTTATACTGCATCAGCAAGATCTCCCCCAGGCAAAGATTTCAAAGCAGACTGGGGTTTGAAGTGATTGTAAAGACTCGATTTTTAAAAATAAACATGTCATACTTACCTCCACTGTGCAGCTCGTTTTGCACAGAGTGGCTCCGAACCTCATCTTCTGGGGTCCCACGGCGGCTCTCGCGGCTACTCCACGCATCAGATTACCTCCTAGGAGAAGCGCTCTCCCGGGGGGGGGTTAACTTGCAGGCTCACTCCTGAGTCCATCATTCGGCATCCATAGACACGAATGTCGGACTCGGCCTGGGCCCAGGTGCTCTGCTAGACGAGGAAAAGTTTGAAATATTTGGCTGTAGCAGGAGGCAGTTAGTGAAGGGCTGGAAAGCAGTATAAATAATGAGTGTATGCAGTGTCAATGATCATGGCTGTGTGTGGGGGGGGGGGGGGGGGGGGGGGGAGAAAGAAAAAAAAAAAAAAAACAAACACCTGCAAGGTGATGTCAATGTGCTAGTATGCATTGCATACTAGCACATTCTGAAACGCTCACCTTGGAAAGAAGCCCTCCAGCGCTGTAATGTCACTGCTGAGAGGGATGACATGTCGTCCTCCCACTCCCTTCAGAGCACATGCGCCGGTAACATAACTGGTTGTATCCAGGGTAAATCCGTTTAGGAGACGCTCATTTTACCTACAGGCTGTATTACCTTAATATAGGCTTACCTGCAGGGAAAAATTATCAAGCGGGGTTTACTACCGTTTTAAGTCATAAAAATAAACTTAGCACTTCCCATTTCTGAAAGCTCTCCTAATTTACAGCATTTTTTCACACCTGCCTATAACTTTTGCATGGTACTGTATAAACAAGTCGGCTTCCTGCAGATTACAGCTCTACTCCTAGCACACAACTACACCAACAGCCTGCAGCTGCAAGGAGCAGGCAATTCCTAAAATTGATTATGAAACTTATATACAAATTTGTTAGGATGCAGTTTGGCCTAATTCTTTCAGCTACAGTGTACCAGGAGTGGCGCTGTAATCTGAGGAAAGTGGGTATGATTATATATTGCCAATGCAACCTATGCTAGCTGCCTAGAGCCACGCTGTAATCTGTGGTAACACGACATGTTTATATACTGCTATCTAGCTAGCTGTATGGAAGACATGATGCTGCCACAACTCAACCTTTGAGAATGTCCAGTACGGACACAAAGCAGCAAGTGAGCGAAGTTTCATGACGTCATCACATTGGGCACATTGAGTTGATACCATTACCTTGCTATTGTGGGAAAGCTCTTAAAGTGACATCCTGTGAACACTAGAATATTATATATATATATATATATATATATATATATATATATATATATATATATATATATATATATATATATATATATATATATATATATATATATATATATATATATATATATATATATATATATATATATATATATATATACACACACATACATACACACACACACACACACACACACAGTGGGGACGGAAAGTATTCAGACGCCCTTAAATTTTTCACTCTTTGTTATATTGCAGCCATTTGCTAAAATCATTTAAAGTTAATTTTTTTTTTTTACTCATTAATGTACACACAGCATATAAAGTACAAAATTGGGGCGATTGGCACTGTTCTACTAAATCCACTCTGATGTACAAAAACATATATGAGTGTAGAAAAATATATAAAATTTGTTATATAGGAATGATAAAATATCAAGCGTGTGGTAAAAACATAAATAGTGTATGTGTAAAAAATATATATCCACAATAAAGTGCAATGTGTGTTATCACATAAATAATAAAAATTAAAAGTGATCCAAACTAAATTGTCCCAAGACAAGGTGAATAAATGTATATAAAAAACAATAATAAAAATACCAAAAAAATACTTAAAAAATCCTTAGTGATAAAGTCCTGTGCTAAATGTGTACATCAATGGTAATAAAACATATTAATGTTAATAAAAAACATATATTCATGTGTATATAATAGTGTTTAAACCAATAAATGATCAGTCCATGAAAACAAGTGTCCCCAAAAGAAAAAATCCATAGGAGATTCTTCTTAAAATGCAATAATGAGTCTCTTCAATCACATAACAATATTCTTGATGGAATAGGTACTCCAGCCGCGATGGCCGCGTCTTACGCGTTTCGTCATCAAGACGTCATCTGAGCCATCTGATGACGAAACGCGTAAGGCGTGGCCACGTGATACGCATACGTCTTGGCTTGTACAGTTGACTTCCGGGTTGAGGAACGGGCGGTGGAACGCACGCTACCCCGCGCTGCATTCCACACATCTCTGACTGTGATCAGCCAGCGGAGCACTGTTCGCTCCCCTCTTTTAATCTTATTTACAATAAAGCTGAGTTTATCGGATTTACGCGATGGAGCTCTTTTTTGCTTTGTAAACATATGGAGGTTCATGTCGGGGAGTGACTGGAGGTGATCTGGATACCAGGAGGGGAGAGTAGGACGGAGGACTGTCACCACAGACCACTGCTGCGGGATACGGTTTACAGGCTCAATACCCCTGCAGGGGTGAATTCTTCCGGTGAGTGAGGGCACAAAAGGGGGGTTCTTTGGAAGGCTGGGAGTACCTATTCCATCAAGAATATTGTTATGTGATTGAAGAGACTCGTTATTGCATTTTAAGAAGAATCTCCTATGGATTTTTTCTTTTGGGGACACTTGTTTTCATGGACTGATCATTTATTGGTTTAAACACTATTATATACACATGAATATATGTTTTTTATTAACATTAATATGTTTTATTACCATTGATGTACACATTTAGCACAGGACTTTATCACTAAGGATTTTTTAAGTATTTTTTTGGTATTTTTATTATTGTTTTTTATATACATTTATTCACCTTGTCTTGGGACAATTTAGTTTGGATCACTTTTAATTTTTATTATTTATGTGATAACACACATTGCACTTTATTGTGGATATATATTTTTTACACATACACTATTTATGTTTTTCCCACACGCTTGATATTTTATCATTCCTACATAACAAATATTTTATATATTTTTCTACACATATGTTTTTGTACATCAGAGTGGATTTAGTAGAACAGCGCCAATCGCCCCAATTTTGTACTTTATATTATTTAGGATTTCACCTAGGTGTTATTCTGTGCTGGGGGGGCTGCAGTTCCATTTTTGCCTAAGCGCGGAACTATTTGTTTCTTAAATGTACACACAGCACCCCATATTGACAGAAAAACAGAATTGTTGACATTTTTGCAGATTTATTAAAAAAATAAATAAATAAATAAAAATATCACATGGTCCTAAGTATTCAGACCCTTTGCTCAGTATACCGAATACTTTCCGTCCCCACTGTATATATAAAAAAAATGTATGGTTTTACATTATGAAGTTTCCCTATACTCTGATCCCCTGAGTGCTTTAATAAAGAAGATCTTTGTATGAGGGAATGGTTGGCCATAACTCTTAACTGGAGGACTTGGGACATACTGCAAGTGCTGCGTGGCCTCTGTAAACACAGCGAGGTCCAACTTATAAGGTATATAAGGGTACGCCCATCTGTGCACAGCAGCGGTGTTTGTTCATATGCTCTCATGAAGATTTGAAGTCACAGTGAAGAGGTTATGACACATTGTGGGATTTTTTGTTTTAACTATATTCTACGATATCTCATTCACTATTGGATTTAAAGAGACATTTGTGTGTTGTATACGATTTCTATAAGCACATATGTGCACATTTATCATTGTTGCTTGAGCATGCGTTTTATTTAGTGACATGCGTTATGCGTTGAGGTCCAATACTTAATAGGAATCAAGTCAACCGCTCCTTACAAGGATCACCTTCACAGCTCAGATATGTATTAAAAAAAAAACAAAACAAAAAAACACAAGTGCCAAGTGCTCAACAGGGTAAATCTGGTAAGAACTTAAATTAGCGGTTAAAAACACGCACATGTGAATAAGACAATAGGGAAAAAAAGCATGTATACATCCCAGAACTTATCCAGTGCAATCTCGGGCGTGTGTTTTGACATCTGGCTCTGCCCTATTTTTTTTATTCTAATTTCGACTTCATTCGCATTTTTTTTTTTAGTAAAGTTAAAACCCTTGCAAGCCTGCAAGTCAGTCCATCTTCATAAAGGGCTGGGGGCCCACAGTGTACAGTGGAAACCAATAAGTGCACTGCATTTGTAAATGTATTAAATTTATTAACACTCCTCTATTGCTAATTCATTTAATAGATATGCAATGTCCCAATGCACAGCGGAGAGTCATGCTATGCCTTACAATGCCTGCAGTGGTTGAGAGAACATGTCATCTCTTTTCAGCATATCTCATACCATGCATCAGCGGCGTTTTAGGAAGGGGGGGGGGGGGGGTGCGCCGGACTCCGCCTTTCCTTTTTGATCCAACTTCCCATAAACCCCACCCCTTGTAGAATCAGCCTACTCCGTCCCCTGTATTCCACCCAGTGTCGGGCGTATACGGCTCAGCATACCAGAGGTAAGGGTAAGTAGCCTAGCAATACAGATATTGTGGCACCGACAGCATCCCCCCCCCCCAGGTCCGGCACTTACCGAGCTGTGGAGAGGATCCTTCTGTGTCTCCACTATCCATAACATTCCTTCACAGTGTGGGAAGCAGCGGCGGCAGAGGTGTCTGCTCCTCATGCTTCCCCTGCTTGCCAAAGACCCGCTAGGCATCCAATAAGATCACCTGGGCGCTTTGGCCAATCGGGAAACAGGTCTCGCCAACCTGCCTCCTGATTGGTGGAGAGGCAGTGTAGTGTTAAAATAGCAAAAATTCCTTCGCTATGGTCACACAATTGGGTGGGATCAGGGCACACTCTGCGCCCCAAGCCCATCCTTTTTTGAAGCCCATTAGAGCCTCTGGCTCTAATCAGGTGCTTAAAAAAAAAGAAAAAAAAACCCACAACACCACCATCACAACACACAAAGCCCACCCTGGCCATAGGAATCCATGCACCAGCATCCTGAAAGGGGTCAGGCGCATGGATAAGGAAGCGGCGGCGCCCATACGCCCCGCCCACAATGCATGAGCCGCCACTGCCACGTATACACATCCGTAAACGCGTCCAATTTGCATATATGTGATCCGACCCCATATCGCCCAAATCGATATGATAAGATGTGCCAAAAAATTCTGACCAATAAAAATTGGTACAAAAAAATAGTACCCAAGGATAGTTTGTTCAAATTTGCTAAATTGCACACGCCTTCAACTCGGGGATGATCGACAAGGAGACTTACGAGTTCCTTGCAGTTAAATATCCCAAAATGCTGGTATTCTATTCGCTACCGAAAATCCACAAAAACGCCACTGATCCTCCAGCCCGTCAATCTCAGGTATTGAGGTTTACTCTGAACCTGCAAGCAAATTTATATATTTCTTTCTAATGTCTCATGTAATAAGCCTTCCCTCCTTTGTCAAGGATACCCCGGGCCACCTTCGTACCCCTAGAGGGAGCGATCCTTCCCAAGGGAGCTACTTTTGTGGCAATCGATGTGGAGGCTGTGGGAGCGACATCTCTCCATCTGCCAGGGAGGACTTGTCGATGTACCTGTGCCACATTTTAACTTAGCATTTTTGGACAAGTTAGACTATGCCTTTCAACCTTCATTTCACCTACACTATATCTAACAATGTTATCTTTCTGGATCTTAATGTGTCCATTCAACCTGATGGCCACATCATTGTTCAGAAAGGAAACAGCGGGTAACATCATCATCTTAAGAGCTAATAGCTCACATCCCACTAATTTAATTAAGAGTATTCCCTATGGACAATATTTACACATTAAAACACAATTGTTCCAATCCACAAGATTTAGAGATGGAGGCCCTGGCCCTCAGAGAAAGACTGATGATACAGTAAAAAAAAAAAAGCCTGAAAAAAGCCTATTAAAAAGCTTCTGGCCGCCCACGTTCGGAATTTTTTTAAATGGAAAATTGGAATGGAAAATTCTGGACCTTCCAACAAGTGACACTGTCAAATTCGTCACTACCTATACACCCATCATAATAGTATAAAAAAGACAAACTAGTCCATAGTAACTACACAACCTCCATTGATACAGGAGGGCCCTCTAAGTACTTAAATGCGGAGAGTGCCCCAAATGTACTTACATTAGGGAATGTGACATGTACAGGGCTCAAAATTTCAAGTCCTGAGCTACTAGCCAGGCCTTAAGGGTTACTCGCCACCAGTTGCCCCACCCAACCCCTACCATATCCCGCCCCTATACACGATCTCAAAAAATTCTCATGAAATGACACTTAAATGTTTTACGCATAATTAGGTTACACAAATAAATATTAACTTTATCACCTGTGCCCACCAATACGGCTGTATTGATGGACCTCACCCATGTCCTTCAACACAGCGTGACCAGTGCCCACTACCGCAGCTTCACCCGTGTCCATCATTACAACCTCACCCATGCAGAGAGGGTGGCCGGATCATTATAGCGTGGAGGAAAAGTAGAGCCGGCTTTATCATAGAGCGGGGTTTGCACACTGTAACAGCTTACATTACAATTGCAGTCCGTGCACCGTCACACACAGCCCGCCCTCCTAACCCCACACCTGTGACAGACAGTCACAGCGCCGGTCCAATGCCAGGGCATGTTCTGTCTGTCACAGGTGCGGGGTCAGGAGGGCAGGGCTGTGTATGACGGCAAGCGGACTGCAATTGTAACACAAGCTGATACAGTGTGCAAACCCCGCTCTGTGATAAAGCCGGGTCTCCTCTTTCTCCATGCTATAATGATGCAGCCCCCCTCTCTGCTCCCATTCATCCCCGCCTGATAGCTCAACCCCCCCCCCCCCCCCAACTCCCAGGCAGCCCAGCTCCTCGCCAACCCTCATTTTCCACTCGCAAAATGCACATGTATGTTGCCTAATGGGCAAAGATTTAGGCCCCTGAACCATGGCGGGAGTGGTCTATCTCATGACCTGCAGCTGTGGTGCCTTTTACGTGGGGAAGACCAAATGCCCTTTTCATAAACGTATCCATGACCATGCATATTACATACCAAAGCTTAATACCCTAATTGGACGCCCTAGTACGAGAGGAACCTAGAGGGGGAGAACTTGACAAATTGGTCTTACAACGTGAAACTAGGTGGATTAACCATTTAAAGGCTCTCACCTCTCCAGGACTGAATGATGAGATTAGTTTTGCACCGTTCCTTTAAAATGGACCAGGGCCCTTTATTCTGATGTTTAGCTGGGGTGGTTATTAGTGGCTGCGATATGTGGATTCAGATATGGGCATTGCCCTTCCTCAAAATGGTGGGCTAGGATCTGGGTGGAGATCCTTGATCCTGTCTGCCGGACCACACCTGGGGACAATTTAGAGAAGATTAGTTCTCTTATATGCTGCAGTGGGCTCAGGGTGTCTTACTCTCCCATCTCTATAGCCTGTCAACAGGCTAGAGGTTCATTTGGCAGCGTGGAATTGACACAGGTAGGACATATCCTTGGAGGACTGTTCTCTTTAACAATTACTTTTCTTTTAAAGAACTCAGTGTCTATTCTTTCTTTTAAATCTGCAGACTACAGAAAGAAAGAAAGCACATGGCTGTCAATGCTTGAAACATCCACTATCAGCATTATCCTTTCTTTGTCTTGTCCTAGTGGCAGATTGGTATTAATAGTAATTACTTAATTGCTGTGTGAAGGCAGTGTGGTTCCACTGAGGAAAGTCACCCTGTCTACCAGCAATAGTTCCGTCGTTTTAGCATAAAGTTCTTTAAAGTGGTGTTCCTGCCGAAATTATACTTAAGTAAAAATACCCCTATAATACACAAGCCTAATGTAGTCTAGTAAAGTTAGTCTGTAAACTAAGGTCTGTTTTGTTAGTTTATAGCAGTAGTTTGTTATTTTATAAACTTACAGCAGGCCGTGGCCATCTTAAGTGTGGGCATCTGAAGCCAGACTGTATTTCTTCCTGGATCTCATCCTTGCAGATCTCGCACATGCTCAGTGCAACACAAGCAGTGTAATAGGTTTCAGGTCAGGTTTCCATAGCAACGGCAGTGTCAGAGGAAGTTGCCGCCCCTTCCCAGAAGGCATTGCAAACAGGAAATGATGCGATGGGCCGCGGCCAGGGAGGAGGAAGTGAAAAATGAATACAGCAAATATACAGTAGGTGCTGAGAAAAAAAATTTTAAAATATCCAATTCGTTTACAGTGCGCAGTAAGTGGGTGGAACTCCACTTTAAGTAACTGACAGTTTATCCTCTCATTTAATCTGCAGATTTTGTTAACCTCTGCCTAAACGAGACAGCATATGGCTGTCAGCGTTTGATCTTGCCGTGTTGGAAATACCTACAACCAGTATTAACTTCCCCCTCGTCTTGTCTTTGTGATAGGTTTGTATTTTTATTGGCTATTTGTACTGTGCAAAGGCAGTATGGTTTCACAGAGAAATGTTACTCCGTTTAACTCCGTACTACCATTATCGCTAATATTAGAATACCACTATCACCATTATTATAACATTTCTACTTTTATTAACCACTTGACATCCGGAGGACGTCATATGACGTCCTCGACTTTCGGGGCTTATATCTGAATGATGTCTGAGGCTACAGACATCATTCAGATACCGGCATTTTCAGCCGGCGATTCCGTACACCATAAGAACGATCATAGCGGCTGTTCCGCCGCTTGATCGTTCTTACGGGCGGCGGGAGGGGACGTCCCCCCCCTCCCGCCGCCCTCCGGTGCTACTACCGACTCACCTCAGCGATCGGTGAGTCGGATAGCGGATCCGCCGGCGCCGGATGTTCACCATAGAGATTTCCGGCGGACCAGATGGTCGCCGGAGTCTCTATGATCGTTCGGAGGCCGGGCGCGATGTTATGACGTCACGCCCGGCCTCTGCATTCAAAAAAACGGCGCCGCTTCAGCTGTGAAGCGGCGATCGTTTTATTTTTTTTTTTGATTTTAGGCTTCCCAGCCTAGAGGTGAGATGTGGGGTCTTATTGACCCCATATCTCACTGTAAAGAGGACTGATCGTCTCATATTCCTATTACAAGGGATGTTTACATTCCTTGTAATAGGAATAAAAGTGATCAAAAAAAAAAAAATTTTTTTAAAGTGTAAAAATAAAAATTTTTAAGTAAAATTAACAATAAAAAAAAAAAAAAAATTTTTAAAGCGCCCCTGTCCCCGTGAGCTCGCACGCAGAAGCGAACGCATACGCAAGTCCCGCCCACATATGAAAACGGTGTTCAAACCACACATGTGAGGTATCGCCGCGAACGTTAGAGCGAGAGCAATAATTTTGGCCCTAGACCTCCTCTGTAACTCAAAACATGTAACCAGTAAAAAAATGTTAAAGCGTCGCCTATGGGGATTTTTAAGTACCAAAGTTTGGCGCCATTCCACGAGCGTGTGCAATTTTGAAGCGTGACATGTTAGGTATCTATTTACTCGGCGTAACTTCATCTTTCACACAATGCAAAAAAATTTGGCTAACTTTGCTGTTTTGTTTTTTTTTAAAGCATGAAACTGTTTTTTTTTAAAAAAAAACGCGTTTGAAAAATTGCTGCGCAAATACCGTGCAAGATAAAAAGTTGCAATGACCGCCATTGTATTCTCTAGGGTCTCTGCTAAAAAAACATATATAATGTTTGGGGGTTCTATCTAATTTTATAGCAAAGAAATGATGATTTTTGACATGTAGGAGCGAAGTGTCAGAAATGGCCTGGATGTGAAGTGGTTAAGTAAATGTGAGGAATACAAACCAAATTAAATCATGGTTATTTTATCATCTGAATGTGAGGAACAAAAAATAAACATATATGAGAGAAGTTTATTTACTAATCACCTGGGTAATGGACCACCGTGTCACCACGCTAACAGAAATTTTAAATGTCTAAATCATTTTTGACTGCAACATATAAAAAAGGTAAATATTAAGTTTTGAAGTTAAGACATTTCTGGAATGAAGGCATGTGTAATTTAACCCTTGATTAAGCCCCCTAGGAGGGGAACACACAATTAACCTTGATTATAAAATTTTTAAGTGAAGATGTGGGTGATACTTCTGTCACCCACCGATTGAAAGAACTAATAAAGCATTAAATAGAATGAATTAAGCTAGAGGAGAAGAAAGGGGAGGGGACCCCTGTGATACGTATGGTTGAACTGCGAGGAATATCTGGATACACATTATTGTAGTCCTTGGGGAGGAAGTGTGAAAATGCACTATATTTGTATCACGGTGATCGTTGTTCCGGTGTGTCAGTTTGACACACCGCAACTCCGATCTAGGTGAAGAGTCTTTGACGGAGACTCTACCACGTGATCAGCCATATCCAATCACGGCTGATCACGACGTAAACAGGAAGAGCCGTTGATCGGCTTTTCCTCACTCGCGTCTGTCAGACACAAGAGGAGAGCCGATCGGCTGCTCTTCTGACAGGGGAGGGGGTCTGTGCTTATTATCAGCGCAGCCCCCCAGCCCCCCCCCCACCCGAGGAGGCCCACACTGGACCACCAGGGACGCCAATCAGTGCCCACAAAGGATGCCAGTGCCAAGCAATGCCTGCCAGTGATGCCCATCAGTACTATCCATCAGTGCCCATCCGTGCCACCTCATCACTGCCCATCAGTGAAGGAGAAAACTTATTTACAAAGTTTTAGAACAAAAAAAAAAAAACCCACACAAAAAAAAATTTTTCTTCAACATTTACAGTCTTTTTATTTGTTTAGCAGAAAATAAAAAATCCCAGAGGTGATCAAATACCACCAAAAGAAAGCTCTATTTGTGGGAACAAAATCATAATTTTGTTTGGGTACAGTGGAGCATGACCGCGCAATTGTCACTCAATGTGCGACAGCGCTGAAAGCTAAAAATTGGTCTGGTGCAGGAAGGTGTATAAGTGCCCGGTATTGAAGTGGTTAAGATCAATTTTGTCACTCTAGATGGCAGCAATTCAAGTCTGCTATCTCCTGATGAAAAGCACCATGTCCATAAAACATGTTGAGCATTAAGACTTGCTATAAAATCACTGCAGAGGTTTAAAATGACTGTTTTAAAATTGGATTTTATTATATGTTTATATCTTTTTTTAAAAAAACAAAGTCAATAAAATGTTACAAATTTTACTAAAATGTTGTGCCTCAAAATTCCCATATGTTACTACAGATACTTTTTTGATACACCAGATTTAGGGATGTGGCATGCAAATTGAACCAGCTTTGATCGATTCTAGCCCATATCTTGTTGGTGTGTGCAGCCAGGATTTGTTTGTGGCTTAGTGGGGGCCTAATACAGGCTGGCCACTTTTTTATGCAAAACAGAGCCTTTGTTTCCAAGGACTGTCTTTTGGTGTCCAAGTCTTTTATGAAAGACATGGATGTCCATATATCTGCAGACTTGGGATCAGAGTGGTTTAAAGATGTGTGGCATGGGATATGCTGAAAACAGGATATCTTCTCTAAACCACTAAAGACATAGGAAGGCCTAGCATGACTCGTGTGCATTGGGATATTGCTTATGTATTATCTCCTGAATTACCAACACAGGAGTGTTATTAAATGAAATACATTTGCAGATGCAATGCACTCAGTTAATGCCACTGTACACTATAGGACTCGGCTCTTTATGAACAATGACTAATTTACAGGTTTGCAAAGGTTTTAACTTGTGTTTGGTTATTCCGCAGAGCATCCAACCCATTTTGTGCATTTAACCGGGTCCGGACCAGCTGTCGCAGTTATACTGCGGCAGGCTGGCTCTCCTGGGCAAGGGGTCTTAGCTGTGCGTTGAACGCGCAGCTGCCTAGGGGGTACGCGCACTCCTGGCACACCCGCGAAGATCAGAACTGATCAGTCTCCAGGCCCGGGCCAATGATTTCTGACTTGGACCTGGTGATCGGTTCTGGCAAATGGCAGACGGTCCCCTGCCTGTAAGTGTAAACACAGGCAGGGGACAGTCTCCCATTCGCCAGAACACTGCCTGTGAGCGTAAACAAAGGCAGGGGAAGTGATGTCATCTCCCTTTCTGGAATTCTTTTCCGTTCCAGAAAAAGGACATCCAAACATGAGTTGCACCAACACTACATTGACAGTGCACATAGGCACACATTTCACCCCGATCGCCCCCCTAGTTAACCTTTACACTCCCCATCAGTGTCACCGAGTGCAGTTTTCATATTTTTCTTTGATCACTGTACTGGTGTCATTTGTGACACTAATCAGCGTTAGGTCGAGGGGCTCCCCCCAAATAAAGGTTTAATCCCTTTATCACCTGGGGAGTGTGTAGTTAGCCAGTTACTAGTCACTGTCACCGTCAGGTTTTTATAGCATCAGGGTATCTGGGTGACATCAGTTAGGTTTTAGCGTCAGTTAGGGTCCACGTCACCCCAGGCAGCATCAGATTTGTGCCAGTAGCGCTAACACCCACGCATGCACCATACACCTCCCTTAGTAGTATAGTGTCTGAATTAATCAATATATTTGATCTAAATCAGAACTACCGTATTTATTGGCGTATAACACGCACCCCAAGTTTCGGAGGGAAGTTTAAGGGGAAAAAAAAAAAAAAAAAAAAAAAAAAACTTACATTTAAATGCCCATCAACGCAGCCTTGTCAGTGCAGTCTTGCCCCCAGTGTCCATTGCAGCCTTGTCATTACAGCCTTGGACAAATTTAAATATGGCGCCGCCGAGATCACAGGGGCTCGGCGAAGCGAGAGCCGCAGGGACTGGGCGGAGCCGAGATACACATAGCCGAGTGTACTCGGCTCTTCTAGGCTCCGCTCACAGTGACGCCCCAGTCCCGCCCTATGATAAACATAACACAGGTCCAATGGCGGGATTGGGCGGGACTGTGGGCTCTTCTCGGCTCCGCTCACAGTCCCGCTCACAATCAACGGGGGATCGGTGTATAACACGCACCCAGGATTTTCCCGATTTTAAGGGGAAAAAAGTGCGTTCTACGCCGATAAATACGGTATATTAGCACCCCCAGTAGTTTAGGGTTCCCAAAAATGCAGCATTAGCAGGATCAGCCCAGATACCTGCTAGTACCTGCGTTTAGCGCCTTCACCCAGCCCACCCAAGTGCAGTATCAATCGAGCACGGTCACGTACACAAAACACAACTACAGTGTTCACAGAGCCAGGTCTGATCCCTGAGAACGCTTTTTGATAGCTCTTTTTTTCTGTGAGTTTTACTATTTATACCAGTAAATTTAGAGGCCACAATGTCCAATGGAAGGTACAGTAGTGAAGAGGCCTACACGTTTCTGGAGCATGACAGCATTTCTAAGCATGACAGATAAAGAGGCAGTCACCCATCTGTCAGATTCAGGCTCAGTATATGAACGGGTAGACAGCAGCAGCACCCCGACAGATAGCTCTGATGACGGAGTAGTGGTCCATCAGTTCAGGCGTACCCGACCCCGTTCTTCTGCTGTTGAGGTGCAAGAACCGCAGGGCTCTCGTATGGAGCAGAGAGACAGTACTAGTGCCACTCATCCTTCTGGTGAGCTGGCAAGTACCAGCGGTCTAGTACATTCTGGTTGTACATCCAGCACTGCAGTAACACTTCATGACGTGGTGAGTCCCATAAGTGCAGTTCAAGCTGGTGCAGTGGTTAGCGCAAGTAGTGTCCTGCAGCCACCAAGAAAACAAACACAGGCTCGTCGAGCTCATAGTGCCCTTACCGCTGCATTTGCCAATCTAAATTGGGAGCCCACCACTTCTGCAGTACCCGTATTTGCCCCATTCACTGGCCAACTCGGAATTCAGGTGGAAACAGTTGATTTTACGTCACTTGATTTTTATTTTTTCACCGAAGATCTCTATAGATCTATTGTGGACCAAAGCAATTTGTATGCTGGTCAATTCATTGCCGCTAATCCCCAGTTGACCCTTACCAGAGATTGGAAACCTATTACGGTTTGCAAATTTAGGACCTTTCTAGGCCTATTCCTCCTCATGGGGAGAACTAAAAAAAGTGAGTTGCGGTAATATTGGTCCACTGACCCAATTCATCATATGCCCGTGTTCTCTGCTTGCATGACCAGGACATGATACAAGCAGATCTTGTGATTTATGCACTTTAACAATGAACTCTGTCGTCCTTGTGGTGCCCATGGATTTGATTGGCTCTACAAAATTCAGCCCCTCGTACACCACTTCAACCAACAGTTTGCAGCCTTGTTTACTCCCGATCAAGTTGTCCACGTTGATGAGTCCCTGATTACATTTTCTGGCCGCTTGTCTATCAAACAGTATCTTCCCAGCAAGCGTGCCAGATATGGGGTTAAGACGTATAAGCTCTGTGACAGGGCAACAGGCTATACAGTTAGTTTTATGGTTTACGAGGGAAAAGACACGTAGAGCCGGAGAACTGCCCATCCAACATAGGAAGCGCTGGTAAGATTGTGTGGAACAAGGTGTCACCCTTATTCGGAAAGGGGTACCACTTGTACATCGACAATTATTGCCACTTTTTAGTCACCTTTTTGATTGTGGAATTGCTGCATGTGACACCGTGCAATCTAATCGCCGGGGCATCCCCCCAACGGCTTGTAGAGCCTGCTTGAAATGTAATAATTTGCTCGCATTGAAGTAGAGGGATAATGGGAATGTTTTCGTTCTGTCCTCCCTTCACGCAGATAAGACAGTCGAAGTTCCAATGGCGACTGGTGTTGTGGAGAAACCACTCTGTGTCCACGAATACAACCTTTAGGTGTGACACACTTTTATGGTTTCTCCTGTCCTGACCAACCTGGTCTCTGCATTGGTGACTGTTTCAAACGCTACCACACACTAGTGGAGTATTAGCATAGGGTACGCACTAAACAGTCCTAGGGCACACTTACACAGGGTCTCGAAAGAATAGATGGCCATCACATTTTGAGAGACCCTAAACTGGAACGTTTACAGTTTACATAAAATTGCAAAAGAAAAAAAAAAAGCATAAAAAATAAAAAAAAATAAAATAAAATAAAAAAGCCAAAGAGAGTTGTCATTTTATTTTTCTACTCTCACTATTGTTCTCTCTTACATTCACGCTCTATTCTTCTATATCTATTGTTCTCGCTATTGTTACTGTATTTTAGAACTGTAATGTTTTATTTTTACTGTGTTTTATTGTATTTGCTTTGCAGGTATGGTATGTCTTACTGTTATACTGTAATGTTACTTTTTTTATTGTTACCCATCATTTGTTTAGCAGGTACGCCATTCAGCTGCAGCACAGGTTTATCTATTCTGACAGCAACAGCATTTACTTATCGTGGGAGCAAAGTCGCGACTCCAGTGCTGTAGAAGGCTATTTCACCACCACAGTTAAAATAAAGAGCATATATGCCAAAGAATGGGGGCAGGGGTGAAGGGGAGATTTGCTCCTAACATTAGAGGCAAATTGCCCCCATGCTTTGGCATATATTTTTTAGGCACAATCTGCGATTAAAAAAAAAAAAAAAGTTGTTTTATTGAGTTAATGTTTTATTGTTACCATTGTTTGCTTTTCAGTTATGCCATTCAGCTGCAGCACTGATTCATCTAACTTGACAGCAACAGCATTTTCTATCCAGATACGTAAATCAGTGACTCCAGCACTGTAGGAGGTGATTTTACTCCTCGCTACCTATCACAGTTACGAGGACCCCCTGAAATGTCCAGATAGCACAACCCCCCCCCCCCAAATGACCCCATTTTCGAAAGTAGACACCCCAAGGTATTTGCTAAGAGGCATGGTAAGTATTTTGCAGATCTCATTTATTTTTTAAAATGAAGAAAAAATGAAATAGTTTTTTTTTCTTATTTCAATTTTCAAAACCTTGTGACAAAAAGCAAGATCTGCAAAATACTCAACATGCCTAAAATAGCTTGGGGTGTCTACTTTTCAAAATGGGGTATTTTTTTTTTGGGGGGGGGGGGGGCGGGGGGGTGCTATCTGGGCATTTCATGGCCTCCGAAACGGTGATAGGCAGTGAGGAGTGAAATCAAAAATGTACGCCCTTAGAAAGGTGGTAATTGGATTTTGGGGTCCTGTACGCGGTTAGACTGCCAAAAGTTCCCACACATGTGGTATCCCCATACTCCGGAGAAGCAGCAGAATGTTTTTTAAGGTTGTAAGTCCACATATAACCATGTCATGTTTGAACAATATATAAATTTAATGACAACGTTGTGTAAAAAAAAAAAAAAAAAAAAAACTAAAATTATCCCAAAATTTGTGGCAAAATATAAAATATTCCATGGACTCAACACATGCCACTCAGCAAATAGCTTGAAGTGTCTTCTTTCCAAAATGGGGTAATTTGAAGGGGTTTTGTGCCATCTTGTTATTTCATGGCCTTCATAACTGTGATAGGTAGTGAGGAGTGAAATCAAAAATTTACACACTTAGAAATCCTGAAGGCAGTGCTTGGATTTCAGGGTCTTGTACGCGGCTAGGCTCCCAAAAAGTCTCACACATGAGGTATCCCCATACTCAGAAGCAGCAAAATGTATTTTGGGGTGTAATTCCACATATAACCATGGCATGTGTGAGCAATATATCATTTAGTGACAACTTTGAGTAATTCTTTGTCATTTTTCAATCACATGTGACAAAAAAATAAAATATTCAATGGGCTCAGCAATTTCCTTGGGGTGTCCACTTTCCAAAATTTGGTCTTTTGGGGGGGGGGGGGGGGGGTTGTACTGCCCTGACATTTTAGCACCTCAAGAAATGATATAGGTAGTCAAACTAAATGCTGCGTAAATTCCATAAAATGTACCCTAGTTTGTAGACGCTATAACTTCTGCGCAAACCAATATATGCTTATTGACATTTTTTTTTTTTTTTTTTTTTTTAACAAAGACGTGGCTGAATACATTTTGGCCTAAATGTAAGACTAAAATTGTGTTTATTCCATTTTTTTTATAACAAAAAGTAGAAAATATATTTTATATCGCAAAAAATAAAAATAAATATCGCAGAGGCAATCAAATACAATCACAAGAAAGTTATTTGTGGGAAAAAAAGGACGCAGATTTGGGTACAGAATTGCATGACCGCGCAATTTCCAGTTAAAAAGCAGCGCAGTGCCAAATTATAAAAAGTGCTCCATTTATTGAGCAGCCAAATCCTCCAGGGCTGAAGTGGTTAAATGGACATTTTCGGAGGAGGGTATCTGGTTTCATTTTAATTTTGAATGTGGTTTCTGCCCAATTTTTTTTACTTTGTGCACTGTGTATTTATATTTTAATCAAATGTTTGGAGAGTATCATTACATAAGTAGCGTCACATGGCAGGTGTTAATTTTTTTTAAATGACTTTCTTCTCATTGACATTTGACACCGAGCGTTAGCGGAGTACAGAGTGTAAGCCAGGAGCAGGTTTTCTTTTTGCAAGGTTAATTTTAGGACACATACAATGCAAAATATTACCCAAATCTTGGAAAAAACAATAAAAGATGAAGTTGTGCTGAGAAAACAAGACACCCAACATGTTGAACATGAAAATTGTGCATGCCCGTGAAATGGTGACAAATTTCAGTACCCTAAAATTTTGGTACAGTTGAATAAAAGCACTAGTCCATCCGGTTCAACCCGTGTGGGTTCATGGCGTAAATTATTTCCCATATACATGTCTACTGTGTCCACCAAGATGTAGGTACAAGAGTTTTTTAAATCTATCCATACTTCCTGTGAAGTATTGATGCTTTAAAAGCACCTTCAGGTCATCAGTTTAGAGGTAACATGAATAATGAGCCGAATGATTTCTCTCGGACGTGCACAGTGGATGTGGAACATGGTGGGAGCAAGAGCTGTAACCTAAGAGCAGGATTATTTATATCAGGAGAAAAGTTCATCATGGATTTTTTTTATCCCAGGTAGCCAAAGTTTGGGCAACAGCCAAAGTGTCAATGGTTTGCTGTAGGGATGGGCCTTGCTAGCACAAAGAAGGATTTCAGAAAGCTCTTCAAATGCCTATTTACATAACTTTTAATAGGAGGGGGGTACCCTCAATATAAATCATAGATTGAGCATTCAATGCAAGAATAACTGGGCCCACAGTGGAGATGTTCCATTTTTTGCTAAATTCTGTGCCCACAGGACACAAGGCTTCAAAGTTATCAGGATGGGGAAATAAGCTCTCAAAGTACGGGGTACTCGTTGTATAAGGTTCAACTTGCTGGATCCAGAGCAGGAATGTGCTTTCTAAAAAGGCCCTCTTTTCTGAACTCTGTTGGGGTATAGCTGTTATGCTGATGGTGTGTCTGGTTTCAATGCTTTGTGATCACTTGACACCAAGAACAAAAGCGATAAAGAGCTTGTTCCATGTCACTGCAAACATTGAAGCCAGACAGATTGGTATCTTGCATAGAAGACAGACAAAAAATGGCAGCCCCCATATTTCACGCTTAACAGGCATACTTATATAACCAACATTTGACACAGTTGAGGTAGCAAGGCAAATAATTTGAGGAGCACACCTGATTCTGTTGGAGTGGAGGCTGGGACTGTCCATCGGGAGCTTGGCCTTGACTTTCATTCCCTCCAACCGGAGAGCCACGAGTCGTGGCTGTCATACTCGACACAGGGCAGATCTTTGCAATTTTGTCTGCTTATGTAGCAATTGCAAGAGAAAAAATTATAGTCCCTTTAAGCAAGACAAGTCGGCATACGTCTGTCTTATGAAGCTCCACCTTAAACACCGAACGTTTTGCAGAGACCATTGCATAACCTGTAAAGAAACGAAAACTGCTATTAATTCACAAAACTAAAAAATAAATATTAGATTAACTAAAGTAAATTATAACTAAATCTTTTTTGTGCATACATTGAGTTATTTTACTATAAGGCCTCGTGCACACCGGACGTTTTTTACAGCTGCAGTTTTTGGCTTCAGGTGTTTTTCTGCAGCCAGTAAATTCACCAGCATGTTATCATATGTGTTCATTCACACATAGGCTATTATCAGCGTATTTTGGCAGGAGCATTTATTGACTGAAAAAAAAAAAAACTATTGGGTTTTATGAGGTGTTTTCCAGCTGTAAAACGCTCCATGATAAACGCTTAAAAAGGCAAAAAAAAAATTTTAAAAAAGCTGAAAAATGCAGCTATTTGTCCTTTATCAGCGTTTTTAAGCCATAAGCTTTTGTGGGAGTATTTTTTTTTTTTCTTAGCAAAAAAACTAAAAGCAGCTAACGCTACTAGCGTTTTTATAAGGTCCAGTGTGCATGAGGCCTTAACCATAATCTTAAACAACTATATGGTATACAAGTCACTGCTGCTTTATCACCTACATCAACTATGATATGTCAGCTGCATATAAATTATGGCGAACAAAGAAATAAGACTTAGCCTAAATGTGTCAACAATGTATACTCAAGTGAATCTTAAAAAACAAAACTATTATAAATGTGCTATGATTTCCAGAGCACAAATTACTACATTTTACATTTGTAAACAAGCACTACAGCCAGCAAACATGCCAAAAGAGAGATATAGATATCTATCAGTTTAGGAAGCTGCCTGGTGTCAACTCAAGTTGCCCATTATCTCATGTTTCATCTGCCTTGGGTGGAGAGAGAAAAAAAAATAAGGAATTTTAAGCCATACCCTTTCCCATGTACACTAAATTGGTGCTGTGCCACTCGATTTTCAAAGGAGGTCATTTGTAAATAAAGATGCATACTCCATAAAGTCAAGTACAAGTGTTAAATCTTACATATTCATTTATGATTGCACGGTTTCCGTTTCAAGTAAAAAAAAGGAAAAAATTCTAACCCACATTCCCGATATACAGCAGAATAATTAATGTTGTATATTTAGCTTGCTACTGGGGCAGGTACCTAACCCTTAGAATGGAAACAAATTTCCTTTATAGACATTTTTAGTCTATTAGCTACATCAGACCTTCTAAAATCTCACCAATGGTGTACAACCGCATAGACTATTGTTTTTAGGGCACCACATTAAGCATGCTGTATCCTCTTCCATGCATGGGACTACACATTACCCATTCACAATATAGGAGGACCATAACAGGAACCCGCACTAGTCTGCAACTTCACCCCAGACCATTTCTGAACTTCCTGCTCTTACTCTGACATGCACAGCTTGTTACTCAACGTAACATCTTTCACATTATACAATAAATTGTGCTAACTTAAGTGTTATTGTTTTTTACATTCTTGAAACCATTTTTTTTTTTTTTTAATTTACACTAATTAAATCCACCTTTACAGAAAAAAAAACCTGTAAGTGTGACCCAACGACCTGACTCCCTCCCCTCCCAATCCTAATTGTACTTACCTGTGGAGATCCTGAACTGTCAGGTCTTCCGCAGCCACTCCACTGGTCCAGGGATTTGAAATTCGTGCTGCCCTTTTTCAGGACAGACCAGATGGTTCTTATTGATCAACACTGTCACACGGATGGTGCTGACCAGCCCGAAACCATCTGGTCCATCCAGGCAGTACAGACTGGAGAAGAGATAAGAGAGCAGCAAGAAGTTAAAATCCCCCAGATCGCTGTAGTATCTGCGGGAGACCTGACAGCTCAGAATCGCTACAGCCAAGTTCTTAGGAACAGGGATCCGGTGTTATCAGTTTTTCCTGTAGGTTTCAAGTTGCACCGGAATCGCACAGGAACATGCGCAATGTTCCTGTGCTATTCAGTGCAATGTGGTTTTCATACAAATGGTCTGAGTTCGCACTTCATCTCACAAAAAGTAGTGCACGTATGACTTAAAAAAACGCACTGTAACCGGATCACATGCTACAGCAGTTCCATGCAATCAAGTGCAGACAAATGCATTTCATTTGTGATCTGCGTTTAGGGTGTTAGGAATCTATTGATAACCTCAAAAGAGATTGCACACCCAGCGGGTTTCAACCACTTGCCACCCAGGCCAATTCTGACATTTCTCTCCTACATGTAAAAATCATCATTTTTTTGACAGAAAATTACATAGAACCCCCAAACATTATATATTTTTTTTAGCAAAGACCCTAGAGAATACAATGGCGGTTGTTGCAACTTTATCTTGCACGGTATTTGCGCAGCAATTTTCCGAACGCTTTTATTAAAAAAAAAAAAAAAAACAAAAAAAAAACAGTTTTGTGCTTTAAGAAAAAAAAAAACAGTAAAGTTCGCCCAATGTTTTTGCATATTGTGAAAGATGAAGTTACGCCAAGTAAATAGATACCTAACATGTCACGCTTCAAAATTGCACACGCTCGTGGAATGGCACCAAAGTTCGATATTAAAAATCCCAATAGGCGACGCTCAAAATTTTTTTACTGGTTACATGTTTTGAGTTACAGAGGAGGTCTAGGGACAAAATTATTGCTCTCGCTCCAACGTTTGCGTCGATACCTCACATGTATGGTTTGAATATGTGGGCGAGACTTACGTATGCGTTCGCTTCTGCGTGCGAGCACACGGGGACAGGGGCGCTTTAAAAAATGTTTTTTTTATTGTTAATTTTACTTTTTTTTTTAATTTGACACTTTTTTGAAAAAAAATAAATAAATAAAATTCTGATCACTTTTATAGTCCTATTACAAGGAATGTAAACATCCCTTGTAATAGGAATATGACATGACAGGTCCTCTTTACAGTGAGATATGGGGTCAATAAGACCCCACATCTCACCACTAGGCTGGGAAGCCTGAAATAAAAATAAATAAACCGATCACGGCTTTCCAACCAAGGCGGAGTTTTTTTTTTTTTAATGCAGAGGTCAGGCGTGACGTCATAACATCGCACCCGGCCTCCAAAATCAGAGACTCCAGTGACCATCTGGTCCGCCGGAAATCTCTATAATCAACATCCGGGGCCAGCGGATCCTGTCTCCGACTCACCGATCGTAGCGGTGACACGGTAGAAGCACCGGAGGGCGGCGGGGACGTCCCCTCTCGCCTCCTGTAAGAACGAGCAAGCGGTGGAACAGCCGCTATGATCGTTCTTATGTTGTAGGGAATTTCCGGCTGAAAACGGCAATATCTGAACGATGTCTGTAGCTACAGGCATCAATCAGATATCCCTGCTCAAAGTCCATCACGTCATATGACAGTGGGCGGGCGGCAAACAGGTGCGGGAAAGGAACGTGAAACGCGAGATTCCTGCACCGCGTTTCGGTGTGAACGAGTACTAAAGATAAAACACTTTAAAAGTGGAACGTCACTCTCCGAATCAACACTGAATTTTTAATCCTTATGCTGCTAGCATTAGTAAATAGGAAATTATATCATATTATTGAGGTCATACATCCCAGGAGTCTTTAGGAGAGGAGGAGGGGTTTCTCAGCTAAGCACACTTTCCTGGATGCATGCCTGATCTAAGGGCAGATGGATTCCATATGCTACATGAATCATTTGCTCTTACTCAAGATGTCCACGGCCAGAATTGCTAGAGGGGTGTTTTTCAAAGTGATTTCTCAAAATAAAGCATTAAGATATGGATGGATTGGAGAGCTTGCTTTGAATATGAAAAATGAATTAAAATTGTGTTTTTGGTTTGTGGTGCTCAGATGCAGTGAAGATCAGCTTTAACCTCTTGCTTACTGGGCACTTAAACCCCCTCCTGCCCAGACCAAATTCTCAGCTCACAGCGCTGTCACACTTTGAATGACAATTGCGCGGTCATGCTGCACTGTACTCAAACGAAATCTTTATCTTTTTTTTCACACAAATGAAGCTTTCTTTTGGTGGTATTTAATCACCACTGGGGTTTTTATTTTTTGCTAAAACAAAAAAAGACAAACTTTTTTTTTTTTTTTTTTTCAAAAATAAAACACGTTTAATAGTTTGTTATAAAATTTTGCAAATTTTTGCAAGTGGGTAATTTTTCTCCTTCATTGATATTCGCTGATGAGGCTGCACTGATGGGCACAGATAAGGAGACACCGATAGGCACTGATAAGACGAAACTGATGGGCACTGATGGGCACTGGTAGCTGAGGCTAGTGGGCACACAGAAGCCTCTCCACGATTGGGACCGATGTCCCTCTCGCAGTCGCCGATCGCCTTTTTTTTTTCTCCTCACGAGAAAAAAAAGCCGAATACCGGCTCTGTTTAGGTCACATGATCAGCTGTCATTGGCTGACAGCTGATCACGTGGTAAGGGGATCGACCCCTTACTCGGAAAATCCATTATTCTCTATGGAGATGGTTCACATCTCTACTCCAAGTCGCCTGAAGCCCTACGCCTGAAGCTCAAACAAGTTCTGGATTCTTTTTTGTCGCTCGAATCGGGCAGATTTGGGGCAGGAAACAAATGACAAAATCTAAAAACATAGCAACAAATGATGAAACAGATGATCGTTTTTCCTATTGGCTAATAAAAAAAAAAAAAAAAGCGGAGGCTTTGCAGGGACACAAAATCCATCACTTTCCCCATCAGAAAAGCGTTCTGTTTACATAAGCAGAGCTCCATTATGCATCTCTCCCCCATGATTGGCGAACATCCATTGCCTGGCACCCACAGATCTGCTTCTACTATAGGAAATCACAGCAGGGCAGTCCTTCAGTGGTTAAAAACTATTAAAAAAACAGTCAGACTATTAGCAGAAACCTTTTTCAGTTGCAATTGTGACCTGGCAATTGTCCAGCGCTTATCTTGCTGTCTTTGTCCCGATTTGGAAAATTTGAATATAATGCGATAATAGGAAGGGGGGGGGGGGGGAGATAGTTCCCCAATTACAGACTATAAGAGGAGTGGCAGAAAAGTAAAGGGGAAAAAAAAATCCCAATGGGATTACAAACTGTAATAAATGATCAAGCAATGTGAGGGAGGTTTAGAACTTCTGTCATATTATTGCTGACTGGGTCCCTGCAAGTAGAAATTCCCCCTCACTTTTTGTTCCAGCAATCAGTGGCATAATAATAGGACAGAAATCTGTCTCCTTAGTGACACAACCACTTAAAATCTCACAGAAAAACCACCCCTGTTGGGACACAGCAAGTCTGACAGAAGCTCTAAGCCTCACTCACTCTAACCAAAAACATAAAAAATAAATTTGGGCTGTAGATTGCTTTGATTTAGTACAGACAAATCTGAAACATGAGCAAACCTTAACATTTAAAAAATTTAACTAGTTTAACAAGACGCAACAGGAAGCAAAAAAAAAAAAACAGGATTATATAAAGTTAGTTATTAGGATAAAGTAAGTTACACTTATTGTGAAACCAACAGTGCAAGTCTATCGTTACAGTCATCTTTATATGACCTCAGACAACCTCTTTAAAATCAAGCAGTAACAAGAATCAAAGGTCAATGGGAAAAAAAATAAAATATATAGCAACTAACCAGCAAGCTTACAAAGTGGCTGAACATGCAACTGGTCAACAATTTGCAATGATAGACTTGTATTTCATAATCTTCAAAACACAATGTATTCTACAGTAAATTAGGCTAGGAACACACAGATCAAAATTCAACAACTTCAGCAGGAACCAGGTGAATTTCCATCTGTGTGTAGTCCTCTCTCCGTTAGGCCCCTTTCACACTAGCAGGCAGATTGGATCCACCAGTCAGTTTTTCAGACGGACCCGATCGGACCTGCCAGTCTCTTCCATGGAGCGGAGGGTGTAAACGGCTTTGTATGTTTACACCCACTGTCATCTAATCCTCTAAACAGATGGATGGGGATCTGTTCCCCATCCGTCTGGCAGTCATGTGTAAACTGACATCACATTTACATCCGACCGCCCATAGCGGAGAGCGGGCTGTGTCTGTGTCCGCCCTGCATAAGCAATCATTTTAACACTCATGCTTTTACTCATGACTCTTGTTTACTATTGTGATGCGATGTATGGTCACAGGGGCTTCTGTGATTAGTCATATACACCATGTGATCACTGTGATCAATCACAGCATCACAATAGTAATAATGAATGACAGTTATTTACTTGGTGAGCATGTGGTCACGGTGATTGAAGGAAAAGAAGCCCCATGAAACCGCAGATCACACAAAGCCCTCATGTAAAAAGAGTGGAAGCAGCCTCAGCCTAGACTCCGTCTATTCCAAGCCCTGGACATGGTTTGTCCCACCCACAGGGCTTAATCATGGGACTGACGATTGGTCACAGCGATTACATGGTACCTGGGATGAGCACAGCATCCCGGTACCTTACACTCAGTTCAGCGGTGTCATAGGACATCCACCCGAGATAGGAAAGCTCCTGACCGGCCTATAATAAAATGAAGGTGGTTAAAATGATGATTGTAAACCTACAAATCTTTAATTTTTTTTTATCAAACATGTCATACTTACCTGCCCTGTGCAATGGTTTTGGATGATCAGGGTCCCCACTTCTTGGGTCCACCAGCCTGCTAAACACCCCCATAGCAAGCCTCTTACTATGGGGGCACTCAGGAAGGCTCATTCCCAAACCGCACGATGCGTGTCCATCACATACAGTGTGCAGTTCTGTGCCTATAGGCGTAGACATAGCAGCTTGGAAGCGAGTGCTTTAACTAGTTCCCGACCAGCTGCCGCAGTTGTACTGCGGCAGGTTGACTCTCCTGCGCAAATCCCCATCATTGTACATCGGGCGCATACACAGCGGTCTGTGGGCGCGCATGCTCATTCGTTAGTGGGGGAGCCAATCAGCGGGTACAGCCACCCGCGATTGCTCTACAGAGAGGCAGAACGGGGGATAAACAAACAGAACCCCATTCTGTAAGGGGAGTAGAGTGAGATTGTCTGTTCTTAGTGATTAGGAACAGCGATCTCTCTCTACTCCCTGTCAGTCCACTACCCCCCCCCCCCCCCCACCATTATAAAGCACCTCCCTAGGAAACATTTAACCTAGGGTGTTAACCCATTCCCTGCCAGTGTCATTTATACAGTAATCAGTGGCTATTTTAAGCACCGATTGCTGGGTACATGTCACTGATCCCAAAAAAGTGTCCGATCTGTCCACTGCAGTACTGCTAAAAATCACAGATTACCGCCATTACTAGTTAAAAAAAAAAAATTTAAAGTGATTACCCTAACACATAAAAAAAAATGCTCCCGTTCCTTTAAAGCATGATCATTAGCATAGTGCTGTTGCATTGTCATTTGTCCCTTCATCATGTGACTGCACAGAGGAGCTGTGAAAAAAGGTATTTAGGATAATTTAAAAGAAAAAACACACACAAAAACAGAGATGATACAAGTAATTGTGTTATGTGACTTTACAACCGCTTTAACCACTTCAGCTCTTGCACCTGTGCACCCTCTATTGACTAGAGCAATTCTTACAATTCTGCTATGGACCTGTTTTATTTGTCAATAATTCTGTTACTTAAGATCACAAAGTAATATAGATATTTTTTTTCAGAACAAAACAAGGCCTTTCCTTTTACATATTGTCTTGCAAAATATTTTTTTTTCCCCCTCAGACACTAAAAACACACCATTTCTTTTTTGACCAATGTTTCAAATAAGTGTTAGTCTTTAAAATGACACAAATGATTCTGGTAAAAAAAAAGTTTCTCAATTTTTAAAAAGGTGAAGGGTGTAAATATAAATGGTCTATGTTTAAAAACATTAACAAAATGAAAAAAAAAAAGTTTAAATATTGGTAATAAAATAGAAAAGAGAAAAAAATTAGTCAGCAGGAAAGGAGGATAACAAAAAGGAGTCAATTAGTGCTAATTAAAGTAAGGCCCCTTTCACACTGAGGCGCTTCTAAACTGCCAGTAAAACACTAAGCGCTTTTGAAGAGCTTTTTGTTCATTTCAGTGGAGGGGGGCGTTTTTTCACTGCCCTGCCAGCGCACTGCCCCAGTGTGAAAGCATTAATTTATCAATTTTAATGGAAATAGGTTTTCATGAGCTTTTCAGGGACTGTTTTTTTAGCATGAAAACGCCTGAAAAGTGCCTCAGTGTAAAGGGGGTCTAAATTAAAGCTGGCCACAGCTTGGATTGAATATTGGTTGGTTGGTAGCAGGGACCAACAGAGATTGCATCAACGGATCTACTCAGTACAACCGGTCCATCTTCAGTTGCTGCATGTGATCACTGCCGCAGTCAGCGATCACTGTGTTCTGCCGGCATGAAAGGCTCCCATCAGAACATAATAGCACTGCGGGAGTTATTCACCCATCAACACTTAGTTTGTTGACTGGGAAATCGAGCAATTTTCTTTCCCATCATCTGTGGAAGGAAATAAACTAGTATAATCTATGGCTTGCTTTAGCCTGGGTTCACACTATTGCTTACACAGACATCACATGTGATATGCACTGCATTGCTATGTAGATCACATGCGACATATGTGCAATGCAAATTCAGCCAGTTTGTATGGCAGAAAAAGCATGAAAATGCTGAAGGAACTTTTAACCCCCCCCCCCCCGCACTGAAACCGGGTCGCATGGGTGTTCACGCCCATGCAAAGCAATTCCTGTCTGAATTCACAGTTCACACTGCGATCCAATCTGGGAATGTCGTTAACTTTGCATTGACTCCCGCAGAGGGCAGTGTGAACTGCCTGTAAGGGAGATGAGATGCGGGAACCCGCACTGGAATCGCACCAGTTCCCACATTGCAATAGTGTGAACTGGGGCTTAGAGCTATATAAAAAAAAAATAAATAAATAATAATAATATCAGTTTAAACAACTTTTACTTGCCAGGTTGCTTTAACGGATATCTGCATTTAGAAGTTCATTCCTTGGATCTGCAGATGAAAGAAAGAGAATAGATACAAAAGAATCTCTCTCTCTCTGTGTACATAGCAACTCCAGCTTTATTTACCCACCTGTCCTCCGGAAGATTTACCCCCCTTCATGACCAGGCCATTTTTTGCGATACAGCACTGCATTACTTTAACTGACAATTACACGTTCAAGCAACGCTCTATCCTAATTCATTTTTGTCTTTTTCCCCACAAATAGAGATTTCTTTTGAAATAAAATAAATAAATGGTATTTGATCACCTATGCATTTTTTACGTTCGAAAACAAAAAACTGACAACTTTGAAAAAAAAAAAAAAATAGTATTTTCTACTTTCTGCTCTAACACACATCAAAAAAAAAAAAAAAAAAAAAAAAAAAGTTAAAAATGTAATTTCTTCAAAAATTGAGGTCAATATGTATTCTGCTACAAATTTTTGGTAAACAAGATCCCAATAAGCGTATATTGATTGTAGACACTATAACTTTTGTGCAAACCAAATCATGGGATATTTTTTTCTTTACTAATAATGGCGGCAATCAGCGACATTGCGGCAGACAAACTGGACACTGACACTAAAAGTGCTTAGTACTAAAAAAAATTTTGCGCTGTCACTGTACTAATGACACTGGCTGATAAGTGGTGAACATCAGGGGCGAACAAAGGGTTAACTGTGTGCCTAGCTGGTGCCTTCTTACTGTGGGGAGGTGCTTGTACTAGGGCAGGGGTAGGCAACCTTCACCACTTCCAGCCCAGATTTTCAGCTTTCAGCGCTCTCACACTTTGAATGACAATTACGCTGTTATGCGACACTATACCCAAACTAATTTTTTATCATTTTTTCCCCAACAAATGGAGCTTTCTTCTGGTGGTATTTGATCACCTCTGGGGTTTTTATTTTTTGCGCTACAAATAAAAAAAACGAAAATCTTAGAAAAAAAAGTTTTTGTTTTGGTTACAAAACTTCGTAAAGTTTTCTTCACTGATTGGCACTGATATACAGCACGGATGGGTGGCACTGGAGGGCTAGTATAGCACGGCACTGATATGCAACACTGATCAGAGGCGCTAACAGGCATAACTGATGGGCACAGAGTGCAATCCCTAATGGGCTTACCTGGTGATCATGGGTGGGCATCCTCAGGGGGGCTGCACTGATAATCAGTGCAGACCACCCTCCTGTCAGGTGAGTAGAGGAAAAGCCGATACACGGCTTTTCCTGTTTACACTGTGGCCAGCTGTGATTTGAAACAGCTGATCATGTGGTAAAGGTCCTCAGTCAGAGGCCCTTTACCTAGATTGGAGATGCACGGTGTCAGACTGACACCACCGATCACCATGCGCAATTGCAGCTTACTCGGCTGGATGTCATGACGCCCAGTCAGGATAACTGAACCACTTCCTGACTATCAGTGTGCTATAAGCCAGGCGGGAAGTGGTTAAAGAGGTGGAGATCTAACTGAACAACAAGGGAGAAGTCAAAGATTACCAGGCACAGTGTCGCCTCCTCACAGCAGATTAAACCTCCAATTGCCATACCAACGGTATCGCAATCGTGTGCATTGCTCAGCAATCATGGGTTTAAATCAGGCTATGAGGAGGCAATATATTGCCGCCTCACCAGTTGTCAAACACACTCAGATCGCTTTTTAGGAGAGCATCAGTGTCTGCTGCATTTGTGAAGGAGCCCTTATTTGCATTTAGCAGCAGTACCCTTAAGGCTTGTTCACATGTAAAAGTGGGGGTAAAACCTTGCAGCTGAGTCGCCATTTTACCGCCCCAAATCCCTATCCCCTTAAGCTGCTGAGGCAGCAGCCGAAGGTGTACACATGCCACAGCAGCAATTAAGCCCCCTGTTTCTTTTGGTGTGTGCTACCGCCTGCTAATCACAACCTATTCAAGTAAATGGGGCCACACTGCATGAGCCCCACAACTGCACGCTTCTTTGGGGTCCAAGGAGTTAAGGTGGTGAGAAAGAAACACAACAATGCCTGCTTTAACCCCTCGTTTGCTGTACTGCACAAGGTTGCAGGGAACAAGGTTGCAGGGAACGGTTGGGGAGGGGGGATAATAAACATACGTCTAAACTATGGGGTTTTACCACCCAAACCAAAAAAGTAAATTAACCCTTCCTGTTCTGAGCTCCCTAACATATAGATGTTAAGAACATTTCAACTATACATAAGAGGTAACCACCCCCCTTTCCCTCATAAAACTGTCAAAGTTTCCTGACAACATGCATTTTCAGTTATTGACAAGACAATGCCGATCCAGAAGCATATATTGCTCTATGAAGAGCTTGATGAATGTTCTCCTGATTTTCAGATGCAATTTTAACTATGAATAAGGGTATTGTGTATTTTTGGGAGGTCCTAGTTTGTAAAATGTCCTTACTTGAAGATGCTGCTGGTGGTGAAGAAACACTTTGATGATCCAGCAGCAGAAATAGTGTTTCTGGGAGGAGAACTCTGGAGGGAAAAAGCTAATTGCACTTTTATTATGGTCCTCATCATTTCATTCCAGAAAAGTATTTTTTGACGACTTTAGGGCACCTCATGTATGCCAGGATGCGTTCTGTCATCCTTGTAGCATTTGGAAAAAAATATTTTCGGGGGTCAGGTGTTCGCGTGACGTCACCCGCGGTCATCTCGTTCACTATCAGTTTCGTTTGTCCGCCGCCACTCGGACCTGAGTGCCATTATATGCAAGTGCAACTTATCTTTTTTACCTTAATAAAAGATTGAACATACAGAGAGCATTAGATCGCTTTGCTATCTCTTTCCACATGCCATATTATGTTGACTGAGACGCATCCGGGAGCGGCTATGTCCGGAGTGTTTGCCTGGATTGCTGTGTCAGCTACACTGACTCTCGCTGTGTGACCTGTTTCAGGTCGAATTTGGGAGGTGAGAGGCCATCTGTGTGCAGTGGAGGGATCACGGACACCCATCTGAGATTTGTTTCCTGCGTGTTACTTGCACTTCAATTTGCTCGTTTATCTACACCAACACCACTTGTGTTTTTATCAATTTATGGACTCTTATGAATTGCGCAGCACTTTATTTACTGATGAAAAAATATTTCTTGTCACAGTATTTGCAGATGGCAGCTTTGCTCTCAGCAGAAAATACACTGTGGAAATGTTTCCAAAATATATATGTGTGTGTGTAGATTAGATATATATCTAGATAGATATATACACACACATTTTTATATATATATATATATATATATATATATATATATATATATATATATATATATATATATATATATATAAATAAACACATTTCTTAATCAGTTTATGCCAATATGTATGTCACATTTATTTTTACCAAAAAAAAAATAATCACACAACACACACATGAAAGACAAAGGGTTTCTAGCATATTTTAGAGGGTTAAATCAAGCACAAATCTGCAACTATCACAAAATTAGCATTACAGCAAGAATGAGTGGCAATAAAAATATGATTTAAATAAAATACCTATCCAAAATCATAAGCCAAGTGAAAAGAAATCTAAAGTTGCAAAATCATTTATCTTATAAAATATCAAGTATGCCTAGCTGACACATACTTTGCGTATAACAAAAACACATACATTTTCATCTTTACATTTATTATTTTTCCAAGTCTTAAAAGCCATACCGAACTCAGGAGGGAGGGGCTGGATGTGGGCGCTGGGTTAGAGCAGATGCAGAGACCGTGCTGAGCCCGCGCTGCACGAGTAGCTCTCCTGGACATGCTGCCGACCGGGGACGAGGCTGCATAGTCCGCCCTGGCTGACGAAGACGGAAGCCCGCCGCTCATCCCGACAGGAGACCGGCTCGTATGGGCATATATACATACAGCGAAGCCAGCAGAGGGAACCAGAGCGGAGCGGCTGTAGCACGCCGGGAACGGCAGAAAACAGCTGACGATCAGCGTTAACGTGATGTACGCTTCTGCCGGGATCTCCGGTGCCCTGTTGAAGAAGACACTGAGGTAAAATACACCCGGTTCTCCTGCTGGTTTGGCAGGACCAATTTGTATTGGAGGTGGAATCTGAATTTTGGGTGAGTCAGATGACCTAAACTTAAAAAGCAGACACTGCACACTTAGGAGAGCACTGCCGAATCACCTGATATAAATGACATGCTGCATTTAGAACATAAATAGACTGTGTAGTGTATGCTGGGACTACTGTTGTGACAGCTAGAGATTATAAAACATTGTGGACTGTCACCTTGTGAAAAAAGAGATATATATAAACGGCAATAAACCGGGCAAATTACTAGCGAGGGCCTTGAAAAAAAAAAAAAAGAAAAATACTAATTACATTGAGAAAACAAGGACAAAGTCTGGGGAAATTAGATATAGAACAGGTGACATTGCGAAAGCATTCCAGGAATTCTATGGAGAATTATACGCAATCAACATAAACAACTCACAAGAGACCAATAGAAATAAAAGAGAGAAAATCAAAAAGTTTCTAAAGGATGCGAGACTACCCAAAATAACAGAGAGCGATAGAACCATATTAGAGGCCCCTATAACAGAATATGAGCTTAAGAAAGCCCTCCAGGAAGCTCCAACTGGCAAAAGCTCTGGGCCCGATGGGCCGACTGTCCTATATTATAAAAAATTTCAGGACCTATTGATTCCCAAAATGTGCTCATACGTGAATGGGATAGGTGAGAAATGGGAGATGAGGAAAAAAGCACTAGAAACCAGTATTGCGATCATATTGAAAGAAGGAAAAGACAGCACGTTATGCTCGAGTTACAGGCCCATATCACTTTTAACCGTCGACACGAAAATATTCGCTAAAATTCTAGCCGATAGGATGAAACAGATAATGAGATTATCCACCCAGACCAGGTGGGTTTTGTACCAGGTAGAGAGGGGAGGGATAATGGCATCAAAATGCTACTGGTAGCCCAGAAAATCAAAGACAGTGGAGCCCCAGGTCTACTTCTGTCAATCGATGCTGAAAAAGCTTTTGACAGGGTAGACTGGGGCTTCATGTGGGATATTCTGGAGGAGATTGGACTGGGTGATAGAATGCTTAGCTGGATAAAAGCCTTATATATACACCCCACAGTGAGAGTGAAGACGAATGGAATTCTCTCTGAACCATTCAAAATGTACAATGGCACAAGATAGGGGTGCCCATTTTCCCCACTGTTGTTTGTGATGGCATTGGAGCCCCTTCTAGAGAACATAAGGCTCAGTCCGGATATTAGTGGGGTTAAAATAGGTGAAGAAGAGTATATATTAGCTGCCTTCGCGGATGACGTATTGTTTTATGTCACTCGCCCGAGGACTACTCTTCCGAACCTGTTAGCGATCATAAAAGACTATGGTAGACTGTCCAATTTCCAGGTTAACCTGACCAAGTCAGAAACGTTAGACATTAATCAAGGCAATGTAGGGGACAAGGCATATCAAAAGTCTTTCCCATTCAAATGGGGGATAAAAGAGCTCAACTACCTAGGAGTTATAATAACCATATCTAAAGAGTCATTATTCCAGCCGAACTTTATGTCACTCCTTAACGAGATCAAGACTGAATTAAATAGAATCTCACAAACCCAACTTTCATGGGGCGGAAGAATAAATTTATTCAAGATGACAATCCTGCCAAAAATAATTTACAAAATGCAAATGCTCCCAATCCTAATCCCTCAGATCTATTTTAATAGACTGCACAACATGTTCTTAAGATTCATTTGGAGAGGAAGAAAACCCCAAATAAATTTTACACAATTAACTAAAGATAAGAGGAAGGGAGGGTGGGGGGCACCCGACATTATGAGGCGATTGCCCTATCACGCATATTAGACTGGGTAAAAAATAATAAAGAAAAGCAATGGGTGAAAATAGAGAACAAAATGAGTGAAGTAGAATTGGGTAGGATAGTATGGATTCCACCACAGTGTAGAAAACTTAGCGCGGAAATAACGGAGATCACAAAACATACACTTCATACTTGGGATAACATGCACAAAAAGGAGCACTGGGAGTTTAACTCACCGTTAATTTCGCTTAAGGACACAGATTATTTTGCACCAGGGAAAGAAGATCTGTTTGGGAGGTGGATTTTGAAGGATGATGCCCAATTAAAAGACGTCATGAGACAGGGCAAGATGTGTACATTTCAAGAACTAAAAGCCCAAGATGAATGGTTTATCAGATTTATGGCGGTAAAGGCAGTTGAAACATTTTGTGGACTCACTCCCGCAGCCAATTAGGTCGATGGAGAACCTACTCCCCCTGGAGAAAATATGCTTGGAGAAAAAAGGGAGGGGGGGGGGGGGTGTCTCTAAGATCTATAGAGTACTCAATGAATTAGGGGGTGTGGTGAGTCCGATATATATCAATAAGTGGGAGAAGGAATTGGACATCAAGATTAAAGGACGGGAGGTGGGGTTGATTCTGAAAAGGGTGAACGCCACCTCGGTTAGCTGTAAGCTTTCAGAGATGAATTACAAGATTCTTGCAAGGATGTATATCACCCCTGATAGAGCACATAGAATCTAGAAGGAAACTTCGCAATTATGTTGGTGGGGTTGTAAAGAAATTGGGACAATGGCACACATATGGTGGCAGTGTCGGGAAATAAAAAAATACTGGGGGGAGATTAAGCAAATCATTCGCGAGATTACGAGCATTGACATCCCCGATGACCCCTGGGTGTGCCTACATCATGGGAGTAAAATCCCCATGAAGATGTATTTGAAATCGCTACTACCACACCTCCTTAACGCAGCCAAAAGTCTTATTCCTAGATATTGGCAAGATAAAAAGGAGACCTACAATGCGGGAGTGGTTCAACAAGATCAATGATATTTATTGTCTTGAATATTTGAGGTACAGTGAAGGGACGGAAATGGAAGTCTTCGAGGAGATATGGAGGGACTGGGTAAACTTTAAGTACTCACTCCAAGCAGCCGAGGTAATATCAATCTGTGAAAACGTGAAGAACAAGGATCGGATCAGATAGGAGTAATGGTAATAGGGGGAGGAGCCTGGAAGGAAAGAAGCAAAATGAGGGTTATACTGGGGGGGGGGGGGGGGGGGGAGATGGTATAGGAGGGTTGTTGGGGATAAATAATTTCAAGGGGTTGATTTGTATTTATCTTATCATGAGCAAATGGCTAATAAATACTGATGATAATGCCACAACGATGTGAATATGTAAAGGGACGAGATTGAACTGTAAAGTTGAAACTATAGCCCCAGAAAATACTTCGCTGAAGTGGCAAAAAAAAATAAAAAAAAAAAAAAAAAAAAAAAAAAAAGCCATACCGAACTCTGCTTGTTTTTTTGTCTGTGGGTGGCAGTTTACCAGCCAAAATAACTTGGACATCATCTTCAAACTATTTTAGAAACAACCCAATCTGGTAAATTATGAATGAGAACATTTGTGAACATAAAACCAGAATGCCCGAAAAATGACAAGAAGCTGAAAACACAGGCTTTGGAAATATTGAACAAGATGTCAATTAAAAACACCTGTGCTAATTTTGAGACGGAGTAAGATCCCTTTCACACATGCGGACCGTTTAGGTCCGCCTGTCAGTTTTTCAGGTGAACCTGAACGGACACTCCATTCACCTTTATGGAGCGACGGATGTCAGCAGTGACATGTCCACTGACATTCAATCCGCTAAACGCACACAGATGGAAACCCTACAAAGCATCTGTCTAGAACTAGGAAAAACCCCTAGGGGTGGGATTTTAAAGGCACTACCAAAACTAAGCATCTGTCTGGCGGATCAGAGGGGAGACGGACCTGTCATCTGCCAGCTTAGCGGGGGGATCAACGGATCAATTTCTGCTGAGCAAGCAGAGTCTGTCCAAAAGGACAGCCCCATGTGACAGGGGTTTTAGGGTAACTAGATGGACTGGACGGAAGGACTGTAGTCCTACATCAAAGAAACTTATGCCAACAGACTACTGTTCTGTGTGCTGACAATGAAGAGGATATTTGCCTCCTATGGTGAAAGGTCAAACAAGCAACGGGCAGTTGAAGTGGCCTGCATCAGTCGAGCAGCAAAGTCGAGCAGCAAAGTCGAGCATACGTCTTAAATGGGGGTTCCGGCTGCAATATTTTTTTTTCAAACATTGTAGCTGCTGACTTTTAATGAGGGCACTTACCTGTCCAGCAAGCCCGCGATGTCGGCCCCCCGAGGCCGATCTGTCCATCAGATCGGCTGCCGGCGCCTCCATCTTAACGAAGGGAAAGAGGCAGTGGAGCCTTGCGGCTTCACTGCCCATTTCCTACTGCGCATACGCAAGTCGCGCGGCGCTTTGTGAATGGCCCTGTGGTTTTCTGGGACACACAGTTCCCAGAAGGCAACAGGGCCGCTCGCTGAAGAGCAGGAAGCGCCATGGAATAGGAAGAGGCAGATTAGGAAGACTGCCTAGCAACAAGGGTTTCCGGTAAGTTAAAAAAAAAAAATTTTTTCCAATTTTTTTTTTTTTTTAAGATTTTTGATGCAATTTTTTATGTTAGGGTGGGGGGGGGGGGGTTGGTGGGGAGCAACTTGACCAGGAACATAGGCACACCAGGACCTAGTCACCTGAGGGGGGGCTAACTTGACCAGGAACATAGGGCACATCAAGACCTAGTCACCTGAGGGGGGCCCCCAACAACCACAATTTTTAAAGCTAAGGGAAACAAAACAAACATGATGAAGTGTACTCTTGCACTGTCAGAAACACAAAACTACTGAGGATGAGAGGGACCAACACAACGGACCAGTGTGAACACATACATAGAATTTAAAGGGTTACCTTTTTCTTGAGATTTTCTGAAAGGTGCCAATAATAGCCGACAATAAATGTATTTTAATTTAAATCCATGATATTAAAAGTCGAACACAATTATATATAAAAATATATATTTTTTTAAAAACAGTCATTTTCGGTTTCAGCGAATTTTCGGTTTCAGTAACAATTTCCTTTCGGTGCACCTCCACTAAAAAAAGAAAAAGAAAGCCAGACCCTTCCTACATTCATACCCCACAACATACACAGCTTACCCTATACCTATACAGTTTTGCATAAAGGTCATTCTGTCTGCTGATGCGCTAGTATACCCCTTTTATCTTGTAATAACTTTGGCAAATATAAGGACGGTCATTACCACCTTGTACAGATCGCATGGACCTTATCTTTCCTCTTAAACTTCATGGTAACTCGCTTGCTCTCTTATGTAAATCTTTCACTTAAGACCCCTTTTCACACTGAGGCGTTTTTCAGGCGATTTTGGGCTAAAAATAGCGCCTGAAAAACGCCTCCCCTGCACTGGGGTAATGCACTGGCAGCATATTAAAAAAGTTAGAGTAGGTTCTAACAGAAGCATCTATGTCAAGTAAGCGATCATTAACAGTTTTCTTGAATCACCAACACAGTTAGCCCTAAACTTAAAAATAAAACCCAACCTTCGAACAAAAAAAAAAAAAAAAAAAAAAAACAATGCTTATTGCTACTGGAACCCCAACAACTCTTCAACTACTCTTGCCGTTAATGGTGACCCAGTTTTACAAAAGTAAGATATATGCACAAGTTACTCAGACAACTTATCACAGAATTGGAAATAAATTATCCCTACAGTTAAAGTGGTTGTAAAGGCAGAAGGATTTTTTTTTATTTTCATGCATTCTATGCATGAAGATCAGGGTGGATATAAATCAATTAAAAAAAAAAAATTTTTTTTTTTTTTTTTTAATTTAAAATCAGATTTTTTTTTTATTTAAATCAATTTGTTTGATTTTTATCAAATTCAATTTTAATAAAATGCTTTTGGAGTAAAAATCTATCTAAAGATAGTTTTCTATTTAAGATACAGTAATAATTTAGTTTATTCAGCATGAAATGGAGGTTATGTAGCATGAGGCTGTATATTCTGCAATATTTATATTTTTCTGGTAAACTCATTCAATGAATCAAAGCTCTGCAAGCTGAGATAACATGCACTGTTATTGATGCATTCAAACAATTTCATAGTAACCATGAGATAAACCAAAGTTCAGGCATATTCCTTTATCCCATCGTTTTGCAAATCTATGCACTCTACAAACTGTATGATTGAATCCGTTTGGATTTTGCCGTTTTACTAACCTGACAGCTTATTATTCTAAATAGAAAACCTTCATTTTGTTTGCAAATATTAAAGACCCTAACTACCAGCAAGATTTAAAGAGCACCTGTCATTTCAGATCCATCATGGCAGTGCTTGTTAATGGGCAACCACTCACCTGCTGCCACAACATCCCTCACCTCATTGTGTCCCTGCCGCATCACCAGCCGTCCCATTAAAGCGAATAAGACTATCGGTGAGTAAACAGCGCGTCAGAGGAGGAGCCGCTGTGGGACAGAGATGATAGTGGCTCTTTAAAAATTATGATTTAAATCAAGTTGACTTAAATGAAGCATTTTTACTAGCGATTTAAATCGTGCTGTTCCATTTTCGTCCAATCTCCCCAAAGATCAGCAGGGCTCCAACAGGTCCCTCCCGCTTAGTGAGCAGAGACGGACCTGTCAACTGCCGGCTCAGCGGAGATCAGCGGAGCAAAGCGTCACTATTTTTAGTGGCGCAGTCCTTTCTGCGGCGCTTTTTGGCTGCTATCGGGGCCAAATGGACAACACTGATATGATATAATATAAACAATCCAGAATAGTCAGGCAGGATATTTATTACTACATTATGGAAGAAAAAAAAACACCATAATGTAGTAATAAATATCCTCTTTATTAAAAAAGGTACTTACAGGCAAATATGAATAAGGGTCCGTGTACACTGGGCTTAAAAAAAGGCCAGTTCCCTTGGCAAGAAAAAAACGCTTACAAAGTGTCTTTGTACAGACATTTAAGGAGCTTTTGGTGGGTTTTTGCCTCTAAACACTGAGCTTAACCACTTAAGAATTGCGCTATAGCCGAATGACGGCTACAGCGAGGACCTGCTTTGCCAGGACTACGTCCATAGACGGTGTCCCATGCACGAGCAGCCTGCGCGCCCCCTGCAGGGCGCGCTCTGTGTGCCTTGCCTGATCACAGATCGGAGTAAGGGGTCGATCGCGACCCCTTACCACATGATCAGCTGGTAATTGGCTATTTTTTCTCCTCGCGCTAACAGGGTGAGGTAAAAAAAAAAAAAGTCGTTCACCGGCGGCCGTGAGAGGGACATCAGTCCTGATCACGGCAAGTTGCTAAAGATCCTCAGTGCCCACCTGTGCCCCCTGCCAGTGCCACCTAGCAATAGGCAGCAGTGCCACCTACCAGTGCCCACAGCGCCGCCTTATCTGCCCCATCTGTCAAGCCTTAACTGTGCCCACCAGTGCCGCCTATCAGTGCCCACCAGTGCAGCCTCATCAGCGCATATCAATGAAGGAGAAATCTGTTTGCAAAATTTTAGAACAAACTTTCCATCTTGTTTTGTTTGTTTAGCAAAAAATAAAAATCCCAGCTGTGATTAAATACCACCAAAAGAAAGCTCTATTTGTGGGCAAAAAAAAAAAAAAAATCTCATTTGGGCACAGTTGTATGACCGCGTAATTGTCATTCAAAGCGCGTCAGCGCTGAAAGCTGAAAATTGGTCTGGGCAGGAGGGGGGTTTAAGTGCCCAGTAAGAAAGTGGTTACCGTAGGCGTAGAACACGCACTTTTTTCCCCGATCACCTGCGATCCTGAGCTGACAGATGTTCAAAATCGCCGTCCGCGATTTGAAAATGGCGCCGCCGGCGCCGAAATACACAGAGCCGGTCCTCGGCTCTTCTCGGCCACTTTCGGCTTCACTCGAGCGCCGCCCGAACCTAGCCGAGTGTACTCGGCTAGGTTCGGATAGCTCCGCTCACAGTCACGCCCATCCCGGGCAGGACTACGAGTGGAGCCGAAAGTGAACGAGAGCCGCCGAGAAGAGCCGAGGACTGGCTCTGTGTATTTCGCTCCGGCGACGCCATTTTAAAATCACGTTCGGCGATTTTGAAGCTCAGGATCGCAGGGGATCAAACTGCGAGCTGCAAGGCTGCACCGGGGCAAGGCTGCACTGATGGGCATTTAAATGTAAGTTTTTTTTCCCTTCAACTTACCTCCTAAAAGTTTTTTTTTCCTTAAAATTCCCTCCTAAATTGGGGTGCGTGTTATACGCCGATAAATACGGTAAATATGCCTCTAAATGTCCTAATGTGCATTAACACATAGGATGACACTGAGCTGCTTCTACAGGCAACAAAACTCCTGTAGCAGAAGCGATTTTTAAGCCCAGTGTGCATGGACCCTTAAACGAATGCAGCAAATGTTTCCCTCCAGTCAGCAAGCAAGATCATGTCACCGTTAAAGCTCCACCCTACGCAGTTTGTCATGACCCATGTCATCCAAGGGCACAGGATTAGCAGTCATACAGTACTCAGACTCTATAAAGCAGTTCCAAACACCTGTCTTCAGGACCCACCAACAGGCCAGATTTTAGGTATTGCCTTCTCTAGATGTAGACTAGAAAACTGCAATCACTGAGCAGCAAATTTTATCACCTGTGATGCATTTCAATTATCTTACAAACCTGGCCTGTTAGCGGGTCCTGAGGACAGGAGTCGAGAACCACTGCTATAAAAGATTGCTAATGAACTACAGCAATTCACACATAGAGTCGGCAATGTAAACAACTGTGGCTGCCATATTGTTTAATCCCACCAATATGTCCGCATAAGAGAACCTTCCAAAAAAAAAAAATATATAACAAAAAAGAGCAATCAACAATATTAGGTTCTATATATATATATATATATATATATATATATATATATATATATATATATATACACACACATATACATATACACACACACTTAAGGCTGTTGCCATCTTGCATTAAAAAAATGATATGGTATACCCATTCAAAAATAGCTGTCCATTAACTAAATCCATAAATAAAATAATGTGAACGAAATTCAATCCACAAAGAATACAAAATATTAAATACGAAGAACAAAAATATAAAAATATAAAGAAGCATATCTTAAACTGGTAGTAAAGGCTGAGAAAACATTTTCAGCAAACAGGCCAGTGGCTGACACCATATTTGCAGTTGCCTTCCGATTATACACACACAGACGTTTTAACAGCGGCTTTTTTTTGCTGCTTAAGAACACCACTCCATGTTATTCAAGGGGCTCATACACACCATGAAGTTTTTGAGCTGTAACAGGCATGGTCGTTTTTAAGCGCCAAAAAGAAAAAAAAAAAAAAAAAAAAAAAAAAGAAACCCAAGGACCAGTGCGTTTGTAGGCTCCAGTGCTAGTACTGTTTTGACGCTGACAAAAGCTCAAAAATGCGCATTACCGCTATACAGACGTTTTTTCGTGTCAGCATTTTTAAGCTGTAAAAATGTTTATGTGGGTAATTTGGGAGTGGAAAATAGCAGAGGTATGGTTTTTTCTTTTTAAAAAACATGCCTTAGCGTTAACGCTTGCAAACGACATTAAACACGCATTGATGTCAAATCAGAAAGGTTAAAAAATTGCGTTAACGCTGCTTTGTTTCCCAGGTGTGGTTACTAGCTTTACAGCCCGTTTTTTAAAATGTATGAGGCCTAAAAGGTTAACCAAGCCTCATTTTCATACATCATTGCCTTGGTGACAAAACTCCACCAGCCAATAAGAATACACATATGTCCTATGTGTTGCTCGTGAATGTCACTGATCACACCTGTGACATAGCTGGTCACATGGGGTGTTTCAAAACACAGGGATTTCAATCCAGTGGCATTATGCTATTGGAGGCACGTCATATAGATGCATAGACTGATGGCACGCTGAGGGTGTCGTCAGTGGGGGACGTCACTGACACAAACATCAGGCGGTATCTCCTAAACGGAGCAGTTTATAATACTTTTGAGGCCACTTACATGTAAGTGATTTTACAATGCCACAAGTTTGGGCAGGGGAGTTTACTACCACTTTAAGTGTTAAAAAAAAAAAATAATCATGATCCATCTATGGCCAGATTTAACCCCTTCCCACCAAGCGTACACAGGTGTGCGGCCTCGGCTTTCGGGGGTTATACCGGGACGATGACCGCAGCTGAAGGCATCATCCTGGTACCATTTTTTTTTTTTTTTTTTTTTTTTTTTTTTAGAGTCGGCGATAGGCTTTCCAGGGATAACAGCCGAGGCGGCTAAAAGCTGCTCAGCTGTTATACCGGAGGAGTGGGAGGGGACTTCCCCACTTCCGCCGCTTTCAACGGGCTTTCCGATCCACCGGGAGACCCGATCGACAATCCGCCACCTCCGGCGGCTAAGGACAGACTGGCACAAAGCCGGAAATAGCTTTGTTCCAGTCTCCTGATTGTAAACACAGAAGCGATGTCATGAGGTCACTTCCCGTTTACTTGGCTGCCAATGGCGCCGGTTTAAAAAAAAAAAAACACAGTATTCAGTATATGTACACAGGGTTGTTTATAGTCATTTCTAGGCAGCTGAGTTTAGAGGCTTTTTTTGGAACGCAAAAAAAAATTGGTTCAGACGCTGAGTTTAGAGGCATTTCAAGAGCCAAACTCTTCTAAACGCGGCTAATCACAGTAACTCGCATTTAGCCGCGTTTCGTTTACAGGCGTTTTTCATTTTTGGCTATATTGGAAAAAAAAAAAAAAAAACTTTAACGCTTCTAAACCAAAACACAGCAAAACGTGGGTAACTATCGGTCAAGTTAAATCGTTCAGCAGAGTTTGAAAAAACGTCCTGTGTACATGAAGCCTAAAGAACTTCTTTAAAACAATTAAGGATGAGATGAGAACCAATGACTCCTTCTCCCAATTTGAGGCCATGTGTCTACATAAAGAGGGCTCAAACCACTTACTCTAAATTATATAAACTCCTACTTGAGAAATTGACCACTAAGTCCCCTATTACGTTAAAGGATGGGAGAAGGAATTGGGCAAGGAACTCTCGGATAGTAGCATTGAGAAAATTACATTGGTACCACACACTTTTGTGAGTTCTAAAACCCAGGAGTGTTGTTTAAAAGGTTTGTCTAGGTGGTATAGAGTCCCAGTCAATTTGTCCCGCATATTTCATACAATTTCGGACCTATGCTGGAGGGGCTGTGGACAGAGATGCTCCTTTTTACATTGATTGTGGGAGTGTCCTGTCAGATATTTGGATTGATGTCCCTAAGGTGATTCATAAGATGCCAATGCCAGATAACAGATGATCCTCAACCTAGGCTTTTTTTATGATACCGCTAAATCGGTGGGGTCCTATAAACGCACCTTGATGCCTCACCTCCTCAATGCTGGTAAGAGCCTTATCCCACGTCATTTGATGTCCCTGGCAGCACCTACTATTATGCCCCATACACACGGTCGGATTTTCCGACGGAAAATGTGTGATAGGACCTTGTTGTCGGAAATTCCGACCGTGTGTAGGCTCCATCACATATTTTCCATCGGAATTTCAGACACACAAAGTTTGAGAGCAGGCTATAAAATTTTCCGACAACAAAATCCGTTGTCAAAAATTCCGATCGTGTGTACACAAATCTGACGAACAAAGTGCCACGCTTGCTCAGAATAAATAAAGAGACAAAATCTATTGGATACTGCCCCGTTTATAGTCCCGACGTACATGTTTTATGTCACCACGTTCAGAACGATCGGATTTTCCGACAACTTTGTGTGACCGTGTGTATGCAAGACAAGTTTGAACCAACATCCGTCGGAAAAAATCCATGGATTTTGTTGTCGGAATGTCTGATCAATGTCCGACCGTGTGTACAGGGCATTAAGGAATGGTTGTTGAAGGTGCATTTGTTTTTATGGAGGCGGAGGAACGGAAGCATCAATGTGCAGACATTTACCCGAAATTCTATAAAATGTTGGGCAATTGGGATAGAAGTTTGTTCCTCTGACAGGTATAAACAACTCACGCTATAGGTATGGAGTACTGCAGAGCTGTTCTGATCTTTTTATCTGAAGCTGACCAGGACATTTCTGATATACACGGTTATTTTATTTTTGTTGTCTTTATTATCTACTTTAACCGCTTGCCGACCGCCACACGAACATTTACGCCGGCAGAATGGCACGGACAGGCAAATGGCCGTACAGGTACAGCCCTCTAAAATTTGCCACCATGTGGTCGCACGCACGAGCTCCGTGAGTGTGATCGCGGGTCCCGTGGACTCGATGTCCGCTGGGATACCCGCGATCGTCACACGGAGAGGAAGAACGGGGAAATGCTGATGTAAACAAGCATTTCCCCATTCTGCCTAATAACACTGATAATCGGGAGCAGTGATCAGTGTCGTGTCACACGAAGCCCCCCCCCCACAGTTAGAATCACTCTCAGGGACACACTTAACCCCTGCAGCGCCCCCTCCTGGTTGGCCCCTTCACTGCCAGTCACATTTACACAGTAATCAATGCATTTTTAATCACAATGATCACTGTATAAATGTGAATGGTCCCAAAATAGCCCCAAAAGTGTCCGATTTGTCCGCCATGTCTAAGTCACGATAAAAAAAAAAAAAAAAAAAAAAATTTAATAAAAATGCCATAAAAACTATCCCCTATTTTATAGGCACTATAACTTTTGCGCAAACCAAACGCTTACTGCGATTTTTTTTTACCAAAAATTAGGTAGAATACTTATCAGCCTAAACTAAGAAACAAAAAAATGTTTTTTTTTTCTTGGGGGGGATGGGATATTTATTATCGCAAAAAGTAAAAAATATTGCGTTTTTTTCAAAATGGTCCGGGGCTTAAGTGGTTAATAATTTGGGAGTTAGAGGGGTTGTTTCCCCCACCTGTCACCACATTTTTGGTGACCACACATTATGCTTATTTTTATTTTCTGCATTTCCCACCTATCCTTGACTCTAATACACACACACCTTTACTGAAGCAGCAGTTCTATCCCTCCCAAGATGCCAGGTTTTTTTTTTAGGAAATAAAAATGGTGATCATTGTACTATGTGATATGGTATTGGTGCAGTGGTTTTTCAAACGCAATTTTTGGGGAAAATAAATTTTAACCACTTCAACCCTGGAAGGATTTGCCCCCTTAATAACCAGGCCATTTTTTGCGATGTCACTGCGTTGCTTTAACAATTGCGGTCGTGCGATGTTGTACCCAAACAAAATTGACGTCCTTTTTTTACCCACAAAAGGCACTTTCTTTTGGTGGTACATGATCACCTCTTTTTTTTGCGCTATAAACAAAAAAAGACCAACAATTTTAAAAATATACATTATTTTTTACTTTCTGCTATAATACATATCAAAAAAAATAAAAAATAAAAATATCTATCTATATATCTCAAGGGGTTAAGTGTGTTCCCTAGGTGTGTTCTAACTGTAAGGGGGATGGGCTTACTGGAACATGACAGATCCCTGTTCCCGGCCACTGGAAACAATAGATCTTGGTCAAGTTATCTGTCAGGATGGGGAATCGCCTTGTTTACATAGGCAGTTCCCAGTTTAGCTTCTCCTGAACACTATCGTGGGTCGCTGGCAGACAGAGTCGTCGGTTCGCGCAGGAGAGCCGACCTGCCGCATATCTGCATGAGCAGGTCAGCAAGTGGTTAATGAATTTTAAAAAATATATAGAAATGGGCGAGCGCCAGGAGGTGGGAGGGTTGTGGTGTTACGTTCCCTCCCGCCTGCAAAAAACAAAACCGGGGTTATGGCTGATATCTTTAGCCATAATCCCGGTAAACATATATACATATTGCAGTCGGCAATTGGTTAAAGTAAATCTTTACATAACCCAATATAAAAACACTACACTGTGGCACAGTGCGTCCAGCAGTAAACACCACAGGTCAATCATTGGCTGTGTGTACAGCTGGGAAAAGCTGCAGCCGCCAGCAACCGTCATCACAGTGAATGGGTCCGCACCTAACCACGGCAGGAATAAGACGATTCCTGCCGCTATAATTCACACCTGCCTAAATCGACAGTGTGGCTGCAGCTTTCCCATTTTCTTCTTGAAATGTTGGTATTCCTTCTCATGTTGGTAAGCTGTCAAAGGTGGACACTGACATTCTGGTAAAGTTGTGAAATTTATCATCAGGCTAGGTACTGAGGTTCAGATTTCCTCAGATCAGGGCAAAACATCCCCTAGTAAGATGATGGGATGTTTGGGGAAGGGGATGTACACATCTTCGCTTCATTTGCCTCTTTCCGCCAATCTACCTCAAGCAGGCACACAATTGTAAACACTAGCTTTGCTCTGCACTCCATTTCAAAGGAGGTGCCCGAGGTATAGGACGTTTGAACACTACGACGCACCTATACTCATTTACAAAACTGCACCTATCTGTAGGAAATAGTTCAACTTTTTCCAAGCATAGATTACTGGTGTTTTTAGGAGCTATCAGATACAAATGTCCGTGTGAATGTAGCCTAATGCTCTGTTCACAATACAGGCAAGGTTTCCGCATGTCGTGTGTAGGGTAGAGGTGCGCATCTTTACTGGCCTCACTATTCTATTCGACAACGATTATCATGTCAACGCATTGATTAGATTCCGCAAAGCATCACAATTACTGTGCATTCACAGTCAGGAGAACGCCATTTTTTTTTTATTTTATCTGTTCCAAAAAAAAAAACCACACAAACACACACACACAGCAACACTCCCTGCATATACCAAAGTCTAAACACAGCAGAAAAATTTAGTGGAGCTCCAGGCTACCCCCCAAAATACTACAAGAGAGGGTCAGAGAAGGCAGACATGCTACAAGAGAAGGTAAATTGGGTATTTGGCGCTCCAGGAGGCAATGACCTTAGTTTGTATTAATGAACATTTGATTAGTCAGGCTTTAGGTAAAAACAAAGTTGAACCACGGTAAGGGGTGATTTAAAAAGGAGGCAGCCATCCTCAGTGTCTCCAGCAACTCTGCAAAACATATCAAAGAAACAGGGGGGGGGGGCGCCTCTGTTTAGTATTAAAACAGTACCATTTATTGCACAAGATTAAAAAACACTTACAAGGTAGAGCTGCACGATTCTGGCCAAAATGAGAATCAGTTTTTTTTCTTAGAATAAAAAGATCACGATTCGCACATGTAAAATCTTTACTGGTTAGATTTTTTTTTTTTTTTAATTCGTTAAGGTAATTTTTTCCAAAAAAATTGCATTTGAAAGACCGCTGCGCAAACACAGTGTGACACTTGTACCCTCCCCTCGCAGCTCATTTCCCGAAGCAAACTCCCTGCTTCCCACAGATGTGATGAGAACTGCAGTGATCTGTGTTTGTCAGTGCCGAGCAGCGCCCGTCTATCAGGGAGATGACAGCTACAGATCCTGAGCAGGGGGAAAGCTTGGGTGGGGGCTGCATGCCTCCTGAGACTACATCATACAGTGAGGGGGGGGGGCAGCATGGGCTGTTTCATTCCAGCCATGACACTTCTGTGGAGGGCGGGGGAGGAGTCCAGATGACGTCACGCACAATCGCGATTAAACTGCATTCCAATCATTTTCAACACCCCTAGTGTAGGGTAGCCTAATCATTTCAATAGGATGCTCTACATGTGGGAAAATGTGCAAAAGAAATCCCTGACCCTTTTTCAAAATCGCTGCACTAGAATGCGTTTTGGTGCACGCATAAGGAAATAATGCCACGGCCATGCTAAAGCGTGTTTGTGTGTGTCAGGAAAGCACGCAATTTTGGGGCAATAAAAACATGTGGTACTGGGGCTGTAAAAGCATGGCCCAATCCATGCTAAAACTTTTACACATACAGCCTTCAGCAACCTATGGGAGTCATAGGCCATTTAGCTATTTGGCCATCAGGCTAAGGGCTCATGCACAATACAACCCAAAAAAACATTTTTTTTTTTTTACAGGCATTTGAGAAGAATCTTGCGCTTTTTTTTGCTCCTGCGCACCTTTTTTGAGCTTCAAGCTCCTTTGAGCAGAAGCTTTTTTTTTTTCCCCCTTTTCACAAACCCTCCTAGATAGCATTTTCTTAACCACTGTACAAACAAAACAAAAAGCTGGATAAATGTTTTCAAGCTTCTTTTAGCTCTTGAGCTTTGAGCTCTTTGGGGCACTAGCTCCCCTTAAAAATGCAAGTTTGATGGGGGTTTTTTTCTTCCTGAAGGAACATATGCCTGAAAAAGCCAGTGCAAATGGACACATTGGCTAACATGGAGGGGAGTGGCATGGAGGCAAAAAATATAAAAGAGCTCAAAAGCCTATAGGAGCTGCTTCTTTGAGCTGCAGTGTGCATGAGCCCTAAAACCTTTTGTTTTGAATAAACCAAACACTGGACACCATTAAACAGCCCAACCTGCAGCATGGTGGTGTCAGCATCACACTTCTGGGCAACAGACAGTGGAGCACCACCCAAAAAGGGAAGTTCCGCTTTAAGTACCCCTTCCCCTGCCACATTAGGCATGCAATTTTTTTTTTTGGGGGGGGGGGGGGGGGGCGGGTACCTAGTTTTCACAAGTACCCGCTCACACTCAGATCGCCAAAGTTCTCAACACCCCCTCCCTGCAGTCACAGATGCAAGAACACTGCCAGACCATTGAGAAGGTGCAGTCAACTCAAGTATGCACAGTGGGCACCCAGCTGTGAAGCCACAACCTCTCACATCCGGGTGCCCATAGTTGAGATGCCAGGCAGAGAAGAGGGAGAGAAGGGACAGCTCGGATCATGGGACAGGTGAGTGTTTATTAACCGGTTCCCGACTCACGCGCGCCGTTGTACGTCGGCAGAATAGCACGGCTGGGCAAATGGGCGTACCCGTACACCCCTTTGAATTTGCCGCGGTGCCATTGCGTGCGCGCCGGCCGCTCCACAAGTCGGATCACTGGTCCAGCGGGGACATCCGCGATCGCCTCACGGAGAGGACGCACGGGGAGATGCTAATGTAAACAAGCATCTCCCTGTTCTGCCTAGTGACCGTGTCACTGATCTCTGCTCCCTGTGATCAGGAGCAGAGATCAGAGGACGTGTCACACATAGCCACATATACACACACACACACACACACACACACACACACACACATATCCATAAAAAACTATCCCCTATTTTGAAAACGCTATAACTTTTGCGCAGACCAAACACTAATTACGATTTTTTTACCAAAAATATGAAGAATAATAATACGTATCGGCCTAAACTGAGGGGAAAAAAATGTTTTTTTAAATAATTTTTGGGGGATATTATAGCAAAAAGTAAAAAATAATGCGGTTTTTTCAAAATTGACGCTATTTTTTTGTTTATAGCGCAAAAAATAAAAACCGCAGAGGTGATCGATTTACCACCAAAAGAAAACTATTTGTGGGGAAAACAAAGGAGGTCAATATTGTTCGGGAGCCACGTTGCACGAGCGCACAATTGTCAGTTAAAGCGACGCAGTGCCGAATCGCAAAAAACACACTGGTCAGGAAGGGGGTAAATTCTTCTGGGGCTAAAGTGGTTAAAAGTCAGCCGCTACAGTTTTTCTAGCTGCTGACTTTTAAACTTTTAGCCCGGGTTCACACTAACGGGCTGCGGATCGCACAGGAACGCTGTGCGTCCCTGTTCCCCGTTTCAGGGACGAATCAGGGCCGATTCTATGCCTGAATTCGGCCCTGAAACGGAGCCAAAGACGCACAGCGTTTTTGTGCAGTGTGCTCCGCAGCCGCCCCAGAGATATGTGAACCGGCTCCATAGGGAGCCAGTCACATTCTCCTGCTATGCGAATTAGATGTGGGGAAACCCACATCTAATTCGCATAGGTGTGAACCCGGCTTAAACACAAAAACGACTGGAGCTCCTCATTGAAGTAAAAATAAAAGTAGTATACAGAAAAAAACCTAAGGTAAAACCCAAATCCGTCAGCAAGAAACCCAGGGAAAGGATTGTTCTTCCAGCAAGTCAAGAACCCCAAACCTAAAGCCAAAACAATAACAACAATAATCTGGACTCAACCAAGTAGAGGATTTATGAATAAACTTGAAAAAGGCTGTTCACATTCATAATACCCATGCAACCTTAAAGAGCTGGAGCTGTTTTGCAGAGAGGAACAAATATTACAGTGTTCAAATGTGCAACGTTGATAACAGACTGATCGACGCAAACTCAGGGCTGAAATTGCTGCCAAAAGGCACATCTACTAAATACGGATATGATGAAATAATAAGCAAAATTACACATATTATGCAGTCGGTCACGATCAGCAGCACAACAGTTTTTGTGCCCCCATCTGTTGCCCCAGGCTGCAGATCCATTATTTTTCCACTTGTTGAAATCACCCACACTGCGACACAGACAACACTAAAAAGCCAAGAGGAGTTCCGAACCTCTCACTTTTTATAAGACCTCAAAAGCAGTTTTGACTTAAAGTAGAACTTTAGTCAGAAAATGAAGTCTTGATAGCTATACAGGCGGTCCCCTAGTTACAAACATACGACTTACAAACGACTCCTACTTACAGAGGGAGACAACAGGAAGTGAGAGGAAATCTACCCCTAGGAAAGGAAATTCTCTCCTGTAAGAGTTATTATGGGAAAAAAGGTGTCTCCACTGATGCTTTATCACCAATCCTTGTTCCCACAACAACCCAAAATTTTCAAAATCCAATTGTCATAGGGACAGAAAGTGAGGTGAAAACTTCTGAACAGAAACACAGGCAGCAAAACAAACATTACAGGGGTGTTAACCATTCCCTATGTTATCCAAAAAGCTTAAAAAATTTACCTGTCCGACTTTTTTGTAACCCGGGGACCGCCGGTATCTGTAAAAGGTGCTACCCTGAAGTGATGTAAAACATTAACACCCTGCTCTGCACATGCTCAGTTGCCTTCTATTTTTAGGCACTGTGCTGAAAATCAAAGAGTAGAGACCAATCTGCTGAAAGACTAAAGCCTTACTACTGCTCAGAGGCTCTGGGCTTCAGCAAAATGGTAGCCGCCAGGAAGAAGAAACAGGAACATTGCTGGAGGCAGTTTACAGCACACACCGACTTTGGTAGCATAATTATTTATGCAGAATGTATGTTCCTTGCTAAAGTACTTTTTTTTTTTTTTTTTTTTTTTTTTTTATACAACGTTATGGGTAAAGTTCTGCTTTAGACCCCTTTCACATTGAGGTTTTTCAGGTGCTTTTGGGCTAAAAATAGCACCTGAAAAACAGCGCCCCTTCAGTCTCAGTGTGAAAGCCCAAGTGCTTTCACACTGAGGCGATGCGCTGGCAGGACGTTAAAAAAACTCCTACAAGCATCATCTTTGGAGCGGTGAAGGAGCGGTGTATACACCGCTCCTGCCCACTGAAATGAATGGGCAGGGCCGCTGAACCGCCAGCAAAACCCCACTGCAGCGGTGCTTTGTGAGTCCTTTTAAACCTTTTTTGGCCACTAGCGGGGGGGTTAAAAGCACCCCGCTAGAGGCCTAAAACCTCCGCAAAAACGACAGTAAAGCGCCACTTTACCACCGATGCCCCAGTGTGAAAGCAGCCTTAAAGTGGTTGTAAAGGCTAAAGGTTTTTAACTTAAGCACTTGCCAACCAGCCAGAGTACCTATACTGCGGCAGGTCTGCTCTATTGCGCAAAAACGACATACATGTACATCGTTTCATGTGATACTGTAAGCGTGCGTGCGGGGTCGGCGGACTATGTCCGCCAGCCACCAGCTTTTGCGCCACAGAGGCAGAATGGGGATCTGCCTATGTAAACAAGGTGGATCCCTGTTCTGACGGGACAACTCAGAGCTGCTGTTCCTAGTGATCAGGAACAGCGAACTCTCTGTTGTCCCAGTGAGCCCATCCTCCACAAAGTTAACATAACCAGGGAACAAAGTTAACCCCTTGATCGCCCGCTAGTGTTATCCCCTTACCTGCCAGTGTCATTTATACATTGATCAGTGCATTTTTTTTTTTATTTATTTTTTTTTTTTTTAGCACTGATCACTGTAATGTCACTGGTCCCCAAAAAGTGTCACTTGGGGTCAAATTTGTCCGCCGTAGTCCCGCTAAAGATCACAGATTGCCACCATTACCAGTAAAAACAAAAAAAATAAAAAAATAAAAATTTTAAAATTCCATAAATCCCCTATTTTGTAGACACTAACTTTTGTGAAAGCAATCAATATATGCTTATTGCGATTTTTTTTAAACAAATATGTAGCAGAATACATATTGGCCTAAACTGATGAATACATTTGTTTTTTTTTTTATATTTTTTTTTGGATATGTATTATAGCAGAATGTAAATTATATATTTTTCTTTTTCAAAATTGTCGGGGGTTTTGTTTATAGTGCAAAAAATAAAAACGCAGAGGTGATCAAATACCAAAAGAAAGCTCTATTTGTGTGAAAAAAAAAAAAAGACACATCAGGTTTGTTTGGGTACAAGGTTGCACGACCGTGTAATTGTCAGTTAAAGCAGGGGTCTCAAACTTGCGGCCCTCCAGCTGTTGCGAAACTACAAGTTAAAGAGACAGAGTGCGTATCGCAAAAAATGGCCTTGTCATTAAGGGGGTAAATCCTCCTGGGCCTGAAGTGGTTAATGCATTAGGGCATGGGTGCTCAACCTGTGGCCCTCCAGCTGTCGCAAAACTACAAGTCTTATCATGCTTGTAATGCCTCATGGGACTTGTAGTTCCACAACAGATGGCTGGCCACAGGGCTCTCTCTCGTAAACCCGATAAGAGGAGGATTGAGGCTGCTCTGTAAATCTGTAAGGTGAACTTGCACTGGACCCCCTCCCCATCACACCCAGTACCTGAGGCCAGCAATCTCCTGCACTGACAGACACAAAAATATGCTAGACAGCCACACTCCAAAAATTCACCTTTTTTTTTTTTTTTTTTTTTATGAAATAAAAGACAGAGGTCCAAAGCATCCAAGTACACATGTACCAACACGTATAGCTAATGCATTTCACACCAAAAGGTGCTAAACAGCTATGATTAACCACTTCCCTACCTGCCCATTGTCATGACGTCCATATGGGATCTCCCATGCTGGGCTGGTGTCATATGACGTCCTCTGCTTCCCAGGGGTATATGGGAGGCGCGCAACAGAGGAGCCGATGCACGTTCCCGGCGCCCGCGAGTCCGCCTGGCACACGCAATCACCCGTTACAGAGCAGGACCGCTGATCTGGGTGTAAACACACAGATACACGTCCTGTCAGGAGATAGGAGACTGATCGTGTGTCCATACCAAGTATGAACACCGATCGGTCTACCCCTAGTCAGTCCCCTCCTCCTGCAGTTAAAATGATAAAAATTTCATTTGGGTACAGTGTTGCATGACCACACAATAGTCATTCAAAATGTTACAGCGCTGAAAACTGAAAATTGGCCTGGGCAGGAAGGGGGTAAAAATGCCCTGTATTGAAGTGGTTAAGCACCTTTTGGTGTGAAACACTTTAGCTATATATGTTGGTACATGTGTACTGGATGCTTTGGACCTTTTTTTTTTATAAAATAAAAAAGGTGAATTTGTGGAGTGCGGCTGTCCAGCATATTTTTGTTTCTATGCCACTGTTGCAACAAGAGCAGACACCCATCTCAACTCAGACAGCCGATTTGAGGAGAGGTAATTGTCTTAGAGCGGTGATCTTTTGTTTCCTGCGCCGACACATCGGATTGCCACTTTACGGGTACAGGGATTTATAATCCCCGCGACCTTCTCTACTCTTCTCCAGCGCTGAAAGGAAGGGCTACGTGGGTTCTGATTGGTCGTGCCGTCACACCAATTAGAATGCCTCCAACACGTACCTTTACAAGGTACATCTAGGAGATAAAGCCGAGGGGGATTTCTGATCCCCGGACCGGTAAAGCGGTTTTACAATGTGTCAGTGTGGAACATAGCCAGCCTCAGGTACTGCGGGATCAGGTGCAATGGGGAGGGGGTCCAGTGTAAGTTCACCTTACAGATTTTTCTGTAAAGGTGAACTTACCCTTTAAGTGGCTATAATGCTAGTGAGAGAAAGCATTTTTTTTTTTTGCTCATAGTTCTACTTGCTGCATCAGTGGCATCTTAGGTGTGTAATAAGATGTATATTTAACCACTTCAGCCCCGGATCATTTGGCTGCCCAAAGACCAGAGCGTTTTTTGCGATTCGGCACTGCGTCGCTTTAACTGACAATTGCGTGGTCGTGCGACCTGGCTCCTAAACAAAATGGACACCCTACTGACCTCACAAATAGAGCTTGCTTTTGGTGGTACCTGATCACCTCTGCAGTTTTTATTTTTTGCGCCATAAACAAAAAAAGATAGACAATTTTGAAAAAAAAAAAAAACGCATTATATTTTACGTTTTGCTATAATATATATCCCCACAAAATATATAAAAACATTTATTTTCCTCAGTTTAGGCCGAAAAAAAAATTGTAATAAGCGTTTATTAATTGGTTTGCACAAAAGTTATAGCGTCTACAAAATAGGGGATAGTTTATGGCATTTTTATAATTTTTTTTTTACTAGTAACGGTGGCGATCTGTGATTTTTATCGTGACTGCGACATTATGGCAGACAGATCGGAAACTTTTGCCGCTATTTTGGGACAATTCACATTTATACAGCGACCAGTGCGATTAAAAATGCATCGATTACTAGAGGTCAACCGATATGGGTTTTCCTCTAGCCGATGCCGATATTTAGAAATCGCAGCAGCCGATATATGATGCCAATTTTTTTGGCCCGATATGTTAGGCCGATTCCCCCCCCCCCCCCCTTTTTTTTCCCTTCATCTCATAAAATCTAACAGTTAGAACCCCTTCACTAGAGGTCGACCGATATTTGGGGTTTTTAACTTAATCGGCATTAGCCGATTGTGCTGATAAAAAAGGCCGATATAACTTCAGCATGACTTGCAAATGCCTGTAATAGAAGTCAATACAAGTTGCCTGAAATCTTCTGTGAAGCCACTTCTCTCCTCCTCTGGGCAGCCTGCCAAATCTGATAAAAAGAACCTGAAGAGATACAATGTTTACACTTATGAATGAACTGAAGTGTGTAGAAGTTCTCAGTTTAACCATTTAAAGACTAAATCTTTTCTGACATTTGTTGCTTACAAGTAAAAATCCTGTATTTTCTGCTGGAAAATCACTTAGAACCCCCAAAACACATATATAACCGAATATAGCAACCGAATAGAGCCACTAAAATGACAGTGAAGCGCCGCTAAAACTAGCAGCGTTTTACCGTCAACGCCTGCCCGCTCCAGTGTGAAAGCAGCCTTAAGTAATAAGTGATACAGAAAATTTCTTACATTTAAACATTTATTAAACAAAACAAACCTCCAATCAGTTCACTTATGTATAATTTAGATTAAAAAAAAAAAAAAAAAAAAAAAAACTATATCTTAGCCACTTCGCGAACGTGCTATAGCTAAAAGACGTCTACAGTGCGGACGCCATTCCCAGGAGGGCGTCCCTGGACGTCCTCCCGTTTACTTCCGCGATGCGCGCATCAGGGAAATTCTGTGCTGGCCTTGTAAATGGCCAATCACAGTGCCCGTTTACAGCGCGATCGGCGTGTCCAATGAGAGATGATGTTAACATATGAGATCATCTCTCTTTGCCGGCTCTCCCTCCTCACACAGACAACGTGTGAGGAGGGAGAGCTAAAGGCTGCAGCGTGAGTGTCAGAAAAAAAAAAAAAAGTCAACACAGTACCTGTCACTGCCACCTGTCGTCACTGCCACCTGTCCCCACTGCCACGTATAAGTGCCATCTGTCAGCAAAATCTTCATTTTGCAAAGCATTGTGGGAAAAAATGACAACATCAAAAACCTCAACATGCATCTTACTAAATACCTTGGAATGTCTACTTTAAAAAAAAAAGGGGGGGGGGTCATTTGGGGGGGGGGGGGTATTTGTACTTTCCTGACTTGTTCGGGTCGCAAGAAATTAGATTAGGCTGTCAGTACATCAGGTGTGATCAATTTTTTATGATTTGCACCACAGCTTGTAGACTAACTTTCACAAAGACCAAATAATATACACTAATTTGGGTTATTTTTACCAAAGATATGTAGCAGTATAAATTGTGGCCAAAATTTATGAAGCAAAATGAATAATTTGCAAAATTTTATCACAGAAACAAAGAAAAATTGTGGGTCTTTTTAATTTATAGCGCAAAAAATAAAAAACCCAGAGGTGATGAAATACCACCAGAAGAAAGCTCTATTTGTATGAAAAAAAGGACAAAAAATTCATTTGGGTACAGTATTAGATGACTGAGTAATTGTCATTCAAAGTGTGACAGTGCTGAAAGCTGAAAATTGGTCTGGGCAGCTGGGGGGTTTAAGTGCCCAGTTGTCAAGTGGTTAAATACACAAACACAGGTAATGAAAACTTTTGGACGAAAAAAAAAAAAAAAAAAAATGGGTTAACTTTACTGTTTTAGTTTTTTTTTTATTCATTAGTGTATTATTTCCAAAAAAATAGTGTTTGAAAGACCGCTGCGCAAATGTTGTGTGACATAAAATATTGCAACAATTGCTATTATATTCCCTAGGGTCTCTGCTAATAAAAATATATATATATAATATGTTTGGGGGGGGGGGGGGGGGGTTCTAAGTTCTACATTTTCTAGCAGAAAATATAGGATTTTTACTTGAAAGCAATAAGTGTCAGAAAAGATTTAGTCTTTAACCACTTCATTACCCAGCTATAGACATATGACGTCCACAGATGGGATCTCCCATCCTGGGTGGACGTCATATGACGTCCTGGGATTCCCGGCCGTCTAGGGGGCGCGTGCGCACCGCCGGGAGCGCGCGCGGCCGCCGCGTTGCTCGGGACCCGGTGCGTGTGCCCGGCGGCCACGATGTCCGCCGGGCACCCGCGATTGCCCGATAACACACAGATCCACAGCCTGTCAGCTCTGAGGAGAGCGATCTGTGTTCCCAGAACGGAGGAACGCTGATCGGTCTCCTCCCCTTGTACGTCCCCTCCCCCTTCAGTTAGAATCATTCCCTAGGAAACATGCTTAACCCCTCCCCGCCCCCTAGTGGTTAACCCTTTCACTGCCTGTCACATTTACACAGTAATCAATGCAATTTTATAGCATTGATCGCTGTATAAATGTGAATGGTCCCAAAAATGTGTCAAAAGTGTCCGATGTGTCCGCCATAATGTCGCAGTCACGAAAAAAAAATCGCAATCGCCGCTAAAAAAATAAATAAATATTTTTTTTTTAAAAATGCCATAAATCTATCCCGTATTTTGTAGACGCTATAACTTTTGCGCAAACCAATCAATATACGCTTATTGTGATTTTTTTTACCAAAAATATGTAGAAGAATACGTATCGGCCGAAACTGAGGAAAAAATTTGTTTTTTTAAAAAAAAAATTGGGATATTTATTATAGCAAAAAGTAAAAAATATTGTTTTTTTCAAAATGGTCGCTCTTCTTTTGTTTATAGCGCAAAAAATAAAAACCGCAGAGGTGATCAAATACCACCAAAAGAAAGCTCTATTTGAGGTGAAAAAAGGGCGTCAATTTTTTTTTTGGGTACAACGTCGCACGACCGCGCAATTGACGTTTAAAGTGCGACAGCGCTAAAAACTAAAAATTGGCCTGGGAAGGAAGGGGGTGAAATTGCCCTGTATTGAACCGGTTAAAGTGGATGTAAACCCGAATTTTTTTTTTTATATATGTCATAATATAGAGTATAAGATTTCCTATCATTTGAGCCCAGTCTTGCCACAAAGAGTTAATCCATCTCTGAGCAATCCTCTTTTATTGTTCAGTGAGATAAATCTTGACAGAGAAAAACATTGTCAAATCCTCCCCCCTTGCTGTGAGTGACAGGTGATTTACATATCTCGTGCACTAGCCTAAGGCCCCTTTCACACATGCGGACAGTATGTCCGTATTTCATCCATCCGTTTTCGGAATAAATACAGACATACATGCATCCCTATGGGATAGCGGGTGTCAGCGGATGTACATCCGCTAACACCCGATGTTGTCCGGCTCCGCTCTCGTCCGATTCTGCGGACGGAAGAAAATCCTATTTTTCTATCCGTCTGCAGAGCGGATCGGATGAACACGGACAGACGGTCCGTGTTCCTCCGATCCCCCATAGGGGAGAGCGGAGATCTGACAGGGCGGTCCCTGCACAGTGTGCGGGTCCCGCCCTGTCATCTGCCTGCTCAGCTGGGGAAAACGGAGCGATCCCCGCTGAGCAGCGGATAAACACGGGGCGGATCAACACGGATCCATCCCGTGTGAAAGGGGCCTAAGACACAGGCATTATTTTTTAATTCCCTCCTCCACTGCTTTCTTCTGCTGCTCTGCCAGGATTGGATGTTCCACACCTCAGCATAATTGGGCATGCTGAAGTCATGTGGTTACTTCCTGTCTTTTCACTGGATGTTAGAGATCATAGCAGAAGTTCAATGTAAGAAATACACAGGAGAAAAATGCATGTTGACAAGTTGAGTGTAGAGGTGGGCGGGCAGTCTACTGACATCACGACTCCACCGACCGAGCTCCAGACAACAGACCCACCCACAGAATATGCATTTTTCTGCTCTCATAACAGACAGAGGGGAGACATTTATCCTTGTATATCCTTATAGATAACCCCTATGGCAGTAGTTTAGAAAGGATGACATTGGGTTTACATCCATTTTAATGGTTAAACTGAGAACTCCTACACACTGAGTTCAGTCCATTGATAAGTATAAACATTGTATCTATTAGCTTCTTTTCTCAGACTTGGCAGGCTGTCCGGATAGGAGAGACAAGTCTCCAAGGGAAGACTTCAGGCAACTTGCATTGGCTTTTATTACAGAAGTTATTTGCAAGTCCCGCTGAAGTTTTTAATCGGCCTTTTTTATCAGCACAATCGACCGATGATGATTAATTAAAAAATGCCAAAGATCGGTCAGCCTCTAATGATTACTGTGTAAATGCGACTGGCAGTGAAGTGGCTGACCACTAGGGGGCGCTGCAGGGGTTAAGTGTGTCCTAGGGAGTGATTCTGTGTGGGGGATGGGCTGCGTGTGACACCACTGATCAGTGTCACTAGGCAGAGCGGGGGAAATGCTGATTTACATCAGCATTTCCCCATTCTTCCTCTTCGTGAGACGATCGCGGGACCCGCAATCACACTCACGGAGCTCGCACGGCAAATTTAAAGGGACGTACCTGTACGTCCATTTGCCTGTCCATGCCATTCTGCCAATGTAAATGTTCGCTCTGGGGTCAGTAAGCAGGCATTTATTTTTCCACTGCAATTTAAATATCTTTGCAGAGATCTCCTTTCAATTTGACATTAAAGAGGAACTAAACTGTAAGCTGCACCCAAAAAAAGGTCGGGCAAAAGTCTAATCAACATACCTTTTGATTGTTAGCTCCTTGAGCAGGGCCCTCCTATTCCTTCTGCATTGAACTAAATTGTAATAGTACTGCCCCCTTTTATATTGTAAAGTGCTGCATAAACTGTTGACGCTACATAAATCCTGTAGTATAACAACAACATTGCCTGTGACCTCTCTGCAGCTAATTCTTATTCCATTCTAGACTTTCCATGCCTTGTTCTGCAAAGTGTCTGTTGGAGTTGACCATCGTGCTAGAGCCACTGCTTTGCCTCATGTCCGAGACACACACACACACACACACACACACACAGTGGTAACAAATACCGAATTGGAAAGCATATGACAACACCCAGATCCAGCAGCCAATCACTAGGTCCAAACAATGTAATGTGCCCAAGAGTGACACCTCCACTCAACCTAGCATCTAATACCAGGAATTTTAATGCTGCCAGCAAAGGAGTAGCAGGGAAGTACTGGCAAAGCAAGTATAGATGTGTTAAGACATAGATTGTCACTTTGCTCAGAAATGGCAAATGATAGTGTCACCCATGATGGGTCACAAGGAACTTTACACAAATATTTCCAAACAACAGCATGCAGTACTTCAAAGCACTCAGGTTTAATGGCTTGAGCAACAGGAAAAATATGAAATTGGACCTTGCACCCAAAATACCCATTCCCCACCATACCAAACGTGCAAGATTTGGGTTACTCCCCATGCTTAGCGATGTTGTCAGAGGAAAAAAAGCATAAACCCCTACAGTACCGAAGTCAGAGGAAAGGGAAGTAGATTACCTTTTTTTTCCCTTACTTTTTTTGCAGCATTTTAGCACAGGGGTGCGAGTTAACTTGACCTTACCTGTGCAGTCTTTGCTTTCCTTTTAAGATGCCTAGCTTTTATATTGATATGATATCTTTTAACACTTTGCACCACAGGAGTTGATTTACAAAGTCAAACAGAATGTGTACTCATCCTCTTAGAGCTTATTGAATGAGACGAAGCTCTGCTGATGTCCACGATCCAATCATGTGCAAGCAAACATGCGGTTTTTTTTTTTCTAACTTTCTTAGCACCTCAATGGGTATTCTTTATGAAGTGAAGATTCACAACAATCACTAAGCTCTGAGTGCGAGTGCAACTGCACAGCCTTTTTGCCAATCCCATCGACTTAGTACAAGGAAGCAAAAATGGAGTTCTGATTTTGCAGTTACTTTACAGGTTGAATGCTTTTTCAGGCCAGAGACAGACAAAACATATTTTAGAGAGGCAGCCTCTGGATTTCACTTAGAACATGGTTTCCTTTGAAATTACACTAAATTAACCTAAAAGAAAAAACTCAAGGTAAACCATTAAAGCGGAATTCCATCCATTTATAAGTCAACAGCTACTAAAAGTGTAGCTATTGACTTTTAATAATCAGACACTCACCTGTCCCACGGTCCAGCAATGCGAGTGCAGGAAGCCTCGCTCCTCTCCAAGGCGCCAGCAGGGAGGGGGGAGAGGTGAACTTTCTTCCGGTGCCACGGAGGCAGGGGAAAAAGTGGGAGCTGGGTGCCCGTAAAAACAGGGTACCCGCTCCTCCCGCAAAAAAGAATGACATGCCAAAATGTGGCATGTCAGGGGGTCACCTGCACTTAAAGTGGAAGTTCCATTTTTGGGTGGACTCTGCTTTCAGTGCACAGTTGAAGAGCATATAGATAAATCAGCCATATAAATATGACCACTGACCGGTAAAGTGAGAAACATTGATTTCCTTCCAATGGCATCTGAAAATAGGGGGGATATATTAGACAGCAAGTGAACAGGTTGTCCCTGAACTTGATGTTTCAAAAGTAGAAAAAGAACGGACAAGTATTTAAAAGAGAAGTATGGGAATTTTTTTTTTTCCCGTAATCATACTTGCCTAGTTGGATGCAGCATCAAACCAATGCCGCATCTGTCCCCCACTGTCTCTGCAATGAGAACCGAGCGATCAAACATCGCTGATGGCTCGATTCTCACAGACCCCCGAGTGGAGAGCTGTTGCCTGTCAATCAGCAGCAGGGTGGCTATAAAGCAATTTGTTTTTTGTTTTTTTTTGGATTTAAACACAAAAAACAAACAGGATATTTTGTATTTAAAAAATATTTTAGAGCAAAAATCTAATCAAAAGATAGTTTTCTACTTAAGATACATTATTCATTAAGTTTATTCAGCATGAAATGGAGCTTCGTTATGTAGCAGAAGGCTGTATATTCTGCAATATTTACACTTTTGGTAAACTCATTCAATGAATCCAAGCTCTGAAAGCTCAGATAACATGCACTGCCATTGGTGTATTCACACAATTTCACAGTAACCGTGAGATAAAACAAAAGTTCAGCAACATTCCTTTATCCCATTGTTGTGCGAATTTATGTACACTACAAACTAGATGATTGAATCAGTTCCGATATCGCTGTTTTACTAACCTGACAACTTATTATTCTACATAGGAAACCATTTTGTTTACAAATATTAAAGATCCTAACTACCAGCAAGAATGAGTCCTTACATTTAAAGAGCACCTGTCATTTCAGATCCATCATGCCAGCGCAGGTCAGCGGGCATCCACTCACCTGCTGCCGCCACATTCCTCACCTTGTTGTGTCACTGCCGCATCACCAGCCGTCTGCGTAAAGTAAATGGGACTGTCAGCGAATCAACAGCGGTCAGGGAAGCTGACGCTGCAGGACAGAGATGACAGGTGTTCTTTAAAAAAATGACGATTCAAATCAACTTGATTTAAATCGTGTATTAAAATCGACTTGATATAAATCAAATCCACCCTGATCAGCAGCTCTAATGCTCTGCTCCGCCACACTCACTGAAGCGATGAGCTGTAGAGAGACGGGGAGCAGCCATCTCAGCGGCTCGCTGGGAGGTTGAGACGGCTATCAGTCCAGGCACTTCCAGAGTTGGGATGATGCAGTGCCTGGACTGATCAATGTGATGTCAGCAGAGAACGGACTTCAGACCGCTCTCTGCTGAAAACGGGTAACAGGAGTGCAAAACAAAAACTGTACTCCTGTGACCCATAAGACAAACCGAGCCAAACAAGCTTTAGTTGGACTTCTCCGTTAAGCGGACCTTGCTTATTAACTGCAAGACAGTCAAAAGAGCCCACAAGTATTGGCCAACTGGTTGAAGGCTGACATCAGACAAGAGAATGACTACTGGATACAATTTTCTACACTTGGGGCTGGTTCACACCTAAATAACACAGAACAAGCAGGATTGAACCCACAAGTTTCCATACGGTACAGTTTTGCAGCCTGTTCATTTGAAAGGGTTGCAAATCACACCGGAATGCAGTAAAAGTAGAGCATGCACTAATTTTAAAAACTTTGGTGGCAGTAAACGCGGTGCTTTGTGATCTGCATTTGGCATGCTATTAACAATCCACCGGCACCCACAGAAGAAGGCAGTGCATTTTGAGCACTGTGAAGGAAACACACATGGTACATGCATTTTCGGCACTGTGTTCTGGTGTGAACCAGTTCTTGAAACATTTACACAAGCATGCATTGAGATACACAATGTTTACCAAACCCAGCTTTTTATATTAAAAAAATATTACAGAAGGGGGGGGGGGGGAATTACAAAATATGTATATATAGACGTTACGGCATTGAAGCAGTTTGCGGCTGGTTATCTCATGAAAGCCTTCTGATCGGCTCATAAGCCACTGGAATGCTTTCAGAAGCGGAGGGAGGGGATGTCCCACTTTGGCTGGTGTCTCTCGGGATTAGTTTCCGCCAGCTGCCCCTGAGAAATGATCCAACGCATCCAGGTGGTCCCAGAGGTGAGCAAAGATTAGAGTCTTTGATCGGCTTTATGGCCTTGGAGGACTGGAGTGATGTCACTTCCAGTCCAGACTGGAAGTAAATATTTTTTTTTTTTATCCTTTGATTTTAAAAAAGGTAAAGAAGAGTTTTGGGGTCTTTGACCCCAGATCTCTCCATGAAGAGGGCCTGTCATCCTTATTTCTATTACAAGGGATGTTTGCCACACATGCAGGTTATCGCTGAGAACATTAGAGCAAGAGCACCAACTCTAGCCCAAGACCTACTCTAACTCTAAACTGGTAACCAGTAAAAATTGTAAAGTATCGCCTATGAAGATTTCTTTTTAAGTACTATAGATTGTCGCCATTCCACGAGTGTGCGCAATTTTAAAGCGCGACATGTTAGGCTTCTATTTACTTGGCGTAACATCAGCTTTAAAGTGGAGATCCACTGGTTTTTGAGTTTATTAAAAGTCAGCAGCTACAAAAAGGTATAGCTGCTGACTTTTAATAAACAGACATTCACGTGTCCCGCAGTCCAGCGATGCGGCCACCCGAAGCCTCCGTTCTCTCCCCCTCCTCTTCGCGGCGCCGACATTGTGGGAGTGTGGGTGCCCACTGTGACAGTTTGCAGCTTCACAGCCACGCACGCACTGCTCATGCGCAAGCTGCGCTGTGCTCCGTCAATGGCCAGGCAATGTTCTGGGACCTGTGACGTGTCCCAGAACATTGCCGGGAGGGGCCGCCTAGAAGTCGCCTTAGCGGCCAGAAGTTGGAAGGAGGAAGTGGGACAGGAAGTCCCACGCCAAACAGGGTACCCAGCCCCCCTCCCCCCCCCCCCAAAATGACATGCCAACTGTGGCATGTCAGGGGGCGAATAGTACTTAAAGCGGAAGTTCCACTTTTGGGGTATATATTTTGTTTTTTTATTGTTTTTGTACCAAAAAAAATGTGTTTGCAAAACCACTGCGCAAATACCATGTATATAAAAAAAAATTGCAAGATGGCCATTTTATTCCCTAGGGTCTCTGCTAAGAAAAATAAGTTTGGGGGTTAAGTAATTTCTAGCAAAAAATATTGATTTAAACTTGTAAACAAAAAAGTGTCAGTAAAAGCCTGGTCTTAAAGCGGTTAAAGGCCAAGTTCACCTTTACATACAAAACAACAATGCACATTTTTTTTGCAGGTAATAAAAATGTGCACACTTTTTTATATAAACAGGAGCCTGGAAAGTATTGCACCCACGATCAGCAGCCGCACCAGCACATACATACACAGCGGATAAAATAAGTACTGAACACATCACCATTTTTCTAGGTAAAAAGATTTCTAAAGGCGCTATTGACATGAAATTTTCACCACGGCGGTAACAACCCATGCAATCCATACATACAAAAAAACAAATACATTCAGAGATTAAGTTAAGTGTAATCAAATGGAACGACACAGGGAAAATGTATTGAACACATGAAGAAAGGGAGGTGCAAAAAGGCATGGAAAGCCAAGACACAGCAGAAAATAATTTCAGTAATTAGAGAGCCATCCTGCCCCTTGTCAGTGCAAATTAATATCAGCTGGTTCAGCATCACCTTATGGCCTATAGGGAAAAAAAAAAAAACTGTCTCATTACCAAGGTGTCACACAAGAAATATCTCATGATGAAGAGCTCTCTCAAGACCTTTGCAACCTTATTGTTGCAAAACATACTGGTTACAGAAGGATTTCTGATTGTTCCGGCGAGCACTGTTGGGGGCGATAATCCAGAAGTGGAAAGGATGTCATTTGACCATAAACCGGCCACGACCACGCGCTGCTCGCAAGATTTCTGACAGAGGAGTGAAAAGAATTATAAGAAGAGTTGTCCTGGAATTCACGTTAATGGGACCTGGAATTAGCAGGTACAATTGTTTCAAAGAAAATAAGTAATGCACCCAACCGCCATGGCCTGTATGCACGCTCACCACGCAAGACTTCATTGTTGAAGCTCGTTTAAAGTTTGCTGCACAACATTTAGACAAGCCTGTGAAATTCTGGGAGAATATAGTCTGGTCACATGAGACCAAAACTGAATTCTTTGGATGCCATAATACACACCATGTTTGGAGGTCAAATGGCACTACACATCACCCCAAAAACACCCCAATACCAACAGTGAAGTTTGGAGGTTGGAACATCATGGTGTGGGGCTGTTTTTCAGCATATGGTACTGGCAAACTTCATATCACTGAAGGAAGGATGAATGGAAAAATGTACCAAGACATTCTTGATAAAAATCTGCTGCCATCTACCAGGGTGATGAAGATGAAATGAGGGTGGACATTTCAGCAAGACAATGATCCCAAACACAAAGTCAAGGCTCTCAATTGCTTTCAAAGAAAGAAAAAGATGCTAGAACAGCCCAGCCAATCACCTGACTTAAATCCAATAAAAAAAAAAAAAAAAAAAAACACAACTATGGAAAGAACTATAGATCAGAGTTCATAGAAGAGGCCCAAGGAACCGTCAAGATATGAAGACTGTGTCAAAGAAAGGACCAAAAAAAAAAAGAAAGAAAAAAAAAAATATCACACCTGAGCAATGCACAAGACTAGTTTTTTCACGCGGGAGGCATCTTAACCCCTTCCCAGATGTGCGTACTCGGCTTTCGGGGGTTATACTGGGATGATGCCCGCAGCTGCAGGCATCATCCCGGTACCGTTTTTTACAGCGGGCGTCCAGGTATAACAGTGGCTTTCCGGGTATAACAACCGATGCAGCTAAAAGCCACTCGGCTGTTATACCGGAGCAGCAGGAGGGGACGTCCCCCCCTCCCGCCACTGTTACTGGGCCTCCTGTTCGATCGGGAGGCCTAGTGGCCAATCGGCTGTCTCCAGCAGTTGGGGGCGGGCTGGAACGAAGCTGTGGGCGGCTTCGTTCCAGCCTTCTAAATGTAAACGTGGAAGCAATGTCATGACGTCACTTCCCGTTTACTCGGCTGCCAATGGCGCCGATTTTAAAAAGATACACAGTATTCAGAATCGCCATTTTCGGCGATCTGAATACTATGACGTGCAAAGGAGGGATCAGGGGTCTTTTAAAAAATATGGATTTTAACTTGTAAACACCATATTTCAAAAATAGGCTTAGTCATGAAAGGGTTAAAGCTGCCATTATCAACAAAGGATTTTGTACGAAGTATTAAATACATTTCGGTCAGCATGTTCAATACATAATTCCCTGTGTCATTCCATTTTTTTTTTTTTTTTTACACAACTTAATTTCTGAACTTATTTATTTTGGAGTCTTTGTATGTATGGATTGCATGGGATGTTACCAGGGTGAATAAAAATTGTGATTTAGGGCTGGTTCACACTGCTGCGATGCGGAAACCCTGCAAATCCACTGCGGGTTCCCGCATCGCATGTTTCCCAACAGCAGTTCACACTGCCCTATGTGAACTGCTGGGAGTGTCAGGTAAACGTTAATGACATCACCAAATCAGTTTGCATATGACAGTGCGATCTGCAAACTCGGACAGGAATCGAATGGGTGTGAACACCCATGCGATCTGATTCTGCTGAGGACAAAAAAAAAAAAAAAAAAAAGGTCCTGTGCGATCTTAAAGTGAATACAGCCATACGATCCTTATGGCTGAAATTCCATCGCACAGAGATAACGTGTGATTTTCACTGCGGTGCAAATCACATCCGATCTCTGACTTTGCACCAGTGTGAACCGGCCCTTAAAATTTTATTTTTTTTTTTTAATTTAACCAGTTCCGGACCACCCACCACACATACTGCAGCAGGGGGGCCCGGCTGCGCAAAACATAGTACCTGTACGTTGTCCATGTGACCAAGTCTGGGGCACACGTGCCACCGGTGAGCCACTCCTGCTGTGATTGGACACAGCAGGAGCCAAAAAGTGGGCCCGGCAGCTGTCGGCCTCCCGTGATTGCTCCAAGGAAGGGCAGGTGTGAACAAAGCAGACCGTCCTTCTGTCAGACAGGAACAGAGAGATCTGTGTTCCTGATTAGCAGGAAGTACAGATCTCTCTGTTCCTGCAGTGAGTCCATCCCCCTCACAGTTAGTAAGCACACTGAGGGAGCAGTGTCAACCCCTTCTCTGCCAGTGTCATTTATACATTGGTCAGTGCATTTTCTTTAGCACTGATCACTGTATTGGTGTAAACGAGCACCAAAAAAAGTGTCACATTTGTCCGCCGCAGTCCCGAAAAAAAAAATGCTGATCACCATTACTAGTGAAAAAAAAAAAAAAAAAAAGTTAAAAAAAGTCCCTAAAGCTATCTCATAGTTTGTAGACGCTATAACTTTTGTGCAAACTAAAAGATATACACTAATTGGGATTTTTTTTTTACCAAAAATATGTCGCAGAATACATAATGGCCAAATTTAATGAAGACATTTAAATTTTTATTTTGTTTATAGTGCAAAAAAAACCCAAAAACACAGAGGTGATCAAATACCACCAAAAGAAAGCTCTATTTGTGGAAAAAAAAAAAAAAGACATAAAATTTTGTTTGGGTACACCTTCACACGTCTGCGTAATTGTCAGTTAAACTAACACAGTGTCGTATCGCAAAAAATGGCCTGGTCATTAAGCGTGTAAAAATCCTTCCGGGGATAAAGTGGTTAAAGCTGATTTTTTGGGATTATCAAATTTATCTTAATAAAATGCTTTTGAAGTAAAAAAAAAAAATCTAAAGATAGTTTTCTATTTCTGCTACATTAATAATTTTGTTTTATTCAGCATGAAATGGAGCTTAGTTATGTAGCATGAGGCTGTATATTCTGCAATATTTACATTTTTGGTAAACTCATTCAATGAATCTAAGCTCTGCAAGCTGAGAGAACATGCACTGGCAATATTATTGTTTTAAATGAAATTTAAAAAATTGAGTAACCTAAAAACGGTTCTGATATTGTGGTTTTACTAACCTGACAGCTTATTCTAAATAGTATCTTTAATATTTGCAAACAAAACGAAGGTTTCCTAACTCCCAGCAAGAATGAGTCCTTACATTTAACCACTTTCCGCCCGGCCTATAGCAGAATGACAGCCGGGAAGTGGTTCAGTTATCCTGACTGGGCATCATATGACATCCAGCAGGATAACAAGCCAGGCCGCACAGATCGACGTTGTGGTGTGTGAGTCTGACACATCACAACTCCAATCTAGGTAAAGAGCCTCTGACAGAGGCTACTTACCACGTGATCAGCTGTGTGCAATCACAGCTGATCAGTGTAAACAGGAAAAGCCGTGTACCAGCTTTTCCTCTAAGTCTGACAGACATGAGTAGAGGAGAGCCAATCGGCTGCTCTCCTGACAGGGGGGTCCGCACTGCCCACCAAGGATGCCAATCAGTGCCTGTCAGTGAAGCCTCATCAGTGAAGGAGAAAACTTACTTATTTACAAAATTTTAGAACGGAAACAAAGAAAAACTTTTTTTTTTTTCAAAATTTTCGGTCTTTATTTTTATTTGTTTCTAAAGAAAAAATTCGCGCTAGGTGTACAAACAGTAACTTAGTGAATATCACCCGTGAAGGAAAATCCTGCAGCTATGCACTATACCTTGATAAGGGCACTACTAAATAGATATAACAAAAAGCACAGCGCTGGATATAAATGCAAAAATACAACAAAAATTGATATTACTATTAAAGCACCAACAACTTTCATATGTGATAAAAGAAAAAAAAATAGAAATGAACAATAACATGAATGCTTCACTATAGTGATATATATGCGTGAACAATAACATGACTGCTTCACTATAGTGATATATATGCGTGACTATTCCCAGTTTTTTATCCACACATTTAGAAAAAAGTCCAAAGATGCAAAAATTATGTCAAAACAAATGTCCAAAAAAGCAATTAAATGTGACTTTGAATAATAAATCAGTGACTGTCACCGTGTTGAAATCCCGTCACCTGGTATAGATTGAAGGCTTACCAGATAGCTCTATGCCTCTAATCAGAGGCTAACAGCTTGGGGTTTGCCCTCCACAGCGGCTGAAACTTTAGCTGGGATGATGGATGTAGATCCACAAACGATCGCCACAGGCTTCCAGACAGCGGTACAATCAGGGAAGAGAGCTCTCACCGATATGGAAGTGTTTAAAAGAAAAGAGAAAACTCCAATGGTGTAGAACGTTTTATCTCTTGTTTATTAAAAGTCACCTCACTGGCATCCATAAAAACACTTTTCCTTGCAAGGAACCAATACAGCTTTAAAACGAAACTCCGCGCATGCGCCGTCGGTACGAGCGTGTCTATCCTACGGCCGTTTCGTCAGAAATGACATCATCAGGTGCCCCTGATGATGTCATTTCTGACGAAACGGCCGTAGGATAGACACGCGGAGTTTCGTTTTAAAGCTGTATTGGTTCCTTTTTTTTGGACATTTGTTTTGACATAATTTTTGCATCTTTGGACTTTTTTCTAAATGTGTGGATAAAAAACTGGGAATAGTCATGCATATATATCACTATAGTGAAGCATTCATGTTATTGTTCACGCATATATATCACTATAGTGAAGCATTCATGTTATTGTTCATTTCTATTTTTTTCTTTTATCACATATGAAAGTTGTTGGTGCTTTAATAGTAATATCAATTTTTGTTGTATTTTTGCATTTATATCGAGCGCTGTGCTTTTTGTTATATCTCTTTATTTTTATTTGTCTAGCAAAAATTAAAATCTCCAGTGGTGATGAAATACCACCAAAAGAGAGCTCTATTTGTGGGAACAAAATGATAAAAATTGTCATTCAAAGTGCGACAGCGCTAAAAGCTGAAAATTGGCTTGGGCAGGAAGGAGGGGGGGGGGGTGCCCTGTATTAAAGTGATTAAAGAGCACCTGTCATTTCAGATCCATCATGTCAGCGCCTGTTAGTGGGCATCCACTCACCTGCTGCTGTCACGTCCCTCACCTTGTTGTGTCACTGCCACATCACCAGCTGTCCCATTAATGTGAATGGGACTGTCGGTGAGTCACCAGCGGGTCAGAGGAGGAGCCACTGCGAGACAGATGACAGTTGCTCTTTAAGTCCTCATGCACACTGGACATTATAAAAAAGCCAGTAACTGTAGCTGTAGAGTGAGTTTCAGCATTTTTGCACTAGCATTTTTTTTTAGCAAAACTATATTCCCATAAAAGCTTATGGCTCAAAAACGCTGATAAAATGTGTTTTTAGGCATTTTTAAGCCGTTTTCATCATTTTCATTATTAGAGCGGTTTTACAGCTGAAAAACTCTCAAAAACCCACTAGTACTGGGTTAGTTGCAGATTACAGCCTGTAGGTGCGCATGGACACATAGGATAACATGCTGGGGATTTTATTGGCTGCAGAAAAAAAGCAGCTGTAAAAACATCCAGTGTGCAAGAGGCCTAAAAAAATTATGATTTAAATAGAGTTGATTTAAATCAAGCCTTTTCACTAGTGAAATAAAATCAACTTGATTTAAATCAAATCCACCGTGGTTGTTACTGACATGAGGTGAAAAGGTCATGTCAATTGCACCTTTAGGCCCCTTTCACACTTGTGCGACTTGTCCTGCGACTTGGGGCTGCAAAGTTGCATGACAAGTCACACCCCATAATTTCCAATGAGTACCATTTATATCAGCGCCGACTTCCAAGTCCTACTACTAGTACTACTTTGGTCCGACTGACATGAGTTGAGGTCCATAGACCTCAAGTTTACATAGGCATTCCCTAAAATCGCAGCTGCAAAATTTCAGTCACGTTGAGGCAGTGTGAAAATAGCCTCAGAAATATATTTACCTAGGAAAATCGTGATGTGTTTATTTTACCCGCTGTATATTTAATACATACACACATTTTAGTATAAATATTATATAATTTTAAATAAATGTAGGTCTTCTACATAAATTATATATATTTCACATATGGGGAGGATTGCAGCATAGCTATATACTGTCATTTTTATAAGACCATATGCTGCAAGCCTCTCCATTTGTATCCACTTGGTGGTTTGCTGGGAATTCACCAGGTTGTGTGCATGGACTATTATACAGGATTTATATAGCGCCGACAGTTTACGCAGCGCTTTACAACTTAATGGCAGACTGTACAAATACAATATACTTTACTACAGTAGGAATCAGAGGGCCCTGCTTGTTAGAGCTTACAAACTAGGACTATATGTGTCTTCGATTGTAAGTTCTAACGAGCAGGGCCCTCTGATTCCTACTGTATTACAGTATATTGTATTTGTACAGTCTACCCACAAGACAGATATATATATATATATATATATCTCTCTCTATCTCTATCTCTAGCTATAGCTATCTCTCTCGATAGATGTAGATGTTAAGTGGAAATCTCAAGAGAGATACGGATACATCTATCGAGAGAGATAGCGATACGAATACATCTATCGAGAGAGATAGCGATACGAATACATCTATCGAGAGAGATAGCGATACGAATACATCTATCGAGAGAGATAGCGATACGAATACATCTATCGAGAGAGATAGCGATACGAATACATCTATCGAGAGAGATAGCGATACGAATACATCTATCGAGAGAGATAGCGATACGAATACATCTATCGAGAGAGATAGCGATACGAATACATCTATCGAGAGAGATAGCGATACGAATACATCTATCGAGAGAGATATTGATACATCTATCGAGAGAGATATTGATACATCTATCGAGAGAGATATTGATACATCTATCGAGAGAGATATTGATACATCTATCGAGAGAGATATTGATACATCTATCGAGAGAGATAGATATCTATCTTTGGTACTGTGTCTCCATCCCTGTACTAGTACACCCCTGACAGAGCAATGACTACTCATGAACGGTTACAATGTACCTGTCAACAGTGCCTTGTGAATGGCAAAGTGCTTGTGTAATGTGTTTCATTGACTAGAGGTTAAAGTGATCCGAGCAAACAAGGGCAGTGACAGGCAGCGTAGGCCAGGCCTGGAGGCAGACGAGGCCTTCCCGCACTGTTGGCCAGGCCTGACGCCTTACTTACATTTCCCGCAGCTGCCGTCTGTGTTGTAGGACAAGGCCGGCCAGGGTTGTGGGAGGGGAGGAGGGAGGCTAGGAAAAATGCAGGCCGGGCCTGGAACTACTGGCAGAGGCCTTCAGGGCAGGGGAGAGCAGGCTGCCATTGACATAAAGTGAAGTCAGGGGCCTGGAATGGCTGGCAGGCGGGCCGGGCCTACATGTCTCTGGCGTCTTTTTTTCCCCACCCACCCCGTCCAAACCACTCCACCTCAGTAATGGCGTTTGGCAGAAAGCAGAAGAGAGGAGAGGAGAAGGGGGAGGAGAGACGGGAGAGGACAGAGAGGGGAGGGAGGAGGAAATGCCGGCCTGGCCAGGACACACAACTGCAGGACATGGACGGGTCAGGGAGAAGGGTGGAGAGGATGAGGAGAGAATGGCTGCAGCGCCCTCCTCCCCTCCCGGCGGCCACTAAGGGGTTAAGTGGAAATCTAGCAGACGAGCTGAGAGGAGAGGAGACGAGGCAGCAATGGCCGCCCGCTAGAGGAGGAGAGAGGAAGAGGAGGAGTGCTAGCTCATCCTCAGTCAGCCCCAGACAGGATGGGGGAGAGCAGAGACGTCAGCCATTTTCCTCTACACTTCATGTTATAAAAAAAAAAAAAGAGAAGGAGGAGGAAGGAGAGAGCAGGGTGGAGAGAGAGGGAGAGCTCCTATTACCTGTCATGGATGTCTGCCACAGCCGTACATGACAGGGCAATGGGCCCGGCCTCAGGCTACGTGTTCTCTCTCCAGTCACCTCACATACGTGCAGGCCTCACCTCACACACCCGCCATGTACTTACCGCAAACTAATAAGTCCTCCCCCAGAGCAGGAGAGCAGGAGCCGGGCGGCCGCTCATACACACCCGGGCAGGGCTACGCATGTATGGACTCTCCCGGCTCCCCCAGCCGCTTCCTATAGACGAGCTCAGGCTCTGGACGGTGTGCACAGCGGCGCGGTTGGGTGGACGTCTTTTTTTTTTTTTTTTTTTTTCTTTTTCCTTTATGTCCTCCCCCGCAACTTCACAAGCAATAAAACTTCACGTCGCCTCCCGCTCTGATTTTTTTTTTATTCTCCTTCCTCCCCGGTCGGAGGTTGTGTGTGTGTGCCGGCTCCTCCAAGCCTTTCCCTTTTCAATGGCCTTGTCAGCGAGCTCCGCTTTGTGCTGTCAGTGAAGGCTCGGGCGCCGCTTCCGCCTAGCTCTTTATTCCGTTGCTGTCATTGCAGTCTCTCTCGCAGCTCTTTTCTTTGGCCGGCGGTGCGTTTTTCCTGCGTCATGAGCTAGTAGCAGCAGCTTCAGCTGAGCGCCTCCTCCTCTCCCACCATCATCATCATCAGCAGCAACTACCTCCTCTTCCTCCACAGCCCGGACATGCACTCTGTCACTGCAAACCGGCGCCTTCCAACCTCACTACTCACTGCACGACCTGTCCCCTTCGTGCAATGTGAGGAGACAACCCGTGTAATAAATGACACCATGCAGAAAGGGAACCCGAGTAATAAATAACACCATGTAGAAAGGGAACCCGTGTAATAAATAACACCATGTAGAAAGGGAACCCGTGTAATAAATAACACCATGCAGAAAGGGAACCCGTGTAATAAATAACACCATGTAGAAAGGGAACCCGTGTAATAAATAACACCATGTAGAAAGGGAACCCGTGTAATAAATAACACCATGCAGAAAGGGAACCCGTGTAATAAATAACACCATGTAGAAAGGGAACCCGTGTAATAAATAACACCATGTAGAAAGGGTACCCGTGTAATAACACCATGCAGAAAGGGAACCCGAGTAATAACACCATGCAGAAAGGGAACCCGTGTAATAAATAACACCATGTAGAAAGGGAACCCGTGTAATAAATAACACCATGTAGAAAGGGAACCCGTGTAATAAATAACACCATGTAGAAAGGGAACCCGTGCAATAAATAACACCATGTAGAAAGGGAACCCGTGTAATAAATAACACCATGTAGAAAGGGAACCCGTGTAATAAATAACACCATGTAGAAAGGGAACCCGTGTAATAAATAACACCATGTAGAAAGGGAACCCGTGTAATAAATAACACCATGTAGAAAGGGAACCCGTGTAATAAATAACACCATGTAGAAAGGGAACCCGTGTAATAAATAACACCATGTAGAAAGGGAACCCGTGTAATAACACCATGCAGAAAGGGAACCCGTGTAATAAATAACACCATGCAGAAAGGGAACCCGTGTAATTAATAACACCATGTAGAAAGGGAACCTGTGTAATAAATAACACCATGTAGAAAGGGAACCCGTGTAATAAATAACACCATGTAGAAAGTGAACCCGTGTAATAAATAACACCATGTAGAAAGGGAACCCGTGTAATAAATAACACCATGTAGAAAGGGAACCCGTGTAATAAATAACACCATGTAGAAAGGGAACCCGTTTAATAACACCATGCAGAAAGGGAACCCGTGTAATAAATAACACCATGTAGAAAGGGAACCCGTGTAATAAATAACACCATGCAGAAAGGGAACCCGTGTAATATCACCATGCAGAAAGGGAACCCGTGTAATAAATAACACCATGCAGAAAGGGAACCCGTGTAATAACACCATGCAGAAAGGGAACCCGTGTAATAAATAACACCATGCAGAAAGGGAACCCGTGTAATAACACCATGCAGAAAGGGAACCTGCTTAATAACACCATGCAGAAAGGGAACCCGTGTAATAAATAACACCATGCAGAAAGGGAACCCGTGTAATAAATAACACCATGCAGAAAGGGAACCTGTGTAATAAATAACACCATGCAGAAAGGGAACCCGTGTAATAAATAACACCATGCAGAAAGGGAACCTGTGTAATAAATAACACCATGCAGAAAGGGAACCCGTGTAATAAATAACACCATGCAGAAAGGGAACCCATGTAATAAAATGCACCATGCAGAAAGGGGACCCCCCCTGTAATTAAACCCACCACGCAGAAAAGGGAACCCTGTGTGCAAAATCCCTATACAGCTCTGAAATCTACAGAGAGGCTACATTTACACTAGCGTCAAAAGCAGGCATTTTATTGGCACAAGAGCCCATTCACACCACATTGCAGGTTCAATTCACACAGTTATTTTCCTCTTAAAATCTGAGGTAAAATAAGAGAATGCTTTCTTTGCTATGGACAACACACCATAATTAGCACCACATCTCTCTGAGGTAAAAGAACATCAATTTTTTTCAAACATTTTTTTGCAATTCACAAAAAAAAAACACTACTAAAGCATAAGTTATTTCATCCAAATATGAGGTATTTTATTTATGAAACCATTCAGTATTTTATCTCAGTGGTATGAATACATGTTGGCATTCATGGTTCCCTCAATGAACTGTAGCTCCCCAGTGCCGGAAGCACTCATGCAGCCCCAGACCATGACACTCCCACCACCATGCTTGACTGTAGGCAAGACACACTTGTCTTTGTACTCCTCACCTGGTTGCCGCCATACACACTTGACACCATCTGAACTAAATAAGTTTATCTTGGTACCATGGAACCATGACCACAGGACATGGTTCCAGTAATCCATGTCCTTAGTCTGCTTGTCTTCAGCAAACTGTTTGCAGGATTCCTTGTGCATCATCTTTAGAAGAGGCTTCCTTCTGGGACGACAGCCATGCAGACCAATTTGATGCAGTGTGCGGTGTATGGTCTGAGAACTGACAGGCTGACCCCCCACACCTTCAACCTCTGCAGCAATGCTGGCAGCACTCATACATCTATTTCCCAAAGACAACCTCTGGTTATGACGTTGAGCATATGCACTCAACTTCTTTGGATGACCATGGTGAGGCCTGTCCTGAGTGGAACCTGTCCTACTAAACCGCTGTATGGTCTTGGCCACTGTACTGCAGCTCAGTTTCAGGGTCTTGGCAATCTTCTTATAGCGAAGGCCATCTTTATGTAGAGCAGTAATTCTTTTTTTTTCAGGTCCTCAGAGAGTTCATTGCCATGAGGTGCCATGGTGAACTTCCAGTGACCAGTATGATAGAGTGAGAGTGATAACACCAAATTTAACACACCTGCTCCCCATTCACAGCTGAGACCTTGCTTGTAACATAACGAGTCACATGTCACCGGGGAGGGTAAAATGGCTAATTGGGCCCAATTTGGACATTTTCACTTAGGGGTGTACTCACTTTTGTTGTCAGCGGTTTAGACATTAATGGTTGTGTGTTTAATTATTTTGAGGGGACAGCAAATATTCACTGTTCTACAAGCTGTACACTCAGTACTTTACATTGTAGCAAAGTGTCATTTCTTCAGTGTTGTCACATGAAAAGATATAAAAAGTTTTTAAAAAATGTGAGGGGTGTACTCACTTTTGTGAGATACTGTATATACGCTGCATTTAGCATAGACTATATATTAGGTATATATTCAGTGTTTACTTTATATTCAGTCAGTGCAGGCAGTGTATCAATATATATACAGTCTCGTCTGTGTGTATATATATATATATATATATATATATATATATATATATATATATATATAGATAGATATCTATATATATATATATATATATATAGATATCTATCTATATATATATATATATATATATATATATATATATAGAGATCTATATATATATATATATATATATATATATAGATATCTCTATATATATATATATATATATATATATATATATATATATATATAGAGATATCTATATATATCTATATATATATATATATATATATATATATATATAGATATATATAGATATCTCTATATATATCTATATATATATATATATATATATATATATATATATATATATATATAGATATATATATAGATATATATATAGATATCTATATATATATATATACTCTGCATCCAGTGTAGCCTATATCTACAGTGCATTCTGTGGTGTACTGTTTCTAATACACTTCAGTAGTAGACACTGTACACACTGTATCTAATGTCTACTACACTTCTGGTGGTGTACACAGTATAAAATACAGTGCAGCCATTGTACAGTTTTTAATACAGTGCAGGCGGTGTACACAGTATCTAATACAGTGTGTACAGTTTCTACTAAACTTCTGGTGGTGTACACAGTACACAATACAGTGCAGCTGTAGTACAGTTGCTAATACAGTGCAGGCGGTGTAAACAGTATCTAATACAGTGTGTACAGTTTCTACTACACTTCAGGTGGTGTACACAGTATCTTATAAAGTGTGTACAGTGTCTACTACACTTGTGGTGTATACAGTACAAAATACAGTGCAGCTGTTGTACAGTTTCTAATACAGTGCAGGCAGTGTACACAGTATCTAATGTAGTGTGTACAGTTTCTACTACACTTCTGGTGGTGTACACAGTACACAATACAGTGCAGCCGTAGTACAGTTGCTAATATAGTGCAGACGGTGTACACAGTATCTAATACAGTGTAGTGTGGTGTTGCAAAACAAAATATACATAATGTCCGGAAGTCCACCAAGGAGAGGCAGACGCTCACAGGCCACTAAAAGAGGGCAAGCAGCCTCTGTGTCTACAGTCAACAGTGCTAGTCGTGGACATGGTGCATCCTCTGCAGGTGGTTGTGGGGCACACATGTCCTTTTTTTCTGCTACTGGCCGTGTTGTTGAGCTAGAACATGCAGAAGAGTTAGTGGAGTGGATAACAAAGCCATCCTCATCCTCCTCATCCTCTGTCACCCAGGCTCAGAGGAGTTTGCCTTCCAACACAGCTGCCAAAGCAGCCTATTCCACGGCTTCCTTGTCCACAGTCACTCCTTCCGTAGCCCCACCATCATGCATAGAGGAGTCCCCAGAATTATTCAACCACAGTGTTGGGTACATGCTGCTGGAGCATGCGCAGCTTTTTGAAGGCTCCAATGTTAGTTCCCAGGTTGAGGAAGGCCTAGAGAGAGGGAGTGCCCAAGAGGACAAGAAACTGGCAGTCATATTCCCCCAGCTGTAGCATACAGCCAAGTTTGCTCCAGTGAAGAGGAGGGAGGGGATGATGAGGTCACTGACTGTACTTGGGTGCCTGAGAGAAGGGAGGAGGAGGCACAACTCCAACGAGGCAGGATGTCCTCTAGGGGGCAGCTAAAGGGCAGCCACCCTATTGCATCACACAGCAGAGCTCCACAGGTGCAGGGCGCTGCTGACTCCCCGCTGACTTTTAAAAGTTCCTTGGTGTGGGCCTTTTTCGACACGTGTGCAGCAGATCGCACCATTGCTGTTTGCAACCTATGTCTGAAGCGGATCAAGCGTGGCCAGAACAGCAGCCGCTTGGGCACCACATGCTTGACCAGACATATGATGACCTGCCATGTAGTCCATTGGCAACAGCACTTGAAAGACCTACATCAAAGAAAAAGGTGGACTTCTCCTTGCTCCTCATCTGGGATCTCCAACTCTACTATACCTCCAGTCCTCTCAAAAACCTGCACTGAGAGGAATTAAGGTATAGCAATAGGTGTCCCAAGTACTTGCAGCCAATCTGCTAGCAGTAGACCACCATCTGTTTTTAGCAGGCAAATTTCCCTACCCCAGTTGCTGAACTGTAAAAAGAAATTCGGTCCCAGCCAGCAGCCATCCACATGCTCAGCGTCTACATGCTAACTTGGCCATATTGCTAGCACTGCAACTGCTGCCTTTTCAGCTGGTAGACTCTGCCCACTTTCGTGAATTTGAGAAATGTGCTGTACCTCAGTGGCAGGTTCCAAAATGCCATTTCTTTTCACGGAAGGCCCTTCTGGCTCTCTACCAGCATGTGGAAGGCAATGTTTTGACCTCGTTGGACAGGGTGGTCAGCAGTAAGGTGCATATTACCACTGACTCAGCAGGCATGGGCAGGGATGTTACATTTTCTTCACGGTGCACTGGGTAACTCTGGCAGCTGGGAAGGATGCAGGACAGGGTTCAGTGTTGTTGGAGCTTGTTCCACCACCACGCCTCCAAAATACTAGTGGTGATTCTGCCACAGCTCTTTCCTCCACCCCCTCCTTTTCTTCTTCCTCTATGGCCTCTTCTGCAGATTTGTTCTTTGAACCAGCGGTGCTCCGTAATCGTTCAAGGGGCTACGCAAGCAGGCTAAAAGATGTCATGCGATACTTGAGTTGGTCTGCCTAGGGGACAGGAGCCACACTGGGGCAGAGATTCTGTCAGTTCTGCAGGGGCAGGCTCAGAGGTGGTTGACACCACGCCAGCTTCAGGCAGGAATAGTTGCATGCGACAATGGCACCAACCTTCTCTCCGCTCTCCGACAGGGACACTTGACCCATTTTCCAAGTTTGGCACACGTACTGAATTTGGTGGTGCAGCGGTTCTTGAGCAGGTACCCATGCTTACAGGCTCTCTTGATGCAGGCCAGAAAAGTCTGTGGTTATTTCCACCAGTCATACAATGCCAGTGCTCGGCTGGCTGACCTTCAAAGGGAATGCAACCTGCCCACCAACCTCCTCCTTTGTGACATGCCCACCAGGTGGAACTCAACGTTGGCAAAGCTGCAGCGGCTGCACACACAGCAGAGGGCCATCAATGAGTACCTGTGCGAGTGTGGCACCAGGACAGAGTCAGGGGAGCTTGGCTTCTTTTCACCATGCCAGTGGCTACTGATCAAGGTTGCATGCACTGTCCTGTCACCATTTGAGGAGCCCAAAAGAATGGTGAGCAGCGACAATGCATGCATCAGTGACACTGTCCCTCCAGTCTTCCTGTTGGAGCACATCCTTTGTGGAATCATGGACAGGGCACTTGAAGCAGAACAGCGGGAGGAAGAGGAGGACTTCCTTACCTCTCAAGGCCCCCTTTATCCAGATAGCATTCCTGCGGGCCCACCAAACACACCGGAAGAAGAGGAGGAGGATTGTGTCAGCATGGATTTAGAGGATAACACTCAGCAGCAGTCTTCAAGGGATGGTTTTCAGTCTCCAGAAACCCAAGGAGTTGTACGTGGCTGGGAGGAGGTAGTTACAGATCATGTGATCCTTAGTGACCCAGAGGACTCAGAATCAAATGCCTCTGCAAACTTATGCTGCATGGCCTCCCTGATTCTGCAAAGCCTGCAAAAGGACCCTAAGATACATGGTATCAAGGAGAGGGATCATTACTGGCTGGCAACCCTTCTTGATCCACGTTACAAGGGTAAGGTTGCAGAACTCATCCTGCCTTCACAGAGGGAGCAGAGGATGAAACATCTTCAGGAGGCTTTGAAGAAAGGTTTGTGCAATGCATTTCCTGACCCTGGGAGGTTACAATTCCTGGTGCTGGACAACATGTTGCTGAGGCTTCGTTCAGTCAGAGGAAGAGCGGTGGAGAAGGTGGCCAGCTGACCGATGCCTTTAAACAATTTTTCAGTCCCCAGCGCCACGGTCTGATCGGTTCAAGCAACCATCACCAGCGTCTGCATTAGATGGTGCAGGAATATCTAGGGGCAAGAGCAGATTGGAGACCTTTACAACAGAGCATCCATTGGGTTGCTGGGTTATGAGGATGGACCACTGACCAGAACTAGCTCAATATGCAATTGAGCTACTGGCCTGTCCTTCATCCAGCGTGCTTTCTGAACGCACATTCAGTGCTGCTGCAGGGTTTGTAACGGATCAAAGAGTGCGCCTGTCCACAGACTCCGTTGATAGGCTCACATTCATAAAAATGAATCAGTCTTGGATCAGCAGCTATCAAGCACCTGATGCTGATGTAACTGATTGAATTTGCTATGGATGTGGGATCCCTTGAAGACTGCCTATGCTGACCATCCTATTCCTCCTCAATCTTGATGATGCTAGCTTCCAACAATATTTTTGGTTTAGGACACCACCACCACCCAAGGCCCAATTTTACTGCCCTTGTTTAACAGGGGCATGTAATTACAATTTTTGATCGAATATTTTACAGCAGGGCCAGTTCCTGCGCCCAACAAGAGTATCTGTGAGGGCTTACAGTGTTGTGGCACCACCACCAAAGGCCCGATTTTTCTGCCCCTGTTTAACAGGGGCATGTGATTACAATTCTTGATATAATATTTCACAGCAGGGCTCGTTCCTGTGCCCACTAAGAGTAACTGTGAGGGCTTACAGTGTTCTGGTACCACCACCACCAAAGGCCCAATTTTTCTGCCCCTGTTTAACAGGGGCATGTAATTACAATTTTTGATATAGTGTTTCACAGCAGGGCCCATTCCTGCGCACACCAAGAGTAACTGTGAGGGCTTAAAGTGTTCACCAACACCTAAGACCCAAGTTTCTGCAGAGTATATAGGGCAGGCCGTATAGTATATATACTGCTGTTCAGAGTATATAGTGCCTGGGGGACCCCCACGCCGTTTTTTTTTTTTAATTTGGGTGCGGGATTCCCCTTAATATCCATACCAGACCCAAAGGACCTGGTAATAGACTGGGAGGGGACCCATGCCGTTTTTTTCAATGATATTCATCTATATTGCTGGGACCCTACAATACATTACAGCCGCGAGTAGTTTTAAATGACATTTTTTCCTTTAGAAATGTCATTTTGCTGTGCTATTGTTCTAAACACAGGAAAAATGCGCTACTTTACTGGCATACTAAGGACACCCCCAGGCACGATATTTAAAGGTATATTTCATTTTTATTGTTTCACTTTATTAAATCACTGCTCCTGAAAAAAACAGCCGTTTTTAAAACTTTTTTTGCATTGATATATGTCCCATGGGGCAGGACCCAGGTCCCCCAAACACTTTTTATGGCAATAACTTGCATATAAGCCTTTAAAATTAGCACTTTTGATTTTTCACGTTAGTGTCTCATAGACTTTAACGGTGTTCGCATGTTCTGCTGCGAACAGAATTGGGGGGTGTTCGGCTCATCCCTAATATACAGTATATTAATACAAAAGAAAAAAGGTGACTAGAATACCAGTCAAAGGGAAGCTGCTTTCACAGGACACACGGGGTGTATTTAAAAGAATCAAATTAAATTAAGTAAATACAAAATATATTTATAAATGTCAAATATTGAGTTAAAATAGTATAAAAAAATCACACACATACGTATGTACGGTAAATCCCCTTCTTCTACCAATAAAGGAAGGGGGCATGGAGTGACCAGCTCAGGCTCTCAGTGGTTCGCTAAGAGGCTGAGCTGGGTGCCAGTCCAGGCATGTGGGCAGATCCGACCATATGGTTGCGATCCTTCCTGAGCCTGCATCAGCTCTGTGACGTCAGCCGACAGTGGGCCGCCCTGTTCTTAGAATCCGTCATCAGTTGGTAGGACGCAGGCGGCCAGCCCACATAGCTCTCTGTTTTGCCAGCAATAGTACAAATAGCAGCAGAGAGGAAGAGAGAGCCGGGAAGAGGTGCAAAGGCAGCTTTTCAAGTGCAGTTCCACAGCATGGACAAAGCAAAATGCCTTTTCTCCTATGTGCACAGTTCACACCACTGCGTTGTGGTGGTGTACGGGCATGGTACGCTGAAATAAAATACTGTCTACGGTACTTTTTTTTCGGCGCAATGTGAGGCAATCCACTGCCTTGCTTTGCGTGTCTGTCAATTGAACTTTATGAAATGATTATGTGACATCTCAATAAAGTTAGTTTAAAAAAAAAAGAAAGTAAACAGTGCAATGTGCCAAGCTCAGCACTTCATCACTGTGCTGATCAAAGCCCCACCACAAACCAGCCACTGTGTTGCAGTGCACTAATGTAAACAAGATCCTAGGGCCCATTCACACCAAAAACGGCACATCTACTGCGATTTTTTTCATGCACTTTTGCGTGCATTTGATGCGCGTTTTACATGTTTACATGCAGTTGAGGTGCATCCATATTTGTCATGTAAGGTTACTTCCTTCTTCTTTCTTTTTTTGGGCTTTTACGAGCACTGTGATGCATTGCATTGCATTTGTTCACGATTATATGCATTTGCGCGTTTACAGTGTGGAAAAATGCAGCATGCTGTTTTTTGCATTGCATTGTAATGGTGTAAACTATGCCTATAGAATAACCTGAATTTTGGACTGTCTATGCAGTTGGAATGCAGTCAGAAATGTATCCAGCTGTATCTGGTTAGAATGGGCCCTCAGGGCAACACATTGCAGTGAACATAAATACCGAAAGAAAGTAGGAAGTGACCTCACAGAACAAATGAGGATTAAAAAACGTGTGTCAACTGCATGTAAACGTGCATAAAAATGAGCATCAAGTGTATGCAAATGTGTCAGTTATGGCATTACAGTGGACAGTGTTGTTCACACAGTCACGTTTGCATTGCATCACGTTAATGGGTGTCCATGATATCTAAAATGTCAAAGCATCTCTAAACAAACCCTTAAAGCAGTGCTAAACTCTGATTTACAATTCATACTTACATTTAAAGTTATTGTAAAGTCTTGTTTTTTTCAATAAAAATAACAAATATTTTATACTTACCTGCTCTGTGTAATTGTTTTTCACAGAGTAGCCTGGATCCTCCTCTTCTCGGGTCCCTTTTCGGCTCTCCTGGCCCCTCCCTCCTGTTGAGTGTTTTCACAGCAAGCAGCCTGCTATGGTGGCACCCGAGCCGAGTCACAACTCCCGTGTCCATCTCTCTCCTGATTGGCTGACTGACTTTGATTGACAGCAGCAGGAGCCGGTTTAGTTGCAGGCAGTGCTCCGTTTCGGCTGCAGTGAACCGGGGTAGGGGGAAGTGTGATGTACATTGTACTGCCTCACACAGCTCCTTTTTTTTTCTTTTTTTTCTTTTTTGTTTACTGTTAGGGAATGGTACCTGTACTTCTGTGATTGGATATTTTAAGGGACTGCCCCTTAGCATTGTATAATGTTGTAACCCTATATAACCTATGGCAAGCTTTTAATACAACGTATTTCTTGATAATCCATAACTGTCTATGGTGTCTTGATTTTACCCGATCGATCAAGGAAATCTCTTGGTGTCCAACAAGGTCCAGCTCGAGCAGAAGGGGCGCACTTGACCAGTTGACCAGTTGACCCTTTCATTTACAAACGTTTTTATTAAGGTATAACATAAAAACAGGGTGTACAGGCACCGAGAGGACAATAAGTACATTCATGAGATAGAATAAGACAGTTTACAAGTACATCTCTCATGTTGAACATATTAATGAAATAAGCAGTAAACCCATTAATTGGGGAGGAAAAGAAAAAATGAAAAAATAACAGAGAAAACTAGAAACTGTAATATTCAAACAACACAAATGTAGGAGTTGTAATACCATTCAACCAGAATACAAGTTACAGCAACGTAATGTGTCCGTAAAAGTAAGTCTCACAAATATCTACTGTGCAAGTTATATCCAACGACTTTTAGTCCATCTGGGCATCAGGGTTTTTTTTCTTTTTTTGTATGACTTATGACATATTCTTTGTATGACTCTGATGTAAGGCAGCACCACTGCTATATTAAATGAACCACTAAGTGCTACCAACTGTAATCTTCCTGTCCAGTGTATGAATGAGGGAAACATTTCATCAAACCTAGATTTGCCACAAAATTAGCAGGCGCGTGTTTGGAAAAATTAGAAAAAAAAAGCAGAGAATATTTAGATGTAGCCAGGGCCGATCCTGGCCAGGGTGCACGGGGTGCAGTGCACCCAGGCGCCACAGAGGTGGGGGGCACTGTCGCTGAAGCGCCAGAGTGCTCCCCTCCCTCCTCCTCTCCTTGTCCGTAGGCGGCTCTCTCCGCCAGTCACCGCCACTGCTGCTGCTGTGCCCACCATCCCCCTCCCTCCTCCTGTCAGAGGAGGAGAGCGAGACAGCCGGAGACCAGAGCGGCTGTCTCTGTGTTCAGAGAGAGACCAGCCGCGGCCGCGCAGTGACATCAAGGGGGGGGCGGCCCGAGCCTGACATGTTCCACTTCTCCTGTGTGTATCTCTGAGTCCTGCCTGCTGCCCAAGCCTGAGCTCTGTTCTCCACCCGGGCGGCACGGCTGCACACCGTCCTCTCCTCTCCAGCTGCCGCCCGGGTGCTTTTAATTAGCTTAATGGAGGGGGGGTCTGTACTAATGTAGGGGGGGTGATTTGTCCTGGGGGGTCTGTACTAATGTAGGGGGGTGATTTGTCCTGGGGGTCTGTACTAATATAGGGGGGTGGTTTGTCCTGAGGGGGGTCTGTACTAATTTGGGGAGGTGATTTGTCCTGGGTGGTTTGTACTAATGTGGGGGGGGTGGTTTGTCCTGAGGGGGGTCTAAACTAATGTAGGGACGGGGGTGATTTGCCCTGGGGGGTCTGTACTAATGTAGGGGGGGTGGTTTGTCCTAGGGGGGTCTAAACTAATGTAGGGGGGTGATTTGTCCTGGGGGTCTGTACTAATGTAGAGGAGGTGGTTTGTCCTGGGGGGTCTATACTAATGTAGGGGGGTGATTTGTCCTGGGGGTCTGTACTAATGTAGGGGGGGTTTGTTCTGGGGGGGGTCTGTACTAATGGAGGGGGTGGTTTGTCCTGAGGGGGTCTGTACTAATGGAAGAGGGGTGGTTTGTCCTGGGGGGCCTGGGGGGTCTTGTATCATGTCTGCAGTCTCTGACCATCTCTTGTATCATGTCTGCAGTCTCTGACCATCTCTTGTATCATGTCTGCAGTCTCTGACCATCTCCTGTATTATGTCTGCAGTCTCTGACCATCTCCTGTACTATGTCTGCAGTCTCTGACTATCTCCTGTATTATATCTCCAGTCTCTGACCATCTCCTGTAATAGGTTCGCATTCTCTGACCATCTCTTGTAACATGTCTGCAGTCCCTGACCATCTCTTGTAACATGTCTGCAGTCTCTGACCATCTCTTGTATCATGTCTGCAGTCTCTGACCATCTCTTGTATCATTTCTGCAGTCTCTGACCATCTCCTGTATTATGTCTGCAGTCTCTGACCATCTCCTGTACTATGTCTGCAGTCTCTGACCATCTCCTGTACTATGTCTGCAGTCTCTGACCATCTCTTGTATCATGTCTGCAGTCTCTGACCATCTCCTGTATTATGTCTGCGGTCTCTGACCATCTCCTGTATTATATCTCCAGTCTCTGACCATCTCCTGTAATATGTCCGCATTCTCTGACCATCTCTTGTAACATGTCTGCAGTCTCTGACCATCTCTTGTAACATGTCTGCAGTCTCTGACCATCTCTTGTAACATGTCTGCAGTCTCTGACCATCTCTTGTAACATGTCTGCAGTCTCTGACCATCTCTTGTATCATGTCTGCAGTCTCTGACCATCTCCTGTATTATGTCTGCAGTCTCTGACCATCTCCTGTACTATGTCTGCAGTCTCTGGCCATCTCCTGTACTATGTCTGCAGTCTCTGACCATCTCTTGTCTCATGTCTGCAGTCTCTGACCATCTCCTGTATTATGTCTGCAGTCTCTGACCATCTCCTGTATTATGTCTGCAGTCTCTGACCATCTCCTGTATTATGTCTGCAGTCTCTGACCATCTCCTGTACTATGTCTGCAGTCTCTGACCATCTCCTGTATTATGTCTGCAGTCTCTGACCATCTCTTGTATCATGTCTGCAGTCTCTGACCATCTCCTGTATTATATCTCCAGTCTCTGACCATCTCCTGTAATATGTCCGCATTCTCTGACCATCTCTTGTAACATGTCTGCAGTCTCTGACCATCTCTTGTAACATGTCTACAGTCTCTGACCATCTCTTGTAACATGTCTGCAGTCTGACCATCTCTTGTATCATGTCTGCAGTCTCTGACCATCTCCTGTACTACGTCTGCAGTCTCTGACCATGTCTTGTCTCATGTCTGCAGTCTCTGACCATCTCCTGTATTATGTCTGCAGTCTCTGACCATCTCCTGTATTATGTCTGCAGTCTCTGACCATCTCCTGTATTATGTCTGCAGTCTCTGATCATCTCCTGTACTATGTCTGCAGTCTCTGATCATCTCCTGTACTATGCCTGCAGTCTCTGATCATCTCCTGTACTATGTCTGCAGTCTCTGACCCTCTCTTGTATTATGTCTGCAGTCTCTGATCATCTCCTGTACTATGTCTGCAGTCTCTGATCATCTCCTGTACTATGTCTGTAGTCTCCGACCATCTCTTGTACCATGTCTGCAGTCTCTGACCCTCTCTTGTATTATGTCTGCAGTCTCTGATCATCTCCTGTACTATGTCTGCAGTCTCTGATCATCTCCTGTACTATGTCTGTAGTCTCCGACCATTTCTTGTACCATGTCTGCAGTCTCTGACCCTCTCTTGTATTATGTCTGCAGTCTCTGATCATCTCCTGTACTATGTCTGTAGTCTCTGACCATCTCTTGTATTATGTCTGCAGTCTCTGATCATCTCCTGTACCATGTCTGCAGTCTCTGATCATCTCCTGTACCATGTCTGCAGTCTCTGATCATCTCCTGTACCATGTCTGCAGTCTCTGACAATCTCCTGTACCATGTCTGCAGTCTCTGATCATCTCCTGTACTATGTCTGCAGTCTCTGACCCTCTCTTTTATTATGTCTGCAGTCTCTGATCATCTCCTGTACTATGTCTGGGGGCTCTAACAGATTCTCTAACAGAAGCCCTCTCTGTGTGCATCAGATAGACTCTGCTCCATGTCTCATTAGTTTACGCTCTTCCTGTATTTTCTTTATTGTTAAAAGATCATGGGAGGATCCCAGGGTAACGAAGAGTTCTTAGGGGAACATCTCTGTGTTTGAGTCGTTGCCATAGAAACATTTGTAAAGGGGAGGAGTTGGTAAGATGACCACGCCCACATGGGGGCGCCAGAAATATTTTTGCACCCAGGCGTCTGTGACCCTAGGATCGGCCCTGGATGTAGCACCCTCCTAGTTCAGAGTAGGCTGCTAGATACATTTAGTGTCTCTGTGAACAGTGCAGCAGGGGCTGAATAGGGCTGTTCATTGTCTCTACTTATCCCTGTCCTCTAGAGACTTCAGGAAGTATAGTGGGAGGGAGATCAGAACAAGCAGTCTGAATATTCATGGAGCTGCAGCCAATTACTGGGGAGGTGTGCCCGGAAGGTGGAGGGAGAGCCAATGCATATTCTGAGGCCTGGCAGCAGACTGCAGAGTTCCTGGTTCCAGACATTCAGGAGAAGACCCCTGTGCTGGAGGCTCTGTGCCTGGTGGGTCAGAAAGAGAGACAAGCGAGGGATCTGAGGAGCCTTTGAAGACATTGAGGTCCCAGCTAAGCTTAGCGGGGGGGGGGTTCTACTGAAGACAGCCTGGTATAGAAACAGAGAAAAGCCAGAAGAGAGTTTGTGGAAGGAAGCCCAACTATTCTGGGACTGAGTAGTGATCCTGCTATAAAGAGGAAATGTGACTGTGAGGTAGCTTTGATCTCACAAGCCAGTGCAGTGCAGCTAGATGTTGTGCAAGTCAACCAGGAGAATATAGTGCAGCCAGAGTTGTGCAATACAGCCTACATTACTAGATTGTAAGCTCTAATGAGCAGGGCCCTCTGATTCCCCCTGTATTGATTTGTATTGTAAGTGTACTGTCTGCCCTCATGTTGTAAAGCGCTGTGTAAACTGTTGGCGCTATATAAATCCTGTTTAATAATAATAATTACAGTACAGAGCAGCGAGAAGTCTAGGGGTTCTCAAACTGTGCATTTATGATGTTCTGGTGTATCCCATGCTCCCTATCCCTATCCAAGTTCCTGTTCACAATAAAAAAACAAAAGAAAGCCCTAGACTGATTATTGAGCCAAAGGAAGAATGCTGAAAATGCCATATGCCTGGCTGTGCATGCTGTGAGTGGGGGGAAATAGACTCAAATCACCAGTGGCTCCTGCGGGGGTAGCGCTATGTAAACTTTCCACAGCAAGCAGAATGTGGGATGTCCACACAGCCATTGGGTCCTCCCTGCCACTCTGCTGGAAAACTTTGTTATCAAAGGCTTCTAGGTAGTATCATTTATTGTATGTAAGCAAATGCCCATTCATGTACTAACTGAGAATGACCTTTCACACCGGCTTTTCGATTAGGTCCGCCTGTCAGTTTTTCAGGCAGGCCTGATCGAACGCTCCACTCACCTCTATGGAGCGGCGGATGTCAGCGGTGACATGTCCGATATCTGTGAAATCTAGACCTATGGTGACCCTATTTTCCATCAGTCTGGCGCATCGGATCGGGAGAAAAAGGACAGGCGGTCCGTTATCATCCAATCTCCCCATAGAGGACAGCGAGGCAATGACAGGTCTGTCTCAGCACAGTGAGCGGAGATAGACCTGTCATCCGCCTGCTCAGCGAGGATCAGCGGATCGATCCCCCACTGAGCAAAGCGAAGTTGTGCTCATTGATTGAAGTCCCTTCATAAAAAAAAGAAATAAGAACTTCTCAATTAATGAACTGTATAGTAAAACCTTAGTAAACAGACTCTGAAAAGGTATTAGGACATAGTGAAGATAATGTTGATATATTTAATCCAGTTTATGAATAAGCATTTGTTTATCATCATCATCAACATCAAATGTTCTTTCATAAACAGGAAAATATTTTCCTTTTTCACATGACTCATTTTGTTGTAGTTTGAGGTTTTATAAACACAAAAAAGTCCAAACAGCAACTTGAAAAATTTAAAGTGATATTAAAACAAGCATGCACCCAGTGTTAAAAGAGGAAAAGTTGATATTTTGATATTGTCTGGAAAACCCTGAACATCAATAAAATACAATAAAACCATCCCGAAGAAAAACTGAGAAAATACACTTTTTGTGATGTATTGTATGTGTTAAGAAGCCTCAAATAACATAACAGTAATATACGCTAAAGAAAAAAAAAAAAACACTACAATGTACTGTCCTTTAAACTATTTTAAGGTGCTATTTTTGCGCCCTTCAAACATATTTTCTATAAAACCTTAAACCCTTTCCACTGCTGCCGCCTCTCGACCCTTTAAGAGCTTCTAAATGTCGGGAAGCGTGGGCAAGCATTCGGGTCATATGACTGCTGTGTTTGGCTGTCACAGCAGTCACATGATCAGAAAGCTCCTGAACGCAAGTGTGCATCAGGCTTTCTTGTCCCTGCTGGTGACTGTGCTGGGAGAGTACTGGGTGTACGCTCTTAACACAAAAAACTGTGTACATAGGGTGTCATAGCCCACCCACCAAAAGAGCGCATATATGCTCCACATCAGCAAGGAAGTGGTTAACTGAACAAAATTATAGTATAATATAGTATCACAAGGATTTTGGAGGTGTATATATCTTAATCAATCTGTTTCAGCCTCATGGATCCCTGCACAATATAGTAACATCTTTGTTGGGGTTCCTCTCCCTGGTTGTTTCTGCCCCGTATTCTCCCCTGCAGTCCCTATAGTCCCTAAGGGATAATATGCCATACTGTGCAATCGTTTTAGGCAGCTGTGAAGAAATGCTGTAAAGTAAGCATGCTTTCTAAAATATATATTTTAATTTTTTATTTGTATAAATGTTCAAAATGCAAAGTGAGCAAACAGAACTAAAATTTAAATAAAATCAATACTTGGTGTGACTACCCTTTGGCTTCGGACCAGCATCGGTTCTTACACTTGCACTAGGATTAGAGTCAGGTGTATAACTAACCAATTCTACCAAGCAGTTGCTCAAGATCATCAATTACATATGTAGGTTGAAACACAGCTATTAACTGAACAGAAACAGCTGTTTAGGGACTTAAAACTGGGTAAGAAACAGCCAAACTCTGCTACTAAAGGTGAGGTTGTAGAATGTCACGGGTCATATACCATGGTAAAACTGAGCACAGCAGCAAGGCACAATGTAGTTATACTGCGTCAGCAAGGTCTCTCCCAGGCAAAGATTTCAAAACAGACTGGGGTTTCAAGATGTGCTGTTCAAGCTCTTTTGAAGAAACACAAGGAAACGGGCAATGTTGTGAACCGTAGACACAGTGGTTGGCCAAGGAAACTTAATGCAGCAGATGAAAGGCACATCATGCTTACTTCAATTCGACATCGGAAGATGTCCAACAGTACCATCAGCACAGAACTGGTGGAAACCAGTGGGACCCAGGTACACCCATCTATTATCTGGAGAAGTCTAGGCAAAAGTGATCTTTATGGAAGAATTACTGCCAAAAAGTCATACCTCTGACGTAGAAACAAGGCTAAGTGACTCAGCTATGCACGAAAACATGGGAACTGGGGTGCAGAAAAATGGCGACAGATGCTCTGGACTGATGAGTCAAAATTTGAAATATTTGGCTGTAGTAGGAGCCAGTTTGTTCACCAAAGGGCTGGAGAGTGATAAAATAATGAGAGTCTGCAGGCAATAGTAAAGCATGGTGGAGGTTCCTTGCAAGTTTGGGGCTGCATTTCTACAAATGAAGTTGGAGATTTGGTCAGTATCAATGTTGTCCTCAGTGCTGAGAAATGCCGGCAGATACTTATCCATCATGCCATACCATCAGGGAGGCATGTGATTGGCCCCAAATTTACTGTATTCTGCAGCTGGACAACCCCAAACATGCAGCCAATATCATTAACCGCTTCCCAACCGCCTCACGCAGATATACTGCGGCAGAAGGGCACGTACAGGCAGATTAAAGTACCTGTACGTTGCCCTTTAAGAGGCGGCTTGCAGGCATGCGTGCCCACTGGGAGCTCCATGACCGTGATCGCAGGTCCCGCGGATCCGATGTTCGTGTAGATACCCGCGATCGTCTCACGGTGAGGAAGAACGGGGAGCTGCTAATGTAAACAAGCATCTCCCCGTTCTGCCTAATGACACTGTGGGGGTGATTTACTAAAGAACTGCACCTGTGGTGCAGTGGAGAAATTGGAGCAATTGCACAAAAAACGGGACTCAAGATATTTATCAAAAATTATAGTGCACTCATATGCACCAAACCATATTTACATAGGAAGCGCTATTGCGCACTTGCGCAATCTTTCGCGCCTACCATTAGCAAGCACAGCCAATGTAATCTTCTACAATTTTGTCTGAATACTGTGGATAACTTTACTACAGTTTACCATCTTCTGTTACCAGGCTAAAAAGTATGTATATAATATTGTTTTAAATGCACAAATTCTGTCCAGAACATGTAGATCTGTGTTACAACTAATCAAGCCTTTTTACACCCTTCTTTCAGCTTACTCAACTGCACATGCGCATTGTCAAAGCACACCATTTCATCCTCGCCTGACAGGGCGCACACGCTTTAGCTTGTTAAATATGTGTGTTGCACACAGGCGCATTCTGCGTTCTCCAGCGTGCACAACTGCTTATACATTGGGCACTTGCTCATTGTAGGTCTAATCATGTTAACGAGCTTTTCCTTATCACATGGAGAATATTGCTTCCAGTTTTATTCCATTCATTCACTTCTTTTTGAAACAACTCAATATTCATTCTAGAGATCTTCCTCCTATCAATAACTGTGCGGATATTCCCTGGACTTGTAATTGTGCATTTTATGGTGATAATCTATAATCATTGGTGGACCTGAAACCTCCATGAAAACATCTTTTCAATACATGTCTGTGTATTGTGCATTCTGGACAATTAATTTTCCCATACACTGTGCAATCCGATTGGATGACGTTCAAATACACTCAATTGTCTGAGCAATTCATATCCCCATACACGGGGGCTGATTTACGAACCGTTTGCGCCATGAGTTGAGGTGCATGCTGAGGCGCAACGTACGTTTTGGTATTTATGAAACGTTTGTGCCAGTAAGGCTCGATTCACATCTATGCATGTTGCTTTAGAGCGTTTCTGCAGTGCTTTTTGCGGTGCTTGCCGCGTTTTTGAACATGCGTTTTTGAACATGCGTTTTGCGTTTTTTTTACAGTGTTTTTTTTATACTGTATACAGTGTAAAAAAAAAAGAAAGAAAAAGAACCGCAAAATGAGGCAAAAACGCGGTAAAAACGCTGTAAAAACACGGTACTTGAGTTTTGGATGCGGGTCCATTGAATTCTATTACATGCAAAACGCTGCTTTTTGCAGGAAAAAAAGTCCCCAACCCTTTCCAAAAATGCAGAGGCACAAAAATGCATTGATGTGAACATGTTCCATAGGAACCCATGTTAAAAAATTCCCATGCATTTCTGAAAAATGCAAAATGCATCAAAAAACGCATTAGTGTGAATAGAGCCTAACACAGCGCTATTCCCCATTTACTACAGTAATCTCGAGGCATGGGAGGAGGCGATCAGTGTGCCACTATGGACATGGCACAGGACATCTTCAACTCAAAATTAAAAGAAGCTGTAAGTGCCAATATTATGGGGGTGATGTGGGGTGATGTGAAGAAGTATAGTAATAACTGCCCAAGTAACAAATATGCCCAAAATAGAATGCGAAAGTAACTTTTTCTGAACAAGTTTGCTGTGCCTGCAAGTACGTTTAGAACTGTGTGAGGTCAATTTAAGGACTGCGCATGCGCAAGTGGCATTTGCGCTTGTTCAAATGCGTTGGTTCACTGCGCGGCCAATATCTTAGTAAATGTCAAGCAACGTAAATGCATATGGGTGGGTTGAACGGGAGCACCTCTAAACTTGCCTTTTTTTTTTTTTTTACGCTGGTTCACTTTTATGTGTTTTTTTGTCGGATATTTGCACACAGGTCATGTTAGCGTGTTACGTTGCCAACATGTGACTCTCTAGCTCCTCCTAAAAGGGCATTTAACCTTCCCCCTCTAATACATATGATTTCCTTGGGCTAGTTTTTGCTTTTAAAGGGGAACTCCACACTCCATTCTCCAATCTCCAAAGGCTGTGAGCTGCCTTCACCAATCCAAACCACATCCTTTTTCAGAGCAAACAACAGGGCCAGCTAGGAAAGGGGCGAGAAGAGCGATCGCCCAACTCCCTCCCGAACCATACAAGGCCACATGCACTCAACATAGCTGGCTGCCTTTGGGGCATGTTGGGCTCAGCCCAATACCAACCACAAAGCACCTTGTACCCACTAGTTTAAAGGGGCTTTCCACATTCTGTAAAGCCCCCCTGTCTGCAGCCCCCCACAACCCCAGCCTAGGGTTGTGTGGAAGAGGCCCTTGTCCCCCTGAATATGGGGACAAGGTGGTTGACTTTTGGGGTGCCCGAGCCCCTCCTGCTCCTAAGCACCCACCCCCCTTTCATGGGCTGGCTTGCTGTGTGTTTGGCTAGGGGTTTGTTAGTGCGTGGGAGAGGCACAATATTTTTAGATTTTTGGGGTGGTATTTTTCACGTGGGAGTTCTCATTTTAAGCCTTTACAGTCCCAAATGGCCTTGTATGTATTGGGGGGGGGGGGGGCAGGCTATTTTTAGTTTTGTGTTAAAATCTTGCAGCTGCAATGTCGATTTGGATGTTTTCTCTAGAGTCGTACATCTTTGAAGCAGCATTTTGGATACATGCTACAGATGCACCTCTTTACAGGCAGAGTAAGCCCCCCCCCCAAAGTTACTAGCTTTAGGGCTAGTTCACTCCATAGAAAAGCAGTCCAGATGCATGTGCGTTTTTGATGCGATCCAGTGCATTTATGATATGTTTTTGGTGTGTTTTTGATGCAGTCCAGTACTTTTTTCAACCTTTTTTCTTAACCTTAATTAAGGACATGCTGGATGATGTGTTTAATTTTGGACAGGGGGTGGCTTATTTGGTGCTAGCTGCATTTGTATTTTGTTTATGTCTTTCCAAAACAGGTGTGTTTTTGGGTGGGTGATATTTTCCCTTGAAATATATTTGATGTCAATGTGTGTCGTTTGTAGGTTGTTCACTTTGATTTAATTGTCTGTGCTGCATTATTTTGCAAAAACGTTCTTAAGATGTTGACTAATGTTTAAATCCTTAATAGATATCCATTTGTGGGCGCACTCCTTTTAACTCATGTTAACCATATTCTAGTGTCTCAAATTAACATACATGTGTTTTTTGCTATTTAAAGCACCTGTGCAAGATGAAGAAAAACCTGCAAACATGGCCTGTTGGGGGTACTTGAGGACAGGGTTTAGAAGCACTGATTTAGAGCACTGAACTAAAATCAAGCTCCAGACAATCCTATTCTAATTTTGGGCATTTGAGGGAAACAAAGTGAGTGTTAGAACCCCTGCTTGTCTTTTTTAGGTTGGGCTTTGTTTCCCTTTTCTTAAAATTGGCTTCACTTCCTGTCACATAGCCAAACAGGAAGTGAGGGTAAAACCCTACCAATGCCTTTCCTTGGGGACATACAGGTCAATGTAACTAGTGTCCCCATTATACAAATTGCACTCTAGCACTTTGTTGTGCACACCCCAAATTCTTAGGTATTTTGGGGTTTATTAAAGGCAAATCCACTCTGCAATACAAGTGTAGTCACTGAAAATCTGAGGGGAAGCACTGGTGATTTTAACATCCAATCATGTAGAAGCAAAGATGCTGTCTTTTATTTTCCTTGCATGGCCCCCTCGGATCTCCACCAACTGCACTTGTAGTGCAAAGTGGATTTACCTTTAGTAAATCAACCCCAAAGACTTTCCCTGTTTTTGTTATCTTGGGTTTACATTGAGGGGGAGTTTACATGCGACAGATTGTACATGAAGACCCCTTTCACAATGAGTCGTTTTGCAGGCGCTAAAAATAGCACTTGCAAAGCGTCCTGAAATAGCCGCTACAGGGGTTGATTTACTAAAGGCCAATAGACTGTGTACCTTGGAAAGTGCAATTGCACTCTGCAAGGGCAGTTGCTCCAGAGCTTAGTAAATGAGGTAAAGCTTCACTTTGCAAAGAATACCTAATCACATGCAAGGAAAATGTAAAAAAACAGCATTTTTGCTTGCACATGATTAGTTGATGAAAGTCAGCAGAGCTTCTGCTCATTTACTAAACTCTGGAGCAACTGCTCTTGCCGTGTGCAACTGCACTTTCCAAAGTGCACAGTCTTTTTGCCTTTGGTAAATCAACCCCACTGTGTCTCCAGTGTGAAAGCCCTCGGGGTTTTCATATTGGCGTGAATGGAGCCGCTCTTTCAGGGCGCTTTGCAGGCGCTATTTTTAGCGCCTGCAACATACCTCAGTGTGAAAAAATTATTGCAATGATATCCATTGTACTCTGCTAAAAATATATATAATGTTTGAGGGTTCTAATTAATTTTAAAGCAAAAAAATACAGATTTTAACTTGTAAATAGAAACAGGCTTGGTCTTTAAGGCCCAGTTTACACTTGTGCGATGCCAGACATCGCATGTAATTCGCAGCGCACTGCCATTCACATTATTCATATTATATATAAGGGGGTAAATTCTTCCGGGGCTGAAGTGGTTAAGAACTATCTTCAGCATAAAGAAGAACAAGGAGTCCTGTAAGTGATGGTTTGGCCCCACAGAGCCCTGATCTCAACATCATCGAGTTTGTCTGGGATTACGCGAAGAGACAGAAGCATTTGAGGCAGCCCACATCCACAGAAATCTGTGGTTAGTTCAACAACCTACCAGCCGAGCCGAGTTTCAAAAACTGTGTGCAAGTATACCTAGAAGAATCAATGGTGTTTTAAAGGGAATGGGTGGTCACACTAAATATTGATTTGATTTGGATTTCCTTTCTGTTCATTTGTTTTCCATTTTGTTAAATGATAAAATAAACTATTAGCACTTGTATTTCTGAAAGCATTCGTATTTTACAACATTTTTTCACAAGCTCATAGAAGATCTTTATTATCATTTTCAATACCTGTCTGAAGAAGCAGATTTCATCTGTGTGTAGTGATGGTGGACTATGATCATTATACAGTATGTTTCCTTGTCATTTACTAACTGTAGTTGTGTCTCTTTAATGCTGGGCGCCAGTGACTGTCATTATATTGGTGAGCCCAACACAATGGATTGTGGGATTAGTAGTCTTTCTAACTAGCGATTCCATTGCCTAATCGTACACCATACACATCCCAGGGATCTTTGCTACCATTCAAGGAGACTTCTGAGAAAGCCTATAAAGGAGACCGGAGATCCGCCCCACGCTCTCTTCTTCTTGGGCCTTGCGGAATGCACATCTATCCGTGACGGGAAGAGGAGGTTGCGGCCTACCACGCGGTGTCCAAGTGATTCCAGCCCGGCCTTGGAAGACCCAACTCTGCTTGCTGTTCATCAGACATCTACGCGGCACCAACTCAGTAGCTCAACATCACATTTATCCGTGCTCTGCACCTGTGGGTCATCGCTGGCGGTTCCACTGACGGACGTCTATTCCCGGGTCGCTGTCTGCAAGGCATCTAGTTCAGTTCAGTCGTTGGTGAGAGGGCAATTGCCCAGCTTCTGCAATCTTTACCTGGTTACTTTATTTGAACACTGTGTACAGACACCTTTACCTTGGCAAAACTTTACTGCAAATTCTATTTGAACACTGTACATAGACACGTTTACCTACAACCATTTCAAGTAGTACCATTAGCCTGTTTAAGCCAGTCGGTCTGTTAATGCATCACTGTGCCTTATTGGATATAATCTAGTGAGCTCCAACTGCCAGTGAAAACTATCAGGTCTGCACCTCGGTTCATTGCTGTTGTTATTATTTAAAGGGCCCTACACCATCCTTGTTCTGTCTGATCTCTCGTTAGGATCCAAAGGTTGTATAGGCCAGCCTGGGGTTCCCCTTTAGAGTGTAACCAACTGCATTCAACATTTAACCCGTTATTGTCCTACAAGTCATGCTTCAGGTGGTATGTCATTGTACATACGTGTGTATTATATCCTCCCATTGTTAAACTGTTCTTAAGCTGTCTTTAGGGGAATTCCTCTACCAAGTCTGGGCTGTTATCCAGAACTTGGTTGATCTATTGCCCTTCTCTTTTGTAAATTAATACTACTTTGCTTATTCCAGCAAAAGCTGAGATAATACAAATATATTGACTTGTGTGACGTGTCACTTAAAGGTGCTTATAAAAGATGTCTGAACCCAGAGTGTCAGGCGGGTTAGAAGGTTCACAGGGTCATGGTGATGCAGATGTGCAGGTACATCTAAGCAGTCCTCAAGGGGACCATGCTACATGTTAAACGTGTTACCACTGCTAGTCATCCCATGTCTTGAATTGAAATGTTGGATAAATGATTCTTTGGTGAAACAATCTGACAAAATCTGTATGACACTGGTGTAAGGCATAGGCGTATGAAGAAATATATGTAGTAATAGGCTTTATGTTTTTTTATTTCATGGTTATATATATTTATACACTGTATTTATAGTGACCCTCTCGGGACAACATACAGTGATTATTGCCAGCAGCTAAAGCCACTGGCAATAACCGCATGAAAAATCCGAGAGGCTGGTTGTACCCAAGTTGATCAGTCGGATAACTCTGGGAGGGCGTACTATGGAGGGCGCGCGCACGGGACTGTCCATGCTCGCCGGGTTCTCAGAACGCAACACAAATCAGGGTAAAGGGCCAATCCGGGCGGCCCTTTACAACGTGAACACTCCATACAATGATGGAGTGATCACTGTTAACAAACCGGTGTCATGTCCGGTTCTTTCCGCTGCTCACACCAATGGTGTGAGCAGAGGAGGGAGAAGCTGCAGCATGAGGCTATGTGAGCTTTTTTTTTCCTATTCCAAGTGTCCATCTGTGCCTCATCTGTGCCCCAGAAGTTCCACATCTGTGCTCCATCAGTGCACATCTGTGCCACAGCAATGCTCTACAGTTCCCCATCAGTGCACAGGAGTACCCAGCAGTGACACATCTGTGCACATCTATGCCCCATCAGTGCTCTACAATGCCCCATAAGTGCACATCTGTCCCCCATCAGTGCCCAGCAATGCCCCATCAGTGCACATCTGTGCCCCATCAGTGCCACATCTGTGCTTTACAGTCCCCTACAGTGCCACATCTGTGCTACATCAGTGCCACATCTGTGCTCTACAGTACCCCATCAGTGCCACTAAAGTGCCCATTAATGCCCATCAATAAATGCTCATCAATGCCACCTTATCAGTGGATCCTCATCAGCGGCCATCAGTGCCGTAAAAAAATGCGTAGAAAAATGGGTTTTCATCTTCTTTCCACATTTTCCAAAAACTTGTGGAAAAAAATGACATGTTCAAAAGACTCATTATGCCTCATAGAATATACATTGGGGCGCTTGCTGTCCAAAATGGGGTCATTTTGTGGGTGTTTCCATTGTCCTTATGCTCCAGGGCCTTCAAAAGTGTGATAGGTTGTTAGGAAATTATATGTGTAATTTATGTTCCTAGAATACCTCACAGTGCTCCCTGCATGTTGGGCCTCTCTATTTTGGCCAAGCTATGTAAAGGTCTAACACATGTGGTATCGCCATACTCAGGGCCGATCCAAGGGTCACAGAAACCTGGGTGCAGAAATATTTCTGACGCCCCCCACATGGGCGTGGTCATCTTACCTACTCCTCCCCATTATAAAATGTTTCTATGGCACCGACTCAAACACAGAGATGCTCCCTTAAGAAGTCTTTGTTACCCTGGGATCCTCCCATGATCTTTTAACAATAAAGAAAATACAGGAAGGGAGTACACTAATGGGACCTGAAGGGGAGTCTCTCTGATGTACGCAGAGAGGGCTTCTGTTACAGAGTCTGTTAGAAAGCGCCCCAGCCATACTGCAGTCATAGTACAGGAGATGGTGAAACTGCAGACATGATAGAGAAGATGGTCAGAGACTGCAGACATGATACAGGAGATGGGCAGAGACTGCAAACATGATACAAGAGATGGTCAGAGACTGCAGACATGATACAGGAGATGGTCAGAGACTGCAGACCTGATACAGGAGATGGTCAGAGACTGCAGATATGATACAAGAGATGGTCAGAGACTACAGACATGATACAAGAGATGGTCAGAGACTGCAGACATACTACATGAGGTGGTCAGAGACTGATGACATGATACAAGAAATGGTCAGAGGCTGCGGAAATGATACAAGAGATCAATGCCAACCTGCCAATGCCCACCAATTGCAGCCTACCAGTGCCTGCCAAATGCAGCTTATCAGTGCCTACCAATTTCAGCCTACCAGTGCCCATCAAATGCAGCTTATCAATGCCCACCAATTGCAGCCTGCCAGTGCCCACCAATTGCAGCCTACCAGTGCCCACCAAAAGCAGCCTACCAGTGCCCACCATTTGCAGCCTGCCAGTGCCCACCAATTGCAGTTTACCAGTGCCCCTGGATCACACAGAGTGACGACAATCTCCTGCTGTCACAGAGCTTGGATTTGAATCTCCCAGGCGGCCACTGTAACAAAGTCCCGCCTCCTAGACCAGCTTGCGGCTCCTAAGATACATGCAGAACCGATCCGCCCTCTACACGCACTATGCAAGCTGCGTAGGGCCCCGCCGCTGTGGGGGGGCCCCCAAGGGCGGATCGCTCTGCTCAGGGGCCAGACTGGCCTACCGGGATACCGGGACATTTCCCGGTAGGGTGCCTGCCCTGGGGCCGCTTTGATATATGCTGTGGCTGCAGCGTAGCTCAAAGCAGAGTCCCGCTGTGTCACGGAGCTCAGTGTGAAGTCACGCTGTGACAAAGGTCCCGCCCTTCTCCTAGATCAGCTTGTGTAATAGATGCAGTATTCTGTCTATCACACGAGCTGGTCTAGGAGGAGGGCGGGACTTTTGTCACAGCGAGACTGAACCTTTCACACTGAGCTCCGTGACACAGCGTGAGATGCATGCTGTGCCTGTACGTAATCCACTGGCACTAACTGGTGAGGTGGCAATGATTGGCACGGTAAGACAGCAATGATGGGCACAGTAAGGCTACACTGATTGGCACAGTGAGGCGGAAATGATTGGCACGGTAAGGCGGCAATGATGGGCACAGTAAGGCTACATTGATTGGCACGGTAAGGCGGCAATGATGGGCACAGTGAGGCTACATTGATTGGCACAGTGAGGTGGCGATGAGGGGCACAGTAAGGCTGCAATGATGGGCATGGTGAGGCGGCAATGATGGGCATAATAAGACTGCAATGATGGGCATGGTGATGCGGCAATGATGGGCATAGTAAGGCTGCAATGATGGGCATGGTAAGGGGGAACCTCTGTGGGGACTCTGATGTAAGGGGGAACCTCTGTGTGGACTCTGATGTAAGGGGGACCTCTGTGTGGACTCTGATGTAAGGGGGACCTCTGTGTGGACTCTGATGTAAGGGGGACCTCTGTGTGGACTCTAATGTAAGGAGGGGCTTTCTGGGGACCCTGATGTAAGGGGAGGCTCTCTGGGGACCCTGATGTAGGGAGAGGCTCGCTGGGGACCCTGATGTAGGGGGAGACTCTCTGAGGACACTCATTTAAGGGGGGCTTTCTGGGAACCCTGATGTAGGGGGAGACTCTCTGGGGACCCTGATGTAAGGAGGGAGGCTCTCTGGGGACCCTGATGTAAGGAGGGGCTCTCTGAGGACACTGATGTAAGGGGGGCTCTCTGGGGACCAAGATGTAAAGAGGGGCTTTCCGGGGACCCTGATGTAAGGGGAGGCTTTCTGGGGACCCTGATGTAAGGGGAGGCTCTCTGGGGACCCTGATGTAAGTAGGGAGGCTCTCTGGGGACCCTGATGTAAAGAGGGGCTCCTTGAGGACAATGATGTAAGGGGGGCTCTCTGGGGATCCTGATGTAAGGAGGGGCTTTCTGGAGACCCTGATGTAAGGGGAGGCTTTCTGGGGACCCTGATGTAAGGGGAGGCTCTCTGGGGACCCTGATGTAGGGGGAGAGTCTCTGGGGACCCTGATGTAAGTAGGGAGGCTCTCTGGGGAGCCTGATGTAAGGAGGGGCTCTCTGAGGACACTGATGTGAGGGGGGCTCTCTGGGGACCCTGATGTAAGGAGGGGCTTTCTGGGGACCCTTATGTAAGAGGAGGCTCTCTGGGGACCCTTATGTAAGAGGAGGCTCTCTGGGGACCCTGATGTAAGTAGGGAGGCTCCCTGGGGACCCTGATGTAAGGAGGGCTCTCTGAGGACACTGATGTAAGGGGGGCTTTCTGGGGACCCTGATGTAGGGGGAAACTCTCTGAGGACACTGATTTAAGGGGGGGCTTTCTGGGGACCCTGATGTAGGGGGAGACTCTCTGGGGACCCTGATGTAAGTAGGGAGGCTCTCTGGGGACCCTGATGTGAGGAGGGGCTCTCTGAGGACACTGATGTAAGGGGGGCTCTCTGGGGACCCTGATTAAGGAGGGTCTTTCTGGGGACCCTGATGTAAGGGGAGGCTCTCTGGGGATCCTGATGCAGGGAGAGACTCTCTGGGGACCCTGATGTAAGTAGGGAGGCTCTCTGGGAACCCTGATGTAAAGAGGGGCCCTCTGAGGACACTGATGAAAGGGGGGGCTCTCTGGGGACCCTGATGTGAGGAGGGTCTTTCTGGGGACCCTGATGTAAGGGGAGGCTCTCTGGGGACCCTGATGTAAGGGGGGGCTCTCTGGGGATCCTGATGTAAGGAGGGGCTCTCTGGGGCCCTGATGTAAGTAGGGGATCTCTGGGGACCCTGATGTAAGTGGCGGATCCGCACTCAGATTATATATATATATATGTATATATATATATATATATATATATATATATATATATATATATATATATACACACACATGTATATTATATATATGTCTGTTCTATATTGTTGTACTTATTCTTTGACTGTTTTGTTTAAAGGAGGGAGGATTGTATTGGGAGGTGTGACTGTGTGGCAATGGCAAATGGTTTACATAGCTCACGGCATCACGGGTCAGGTAGAGGGCCCCTTAACAGAATTTTGCTTAGGGCCCCAGGGAGGTCAGGATCGGCACTGGATACATGTCACACTGATTCAATTTCACTGCATTGGATCAGTGTTCTGTCTATCTCACAGGAGCCTGTCTAGGAGGTGGGACTTTGTTACAGCGCCGCCGGGCATTTCAGACCAAAGCTTACGTGGTGTGTGCAGTGGCGACTCTAGGAATAATATATAGATACCACAGTCAAAACTGGGGAGGGCACTAATAATTGCACTAAAAACCTCCAGCACTGGTCTTTGACGCACTATTAACCTCCAACACTGGTCTCAGCGGACGCACCATTAACTTCCAGCACTTGTCTCAGCGGACGCACTATTAACCCCCAACACTGGTGTCAGCGGATGCACCATTAACCCCCATCACTGGTGTCAGCGGACGCACTATTAACCTCCATCATTGGTCTCAGCAGACGCACTATTACCCCCTAGCACTGGTGTCAGCAGACGCACCAGTAACCCCCAACACTGGTGTCAGTGGACGCACCATTAACCCCCATCACTGGTCTCAGTGGATGCAAAATTAACCCCCAGCACTGGTCTCTGCAGACGCATCAATAACCCCCATCACTGGTTTCAGTGGACGCACCATTAACCCCCATCACTAGTGTCAGCGGATGCAACAATAACCCCCATTACTGGTGTCAGCGGACGCACTATTAACCCCCAGCACTGGTGTCAGTGGACGCATTATTAACCTCCAGCACTGGTGTCAGTGGACACATTATTAACCCCCAGCACTGGTCTCAGTGGATGCACTAATAACCCTCAGCTCTGGTGTCAGTGGACACATTATTAACCCCCAGTACTGATGTCAGAGGACACACTATTAAACCCCAACACTGGTCTCAGTTGATGCACTATTAATCCTCATCTCTGGTGTCAGTGGACGCACTATTAACCCCCAGCACTGGTGTCAGTGAACACATCATTAACCTCCATCACTGGTCTCAGCCATAGCACTATTAACCCCCAATCCTGGTCTCAGCAGACGCACTATTAACCCCCATCACTGGTCTCAGAAGACGTATTATTAACCCCCATCACTGGTCTCAGCGGACGCACTATTAACCCCCATCACTGGTCTCAGCAGACGCACTATTAACCCCCATCACTGGTCTCAGCAGACGTATTATTAACCCCCATCACTGGTGTCAGCGGACGCACCAATAACCCCCATCACTGGTGTCAGTGGACGCACCATTAACCCCCATCACTGGTCTTAGCGGACGCATCATTAACCCCCATCACTGGTCTTAGCGGATGCATCATTAACCCCCATCACTAGTCACAGCTGACGCATCATTAACCCCCAGCACTGGTCTCAGCGGATGCACTATTAAACCCCAACACTGGTCTCAGCGGACGCACCATTAACCCCCAATACTGGTCTCAGCGGATGCACCATTAACCCCCATCACTTGTGTCAGTGGACGCACCATTAACCCCCATCACTGGTCTCAGCAGACGCACCATTAACCCCCATCACTGGTCTCAGTGGACGCACCAATAACCTCCATCATTGGTGTCAGCGGACGCACCAATAACCCCCATCACTGGTGTCAGCGGATGCACCATTAACCCCCAGTACTGGTCTCAGCGGATGCAGCATTAACCTGCCAGCACTGGTCTCAGCGGATGCACCATTAACCTCTATGACTGGTCTCAGCAGATGCACCATTAACCCCCATCACTGGTCTCAGCTGATGCACCATTAACCCCTAACACTGGTGTCAGCAGACGCATCATTACCTCGAACACTGGTGTCAGCGGACGCACCATTAACCTCTATGACTGGTCTCAGCAGATGCACCATTAACCCCCATCACTGGTCTCAGCTGACGCACCATTAACCCCCAACTTATGTCAGCAGACGCATCATTACCTCCAACACTGGTGTCAGCGGACGCACCATTAACCCCCAGCACTAGTCTCAGCGGACACACTATTAACCCCCATCACTGGTGTCTGCGCCGCGAACCATTAACCCCCAATACTGGTGTCCACAGACACACCAATAACCCCCATTACTGGTCTCAGGGGACGCACCATTAACCCCCCAACACTGGTCTCAGTGGACACACCATTAACCCCCATCACTGGTCTCAGCGGACACACCATTAACCCCCAACACTAGTCTCAGTGGACGCACCATTAACCCCCAACATTACCCCCTACGCTCCACAAATACCTTCACAAATGTCAACCTCAGTCACCCCACTAAGGACTTTGCTCAGCCTCTGCGTGATGGCTCACTTACCTCTCCGCCTGGCAGTCAGCTAGCGGCCTGATCTTCTGCCTCCCGAATCCTCTCCTCCTGTCAGGTCCTTGCTTCAACACAGGCCTGCCCTAGTGGCAGGGCACCCTGAGAATGTCACAATCTCCCACCCTGGAGGCTGGATGGGTGGCAGCAGGACCCTTAAACCAGGGCCGGGCACAGTCTCTAAGGGAGCTCAGCTCTCGATCATCGGTGCCTAGGTGGGCAGGGCGATGGGCGGATCCTCCCTCCGCTCGGTTCTCTCTATGCTCTCCTGTACTGTGCTCGCTGGGCTGCAGCAGCATGTGGGGGAGAAGACACAGACAAGGAGAGGAGCACTCTGGCGCTTCGGTGTCCCTCACCCCTGCGGCGCCTGGGTGCGGTGCAAGCCACGCACAGGCCCAGAATAGGCCCTGGCCATACTCAGGAGGAGTAGCAGAATGTGTTTTGGGGTGTAATTGTAAGTATGCATATGCCGTGTGAGAGAAATAACCTGTTAATATGACAATTTTGTGAAAAAAAATCTTCATTTTGCAAAGAATTGTGGGAAAAAAGTTACAACTTCAAAAAACTCATTATGCTTCTTACTAAATATCTTGAACTGTCTACTTTCCAAAAAGGCATCATTTGGGGAGTATTTGTACTTTCCTAGCTTGTAGGCTGGCCAAATTTCTAAAGAATTTTCTTTTGAAAATCAGAAATTTTGTGCGTTTTGTGAACCGATGGTGCCACCATTGATTTCGAAATTCGACCAACCAAGCCTTTAATTTCACTTCATGTTCCTACAGAAAATAATTTTTGTGGCTGGGAATCTTCTTTTCTTTCCGGGAATTTTCTATTCTTGTACATGCACATTTCTTTTTTGATTAAATTTCTCGCACGATTCTCCCATCATTGATTAGATAATCATTTGTTTTTTCGCCAACTAATGGTACAAAATTCGAACAAAAATTCTTAGATGAGATTTTCAAAAGAAAATTCTTTCGAAATTTGACCCATGTATGGCCTGCCAAGTGCCTCAAGAAGTACATCAGGTGTGATCAATTTTCATTGAATATCACTATAGCTTGTAGACTCTATAACTTTCACAAAGACCAAATAATATACACTGATTTGGGTTATTTTTACCCAAGATATGTAGCAGTATAAATTTTGATCAAAATTTATGAAGAAAAATTACTAATTTGCTAAATTTTTTAACACAAACGAAGAAAAATTCATTTTTTTACAAAATTTTCGGTCTTTTTTTATTTATAAATAAAAAAATACAGTGGTGATTAAATACCACCAAAAGAAAGCTCTATTTGTGTGAAAAAAAGGACAAAAACTTCATATGGACACAGAGTTGCATGACTGAGTAATTGTCATTCAAAGTGTAAGAGCACTGAAAGCTGAAAATTGGCCTGGTTGGGAAGGGGGTTTAAGTGCCCAGTGGGCAGGTGGTAAAAGCCTTTACAGGCTATAAGTGCAAACTTGATAGTGAATGAGGGCCCTAGGATTATTACCCTTAGCCCTCATTCACACGAGGCGGATTCCGCTTCCACGGAGCCCACCTCGGTCCGCCGGCTCAGCGGGAGATCTCTCCTTTGATCTCCGCTGAGCCGGCGGATGACAGGTCCCTATCTGCTCACTGAGTGGGGAGGGGCTTGTCAGGCGGTGCTGCTGCCTATGGAGGGATCAGATGAAAACGGACAGCATGTCCGTTTTCATCAGATCTCACCCGATCCGATCCGGCAGCGACGGATCTGGACATAGGGCCATCCATCTGCTTTTTGTGGATCGGACCGGGTCGGATGTCAGCGGACATGTCTCCGCTGACATCCGTCGCTCCATAGGCTAACATGAAGCGCCCGTTCAGGTCCGCCGTCAAAACTGACAGGCGGACCTGAACGGTCCGATCGTGTGAAAGGGGCCTTACTCCAGCATTCGCGGTGATATGTAATGTGTGGCACAATTGTCATTTTCACATAAAGACACACTCGTCACACGTATTTATGTTCTTATGTGAGCGTACATGTGGACAGGGGAATTTAATTTTTTTTTTATTATAATTTTTTTTTACTTTTAATTTTTATGTTTATTTTTTTCTAACTTGATCTCCCTCCATTCCACCCATTGACACTTGCCATGCCTCTCCTGGGTTTGCAGGTGGGACAGTGAAGCCCAGCATACATGGCAGGGAAGGTCGGGCGGGGGGCAGTACCTTCGGCAGGCTGTGGAAGTGATCAGGTGGCTTCACAACAGCTATAGCAGCTGAGACTGTTTAAAATTTCTGTCTAACATCTGCCGTTTATAAACTGCGCTGGTAGACAGTTGATTACATATAAGATAAACATAGTCTAATTTCAGCTAACATTTTTTAGGCAATTACAGCAAGAGGTTTTTTTTCGTTTGGAAAAAGATTTGATCAAAAGCTAACCAGTTGTAGACAAACACCCTTGATAGTCTTAGGGCCTGTATCCATGGGTAGGTGCAGCGTGGTGCTGCAGGCAAAAAAACACTCAGAGTCCAGGTGCAGAAACAGGAATATATTGTAACAGAAATCCAGCAATATACAACAGGCCTGGCTGTAAGGCAACCTAACCGGGAACACTCACAGGACATAACAGCGAAGTGTCAGTAGATGCAAGTCTCAAGGAAGCCAACAGCAGCCATCTCGAGAAGCAGAGTGTGGTCTGGCCGGTCCGTACCCAAATGGGGACATTTTCAGAAAGGATGGCGTGTCCCTGAACTTTCCCTACTCCTCCCGGAACTTTTCCCTAAAGCTAAGCACTGTGCTTGACAGATGTGAATTCTGTCCCTGCACTACCACTCACAAAATGCTTGCCAAGCCTGGGAGCCAGTGTCTTAAGTAGACTCTGCCTGATCCAAGATGGCCACCAAAGTCACATGGGAAGCCAGAATCTAATCGGATAACTGTCCCCTCATGACCCAGAAACCATAGAGGAACTAAGTTGAACTTCATCTCCCCTTTCCCACGCTGCTGTGGCTGAGCGCCATCTGCAGTGGACTGCACCTGCCTACACACTCCACCTCATTGACAGATGCTGGCTTCAGCATTGCAGCCAAACACAGTGAAGAACAACATGAAAGCTGCAAAAAGCATATTTAAGGTAATGGCAACAGCAATACAAACAACATAGTCGGAGTACTTTGAAGGAAGCTGCCCACAGTTAGACTGCATGGGGTGGCGGACTTCAGCGTCCTCTGTGGAGTCATCTTTTAAATAGTCATCTTCTGTTGGTGATTCTGGGGACTCAGGTAGATGAGAGTCGTCAAGGTCAACCATACCCCCTTCACCCAGGTTTAAGGCTGACCCCTCAGAAGTGTCTAAACAGTCAGTTGGGCCTGCAGGGGCTTCTGGACTGTCCACAGACAATGTATTGGGGTTCCCTTCTGCCAAGTCTGCAGGGGCCGGAGGCTCTAGCACAAGAGGAAGCAGGTATCATTCGTCTGGAAATTCTTGTACTGGTGGGACATTCATAGAGTCTTGGACCTCTCTATCTCTGGCAGGCTTGGCAGAGCAATTACCACTTAGCACACAGGGTCTCAGCAGGTTGTGGTGAAGTTGTCTTTTGATGGGACTCGAACCCTCCGAGATTACATTGTATACTGGAGTTTGAAAAAAGGGATGTTTCTCAACCCGATAAGGGGTGCGCTTACACTTAGGATTCAACTTACTACCTCTTTCACTTTTGGTGTTCTTCACCAATACTCAGTCTCCCGATCACAATGGAAGTTCCTCTAAGGGGGAGCTCTCGACTGAGTCCTTGTATCCACCCAGCAGCACCTGCTTGACTTTCTGCAATTGGTCAGTGTGCTCCTGCACCCAGGTGCTGGGTATGCAGGGCATAAAACTCTCTCGGGAGCTCAGTAGGAGATCTACTGGTAAGCAGCCATAGAGTCCTAACATCAGTAAAAAGTGCGGGTGACCTGTGGCCCGATGTACTGTGTTATCGTAGGTCCACACCACAGCCCCCACATGTTGGTGACCTTATTTGAGAGTCCGTAGCATGCCCAACAGGGTGAGTCTGAAACATTTACAGGCTCCAGAGCCCTGCGGGTGGTAAGAAGTGGTATGCTACTTCCGGATACCACTGAGATGGCCATATGGTTGGACCACATGTTCCCAAAACAGTTTAGCCAAGCTCGGGGCCCTCTGCTTCTTGGTGTGGACCACCACCGCGAACTTGGTGAAGTGGTCAACAAAGACCAGGGCATAGTGATACCCTGAAGAGGAGCTAGAGATTGTCAGGAAGTCCATTGTGACCAGCTCAAAGGGCTTCTGGGGTGGTAATGGCCATGGGTGTCTTCTTGTTGGGAGGGGTTTTATGCGCGGAACAGGATTCGCATTCCCAGCAAGCCTTCTGGACCCATTTTGCCGGTCGCAAGCAAAAGAAGTATATCCTTACCAAGGCCTTGTTTCGGTCAGGTCCAAACTGTGTGTCCACTGTGTTGGACAGTCTCTGACATTCTCAGTAGGACAGATTGCGCTGCTGCATCAGCAAGTGTTGCATCTGCATGAGGTTGGGGTCTTTTTGTTGAATCAGAGCCATTCCTCCCAAATGTGAATCTCTGTGGGTTCCGCCTGGGGTGCTGCAGCCCGCTCCTTGACGGAACATGAGGAGGCTGCCGTAGGTAAGATGGGGGCTACCTCTGCGTCCTCTTGGCTGAACCGTGCTAGTCGGGCAACCCACCTTTGCTCCAAAGCCTCAGATTTGCTGTTTCCTGTTTCTAGGTAAGCAAGGGGGTTGTTTCCTGTTTCTAGGTAAGCAAGGGGGTTGTTGTCTGTGGAAACCTCTATTTCTGCTCCCATGAGGTATTATGCAAACTTCTCTGTGATGGCCCACATTAGGGCCAGCAACTCCAGTTTTAAAGAGCTATAGTTATATGGGGATTTGTCTCGGTGGACCACAGACTGTGGCTTGCGTAGGCGATCATGTGCTTGCACCCATCCTGTACTTGGGCCAGAACAGCTCCCAGGCCTTGTAAGCTCCCATCCGTATACACTCGGAAGGGAGTAGTCTGCATAGGCCAGTAAATGTGCTGATGTCAGTTTTTGCTTGAGTGCTTCAAAGGCCTATTGTTGGGTTTCTTGCCATTGGGACTGGATTAAGATTGACAGTCCACCTTTCTTTTTTATCTATTCTCTCTTCATTGGTTTCCCAACAGCTACAATACATAAAAGACAATAAACACCATATTTAAAACTACCTAATATTTATTACATTTCACATAGACGTAAAATTAGCCCATGTCCAGAAAAAAATAAATAAATATGTACCCACTTGTACATACTGTATCTCTGGAGTGCGATATTGGCAGTTGAACGACCTCAGTTGACATCAGCTGGTCCCGGGAGAGTGGATCCTTTACCCAGATATGTTTCAAGACCTTTATCATAGACGGGGAACAAATCCAGGTTTGTCATCAGGTCCAGGGATCCTTGGGCCTTTGTCATAGATGCTCTGGTGACCCCGTGTGATCAGTTCACCCTGATCTATCCCAGGGGTCAAGTCCTGGGAAAAAAAGTGTGGGAACTCACCAAAGATTCCCATCTCAAAAATAAAAAATTGTGCATCTGTGTGTGTGTGTGTGTTAGTGTATGTATATATATATATATATATATATATATATATATATATATATATATATACAGTATTTCTGGTCATGGCCCTATGACCGAGAGAGATGCGGATCACATAAACACGTGACAAAACATACAACATAAATAGACCTGAAGTGTGCCTTGGTGGTCTGGTCGATATGCCAAGAAAAGGGGGCAAAGACTCTTAACTGATTCTTGTGTTTATTGAGCCAACTTGGCAAAGGCTTGTGCCATTTCTTCCTGAGGATTTGGGACGTATGTGGCAAATCAAGTGGCCTTCCATCAGCCTAGTTTCTTGATTACATGGTCTGGTACGCCATGTTGGGAGGCAGCTGAAGTTGCTCCGATCCGGAAGGAATGTCCAGAGGACTGACTGGGCTTGAAGCCCAAGTTGCTTAGGAGGATCCTGACATGCTTGTTAAACTGGCTGCCACTCAGGGGGCTGGTTAGAAAGGGTAGCAACGAGCTACCATCAGATTGGCTGGGTAGATGGGACAGTAGTCAGTCGAGCACCATCACTGAGCACCAGGCGTTGTTAGTCTGAAACAGGTGGATGTCAACCCCGGGGCCAGTTTGTTGCATTTTGCAGACTGTGAGATGAAGGGTGTAATGGTTCGGAAAGCGAGTTAGGTGGCGTCGGAGCAGTGTCTGACTGCTGGAGCCACTGACGGTAGATTCACTAGGTCATAGGAAACCGTAGAAGGCCTTGTAGATGGTCGCCTGGATGACTAGGCTGAGCAAACCCCCAAACGAAGAACGAGTTATGCCCCGTACACACGGTCGGACATTGATCGGACATTCCTACAACAAAATCCTAGGATTTTTTCAGACGGATGTTGGCTCAAACTTGTTTTGTGTACACACGGTCGCACAAAGTTGTCGGAATTTCCGATCGCCAAGAACGCGGTGACGTAAACCACGTACGACGAGACTAGAAAAGGCCAGTTCAGAAACAAGCGCGGCACCCTTTGGGCTCCTTTTGCTAATCTCATGTTAGTGAAAGTTTGGTGAGAGACGATTCGCACTTTTTCAGACTCGTGGTTTTCAGATAGTTTTCTGCTGTTCAGTTTGTGCTTGTGGGTTTGTATCTGCTCTTCAGTGCGTGCAGCAAGCTACGCGTGACTTATTTGAGTCATTGTGTTCTTGTTCGTTCGTTACTGTTTTTCAGGTCGCTCTTCACAGGCCTTGCTGTTCTTCAGTGTGTTCTGTTGCTTCATTCTGAGCAGCCGACCGTTTTCTAGCCATGTTGCATATACGTACTCCTCATAGAGTTCGTGCTGTGCGGGGGCTTGGTGTTGGGGTCCTGACCTTGACACAAGTCCAATCTATGAACAGGGTGGGGAGGAGTTCATGAACCAAGAACTGGTTGCTTCAGCATGACCAGTTCTGTCATATGCCTTTGCTCCGTGAGATCCATGAGAATAATCCTGATGATTTCAGGAACTTTCTCCGGATGACGGACCCCGTATTTCACCGTTTGTTGGCTTTGCTGACCCCTTATATTAGCAGGCAGGATACCTGCATGAGGCAAGCCATCACTCCGGAGCAGAGGCTCGTCGCCACCCTGCGGTACTTGGCGACGGGGAGAAGTCTGCAGGACTTGAAGTTCTCGACAGGCATCTCCCCCCCAGGCTCTGGGTATCATTATCCCAGAGACCTGTTCTGCCATCATCCAGGTCCTGCAGAAGGAGTATATGAAGGTAAGATTTTTATCCTTTAATATCACATTTTATTGTATTTCATGTTTGATAATGTATTGTATTTCTTTCCTCATTCCCTAATTACCATGAGTGGAATATGCTGTGAATGTCCTCTTTGTTCTCATGCATGCTGGATTTTTATGTCATTTTTTTTGTCCTTCATACATATTTGCCTTCACTTACCTCCCCAGCATGCTCTCCTGGCCCTATATTCACCTTATGTAGTCAGTTAACAATGTATTTTATCAGCTCCATAGTAGTGCTTTACCCCAAACACCCCTAAAATGTTTTTAAATGTGATTTGTAATTTAAATTCAGGCAGAGTGCCAGAGGCTTTTTTTAGGGGTCTCCAAATCATTTGGAACCCTCCCTCCCCCCAACTGCTAAGTCAGCTGATACCAATTCTCTGTCTATCCTCAATCATCTATCTGGTGACTTTGCCAAACCCATACACACTATACCCATCTCTTTTGTGGTCAGATGTATGGATGAATTCCCCAAAGCATGTAGTGCAAGGGCCTGCCTTAATACTTTCAAATGGTACTGTTTAAATTTTTTTTATCCTATTATTATCTTGATAGGTAATAGCAGAATTTCCAAATGTGCTCAAATGTGTACAGTGTGTATTTATATCTATGTATTATGACACTTCTTACCTGTCCAGTGGGCTGCCAATAGTGTAACTAAGGAGGGGCTGGCCAAAGTAATACCCATTATATAGGCATTCATCTCTCAATGAAGTGGAGAGGGTTACCTTTCCAAGAGTTCCCCCCCCCTATAATGTTAGAAATGGCCCAGGAGGGAGGGGGGATATGATAGGTGTTACCTTATACTTTGGTCTTTAAAAATTACCATTAATAAATGTTATCTTGATGTTGGCCAAGAATGTTTGTGTCTAATCTGCTTTCCATGTTTTAATGTGCAAAAAGACAATTTTTTTTTGTTTTCCTCAACAGTTTCCTTCCACGCCACAGGAATGGCAGACTGTGGCCTCCCACTTTGCCCAGCGGGGGGGACTTTCTTAACTGCGGAGGGGCAATTGATGGGAAACACGTCCACATCGTCCCACCACCCAACTCGGGGTTGTACTATTATAATTAAAAGGGGTTCAATAGTATTGTGATGTTGGCGGTGGTGTCGGCTAATTATGAGTTCCTGTATGTGGACGTGGGAAAGAATGGCTGGATGTCCGATGGTGGAGTCAGATGGAGTTCTACAGGCATCTCCAGAATGGCAGCTTGGACTTGCCAACTCCAGAAGACAATGTGGAAGGACTCCCATTCGTCTTCATTGCAGATGAACCGTTTGCGCTGGGGGACCATCTTATGCGGCCATTCCCGATGAGGACCCTTACCCCGGACCAGAGGGTTTTTAATTACCGGCTGGCCAGAGCCAGAAGAGTGGTGGAGAACACGTTTGGAATCATGGCCATCCATATTTCTTACACCCATACACATGGCGGAGTATAAATTGAATCATATTATCCTGGCGTGCTGTGTTCTACACAATTTTTTGCGCAACATTCTGCCAACTATGCTTGCTCAGTTGGGCCTGAAGCCGGAATTCAAAATGAACCAACCCTGACGGCGCTTGAAAGTGGCCGTCCTGGCTTGCCCTCCCTGAGTGCCCGTGATGTCCGGCTAAGATACCTTGAATACTTTGCGGGTAGGGGGGCTATCAATATGCCAGACAATGTGTGAAACCTTTATCAAATAAACAAAAAAAATAAGCAAATCTTTGGTGACATTTACTGCTTGTGTTTGTTTGAGCTGACCCTGACAGAAATGTGGTGAGTCCTGAAAATGGCGTGATTATGTAACCTTATACAAAGCACTGTTGGGTGTTATTTACTAAAGGCAAAGACACTTTGCACTACAAGTGCACTTCAAACTGCACTTGTAGTGCAAAGTGGATTTGCCCTTATGAAATAACACCCATTGTCACAGAAAGCAGCAATTAGAGCACCACAAAAGCGTTGTAGCGTTGAGACAATTATCCACACATTCTAGATTGACAATCTTTTTAATACCTGCACAATCACATGTGCATTTTGACAAGGTTTTTAAAACAAACCAACATGTTTGTTGTATAACAATTTTTGGGGTGGCATTAGAAAAAGTAGAAATGTCCATTTAAGATAAAACAGGCATGTTTAAACCCAACAAGAAAGACACAAATCTTGAACTTACAAAGTTCACATTTGGTAGAACTTGAAGGCAATATCAGACATGAGTATTTAGGAACTGTGTTTGATATTGCGTTCAGTTGGGGTGAAGTCACCCCAGGAAAAGCCAAATTTTGAAGATGCACACCAATTTACGAATGTCAACATGTGCTAGCTGCCATCACGGGGGATCAAGGGACGTGTTTTGGGGGAGCAACCCCTTCCTCTCAGCTACTTTATTATTGAGGAAGGGGTTGCACCCCCAAAACGCGTCCATTGATCTCCCGTGATGGCAGATCAATGGCACATGTTGACACACTGTGTGCATCTTCAAAATTTGGCTTTTCTACAATTCGACAAAAAATTTTAAAATTGTAGCACACCATAAAACAAAGGGATTTTGAGGGGTTTTAAACTCTCCCCAAAACATCAATGATGTTCTTATTTTTTTGAATAACATCATTGATGTTTTTCTTGATGTTTTCCAATGCAACATTACACCCCATGATCTCCCCATTCAGGATCTGTGCACTTTCCAATGTGAAATGCCCTGGATCCACAACATCATGATCACCTAAAAAGAGAGAAACCAAAAAAAAACTATGTATTATAAATATGCCGGCATCCATCTCTTACCTGAGCCTGTGGTCGCAGACACTTACCTGTTGTGGTGCTAATTTCCACCACGTCTTCCTCCTCCTGCTCTTCTTGTCTTTGGGGGATTTCCCCTTCTTCCAGAGGTGGGGGGTCTCTGGTCTCCTCGGATGAGGGGTGTCCTCCGAGTCTTTTCTCCCCTATGTAAAAAAAAAATGGTACATTTAGCACACAGATATTTGATGGCGGAACTATAAATATGAAACATTGCTTGGAAATGGGTTACATTTTTTTGGTGGGCAGAGTTCCAAGATGTAGAATTTTCAGTGTCCTTTGTCAAGCTTCAATACTTTACCTGTCTTGTACAAGCTTCACAGATGGAGACACCCCTATAATATACACTGGAGCACCTGTGTGGGCCCCCTAATAAAAAGGGTGTTCTTGTGTCCCACACTAGTGCTACAGCGTCCAGATGTGTAAACAGCTGCTGAGTGTCCTCTCCTTACACAGAATCGAGTTTGCATTTCATTCTAGTAACAAACCCATCTACACAACCAAATTATTTTCAGACAAGTAGGCCCTAAAAAATGTGGGCAAATGCATATGGCCAAAACAATGGTGTTTTATAGGCCAAAAGAAAAATGTTTGATACGAACGAATAATGTGCCAATGAACATGAAAGTTGCCATTTTAAACTGTACAACAGTTAAGAAAAGCACATGGAGCAGCACGAACGTAATAAACATAAAGAATAGGAACACAGCACAACTACTTACTTTTTTGCAGCACTCTCCGGATCTTTCTGTACTGCTCATGTTCTCTTAATTTGAGGTCCGACCACCGTTTCCTGAGCTGATCTTTCAATCGTCGTACCCCGAAATTCCGGTGCAGACTCTTGACCACTTTCGCCATGATCTTGGCCTTTCTGACATTGGGGGTTGGGGTAAGGTCCATACTTTCCATCATAGTCGGCCCTCTTCAGGATGTCCACCATCTCCAACATCTCCCCAAAGGACATATTTGAGGCCTTAAATCTTCTCCTTCTGGATCCAGACGTTTCCGGCTCCGGGCTTTCCTCCCCCTCCTCCTCGTTGCTATAATTAGCACGCACCTGCTGTGTCTGCGCCATGTGCTCTTCCCCCACTGCGCCGAACGAAAAGGGGTGGGAAATAGACTAGAAAGAACGTCAGGGGCGGGCGGAGTTACACGCATGCGCAGTGTGTATAAAGCGTAACACGCGTGCGTAATACGTACGATCTGTGAGCGGAGGAAGCAGTATAGGAGGCGCCGATCGTGATAATGAAGGTAAGATCTAAACTTGGCCCTATACTGCTTCTACATTGAGGCATATATTGTAACAAGATTAGGAGAGTTTCGCCTGACATTAGGGTTTGTCTTGTGTATTGCAGATAAAATAGATGGCTTCAATGACCACAACTTCCTCCCCCTGTTCATAGACAAGTACAGGGAGCTGCCCTGTCTGTGGCCGGTGAAACATCCACATTATAATCATAAACAAAAGAGGCAGGCAGCGCTGGAGAAACTGTTGGAGTTGGTGAAGCCGGTGGTCCCCACAGCAACCATCCCCTATTTAAAAACCATAATTGGTGGCCTGAGGAGCACTTATCTTAGGGAGCGCAAGAAGGTCACGGATTCCTAGAGATTAGGAGCTGGAGCAGATGACGTTTATGTCCCCAGGCTGTGGTACTATGAGAGACTGCGATTTCTGTCAGACCACACTGAAGTCAGGGAATCCCTCTCAACCCTTCCTTCCACTCTTCCTTCCACCCCAGCTGAGGCTTCCGATGTCCAACCTGGGACTTCCAGCCAGGAAGAAGTGGAGGAGCCCAGATGCAGTCAGGTATAGCATTCTTCTACAGATTTCTGGTCAATAAATACATTATCTTTACTAGATGTTATTATTGATCACTAATTGCTGATTTAATAAAGTGTTTTACATATCAATAGACAGTAGTGGGCAAAAATAATTGGGACAAGAATGAAAAATGCTGGGCTCAGAATGATCATCAGTTATATTTGTTACCATTCAATTTGCAACAATCATGAGCTGAAAATTGTGTGTGATTGATGAATAAAAAACTAAAACTATGTCCCTTTTTCATACACAGGATGACCTCAGCCAGGAGGAGGCTCTGGAATGTGGCACACAGGAGGAGGCTGTGGAATGTGGCAGCCAGGAGGAGGCGGGGCTAAGTTGCAGCCTGGAGGAGGCGGGGCTAAGTGGCAGCCAGGAGAAGCCTGGGACCAGTCGCAGTCTGACCGAATCGCAGGTTCCACCCCTCCGCCTTCCATACAAAAGAGAGAGGAAGGCGACTCACATGCAGGATTCAGCGCTCAGGCTCATTCTCCCTCAGAGCCTTACCCACTCCTGAAGAGGCCTTTGCCTGCATGGCTGCCACCAAACTGAAGTGCATGCAGGAGGGTCAACACCTCATGTGTGAGAAACTGATTTATAAAGTCCTAACTAAGGGGGTGAGTGGCGAAATCACACCCAAGACCGACGTGATTGAGTTGGACCATCCTCCTCCTCCTCCTCCTCCTGCTGCCACAACTCCACCACCAGAGCCACAGCATGGAAGGAAGCCTGGAAGGAAGACCAGAGAGTGATGACCCTGGGTTCAGTCTGGTCTGACAAAAGATGCAGGCTCTTGTATGACCACAGCCTGGGGACACAGATGTCATCTGCTGCTTTCATGATCTCTGGGACTTCTGGACCAGACTGCACTCCCTTATATATGGACTCCTCAGGCCACCAATTTTGCAGTAAAATAATTGATGTGTGCCCTGGGGGTCAAAGGCTTCACCAATTTCTGCTGTTTCTCCAGTGTTGCCTCCCTCTTTGTTTGGTTCTGAGCCCTTAATAAAGGCATTTTTGTTTCAATTATACTCGCCTATGTGTGTTTTCCTTCAAAAAGGACAGCTTGTTTGTGAGGAGGCAGGTACATTTCAAAAATACAATGTGAAATTAACAAGGGACACCAACACCAAGCAACCTCCTTGAGATTAAATAATACAAGATATCAATGGTGTTGTGGTAACTTGACACACAAAACACACACAAAAAAATTCTTTATTAAAAAGCAAACAAAATTTTTACCAAAAAACAGCCTTGAAAAAAAAATTTTTACAATTAAAAAAAAACAAAATTTGGTCAGATGTGACAAATCTAAATATATTGAGGGAATCACAATAAATAATAAAGTAAGAAGTTTGTGAGAAGTCTGTGTGAATATGAGCAGCAAAACTACTTCATTCTTCTCACATTATAAAGAAGAAGAGAGTGCGCTGTATTAAACCATTTTTGACATTGCAGCGTGACGAAAGTGCTGTATCCATTCCAAATGCTAATTTTACCAGACCGAGCTGTTCCGTCTGGGAATTTCTTCTGAGCATGCGTGGCACTTTTTGCGTCGGAACTGGCCACACACGGTCGGAATGGACGCGGTCAGATTTTGTTGTCGGAAAATTTTATGGCCTGCTCTCAAACTTTGTGTGTCGGAAAATCCGATGGAAAATGTCCGATGGAGCCCACACACGGTCGGAATGTCCGACAACACGCTCCAATCGGACATTTTCCATTGGAAAATCCGACCGTGTGTACGGGGCTTAAGGATTCCAGACATGTCCCTGAAGAGGGCACTCGTGATAGGTAGGCGTTTGCCACTGACTACGGGTTGGTGCTTCTGTATGCCCTGTAGGAGGGACTTCACTGTATGGGCCGAGAATACTGATGGTTTACTGGGGTCCTGTAAGGACAAGAAATGCTGGACGCCGGCTAGGTATAGCGTGATAGTATTGTGAGAAAGGGCCAGCTGCATGTGGCAATGAAGGCTAGGATGTTTCTAACGTCGCCTATCGCTGCTCCGGGGTAAAAGGCCAAAAACTTGCGGTAAGTGTTCCAAGCAGTGCGATAGGCCTTCAGTGTGTTGCGTGCCAAGGAGTGGTTAATAAGCTGGGTTGCATTGGCGAGATGCGACCTCAGTCCATCGTCAGCAACGACCAGGGTGGGACAGGAGTAGTTGTTGGGTCGGCTCCAGGCTCCTGCTGGAAAAACAGAGTAAGGTTTAAATGGGACAGCGCATCAGCTGCAATTTTGCATTTGCCTGGAATATGTATACAGAAGATATTAAACTGGTGATGGAGTGACAGCTGCGCGAGCCTGCGCAGGAAGGACATGATGGGGAGTGACTTGGATCTACCTTTATTGATGTTGGCCGTGGCCCGATTGTCCATGATGAAGAGCACCGTCTGTCCTGTTCAAGTGTGGCCCCAGACCTGGGCAGCTGCCACGATGAGATACAACTCAAAGAGTTATAAAGACTGGGCGAAAGCAGAAATTTTAGAGAATTTCTGGGGGCCAAGGTTCGGAGAACCAGTGGCGGCTGAAACAAAGGCCGCAAAGCCGTGGAGGCTGCGGCATCGGTGACCATCCATGGTGGCTCGGCTGGTACTGCCGGGATGAACATTGAAATGCCATTCCAGCTGGTGAGGAACTTGTCCCACATAGCTAAGTCTGCTAAAGCTGCTTGGTCTAGTTTGAGAACTTGGTCTGGATCTTGCACGGGTGTGAGAAAAACTAAAAGCTGTGATATAAAGGACCGTCCTTGAGCAATAATCCTTATTGCAAAGTTCAGCATCCCTAGTAAGGATTGCAACTGCTGCATAGTGCACCCATTTGACCGGGTAAAGTCGTGGATAACTGTCCTGGGCTAGTTTGTTGGGGGGGGGGGGGCAGGCTATGGCATGCGTGTCCAGAGTGACACCTAGGAAGGTGATAGAATGTGCTGGACCTTCCACTTTATGCTCAGCTATGGGCACGTTGAGATTGCTGAACACTATCCTCAACCTGTCCAGATCTGCCGGTGGTGTGTCTGGTTGTTCGGTGAGCAGGGAGTCATCAAGGGGGTGGACAACCATCTGACGGTGGGCCTGGTGTGACTTTACCTGAAATGAACTGCCTCACCCCTGTCATGCGACTGACCCTGGTGAAGATGCAAACTGTACGTTCTTCCCCTCCTATTTATTTATTTATCTGGGAAGATAAAGTCCAACCTAGTGCCGGATGGAAACCTGAACCAACCTCAGGGAAAAAGACGGAGAAAAGATGAGTGGCCCGCATGCCACCGGAGATGAATGGCCAACTGGGTATCACTGCGTGTTTGTATGGCTGATTGTCACTGAGGTGAGTTTGCGAGTTAGTTTGTATGCGGGTTTGCACGTAGGTGCGTGCCGCAAATTGTTTTATACTACTGGAAATGATGCAAGGGTGTCAGTGAGTTTCAGGTTGCTGGGCCGATATTGCGTGGTTGTACGGGTCTCGATTAGTATAAAGGTTTGTTTTTTGAGACGACATTGCGTGGTTGCAAGGGTCTCAGTCTGGTTTGCTGAGACGATATTGCGCGGTTGCAAGGGTCTCAGTCTGGTTTTGCTGAGATGATACTGCGTGGTTGTAAGGGTCTCAGTCTGGTTTGCTGAGACAATATTGCGTGGTCGCAAGGGTCTCAGTCTGGTTTTGCTGAGATGATATTGCGAGGTTGCAAGGGTCTTGATGAGTATGAAGTTGTTTTGAGACGATATTGCGTGATTTCAAGGGTCTCAGTAAGTGTTAGGCTGCTCAGACAATATTGCGTGATTGCATGGGTCTCGATGAGTATGAGGTTTTTTTTTTTTTTTTTTTTTTATTTTTTATATGATGAAATTGCGTGGTTGTAAGGGTCCCGATGAGTGAGGGGTTGCTGAGACGATATTGTGCTTTGCAAGGGTCTCAAATGAGTTTCAGGCTGCTGAGACAATTTTGTATGGCTGCAAGGGTCTGAACGGGTGTCAGGTTGCTGAGACGAGATTGCGTCGTCACAAAGGTCTAAACGAGTGTGAGGTTGTTGAGATGATATTGCATTTTGCAGGGGTCTCAATTGAGTGTCAAGCTGCTGAGACAATATTGCCTGACTTTTTTTTTTGTTCAAATGAAAACGACTGTAAATGAAACGCTGCTAAACGCAAGTTACTGGGTTTAGCAGTGTTTACAAGCTGTTACAGGCATTTGGTGTTTCAAATGCCTCTGAACATCCGTCTGAACCCATTTTTTCTTTTTGCGTTCCAAAAAGCTTCTAAACTCAACTGCCTAGAAACGACTATAAACGACCCTGTGTACATGTACTGATAACATGTACAGAAAAAAAAACGCCCAACTGCTCCTAAACATCTGTTTACCAGCAGCAGTGTACATGAGGCCTCAAGACGATTTGTCTGGCTGCAAGGGTCTCAATGAATGTCAGGTTGCTGGGGCAAGACTGCATGGTCACTAAGGTCTTGATGAGTGGGAGGTTGCTCGAGACGGTATTGTGTGGTTGCAAGGGTCTCAATGAGTGTGGGGCTGCTGAGACAGTATTGCATTTGCAAGGGTCTCAACAAGGGTGTCAGGCTGCTGAGCCCATTTTGCGTGGTTGCAAGGGTCTCAACAGGTGTCAGGTTGTTGGGCCAAGATTGCGTGGTGACAAATTGGGTGTATATATCTATATATATATATATATATATATATATATATATATATATTTTAATTAATTAATTAATTTTTTTTGACAAGTGAGAGGTTGCCGAGACGATTTTGAGTTTTGCAAGGGTCTTAACAAGGATGTCAGGCTGCTGAGGCAATTTTCATGGTTGCAAGGGTCTCAACAGGTGTCCGGTTGCTAGGCCGAGATTGCGTGATGGCAAGGTTTTTGTTTTTTTTTTTTTAATGAATAGGAGGCTGCTGAGATGATATTGCGTTTTGCAAGGGTCTCGACAAGAGTGTTAGGATGCTGTGAAGATTTTGCATGGTTACAAGAGTCTCAACAGGTGTCAGGTTACTGGGCCGAGGTGGTAAAGGTTATTTGTATATTATTATTTTTAATTATTTATTTTTATTTATTTATTTATTTAAATGAGTGAGGGGTAGCTGAGACGATATTGCGTTTTGCAAGGGTCTCAACAAGAGTGACAGGCTGCTGAGATGGTTTTGCATGGCTGCAAGGGTCTCTACGAATGAGAATTGGGTTACTGAGAAAAGGATAGAAACACCTGGTTTGTTTGGCGGCTCACCGTCCCCTTAAGCGAGCAGTATAAGGGATAAGGACAACGTCCGTTTGATTTGTAGGTTCCGTAGGGGGCAACTAACAAACGATATGGGAGACAATGAATGGTAATGAATTGATAGGATATAAAGAATGTGGTAACAGATCTTACTTGCGACAGTGGGCCATGCGAGTGAGTTTGCGGCGGACTGTGGCTGGAAAGCAAACATATCGGGAAGGTGTGGCGTGATGCCATGCATGAAGCAAAACAACAAGGTTTGGTGTAGTAAATAGAATGCGAGAAGTGCGTACAAATAATTCGTAAGTTCCACTGCGGGAACCGAACACATGGTATGGGCGACATCGCGAGTGGCCACAAATTTTGACGAAACACGTTAACGAATCCTACCTGCGATAGTGACCATGCGACTGGGTTTGCATTGGACTGGAGCGGGTGTGCAACACACTCTAATGCCGCGTACACACGATCGGACATTCTGACAATGAAATCCTGTGATTTATTTCCGACAGATGTTGGCTCAAACTTGTCTTGCATACACACGGTCGCGCAAATGTTGTCGGAAATTCCGATCGTCAAGAATGCGCTGACGTGCAACACGTACGACGGCACTATAAAGAGGAAGTTCAATAGCCAGTGCGCCACCCTTTGGGCTCCTTCTCGTGTTAGTAGAAGTTTGGTGAGAGACGATTCGCACTTTTCAGCCTTGTGCTTTTCAGTTTGTTACTGCTCTTCAGTTTGTGCTTGTGGGTTCGTATCTGGTTTTCAGTGCATGTAGTCAGTTTGTATCTGGTTTTCAGTGCGTATTTTTATATTACGTATTTGATCCTCAGTGCGTTCTTGTCCGCTTGTTTCTGATTTTTAGCTCTCTCTTCTCATGCCTTTCTGATTTTCAGTGCGTTCTGCTAGTTCGTTCTGTCCAGTCGACCGTTTTATAGCCATGTTGCGGGTACGTACTCATCATAGAGTTCGTGCTGTCCAGGGGCTTGGTGTTGGGGTTCATACTTTGACCCAAGCCCAGTCCATGAACAGGGCGGGGAGGAGTTCATGGACAAAGAATTGGTTGCTCCAGCGGGACCAATTCTCTCACATGCCTTTGTTGCGGGAGATCCGTGAGAATAATCCTGATGATTTCAGGAATTATCTCCGGATGACGGACCACGTTTTTCACCGTTTGTTGGCTTTGCTGTCCCCTTATATTACAAGGCAGGACACCTGCATGCGGCAAACCATCACTCCCGAACAGAGACTCGTCGCCACGTTGCGGTACTTGGGGATGGGGAGAAGTCTGCAGGACATCAAGTTCTCGACAGGCATCTCCCCCCAGGCTCTGGGGATTATTATTCCAGAGACCTGTCCTGCCATCATTCAGGTCCTGCAGAAGGACTATATTAACCAGTTGCCGACCGCTGCATGCCAATGTACGTCGGCACAATGGCACGGGCAGGCATAAGGGCTTACCTGTACGTCCCTGCCTGCCCGTGGGCGGGGGGTCTAATCGGACCCCCCCCCCGTGCCTGCGGCGGTCGGATTTTTGTCAGGAGCGATCCGAGGTGAGGCCACTGATTCATGGCCACCCCCTCACAATCGCTCCTGGTGAATGATAGGCTTCCTCGGCTTCTGTAATGTAAACAGAAGCCGAGGAAGTGATGTCATCTCTCCTCTATTCGGTCTTTTCGTTCCGGTGCAGAGGAGAGAAGACATCAAGTAAGTCTGCACCAACACTACACTTACAGTAGAACACTCTAGGCACACATTTCACCCCCCATCACCCCCCGATCACCCCCCTGTACCCCCTGTCACAGTGACACCAATAGCAGATTTTTTTTTTCTGATTATTGCATTGGTGTCAGTTTGTGACAGTTATAAGTGGTAGGGCAGTTAGTGGTAGGCCCCTTTAGGTCTAGGGTACCCCCCTAACCCCCCCAATAAAGTTTTAACCCCATGATTACCCCCCGTCGCCAGTGTCACTAAGCAATTGTTTTTCTGATCGCTGTATTAGTGTCACAGGTGACGCTAGTTAGGGAGGCAAGTATTTAGGTTCGCCATCAGCTTTTTATAGCATCAGGGACCCCCATATACTACCTAGTAAAAGTTTTAACCCCCTGATTGCCCCCTAGTTAACCCTTTCACCAGTGATCACCGTATAACTGTTACAGGTGACGCTGGTTAGTTAGTTTGTTTATAATAGTTTCAGGGCACCCGCTGTTTATTACCTAATAAAGGTTTAACCCCCTAATCGCCCGGCGGTGATATAAGTTAAGTTTTAGGGTCAGATAGGGTCTGCGTCGCCCCAGGCAGCGCCAGGTTAGTGCCAGTACCGCTAACACCCATGCACGCAGTATATACCTCCCTTAGTGGTATAGTATCTGCACGGATCAATATCTGATCCGATCAGATCTATACTAGCATCAACAGCAGTTTAGGGTTCCCAAAAATGCAGTGTTAGCGGGATCAGCCCAGATACCTGCTAGCACCTGGGTTTTGCCCCTCCGCCCAGCCCAGCCCACCAAAGTGCAGTATCGATCGATCACTGTCACTTACAAAACACTAAACACATAACTGCAGCGTTTGCAGAGTCAGGCCTGATCCCTGCGATCGCTAACAGTTTTTTATTAGTGTTTTGATACAGTCGCTAACAGTCAGGAGCTTTTTTGCCTGTGAGTCTCACTAGTGCACCACTAAATTTAGAGCTCAAAATGGCAAATCGAAGGTACACTAGTGAAGAGGCCTACACGTTTCTGAGCATGACAGATAGCGAAGAGGAAGTCACTCATCTGTCAGATTCAGGCTCAGAATACGAACCTGTAGACAGCAGCGGCTCCATGACAGATAGCTCTGACGACGGAGTTGTGGTCCCTGCCAAGGTCAGGTGTACCAGACCCCAATCTTCTTCTTTTGCTGTTGAGGTGCAAGAACCGCAGGGCTCTCCTATGGAGCAGAGCAGTACTAGCGCTGCTATTCCTTCTGGTGAACTGGCAAGCACCAATGGCCTAATACACCCTGGTCGTACATCCAGCACTGCAGTAACACTTGGTGACGTGGCGAGTCCCATAAGTGCAGTTCAAGCTGGCGAGATGGCAAGCACAAGTAGTGTCCCGCTGCCACCAAGAAGACGAACACAGGCCCGTCGTGCCCATAGTTCCCCTCCTGCTGCATTCGCCAATCCTAATTGGGAACCCACCACTTCTGCAGCACCCGTACTTCCCCCATTCACTGGCCAACCCGGCATTCAGGTGGAAACAGTTGATTTTACGCCACTTGTTTTTTATTCGCTGTTTTTCACCGAAGAGCTCTATAGATCTATTGTGGACCAAAGCAATTTGTACACTGGTCAACACATCGCCACTATTCCCCAGTCCTCCCTTGCCAGAGATTGGAGACCAATTACGGTTTCCGAATTTAAGCTCTTTCTGGGCCTTTCCCTCAACATGGGCATAACTAAAAAGAGTGAGTTGCGGTCATATTGGTCCACTGACCGAATTCACCATATGCCCTTGTTCTCTGCCTCCATGACCAGGGCACGATACGAGCAGATCTTGCGGTTCATGCACTTCAACAACAATGAACTCTGTCGTCCTCGTGGAGACCCTGGATACGATCGGCTCTACAAAATTGGGCCCCTCGTAAACCACTTCAACCAACGTTATGCAGACTTGCTTACTCCCCATCAAGTTGTCTGCGTTGATGAGTCCCTGATTAAGTTTTCTGGCCGCTTGTCATTCAAACAGTACCTTCCCAGCAAGCATGCCATATATGGGGTCAAGATGTATAAGCTCTGTGACAGGGCCACAAGCTATACATGTAGTTTTATGGTTTATGAGGGAAAAGATAGCCACGTAGAGCCCACAAACTGCCCTGACTACATAGGAAGTGCTGGCAAGATTGTGTGGGACTTGGTGTCACCCTTATTCGGAAAGGGGTACCACTTATATGTGGACAATTATTACACGAGCGTGCCACTTTTTAGTCACCTTTTTGATCATGAGATTGGAGCATGTGGCACCGTGTGACCTAATCGCCTGGGCTTTCCCCAGTGGCTTGTAGACTCCCATCTTAGTCTGGGGGAGAGAGCCTGCTTGCAGTGTAATAATTTGTTCCCTATGAAGTAGAGGGATAATAAGAATGTTTTTGTTCTTACCTCCCTTCATGCAGACACGACGGTCCAAATTACTATGGCGACTGGTGTTGTGGAGAAATCTCTCTGTGTCCACGAATATAACCAAAATATGGGAGGGGTGGACCTCAACGACCAGTTGTTGGCGCCGTACCTAGTTGCCCGTAAGGCCAGACACTGGTATAAAAAAGTGTCTGTATACTTATTTCAATTGGCTTTGCTGAATGCTCATGTGCTATACAGAGCTTCAGGACGGACTGGATCCTTCCTTAAATTCCAGGAAGAGATCGTCAGAGCCCTTCTGTTTCCAGACGGTGCTCCACCTCACCTTCCCAATCCAAATGCAGTAAGCCGGCTGCATGGGAGGCATTTTCCTTATGTCCTCCCGTGTACCGCTACCCAAAGAGCCCCCCAAAGAAAATGTTGTGTCTGCAGAAATAGGCGTGACACCCGCTATTATTGTCCCTCCTGTCCTGACAGTCCTGGTCTTTGCATTGGTGAATGTTTTGAGCGCTACTATACACTAGTTGAGCTTTAGCGTAGGGTACAGCAATGCACAGATTAGGCACACTTTCACAGGGTCTCCCAAGATGCCATCGCATTTTGAGAGACCCAAACCTGTAACCGGTTACAGTTACAAAAGTTACAGTTACAAAAAAAGGTAAAAAAAAAAATACACAAAAAAAATCTAAAATAGAAAAACCAAAAATAGTTGTTGTTTTATTGTTCTCTCTCTCTCTATTCTCTCTCTATTGTTCTGCTCTTTTTTACTGTATTCTATTCTGCAATGTTTTATTGTTGTTATGTTTTATCATGTTTGCTTTTCAGGTATGCAATTTTTTTATACTTTACTGTTTACTGTGTTTTATTGTTAACCATTTTTTTGTTTTCAGGTACGCCATTCAGCTGCAGCGCAGATTTATCCATCTTGACAGCAACAGCGTTTGCTCCCACGATACATAAAGCCGTGACTCCATCGCTGTCGGAGGTGATTTCACCACCACAGTTACATACTTCAGCATATATGCCGAAGCATGGGGGCAGCAGGGACGGAGGAGCGATTTGCTCCTACCTTTTGTGGCTGGATACCCCCATGCTTCGACATATATATATTTTAGGCACAGGTTACATTAAAAAATGTTTTATTTTTTACTGTTTTTTTTTTGTATTTGGTTTGCAGGTATGGTAAGTCTTACTGTTATATTGTAATGTTACTTTGTTTTATTGTTAACCATCATTTGCTTAGCAGGTACGCCATTCAGTTGCAGCGTGGATTTATTTATCTTGACAGCAACAGCGTTTGCTGTCAAGCATGGCATGGGGCATGGGGGCAGCAGGGGCGGAGGAGCGATCTGCTCCTAACTTTTGGTATGTTGCTGAACTTTGAGTGGTTATACCAGAATGATGCCTGCAGGTTTAGGTATCATCTTTGTATCATTCTTTTCAGCCAGCAGTCAGCTTTCATGTAAAAGCAATCCTAGAAGCTAATTAGCCTCTCGACTGCTTTTACAAGCAGTGGGAGGGAATGTCCCCCCCCTCCCACCATCTTCCATGGTTTTCTCTGGCTCTCCTGTCCCAACAGGGAACCCGAGAATGCAGCCGGTGATTCGGCCAGCTGACCATAGACCTGATCAGAGACCAGAATGGCTCCAATCATCTCTATGGCCTAAGAAACCGGAAGCTATGAGCATTTCATTACTTAGATTTCGCCGTATGTAAACAGCGCCATTGGGAAATTGGGAAAGCATTTTATCACACCGATCTTGGTGTGGTCAGATGCTTTGAGGGCTGAGGAGAGATCTAGAGTCTAATATACTCCAATTTTTTTCAAAAAAGAGTACCTGTCACATTAAAATTAAAAAAAGTGTGTTTTTTCCCAAAAAAATGCGTTTGAAAAATCGCTGCGCAAATACCGTGTGAAAAAAAAAATGAAACACCCACCATTTTAATCTGTAGGGCCTTTGCTTTAAAAAAATATATAATGTTTGGGGGTTCAAAGTAATTTTCTTGCAAAAATATTTTGTCATGTAAACAAAAAGTGTCAGAAAGGGCTTTGTCTTTCAAGTGGTTAGAAGAGTGGGTGATGTGTGACATAAGCTTATAAATGTTGTGCATAAAATGCCAGGACAGTTCAAAACCTCCCCAAATGACCCCATTTTGGAAAGTAGACACCCCAAGCTATTTGCTGAGAGGTATGGTGAGTATTTTGCAGACCTCGCTTTTTGTCACAAAGTTTTGAAAACTGAAAAAAGAAACAAAAAAAATTTTTCTTTTCTTTCTTCATTTTCAAAAACAAATGAGAGCTGAGAACAAATGAGAGAACAAATGAGATCCAAAGAGCTGTCACTATCAGTGAAGCAAGCCATCATTAGGCTGAAAAAACAAAACAAACCAATCAGAGAGATAGCAACAACATTGGGTGTGGCCAAATCAACTGTTTGGAACATCCTTAAAAAGAAAGAACGCACCGGTGAGCTCAGCAACACCAAAAGACCCGGAAGACCACGCAAAACAACTGTGGTGGATGACGGAGAATTCTTTCCCTGGTGAAGAAAACACCCTTCGCAACAGTTGGCCAGATCAAGAACACTTTCCAGAAGATAAGTGTATGTGTGTCAAAGTCAATCAAGAAAAGACTTCACCAGAGTGAATACATAGGGTTCACCGCAAGATGTAAACCATTGGAGAGCCTCAAAAACAGGAAGGCCAGATTAGAGTTTGCCAAACAACATCTAAAAAAGCCTTCACAGTTCTGGAACAACATCCTATGGACAAATGAGACCAAGATCAACTTGTACCAGAGTGATGGGAAGAGAAGAGTATGGAGAAGGAAAGGAACTGCTCATGATCCAAAGCATACCACCTCATCAGTGAAGCATGGTGGTGGTAGTGTCATGGCGTGGGCATGTATGGCTGCCAATGGAACTGGTTCTCTTGTATTTATTGATGATGTAACTGCTGACAAAAGCAGCAGGATGAATTCTGAAGTGTTTCGGGCAATATTATTTGCTCATATTCAGCAAAATGCTTCAGAACTCATTGGACAGCACTTCACAGTGCAGATGGACAATGACCCGAAGCATACTGCCAAAGCAGCCAAAGAGTTTTTTAAGGGAAAGAAGTGGAATTTTATGCAATGGCCAAGTCAATCACCTGACCTGAATCCGATTGAGCATGCATTTCACTTGCTGAAGACAAAACTGAAGGGAAAATGCCCCAAGAACAAGCAGGAACTGAAGACAATTGCAGTAAAGGCCTGGCAGAGCATCACCGGGGATGAAACCCAGCATCTGGTGATGTCTATGCGTTCCAGACTTCAGGCTGTAATTGACTGCAAAGAATTTGCAACCAAGTATTAAAAAGTGAAAGTTTGGTGGATGATTGTTAATCTGTCCCATTATTTTTGGTCGCTTAAAAAGTGTGAGGCACATATACAAACTGTTGTAATTCCTACACTGTTCACCTTATTTGGATGTAAATACACTCAAATTAAAGCTGAAAGTCTGCAGTTAAAGTACATCTTGTTTGTTTCATTTCAAATCCATTATGGTGGTGTATAGATCCAAAAAGATTAGAATTGTGTCGATGTCCCAATATTTATGGACCTGACTGTAAACGTAGTAGTACAGCAAGCAGGATCTGGAGCCAGAAGGAACGTCAGCCGAGCAAGTCTTCAACAGGAATGCAGGAGAAAGTCTCTGTGATATTGACAAAGGCGAAGGCAGAGAACAAGCGAGCTGGACGACTTTAAGTAGGCAGGACTGACGAGCAGAATCAACAACAGCTGGGTAACTATGGATAATGATGGGAGCTGGCAATTAGCCGACAGCTGAGCGGCCAGCTCAGAGAAGGAAGGGCTGAGCCCAGTCCCGACAGTACCCCCTCCTCAACGACCCCTCCCCCTCAGAGGACCACCGGCTTGAGGGGAAAACATCTATGGAACTCACGGAGGAGGACAGGGGCATGTACGTCCAAAGATGAGACCCAAGAGCGTTCCTCCGGACCGTACCCCTTACTATGCACCAGGTACTGTATGCGTCCACGGAACCTATGGGAGTCAACAATGGATTGTACTTCATACTCCTCATGGTTCTGAACCTGTATAGGGTGAGAACGTGGCACCGAGGTGTTAAAGTGATTGCAGGCCAAAGGTTTCAATAAGGAGACATGAAACACATTTGAGATGCGCATACTAGGAGGAAGGTCCAAGGCGTAAGCCCTGGGTTAATCCTGCAAAGGATACGGAAAGGCCCAATAAAACGAGGTGCAAACTTCAAAGAAGGAACACGAAGTCGTAGGTTGCGAGACGACAGCCAGACTTTGTCCCCAACCTGGTAGGAAGGTGCAGGCAGGTGTCTGCGGTCAGCATGGAGTCTGTACCTATGGTTAACATGTTGCAAAGCCTCCTGAACTTGTGCCCAAGTGGAACAAAGACCACGGAGATGCTCCTCTAATGCAGGAATACTCTGCGGAACAAATGAGTCAGGCAACATGGAAGTTTGGAAGCCATAATTCGCCATAAACAGGGACAATCGGGAAGCAGAATTCAAGGCACTGTTGTGAGCAAACTCTGCCCATGGTAATAGGTCTGACCAGTTGTTATGATGGTCAGAAATATAGCAACGTAAGAATTGCTCCAAGGACTGATTGGCTCGTTCTGCGGCCCCATTAGCCTGCGGGTGATACGCAGAGGAGAAAGCAAGCTGAATTCCCAACTGTGCACAAAAGGCTCGCCACAACCGGGAGACAAACTGACTACCCCTGTCCAAGACAATCACCTTGAGTAGTCCATGTAAGCAAAAGATCTCCCAAGCAAAAATGGAAGCCAGTTTCTTAGAAGTGGGCAGCTTCTTAAGTGGAATACAATGACACATCTTTGACAACCAGTCAACCACCATAAGAATAACAGTGTTGCCTTGGGAGTTTGGTAACTCCACAATGAAATCCATAGACAGGTGGGTCCAGGGCCTCTCTCCATTGGGTATGGGTTGTAGGAGGCCCACTGGAAGGTGTTGTGGAGTCTTACTCTGAGCACACACGGAACAGGCAGCTACGAAGGCAGTTACATCAGCCCATAGACTAGGCCACCAGAATTGTTGGGAAATGGCCCAAACGAGTTGATTCTTCCCAGGGTGGCCAGCTGCCTTGGGAGAATGGTAAGTCTGGAGCACGGCAGTATGAAGACTCTCTGGGACAAAGCAGCGGTCACAAGATTTCTCAGGAGGAGCATGGACCTGAGCAGCAAGAATTTTGTCACCCAAAGGAGAAGTAAGACTGGTGCGAACTGTAGCCAGGATATGATCATTAGGAAGTGGAGGAAAATTGTCGTGACAAGGCGTCAGCACTTACATTCTTAGTACCGGGTAAGAATGAGAAAATGTAATTAAAACTCGACAAGAAAAGAGCCCATCGCGCCCTTCTGGGAGAGAGGCGCTTAGCCTCAAACAAGAATGTGAGATTCTTATGGTCAGTAAGAATGAGAACCGGCACAGTGGTACCTTTAAGGAGATGTCTCCATTCTTTCAGGGCTAAAATGATCGCTAACAGCTCTCTGTCACCATTCTCGTAATTGCACTCTGCAGGTGACAGTTTCTTGGAAAAGTAGTCACACGGATGCATAGCGCTCTCAGAGTTAGGACGTTGAGACAGAAGGGTGCCAACTCCAGTCTCAGAAGCATCAACTTCTGGGATAAAAGGCAATGTAGGATCAGGATGTGCCAACGAAAGAGCAGAAACCAAGGCAGCCTTGAGACTCTCAGAGGCCTTAATGGACTCCGGAGACCAACTCTATGGGTTACCGTCCTTTCTGGTCATATACAGTAAGTCAGGGGCTTGACCAGAGACAAGAAGTTATGAATAAACTTCCGATAATAGTTGGAAACACTGCATAGGACATAAACCCATGGGTCGGAGCCACTGTAGGACTGCCGAAAGTTTCTCTGGGTCCATCGAAAAACCAGCAGTAGAAATGACATAGCCCAGGAATTTAATCTGCTCACGATGGAACTCGCACTTCTGCAGTTTACAATAGAGATTGTTTTCTCTTAGTTTCTGAAGCACACAACAGACATCTGTGTGATGGCTCTCCAGGGACTTGGAAAATATGAGGATATCATTGAGATAAAACACCGCACATAACTGCAACAAATCTCGGAGGACATCATTAATAAATTCCTGGAAAACTGCCGGGGCGTTACAAAGGCCAAAAGGCATTACAAGGTACTCATAGTGGCCTGTTCTGGTATTAAACACAGTTTTCCACTCGTCGCCCTCCCTAATCCGCATGTGATTGTATGCCCCTCTCAAATCAAGCTTCGTGAAAACCGTTGCTCCCTTGAGGCAGTCAAATAACTCTGTAATCAACAGAATCGGATAGGCATTCTTAATCGTGAAACAATTGAGACCCCTATAATCAATACAAGGTCTCAGTTCACCGCTCCTCTTCTTCACAAAGAAGAAACCAGCACCAGCAGGAGACGAGGATTTGTGGATGAAACCTTGAGAAAGTGCGTCTGCAACATACTCCTCCATGGCCTTATCCTCCAAGACCGACAAAGGATAAACCCGGCCACAAGGGGGTATGGCACCAGGTTGAAGGTCAATTGCACAATCATAAGGCCAGTGAGGAGGCAAACTACCGGCTTGACCTTTGTCAAATCGCAGTACTCCTCCAGCAGGGAGGAGAGTGAAGAGGTGCACAGGACCTTGGCTACCTTCTGGAAGCATGTCTCACTGCATTGTGGTGACCAGGAGAGAACCTCAGCACAGAGACAATCAAAAGAGGGGTTGTGCCTCTGTAACCAAGGATAACCAATAATCAGCGGAGACCTAGGTTAACTTGGAATTGGATTATCTCATGGTAAAGAGCCCCTACGGCCATGGACAATGGAACCGTCTCATGAGTCACATGGGCAGGCTGTAGAGGTCTTTTGTCAAGAGCCTCAATAGCAAGTGGAGTGTCACGCAGCTGCAGCAGAATCGAGTGCTGCGATACAAAGGCAGCATCAATGAACAGGCCTGCAGCCCCAGAGTCGATCAGAGCCTGTATCTCGATGGACGACTCAGCCCAAGAAAAGGTGACCGAAATCAGGGGGTTTTCCTTCTGGATAACTGGGGACGAAACAACACCACCTAAGGTCTGTACATGACAGGACCTCAAGGTTCGGGTGTTCCCTGGACTGGTAGGACAAGACTTCAAAAAGTGACCTGCCTGGCCACAATAAAGGCACAATTTCTCCCTCCTCTGCAAGGCTCTCTCATCCGCAGAGAGACGCATGAAGCCCAAGTGCATGGGTTCATCTTCACTAACCGACTCAGTACCAGGAGGCATGGGAGGTGAGGGAGGCACGGGTGTGACTGCAAAGCTCGGAGGCAAACGTACAGGAGGCTTCAGCAAGCGCTCCTTAAAAGAAAGTTTTTCTCTGAGTCTGGAGTCAATGAGGATGGCAAACGTGATCAACCTCTCCAGCTCAGTGGGTATATCTCGGGCTGCTATCTCATCCTTGATGGAATCCGAGAGACCATGAGAAAAAGCAGCCACGAGGACCTCATTGCCCTAAGCAACCTCTGCTGCCAGAGTACGGAATTCAATGGCGTAGTCGGCAACAGTTCTCGTACTCTGTTTGATGGACATGAGGCACTTGGTAGCAGAAGCGGAGCGTGCGGGAACATCAAATACCCTTTTAAAGGAGGGCACAAGGTCAGGGTAACTCAAGACAACAGGTTTTTGCTTCTCCCATAGAGAGTTAACCCAGGCGAAGGCTCTCTCAGAAAGCAATGATATCACGAAACCTACTTTGCTTCTGTCCGTGGGAAACGCCTGGGGCAGTATCTCAAAGTAAATCTCCACCTGGTTGAGAAATCCTCTGCATTGAACTGGATCGCCCCCAAATCGCTGGGGAAGCGGGGCGGAACCAGACATACCTCTTATAGAGGTAATACTCGAGGCGGGTGCCTGCACAGAGTCTGGCGCCGCAGCAGGGACGGCCTGCAACTCAGGTTGTACCGGAGCAGCCACAGTGGGAGTTTCCAGGTGAGCCGTGCGACTCAGGAGCATTTGTAACGCTATGGCAAACTGATCCATGTGGTGATCTTGCTCATCCAATCTGGAAAAAATATTACCAACAAGTGGATTGACTGTATCTTCTGAATTCATAGCCTTCGCCTACTATCAGGAACCATGAATCGGACCGAGACAGAAGTAAAGTTAAATCATACTTGTTTAATAATATTAATAAGGTAAACAGAGTAAGCGTAGTCAAAACAAGCCAGAGTTCAGTAACCGGATCGGGTAGTTAGCCAAGCAAATATCAGAGAGCCAGAGATATACGTAGTAGTACAGCAAGCAGGATCAGGAGCCAGAAGGAACGTCAGCCGAGCAAGTCTTCAGGTCACGTACCTTACAGCGGAGTCCGAAATGACGAGAGCAGCCTCTTGCACTGTCCCGGTTCTAGTACCCCTGGAGGTTGGGACAGGAACTGCTAGAGCAACGGGAGGGTGCAGGTGACCTGCAGACAGGTGGCTGAGGATCTGGAACACCAGAGCCTTAGAGGAGGAGGTGAGACACAGATCACTGGAAAGGTTCCGGAACAGTCTGGCTAGGACACTTGGAGAGTCAGGAACAAGCAGGCGTTGGCAACAGGCTGGCAGTGAGGTACACAATTGGAAGGCAGGCTCGTGGTCAGGGACAGGCAAAGGTTTGGCAGCAGACTGGCAGCGAAGTACAAGTTCAGGAGACAGAGCCGTAGTCAGAGGTTCAAGCTGGGTTCGATGCAGGTAGCAGAGGCAGACAAAGATGCAGGGGTAATCCAAGAGAATGGTCAAGAGGAAGCCAAGTGTTCAGGATCAGGATCAATCAGGCAAGACATCAATGGGTACACAGGAACAAGCTGAAGACAATCCAGCACTGACACCGGGTAAGCTCTTCCTTTAAACAGGGCGCCCTGTGCCATGATTCGTTGGCGTGTGCGCATGCGCACATACTCCTGCTCATGTAAGTGCGCCAGTGTGCATGCTTGGTCTGGGACTTGTTCGTTCTTGCCTACTTACGTTCGTACGTTCGTATTGGAGGAACGAAGATTGACGGCTGACTAAGGGAATGAACGTTTGCTACGATGGTTCTCTGACACTTTAACAGGAACACAGGAGAAAGTCTCTGTGATGTTGACAAAGGCGTAGACAGATATCAAGTGAGCTGGACAACTTTAAGTAGGCAGGACTAACGAGCAGAATCAACAACAGCTGGGTAACTGTCGAGAGAGATGGGAGCTGGCAATTAGCCGACAGCTGAGCGGCCAGCTCAGAGAAGGAAGGGCTGAGCCCAGCCCTGACAAATTTCCACCTCCAGAAGACAACGTGGCTGGTCTGCCATTCGTCTTTGTCGCTGATGAAGCGTTTGGGCTGGGTGATCACCTGATGCGGCCGTTCCCCATGAGGACCCTCACCCCGGATCAGAGGGTTTTTAACTATCGGCTGGCCAGACCCAGAAGAGAGGTGGACAATGCTTTCGGGATAATGACCAGCCAGTTCCGCCTATTCTTTACGCCAATCAACATGGCGGAATATAAACTTAACCATAAAATCCTTGCATGCTGCATTCTCCACAACTTTTTAAGGAGAAATTCGATGAACTATGTGGCCTCAGTTGGGCCTGAGGCCGGATTTCAATACCAAACCCTGACGGCGCTTGAAGCTGGCCGTCCTGGCTTGCCCCCCCAAAGCGCCCGTGAGGTCCGTCTAAAATATATAGAGTACTTTGTGGGTAGGGGGGGCCATTGATATGTTTAACAAACATTATAATGTTTAACAAACATTTTTAAAATAAATTTGTATTTCAAACTGAAAAATATTTCCTTTGATATACTGCTTGTGTTTCTTTTAGCTGTCTCCTAGGTTATCCAATGGGCTTTTTTATTTGGCCATTTTCTTCAACAGTGCAAACGTAATTTATTTGATACATGAGGTGACAATCTCTTCTTCAGCTAACTATTATGTTGTGGGTCTGCTACACACACACCTTGTTTTTGTTGTTAATGTATGTAATGCATTAAGGATACAAATATTCATCATTTTCAGCATTTATTTTTTGAAGTGACAAAAATGGCCTGATTGTTGCAAATTATAAATCACTGTGGGTGTTATTTACTAAAGGAAAATCCACTTTGCACTACAAGTGCACTGCAAAAGTGCACTTGAAACTGCACCGAAACTGCACTTATAGTGCAAAGTGGATTGTCCTTTAGTAAATAACCCTCATTGTCACTGTAAACACCAGCTTACTCCAAAAACTGCTATTGAGCATTGAAAGAAGCCACACATCGTTGAGCATACATTTTTTTACTCTGTGCACATTCACATTTGAGTTTAGAAAAGGGTTTTTGAACAAACCAACATATTTATAGAAGAATTTTTTTTTTAGATATTAGAAATATCATTTTTTGTGGTAAACAGGCATGTTTTTAAAACCATAAAACGATACACAACTCAGGAACTTACAAAGTTCAACTTTAATAAATTGAAGGCAATATCAGACATTAGTATATCCAAACTGTGTTGATGAAGGCAACTTCATCAGATGGGGTGATGTCACCCCTATGAAAGCCAAATTTTGAAGATGCACACAAATTGAGAGTCAAAATGGGTATTTCCCTCCTGATCCCATGCCTAAGGTCAACATTTGCTAGCTCCCATCATGGGGGATCAATGGATGTGTTTCGGGGGTACAACCCCTTCATCTAAGCTACTTGAGTTGCGAGGAAGGGGTTGCACCCACAAAACGCGTACATTGATATCCCCTGATGGCAGATAGCACATGTTGACACACTGTGTGCATCTTCAAAATTTGGCTTTCAAATTTTTTTTTAAATTAAGAAAAAGAAAAACAATTTTTTAAATTTTGGTGTGTTTTATATTCTGTCTAAAACATTAATGATGTTTTTAAGTCTTTTTTTCCACATCACTGATGTCTTCCTTGATCTTCTGTAAATCCCTATTGCACACCATGTACTCCCCGATGAGGATGTGTGCACTTGCACTTGTGTGTTTCCTCTTCCACAACATCCACATCACCTAAAAATAAAAAAAACACACCATGTATTATAAATATGCAGGCATACATCTATTACCTGAAGCTGTGGTCTCAGACACTCACCTGTTGTGGTCACTATTTCATCCACTTCATAAACCTCTCCTTCCTCCACATCCTCTGGTTGTGGTGTGGGGATTTCCTCTTCTTTAGGAGGTTGTGTGTCCCTGGTGTCCTCTAAAGTGTCCTGAGTCTTTTCTCCCCTATGTGAATAGAACAAGGTATACTTAGCACATAGATATTTGAGGGCATAAATAGGAATATGAAGCATTGCTTGGAAGTGTCGTACAATTTTCTGTTTTGGTAGAGTTCCAAGCTGAAGACATGATTTTTTCCCTTTCTTCAAGCTGAAATACTTACTTTTTTTGGTAAAGTTTCCCACATGGAGACACCCCTAGTATCCACTGGAGCACCTGTGTGGGACACCCCACAAAGTTTGTTCTGGTGTCCCACACTAGTGCTCCTGTGTCCAGATGTGTAAACAGCTGCTGAGTGTTCTCTCCTTACACTGAATCAAGTTTGCATTTCATTCTAGTTACAAACCTACCTAGACAACAATGTACTAAACTTCTTTGAATACAAATAAGCCTGAACAAATGTAGTTAACCTGTAACTGCCAAAAACATCGTATTAGTGGGCGAATGAACGATGTTTACTACGAACCATTACTGTGCCCACGAACCTGAAAGTTGCCATTTTAAACTGTACAACAGTAAAGAAAAGCACATGGAGCAGCATGCAAGTAATAATAATGATAGGAACACACGACAACTACTTACTTTTTTGCAGAACTCTATTGATTCTTCTGTACTGACCCTGCTCCCTCAATTTCAGGTCTGACCAGCGTGTCCTCAATTGATCCTTGGATCGTCGTACCCCAAAATTCCTTTGCAGATTTTTCACAACTTTAGTCATAATCTTGGCCTTTCTCACATTTGGGTTTGGGTACGGTCCATATTTCCCATCATAGTCGGCCCTCTTCAAGATGTCCACCATCTCCACCATCTCTACAAAATCTCCTCCGGGATCGGGGTGTTCGTGGCTCCGGGCTTTCATCGTTGTTGCTGTCTGCATGCACTTGTTCTTTCTCCGCCATGTGCTCTCCCACTGCGCTGAAAGAGAAGAGGCGTGGAATATGCTAGATAGTAGGTAAGGGGCGGGTGGAGTTTCACGCATGCGCAGTGTATATAAATCGTAACACGCGTGCGTCGTACGTACGATCTATGAGCGGGGTAAGGAGTAGCGGAAGCACCGATCGTGATAATGAAGGTACAATTTTAACTTGGGCCTATACTGCTTATAGATTGAGGCCTATATTGGGATAAGACTAGGAGAGATTTTACCCTGACATTAGGATTTTTGTCTTTTGTTGTGTCTTGCAGAGAAAATGGATCTATTGAATGATCAGGACTTTATCCCCATATTCATTGATAAGTACAGGGAGCTGCACTGTCTGTGTCAGAGAGCTCACCTGGCTGGTCGCGGTGCTGGTGCGCACTGGTGCGTGTTGGCGCGCACGTTCCTGTGCGTGCTGCTGTGCATGTCCCTGCAGGCGCTGGTCAGTGTACTGGCGTGCGGGCGCGGGCGTGCGCGCGTGCCTGTGAGCGTCGGCGTGCACATGCACGCGCTGTTTGGCGCCAATCACCCTATTTAGGTTTGCCATGTACTCTGCTCGGCGCTGCCTGATCATCAACTTCTGGTTCCTAGCTTCCCAGTATCTGTCCCAGTGTTCCTGTGTTCCTGATCTCCTGACGACCCGGCTTGCCTCTGACTCTCCTTTGATTTCTGCCCGTACCTGACCTTGGCTTGTTTGACCCTTCTGCCTGCTCCTTTGTACCGTGCTGCCTGTCTGTTGCTGAACTCTGCCTCTACCCGGATCTGCCTGCTTGCTCCTGCTCAGCACCTGTTTGCCTGTGTTCCAGTTCACCATCTGCTGCTTGAAGTTCCTTTTCCATCCAGCACCTGGATCCCTCATCAGGCTCTCTTACCATTCCTTACTCCCGTGCCTCCTGTCCATTCTACCAGGGGCTGCGAGTGGGATACGTACGGGAGACCACCCTCTGCCCAAGTGGACTCACCGGTCTGGTAAGTAAAGTCTGACAGTATCGGAGCCTTGACCGAATCCGGGCAGGGGGCCTCCCCCATGGATGAACTTTTCAGACACCTGGCGGGTCTTACCCAAACCGTGAAGAGCCTTCAGGAAGGCTATGCAAGATTGGAGGAGCGAGTTTCGGTCCTATCCTCTCCTCCTGATCCCCAGGGAGCATCTTCTGCTAGACTCTCATCTGCACCCTCCGTGGTAATGCTTCCTCCTGAGCCTAAAGTACCCACTCCAGAAAGGTTTGCAGGGGAGTGCAGCAAGTACCGTGCGTTTCGCAACGCCTGCGAGCTCTATTTTGCTTTGCAACCACGCACCTTTTCTTTAGAAGCAACAAAGGTGGGCCCACCGCCTGCTGGAACAAAAATCAGCTTCCTTGGATAGCTTAGATGCTTTCTTCATGACCATGTCCCAACTGTATGAGGATCCACAGTTGACTGCGACTGCAGAAGCCGCTCTGCACTCTCTTCAGCAGGGTCGCAGGGCAGCGGAAGATTATGCGGTGGAGTTCAGACGCTGGAGCTCCAACACCAACTGGAATGACGCCGTCTTGCGCCACCAGTTCAGAATGGGACTTTCAGACCCACTAAAGGACGAGCTGGCACGTGTCGGGATACCCCCTTCCTTGGATGAACTCATCAACCTGTCCATCCAGATTGACCGTCGTTTGAGGGAACGACGGTCAGAAAGGTCTTCTCACCAGTTCCGCCCTACTTGGATGCTACCCAAGGTTCCCAGTGTGGCCAGTCAGCTTCCTCCCATCTCCACCACACCTGCTCCGGATGCCCCAGAGCCTATGCAGCTTGGCTTGCTGCGTCCCACACTGACTCCTGAAGAAAAACTGCGTAGACGAGCCCACAATCTTTGTCTATATTGCGGTGAACCCGGGCACTACGTGAGGGCCTGCCCCAAAAAGATGCGTAAGTGCCTTCCTGCTACTTCGATTTGTGCATCTATTGTACCTAAGACCGGTTCTCACCTTGCTCTCTCCATCATTTTGCAGTTTCCAGGAGGGACTGCCCCAGTGACAGCCATCATTGATTCTGGTGCCTGTAGTTGCTTCGTCGACCTGACTTTCGCTACCAATCTCCGTATTCCACTTCAACCTAAAACCCAAGGACTTACAATACACCTGGCAGATGGCTCTACCCTTTGTTCTGGCCCGGTCACCCAAGAGACCATCCCTTTACTAGCCATCATTGGCACCCATCACCAGGAACTCCTTCGTCTGGATGCCATCTCCTCTCCTCTTTTTCCCATCATCTTAGGAATACCTTGGCTGCAAGCCCATAATCCCAGCATTAACTGGGCCACAGGGGAAGTTACTTTTCCTTCCAAATACTGTCAACAACACTGCCTGTACAGGTCTTTTACTAAAACCTCTCCTCCTTTGTATGGACTCAGATCGGGAACTACGACAGTCCATTCCTGAACCCTACCGAGACTTTGCAGATGTATGTAGCAAGAAAGGAGCAGAAACATTACCTGAGCACAGGCCTTATGATTGCCCTATAGAGCTTCTACCGGGAACTGAGGTCCCTTTCGGAAGAATCTTTCCGCTAACTGAGCAGGAGTTAAGCACACTAAAAACCTATATCGACGAAAACTTGGAAAAAGGGTTTATCCGCCCTTCTACTTCTCCAGCCGGTGCGGGCATCTTTTTCGTCGAAAAGAAAGACCATTCCTTACGTCCCTGCATAGATTATCGGGAATTGAATAGGATAACTATCAAGAACCATTATCCTCTACCCTTAGTACCTGAACTTTTTCAAAGATTGGGATCCGCAGTCGTGTTCACAAAACTCGATCTTTGGGGAGCTTATAATTTAATTCGAATCCGGGAAGGGGACGAGTGGAAAACAGCATTCTGCACTCGATTTGGGCACTTCGAGTACCTTGTCATGCCCTTTGGCCTCTGCAACGCTCCTGCAACATTCCAGCACTTTGACAATGACATTTTCCGTGACTACCTGGATTTGTACATAATTGTGTATCTGGATGATATTCTGATCTTCTCCTCTTCACTGGCTGATCACCGCAAACATGTCCGGAATGTCCTAACCCGGCTTAGACTACACGGCCTCTATGCAAAATTAGAGAAATGTGAATTCAAACTCCAGAGCATCCAATTCCTAGGTCTAATCATCTCGGTGGATGGCATCAAGATGGACCCTCAGAAGGTGTCCGCCATCCTGGATTGGCCTGTGCCCGTGGATAAAAAAGGTGTGCAACGCTTCATTGGCTTTTCTAATTTTTACCGGAAGTTTATTAAGGGGTTCTCAGCAATAATCGCCCCATTAACCGAACTAACCAGGCAGGGAACTCGATTCTCTTGGACTCCTCAGGCCCAGACAGCTTTTGAGAAACTTAAAGAGCTTTTCACATCGGCTACCATCCTGAAACACCCTAATCCTGTGTTACCGTTTGTCCTGGAAGTCGATGCCTCAGAAATAGCAGTTGGGGCAGTTCTGTCTCAGCGGCAAGGTGCCAAAGCTCTTCTGTATCCAGTGGCATTTTTCTCACGCAAGCTTTAAGTCTCGGAAAGGAACTATGATGTGGGAGATCGGGAACTTCTTGCCATCAAATCGGCTCTAGAGGAGTGGCGTTACCTTCTGGAGGGTGCTGCTCATCCCATCTTGGTGTATACAGATCACAAAAATCTGGAGTATTTGAGGACAGCCAAAAGATTGAGACCACGGCAAGCCAGATGGGCACTTTTCTTTTCCCGATTTCAATTCCATATAACCTATAGACCAGGTTCGAAGAACATTAAGCCAGACGCGCTTTCGCGTATGTTTTTGGATTCCGAAAAAACTCTGCCTCCTGACACGATCCTTCCCTCTGGAAACTTTTTACTCCTTCAAGAGGATCTTTTGACCCGGTTAAAACAAGCCTCTGTGGGAATGTCCCCATATCCTGAAACCAATCTGAGTGACAGCCTGTTTTGGCATGAAGATAAAATCGTAATCCCGGCACCTTTACAGGTGACGGTGATGGAACTTTGCCACGACCATAAATTAGCTGGACATTTTGGCGTGTTGAAAACTATAGAGTTGGTGCAGCGCACCTTTTGGTGGCCTCAACTGTCCAGTGATTGCAAAAGTTATGAGGACTCATGCACCACTTGTGCCCGAAGCAAAAACAGCCAGACAAAGGCTTGGGGCCTACTTAAACCTTTACCCATTCCAGAGAGACCATGGAAAAGGATATCGATGGACTTTATCGTAGAACTCCCTCCATCGGAGGGATTTTCCACCATTTTTGTTGTCATCGATAGGCTATCCAAGATGGCACATTTCTTGCCCATGAAGGGCACACCCTCGGCCATGGACACCGCAAAAATTTTTGTTAAAGAAGTGGTGAGGCTACATGGAGTCCCGGCAAGTATTGTGTCTGACCGCGGAGTCCAATTTACTTCGAGGTTCTGGAAGGCTCTCTGTGATTCCTTGGAAATAGAGTTGGCATTCTCATCAGCCTACCATCCCCAGACAAATGGGCAAACAGAGAGAACCAATCAAACCCTAGAGCAATACCTTCGCTGCTTCTCTGCATTCTCGCAAAACGACTGGGTCTCTCTACTACCTGTTGCAGAGTTTAGTTACAACAACTCATTGAATTCAGCTATCAACCAAACGCCATTCTTTGCTAACTACGGTTTTCATCCTTCCTTCTTGCCGAGCTCATTACCCGAATGTACTGTTCCTGCAGTTGTGGAAACCATGGATTTTTTCTCCTCTAATAAACTTTTGCAGGAAACAATGGCCAAGTCTCAAGAGTACAACAAAAGGATGTATGATAAGAAGAGGCGTGGAGAGCTGATTCTGGAAACCGGCAACCAAGTATGGTTATCCACCATTAACCTAAAGATGGCCTGTCCCTCAAGTTAATTGGGCCCTAAATTCATGGGTCCCTTTCTTGTAAAGAGGAAGATAAATGATGTCGCATATGAGCTTGATCTGCCTGATTCTTTAAAGATACACCCGGTATTTAATGTGTCTCTGTTGAAGCCTGCTGTCCCGAATCCTTTTACTGGCCGTAGGACCGGCTCACCTAAACCTGTCATAATTAATGATGAAGAGTTTGAGGTGGAGGCAATCTTGGATTGCAGAAGGAGGAACAACAGAATTCAATATCTCATCAAGTGGAAGGGGTATGGGCCGGAAGACAACTCCTGGGAGCCGGAGAGCAATTTGCATGCCCCAGAACTTTTACGATCTTTTAAGAACTTCCATGCTTCCAAGCTGGCTCAGCTGGGCATCCGGAGGCTGCCCTTTGGGGGGGGGCACTGTCAGAGAGCTCACCTGGCTGGTTGCGGTGCTGGTGCGCGCCGGGGCGCATTGGTGCGCGCGTTCCTGTGCGCGCTGCTGTGCATGTCCCTGCAGGCGCTGGTCAGTGTACTGGCATGCGGGCGCGTGCGTGCGTCTGTGAACGTCGGCGTGCACGTGCGCGCACTGTTTGGCGCCAATCGGCCTATTTAGGTTTGCCATGTACTCTGCTCAGTGCTGCCTGATCATCAGCTTCCGGTTCCTAGCTTCCCAGTATCTGTCCCAGTGTTCCTGTGTTCCTGATCTCCTGATGACCCAGCTTGCCTCTGACTCTCCTTTGATTGCTGCCTGTACCCGACCTTGGCTTGTTTGACCCTTCTTCTGTCTGCTCCTTTGTACCGTGCTGCCTGTCTGTTGCCGAACTCTGCCTGTACCCGGATCTGCCTGCTTGCTCCTGCTCAGCACCTGTTTGCCTGTGTTCCAGTTCACCATCTGCTGCTTGAAGTTACTTTTCCATCCAGCACCTGGATCCCTCATCAGGCTCTCTTACCATTCCTTACTCCCGTGCCTCCTGTCCATTCTACCAGGGGCCACGAGTGGGATATGTACGGGAGATCACCCTCTGCCCAAGCGGACTCACCGGTCTGGTAAGTAAAGTCTGGCAGTCTGTGGCAGGTAAACCACCCCTTTTATACCAATAAAGGAAAGAGGCAGGCAGCGCTGGATCAATTGCTGAAATTTGTGAAGCTGCAGATCCCCACAGCTAGCAGGAGGCTGTGGAAAGTGGCAGCCAGGAGGTGGCGGGGTAAGTGGCAGCCAGGGGACGGCAGGGCCCAGTAGCCTGACCAAATCCCAGGTCCTACCCCTCCGCCTTCAGAAAAAAAGGCCCAGGAAGGGGGGTAACCTGGAGGAGGCAGCACTCGGGCTATTTTGGCAGGCTACTGCGGCCCTCAGAACCCCCCCAGTCTTCAAGAGGACTATGCCTGCATGGCAGCCTGCAAAATGCAGGAAATAGGGGAGGGCCAACGCCTCTTCTGTGAGGAAGTTATCTTACAAGCAATTAATAAGGGGTTGAGGGGCGAACTCACAAGCCAAAGCTAGGTTTGTAAGTTCGACCATCATCCGCCTCCTCCTCCTCCACCTCCTGCCACAACTCCAACACCAGAGCCACAGCTTGGAAGCAAGCCTGGAAGCAAGCATGGAAGGAAGCGTGGAAGGATGACAAGAAAGTGATGGGCTGGGTTTAGTCTGGTCTGACAAAAGACGCAGGCTGTGGTAAGACCACAGCCTGGGGACATATATGTCACCTGCTGCTGTTCCTGATCTCTCGGAGTTCTGGACCGGATTGTGCTCATTATTATATGGACTCCTCATGCTACCAATTTTGGCTGTAATATAGTTGATGTGTGCCCTGGGGTACCAAGGCTTCGCCAGTTTCACCAGTTTAGCCAGCGTTGCCTTCCTCTTTATTTGGTTATGACCCATAATAAATGGCAATTTTTTTTTCACAAATACTTGCCTATGTGTTTTACTTCAAAAAGGACAGTTTTGTTTGTGAGTAGGCAGGTACATTTCAAAAATACAATGTCAAATTAACAAGGGACACCAACAACAAACAACCTCCTTGAGGTTAAAAAATACAAGTCAATAATGGTGTTGTACTAAATTATAAATGAAAGGGGTTGTGGCGCTCCCTACGGGGTATGTGGGATGGTGTGTAGAGAGGGGAGAGGGGTTGTTTGTGGTTTACCCCAAACGTAGCTGGTCCCAACAAAAATTATAATAAACAACAAAAATAATTACAAAAATAATTAACAAGAGACTATCTTCAGTGATTAATGTGCAAACAAAGACCTTATATATAAGGGGTGTGTGCTAAGACCCCTGCATCTGTGATAGGTCTGCACCTTACACTCCCACAAAATAGAGTGACTAAGATCCAAACCATAAATATATAACAAATATACGTGCTCTACCTAACCAGTGCAAAAAAAAAAAAAAAAAATTAATTATTCAACACTAAACAAAAAATGTAGTCTACCTAGACAATACAAATATTATACACATTAGTGATCAAAGTCCAGTGAACAAGTGTTTGCACCTCACCCTGATGGTGCAATATATAAATCAATTAGTAAATAGTGATCATAGTCCTTAAAGTGGTAAGACTCTTCAAACCCAGTGTTTCAGGGGATATTCTTAGCAAGGGAAAATCGTGACTAGAGTGCTCTCAGATGGTTTCTGTGACTTTTGTGCTCCCCTTTTGGGTCCCCACTCACCGGATCCAACAACCCCAGAAGGGGCAAACAACATAGGATATCTCGATCACGATCTCCTCTCCACCACAATCATATAGGGCATTCAGTATGATTTCCGTACTGTTGATCTAAACTGTTTCCAATGGCTCCCCGGATCCACCAACCCCAGAAGGGGCAGGCTGCTTGGGGTATCTCACGATCTCCTCTCCACCACAGTGGAGCATCCAGGGTGATTTCCGTACAATTGGATTAGGGCACTCACAGTGGCTCCCTCATAGAGAAAAAGAATAGAAGGCTCCCATGGTGTAGTAGGTAAGAAAAACGTTTTTTATTCAAAAAAACTCCATAGATAATCAAAGGAGTTAACATTAAAAACCAAAAACCTAAGCAAAATAGCTAAAATAAATAACTAAAAAGAATAATTTAAAAAAGAATAATTTAAAAAGAATTCAGCAGTAACTAGGGTACAAGTACGTGCCTGAAAAGCAAACCCGTATGGGAATGATAGCATGCCGCTGGTTGGAGCTGTTTGCACTCCACCTGCGTTCCAAGCAGAGTCCGTACCCGGAAGTGATGTAGCGTGCGTGGCGCCGTCGTACGTGTTTCCTCATTGACGTCCTCAGCGACGGTGCCACCACGCCACGCACTACGTCCATTTGTAAGGAGCCGCCAGTGTCTTCACACCCCTTTAACCTGAGATGTCCAATCCTCTCATTAGGAGGCGGAGTGGGCACTCCCATCTTGTCTAAAGTGTCAGCAGGGGTGATTCTGTTCCGATCTTCATTAAAAGCACCTTAAGGCTTATATTATTAAGGCTAAAATCTATGTTGCCACCGCATTGGTATTATCCCATATATTAAATAAATCCGTTGTTCCTAAAAATATGAACATAAATTATATATTTATAAATTATAGTATAACCATAAATTATAAAGTGGGGCCGCATTAGACCTTCCTCCCAAATCCCCTTCCATACTACACCTCTAGCTCCATTTATACTGCATTCCTATACTTTTCTATGAGCTATACCTTATGATAATTTACAGATGATTAAAACTCTAGATCCTAAGGACCTGTACAGCATGGGGGTTACTTGCTATAAAACCTATTGGGGGAAGGGGGGGTTAGACCCCCAGATGTGATTCACCAGAGAACCTGGGTGGTATCCTGATTAATGCTAATTACCAATATATAATGGGTCATAACCAGTGTATATAGGATCCGAGTTTCTATGTCCAAAGAGACCCCCTAAGTGGGGTCTGGATAAAACCTCTAGTGAAGGGATTTTGTCACCCATATTATTAAGGGTCATAAACAGGACCAGCACCACTGGTTCTGAGGTGAGTGTACAAAAATGTAAATTTACACATACACATATATAAGAATAACAAGGTGCATGCAACTTGGGATACAGATACTATATCCAAGCCTCTGGTGGAGGGGTGAAATTACCCCTATCATAACCCCTACCTCTAAATGGGGGTAGCTGGAAGGCTGTGTGTGTGTCCATTACCTTGCACCTTATACCAAGGGAAGAAAGGAAAAAAAGGGAAAAAAAAGGGGGAAAAAAAAAGAGGAAAAAAAGGGGGGAAAAAAAAGGAGAGGGGGAGGGGTTGCCATTGTACCCACTAACATAGCCCTTCCCAGACATGAAAGGGTTCTATAAGTGTCAAAAATGCCTACCATGTAGGGTCAGCAAAAAGCAGCCCCGGAAAAAGGAAACCTTTAAATCAAGAACAGACCATAAACAATATCGGATCAGGGAACTCATCACCTGTCAGAGCACACATGTGACCTACGTCATCGAGTGCCCATGCCAATTGCAATATGTGGGCAGAACCACCCGACCCCTATATGTGAGAATACGTGAACATATTAAAAACATTAGAAAAGGGTTCCCAAAACACCATCTTTCCCGTCACTTTGATGCAGTACACAAGCGGGATCCCACGGGGTTGATCTTTTATGGGATCGACTGCGTGAAGGATCATTGGCGAGGGGGCAACAAAACTACACTTATCTCACAAAACGAAACCGCCTGGATATACAGGTTGGGGTCCCTTGCTCCAAGGGGCCTCAACCTGGATATCGACTTAAACTGCTTTCTGGCTAACCCCTGAGGTGTATGTGCATATACTTATGTATATATATATATGGAGGGAGGGGCTATGTTAGTGGGTACAATGGCAACCCCCCCCTCTCCTTTTTTCCCCCTTTTTTTCCCCCCTTTTTTTCCCCCTTTTTTCCCCTTTTTTTCCTTTCTTCCCTTGGTATAAGGTGCAAGGTAATGGACACACACACAGCCTTCCAGCTACCCCCATTTAGAGGTAGGGGTTATGATAGGGGTAATTTCACCCCTCCACCAGAGGCTTGGATATAGTATCTGTATCCCAAGTTGCATGCACCTTGTTATGCTTATATATGTGTATGTATAAATTTAAATTTTTGTACACTCACCTCAAAACCAGTGGTGCTGGTCCTGTTTATGACCCTTAATAATATGGGTGACACCATCCCTTCACTAGAGGTTTTATCCAGACCCCACTTAGGGGGTTTCTTTGGACATAGAAACTCGGATCCTATATACACTGGTTATGACCCATTATATATTGGTAATTAGTATTAATCAGGATACCACCCAGGTTCTCTGGTGAATCACATCTGGGGATCTAACCCCCCCTTCCCCCAATAGGTTTTATAGCAAGTAACCCCCCATGCTGTACAAGTCCTTAGGATCTAGAGTTTTATTCATCTGTAAATTATCATAAGGTATAGCTCATAGAAAAGTATAGGAATGCAGTATAAATGGAGCTAGAGGTGTAGTATGGAAGGGGATTTGGGAGGAAGGTCTAATGCGGCCCCACTTTATAATTTATGGTTATACTATAATTTATAAATATATAATTTATGTTCATATTTTTAGGAACAACGGATTTATTTAATATATGGGATAATACCAATGCGGTGGCAACATAGATTTTAGCCTTAATAATATAAGCCTTAAGGTGCTTTTAATGAAGATCGGAACAGAATCACCCCTGCTGACACTTTAGACAAGATGGGAGTGCCCACTCCGCCTCCCCATGAGAGGATTGGACATCTCAGGTTAAAGGGGTGTGAAGACACCGGCGGCTCCTTACAAATGGACGTAGTGCGTGGCGTGGTGGCACCATCGCTGAGGACGTCAATGACGAAACGCGTACGACGGCGCCACGCACGCTACGTCACTTCTGGGTACGGACTCTGCTTGGAACGCAGGTGGAGTGCAAACAGCTCCAACCAGCGGCACACTATCATTCCCATACGGTTTGCTTTTCAGGCACGTACTTGTACCCTAGTTACTGCTGAATTCTTTTTAAATTATTCTTTTTAGTTATTTATTTTAGCTATTTTGCTTAGGTTTTTGGTTTTTAATGTTAACTCCTTTGATTATCTATGAAGTTTTTTTAAATAAAAAACGTTTTTCTTACCTACTACACCATGGGAGCCTTCTATTCTTTTTCTCCATGAGGGAGCCACTGTGAGTGCCCTAATCCAATTGTACGGAAATCACCCTGGATGCTCCACTGTGGTGGAGAGGAGATCGTGAGATACCCCAAGCAGCCTGCCCCTTCTGGGGTTGGTGGATCCGGGGAGCCATTGGAAACAGTTTAGATCAACAGTACGGAAATCATACTGAATGCCCTATATGATCATGGTGGAGAGGAGATCGTGATCGAGATATCCTATGTTGTTTGCCCCTTCTGGGGTTGTTGGATCCGGTGAGTGGGGACCCAAAAGGGGAGCACAAAAGTCACAGAAACCATCTGAGAGCACTCTAGTCACGATTTTCCCTTGCTAAGAATATCCCCTGAAACACTGGGTTTGAAGAGTCTTACCACTTTAAGGACTATGATCACTATTTACTAATTGATTTATATATTGCACCATCAGGGTGAGGTGCAAACACTTGTTCACTGGACTTTGATCACTAATGTGTATAATATTTGTATTGTCTAGGTAGACTACATTTTTTGTTTAGTGTTGAATAATTAATTTTTTTTTTTTTTGCACTGGTTAGGTAGAGCACGTATATGTGTTATATATTTATGGTTTGGATCTTAGTCACTCTATTTTGTGGGAGTGTAAGGTGCAGACCTATCACAGATGCAGGGGTCTTAGCACACACCCCTTATATATAAGGTCTTTGTTTGCACATTAATCACTGAAGATAGTCTCTTGTTAATTATTTTTGTAATTATTTTTGTTGTTTATTATAATTTTTGTTGGGACCAGCTACGTTTGGGGTAAACCACAAACAACCCCTCTCCCCTCTCTACACACCATCCCACATACCCCGTAGGGAGCGCCACAACCCCTTTAATTTATAATTTAGTACTTTGTGGAGGATCCTTAGGGAAGCTCCTTTAGGGGGGCTGCACACCTAAACGTTTGCCCTAAGCGCAGCTTTCACACTTACCTACAATAATGGTGTTGTGGTAACTTGACACACAAAACGTCAAAAATATTATGGAGATCAGTAAAAAAAAAAAAAAAAAACAGGAGATCTTCATAAAAAACAACAAAAAAAGTAGATCACTATAAAAAAAAAGATCTTCATAAAAAACAAACCAAAAAAAGGAGATCACTATAAAAAAATGGAGATCTACATAAAAAAAAAAAAAAGAGATCTTCATAAAAAACAAAAAAAAAAAATGGAGATCTTCATAAAAAAATAAAGACTAAAAGATCACTATAAAAATAAATTCTAAACATTATTATGGAGATCTGATGAAAAAAATAACAAATATTATTCAGGTGATCACGAGAAATAATAAAGAAATCAGTTAGTGAGAACTATGTGTGAATATCAGCAGCAAAACAACTTAATTATTCTAACATTATAAGGAAGAAGAGAATGCGCTGCATTGAAAGATTAAAAAATTAGCAGCGTGACAAATGTGCTATCTACATTACGAACGCTAGTTTTACCAGACCGAACGCTTCTGTCTCGTACTTGATTCAGAGCATGCTTGGAATTTGGTGCGTCGGAATTTCCGACAATGGATTTTGTTGTCAGAAAATTTGAGAACCAGCTCTCAAATTTTTGGTTGTCAGAAATTCCGACAAAAAATGTCCGAAGGAGCCTACACATGGTCGGAATTTCTGACAACAAGTTCCTATCGAACATTTTCCGTCGGAAAATCTGACCGTGTGTGTACGGGGCATTACACTCAATTAAAAGATGCTTCTTTCCAAATAACTGTTCTGTTTATTTGATGCAATTGAAGTTTTTTTATGCACAAGATTACTTAGGTATCACATTAATAATATAATTGTACTTTTATGGTAACAAGGGGCGTAACATAGGCAGGCTAATTCTAATCAGGACATACAAAATGCAAACATGTAATGAAAACATTATTAGTGCCATGTGCACAGTGAGTTCCTATCGAACATTTGTTGTCGGATTGTCCGATCGCGTGTACGCAGCATTGGAGTGTTTGGTTTGGTAAATAAATGAGAGAAGAACTGTGTACAAACGATTCGTAAGTTCCGCTGCAGGAACTAAAGCACATGGCATGGGGGAAACAACAAATGGCAACATTAGAAAGTATGCAATGTATCTGATACGAATCGGTTGTAAAGAGAAATTACTCTGATATGAATCGGTTGTAAAATGTATGAAATGAATCAGATGCGAATCGGTAGTAAGGAGTATTGAAATAATCTGATACAAATTGGTTGTAGAGTGTATGCCGCCCCTACTTTAAAACCGAACACCTACCAACCACCTAGCCCCCCAGACTAATCAAGTGCAGACAAGGCACCAGGTGGGTCTAATTGCCACCTCAATCAGCCACAGAGCCCGTACAAACAATACATGCTCATCTCCAAATGGATGAGACAGCAACCCCATGGACAGTGAATCTTATAACCAGTGAAGCTTATGGTGAGTGATATCGGACAACGACCGACAGCATCTTGGAGGCTTGGATTTACAAATGAATCGTATGTTTGGCAGAAGGAACTTACGAGTGTACTACGCCTGTGCCGGATGATGTCGGGACATGAGCGACAGCAACTCGGAGGCAGGTTTTTTACTAAAGGGATGCAGAATAGGAAGCATAACGAAGCGCACAGCCCAGTGATGTGTAGTATCGCACACTGAACCGGTAAAGAGCATGGGCGAGTGGGCTGCTTAAATACCCTCCAGCTCCTCATATAAATTCAGGCCACCATACTGGCCTTCTTATATATATACACACAATGTCCTCAGGCCATCTGTGTTGATTGTGCAAAGTGGGGCCCAGGCCCTGGGCTGCTCACTCCTCAGTGCCCATCAAATGCAACCTGATCAGTGCCCATCAAATGCAGCCTCACCAGTGCCCATCAAATGCAGCCTCACCAGTGCCCATCAAATGCAGCCTGATAAGTGCCCATCAAATGCAGCCTCACCAGTGCCCATCAATGCGGCCTTACCAGTGCCCAACAATGCGGCCTCACCAGTACCCAGCAATGTGGCCTTACCAGTGCCCAGCAATGCAGCCTTACCAGTGCCTAGCAATGCAGCCTCACCAGTGCCCAGCAATGCAGCCTCACCAGTGTCCAGCAATGAAGCCTGATCAGTGCCCAGCAATGCAGCCTCACCAGTGTCCAGCAAAGCAGCCTGATCAGTGCCCAGCAATGCAGCCTCACCAGTGCCCAGCAATGCAGCCTGATCAGTGCCCCCAGCAATGCAGCCTGATCAGTGTCCCCATCAGTGCAGCCTGATCAGTGTCCCCAGCAGTGCAGTCTGATGAGTGCCCTCATCAGTGCAGCCTGATCAGTGTCCCCATCAGTGCAGCCTAATCACTGCCCCCATGAATGCAGCCTGATCAGTGTCCCCAGCAATGCAGCCTGATCAGTGCCCCCAGCAATGTAGCCTGATCAGTGCCCCCAGCAATGCAGCCTGATCAGTGTCCCCAGCAGTGCAGCCTGATCAGTGTCACCATCAGTAAAGCCTGATCAGTGTCCCCATCAGTGCACGAGAGAAAAGAAAAAAAGGGCGCACCAGCCATGTACATTATCCTTTGGATGTAAGTTTATTAAAACCAATAATAAAAAGAAACTACTCACAAGCAGTTGTGGAAGATCTCACAGAATAAAAGGTATTCAACTAACAGCATGCAGTCAAGGATGAGCAGAGTCCTCCAAAGATCACAGAGGAGAACACAAGGATAACTGCTACTGACGCGTTCCGAGGGGAACATCCCCTCTTCCTCAGAGCACAGCAGACTGCTGTGCAGCCTGATCGATGACCCCATCAGTGCAGCCTGATCAGTGCCCCCATCAGTGCAGCCTAATCAGTGTCCCCATCAGTGCAGACCGATCAGTGTCCCCACCAGTGCAGACTGATCAGTGTCCCCACCAGTGCAGACTGATCGGTCTCCCCATCAGTGCAGCCTGATCGGTGTCCCCATCAGTGCAGCCTGATCAGTGTCCCCATCAGTGCAGCCTGATCAGTGTCCCCATCAGTGCAGCCTGATCAGTGTCCCCATCAGGGCAGCCTGATCAGTGCCCCCAGCAATGCAGCCTTATCAGTGCCCCCAGCAATGCAGCCTGATCAGCCCCACCCTGGGTGCCACACATTGGGGAGGGGGGTTGTCATCCCAGTGCGCCAGTCCTCCCCTCCCTTGGTCCTCCTCCTTATCCTCCTCCTCCAGCGGCCCCTGTAACAAGGTCCTGCTTCCTATAATACATGCCGGTGACACTGGTATTGTTCCACCTACCACTGGACTCTAGGAGGCAGGACCTTGTTACAGGGGTCGCTGGAGGAGGAGGAGGAAGACCGAGGGAGGGGAGGACGGGCACGCTGGGATGACACTCCCCTTCTCCAATGGACTAACCCCCCTTGGCATGGACACCCTGCCCTTCCCACACACCCACACTGCCTGCCACAGCTCGCAGTCGTTGTGGAAATTTTATTAAGATGTATTTAATATGTATTGTCACAGTGTCTCCCAGTGTTAGTTCTCCTGCAGCCCGCTCTAAAGAGCAGACTGGGGCAGACTGATGCCAGTTGAGACCTGTTTGGTATTGGAAAGCTTCCTGAGGTTGCAGAGAGGTGTTTGCAGAGTGGGGATATGTACCTGGTGCATTGGAAAGGGTGCGGTCAGGAGGAACGCTCTTGGGTCCCATCCTCGGACGTACATGCCCCTGTCCTCCTCCATAATTTCCATAGATGTATCCCCCTCAAGCCTGGTGGTCCTCTGAGGGGGAGGGGTCATTGAGGAGGGGGTACTGTCAGAGCTGGGCCCAGCCCTTCCTTCTCTGAGCTGGCCACTCAGCTGTCGGCTAATTGCCAGCTCCTATCTCTCCACAGTGACTCACCTGTTGATGATATACTGCTCGTCAGTCCTGCCTACTTAAACCGTCCAGCCCTCATGATCTCGTCCTTTGCCTTGGTCACATCTCTAGAGACGCTCTCCTGTGTTCCTGTTAAAGACTTGCTTGGCTGACACTTCTTCTGGCTTCCTGACATTTTGGCTTGTCTGACTATCTGTTCCGGTTTCTGAACTCTGGCTATGATTTGACTACGTTTACTCTGTTTACCTTTTTTTTATTATTATTAAACTAGTGTGATTTAACTGTACTTCTGTCTCAGTCTGATTCATTGTTTCTGACAAACTCCTCCTGTTTGCCTGTGCTTGATTGGCCGATTGTGAAGCCATCAAGCTCTATTGTTAAGTACTCTGAATAAACAACACAGAGACTCCAGAAACAAGTCTGCCTGTGGAGCTAAAGATGTGAGGACGATGGTTATGTCTGTTTTACTCGGGAAACAGGGGTGTACTAAGAAAAGGCTGAAAGGGTGCTTTATTAGCGCAGGAGACATGGATTACGCGTAGCGTATAGTGCAATGTCCACGTTACAGTCCTGCAGGATGCGGCTGCTAACTGGAACGGCGTTCCTGCTGTGAAAAAATTGCAGGAACATTGTTGCCACGCGTTCCCGCTGGACTCGAACCCTGATCTATCCCTTTCCTCTTCTAAAGATACTGTCTCAGCTGCTCCTCAAGATTGAGTAGAAGGACATTCTGGTGATTTTCTTGGTACATAATTTGCCCAGAAGAAAGTTGTAATCGGACATACTCTATTGCTGCTTTTTGGAGCACCCAGACCTTCTGTTGCAAGGATCAGTTCTCCATCCTGCTTTTTGGTTGCTGATTTTGATGACTTGACGGTGTAAACACAGATCCTGAAAGTGAGGGATTTGTCAGATTTGGTTATTTCTGCTCTTTTTATGCTAGAAAGTCAAATTCTTTTATGTGCTATCATTGCACCTAAAAGCCTGCCTTGCTTGGTGCAAAAGTAAAGATGTTGAATGAATCCTAGGTAGCCTAAAGTTGGATCTGGATCAGCATTCTATGTGGAGCTCCCGCAAGGGGCAAATCTCAGTCTTATCATGATCTAATTTGCAAAGTGGGTTTCGGAGCTGTCTGCCTTCTCTTGTAAGGAACCCTTTTTTGGTGTTCTGAGGCAGTTCTGAGTCCTAAGACCTCCACTTTTTCCTCAAGGTGATTTGTTCCACCTTAATCAGGAGCCCTCTTCATCCTCTCAGAGTGTGATCAAGAAAGGATCCTTTTACAGATTATGTAGAGCAAGCAGCGGTTAGCTTCTTCTGACTGAGGCTGGCTTAGTACAGTACTCATGGAGGGATGAAAACAAGGATTTTCCTAGCCCATCAGTATATTTCTCAGGTGCTCTTCACTCCTTCCTCCATAGGCAATACATGCTTGTTCCCCATTTATTTTCAAAAGCAATGTAGCCTAAATCCAGATTATCACTGTCAAATGGTCTACCCAAACAATACTTTTAACCTAGCTTTATTTTAACATTTCAATATATGTCCATTTTAAATCTTGGTATTAAATCCAAAACCAAAATCAATATGTAATAGATTGCAGATTACCAATCAGATGATGTAGCTGCATTCATTTTCTTTTTTTTGGCTCTTTTCACCACTGTTTTCACCTGGTTATCTGGCCAGTAACTGTTTTGCTTTGCATCTTTTAAGGTTCTTTGTGTTATAAACAAGGAAGCTTAGACCTCTGTAGTGTATTATTGTGCTTTTACTAAACAAAAATGCTTTACATACAAACTGTCACATACCTGGTAGGAGTCTGATGTGACGAGGTCAGCCTCCCTTGTATCTCCAGCCCAAGCCCCCCTGAAGGTGGAACAGATGGTGGCTAGGGCCAAAAGGAGCACGAGTGCCTGTAAGTGTTGCTTGCAGAACTTGCAGATGGAGTAGCGAAGTACAAAGGCATAAGCAGAAGCAAGGTCAAATGGAAGCCGAGATCAGGAACCGGTAATCAGGAATGAATCAGAGTCCAGAGGCAGAGTCAGGGTAAGCCGGGTTCAGCAGAACAGTTATCAGGCAGGGTATAACAGGAATCAGAAGATAGGGACACAGCCGAAGACCAGTCAGCGCTGTTTGTGAGTCAGAGCACCCTTTAAATAGGCCGCCAGGTGCCAACTGGTGTTAGGGACACGCTCCTGTGCGTGCACGCAGCCTGTTGCGCATACGTGTGCGCATCAGCACCCTGGAAGTCCGCTGTTGCCCGTGAGCACGCTATGCGGACGTGTGTGCGCCAAAGCAGTTCTCTTACACCGCTGTTGCCCGTGTGTGCGCACGTGTGTGCACCAGAGCAGTTCTCTTACACAAACTATTACAATTATAGGCATATAGTACAAGACTGAAAGATATATATATTTTTTTTTTCTTTTTTTTTTTTTTGTCACTTCAGTCGACCATTTTGAGAGGTATGAATCAGCTTTGCAGCTCATTTGTCTTCCCTCTCCTCTCCTTTGTCTCATCATTGTGACGCTTTGCCATAACAAAAAGTGATTAAAACCAGGTATTAATACCTCTAACATCTTGGCTTATCCCCCCCAGGGGTCTAACGTGAGGGGGGGTCTAATAGACAATATCCGCTTCTTCTCAATAATCCCCATCCCACCTCCCTCCCCCCTCCCATCCCACCATCCCTCCTGGGCCCCATCTCTCCAAGGTCTAATTCTCCCATCTCTCCTTCACTATTCTAGACTTTCAGTTCTGTGTTCTACACCACGTTTTTTTAAATTTTACCCAGCGTTCCCACACTGAGCCCGTAGCTCCTGTTTCCTCTATTGCGCAAGCAATAGTTTCCTCCACAGAATCTATCCATATATGTCATATACATATATCCATGTATGTTTCCTCCACAGCATCTATCCATTCCCATATCTCGGGACTCTCCTTCCTCTGCCAGTTCTTCGGGATTATTCGCTTCGCAGCATTCAGGAGGTGAGGTACCAATGATTGCTTGTACTTTTTAATGTCTCCGCCTCCCCCATGAAACAAAACCTCCCAGGGATCTTCTGCTACTTCTTTTCCCGTTATTTCCTTAATTAACACAAGTATCTTCCCCCAGAAATTTTTTATTTTAGGGCATGTCCACCATAGGTGCGCCATTGTTCCTATCTCTTGGCATCCTCGCCAGCAGTATGCCGATCGATTTTGATATTTACTTGTTATCTCTGGGGTAAGATAACTCCTGCTTATGCATTTATAGTTCATTTCTGCCGTCCGTACGTCTAAAGCTGAATTGCAAATCATTTCCAAAATTCTCTTAATTGTATTATCATCTTTCTTTGTGCCTAGTTCCCTCTCCCATTTATTTATAAATGGGGGTATCTCCAGCTGATCCATCTTCATCAGGACCTTGTACATTTTTGATTCTGTATTTCTTGGATCTTCTGTATCACATAACCTCTCAAAGTCCGTAAGTTTATCCCCCGCCCTAATCGGACCTGGCAGTTTACTCACAAAATGACACAGCTGGAGGTACCGCCATTCGTCTAGCCCTCGTGTCACCCTCCCAGCTCTAATTTCCTGCAATGTCATAATTTTACCCCCCCTAATAATGTGTCTTAATTGTGTCTTTCCCCAAAGTGCATCCTTTCCTCCTATAGTTTCTAATCCTGGTGGAAAAAATTGTTATCTGTTAGTGAAATTAAAGGTGAGTTGTGGTTTCCGTTCACTTTCTTATATACCCCGTCCCAAATTTTGAATACATTACGTGTTATTACATGTGTGTCTTTATCTAAAATTCTAGCATGTGGAGGATTCCAAATAACACTTCCCAGTGTTGCTTTACTTAAAAATTCCTCTATTCTTACCCAACGTTTTTCATTATCTCGCTTTGCCCATTCGGCCATTCTAGACAGTACTACGGCCTTGTAATAATTTTGGATATCTGGAACTGCTAGACCTCCGTGTGTTTTCTTTTGTTTTAAGATCCTGAAGGGAACCCTCGGTTTTTTATTTTTCCATATAAAACTCATAATTTTTTTTAACTTTCTCAAATAGTATAGGGGGGGGTGGAAGCACCATCTGGAACAGATATGTGATCTTGGGGAGTAGGAACATCTTAATGACATTTATACGGCCTATCCATGAGAGGGCTTTACGGGCATAGTTTTTGCAATCAGTTCTGACTGTATCTAACAGAGGTAAATAGTTTATTGTGAATATTTTCTTGGTTGAGCTAGCCAGCTTTATTCCTAAGTACTTTAGTTCTTTAGTCCATCTAAAGCTGTGTTCTTTTTTCAATGTGTCTATTTCTATTTTATTTAAATTTATGTTTAATATTTCTGATTTTGCCAAATTTATTTGAAAGTTGGACACCACTCCAAATTCCTTTAAGGCCTTAACTAGCTTGGGCATAGTAATCACAGGGTCCGAAATATAGAATAACACGTCGTCAGCATAAGCTGCGACCTTGTGTTTGTCTTTACCGATCTTAAAACCTTTTATTTCTGGGTCTGCCCATATTGTTGCTAAGGTTCCATAGTAAGAACAAAGAGCAGCGGGGACAGGGGACACCCTTGTCTCGCTCCATTTTCCATCTCAAATGGCTGAGACATTACTCCGTTCACTCCCACCTCTGCCGTGGGATGTTGGTACAGGGTTTTGATCCGCTGGATCATTTTGGGTCCGAGTCCCATGGTCTCCAAGGTCAGAAACATGAACCCCCCAGTCTACCCTGTCGAAAGCCTTCTCGGCATCGATCGACAGTAGTAGTCCTGGGGGTCCACTCTCGCTAGTTTTTTGCAACAAGAGCAATGTCCTAACCTCATTACCCTTCCCCTCTCTTTTAGGAACGAAACCCACCTGGTCTGGGCTGACCAAAGCATTCATTGATCCCTTTAACCTCTCAGCTAGAATCTTTGCGTAGAGTTTTGTGTCAGTATTAAGAAGAGAGATGGGACGATAACTTGAACATAAAGTTTTTTCTCTTCCTTCTTTGAGCATGACCGTGATGGAAGCCTTTAAGGCCTCCTTGCTCATCTCGTATCCTTCATCTAACCCATTAAAATACTGACACAACCTAGGGATCAAAACTTCTTTAAATGTTCTATAATAGGTTAATGTAAATCCATCCGGACCAGGACTTTTCCCCAAAGCCATTCCTGTTATTGCTTTTCTCACTTCTTCTTCAGAAATTGGTGTTTCCATACATTCTCTTTCCACTTCTGTAATTTTGGGCAACATTGTTTCTCTCTCTTCTATTGTTAAGCTGAGTACCCTGTTTTGGAATTGAATATAGCTCCTGATAATAGTTTTTAAATACCTCAGCTACTTTCCTAGAGGAGTACTCTATATGGCCCTCTTTGGTCTGGATTTTTTCTATGAAGTTTCTAGCTTTCCGTTTTTGCACTATTTTTGCTAGATGTTTACTCGGTTTATTAGCCCAACGATACCTATCTCCTGTGATCTTCCTATGTGTCGCTCTAACTTCTTGTTCCATTAAATTTTTCAGCTCTGTCCTTTTGATTATTATATGTTTATACGTCGCTTGGAACAATTGCCCTGATTGTGTCTTATGTTTCTGTTCTAAGCTGGCTAGCTCCTCTGTTAATTTTTGAATTTTCTTACCTCTCTCTTTTTTCTGCCTTGACCCTAACTCAATTAGAACTCCTCTGATGTAAGCTTTATGGGCCTGCCATAAGGTGGACCCAGATACTTCTCCTGTGTCATTTAATACAAAATAATTCTTCAGTTCCTTATTAATTCTATTGAACCCTTCCTCCCCCCTTATCAGTTCTTCATTTAGGCGCCATTGCCCTGAGTGTCTATTTTCTTCGCCTATTTTTATTTCCATGGTCATTGGTGCATGGTCTGAGTAAGTTGTATTTCCTATCCAGGAATCTACCACCTTCTCAATTTCCCTATGGTCAATCAGACCATAATCAATCCGGGAGTATGACCCGTGCACAGGAGAATAAAACGTGTAATCTTTTTTCTTTGGATGTTGCACTCTCCATATGTCCACTAATTGAAGGCTGGCAAGTTTTTGCCTGATCTTTCTTAATTGCCCACTGTTCTTCCCCTGTGCTCGGGCCGTACTATCTAGGCCCGGATCCAAACAAAAATTAAGGTCCCCCATTATTATCAAGTGCCCTTTCCTAAACTCTATCAACTTCTCCAGAGTTTTTGCCACATATTCTATCGGGTTTTTATTTGGTGCGTAAATATTAGCTAGTGTATACTCTTTTTCGTTTAGTCTACCTCTTAGGAATAAGTATCTACCTTCTGTATCCACTAATCTTTCTTCCATCATGAACCTAATTCTTTTTGAAAAACCAATTGCAACTCCCCGTGTTCTACTTGAAATAGTATCTCCTTGGTACCAGGTCGGGTATTCCCCCGAGTGTAGTCTTAATCTTGATTGATGTGATATATGTGTTTCTTGAAGGAATACCACCTCTTGTCCAAGCAGTCTAAGCTCATTAAATATACTTCGTCTTTTGTGGACCGTATTTCGGCCTTTGACATTATATGTTATGCATTTTATTGCGGCTAGTGTCATTTTTCTACCTCCCTTCCATCGCACTCTGTCATTAGGCCCTGGAGAAATTCAACACACCTATCTATCTTAGACCCTGGAGAGATATCCCTTTTTTAAACTATTATAATTAAAGTGCAACCCCTTCCCTTCACCCCCGCCCCTACTCCCCCCTCCCTCCTCTTCTCCAATTCCCCCCCTTCCTCTCCCTCCCCGTCCTCCTCCCACACTCCACCCACCCTCTCCCTGGTCTTCACTAGACCCTTAAGCCAGTGTGGGTCAGATATATCATAACCCTCCATTGGTCTCCACCTCAAAAGTTGGGGCTATTGGTACGCCAGGTCACCGGTCATCATTACCCTGGCGACCGAGTGTACCAATCTTCTCCTAGCAGCTCCCCGCTTTCTCTAATATCTTTTGCTAATTTCCCTCTCCCCCCCAAGTCCCCCCTCCACCCCCCTTTCCTTTTACACTAATCCTATTCCTAATTCTATCCAGCGTTCATTGGACCATTCCATCATCGCAGGCACCTGTATGCCCAATTTCCTACAGAATTCCTCTAACTCCCCGGGGAATCTTAGCCTAGCTATTCTGCCATCTTTGCTTCCCAACAGGCATGCGGGAAATCCCCATGTGTATTTTATATTTTGGATTGTCATTTGTTCCAGGAGGGGCTTCAGAAGGCGTCTTCTCGCTAGTGTGTCTTTAGCTAGGTCTGCAAACACTTGAATCCTTGCCTCCTTGAATTGGAGTGGCATATTCCCTCTCAGTTTTACCCATATGTTTTCCTTATCTGCGTAAAATCTAAACTGCACAATTATATCACGGCTTCTTTCTGTTCGTCTAGTGTCCAGCCTTCCTATCCGGTGCACCCGCTCGATTTTTGGGAAATCCTCTCCTCCCAGTTCCAGTAGGGGGGAGAAGATGTCCGTTACGGTCTTCCTTAGATCTTCACCCCTCTTTTCCGGGATTCCACAGATTCTCAAATTTTGTCTGTGACTTCTGTTCTCCTGATCCTCTATCCTGTAACATATTTTTATCTGATTTTCTTGGGTTATTTTAATTTGTTCTTTTAAGTCAGAGATTTCTCGCTCCTGTTGCTCCATTATGTCTTCTGCTCTCTCGACTCTGGCCAATAGGTTGCCTAGGTCTGTCCTCAGCATACCTATCTCTGATTTGATTGAGGTTTCAAGTGCTTTGAACATCTCTGCAATTTCGTTTTTTGAGGGGAGTTCAAGGTCTTGTCTGTGTTCCACCGTTCTGGATATTTCAGGTGCGCTTTCGATTAGTGATGACTCTCTTGATTGATCGGGGGTCTGATCTCCCTTCCCATTTTGTCCCTTTTTCCTTTTGTCCACCATAGTTGACGTTTGAGCTTCTTGATGGGTACTCCCCGGGCTCCCCCCTCTGGCTAAGTATTGCTTGATTGAGCTCCCGGTGGAGCTTCCAGTGAGGTTGTCCTTAGGTGTCTTCGGTGGTCCCCCTTTCCCTGCTTTGGTTGTATTTCTATTCATTATTTATTCCAGTGAGCTAAGTATGTAGGGTTTCAGTCAGTTTATCTTTATATATACGGATGATTATTCGTTGTTCGTATATTAGTACGGTTTCTTGCGGCTATCTTTTCTGTGCAAGTTTTGTCTCCTATTGCCTTCTATTTTCTCTTACCTCAAGATCCTTGTACCTCTTAAGTTCTCGTTCTACCCGTTAGGGTTTATATCTTTTCCTCCGTATATTAAGTATAATGAGCCCACATTTATAGTATCTATTAGTATATTTTAGTCTGTGCCTCCAAAGCCAGCGTCTTCTTTTCTAGTTGTTACCAATTGTGTCCTTAAGATGGTGATTAGGTGTCGTAGGCAGTAGTGAAGATACTGCGAATACTGGCGATCCTTTGCAGTGCTTTATTTGACCCCCCTTTACGTCCTGCCCCCTCCGGCGCCTCCAATACAGTAAAGTTACTGCTGGTAATACTAATATTTCTATGCCGGATATTTATGATATGGGTGCATTAAGATACTGACAGAAAATTTACACTGATTTATTTGTCCATATACCTCCTTGCCCTGCGTGTCTTGCCTCGTGTCTTGCCTCGAGGGTTTTATACCCGGGGAATGGGCATGTGTCAGAAATGCTCTACTCAGACGCGTACTGCCACCTCTGTATAAGCCTGTGTTATATCCTCAAGGTATTTATCGGTATGCAGTGGTACAAGGCGGTTGTAGCAATATCAGCGCGAATATACAATGATATGTTAATTCACAACCATAGGGTCTCGCCACTTATCCCACTTATATTTGCCCCAGACGTGATACCACAACAGCTGCTGCAATGACATCAATTATCACTAAGGTATGACTCCAAACATGTTGATGCTATTATAATGTATTATGTATAGTCATATAACTTAGTTCCCAGCCTTCCCGTATCCGCAGTAGGGTGAGTAGTAGCACTAAGACAGGAACAATGTTCAAAGTAAACTCCTACGATTGTATATATCCTTGTACAATGTCTCCTATCTTCTCATGCTGCAGCTGATGTATCTTAACTTTTCTCTCTTCTGGGGTTTCTTATCTATTGCTCTCTTACCTTCGGAGCCAAGCAGGACAGTGTGTCTCTTACCCTCACCCATCCAGCCATGCACCTTGCTTCTTAGGTAGCATCCAATATCGCCTGCATGCCGTCCCCGTTGAGGAGTCCGTCTGTGAAGCGCTGTGGGTTTAAAGGATCGCGGTCTGTAGGCGTCTCCTATCGAAGTCTTTTCCGACCTGACACCGGGTTCCAGTGGGGGGAGGGGGGGAAGAGCACGGAGAAGCCCTGCGGGGAGAGCGAGATCGTCACCCAGTCATTTGAGACCGCGATGCCTAAGCCCGCTACACGCCAGGCTCCGGGCTCCAGGCACTTTGGCTACAGCGTTTAAACCTCGCACTCTGTTTTCCTCGCTTCTCCTTGCTGCCTCATCCGTATGTTCGCCGCTGGAGAGAGGCCGCCAGGACGCCAGTTTACTGACACACCTCCAGCTCCTCCCTTCCCATCTGACCAAGACTGAAAGATATTACAAAATATACCCACAATGTACAAGCTATCTATCCTTCCTAACTAATAGGCATGTAAAATGTATGCAATAAGTATACTTAACATCTACTTAACTTGTTCTTCCTTGTGATGGAGTCTTCTCCCAGGATCCTCCATATTGTTTCTTCTCTAAATTCCTGCAGAAAAACTGTTCCTAGTGCTCTTTTGATTTGAGCACATGGCTTGTTCAAGTCCTTTTCCCTTCTCTTCACTTACTACCTACTTCATTTCCTGCACTGAGCTTCATTTCCTGTCCTGAGCTCACAAACCAGTCCAACGAGTTAATTTGTATATCATTAGGGGAGACCCAGCTTCTCAAACAATACATAGCCTTAAAATGTTTTTCCATATTTATGATATAATAAGTGCTAAAATAGCCATAGCAAAACAATAACACACTTCCTGTATTACAGTGCCTACACTGTGGATGAAGGAGCATCAGAGACATCTTTGGAAAGCAGCACTGATAATCTGGGCAGATTTAGATACAATAACAAATTGAAGCCAAACTCCAGGTAACACTTTTAAGCTGTTACAGCAACAGTATAGGTACTTTTGGGATAAAGGTTTTACATGAAATGAATACTGTAAGCATCCATGTAAGTGGTAAACGGTTTGCCTCAACCCTCCAACTGCAACATCTGCAGGACATCTTGTTCTGTTGAAAAACAACAGACTTACTGTCAGAAAGAGCTTTCCAAAAACAGAAAATCTGTGCAAGATGGGCGACAATGTGCATGCGAGAGCGAACACTGGAGCAAGCACACGCATGATTCCTGGTGCTAAACGGCTATTTAAACCATGCTGACACACAGAAACATTGTCTTTGACTGTGCACCCTCCTGCTCCTCTGGTCCCTCTGCTGCCCGCCTGATACTGACCGGGCTTGTTCAGTGACCCTGCTCCTGCCTCTGCCTCTGTTCCAGTATTACCTGTTTGTGTATGACCCGGCTTGCCTGACCTTTCTGAGTTCCAGTCCGGTGGATACCTCCTCTCTGTCTGCTCCAGCCTCCAGTCAAGTCTGCCATTTCTAGCTCGGCAGTCTGCTGACTATCCTGCACAGTGCAATCTAGAACCCGGACCAACCTCCCTGCTGGTGATTCTGCCAGGCACTTGTGCTACTCTGCACTCCTGCTCCTCCTGTCTACTCTATCAGGGGCCTAGAATCAGAGGTGTAAGAGAGGCCTTCCTCTGCAGATCAGCCTCATCTACTAAGCATGTGACACTTACTGGCAGGATGACCAGGTGAAAACAAAGAAAAGCAAGCCTAAAAAAAAACCCTAAGAATTGGGAAGCTGCAATAAGTAATAATAAATGTTTGCTCTTGGGTTTTATACCACTTTAAGGTCTAAGTCCTCTTTTTAGAAAGCATGTTTTTAGATTTAGGAAGTGAGACTTGATTTTGATGTGTCTAAAAAGATGTTGCTGCACTGTATTACTTACTATATGCAGTGTTGGCGATGGAAACTGTTACAGCCTAAACAGGACATATTGAGGCTGATTGACTAAGCCTGGATTCACACCTTAGCAGAGTGTATTCATGGTGATTTTGAAGTGTTTTTTACAGGCCTTTTTCAGGTATAATACAGACATTTTACAGGTGTTTCCTGACGCATCATGGCAGCACACACTGGGTTGTGACTCCGCCCCCACAACCTGATAGGATTGGTAAGCTATACATTTTAGAGGGAGAGACCCCACAGTATTCTCTTTTTTTCCTTACCTGACAGGATGGATGGATATGCGTAAAACCCCTTACCGCACTTCGCCCCACCAGGTTCAGCCTCTCCTGGGTGGAAGTCCTCTCCTGTACAGTCTCTAAAGAAGCTTTATGGAAGGAACCCCAATCTGATCTCGGTCTCGGGGGAAAGTGTAATGACTCTGATACGTACAAGCCTTAAATAGGCTTATACATATCGCAGTGGCTCTCCAGAAAGAGTATTTTCTTTCCTACACACTGTTTTAGCTCCTTTCTGCACATTATAGTCCCACAGACAGCGCAACCTATTCAAAGATGGTGGCCAATCATTTTTGCCACGCATGCACATCTGGAAGTGATGTCAGCGGGGAACCCATTTCACCCTCATCCAAGATGGCCCTGGTTGCCTTGGACCACTACTGCACATGCGTGGTTACGTCACTTCCGCAGTGACTGTGGTGGCGGATTTAAAAGGCTGCAGATGTCTCTATGAGATGGCTGGTGTTTGATACACATGGATATAGGTCCTTGCTGCTCCTGGGATTAATTATTGCTGCCCAAGGTACCCACGAAAAGAACCTAACGTGAATCCATAAATTTATGCACTAGTCGTTGATGCCTCTTTAATGTGACTAGCCAGGCATGTAACTTTGCCTATAGAGGATGCAGTGACCATCATGGATGTGCTCGACAGCAAGATTGACCCTGACCGTAAGAGCGCATATTCAGCAGCAGGCGCCGCTTACAGACCAGCCATTGCCTCAGTAGTGGTTGGTAAAGTGATCTTCGGATGGACCTCCAGCATTGAGAATTTACTACAGGAAGGAGTGGATCAAGAAAAAATCATATCCCCTCTTCAAGAACTCAAGCTGGTGGGAGATTTTGTGGCTGAAGCATCAGTAGACATCATAAGATCATCTGCTAGAGCAATGCTGGCTTCAGTATTATCCAAAAGGGCCTTGTGGCTGAAGCCCTGGATAGCTGATGCAGTGTCCAAAACTAACTGGTGTAAAATACCCTATGATGGTATCAATCTATTTAGGCCAAAACTAGATGGTGCGATATCAAGGGTGACAGGTGGAAAGTCGGGTCCGATCCCTTCTGACAGAAGACCAAAACCTCAAAGAGGCCGATCCTTCAAGCGCAACCTTCCTGTAAGATACAGGGATGCGAAACCCTATAGACCAGGGAAAGAGTTTAAGAGGAACTGGAGAAATACCCAGTTTTCCTATCTCAGGCTCCAAAAATCAAAACCCTCCTCGACAATGGATCAGCAGAGGTCCCTTTGAAGTTGTGCCCGTCCAACCTGTAAAGGTGGGAGCCAACTCAAGCTATTTGCACAGGTTTTGGCGGATCACATAAAAGACCCTTTGACAATTTCCACCATTCAATTCGGACATAAATGGAAATTCAGAAGCAGACTTCCAAAAGACCATTTCCAAGCAACCAGATTACCATCAATAATGGAGAAAAGAAGTTGTTGAAATATGTGTTGGATCTATTTCAAAAACAGGCAATCATAGAATTCCTGACAAACCAGAGAGGAATGGGATTTTAATCCCCACTATTCCTGGTAAAGAAGAAAACGGGAGACCTTCACCCGGTCCTAGATTTGAAAAAATTTCAACAAAAAGTTTAAGGTCGAATCATTCAAAATGGAGAGCCTGCAATCGATTCTACTTGCAATAAACCTAAGAGATTGAATGCTGTCCATAGATTTATCGGACGCTTATCTTCACGTCCCTATACACTCCGCCTTTCAGAAATGTCTACGTCTTACAGTAAACAACCAGCACTTCCAGTTTCAAAGCTTGCCATTTGGGATTTCCACTACTCCCAGAACCTTCACAAAGGTCCTATTACTAGTAGTTGCCTTCCTGAGAGAAAAAGGATTGAGAATCCACCATTATCTATGATATCCTTCTTCTGGCCGACAGGCAACAAAACCTCCTCCGACATCGGAAAATCCTAATCACGACACTTCAGCACTTCAGTTGAGTAATAAACTGGGGAAAAGCAATCTTCAGCCTTTCCAAAAGATGACTTTTCTGGATGAGGAATTGAACACAGAGGTGAATATAATATTCTAATTAAAAAAATGAAGTGACTGCGAACAGCAAATTCACTACCAGCCAGAGTCTGTATGAGAATCCTGGGCTCTATGACTGCCACCTTCCCGAAGGTTCAATGGGTCCAATGGCACAAGAGAATACTGCAAAATTCCTTTCTAATGCAGTGGGAAGGAACATCAATGCTTCAGCAGATCTTCATTCACAGAGTAGTGAAGCAATCCATGTGGTGGTGGACATATGTCCACAATCTCAAGAGACACCGACATATAGTCCCCCCGCAACTGAAGATAGTTACATCAGATGCCAGACCGGAAGGTTGGGGAGCTCACTATCAAGACTAAGCGGCCCAGGGACATTGGTAATTCCAATCAGAGGGAATGGTTTCAAATATACTGGAAATCAGAGCAGCCTTCCAGGCACTTCTGGCGTTTGCTCCAACCTTGAAAGGGAAGAGTGTCCTGATACGCATGGATAACAAGGTAGCGGTAGCCTACATCCATAAACAGGGGGGAACCAAGAGTCACTGTGTTCGCCCTATCCTGGATTGGGCTCAAATACATCTAGCAGATCTGAGAGCCATATATGTCCCAGGAACACAGAACCTTTAAGCCTGAGCAGGAACTTTGTGTCAAACAATGAATAGTGCCTGAGTCAGCAAGCCTTTTTCCTCCTAACCGAGACTTGGGGAATTCCAGAAATCGACCTGGCAGCAACTCCTGTGAATACCAAGTGTCAGAGATACCTAGCAAGAGCCTTTTACCCCTCAGCCGAGGGAGTAGACTGCCTTCACCATCTGTGGGATTTCTAGCTGGGCTATATAGCTTTACCCCAACACCTCTGATCGCGAGGTTCCTATCCAGACTCAGGAGATCAGCATCAACAGTGATAGCAGTAATTCCCTTTTGGCCAAGAAGACCATGGTTCATGACCTTTTTGCAACTGAGTATAGAGAACCTGTTGCTTCTTCCAGTTACACCGGACCTCCTCTCCAAATTTTTGCACTCAGATCCGACAAGACTGCACTTGATGGCATGGAAGTTGAGAGGAATAGACTTTTAGAACAAGGCTGTTCTTGGGAAGTGGTATCTTCTTTGGTACAAGCCAGAAAAAGCACTACTAACAGCATATATGGAAGAATATGGGAAAAATGTATTTAATTTGCTCAAAAAAAGGCATGGAATCTATTGTCTCCAGAAATATCACAGATCCTGGGTTTTCTTCAATTGGGTTTAGAAAAAGGCTTTCTTTATGGGACTTGACATTAAAGATAACCTTTCTGTGTTCCGTTTGTTAAAAATATGATTTTTTTATATTAATCAGACATAAGATAAATGGGACAATATTACAATAGTGAGTTGGTCTGATTACTGTCAGTTTTTTGGCTTGAGTAGATTTCTCAAACAAATGCTGTTTTATACAATGGGGGTAGATATCATCGTTGTATTAAATTAACAGTTCAATTAACAGGCTATTGTCTCTATAGCTACAGTAAACAAGTAAGACAATACTTGTTTGAGATTCTTTCAGCTTTCAAACTGAAAGAATGACTGTTAAATTACTGTCTTGGTTTGAGTAGACAATGGTACGTAAATACCATTTTTGTATTCAATTGACAGTTTTCAACAGTCCATTGTTTCTACAGCTACAGTAAACAGGTATGTTTTCTGTTGTTTGGTAACTATGGTAAACAGCCTGACACATAAAAGGGGTGAGTAGAGACAGACACACACACACACACACACACACACACACACCGTCATGCTGTAACATCTGACGCCACTCATGATAGAAGAAACTTGCCTGATGCTCCAGGAGAATCGTTGCCAATGGAGATCACGAACATACAGTAACAGAAGATTAGTAACCTTTAAGTGTATTTGTACTATTATAGACCATAGGCTGTTCAGTTTGCTAGCCATTTTGCTTGTTATAGATATCTGTCAGTCTTGTATTGTATTCCTAATATTGTAATAGTTTTGTATGTACAGCATCTTTGTATAGTAAAAGCACATTTACACACTGCAGAAATCTCAGCTTCCTTGCTTATACCACAGAGTAACCTGGCTAGATAGACACACGCAAAACATTTGGGGGCTCGTGCCGCGATCTGTGCTATAATTCAACTGAAGCAGACCTGTTTTTCTGTAGTGTGTTGTGTAGCTTGTGCTAGGTAAAATGCTGCGTAAGCTGTTTAGGAAAAGCAAGGCTGCAGAGGGTTCTGGTAGCAAGAAGGAAGTGTGCAGCTTACCTATCTGGGCCAGAGACAATGAGTGGGAGCCTCTTGCTAAAGAATTTGTGAAGTATGCTTCTCCCTTGAAGCTGACTTGGGGTGATAAAGTCTCAGATCATTTTGTAGATTTAAGCCTTAAGGGGTTGGATTTAAGTAAAAAAGAGAAGAGGACAGTATCCACAGTGGGCTGGTATTTCCTTAATGCTATTTACACTGAATCACAGAGAAGGGAGAAGGCAGAGGCAGAAGTTAAGGTATTAAAAGACCAGCTAGCAGTTGCTTCAGAGTGTGTGCGTTCAACTGCTAGTCGGGCTGATGATTTGCAAGAGTGGTGTGCAGCCCTCACGACCAAATCAATTATTGACCTGGCTCCTATGCTTATGGGATGAAGGGGCGGACAGTGTTGTTTTGTCAGGTAAGGAAGCAGTGACTATGGGAGTGTTAACCCATGAACCACAATTGCGTCAGGCAATGCGAAAAGCCCGAGAGTATTAGCGTGAATTTTTCACTGTTAGACCTCGTGAGAGATGGAATAGTCCGAGTATACGCTAGTCCTACTGACCTGGAAAATACCTACTCATGGAGAGCAATAGGAGAGGGTATTTCCAGGTTACGTGAGATGGGTTGTATAACCGGATTAAATACGTTTCCAGAATGGATGGGTCCAGATATGGAACTCTTTACGTCTGCTCTGCGCTCTAAGCTGATGAAGTCTGTGCCATTTAATTTCAGGGCTCCATTATTGTCCTTGTTGGGAGGCCTGGGATTAAGCAGCAAAATTCATGAAGCCACAACCCTTTTAAGCCAGTTGGGGGAGCTAGAGGATACTAAAACAAAACCTGTCAGGGCAGTAGATAAGGTCAAGGTCAAGGCCAGACAGGAAGAATACAAGCAGAAAAGAACAGAGAAGAAAGGGAATGGGGTAGAGAAGATAGAAGGTGAAGAGAAAACAAGGCTAGTTATTTCTAGGAAACAAATGTGGGTGGACCTATTAAAGGCAGGAGTACCTAAAGATGAGATAGATGGCATTTCTACTACAGAAATGCTGAAGAGGTGGAAACATTTAGTAGGGAAAACTGTCAGGGTTAGAAACACTACTCTTAGCGAAGATAACATCAGCCTGGACTTAGAGAAAACAGAACAGACCCCTCCTGTTAGCCCCAAACCAAGTCCCAAAACTGAACATGAACCCAAATCCCTTTATCCTGGGGAGGAGTTAGAGAGAATCAGAAATGGGGATTGGGAGGTTCCTTATGCTTTATGAAGGGAAGGTGAGTCTCCTGTAATAGCCGTGAGGGCAATGACAGCAGGAGACTGCCGCCCATATGCACCTGTCACTGTATGGTGGGGGAAGTCATCTTCTCCTACACATGTAATGGCTTTAGTTAATAGCGGAGCTGAAGTTACACTTTTGCAAGGAAATCCTTCCTATCACAAAGGAGAACTTATTTATGTAGAAGGTTTGGGAGGGCAAACTACACCAGCAGTTAGGATACGGGTGAAATTGGCTATTGGCAAGGGATCAGGATTTATGACAAATGTTTTGGTATCAGAGTTACCCGAAAATATTCTTGGGATGGATGTACTTCAAGGTCAGTCAATTCAGACTGAAAGAGGTACATTCACATTCGGGTATCCTGATAAAGCGTTTCTGGTAAGGGCAGTGAAGGCTGTGGTCAGAGGTCATGCGAAATGGACCCCTGTCTACATTCCTCCACCAGAGAAGCCAGTCTGTCTCAAGCAGTACAGACTTCCTGGAGGCCAAAAAGAAATTGGGGAGACTATTCAAGAACTGTTGAGAGTAGGGATCCTTAGACCTGCTGTAAGTCCTTTCTCGTCTCCGGTGTTCCCAGTAAAAAAACCCGATGGGACATATAGAATGACTGTGGATTACAGAGGTCTAAACAAAGTCGCACCTCCATTGAAGTCAGCTGTACCAGATATGATCTCAATTGTTGAGAAAATTGCTAAAAATGCAGGAGAATATCATGCTGTGATAGACTTGGCTAATGCTTTCTTTTCAATTTTGATAGACCCAGAGTGTCAAGACCAGTTTGCTATGGTGTGGGACGGCCGCCAGTACACTTTCACAGTGCTTCCTGAAGACTATGTTCATTCTCCAACGATTTGTCATGGACTGATTGCCCGAGATTTAAGTATCCTGAGTTTGAAAGTCGTTGTGTTCCACTACATTGATGACATCATGATCTCTGGAACAAAAGAAGATGTAACTGAAGCACTGCACCTGCTGATACATCACATGGAGAACAGAGGGTGGGTTATCAACAAAGACAAAGTCCAAGGACCTGCCACAGAAGTGAAATTCCTGGGAATGATGTGGACTGGGCCGCAGAGGAAAATTCCAGCGACAGTTGTGCAAACTATCCAGGCGCTGTCGCCCCCTACTACCAAAAAGGAGGCACAGAAGTTCATTGGAGTTGTGAGGTTCTGGAGATTGTTCATCCCACATCTTGGAGTGATTCTGAGGCCTATATATAATGTCACCAGAAAAAAGACTGAGTTCTCATGGGGTTCAGAGTAGCGGACTGCATTCCTGGCTGCTAAAGAAGCTATTTTGCAGCATCAAGGATTAGGACCCATGAGACAAGGAGTGCCATTTCAGCTGGATGTAGTGGAGCAGAATGGTACCATATCTTGGAGTCTATGGCAGCCAAATGAAAAGAAAGGACTGAGAGCAATACCCATTGGATTTTGGTCCAAACAACTGACAGGGGCACAGAAGAGATACACGTCCCTAGAGAAGTACCTGTTTGGGGCCTACACAGCACTTCAACATGTAGAGACCATTACAGGAAAGGACACAGTCACCATCCATACTGCATTGCCAATAGCAGGATGGGTGAGAGATAATGGACTACTAGGGCAGCTGTAGTCCAGAACCAAACACTGATAAAATGGAAGTAGTACCTTCAAGAAAGTAGGGGTATTGCAGCTGGGGATGGTAGAGACATTTCAAAACAGTTGGCAGGGCTTGTCACTTTTACCAGCACCCGGCCAGAAGAAGAAATTTCTGTGCTGCAGTCATTCCCCATTCAAGAGACTCCACCCTTTGAGTCTCTGTCAGAAGACATGAAGGAGTCAGCGTGGTTCACTGATGGTTCAGCCATAGTCACCTCGTCTGGACGTAAATGGACAGCAGCAGCCTACAACCCAAGTACTGACACAGTCCTGCAGGAGACCGGAATTGGAGGGTCCAGTCAGTATGCAGAGTTGAAAGCTGTGGTGATGACTCTTCAGGAGGATCCTTCTACCCATGTCACTATCTACACTGACAGCTGGGCGGTTTTTAAAGGACTGACAACTTGGATGCCCACGTGGAAGTCCAATGAATGGATGATTCATGGAAAGGTGGTATGGGGAGGCAAGTAAGTCTGGGACTACATCTGGAAGGAAGCTCACTCCCACACAATAAAAGTGGGGCATGTTGATGCACATGTGCCCCTAGTCCCAGACTTTGAGAACTATAACAGAGTTGCAGATGAAATCGCCAAAGTGAAGGCAGTTGTACCAATTGATCCTGTCTTGATGAACTTGGCCAACTGGGCCCACAAGCAATCTGGACATTTGGGGCAGAAAGCAACATATGAATGGGCGCAGCAGAGAGGATTGCCTATATCCATGGACATGATAAAGACTGTAATAGGGAACTGTACAGTGTGTGGAGAAGTGCGACAATGACCATTGCAAAAGTACTCCACTGGGTCGATTAAGAGGGGTGAGATGCCTGCAGAGATTTGGCAGATCGATTTCATCGGTCCCCTGCCCCAGGAAAATAATGGACTGAGATATTGTTGTACTGCAGTGGACACCTATTCAGGACTTATGCTTGTTCATCCCTGCAAACGTGCAGATCAAGCCACAATGCTTCAACTGCTCCAGAAACTTGTCGTTGCTTATGGTTGTTCCAAACAGGTCCAAAGGGATAACGGCTCACACTTCACCGGATTAACAGTACAGCAGTGGGCCAAAGATTCTGGAGTGTACTGGTTGTGCCACATCCCATACCATCCACAGGCAGCTGGTTTGATTGAAAGATACAACGGGCTATTGAAGGACCAGATAAGCAAACTTACACCCCCACATACACTAAGGGGGTGGGATCAGGTCCTCACACAGGCAGTCATGTTGTTAAATTCTAGGCCAATAGCCAAAAGCACACCACATAAGAGGATGGTAGGGGCTGGGGCACAGATTCCACAGCTGGAGTTCAGAGTTCACTATTTATGTAAGGTTCCTGAAAGAACAAGGCTTAACAGATACCATGTTACTGCTTCCCATGACATAGAAACCAAGAGTGACGTATCTGAAGCTGAAGCCTATCTAGGAATGAGAGGGAATCTGGCAGGAAGGTTTGAAGTTACATTTGCATTGACAGATGAGCTTCAAGACAGTGGCTGGGAGGCTACATAACAGCAAACCTTCCAAAATAAACAGCAGTGATCTTCTGGGAAATATCAGTATAATTCCTCTCCTCCCTATTGATGTTCTTTGGGAGGGTCAGAAGTGGGTACAGGCAGGGGCCAAAGTATTAGTCAGATATCCAGGCAAGAAGCCATTTAGAGGAGAGATTGTAGCTGAAGGGCTTGGATCTACTGTTTATGTATTATTAGAAGGAACAGATAATCCGCTTTGTTTTTCACTCCACAGGCTGTCTCCGATTTGATCCATAGGACATGATGGAAAGAATGACGGAAGATCACAAGAGCTGTGGAGAGCAAGGCCTTTGATGAATTACAAGCCTGGACTTTCTAAAGAACTTTAGAATGGACTTTCTAATGAACTTTTAAAGACTGAAACACCTTCTCAATGACAGAAATATAGGAGGTGTTGCATTCAAGGAAAATGCATGTTTAAAATGAGTTTTCATAGTAATGAAGTCATTTTCCGTATGGAGTCTGAAAGAAAAAAAATCTAGGGCGGAATGTGTTGCATTTGTTAAAAATATGATTTTTTATATTATTCAGATAAATGGGACAATATTACAATAGTAAGTTGGTCAGATTACTGTCATTTTTTTGGCTTGAGTAGATTTCTCGAACAAATGCTGTTTTATACAATGGGGGTAGATATCATTGTTGTATTAAATTGACAGTTCAATCAACAGGCTATTGTCTATAGCTACAGTAAACAAGTAAGACATTACTTGTTTGAGATTCTTTCAGCTTTCAAACTGAAAGAATGACTGTTAAATTACTGTCTTGGTTTGAGTAGACAATGGTACGTAGATACCATTTTTGTATTCAATTGACAGTTTTCAACAGTCCATTGTTTCTACAGCTACAGTAAACGGGTATGTTTTCTGATGTTTAGTAACTATGGTAAACAGCCTGACACATAAAAGGGGTGAGTAGAGACACACACACACCGTCATGCTGTAACATGTGACGCCACTCATGATAGAAGAAACTTGCCTGATGCTCCAGGAGAATCGTTGCCAATGGAGATCACGAACATACAGTAACAGAAGATAAGTAACCTTTAAGTGTATTTGTACTATTATAGACCATAGGCTGTTCAGTTTGCTAGCCATTTTGCTTGTTATAGATATCTCTCAGTCTTGTATTGTATTCCTAATATTGTAATAGTTTTGTATGTACAGCATCTTTGTATAGTAAAAGCACATTTACACATTGCAGAAATCTCAGCTTCCTTGCTTATACCACAGAGTAACCTGGCTAGATAGACGCAAGCAAAACACTTTCTCATTGCCATAACTTTGGCAAGAAGAGTTTTTGAGTTACAGGCATTATTAATAAAAGAGACCTACTTGTTTTTGTACCCAGATAGGGTGATCCTAAGACCTTCGGACCACTTTATTCCCAAGGTAGCGACTGCTTTTTCGACAATCAAGGTGAACCACATCCTTTTGACATAAAATCTACTATCAATGTTTACCTTTCAGCCACAAATTCCTTCAGGAAGATGGACAATCCTCTGATTATTCCCCAAGGCCTCAGGAAGGGTCAAAAAGTATCAACACTCCTGATAGCATTGTGGCTCGTCAAGGCCATAAAAAAGGCATACTCAGTTCAGAAAATCCCTATACCCAAGGGCCTCAAGGCTCACTCTACTAGGGCAGTGGCAACCTCCTGGGCAGCATACTGCATAGTATTACCAGAAACTATATGCAAAGCAGCAACCTGGTTGTCAAGAAACACATTTATATCACATTATAAAGTAGATTTTTCTCAGTTAAAGCGGAGTTCCACACAAAAATTGAACTTCCGCTTTTCGGAACCCTCCCCCCCTCCAGTGTCACATTTGGCAAATTTCAGGGGGGAGGGGGGTGCAGATACCTGTATAATACAGGTATTTGCACCCATTTCCGGGCTGTCTTCTGGGAGGCACACAGGTCCCAGAGACAGCAGGGAACTTTCGGATTGCGCAGCACGACTCATGCATGTTCAGTAGGGAACCAGGAAGTGAAGCCTCAAGGCTTCACTTCCTGATTCCCTTACCGAAGATGATGGTGGCAGCACCCGAGGAGCGAGGGATGGTTCGGCCTCAGGTGCCAACATCGTGGGTGCCCTGGACAGGTAAGTATCCTTAGTTTAAAAGTCAGCAGCTGCAGTATTTGTTTATTTATTTAAAAAAAAAAATTTGGTGGACCTCTCCTTTAACAACTGCGGAATTCGGAAGAATGATTATTCAAGCCAACTCTTCGGTACCATGTCAATAAATATTACTTTCTAGCACACACCCAACTGGCGAGTTATTTCCCAGTGTGTGCTGCCGTGATGCTGTGTTGCTATGGCTATTATTCACTTTAGGAATAATATAGAGTTAGATTTTTAAGAACATATGTTTTCAGAAAAGCCACCCCCCTCCATTGATATGTAAATAAACCAGTTGTATAGGTTTTGGAGCTGAGACAGGAGGTTCTTGGCAGGATGTGATGTAAGCAGGAGTTAGGGGGAGGAGATTTGGCTTTTGAAAGAAACATGTTCAGAAAAGAGATTGAGTGTTTGGAAGGACAGTGAGGAAAGACATGGCTACCAGAAGCTGGAGAGTTTTGGAGAACTTTTGAGTTGGACTGAGCAAGGAACCATGAAGGACATTACATCTTAACCAGTTGCCGACCGCCGCACGACTATATACGTCGACAGAGCGGCACGGGCAGGCAAAAGGACTTACAGGTACGTCCTTGCCTGCCCGCGGGTGGGGGGTCCGATCGGACCCCCCCCCGGTGCCAGCGGCGGTCGGATCGAGGTCAGGGTCGATCAAAGGTGAGGGGGAGGCCACTCATTCGTGGCCCCCCCCTCGCGATCGCTCCTGGCCAATGACAAGCTTCCTCGGCTTCTGTGAATGTAAACAGAAGCAGAGGAAGTGATGTAATCTCTCCTCGAGTCGGTCTTTTCGTCCGGCGCCGAGGAGAGAAGACATCCAAGTAAGTGCACCAACACTACACATACAGTAGAACACGCAGGCACACTTGTCACCCCCCTGTCACCCCCCGATCACCCCCTGATCACCCCCCTGTACCCCCTGTCACTCTGACACCAATAGCAGGTTTTTTTTTTTCTGATTTATTGCATTGGTGTCAGTTTGTGTCAGTTACAAGTGTTAGGGCAGTTAGGTTAGCCCCCTTTAGGTCTAGGGTACCCCCCTTTAGGTCCAGGGTACCCCCCTAACCCCCTAATAAAGTTTTAACCCCGTGATCACCCCCCGTCGCCAGTGTCACTAAGCGATCGTTTTTCTGATCGCTGTATTAGTGACACAGGTGACGCTAGTTAGGGAGGTAAGTATATAGGTTCGCTGTCAGTGTTTTATAGCGACAGGGACCCCCATATACTACCTTCTAAAGGTTTTAACCCCTTGATTGCCCCCTAGTTAACCCTTTCACCAGCGATCACCATATAATTGTTACAGGTGACGCTGGTTAGTTGGTTTGTTTTTTGTAGTTTATTGTAGTTTATTACAGTTTTAGGGCACCCGCCGTTTATTACCCTATAAAGGTTTAACCCCCTAATTGCCCGGCGGTGATAGAAGTTAAGTTTTTAGGGTCAGATAAGGTCTGCGTCGCCCCAGGCAGCGTCAGGTTAGCGCCAGTACCGCTAAAACCCACGCACGCAGCATACACCTCCCTTAGTGTTATAGTATCTGAACGGATCGATATCTGATCCGATCAGATCTATACTCCCCAGCAGTTTAGGGTCCCCCAAAAAAACGCAGTGTTAACGGGATCAGCCCAGATACCTGCTAGCACCTGCGTTTTGCTCCTCGGCCCAGCCCAGCCCAGCCCACCCAAGTGCAGTATCGATCGATAACTGTCACAAAACACTAAGCACACATAACTGTAGCGTTCGCAGAGTCAGGCCTGATCCCTGCGATCGCTAACAGTTTTTTGGTAGCGGTTTGAATCAGTCGCTGACAGTCAGGAGCTTTTTTGCCTGTGAGTCTCACTAGTGTACCCCTAAATTTAGAGGCCAAAATGGCAAATCGAAGGTACACTAGTGAAGAGGCCTACACGTTTCTGAGTATGACAGATAGTGAAGAGGAAGTCACTCATCTGTCAAGTTCAGGCTCAGAATACGAACCTGTAGAGGACAGCGGCTCCATGACAGATAGCTCTGACGACGGAGTTGTGGTCCCTGCTAGGGTCAGGCGTACCAGACCCCGATCTTCTTCTTCTGTCCTTGAAGTGCAAGAACCGCAGGGCTCTCGTAGGGAGCAGAGAGGTACTAGTGCCGCTACTCCTTCTGGTGAACTGGCAAGCACCAGCGGCCTAGTACACCCTGGTCGTACATCCAGCACTGCAGTATCACGTGGTGACGTGGCGAGTCCCATAAGTGCAGTTCAAGCTGGCGAGGTGGCAAGCACAACTAGTGTCCCGCTGCCACCAATAAGACAAAGACAGGCCCGTCGTGCCCATAGTGCCCTTCCTGCTGCATTCGCCAATCCGAATTGGGTACCCACCACTTCTGCAGCACCCGTACTTCCCCCTTTCACTGGCCAACCCGGAATTCAGGTGGAAACAGTTGACTTTATGCCACTGGATTTTTATTCACTGTTTTTCACCGAAGATCTCTATAGATCTATTGTGGACCAAAGCAATTTGTACGCTGGTCAACACATCGCCGCTAATCCCCAGTCCTCCCTTGCCAGAGATTGGAGACCAATTACGGTCTCCGAATTTAAGATCTTTCTGGGCCTTTCCCTCAACATGGGCATAACCAAAAAGAGTGAGTTGCGGTCATATTGGTCCACTGACCCAATTCACCATATGCCCGTGTTCTCTGCCTCCATGACCAGGGCACGATACGAGCAGATTTTGCTGTTCATGCACTTCAACGACAATGAACTCTGTCGTCCTCGTGGAGACCCTGCATACGATCGGCTCTACAAAATTCGGCCCCTCGTAAACCACTTCAACCAACGTTTTGCAGACTTGTTTACCCCCCATCAAGTTGTCTGCGTTGATGAGTCCCTGATTAAGTTTTCTGGCCGCTTGTCCTTCAAACAGTACCTTCCCAGCAAGCGTGCCAGATACGGGGTCAAGATGTATAAGCTCTGTGACAGGGCCACAGGCTATACATGTAGATTTATGGTTTACGAGGGCAAAGATAGTCACGTAGAGCCGATCAACTGCCCTGACTACATAGGAAGCGCTGGCAAGATAGTGTGGGACTTGGTGTCACCCTTATTCGGAAAGGGGTACCACTTGTACGTGGACAATTATTATACGAGCGTGCCACTTTTTAGTCACTTGTTTGATCAGCAGATTGGAGCATGTGGCACCGTGCGACCTAATCGCCGGGGCTTTCCCCAGCGGCTTGTAGAGTCCCGTCTTAGGCTGGGGGAGAGAGCCTGCTTGAAGTATAATAATTTGCTCGCTATGAAGTGGAGGGATAAGAAGAATGTTTTCGTTCTCACCTCCCTTCATGCAGACACGACGACCCAAATTACTACGGCGACTGGTGTTGTGGAGAAACCCCTCTGTGTCCACGAATACAACCTTAATATGGGAGGGGTGGACCTCAACGACCAGTTGTTGGCGCCGTACCTAATTGCCCGTAAGGCCAGACGCTGGTACAAAAAAGTGTCTGTTTATTTATTTCAATTGGCTTTGCTGAACGCTCATGTGCTATACAGAGCTTCAGGACAGACTGGATCCTTCCTTAAATTCCAGGAAGAGATCGTCAGAGCCCTTCTGTTTCCAGACGGTGCTCCACCTCACCTTCCCAATCCAAATGCAGTAGGCCGGCTGCATGAGAGGCATTTTCCTTATGTCCTCGAGAGTACCCCTACCCAACGAGCCCCCCAAAGAAAATGTCGTGTCTGCAGAAAGCGCGGATTTAGGCGTGACACCCGGTATTATTGTCCCTCCTGTCCTGGCAATCCTGGTCTTTGCATTGGTGAATGTTTTGAACGCTACCATACACTAGTTGAGTATTAGCGTAGGGTACAGCACTGCACAGACTAGGACACACTTCCACAGGGTCTCCCAAGATGCCATCGCATTTTGAGAGACCCAAACCTGGAACCGTTACAGTTTTAAAAGTTACAGTTATAAAAAAAAAAAAAGTAAAAAAAAAAAAAAATACACAAAAAAAATATAAAATAAAAAAACCAAAAATAGTTGTCGTTTTATTGTTCTCTCTCTCTCTATTTTCTCTCTATTGTTCTGCTCTTTTTTACTGTATTCTATTCTGCATTGTTTTATTGTTATGTTTTATCATGTTTGCTTTTCAGGTATGTAATTTTTTTATACTTTGTTTTTTTTATTGTTAACCACCTTTGTGTTTTCAGGTATGCCATTCAGCTGCAGCGCGGATTTATTTATCTTGACAGCAACAGCGTTTGCTCCCACGATACATAAAGCCGTGACTCCAGCGCTGTCGGAGGTGATTTCACCACCACAGTTACATACTTCAGCATATATGCCGAAGCGTGGGGGCAGAAGTGGGTGGAGGAGCGATTTGCTCCTGCCTTTTGCGGGAGGATGCCCCCATGCTTCGGCATATATATATTTTAGGTAGGCACAGGTTGCGTTAAATGTTTTATTTTTTACTATGGTTTTTTTTTGTATTTGCTTTGCAGGTATGGTAAGTATTACTGTTATACTCTAATGTTACTTTGTTTTTTGTTAACCATCATTTGCTTAGCAGGTACGCCATTCAGTTGCAGCGCGGATTTATTTATCTTGACAGCAACAGCGTTTGCTCCCACGATACATAAAGCCGTGACTCCAGCGCTGTCGGAGGTGATTTCACCACCACAGTTACATACTTCAGCATATATGCCGAAGCGTGGGGGCAGAAGTGGGTGGAGGAGCGATTTGCTCCTGCCTTTTGCGGGAGGATGCCCCCATGCTTCGGCATATATATATTTTAGGTAGGCACAGGTTGCGTTAAATGTTTTATTTTTTACTATGGTTTTTTTTTTGTATTTGCTTTGCAGGTATGGTAAGTATTACTGTTATACTGTAATGTTACTTTGTTTTTTGTTAACCATCATTTGCTTAGCAGGTACGCCATTCAGTTGCAGCGCAGATTTATTTATCTTGACAGCAACAGCGTTTGCTCCCACGATACATAAAGCCGTGACTCCAGCGCTGTCGGAGGTGATTTCACCACCACAGTTACATACTTCAGCATATATGCCGAAGCGTGGGGGCAGTGGGTGGAGGAGCAATTTGCTCCTGCCTTTTGCGGGAGGATGCCCTCATGCTTCGGCATATATAAATGGTGCATGTATGCCCATCATTAGAAGTGGGTGGATGAAGGGAGGTATTCTAATGGTGGGCATACCCACCGATCAATATCTTTTTTTCGTTCAGCCCACAGGCTGCATGAAAAAAAAGTTTACAATATATGCCCAACAAGGACCAGCAACGTACTGGTATGTTGCTGGACTTTGAGTGGTTATACCAGAATGATGCCTGCAGGTTTAGGTATCATCTTGGTATCATTCTTTTCAGCCAGCGGTCGGCTTTCATGTAAAAGCAATCCTAGCGGCTAATTAGCCTCTAGACTGCTTTTACAAGCAGTGGGAGGAAATGCCCCCCCCCCACCGTCTTCCATGTTTTTCTCTGGCTCTCCTGTCCCAACAGGGAACCTGAGAATGCAGCCAGTGATTCGGCCAGCTGACCATAGAGCTGATCAGAGACCAGAATGGCTCCAAACATCTCTATGGCCTAAGAATCCGGAAGCTACGAGCATTTCATGACTTAGATTTCGCCAGATGTAAACAGCGCCATTGGGAAATTGGGAAAGCATTTTATCACACCGATCTTGGTGTGGTCAGATGCTTTGAGGGCAGAGGAGAGATCTAGGGTCTAATAGACCCCAATTTTTTCAAAAAAGAGTACCTGTCACTACCTATTGCTATCATAGGGGATATTTACATTCCCTGAGATAACAATAAAAATGATTTAAAAAAATAAAAATGAAAGGAACAGTTTAAAAATAAGATAAAAAATCAAAAAATTAATTAAAAAAAAAAAAAAAAAAAAAAAAAAGCACCCCTGTCCTCCCCTGCTCTCGCGCAAAGGCGAACGCAAGCGTTGGTCTGGCGTCAAATGTAAACAGCAATTGCACCATGCATGTGAGGTATCACCGCGAAGGTCAGATCGAGGGCAGTAATTTTAGCAGTAGACCTCCTCTGTAAATCTAAAGTGGTAACCTGTAAAGGCTTTTAAAGGCTTTTAAAAATGTATTTAGTTTGTCGCCACTGCACATTTGTGCGCAATTTTAAAACATGTCATGTTTGGTATCCATGTACTCGGCCTAAGATCATCTTTTTTATTTCATCAAACATTTGGGCAATATAGTGTGTTTTAGTGCATTAAAATTTAAAAAAGTGTGTTTTTTCCCCAAAAAATGCGTTTGAAAAATCGCTGCGGAAATACTGTGTGAAAAAAAAAAATGAAACACCCACCATTTTAATCTGTAGGGCATTTGCTTTAAAAAAATATATAATGTTTGGGGGTTCAAAGTAATTTTCTTGCAAAAAAAAATAATTTTTTCATGTAAACAAAAAGTGTCAGAAAGGGCTTTGTCTTCCAGTGGTTAGAAGAGTGGGTGATGTGTGACATAAGCTTCTAAATGTTGTGCATAAAATGCCAGGACAGTTCAAAACCCCCCCAAATGACCCCATTTTGGAAAGTAGACACCCCAAGCTATTTGCTGAGAGGCATGTCGAGTCCATGGAATATTTTATATTGTGACACAAGTTGCGGGAAAAAGACAAATTATTATTTTTTTTTTTTTTTTTTGCACAAAGTTGTCACTAAATGATATATTGCTCAAACATGCCATGGGAATATGTGAAATTACACCCCAAAATACATTCTGTTGCCTCTCCTGAGTACGGGGATACCACATGTGTGAGACTTTTTGGGAGCCTATCCGCATAGGGGACCCCGAAAACCAAGCACCGCCTTCAGGCTTTCTAAGGGCGTAAATTTTTGATTTCACTTTTCACTGCCTATCACAGTTTCGGAGGCCATGTAATGCCCAGATGGCACAAACCCCCCCCAAATGACCCCATTTTGGAAAATAGACACCCAAAGCTATTTGCTGAGAGGTATAGTGAGTATTTTGCAGACCTCACTTTTTGTCACAAACTTTTGAAAATTGAAAAAAGAAAAAAAAAAATACGTTTTTCTTGTCTTTCTTCATTTTCAAAAACAAATGAGAGCTGCAAAATACTCACCATGCCTCTCAGCAAATAGCTTGGGGTGTCTACTTTCCAAAATGGGGTCATTTTGGGGCGGTTTTGTGCTATCTTGGCATTTTATGGCCTTCAAAACTGTGATGGGTAGTAAGGAGTGAAATCAAAAATTAACGCTCTTAGAAATCCTGAAGGCGGTGATTGGATTTCGGGGCCCCGTATGAAGCTAGGCTCCCAAAAAGTGCCACTCATGTGGTATCCCCGTACTCAGGAGAAGCAGCAGAATGTATTTTGGGGTGTAATTCCACATATGCCCATGGCATGTTTGAGCAATATATCATTTAGTGACAACTTTGTGCAAAAAAAAAAAAAAAAAAAAAAAAAATTGTCACTTTCCCGCAACTTGTGTCAAAATATAAAATATTCCATGTACTCATCATGCCTCTCAGCAAATAGCTTGGGGTGTCTTCTTTCCAAAATGGGGTCATTTGGGGGGGTTTTGTGCCATCTGGGCATTTTATGGCCTTCAAAAATGTGATAGGTAGTGAGGAGTGAAATCACAACTTTACGCCCTTAGAAATCCTGAAGGCGGTGCTGGGTTTTCGGGGCCCCGTACGCGGCTAGGCTCCCAAAAAGTCCCACACATGTGGTATCCCCATACTCAGGAGAATCAGCAGAATGTATTTTGGGGTGCAATTCCACATAAGCCCATAGCCTGTGTGAGCAATATATCATTTAGTGACAACTTTGTGCAAAAAAAAAAAAAAATTGTCACTTTTCCGCAACTTGTGTCAAAAATTAAATATTCCATGGACTCAACATGCCTCTCAGCAAATAGCTTGGGGTGTCTACTTTCCAAAATGGGGTCATTTGGGGGGGTTTGTGCCATCTTGGCATTTTATGGCCTTCAAAACTGTGATAGGTAGTGAGGAGTAAAATCAAAAATTTATGCCCTTAGAAATCCTGAAGGCGGTGCTTGGTTTTTGGGGCCCCGTACGCGGCTAGGCTCCCAAAAAGTCCCACACATGTGGTATCCCCGTACTCAGGAGAAGCAGCAGAATGTATTTTGGGGTGTAATTCCACATACATATGCCCATGGCATGTTTGAGCAGTATATCATTTAGTGACAACTTTGTGCAAAAAAAAAAAAAAAAAAAAAAAAAATTGTCACTTTCCTGCAACTTGTGTCCAAATATAAAATATTCCATGGACTCAACATGCCTCTCAGCAAATAGCTTGGGGTGTCTACTTTCCAAAATGGGGTCATTTGGGGGGGGTTTGTGCCATCTTGGCATTTTATGGCCTTCAAAACTGTGATAGGTAGTGGGGAGTAAAATCAAAAATGTATGCCCTTTGAAATCCTGAAGGCGGTGCTTGGTTTTCGGGGCCCCGTACGCGGCTAGGCTCCCAAAAAGTCCCACACATGTGGTATCCCCGTACTCAGGAGAAGCAGCAGAATGTATTTTGGGGTGTAATTCCACATATGCCCATGGCATGTTTGAGCAATATATCATTTAGTGACAACTTTGTGAAAAAAAAAAAAAAATTGTCACTTTCCCGCAACTTGTGTCCAAATATAAAATATTCCATGGACTTAACATGCCTCTCAGCAAATAGCTTGGGGTGTCTACTTTCCAAAAAGGGGTCATTTGGGGGGGGTTTGTGCCATCCTGGCATTTTATGGCCTTCAAAACTGTGATAGGTAGTGAGGAGTAAAATCAAAAATGTATGCCCTTTGAAATCCTGAAGGCGGTGCTTGGTTTTCGGGGCCCCGTACGCGGCTGGGCTCCCAAAAAGTCCCACACATTTGGTATCCCCGTACTCAGGAGAAGCAGCTGAATGTATTTTGGGGTGCAATTCCACATATGCCCATGGCCTGTGTGAGCAATATATCATTTAGTGACAACTTTTTGTAATTTTTTTTTTTTTTTTTTGTCATTATTCAATCACTTGGGACAAAAAAAAAAATATTCAATGGGTTTAACATGCCTCTCAGCAATTTCCTTGGGGTGTCTACTTTCCAAAATGGGGTCATTTGGGGGGGTTTTGTACTGCCCTGCCATTTTAGCACCTCATGAAATGACATAGGCAGTCATAAACTAAAAGCTGTGTAAATTCCAGAAAATGTACCCTAGTTTGTAGACGCTATAACTTTTGCGCAAACCAATAAATATACGCTTATTGACATTTTTTTTACCAAAGACATGTGGCCGAATACATTTTGGCCTAAATGTATGACTAAAATTGATTTTAATGGATTTTTTTTATAACAAAAAGTAGAAAATATCATTTTTTTTCAAAATTTTCGTTCTTTTTCCGTTTATAGCGCAAAAAATAAAAGCGGCAGAGGTGATCAAATACCATCAAAATAAAGCTCTATTTGTGGGAAGAAAAGGACGCAAATTTCGTTTGGGTACAGCATTGCATGACCGCGCAATTAGCAGTTAAAGCGACGCAGTGCCAAATTGTAAAAAGTGCTCTGGTCAGGAAGGGGGTAAATCCTTCCGGGGCTGAAGTGGTTAAACCCTAAGTTGAGTAACTGTTTAGTTTACTTAATGCATACATATTGTACATGTTTATTTTTGTAAAAGAAAAACTGCGCTGTGCACAACCCAATAACCCTAGCTGCAACTCAAAGTGAAATACACACAAGTAAAAATAAATAAAAAAGGAGCTGCACTCTCAAATAACGTGTTAATGCAAATGTGATAACAAACAAAAATAAAGATAAATGAGTAACCAGAGAAAAATTGACTGATGATAAATCCCCAAAACAATACATAATGTGACGTATATGAAGTCCTCCAATGTCGGACTAATTCTGTGAAAAATTCAAAAATGTGCGAGAAAAAAATTTATATGAACAAACACATTCTGGAGTCCTCAATGAAGAGATAAGTGATTGTAGCAATACAATAAAGTGAAATCCGCTCTGACTTTTGAACAACAACTTGAACCCACCACCAAATAAAGTGCAAGCTTACCAGCTGCATAAGCTGTACGATCTTGTGGCTAATACCCAGCCAGGTCGGCGGCCAGCCACCAGAGACCAGAGCTCGATGTAGGTGTTCATAATGGTCCAGAAAAAAGATAGAAAGTCATCGTCATCAATAAAACTAGGTGGTATTTTTTTGGGATAAAAATATGCTTACAAGCATAGAGTGGAAATGTTTAAAAAGCAATAAGAATGCTGGCCGGCAAGCAATAGTAATGTAAATGTTTTTATTTGTAGGCATATTTTTGTAAGCTATGAGTTGTGTTGTATTGTATATTCTACAGTTGTATGTGCAGCTTCCCTTTTTAGTAAAGCATTGATACACTACAGAAGTCTAAGCTTCCTTGGTTTTACCGCAAGAACTTTAATAGATAAATGCAAAGCATAACATTGGGGGCTCGTCCGGGATTTGCGCTAAAATCTCAGCTGAAGCAGACCTGTTTTCTGTGGTGTGTTTTGTTGCTTGTACTGGGGGAAAATGCTGTGTACAGTGTTCAGGAGGACTTGAAGGCGTGCACCCTTCCTACCTGAGCCAGAAATAGTCAGTGAATGTCTGTTGTAAAGGAGCTGGCTGGATATGCTTCTCCTTTGAACAGAGCTTGGTGGGGCAGAGCTTGGTGGGGTCTCTGATCTTTCCTCAGATTTTAGTCTCTAAAGTTTTGGGTTCAGTAAGGGAGAGATGCGGGCAGTTGCTGTGTTTGGTTTGCGCTTCCTGCATTCTCTACATATTGAATCAGAAAAGAGGGAAAAGGCAGAATTAGAAAGAGATTTACTGAAGGAGCAGCTTGCAGGAGCATCCAAGTGTTTGGAAGAAACTGCAAGCAAGGCAAAAGATTTAGAAAGTAGGGTAATCAAAGTTAAACCTGCAGTGGCTTTGAAGTGTACTCAAACCCCTGTAGGCTGGGCTGAAGATTTGAATGAGCGGTGTGAAGCCCTCATGAACAAGTCTAATGATTCCCTAGCAAAGGACAAAGGCCCGAAGCCTGTGAGCAGAAGTAGGGCATGTGCCACTGTATCAGGGACCATGAATCAGACTGAGACAGAAGTATAAATCACACTTGTTTAATATTAATAATAATGTAAACAAAGGAAGCGTAGTCAAAACAAGCCAGAGTTCAGTAACCGCATCGGGTAGTCAGCCAAGCAAATGTCAGAGAGCCAGAGATAAATGTAGTAGTACAGCAAGTAGAATCAGGAGCCAGAAGGAACGTCAGCCGAGCAAGTCTTCAACAGGAATGCAGGAGAAAGTCTCTGTGATGTTGACAAAGGAGAAGGCAGAGATCAAGTGAGCTGGATGACTTAAGTAGGCAGGACTGATGAGCAGAATCAACAACAACTGGGTAACTGTGGGAAGAGATGGGAGCTGGCAATTAGCCGACAGCTGTGCGGCCAGCTCAGAGAAGAAAGGGCTGAGCCCAGCCCTGACACACTGTTACTTCCCATAAACGGGAAGCTGAGGATTTGATCAGCTCAAATGGCCAAGTTGAGTCAGATACAAGGAAGGCAAGGCCTATGATCTCCAGGAGACACATGTGGATTGATTTACTTAAGGCGGGGATCCCTAGAGAGGAAATAGATGGTATTCCTACACCAGCATTGCTTAAGAAATGGAAGCAAGTGGTTGGGAATGGTAGATTCAGTCACATTAAGTGTTTCTGTTGCCATAAAATGGGGCATTTTGCAAAAATGTGCCATGCTGTGAAGACTGGACTACAGCAGGCCTGTGTGCTTCCCAGGACAGCACGGAGAGAAATGCAAGTTTATTCGTTATGATGGAAGTCAATGCCTTTCCATGAAAGTGTTTCAAGGCAACAGTGGGCACCCTACAATAGTTTTGCAGTTAGAAATGGGCAGATAGAGAAATGTGAGCAGTGAGCTATGTTTTTGGCACAGTTGGAAGGAATATATAATCTGCTTTGTCTCTTACTCTTTTCAGGTACTGAGCACCGAGAGGTGGAGCAGGCAGAGCAGATGACCATGCTAGATGGGAGGAAGCAGAACAGAATAGAGCCTGAGGAAGATGCAGATGATTTCCTGATGGTGGCTGAATTGGAGTGGACTTTCATCTGAGCATTTCCTTATGACCAAGAGGACAGGAGACTTTCATCTGGGACTTTCTTTACATAAACTGCCAAAGACATTGTTAACCCTGCTCAAAAGTAATGTTGCAGCCTTCCAGGGACAACAAAACAAAAGTCTGACCACCCAGAAGATATGGGAGTCGAAAGGGAATTTTTTCCTCCCATTTACAATACAGGGGGTTTATTTTGCCCTTTCCTGGACAAAAGGCTTTAAGAGATGTTAAAGTTTCCTACATTATGCTATAAAGTCAAGAGGTGGTATGTGTTGCTATGGCTATTAATCACTTTAATAATAATACAGAGTTAGATTTTTAAGAGCATATGTTTTTAAGGGAAGCCAGGCTCCCCCCCACTCCATTGATATGTAAGCAGGAGTTAGGGAGAGGAGATTAAGGGTTTGAAAGAAACATGTGTTCGGAAAGAGAGGTGTTTGGAAGGACAATGAGGAAAGACATGGCTACCAGAAGCTGGAGAGTTTTGGAGAATTTTTGAGCTGGACTGAGCAAGGAACCATGAAGGACATTACATCTTAAACCCTAAGTTGAGTAGCTATTTAGTTTACTTAATGCATACATATTGTACATGCTTATATTTGTAGGCATATTTTTGTAAGCTATGAGTTGTGTTGTATTGTGTATTCTACAGTTGTATGTGCAACTTTCCTGTTTAGTAAAGCATTGATACACTACAGAAGTCTAAGCTTCCTTGGTTTTACTTCAAGAACTTTAATGCCGTGTACACATGACCGGACTATCCAGCAGAAAAGGTCCGACGGAATCATTCCATCGAACATCGATCATGTGTGGGCTTCATCGGACCTTTTCTTTCGAAAATTCTGACAGACCTAGAAATAGAACATGTTTTAAATCCTTCCGATGGAATCAATTCCTATCGGGAAAACCGTTCGTCTGTATGCTATTCCGGCGGACCAAAAACGTCGCAAGGGCAGCTTTTGGCTACTGGCTATTGAACTTCCTTTTTCTAGTCCCGTCATTCGCCATCGCGTTCTAAACGATCAGACTTTGGTGTGATCGTGTGTAGGCAAGCCCGTTTCAGCGGAACTCAGTCGGAACTCAGATCGAAAAAACCATCAGAGTTCATTTCAACGGAAAAAACGGCCGTGTGTACGCGGCATTAGAGATAGAAAAAAGCATAACATCAGATGCATCAGTAAAACGGAAAATTGTATACTCACCTTTTCGTAATTTTCCTTTCCTAAAGCATCTTCATGGCAGCACATAGATCCCGCCCTTTCTTAGGTGATATATACAGAGAAGGCTGCGGGGTCTCTCCTTCTAAAATGTATAGCTAACCAATCCTAACAGGTTGTGGAGTCACACCCCAGTGTGTGCTGCCATGAAGATGCATCAGGAAAGGAAAATTAGGAAAAATTTTTGTACATGTTTCAAGCTTCAGGAGTTTTCTGTGCTGGGCATGGGGAGGAGGGGAATTCTGTAAGAGGAGAGGAACTATTCATGCATAAATACAAGCGCAAAAATGTGTGGAAATGCAAGAAAACACACATATCACGCATTTATAGGCATTCTTTTTGAAGTCAATGGGATCAAAAATGCCCGAATACACTCCAAAAAAGCTCATTTACTTTTTTGAGCATAGGGCGCAGAATGTAGGGCATTTGAGTGTACAAGTGTGAACAGGTACAGTTACAAAGAATGGGATTCTTTTTTTTTTTTTTATGGTTACCTGCAAAGTAAAGGCATAATGTGCTAGTTTGAAACTTACCTGCAAACCAAGCCCTCGTCGTCCCCGCTGGAGGCTGCATCAGTCTTCACCGATCTTCCTTACGGGTCTGCGAAGTCCAGGCTGTGTGACTGGCCAGAGCGCAGAAGCCACTGGTCATGGCACAGGGCTCTGAAGAAATGGCACAGGCGACCGTTCTTTCAGAGTGTATGCGCCGATGACGTCATCGGCACAGTTTACAGTAAATATCTCCTAAACAATGCAAGTTTAGGAGATATTTACAGTATCTATAGGTAAGCCTTATTATAGGCTTACCTATAGGTACAAACATTACAGGGAAGTTGACTTCCTCTTTAATCAGGCTTAGTATTGCATAGTCAGGGGTAGGTAAGTGAGCAGAAAGAGACTCAAAGGAATTGTAAACCCTCGTGTTTTTGCACCTTAATGCAGTCTATGCATTAAGGTGAAAAAACTTCTGAAACTGACCAGCCCCCCAGCCCCCCGTTTTACTCACTTGAGCCTGTTTATTCCCTCATCGGAGAAGCGCTTTCCTTCTCTGTGTCAGAAACCATGAATCAGACTGAGGCAGAAGTACAGTTAAATCACACTTAATAATAATAATAAAAAGGTAAACAGAGTAAACATAGTCAAAACAAAGCCAGAGTTCAGGAACCGTAACGGATAGTCAGACAAGCCAAAACGTCAGGGAGCCAGAGATGAGCGTAGTAGAACAACAAGTAGGATCTGGAGCCAGAAGAAATGTCAGCCAAGCAAGTCTTTAACAGAAACACAGGAGAGTGTCTCTAGAGATGTGACCAAGGCGAAGGCAGAGATCATCTAGGCTGGACAGCTTAAACAGGCAGGACTGATGAGCAGGATATCATCAACAGGTTAGTCACTGTGGAGAGAAAGAGCGGCCAGCTTTGAGAAGGAAGGGCTGAGCCCAGCCCTGACAGTGCCCCCTCCTCAATGACCCCTCCCCCTCAGAGGACCACCAGGCTTGAGGGGAAAACGTCTACGGAAATCACGGAGGAGGACAGGGGTATGTACGTCCGAGGATGAGACCCAAGAGCGTTCCTCGGGACCATACCCTTTCCAATGCACCAGGTACTGTATGCGCCTACAGAACCTATGGGAGTCAACAACAGACTGTACTTTATACTCCTCATGGTTCTAAACCTGTACAGGGTGAGGATGAGGCACCAAGGTGGTAAAGCGGTTGCAGACCAAAGGGTTTAAAAAGGAGACATGAAATACATTTGAGATATGCATATTAGAAGGAAGTTCTAATGCGTAAGCCACTGGGTTAATCTTGCGAAGATTACGGAAAGGCCCAATAAACCGAGGTGCGAACTTCCGAGAGGGAACACGAAGTCAGAGGTTGTGAGATGACAGCCAGACCCTGTCCCCAACCTGGTAGGAATGCGCAGGCAGGCATCTGCAGTCAGCATGGAGTCTGTACCTATCATTAGCATGTCGCAAAGCCTCCTGGACTTGTGCACAAGTGGAACGAAGACCATGGATATGCTCCTCTAACGCAGGAATACTCTGCGGAACAAATGAGTCAAGCAACATGGAAGGTTGGAAACCATAGTTTGCCATAAACAGGGACAATCGGGAAGTAGAATTCAAGGCACTATTGTGCGCAAACTCCGCCCACAATAAGAGGTCTGACAAGTTGTTATGATGGTCATAAATATAGCAATATAGGATTTAGTCCAAGGACTGATTGTCTCGTTCTGCGGCCCCATTAGACTGCGCGTGATACGCAGAGGAGAAAGCTTGCTGAATTACCAACTGTGCACAAAAGGTTCACCAGAACTGGGACACAAAGTGACTACCCCTGTCTGAGACAATCACCTTGGGTAGCCCATGTAAGCGAAAGATCTCACGAGCAAAAATGGAAGCCAGTTCCTTAGAAGTGGGCAACTTCTTAAGTGGAATACAATGGGGCATTTTCGAGAACCGTTCAACCACCATAAGGTGTGTTGCTCTGGGGGTAACTCCACAATGAAATCCATAGACAGGTGGGTCCAGAGCCTCTCTCCATTGGGTATGGGTTGTAGGAAACCCACTGAAAGGTGTCGTGGAATCTTACTCTGAGCACACACGGAACAGACGGCTACGAAGGCGGTTACATCAGTACATAGACTAGGCCACCAGAATTGTTGGGAAATGGTCCAAAAGAGTGGATTCTTCCCAGGGTGGCCAGCAGCCTTGGGAGAATGGTAAGCCTGGAGCACGGCAGTATGGAGACTCTGTGGGACAAAGCAGCGGTCACAAGGTTTTTCAGGAGGAGCATGGACCTGAGCGGCAAGAATTTTGTCACCCAAAGGAGAAGTGAGACTGGTGCGAAACGTAGCCAGAATATGATCAGGTGGAATCACAGGAACCGGAACCATCATGGAAGTGGAGGAAAATTGTCGTGGCAAAGCGTCAGCCCTTACATTCTTAGTACCGGGTAAGAATGAGACAATGTAATTGAAACTAGACAAGAAAAGAGCCCATCGCGCCCTTCTGGGAAAGAGGCATTTAGTCTCAGACAAAAATGTGAGATTCTTATGGTCAGTAAGAAGAGGACCGGCACAGTGGTACCTTCGAGGAAATGTCTCCTTTCTTTCAGGGCTAAAATGATCGCTAACAGCTCTCTGTCACCAATCTCGGAATTGCACGCCGCAGGTGACACTTTCTTGGAAAAGTAGCCACAAGGATGCATAGCGCTCTCAGAGGTAGAACGTTGAGATAGAAGGGCGCCAACTCCAGTCTCAGAAGCATCAACCTCAAGGATAAAAGGTAACGTAGGATCAGGATGAGCCAACACAGGAGCAGAAACAAAGGCAGCCTTGAGACTCTCAAAGGCCTTAATAGACTCCAGAACCAACTCTGTGGGTTACCGTCCTTTTTGGTCATATCAGTCAGGGGCTTGACCAGAGACGAGAAGTTACGAATAAACTTCCGATAATAGTTGGCAAAGCCAAGAAAACTCTGCAGAGGATGTAAACCCATGGGTCGGAGCCACTGTAGGACTGCTGAAAGTTTTTCTGGGTCCATCTAAAAACCAGCAGTGGAAATTACATAACCCAGGAATTTAACCTGTTCACAATGGAATTCGCACTTCTCCAATTTACAATAGAGATGGTTCTCTCTTAGTTTCTGAAGCACATGACAGACATCTGTGTGGTGGCTCTCCAGGGACTTGGAAAATATGAGGATATCTTCGAGATAAACCACCACACATAACTGCAACAAATCTCGGAGGACATCATTATTAAATTCCTGGAAAACTGCTGGGGCATTACAAAGGCCAAAAGGCAGTACGAGGTACTCATATTGGCCTGTTGATCCTCATGAGATTGTATGCCCCTCTCAAATCAAGCTTTGTGAAAACCGTTGCTCCCTTGAGGCGGTCAAGTAACTCCATAATCAACGGAATCGGATAGGCATTCTTAATCGTGAAATGATTGAGACCCCTATAATCAATACAAGGTCTCAGTTCACCACTCCTTTTCTTCACAAAGAAGAAACCAGCACCAGCAGGAGATGAGGATTTGAGGATGAAACCTCGAGAGTGCGTATGCAACATGGCCTTACCCACAGAGGGTAAACCCGGCCACAAGGGGGTATGGCACCAGGTTGAAGGTCAATTGCGTAATCATACGACTGGTGTGGAGGCAAACTACCGGCTTGACCTTTGCCTAAGACATCGCTAAAATTGAGGTACTCCTCCGGCAGGGAGGAGAGTGAAGTTGTTCACAGGACCTTGGCTACCTTCTGGAAGCATGTCTTACTGCATTGTGGCGACCAGGAGAGAACCTCCGCACGGATCCAATCAAAAGGGGTTGTGCCTCTATAACCAAGGATAACCAATAACCAGCGGAAACTTAGGTGGGGAAATAACTTGGAATTGGATTATCTCATGGTGAAGAGCCCCTACGGCCATGGACAATGGAACAGTCCCATGAGTCACATGGGCAGTCTGTAGAGGTCTCCCGTCAAGAGCCTCAATGGCAGGTGGAGTGTCACGCAGCTGCAGAGGAATCGAGTGCTTCGATACAAAGGCAGCATCAATGAACAGGCCTGCAGCCCCAGAGTCAATTAGAGCCTCTATCTCGATAGACGACTCAGCCCAAGAAAGGGTAACCAAAACCAGGGACTTATCCTTCTAGATAACTGGGGAAGAAACAACGCCACCCAGTGCTGTATTTTGGCCTAGGCCAACAAGGCGGCCTTTATGGGGGGGCGGCGGCCGGCGCCGCCCCCCGCACGAAAAAAGCCCCCCCTCTGCCTCCAGAGTCAGTCTATTCATTGCCGAAGGTTGCTGGCTGCAGCAGCATCTCTCACATGGAACACACACAGTGTGTGCTCACACTTCCCCCCTCCCCTTCCCCTCTGCACAGACAGGAGGGAGAGAGAACTTGTCAGGTCTTCTCAGGTGTTGTGATTCCAGGGCAGCTCGGATTGTGTCTTCAGTGGGCAGACCCAGCTACAGTCTGCATATCCTGGAGGGTGAGAATAAAATCCTGATCCTCTTCACTGTCTCTCCTTGAAAACCTCACACAGGGCTTATCTGTGCTTTGACTTTGTGTCTCCTATCTCCCTGTTATCTGAAATACAACTCTCTGATAATTAACCCTCTGTGTCCTTGCTGTGCTTTACTACTCTGCTTCAATGGGCACATGTACACTGCTGCTTACATATATGGTTAACTCTTTACAGCTCAATATCTGCAGGCTGGTGCTTCTGGAATCAATGACATTTAACACCTTAGTGTTTGCTTGAATATGTGGTTAACCTTTCATAGCTACTTGTATCTCTAAGCCCCAGTTCACATTGATGCTACTTTGAAATCACGCTATTTCACTTGAAGTAGCGTGATTTCAAAGTAGCAAGGTCAGCGGGATTTCAGGTGCTACTTGATATACATTTGTGTGGCTTCATTCACAGATGTCTATTGAAGTCGCACCTGAAATTGGCAAAAGTAATACAGAAACTACTTTTGAGAATCGGTGCGGTGCCGCAAAGTCGGCATCGCACCAATTCAGACAGTGCCATTGCTGGCAAAGCTGCCGATTTGGCATGCGATATCACATGTCAAATCGCATGCCAATCGGCCCAATGTGAATGGGTGCTTAAATAGGAACTGCAGACCCTTATTGGACACTGATAAGACTGTGCTGATGGGCACTGGTAAGTCTGCATTGATGGGCACTGATCAGGCTGCATTGATGGGCACTGACAAGACTGCGCTGATGGGCACTGGTAATGTTGGTGAGGCTGCTTTGATGGGCACTAATGAGGCTACACTGATGGGCACTAATGAGGCTACACTGATGGGCACTAATGACACTGCACTGATGGGCACTGATGGGGCTGCTTTGACGGGCACTGATGAGGCTGCATTGATGGGCACTGATGAGCCTGCATTGATGGGCACTGACGAGGCTGCACTGATGGGCACTGACGAGGCTGCACTGATGGGCACTGACGAGGCTGCATTTGGTACCCACTTTTAACCACTTCAATACTGGGCACTTTTTACCCCCCCCTCCTTCCCAGACCAATTTTTAGCTTTCAGCGCTGTCACATTTTGAATGACAATTGCACGGTCATGCTACACTGTACCTAAATTACATTTTTATCATTTTTTTCACACAAATAGAGCTTTTCTTTGGTGGTATTTAATCAACACTGGGGTTTTTATTTTTTACGCTACAAATAAAAAAAGACTGAAAATTTTCAAGAAAAAAAGCATTTTTCTTAGTTTCTGTTATAAAATTTTGCAAATAAGTAATTTCTTTTGATAAATTTTGACCAAAAATGATGCTGCTACATTTCTTTGGTAAAAATAACCCAAATCAGTGTTTATTTGGTGTTGGCAGTGATGGGGGACAGACAGATGTTTTATGGGGACACAGACATGTGTATGGGGACAGGGGTGACAGTGGTGCTTGGTGTACTTTTTGTGGGGTGATCTGTAACAGCTCTCTGTGTAAAATCATTCTCACACAGAGAGCTGTCACAGATCTGCAGTCCCCCCCCCCCTGCACTGAGCTTGGCGGGGAGAACTTTCAAAGAAACATGTGTCTCTGTTTACATTGTGACGGCTGTGATTGGACACAGCCATCACGTGATCGGGAGGGGCGATCACAGCGCCCATATCCCGATCTCTGCTCAGCTGGATTCTGTGAACATAATGATCACAGGATCAAGCCACAGCGCGCCTTGTGGCCGTGCTGCGAGCACTCGCTCTGAGGGACGTTCCTGAACGTCCACTCAGGACAAGGAAATGACCACCCAGCCATTTATGTGCAGTGGCCGGGTGGGAGGTGGTTAATATACAGAGAGAAAGAGGTGGAGCTCTAAGAAGAAAAGGTGGGGCCTAAAGAGGAAAGGGTGTGATTTACAGATGACAGGGCGGGTCTTAAACAGGAAGGGCCATGGCATTGACAGGAAAGGGTGGGTCATATTTAAATTAGGGGGTGCACAAGTTTAGGCAGGCCTAGGGCAGCACAAAACTTAAATACACCACTGACGCCACCTAAGGACTGTCCATGACAGGACCTCAAGGTTTGGGCATTCCCTGGACAGGTAGAACAAGACTTCAAAAAGGGACCTGCCTGGCAAGAAAAAAGGCATAATCTCTCCCTCCTCCTAAGGGTTCTCTCATCTGCAGAGAGACGCGTAAAGCCCAAGTGCATGGGTTCATCTTCACAGACCAACTTGGTACCAGGAGGCATGGGAGGTGAGGGAGGCAAGGGTGGGACTGCAAAGTTCGGAGACAAATGTACAGGAGGCTTCTGCAAGTGCTCCTTAAAGTGGGATTCCGTCATTAAGAAAAAAAATAAAAGTCAGCAGCTACAAACACTGTAGCTGCTGACTTTAAATAAGTACTTACCTGTCCTGGATGCCCGCGATGTCGGCCGCCCGAGGCCAACCAGTCCCTCGGCTCTCGGGTCCCGGCACCGCCATCCTAGATAAGGGAAACAGACAGTGGAGCCTTGCGGCTTCACTGCTAGTTTCCTACTGTGCATGCGCGAGCGGCACGGCGCTTTGTGAATGGGACATGATGTGTTGTGGGACACACACAGTTCCTATAACACACCACGCCCCATGCCCCAGAGGACAACGCGCTGAGCAGAAGACTGAAGATCACCACAGTGTAGGAAGAGGCAGATTAGGAAGACTGCCTAGCAACAGCCATTTCACGTAAGTAAAAAAATCAGGAACCGGAACGGACAGTTGGACAAGCCAAAACGTCAGGGAGTCAGAGATGAGTGTAGTAGAACAGCAAGCAGGATCTGGAGCCAAAAGGAATGTCAGCCAAGCAAGTCTTTAACAGGAACACAGGAGAGCGTCTCTAGAGATGTGACCAAGGCGAAGGCAGAGATCATCTGGGCTGGATGGCTTAAGTAGGCAGGACTGATGAGCAGGATATCATCAACAGGTGAGTCACTGTGGAGAGAAAGGAGCTGGCAATTAGCCGACAGCTGAGCAGCCAGTTTTGAGAAGGAAGGGCTGAGCCCAGCCCCGACACTCTGCCCGTGGTTCTTGGCTCTTGATTGGATAGATTGATAGCAGCGCAGCCATTGGCTCCTGCTGCTGTCAATCTAATCCAATGACGCAGCCGCCGGAAGCCAGGGCCAAGTCCGGCATTCTGTGTCTATGCACACAAATATTGGACTCAGGAGTGCACCCGCAAGGTAACCCCCAGGAAGAGCGCATCTCCCAGGGGGTTTACTGATGCGAGGAGGAGCCGCGAGCGCCGCCAGGGAACCCCAGTAGACGAGGTTCGGGGCCACACTGTGCAAAACAAACTGCACAGTGGAGGTAAGTATGATATGCTTATTATTTAAAAAAAACAAAGACTTACAATCACTTTAAGTATGAATGGGAGGGCTAAAGAATTACAGAATGTATACGCAATAAATTATACGAATATTTCAGTTATCAAATCATGTGCAGAAGAAATAAGTTAACAAGAGTTTTCTTTTCACATGATTAGATGGTTGATGTAAATCTCACAATTTATCGTGTGAACATTCTTAAGCCCTTGAGGGCCCAATCACACTGTTGTGATGCGTCAACTTGTGTTGCGTTAAAGTGGATGTAAACCCTCACATATACCCAATGAAGTGAACAGCCCCAGATGATACACAGAGATTAAACAAATCTCTCTACGTAAGTTTTACATGTATATCTGCAAGGATGTTGGGGATTTTTTTAGGTGCAGAATGAATTGCAAAAATATCAAATATAATATTTAAAAGTTTTTTTTTTTTATTTTGAAAACCAAAATAAAAAAACAGATTTCTGTTTTTTTGATAGAAGGCTTGTACTTCAAAACTGGACAGCATTCCCTGAAGAAGCCCGACATATGGGCGAAACATGTTGGGAAGTCGATCTTACAGTGCTGTCTTGATAACATTGTGTTACATTGTACTTGCTAATTGTTATATTTTTTAACAATTTTTATTTTGGTTTTCAAAAAAAACAAAAAAAAAACTTTTAAATATTATATTTGATATTTTTGCAATTCATTCTGCACCTAAAAAAATCCCCAGTATCCCCTTTGTTCATCTACCAAATCCAGGGATATGGTGCCAAGACTAAATTGATATGTCCATGATCAAAAAAACTTTCCATGTATATCTGCAGTCTTCAGCTTTATATACTGTTTAGAAAGTGCACGTCCTGTTAGAATTTTCTCTTCCTGAATCACCTATGGGTGCGGATTCTTACCATAAACTGGGAGACAGCTGATTGGAGTAAAGACACACACCCCCTCTCCACATAGGCAGAAAAAGGAAGAAACAAGGCAGAGCTGTGCTGTGAATAGACCAGCTGTCTGCTAATATATTTCTATGCATCCACCCGACACAAAATTCAGCATGGTTTTATCTCAGTTGATGGAAAACTAGTCAGAAGTTATCATGCTGATAAGAGAACAGAGCGGGAGAAATCCACAGGACTCAGGGCTCTGAAGCGAAATAAGTAAACACTACAGATAGATGTGCACAGGTCAAATTTCATGAATGGGGTTTACATCCACTTTAAGGCAATCCATTTAAAATACAAAATGTGCACAATGCATGACATGTTTGAATGGGGCCTCATTCTTTCTAGCTTATTTCTAGCCTATTTATGGGTTTAAAATAGTTTTGCCTTAAAAGAATGTGTAAAGTGGAGTGGCTCATTGTCTATCAGATGTTGGTGAGGCCAGTAAGCATTGCAATCTTGACTGGAGTGTAATTGAAGCAGCTATATTGTCACCCATATTTTGAAATGCTGTTTTTACCTTTAAAGAGTTTTCTCTAAGTGGTATAAAAGCAAAAATAGACTCCATAGAAATTAATCTGTACTGCTTAGTATTCAGCCTGGATGAGGTTGTGTGATGCTTAGAGAAAATTATATTAACAAAACGGAAGCTGGCACACAAAACATTTTCTATTCTTAGTTCCAGTTTATATTATGCTAATAAATGTTAAGTGTCAATCTTTCAAAGAAAATCTTAAAGAAAAGAATCATTACTGAAATGGATGTTCAGTAAATTATTAGCTAAATATATTGCTGATAAAAAGTTTTAGAAGATATAGCACACTGCAAGCATGCATGGGAATGTGTTTTACTAAATGGGATTTTAACAATAATGGGAGTATGAAAAGTTGATATATGAAAAGGGTGGTATAAGATAAAAAAATAAAAATGCTCATAGCATCTAATCAGCTTCCAGCAGCCTGAAATAGAAATGTGATTTCTGATTAATTGATATAGACAATAATTAAAAAAAAAATCTTTTAATACACTTTTAATACATCAGCCACAATCTCTTGCTTGATTCAGATTGTCGTTAAACATTTCGTTTTGGGAAAAGCCAATAGTGAATAAATGTTAATTCATTGGATCAGTATTTCCTAAACTATAGTTTACAAAATGTAAATAGGATATTCTTATTTTTCATGGGGCTTTTTCCCCAGAGATTAGTGAATGAGGTGAAGCTATGCTGACCTCCATCATCCAATCACATGCAAGCAATAACCACATTCACTAAGCTCTGGGGAAAATTTGCATGAAAAGTGCAACTTCCCTTGCAAAGTGTACAGCCTATTTGCCTTTAGTAAATGAAACCCAGTATATTGCAGAACTTGGGGGACACAGAGATGCCATGTTTGTTAAAGACCCTTCTGAGTTTTTGTAACACTTCCAGGATGGCTATATTTCTCCATGTTTTTTGCTTCTCCCCTCTGTTCAACAAACCAGAGTTTTTGCTTAACCTTGTGTATGTTTTAACAAAGGCTTAGTCTGGGTAACCACAAACTTTTAAAGGCATTCCTGGGATGTCTGTGTTTTTCATCTTTAAAATCCCTGTTTATTGGTACCATAACAGCGCAATGTTGCAGAGTCTAATAGCCCCACATTTGTGTTGCATTGAGTGGTGGGAGATAAAAAAACAGTTATTAGTCTGAGTGAGTAGTTTTCTTGTAGACATCAACGTCCCATTCACCCCTCTTGACATGTACCTGTAACACACAGCCAAATGGGTCATTTATTATTATGTGCCTCTTCTCCTGTAACACACAGCCTAAAGGGGTAATTTATTATTATGTGCCTCTTCTCCTGTAAACTTGATGTATGTGTCCACTGAATTTACGATATTTGTTTATTTATTTATTACAGGTACTTGTATAGCACTGTCAATTTACACATAGCTTTACACACACACACACACACACACACATATATATATATATATATATATATATATATATATATATATATATATATATTTATTATACATTTACTTGTGTTCATTAAAAGCTTGTATTTCTGATGTTCTAATCTTGACTCATGGATCATCCACATACCTCAACCAATGACTTGGTGTTATTTCCCTGAAATAATTTAAGGCTCTTGTTTTCACTTCGTCCAAGTACAGTTTACAATGGAAGATAATGGTGATACCATAGCACAGCCATGTTTCTGTTTGTAGAAGTTACCCATGTACTTGAAATAGGTGGTGTTGAGACAAATTTCTTGAGTTCTGTTCCACTGTCAAGAGTATTATCTTGTTTCAGATGTTTTTCTAAGCCTGCACACACTATACATTTAAAAAAAAACTGAGGAGCTCATTGCAATAACTATCTGATGTTAGTACAGCAATCTCCCCGCTGAACTCATCAGTCGGATGCCAATTGGATGCTGGTTTTCCAGCATGTCCGTTAGACAGAAGCCAGCTGTTCAGCCAGATTCTGTCTGCCAGGCTGGTGTACACATAGGCTTAATGTCGACCGGCTTTTTTAGTTGAACCATTTAATACCAGCCGATACTCGGCCCATGGGTACCAAGCTTTACAGTCTCAGTAGCCTCCACAGTTGGTGCACAAGTGAAAAGAAATGTGACATCATAGGACACCATTGTTTTTTCTGGCTCCTTTGAAGGAGGTGCTTTAGCACTGGACAGGATGGCTATACCCATGGGCAGAGTTGTTCAGTTTCATCTAGTCTTATCTACCAGTATGTGGTTGTTTTGGATGGAAGATCCTGTAGCTGCGATGATAGCCACCACAGGGACACATTGGGATGCCACAGCAAAATTTAGTCCCTTGCCTAAGACTTCCTTCTCTGGCATAGTAAGCTCTCCCTGTCTGAAAGGTTCTTTACCCAAGTGTCCTTATTGCTTTGGGGTGTTCCGCTATCATGTGTTCTCCTCCAGGTTAACTCCTCTGTTCTGGTATTATTACTGACCCGTAGTAGTGAGTTGATGAATTTGTCGATCAGTCTTTCCTTGCTCTAACATGCTGGGCTAGTTGAGCTCATTCTGTAAATTCAACCACACATTCTAGGATATTAGCAGGTAGTTTGGATGCCAGGCTCTATTAAATATCATCAGTTTTGTGTTTTGGTCGTCTTTCTCACCCTAGCAACCTAGCACATTTTCAGCTATTTTTGAGCCCATATTGGCCCAGTGACTTTTTACAGTGGAATCTAAGTACAGACTGCTAGGGGTAAGTTCATAATGTCAACATGAGGTTGAAGCATATACAGTATCTCACAAAAGTGAGTACACTCCTCACATTTTTGTAAATATTTTATTATATCTTTTCATGTGACAACACTGAAGACATTACACTTTGCTACAATGTAAAGTAGTGAGTGTACAGCTTGTATAACGGTGTAAATTTGCTGTCCTCTCAAAATAACTCAACATGCAGCCAGTAAAATCTAAGCCGCTGGCAACAAAAGTGAGTATGTCCCTAGGTGAAAATGTCAGAATTTGGCCTGAAGTGTCAATATTTTGTGTGGCCACCATTATTTTCCAGCACTGCCTTAACCCTCTTGGGCATAGAGTTCACCAGAGCTTCACAGCCACTGGGGTCCTCTTCCACTCCTCCATGACGACATCGCAGAGCTGGTGGATATTAGAGACATTGCGCTCCTCCATCTTACGTTTGAGGATGCCCCACAGATGCTCAATAGGGTTTAGGTCTGGAGAAATGCTTGGCCGGTCCATTACCTTTATCCCCAGCTTCTTTAGCAAGGCAGTGGTCATCTTGGAGGTGTGTTTGGGGTTGTTATCATGTTGTAACACTGCCCTGCAGCCCAGTCTCCAAAGGGAGGGGTGCCACACACGCCTGACACCATCTGAGCCAAATAAGTTTATCTTGGTCTCATCAGACCACAGGACATGGTTCCAGTAATTTATGTCCTTAGTCTGCTTGTCTTCAGCAAACTGCGGGCTTTCTTGTGCATCATCTTTAGAAAAGGCTTCCTTCTGGGAAGACAGACATGCAGACCAATTTGATGCAGTGTGCGGCATATGGTCTGAGCACTGACAGGCTGACCCCCCCACTCCTTCAACCTCTGCAGCAATGCTGGCAGCACTCATACGTCTATTTCCCAACCTCTGGATATGACGTTGAGCACATGCACTCAACTTCTTTGGTCGACCATGGTGAGGCCTGTTCTGAGTGGAACCTGTCCTGTTAAACCACTGTATGGTCTTGACCACTGTGCTACAGTCCAGTTTCAGTGTCTTGGCAATCTTCTTATAGCCTAGGCCATCTTTATGTAGAGCAACAATTATTTTTTTCAGATCCTCAGAGAGTTCTTTCCATGAAGTGCCATGTTGAATTTCCAGTGACCAGTATGAGAGAGCGATAACACCAAATTTAACACACCTGCTCCCCATTCACACCTGAGACCTTGTAACACTAACGAGTCACATGACACAGAGGAGGGAAAATGGCTAATTAAGCCCAATTTGGACATTTTCACTTAGGAGTGTACTCACTTTTGTTACCAGCAGTTTAGACATTAATGGCTGTGTGTTGAGTTATTTTGAGGGGACAGCAAATTCACACTGTTATACAAGTTGTACACTCACTACTTTACATTGTAGCATTAAAAGATATAATAAAATATTTACAAAAATGTGAGGGGTGTACTCACTTTTGTGAGATACTGTATGGTTACTGTAATATGCCAAATGTCTTGCAATCTTTTCATATTCCTACACCCTATAATGATTGCCAATATGTCAAGAATGCTGGGGTATCTTCCTGACCCTCTAGGCGAAGATGTGGCTTAGTAATCTACGAAATGTGTTCAACACTACAGAACAAGTCCAGTGGAATTTGACTAACCAGTACTATGACCTGAATAAATGATAACCTTCACACTCTGAATAGGATATAAGGGGAAATCTTCCCAATGAAAACACAGACAAAAATTAGGCCACATTCAGACCAGTAACATGCAGCAAGATGTGTGGTAATGCAATTCAGGTAGCATATGATGTGAACCATCTGTGTGTTATGGTGCGCAATATTTAAAAAATGTGCAGGTCTGCTTTTTTATGTGTTGAGATGTACTACCAACCCACGCAAGATAAATGAGCTGCCTCAATGTAGTGCACCTGAAAGTAGAACTAAAGGCAACCTTTTTGGGAAAATGAAAAGAGAGGCCATTTGGACTTTCTAGGCATAGTAACATTACTGGAATGTAATATTTATAAAAAATATATGTTTATTGAAAAAATATTAAAAAACTTTAATATTTAAAATACCACAATTCATTTAAATGTAGATGAAGGTATAAGAAATACTTATTGACATTAATGCTGTCCAAACTTAATAAAAGTAGAGTGAAATAAACAGACAACTCGGACAAGAGGATATCCATCCATCCAAAGTATGCAATAGTCCAAAAAAAATGTAAAATAAATTTTAAATTAAATTAATTTAAAAATTATTTTAAAAAATATTATTTAGGGGCATTTTGGCCTTCCACGTGTCACCAAACTATTTAAATTAAAAGGAAAGCTGTTTGCCTAAAAAATGAACACCAGTCAAGCAAAACATGTAAAAGTATCTTGAAATCCGGACTGGGAACTCCCTGCAGATCACAGTGTAAGGTCTATCAAACTGGAAGCCTAGCAATCGTATGAAGATGCAAGGCAGGCCGAGAACACTGCTGCAAATTGCATTAGAAGATACCAAGAAAAAAGCTCTGCAACAGATTAACAAAAAAATTTGCTTAAAAAAATTCATACAGTGAGTCATGTTGGCAAAAAAACAAAAATAGATTTAGCTGACATCACGTTGCTGCTAAAAGAATAGGTTTACTGCAGAGCTGTTACTTTGTGAATTACTAATACTGGAGAGTTTTTCCAAAAGAAAAACTGTTGTTGTAACTTCTTAAAAAGATTTAGTTGGAGTTGGGCTTTAAGGTGGTTATAAAGGCTGAAGTCTTTTTACCTTCATGCATTCTTTGCATGAAGGTAAAAAACCTTCAGTATGCAGCTGCCCCCACAGCCTCCCCAATACTTACCCGAGCCTAATCACAATCCAGCGGTGTACACAAGAGCGGCTGTTCTCCCGCGTCTTTGCCTCTTCATTGGCTGGGAAACAGCAGAGGAAGCCATTGGCTCCCAATGCTGTCAATCACAGCATGTAATGAGGGTGCGGGGCAGGGCTGACCCCCCAGTTTGTGTGTCTTATAGAAACACAGAGCACGGCTCGGGAGCGGGCTTGCTTTGGTGGCACGCAAAGAAGGTGAGGAGTCGGGAGCGCCCATGGGGGACCCGATAAGAGGAGGATTGGGGCTACTCTGTGCAAAACCATTGCACAGAGCAGGTAACTATAACATGTTTGTTATTAAAATAAAAATACCTTTAAAATAACCCCAACTTGTTTGTGTTTTACTCAAAGCAAAATAAACATTGTTGTCACCCTATTGCAGGAAATGAAAAAATATGGGGGGGGCGGGGGGGGTGGTTAATTTCCATGGAGTCCCATCTATAGATGGAGAGTAAACCTTATAGGTCTCCAGGTGTCAATTAAAGTCTGTCGGTAGGAAATGTAAGATCCATGGGTCCCAGGTTTTTTTAAAATTTTTGCATCAAGTAATTGATTTTGCAGTCAACTTTTCATTAGAAAATGTGTTCTGAAGTCTGGTTTTAGTTTTGTTCATTAAATGAGACGTGGATTGTCAGGCCCTTTCCAATGGTTTGTTTGCTGATTGATGTTCTATGATGATTTCTGATTTCAGGTTGAGTAAAGCTTTCACCCGGGTGCATGGGGACTGGAGTACTTATTAATTTTGCTAATATATTCTACATGAATTGCACTTTTGTATAGACATGTGCAATTCGTTTTGTTCCGAATTTGTTTCTTAACGAATTTTGACAAATTTGTTAATTCGGAAATATCCGAATTAACGAAAACCGGTTTAACAAATTTTTCCGAATTTACAAATCAGATTTGTTGCGCTATCAAAGAATAATAAATAAAAGCTGCTAACACAATATTGTTTGGTGCAATAACAAAAATATGGGGTATAGCGCTACACCTATACCCCAAATTTTTCGTAAATTTCGGAAATTATGAAATTCAAAATTCGAAAATCCGAAATTTCGGAAATCCGAAAATAAGAATGAATATTCAAAAGAACGAAAATCCAAAAATTCAAAAATCTGAAATAATAACTAACAATAACTAACTATTAAACTATAGGTATTGGAATTTCCTTTCAAATTTGGCTGTTAGTGAATGTAACGAATACGAATTGATCTGAAGTTACGAATTCTCAGAAATAACGAATGCCTTATCTAAACGAATGGAATGTAATGAATTACTAATAATAAATAACAATAATAATAATAAAAACTTTTTTTATTATTATTATTAATTCATTCTGTTCCATTTGTTTAGATGCGGCATTCGTTATTTTGGATAATTTGTAACTTCGGATAAATTTGTATTCGTTATGTTGACTAACAGCCAAATTTGAAAGGAAATTCTAATACCAATAATTTAATAGTTAGTTATTATTAGTTAGTTATTATTTAAAATTTTTGGATTTTCAAATTTTCAAATCTATGACTTTACGAAGTCTCGAATTTCCAGATTTTGGAATTTCCAAATTTCGATCATAACGAATGACACGAAAAAACAAAAACAAAGACGAATGAAACGAAAACAAACAACTTTTTTGGCAGTGCACATGTCTACTTTTGAACAGGTCCACCATTTATGAAGGTATGTTTCCTGGTCAAGGCAGCCATGGAAACAATGTCCAGTGCAGCCTAGAAAAAAATGTAAAAGTTGGGTGAGGGCCAGGTACAAATGGTATGGAACTTTGCAGTTGGTCTCCAGTGCTAGAAGATTTTGTGAACATGGCTTTGTGGTGTCCCAAATTTGGGTCTGCTGTTTCTGTTCTATTGTGTTATCAAGGTCCTCTTCCCACTTGACCATGTCTGAATGACATGGTGAGATGGGGCCACTGGGAAGCAAATTGTACAGCAAAGGTGTTTATTTACTAAAACTGCAGATTACAAAATCTGGTGCAGGTCTGCACAGAAACCAGTCAGCTTCCCGTCTTTTTTGTCAAAGCTTAATTAAACAAGCTGAAGTTAGAAGATGATTGGCTACAATGCACAGCTGCACCAGATTTTGCACTCTCCAGTTTTATTAAATCAACCCCAAAGAGATCAGGCTTGGGGAATGTGGGTTGTCGTGGCTATTCTGTTCAAACAAGGTCAAGAATGTCCCATTTGACTAGGGTAGGAATGTGTAACTCCAAACCTGGCCCACTGTCTGAAAGTAGCCAGTTCCTCAAAACCTGGAGTAAATGATGGGTTCTGATGAAGCAACAACAAGGATAAGTGATGTGATATAAGGCCAGCTGCGTAAATGAAGCAAGATATGGCTCCAATGGACTTCAGTGGGGTTTGTTGCTATGTTTGATATTTGCAAACTTCTTGATCTGTTCATGGAACATATAGCAACTTTGCTTGGTTTGCTCATCACTACTAGTAGCAGACTGCATCATAAGTGTCATTTTTTATTTTGCCCATAGTTACATTACAACCCTTGTAACTACTGAGCTACGTTTTTCTAAATCAACCCTAATTGTATTCTCAGATTTCTGCTGATTTGTTACAGATTTACTACCGCCTTTGGTTTTTCATACATTGTCAAAACTTAATTCTGCTAGAGAAATGTCTAACATCTTTATCAGTTACATGGCATACCCTTTTACATTGTTTCTGATTGAGCCTCACAAATTATTTTCTTTATATTTGAACAATTTTTTAAATGTTGGGTATATATTGTTTATGTTGGGAGATGTATAAGTGCTCTCACCAGTAGGTGATTATAAACAGGGTACCTATATCCTGAAATAGTAAATTTTGAACCATAAAACAGAAGGGGTGGGGGGATATTCCTGGTACCGTCAAAAGTATTACAATTGCATAAGATCAAAAAGCCTTTATTACATATATGAAAAAAGTACAAAATATACACATTAAAATCAAGAATTTTTAAAAATAGCCCAATGGCTTAACTGTAACTTTGGTATTTTACGCATACTATTGAGCATTACATATAGTTTTAATGATATATAGAGTATATATTATAGTTATTACCACCGCTATTTGTTATGTTTGGATTAACTGTACCCTTCACATTACAATGTTACACTAGATATGATTTGTATTATCAACTTTCTATATATGACATCCATACTAACACTGCTATTTTACCTACATAGCCCTTGGTGGCTTCTTTGCCTGCTCCCACACTCGCCCTGGGGAAACCCTTTGACCTCCCCCTCATGGGATTTTCCATCTGTGGTGTATCTGATATTTAGGGTAAGCAATCAAGTGATTACTACAAATGTCAATACTGTGCTGAGTGTTTTGTACTTTTTCAAATATATTTAATATTTAAAGGGTCTGGAGGATCTTAGTTATGAGGAAAGGTTGCGAGCACTGAACTGATATGATTTGTATTTCAATATACAAATACCGTACTGGTGACCCTACAATAGGAATAAAACTTTTCTGCAGAAGAGAGTTTAACAAGACTCGTGGCCACTCATTAAAATTAGAAGAAAAGAGGTTTAACCTTAAACTACGTAGAGGGTTCTTTACTGTAAGAGCAGCAAGGATGTTGAATTCCCTTCCACAGGCGATGGTCTCAGCGGGGAGCATCGATAGTTTCAAGAAACTATTAGATAAGCACCTAAATGAACGCAACATACAGGGATATACAATGTAATACTGACACATAATCACACATAGGTTGGACTTGATGGACTTGTGTCTTTTTTCAACCTCGTCTACTCGTAACTATGTAACTAATTAATTATATATATATATATAATTTTTTGTTTGTTATAGGATTGTTGTTCTCCCATTTCTGAACTCCAGAGGAAGCGGTCTAAACCACAAAACATGTCAAGTACTGGCTAATTGTATATATCATCAAAACTATGAGGTTGTTTTAGTAAAGGAAAATAGACTGTGTACTTTGCAAAGTGCAGTTGCACTCTGCAAGACCAGTTGCTCCAGAGCTTAGTAAATGAGGAAAAGCTCTGCTGAATTCCATCATCCAATAATATGCAAGCAAAAAGGCTGTTTTTTAAATTTTCCTTGCACGTGATTGGGTATTCTTTGCAAAGTAAAGCTTTACCTCATTTACTAAGGTCTGGAGCAACTGAACTTGCAGAGTGCAATTGCCCTTTCAAAGTGCACAGTCTATTTGCCTTTAGTAAATCAACCCCTATATGTCATGCTCAATAGTATGGATAAAATACTATAGTTACAAAATACTAACAACAACTTACAAAGCTATCCACATTGAAGCCCCCAGCTAGATCACTAACCTAGTCTCAAAATACCAACCTAATCGTTCTCTTCGTTCCTCCCAAGACCTCCTGCTCTCTGGCTTCCTCGTCAACACCTACCATGCTCACCTCCAGGACTTTTTCAGAGCCTCTCCCATCCTATGGAACTCTCTACCCCAATCTGTCCAGTTATCTCCTACTCTGTTTGCTTCCAGATGATCCCTAAAAACCATCCTCTTCAGAGAAGCCTATCCTTCCACCACCTAACAACTGTACTTTGATTTTCTCCATCATTTCATCCCCCACAGTTATTACCTTTTGTATCAATTGACCCTCCTAGATTGTAAGCTCTAACGAGCAGGGCTCTCTGATTCCTCCTGTATTGAATTGTATTGTAACTGTACTGTCTACCCTCATTTTGTAAAGCACTGCGTAAACTGTTGGCGCTTTATAAATCTTGTATAATAATAATAATTATAATAATAGATACAGTTAAGCCATTGTAATGGGTTATTTTAAAAAAATATTGATATTAATGTTTATATTTTGTACTTTTTTCATATATGTTCTAAAGACTTTTTGATCTTATGTGATTGTAATGCTTTTGACATTACCAGAAAAATCCTTCCCCCTTCTGTTTTATGGTTCAAAATGCATTGTTTATGTTGCATAATTGGTCAGGCCTCAGTTTTTATTTGGAGATCGTATGTGCATTTGCCTTTTTGATTCTATATCAGTAATCTTCAGAATTGTTTTACTGCCTTGAAATTGTTGTTAAAGTATCTGTTGTATAACATCACCTGTTACAATGTTATGCTGTATTAATTTTTTCCAAAATGCATTAAAAATGGAACACAGGATTTTACAGTCCCTGCTTTCAGAGTCAGCTGGTTACAGATTTTGAAGATATTTTTTTCAACTGCCCAGTGTTGGCTTACTATAAAAACCCCATATTAAATGAATGTTTATACTGTAAGTGAATTAAAAAGGCATAGGATTTGGCCCAAGAAACACCTGTAAAAAAGCAGTGTTTTTCATACCCTACAACTGGTGGTTTGCATGATTTACTCCTCCTATCTTTGTGATAAAAAGAAGCTTGTTTTTCTGGCGGAATATTGTCTCTGGAAATCTCTGAATTGTGCAGGTCCTCGTAACGTTCCTTCCAACACATGATCACACTTTTACTTGATCACTTTGCACATTTAACTGACCATAATCATTGTGATCAAATTTTCTGGAGCTTGGGAGGCAGAAACAGAAGCCGTTTTGGCAAAACCCTGTGTTCTGATTGGCTGCATTGCCAGGGGTAAAGCTATAAAGAAGGCATAGTTTCTCTTCTTGGAAAGTAGATATGCAACATTCCTATCATGTGTCCGAAGCTGGATTCCTGCCTGTAATAGCCCACTAGACTGGAAATATTCTGAGTTATATATGTTGCTCAGATCTGTGACACATCAGCAGGATGCAGGTAGAGAAATTCCTGAAGCTAGAATTTGACTTTAACATTAATGGACAAGCTTTTATAAACGTTTCTATTGAAATCACATCTTTTACACTTAAATGCTCTTTTGGTATGTAAATGCCTGTAGCAGATTTAATTCATGAATATATGTCTTGTGCTTTTTAAGCATTTAATATACTTAGTGCATTTGCCTTAGTATTCATGCCAGTGGCGGCCCGTGGATTAAGGGTGCATGGGTGCCACCCTCTCACTCCAGCCACCCCTCTAGCACCAAAAGATAGATTCATGCATTGCATGAATCTATCTATGGCCGCTGCTGCCACCCCCTATTCAGGCGCCCGGCCCCTTTTCGGGTGCCAGGGCGCCTGAATTACAGCGGTGGGGGGTGTTTTTGTAGCACCTGATTAGAGTCATAGGCTCTAATAGGCGTCAAAAAAGGTGACCTGCGAGCACCATGCTGGGCTAGCTCAGCTGTGTTAGAAAAGCGGATGACTATTCGCTTTCCTAACACTAACCCGCCTCTCCACCAATCAGGTGCTCGGGTCTGTTACCTGTCACCTGATTGGCTGAAACGACAGGCGCTACTATTGGATGCCTATCAGGAGGAGAGAACGGGAGATGAGGACGGCAGCAGGCGCATGGTGGACCCCGCTCGTCGCTGTCACCCGCTGCCCCTCCAATACAGGATAAGTGCCGGGCAGACGGCGAGCGGGCGGGGGTCAAACTGGGGGCATTCAAGGGCACACTGGCAGCATTTGATGGGCACACTAGCAGCGTATGATGGGCACACTGGCAGAATTGGATGGGCACACTAGCAGCATATGATGGGCACACTGGCAGCGTTGTCACATTGGCAGCGTTTGATGGCACAGTGGCAGCGTTTGATGGGCACAGTGGCAGCATTTGGCACAGTGGCTGCTTTTGATGGGCACAGTGGCAGCATTTGATGGCACAGTGGCAGCGTTTAATGGGCACAGTGGAAGCGTTTGGCACAGTGGTTGCAATTTGCAATTGATGGCACAGTGGCAGCATTTGAGGGCACAGTGGCAGCATTTGATGGCACAGTGGAAGCGTTTTATGGGCACAGTGTCAGCATTTGATGGCACAGTGGCTGCAATTGATGGCACAGTGGCTGCAATTGATGGCACAGTGGCAGCATTTGATGGCACGGTGACAGTGTTTGATGGCACGGTGACAGTGTTTGATGGCACAGTGGCAGCGTTTGATGGCACAGTGGCTGCAATTGATGATTTTTTTTCAAAAAAATTTTGCGCCCCCCAAAAAATATTTTTAACACAGCCGCCACTGATTCATACCAAAAACCTTTTAAATTAGTCATGAATCATATTTGATAATTTCTTTATGTTTCTGTTTATTGATAACGTGTTTTTTGTTCTATTCACCAACGTCACTTTTGTTAAATAAACTTGGAACGTGTTCTTCTACTGGTGTATGAAAATGACTCCACTAATGGAGCTGAAACCCATAGAAGCAGCATAGTACACTCACTGGCACCAGTTAAAAAAAACTTATAGACATTTACTGCGGGAAAAAAAAAATTTAAACTAAAAGCAAAAAGATTAATCTTAATTTAAGCAAGCTTCTATAACATGATATTTTATTACATTTTACAATTTTGTTTTATTAGGAACTTGATTCCCGCTACAACAAGCCTTGTTCAGAGTTTTTGGAGTATCTCACCATGAACTTGTTACCAGGAAATTACATTAGAAACCCAGGGGTCATAACAGGAAATATCCCACACTGTGTTGGAATGACTAATTAGCGTGGAATAGATCATGGAAATTAAGCCAGGTGAATGGGGGTCATCTTTGCTGTGTGCCTTGTAGGCAGGAAGTGAATACTGTGCTACAGGGTAAGGGACAGCCGTGATGAAAAAATGTTTGACCTGATGATATCTGAATATTTTGGCGTATGTCATTTATGATAATCTCTGGGGGTTTGGAATGTTGGGTGTAACTAAAGTATGAAGACGAATAAGACCTAGGGACAACCAATGTTTAAAAAGCTACTCCAGGGAAAGCAGAGGGTATTTGAGAAAGGAAAGAAGTTAATAATGGAGAGATAATAGTCCTCCCCTTTACTTCACAGACCTTGAGGGAATAAGTAGTGATTGAATTGCATAAAAGCTTTCTATCTTTTGGTAGTATCTAGAGTAGATTGGCTATGGCCAAAGGGTCACAGTCAACTCCAACACTTATTCCGACTTTAGTTGTGGCATGGTACTTTGTTAGATGGGCAATTTGTACAGTCTGAAAATACTTAAATAGGCAAGAAACATTTATAACACTTGTGTCCGTGCTTTGAGTATAGTTTGAAAGGGCAGTCTGAGTCTTTGCTGATCTCAAATAAATTGCTGGATATAGAATTGTAAGATTTGGATGTGGTAAGGAACATTTACTGGCAGGACTCTGAAGTAATGTAGGGTGTAAAGACATAGCCGAGAGAGGTTGTATGTGTTCCAGGTCTGCAGTAGATCTTTGGGTTTTTGTAGAAGGGATGGGTAATTTTCAGCATATACAGTGCCTTGAAAAAGTATTCATACCCCTTGAAATTTTCCACATTTTGTCATGTAACAATCAAAAACGTAAATTAATTTTTTGGGGATTTTATGTGATAGACCAACACAAAGTGGCATATAATTGTGAAGTGGAAGGGAAATGATAAATGGTTTTCCAAATTTTTTACAAATAAATATTTGAAAAGTGTGGCTTACATTTGTATTCAGCCCCCTTTACTCTGATACTCCTAACTAAAATCTAGTGGAACCAATTACCTTCAGAGGTTACTGGGACTGTCTCTCTACACTGCGCATGCGCAATTTACCCACAAACGTATGACCAATTGGGGAGGCAGCCTGGATTGCCGTTGTCCGTGGTAGGAGGGGAGAGCGCTCCCAATGAAATTGAGGTCACTCCTCCATCCCAAGGAGATGCATGTCCGCCATAGGGGGAAAAAACACCTCACGCTGCAGTGGTCATACTTAGGTCAAATGGAGCAACACAAGAACCAGGAAGTAAACAGAGATACATCAATGAGTTATGTATCAGGCGGTGACAGCACTGTAAACATACACTGCAGTCAGCGTCCCGACATCAGCACATAGCTAAGGAAATACACACAAAAAATGAAAATATATACATTAAAGCTCCTATCATACTTTTACCATGTGGAGTCACATATGGCATTGATTATGCGAATCCTAAGTAAAGAGTGAGCAAAAATCAATATACAAGATCCAAAAAGGAATAGACAACAGACATAATACAATTCAAAACTTCGCCAATACAGTTAGGTATAGAGCAATATAGGGGGAGGAGGAAAGGGAAAAGGGGGGGAGGGGGGGAAGAGGGGAGGGGGAAAAAGGGGGAAGGGGGGAGAGACAGTGATCGGTTAGCTGTTGAAACAGGCTAGGTGATGGATTTATAAAAATGATTTGTGATTTGTAGGAATGAACTTCATTCAGGCCTGGGGGTATGTGGGCGTTGAGTCGTTCGAACCAGATGGTTTCACATCTTCCGGAATCACCTCCAAAACTATGAATTTGACCACTTCTGACTGGTATCTATGATATAGGCCAATATGGTGGCCTATCGTGGTAAGCTTACCATTGGATGAACAATACAGATGGTCACCAATTCTCTGCCGTAGCTCTCTAATAGTCTTTCCTACATAAAATGCGTTGCAGGTACAGATCATAAGGTATACTACTCCCCTCATACCACAGTTGGCATGTGTGGGAGAGGAGAAAAGTTCTCCATTTGGGAGTATAAAAGTTTTACCCTCCTGCACCCACGGGCAGCGCGGACAGTGGCCACAACGGAAGGTGCCAAGGACGCCAATGGGCCCGCGAGGCCCTACCCGATAGTGGCTGCTGGTAAGTCTATCTCTTAGTGAGGTTGCTCTCCGGAACACCAATTCCGGGTTGGGTCTCACATATTTCCCCAAAATATGGTGGTCTGTTAGCAAATGACAATGATAGGCCATACAAAAGCGATGATCTAGTCCGTGCAAGGGCCTTATTAAAGGCCTTTCTGAGATTGGTCCGAGTGTAGCCCCGTGCTATTAGGTGCTCACGTAGCGCTGATGCCTGAGTGTAAAAATCCCTGTCCTCTGTGCAATTGCGGCATAACCTAAGGTATTGAGCATATGGTATTCTGCGTACCAGGGGTGGGGATGTGCACTCAAGGTGTGAAGTAAAGTGTTACCTGGCGAGGGCTTGCGATATAGATCTGTTCCTATTTGGCCAGTAGGGTCCTAGATGATCCTTAGGTTGAGGAAGGGAATGGTGTTATGGTCATAACTGAAGGTAAAATTTAAATTGAATTGGTTAATGTTCAAATGATCAATAAATTCAATCAGCAAATACTACGTTCCGGTCCAAATGATGAAAAGGTCATCAATGAACCTATACCAATATGAAACGTGATTCAGAAATAATTGTAGGGTCTCGTCTGCAAAGATTGTTCTCTGCCACCCTCCTAAGTATAAGTTGGCATATGAGGGTGCACATGACGTGCCTATGGCCACTCCCTGTGTTTGTAAATACACCTGGTCCATGTATGTAAAGTGATTTTTGGTTAAGATAAAGTGAAGTAGTTTCAGAATGAAGTTGTTCGTGGGCCATGTATTCCAGTCCTGCTCCATCAAGAAGGTGCTGGCCATCTAGATGCCCCGCTCGTGGGGAATGCTCGAATAGAGACCCTCGATGTCGATGGCCACGAGGAGGGTGTCCAGAGGGACCTGCATCCCCTTGATGTGTTTGAGCAGGTCCATTGTATCATGGATGTATAAGGGTAGGCTCAGTACATGTGGTATTAAAAAGGTGTGTACAATTTTGCTGGTGTTTTCTGTTAGAGACCCTATGCCTGAAACTATAGGTCTCCCAAGCGGTGATTGAATGTTCTTATGGGTTTTGGGTAGCGTGTAGAACGTAGGCATGTGTGGTATCTTGGTGTTAATGAAATTCAAGGTATCCTTCTCAATAAGACTCTCCCAGAAGGCCCCAATGCATAGAGTTCGGAACTCGGTAATGTATTGCTGTACCAATGTATGGTCAATAGGTTTGTACCAATGTAAAACATCCAGGCACATGGTTTGATATTGGTGGTGTGTCATTAACACTATATTCCCACCTTTATCAGATGGTTTAATTATCAAGTCTGTACGCTTCTGTAATTTAGTTAAAGCCTGGGTTTGTTTTTTAGTCAAGTTAGGGGACAGATCTGGCCATTTTTGTCTCCTGAGTGCCTTAATTGATTCATGTAGAAATGCCCAGACAGCTGGGTAGGTCATTAGATCTGGGAATTGAGGGGATTTTAATTTGAATCTACTACGATTCCCACCGACCCGAAGCTGAAGGGACGGGGTGTCAGGGCTGGCTCAGCCCTTCCTTCTCTGAGCTGGCTGCTCAGCTGTTGGCTAATTGCCAGCTCTCATCTCTCTCCACAGTTAATCAGCTGTTGTGGATCTGCTCGTCAGTCCCGCCTACTTAAAGATCTCCAGCTCACTTCATTCCTGCCTTCACCTTGTTCACATCACAAGAAACCATCTCCTGCGTTCCTGTTTAAAGACTGGCTTTGCTGACACCCCTTCTGGCTCTTTATCCTGATTGCTGTTCCTCTACTTGGATCCCTGACTTCTGGCCTGGCTGATTACCGGATCTGGTTACTGAACTCTGGCTTTGCTGATTACCCGATCTGCTTACTGAACTCTGGCTTGGCTGACTACCTGATCCGGTTACTTGACTCTGGCTATGCTTTGACTATGCTTACTCTATTTACCTTTTTATTTTCAATAATAAACAAGTGTGATTTTACTGTACTTCTGTCTCGGTCTGGTTCATGGTTTCTGACAGTAGACGAAGGCCATGAATTCATCAGATACAGTCAATCCACTTGTTGGTAACATTTTTTCCAGATTGGATGAGCAAGATCACCGCATGGATCAGTTTGCCATGGCGTTACAAATGCTCCTGAGTCGCACGGCTCACCTGGAATCCTCCACTGTGGCTGCTCCAGTACAACCTGAGTTGCAGGCCGTCCCTGCTGCTGCGCCAGTCTCTGTGCAGGCACCCGCCTTGAGTATTACCTCTATAAGAGGTATGTCTGGTTCCGCCGCGCTTCCCCAGTGATTTGGGGGGGATCCAGTTCAATGCAGAGGGTTTCTCAACCAAGTTGAGATATACTTTGAGATGCTGCCCCAGGCATTTTTCCCATGGACAGAAGCAAAGTAGGGTTCGTGATATCTTTGCTTTCTGGAAGAGCCTTGGCCTGGGCTAACCCTCTATGGGAGAAGCAAAAAACTGTTGCCTTGAGTTATCCTGAGTTTGTGGCCTCCTTTAAAAGGGTATTTGACGTTCCCGCACCGTCGCTTCTGCTGCCAAGTGCCTCATGTCCATCAAACAGAGTACGAGAACTGTTGCCGACTACACCATTGAGTTCCGTACTCTGGCAGCAGAGGTTGCTTGGAACAATGAGGCCCTCGTGGCTGCTTTTTCTCATGGTCTCTCAGATTCCATCAAGCATGAGATAGCAGTCCGAGATATACCCACTGAGCTGGAGAGCTTGATATCGTTTGCCATCCTCATTGACTCCAGAATCAGAGAAAGACTTTCTTTTAAGGAGCGCTTGCGGAAGCCTCCTGTACGTTTGCCTCCAAGCTTTGCAGTCCCACCCGTGCCTCCCTCACCTCCCATGCCTCCTGGTACCGAGTCCGTCAGTGAAGATGAACCCATGCACTTGGGCTTAACGCGTCTCTATGTGGATGAGAGAGCCTTTAGGAGGAGTGAGAGATTGTGCCTTTATTGTGGCCAGGCAGGTCACTTTTTGAAGTCTTGTCCTACCCATCCTGGGAACACCCGAACCTTGAGGTACTGTCATAGACAGACGTTAGGTGGTGTTGTGTCATCCCCAGTTATCCAGAAGGATAAGCCCCTGGTTTCAGTCACCCTTTATATTATACAAGTATAGGCACAAAACTGGAGACAGCAATAAAAACAAAAACAAAAATCCCCCCTGCCTCCGAAATAATATATAAATAATTAGAGAAAAAAGGTATCTCTAAACAACGACAACAGCACCACATGTGAAACTGTAAAAATATGTATAAAAATGTAAAAAACTATGTAAAACTAGGAAATGTGATGAATGGGTGTGTGGGAAGAAACCACATTAAGGATATACAGTGCCTTGCAAAAGTATTCACCCCCCTTGGCATTTTTCGTGTTTTATTGCCTCACAACCTGGAATTAACATGGATTGTTTGAGGATTTGCATCATTTAATTCACAGAACATGCTCACAACTTTGAATATATTTATATTTTTTTTTTTTATTGTGAAGCAAACAACAAATAGGACAAAATAACAGAAAAAGTCAATGTACATAACTATTCACCCCCTTAAAGTTAATACTTTGTAGAGCCACCTTTTGCGGGTATCACAGCTCCAAGTCACTTTGGATAAGTCTCTATGAGCTTGCCACATCTTACCACTGGGATTTTTGCCCATTCCTCCTTGCAAAACTGCTCCAGCTCCTTCAAGTTGGATGGTTTGTGCTTGTGAACAGCAATCTTTAAGTCTGAGCACAGATTTTCTATTGGACTGAGGTCTGGGCTTTGACTAGCAATCTTCAACACATTTACATGTTTCCCCTTAAACCACTCAAGTATTGCTTTAGCAGTGTGTTTGGGGTCATTGTCCTGCTGGAAGGTGAAACTCCGTCCTAGCCTCTAATCACACAAAGAGTGGTACAGGTTTTGCTCAAGAATATCCCTGTATTTAGCACCATCCATCTTTCCCTCAACTCTGACCAGTTTCCCAGTCCTGACTGCAGAAAAACATCCCCACAGCATGATGCTGCCACCACCATGTGGTCACTGTGGGGATGGTGTTCTTTGGGTGATGTGATGTGTTGGGTTTGCGCCAGACATAACATTTTCTTTGATGGCCAAAAAGTTAAATTTTAGTCTCATCAGACCAGAGCACCTTCCTCCATACATTTTGGGAGTCTCCCACATGCCTTTTCGCAAACTCAAAATGTGCCATTTAGCTTTTTGCTGAAAATAATGGCTTTCTTCTGGCCACTCTGCCATAAAGCCCAACTCTGTGGAGCGTACAGCTTATTGTCGTCCTGTGTACAGATACTCCAGTCTCTGCTGTGGAACTCTGCAGCTTCTCCAGGGTTACCTTAGGTCTCTGTGCTACCTCTCTGATTAATGCCCTCCTTGCTCGGTCCGTGAGTTTTGCTGTGCAGACGTCTTTTGGCAGGTTTGCTGTTGTGCCATGATAGGTTATGATAGATTTGATGGTGCTCCTAGGGGCCATTAAAGATTTGGATATTTTTTTATATCCTAACCCTGACTTGTACTTCTCAACAACATTGTTCCTTACTTGTTTGGAGAGTTCCTTGGTCTTCTTGGCAGTGTTTGGTTAGTGGTGCCTCTTGCTTAGGTATTGCAGCCTCTGGGGCCTTTCAAAAAGGTGTGTATATGTAATGACAGATCATGTGACACTTAGATTGCACACAGGTGGACATCATTTCACTAATTATGTGACTTCTGAAGGTATCTGGTTTCACCAGAGCTTTTTATGGGCTTCATAACAAAGGGGGTGAATACATATGCACATGCCAATTATGAATTTTTTATTTCTGAAAAATGTTTTATGTATATATTTTTCTAATTTTACTTCACCAACTTAGACCATTGTGTTGTGATGCATCACATATAATTCAGATTAAAAAAACATTGAACTAAAGGCTGTAATGTAACAAAATAGGTAAAAAGCCAAGGGGGGTAAATACTTTTGCAAGGCACTGTATATGTATGTGTTGTAACATTTTTATCACAGTCATAATTATGCAAAGAAAAGTCCAGGGATCCAAAGGACCAGGATGATAAGTCCACAAATAGGGCTGCCTTCACCGAGAACTGAAACCAGATTCCAAATCCTGAGAAGAAAACAAAAGAGAGAGGCGCCTCTGGGTGTAGACTTAAAACAATTTATTCATAAAAGATTAGTAGCGGTCACACTCACATTTATGAAGTCATCAAGAGGCATGTGAATGTGAGCAATCCATCATAAAAACATCATCCATCATGGGGAGTACATCAGATCAGTCTGGGCTTCTAATCGCTGGCTGAAGGCTCTGCCTGTGTGTGGAGAGAGGCACCGCTGGGATGTAAAGCCGGCCGCAGCGGTGACAGGACCCAAAACGAGGCTTTACATGCCAGCGGTCACCCTTTCTTGGGCTAAGTCGTCTATCGAGATACAGGCTCTAATCGACTCTGGGGCTGCAGGCCTGTTCATTGATGCTGCATTTGTATCAAAGCACTCGATTCCACTGCAGCTGTCTGACACTCCACTTGCCATTAAGGCTCTTGACAGGAGACCTCTACAGCCTGCCCATGTGACTCATGAGATGGTTCCATTGTCCATGGCCGTAGGGGCTCTTCACCATGAGATAATCCAATTCCAAGTGATTTCCTCTCCTAAGTTTCCGCTGGTTACTGGTTATACTTGGTTACAGAAGCACAACCCCTCCTTTGATTGGCTCCGTGCTGAGGTTCTCTCCTGGTCACCACAATGCAGTGAAACATGCTTCCAGAAGGTAGCCAAGGTCCTGTGTACTTCTTCCCTATCCTCCCTGCCAGAGGAGTACTGTGATTACCGTGAGCACCGTGTTTTTAGCAATGTCTTTGACAAAGCTCAAGCCGGTAGTTTGCCTCCACACCAGCCGTATGATTGCACAATTGACCTTCAACCTGGTGCCATTCCCCCTCGTGGCCAATTTTACCCTTTGTCGGTCTTGGAGGATAAAGCCATGGAGGAGTATGTTGCAGATGCACTTTCTCTGGGTTTCATCCACAAATCCTCGTCTCCTGCTGGTGCTGGTTTCTTCTTTGTGAAGAAGAGGAGCGGTGAACTAAAACCTTGTAGTGATTAAGGGTCTCAATCGTTACACGATTAAGAATGCCTACCCGATCCCGTTGATTACAGAGTTATTTGACCGCCTCAAGGGAGCAACAGTTTTCACTAAGCTTGATCTGAGAGGGGCATACAATCTTGTGAGGATTAAGGAGGGTGACGAGTGGAAAACTGCGTTTAATACCAGAACAGGCCATTATGAGTATCTCGTAATGACTTTTGGCCTTTGTAATGCCCCGGCAGTTTTCCAGGAATTTATTAACGATGTCCTCCGAGATTTGTTGGAGTTATGTGTGGTTGTTTATCTCGATGATATCCTCATATTTTCCAAGTCCCTGGAGATCCACCACACAGATGTCTGTTGTGTGCTTCAGAAATTAAGAGAGAACGATCTCTATTGTAAACTGGAGAAGTGTGAGTTCCATCGGGAACAGGTTAAATTCCTGGGCTATGTCATTTCCACTGCTGGCTTTTCAATGAACCCAGAAAAACTTTTGGCAGTCCTACAGTGGCCTCGACCCGTGGGGTTACGTCCTCTGCAGCGTTTCCTGGGTTTTGCCAGCTATTATCGGAAGTTTATTTGTAACTTCTCATCTCTGGTCAAGCCCCTGACCGATATGACCAGAAAGAACAGTAACCCACAAAGTTGGTCTCCGGAGTCCATTAAGGCCTTTGAAAGTCTCAAGGCTGCCTTTGTTTCTGCTCCTGTGTTGGCACATCCTGATACTACGTTACCTTTTATCCTTGAGGTTGATGCTTCTGAGACTAGTGTCGGCGCCCTTCTGTCTCAACGTCCTACCTCTGAGAGTGCTATGCATCCTTATGGCTACTTTTGCAAGAAATTGTCACCTGCTGAGTGCAATTCCGAGATTGGTGACAGAGAGCTGTTGGCAATCATTTTAGCCCTGAAAGAATGGAGACATCTCATCCAAGGTACCACTGTGCCGGTTCTCATTCTTACTGACCATAAGAATCTGACATTCTTGTCTTAGGTTAATCGCCTCTCTCCTAGAAGGGCGCGATGGGCTCTTTTCTTGTCAAGTTTCAATTACATTGTCTCATTCTTATCTGGTACTAAGAATGTAAGGGCTGATGCCTTGTCAGGACAATTTTCCTCCACTTCCAAGTTGGAGTCGGTTCCGGTTCCTGTGATTCCTCCTGATCGTATTCTGGCTACGGTTCGCACCAGTCCTACTTCTCCTTTGGGTGACAAAATTCTTGCTGCTCAGGTTGATGCTTCTCCTGAGAAACCTTGTGACCGCTGCTTTGTTCTAGAGTGTCTCCGTCCTCCCGTGCTCCAGACTTACCATTCTCCCAAGGCAGCTGGCCACCCTGGTAAGAATCAACTCGTTTGGGCAATTTCCCAACAATTCTGGTGGCCTAGTCTACGTGCTGATGTAACTGCCTTCATAGCTGCCTGTTCCATGTGTGCTCAGAGTAAGAGTTCACGACAACTTCCAGTGGGCTTTCTACAACCCATACCCAATGGAGAGAGGCCCTGGACCCACCTGTCTATGGATTTCATTGTGGAGTTGCCCAACTCCCAAGGCAACACAGTTATCCTTATGGTGGTTGATGGTTCTCAAAGATAGATCATTGTATTCCACTTAAGAAGTTGCTTTCTTTTGCTTACATGGGCTACCCAAGGTGATTGTCTCGGACAGGGGTAGTCAGTTTGTGTCCTGATTCTGGCGAGCCTTTTGTGCACAGCTGGGAATTGAGCTTGCTTTCTCCTCTGCATATCACCCGCAGTCTAATGGGGCCACAGAACGAGCCAATCGGTCCCCGGAGCAATTCCTACATTGCTATATTTCTGACCATCACAACAACTGGTCAGACCTATTACCATGGGCAGAGTTTGCTCACAACAGTGCCTTGAATACTGCTTCCCAATTGTCTCCATTTATGGCGAATTATGGGTTCCAACCTTTCATGTTGCCTGACTCGTTTGTTCCGCAGAGTATTCCTGCGCTAGAGGAGCATCTTCGTTCCACTTGGGCACAAGTCCAGGAGGCTTTGCGTCATGCTAACGATAGGTACAGACTCCATGCTGACCGCAGACGCCTGCTTGCGCCTTCCTACCAGGTTGGGGACAGGGTCTGGCTGTCATCTCACAACCTCTGACTTCGTGCTCCCTCACTGAAGTTCGCACCTCAGTTTATTGGGCCGTTCCCTATGCTTCACAGAATTAACCCAGTGGCTTACGCGTTGGACCTTCCTCCTAGTATGTGCATCTCAAATGTGTTTCATGTCTCCTTATTGAAACCGTTGGTCTGCAACCGCTTTACCACCTCAGTGCCACATCCTCACCCTATACAGGTTGAGAACCATGAGGAGTATGAGGTACAGTCCATTAGGTATATAGTAAATTTCCCGCTCAGGATAAAAGTGGGTTGCAGCCCCCCTATTGGGTTCCCGTGGAAACTTACAGAAATAAAGATAAAGAGTGGGGTAATTGGTGCTACCCTGTGGACCACTGAATAAAACTATTGTATAAGAGATAATGTAGAGGGTACTAAACGAAGGCTTTCTTATAGAACAAAGTGTGTGTACCCCCAATATTACAAAAAATGTGATACACCAAAACAAGCCCAAATATGTGTGTGACAGATACACCAAATTATATAAATAATTGACCAAGTAATTTACCAAATAAAAAAGGGAAGTGAGCGTATATCTTAGTAAGGCTGAGGTTAACAGCTCAGCATATAACTAATGTGAAACAAATACTACCTCGATTGCCCAGCCAGATATACCAAACAGTTACCATGTGGTATACCCAAATCGTTGTATACACAAAAAATGTGAATAAAATAGATAATAAACACACCACCGTAAATGAAGTGCAGATTACATCCACACCTATGTATATATAACAAACAAAATAAATGTGTAAAAAATAAGGTTAAAAATATATATTCAATGCAAAAATTCCAAGTCCCACTTGTGAAAATAAAAAAAGAAAAAATGTGATCCCAGAATGTCCAAAAATGGCATATAGCAGGTGACTTCGGTGCTCAGCACGTAATGTGACTCTTGGTGCTCCCCCAATGAGTCCCCACTCATCAAACATAGTTACCCCTGCAGGGGTAATAGGCAAACAGTGGGTAACTGTGGATAAACCTCCTCCTCGGTTTTCTGTGCTATTCCATAAGTTCCTCCATCGGGCTTTTCCACCTGTCCTCTCAAGCTCAGGGGAGCACTCCAATCAGGACCTCCCAGATTGTTCCACAGTATCTCAGAGCGGGGTCCTCATAGGAAGAAACAAGGGGCTCCCATAGTGCAGTATTTAAAAATATATTTTATTAAAAATCTATATGAAAACAGCGGCTTCCCATCGCCGGTAGGCAGAAAACAAAGATGCAATGAAAAGTGTGCACACGGCGTGTGTACCACCTGCGTTCCAGGCTCTCTGCTTCCATGTATGACATAAAAGCGTGGCTCCGCCTCACACCTTTTTGTCACTGGACGTTCTCAAAAGCGGCGCCATCTTTTCACGCTTCACATCTCATATAGGCGGGCAGACATGCCGGTACCTCCCCCTCATGAAAAACAGCAAATGAGCGGTCAGAGTCAGCTTGGGAATAGGATGGCAATACCAGCACGTAACAGGCGGCAGGCCCCCGTATCAAAATACCTCATGTCCGTTCGTCTTAGAGAAATACACAGACAAATATACATAAGAGTCATATCAGACATGATTGACAAAAATATATATATGTAGCCACAGGTAACATTACAATGATGGAAATACAGTGTGATAACTAGCCATATAGGTGAATCCACTGAAAGGTGAGTATATCATATATTGAATAGAAAAAAGGGGGAATCAAGTGGTAATGGTAATACATCTAAGCCCGCCACACTGATAAGGGCTAGAGCAATACCAGATACTACCATGTAAACCCTATAAGCAACCGTAAGTAACCCAAGAAATGGTGTAATTGAAAGCAACTCTTCCAGATAAAAAGAGCTGCTTACACACAAAAGTGTGCACAGTATGCAGAACGGCTACAGATTATGGCAACAATCCCAGCAGTAAAAATCAAACTAAAACTAATAATAATGTTTATACACACACTTTGTTCTATAAGAAAGCCTTAGTTTAGTACCCTCTACATTATCTCTTATACAATAGTTTTATTCAGTGGTTCACAGGGTAGCGCCAATTACCCCACTCTTTATCTTTATGAGGTACAATCCATTGTTGACTCCCGTAGGTTCTGTGGGCGCATACAGTACCTGGTGCATTGGAAGGGGTATGGAAGGCGAGAATGGGTCTCATCCTCGGATGTACATGCTCCTGCCCTCCTCCGTGATCTCCATAGATGTTTTCCCCTCAAGCCCGGTGGTCCTCCGAGGGGGAGGGGTCGTTGAGGAGGGGGGTACTGTCAGGGCTGGCTCAGCCCTTCCTCCTCTGAGCTGGCCGCTCAGCTGTCGGCTAATTGCCAGCTCTCATCTCTCTCCACAGTTAACCAGCTATTGTGGATCTGCTCATCAGTCCCGCCTACTTAAAGATCTCCAGGTTACTTCATTCCTGCCTTCGCCTTGGTCACATCACAAGAAACCATCTCATGCGTTCCTGTTTAAAGACTGGCTTTGCTGACATCCCTTCTGGCTCTTTATCCTGATTGCTATTCCTCTACTTGGATCCCTGATTTCTGGCCTAGCTGATTACCCGATCAAGTTACTGAACTCTGGCTTTGCTGATTACCCGATCTGGTTACTGAACTCTGGCTTGGCTGACTACCCGATCCGGTTACTGGACCCTGGCTATGCTTTGACTACGCTTACTCTATTTACCTTTTTATTATAAATTAATAAACAAGTGTTATTTTACTGTACTTCTGTCTTGGTCTGGTTCATGGTTTCTGACACGGGGGGTAGGGGGGCTCGCAGGAGCTACACACGGAGAGCTCCCAGATATGTTGGAATGATCATCGCCAGTCGCACACTCCTCGTATAAAAGCATGAGATCATGTAGGGCCCTAAATTCTTGCCTAGAGAAGTGTTTTTTCAGCTAGTTCCTTTTCCAGATAACATTTTTTCCTATCTTTATCAAAAATAAATCTAAAGGTTAAGTTGCGAGTGAAGAGATACAGGTCTTTGATTGTTTAAAAGATATTGATTGGTTCAGATGGGCAAAAGCCCAATCCTAATTGTAGGATCGTTTCCTCTGCAGTGGTCAAAATGATGGGAGTGAGGTTAATAATGTTCAAGGAAGTGGAGGTATTGGTGGCCTCTAAAATAATAGATTCTGAGATGTGCTCGGTAATGGTGTTTTGAGGACAAACGCGTCTAGATTGCCGTGTCTGGTGGGTTCTGGTGTCGTTGTTAATAAAAAATCTGGATTAGTGATTAGTGCTTTAGTGTCCAAGTGAAGAATTTTAGGAATAATATTGTTTAGTGTGGGCTTTAGTAAGCCATTACCCTGGGCCTGAGCTCCCAGGGTAATGGGTTGGGAGGAATGAGGTAATTTGTGAGATTTACCATGTTTCTTGCCCTTCTTGGGGTCCTTCAAGGGTGCCTGTCACCAGTGAGTGATCTCTTACGAGAAGTGTTCGGTAAGTGCGCATTAGTGACCCATGATGAAACCTGTGAAGATAAAGAAGATATAGAGGAGTCAGATTCCGTTAGATCTATTAAGTTAGATGTATCCTGTGGTATTTGTGTTTGCATATTGCCTCTTCTTGAGGGGGGCTTCCCCATCCGTCTATAGGCATAGCCTTCTGAGAAGGCAAGTTTATCTTTGTTGAATTTGCCCTGTTTTTTAATTATAATCTCTTTATTAAGTTCTTCCAAACATTCTTTCACCTCTTTCCACTTGGCAGCGAATGGAGTGGAATCCATTATGTGTCTGAATTGTACATTCAGACGCTCAATGTCACCATCCAACGCTGCAATGTCAGCATTATATAGAGATGTTATTGTGTCATTAGTTCTAAACTACAGATAGTAAGGGTCGTCTCACAGGATTTTTTAAAATCAGGGGATGGATCCTTAATAGTTGGAAAGACTTGGACCTGAAGTCCTAAAGGGCAAACTTTCTCTCTTATATATTGTTCAAAGTATTGAATATGCCAATGTAGGTGGGATTTCCTCTTCAAGAGATTGAATAATCTATCCAAGAATACCTTAGTTTCATCTTCAACTTTTTGACCTGAGAAACCACTAGCCTGAATAGTGGACATGAACCCCATCCATGCTGTACCAAGAACATCCATGGCGGCGAAAGTATTGATCGGTCTATTTTAATGTAAATGAAGATAATTATGTTACGGGGAGAAGCAACAGGAGATTGCTAATAACAATTAATTATCTTAACTAATTGAGGCAACCCTCAACCCTAGTGACAGGAGATTGCTAATAACAATTAATTATCTAACTGATTGAGGCAACCCTCTCTATTCATTTGGGCAAGGAGAGCATTAATCAGAGAAGCAGCCAAGAGGCTAATGGTAATTCTGGAAGAGCTGCAGAGATCCACAGTTCAGGTGGGAGAATCTGTGCATGGGACAACTATTTGTTGCGCACTCCACAGATCTCTTTATGGAAGAGTGGCAAGAAGAAAGCCATTGTTGAAAGAAAGCCATAAAAAATCAATTTTGCAGTTTGCGAGAAGCCATGTGGGGAACACAGCAAACATGTGGAAGAAGGTTCAGATGAGACCAAAATGTATCTTTTTGGCCTAAAAGCAAAACACTATGTGTGGTGGAAAGCTAACACTGCTCATCACCCTGAGCACACCATCCACACCACGAAACATGGTAGTAGAAGCATCATGTTGTGGGGATGCTTTTCTTCAGCAGGGAAAGGGAAGCTGGTCAGAGTTGATGGGAAGATGGATGGAGCCAAATACCGGGCCATCTTAGAAAAAACCTGTTTGAGTCTGCAAAAAAACTTGGGACTGGGGCTGAGGTTCACCTTACAGCAGGACAATGACCCTAAACATACAGCCAGAGCTACAATGGAATGGTTTAGATCAAAGCATATTCAATCTGTGACATGCCCACCAGGTGGAACTCAACGTTGGCCATGCTGCAGTGGCTGCACATGCAGCAGAGGGTCATCAATGAGTACCTGTGCAACTATGGTACCAGGACAGGGTCAGGGGAGCTTGTTTTTTTTCCCCACACCAGTGGGCCATGATCAGGGATGCATACACTGTCCTGTCACCATTTGAGGAGGCCACGAGGATGGTGAGCAGTGACAGTGCATGCATCAGTGACACTGTCCCCCTTGTCCACCTGTTGGAGCACACGCTGCGTGGAATAATGGACAGGGCACTTGAGGCAGAACAGAGACAGGAAGAGGAGGACTTCCTTAGCTCTCAAGGCCCCCTTTATCCAGACAGTGTTCCTGCGTGCCCACCGATCACACAGGAAGAGGACGAGGAGGAGGAGGATTGTGTCAGTATGGAGGTGGAGCCTGGCACTCAGTATCAGCAGTAGTCTTTAAGGGATCAGTCCCAAGAAACACATGAACTTGTACGTGGCTGGGAGGAGGTGGCTGCGGACCATGTCGTCCTTAGTGACCCAGAGGACTCCAGACCGAATGCCTCAGCAAACCTACGCTGCATGGCCTCCCTGATCCTGCAAAGCCTGCATAAGGATCCTCGTATTTGTGGTATCAAGGAGAAGGACCAATACTGGCTGGCAACCCTCCTTGATCCACGTTACAAGGGTAAGGTTGTGGACCTTATCTTGCCATTGCAGAGGGAGCAGAGGATGAAACATCTTCAGGAGGCCTTTCAGAAAGGTCTGTGTAACACGTTCCCAGAGACTGGGAGGTTACAAACTCCTGTTTCTGGACAACATGTTGCTGAGGCTTCGGTCAGTCAAAGAAGGAGCGGTGGAGAAGGTGGCCGTCTGATCGATGTGTTCAGACAATTTTTTAGTCCGCAGCCCCAAGGTATGACCGGTTCCAGCAACCATCGCCAGCGTTTGTTTTACATGGTGCAGGAATACCTAGAGGCAAGATCTGACTTGGACACCTTTCCCACCGAAAATCCTCTGGGTTACTGGGTCTTGAGGATGGATCACTGGCCAGAGCTTGCACAGTATGCAATTGAGCTACTGGTCTGTCCTGCATCCAGCGTTCTTTCGGAACGCACATTCAGTGCTGCTGGAGGCTTTGTAACCGATCACAGGGTGCGTCTGTCCACCGACTCGGTCGATCGACTGACCTTCATAAAAATGAATCAGTCTTGGATCACCACCAGCTACCAAGCACCTGATGCTGATGTAACCGAATAATTTTTTTTGAAATGTCAGATCCCTTCAAAGACTGCCTATGCTGATGCTGAGTGACTATCCTGTTATGCTGAGTAATTATCCTCTTCCTCCTCAATGATCATGCTGATAGCTTGTATGAACATTTTTGGGTCTGGGCGCCGCCACCAGTGCCTAAGACCCAATTTTTAAGCCCCTGTTTAACAGGGGCATGTAATTACAATTTTTGATGCAATTCTTTGCAGCAAGGCTAGTTCATGTGCTCCAACTAGAGTATCTGTGAGGGGTTGCAGTGTTGTGGCACCAGTGACTAAGGCCCAATTTTTCAGCCCCTGTTTAACAGGGGCGTGTAATTACAATTTTTGATGCAATACTTTGCAGCAGGGCTCGTTCCTGCATTCCAACTAGAGTATCTGTGAGGGGTTGCAGTGTTGTGGCACCAGCATCAGTGCCTAAGGCCCAATTTTTCAGCCCCTGTTTAACAGGGGCATGTAATTACAATTTTTGATGCAATACTTTGCACGCAGGGTTCGTTTCTGCATTCCAACTAGAGTATCTGTGAGGGGTTGCAGTGTTGTGGCAACAGCACCAGTGCCTAAGGCCCAATTTTTCATCCCCTGTTTAACAGGGGCATGTAATTACAATTTTTGAGGCAATTCTTTGCAGCAGGGCTAGTTCCTGCGCTCCAACTAGAGTATCTTTGAGGGGTTGCAGTGTTTTGGCACCAGCACCAGTGACTAAGGCCCAATTTTTCAGCCCCTGTTTAACAGGGGCGTGTAATTACAATTTTTGATGCAATACTTTGCAGCAGGGCTCGTTCCTGCATTCCAACTAGAGTATCTGTGAGGGGTTGCAGTGTTGTGGCACCAGCATCAGTGCCTAAGGCCCAATTTTTCAGCCCCTGTTTAACAGGGGCATGTAATTACAATTTTTGATGCAATTCTTTGCAGCAGGGCTCGTTCCTGCATTCCAACTAGAGTATCTGTGAGGGGTTGCAGTGTTGTGCCGCCAGCACCACCACCAAAGGCCCAATTTTTCAGCCCCTGTTCAACAGGGGCACGTAATTAAAATTCTTGATATAAGCAAACAAAAAACCAAAAAGGGACTTTGGACTTTGCAGGCACAGTAACAACAAATACATATAACAAAATTAATTTATTGAAAAAACATATAAATAGGACATCAATTAAAAAAACACAGATCATATGTATACATCAAAATATAGTGAAGCGATTGCTATACAAAACCATCTAAATATGTAATGGATCAGACATGAGGATAACCATCCAGAGTAGCAACAGGTCCAAGAAGATGGCTGTATAGCAGATCAACAAACGATTAATTCATATCCTGTAGATGCTCAATGCTCAACATGTTTCGCGTGTCTTCACGCTTCTTCAGGAGCAAAAATGTGTGTTGTGGCTATCAGAATTCATAACATATAATTAGTATGTAAAACCATAAAATCCGACATATAAGACAATGCAGAGTACTACAACTCAGACAAATCCATGCTGGTCAGACCAATGCGGTAAAGGATGGGGTACCAAACAGGGCAATGAAAGGTTACCACGGGGGCGTGCACGACATAGTACTATACTGTATCTGAAAGATGTATCATAGTAGGGAAATTTATAGTCCATCTACCGACCAGTTATAGGGACAAAACATAAGATGGGGAACAAGAAAAAAACAACATAAGACGGGAGGGGGAAAGAGGGGGAGAGGATATGGGGAGGGGGGAAAGGGGGGGGGAAAGGGGAGGAGGAAAGGGAAAAGGAAATGGATGGGAGGGGGAAGGGTTAACTAAGTACTTACAGAGTAGATGTGTCTATGGTCATATAAAATAAAATGGCCCGCAGATATAGGAAGAAAAGGACGATACAGTAAAAACCCCACACGTATAGCTGAATAAGGATTGGTAATATATCCTATGGGAAAATACAGTTGCAATAAAAAGTGAACCCTTTTGGAATGATATGGATTTCTGCACAAATTGGTCATAAAATGTGATCTGATCTTCATCTAAGTCACAACAATAGACAATCACAGTCTGCTTAAACTAATAACACACTAATAACACACAAAGAATTAAACGTTACCATGTTTTTATTGAACACACCATGTAAACATTCACAGTGCAGGTGGAAAAAGTATGTGAACCCCTAGACTAATGAGATCTCCAAGAGCTAATTGGAGTGAGGTGTCAGCCAACTGGGTCCAATCAATGAGATGAGATTGGAGGTGTTGATTACAGCTGCCCTGCCCTATAAAAAACACACAACAGTTCTGGGTTTGCTTTTCACAAGCAGCATTGCCTGATGTGAATGATGCCTCACACAAAAGAGGTCTCAGAAGACCTACGATTAGGAATTGTTGACTTGCATAAATCTGGAAAGGGTTACAAAAGTATCTCCAAAAGCCTTGCTGTTCATCAGTTCATGGTAAGACAAATTGTCTATAAATGGAGAAAGTTCAGCACTGCTGCTACTCTCCCTAGGAGTGGGCGTCCTGTAAAAATGACTGCAAGAGCACAGCGCAGACTGCTCAGTGAGGTGAAGAAGAATCCTAGAGTGTCAGCTAAAGACTTACAAAAGTCTCTGGCATATGCTAACATCCCTGTTAGTGAATCTACGATACGTAAAACACTAAACAAGAATGGATTTCATGGGAGGATACCACAGAGGAAGCCACTGCTGGCCAAAAAAAACATTGCTACATGTTTACAGTTTGCCAAGAGCACCTGGATGTTCCGCAGCAGTACTGGCAAAATATTCTGTGGACAGATGAAACCAAAGTTGAGTTGTTTGGAAGAAACACACAACACTATGTGTGGAGAAAAAGAGGCACAGCACACCAACATCAAAACCTCATCCCAACTGTGAAGTATGGTGGTGAGGGCATCATGGTTTGGGGCTGCTTTGCTGCGTCAGGGCCTGGACAGATTGCTATCATCGAAGGAAAAATTAATTCCCAAGTTTATCAAGACATTTTGCAGGAGAACTTAAGGCAATCTGTCCACCAGCTGAAGCTCAACAGAAGATGGGTGTTGCAACAGGACAATGACCCAAAGCATAGAAGTAAATCAACAACAGAATGGCTTAAACAGAAGAAAATACGCCTTCTGGAGTGGCCCAGTCAGAGTCCTGACCTCAACCCAATTGAGATGCTGTGGCATGACCTCAAAAAAGTGATTCACACTAGACATCCCAAGAACATTGCTGAACTGAAACAGTTCTGTAAAGAGGAATGTTCAAGAATTACTCCTGACCATTGTGCACGTCTGATCTGCAACTACAGGAAATGTTTGGTTGAAGTTATTGCTGCCAAAGGAAGTTCAACCAGTTATTAAATCCAAGGGTTCACATACTCTTTCCACCTGCACTGTGAATGTTTACATGGTGTGTTCAATAAAAACATGGTAACATTTAATTCTTTGTGTGTTATTAGTTTAAGCAGACTGTGATTGTTTATTGTTGTGACTTAGATGAAGATCAGATCACTGTTTATGACCAATTTGTGCAGAAATCCATATCATTCCAAAAAGGTTCACATACTTTTAATTGCAACTGTATAAAGCTAAATTCAGTAAACAATGATGGACAAGTCTTAAATAATAATAAAGGTATGGCATAACTCACTCACTGATGGCTAGAATATAGGGGTATATTCCACACAGGGCTCATATAGGTAGATGTGGGTACATACAAAGGGCTCAAAGAATCACAGGCGATTGTGTAGGTACAAGAGCCAGAGTATCAAAGGAGGTAGTCCTAGAGTGAGAGCTGAATACACCTAAAATACAGAGGGGGGGAGGGGAAGGGAACCAGCCATAAGAAAATGTGCCTAAATATATAAGTGGCCACTGACCTAATGAGGCCACTGCCTAAGTCAGGGTAAAGGTACCTGGATCCCATGGGGGTAAAGATCACAGCGCGTGGTGCCATCCCTTTGCTGGAGCGGGTTGTACACAGTGACAGGACGCCGTCCTATTTGTGTGCATGTCCCGTCCGTAGTCAACCAATCGCCGTTGCCGACGTGACGTCATCCAGACCGGCCGAGAGCTCACAGTGCGCATGCGCGCTGCCTGGCTAGGAGCGCCATCAAAGACACAGACGGCGCGCCCACCAAGAGGAGCGGCGCACGCAGCACGGAGCAGCACCAGCCGGCATGGGGAGGGGATCCACCCACGCCGGCTAATGTATGCGCCACAACACCACAAGAGGTGGTGTGACGCTGGGTGGCCGCATGGCCATTAGACAGATCTACTCTGTAAGTACTTAGTTAACCCTTCCCCCTCCCATCCATTTCCTTTTCCCTCCCCCCCCTTCCCCCCCTTTCCCCATCCCCATATCCTCTCCCCCTCTTTCCCCCTCTCCCCCCCGTCCCATGTTGTATTTTCCTTGTTCCCCATTTTATGTTTTGTCCCTATAACTGGTCGGTAGATGGACTATAAATTTCCCTACCATGATACATCTTTCAGATACAGTATAGTACTATGTCGCGCACGCCCCCGTGGTAACCTTTCATTGCCCCGTTTGGTACCCCATCCTTTACCGCATTGGTCTGACCAGCACGGATTTGTCTGAGTTGTAGTACTCTGCATTGTCTTATATGTCGGATTTTATGGTTTTACATACTAATTATATGTTATGTATTCTGATAGCCACAACACACATTTTTTGCTCCTGAAGAAGCGTGAAGACACGCGAAACATGTTGAGCATTGAGCATCTACAGGATATGAATTAATCGTTTGCCTCGATCTGCTATCCAGCCATCTTCTTGGACCTGTTGCTACTCTGGATGGTTATCCTCATGTCCGATCCATTACATATTTAGATGGTTTTGTATAGCAATCGCTTCACTATATTTTGATGTATACATATGATCTGTGTTTTTTTAATTGATGTCCTATTTATATGTTTTTTCAATAAATTAATTTTGTTATATGTATTTGTTGTTACTGTGCCTGCAAAGTCCAAAGTCCCTTTTTGGTTTTTTGTTTGCTAATATAGTTATAGGACGTGGCACCCGTATACTATCCATGTATCCACAGCACCACTCTGTGTTATGATACATCTCCACTTTTGCAATTCTTGATATAATATTTCAAAGCAGGGCCCGTTACAGCGCCCACCAAGAGTAACTGTGAGGACTTACAGTGTTCTGCCACCAGCACCACCACCAAAGGCCCAATTTTTCTGGCCCTGTTCAACAGGGGCATGTAATTACAATTCTTGATCGAATATTTAAAAGCAGGGCCCATTTCTGCGCCCACCAAGATTAACTGTGAGGACTTACAGTGTTGTGGCACCAGCACCAGCACCACCACCAAAGGCCCAATTTTTCAGCCCCTGTTCAACAGGGGCATGTAATTACAATTCTTGATATAATATTTCACAGCAGGGCCCGTTCCAGTGCCCACCAAGAGTAACTGTGAGGACTTACAGTGTTGTGCCACCAGCACCACCACCACCACCAAAGGCCCAATTTTTCTGGCCCTGTTCAACAGGGGCATGTGATTACAATTCTTGATCGAATATTTCACAGCAGGGCCCGTTTCTGCACCCACCAAGATTAACTGTGAGGACTTACAGTGTTGTGGCACCAGCACCACCACCACCACCAAAGGCCCAATTTTTCAGCCCCTGTTCAACAGGGGCATGTAATTACAATTCTTGATATATTTCACAGCAGGGCCCGTTCCAGTGCCCACCAAGAGTAACTGTGAGGACTTACAGTGTTGTGCCACCGGCACCACCACCACCACCACCAAAGGCCCAATTTTTCTGGCCCTGTTCAACAGGGATATGTAATTACAATTCTTGATCTAATATTTCACAGCAGGGCCCTGTGAGGGCTTACAGTGTTGAGGCACAACAACACCTAAGGCCCAAATTTCTGCTGAGTATATAGGGCAGGCCCCTACTTTCAAACATCCAACTTACAAACAACTCCTACTTGCAAACGGAAGGAGACAACAGGAAGTGAGATGAAATCTACCCCATAGGAAGGGAAATTCTCTCCTGTAAGAGTTAATATGGGAAAAACTTTTCTCCTTTCCACTGATGCTTTATCACCAATCTTTGTTTCACTAAAAACCCCAAATTTTCAAAAAACATTTGTCATTGGGACAAAAAGTGAGGTGAAATCTTCTGAAGAGGAGCACAGACAGCAAAACAAATGTCACAGGGGTGATAACTCTTCCCTATGTTTTCCAAAAAGCTTAAAAACGGATTTTTTGGCTGGAGCTTCACTTTAAAAATGTACCAGTTCAAAATTACAAATAGATTCTACTTAACAACAAACCTACAGTCCCTGTCTTGTTTGCACCGCCTGTATACTGCTGTTCAGAGTATATAGGGCCTGGGGGCCCCACGCCTTTCCTTTTTTTAATTTGGGTGCGGGGTTCCCCTTAATATCCATACAGGACCCAAAGGGCCTGGTAATGGATTGGAGGATACCCATGCCGTTTGTCTCACTGATATTCATCCATATTGCCAGGACCCGACATTACATTAAAGCTGACTAAAGATGACTTTTTTTCCTTTAAAAATGTCATTTTGTGCAGGGACTGTTCTAAGCACGGGAAACATACGCCACTTTACAGGCATACTATAGACACCCCCAGTTACGATATTTGAGCCCGGGTTCACACCATAATTCGCTGCGGACCGCACAGGAGCGCTGTACGTCCCTGTTCACCGTTTCAGGGACGAATCAGGGCCGATTCTATGCCTAAATTCGGCCCTGAAACGCAGCCAAAGACGCACAGCGTTTTTGTGCAGTGCGCACCGCAGCCGCCCCGGAGATATGTGAACCGGCTCCATAGGGAGCCAGTCACATTCTCCTGCTATGCGAATTAGATGTGCGGAAACGCACATCTAATTCGCATAGGTGTGAACCCGGGCTAAAGGAATATTTCACTTTTTTTTTTACTTTAAGCATCATTAAAATCACTGCTCCCAAAAAAAACAGCCGTTTTTAAAAGTTTTTTTTTTTGTATTGATACATGCCCCCTGGGGCAGAACCCAGGTCCCCAAACCCTTTTTAGGACAATACCATGAAAATTAGCCTTTAAAATGAGCACTTTTGATTTCAAACGTTCGAATCCCATAGACGTCAATGGGGTTCTAACGTTAAAGGCGAATTTTCGGTCCGTTCGCAGGTTCTGGTGCAAACCGAACCAGGGGTTGTTCGGCTCATCCCTAAGTATGAGCTGGTGAGGGTTTTATCTTAATAGGGGAACTTTGTGGGTTCCCAGTGGTATTCAAGAGTCTAGAAGATGGTGCACTATCAGTGTAGCAGAGATATATTCTGGGCTTTTAATATAGTACTTTCGACATTTAGCCCAGATATATTAGCAAACTCAGTAAGTGTGGCATGAAGGCTGGGTAGTGATGTTAGTGGGATCATGACAAACAATGTTACATCATTAAATTATATGTTTGTTTTCCCAAACTACAATGCGTAATAAAATATTTATTTTTATTTTTTCTCCCCCTTTTCCCTTTTTTCTTTCCTTTTTTTACCCACTAGCATTGCACAATGATATAATGACTCTGTTAAAGCTGCGTTCCAACGACATGTAATCATTTTTTTTTTTTTAACATTTCTTAAGGTCAGAACATTGACATATAACACTCATGTGTTTTTAATATAAAAAATAAACGTATATTATGGTGTCCTCACCGTTCCCATATTGCTTGTGGGCATGTGAAGCCCACAAGCATACTGTTCCCGGAAACGGTGCAGCTGAGTGACCAGCATGCACCGCCCGTTCTCACACACACGCAGTATGCTCGCAGCCCTGTAAACTTCTCATGTTGCCATCACAATGGGCAACATTGTTGAAATTGCCCGCCCCATTGTGATGGCAAGGAAGCCCTCGGCACTGCCCACTGACTCCTCGGAAATGATGACACAAATCTCCCAGGAGCAGTAGCGAGCAGAGGAGCCGAGGGAAGTGACGTTAGGAGTTGCGGTGAGGAAGGGGAAGATTTGAAGCAACCACATAGCAACAGGGATTAAAAGGTAAGTAAAAAAAAAAATGTTCTCCAAATGTCATTTGTTATATTATTTGCTGCACAGTAATGAAAAAAAAAATTATGGGTGGAACTCCACTTTAACTACTATTTTACTGACTTATAATGTAGCAACTTAGATTCACTCTGCTCATAACTGTCTGACATAATGTTTGAAAACATGTCTTAACCTATTTTGATTGTATTTTACTTCACACTGTTCATTGGATTACATCATTTTCCTGGACGGTTGCGTCCACCCTTTTTTACATATAAATTATCTCATGCATGTCCTGTTCATTTCTGTATACAGTTCCTTATTACCTTATAATTGTTCAATAAAAATATATATTTATCTCTCTCTCAAGCAAGCCTGGACTAAAATGTGATTCGATACAGTATTATGTGTGGCACTGTTATTCGCTCCCCTGTTGTTTCACAAAATATGTGCCCAGTATTTCAAAATTCATTTAAAAGTACCATGTGCTTTTGCATTAACCTTTATTAACATAAAATGATCAATCCATTAAAATTACATAATATCTATAAAGTGCCACATGCTGATTCCTATTAAACCACTCTGTTTCGTATTCACAGGGCCAAACCATGCATGAAATTATATACACTCATAAACCAGTCCCAAAAATGTGACATTCTTAGTATATACAGTCCATCCATATTCTGTATACTCTTAAATCTAGTGTGAATAGTAAGGGGGACGATAGGCATCTTTGTTTGATCCTACTGGCGATCCTATAATAATCAGATCTGAAGCCCACTTATTTGATTTAAGCTCTTGGCTAAGAGCCCTTGCACACTGGGGCGGTTTGCAGGCGCTATTGCGCTAATAATAGCGCCTGCAAACCGCCCCGAAAGTGCCGCTGCTTTCATTCCAGTGTGAAAGCCCCGAGGGCTTGCACACTGGAGCGATGCGCTGGCAGGACGGTAAAAAAAGTCCTGCCAGCAGCATCTTCGGAGCAGTGAAGGAGCGGTGTGTATACCGCTCCTTTACCGCTCCTGCCCATTGAAATCAATGGGACGGCGCGGCTATACCGCCGGCAAAGCGCCTCTGCAGAGGCGCTTTGCGGTGGTAATTAACCCTTTCTCGGCCACTAGCGGGGGGTAAAACCGCCCCGCTAGCGGCCGCATACCGACGGTAAAACGCCGCTAATAATAGCGGCGTTTTACCACCGACGCCGCCCCCCGCCCCAGTGTGCAAGGGCTCTAAGAATATAAGGATGAGACCCATGTTAGAAAGTGAAAATCAAAGCCCCATTTTTTAAAGACATGAATGGAGTATGGCCAAAATATGAAATTACTGTAAAAGCTTTCCTTATGTCCAGTGAAATCAGCAGAAGTGGGATGTTGTGCCAATTTAGCTATGATTGTTAGGAGGATGGTTCCGTGAACATTACTGCTGGCTTTGGGTAATGGCATAAAGACTTGTAGTCCTTGTATATCAAAATACAGTAACTAATCCAATTCTGAGTCTGGTCTGAGAACAGTATTTTTATGTCTTTATTAAGCAAAGTATTTTTATGTCTACATTAAGCAAAGAAATAGGTCTATAATTCGAGCAGCTGGAATTGTCTGTGTTAAGCTTAGATATCATACATATATATGTCTCCAAAGATCCCTGGTGAAATAAGTGTTATTTTAATAGGCCCTTCAGGGCATTGTTAGCAGTAGGGTTAGCTGTTCTCAGAACACATGGCTGTAAAGCTATTGGAGCTGGGATGTTTTTTTAACCTGATTCAGGTTTGTTATAATTCAGGTTTAATCTGCACTGCTGTGGGTGCACATACAGTAGTTACAATTGATCCTGCCCCCTGCCACCTTTTTCCCCACCCACCAATGTATAAATTCCGGCTGTTTGCACGCGTTGTCTGACAAAGGGGGCAGAGCTCCACATATCGGACTAACCCATCCCCGACATCAGAGCTGCGATTTAAAAGCTCCACTCACGGTCATTGTGGCCGTACATCCCCGGCTTGCCCACCAATCAATGGCTGTGCGAGATGGATGGTCACACTGCTGAATGCTTGAATCTAGGGACAAAAACAGGGACAGACGTGGTCCGGTGACCGTGTTCTCAATCTGGGGACTGTCCCCGGCAATCAGGGACATCTGGTCACCCTACTTTAAAGTGGTTGCAGACCTCAGACATGAAATATGAACAAAGCATATCCCTCTATAGTGTGTTCTTGTCTCAATCTTCAGCTCCTGTTCCTGTGTGCAGTGTGAAGGAGGGTGTGTCCCTTCCCTCCAATCAGCTGTTAGAGCTCTCCTCACCAAGCTCTGCAGAATGTAACTTCAGCTCCCTTTTTCTGACAGCTCAGGCAAGCTTTATAAATTATGGAATTCAATCAGGTGTAGAGAAGAGAAGACTGCAGATAAACAGGTACAATTTATGTAGGAAGAATTGTTTCATCTCTGTTTTACCTGAGGCCAGTCACTTCACTGGATATATGTAAGGGTTTATACCCACTTTAAGCCCCAGGAACTTGCAATAAATTTACAAATTTCAATGTATTAAAAGCTGAACTAATTGGAGACACAATAGAGATTTGTTTTGTCAGAATATATATAGTTTCCAAGTGCCAAAAACAAATTTATTACCAAACTCAGGGTAATAAAAGCACCACTATTTTGGCAAAAAATACTGGATTGTTTTTGACAAAATATGTTATAGTAGAAGTCCCTGGAAATAACAATTTTCTGAAGAAAATTGAGCCTGCTTTTACAAAATACCTTACTGTTTTACTCTCAGGAGCTGACAATTTATTTACAAACTTTATGAACTAAAAGTTGAAGTTTCTTTTATAAAATACCTTGCTCTTTTAGTCCCTGGAACTGGCTATTAACACAGTGAGTATAATAAAAGCTACACTTTTTTTCCTTTTTTTTTTTTAAATAGGCCTTTTTTGGAGATTTACCTTGCTCTTTGATTAAAATGGCTTTCCACAGTTTCTGCCAAAAGGTGCATTTTTGGAGGACAAAAAATGTTTTCATTTATTTGCACTGACAATCTTGTTCCACGTTAAAACTGATTATTCTGTATTGTTTGAGTCCCAATGTAGGTTTGTTTTTTTCAAACACTTGCAATTCAACTTCTCTTTCATACTGTGAATGTTGTTTAGTTCTGTTTAATGAAAAAAATTGGCCTTGTCTGTCCAAGCTTCATGCTTGTCAAATTTTAGCTACTTAGCTACTTATCATGTCACCAATATAGGGAAATGTGTGTGTGTCTATATATATATATATATATATATATATATATATATATATATATATATATATATATATATGTATATTTATATGTAGCACTAACTCTCGGTGGAGCTGCTGGTTTAAGCGGGCTGTTACCTTCACTCTCGATACCTCTGTTTCACCGACACCGGGTCTAGGGGTCTAGGGTTCCGTTGAGTTCACCTCTGGACGATATAAGCACCAAACACTTGAGTGCGTTTTCAATGCTTTATTGAACCAAGTAACGAAGGAAGTAGCAGGAAAGAGGCAGGAGGAAAACTGCAGGAAAGCTCAAATACCTTTCTTTAGGTTTCTTTAGAACATCCTTTAAAGTTGAATACTGTAATTGAATGCAATACCCTTTTGTGGGACACGATCTTTGCTCGCCTGGATAGGCCTCTCTCACTTGCCTAGCAGCCAGCACGCAGCACGAACAAAAGTCTCTGCCACAGACTTGCTTGAAACAAACCTGTACGATCCTCTGCCACAGGATGTATTGGTTCGTGATGAATGTCAGACACAGTACTTGGACCTCTAAGCCAACCCGGCAGTACCATGCAATAAAACTACTTCAGGATACGTCCTCCAACCGAGTCACCAGGCCCCTCTCCAGACCAGCACTCTGCATGATCCTTCCATGACGGGTCCTCCCCTGGGATCTTCTGTGTGCTATTGAATTTAATTTTTGAGGATTCACATACACTTCCACAATCAATTGGGCGTCTTTTCATATATGCCCTAACACATGTTATGAGGGTTTAGCACAGTTTTTTTTTCTTTGTTTTTGTCCCATTATTGTGTATTGCACATTTGAACTGCAGCTCTTGTTAGCTTTATTTTAGTGCAATGTTTTTTGTTTCACATGCAATGCTGTACCCAAACAAAATTTGCGTCCTTTTCTTCCCACAAATAGAGCTTTCTTTTGATGGTATTTGATCACCACTGCGGTTTTTATCTTTTGCGCTATAAACGGAAAAAGACCGAAAATTTGGAAAAAAAATGATATTTTCTACTTTTTGTTATAAAAAAAATCCAATAAACTCAATTTTAGTCATACATTTAGGCCAAAATGTATTCGGCACATGTCGTTGGTAAAAAAAAATGTCAATAAGCGTATATTTATTGGTTTGCGCAAAAGTTATAGCCTCTACAAAATAGGGTACATTTTCTGCAATTTACACAGCTTTTAGTTTATGACTGCCTATGTCATTTCTTGAGGTGCTAAAATGGCAGGGCAGTACAAACCCCCCTCCAAATGACCCCATTTTGGAAAGTAGATACCCCAAGGAAATTGCTGAGAGGCATGTTGAGCCCATTGAATATTAATTTTTTTGTCCCAAGTGATTGAATAATGACAAAAAAAAAAAAATTTACAAAAAGTTGTCACTAAATGATGTATTACTCACACAGGCCATGGGCATATGTGGAATTGCACCCCAAAATACATTTAGCTGCTTCTCTTGAGTATGGGGATACCACATGTGTGGGACTTTTTGGGAGCCTAGCCGCGTACGGGACCATGAAAACCAAGCACTGCCTTCAGGATTCCTACAGGCGTAAATTTTTGATTTCACTCCTCACTACCTATCACAGTTTTGAAGGCCATAAAATGCCAAGATGGCACAAACCCCCCCCCCCCCAAATGACCCCATTTTGGAAAGTAGACACCCCAAGCTATTTGCTGAGAGGCATGTTGAGTCCATGGAATGTTTTATATTTTGACACAAGTTGCGGGAAAATTACAAACTTAAAAATGTTTTTACACAAAGTTGTCACTCAATGATATATTGCTCAAACATGCCATGGGCATATGTAGAATTACACCCCAAAATACATTCTGCTGCTTCTCCTGAGTACGGGGATATCACATGTGTGGGACTTTTTGGGAGCCTAGCCGCGTACGGGGCCCCAAAACCAAGCACCGCTTTCAGGATTTCTAAGGGCGTAAATTTTTGTTTTCACTCCTCACTACCTATCACAGTTTTGAAGGCCATAAAATGCCAAGATGGCACAAAACCCTCCAAATGACCCTATTTTGGAACGTAGACGCCCCAAGCTATTTGCTGTGAGGCATGTTGAGTCCATGGAATATTTTATATTTTGCCACAAGTTGCAGGAAAATGAGTAACTTTTTTTTTGCACAAAGTTGTCACTAAATGATATATTGCTCACACAGGCCATGGGCATATGTGGAATTGCACCCCAAAATACATTCTGCTGATTCTCCTGAGTACGGGATACCACATGTGTGGGACTTTTTGGGAGCCTAGCCGCGTACGGGGCCCCGAAAACCAAGCACCGCCTTCAGGATTTCTAAGGCCGTAAAGTTTTGATTTCACTTCTCACTACCTATCACAGTTTTGAAGGCCATAAAATGCCCAGATGGCACAAACCCCCCCAAATTACCCCATTTTGGAAAGTAGACACCCCAAGCTATTTGCTGAGAGGCATGTTGAGTCCATGGAATATTTTATATTTTGACACAAGTTGCAGGAAAATGACAAACTTTTTTTTTTGCATAAAGTTGTCACTAAATGATATATTGCTCAAACATGCCATGGGCATATGTGGAATTACAACCCAAAATACATTCTGCTGCTTCTCCTGAGTACGGGGATACCACATGTGTGGGACTTTTTGGGAGCTTAGCCGCGGTCGGGGCCCCGAAACCAAGCACCGCCTTCAGGATTTCTAAGGGCGTAAATTTTTGATTTCACTCCTCACTACCTATCACAGTTTTGAAGGCCATAAAATGCCAAGATGGCACAACCCCCCCAAATGACCCCATTTTGGAAAGTAGACACCCCAAGCTATTTGCTGAGAGGCATGTTGAGTCCATGGAATTTTTTATATTTTGACTCAGGTTGCGGGAAAATTACAAACTTTTTTTTTTTTTGCACAAAGTTGTCACTAAATGATATATTGCTCAAACATGCCATGGGCATATGTGGAATTACACCCCAAAATACATTCTGCTACTTCTCCTGAGTACGGGGATACCACATGTGTGGGACTTTTTGGGAGCCTATCCGTGTATGGGGCCCCAAAACCAAGCACCGCCTTCAGGATTTCTAAGGGCGTAAATTTTTGATTTCACTCCTCACTACCTATCACAGTTTTGAAGGCCATAAAATGCCAAGATGGCACAAAACCCCCCAAATGACCCCATTTTGGAAAGTAGACGCCCCAAGCTATTTGCTGTGAGGCATGTTGAGTCCATGGAATATTTTATATTTTGCCACAAGTTGCAGGAATATTAGTAACTTTTTTTTGCACAAAGTTGTCACTAAATGATATATTGCTCACACAGGCCATGGGCATATGTGGAATTGCACCCCAAAATACATTCTGCTGATTCTCCTGAGTACGGGGATACCACATGTGTGGGACTTTTTGGGAGCCTAGCCGCGTACGGCGCCCCGAAAACCAAGCACCGCCTTCAGGATTTCTAAGGGCGTAAAGTTTTGATTTCACTTCTCACTACCTATCACAGTTTTGAAGGCCATAAAATGCCCAGATGGCATAAACCCCCCAAATTACCCCATTTTGGTAAGTAGACACCCCAAGCTATTTGCTGAGAGGCATGTTGAGTCCATGGAATATTTTATATTTTGACACAAATTGCAGGAAAATGACAAACTTTTTTTTTGCACAAAGTTGTCACTAAATGATATATTGCTCAAACATGCCATGGGCATATGTGGAATTACAACCCAAAATACATTCTGCTGCTACTCCTGAGTACGGGGATACCACATGTGTGGGACTTTTTGGGAGCCTAGCCACGTACGGGGCCCCGAAAACCAAGCACCGCATTCAGGATTTCTAAGGCCGTAAAGTTTTGATTTCACTTCTCACTACCTATCACAGTTTTGAAGGCCATGAAATGCCCAGATGGCACAAACCCCCCCAAATTACCCCATTTTGGAAAGTAGACACCCCAAGCTATTTGCTGAGAGGCATGTTGTGTCCATGGAATATTTTATATTTTGACACAAGTTGCAGGAAAATGACAAACTTTTTTTTTTGCACAAAGTTGTCACTAAATGATATATTGCTCAAACATGCCATGGGCATATGTGGAATTACAACCCAAAATACATTCTGCTGCTTCTCCTGAGTACGGGGATACCACATGTGTGGGACTTTTTGGGAGCTTAGCCGCGGTCGGGGCCCCGAAACCAAGCACCGCCTTCAGGATTTCTAAGGGCGTAAATTTTTGATTTCACTCCTCACTACCTATCACAGTTTTGAAGGCCATAAAATGCCAAGATGGCACAACCCCCCCCAAATGACCCCATTTTGGAAAGTAGACACCCCAAGCTATTTGCTGAGAGGCATGTTGAGTCCATGGAATTTTTTATATTTTGACTCAGGTTGCGGGAAAATGACAAACTTTTTTTTTTGCACAAAGTTGTCACTAAATGATATATTGCTCAAACATGCCATGGGCATATGTGGAATTACAACCCAAAATACATTCTGCTGCTTCTCCTGAGTACGGGGATACCACATGTGTGGGACTTTTTGGGAGCTTAGCCGCGGTCGGGGCCCCGAAACCAAGCACCGCCTTCAGGATTTCTAAGGGCGTAAATTTTTGATTTCACTCCTCACTACCTATCACAGTTTTGAAGGCCATAAAATGCCAAGATGGCACAACCCCCCCCAAATGACCCCATTTTGGAAAGTAGACACCCCAAGCTATTTGCTGAGAGGCATGTTGAGTCCATGGAATTTTTTATATTTTGACTCAGGTTGCGGGAAAATTACAAACTTTTTTTTTTTTTGCACAAAGTTGTCACTAAATGATATATTGCTCAAACATGCCATGGGCATATGTGGAATTACACCCCAAAATACATTCTGCTACTTCTCCTGAGTACGGGGATACCACATGTGTGGGACTTTTTGGGAGCCTATCCGTGTACGGGGCCCCAAAACCAAGCACCGCCTTCAGGATTTCTAAGGGCGTAAATTTTTTATTTCACTTCTCACTACCTATCACAGTTTTGAAGGCCATAAAATGCCCAGATGGCATAAACCCCCCAAATTACCCCATTTTGGTAAGTAGACACCCCAAGCTATTTGCTGAGAGGCATGTTGAGTCCATGGAATATTTTATATTTTGACACAAGTTGCAGGAAAATGACAAACTTTTTTTTTGCACAAAGTTGTCACTAAATGATATATTGCTCAAACATGCCATGGGCATATGTGGAATTACAACCCAAAATACATTCTGCTGCTACTCCTGAGTACGGGGATACCACATGTGTGGGACTTTTTGGGAGCCTAGCCACGTACGGGGCCCCAAAACCAAGCACCGCCTTCAGGATTTCTAAGGGCGTAAATTTTTGATTTCACTCCTCACTACCTATCACAGTTTTGAAGGCCATAAAATGCCAAGATGGCACAAAACCCCCCCAAATGACCCCATTTCGGAAAGTAGACGTCCCAAGCTATTTGCTGAGAAGCATGTTGAGTCCATGGAATATTTTATATTTTGCCACAAGTTGCAGGAAAGTGACAATTTTTTTTTTTTTTGCACAAAGTTGTCACTAAATGATATATTGCTCAAACATGCCATGGGCATATGTGGAATTACAGCCCAAAATACATTCTGCTGCTTCTCCTGAGTACGGGGAAACCACATGTGTGGGACTTTTTGGGAGCCTAGCTGCATACGGGGCCCGAAAACCAATCTAAGGGTGTAAATTTTTGATTCACTCCTCACTACCTATCACAGTTTCGAAGACCATAAATTGCCAAGATAGCACAAACCCCCCCCCCCAAATGACCCCATTTTGGAAAGTGGACACCCCAAGCTATTTGCTGAGAAGCATGGTGAGTATTTTGCAGCTCTCATTTGTTTTTGAAAATGAAGAAAGACAAGAAAAAAATAATTTTTTTCTTTTTTCAATTTTAAAAACATTGTGACAAAACGTGAGGTCTGCAAAATACTCACTATACCTCTCGCATATAGCTTGGGGGGGGGGGGTTGTGCCACCTGGGCATTCCATGGCCTCCGAAACTGTGATAGGCAGTGAAGAGTGAAATCAAAAATTTACGCCCTTAGAAAGCCTGAAGGCAGTGCTTGGTTTTCGGGTCCCGTACGTGGCTAGGCTCCAAAAAGTCTCACACATGTGGTATCCCCGTACTCAGGAGAAGCAACAGAATGTATTTTGAGGTGTAATTTCACATATTCCCATGGCATGTTTGAGCAATATATCATTTAGTGACAACTTTGTGCAAAAAATAAAAATAAAAAATGTGTCTTTTTCCCGCAACTTGTGTCACAATATAAAATATTCCATGGACTCGACATGCCTCTCAGCAAATAGCTTGGGGTGTCTACTTTCCAAAATGGGGTCATTTGGGGGGGTTTGAACTGTCCTGGCATTTTATGCACAACATTTAGAAGCTTATGTCACACATCACCCACTCTTCTAACCACTTGAAGACAAAGGCCTCTCTGACACTTTTTGTTTACATGAAAAAATTATTTTTTTTTTTGCAAGAAAATTACTTTGAACCCCCAAACATTATATATTTTTTAAAGCAAATGCCCTACATATTAAAATGGTGAGTGTTTCATTTTTTTTTTCACACAGTATTTGCGCAGCGATTTTTCAAATGCATTTTTTGGGAAAAAACACACATTTTTAAATTTTAATGCACTAAAACACACTCTATTGCCCAAATGTTTGATGAAATGGATACCAAGCATGACATGCTTTAAAATTGCGCACAAACGTGCAGTGGCAACAAACTAAATACATTTTTAAAAGCCTTTAAAAGCCTTTACAGGTTACCACTTTAGATATACAGAGGAGGTCTACTGCTAAAATTACTGCCCTCGATTCGACCTTTGCGGTGATACCTCACATGCATGGTGCAATTGCTGTTTACATTTGACGCCAGACCGGCGCTTGCGTTCACCTTTGTGCGAGAGCAGGGGGGACAGGGGTGCTTCTTTTTTTTTTTTTTTTTTCTTTTGCTTTTTTATCATATTTTAACTGTTCCTTTCATTTTTTTTAAATCATTTTTATTGTTATCTCAGGGAATGTAAATATCCCCTATGATAGCAATAGGTAGTGACAGGTACTCTTTTTTGAAAAAATTGGGGTCTATTAGACCCTAGATCTCTTCTCTGCCCTCAAAGCATCTGACCACACCAAGATCGGTGTGATAAAATGCTTTCCCAATGTCCCAATGGCGCTGTTTACATCCGACGAAATGTAAGTCATGAAATGCTCGTAGCTTCCAGTTTCTTAGGCCATAGAGATGTTTGGAGCCATTCTGGTCTCTGATCAGCTCTATGGTCAGCTGGCTGAATCACTGGCTGCATTCTCAGGTTCCCTGTTGGGACAGGAGAGCCAGAGAAAAACATGGAATACGGTGGGGGGCATTCCCTCCCACTGGTTGTAAAAGCAGTCTAGAGGCTAATTAGCCACTAGGATTGCTTTTACATGAAAACCGACCGCTGGCTGAAAAGAATGATACGAAGATGATACCTAAACCTGCAGGCATCATTCTGGTATAACCACTCAAAGTCCAGCAACATATCAGTACGTTGCTGGTCCTTGTTGGGCATATATTGTAAACTTTTTTTTCATGCAGCCTGTGGGCTGAACGAAAAAAAGATATTGATCGGTGGGTATGCCCACCATTAGAATACCTCCCTTCATCCACCCACTTCTAATGATGGGCATATATGCACCGTTTATATATGCCGAAGCATGGGGGCATCCGCCCGCAAAAGGTAGGAGCAAATCGCTCCTCCACCCACTGCTGCCCCCACGCTTCGGCATATATGCTGAAGTATGTAACTGTGGTGGTGAAATCACCTCCGACAGCGCTGGAGTCATGGCTTTATGTATCGTGGGAGCAAACGCTGTTGCTGTCAAGATAAATAAATCTGCGATGCAACCGAATGGCGTACCTCCTAAGCAAATGATGGTTAACAATAAAACAAAGTAACATTACAGTATAACAGTAATGCCCTGTACACACGGTCGGACATTAATCGAACATTCCGACAACAAAATCCATGGATTTTTTCTGACAGATGTTGGCTCAAACTTGTCTTGCATACAAACAGTCACACAAAGTTGTCGGAAAAACTGATCGTTCTGAACGCGGTGACGTAAAACATGTACGTCAGGACTATAAATGGGGCAGTAGCCAATAGCTTTAATTTCTTAATTTATTCTGAGCATGCACGGCACTTTGTGCGTCGGATTTGTGTACACACGATCAGAATTTCCGACAATGGATTTTGCTGTCGGAAAATTTTAAAGCAAGCTCTCAAACTTTCTGTGTCGGAAATTCCTATGAAAAAATATATGATGGAGCCTACACACGGTCGGAATTTCTGACAACAAGGTCCTATCACACATTTTCCATCGGAAAATCCTATCGTGTGTACAGGGCATAAGATTTACTATACCTGCAAAGCAAATACAAAAAAAAATAGTAAAAAATAAAACATTTAACGCAACCTGTGCCTAAAATGTATATATGCCGAAGCATGGGGGCATCCTCCCGCAAAAGGTAGGAGCAAATCGCTCCTCCACCCACTGCTGCCCCCACGCTTCGGCATATATGCTGAATTATGTAACTGTGGGGGTGAAATCACCTCCGACAGTGCTGAAGTCACGGCTTTATGTATCGTGGGAGCAAATGCTGTTGCTGTCAAGATAAATAAATCCGCTCTGCAGCTGAATGGCGTACCTGAAAACAAAAAAATGGTTAACAATAAAACACAGTAAACAGTATGAAAAGGAAACAGTAAAGTATAAAAAAATTGCATACCTATAAAGCAAACATGATAAAAAAAATAATAACAATAAAACATTGCAGAATAGAATACAGTAAAAAAGAGCAGAACAATAGAGAGAGAATAGAGAGAGAACAATAAAACGACAACTATTTTTGTTTTTTTTATTTTATATTTTTTTTGTGTTTTTTTTTTTTTTTTTTTTACACTTTTTTTGTAACTTTAAATTTTGTAACTGGTACCAGGTTTGGGTCTCTCAAAATGTGATGGCATCTTGGGAGACCCTGTGAAAGTGTGTCCTAGTCTGTGCAGTGCTGTACTCTACACTAATACTCAACTAGTGTATGGTAGCGTTCAAAACATTCACCAATGCAAAGACCAGGATTGTCAGGACAGAAGGGACAATAATACCGGGTGTCACGCCTATATCCGCGCTTGCTGCAGGCACGACATCTTTTTTGGGGGGCTCGTTGGGTAGGGGTACTCGGGAGGACATAAAGAAAATGCCTCTCATGCAGCCGGCTTACTGCATTTGGTTGGGAAAGGTGAGGTGGAGCACCGTCTGGAAACAGAAGGGCTCTGACGATCTCTTCCTGGAATTTAAGGAAGGATCCAGTCCGTCCTGAAGCTCTGTATAGCACATAAGCGTTCAGCAAAGCCAATTGAAATAAATAAACAGACACTTTTTTGTACCAGAGTCTGGTCTTACGGACAACTAGGTACGGCGCCAACAACTGGTCGTTGAGGTCCACCCCTCCCACGTTAAGGTTATATTCATGGACACGGAGGGGTTTCTCCACTACACCAGTCGCCGTAGTAATTTGGACCGTCATGTCTGCATGAAGGGAGGTAAGAACGAAAACATTCTTATTATCCCTCCACTTCATAGCGAGCAAATTATTTAACTGCAAGCAGGCTCTCTCCCCCAGCCTAAGACGGGAATCTACAAGCCGCTGGGGAAAGCCCCGGCGATTAGGTCGCACGGTGCCACATGCTCCAATCTGATGATCAAAAAGGTGACTAAAAAGTGGCACGCTTGTGTAATAATTGTCCACGTACAAGTGGTACCCCTTTCCGAATAAGGGTGACACCAAGTCCCACACAATCTTGCCAGCGCTTCATATGCAGTCAGGGCAGTTTGTTGGCTCTCCGTGACTATCTTTGCCCTCGTAAACCATAAAACTACATGTATAGCCTGTGGCCCTGTCACAGAGCTTATACATTTTGACCCCGTATCTGGCACGCTTGCTGGGAAGGTACTGTTTGAATGACAAGCGGCCAGAAAACTTAATTAGGGACTCATCAACGCAGACAACTTGATGGGGAGTAAACAAGTCTGCAAAATGTTGGTTGAAGTGGTTTACGAGGGGCCGAATTTTGTAGAGCCGATCCTATTCAGGGTCTCACAAGGACGACAGAGATCATTGTTGTTGAAGTGCATGAACCACAAAATCTGCTCGTATCGTGCCCTGGCGATGGAATCAGAGAACACAGGCATATGGTGAATTGGGTCAGTGGACCAATATGACCGCAACTCACTCTTTTTGGTTATGCCCATGAGGAGGGAAAGGCCCAGAAAGATCTTAAATTCGGAAACCGTAATTGGTTTCCAATCTCTGGCAAGGGAGGACTGGGGAATAGTGGCGATGTGTTGACCAGCATACAAATTGCTTTGGTCCACAATAGATCTATAGAAATCTTCGGTGAAAAACAGCGAATAAAAATCCAGTGACGTAAAATCAACTGTTTCCACCTGAATGCCGGGTTGGCCAGTGAATGGGGGAAGTACGGGTGCTGCAGAAGTGGTGGGTTCCCAATTTGGATTGGCGAATGCAGCAGGAAGGGCACTATGGGCATGACGGGCCTGTGTTCTTCTTCTTGGTAGCAGCGGGACACTACTTGTGCTTGCTACCTCGCCAGCTTGAACTGCACTAATGGGACTCGCCACGTCACCAAGTGTTACTGCAGTGCTGGATGTACGACCAGGGTGTACTAGGCCGCTGGTTGCCAGTTCACCAGAAGGAATAGCGGCGCTAGTACTTCTCTGCTCCATACGAGGGACCTGCGGTTCTTGCACATCAAGGACAGAAGAAGAAGTTCGGGGTCTGGTACGCCTGACCTTGGGACCACAACTCTGTCGTCAGAGCTATCTGTCATGGAGCCGCTGTCGTCTACAGATTCATATTCTGAGCCTGAATCTGACAGATGAGTGACTTCCTCTTCACTATCTGTCATGCTCAGAAACGTGTAGGCCTCTTCACTAGTGTACCTTCGATTTTCCATTTCAAATTTAGTGGTACACTAGTGAGACCCACAGGCAAAAAAGCTCCTGACTGTATCAAAACGCTACCAACAAAAACTGTTAGCGATCGCAGGGATCAGGCCTGACTCTGGGAACGCTGCAGTTATGTGTGTTTAGTGTTTTGTAAGTGACAGTGATCGATCGATACTGCACTTGGGTGGGCTGGGCTGGGCTGAGGGGCAAAACGCAGGTGCTAGCAGGTATCTGGGCTGATCCCGCTAACACTGCGTTTTTGGGAACCCTAAACTGCTGGGGGCGCTAGTATAGATCTGATCGGATCAGATATTGATCCATTCAGATACTATACCACTAAGGGAGGTGTATGCTGCGTGCGTGGGTGTTACCGGTACTGTCGCTAACCTGACGCTGCCTGGGGCAATGCAGACCTTATCTGACCCTAAAACTTAACTTATATCACCGCCGGGCGATTAGGGGGTTAAACCTTTATAAGGTAATAAACGGCGTGTGCCCTGAAACTATAATAAACAAACTAACTAACCAGCATCACCCGTAACACTTATACGGTGATCACTGGTGAAAGGGTTGACTAGGGGGCAATCAGGGGGTTAAAACCTTTATTAGGTAGTATATGGGGGTCCCTGTCGCTATAAAACGCTGACGGCGAACCTATATGCTTACCTCCTTAACTAGCGTCACCTGTGACACTAATACAGCGATCAGAAAAACGATTGCTTAGTGACACTGGCGACGGGGGGTGATCAAGAGGTTAAAACTTTATTAGGGGAGGTTAGGGGGTACCCTAGACCTAAAAGGGGCTAACCCTAACTGCCCTACCACTTATAACTGTCACAAACTGACACCAATGCAAAAAAAAAAATCTGCTATTGGTGTCACTGTGACAGGGTGTACAGGGGGGTGATCGAGGGGTGATGGGGGGTAAAAAGTGTGCCTGCGTGTTCTACTGTTAGTGTAGTGTTGGTGCAACTCACATTGATGTCTTTTCTCCTCAGCGCCGGAACGAAAAGACCGACTCGAGGAGAGATGACATCACTTCCTCTGCCACTGTTTACATTACAGCAGAAGAGGAAGATTTTCATTAGTGGGGAGCGATCGCGAGGGGGTGGCCACGAATGAGTGGCCTCCCCCTCAGCCTGTATCGCTCCCCTAACGAAGCCGACCGCCTTGGACACCTGGGGGGGGGGGGCGCAACACGCCCCCCCCCCCACCCGCGGGAGGCAGATCATGTACCAGGTACGTGATTTTGCCTGCCCGTGCCATTCTGCCACAGTATATCTGCGTCAGGTGGTCAGCAAGTGGTTAATTAATGTCGATGGATATCCTCTCTTAATGAGTCTAGCTTGCATTTCATCTAACCTTTTCTGACAACATAGTGGATCATTTACTATTCTTTTTACAGGTCAATTGGCTCTTAGGTATGGATTTAAACTCCTTGGGGATGAAAGCTACTAAAATGTAACAATTGATTACAATCTGTTGTTTTACTGTACAGATTACTATCAATCTTAGTATCATTTATCTTCAATAATGTATCCAAGAATGGAATCCCAGTATTACTATACGCAATGTCAAACTTCAAACCTGGTATTAGATCATTCAAGTATTGAATAGGGTTCCATGTCATCTGCTGGTGTTGGTCCAGTATGTTTTATCAAGTCCAAAGTCAGCGTAGCCCTCTACCAAATTCTAAAGTACTTCATGCTTCCCTCTACTGACCAGCTTTATCGAGATCCTGATTTCATGTTCCAGCAGGACTTGGTACCTGCCCACACTGCCAAAAGTACCAATATCTGGTTTAATGATCATGGTATCACTGTGCTTGATTGGCCAGCAAACTCCCCTGACCTAAACTCCATGGAGAACCTGTGTAGTATTGTCAAGTGGAAGATGAGAGTCACCAGACCCAAAAATGCAGATGAGCAAAAGGCCACTATCAAAGAAACCTGGGGTTCCAAAACACCTCAGCAGTGCCACAGACTGATCGCCTCCATCCCACTCCACATTGATGCAGTAATTCATGCAAAAGGAGCCCCAACCAAGTATTGGTATAGTGCATACTATACTGTACATGGACATACATTTCAGTAAGCCAACATTTCTGTATTAAAAATCTTTTTTTTTATTGGTCTTATATAATATTCTAATTTTCTAAGATACAACATTTGGGGTTTTCATTAGCTGTAAGCCATAATCATCACAATGAAAAGAAAGAAATGTTTGAAATAAATCACTGTGTGTAACGCATCTATATAATATATGAGTTTCGCTTTTTGAATCGAATTACTGAAATACATTAACTTTTTAACGATATTCAAATTTCTTGAGATGTACCTGTATAGGTATATAGAGATAATGCCAGTGCCCACTCAAAATCTAAATTTTCAAAGTGGGCAATGGCAGCAGTAGCGACAAACAGAGTGGCCCCTGCAGCTGTTCGCCCAACCTTCCTCACATTCCAAGGGTTAAATAATACAAGAGGTGTTTTAGATTGTCAGGAACTTACGTCTGTCATTTTCACAGTCATAAGAAGATCTTGTGAAACCACTTGATTTTGACATTGTGACACAGAGTCAGCGCTCCACAGGTCATGCAGCCACCTTTAGAGGCACTGGCAACATTATTATCAAACCCACTCTTCCACCTTGCAAAGGTTACGGTTCTCTTATTTACCTACAGGTTTAGCGCAATATCCTGTTTGGGGGGGACAATTTCTCATAACTCCCCCAAAAGTAGGCTACGGGAGCATTCTACAATCCAGAGTTTCAGCCGTCATAATGCTATAAAGGAATACAAGCAGTACACAGACTGTAAAATGCTGACAACAAAGCACAGTGTAATAGCTGTTGTAAAATTTGGTATATTGAAATAAAATTACCATTATATTCAAGGTTGTTAAGAAGCTGATCGGAGTATGGCATCCCTGTCCTGAAAGTGCAAAAGTTTAATGATTAATGGCTGTTAGCGGAGCACCAGGAGGAGGAGGTCTAGCTGGTATGTGATGCAGCTGTTCAATAGAGAAGAGGGTAGACATATGTAAATCGCAAATAATAGCCATTTCACCAAAAATGTTTTTCGTAGCTGATCTTTTGGTTCTCCTGGGGAAACTGAGAAGTTTAATGTTATTTCTTATTCTGTCCTCCAAATCCCTGACCTTAGCCTTGTTTTCTAACAGTTCTTTTAATGCAGATTTAAAGTGGTTGTAAATCTCTATCCGTCTATAGTGTGTCACAACTAAGAGCAGTAAGTGTCATTTCTGTCTGATGCTTCATTCCTATGCTATCTGCATGAATAATTCTGACAAGTTTTTCTGACACCAAGAGAAAAAAGGTGACAGGGGAGGGAGCTCCAACTGATTGACAGCCTCAGCTCTGACCCTGTGAGCTGTGTGAAGGGGGTGTGTCCCTTCTTTCCAATCAGCTTTCAGAGCTCTCCACACTGAGTTCTGCAAAGTGTAACTTTAGCTCCTCAGCCCTCTTTTCTGACAACTCAAACACGTTTTATAAATTATGAACTTTGAACAAATGTAGAGAAGAGAAGACTGCAGATAAACAGGTCCAACTTATGTAGGAGGATTTGTTTAATCTACGTGTATCACCTGAGGCCAGTCACTTCACTGGGTATATGTAAAGGTATACAACCACTTTAAGGTCAGAGGAGATAGAGCCAATTGCATTGCTGATCTTTTTTTTTTTTGCAGCAGTTGTTTTCATATGTGTATGAAATAGAAAGATCCATCTACATACATGGAATCGGTTTGCATGGTTAAGGAAGTGTAGCACTGATGAATAGCTTCAATTATTTGTGAAAGTGAGAGCTCAGTTGAGTCCAGATTCAGCTCAAAAGCAGCTGCTGGAGCTCTATGTGCAGTTGGAGCTGGTTGTCCAATTTTGAGGAGCATCACCTTTAGATGAAGCAGCCTTGGGAGGTGGCATCAGCTCCAAGAAGTGATCCATGCACTCATCTGCTTTCTTGCTTGAGGCAGCTGGAATACCATGTTGGGCCACATCGTAAATGAAGTAGGAGAGCTTGTTTTGGGTGCATTCCATCCTATTTTGACTATTGCTAGGGTTTATGATTCTGCTCTATTTTGCTGTTCAGAAAGTGAGGTTTTGGCTCAGTATAGTAGTAGGATACAGTGCAGTTGAGAATGGCATGGACTCAATTCAGTTTCTCCCTCACACGCTGGTAGTTTCCCCTCCAAAAATTCAATTTTTACAAATACATAGTTAGACATTATTTGTTAAAAATAAGGATGTTATATGCGTAGCGCTGGGATTTTTGCCATCTAATGCTATGTAAGTGTATAATGCTATTAGAATAGTGTTTGGCTCCCTCTAGTGGCCAGCTTATCTCTGTGAAATAAGACTTTGTTTACACATCAGAACATGCTGTAAAGCATATGCAGGAAGTGACTTAAAGGTTTATCTGGAAAAGACTTACTTCATAGTTGCCAACATTGAAAAAAATTTTTAGGGACACTTTTTTGGCTGAAGGCGGAGTCTTGTTTTAATTAGGGGCGGGGCATGCATTTGTGGGCGTGACAAAGGGGCAAAGCAAAAATGCAGCATGCTAAGCGCGCCGTGGTGAAAAATGGGCGTGGTTTACGCAAAATAGTGGGCGTGTTTTAAATGGGCATGGCTCAAAGGGGGTGTGGTTAGAGTCTGAGATGAATGAGGGATGGAGAGGGAGAGGGGGGGAGAGAGATGGAGGGACAGCAGCCCCAGATCCTACACAACAATAGAAATATGTGTATTCTAGAAAGTTTAACAATCAGCAGATAAAGATACTCCAAACACCTGGTGTTAGCACTTCAATCATCCTGGCACCATGGTTGTTATGGTGTCAGGATGATTGAAGTGCATTATTTCTATTATTACATTGTAATATAAAATGAAATCATTCAACTCACCATAATGTAGAATCAGTGGGATCCCTGAGCGTGTCACCTGCCACGTCGCCTGCCACCAGCCGTCCGTCCTTGCATCAGGTGCCCCCAGCAGAGTCCGTCCTTGCGTCAGATGTCCCAGCAGAGTCTGTCCTTGCATCAGGTGCCCCCAGCAGAGTCCGTCCTTGCATCAGGTGCCCCCAGCGGAGCCCCCCTTACATCAGATGTCCCCAGCGGAGCCCCCCTTACATCAGATGTTCCCAGCGGAGCCCCCCCTTACATCAGATGTCCCCAGCAGAGCCCCCCTCACACCAGGAGTCCCCAGCGGAGCCCCCCCTCACACCAGGAGTCCCCAGCGGAGCCCCCCCTCACACCAGTAGTCCCCAGCGGAGCCCCCCTCACATCAGGTGTCCCCTGTGCAGCCCCCCTCACATCAGGTGTCCCCAGTGCAGCCCCCCCTCACATCAGGTGTCCCCAGCGGAGCCCCCCCTCACATCAGGTGTCCCCAGTGGAGCCCCCCTCACATCAGATGTCCCCAGTGGAGCCCCCCCTCACATCAGGTGTCCCCAGTGCAGCCCCCCTCACATCAGGTGTCCCCAGTGCAGCCCCCCTCACATCAGGTGTCCCCAGTGCAGCCCCCCTCACATCAGGTGTCCCCAGTGCAGCCCCCCTCACATTAGGTGTCCCCAGTGTAGCCCCCCTCACATCAGGTGTCCCCAGTGGAGCCCCCCTCACATCAGGTGTCCCCAGTGCACCCCCCCTCACATCAGGTGTCCCCAGTACAGCCCCCCTCACATTAGGTGTCCCCAGTGGAGCCCCCCTCACATCAGGTGTCCCCAGTGCAGCCCCCCTCACATCAGGTGTCCCCAGTGCAGCCCCTCCTCACATCAGGTGTCCCCAGTGGAGCCCCCCTTACATCAGATTCCCCCAGCGGTGCACCCCCCCACCTCAGGTGTCCCAGTAGTGTAGTAGACGGTGTATACTGTCTCCCTCCGCCGGCCGCATGGCTAGAACCCCGCCCCTTTCCATAACAGACTGGCAGCGGGGCGGGGGGTATGCGGGGCGAGGCGGAGGGTGGGCGGCGACGCAGGAGCTCTGTCTAGCCCCCCCAGCCGTCTTCCTGGTCTTCTGAAAAATGGCGGCCAGCGGATACAATGTCTCTGCCAGCCGCGGACCTCTAGCGGCAGCGAAAATCCATGAAGAACCGGATTTCTCGGGACATTTACTGGGAAACAACAAAATCTGGAATGGAGTCTACATCCCGGGAATGTCCCGGGAAATCCGGGACAGTTGGCAACTATGTTACTTACCCACAGTGCCCAACTTACCTACCCGTGAGGCCAAGTTAAAGAACTGCATGCTGGGTAGTGAAATAAAAGGCCCAACACGGCCATGCTTGGTCTCTTCTTCTTGGGACGTGAGACCTGCCTGGTGGGACCTGTGTGGGAGTGTTCGGAGGAGCGCGCCCTGCATGGTGCGGAACGGAGTTGATGCCACCGGAGAGGTGTTAGACACAGTGTGCTGGAGGCACGTGTGATCGGGTCGGAGGGTTCAGGAAGCCGAAAGGAGCCTAACATCAGCCATCGTTCAATGGATGGAGCGGTGTAGCATATTGGAGCCCACTGGAAGTGGGACTGAGATCGGAGAGACGTAGTAGTACAGCTGTCCTGGCCTGGTGTGGTGAGAGGGCTGTGCCCAAGATTTATATAGAGCACTTAACACGGGATAGACTAATAGCGGATTGTTGCTGAGACCTACAGTCCTACGAAACAGTCTCAGTCAAATAGACTGTGTTTAACCAGGCCCCAAAGCCTGTACTCCATTAAACATTGACTGACGGTCCGGTTGCATTCTCACAGAAGAAAGTTACAAGTGTGTTGCATAATTGAGTTCACCGTTATCTACCACTTTATGTTTCCTTGTCACCTGCTAATTCACTGGAATACAAATACTGCAGTATAATATGGCTAGCTGAAGAAAGAAGACAAGAGACTATACCATTCATTGTAAGGCCTTGTGTTTCTGTAACATGTCCTAGGAGCTGTATTGCACTGCAGGGGGAGCTCTTGAGCATTTATACTGTGTTGTAGTGTGTTTCTAGCACTAGATAGTGTGCTGCAAATCCGGTGTGTGTTGCATGGTCGCACTGGAAGTGGGAAGGTGCCCAGTATCAAGGTCTTATAACCCTGAGCACTAGTCCTACTTGGAGGCGCACCTGCATGCATCATTCAGGTAATCCTTGAGTGACAATTATTTACGTGCATCTAGTTTATTATTGTTCTGAATTTGTGTACCAGAATAGTCGTTGTAATTACTGTCTTAAACCAGCCTTCAGTAAACTTACAGTCTGGTTAAAATATAATTTGCGTGGGACTTTGTTTATTCTCTAAGCAGGTGGAGCAACGGATACCCAGGTAATAATAGAGGTACAATATATGGTTGTTCCTTGTTATTGGGTTTCATATCAACCCTGTTACACAGCTGTGACAAGTGGTTTGAGTCAATTCATGGGGGGTGGAAAAGCAGAGTACAGGCCTGATTAATTACCAGCAGCTCCTTAGGGGGTAAGTGCTACATATGCTGAACCGCTTCTTTAAAACTGGGCAGTTACAGGTATTATGGCATCTAAAACTTGGCTTAAAATTGAAGTAAGCCACCGGCAATTGAAGTAAGCCACCGGCCTACTATCTTGACTATGGACTTTACAGTGGGAATGCAATAGATGAGTCTATTATTAACAAAAAAGAAAATACATATGTCACATTCTCCTTTTAACCAGTAGGTGGAACTTTCACTTCCTTTTCATGTTTTACAGGCTTTTTGTTTGTTTCTTGAAAGAAGTCCATTGTTTACAGAACTCAATATCTCAAGCTGAAATGTACACCAAACAGGTACTCAAATAAACTGTTTAAAAATATATAAACTTTAATCGCATAATTACAAACAAAACTGACTAGAAGCCTTAGAATCTTCCTTTAAAGTGTGTTAATACTGCTCTCTATCTTTTTATTTATGCATTTTAATCTTGGTTTCTCAAGTCTTCACTAAAGGAGTCATCTTTCAAACCAAATGCCAATGTCTATTATTGTCCTGCTAACCATATGCCACATCTCCAAACATTCAGACAGTAATAGAAAAACATAAAGGTGAAAGTGTATGGTATTGTTCTTGCACATTTTAATAGCTTAATAAATTAAATGAGTTTTGCCATTCTTTAAGCATACAACATGTTTTTAAAACCACTTCCCGCCCGGCCTATAGCAGAATGACGGCTGGGCGGTGGTTCCGTTATCCTGACTGGGTGTCATATGACGTCCTGCAGGGTAACGGGGGGACTAGCAGCCAGCGGTCTTACAAACAGGAAGTCACCAGGCAATAGCGGTTTTTCAGCAAGTTCAGTAGCCTATTGCAGAGGAACTACAGAGCTCAGGAAAACATGGGTGACATACTTGGTGAGAATATGAGATCAGCAACAAGGACATGGGAAAACATTTTTGGAGTTCTGCTTTAAAGCTTATCAAATGCTTTCTTCGTGTTAAGTTATTCATGACAAAATCAATAGAAATTATTATAAGAAGAGTGAGTAGAAGAGAGATTGGCTGTTATCCATTGACCTAGCAGAGTCTATCTACATGTCGCAGTCTGTGAGCAGGAGGGTTGGAATCCAGGCCCAATGACCTCCTCAAATCTGTTGGAAATCAGAGCAGTTTCACAAGCTCTTTTGTCCTTCAAGCCTTTCCTCTCAGATCTGAGATTGAAGTTGAGACAGCTCCACAGCAGTGGCATACATCAATCGCCAGGATGGTATAAGGAACCTCTCCCTTCTACAGGAAGTTTCACCAAATCTGAAGCGGGCAAAGCAGCATCCTCAGGAGTTGATGACTTCCCTTATTCCAAGTTCGAGGAATACCTTGGCAGATTCTTTCAGCCAGAAATATTCTGATCCTGAGGAGTGGTCTCTCAGTTCTTGCTATCTGAACAACTTCTTTCAGTGGTGGGGTGTTCTGTCTGTAGACTTGATGGTTTCTTTACAGTGTTTCTCACATGTAGGGCAGCCCATTAGAATAAACAGGCTGCACAAAGCAGCAAAACTCGCAGGCACGCGTATGCATGACGTCCGTCATTGTGCTACAGTTGCGTGAACAGGGCCTTAAGCATTTATCAATATAAACATGACCCTGTTATAGGTGGACATGAGAACACAAAGCTTATAGTGCACTTAAAAGAAACCCCACATGATTACATATTTGGATCTCCCATATCATCCAAATCTGTCAACTATTGCAAAACAGTAAATAAAATCGGATTTTAACTTTTACTTCTAAGGCCATGCCTGGTGATACATTGCATTAATTAAAATATTTCAATCAGCACTAAGCACTAAGTACTAAGTAGCTAAAGCAGACTGAGGTGTGAAAAAGCTAACACATTTTAAGCAGTTGTAGTACCCTCTAGTGCAGGGGTCTCAAACTGGTGGCCCACCAGCTGTTGTGAAACTACAAGTCCCATGAGGCACTGCAAGGCTAACAGTTACAAGCATGACTCTCACAGGCAGAGGCATGATGGGACTTGTAGTTTCGCAACAGCTGGAGGGCCGCCAGTTTGAGACCCCTGCTCTAGTGTGTGCTAGAAGTAGAGCAGGCAAACCATGCTCTGACTCATGCTGTAAATTTGTGAGTCTGCAATTGGGTCAGGGTTATTAGAGTTTAGGGCTGCATGACTCGTTTCAGCAGCTCTCTGGTGCCCCCCCATTTCCAGGGTGTTGGAGAATGTTCTGGAAGATAGTGGGTGGAGACTATGAGGGGCTGCTCAGCATATTTAAAAGTCTCTGGCCAATCCCTGGGAGTAGCCAGGGAGCCTTTAAATAATGTAGAGTCATGCCAGCATGGGCAGTCAGGTGGAAGATGGAGATGCAGTGTTGAAGAGGCCCTGAGGGGTACCCCCTAGTCTGGGGGGGGGGTCCTGCCTTGGGCCTGGGCTTGGGTGCTGAAAGGATCCTGCCAAAAACACAAAGGGAGGAGCCTTCCCTTTAGGCAGGGGAAAAAAGAGAAGAGTGAGTAATTCAATACCGGTGGGACTAACAAAGGGGGGATACTGACACATGTAACCAGTCTCCCTTGAAGACAGCGGTGGGCCTAAGTCTTCTACCTTTCCCTGGGAGATCTCCGGAGACTCAGCGGGGTGGATTGGTGAAGAAGTCAGCCGGGTGGGCTGGTGTAGAGGCAGCTGCAGCCAGGTAGGCTAGCATTGCCTGAAAAAGTGGTGCTGGGATTAGTGGCCACAGAGGAAGCGGAAGGAAAGTTTACACACTGTTTCACGCCACATGTGCTACTTTTTGTCAGGCCTGGGCTCAACCCCTCCTTCCCTGAACTGGCTGCTCAGCTGTCGGTTAATTACCAGCTCCTATCTCTCCACAGTGACTCACCTGTTGATGATATCCTGCTCGTCAGTCCTGCTTACTTAAGCCATCCAGCCCAGATGATCTCTGCCTTCACCTGGTCAACATTACAGAGATTCTCTCCTGTGTGCCTGTTAAAGACTTGCTTTAGTACGAGAACTGTTGCCGATTACGCCATTGAATTACGTACTCTGGCAGCAGAGGTTGCTTGGAACAATGAGGCCCTCGTGGCAGCCTGAGATATACCCACTGAGCTGGAGAAGTTGATCACATTTGCCATCCTCATTGAATCAAAACAAAGAGAAAGAATTCCTTTTAAGGAGCGCTTGCGGAAGCCTCCTGTACATTTGTCTCCAAGCTTTGCAGTCTCATCCTTGCCTCCCTTACCTCCCATGCCTCCTGGTACCAAGTCGGTCAGTGAAAGTGAACCCATGCACTTGGGCTTCACACGTCACTCTGCGGATGAGCGAGCCCTTAGGAGGAGGGAGAGATTGTGCCTTTATTGTGGCCAGACAGGTCACTTTTTGGAGTCTTGTCCAACCCGTCCAGAGAACGCCCAAACCTTGAGGTCCTGTCACGGACAGACCTTAGGAGGCATTGTTTCATCCCCCGTTATCCAGAAGGATAAGCCCCTGGTTCCGGTTACCCTTTCTTGGACTGAGTCAGCCGTCGAGATACAGGCTCTAATCGACTCTGGGGCTGCAGGCCTGTTCATTGATGCTGCCTTTCTATCGAAGCACTGGATTCCGTTGCAGCTGCCTGACACTCCACTTGTCATTGAGGCTTTTGACGGGAGAAATCTACAGACTGCCCATGTGACTCATGAGACTGCTCCATTGTCCATGGCCGTAGGGGCTCTTCACCATGAGATAATTCAATTCCAAGTTATTTCCTCACCTAAATTTCCGCTGGTTATTGGTTATCCTTGGTTGCAGAGGCACAACCCCTCTGTCAATTGGCTTCCTGATTCACCACAATGCAATAAGACATGCTTTCAGAAGGTGGCTAAGGTCCTGTGCACCTCTTCACTCTCCTCCCTGCCAGAGGAGTACCGCGATTTTAGCGATGTCTTTGACAAAGGTCATAGTTTGCCTCCACACTGGTCGTATGATTGCGCAATTAACCTTCAACCTGGTGCCATACCCCCCCCCATGACCAGGTTTACCCTTTGTCGGTCTCGGAGGATAGGGCCATGGAGGAGTATGTTGCAGACGCACTTTCTTGAGGTTTCATCCGCAAATCCTCATCTCCTGTCGGTGCTGGTTTCTTCTTTGTGAAGAAGAGGAGCGGTGAACTGAGACCTTTTATTGATTATAGTAGTCTCAATCGTATCACGATTAAGAATGCTTATCCAATTCCATTGATTACGAAGCTTGATTTGAGAGGGGCATACAATCTCGTGAGGATTAAGGAGGGCGACGAATGGAAAACTGTGTTTAATACCAGAACAGGCCATTATGAGTACCTCAGAATGCCACTTGGCCTTTGTAACACTCCGGCAGTTTTCCAGGAATTTATCAACGATGTCCTCCAAGATTTGTTACAGCTATGTGTGGTGGTTTATCTTGACGATATCCTCATATTTTCAAAGTCCCTAGAGAGCCACCACACAGATGTCTGTCGTGTGCTTTGTAAGCTGAGAGAAAACAATCTCTATTGTAAGTTGGAGAAGTGAGAGTTTCATCGTGAACAGGTTAAATTCCTGGGTTTTGTAATTTCCACTGCTGGTTTTTCGATGGACCCAGAGAAACTTTCAGCAGTCCTACAGTGGCCCCTACATGTAGGTATACGTCCTCTGCAACGTTTTCTTGGCTTTGCCAGTTATTATCGGAAGTTTATTCGTAACTTATCGTCCCTGGTCAAACCCCTAACTGATATGACCAGAAAGGATGGTAACCCAGTTGGTCTCTGGACTCCGTTAAGGCCCTTGAGAGCCTCAAGCCTCAAGATGTAGCCGGTTCCTGTGATTCCTCCTGATTGTATTTTGGCTACGGTCCGCACCAGTCATACTTCCCCTTTGGGTGACAAAATTCTTGCCGCTCAGGTCCATGCTTCTCCTGAGAAACCTTGTGACCGCTGCTTTGTCCCTGAGAGTCTCCATGCTCCAGACTTACTATTCTCCCAAGGCTGCTGGCCACACTGGGGAGAATCAACTCTTTTGAGCCATTTCTCAACAATTCTGGTGGTCTAGTCTACGTGCTCTCTTTCACCAATCTCGTAATTGCGCTCTGCAGGTGACAATTTCTTGGAAAAGTAGCCACAAGGATGCATAGCACTCGCAGAGGTAGGACGTTGAGACAGAAGGGCGCCAACACCAGTCTCAGAAGCATCAACCACAAGGATAAAAGGTAACGTAGGATCAGGATGTGCCAACACAGGAGCAGAAACAAAGGCAACCTTGAGGCTCTCAAAGGCCTTAATGGACTCCGGAGACCAACTCTGTGGGTTACCGTCCTTTCTGGTCATATCAGTCAGGAGCTTGAACAGAGACGAGAAGTTACGAATAAACTTCCGATAATAGTTAGCAAAGCCCAGGAAACGCTGCAGAGGATGTAAACCCACGGGTCGGGGCCACTGTAGGACTGCTGAAAGTTTCTCTGGGTCCATCGAAAAACCAGCAGTGGAAATGACATAGCCCAGGAATTTAACCTGTTCACAATGGAACTCGCACTTCTCCAGTATACAAGAGATTGTTCTCTCTTAGTTTCTGAAGCACATGACAGACATCTGTGTGGTGGCTCTCGAGGGACTTGGAAAATATGAGGATATCATCAAGATAAACCACCACACATAACTGCAACAAATCTAGGAGGACATCGTTAATAAATTCCTGGAAAACTGCCGGGGCATTACAAAGGCCAAAAGGCATTACAAGGTACTCATAATGGGATGTTCTGGTATTAAATGCAGTTTTCCCCTAGTCGCCCGTCTTTATCCTCACAAGATTGTATGCCCCTCTCAAATCAAGCTTCGTGAAAACTGTTGCTCCCTTGAGGCGGTCAAATAACTCCATAATCAACGGAATCAAGAAATGATTGAGACCCCTATAATCAATACAAGGTTTCAGATCACCATTCTTCTTCTTCACAAAGAAGGAACCAGCACCAGCAGGAGACGAGGATTTGCGGATGAAACCTTAAGAATGTGCATCTGCAACATACTCCTCCATGGCCTTATCCTCCAAGTAATTCCATAAGCAACAGGATTGGATATGCGTTCTTAATCGTGATGCAACTGAGACCCCTATAATCGATACAAGGTCTCAGCTCTCCACTCTTCTTTTTCACAAAAAGGAAGCCAGCACCAGCAGGAGACGAGGATTTGCGGATAAACAACATAGTCCTCCATGGCTTTATTCTACGAGACCGACAAAGGGTAAACCCCGCCACGAGGGCGTATGGCACCAGGTTGAAGGTCAATTGCGCAATCATACGGCCGGTGTGGAGGCAAACTACCGGCTTGACCTTTGTCAAAGACATCGCTAAAATCGCAGTACTCCTCCAGCAGGGAGGAGAGTGAACAGGACCTTGGCTACCTTCTGGAAGCATGTCTCACTGCACTGTGGTGACCAGGAGAGAACCTCAGCACAGAGCCAATCAAAAGAGGGGTTGTGCCTCTGTAACCAAGGATAACCAATAACCAGCGGAAACTGTGAGGAAACGGTGAGAAAATAACTTTAATTGGATTATCTCATGGTGCAGAGCCAATACAGCCATGGACAACAGAACCGTCTCATGAGTCACAGGGGCAGGCTGTAGAGATCTCCCATCAAGAGCCTCAATGGCAAGTGGAGTGTCACGCAGCTGCAGCGGAATCGAGTGCTTCGATACAAAGGCAGCATCAATGAACAGGCCTGCAGCCCCAGAGTCGATTAGAGCCTGTATCTCGATGGATGACTCAGCCCAAGAAAGGGTAAATGAAACCAGGGGCTTATCTGTGACAGACTCACCCGGGATAGAGGCTTTTGGAGGGGACTGAATGCAAGCCTCTTGCCAACCGATTATGGGCCCTGGCATTTGGGGGAACGGTGCTCTTTGTGAGCTGTATGCCTGGGGGCTCTTGAGGTGGTATTACTGTGGATTCGGGTCCTGGTCCCCCAGGACACACAGACTCTGGGGACCCTGTGTATGCCATATGGGAAATGGTGACTTGGAGGGTATGTCTTGGATTGCTTAAAATGGGACAGTAATATTTATCCCCAATATCTCCCAGGATATATATGTAAAGACTATTATTGGTTTGTTTGATTCTGAACTCAACATGTTAATTGAGTGAGCTGATCACATTAGCCTCCAGGACTGGCTAGGAGACGAACAGTCTACTCCTACTATAGTTGTTGATGACTAGGTTGAGGAGGGGGAGAGAACACTGTTTGTATTGTTAATTGTAATTAGCTCCCGCTATTGTGAAAATGTCCTGTGGTTGTACTTATGATAATGTATAATGTACTGTGTGAAGCTCGGTGACCACAAGTCTGGGCAAAAGGTCATGTTAGATAATTAGCTCATGTTAATTAGGTTAGGTTTTAGTCATCCTGCTGTGTATATTTGTGTGAGATCTCAAATAAAAAATAGTCCATGTTAGCAGTGAAACAAGTGCCACCTTGTTTTGTGCTTATGAACGGTTGGAATATCGGATATCTGTATCCAGACTGGGAGGAAGTGGTATACTGACGGAAGCACTCAAGTGGAGTGTGGGACGTTCCGTTACATTATCCTTCTGGATAACTGGGGACGAAACAATGCCACCTAAGGTCTGTTTGTGACAGGACCTCAAGGTTTGGGCGTTCCTTGGACGGTAGGATATAACTTCAAAAAGTGACCTGCCTGTCCACAATAAAGGCACAATCTCTCCCTCCTCCTAAAAGTTCTCTCATCCGTAGAGAGACGTGTGAAGCCCAAGTGCATGGATTCATCTTCACTGACCAACTCGGTACCAGGAGGCATGGGAGGGGAGGGAAGCACGGGTGGGACTGCACAGCTCGGAGGCAAACGTACAGGAGGCTTTCGCAAGTGCTCCTGAAAAGACAGTCTTTCTCTGAGTCTGGAGTCAATGAGGATGGTAAACGTGATCAACTTCTCCAGCTCAGTGGGTATATAGGAGGCCACAAACTCAGGGTAACTCAAGGTTTTTGCGTCTCCCAAGGCTCTCTCAGAACGCAAAGATATCACAAAACCTACTTTGCTTCTGTCCACGGTAAACGCCTGGGGCAGCATCTCAAAGTATATCTTAAACTGGTTGAGAAACCCTCTGCATTGAACTGGATCGCCCCCAAATTGCTGGGGAAGTGAAGTGGAACCAGACATACCTCTTACAGAGGTAATACTCGAGGCGGGTGCCTGCACAGAGACTGGTGCAGCAGCAGGGACAGCCTGCAACTCAGGTTGCACCAGAGCAGCCACAGTGGGAGATTCCAGGTGAGCCGTGCGACTCAGGAGCATTTGTAATGCTTTGGAAAACTGATCCATGCGGTGATCTTGCTCATCCAAACTGGAAAAAATATTACCAATAAGTGGATTGACTGTATCTTCTGAATTCATGGCCTTTGCCTACTGTTAGAAACCATGAAATCAGACCAAGACAGAAGTACAGTTAAATCACACTTGTTTAATAATAAAAGTAAAAAGAACAAACGTAGTCAAAACATAGCCAAAGTTTAGTAACCAGAACAGATAGTCAGCCAAGCCAGAAGTCAGGGGTCAAAGTAGTGGAACAGCAAGCAGGATCTGGAGCCAGAAGGGATGTCAGCAAAGCCTGTCTTTAACCACTTGAAGTCCGGGCCATAGCCGAATGACGGCTACAGCACGGACCTCAATTTCCGGGAGGCCGTCATAGGGGAAATTCTGTGCTGGCTGTGTCCCTTGGACACAGCCAGTCACACAGCCAGTCACAAATCACTGTAAATGGCCAATCACAGCGGTCGTTTACAGTGCGATCGGTGTGGCCAATGAGAGATGATCTCAAATGTAAACATATGAGATCATCTCTCATTGCCGGCTCTCTCCCCTCACACAGAGACCGCGTGTAAGGAGAGAGAGGATATCTGACAGCGATCAGTGCTCCAGTGAGTGAAAAACAAAAATTACAGTTATAAACCAGTGCCAAACAGTGCCCAAACAGTTCCCCATCAGTGCACCTGTGCCAATCTGTGCCCACCTGTGCCAGTCTGTGCCATTGGTGATAAGTGTCCGGACATCTGTGCATATCTGTGCCACCTCATCAGTGCACATCTGTTCCACCTCATCAGTGCCCATCTGTGCCACCTCATCAGTGCATATCTGTGCCATAAATCAGTGCCCATCTGTGCCACCTCATCAGTGCACATCTGTGCAATCAATCAGTGCACATCTGTGCCGCCTCATCAGTGCCCTTCTGTGCCACCTCATCAGTGCCCATCTGTGGCTCCTCATCAGTGCACATCTGTATAATCAGTGCACATCTGTGCCGCCTCATCAGTGCACATCTGTTCCACCTCATCAGTGCACATCTGTTCCACCTCATCAGTGCACATCTGTGCCGCCTCATCAGTGCACATCTGTTCCACCTCATCAGTGCACATCTGTGCCACCTCATCAGTGCATATCTGTGCCATAAATCAGTGCCCATCTGTGCCGCCTTATTAGTGCACATCTGTAATCTGCAATCAATCAGTGCCCATCTGTGCAGCTTCATCAGTGCCCATCTGTGCCACCTCATCAGTGCCCATCTGTGCCTTCTCATCAGCGCACATCTGTGTAATCAGTGCACATCTGTGCTGCCTCATCAGTGCACATCTGTTCCACCTCATCAGTGCCCCTCTGTGCCACCTCATCAGCGACCCTCTGTGCCACCTCAGTGCCCATCTGTGCTCATCAGGAAGCAATGGGAAGGTTTGGGACTTTATATGAGGCACATATAGAATGGGCCTCCATCCCTATTTGGAGGTTGTGGGAAAAGTTTGGGACTTTGATTGAGGCCATAGACATGGTGGAGATAGATTCAATGAAGGTACACATTTATTGTCATAAAATCATGAAACAAATCAATAACAGAAACCACATAGGTAAAACACATTATAATAAATGTCATTTCATGTTTGTTCATACACACTATTAAAAGTATGCATGCAATACAGGCAACTGGGGTACATCTGAGTATGGTAGCCAAGTGCCCCACAGTGGTCCGATTGATCAGTAATACATTCTAATGAGTTCATAATGGTACAGAATTGTGTTAACAATACTTGCAAATGAGACAGTGAAACCAAACATTGCATAATCAGAACAAGACAAGAAATTGTGAGGAATTTCATCGGGGTGTGGAGAGACATCCCAAGACCACCCAAAATGCCCAAAAACAGATGGTAAAGGGGGGCTTTGTATCTGCATCCCAAAATAGTAATGCCCGACGCGTTTCGTGTGTTCCACACTCATCAGGGGCGGGTGCTGATAATATATCTACAAGATATAATAAAATATTATTAGTGGAATATGGTGGACCCTATCCAAGGGGGGATAGAGAGGTGTATCCCGAAATACTTACAAGGACTCACTGTGAATGAGGTATAGTACGTATGGCACTGGGGTCAACCAATCTATGCCGGGAGCTGAGGTGATCAAAAACAGCGTGCTGGCAGGGCATACATCCAGAATTTCCCCAAAAGAACACGGGACACAGCAAGGGGGTGTGCGTGGTAAGTCAGAAAAATGGAACCAAAATGGCCACCAAAAAGCATCTGAAAGGATAAATAGTATTGAGATGTCATGAGTCTAACAAAGATACATAGTATCATGGTGTTCATACAATATTAAAAAGTTATATCTAATTAGTGGGATGGTGAACAATCGTCCAAAAAGCTTACCAAGGCCACTGCTAGAGAATGGTAAGATGAACTGCAGCGTCAGATGTTTGGAAGGCAATGGGGAGCTGTGCCTGGGGAAGCCAGATATACCGCTCCATACACGTGCACGCTGCCGCCTCATCAGTACCCATCAGTGCAGGCTTAGCACACACCTGTGTAGTCGCATCACCACCATCAACCATGTCCAAAAGATGCTTTTCCGCCGAGGAGGCATACCAATTCTTTCCCAGGCCGATGAGAGCAATGGGGAGCTCTCTTTTTGCATTCCCTTTCAAACTCCAATTCTGAGTCGGACGTAAATTATGAACCAGTCCTCAGTAGTGGAACACTGAGTGACTCAGAGGAGGAAGATATTCAGCCCGCCAAACAAAGGCGTTCTGGTGAGGAGGCAGTGGCATCCACCAGCACCGCAGTGCCATCCACCAGCACCGCAGTGCCATCCACCAGCACCACAGTGCCATCCACCAGCACCGCAGTACCTCGGCAAGAAAGTCCAAGGACCCATGCCAGCCTTCCCTTTGCCCTTCAGAACCCCTTGTGGCTTCCTTCTAATTCAGGAGAAGCCAACATTCCCCCTTTTATTGCCCAGCCAGGAGTCCAGGTGGACACGGAGAATTTTTCCCCAATCAATTTTTTTGATTTAATTTTTACAGAGGACATGCTATCAACAATGGTGGCCCAGTGCAACCTTTATGCACAGCAATTTATTTAAAATAATCCAACGTCCTATTATGCCCCTCCCTACGAGTAGAGAGACCTAACAGTGGAGGTGTTGAAGGTTTTTTTAGGCCTCACATTTTGTATGGGACTCACCAAAAAAAACACTTTGAATTCCTATTGGTCAACCCACCCCATCCACCACATGCCAATCTTCTCCAAGGTAATGCCCAGAACCAGATACCAAATGATAATGAGGTTCCTTCACTTCAATGATAATTCCCAGTGCCCTGCCCGATATGACCCAAATTATGACAGGCTTTTCAAAATTCGGCCACTTCTAAATTTTGTTTGCTGAAGTATTCCCCCAGCAGTTTACCCCAGACCAACACATGTGTGGATGAGTCCCTTGTTAAATTTAGTGGCAGGCTTAAAATCAAACAATTTATTCCCAGCAAAAGGGCCCGCTATGGGGTGAAGGTATACAAATTATGTGACCGAGCCACAGGGTACATGTATGCCTTCAAAGTGTACGAAGGGAAGGACACCCAGCTGCAACCCCCTAATTGCCCAGATTACTTGGGATCAAGCGGGAAAATTGTTTGGGACCTCATATATCCCCTACTGGAGAAAGGCTACCATTTATACGTAGACAACTTCTACACATCTCTGCCCCTGTTCCACAACCTTCACCGGAAGAAGACGCCAGCATGTGACACCATAAAAAAGAAACGGAAGGGCTTTCCTCAAAGTCTTGTCAATAAGAAGTTGAGAAAAGGAGAAACGGCAAGTCTGCGAAACAAGGAGATTTTGGCTAGGAAGTGGAGGGACAGAAGGGATGTCTACATGTTGTCTTCGATCCACAATGATACCTTCGTGGAAATCCCCAGAAGGAATGGCCCCATCCAAAAACCAAAATGCATCTATGAATATAATTTGTTTATGGGGGGAGTTAACTTCAATGACCAAATGCTGGAACCATACCTTGCCACAAGACGGACATACCATTGGCCATATACAACTCCTATGTCATTTACCGCAACTCCACCCAAAACCTCAAACACTTCCTTGGCTACCAGGAGGAAGTTTTCACTGGCCTTATATTGCCGAACGGCCCACCAGAAAACATCCGATCAGATGTTATTACTCGACTCACCGAACACCACTTTCCAGATAGACTCCCTCCCAGACCAACAGGCCAACGACGTCAAAAAAAATGTAAGGTGTGTACCAGAGCAGGAGTCAGAAGAGACACATCTTATTACTGTGCCCAAGTCCTTCCCAACCAGGCCTCTGCATAGGTGAATGTTTTCGCCGTTACCATACTTCAATAAATTATTAGTGAAGTATGGTAAACGTAATCCTCAGTTCCTGCCTTCACACACCTTCACACCCCTTATGCCACTGCCTGCTCCGTAACTGAACCTGGCTTGTTATTCGAACACACTTCTGTCTGCCGATTCTGTACTTACCTCTGCCTAAACTGGAACTGACCCTGGACTGTTATTTGACCATGCCTTTGTCTGCCAATTCTGTACATACCTCTGCCTGATCTGGAACTCACCCTGGACTGTTATTCGACCATGCTTCTGCCTAACCATTCTGTACATACCTCTGCCTGATCTGGAACTGACCTTGGACTGTTTGACCATGTTTTTTGCCTGCCTCATGGACTGATCTTGTACCCTGCTACTGGACTAGTGGGATTCAACACAGGGGTCTCACATATGTGAGGGGCTCCAGAAATGTTTTTCTGGATGAAGAAAACAATTTTTTTTGTTTTCTCATTCCTAGATTAGGGTCTGGAGACTCGGAGGCTTCAAAGAGATTTGGGTGGGAGAAGCCTCTACCCCTGTCCCCATTCTGTCCTGAACGAGGCCCTACTTCTGCCTGCTGCCTGTAGGACTTACTGCCTTTATGTCTCTGCCTGTCACACTGACCACACCACATGTTCCTGCCTACTACCAGGACCAATATTTTTGGCACTTCTGACAATATCTCTGCCTGCACTGACCCTGGACTGCATATGGACAGTATCCCTGCCTGCTGCCTGGACAATTGTGTTCGCCGTTGCTGACCAAGTCCCTGCCTGCTGCCTGGACCCATGCTATCCTTCTGTGTACAACTGCGCTACTACAACCACAGGTAATCTTTTGTTTACGCTTTGCTCGGCATAATGTATTTTGGGGTTTAATTCTTGGTATGTGCATGCTATGTGTCCCTGGAACACCTGACGGCATTCCTTGCATGTTGGATCTCTGTATGTGGCCAGGCTGTGTAGAAGTCTCACACATGTGGTATCGCCATACTCAGGAGTAGCAGAATGTATTTTGGCCTTCAAAAGTGTAATAGGTGGTTGAGAAATGAGATGTGTAATTTATGCTCCTAGAACACCTGATGGTGCTCCCTGCATGTTTGGCCTTTGTATGTGGCCAGGCAGTGAAAAAGTCCCACACATGTGGTATCATAATACTCAGGAGGAGTAGCAGAGTGTATTTTGGGGTGTCATTTTTGCTATCTAAATGCTATGTGTTGGAAATATCTTATAAACAGACAACTTTGTGTAAAAAAAATGCTTTTTCATTTTTTTCCACATTTTCCAAAATCTTCTGGAAAAAATGAACCGTTCAAAAGACTCATTATGGCTCATAGATTATACGTTGGGGTGTTAGCTTTCCAAAATGGGGTAATTTTGTGGGTGTTTCCATTGTCCTGGTGCTCCAGGGCCTTCAAAAGTGTAATAGGTGGTTGAGAAATAAGATGTGTAATTTATGCTCCTAGAACACCTGATGGTGCTCCCTGCATGTTTGGCCTCTGTATGTGGCGAGGCAGTGAAAAAGTCCCACACATGTGGTATCGTAATACTCAGGCGGAGTAGTAGAATGTATTTTGGGGTGTCATTTTTGCTATCTAAATGCTATGTGTTGAAAATATCTTATAAACGGACAACTTTGTGTAAAAAAATGTGTTTTCATTTTTTTACACATTTTCCAAAATCTTCTGGAAAAAAATGAACCTTTCAAAAGATTCATTATGGCTCATAGATTATACATTGGGGTGTTAGCTTTCCAAAATGGAGTCATTTTGTGGGTGTTTCCATTGTCCTGGTGCTCCAGGGCCTTTAAAAATATAATAGGTGGTTGAGAAATGAGGTGTAATTTATGCTCCTAGAACACCTGATGGTGCTCCCTGCATGTTGGGCCTCTGTATGTGGCCAGGCAGTGAAAAAGTCCCAAACATGTGGTATCGGTATACTTAGGAGGAGAAGTAGAATGTATTTTGGGGTGTCATTTGTGGTATGCGCATGCCATGTGAGAGAAATAAGCTATTACAATGACAATTTTTGAAAAAATAAAAATTTAAAATAAAAATCTTAATTTTGCAAAGAATTGTGGGAAAAAATTACAACTTCAAATAACTCACTATGCCTCTTACTAAATACCTTGAAATATCTACTTTCCAAAAAGGGGTCATTTGGGGGGCATTTGTACTTTCCTCGCTTGTTAGCGTCTCAAGAAATGAGATAGGCTGCCAGTACATCAGATGTGATAATTTTTTTATGATTTGCACCATAGCTTGTAGACTCTAAAACTTTCCAACAGACCAAATAATTTCCACTAATTTTGGGTTATTTTTTACCAAAGATATGTAACAGTATAAATTGTGGCCAAAATTTATGAAGAAAAATTACTAATTTGCAAAATTTTATCACAAAAATTAAGAAAAATTCGTTATTTTTCAAAATTTTCGGACTTTTTTCATTTATAGCGCAAAAAATAAAAACCCAGAGGTGATCAAATACCACCAAAAGAAAGCTCTATTTGTATGAAAAAAAGACAAAAAAATAATTTGGGTACAGTGTCATTCAAAGTGTGAGAGCACTGAAAGCTGAAAATTGGTCTGGACAGGAGGGGGGTTTAAGTGCCCAGTAAGCAAGTGGTTAAACGGGAACGCAGGAAATAGTTTCTTGAGATGTGACCAAGGGGAAGGCAGAGCTCCTCTGGACTGGACGGCTTAAGTAGGCAGGACTGACAAGCAGGATCATCAACAGCTGAGTAACTGTGGAGAGAGATGGGAACTGGCAATTAGCCCACAGCTGAGTGGCCAACTCAGAGAAGGAAGGGCTGAGCCCAGCCCTGACAGTAGTGCTGGGATTAGTGGCCATGGAGGAAGCAGAAGGAAAGGTTACATGCTGTTTCACTCCACATGTGTTACTTTTAAGGGACTGCAAGGTCCTGCCTATCCCTATCCAAGTTGTTAACCCCCTAGTAAATAAAAAAAAACAAAGCTATGGACTGTTTTCTGACTTTTATGTGCCTGTGAAAATTCGGTGTGCCTGGCATTGCAGGAGTGGAGGATCCCTGTTCATCTTCAGCTCCTATGTGGGGTGTGCTACACAGTTACAGCAGCAGTTTGCTTTCTATTGGAAAAAAGGTTTAAAGGGTTAGTTCACCTTTACAAAATAGTCCTATGCATTGCAGCCTCTGTAGTATACCACAAAGCAGTGCTCCAATTTTCAGACATGTGAGTTTGGAACGAGTATGGGCACTCATTCAAGTTGTGCTGGGGCAGTGCATACACCATCTAGAATATCCTGCCATGGAGGTAGGAGGGGAGGGTCAACCAACTCGGACAGGAATGGGAGAGGCCTACAGATGTTACTTTTAAAAAGAAGCTTTATTCTAAAAGTTGGGGTACTGATTTGTAATATACTAGGGGGGCTGTAATGCACAGGAATTGTTTTTTGTAAAGGGGAACTAACCCTTTAAAGTGTAATTTTCATTTAAAAAAACTGTGAAATGCAGGTAAGTAACTGTTAAGCTGAATAGATGCGCAGCTCTGTGTAAAATTTCAGCATCTGCCAAGAGTTGTGAAATTCCATGCATGTACGGGAGTAAAGTCATCTTGGCTGAGCCAATCAAATTGGACAAAGATCTGAATGCAGAAGAAGACTGGCTAGAGATATCAGCGGCCAGTGAGGGAGCTCCAAGACATCGCAGTGTTGGAGTGGAGGTACGTATAGTGCCACTCTAAACTTGGTCTTCCCCCGCCCTCCCAACTCTTTGCCATGTTAGTTGAAAAAACCCTTTACTGACTTACATTTATGGTCCTGTGTCTTCTCAGTTGTGGACTGCAGAGAGGGTCCTACCTCAGGCGCCTAGGTTATTTTCTGGATGACATGTTGTGGGGTTCTTACAGGTTTCAGAAGACTGAAGGCATCATGATATCACAACAAGGTGACCAGTCAGCAGCAGGCACAGACTACAGCACTAGGTCTTCACTCCTGGAAGAGGTGCTGGCTAGGGGTACGTGATGGTGGATTTGGGTGAGTAAAAATTGTAAAAAACTGTTTATATAAATATATATATATATATATATATATATATGAGCTATGGGGTTGACTTTTCCTGGAGATGGGTTTTTAAAAAATCCACTTATCTCTGACTCTACCACTAACCTACCATGGCCCCCTCAACTAAGCCCATATGCCAATCTAACTTATTGTTCTGAAAAGTAACTTATTTCTATGCTAGGAGTAGAAGTTTGTGTGTTCAGTGTCTCACCATCTTCACTTGTCATCCAACCCACAACTTGATTTGGGACTCAAGAACCCCTTATGCTCCTTTTGAGGTGGCTATCAGACTATGGGGTAGTCATCTTCTAATCTACGATAATCATAATATGGTCAGAATGACAGCTGAGGACCTCACCTAATAACACAACCCAAACTAAATATATTTTTTTACACATATTGTATAATTCTTTTTTTGAATGCACACACTATACAGAGCTGTGAAAATATTTTTTTGTATTTGCCCCTACCTGATTTTTGTTTTTTGCATATTTGTCATACTTAAATCATTAAGATTATCAAACAAATTTTAATTTTATACAAGATAACCTAAATAAATCCAGAATGCTATTTTTAAATGATGATTTCATTTAATAAGGGAAAAAACGTTGTCCAAACCTGCCTAGCCCTATGTGAAAAAGGTAATTGCCCCCCCTTCCTAAATCCTGAATGAACTGCGATTAACCACATTTTGTGGAAAGCGGAGTTAAATTTCACTTGCCATGCCCAGGCCCAATTACTGCCAGACCTGTTGAATCAAGAAATAAATTAAATAGATAGCTGTCTGACAAACTGAAGCTCGTTAAAAGATCTAAAAAAGCAACACATCATGCCGTAATCTAAAGTAATTCAAGAACAGATGAGAAACAAAGTAATTGACATTTACTGGTCTGGAAAGGGTTCCAAAGCCATTTCTAAGGTTTTGGGACTCCAGTGAGTCATTATCCACAAACTGAGAGAATTTGGAACAGTGGTGAACCTTCCCAGGAGTGGCCAGCCTACCAAAACTACTCCAAGAACACAACAACGACTCATCCAGGAGGTCATAAAAATACCCAGAACAACTGCAGACCTCACTTGGCTCAGTTAAAGTCAGTGTTCATGGTTCACCAATAAGAAAGAGACTAGGCAAAAATGGCATCCATGGGAAAGTTCCCACGTGAAAGCCACTGCTGAACAAAAAAGAACACAAAGGCTCGTCTCACATTTGCCAAAAAACAATTTGATTACCCCCAAGACTTTGGAGCAAAAAATTCTGTGGACTGATGAGACAAAATTTTAACTTTTTGGAAGGTGTGCGTCCCGTTACATCTGGGGTAAAACTTACACATCATTTCATAAAAAGAGCATCATACCAACAGTCAAAGATGGTGGTGGTAGTATCATGAGAGAGGGGTAGAGAAGGAAGAGCCACCTGAGTGTAGTATTAACAAAGGATGTTTAATGACACCAGGTAAAAACACACTTACAGGATAAAAACATATAAAAGGCTCATCTGTATAGGTATGTGGTCCTCGGTGTTCCCTCTGAGTCTGTGGTGGTGACACTGCAGGGATGCTGGGCTGCAGAAGGTGGATTACCAGCCGGGAGCTCCTTCTGTGGCCATCAGGAAGAGACTAGGGGCCGGCGTGGAGCGCACGTGGAGTGCGTGTGACGTCACAGGTCGTCCGTCTGCTTCCGGGTTCGGTATCCAGGCAACCTTCTCTCAACCTCCCTGCAAGCCCTCCTCCCTGGACGATCCCTCCCCTGGATACCGAACCCGGAAGCGGACGGACGACCTGTGATGACACACGCGCTCCACGTGCGCTCCACACCGGCCCCTAGTCTCTTCCTGATGGCCACAGAAGGCGCTCCTGGCTGGTAATCCACCTTCTGCAGCCCAGCATCCCTGCAGCGTGACCACCACAGGATCAGAGGGAACACAGAGGACCACATACCTATACAGATGAGCCTTTTATATGTTTTTATCCTGTAAGTGTGTTTTTACCTGGTGTCATTAAACATCATTTGTTAATACTACACTCAGGGGGCGCTTCCTTCTCTACCCCTCTCTCATCCATCACAGAGCCAGCTCTCTGAGGACAGCAGCCGCCTAGCCTACCAGTCTATTTTAACCATTACATGACCGGTTACCACTTAACCCTTGAACTTCCAGCCTGTCCCCTATGGACTAAGTTGCTCAGCCCTTTATATCTACTGTTGTTTATGGACTTGTGTGTTTGCGCTTAGTTACCAATACTCTGTGGTGGTATGATGGTCTGGGGCTGCTTTGCAGCTTCAGAACCTGGACGACTTGCCATAATTGATGGAACCATTAATTCTACGCTCCTACCAGAAAATCATAAAGGAGAATAACTGGACATCAGTTCATGACCTCAAGCTCAACAGCATATGGGTTATGCAGTAGGTCAATGATCTGAAACACAGCAAGTCCACCTCTGAATGGCTAAAAAAATGAACAAATCTAAGCTTTTGGAGTCGCCTAGTCAATGTCGATGCTGTGGCATGATCTTAAACAAGCCTTTTATGCTGGAAAACCCTCCACTGTGGCTGAATTAAAACAATTCTGCACAGAAGAGTGGGCCAAAATTCCTCCAGAGCGATGTGATAGACTTATTGCCAGTTATTGCAAATGCTTGATTGCAGTTATTGCCGGCAAGGGTGACACAATCAGTTATTAGGTTTGGGGCCAGGCAGGTTTGGACGTCTTTTTTCCCTTAATAAATTAAATCATCACTTAAAAACTGAATGTTGTGTTTACTTGGGTTAATTTTGTGTAATATTAAAATTTATTTAATGATCTGAATCATTTAAGTGTGACAAATATGCAAAAAATAAATACATCTGGGGGCAAATACTTTTTCACAGCACTGTATGTAACTGAGTAATACAGATCAGTGCATGTTTTATGATTTCACATTAGCCTTCCATAGTGGTTGAGGCATTTGCTTCTGTACATCAATTACCTATTGATCGTCTGGGAGTTATGTCTACAAGGAAAGCAGAAGGAATACTTGGCACGGTGCACAAACCACTTTGTATGAACAAAGCCTAAGTGCTAAGTTGCTGACACAGCAATAAACATTTTTAATCTTGCCCTACCAAATACATTCATTTATAAAAGGACGTTGAATTAAGTTGCATCACATACATTGGTGAATGGAATTACATCATTTATAGATGACATACAGAATAAATCGTTCCACTTGTAGTAGAGTTATAGGTTGCATCTTTAATTCAGCACACAGAGCTTTTCTTTGAAAACTATGTGAAGGATTTTTGTTGGCAGAAATTTGTACTATTCTTTGACACTAAGCAGTTTCATTTTTTATATATTCTTAAGTTGTTGGATGTAACATAACCTTATGTTCCACGGGTGCTAAATATTGCAGAAATAAGGCACTTAGGAGACACTATAAGCTTGCCCATGCAGGGCAAAGTGACAGTGACACTGAAATTTAAAGTGTCACCACTTGGCATCGGACAATAAAGGGAGTGGTGACGTCCATTAGGGGCGCACGGTCACGCTCCCTAATCCATGCACCCGGTCCCTAATCCACATGCAGGGTGTCGGACGCATGGATTTCAATGTTTTTTTGTTGTTGTTTTTTTTTTTTGAAGCATGTGTTTAGAGCATGAGGCTCTAATTGGCCTCAAAAAAGGGTGGGCTCGGGGCGAAGAGCACTGCGTTGTGTGACAGTAACAAATTAATATTCTCTATTGTCTTCCTGATTCTCCTCCTGGCAATCAGGAAGTGGGTCCTGAGACCCTATTGGCCAGGGAGTCTCAGGACTCACTTCCTGTTCGGCCGGTAGGAGAAGCCTCGGCTTTTCCCTCGGCATAATCTCAATCTTGCGCTGCCTATGAGCAGCAGCCAGGGGAACCAGGTGAACTGAGCTCCTAAGGTAAGGCCTTTGATCACCGCCAGCTTCCCATCCGTCTCCCACACGGGGGGGGGGGGGGATTCGGCAGCTGCGTCGGCGGCGGTGCAAGTGAGGGGGGCAGGTTTGTTTGCAGCTCACCCCCCCCCAAAATATTGAGCACCAGCTGCCACTGGTGACGCCGCTCCATCAGTCTTGGGACAGTGCTTGGCCAAAGCATCCAGCTGCTAGACATAAGCTCTGTCATTTGAGGTGGTCACTTATTGTCAGAAGAGAGAGAAGATCAGCAAGAAAGCACAGGTAAAGTTAAGCAGGCCATGGAGGGAACTTTGTCAGGTTCCTGATTAGCTAGCTGAAATTCGCTCTGCGGGTGACCCTGTTGACATCCTTCCACCCAAAATCCCTTGAATAAAAAATTGGAAAATTGTCAGCTGAACATCCCCTGCATCCAATGAAATGCAGACGCTGTTCACATATTTTAAGAGCTGAATGAAAAAAAAATCTATTTATGTATGGCCAGCTTTTATATTGGTGCAGTGGAGGGTAGAAGAGGGGTTGGGCATTTAGAAAGGAGTAAGGTGGCAGTGTCACTGTAATCATTGTGTCCAAATCTTTCACTGTAGGTCAGGGATATGCAATTAGCGGACCTCCAGCTGTTGCAAAACTACAAGTCCCATCATGCCTCGACCTCTGGGTGTCATGCTTGTGGCTGTCAGAGTCTTGCTATGCCTCATGGGACTTGTAGTTGTGCAACAGCTGGAGGTCTGCTAATTGCATATCCCTGCTGTAGGTTAAAGTGGTTGAAAAGCTAGAAGGTTTTTAACGTTAATGCATTCTCTGCATGAAGTTAAAAAAAAAAATCAATGTTCTGCTTTTCCCCCAATTCCCCTTATTGTTACCTGAGCCTGATCTGGATACAGCATTGTGCACGAGAGCAGTGCGCGGCTCTCTCTGCTTTCTCTCTTTCTCTCCTCATAGGCTCAAAAACAACAATGGGAACCATTGGCTCCTGCTAATGTCAATCACAGCCTGTGAAAAAGAGAGTGGGGGCGAGGCCAAGCGGTGCTCTTTGTGTCAATGGACACACACCACCTGCCAAATGCACCTGTTCAACTGAATGGCGGCACCCTGCAACATTGTGCAATGCATACAGTTGTGATATTACTGGTACAGGGTTTAAGGGGTTAAAACAAGTGGTGAGGAGGTAATAAATTACCTCCTCACGGCCTGTCACATACTCTCTGAAGAGCAACCCAATCACTGAATCGCTCTTCAGAGGATAACACAAGTGTAAACTAAGCCTAACAGCCATATTCCTGAGCAGAAGTGCACACACAAATACTGTACGTACTTCAAATAAATAGAGGAGGCGAGTCTGATACTGAAGATAAATTACTGAGTATCATAGGTCTAAGGCCTCTTTCACAAGGGCTTTTTAATCAGGTCCACCTGTCAGTTTTTTAGGCGGACCTTATGGGACCATCCATTCACCCCTATGGAGCGGTGGATGTCAGTGGTGACATGTGCGCCGACACCTGCTGCTATCTGATCCGATCCTGTCCCTGAAATCCAGACGGATGGTGACCCTATTTTCCATCCGTCTGGCGGATCGGATGGGATCAGATGAAAACGGACAGGCGGTCCGTTTTCATCCAATCTCCCCATAGAGAAGAGCGGGACAGGTTCGTGTCAGCACAGTGAGCGGACACGGACCTGTCATCCACTTGCTCAGCGGGGATCAGCGGAGCAATCCCTCACTGAGCAAAGCTGAGTCCGTCAGGCGGACAAGCCCGTGTGAAAGGACCCTAACTCTGGTGTCTATTAGACTTTATTCATATTTACACACCATGCTCGGCTCTGCCTATCTTTGGCACTGCCCCCCGCACTTACCCAGTTACCAGTCAAGCACTGCCTCTTTATCAGGTTGGAAAATTCTGGAGAGCCACTTGTTCTTAAGCCTATGAGTAAGCACTTTGTATAAGTTTGAAACGCATCAGCTGTCGTGCTGTACCACTCCAGTGGTGTCTCATATACCCTATGATCCTGTTTTACAAATAAAAAGAAGAATTTAATCTGTTTATCCTGGTGTGCGGCTGTCCAGATCTTCTCATACATCCACACCTAGGCTAGCAATTGCCAGCACCTGGGGCTCTCTCCCTTTTTCTGGAGGTTGAGGAATTTAAGCTTGGTTTGTCCGGAGCGGTGATAACTATTTCTGTTGTACTTAAGCCTATTTATAACAGAGAACTTCCAACTGCCTGCATTGTTGGTGGGGACCTTTTCAAGGATCTCTGTCCCTAGTGTAATAAGTTCAAGTTTCAAAAAGGATTGTTATCAAGAAGTGTGATAGCCATGTAAGAAGCTTCCTTTATATTCAAATCATCCATAACAAAGCAGTACTGTATTGGTCAAATAGGCAATGTAATGGGCAGATTTCTTGAACATTCTGCAAGGTTGGCTGACCTGAAGTTTCATGCAGTACAGCATGTTTTTACCGCCCTCTCAACCTGCAAGTATAAACTAAGTCTTACTCAATTATTCCAGCATAAAGCAGTTGGTAGAAGATGACAAACGAGCATTTACGGAATGATAATAGGTCCTTTCACATGGATGGTCTGCTTGGCAGACTCTGCTTTGATCAGCGGAAGATTACTCCGCTGATCCCCACTGAGCAAGCGGATGACAGATCTGTCTCCGCTCACTGTGCCATAGTGCAGTTGCTACTACTTTTCTGGTGGTGTACACAATACAGTGTAGTGTGGTGTTGCAAAACAAAATATACACCATGTCCAGAAGGCCACCAAGGAGAGGCAGACAATCACAGGCCACTAAAAGAGGGCAAGCAGGCTCTGTGTCTACAGTCAACAGTGCTGGTTATGGACATAGTGCATCCTCTGCCAGTGGCCGTGGGGCACACTTGTCCTTTTTTTCTGCTGCTGGCCGTGTTATTGAGCCAGAACATGCAGAAGAGTTGGTGGAGTGGATAACAAAGCCATCCTCATCCTCTGTCACCCAGGCTCAGAGTAATTTTCCTTCCTATGCAGCTGCCAAAGCGGCCTATTCCACCGGCTCCTTGTCCACAGTCACTCCTTCCGTAGCCCAACCATCATGAACGGAGGAGTCCCTGAACTATTCAACCACAGTGTCGGGTACATGCTGCTTGAGGATGCGCAGAGATTTGAAGACTCCGATGTTGGTTCCCAGGTTGAGGAAGGGAGTAACGTGAGCCTAGAGAGAGGGGGTGCCCAAGAAGGACAAGAAACTGGCAGTCATGTTCCCCCAGCTGCAGCATAGTGCCAAGTTTGCTCCAGTGATGAGGAGGGAGGGGATGATGAGGTCACTAACTCTACTTGGGTGCCTGATAGAATAGAGGAGGAGGCACAATTCCAACAAGGCAGGATGTCCTCTAGGGGGCAGCTTAAGGGCAGCCACCCTACTGCATCACACCACAGAGCTCCGCAGGTGCAGGGCACTGCTGACTCCCCGCTGATTTTGAAAAGTTCCTTGGTGTGGGCCTTTTTGGACACGTGTGCAGCAGATTGCACCGTTGCTGTTTGCAACCTATGTCTGAAGCGGATCAAGCGTGACCACAACAGCAGCCGCGTGGGCACCACATGCTTGACCAGACATATGATGACCTCCCATGCAGTCTTTTTCCCGTATACTATATTTGAGATTTAATATGTCTCAGATATGATTTGGGTTAAATGAGAGTTCTTTGACCATGAGTGAAAGCTTTAACACAATAACAACATTTATTGGTGAGTAGTTGAAAGTCTATCTAATACACAACCATCTATCTATAGTCTACACCAAGGAAGAAAATATTAGGTTAAAATAAGAGAATTGCATGAAGGAATACAGAGTATATTCCTGAAAACATTAATCTGCAAACATATTTAGTTACAAGTAAAATGCAGACCTTTCCCATAATTACCCTTTGCACCAAGGTTCTATTCTGATGGTTGCTCTCCCATAAAAGTGTGTAATTCCTTCCCATCTAGTCTGTGTATATCATTACATACTGATGCCTCATTGGTTGGCATAGTGTTGCTCTGATTGGTGAGCTACCCTATTCCTGGTTAAGGACTGGCTACATCTCCAATCCCTATACTTTGCATAAGTAAGCCCCCTTTAATGCAAATCCTTGTGACTATTCTAAAGAGGAGCTTAACTTGAATTTTAAGTGAAATTTAAGGGAAGTTAAGTATTGATTACGGGTTGGCCTCCCTTCATTGCATATCTCAGCATGGGGTCCTTTGAAGTGAGTATGTGTAAAACAATGAGGTTTGGATCCCATGGGTTTGTATACACAAGCCTAGGCACCGACTTGTCTGGTCTACCAGAGATTTCTGTAAAGATAATATGTTCCGCCCTACATAGATAACAGTTAAATTAAATATATCCATTAAATATAAATAAATTAAATATAATTAAATATAAATTAAATATATTCATTAAATATAAATAAATTAAATATAAATTAAATATAGCCATAATTACAATATCCGTTGGCAACAGCAGTTGAAAGACCCACATCAAAGAAAAAGGTGGACTTCTCCTTGCTCCTCATCTGGGATCTCCAACCCTACTCCAGTCCTCTCGAAAACCTGCACTGAGAGGAATGAAGGTATAGCAATAGGTGTCCCAAGTACTTGCAGCCAATCTGCTAGCAGTACACCACCATCTGATTTTAGCAGGCAAATTTCCCTACCCCAGTTGCTAAACCGTAAAAAGAAATTCGGTCCCAGTCATCCACATGCTCACAGTCTGAATGCTAGCTTGAATGCCAGCTTGGCCAAATTGCTAGTGTTCTGTCTCTGGGACAGATAGCTAAACCTTCTTATCTCAATAACTTCAGATACCATATTTCTTTGATCTCAGTTTTATTAGAACACGCCAGGTGAAACTACAAATAACAGAAATAGACTACAACAAGTACAATATTGCATACAATACAGCATACATTGCATAAACAATGATATACGATACAAGATGTGATAGTAAAAACTTACTTTTTAAGATCTCTAAGGGGTGATGGCGATAGATTGAGAAATACATGTGTTGTTTCCTGAGTATCTTCTCAAAGAATGGTGACTGCTTCACTTCCTGTGAAGATTCTACCCAGAATTCCCTGCTTGCTGACAACTTCCTTAACTACACACACATTAAAGCAAATTAACAGAACTGCAGCAATACCAAAAAGGAACACTAGATGGAGCCTGCACACCACATATGAGATTTGATCTTAAGTAAATTACACATTTTGCACGTAAATTTAACAACATAAGTACAAATAATCAGCAAGACATCTGGTGGACAGAACACTCCCCGCCTCCCCGCCTGACATCAAGTGATGTCACTAACAGAGTCCTCCGTAGAAAGCAACAGAATAAGTTCGGTCACTGGACTCAAGAATACTTTAACCTCATTCTGTTGAAAGATCTTGACCTCGACCTTACGGACACGATTATCCTTGCTTGGCAGTACTTTGGTGATCAAACCTAAAGGCCACATATTCCTTAATGCCTGGCAATCTTTCATGAGCACATCACCAGGTTTAAAATTAGGCTTTTCAGTGTGCCACTTTCTCCTTACTTGTAGAGTAGATATATATTGTTCTCTCCACTGGTTCCAGAAGGTATTGGCAAGGGTTTGTACTTGTCTCCATTGATGTTTGTAAAGGTCCTTCTCACAAAACTCTCCAGCTGGAGCACCAGCAAGACAAGCCTTTTGCGAGAGTAACATGGCAGGTGTGAGGACTACTGGATCTTCAGAGTCATTTGAAATGGATGTCAAAGGTCTGGCGTTAATGATAGCTGTAACCTCTGCCATAAATGTCACATTCATGAGTAAGCCTTGCAGTTCTTACTTGTCGGAAGATAGAGTCAAGAATTCTGCGGGATATGCCTATCATCCTCTCCCAAACACCTCCCATGTGAGAAGAGTGAGGAGGGTTGAAGATCCATGTGCAGTTTTGCTTACTCAAGTATCTTTCTACACTGAGAACGCTCAAGTTGGAAGGAATTTGAAGTTCTTTTACTGCTCCTACAAATTTAAACCCTCTGTCAGAGCGAATGAGTTTCACTGGGCCTCTGATTACAATGAGTTCAGCTAGCTCTGTGGCTAATACTGCAACACAAAGTTCCAGCCTAGGTATGGTGTGTTCGGGAAGTGGTGCAAGTTTTGCTTTCCCCATTACAAACCCTATGTGGCATTGTCTTCTAGTGTCTATGGTTTTCAGGTAAGCTACAGCAGCAATTGCTTTAACAGAAGCATCCGAAAACACACAAAGTCTTTGCATCTGAACGTCTGCAGATGACAGAGGAGCATATGATCGTGGAATTTTAAGGTTGGATAGAGCTGTTAGTGAGTCCTTCCACTCTAGCCATAGGTTCTTCTTGTTGGTGGGGAGAGGGTGGTCCCAATCTAGTGACTCACAGGTTAAGTCTCTCAGTAGTGCTTTACCCTGGATGGTGAGAGTTGCTGTAAAGCCTAAGGGATCATGCAGGCTGTTTATGGTAGACAGGACACCTCTACGGGTAAAGGGTTTTTCTTCTGTGTTTACTTGGAAAGTAAACTTTTCAGATCTTAAGTCCCAAAGCAAATCAAGACTGCGTTGCATGGGAAGTGAGTCTGTGCCTGGATCTAAGTCCTTTAACTCGTTAGAATGATCTTGGACAGGAAAGGCTTCTAAAACTTCTCTACTGTTGGAAGCAATCTTGTGGAGTCTTAAGTTGGAACACGCAAGCATTGCCTGAGTTCTTTTGAGGAGACTGATTGCGGCTTCATTTGTGGGTAGTGATTTCAAGCAATCGTCTACATAGAAATCCTTGTCCACAAACTGTCTGATATCTGACCCGTACTCTAACTCTCCCACTCTAACAGAGTGTCTGAGGCCGTATATAGCAACTGCAGGGGAAGGACTGTTGCCAAATATGTGCACCCTCATGTGGTATTCTGTGATGTCTCCAGAGGGGTTGTTGTCCCTGAACCAGAGAAACCTCAGAAAGTTTTGGTGTTCTTCTTTAACAAGAAAGCAATAGAACATTTGCTGTATGTCTGCCATGAATGCGACTGAATCCTTGTGAAAGCGAAGAAGTACTACTAATAGTCTGTTGTTTAGGTCAGGGCCAGAGAGAAGGACATCATTTAGAGAGACACCCTCATGTTTGGCGCTGGAATCGAACACCACTCTAATCTGCCCTGGCATCTTAGGGTAATAGACCTCAAATATGGGTAAATACCAACATGCCTCTGAGTCTTTGAGGTTTGGGGCTATCTCAGCATGACCATTATGGAATATTTTCTCCATGAAGGAAAAGAAATGTTCTTTCATCTCTGGTTTCCTTTGAAGATTGTGTCTTAGGGAAGTGAGAAGTTTATATGCTAGTTCTCTATTGTTAGGCAAACGTCGTCTTTGTGGTCTAAAGGGAAGAGGTGCAACCCAGCTATTAGTCCCGTCTTTCTCCATACTCCTTTCCATAACTTCTAAGAAGAGCCTATCCTCAATGGACATTGCTACCTGGTTGTCTTCCTTTGTTCTCCTGAACACTGTGCTTCCTAAGTCGCTTTGGTCGTTGTCATAGGTATTGCTGTCACAGAGGGGACTTAGGAAGGGAAGAGGTACAGGGTTGTTGTGTGGTAGCTCCTTTATGAGGATGTGGTTTTGACAGTGTTGGAAAAGAGAAGGACGACCATTCTCGAGGGTACTAGTAAGCAGGTTATTAACAGATGCCGGTTTGTGTGCACCTCCCAGGCAAACATCACCTATAATGACCCACCCGAGATCCAGTTTTTGGGCATATGGGGCATTTTTAGGACCGTTGATCAGTTTTCTTACTTTGTGGACTTGCAAGATATCTCTCCCTAGGAGTAAGATTATCTGAGCCTGATCATCTAGTTCTGGTATGAGATGTGCTATGTGATTCAAGTGAGTCTGGTGAGCTGCTGCGCCTGGTGTGGGAATCTCTGATCTGTTGTCTGGCATCTGGTTGCACTCTATTATGGTCAGTAAGGGTAGGCATGTCATACCATCCATAGATTCAATTTGTAGGCCATCAGCTCTTCTCCCCGCCGTTTCCACTGTACCTGCACAAGTCTTAAGGGAGTAAGGACTGCTGGGGCCTTTAAGGTTTAGAATGTCAAAAAACATAGATCTGGCTAGTGACTTATTACTCTGATCATCCAAGATGACGTAGAGCTTGATTGCTTTGACTTCTTTGGAGTGAAGACTGCTGTTTGATGCTTGTATGAAGGCTGGGTACCTTGTGGAGTAGAAGGTTTGGTTGGTACTGGAAAGTCTGGAACTCTGTCAGATTTTTCTTGCTTGTAGCACTGGGGTCCCGGGTCGTCTTGTTGCTGCTTCATTTGATGTGACTAACTGACGTCACGTTTGATTTCTTGTTGTGGGATGCTGCTTGGGTCCCAGTGCTGGTAGACATAATCTGACGTGCGTTGTGAAGAATCTTGTTGGTCTTCCTCTAGACCTGGTATGCTGCTGCCTAGTCTTGGCTCATCGCAGACGGCTGCTTCTCAAGCTTCTGCTTCTGCAATGGCAGCGGCAGAGTCTCTTTCTACTGCCAGCTTCTCCATGTTAGCTTCTAAGATAGCTTGCTGCAATTTCAGAGATGCTTCCTGCTGGGCTAGCTCTTCCTCCAGGCGTATTCTTTCCTTCTCTCTCTCTTGTTCCATGCGTACTCTTTCTTGCTCCAAGCGTACTCTTTCTTGCTCTCTCTCTTGCTCCAAGCATCCTCTTTCCTTCTCTCTCTCTTGTTCCTGTCTCACCCTTTCTGCTTCAAGGTGAGCCTTTTCTTTTTTCATCTGTAGCTCTTGGTCTGTGAATGCGGCCCTGGCTCTTGCTGCTTCAGCTTTTGAATGGGTGATAGCTGCTGCATTTGTGACAGATGACTTAGATGAGCTTGCTCGTGAACGTGTTTTGTAGGAAGATGTCCCACTGTGAGACATGGCTGCGGGGAAGAAGCTGTCTTGCTGTATAGAGACCGTTCTAGTATCAATGCTGCTTGACAGAGTGCGTCACTGTGTAGTGTGGCTGCTTGCTTTGCCTGCCGAGGAACTGTCTCTTTAAGGCTTCTGACTGTATGGATACTGCGTAGCCCCAGGCTGTACAGACTTCTGAAGTCGGCTTATCTTCCCTTCAGAGGTCAGCTTAAAAATTTCACTGTTCTGTCTCTGGGACAGATAGCTAAACCTGCTTATCCCAATAACTTCAGATACCATATTTCTTTGATCTCAGTTTTATTAGAACAAGCCAGGTGAAACTACAAATAACAGAAATAGACTACAATAAGTACAATATTGCATACAATACAGCACACATTGCATAAACAATGATATACGATACAAGATGTGATAGTAAAAACTTACCGTATATACTCAAGTATAAGTCAAGTTTTTCAGCACATTTTTTTGTGCTGAAAGTGCCCCCCTCGACTTATACTCGAGTCAAGCACTTTTCTGCAGCAAAAAATTTCATTTTCCGAACCAACTTTGGGGCCCGGTATCTCAGGGCCAATTGGTGCTAGGAACCCCAAATTTGGTGTACAAACCCAGTGGAACTGGTACCACATATCCAAAGCTGGAGTTCCTAGCCCCAAGTGGCCCTGAGATACGGGGCCCCAAAATCGGTTCGCAAAATGTCATTCTCTGCTGCAGAAAAGTGCTTGACATTTTCTGAACCAATTTGGGGCCCAGTATCTCAGGGCCACTTGGTGCTAGAAATCCCAGCTTTGGATATTTTATGGTGCTAGTTCCACTGGGTTTGCATACCAAATTTGGGGTTCCTAGCACTAAGTGGCCCCAAGGTACGGGGCCCCAAAGTCGGTCAACTGTGTCCATCTGCAGCAATGTCATTTCGGGACACTTTGGGTTCAGAGACCCCAAATTTTGGCTGCAGCTAGGGGGCATCTAGGAACACTTAACTACCGAGTTTGAGGTTCGGGGGACCTATGGCTGCAAATGGGCACAGTGAGGCATGCAAATGGGCACAGTGAGGCTGCAAATGGGCATTGTTGACCCTCTTTTCCACTTACAGTAGCTGTGCATTTCTCACCCTCGTCTTATACTCGGGTCAATAAGTTTTTCCCATTTTTTTGTGGTAAATTAGGGCCTCGACTTATACTCGGAACGACTTATACTCGAGTATATACGGTACTTTTTAAGTTCTCTAAGGGGTGATGGCGATAGATTGAGAAATACATGTGTTGTTTCCTGAGTATCTTCTCAAAGAATGGTGACTGCTTCACTTCCTGTGAAGCTTCTACCCAGAATTCCCTGCTTGCTGACAACTTCCTTAACTACACACACATTAAAACAAATAAACAGAACTGCAGCAATACCAAAAAGGAACACTAGATGGAGCCTGCACACCACATATGATTATCTTAAGTAAATTACACATTTTGCATGTAAATTTAACAACACAGCTACAAATAATCAGCAAGACATCTGGTGGACAGAACAACTAGCACTGCAACTACTGCCTTTTCAGCTGGTAGACTCTGCCCCCTTTTGTGAATTTGTGGAATGTGCTGTACTTCAGTTGCAGGTTCCAAAACGCCATTTCTTTTCACGGAAGGCCATTCCAGCTCTCTACCGGCATGTGGAAGGCAAAGTTTTTGTCTTGTTGGACAGAGCGGTCAACAGTAAGGTGTATATTACCGCAGACTCATGGTCTAGCAGGCATGGGCAGTATCAGACTTCTCACTTACCAGACCGGTGAGTCCGCTTGGGCAGAGGGTAGGCTTCCTTACGCGTCCGATTCGCGGCCCCTGGTAGAGTATACAGGGAGCGCAGGAGTATGGAGTGGTATGGGAGCCTGGTAATAGAGTCCAGATGCTGGTGGATGAGCAGTCCTTAACAGCAAGGTGCAGGCTGGAACACAGGCCAACAGAGACTGAACAGGAAGGTCTGGAGACAGGCTGGGTTCGGCAACAGATGGGCAACGAGGTACAACGGAGCAGGCAGAAGAATAGTCAGACAGGCCAGAGGTCAGGTGCAGGCAGAGTTCAGAGGAATCCAAGAGACAAGCCGGGTTAGTCAGGAGATCTGGTTACAGGCACAGGAAACAGGTACAAGGGAACGGCAGAGCTGTTGATCAAGCAGCACTGATCAGAGAGTGAAGCCAGCATAAATAGCACGCACAGGCACGCGTACCCGCCCGCGCGCGCGCACCCGCACACCGGCGTGCACCCCAGGCCCCGCCGGATGATGCAAACTAGGGCGCACGCGCCCGTGCCCGAACACCAGCACGCACCCCACGGCTAGCCGAGTCGCACACACTAGTGCCCGCAGAAGCACGCACAACAGGACCAGCAGGAACGCGCGTGGCGGTGCGCGCCGGCGCACCCCAATGCACACCACCGCGAGCAGCACCATGACCACCGAGGTAGGCTCTCTGACAGGCAGGGATGTTACCTTTCCTTCACGGCACTGGGTAACTCTGATGGCAGCTGGGCAGGATGCAGGACACGGTTCAGTATTGTTGGAGCTTGTTCCGCCACCACACCTCCAAAATGCTAGCGGCAATTCTGCCACAGCTCTCTCCTCCACCACCTCCTCTTCTTCTTCCTCTATGGCCTCTTCTGCAGATTTGTTCTCTGAACCAGCGGTGCTCCATAAGCGTTCAAGGGGCTACGCAAGCACTCAGGCAAAAAGATGCCATGCGGCACATGAGTTACATAGTTACATAGTAGGTGAGGTTGAAAAAAAGACACAAGGCCATCAAGTCCAACCTATGTGTGTGATTATATGTCAGTATTACATTGTATATATGTTGCGGTCGTTCACGGGCTTATCTAATAGTTTCTTGAAACTATCAATGCCCCCCGCTGAGACCACTGCCTGTGGAAGGGAATTCCACATCCTTGACGCTCCTACAGTAAAGAACCCTCCACGTAGTTTAAGGTTAAACCACTGCTTAGGGGACAGGACCCACACTGGGGCAGAGATTCTGTCCGCTCTGCAGGGGCCGGCTCAGAGTTGGTTGACGCCACTCCAGCTTCAGCCAGGAATGGTTGTATGCGACAATGGCACCAACCTTCTCTCCGCCCTCCGTCAGGGACACTTGACCCATGTTCCATGTTTGGCACACATCCTGAATTTGGTGGTGCAGCGGTTCTTGAGCCGGTACCCAGGCTTACAAGATCTCCTGAGGGAGGCCAGAAAAGTCTGTGGTCACTTCCAGCGGTCATACAATGCCAGTGCTTGGCTGGCTGAAATTCAAAGGGAATGCAACCTGCCCACTAACCGCCTCATTTGTGGCATGTCCACCAGGTGGAAGTCAATGTTGGCAATGCTGCAGCAGCTGTACACACAGCAGAGGGCCATCAATAAGTACCTGTGTGAGTATGGCACCAGGACAGGGTCAGGGGAGCTTGGCTTCTTTTTGCCACGCCAGGGGCTACTGATCAAGGATGCATGCACTGTCCTGTCACCATTTGATGAGGCCACGAGGATGGTGAGCAGCGACAATGCATGCATCAGTGATATTGTCACTCTTGTCTTCCTGTTGGAGTACATGCTTCATGGAATAATGGACAGGGCACTTGAAGCAGAACAGTGTGAGGAAGAGGAGGACTTCCTTACCTCTCAAGGCCCCTTTATCCAGATATTATTCCTGCACTCCCTCCAAACACACAGGAAGAAGAGAAGGAGGAGGAGGAGGATTGTGTCAGCATGGACATGGAGGATAACACTCAGCAGCAGCCTTCAAGGGATGGTTTTCAGTCCCTAGAAACCCAAGGAGTTGTACGTGGCTGGGAGGAGGTTGTTACGGATCATGTGATCCTTAGTGACCCAGACAACTCAGAATTGAATGCCTCTGCAAACTTTTGCAGGCTTTGCAGAATCAGGGAGGCCATGCAGCATAAGGACCCTAGAATTTGTGGTATCAAAGAGAAGGAATCATTACTGGCTGGCAACCCTTCTTGATCCACATTACAAGGGTAAGGTTGCAGAACTCATCCTGCCTTCGCAGAGGGAGCAGAGGGTGAAACATCTTCAGGAGGCCTTGAAGAAAGGTTTGTGCAATGCATTTCCAGACCCCGTGAGGTTACAGTTTTCTGGTGCTGGACAACGTGTTGCTGAGGCTTCTGTCAGGTCACCTGAGGCCAGGTGACAGATGCACACCGTTGGGGTCAGGAGTGCACCCCAAAGGTAGTGGACCCTACGGCTGACTGCTGCCGATGGAAATCTAGGTGGTTACGGAAGGCAGGTCTGCTGGAACACCAACACGGATCCTACAGGGGCTACAGTGTAAGATTCCCCAGGGCATGGAGTCTAAGAGCCAGCAGGTGTTCACCAGAAGCTCTAGATGTGAGGATGGACTGGGCTTCAACTGGCTCCAGGTCGCGACCCCCAGGCTCTCTCAGCTCACGCCCGCAGTAGGCTACAGAAGGACAGAGATAGTAAGGGAATAAGCCAAAGGTCGGGGTCACAAGCAGGCAGGGATAGTCAAGAACAAGCCAAGATTGGTAACTGGAATCAGACATAGAAGACACAGCAAGATGAACACGGAACCTAAACACACAAAGGTTGATCAGCAAGGCAGGCTTGCAGTGCACAGGTTAATATAGAGTTCCCTGATAGGGGCTGGGGTGGAGCCTTGCTTTGAGGAGAGATTAAGTAGCCAGGTGAGAGTGGCTGGCCTCTAAAGGTGAACACATGGAGGAGAGGTAAGCTGACAGACAAAGATTACTGCATAACCATGACAGCTTTGTTTAGTCAGAGGAAGAGCAGTGGAGAAGGTGGCTGGCTGGCCGATGCCTTTAGACTATTTTTCAGTCCTCAGCGCCAAGGTCTGATCGGTTCAAGCAACCATGGCCAGCGTCTGCATTACATGGTGCAGGAATATCTAGGGGCAAGAGCAGACTTGGAGACCTTTCCAACAGAGCATCCACTGGGCTACTGGGTCTTGAGGATGGACCACTGGGCAGAACTTGCTCAATATGCAATTAATCTACTTGCCTGTCCTACATGCAACGTTCTTTCTGAATGGACATTCAGTGCTGCTGCAGGGTTTGTAACGGATCATAGAGTGCGCCTGTTCACAGACTCCCTTGATAGGCTCACATTCATAAAAATGAATCAGTCTTGGATCAGCAGCAGCTATTAAGCACCTGATGCTAATGTAACTGATTGATTTTTCTATGGATGTGGGATCCCTTGAAGACTGCCTATGCTGAGTGACTATCCTATTCCTCCTCAATCTTGATGATGCTAGATTCCAACAATATTTTTGGTTTAGAGCACCATCACCACTGCCTAAGGCCCAATTTTTCTGTCCCTGTTTAACAGGGGCATGTAATTACAATTTCTGATCTAATATTTCACAGTAAGGTCCATTCCTGGACCCAACAAGAGTATCTGTAAGGGGTTACAGTGTTGTGGCACCACCAAAGGCGTAATTTTTCTGCTCCTGTCCCAGCAGCAGAAAAAAAGGACAAGCGTGCCCCACGGCCACCTGCAGAAGATGCACCATGTCCATGACCAGCACTGTGGACACAGAGCCTGCTTGCCCTCTTTTAGTGGCCTGCGAGCATCTGCCTCTCCTTGGTGGCCTTCCAGACATGATGGGGATTTTGTTTTGCAACACCACACTACACTGTATTGTGTACTGTGTACACCACCAGAAAAGTAGTAGCAACTGCACAATGGGTTGCACTGTATTGTGTACACCACCAGAAGTCTAATAGCAACTATGGGTGCACTGTATGTATTGTGTACACCACCAGAAAAGTAGTAGCAACTGCACTATGGGTGCACAGTACTGTGTACACCGATAGAGGTGTAATAACAACTATGGGTGTACTGTATTGTGTACACCACCAGAAAAGTAGTAGCAACTGCACTATGGGTGCACGGTATTGTGTACACCACCAGAAGTCTAATAGCAACTATAGGTGCACTGTATGTATTGTGTACTGTGTACACCACCAGAAAAGTAGTAGCAACTGCACTGTGGGTGCACGGTATTGTGTACACCACCAGAAGTCTAATAGCAACTATAGGTGCACTGTATGTATTGTGTACTGTGTACACCACTAGAAAAGTAGTAGCAATTGCACTATGGGTGCACGGTACTGTGTACACCAACAGAAATGTAATAACAACTATGGGTGTACTGTATTGTGTACACCACCAAAAAAGTAGTAGCAACTGCACTATGGGTGCACGGTATTGTGTACACTACCAGAAGTCTAATAGCAACTATGGGTGCACTGTATGTATTGTGTACTGTGTACACCACCAGAAAAGTAGTAGCAACTGCACTATGGGTGCACAGTATTGTGTACACCACCAGAAGTCTAATAGCAACTCTGGGTGCACTGTATGTATTGTGTTCTGTGTACACCACCAGAGAAGTAGTAGCAACTGCACTAGGGGTGCACGGTACTGTGTACCAGGGGCGGATCCGGGGGGGGGCAACAAGTCAGTTGCTCCCCCCCCCCGGGAAAATATTGCTGACTCTGAGGCTGAGCGTCCCGAGAATTCAGAGCCACAGTCAGGACAACTCACAGCCATTCTCAGCATTAGGAATTACTACCCACACACTCGGGACTGCTCTCTCCGCCCCCTGTGCCTCCCCCAGCAGTTTTCCAGCCTCTCTCCTGCAGGCTGCTGCTTGAGTGGGAGGGAAGGGGATGTGCCTGACCCCCGAGACCACGCCTGCCTGGAAGAGGGAGGTGTGAGCAGCTGAGCAGAGGGAGCCGAGTGACTGTGAACTTCTTGGAGGTAAGCTCAGCTAGCAGTACATTGTGGTTAGTTTACAGGCACCTCTATGCTGAGTCTCCTGAGTTACTGCAGCTTAGCATAGAGGAGCTGTTAGATGACAAATGGGATTGCATCTTTTCATGTGGCACAGTGAGAAATTGAGCTCATTAAAGCATTGTTGCTGTGTGCCCTCCTGATCCCCCAATGTGTGTGCCCTCCTGATCCCCCCAGTGTGTGCCTTCCTGATCCCCCCCAGTGTGTGCCCTCCTGATCCCCCCAGTGTGCCCTCCTGATCCCCCCCAGTGTGTGCCCTCCTGATCCCCCTCAGTGTGTGCCCTCCTGATCCCCCCAGTGTGTGCCCCCCTGATCCCCCCAGTGTGTGCCCTCCTGATCCTCCCAGTGTGTGCCCTCCTGATCCCCCCGTGTGTGCCCTCCTGATCCCCCAATGTGTATGCCCTCCTGATTCCCCAATGTGTGTGCCTTCCTGATCCCCCCAGTGTGTGCCCTCCTGATCGCCCCAGTGTCTGCCCTCCTGATTCCCCCCCAGTGTGTGCCCTCCTGATCCCCCAATGTGTGTGCCCTCCTGATCCCCCCGGTGTGTGCCCTCCTGATCCCCCCAATGTGTGTGCCCTCCCGATCCCCCAATGTGTGTGCCCTCCTGATCCCCCAATGTGCGTGCCCTCCTAATCTCCCCCAGTGTGTGCCCTCCTGATCCCCTGATGTGTGTGCCCTCATGATCCCCCAGTGTGTGCCCTCCTGATCCCCCGTGTGTGCCCTCCTGATCCCCCCCAGTGTGTGCCCTCCTGATCCCCCCCAGTGTGTGCGCTCCTCATCCCCCTCAGTGTGTGCCCTCCTGATCCCCCCCCCAGTGTGTGCCCTCCTGATCCCCCCAATGTGTGTGCCCTTCTGATTCCCTCAGTGTGTGCCCTCCTGATCCCCTCAGTGTGTGCCCTCCTGATCTCCCCAGTGTGTGCCCTCCTGATCCCCCCCAGTGTGTGCCCTCCTGATCCCACAATGTGTGTGCCCTCCTGACCCCATACTGTGCTCTCCTGACCCCCCTGATGTGCTCTCCTGACCTCCCTGGTGTATGCTCTCCTGACCTCCCTGGTGTGTGCCCTCCTGACCTCCCTGGGGTGTGCCCTCCTGACCCCGTACTGTGCTCTCCTGACCTCCCTGGGGTGTGCCCTCCTGACCCCGTACTGTGCTCTCCTGACCTCCCTGGTGTGTGCCCTCCTGACCCCGTAATGTGCTCTCTTGACCTCCCCAGTGTGTGCCCTCCTGACCCCGTACTGTGCTCTCCTGACCTCGCTGGTGTGTGCCCTCCTGACCCCGTACTGTGCTCTCCTGACCTCCCTATTGTCTGCTCTCCTGACCCCATCCTGTGCTCTCCTTACCTCCCCGGTGTGTGCCCTCCTGACCCCATACTGTGCTCTCCTGACCCCCCTGGTGTGCTCTCCTGACCTCCCTGGTGTGTGATCTAATGACCTCCCTGGTGTGTGCCCTCCTGACCTCCCTGGTGTGTCCTCCTGACCCTGTACTGTGCTCTCCTGACCTCCCCAGTGTGTGCCCTCCTGACCCCGTACTGTGCTGTCCTGACCTCCCGAGTGTATGCCCTCCTGACCCCATACTGTGCTCTCCTGACCTCCCTAGTGTGTGCTCTCCTGACCCCATCCTATGCTCTCCTTACCTCCCCGGTGTGTGCCCTCCTGACCCCATATTGTGCTCTCCTGACCCCCTGGTGTGCTCTCCTGACCTCCCTGGTATGTGATCTACTGACCTCCCTGGTGTGTGCCCTCCTGACCCTGTACTGTGCTCTCCTGACCTCCCCAGTGTGTGCCCTCCTGACCCCGTACTGTGCTGTCCTGACCTCTTGCCGGTGTGTGCCCTCCTGACCCCATACTGTGCCCTCCTGACCTCCCTTGTGTGTGCCATCCTGACCTCCCTGTTGTGTGCTCTCCTAACCTCCCTGGTGTGTGCTCTGCTGACCCCCCCCAGTTCTGTAAGCAACACCTTATTTTCTGGCAGTGCCCCTCCCGAGACTAGACTCTGGATCTGCCCTTGCTGTGTACACCGCCTGAAGTATATTAGAAACAGTACACCAGGAATGGCTTGCAGTGAGATATAGCTAAACTGTATGCAATATATATATATATATATATATATATATACAAGACTATCTGTATATATATATACGAGACTAACTGTATATATATATATTAACTACACTGCAGCTAACTGAATCACCTGCCTGCCAGAAGTATATTAGAAACAGTACACCAGGAACGGCCTGCAGTGAGATATAGCTAAACTGTATGCAGTGGATATATATATATATATATATATATATATATATATATATATATATATACAAGACTATCTGTATATATATATATATATATATATATATATATATATATATATATATATATATGTATATATATATATATATATATATATATATATATATATACATATATATTAAATACACTGCAGCTAACTGAATAAACTGCCTGCCAGAAGTACAGTTGTGCTCATAAGTTTACATACTCTGGCAGAATTTATTCGCTGAGCTGATTTCTTGGCCATTTTTCAAAGACTATGAATGATAACACAAAAACTTTTCTTTCACTTATGGTTAGTGTTTGGCTGAAGCCATTTATTATCAGTTAACTGTGTTTACTCTTTTTAAATCAATTTTTGAAATACCGGGTGAATCTTCAAATTTGCCAGCAGGTTGAGCTCAAAGGCAACAGCATTAATCCTCTTCTTTACTGAGAATGGGCCAATATACCTTGGTCCAAGTTTTTTAGAGGGACAGGCCAACTTTAGGTTCATGGTGGAAAGCCATACCTTATCTCCTGGTTTAAGGTCCAGGTTACCCCTTCTCCTGTCATAGAGCCTCTTATTATTTTCCTGGGACTTGGTGATGGTTTCTTGTAGGAGTTGGTTGTTGGACCTCCAGAACTCTAAATGATCTTGTACTGCCGGAACTGAAGATTCCTGGGGAACATCAGGCAAAAAAAGATGGGTGAAACCCATAGTTTGCAAAAAAAGGAGTTTGTTTGATTGCAGAGTGTATAGAGTTATTGTATGCAAACTCTGCTAATGGCAACAGAGAGACCCAGTCGTCTTCTGCAAATAAAGAAAAGCAACGCAAATACTGCTCCAGGGTCTGGTTTGTCCTCTCTGTTTGACCGTTAGTCTGTGGATGGTATGCAGATGACAAACAAGTGTTTAATGCCCAAAGCTTCACATAAGGATTTCCAAAATCGGGAAGTGAATTGTACCCCACCGTCAGAAGTAATGTTAGCAGGAATACCGTGAAAGCGTACAACTTCCATGATAAAAGAAGAGGCAGTCTCTGCAGCAGAAGGGGTGCCTTTCAGGGGCAAAAAGTGGGCCATTTTGGACAATTGATCCACAATCACAAAAATGGTGGTGAAGCCTTCTGATGGGGGTAGTTCAACAATAAAGTCCATGGCAATCATGGTCCATAATTTATCAGGGACAGGAAGGGGTTCCAATAGACCCCAATTTTTGGCTCTATCAGTCTTGTTCCGAAGACACGTTGTGCAGGACTTAATATAGTCCCTGCAATCTTGCACCAGGTTTGGCCACCAGAAGGAGTGAAGGACCAGATTTGATGTCTTATGTGCTCCGAAATGACCTGCCAGGGGATGGTCGTGACACATGTAAAGCACTGCTGACCGTAACTGCCCAGGAACGAAAATCTGTTCGCATGAAAGTAGGGACCTGCTTTCAGCTGAAGGTGGAGTTCTTGAGGTGGAGAATGGTTCTGAGCTGCTGACTTAATTTGAGGAATGAGGTCCATCTGTAACAGAAGAACATTTTTAGCTGGTAGAATGGTATCGGGCTCAAAGGGAACCTCAGTGTCTTGGAACATACGAGAAAGGGCGTCAGGCTTCCCATTCTTGGATGCAGGCTGATAGGTAATATGGAAGCAGAACCTTGCAAAAAAGAGGGCCCATCTGGCCTGGTGGGGTCTTAATCTCTTGGCTGCTTTTAAATATTCAAGGTTCTTGTGGTCGGTGAACACAAGAATGGGATGTGCTGCTCCTTCAAGAAGATAACACCATTCTTCCAAGGCAGATTTGATAGCCAGTAACTCATGATCACCTACGTCATAGTTCCTTTCTGAGGCACTTTGTTTTCTGGAAAAGAAGGCGACAGGGTGGAGTAAGGATTTTATCCCTTGTCGCTGAGACAGTATGGCTCCCACAGCAATCTCGGAGGCATCAACCTCGAGAACATAAGGCAAAGTAGGGTCAGGGTGTCTCAAAATGGGTGCAGATGTGAAAAGGCCCTTTAATCTCTCAAAAGCAGCTTGGGCTTCTACAGCCCATGTGAAAGTTGTGCATGATCTGGTTAATTGTGTAATAGGGGATATGATACCTGAGAAGTTCTTGATAAACTTCCTGTAGAAATTAGAAAATCCCACGAATCGCTGCACAGACTTTTTATCAGTGGGAGCCGGCCAGTCGAGTACTGCAGATACTTTCTGTGGGTCCATGGCAATCCCATCTGCGGAAATAATGAGGTCCAGGAACTGGATAGTAAGTCTCTCGAACTCACACTTTTGAGTTTTGGCATAAAGTTGATGTTTCCTTAGTCTGTCTAATACCTTTTTAACATGGACTCGTGATTCAAGGGAGGAGGAGAGGATTAGTATGTCATCCAGGTAGACAATAGTAAATACATCAAGGAAGTCCCGAAAAACATCATTCACAAATTGCTGGAAGGTAGCTGGTGCGTTACAGAGTCCGAAGGGCATCACTAAATATTCAAAGTGCCCAAAACGAGACCTAAAGGCCGTCTTCCATTCATGTCCTTCCTTAATTCTGATCAGGTTATATGCTCCTCTTAGATCCAATTTAGAGAAAACACGTGCTTCTCGCAGTCCCTGAAACAGTTCAGGGATGAGTGGCAGGGGGGTATCGATTTTTAATCGTTACTTTATTTAAGTCCCAGTAATCAACACAAGGCCAGAGTGTGTGATCCTTTTTTTCAACAAAGAAAATTCCCGCTCCAGCGGGGGAAAAGGAAGGCCGGATAAAGCCCTTATCAAGGTTTTCCTTAATGTACTTCCAGTTCAAGCTCAGAGAGAGGAAAGATTCTGCCAGAGGGAATTTCAGCGCCCGGCAAAAGTTCAATAGGGCAGTCATATGGTCTGTGAGGGGGGAGAGTGTCAGCATTCTTGTTGAAAACATCCAGGTATTCATGATAAACGGATGGCACAAGTTTAACACTCTCAGAATCTGCACTGATGCAGAGGAGTGGCTCTCCGGAACTGGGTATAAGAGGGAAGCAGTACTCCTTGCAATAGTCAGAGGGAAAATACACTTCTCCCGATGACCATTTGATGAGAGGATTATGCGCCCTCAGCCAGGGTTGCCCAAGAATAACAGGAAAAAGTGGGGATGTGATGACATCAAGACAAAGGAGCTCCCGATGACCAGAAGTGGTAGAACAGGGAATAGGAACAGTCTCTAGCGTAACAGGTCCAGATTTAATGCCCGTACCATCAGCTAGGTGAACCGAGAAGCTGTTTTTCTTGGTACATAAAGGTAGTTCATGCATAGTTGCAAAAGAAGAGTCCACAAAACCGCTACAGGCCCCTGAGTCCACGATGGCAGAAACTATGAGAGTCTTTCCTGCATACCAGAGAGAGATTGGCAGCAAGGTGTGGTTCTGCCCAGGGTTTAGAGAAGCACCCGTATGAGGTGGAGAAGATGATCTCCTAAGGTGTCTTCGGGGACAAAATTGCAGAAAATGTCCTTCATCACCACAGTAAAGGCAGAGTTTGAACTGGAGACGACGAGATTGCTCCTGTTTGGACAGAGGAGGTCTCAGGAAGCTGGTGTGTGCGACCCTCTTAACATTGGCTGTGTCTTTAAGCATAGTTGCAGAGGAAAGAGGTAACTGGGCCTTGGGCTGTGCAGGTAACAAATGAAGGTTTCCGGACTCTCTTTCACGCAGGTGGCGATCAATCAGAATGCAGAGATAAATCAAGTCATCCAAGGAGGTGGATGCATCCACCCTGGCCAGTTCATCCTTGGTAGCCTCTGACAGGCCGAGACGAAACTGAAAATGTAGTGCAGCACTATTCCATTTGGTATCAGCGCTCCATAATCGGAAGTCCGAAACATAATCCTCCACAGGCCTGGGGCCCTGTTGCAGATGACTTAAGGTGGTTTCAGCAGTCTGTTGACGGAATGGATCAGTATACAGTTGGGCCATAGCGGCAAAAAAGGAACTTGCAGAAGCCAAGACAGGATCACGTTGCTCCCGGAGTTGGTAAGCCCAGGCCTGGGGTTCTCCCAGCAGCAAGGAGATGAGGAAGCCTACCTTCACTTCTTCAGTAGAAAAGGTGCGGGGTAGTAGGGAAAAATAAAGCTCACAGGCATTCTGAAAAGTTCTGAATCCTTTACGGTCGTCAGAGAAGCGCTCGGGTAAAGGTACTCTAGGCTCAGGAGGGTAAGAAAGTCCCACATGGTTACAAGTTGTGATTCGTGCAGCAGAATCCATGACTCTTGTAGACTCGGAGGTGGAGACCGGACTGGATATTGACTGTAGATGGTCGTGGAGTTGAACAAAGTCCTTATGCAACCCTTGTACCGCATGAGAAAGTACGGTAACAGTCCGGCAGAGGGTTGACAGAAGAGAGACCTCCCTTTCAGACTCCATTACTGGCTGACTGGTACTGTCACGTACCTGGTTGGAGACTGAATTGACGAGGTCGGCCTCTCTTGTATCTCCAGTCCAGGTCCCGCTGGAAGTGGAACAGCGGGAGCCGAGGACCAGGAGGGACACGAGTGCCTGCAGCTGCGGACCTGGAGACTTATGGCTGAGGATGCGATCTTGGATGAACAGAGAAACTGTCAGATCAGGATAAGCGGTGCTTCAGCAAGGATCAGCTGGGCTTAAGGAGGCACTCCGCAGGAACTGTGGGGCTGGAACGTTAGGTGATGTAAAGTCCATGGAATACTTGCAGCAGGAATTCGCAGCAGGTTGCAGGACTGTGATTGCAGGCACTTGCAGGATAACAAGGAGAAATGCCAAAGGCAGGAGCAGAGTCTCAAGGGTAGCCAGGTTCGGTAACAGGTGGGCAGCGGGGTACAAGGCAGCAGGCAGAAGCGAAGTCACATGGATAGCCGGGTCTGGTAACAGGCGAGCAGTGCAGTGCAAGGCAGAAGGCATAAACAGAGTCCAATAGGAAGCCAGGATCAGAAACCGGTAGTCAGAGCAGAAACAGGATCCAGAAGCAGGGTCAAGGCAAGCCAGGTTGATCAACAGGTAACAAGCAGGTAGTAGCAGGGTTCAGGTATCAGGGTACAGCTGAAGACCAGTCAGCACTGGTCTGAGGGCAGAGCACTTCTTTAAATAGGCCGGCTGGCACCAACTGGCGCTATGGGCGCGCTCCTGCGCGTGCACACCGTCCGTCGCGCATGCGCATTGTTGCGCACAGGCATGTGCGCACCGAATGGGACCTAATAGTTCTCTTACAGCTAAACTGTATGCAGTGGATATATATATATATAAATATATATATATATATATATATATATACGAGACTATCTGTATATATATATATATATATATATATATATATATATATATATATATATGTATATATATATATATATATATATATATATATATTAAATACACTGCAGCTAACTGAATAATCTGCCTACCAGGAGTATATTAGAAAGAGTACACCAGGAATGGCCTGCAGTGAGATATAGCTAAACTGTATGCAGTGGATATATATATATATTTATATATATAAGACTATCTGTGTATATATATATATATATATATATATATATATATATATATATTAAATACACTGCAGCTAACTGAATCGCCTGCCTGCCTGAAGTATATTAGAAACAGTACACCAGGAACGGACTGCAGTCAGATCTAGCTAAACTGGATACAGTGCATATATATGTATATATATATATATATATTAAATACACTGCAGCTATCTGAATAATCTGCCTGCCTGCTCAATCTAAATGACACTTTCTCTCCGTCCACACCAACGACACACTACACTAGGCCGACGTGCAGAAGACCTTATATAGTGTGGGGCGTGGACTTAGTCCCCCTGAGCCATGATTGGCAAAAGGCACCCTGCCTTTGGCCAATTATGGCTCTCTTAGCCGAGGGCGCTGTGATTAGCCAAAGCATGCAGGTCATGGTGCATGCTCTGGCCAATCATCATACAGCAATGCACTGCGCGCCCGCAGTGCATTATGGGCTGTTACACGCAGCTCAAATTTGGCGCGAACGGCCCATAATGTTTGGTTTTCGACGAACAGGCCAACAGCCAATGTTTGACCCGAACAGAAAGCTCATTCCTAGTTGCAGCTATTCTTTCTTCTATTTTTTCTGCTACCTGTTGTCTTCACTTTGAATATTAATATTGGTAGCACTGTCTAGTGCTTCTATATATATATTTTTGGTTTAGGGTTCATCCACAGATTGTGAGTGGCACACATAGCAGTGCATACGTTTTTATATACATTATGTTTTTTATATAGATGTATTTTTAAATTTGTATCAATAAAGAATTTGTATAAAATCTACATTTACTCATAGGTAAACAGAGTAAACGTAGTCAAAACATAGCCAGAGTTCAGAAACCGGAATGGATAGTCAGACAAGCCAAAACATCAGGGAGCCAGAAGGAATGTCAGCCAAGCAAGTCTTTAACGGGAACACAGGAAAGCATCTCTAGAGATGTGACCAAGGTGAAGGCAGAGATCATCTGGACAGGATGGCTTAAGTAGGCAGGACCGACGAGCAGGATCATCAACAGGTGAGTCACTGTGGAGGGGTAGGAGCTGGCAATTAGCCGACACCTGAGCGGCCAGCTCAGAGAAGGAAGGGCTGGGCCCAGCCCTAACACCATGACCTTGTGAACCTTCCAACCCATCTGACACTCTGGGTTCAGACATCATTGCAATACTTTTAAGTAATAAGACAACACTCAATGCGTTTATGTACTATAACGTTTACTGGAATACTTCAGTTAAGGTCTGGTTGTACAAAGAGGTAATGGTTCAACTGAGTTTGGGAAGGCAGCACAAGCTCAGTTGAATGACTACTTAAGAAACTTCAGTTGAGACTGAAGGCAACAACAGAATATTATATACACCTGTGTACAGTAGAATACCACTTGGACATAACCTGAAAGGATTTTCTCTCACCTCCTGTTTGGCTATGAGGCAGGAAATGAAGGGAAATCTCTGCACTGGGACAGGGATGGCAAAACTCACAGGGGCTATAACCCTCCCTTACTCTATCCAAAATGAAAAAAAAGTGTTGACTATAGTTCTGCTTTAAGCCCAAATTTCTGTTAAATTTATGGAGAGGACTAAGAGGCTATAACCATGCCAGTGGTGCAGCAGAAAACATATAGCACAGTGATGAAGGTATGTGGTCCAGGCATTGAGCAAAGGAAGGATTGGGGCAGGAACAAATAAATCCATCTGTTATTTTTTCTCATCAGCAATCAACACAAATAAAATTAAGATTCCTTAATATGTACAGGTGACACAAGCAAAGGATTGCAGGAGAGTAATACTACCTACCTGCAGGCAGCGCTAGATCCCTTTTCGGTCAGGTAGAATGCTGTGGACCGGGTGGTAGGCCGCGACTTCACTCTCCCTGCATGGAGAGTTCCTTCAAATACAAGGCCCCAGAGGAAGAGAGCGCAAAGAGGGTCTCTGGCTTCCTTTATACTTCTTCCCAGCAATCTCCCTGGTGGTAGCAAATATCCCTGGGATATGTAGTCCGGATGCGTAGTCATGCAGGGGAGCAGCCATCTGTTGGAACTACCAATCCCACAATACCTTTGGTTGGGCTAACAAATATGATGTCAGTCTGATAACGCTGGGCACTAGAGTAATAATATGGTATAAGATAGGACAGGGAATAGCTGTTCATGGCAGTTATAGTCCATATTGCTACATATATAGATGTATTTTAAATTTGCATTAATAAAGAATTTGTATACATTTTAAATGGTACCGTATCTACATTAATTGCAGACACCTTAAAAATCCTCTTTTCTTCCCATTGTCTCCCTTTGTGAAGAATAATGAGGACCTTTTCTCTTTAAAAGGACTATTACATAATTTCTCTAAGCTTCTGCAGACAGAGCAATTGGCTGTCAATCAAAGAGCTGTGGGTACAATGGCACTCTCAGCCTCACCCTGCTCAGAGGCTTTCCAGCTCAGGGGACAACACTCTAAATACCAGCAGATCAAGAGGGATTGTCAGAGGTCAGTTAACTCCAAAATGAACTTTTCATTTAATCATACAATAGGTGTTTTAACAGAAACACTCTGTTCACAGTGACTGCTGTAACAATTTTGAACTTTAGGAAATGTCTGTGACAGTCACTGACAGACAGAGAGGAAGTTGACAGAGTTTAAAATATAGTAACATTCTTCAAAGAGGCAAGGATTCTTTAAAGCGGAACGACACTGCATCTGAGCACCACAAACCAAAACACTATTTAATTAATTTTTTTATTATTTAAAGCAAACTCACCCATCTATTCATATCTCCATGACTTATTTTGCTTAGAAATCACTTTGAAAAACACCACCTGACATTTCTGGCCATGGCCATCTTGACTAAGGGCAGATGATTTATATAGCATTTAATCCTGGTGTCAATCTGCCCTTAGCTCAGACAGGAGGGTGTGCTTAGCTGAGAAAACCCCTCCCCCCATCCTGAAGACTACTGGGATGTCTGACATCATTTGCCTAGGCATGGAAAAAAGGAAGTAACTGAAGAAATGTAGAAAAAAAAGTTTAAAACAGGCAAATATGATCCATTCACTAATGCTAGCAGCAAAATGATTAAAAATAGTAAATGTTAATTGAGAGAGTGAAGTTCCGTTTAAAGCTCTTATTTTCTTATTTAGAGCATTTAGAGAATCAGCTTAACTATTTTTAATATTGTTTCAAAAAGAAAAAAAAAGAAAAAAGGTGAAGAAAATATTTACAGCAGGGTTTCTCAACCAGGGTCCCATTGAACCATAAGATTCCTCCAGAGGTTGCTAGGCGTTCCTTGAGCAATCAGCAATTTCTGCCTCTCAGATAAGTTCCCACTGACACCACTGATATTTTTAGTTATCTACAGTATATTGAGTAATTCTTCCCAAAGACCATAGTTGTAAGGAGCATTCTTCCCTATGACCATCACATTAATTTATCATAAGTTGTAGATAAAGTAATTTTTAGCAGGGGTTCCCTGAGACCAGAAAGTGGTTTCAAGGGTAAAGAAAGGCTGATTTAGAGAAATTATTTTTCAAAATACAGATTAAGCAAAAATAAAGTAAATGGGTTTAAAAAAGGAAAAATATTTAAAGGGTAACTCCATGTTTGTGGGGGAAAAAAATAGCAAATAAAGAAAAAGTAATATAGCATGTACAATTGCGACACAAGTCAAATTGTAATTGAACGTTATTAAAAATGACCTTTTCTTTTCAATCTGCAGCACTTTAATTTTCTGAAAATGCAATGTAAACAGGGCTCTCTTGTGCCTGGTGGCTTGAATGTGAAGTGGGACATCAACTGTTTTATTAATAACAGTTGATGTCCCCTCTATTCCACACTGGTCGTTAATGTTCATTTTATATCACCCCTTTCCTATCCAATTTTGATACATTAAGTACTTTTTTATAGTATTTAAAAATATATATTTAATTTAATTTATATTTACATTTTTGGTGTTGCGCTTGGATATAGGTTTAATATTTAATATACGATCTGAATATATATATATATACACGTATATCTTTATATGAATTTATGTGTAATTTTTTATTTTTTATTTTGTTTTTGAACTGATTACCGGTACATTTTTAAATATTTTATATTGTTGAATAGTGTAATGTCTATTGGCAATACAAGCCTTTGTAATTATTCACATGGGTTTTTAATCTTTCACCTTTCCACAAGATGGTGGTGTGCGCTCCCATTGCCATAGGATTGTGGTCTTGTTTAAGGCTTTGTCCTCCCGGGATGATGGACACATAGTTCTACCAATGGCTGCATAGATTACCTGTTCATTTTATCTGTGATGGGCCATGTTTGAACTTACAAAGAGAGCCTTTGGGTCATTTTGATTGACCAATGGCAGCGCTCTTTTGTCTTGTCAATGGAGTATTTATAGCGTGGACGCAGGCATGTGGGCTGTGACAGACCTAGCTGGGAAAGAGACTTTTGGAGGGGACTGTATGCTAGTCTCTTGCCGATCGATCGGGGGCCCTTGCATTTGGGGGAACGGTGCTCTTTGTGAGCTGTATGCCTGGGGACCCTTGAGGTGGTATTACTGTGGATTTGGGTCCTGGTCCCCCAGGACACACAGACTCTGGGGACCCTGGATTTGCCATATTGGAATAGTGGCTGATTCATAATGCTGGGACAGATACTGTTAGGAGATGCTGATGTAAATTCCAACACCTGTCTGTCTATTGTCTGCTAAAATGTGTATTGTAAATAAGTCTACTATGGGATCTAAGAGTCATTAGCTCCCCATTGTTATTTGTGTTAATTAACTCTGCTATTGTGTGAAGAAGAGTCTATGTTGATTGTGATAATGTTGATTGGATTTTCTGAACTACAAGACGGCCAGTCTGGCCTAACAGTCATGTCTGAGTCATCTAGGCTGTCTAAAGGGATTAGTTAATTAGCTCATGTTAATTAGGTTAATTAGGTTACAGCTGTATTGTTAGAGTAATATGAGCAGGAGGTCTGCACCTCCACTTTTAGGGTATAAAAGCCTGTATTTTGCAATAAAAGAGAGTCCTGTTTGAACTTACATACAGCCTGCCTGGTGTTTGTTCTGAGCTATCACAACTGGGTTAGAACGGCACATAGCTGTAGTTCTAATTCCGGAAAATTGGATGACGGAACCATCAGACGTTGCAATCTGATTCAATAGCTGCAGAGGAGTGTCGGGAGAGTGGAACCGAGCGAGCAAGGGGCTGGTTACATGGGCATACCCCTGATGACCTCACATATGACAAAACGATCGTTGGGATGCTACGCACACACGCTCTGCACATGCGCAATCGCTTTTATGGACCTGTAACTTGTAATGAATTGCTTTTGGCTTGTTTTACTCTGGGGATCTACTCCAAGTTTGAAACCTGTGTATGCAGCACTGAAGCATTGCCAAAAAAACTGTTTAAAGAGACAATATTATACTATCTGGAGTCTCTTGTTTCTTTGCATATATAAACATCCTGTTGCTGAGGCTGTCTGAACTTCATGCATTTAATCAACGCCCAGTGCACACAGAGGCTTCTGGTGGGACACGATTGGACACCTCTTCAGTGGATCTTTGATCCAACAAAGCGCTTTGTGACCTCCCTGAGTAAGGGTGGTCGCAGGCTTTCTGGTATGGTGATGGATATCACACTGCCAAGTACCTGATCAACGCTCTACATCTATATGGGATCTCCTGAATATCAGCTACTGAATATCAGTTATATATGAACTTTTGGTTTGATTATTTTTTAATTTTACATTTGTATTGTCACTCATTATTGCACATTGGTCACAGCTGTTATTGCACATTTGCACTTTATAGTTCATTACAGGCTTAATATGGATTGTGTTATTTACATGAACTCCTTTTTTTCTTTTCACCACTTTTTTTCACAGTTGAATTGATACTGCATATCAGTCATAGTTGGCACTACATATTGTTTCATTGCACGTATGCACTTTATTGTTTATCACATGCTATACGCATTGTGTCATCATGAATTGTTCAGTTTAATTTTAGTACTGCACTTTATATTTTGAAATGCATTATGGCTACCTGGAGGTGTTCTGTACACAAAATGTGTACAGATTGCCCCCCAGAAACATAATTTCCTGCTTGTCTGATTGGCTCACTGATATTCCCAGAAGTTTGGACTAAGATATCAGTCACATTTCTGGCATTCCCTGCTACAAAAATGTTATTTTTGGTGAAATACTTCCAATAGGAAATCATGTCTAAAGGGATGCAGGCCCAGCAGCTTTCCTCTATTAGTGCCCTGCAGGTGCACAGTTGATTGATAATTATTAAACCACTCCCATTAGACTCACTTTCCCACATGGACACAGACAAACACACAGGGATTTCTTCAGAATAACAAAAGGTAGGATTCTGCAACAAAGTTTTTTTTTAAATCCTTGTAATGTACATAGATCATCCAAAGGGGAATGTTTTTTTCACAACAAAAGCAGAGTTACGCTTTAAAAGGATTCTAAAGGATTGTTTTTTTTTCTAAAACAAAAAAAAGATGTTATACTTGTAAGGGGAATTCTGATTAACTAGATATTGGCACCTAACTGTACCAGCCCCCACCCCACTTCTTAAGATAGGACAGTAACCCACTTGCTGGTAGACGAATCCCTTCACCCTATTGTGAAAAAATCCTGGTCATAGACTTGCTCATGATATCCCTGCAGACCCAATATTTGACTAAAAGAATGTCCACAAAAAGAATATATTTTTCCAACACTTTACTGTAGGCCGTGACATCTAACATCACTTTGACATACTGTCAAAATTCTCCATTACGGAACGCTATACACAGAAACAGACATTCTGTAGCAGTCATTTGGGCTCGGAATGCCAGGACATAAACTCATAAGCCACCTTCCCTTTAAATTTAAACCTCCTCTCTCCTTGGGAGCACCACAATGTTGGCACCAATCTCCCTGTGGGCTGTGGGGGCTAAAGGATAAGGTCACCTTTATGGAAAAATAATAAATACACATATTTTTGCAGAAAAAATGTGCATTTAATATTTTTTTCCAGCAGGAGCCTGGAAATCTTTGCGCCTCGCTATCAGTAGATCATGGGTGTAATGTTGGCTCCTGCACCCAAAAGTGGAACTTTGACTTAATTGTCCCCCCCCGATACCATTCCCCACTTCCGAGAGACTGGGTCGCAGCCCGGTCTCCTGGAAGTTCGGCCCCCTCCTCCTTCCTCCGCTGCCAGACCAATTAAAAAAAGCACTTTGCTCGTGCAAGGTAGGGAGCCGGCTGTGAAGCTGAAAGGCTTCACTTCCGTTTACCCTTACCAGGAATGACGGCGTCTGCACCCAACGGCCGATCCGAAGATCGGCTGGGGTGCCGACATCGCAGACTTCCTGGACAGGTAAGTGTCCATTTAATAAAAAGTCAACAGCTGCAGAATTTGTAGCTGCTGACTTTAAATTTTTCGTGCAAAAAGGGCCCAACAGGAGTCCTGGTAGAATTGTGTACATATACTCTTGCTTGTATAGTTATTAATAAAGATAACTTCAGATAAATATTGCTGCAAAGTCCAATTGCAAGGGCCCCTGAAGACGATTGTGTCTTGATGCCGAAGATCTGTAGACAAGATCTGCAATGATTGTCCAACCAGCCTGGAATGTAGCTTCTCACCAGCAGGCTCTGCCCATCCAAAAGCTCAACCCCTGCTGCTATGCCTGTTATTATTTCTAACAGATGCATGAATCTGCTGCAAGCACTGACCTTTGTAGAGTGAAGGCATGACAGGATTCTAAAGAGTGTCTACATCGCTCTTCATGAATTTCAGGGATTACATATTCAGCTTGAAATTCTAAAGCACGCGTCATCAGCCATGCCTACTTCATTTCTGATGCATTGCAGAACACAGACCCTATATTATTTCCTCACTCCCTCCATAACCCCTCCATGTACAAGGAGCACCAGACGTTGTTAGCTCACAAGAATTCTGGCAAAATCAACAGGTATTTTTTGCACTTATCAAACAGATATAGCAAAAAAAAATTCATTAGAATATTTAGCAGACCAAAGGGTAATAAGTCAAATTATACCGATCAGCTGCTGCAGCAGTTGATAAATAAAAATCTTTCAGTATATCCCTTTGAGAGAAGTTGTTTAAATGATCAACTTCCATTGAACTGCTTTGAGCTGCTTTCAACAGGGTTTACACTTACACTTTTATAGCTGCCCCATATCCTGTTCACTCTGCCTGTGTAATCTGAAGGATTCTAAATTGAACTGGGAATACAAAATTATACATCCCTGTTTGGAGATGAAGAGAAAGGCAGAAATTCTGTAGTTTATCAGAAGACAACAGGGCAGGTCTGCTGTCATTTCATGTGATTTAAGTTCAGAAATGGCACTATTTTGTCAGTCCCAATAAGAAATAAGGAGCTGAGTGCATTTCTGTCAGGATTAACAGGTATTCTTTTGTGCTTGCAGGGTCTGTAAAAGGATAAAACATGGGGCAATATGCATGCATTGCACATATATATTGCATTTACTTGTTTTAAATACATTTTGCTCTGACATACACTTTATGTAGTGAGTTGGTGAAGACAAGAGTGTTGTGATGGATGTTATTCTGAAGATCTATTTCAGAGAAGTGCTTGTTGTCATGTTATCTGTGTTACTGCTAAGTGCATGACCCAGAAAGTAATTCTATGCTGAAGTGGCAATAAAAATGTGAACTGCAAAAAAGTATCTTTGGCGTTTTATACTCTAGTTAGGGTTACATACATTCTTATGTATGTAACCCTAACTAGTATATTCTAGTTAGGGTTACGTACATTTTTCTTTTGCACGGCATGATGCTAGCTGTAATGGACCACTTTTTCCTCATTCAACATTCCCAGCTATTTAGTGTGTCTTTTGTGACTTTTAATGTGTCCCTTTCACATTAAACAGAAAACACTTCTGAGCCTTATACCAAAACTGCAACATCTGGCAGCAGCACATGATGTACAGAAAGAACTAATGCATTCCAGATGATCTGCCAAAGTAAGTTAACATATTCTTCAACAGTTCATCATAAACATTCAGTTAATTCAGACACGGGGGGGGGGGCTTATTTATTATGCAGTGTAAACAGCAATACTAGATAGTTAAGGAGTAGCTACAAAAAGAGGTAAGAAAGAAGCTGCTTGTCAAGAAAAGTGATTGTAAGGCTTTTTTTTTTTTTTTCATTGAAATAACAAACATATTATATGTACCTGCTGTCAGGAACCATGAATCAGAGGGAGACAGAAAATGTAGTAAAAATCATATAGTGGTAAAAATGGTACATATAGTAAACATAGTCAAAACATAGCCAGGGTTTGGTAATCAAAAGCAGGTAGTCAGTGCAAGCTAGTAAATCAGGAAGCCAGAGATCAGCGTATTCGAAGACAGCAAACAGGATCAGGAACCAGAAGGGACGTCAGCCAGGAAGTCTTTAAAAGGAACAAAACAGAGAATCTTCAGATATGTTGACCAAGGCAAAGGCATGGGAGAAATGAACCAATGAACCAGGCAGTTTAAATAGCCAAAAGGGGCTGGCTGATGAGCAGGAAATCATCACCAGGTGAAGCACTGTGGAACGATGAGTGCTGGCAATTAACCAACAGCTGAGCACTGAGAAGAAAGGGCTGAGCCCAGCCCTGACAGTACCCCCTCCTCAATGAACCCCTTCCCCTCGGAGGGCCACCAGGTCTGAGGGGAAAACATTTATGGAAAGCACGAAGGAGGACAGGAGCATGTACGTCCGAGGATACCCAAGTGCACTCCTTCAGACCTTACCCTTTCCAATGAACCAGGTACTATATGCGCCCAAGGAACCTACAGGAGTCAATGATTGATTGTATCTCATACTCCTCATGGTTCTCAACCTGAACCGGGTGAGGACGTGGTACCGAGGTGGTGAAACGGTTGCACACAAAAGTTTTTAATAAGGAGACATGAAATACATTCGAAATACGCATGTTAGAAGGAAGGTCTAAGGAAGGTCTAATGCGTAAGCCACTATGTTGATCTTACGGAGAATACGGAAAGGCCCAATAAACCATGGTGCCAGTTTGAGTGATGGAACATGGAGTCGGAGGTTGCAAGATGACAGCCAGACCCTCTCCCCAACCTGGTAGGAAGGCGCAGGTAGGCGTCTGCATGGAGTCTGTACCTATCACTGGCACGTTGCAAGGATTCTTGGACCTATACCTAATTGGAATGAAGACCACAGAGATGCTCCACTAACGCAGGAGACAATCGGGAAGCTGTATTGACGGCACTATTGTGCGCAAACTCCACCCAAGGTGAGAGATCTGACCAGTTGTTATGGTGGTCACAAATATAGCAGCGTAGAAACTGCTCCAAGGCTTGGTTGGCTCGTTCTGCTGCCCCATTGGACTGCAGTTGATTCTTCCCTGGGTGGCCAGCTGCCTTGGGAGAATGGTAAGTCTGGAGCAAAGCAGTGCAGAGACTCTCAGGGACAAAGCAGCGGTCACAAGATTTCTCGACAAGAGAGGATCTGAGCGGCAAGAATTCTGTCATCCAAGGGTGAAGTGAGACTGGTACAAACAGTGGCCAGAATACGATCGGGAGGTATCACAGGAACAGGAACCGACTCCATCTTGGAAGCGGAGGAAAACTGTTGCAACAATGCATCAGCCCTTACATTCTTGGTACCGGGTAAGAACGGGACTATGTAATTGAAGCATGACAGAAGAAGAGCCCAACGCGCCCTTCCGGGAGATAAACATTTTGCCTCAGACAAGAATGTGAGATTCTTGTGGTCAGTCAGAATGAGAACCGGAACAGTGGTATCTTCGAGGAGATGCCTCCATTCCTTAAGGGCTAAAATGATCGCTAACAGCTCTCTGTCCCCAATCTCGTAATTGCATTCCGCAGGAGACAATTTCTTGGAAAAGTAGCCATAAAAATGCATCTCAGAGGTAGGACATTGAGACAGAAGGGCACCAACTCCAGCCTCAGATGCATCAACCTCAAGAATGAAGGGTAACGTGGGATCAGGATGTGCCAACACAGGAGCTGAAACAAAAGCAACTGTCATGAACAGGTGTGACCAGATTGTGTGGACTGCAAAGAGGAAACCCAGCCGCATGTAAAGTGAAATAGAATAATGTTTATTAAAGATAAGTGATATAAATAAACAACACCCCAAATACAAATAGTGCTCAACCAACCAACAGAAACCTACAGACAACAGATAATATATACAGCCAAAGGGAGGTACCGAAATCAAACACGTTAGCCAGGCCAGGGTCATACACAGGGGGATCAGCAACTGAACAAGGGCAGGTTAGGAGAGGGAGATATAGGATGGGATATGGCTACAAGGGAATAGGAACACAGGAGGGACAGGATCAGGATGGGATCGGATACCGGCTCAGGAACAGGTTCAGGTTCAGGTTCAGGGCACAAGGAAGAAAGATACCAAGGCAAGCATGTGATTGCTTGCCGGGTATTTATAGGCCTGTGATTGGCCTCAAGTGACACATGTTTGTAGGAGGTACTGTCTGCTCCACACTGCCAGGATCCATCCGCTGGTGGACGCCAGTACTGCGGCCCAAAGATAACATAACATCAGCAGGGAAAAGCTCTCCTGACAGTTCCAAACTGCCAGGAGACACCTGCTGGTGGACCTCAGTACTGCATGCCAAATGACAGATATTACCAGCGGATGGAACATTTCCTGACAGTACCCCCCCTCAAAGGAGCGGCCTCCGGACGCTCCAACTGGTTGTAATTGTCCATAGTCTATGGCATCAAGCAGAATGGTGGAAGAAAGTATTTTGGGCTGGTCGTCAGGCACATCCGGGCAGATAGCTGGCACATCCGAATCATTGAGCTGGGCAGCGGACAGGAACACACCGAGCTGGGCAGCAGACAGGAACACACCAAGCTGGGCAGCAGACAGGAACACACCAAGCTGGGCAGTGGGCATGGGCACTTCAAGCTGGGCAGCCGGCACATCAGGCTGGGCAGCAGGCACGGGCACTTCAGGCTGGGCAGCAGGCACGGGCACTTCAGGCTGGGCAGCAGGCACATCAGGCTGGCCAGCAGGCACAGGCACTTCAGGCTGGGCAGCAGGCACATCAGGCTGGGCAGCAGGCACAGACACTTCAGGCTGGGCAGCAGGCACGGGCACTTCAGGCTGGGCAGCAAGCACATCAGGCTGGGCAGCAGGCACGGGCACTTCAGGCTGGGCAGCAAGCACGGGAACTTCAGGCTGGGCAGCAGGCACATCAGGCTGGGCAGCAGGCACATCAGGCTGGGCAGCAGGCATGGACACTTCAGGCTGGGCAGCAGGCATGGGCACTTCAGGCTGGGAAGCAGGCACAGGCACTTCAGGCTGGGCAGCAGGCACATCAGACTGGGAAGCTGGTACATCAGGCTGGGAAGCTGGCACATCAGGCTGGGAAGCTGGCACATCAGGCTGGGAAGCTGGCACTGCGACATCAGGCTGGAAGGCAGGCACTGAGACAATAGGCTGGAAAGCGGGCACATCAGATTGGGAAGCTGGCACATCAGGCTGGGAGGCTGGTACATCAGGCTGGGAGGCTGGCACATCAGGCTGGGAGGCTGGCACATCAGGCTTGGGGGCAGGCATTGAGACATCAGGCTGGAAGGCAAGCTTTGAGACAACAGACTGGGAAGCTGGCACATCAGACTGGGAAGCTGGCACATCAGGCTGGGGTGCTGGCATATCAGGCTGGAAGGCAGGCATCAAGACATCAGGCTGGAAGGCAAGCTTCGAGACATCAGACTGGGATGCTGGCACATCAGACTGGGAAGCTGGCACATCAGGCTGGAAGGCAGGCACATCAGGCTGGAAGGCAGGCACATCAGGCTGGAAGGCAGGCATCGAGACATCAGGTGGAAATGCAGACACTGAGACATCAGGCTGAAAGGCAAGCTTCGAGACATCAGGCTGGAAGGCAGGCATGAAAACATCAGACTGGGAGGCAGGCATATTAGACTGGATGGCAGGTACATCAGACTGGAAGGCAGAGACATCAAGCTGGAAGGCAGGCACCGAGACATCCGACTGGAAGACAGGCATCGAGACATCCGGCTGGATGGCGGACACCGAGACATCAGGCTGGAAGGTAGGCATCAGGACATCAGACTGGGAGGCAGGCACATCAGACTGGATAGCAGGCACATCAGACTGGAAAGCAGGCACCAAGACTTCGGGCTGGAAGGCAGGCATCAGGGCAGACTGGACAGCGGGCACATCAGACTGGGAGGCAAAGACATCAAGCTGGGAGGCAGGCGCCGAGACATCCGGCTGGAAGGCAGACATCAAGACATCAGACTGAGAAGCGGGCACATCAGACTGGAAGGCGGGCACATCAGACTGGAAGGCAGGGACATCAAGCTGGAAGGCAGGCACCGAGACATCCGGCTGGAAGGTAGACATCAGGACATCAGACTGGGAGGCAGGCACATCAGACTGGATGGCAGGCACCAGGTTGGCAGGTTTAGGTGGGTCATCAAGTTCAACTGGCATGAACGCAGGCTGGAACAGGTTGGTTGGTGTGGAAGCAAGTTGGGTTACTGGCAGGATCGTGTGAGTGGGGAAGAACTTCCTTTTTGTCTTTGGCTTAACTGCTGGGGATCTGTAGGTGGCTGTATGACTGTAGACAGGAGGCGAGGCATACTGAAATGAAGGGCTGGGATATGGCAAGGAAGGGGGAACAGCGGCCAGAGGAGGTTCTTGTGGGGAAGTTACAGGTATTAGAGAAGAGGCAGGTGGGTTAAAGGCAGGATAGGTGCAGGAAGTAGAAACAGGGTATTGATACTTGGTAGGGAGCAGGGTATATTGGACTGTAGCTGAGGTTGCCAGGGGTGATGGGAGAAAGGACATCTGAGCAGGCAGGTGTTTAGTAGCAGGTCTGGGTTGTGGAGAGCTGACAGAGGCTGGGCATAACAGGTCTGACCATGCCTGAAGTACAGGTAGCACAAAAGTGGGCTCACATATCCTCTGTCTGACCAGGGACTGCACTTCATCTATACAATCTTTCAGCAACTGTTTGGGACAAACCAAATAATGCTCAAAAAAGGATGCAGAGTAGGGATGAGCCGAACACCCCCCTGTTCGGTTCGCACCAGAACATGCAAACATGAAAAAAGTTTGTTCGAACATGCAAACACCGTTAAAGTCTATGGGACACGAACATGAATAATCAAAAGTGCTAATTTTAAAGGCTTATATGCAAGTTATTGTCATAAAAAGTGTTTGGGGACCTGGGTCCTGCCCCAGGGGACATGGATCAATGCAAAAAAAAGTTTTAAAAACTGCCGTTTTTTCAGGAGCAGTGATTTTAATAATGCTTAAAGTCAAACAATAAAAGTGTAATATTCCTTTAAATTTTGTAGCTGGGGGGTGTCTATAGTATGCCTGTAAAGGGGCGCATGTTTCCCATGTTTAGAACAGTCTGACAGCAAAATTACATTTCAAAGGAAAAAAGTCATATAAAACTACTCGCGGCTATTGCATTGCCAGTCCGACAATACACATAAAAGTTAATTGATAAAAACGGCATGGGAATTCCCCACAGGGGAACCCTGAACCAAAATTTAAAATAAAAAATGACGTGGGGGTTCCCCTAAATTCCATACCAGGCCCTTCAGGTCTGGTATGGATATTAAGGGGAACCCCGACCAAAATGAAAAAAAAAAAAAAATGACGTGGGGGTCCCCTTAAATTCCATACTAGACCCTTCAGCTCTGGTATGGATTTTAAGGGGAACCCCGCGCCAAAATTAAAAAAAAAAAAACGGAGTGGGGTCCCCCCAAAAATCCATACCAGACCCCTATCCGAGCACGCAACCTGGCAGGCCGCAGGAAAAGAGGGTGGGACGAGAGAGCCCCCCCGAACCATACCAGGCCACATGCCCTCAACATTGGGAGGATGCTTTGGGGTAGCCCCCCAAAACACCTTGTCCCCATGTTGATGAGGACAAGGGCTTCATCCCCACAACCCTGGCCGGTGGTTGTGGGGGTCTGCGGGCGGGGGGCTTATCGGAATCTGGAAGCCCCCTTTAATAAGGGGACCCCCAGATCCCGCCCCCCCTGTGTGAAATGGTAAGGGGGTTGTACCCCTACCATTTCACTAAAAAACTGTCAAAAATGTTAAAAATGACAAGAGACAGTTTTTGACAATTCCTTTATTTAAATGCTTCTTCTTTCTTCTATCTTCCTTCATCTTCTTCTTCTTCTGGTTCTTCTGGCTCTTCTGGTTCTTCCTCCGGTGTTCTCGTCCAGCATCTCCTCCGCAGCGTCTTCTATCTTCTTCGCCTCGGGCCGCTCCGCACCCATGGCATGGGGGGAGGCTCCCACTCTTCTCTTCATCTTCTTCTCTTCTTCTCTTCTTCATCTTCTTCTCCGGGCCTCTCCGCACCCATGCTGGCATGGTGGGAGGCTCCCGCTGTGTGACACATCTCATCTTCTGACGGTTCTTAAATAATGGGGGGCCACCCGGTGACCCCGCCCCCCTCTGACGCACGGTGACTTGACAGTGACAGTGACGTCACGGGGAATGCCACAGGGAAGTCCCGTCAGGTTCAGGTTCAGGGCACAAGGAAGAAAGATACCAAGGCAAGTATGTAATTGCTTGCCGGGTATTTATAGGCCTGTGATTGGCCTCAAGTGACACCTGTTTGTAGGAGGTACTGTCTGCTCCACACTGCCAGGATCCATCCACTGGTGGACGCCAGTACTGCGGACCAAAGATGACATAACATCAGCAGGGAAAAGCTCTCCTGACAGTTCCAAACTGCCAGGAGACACCTGCTGGTGGACCTCAGTACTGCATGCCAAATGACAGATATTACCAGCGGATGGAACATTTCCTGACAGCAACCTTGAGAGACTCAAAGGCTTTAATAGAATCCAGAGACCAATTCTGTGAGTTACCGTCCTTTCTGGTCATATCAGTCAGGGGTTTGACCAGAGAAGAGAAATTACAAAAAAACTTCAGATAATAATTGGCAAAGCCAAGAAAACGTAGCGGATATAGACCTACAGGTTGAGGCCACTGTAGAACTGCAGATAGTTTCTCTGGGTCCATTGAAAAAAACAGCAGTAGAAATGACATAATCCAGGAATGTAACCGGTTCATGATGGAAATCGCACTTTTGAAACTTACAATACAGGTTATTATCTCTCAGCCTGTGTAGCACACGGGAGACATCTGTGTGGTGGCTCTCTAAGGAATTAGAATATATAAGAATGTCGTTGAGATAAACCACCACACATTGCTGCAACATATCTCGGTGAACATCGTTGATGAATTCCTGAAAGACTGCAGGAGAGTTGCAAAGACCAAACGGCATTACAAGGTATTCGTAATGTCCTGTCCTAGTATTAAACGCAATTTTCCATTCGTCGTCCTCCTTGATCCTTATGAGATTGTATGCCCCTCTTAGATCGAGCTTCATGAAAACCGTTGCTCCCTTGAGGTGGTCAAATAATTCCATAAGCAACAGGATTGGATATGCGTTCTTAATCGTGATGCAACTGAGACCCCTATAATCAATACAAGGTCTCAGTTCTCCACTCTTCTTTTTCACAAAAAGGAAGCCAGCACCAGCAGGAGACGAGGATTTGCGGATGAACAACATAGTCCTCCATGGCTTTATCCTACGAGACCGACAAAGGGTAAACCCGGTCACGAGGAGGCATGTCACCAGATTGAAAGTCAATTGTGCAATCATACGACCAGTGTGGAGGCAAACTACCGGCTTGAACTTTGTCAAAGACATTGCCAAATTCTAGGTACTCCTCTTCCAGGGAGTTGAGTGAAGAGGTGCACAAGACTTTGGCCACTTTCCGAAAACATGTCTTACTGCATTGTAGCCACCAGGAAAAAACCTCAGCCCGAAGCCAATCAAGAGGGGTTGTGCCTCTGTAACCAAGGATAACTAATAACCACCGGGTAATGCAGTGAGGAAATAACTTGAAATTGGATTATCTCATGGTGAAGAGCCCCTATGGCCATGGTCAATGGAGCAGTCTCATGAGTCACATGGGCAGGCTGTAGAGGTCTCCCATCAATATCCTCTAAGGCAAGTGAAGTGGCACGAAGCTGAAGCAGAATCGAGTGCTTAGACACAAAGGCACTATCTATGAACAGGCCTCCAGCCCCGGAGTTAATTAGAGGTTGTGTCTCAATGGACGACTCAGACCAAGAAAGGGTAACCGGAACAAAAGCCTTATCCTTCAGGATAACTGGAAACGTAACAACGCCACCTAAGGTCTGTCCCTTACAGGACCTCAGGTGCAAGGGTTTCCCGGATCGGTAGGACAGGACTTCAACAAGTTACCTGCCTGGCCACAATAAAGGCACAATCTCTCCCTTCTAAGGGCCCTCTCCTCCACAGAGAGACATGTGAAGCCCAACTGCATGGGTTCTACTTCACTGGCAGACTCGGTACCAGGAGGCATGGGAGGTGAGGGAGGCAAGGTTGAGAGTGCAAAGCTCGGAGCCAAATGTACAGGAGGCTTCCGCAAATGCTCCTTAAAGGAAGGTCTCTCTCGGAGTCTAGAGTCAATCAGAATAGCAAATGTGATCAACTTCTCTAGATCTGTAGGTATGTCTTGGGCTGCTATCTCATCTTTGATGTCATCTGAGAGACCATGAGAAAAAGCAGCTACGAGGGCCTCATTGTGTCAGAAACCATGAATCAGACTGAGACAGAAGTGCAGTAAAAATCACACTAGTTTAATAATAATAGTAAAAGGTAAGCAGAGCAAACGTAGTCAAAACATAGCCAGAGTTCGGTAACCGGAACGGATAGTCAGACAAGCCAGGACATCAGGGAGCAAGGGATCAGCGTACTTCAGGACAAGCCAGGAAATCAGGAAACGGAAGAATCAGCATAGTGGAACAGCAAGCAGGATCAGGAACCAGAAGGGATGTCAGCCAAGCAAGTCTTTCACAGGTACACAGTAGAGAATCTCTGATATGTTGACCAGGCGAAGGCAGAGAGGATCTGGACTGAACAGCTTAAGTAGCCAGTAGGACTGACGAGCAGGATATCATCACCAGATCACCAGGTGAGTCACTGTGGAAAGATTAGAGCTGGCAATTAACTGACGGTTGAGCGGCCTGCTCTGAGAGGAAAGGGCTGAGCCCAGCCCTGACAGTAACCCCTTCTCAATGACCCCCCTTGGAGGACCACCAGGTTTGAGGGGAAAATGTCTATGGAAAGCACGGAGGAGGACAGGGGAATGTACATCCAAGGATGAGACCCAAGAGCGTTCCTCCGGACCGTACCCTTTCCAATGAACCAGGTACTGTATGTGCCCATGAAACCTACGGGAGTCACCAATGGACTGTACTTCATACTTTTCATGGTTCTCAACCTGCACTGGGTGAGAACGTGGCACCGAGGTGGTGAAGCTGTTGCAGACCAAAGGTTTTAATAAGGAAGTATGAAATACATTTGAGATAAGCATATTTGAAGGAAGATCTAAAGCGTAGGCCACTGGGTTAATCCTGCAGAGAATACGGAGAGGCCCAATAAACCGAGGTTCCAACTTCAGTGAGGGAACACGGAGTCGGAGGTTGCGGGGTAACAGCCAGACCCTGTCCCCAACCTGGTAGGAAGGCGCAGGCAGGCGTCTGTGGTCAGCATGGAGTCTGTACCTATCATTGGCATGTCGCAAGGACTCCTGGACTTGTACCCAAGTTGAACGAAGACCTAGAGATGCTCCTCTAATGCAGAAATGCTCTGAGGAGCAAATGATTCAGACAACATGGATGGTTGGAAACCAACCATAGAACCATAGTTCGCCATAAACGGGGACAATCGGGAAGTAGAGTTCATGGCACTATTGTGAGCAAACTCCGCCTAAGGTAGGAGGTCAGACCAGCTGTTATGATGGGCAGAAATATAGCAAGGTAGAAACTGCTCCAAGGATTGGTTGACTCGTTCTGCTGCCCCATTAGACTGCGGGTGATACGCAGAGGAGAAAGCAAGCTGAATTCCCAACTGTGCACAAAAGGCCCACCAGAATCGGGACACAAACTGACTACCCCTGTCTGAGACGATCACCTTGGGTAGCCCATGTAAGCAAAAGATATCCCGAGCAAAAATGGAAACCAGTTCCTTAGATGTGAGCAACTTCTTAAGTGGAATGCAATGAGACATTTTCAAGACCACCATAAGGATAACTGTTTTGCCCTGAGAATTGTGTAACTCCACAATAAAATCCATGGACAGGTGGGTCCAAGGCCTCTCTCCATTAAGTATGGGTTGTAGGAGGCCCACTGGAAGATGTTGTGGTGTCTTACTCTGAGCACACACGGAACAAGCAGCTACGAAGGTGGCTACATCAGCACATAGACTAGATCACCAGAATTGTTGAGAAATGGCCCAAAAGAGATGATTCTTCCCTGGGTGACCAGCAGTCTTGGGAGAATGGTAAGTCTGGAGCATGGCAGTACGGAGACTCTCGGGAACAAAGCAGCAGTCACAAGGTTTCTCAGGAGGAGTATGCATCTGAGCAGCAAGAATCTTGTCACCCAAAGGAGAAGTGAGACTGGTGCGAACCGTAGCCAAAATACGTTCAGAAGGAATCACTGGAACACAAACCGATTCCAACTTGGAAGTGGAGGAAAATTGTCACAACAAAGCATCAGCCCTTACATTCTTAGTACCGGGTAAGAATGAGATCATGTATGTGGGGGCATGGCCGGTATGTGAGAGAGAGGAGACGTGCACCGCTGCAGCTCCCGCCATCCGCCTGACTTATCCGCCAAAATCCTGGCTCTAACTCAGCCATCCTGTTAAGCAAACACTTTCCTGCTGTCTGGGGAGCTGCTCCGGTTCTCCCCATGCCTGGTGGTTGCAAATCCAGCAAGAAGGCAGCCTCACACAGCTCCCGGACCAAGCCGCCAAAGACCTGTGTGGTGGCCATCTTGCCTGTCACCTCCCTGCATCCAGTGTCTGTAGCAGTGCAAATGGACTTCTGCACTGACCACAGAATGTGGGTTGATCAGACATGATGTTGACAAATTTAGAGGCTGCCTTGCGGTGTCAGAGCATCGTGTCTCAGCAGTGGAGGACACTACTGCCTTCACTGTTCAGGCTCTAGCAGATCTCCAGCAAAAGGTCAAGAAATAATGTATGGGTGGTCGGGCTCTCAGAGGGTGCGGAGGGGCCCAACCCTGTAGTGTTTGCTGAAGTGTTCTTCAAGCAACTCCTGGGACTACAAAACCTCTCCCCAGTATACATAGTGGAGCGTGCACACAGGGTGCCCACTGGTCCAAGGCCTGCTGGTTTGATGCCGTGTGCTTTTCTAATCCGTCTGCTCAATTTTAGGGACAGAGATCTGATCCTGGCGGAGGCCCACAAACATCCTGACTTGAAATATGAAAACGCAGCAATTCACCTGTACCCTGATTTTTCTCCTGACCTACAAAAGAAACGATGCTCTTTCATGGATGTGCGCTGATGCCTGCACGAGAAAGGCCTGACCTACAACATGCTGTACCCTAGCCGCCTGAAGGTCATCCACAATGGCTCTGCTAAGCAGTGTTAATTTCGTCAACGAAAACGTTTTCGTCATAATTTTCGTCAGAGGCTTTTTTACAGTGACGAAAACGAAACTAAAAGTACAGCACATTTTCCTCAACTGACGAAAACTATGGCGAACATAGAATCAGTTTTCGTTAAGGAACGAAAACAGGATGTTAATGGCAAAGAAGAACGTTTACCCTCATGAATTTACTGTATTTATCAGCGTATAATAAAGTGTGAGCATGTTATATGCCGATATTTGTCAAGCCAGCCGCCCCGCCTCTCCTGGCCCTTGGACAGCACTGCCAGCAAAGTCTATGATTATTAAAAAAATCATTGCCAGCCCCTTCTCCTATACTGCTCCTCCTCCTATGTCACTCATTGTAAGCTGAATCTTCTAACCTCAATAGCTTCGTTCTTGTTGGCCGTGCTCCTCCTTCTGCTCCTCCTCCTCTGAGTGTTGCTTTAGATTGGAGGAGGAGAGCGGTCACATGACCATCTATGAATTTTCAGAGGAGAGCAGCCATGTGACCGGTTCCATGCAAGAACTAAGCCATGAGGTAAATTTAGAGACTTTGATTTACAATGAGAGTGACACAGGAGTAGCTGTGTATGAGAAAGGGCTGGCAGTGATGTATTCTTAACTTTAGAGTACGATGGCAGTGCTGTCCCAGGAGACTGGGGGTCTCCTGGGAATGCAGGGGGGCTGTGTATTGTGGGGGGCTTTGTATTGTGCAGAGGGTGGGGGCTGTGCTGTGTACTGTGGGGGGCTTTGTATTGTGCAGAGGGTGGGGGGCTGTGCTGTGTACTGTGGGGGACTTTGTATTGTGCAGAGGGTGGGGGGCTTTGCTGTGTACTGTGGGGAGTTTTGTATTGTGCAGAGGGTGGGGGCTGTGCTGTTTACTGTGGGGGGCTTTGTATTGTGCAGAGGGTGGGGGTCTGTGCTGTGTACTGTGGGGGGCTTTGTATTGTGCAGTGGGTGGGTGGCTGTGCTGTCTACTGTGGGGGGCTTTGTATTGTGCAGAGGGTGGGGGCTGTGCTGTGTACTGTGGGGGGGGTTTGGATTGTGCAGAGGGTGGGGCCTGTGTTTTGTATACTGTGGGGGGCTTTGTATTGTGCATAGGGTGGGGGCTGTGTACTGTGGGGGTCTGTGTGCTGTGGGGGGCTGTGTATTGTGCAGAGGGTGGGGGCTGTGTATTGTGCAGAGGGTGGGGGGCTGTGTACTGTGCACATTCAATTTTATTGGACTAAAATGCGTATATTAGACTAAAATGTACTGGAGATTTTAGTCGACTAAAATATGATGACAAAAATAGGACTAAAACTAAAATGGCATTTTAGTAAAAGACTAAGACTAAAACTAAATCGAAATTTGCTGCCAAATTTCACACTGCTGCTAAGTTTTTTGAATTTCCAGCGGATGCGGTGGACTGGTTAGATTCCATTGCCTAGGAATGTGGTTCGTCGTCTGGCGGGTCTGGCCACGTGCCTGTAAATGCAGGAAGACACTTTCCAAGATGGTACCGGGAGTGGTTATGACTGTTATCCTTTAACATGCTGTTTCTCCTATTGACAATATTTCCCTTAGCAGGTTGATCGTTCTGAATGGACAGAGAATGCTTATCCGGTCACAGCTGGAGTTAAGGTACTGTTTTAGGGTGCTATGACCTACCGATACGCCTCCACGGCCCCTTTTTCTTTGAGTGGATGAACTCTTAGAACAGTCCGCTAGTTTTTCTAACCGCTTTGGGGCTTAAGTTTCTCCGGAAGTATTTCTACTTTGATAGGTTTGTTCACCTGGAGCAAACAGGGAGTTGGGACTATAGACTGTTTTTTCAATGTTTTATTTTTGTTTCTGTTTTTTTGGATTTCTTTTTTCCTTTCGAGTTTTGCCCAGAAGGTTTATGCAGATAGACCTTTTGTTTGCCTTGCACATTCTGTACTGATTTTATGCCGCTGTCTGGGGGGATGTGGTTCTCTGCATCCAGGTTCCCCTACCTCCGCCTCCAATTTTACTTATCCTGTCTACATGCCGTATAGACCACTACTATATGAGTGATCTGAAAATTCCCTAATGCAACATCCGTGGGTTGAATTCAAAGTTTAAAAGATTGATGGTCCTTCATTACCTTAAATCCCCAAACCCTCATGTAGTCCTTTTGCAAGAGACCCACCTGACGGGTAGTAAAACACTCTCCCTAAACAGAAACTGGATGCAGAGAACTATACACTCTACATAATCCACATATGCAAGGGGGGGGGTTGCTATATTAGTTCACAAAAAGCTGGCTTGCTCTATTGAACACGTGGTAACAGATCTCCAGGGGCGCTATGTGATTGTAGTACTTGAGATTGAATCCCAGTTATTGGCTATAGCGAACATTTATGTCCCACTCCCTTTCAAGAGTGAGGTGCTGTATACTGTCTTGGAAAAGGTTGCCACCTTTGGCCCATTGAAACTACTGGTGGCTGGGGACTTTAATGACATCCTGAACTACACCCTAGATACCTCTAATCTGACCCGGGTGCAGAACCTCGACCTAACACACTGGACAGACTCAGCGGTGCTGGAGGAGCTTAGGCGTTGGAAACATCCTGGGGAGAAGGGTTTCTCCTATCTTTCCCATGTGAATGCCTCGTCCTCCCGCATCGATATGGCCTTTGCCAACCCAGCTCTACTCCCCCTGGTTTCAGAGGTTAGCTACCTGGCCGGAGGGATCTCTGATCACACCCCCCTGCAGATTACGCTTAGTCTCCTGTGGGCAAGATGTACGGGGGTTTGGCAGTTGCACCGGGGGTGGGTGGAGGAGTCCTTGGTGGAGGCCTTGGTCTCGCCGCACCTGAGGGATTTTTGGGAGTTCAATGAGGGATCAGCGGGCTCACTCCTTGTGTGGGATGCCTTTAAGGCGTCGACAGGGGGGGTGTATGTGTCTGCCAAAAAGGCTGCCAAGGTGGAAAAAAATGCCAATTCTCAGGAACTCCAGGCTCATGAACTACGATGTGCACAGACTCATGCTGACTCACCCTCTCCCTTCACTTTGGCCGAGTTACAGATGTCTAGACGGGCACTGCTGGTTCACTTCCAGGGCCTCACTCAATGTGTTTTTAAGGAATAGGGCTAAAGAATTGTTTGAGAAAGGAGACAAAAATGGGAAATTATTGGCCATCCTAATGGCATACAGTGGTACCATGTATCCACTCATCAGAAGGCACTTTGGTGAAAAATAGAGGGGGTATCATGCAGGAGTTTGTCTCCTACTATATCAGATTATACTCATCCATCCCACCGTATGACCTTAAGGTTTGGACAGACCTGCTGGACTCCCTCCGGATCCTGGTGTTGCCAGAGGAGGTGGCCGACAGTTTAGAAGCCCCCTTTAGTGGAAAAGAACTGGCAGCAGCTGTTGCCTCTTTCCCCAATGGTAAGTTGCCAGGCCCTGATGGGATCCCAGCAGAATGGTACAAAATGTATCTGCTGTCGCCTAGGCTTCCGCAACTATATGGGGACTGTCTTGACACTGAAACCTTTCCAGTATCCTTTTATGAGGCTCATGTTGTGCTACTGCCCAAGGTGGATAAGGATCCTCTTTACTGCTCCTCATACCGGCCCATAGCACTGCTTAACATGGACCTCAAAATACTTACCAAAATGATCGCCAACAGGCTAATGAAAATACTGGATCACTTGATATCACCGGATAAAATGGGGTTCATGCCTAAAAAGGCCACAGACATTAACATCCGGAGGGTATATACTCATACTCAATTGACTGCTGAAAGCTCATCAGGGGGAGCTCTGGTGTTTTTTGACCTGGAAAAGGCGTTCAACTCCATTGATTGGAGGTACATGACAACTGTACTACAACGCATGGGATTTGGTCCTACGTTCCCTAAGTGGATATTGCTGCTTTACGATCATCCAGTAGCGGCCATCCGCCTTAATGGTGGAGTGTCCGAGGCCCTCCCAGTGTTCAGAGGCACCAGACAGGGGTGCCCCATCTTGCGCTATTCGCCCTGGTGATGGAGCCCTTGGCAATTGCGTTGCGCTCATCTCCCCAAATTCAGGGGATCAGCGTGGGTACTCTGACAGAAACGACGGCCCTTTATGCGGACGACCTAGTATTGTTTAATCGAGACACAGGATCTTTCCTACAAGGTGCACTGTCGCTCCTAGGCAAGTTTACAGGGGTCTTTGGCCTCAGGGTTAACTGGACCAAGTCCAAAATACTTCCTCTACGTTCCCATCCCACGACTGGACAGGCGGACCCTGATAATCCCCTACAGTGGGTTACTCAAATTAAATACCTGGGACTTATGATAACCAACTCGGTGACAAACTTTATAGGTCTCAACATCTCCCCACTGCTGACTATTTTAAAGAAGAAATTACACACTTGGAAACAGTTCCCTTTTTCACTTATTGGGAAAATAAATTTAATTAAGATGAAAATCTTACCCTTATTCTTGTATATCCTGAGAAACTCCCTGGTCTGGATCCCCAAATCGATTTTCAAATCCATAGGTAGCATGCTCTCCTCCTTTTTGTGGCACAGGGGGATCCCCCGCCTGAGATTGGCCATACTACAGCATCCCTGGGGGGAGGGGGGCCTAGCGCTGCCAAATTTATATAAATATTTCCTCGCTGGCCAGCTGATGGTGGCTCACCGCTGGCGGACTACCCCCGTAGATGATGCCTCGGCGTCACTGGAGGCTGCCTGTGTGGGATCATATGAGGCGCTGTCCCTCTTGGTATACAGAGGATCGAGGGCTCCATACTTACTCACCTCTTCCATGCTCTCAGTTATTAAGGCATGGTCCTTGGCTCAAGGGTTCAGACCTCCTAGGCCTAGTAGATTCTCCCCTAACATACCCTTATGGAGAAACCCAAACCTAACACATTTTTTCGACTATCCAGACCCAGTAGTCTGGACTAAATACGGTATTAAGACCCTACACCACATAATATCGAATGGCTCTCTGATGACCTTTGATGATCTGAAAGAGAGCTATGGCCTGCCAAACTCGCACTTCTTTAGATATATTCAACTAAGACATGCTTTTTGCTCTCAATTTGGGGGGGATCCTCTTGCCCTTGAACCTAATGACCTAGAACTACTATGTCAAGTTCTAGGTGCGAGGCCGGATTGCTGAGAGGGCGCCCCTTGCGACTAAGTGCAGCGTAACCCTGGGAGTGAGACAGGGAATACGGTGCCCAAAGGTACACGGATTGCCAGATGCTGATGGCTGAATAGCTGAGAGTCGCTGGGGTGCGTTGTGCAACTGTGCGTGGACGTATTCCAGTGGAGAACCCAGGAACAAGGTCAAGGCAGGCCAGGGGTTGTGTACGATAGGAGCAGTCCGAGAGAGGTACAACAGGGTTAATCAGGAACAGGGTCAATAGCCAGGCCAGGGGTCAAGACTGATCAGACAAGCTAAGGTACAGGGGTGCAGAAAGGAGCATAGTCAAGTCCAAGCCAGAGGTCGATGCAGGCGGAGATCAGGGTGAGTCAGGCAAACCGAGTAGTAAACAGGAATCAGGTAGTCAGATACAGGTAGCAGGTACTGGGAACACAGGGAGCTGATGATAATCCAGCAACTTGCATACAACTGCAGCAGGTTTAAATAGGCCAGAGGGCGCCAAACACTGTCACTGTGCACGTCTGCGGGCACCTGCCATATTGCATCTGCGTGTAACCGTTGTTGCACATGCACCTGGGGATGCGCCTGGCGCGACCATGACGGTTACTGGCAGGATCGCCAGTCCTCAGACTACTTCCCTGACAGTGCCTCCCCAAGGGGCAGCCTCCGGATGCCCAATCAGGCCCATTTCTCAGGATGGCGGGCTTGGAACAACTGCAACAGTCTGGGAGCATGGATATTATTTGCTGGTTCCCAAGAATTTTCTTCCATAGCATAACATTTCCATTTAATAAGAAATTGAATTGTCCTACCTCTCCGTCGACAGTCCAAAATGGCTTCCACTTCGTATTCAGTTTCATCTCCCACTGAGACTGGAGGAGGAGGAGCTTCTTCTCTTCCTGGAAAGGGACTAGAGACAACAGTTTTAAGCAAAGACACATGAAATACTGGATGTACTTTATAGGAACCTGGTAATACTAGTTCAAATGCCACTGGATTGATTTCTCGTTTGATTGTAAATGGCCCGATAAACCTAGGACCCAACTTCCGAGAGGGACAAGGAAGTTTCAGATTTGCTGAAGAGAGCCATACGCTATCTCCCACCTTAAACACAGGATTCTTCCTCCTTTTGTCATACTGCTTCTTGTAGTCCTCCTGGGCTTTTTGCATGGTCATTTGGAGGGTCTAATAGTTAGCCTGGATAGCGCTAATTCTGTCCTGAACTGCTGGAACTGAGGCCTCTGGAATGGCATTGGGCAGAAATGAGGGATGGAACCCGTAGTTGGCCCAAAAGGGGGATTGATTGGTGGTTGCATGAATTTAATTGTTATATGCGAACTCCGCACACGGGAGTAAGGAGATCCAATCGTCCTGGGAAAAAGAGCAGAAGCAGCGTAGATATTGTTCTAAGGTTTGGTTTTTCTTTCGGTTTGACCATTGCTCTGGGGATGATAAGCAGAAGATAGATGTATTTTAATTGACAGCATTTTGCAGAGCTCTTTCCAGAATCTGGAGGTAAATTGTACCCCTCTATCGGAAACAATACTGTTAGGTAAGCCTTGTAGTCTGACTATTTCCTTTATGAATGTCCTTGCCGTATCTGTGGCAGATGGTGTACTCTTCATGGGCAGAAAGTGAGCCATTTTGGACAGACGATCCACGACTACCAGAATAGTCGTGAATTCTTCTGAGGGAGGTAACTCTACAATGAAGTCCATTGAAATTTCTCTCCATGGCTGTTCTGGCACAGGCAGTGGACGTAACAGACCCCAAGATTTGACGTTGGACCCCTTATTCCACTGGCAGATGGTACAGGAATCAACGTACTTCTTACAGTCAGACTTTAGAGACGGCCACCAGAAAGATCGTTGGACCAGCTCCATAGTTTTTCGCACCCCGAAATGGCCAGCAAGTTGATGGTCATGCAAAGTCTTTAAGACCTGGATTCTGGTTTGCTGCGGGACAAAGATTTTATCCTGGTAATGAAGAAACCCATCCAGGTTTCTTAAGGAAGAGGCTTCTGGTTCTGAGCAGTGGGAGGAAGCCTGTCTGAGTGAGGAGCTTAGGTCAGGTTGGATCATAAGAAAGTTCTGTGGTGACAGGATGGTGCTGGGAGCCACCTCTTCGGGAGTGTCAGAGAACATTCGGGACAGAGCATCTGCCTTCCCATTCTTAGATCCAGGGTGGAAGGTTATGTGAAAGTTAAATCTGGCAAAGAACAGAGCTCACTGGGTCTGTCAAGGTCTTAACCGCTTAGCAGAGGTACTCTAGGTTCCGGTGGTCCGTAAATATCATTATGGGGTGAGAGGCACCTTCGAGGAGATATCTCCACTCCTCCAGAGCAGTCTTAATGGCCAAAGTTCTCGATCACCCACATCATAATTTCTCTCAGACTGGCTCTTTTCTCGTGAAGAGAAGGCCACGGGATGCAGTAACGACGTAGGCCCCTGGCGTTGAGACAGAACTGCCCCAGTGGCTACTTCAGAGGCATCGACCTCCACGATATAAGGCAGAGCGGGGTCAGGGTGTTGTAAGATTGGGGCTGAGGTAAACAAAGACTTCAGCTTGTCGAAGGCAGATTGTGCTTCTGGAGACCACAGGAACCGAGCATGTAGACGGGTTACTTGGGTTATAGATGAGATAATGGAAGAAAAGTTCTTAATAAATCTTCTATAAAAATTTGCGAAGCCCACAAATCTTTGCACCCTTTTGCACCCCAATCTTTGTGTTTCCTCAGTGTGTGTAGTACTGTTTTTACATGCGTCCGGTGAAGCTCCAGGGTTGTTGAAAAGATAAGGCTATCATCCAGGTAGATGATTAAGAAGAGATCTAGGTATTCACGGAAGATATCGTTTACAAAATGTTGAAACTTGGCTGGGGCGTTGCATAGCCCAAAGGGCATCACCAAGTACTCGAAATGTCCGAAGCGTGTTCTGAACGCTGTCTTCCATTCGTCACCCTCCCGGATGCGAACGAGATTGCAGGCCCCCCGTAGGTCAAGTTTAGTGAACACCCGAGCAGTATGGAATCTCTGGAAGAGTTCAGGAACAAGGGGGAGAGGATAGCGTTTTTTAATGGAAATTTTGTTAAGTTCCCTGTAATCCACACAAGGCCTTAGGGTCTTGTCCTTTTTTTGAACGAAAAAGATCCCGGTACCAGCAGGAGAGGAAGAGGGCCGGATGAAGCCTTTTTCTAAGTTTTCATCAATATATTGACGTAGAGTTCCTAGTTCCATCTCAGAGAGAGGAAAAATACGTCCAAGAGGAATTTCGGCTCCAGGGAGTAATTCATTCGGACAGTCATATGGCCTATGTGGAGGTAGAAAATCAGCATTCTTCTTATCGAAGACCTCCGAAAATTCATGATAGACTGATGGCACATTTGGATAACTGACCGACACTGGTTGAACTGACAAACAACTGGTAGTGTCCTTGTGGCTAGGAGCCAGGCAATGCTGCAAGCAGTAAGGAGAGGTGAACACAAGTTCTCTCTTAGCCCAACTGATCTGAGGGTTGTGTGCTTGGAGCCAAGGAGTACCCAAGATGACTGGAAACATAGGTGAGCTCAGAACATCAAATCGTATGAACTCCTGATAGCCATCAGGAGTAGTGACAAAAAGAGGAGCAGTCTCTTGGGTAACAGGACCAGAACTGGGCAGGGTACCATGGGCCAGGAGAACTTCCAGCCTATGTTTCTTGGGGAGCAGAGATAGGCCAAGTCTTCTTGCCAGGTTCAGGTCCAGAAAGCAGCTGCATGCCCTGGAATCGACTATGGCTTGCAGCTGAATGCTCTCTTCCGCTAACTGCAACATAATGGAGAGGACAAAGTTGTACTGGAACAGCCACAGTGGAAGGATCCAGGTGAGCAGTGCGAATCAGGAGCTATGGCAAATTGATCCATGTGGGAAGTGGAAGTTCCAGAGACCTGGAAATATATTGGGGTGTACTTGAGTGGCTTGCAGGGCCTAATAGGACAGTGGCACAGGAAGTGTCCATTCTCTCCGCAATAAAGACATAAGTTGGCTTGTCGCCGACATTGTTTCTCCTCAGGGGTCAATGCAGCTCTCATCCTGCTAGCGGGCATAGCCCCAGTCTCTTGAGTAGATATACAGAGAGTCTGTGACCATTTGGCCTGGCGCTCCCGTAGACATCTGTCCAACTGGATAGCCCTTTGGATGAGACCCTCTAGAGTAGCGGGAATACCACTTCTGGCCAATTCATCCTTGAGGGGTTCAGAAAGTCCTAAACGGAATTGATACTTTAAAGTGGCCTCATTCCAGCCTGTATCTGCAGATCATCGACGGAAGTCTATGGTGTAGATCATCGACGCTGTCTCTGCTGTAGGGAGTGCAGGGCGGATTCAGTGGTGGCTGCGGGCTGAGAATCCTCGTAGAGCTGAGACATGGCTGCAAAGAAGGTGTCCACTGTGCGGATAGCTGGGTCTTTTTGTTCCCATAGACTGTGAGCCCACGCCTGGGGATCACCGGATAACAAAGAAATAAGGAACCTAACTTTAGTAGCTTCAATGGAGAATGTCCGGGGCTGCAGGGCCAAATAAAGCAAACAGGAATTTTTAAAAGATCTGAACTTTAGTCGATCTCCAGTAAACCGCTCAGGCATTGGTACTCGTGGCTCTGGAGGTGGGGTCATCACCGTAGGGGTAGCTGGTTCCATTAGTAGTTTTAGCCTACCCTCCAGATGCAGGTATCCTTCCTGTAGATCTTGGACTACGTGAGCGAGAGTAGAAGTCTGTTGGCACAAAGCCTCCACAGGGGACGCGCCTCTGACGGGCTCAGTCATGGCTGGATTATACTGTCAAGTTCTAGGTGCAAGGCCGGATTGCTGAGAGGGCGCCCCTTGTGACTAAGTGCAGCATAACCCTGGGAGTGAGACAGGGAATACGGTGCCCAAAGGTGCACGGATTGCCGGATGCTGATGGCTGGATAGCTGAGAGTCGCTGGGGTGCATTGGGCAACCGTGCGTGGATGTATTCCAGTGGAGAAACCAGGAACAAGGTCAAGGCAGGCCAGGGGTCATGTACCATAGGAGCAGTCTGAGAGAGGTACAACAGAGTTAATCAGGAACAGGGTCAATAGCCAGGCCAGGGGTCAAGACTGATCAGACAAGCGAAGGTACAGGGGTGCAGACAGGAGCGTAGTCAAGTCCAGGCCAGAGGTCGATGCAGGCGGAGATCAGGGTGAGTCAGGCAAGCCGAGTAGTAAACAGGAATCAGGTAGTCAGATATAGGTAGCAGGTACTGGGAACACAGGGAGCTGATGATAATCCAGCAACTTGCATACAACTGCAGCAGGTTTAAATAGGCCAGAGGGAGCCAAACACTGTCACTATGCTCGCGCGCCGGCGCACACCCGCGCACATTAGCGCGCACGTCTGCGGGCACCTGCCGTATTGCATCTGCGTGTAACCGTTGTCGCGCATCTGCATGCGCGCATGTGCCTGGGGATGCACCTGGCGCGACCATGACAGTTACTGGCAGGATCGCCAGTCCTAAGACTACTTCCCTGACATACTATAACACAGTGACTCCTTCTCTAAACCGGTCTCCAGTCTGTACAAAGACCTATTTCCCGAAACTGTCGTGTTGACGGGGGCTTGCAGGCTGGCCTGGGAGGCAGTGGCCCCTGGTTTAGATAGAGACAATTGGGATGATATTTGGGGGGCCCCATTTCAATGTCTAATCTCTACCAGAGATCGTCTGATCCTATATAAATGTCTGCATAGAATTTATCTTACCCCAGCTATGTTAGCTAGGATGTTCAGGAGCCACCACTCTGGCTGCTGGAGGTGTTCGGCACCCCTTGCAAACTTCATGCACATTTTTGGGATTGTACAAATATCAAACCCTACTGGCAAGACATAGCAAAATGTATCCGGTCAGTCACATCCCTTTCAGTATCCCTTATGATTGAGGTATGCCTGTTGAGCCTGGTCGAGCCTTTGGCTACCACTAGGGCAATACGAACTCTCCTCATCCTTCTGCTGTTCTATGCCAAAAAACTGATTATCCTGTCATGGAAGAGATCTACTGCCCCAACGTTGGCTTCTTGGAAGTCCCTGATCAACAAAGCAATTCCTTTTTACAAGGCAACGTATTTCAGTAGAGGGGTTGGGGCCAAATTTGACAAGCTGTGGGGAGGTTCGATGGCGTCCACAGACACGGTTTCAGATTAGACCCATGGGCAATCTGGCGGGTGGTTCTTGCTATAGCCACATGAAAGGAAGAATTGAGTCCCTGAGATGGTGGGTGATTTTGAAATAAATACTTTCTAAAGTTATAATCGACTCAAGGGTTTAGGGTCTTTACATTTCCTGATGGGGTGGAGGGTGGGGGGTTTGGAACTGTAATATATGCCTCATCTCCTCTGGTTGATGGTGGCATCATTACCCCAGCGGATCATGTATTTGCCTCCTCCGGGGGCTCAAAGAATGTGCATATCAATATATTAATTTGGAAGGGGGGGTTTGGGAATTGGTCAAAACTCAATGTGACCTGGTTGTTTGTGTTGCCACGTTGTGCGGCTTAATATTGTATGCCTGTATTATAAAACTCAATAAAAGGTAATTTACAAAAAAGAATGAGACTATATAATTGAAGCTTGACAAGAAAGAGCCCATCGCGCCCTTCTGGAAGAGAGGCATTTAGCCTCAGACAAGAATGTGAGATTCTTATGGTCAGTAAAAATGAGGACCGGCACAGTGGTGCCTTTGAGGAGATGCCTCCATTCCTTAAGGGCTAAAATGATTGCCGACAACTCTCTGTCCCCAATCTCGCAATTGCATTCCGCGGGTGACAATTTCTTAGAAAAGTAGCCACATGGATGCATAGCGCTCTCAGAGGTAGGACGTTTAGACACAATAGGGCGCCAACTCCAGTCTCAGAAGCATCAACCTCAAGGATAAAGGGTAACGTAATTTACTTAATCATGAGACGACCCCTATAATCAATACAAGGTCTTAGTTCACCACTCTTCTTCTTCACAAAGAAGAAACCAGTACCAGCAGGAGATGAGGATTTGCAGATGAATCCTCGAGAAAGTGCGTCTGCAACATACTCCTCCATGGCCTTATCCTCTGAGACCGACAAAGGGTAAACCTGGCCCCGAGGGGGTATGGCACCAGGTTGAAGGTCAATTGCGCAATCATACGACTGGTGTAGAGGCAAACTACTGGCTTGACCTTTGTCAAAGACATCGCTAAAATCGCAGTACTCCTCTGGCAGGGAGGAGAGTGAGGAGGTGCACAGGACCTTAGCCACCTTCTGAAAACATGTCTTGCTGCATTGTGGCGACCAGGAAAGAACCTCAGGACGAAGCCGATCAAAAGAAGGGTTGTGCCTTTGTAACCAAGGATAACCAATAACTACCGAAAACTTAGGTGAGGAAATTACTTGGAATTGGATTATCTCATGGTAAAGCACACCTACAGTCATGGACAATGGAACAGTCTCATGAGTCACATGGGCAGGCTGTAGAGGTCCCCCGTCAAGAGCCTCAATGGCAAGTGGAGTGGCACGAAGCTGCAGCGGAATCGAGTGCTTAGATACAAAGGCAGCATCAATGAACAGGCCTGCAGCCCCAGAGTCTATTAGAGCCTGTATCTCGATGGATGACTCAGACCAAGAAAGGATAACTGGGACCAGGGGCTTATCCTTCTGGACAACTGGGGACGAAACAATGCTGCCTAAGGTCTGTGCTCTACAGGACCTCAAGGTTTGAGCATTCCCAGGACGGGTAGGACAAGACTTCAAAAAGTGACCAGCCTGGCCACAATAAAGGCACAATCTCTCCTTCCTCCTAAAGGTTCTCTCATCCGCAGAGAGACATGTGAAACCCAAGTGAAAACTGATCCATGCGGTGATCCTGCTCATCCAATCTGGAAAAAATTTTACCAACAAGTGGATTGACTGCAACTTCTGAATTCATGGCCTTCGCCTACTGTCAGAAACCATGAATCAGACCGAGACAGAAATGCAGTAAAAATCACACTAGTTTTATAATAATAGTAAAAGGTAAAAAGAGCAAACATAGTCAAAACATAGCCAGAGTTCGGTAACGGAATGGATAGTCAGACAAGCCAAGACATCAGGGAGCAAGGGATCAGCGTACTTCAGGCCAAGCCAGGAAATCAGGAAATCGGAGAATCAGTGTAGTGGAACAGCAAGCTGGATCAGGAACCGGAAGGGACGTCAGCCAAGCAAGCCTTTCACAGGTACACAGGAGAGAGTCTCTGATATGTTGACCAGGCAAAGGCAGAGAGTATCTGGATTGAACAGCTTAAGTAGCCAGCAGAACTGAGGATGAGGATATCATCACCACGTGAGTCACTGTGGAAAGATTAGAGCTGGCAATTAACGACAGCTGAGCAGCCTGCTCTGAGAAGGAAGGGCTGAGCCCAGCCCTGACACATTGTTCCAAGTGACTTCTGCTGCCAAAGTACAGAATTCAATGGCGTAATAAGCAACAGTTCTTGTACTCTGATGGACGTGAGGCTCTTGGCAGCAGAAGTAGAGCGAGCAGGAACGTCAAACACCCTTTTAAAGGAAGCCACACACTCTGGGTAAATCAGGGCAATGGGTTTTTGCATTTCCCATAGGGGGTTTGCCCAAGCCAAGGCTCTATCAGAAAGCAAAAAAATGATGAAGTTTACTCTGCTTCTGTCAGTGGGGAATGCCTGGGGCAGCATTTCAAAGTATATCCCAACCTGGTTGAGAAACCCTATGCATTGAACTGGATCGCCCCCAAATTGCTGGGGAAGCGAAGTAAAACTAGACATACCTCTTACAGAGGATATATTTGAGGCAGTTGCCAGCACAGAGACTGGAGCAGTAGCAGAGGCGGCCTGTCCCACAAGTTGTACCGGAACAGCCACAGTGGAAGGATCCAGGTGAGCAGTGCGAATCAGGAGCTATGGCAAATTGATCCATGTGGTGATCTTGCTCATTCAATCTGTAAAAAATATTACCACTAGGTGAATTGCCTGCATCTTCTGACTTCATGGCCTTCGCCTACTTTCAGGAACCATGAATTACAGGGAGACAGAAAATGCAGTAAAAATCACACCTTTTAATATAGTGGTAAGAATGGTACAAATAGTAAACGTAGTCAAAACATAGCCAGGGTTTGGTAATCAAAGCGGGTAGTCAGTGCAAGCTAGTAAATCAGGAAGCCAATGATTAGCGTAGTCACAAACAGCAAACAGGTTCAGGAACCAGAAGGGACGTCAGCCAGGCAAGTCTTTAACAGGAACACAGCAGAGAATCTTCAGATATGTTGACCAAGACGAAGGCATGGGAGAAATGAACCAGGCAATTTAAATAGCCAGAAGGGGCTGGCTGAGGAGCAGGAAATGACCACCAGGTGAGGCACGATGAGTGCTGGTAATTAACCGTCAGCTGAGCACTGAGAAGGGAGGGCTGAGCCCAGCCCTGACACCTGCTCTGTGCAATGGTGCACAGAGCAGTCCCACTTCCCCTCTTCTGGGTTCCCTCGCTGGCACTCCTGGTTCTTCCTCTTCAGCAAGTGCCCTATAAAAAGCAGCTTTCTATGGGGGCACTTGTGCAGGCTGCCCTGCCTGCTTCTATAGACACAGAAGGTTTGGCTCAGAATTCCCCCCTCCAACTCCCTCATCACAGAATTTGATTGTCATCAGGAGATGTAAACAGCATACAGTATCTCACAAAAGTGAGTACACCCCTCACATTTTTGTAAATATTTTATTCTGTCTTTTCATGTGACAACACTGAAGAAATTACACTTTGCTACAATGTAAAGTAGTGAGTGTACAGCTTGTATAACAGTGTAAATTTGCTGTCCCCTCAAAATAACTCAACACACAGCCATTAATGTCTAAACTGCTGGCAACAAAAGTGAGTACAGCCCTAAGTGAAAATGTCCAAATTGGGCCCAATTAGCCATTTTCCCTCCCCGGTGTCATGTGACTCGTTAGTGTTACAAGGTCTCAGGTGTAAATAGGGAGCAGGTGTGTTAAATTTGGTGTTATCGCTCTCACTCTCTCATACTGGTCACTGCAAGTTCAATGTGGCACCTCATGGCAAAGAACTCTCTGAGGATCTGAAAAAAATGAATTGTTGCTCTACATAAAGATGGTCTAGGCTATAAGAAGATTGCCAAGACCCTGACACTGAGCTGCAGCACAGTGGCCAAGACCATACAGCAGTTTAACAGGACAGGTTCCACTCAGAACAGGTCTCGCCATGGTCGACCAAAGTAGTTGAGTGCACCTGCTCAGCGTCATATCCAGAGGTTGTCTTTGGGAAATAGACCTATGAGTGTTGCCAGCATTGCTGCCAAGGTTGAAGGGGTAGGGGGTCAGCCTGTCAGTGCTCAGACCATACGCCGCACACTGAATCAAATTGGTCTGCATGGCTGTCATTCCAGAAGCAAGCCTCTTCTAAAGATGATGCACAAGAAATCCCGCAAACAGTTTGCTGAAGACAAGCAGACTAAGGACATGGATTACTGGAACCATGTCCTGTGGTCTGATGAGACCAAGATAAACTTATTTGGTTCAGATGGTGTCAAGCATGTGTGGCAGCAATCAGGTGAGGAGTACACAGACAAGTGTGTCTTGCCTACAGTCAAGCATGGTGGTGGGAGTGTTATGTTCTGGGTCTGCATGAGTGCTACTGGCACTGGGGAGCTACAGTTCATTGAAGGAACCATGAATGCCAACATGTACTGTGACATACTGAAGCCGAGCATGATCCCCTCCCTTCGGAGACTGGGCTGCAGGGCAGTATTCCAACATGATAACGACCCCAAACACACCTCCAAGACGACCACTGCCTTGCTAAAGAAGCTGAGGGAAAAGTCGATGGACTGGCCAAGAATGTCTCCAGACCTAAATCTTATTGAGCATCTGCGGGGCATCCTCAAATGGAAGGTAGAGGAGCGCATGGTCTCTAACATCCACCAGCTCTGTGATGTCATCATGGAGGAGTGGAAGAGGACTCCAGTGGCAACCTGTGAAGCTCTGGTGAACTCCATGCCCAAGAGGGTTAAGGCAGTGGAAAATAATGGTGGCCACACAAAATATTGACACTTTGGGCCCAATTTGGACATTTTCACTTAGGGGTGTACTCACTTTTGTTGCCAGCGGTTTAGACATTAATGGCTGTGTGTTTCGTTATTTTGAGGGGACAAATTTACACTGTTATACAAGTTGTACACATTTTGAGGGGGCAAATTTACACTGTTATGCAAGCTGTACACTCACTACTTTACATTGTAACAAAGTGTAATTTCTTCAGCGTTGTCACATGAAAAGATAGAACAAAAAAATATTTACAAAAAAGGGAGGGTGTACTCACTTTTGTGAGATACTGTATATAAGTTTATGAACTGTATGTCTATGTACTGTAGGTGTAGCACACCCCCATAGGGACTACAAATGAACTTGGATCCCCCACTCCTGCACAGCCAGGCACACCAATTTTTCACAAGCATCCAGAGTCAGAGGACAGTCCGTGATTCTGTATTTTTTGTTGTTTTAGGGTTAATAACTTGCATAGGGATGGGAGGCTATGTGATACCCACTTGACATCTTCCTATATGCAGTCTCCTTCACGGTCCTTGAAGAATACTTTAAGATTCTCTGTAACAAAAATCTTGTCCTCGTGCTTCAACAGATCCTTTTTACTGACAGAGGTCTGGTTTAGAAGCAATTAGATAAGTCCTAAAAAACATCTCGATCCAGCCCAGCCCAAGAGATTAGGCTGAATCATCAGGAAGTTCTTTTTGGAAAGGATGGTGTTGGAAGAAGTGGAAATAGGATCTTTAGGAAACATCCAGAGCAACACATTTGGTTTCCCACTTTTGGAACTGGGCCAATAAGTCAGATAAAAGCTGAAACAGGAAAAGAAGGGCATCCACCTGGCCTGATGTGGTCTTAGTCATTGAGCATTCAAGATTTTTATGATTGATAAAAATGAGAATAGAATGGGCAGCACCCTCCAAAAGGTAGGGCTACTCCTCTTTCTTTACTGCCAATAATTCTCTGTCCCCAATGTCGCAATCCTTCTGAATCCAACTTCCGCAAGAAGAATGCAACCGAGTGCAAGAGTGCTTTGGGACCTAATTGCTGGGAGAGAATTGAACCTACCACTGTTTCAAAAGCTCTTACCTAAAAATAAAAAAAGGCAAAGATGGATCAAGGTGCTTCAGAATTGAACAGAGTTTTCAGCCTGTCGAATGTGGACTTGGCTTTAGGCAACCATGAGAATGAGATGTGCACATTAGTAAACTGGGTTAGTGAAGCTGCCATAGTGGAGAAGTTCCTTATGAATTTGTCAAGCCCCAGGAATCACTGAATGCTCCTCTTATGGGTGGGAGCCAGACACTCTAGGATACACCTTCCTGGGATTCATAGTGATACCAAAAAGGAAAATAATCAGACGATCAGTAGACTGACCTCTGTTCAACTGCAATGGCCACAAATGGATCGAAATTCAACCGGTCCCTGCTTTGGCCGAAGTTTGATCCGTCTATGCCCACCTTAAGATAAACAGAACTGGTGACAGTAGTGTGAGGAAAAGGAGATTTCCCCCTAAAGACCAATTAATAATTGGATTATGAGCCTGCAGCCAGGACATGAAAATGGTAACGGGATGATGTTGAAACCTAGATATTCTTTGATTAGCCAAAAAAAGTTCAGGCAGGGATTCTGCAAGTGCTAATGGAAGTCCTGGCAGAGATTCTGTTAGTTCTGTTGGAAGTCATGGCAGAGATTCTGAAAGTAGGAGTTTTTGAAAGTCCTGGCAGAGATTCTGTGAGTCTTTGCAGGGATTCTGAGACTACTGTAATAGTTACAGTGCTTTTATAAATGAAACATGTAACTGCTGTTGGGTGGCTTCATTTATACAGGAAATGCTGTCAGTCTGGATCCCACTGATTACAGTGACTAGAGTTGGGCATAAACCCTTGAACTTTGAGGTACACCCGAGCCCTTTATAATAATTTTTTTCTGTAAACTATGTATGCCCTAGGTCCCTAACTGGTGAATCTAGAATAACCTTTTCCAGATCCATCAGATTTTGTATAGACAGGACAGGTGTTATCATGTTATTGTGATTGTGTAGGGGCAGTCGGGCAGAAACCATTCTATTAATTTTTCAAAGACCAAAATATTATTTACTGTGATGTAACACCCTCTTGTAGTTAGGCTGCTAGGTAAGTTTAGTTTTTGGCTCCATTGCAGTGAAGGGAGCAGTGATCGATTGTGTTGGTCTGTTCAGGGATTCCTGAGCTGAGAGCTTGTTTTTTCCCACCTGCCTCTGAAAGTAGTTTCTAGAACATAGGGCTGGGAGATTCAAATAATTAGGTTGAATATTTATCATGCCCCAACCAATCCCTGGAAGGAGGCATCCAGAAGGTGGCTGGGGAAGTATGCTGATTGGGCTAGTGGCAGACATGGCTATATGGACTGCTGCTGTAGGGTCCTAGATATACTGGCTATTCCCTGCTCCCTAAAACTGCTATTTAAAGATTGAAGTGAAGTTTGTCCTCCTATGGTTGTTACTGATCGGTTTGAAGTAGTCTCTGATCCTAAACCCCTCCCCTCTTAGAGTTCTTCAGCAATAAATACTAAAAAGACATCCCCTAGAATGAGACCTAATTGTCGAGGTGTGAGGCTGTGCTTGTGTGACTGGCAGCCTCTGTACTATTGTGCGAGACCTGGGTAAATTCTCAGGGGCCCCGTCAGGAGCAAGTACTACAGTATTTTTGTTGTTTCTTCTGAGATGGGACCAGTGCTTAAGGTGTTTGCAGTGGTGTATCTTCATAACCTGGGGTCCTAATATAACACAATCCCCTGGCTCCCACTCCTATAAACCCTATTTCACAACTGTATACAGAAGCAGTGCCTATGTACCCATGGGCTGTGGCACTGTGTGCTGCTTGGTCCAGGCTTTGTGCGGTGCAATAACATGATGCTGAGTAGTAATTTGTAATTATTAGGGTTATTAGGCATGCCTGAGCAACCTTATGCCTATGTCTAGCCTACACATCTACCAGACAAGTACATAAATTGCTTTTATGTGAGAATAATGTTTATAAAAATAATGCTTCAAAATCATTTAAAAAGTATGGTGTATGTTGTAATCTTCAAATGAAGAACAATTCACATTATACTGATCATTTTCATTGCTGTATTTGTATTATAGTACATTTAAAAACATTTTTTCTTGATACTGAAAAAAACAGCCTGACTTGAAGAGCTGGCAGCCAATTTCAATGTCCTAAAAATGTGGCGTTGAAATATTCATTGAATGAGACATGCTGTAATCCTTACCTGGGGCTCTTGTGCTAGATTGTAGAGCAAAACTTTTAAACAGGAAAAGGAGGAGGGTGAAAAATGAATTAGCAAACTTTGGGTAAAACCAAGGCATCAATCAGAAAACTAAGAAACAAGCTAAAAAACTTGATGCAAATTAGCCATTTGGTAAAACTACCCTCAGAAAGACTTACATTACATACAGTTATGCAGAATAAAGGCGCTGGATTTTGACACGTCATAAAGGACCTGCATATAATACAAAATTTATTAGTTATAAATGTACAGAGGCTGAATGGATTTTCATACAATTAACTTTTGATCCTTTTGAAACACGATTATAGGCCGCTGTTTTTGCTAAAACTTTGTTTCTTTTTTTATGTATAATGTTGCCTCTAGGCCACTGGTGTTGGGAGAGGGGGAGCAGATGAGGACTGGAGCCCCGAGTGTGCCCCCAAAAACCCCTGGGTCTCGATATTCCTAAATCCATTATTAGTCCTGAGCCATTTACACAGGCAACAGAGAACGATCTCCCGCTTATCTAACACAGCCGAGTGATGTACAAAAAGTCCCAACTCCGGGACCCGGCTCCTATGATGGACTTCACACTGGTCCAATGCTGGGACCGCGGGACGTGTGACATCCATCATAGGCGCTGCCGGGTCCAGTAGGAGGCGGGAATGACACTGCGACCGCGCTGGGCACTGGGAGATCCCCGCTTGCTCTGTGTAAATGGGCGGGCGGCTCTTCTATCCTGGCTCTGGCTGCCTGGTGCCTGCAGGGCTGTCTGAGTAGTGGGGAATTCCGGGATGAGTGTACTCGCACACTACAGGTACGGCTGAGCAGCAACAATCTGGACTCAAATTTCTAAAGTGTGCAGGGATATAAAAATTCTGTTTCAGTGATTGAATGCCTGTTATTAAATAAGAGATGAAATTTGTAATGGACATGTAAAGAAAAGCCTGAACTATATAATTATACTGATATAACCATTTTAAACATTTACTGCCTGTGACAATTTATAAATGGATGTGTCAGGAGATCAGAGGTCATCTGAAGTCTGACGTGTGCTGATTTGCCATCAGGTAGGTCAGTGTATGTCAGCTAGGTCAGTATATGTCAGCTAGGTCAGTATATGTTATGTAGGTCAGTGTATGTGTCAGATAGGTCAGTGTATGTTAGGTAGGTCAGTGTATGTCAGGTAGGTCAATGTATGTAATGTAACGGAACGTCCCACACTCCACTTGAGTGCTTCCGTCAGTATACCATTTCCTCCCAGTCTGGATACACATATCAGATATTCCAACCGCTCCCAAGCACAAAACAAGGCGACACTTGTTTCACTGCTAACATGGACTATTTTATTTAGAATCAAAATTACAAGACTTTATATGCCGTTGGAACCTCCTCTAACAATACAACTGTAACCTAATTAACATGAGCTAGTTTACTAAATCATTTACCCAGACTAGGTGACTATTCAATACACATTACAATAATCATCAACACAGGGTTAATTAGAACAAACAACAATGTGTGGAATATCCTTAGAACCTGTGGTAAGCCAGACTAGACTCATTTACATTAAACACATTATAGCAGACAACAAGACAGGTAGTTGGAGTTGATGACACCAGCATCTCCTCACAGTATGTGTCCCAACAGTATGAATCAGTCTTATCAGCAGGGGGGCTGCTGGAGGAATCCCCCCTCCTCAGCCTAGTCATCAACAAATTATAGTAGGAGTAGACTGTTCGTCTCCTAGCCAGTCCTGGAGGCCAATGTGATCAGCTCACTCAATTAACATGTTGAGTTCAGCATCAAACAAACCAAAAATAGTCTTTACATATTGTAACGAGCCCCTTGCTCGCTCGGTTCCACTCTCCCGACACTCCTCTGCAGCTATTGAATCAGATTGCAACGTCTGATGGTTCGGTCATTCGATGCTCCAGGACTAGAACTACAGCTCTGTGCCGTTCTAGTCCAGTTGTGATAGCTCAGAACAAACACCAGGCAGGCTGTATGTAAGTTCAAACAGGAATTCTCTTTTATTGCAAAATCCAGGCTTTTATACACTAAAAGTGGAGGTGCAGACCTCCTGCTCATATTACTCTAACAATACAGCTGTAACCTAATTAACCTAATTAACATGAGCTAATTAACTAATCCCTTTAGACAGCCTAGATGACTCAGACATGACCGTTAGGCCAGACTGGCCGTCTTGTAGTTCAGAAAATCCAATCAACATTATCACAATCAACATAGACTCTTCTTCACACAATAGCAGAGTTAATGAACACAAATAACAATGGGGATCTAATGACTCTTAGATCCCATAGTAGACTTATTTACAATACACATTTTAGCAGACAATAGACAGACAGGTGTTGGAATTTACATCAGCATCTCCTAACAGTATCTGTCCCAGCATTATGAATCAGCCACTATTCCAATATGGCAAATCCAGGGTCCCCAGAGTTTGTGTGTCCTAGGGGACCAGGACCCGAATCCACAGTGATACCACCTCAAGGGTCCCCAGGCATACTGCTCACAAGAGCACCCCCAAATGCAAGGGCCCCCGATCGATCGGCAAGAGGCTCGCATACAGTCCCCTCCAAAAGTCTCTTTCCCGGCTAGGTCTGTCACACATATATATCCTGGGAGATATTGGGGATAAATATTAGTCCCATTTTAAGCAATCCAAGACATACCCTCCAAGTCACCATTTCCCATATGGCATACACAGGGTCCCCAGAGTCTGTGTGTCCTGGGGGACCAGGACCCGAATCCACAGTAATACCACCTCAAGGGTTCCCAGGCATACAGCTCACAAAGAGCACCATTCCCTCAAATGCCAGGACCCATAATCGGTCGGCAAGAGGCTTGCATTCAGTCCCCTCCAAAAGCCTCTATCCCGGGTGAGTCTGTCACAGATGTGTCAGGAGATCAGAGGTCATCTGAAGTCTGACGTGTGCTGATGTGCCATCAGGTAGGTCAGTGTATGTCAGCTAGGTCAGTATATGTCAGCTAGGTCAGTATATGTTATGTAGGTCAGTGTATGTGTCAGATAGGTCAGTGTATGTTAGGTAGGTCAATGTATGTCAGGTAGGTCAATGTATGTTAGGTAGTTCAGTGTATGTGCCAGGTAGGCCAGTGTATGTGTCAGATAAGTCAGTGTATGTCAGGTAGGTCAGTGTATGTCAGGAAGGTCAGTGTATGTGTCAGGTAGGTCAGTGTATGTGTCAGATAGGTCAGTATATGTCAGGTAGGTCAGTGTATGTGTCAGATAGGTCAGTGTATGTGTCAGATAGGTTAGTCTATGTGTCAGATAGGTCAGTGCATGTCAAGTAGGTCAGTGTATGTGTCAGGCAGGTCAGTGTATGCGTCAGATAGGTCAGTGTATGTCAGGTAGGTCAGTGTATGTGTCAAATAGGTCAATGTTTGTCAGATAGGTCAGTGTAGGTCAGTGTATGTCAGGTAGGTCAGTGTGCGTGTCAGGTAGGTCAGTGTATGTCAGGTAGGTCAGTGTATGTGTCAGGTAGGTCAGTGTATGTGCCAGGTAGGTCAGTGTATGTTTCAGGTAGGTCAAGCAAGTGAGCCTATCACCCTCCCAGCCCACCCCCCCGCTTTACCTCCGGGATGAAGCCCCTGGTCTTTTTTCCAACTAGCAACACCCCTGCTCTAGGCATTAGTTCAGGGGTGCTCACCCTTTTGAAGAGCGAGGACCACTTTAGCGACTTGGAAACCAGTCACGGGCCACAATGACCGGAGCAGGCAGATGACAGGTCTGCGTCCACTCTGCATATGCAAATCAAACACTGGCACAGCTTGCTCTACTCTATGGGCCCTCTGATCTGATCCATCCACACAGAAGGGGACAATTACCCTTCTGTTTTTTTAAGCAGATCAGATTGGAGATAGGCGGGTGTAAATGGACACAAGTTCTATGGAGATGAATGGAGAGTCCGTTTGGGTCCACATGACACAAGGACAGGCAGACCCATCGTGTGAAAGGGGCCTAAGGCTGCTTTCACACTGATGCACTGTGGTTTACCTGCACCTCAAATGACTTCAATCTTCACTTCTTCCTCAGGATTCCTGCAGGTATTGCTGGCTGCTGCTGTCCCCAGGCGGGTATGGCTGGTGGCTGCTGCTGTCCATAGGGCAGGAATGGCTGGCGGCTGCTGCTGGCTGTCCTCCAGGGCAGGTAATGTTGGTGGATACTGTTGACTGGTACTGCTGGTGGGTACTGCTGTTGTGTACTGCTGGCTGGTACTGCTGGCAGGTACTACTGGCTGGTACTGTTGGCGGGTACTACTGGCTGGTACTGCTGGCAGGTACTGCTGGGGGGTACTGCTGGCTTGTACTGCTGGCTGGTAGTACTGGCTGGTGCTGCTGGTGGGTACTGTAGGCTGGTACTACTGGCGGGTACTGCTGGCCAGTACTACTGGCTGGTACTACTGACGGTACAGCTAGCTGGTACTGCTTGCTGGTACTACTGGCTGGTACTGCTGGTGGGTACTGTTGGGGGGTACTGCTGGCGGGTACTGTTGGATGGTACTACTGGCGGGTACTGGTGGCTGGTATTGCTAGGGCAGTGATGGCGAACCTTGGCACCCCAGATGTTTTGGACTACATTGCATGAGCATTATGGGAAATGTAGTTCCAAAACATCAGGGCTGCCAAGGTTTGCCATCACTGTGCTAGGGGGTACTGCTGGCTAATACTACTGGTTGGTACTGCTGGGGGGAACTGCTGGCTGGTACTGCTGGCTGGTACAACTGGCGGACTGGCGGGTACTGCTGGCTGGTACTGCTGGGGGGGTACTGCTGGCTGGTACTGCTGGTGGGTACTGCTGGCTAGAAGTACTGGTGGGTATTGCTGGCTGGTACTACTGGCTGGTACTGCTGGGGGGAACTGCTGGCTGATACTACTGGCTTGTACTGCTGGTGGGCACTTCTGGTGGGTATCGCTGGTTTGAATCCCTGGAGGCTGCTGTCCCAGATCGCAGGTTCCCGACCCGCCATCTCTGATCAGTGTGACAAGAGCTGGCGCTGGATGAAGCATGCAGCTGTAATAGAGAGCAGAGTCAATGCTTCCTGTATCGCGCTGGCTCGTGTCACAGGGGTAGTACATTTGGTATCACTCTGCCTGTGACAGGAGTCGGTGCTATACAGGAAGCATCAGCTCTGCTTCCTCTTGTGCCGGCTCCGTTCTTCACACCGATGCTTGGGGAGGGCGGGTCAGGAACCCGTAATCTGGGCTTACCGACAAATTTTCCGACAACAAAATCCGATCGCGTCAATTCCGACCGTGTGTGGACAATTCCGACGCACAAAGTGCCACGCATGCTCAGAATAAATTCCGAGACGGAACTGCTCGGTCTGGTAAAATTAGCGTTCGGAATGGATATAGCACTTTTGTCATGCTGCAATGTTTTAAATAGTTTAATGCAGTGCACTCTGTTCTTCTTTATAATGCTAGAAGAATGAAGTAGTTTTGCTGCTCATATTCACACAGACTTCTCACAAACTTCTTTCTTTATTCTTTATCGTGATTTCATCACTATATTTTGATTTGTCACATCTGACTAAAAAATTTTTTTTTTTTTTTTGGTTTGTATTTTTTTCAAGCCTGATCTTGTGTTTTTTTTTTTTTTATTTTTTTTAATTCCAGAATAGTTTTGGGTGTGTTTTGTGTGTCAAGTTACCACAACACCATTATTATCTTGTATTATTTAATCTCAAGGAGATTGTTTGGTGTTGGTGTCTCTTGTTAATTTCACGTTGTATTTTTGAAACGTACCTGCCTCCTCACAAACAAACTGTCCTTTTTGAAGGAGAACACACATAGGCGAGTATAATTTAAACAAAAATTCCTTTATTAAGGGGTCATAACCAAACAAAGAGGGAGGCAACGCTGGAGAAACAGCATAAGTTGGCGAAGCCTTTGGCCCCCAGGGCAGACATCAATTATTTTACTGCAAAATTGGTGGCCTGAGGAGTCCATATATACATATCCACACTGTGGGGTGTTCTGAGGGCCTCAGTAGCCTTCCAAAATAGGCCTATTGCAGCCTCCTCCAGGTTACTCCTGTTCCTGCCACTGTTTCTTTGAAGGCGGAGGGGAGGGACCTGGGTATCGGGCAGCCTGCTTGGCCTGGCCACCTCCTGGCTGAGACTTTCCTGTGTATGAAAAAGGGACATCGTTTTAGTTTTTGGTTCCTCAATCACAATCAGAAATTAGTACTCCAAACTAACATAGATTTAACATCATTAATTTGACAACCAGAAATATTTAGAAGAATGCTATACCTGGCTCAAGCTGGGCCCCTCCACATGTTGCTGCCTGGAAGGCCCAGGTTGGATGTCTGAAGCCTCAGCTGGGGGGGGGGAGGTGGAAGGAAGAGTGGAGAGTGCTGGCCTGGGTTCAGTCTGACCTGCTAGAAAATGCAGTCTGTCATAGTACCACAGCCTGGGGAGATAAATGTCATCTGCTGGTCCTGATCTCAGGGAATTCTGGACCTTCTTGTGCTCCCTTAGATAAGTGCTCCTCAGGCCACCAATTAGGGCCTTCAAATAGGTGATGTCTGCCGTGGGGATCACCGGCTTCACAAATTGCAGCAAATTATCCAGCGCTGCCTTCCTCTTTGTTTGGTTCCTTTAATCAGGGTGGTTCACCTGCCACAGACAGGGCAGCTTCCTGAACATATCTATGAATATGCTGATAAACTCCTGATCCTTCAAGATATCCATTTTCTCTGCAAGACACAACCTTCGTTATCATGATCGGCGCCTCCGATACTCCTTCCTCCGCTCACAGATCGTACGTACTACGCACACGTGTTATGCTTTATATACACTGCGCATGCGTGAAACACCTGACATTCTTTCTAGTCTATTTCCCGCCCCTTCTTGTTCGGAGCAGTGGGGAAGAGCACATGACGTAGACACAGCAGGTATGTGCTAATTACAGCAACGAGGAGGAGGAGAGCCAGAAACGTCCTGATCCCGGAGGAGAAGATTTAAGGCATCAAATATGTCCTTTGGGGAGATGTTGGAGATGATGGACATCCTGAAGAGGGCCGACTATGAAGGAAGTATGGACCTTACCCCAACCCCAATGTCAGAAAGGCCAAGATCATGGCGAAAGTTGTGAAGAGTCTGCAGAAGAATTTTGTGTACGACGATCCAAGGATCAACTGAGGAAGCGGTGGTCGGACCTCAAATTAAGGGAGCACGAGCAGTACAGAAGGATCAGGAGAGTGCTGCAAAAAAGTAAGTAGTTGTCCTGTGTTCCTATTCTTTATTTTTCTAACGTTTGTACTGCTCCATGTGCTTTTCTTAACTGTTGTACAGTTTCAAATGGCAACTTTCATGTTCATGGGCACATTATTCGTTCGTATGAAACATTGTTCATTCGGTATAGAAAACACCATGTTTTGGACATATGCATTTGAATACATTTTTGCTAGCCTACTTCTCTTAAAATAATTTTGGTATCTAGATGGGTTGGTAACTAGAATGAAATGCAAACTAGATTCTGTGTAAGGAGAGGACACTCAGCAGCTGTTTACACATCTGGACGCTGGAGCACTAGTGTGGGACACAAAAACACCCTTTTTATTAGGGGGTCCCACACAGGTGCTCCAGTGTATACTATAGGGGTGTCTCCATCTGTGAAGCTTGTACAAAACAGGTAAGTATTCAAGCTTGACAAAGGACAAAAAAATGTCTTCATCTTGGAGCTCTGCCAAAGCAGACAATTGTACTCCACTTCCAAGCAACGTTTCATATTCATATTTCTGCCATCAAATATCTGTGTGCTAAGTATACCTATTTTTTTTTTACATAGGGGCTAAAAGACTCGGAGGACACCACTCATCCAAGGAGACCACAGAACCCCCACCTCTCAGGAAGAAGGGGAAATCCCCCAAAGCCAACAGGAGGAGGAGGAGGGAGACGTGGTGGAAATTGTCAAAACAACAGGTGAGTGTCTGCGACCACAGCCTCAGGTAAAAGATGGATGCCTGCATATTTATAATACACGGTGTGTTTTTTTTTATATATTATTAGGTGATCGTGATGTTGTGGATGAAGGTCATTTCACCAGTGAAAGTGCCCAAATCCTGACTCGGGAGATAATGGGGTGTAATAGGGATTTGGAAAACATCCAGAAAAACATCAATGATGTTAAAAACAAAATGAAGAACATCACTGATGTTTTAGGAAGAGTTTAAAACCCCTCAAAATCCCTAATGTAGTTGGCATTTTTTCCACAAAAATTTGTTGCACCTTTTTTTACCTATTGTCGAAAAGCCAAATTTTGAAGATGCACACAGTGTGTCAACATGTGCTATCTGCCATTACGGGAGATCAATGTAGGCGTTTTGTGGGTACAACCCCTTCCTCAATAATAAAGTAGCTGAGAGGAAGGGGTTGCACCCACAAAACACGTCCCTTGATCCCCCATGATGGCAGCTAGCACATGTTGACATTCGGCAATTTGTGTACATCTTCAAAATTTGGCTTTTCCAGGGGTAACTTCACCCCATCTGCTGAACGCAATATCAAACACAGTTTATAAATACTCATGTCTGATATTGCCTTCAATTTCTACCAAATTTGAACTTTGTAAGTTCCAGATTTGTGTATTTCTTGTTGGTTTTAAATATGCCTGTTTTACCTTAAATGGACATTTCTACTTTTATTAATGTGACACTAAAAATTGTTATACAACAAACATGTTGGTTTGTTTTAAAAACCTTTGATAAATGCACATGTGATTGTGCTTGTATTAAAAAGATTGATAATAAACAATGTGTGGCTTCTTCTTTCAATGCTCGGAAACTTTTTTTGTGGTAAAATTGGTGGTTTCTGTGACAATGGTGGTTATTTCCTAAGGGCAAATCCACTTTGCACTACAAGTGCAGTTTCAGTGCAGGCTCAAGTGCACTTGTAGTGCAAAGTGTATTTTCCTTTAGTAAATAACACCCAACAGTGCTTTCTAATGTTACACAATCACGCCATTTTCTGGACTCCCCAAATTTATGTCAGGGTCAGCTAAAAGAAAGACAAGCAGTAAATGTCAGCAAATATTTTAGTAGTTAAAATTAGTTTTTTATTTAAAAAATGTCTCAGACATTGTCTGGCATATTGATGGCCCCCTTACCCGCAAAGTATTCCATGTATTCTAAACGGACCTCGCGGGCACTCAGGGGTGGCAAGCCAGGACGGCCAGCTTCAAGCGCCGTCAGAGTTGGTTCATTCACATGAATTCAGGATTCAGGCCCATAGTTCACAGAATTTCTTCCTAAAAAGTTGTGGAGAACACAGCAAGCCAGGATGACATGATTGAGTTTATACTCCACCTTATGTATGGGTGTAAGGAATAGGCGGAACCGGCTGGCCATTATTCCAAACGTGTTCTCCACCACTCTTCTGGCTCTGGCTAGCCAGTAATTAAAAAACCCTCTGGTCCGGGGTGAGGGTCCTCATAGGGAATGGCCGCATAAGATGGTCCCCCAGCGCAAATGCTTCATCCGCAACAAAGACGAATGGGAGTCCTTCCGCATTGTCTTCTGGAGGCGGCAAGTCCAAGCTGCCATTCTGGAGACGCCTGTAGAACTCCATCTGGGTGATGACTCCACCATCTGACATCCGGACATTCTTCCTCATGTCCACATACAGGAACTCGTAAGTAGCCGACACCACCGCCAACATCACAATACTATTGAACCCCTTATAGTTGTAATAGTATGACCCCGAGTTGGGTGGTGGGACAATGTGGACGTGTTTCCCATCAATTTCCCCTCCGCAGTTAGGAAAGTCCCACCGCTGGGCAAAGCGGGATGCCACAGTCTGCCATTCCTGTGGGTTGGAAGGAAACTGTGGAGTCAAACAAGAAAATAAAATTAATAATTTTGCACATAAACATGGAAAGCAGATTAGACATAAACATTCTTGGCCAACATCAGTATAACATTTATTTTAGGGACTATTTAAAGACAAAGGTATAAGGTCCATCTATCAGATTCCTCCCCCCCCCCATTGGCCATTTGTAAAATTTTATGGGAGGGGAGATGTTTTGGACAGGTAACCCTCTCCACTTCATTGAGAGACAAATGCCTAAATAATGTGGATTAATTTGGCCAGCCCTTCCTTACTTTACACTATTGGCAGCCCACTGGACAGATAAGAAGTGTTATAATACAAAGAGATAAATACACACTGTACACATTTTAGCACATTTTTACATTCTGCTATTACCTATCAAGTAAATAATAATAGGATACAAAAACTTTAAACAGTACCATTTGAAAGTATTCAGGCAGGCCCTTGCACTACATGCTTTGGGGAATTCATCCATAAAGCTGACCACAAAAGAGGTGGGTATAGTGTGTATGGGTTTGGCAAAGTCAGCAGATAGAGGATTGGTATCAGCTGAGTTAGCAGTTGGGGGGGGGGGATTGTTCCAAATGATTTTGTGAACCCCAAAAAAAAAGCCTCTGGCACTTTGCCAGAATTTCAAGCACACATCACAATTTTAAACATTTTAGGGGGTATTTAGGGTAAAGCACTACTATGGAGCTGACAAAATACATTAAGTGACTACACGAGGTGGATATAGGGCCAGGAGAGCATGCTTGGGAGGTAAGTGAAGGCAAATATGTATGAAGGACAAAAAAAATTAAATAAAAATCCAGTATGCATGAGGACTAAGGGGACATTCACAGCATATTACAATAATGGTAATTAGGGAATGAGGAAAGAAATACAATATATTATCAAACATTAAATACAATAAAATGTGATGTTAAAGGATAAATCTTACCTTAATATACTCCTTCTGCAGGACCTGGATGATGGCAGAACAGGACTCTGGGATAATGATCCCCAGAGCCTGGGGGGAGATGCCTGTCGAGAACTTGAGGTCCTACAGGCTTCTCCCCGTTGCCAAGTACCGCAGGGTGGCGACTAGCTTCTGCTCCGGAGTGATGGCTTGCCTCATGCAGGTATCCTGCCTGCTGATATAGGGGGTCAGCAAAGCCAACAAACGGTGAAATACAGGGTCCGTCATCCGGAGAAAGTTCCTGAAATCGTCAGGATTATTCTCACGGATCTCACGGAGCAAAGGCATGTGACAGAACTGGTCACGCTGGAGCAACCAATTCTTGGTCCATAAACTCCTCCCCACCCTGTTCATGGACTGGGCTTGTGTCAAGGTAAGGACCCCAACACCAAGCCCCCACACAGCACGAACTCTACGAGGAGTACGTATACGCAACAAGGTTAGAAAACGGTCGGCTGCTCAGAACGAAGTAACAGAACGCACTGAAGAACAGCAAGGCCTGTGAAGAGCGACCTGAAAAACAGTAACAAACGAACAAGAACACAATGACAGAGTCAAGGGTAACTCGCTGCACGCACTGAAGACCATATACAAACCCACAAGCACAAACTGAACAGCAGAAATACGATCTGAAAACCACAAGTCTGAAAAAGCACGAATCGTCTCTCACCAAACTTTTACTAACATGAGATTAGCAAAAGGAGCCCAAAGGGTGCCGCGCTTGGTTCTGAACTGCCCTTTTATAGTCTCGTCGTACGTGGTGTATGTGACCGCGTTCTTGGCGATCGGAAATTTCAACAACTTTGTGCGACCGTGTGTAGACAAAACAAGTTTGAGCCAACATCCGTCGGAAAAAATCCATGGATTTTGTTGTCGGAATGTCCGATCAATGTCCGATCGTGTGTACGGAGCATAAGGCTGCTTTCACACTGAGGCGTGTTACAGGTGCTATATCGCTAAAAATAGCGCCTGTAAAAAGCCTCTCCTCTCACTCCAGTTTGAAAGCCCGAGTGCTTTCATTCTGGAGTGGTGCGCTTGCAGGATGGTAAAAAAAAGTCCTGCAAGCAGCATCTTTGCAGCGCTGTAGGAGCAGTGTATAGACTGCTCCTAAAGCGCCCCTGCCCATTGAAATCAATGGGCAGCGCCGCCGAACCGCCAGCAAAGCACTGCTTTTCTGGCACTAGCGGGGGTTTAAAGTGCCCCGTTAGCGATCGAATAGCGCCACTAAAACAACGGTAAAGCGCCGCTAAAAATAGCGGCGCTTTACCGCCAACGCCCTCAATGCCTCAGTGTGAAAGCACTCTAAGACCCCTGCTTCCCATTGGAGTGTGGAGGGCATGACAGTGGGCAGTGTGTACAGGAGAGGAATGTGGAGGGTATGACAGTGAGCAGTATGTACAGTAGAAGAATGTGGAGGGCATAATAGAGGGCACTCTGTACAGGAGAAGTGTATGACAGCGGGCAGTATGTACAGGAGAGGATTGTGGGGGATATGACAGGGTGCACTATGTATGGGAGAGAAGTGTGGAGGGTATGACAGTGGGCACTATGTACAGGAGAGGAGTGTGGACGGTATGACAGTGAGCAGTATGTACAAGAGAGGAGTGTGGAGGGTATTACAGTGGGCACTATGTATAGGAGAGGAGTGTGGAGGGTATGACAGTGAGCAGTATGCACAGTATGCACAGGAGAGGAATATGGAGGGTATGGCAGTGGGCACTATGTACAGGAGAGAAATTTATGACAGGGGGCACTATGTATAGGAGAGAAGTGTGGAGGGTATGAAAGTGAGCAGTATGGTCATGGAGGGATATCAATCAGCGGGTGGGGGGAGTAACTGGGAGTGATATCTTTTGGAGTAGGGTCTATCATCTGCAGGTTAGGAAATGGTCACCTGTGATGTAAGTTGAAGGGAGGTGACTAACATGGGAAGTTGCTGGGGAGTGATCTGGTTGGTGGTGAGTGTAAAATGGATGATGGGTTTACACACACACATCCCCGTTCTGGCTCTCATGCCCATGATTGCGTGTGGCCGACGTGCAGCGGGCACCTGCCTGCTATAGCTGTTTAAAGGGCTGACGTACAGCTACGGTGATTTGTGCCGATCTGCCGCAGTAGAATGGCAATGGCTGGTCGGCTAGTGGTTAAACAATTGAATAAACATTTTCCAAGAGTGGTGATTCCATATTTTTTGTGTTTATCAAGAGCCATGTAAGGACTGTTATTGATAAAAGCCACAACAGGAAAAAAAAAACTGTTAGTTGAAGTCTAGGAGGATGGAGGTTTTTATGGCATGAGCAGTGTCATAGATTGGTGCAAAGCCTCCATGTAACCAGTGTGTATGCGTGGCCTCTCCCAAGCACTGAGACTAACAAGTGCTTAGTCCTCAGAGACCTTGACAGGAAGGATTTGACTTTATATTAAAATTATTTATACATACTTCTTAAAATGTAGTGCCTAAATACATGTTTCTGTAATTCTCCATGACTAATAATAAACCAGTAAGGGTCACTATCCCAAGCAGAATTTGTCTTCTTTGGCCCAATTAAAAATACCAAAATGATACCCAGGATCAGCCATACTTTATTTATTGTAATAATATATAATCCTTTGCAGGAAGGGAAGAGATGTAAACCTTTTACTAACATGTGTTATATTTTTGCCCATTTTAATATTAAAATTATATAAAATATGTAGCAACGTCCCGGGGCCCCTGAAGCCCAATGGTGATATCCAGAGTTAAGGACAGCTGACATTCTTCAGTGTAGAGTGGGTTACAAGGCATGGTGGATGTAATGCAAGATGAGCAGGTGGGCGCCAGACACTTTTTGAATGCAAAGAGATTTAATGTCTCTTAAACAGAACTGTGGGAGAGAGGATTAGGACCAGGACACCCTTAGGTAGATGCAATGTTAATTAGCAGACTCAGAGACATCTATAGGTAGACAGCTATACAGGTGAAGGCCTCCAGCCGGACACCACTTCTGTATAAGCAGGACGCTGTTTCCTATGGTAACAATCTTGTAGCTGTTACTGACGGTAAAGGTATTCAACTATCTGCAACATGAACAGTTCTCTTTACCCCACACTCACTCACTGTGGGTCTTCACTCGAGCACCCAGTCTCTCTCACTAGACTTCAGATCCACTAGCCACTGAATCCCCTGAGCTCTTTCACTGTAGCACTCAGTATCTTCCTCAAGCGTCACCCCGGCTTCACTGCTAGGTCCCTGGCTTGGCATTTACAGATACTCCTCAAGCTTCACCCCTATGGACACGTTAGGTCCCTGACTTGGCACTCCACAAGCGTCACCTCTGCTGTCCCTCTGGGTCCCTCCCTGACTTAGCACTTGCTGATGCTTTCCCACCTCTTCACTGTCCCCGGTTGGCGAGAAGTCTGCTCTGGTACTGGCCTCAGGTCACTCACTCTGGTCTCCGGTAGCAAGGTGGATGGTCCCTTTGTGGCAACAGCTTCCCCTCTACCTCCGACCACGACGGGTTCCCCAGCCAGCGGAACCGTTACTTCTGGTTGGACTACAAGCCCGCACTCCCAACCCTGCACTACTTCTGGATAGGCTCTCATCTAGGATAGCAGCCAGATGTCCCCGGGATAGGCCTTAGGTTTCTGGCCTAGCAGCCCAGGGCAATACGACACACGTCCACCCAGACAGCCATCCAAGTGGCACAGAACCCCTGATCACCTGACTCCACCCAAATAAATAGGTTCTCCCAGCAGGCCAAGGGACCCAAGAAAGTCCCTGCCCATTGGCTGAGACACCCCATTCATTCCTAATCTGTCCTTGCAGTGCCCTTGTCTTATCTAATGTCACCTGATACCTATCTATCTAGTGACAGAAGAGAGAAGTACAGCAATTCCAGAATTAGGGCGAAATCACTTGACCTCCTAACAATCCTCCTAACAATCGGCCAAGACAACTATCACTTGGCAAATAAATTTAATAACAACCCTGCCTAAACATCAGGGTGCTACAAATATATTTATATTATACAATATTTATATATTATATAACATTATATTTTAAAGTTCAAATGCTGTAAATTTATCTCAAATGCCAATAAATATGTTTTCAAAATGTTTAACCACTGCGTCGCTTTAACTGACAATTGCATGGTCGTGCGACGTGGCTCCCAAACAAAATTGACGTCCTTTTTTCCCCACAAATAGAGCTTTCTTTTGGTGGTATTTGATCACCTCTGCAGTTTTTATTTTTTGCGCTGTAAACAAAAAAGTGACAATTTTGAAAAAACTAATTATTTTTTACTTTTTGCTATAATAAATATCCCCAAAAAATATATAAAAAAACATTTTTTTTCCCTCAGTTTAACCACTTGCTTACAGGGCACTTAAACCCCCCTCCTATCCAGACCAATTTTCAGCTTTCAGTGCTGACGCACTTTGAATGTCAATTTTGCGGTCATACAACACTGTACCCAAATGAAATTTTTATCATTTTTTCACCACAAATAGAGCTTTCTTTTGGTGGTATTTGATTACCTCTGCAGTTTTTACTTTTTGTTAAAAAAATGTAAAAAACTGAATTTTTAAAAAAAAAATTTTTAATTTTTTTATATTTTGTTATAAAAAATTTAAAACGGGTCATTTTTCTCCTTCATTGATGTACGCTGATGAGGCGGCAGTGATAGGCACTGATAGGCGGCAGTGATGGGCACTGATGGGTGGCAGTGATGGGCAGCACTGCCAGGTGGCACTGATTGGCACTACAGGTGGGCATTGATAGGTGGCACTTGTGGGCATTGATAGGTGGCACTTGTGGGCACTGTTAGGTGGCACTGTGGGCACTGTTAGGTGGCACTATTTGGTGGCACTGATGAGGCAGATGTGCCTCTTCCACTTGGGGACCGATGTCCCTTACATCCGAGCCGGTGATCGGCTTTTTTTTCTGCTCATGCTGTCAGCGTGAGTAGAAAAAAAAAGGATTACCGATCTTTTGTTTACATCATGTGATCAGCTGTCATTGGCTGACAGCTGATCACATGGTAAGGGGCCGGGACCGGCTCCTTACTTGGATCGGTGATCAGCCGAGTCTCAGTGACTCGGTGATCACAGCGCGCTCGGCGCTCGCCCTGCGGGGCGCGCGCAGGGAGCGTGCACAGGGGAGGCCATCATATGACGGCCTCCCAGGAATTCAGGTCCGCGCTGTGGCCGTCATTCGGCCATAGCGCGGATGTGTAGCGGTTAAGCATATGTAGAAGAATAATACGTATTCTTCTACATATTTTTGGTAAAAGAAAATCGCAATAAGCGTTTTATTGACTGGTTTGCGCAAAAGTTATAGCGTCTACAAAATAGGGGATAGTTTTATATTTTTATTAATAATTTTTTTTTACTAGTAATGGCGGCGATCAGCGATTTTTATCGTGACTGCGACATTATGGCGAACAGATCGGACACTTTTGGTGCGATTTTGGGACCATTCACATTTATACAGCGATCAGTGCAATTAAAAATGCATTGATTACTGTGTAAATGTGACTGGTAGTGAAGAGGTTAACCACTAGTTGGCGCTGTAGGGGTTAAGTGTGTCCTAGGGAGTGATTCTAACTGTGGGGGGGAGGGGCTAAGTGTGACACGACACTGATCACCGCTCCCGATTACAGGGAGCTGTGATCATTGTTCTGTCACTAGGCAGAACGGGGAAATGCTTGTTTACATTAGCATTTCCCCTTTCTTCCTCTCCGTGAGGTGATTGCGGGTATCTACGCGGCCATCGAGTCCGCGGGACCCGCGGTCACACTCACGGAGGTCGCGGCGTGTGCACGTGCCCACAAACCCCCTCTTAAAGGGCAACGTACAGGTAGATTAATCTGCCTGTACGTGCCCTTCTGCCGATGTATTTCGGCATGAGCCGGTGGGCAATCGGTTAAAGGGCCGCAATTCCTCCATTGTGAATGTCTGAAAGTGCCTTTGTGATTGGGACCACAACATGTTCTCTGAAGTCCTTTACTTTTAGAAATAACTGGGGCCAATTATTCTGTCCAGTTCATTTTTTGCTGCCTGTTCATTCATTTTGGACATACAGTAGTGAACTGTCAAGCAAGCATCTGCCAATAAATTGCTTCAAACCTGGGAACAAAACTTTAGTTTCCGAAATACAGACAGTGCCATCTTTGTGACTCAGGAAAATATGAGAAAAAAACATTTATAAGAAGTGGGAAGGTGTAAGAAAGCACAGAAGAATCAGGGATTACATTAGGAAGCGCTGAGCTTGAAGTTTAAATGGTCAAACACAGGGGCGTAACTAGAAATCACAGGGCCCCATAGCAAAATGTTGTATGGGCCCCCCCCCCTGCAAACCGCCCCCTCCACAAAAAAAAACAACTAATGCCATTAAACAACAGATTACCGCACCCATGTGGCACAGTACTAAGGCAACAGCTTATATTAATTTTGAACAACAAAGTATGCAGTATACTGTATGCAGCCCCTAAAGGACACACATTGCTGACCTCCAGCCTTCTAACCAATTTCTGTTCTGTTATATAAAATGAAATAGTTCAACTCACCATAATGCAGAATCATTGGGAGCCCTGAGTGTGTCACTTGCCACCGTCGCCTGCCACCAGATGCAACTTGTCATGGAATGTCACTTGCCACATCACCCGCCACACGTTGCGGATTGTCCACTTGCCACGTCGCCTGCCACCAGATGCAGATTGTCACTTGTCACACGTTGCAGAATGTCACCTGCCACATGTTGCCGATTGTCCACTTGCCACGTCCCGCATTGTCACTTGCCACGTTACCTGCCACACATTACTGATTGTCACTTGCCACGTCCCAGATTGTCACTTGCCACATATTAGATTGTCACTTGCCACGTCACCTGCCACACATTACAGATTGTCACTTGCCACTTTCCGGATTGTCACTTGCCACACATTACGGATTGTCACTTGCCACGTCGCCTGCCACATGTTATGGATTGTCACTTGCCACGTCACCTGCCACACATTACGGATTGTCACTTGCCACGTCCCGGATTGTCACTTGCCACACATTACGGATTGTCACTTGCCATGTCGCCTGCCACATGTTACAGATTGTCACTTGCCACGTCACCTGCCATACATTACAGATTGTCACTTGCCACGTCACCTGCCACACATTACGGATAGTCACTTGCCACATCACCTGCCACACATTACGGATAGTCACTTGCCACGTCACCTGCCACACATTACGGATTGTCACTTGCCACGTCCCAGATTGTCACTTGCCACACATTACGGAGCGTCACTTGCTGCCACGTCCCGGATTGTCACTTGCCACTTCACCTGTCACACATTATGGATTGTCACTTGCCACGTCGCCTGCCACATGTTACAGATTGTCACTTGCCACGTCACCTGCCATACATTACAGATTGTCACTTGCCACGTCACCTGCCACACATTACGGATAGTCACTTGCCACGTCACCTGCCACACATTACAGATAATCACTTGCCACGTAACCTGACACACATTACGGATTGTCACTTGCCACGTCCCGGATTGTCACTTACCACACATTACGGATCGTTACTTGCTGCCACGTCCCGGATTGTCACTTGCCACTTCACCTGTCACACATTACGGATTGTCACTTGCCACACATTAGGGATTGTCACTTGCCACGTCGCCTGCCACATGTTACAGATTGTCACTTGCCACGACACCTGCCATACATTACAGATTGTCACTTGCCACGTCACCTGCCACACATTACGGATAGTCACTTGCCACGTCACCTGCCACACATTACGGATAGTCACTTGCCACGTCACCTGCCACACATTACGGATAGTCACTTGCCATGTCACCTGCCACACATTACGGATAGTCACTTGCTGCCATGTCCCAGATTGTCATTTGCCACTTCACCTGTCACACATTACGGATTGTCACTTGCTGTGTCACTTTCATGCTGTGTCCCAGAGTCAGGCAGCAGAGAGATAAGGTCATCTCTCTGCTTCCCGAGGCTGCCTGCACAGTGAGGGGGGAACTGCACTGCAGGGATGCAGGGAGGGCGCCGGGCGGTGAGAGATGATGTCATCTCTATGCACCCCCGGCTGCCAGCTCCCTGATTGGCCAGCCCGCTCACACATGAGCCGAGCCGCCCAGCTGACTCACCGCCTGACAGCCCTCGGAGCGGACCCGCTCTCACCATCAAAGCCGCCCGCAAAGCCGCCCACAAAGCCGCCCGCTCTCACCCGATGTGCCTGTCCTCACCGGGTCCGGGCCCCTAACAGCTGCGGGCCCCATAGCAGCCGCGTGTGTCGCTATGGCGGTAGTTCCGCCACTGGTCAAACAGTCACCCGAGGACTCTGAAATGATGTCACCCTGAATAAATTACAAAGGGGGATCTCAGAGAAAAATGTTCAGAGGTTGACACACAGATAGAGTAGGGAGAGTTAAGAATATGATGGGGATGAAATAAACATAAAGTGTGCCTTTGGTGAAAATTTGTTCTACTAATTCCCATACTGAATTGCAGCTCTGTCCAGGTGCCTACAAGCTGCTGTATCCTTGCAGATAGCCCAGGCTCTCTGAATCCCTTGATGCTCTGTAATATTCTGTTATGTCCTGTACACACGGTCAGATTTTCCGATGGAAAATGTTCGATAGGAGCCTTTTGTCGGAAAGTCCGACCGTGTGTAGGCTCCATCGGACAGTTTCCATCGGAATTTCCATCGCACAAAATTTGAGATCTGGTTCTCAAATTTTCCGACAACAAAATCCGTTCCTGTAAATTCCGATCGTGTGTACACAATTCCGACGCACAAAGTGCCATGCATGCTCGGAATCAAGCAGAAGAGCAGCACTGGCTATTGAACTTTTTCTTGGCTCATCGTACGTGTTGTACGTCATTGCGTTCTTGACGTTCGGAATTTCCGACCAACTTTGTGTGACTGTGTGTATGCAAGACAAGTTTGAGCCAACATCCGTCAAAAAAAAACCATGGATTTTGTTGTCGGAATGTCCAATCGTGTGTACGAGGCATTAGTATTGATCAGCTTTTGGTTCATGGCTTTAGCCCATATCTGTTTGTTCACTAAGTGCAAAAAAAAAACACCTGTTAATCTTGGCAAATATTCAGAGATATATTGTGTCCTGTGCACTCTTCTTATTTTGGACTACAGAAGAACGCATTCCCTCTATTATGTAGAGATGAGGAAAGGAGAACAAATGTTACAGTTTAGCATAAGGCAGCTGGGCAAGGCTGACATCATTCTTTATTTGCTATTACATTCTACAAAAAGCTGTGTGTTGTCAGCCCGCAACAAGAAAACAGAAGCTAAGTGCATTTCTGACTGATCACCAAGTATTTTTCTGTATTTGCAGGGTCTTTAGAGGGATAAAACATGGGGAAACATGAATGGATCACAACGATGTACTGCACTGGCACTATAAATCAAAGTCTAGCCAAAACTTTAGTTTTGAATATAATTGAGTTGTATAGTTTTGGAGTAGTATAGCTTATGCCAAGTTTTTATTGCTATCTGTTTTCCCGCTGGGGTTAATTTACCTTCACTTCCTTTCCCGGGTAGCAAACAACAATGACAAGGACAGCAAATGAGGGGAAAATGTCTGCAGTGGGGACACAGAAAGAAACAAACCTGTCAGAGAACAAGATGCAATAAAACACAGATCTATGAAATGCAGAAATGTAGTTACAAACTTAAATCTGTTTTATACAAACAGTAGCAAGAACAAATGCATTGCTGGGTAAAGTACCCTCTTCATCAGGACCTTTAGAAGCTTGTTGGAGTCTGTGACACTCACATATTCAATGTTCTTTAGGGTAGGAGGTTTTTCCTTTTTTCTTTGATAGAGCAGCTGGACACTTAATTTGAAATTTGCTTGTTCATCGCAAACCTAAAGGCTACAGTGCATCCGGAAAGTATTCACAGCGCTTCACTTTTCCTGTATTTGTCTGTAGACCTCCGAGACAGGATTGGATCGAGGCACAGATCTGGGGAAGGGTACAGAATACATTTCTGTAGCATTGAAGGTCCCAATGAGCACAGTGGCCTCCATCATTCATAAATGGAAGAAGTTTGGAACCACCAGGACTCTTCCTAGAGTGGGCCGCCTTGTCAAACTGAGCGATCGGGGGTGAAGGACCTTAAATTATAGAGTTCCAGCATTTCTCTGTGGAGAGAGGAGAACCTTCCAGAAGAACAACCATCTCTGCAGCACTCCACCAATTAGGCCTGCATGGTAGAGTGGCCAGACGGAAGCCACTCCTCAGTAAAAGGCACTTGACAGCTGGCCTGGAGTTTGCCAAAAGGCACCTGAAGGACTCTCAGACCTTGACAAACAAAATTCTCTGGTCTGATGAAACAAAGATTGAACGAAAATAATGAATTTAATCCATTTTGGAATAAGGCTGTAACATGACTGTAACATGGAAAAAGTAAAGTGCTGTGAATACTTTCCAGATGCACTGTAAGTTCACCTTTGGAACATGTTCCATGTCTCACCAGTATTTAGGGTGGAACATGAAATATATTCCAGCTCTTGCCCCCTTTCACCCCTCCCTTCTCCCTACACTGGCTATAATTTTTTAAAAACAGTGCAGCTATGCAGGGCTCCTCCCACACAACCGCATCATTCACTCAATGATTCCTGTGAATGAATAAACTATAAGCACCGTCTTCGTCTTCCACTGGGCAGACGGACTTGAATTTTCAGTGGGCTGTGGGGGCAATGGTGAACACTCTCATAGTCCACTGACATGTCCTCTGGCTTTTAAATAGAAAGCCCATAGAAAGGTATAGGCTGAAAGTCTGAGGATATGTCTGCAGGAGCCCACATTGCACCCGTGATCTAATGCTTTCCAGCCTCCGGCAGGAAGAAAAAAAAATCTGTGAAAATACAGTATGTGCATTTATTATTTTTTCCATGAAGGTGAACTTATCCTTTATTTATTTCTATCTCTAAAGCTGTAAAAACCTAACAGAGATTCCAACTCTTTATGAACCTTTATTGTAACATTAAAAAAATACTTGAGTAGACTTCCATTCTAAGCTGAGCATTGGTAGAATGTGCATTTGTGTGATTGTCTGTGTTGTTTGTGCTAAAGCTTATCTAAAGCCATTTTTTTTCTTTGATAGAGTCGAGAATGGCAAGCTTTTATTGCTGTCTGTATTCCTGCTGGAGAATTTGTCTTTCTCTGTTTGCCCCAGTGACCATTGTCATTGGGACTGAAAGTGGTGGGGAAATTCCAAACTTTGAGTTGTCACTAGAACAAGAAACTATATTAATTTTTTTTTCAATTGCAGTGAGAATTGTCTAAGAGGGAATTTCCTTCACTTTATTGAATTTTTTTCTTACTTCCTTTTGTGACTATGGGACAGGTAATTTCCCCAATAGAATAAATATGGCAAATAATTGACAGGGGTGTTAACCACCATTTCTCTCTCTCTCTCCTCTCTCTCCTTTCTCCTCCCTCTCTCTCTCTCTCCCTCTCTCTCTCTCTCTCTCACTCTCTCCTCTCTCTCTCTCCCCTCTCTCCTCTTTCTCCCGCACTCAAACACACACACTCACGGGTTCAACTGGACGAACAGGTGTCTTTATTCAACCTTACCAACTATATAGTTGGAAAAGTTGAATAAAGACACTGGTCCATCCTGTTCAACCTGAAAGTGTGTGTGTGTGTGAGAGAGAAAGAGAATGGTGGTTAAAAACAATTCAGTTTTGTTTTTGTTCTTCTAAGTATCAAAAGGTCGAAAAGCAGACTTAATCAATATACAGGTAGAGTTAAAAAAATGAACATGATCACCTTATCTCTGTAAATAGTTAGGAGTATGTACTGAACCTCAGCTTCGGTGCAAATATAAACCCACTGTAATATCTATTTTATCACGGTCACTGGTTATATTCGATATGTGCAAAGAGAGATCACACAAATACTTATAAGCATGATATTTAATTAAGTAATGACAGATAATAAATGTAATATTATTAGAAAAAATAACAAGAATACTTGAATAAAGATGCTGTTTCTGCCATGGGTTCCTTCATTATATGGCATGGTGCCGATGACCTCAGACGCTTGCAAACTCTGACACGAGACAGTTATTGTAAGTTTGAGTTGTAGTATATATAGGACTTGAGTGTAAGGAAATAGTCAACTCCCACTGCAAGCAGCAATATGACCTTTTAAGGACTTGGTCAGTTTGCAATGACATTTCTTTGGTATAAGTCAGCTAAGGTAACTAGACTTTGGTGGCTTTCTAGATATTGAGACAACTTTAAAATAAATGTATGGGTAAATGTATGGGTTTTTTTTTTTTTTTTTTAGATTCATACTTACCTAGGTGGATGCAGCATCTGTCCCCAGGCGCCTCTAACATTGAGAACTAAGCGATCGAACACCGCAGATCCCTTGGTTCTCACAGCTCTGTGAGCAGACTGTCAATGAGCAGCTCTCTGCTCTGCCCCCCACACTCACTGGAGCGCTGGGCTATGGAGGGGGTGGGAGTGGCCAGCTCAGGCTCTCAGTGGCTCGCTGGGAAGACTGAATCTGCAATAGGCAAGCAGCTTGGTGTGAAGAAACTGTGGGAGCAATAATTAGATTAAATGGAAGACATACAAGACCACTGATAATCTCCCTCGATCTGGGGCTCCATGCAAGATCTCACCCCGTGGGGTCAAAATGATCACAAGAACGGTGAGCAAAAATCCCAGAACCACACAGGGGGACCTAGTGAATGACCTGCAGAGAGCTGGGACCAACGTAACAAAGGCTACCATCAGTAACACACTACGCCTCCAGGGACTCAGATCCTGCAGTGCCAGACGTGTCCTCCTGCTTAAGCCAGTACATGTCCGGGCCCGTCTGAGGTTTGCTAGAGAGCATTTGGATGATCCAGAAGAGGATTGGGAGAATGTCATATGGTCAGATGAAACCAAAGTAGAACTTTTTGGTAGAAACACAACTCGTCATGTTTGGAGGAGAGAGAATGCTGAGTTGCAACCAAAGAACACCATACCTACTGTGAAGCATGGGGGTGGCAACATCATGCTTTGGTGCTGTTTCTCTGCAAAGGGAACAGGACAACTGATCCGTGTACATGAAAGAATGAATGGGGCCATGTATCGTGAGATTTTGAGTGCAAACCTCCTCCTATCAGCAAGGGCATTGAAGATGAAACGTGGCTGGGTCTTTCAGCATGACAATGATCCCAAACACACCACCTGGGCAACGAAGGAGTGGCTTCGTAAGAAGCATTTCATGGTCCTGGAGTGACCTAGCCAGTCTCCAGCTCTCAACCCCATAGAAAACCTTTGGAGGGAGTTGAAAGTCCATGTTGCCCAGCGACAGCCCAAAAACATCACTGCTCTAGAGGAGATCTGCATGGAGGAATGGGCCAACATACCAGCAACAGTGTGTGACAACCTTGTGAAGACTTACCGAAAACATTTGACCATTTGACCTCCATTGCCAACAAAGGATATATAACAAAGTAATGAGATGAACTTTTGATATTGACCAAATACTTTTTTTCCACCATAATTTGCAAATAAATTCTTTCAAAAATCAGACAATGTGATTGTCTGGATTTGTTTCCACATTTTGTCTCTCATAGTTGAGGTATACCTATGATGACAATTACAGGCCTCTCTCATCTTTTTAAGTGGGAGAACTTGCACAATTGGTGGCTGACTAAATACTTTTTTGCCCCACTGTATGGCATGATGTGCTAGAAATTCTCATGGGTCAGATATTTAATCATTCCTCTTTGCATAAAAAACAGAGAAAGTGCCATTGTGCATGTGCTATATATAAAATCACTGGAAAGGAATCACTAGTGTAGCACCCTCTAGTATGCTACTAGTGTGAGAGCTACTAGTGTGAGGCTAAGCCTGAGTCATGGAATTTGGGTAAAGGTTTACTAAAGTTCAGGGCTGGGTGACTCATAAAGGCAGCTCTCTGGTACCTCTCTCTGGATCTGGAGGTTTGGAGAAACTTCTAGAAGTTAGTGGGCGGAGGCTAGCATGCCATGCCAGTAGGGAGTCGGGTGGAAGATGGAGATGCAGTGCTGAGGGAGACTGTCCCTCGAGGGACCACTGCTCCACCATGGGCTGGGACTCAGGTGGCTGGCCTGGAAGGATCCTACCACAGTAGAAGTTGGATGGAGGCTTTCTTGAGAGGCAGTGGGAGCCAGAAGGACAGTGTGAGTACTACAGCACGGTGCAGGGACTTACAAGGGGAGAAACTGCCACATGTAGCAGGTCTCTCTGGAAAATAGCGGTGTGCTTAAATCTTCCCTGCCTTGCCCAGGGAGATCTCCAGAAAGTCAGTTGGGCAGTCTGGTGAAGCATCCAGGTGGGCTGGTGGAAAAGCAGCCAAGTGTGCTAGCATTTCTCACAGTGGTAGAGCTGGGACCAGTGTCTACAGGGGAGTGGAGGTACTCCAGGATGCAGTTCATACCACATTATTCTACTTACCAAAGGGACTGAGAGTTCCTAACATGTAAGGGGCTGTTGCTGTTCTAACAAAGACTATTAGCTAATCAATCAGAAGAAACTGGAGTTGTACAGAATAAAGGAGAAGAATCAAGAGGAGCTGTAAATAGGGAGGAATTTGCCCCTGGTTTTGTTACTGTCAAGTTAAACATCCCATAATTCCCCTACCTATCCAATTTATTAACTCTAATAAAACATAATACCAAAGCTCAAGGACTGTTTACTGAGGTGAAAGCTGAAAATGTTATGTGTCTGGCTGTGCAGCACTGGGAAACCCTGTCACTTGCAACCCCTACGGGGGGTAGTGCTACACTGTGTTATATGTGTAGTTGAAAAAGTCTCTACTCTTTTAAAGTAACCCCACTTAAGATTAAAGTGCAATAAGGTTAAACATGTAGAAAATGGAACTAGCTGTGGAGGTGGATACACATTCGCTATGTCAACTAGGAAAGATTTGTAAGAAAATATGAAATTTTTTTCTTGGGTCATTAAAATGATGTGCTTTAACATGCTCCTTATCTCGCTGTAGTCACAACAATATTTGTCATTGATCCATATTTTAGAATACATTATATACACTTAGATGGTGTATGTATATATATATATATATATATATATATATATATATATATACCGTACTTACATAGCCATTCAACGTATTATATAACCAAGGGTCGATGGACGTGTTCCCTGTAATTTATTTGAAGTTACTTTGACTGGCCTGTGGATTTTTTTAAACATTTCTTTACAGCAACTTGTCTTTTAAAATGCACCCACTCACATAACCTTCCTGCAGGCTAGATCTTTTTTCATTTTCAGGGTTTTTCAATCCTCTAAAGAGGCTTTGTTTAACAGCCTGAGTCACTGGAAAAGCTTGAGGCTTCCTGCTGCTTTTAGTTCCCATTAAAGAGCAATATGCCAATATAAATTGTCTGCCTGCCATATTTTTACCATTTTTTTCTAAAATTATTTTATAAAGTTTCCCAGACTTGTTTAAGGAGAATGGAATAAAAGTGCAAGTCAGCAAAGTATTTTGGTAAGAATCAATAGAATGGGAAGCAGTAATGGATTAATTATTCCTTGGGCCCAGACAACTTTAAGGCTGGGTTCACACCATTGCGAATTGGATGTGGATTCCACCGCATTCAATTCGTAATAGCAGGAGAATGTGACTGGCTCTCTATGGAGCCGGTTCACATATCTCCACTGTGGTTCCGGTGCGAATTTGCACAGGAGCCCCGTGCGTCTTTTTGTCTGTTTCAGGTCTGAATTCAGCCAAAAATTCAGGCTGAAATCGGACCTGAAATGGTGAACGGGGACGCACCAGACCCCTGCTGTGAGCCACATGCGAAGATAACAGCCTAAAACTAAAAATGGTCTTTAAACATTATGGTAATCAAAATAGCTATTTCATCTGGGAACTTATACAGTAACTCATCAAAAGTGCAAATTTGACTCTGCAGTTTGTCCCTTTTGTAAAGGCTCTAAATTTATGGTAGTCATACAAAGAGTGTTTTAAATGCACTACTACAAAAACAAACACAGACTTGAGGGGCACTTTGGGGAGGGGGGGGGGGGCAGGGTGACACTGTGGGGGGTATTGTTTGTGGCTGGGGGCACTACAAATGGCTGGAAGAGTCTGTAGAGGAAGGGAGCAATATATAGCAGATTGACAGTTGGGCACTTGCATCCATAGCTCCCAACTGTCCCTGATTTCGAGGGACTGTCCCTGATTTAGAACAATGTCCCTCTGTCCCTCTTTCCCCCTCATTTGCCCCTCATTTTGGTCTGATCCATATAGTTGTATATAAAATGCACTTTTTATCTTTCAAAAAGTGTTTCCCAGTGCTAAACCTTTCATCCAATTTCTAAATTCTTGCATTTGTACATTTTAAAAGCCAATATAAAGGAATAGTAGTGGTAAAAAAAATCCTTGTGGATTTAATTAATCTTTTTTTGGGGTTATTCTCCTTTAAGGGGGTGTGGCAAGGGCGTGTCCTATGCCTACATACATTTGTTAGTAGGTGTCCCTCATTCCCATCCCAAAATGTTAGGAGGTAGGATGTTACTGTGTGCAGATTCTCCCCTCTGCCACCTAAGTCAGCCATAGATGGGTAGAATTTTGAACGAAAATTCTTAGGAAAAGAAGGTTTCTCTAATCATTAGTGGGTCGCTGACAGCTGATGACCCATCAGTTGTTAAGTCTTGTCTATATTCCCCTCTCAAACGTTCCTGGGCACAAGGATCATCGGTAGTGGGTGCTGCAGCAACTACCAGCTGGTCACTGGAAAATCACAGGTAAATGCACATAGCACACCAAGGATCCTCAAATGTCTTCCAAAAGTTTTTTTTCATCACAAGAGAAAGTTTTTGCATTTTCTCTTGTGATGTGATCATTCCACAATAAACACTATTGGACGACATTTGAGGATTCTTGGTGTGCTGGAAAATATGTGCATCAGCTGTTAAGGATGCGACAGCCACCCGCTCCTTAGCAAGGGCTATTCACAGTTTGTTAGGGTGAAGAAAAAAAAAACACAAAACACATGAAAACTGCATCAAAATCGCGTGTTCAAAAACGCAAAAATGTACCGCAAAACATGCAGAGAAACCACATCAACAGCAACTGCATAGATGTGAACCTAGCCCTAAAGTAGCACAGTGCTGCATAGCCCTGGTTATGAAGGGGGTAAAACCTTCTGGAGGCCAAGTGGTTAAATAAACTATAAATGTGGTGAAGTCACAGAACTTGATGGAAATTGTCACCGTTCCCTTCACAGATACAGAGCTACGTATTGCCATACTACATTCAAATATCAACAGGATGCTGCTGGGAGAAGCACCCTGTGATTCAGGTAAGTGGGGACGAATTGAGTGTGGGGAGTTTGGAAATGTGGTCATGTTCCATGTTACATTCTAAATAGGGGTGTAATATGAAACATGGCCAGAAAGGTGAACAAAACCTTTAATCAAACATACCAATGTTGTTTTCTGCTGTGTTTTCATTTACATTCTGCTTACTAGTGCATGCACAGTTTATGCTCAATTGCGGATCAAAATAGATGTAAAGATGACACCATCTTTAGTGGATAGGAGAGTTTAGTTCCACTTTAAGCATAGCTCCCAACTCTCCCTGATTTGGAGGGACTGTCTCTGATTTGGAACAATGTCCCTCTGTTGCTCTTTCACCCTTATTCCTCCCTCATTCCTCCCTCATCGTAGAGCACTGCGCCCTGAGCCCACCCAGTTGTATGACATTAGCAAATTAACAATCGCTAATGTCTTCCTGTTTCTCCTCCCGGCTAATCAGGAAGCGGGTCCTGATTGACCAGGAGTCCTAACTCCTGATTGGCAGGGAGGAGAAGCAACCAGACTCGGGAGGAGATGCAGGGGGGATGGGGTAAGTGCAGGGGGGGTGCTGGAGGGTGACAGGCAATCAATCGAGCGAGTGGGGGGGGGGTTGCAGCGCCCGAGTAAGTGAGCACTGGGGATGGGAGGGTTATGTGGTTGGGTGGCTGGGCTCAAGAAAATTGAGCACCAGCCGCCACTGCTGTACAAGTTACCAAAACAATATAATATGCGGACAAACCTACAAAAATATTTTCAAGGTGTATCCAATTAGGCCGGCCCCTGTACTGCATAGTTGATGTACAGTGAAGGAGATTGTACAATCAGATGGTATAGTGTATAGTCCGGTAAAAGTGCATTGCGAAGAGAAGAAAAGGATGTGTGGCCTAAGTGATGACCTGCAAGCACACTTATGATGTGATGTCACCACTGCCAGCCCTGACAATGCATTATGTCATCACACAGAGGTGTAGCAGATTGATGTGGCACAGCCTGGCATGGCCCTCCAGCATTACAAAGCACTGTGAATGGAGGTAAAGGTGCTACAAAGGCGGCTCTAGACACCGACTTAAGGCTTTGCAACCTAAATGGGTAAGAACCTTTATTATCGGGAAAGAACATGTAAAGCCCTCCTCTGCTATTTCACAAAGAATGTAATAGAACTAGGATCTCAGTTAGTTCCACATTCTTGGTAGATTATGTAGTAACATGATCCCGTGTTCTAGGTCTACCGATCATTCTGACAAGTGGTTTCAGAAGTGGCAAACAATGCTTATTCTTATTTCAGCACTCAGTTTGAATTGCCTAGGTTTGTGACAGGTTTACTTTAGTGGCTATTTAAAAAGGAACCGCAGTCTGCTCACATAATTCTGAAGCTTCCCTCCAACCACTTTGCATATTATTTTATATACTGTGATTCTGTACTTGCCAAATATGCTGCAGAATTTTCCCTCCACTAATGCCCCATACACACGAGCGGAAATTCCGCCAGCAAAAGTCTGATGAGAGCTTTTGGTCCGAAAATGCGACCGTTTGTATGCTCCATCGGACTTTTGCTGGCGGAATTCCAGCCAGCAGATGATTGAGAGCATGTTCTCAATTTTTCGGTCGGAAAAAGTTCCGATCTGAAATTCCGATCGTCTGTACCAATTCCGACGTGCAAAATTCCTACATATGTTCAGAGACAATTCGACGCATGCTCGGAAGCATTGAACTTCATTTTCTCGGCTTGTGGTAGTGTTGTACGTCACCGCGTTCTTGACGGTCGAAAGTTCAGCAAACTTTTGTGTGACCGTGTGTATGCAAGCCAAGCTTGAGCGGAATTCCGTCGGAAAAACCATCCAAGATTTTTCCAACGGAAATTCCGCTCGTGTGTTTGTGCCATTAGTCTGGCTGCATCCAGTTTATCTGTGGGCAGGCGAAGCTGCTGCCTGTTCACTTCCTGGATTTACACAGACACACACACCTCAAGCTCTGCAGCTCTCATTGGTCCTCTTATGGCTCTTTCATAAGAGTCATAAGAGTGAGAGAGAGCTGTGCATGATGTCTTAAGCCTAGGCTTTTTACCAGACAAGAAACAGGAATTGGGCCGTATAAGGTATTTACTGGCAGAGTTAAAACAACAAGAGCTTAAGATTTAATGGAAAGATGAAAAAATGACTGAAGTTTCGCTTTAACCTGGGGGGAAAAGGGACAGTAAAAACATACAGTTGATCCACATTTTTACTACCATCCAACCACCCACCTGAATCCTAACATTGCAACTGGGCCCGGACAGTTTAACATATTATTTTGGCTTGCAGAGCTTAACAGGTGCCACTGTTTAATAAAGTCAATGGGACCATGCCACAAATGCGAGCCAGATGCCTTTTTATTATTTTTTTTATTATTTATATGCTTTTTGTTCTTAAAAATATGACAGACCAAAAGAAGAATTTTCAAGTAGAAAGTAAATAAGTTTATTGTTTTTTCAAATCCCAGTGAAAAAAAAACTGACAAACGTCTACAGTTTGCTGTTGCATGGTAAATGTTCAGACATTTTTATTAAAAAACAGCCTGACCTTTCCAAAAAGTATAACACTTTAATGCATTTTCCTGACGCCAACATGGCAGCATACTACTGCTAGAGCTCCGCCTCTTGACTACTCCCTCAGGACAAGTGAATAGCATAAAAAAAGAACCAGTTAGCCGCCCCCCATTCTTCTTTTTTTCCCTCATACCTCCAAGCACCAGCTTGGGCTGCTAAATGCGCTGATAGCCAGGGAACCCCTTCTGTGGGTCTTGATGGGGCCCTGCAGTGTTTCCTCACTAGGAACTAAATCTGCCATCATATAAGTGTCTGTGCACTGTGGCTTAATGGGGCCACCTAATTCATTCCTTTTCCTTTTTTTTTTTTGGTTTCTTGCACCATACAGGGCTGCCTATCCCTTTTATTCTTTCTGTATCCTCATATGTGTTCTCCCTTACCTTGGTCTGTTTCTCTTTTGAGTGCCTCCCATGTCTCATTTTTCTTAGTGTCCTGTTCCGCTATTGTTTGCCCATGTGGGGATCTAGACCAGTGTTTCTCAACTCCAGTCCTCAAGGCGCCCCAACAGGTCATGTTTTTAGGATTTCCCTCAGATGAAACAGCTGTGGTAATTACCAAGGCAGTGAAACTGATCAAATCACCTTTGCAAAATAATGGGAAGCCTGAAAACATGACCTCTTGGGGCGCCTTGAGGACTGGAGTTGAGAAACACTGATCTAGACCGTGCTGCCTGGGGCGCCCCAGGCCTCCCTATAGGAAAGAATGGCCTCCCAGTGCTGGTTTTCTTTGGCCAGGGCACCCTTGATGACATCATTGGGCTGTGCTGGCCATTGGGAGTTCCGACTGCCATCTTGCTTATAAGCAAAAGCTCCCTCTTGCCAGCAAGAGCTCTTTTGGCACCCCCTACTGCTTTTTAACAGGTAGGACACCAAAAAAAATGAAAAAAAGAGAGAGAGAGAAATGCATATATATTAATTCATTTATTTATTTTGGTTTAAAAAGAAAAAAAAGGAGAGAAATGTGTATATATATTAATTTGTTTATTTCTGGTTTAAAAAAAAAAAAACAAGTTCTGGCGAGTGGGCAGCCTGCAGATAATAGTAGCTCCTCTTCATCAGAGGAAGACCCGGAGCTACTTGGTTTCAGATTTTTTTTCTTTCGTGGAACAGTGTATCGAGGTGGCCATGCAGGCCATTACATGGGTAAAGAGACAAACTCATATTTACCTTTCTTCAAAATGGCAGTCCCTGCTCCGTTTATGGAAGAAATGTAATCAGAGAGATGGCAAAGTCCAGAGAGAGTTTCTTGTTTGATTGTCTTAACAAGTTTTATCCCTGACAGAGACCGGATATACCATCACTGAAATCCACTGCTCCTTCTCCAGACCATTTCTCACCCACGGAGCTGCCAAATCCGCCACAAAAGCGAGTGGGCTGCTACAATAATTACAGACACTTCAGACCCTCGTCCCAGTTCCATTGCCTGTTTTCTACCCAACCCTGTTTGTAGTTGGCAGGGGACGGTGGCTAGCGTTCAGCTGCAGATCCAAAGAGGTTGACTCTTTTTGGCCCTCTTAGAGAACTTTAAGATGAAGTCCATTCAAACAGTACAACCAGACGGCTGGTGCTACTGCTGGATCATCAGGATGTCTATCCTCACATCCCAAATTTTTTTCTTTCCTTTTCCTTCCAAAATAAGTAAGTTTGGCGATCAGTTAGATGCATCTCCACTTTAACAGCCTACCTTTTGGCTTTTAAATATCTCTGAGAATGTTTGCAAGGGTCTCAGTGCCGTGTCAGCTCCACTCAGAGAACAGGGTGGCCACTACCTGGACGTCATTCTTCTTCTATCCAGAGGACAGGAAGAATTGCTGTCGCACCAAGAGGTCTTCATATATACGCTGCAGAGATATGGCTGGGTTATCAACTTCCAAAAAAAAAAGGGAAAGCAAAGCCAACTTTCTCCAACCCAATGGTTAGTGTACTTGGGGGTGCTCTGCTAGTTCCTCTGTTTGGCTTCCATCAGAGAAAGTGGTGACAATCAGGAACAGAATTCTGAGGACAGATATGTCCGCTTGTTTGATGGCTTCTCAGTGCCTCAGTCATCTGGCCACAACGTTGTTGTGCATACCGATGATTTCTTGGGCGCATGGGCACCTGTGCAAGTTTCAACTAGGATTCTTAGCTCAAGGAAGGAAACAGGATCTAGCACAGTTAATAACAGTGTCACTCAGTACAGTATGAGTAGCAGTCCACGGTGATGGAAAGACCTTGAGGAAGTCACGGCCCATTAGAACCGTTAAACTGGATAATTGTTACGAACCATGTCTGCAAGAACGTCTGCAAGGTGCACTGCGAGGGACTGTTGGTCAAGGCAAGCGGAGATTCCCAGCCAAGGAGGGTAGTCTCGATTGCGTTGGACGTTCAAACAGCCCTTTTAGCACTTTGGCCTTGCTACACAGAATCAAGGGAAGACCAGTCTCCTTGCAGTTGAGAGGTGAAGATCACCAGCAAATTCGGGAAGCAGTTTACCTCCCAGCGGATTTTTGACCACACAGGCAGACTAACTATCGTCCAAGCTTACCAGAGCACAACAAGTGGGTCTACGTCCCAGGTCTTCTCTGAGCTGGTTCACAGGTGAGGCCTACCACAGACAGACCTCTTCGCTTCCCACAGTAATCACAAACTTTGGGTATGTCTGACCTTGTTTCCGCACCCCAAGGCGCAGGGGCCAGATGCTCTGGTCTCTCCTTAGGGCTGCAATCTAGCCTATATATTTTCCCCCCAACATCTCTCATAATGAGATTCCTCTTGAGTCTGTCAAGGGAGAAAATGATTGTCATAGCCAATCCTCCATATTGGCCAGGAAGCCCTTGGTTTTCCCTGGCCATTCATTTCAGGATACAGAAGACATTTCCCCTTCACAACATATGCAGACTGGGGTTGCAAGCAGGGGCACTAAAAGGGGAGGCTGGGCAACTCAGGTTGTTCCAGATTCGCTCCAGAGTGATCTTAACCTTGTTGTATGCAAGAAGGCACTCTGCTTACAACTTCTATGCCTAAATCTGGAACGAGTTTGCGTTTTCTCGGTAGAGCGAGACATTGATCTTACTGCCCCTCCGATGACAGCTGTTCTATACTTCCTCTAGGCTGTATTGGACATGAGCCTTAGCTTATCCTCATTGAGCTTGCAAGTGTTGGCTATATCGGCAATAACAATTTTAAATGGGCCAAGAATCCTTCAGTTTGCACAACTTTTAAAGGCAGTCGCGAGGATTCGGTCACCAAGGAAAAGAGATCTATTGGTGTTGCTGGAACTCATGTCAGTTCAACCGTTTGTTCCAACAGAGCAGTGTTCGGTTCGGGCCATTACCTACAAGGCAGTATCTATTGCAAGAACTTTAAGCAGAAGGTTGTCTGAGATTCAAGCTCTTGGAGCTTCAAAGGAAAAAAATATATATATTGTTTTCTTTCCAGAAGGAGTAGAGTTCAGTCTTGTAGCTCATCATGCATCAAAAGTAGCAACATCCCTCTATTTAACAGACACCTGGACATTGCCTCACTTTCCAGAACATCACACAGGAAAGTAATACGAACTGGTACCTGTCCACAATTGCTCCTTTCAGGTAATCTAATAAACCTTTTGTCATACCAGCTGGAAATCATCAAGGAAAAGAGGTTACTGCCTGGACTCCAGCAGACTTCGTTGTGCATATAGGACAAGGGGTCGCGAGGCTCCGTCAGTGGCGGCGGCGCACTCTACCAGAGCAGTTGCAGCCTCATAGGCAGCACATTTGAGAGCATCTATGGTGTCCATCTGTAGAGAGGTAACATGGTCATCCCAGCATACCTACTCAAACTTTACTGAGTAGACCCGGGTGCCTTGTCATTAGGGGACTTTGTAGGAAAGACTATCCAGTCCTCTGTCCCATCCTAATTAGAAGATTGGTTTGGCAAGTAGAACCCACCCTGTCAGCTAGTTATTTATATTATCACTAGTATGCTGCCATGTTGGCGTCAGGAAAACGGAAAATTGTATCAAATACTTACCTTAATTTTCCTTTCTTGACACCAAACTATGGCAGCATACGGACCCACCTGTACATTTTGGTATGTAGCTTATTACAAAGAATGGGGGGGGGGTTTAACTAGTCCTTTTTTTATTCTATTCACTGATCCTGAGGGAGCGGTCAAGAGGCGGAGTTCTATCACTGGTATACTGCCATGGTTTGGCGTCAGGAAAGGAAAATTACAGTAAGTATTTGATACAATTTTCCATTTTGACATCTAACAATGCCTGATTTGTACCTTAATTGGGAAGCAGCAACATCCTGTTAATAATAGATTATATTTGTAACAGAAAATTCATGGGACCTGCATGTCCTCTTTTTGATAGTGGTGTACTATCTACTACTTGCTTTTACAATGTTGTGTCCCTGTGATTTAACCACTTAAGCCCCGGACCATTTGGCTGCCTAAAGACCAGAGGACTTTTTACAATTTGGCACTGCGCTGCTTTAGCTGGTAATTGCACGGTCATGCAATGTTGTACCCAAACGAAATTTGCGTCCTTTTCCCACAAATAGAGCTTTCTTTGATGGTATTTGATTGCCTCTGCGATTTTTATTTTTTGCGATATAAACGGAAAAAGACCGAAAATTTTGAAAAAAAATTATATTTTCTACTTTTTGTTACAAGAAAAATCCAATAAACTCAATTTTAGTCATACATTTAGGCCAAAATGTAATCAGCCACATGTATTTGGTAAAAAAATGTCAATAAGCGTATATTTATTGGTTTGCGCAAAAGTTATAGCGTCTACAAACTAGGGTACATTTTCTGGAATTTACACAGCTTTTAGTTTATGACTGCCTATCTAATTTCTTGAGGTGCTAAAATGGCAAGGCAGTACACTCCCCCCCCCCAAATGACCCCATTTTGGAAAGTAGACACCCCAAGGAAATTGCTGAGAGGCATGTTGAGCCCATTGCATATTTATTTATTTTTTGTCCCAAGTGATTGAATAATGACAAAAAAATATTTTTTTTACAAAAAGTTGTCACTTAATGATATATTGCTCACACATGCCATGGTTATATGTGGAATTGCACCCCAAAATACATTTAGCTGCTTCTCCTGAGTACGGGGATACCACATGTGTGGGACTTTTTGGGAGCCTAGCTGCGTACAGGGCCCCGAAAAACCAAGCACCGCCTTCAGGATTTCTAAGGGCGTAAATTTTTTATTTCACTCCCACTACCTATCACAGTTTTGAAGGCCATAAAATGCTAAGATGGCACAACCCCCCCCCCAAATGACCCCATTTTGGAAAGTAGACACCCCAAGCTATTTGCTGAAAGGCATTTTAAGTCCATGGAATATTTTATATTTTGCCACAAGTTGCGGTAAAATGACAAACTTTTTTTTTTTTTTGCACAAAGTTGTCACTAAATGATATATTGCTCAAACATGCCATGGGCATATGTGGAATTACACCCCAAAATACATTCTGCTGCTTCTCCTGAGTATGGGGATACCACATGTGTGGGACTTTTTGGGAGCCTAGCCGCGTACGGGGCCCCGAAAACCAAGCGCCGCCTTCAGGATTTCTAAGGATGTAAATTTTTTATTTCACTCCTCACTACCTATCACAGTTTTGAAGGCCATAAAATGCCAAGATGGCACAAAACCCCCCCAAATGACCCCACTTTGGAAAGTAGACACGCCAAGCTATTTGCTGAGAGGCATGTTAAGTCCATGGAATATTTTATATTATGCCACAAGTTGCGAGAAAATGCCAAATTTTTTTTTTGCACAGAGTTGTCACTAAATGATATATTGCTGCTGCATATTATGCCAGGAAAACAATATTACTTCAATAGAAGGCGACAGAACCACCCCGGGCCCCCACTTGGAGGGAACTGGTGAACTCTGCCCTCCTCTTTTATAAGCTGACATACATGGGCCGTAATTGTCCCAAGAAATTTCATAAAATATGAGTGGAGGCCAGACAGCTCACGGTATACCTCTACGTGGAGGGCCCCACCCTTCCCTTCCACTTCCTTCCCTAACCCTCCTGAGATCCTCCTAGCCCCCCACTTGCCCAGTAACACCAGACAGTGTCATTTTTCTTCGTTGCGGATGAAGCATTTGCGCTGGGGGACCATCTTATGCGGCCATTCATGATGAGGACCCTCACCGCGGACCAGAGGGTTTTTAATTACCGGCTGGCCAGAGCCAGAAGAGTGGTGGAGAACACGTTTGGAATCATGGCCAGCTGGTTCCGCCTATTTCTTACACCCATACACATGGCGGAGTACAAACTGAATCATATTATCCTGGCGTGCTGTGTTCTACACAACTTTTTACGGCAACATTCTGCCAACTATGCTGGCTCAGTTGGGCCTGAGGCTGGAATTCCAAATGAACCAACCCTGATGGCGCTTGAAAGTGGCCGTCCTGGCTTGCCCCCCTGAGTGCCCGTGATGTCCAGGTAAGATACCTTGAATTCTATGCGGGTAGGGGGGCTATCAATATGCCAGACAATGTCTAAAACCTTTTTCAAATTAAAAAAAAAAAAAAACTACTCAAATCTTTGGTGACATTTACTGCTTGTGTTTGTTTTAGCTGACCCTGACAGAAATGTGGTGAGTCCTGAAAATGGCGTGATTGTGTAACCTTACAAAGCACTGTTGGGTGTTAGGCAGGTGTTAGGTGTAAAGGCAAAGACACTTTGCACTAAAAGTGCACTTGAAACTGCACTGAAACTGCACTTGTAGTGCAAAATGGATTTGCCCTTAGGAAATAACCCCCATTGTCACAGAAAGCAGCAATTAGAGCACCACAAAAGTTTCCGAGCATTGAAAGAAGAAGCCACACATTGTTTATTATCAATCTTTTTAATACAAGCACAATCACATGTGCATTTATCAAAGGTTTTTAAAACAAACCAACATGTTTGTTGTATAACAATTTTTAGTGTCACATTAATAAAAGTAGAAATGTCCATTTAAGGTAAAACAGGCATGTTTAAAACCATCAAGAAATACACAAATCTGGAACTTACAAAGTTCACATTTGGTAGAACTTGAAGGCAATATCAGACATGAGTATTTACAAACTGTGTTTGCTATTGCGTTCAGATGGGGTGAAGTCACCCCAGGAAAAGCCAAATTTTGAAGATGCACACAAATTTACGAATGTCAACATGTGCTACCTGCCATCACGGGGGATCAAGAGACGTGTTTGGGGGGTGCAACCCCTTCCTCACAGCTACTTTATTATTGAGAAAGGGGTTGCACCCCCAAAACGCGTCCATTGATCTCCCGTGATGGCAGATAGCACATGTTGACACACTGTGTGCCTCTTCAAAATTTGGCTTTTCTCAAATTTGTCAAAAAATGTCAAAAATTTGTAGCACACAAAAAACATAGGGATTTGGAGGGGTTTTAAACTCTCCCTAAAACATCAATGATGTTCTTCATTTTTTGAAGAACATCATTGATGTTTTTCTTGATGTTATCCAAGTCCCTATTACACCCCATGATCTCCCCGATCAGGATCTGTGCACTTTCCGAGGTGTGGATCCACAACATCACGATCACCTAAAAAGATAGAAACCAAAAAACACCATGTATTATAAATATGCCGGCATCCATCTCTTACCTGAGCCTGTGGTCGCAGACACTCACCTGCTGTGGTGCCAATTTCCACCACGTCTTCCTCCTCCTGCTCTGCTTGGCTTGGGTGGATTTCCCCTTCTTCCAGAGGTGGGGGGGTCTGTGGTCTCCTTGGATGAGGGGTGTCCTCCGAGTCTTTTCTCCCCTATGTAAATAAAAATTGGTATACTTAGCACACAGATATTTGATGGCAGAACTATAAATATGAAACATTGCTTGGAAGTGGGGTACAATTGTCTATTTTGGCAGAGTTCCAAGATGTAGAATTTTTAGTGTCCTTTGTCAAGCTTCAATACTTTACCTGTTTTGTACAAGCTTCACAGATGGAGACACCCCTATAGTATACACTGGAGCACCTGTGTGGGCCCCCTAATAAAAAGGGTGTTCTTGTGTCCCACACTAGTGCTCCAGCGTCCAGATGTGTAAGAGAGTGTCCTCTCCTTAAACAGAATCTAGTTTGCATTTCATTCTAGTAACAAACACATCTACACAACCAAATTAGTTTCAGACAAGTAGGCCCTAAAAAATGTGGGCAAATGCATATGGCCAAAACAATGGTGTTTTCTAGGCCGAAGGAACAATGTTTTATACGAATGAATAATGTGCCCATGAACATGAAAGTTGCCTTTTGAAACTTGATAACAGTTAAGAAAAGCACATGGAGCAGCACGAACGTAATAAACATAAAGAATAGGAACACAGGACAACTACTTACTTTTTTGCAGCACTCTCCGGATCTTTCTGTACTGCTCGTGCTCTCTTAATTTCAGGTCTGACCACCGCTTCTTGAGCTGATCTTTCGATCGTCGTACCCCGAAATTCTGGTGCAGACTCTTGACCACTTTCGCCATGATCTTGGCCTTTCTGACATTGGGGTTGGGGTAAGGTCCATACTTCCCGTCATAGTCGGCCTTCTTCAGGATGTCGACCATCTCCAACATCTCCCCAAAGGACTTATTCGATGCCTTAAATTTTCTCCTTCTGGATCCAGACGTTTCAGGCTCCGGGCTTTCCTCCTCCTCGTTGCTGTAATTAGCACGCACCTGCTGTGTCTCCGCCATGTGCTCTTCCCCCACTGCGCCGAACGAAAAGGGGTGGGGAATAGACTAGAAAGAACGTCAGGGGCGGGGTTACACGCATGCGCAGTGTGCATAAAGCTTAACACGCGTGTGTAGTACGTACGGTCTGTGAGCGGAGGAAGGAGTATCGGAGGCGCCGATCGTGATAACGAAGGTAAGATCTAAACTTGGGCCTATACTGCTTCTAGATTGAGGCCTATATTGTAACAAGATTAGGAGAGTTTTGCCTGACATTAGGGTTTGTCTCGTGTTGTGCCTTGCAGATAAAATGGATGGCTTCAATGACCACAACTTCCTCCCCCTGTTCATAGACAAGTACAGGGAGCTGCCCTGTCCGTGGCAGGTGAAACATCCACATTATAATCATAAACAAAAGAGGCAGACAGCGCTGGAGAAACTGCTGGAGTTGGTGAAGCCGGTGGTCCCCACGGCAACCATCCCCTATTTAAAAGCCAAAATTGGTGGCCTGAGGAGCACTTATCTTAGGGAGCGCAAGAAGGTCATGGATTCCCAGATCCGGAGCAGCAGCAGATGACATCTATGTCCCCAGGCTGTGGTACTATGAGAGACTGCGATTTCTGTCAGACCAGACTGGAGTCAGGGAATCCCTCTCAACCCTTCCTACCACTCTTCCTTCCACCCCAGCTGAGGCTTCCGATGTCAAACCTGGGCCTTCCAGCCAGAAAGAAGTGGAGGAGCCCAGCTTGAGCCAGGTATAGCATTGTTCTACAGATTTCTGGTCAATAAATAAATTATCTTTACTAGATGTTATTATTGATCACTAATTGCTGATTTAATACAGTTTTTTACATATCAATAGAGAGTAGTGTGCAAAAATAATTGGGACAAGAATGAAAAATGCTGGGCTCAGAAGGATAGTTTGTTATATTTGTTAACATTCAATTTGCAACAGTCATGAGGTGAAAATTGTGTGTGATTGATGAAGAAAAAACTAAAACTATGTCATTTTTTCATACACAGGAAGACCTCAGCCAGGACGAGGCTCTGGAATGTGGCACACAGGAGGAGGCTGTGGAATGTGGCAGCCAGGAGGAGGCGGGGGTTAGTGGCAGCCAGGAGGAGGCGGGGCTAAGTGGCAGCCAGGAGAAGCCTGGGACCAGTAGGAGCCTGACCGAATCGCAGGTTCCTCCCCTCCGCCTTCCAAACAAAAGACCCAGGAAGGGGAGTCACGTGCAGGATTCAGCACTCAGGCTGATTCAGGAGGCTTCTGCGTCCCTCAGAGCCTTACCCACTCCTGAAGAGGCCTTTGCCTGCATGGCTGCCACCAAACTGAAGGGCATGCAGGAGGGTCAACGCCTCATGTGTGAGAAACGTCTTTATAAAGTCCTAACTAAGGGGGTGAGTGTCAAAATCACACCCAATACTGACGTGATTGAGTTGGACCATCCTCCTGCCACAACCACACCACCACAGCCACAGCGTGGAAGGAAGCGTGGAAGGAAGACCAGAGAGTGATGACCCTGGGTTCAGTCTGGTGTGACAAAAGATGCAGGCTCTTGTAGTACCACAGCCTAGGGACATACATGTCATCTGCTGCTTTCATGATCTCTGGGACTTCTGGACCAGACTGCACTCCCTTAGATATGGACTCCTCAGGCCACCAATTTTGCTGGAAAAGAATTGATGTGTGCCCTGGGGGCCAAAGGCTTTGCCAATTTCTGCTGTTTCTCCAGCGTTGCCTCCCCCTTTGTTTGGTTCTGAGCCCTTAATAAAGGAATTTTTGTTTCAATTATACTCTCCTATGTGTGTTTTCCTTCAAAAAGGACAGTTTGTTTGTGAGGAGGCAGGTACATTTCAAAATACAATGTGAAATTAACAAGAGACACCAACACCAAGCAATATCCTTGAGATTAAATAATACAAGATAATAATGGTGTTGTGGTAACTTGACACACAAAACACACACAAAAATATTATGGAGTAAAACCCCAAAAAAATTAAAAAATACATCAGCCTGAAAAAAATACAAACACAAAAAAAAAATAATCAGCCTTGAAAAAAATACAAAACAAAAATAAAACAACAAAAAAGAAATTTGGTCAGATGTGACAAATAAAAATATATTGAGGGAATCACGATAAATAATAAAGAAAGAAGTTTGTGAGAAGTCTGTGTGAATATGAACAGCAAAACTACTTCATTCTTCTCACATTATAATTATAATTATTTTGCAAGAAAATTACTTTGAACCCCAAACAATATATTTTTTTTTTAAAGCAAAGGCCCTACGGATTAAAATGGTGGGTGTTTAATTTTTTTTTTTCGCACAGTATTTGCGCAGCATTTTTTCAAATGCATTTTTTTGGGGAAAAAACACACATTTTTTTAATTTTAATGCACTAAAACACATTATATTGCCCAAATGTTTGATGGAATAAAAAAGATGATCTTAGGCCGAGTACATGGATACCAAACACAACATGCTTAAAAATTGCGCACAAACGTGCAGCGGCGACAAACTACATACATTTTAAAAGCCTTTAAAAACCTTTACAGGTTACCACTTTAGATTTACAGAGGAAGTCTACTGCTAAAGTTACTGCCCTCGATCTGACCTTGGCGGTGATACCTCACATGCATGGTGCAATTGCTGTTTACATATGACGCCAGACCAACACTTGCGTTCGCCTTTTGCGCGAGAGCAGGGGGGGACATGGTTTTTTTTTTTTTATTATTATCTATTTTGCTTTTTTATTTTATTTTTAAACTGTTCCTTTCATTTTTTTTATCATTTTTATTGTTATCTCAGGAAATGTAAATATCCCCTATGATAGCAATAGGTAGTGACAGGTCTTTTTTGAAAAAAAAAATGCTTTCCCTATTTCCCAATGGCACTGTTTACATCCGGCAAAATCTAAGTCATGAAATGCTCATAGCTTCCAGAAGCAATGGTGCACATTTTCCTTTTTTTTCCTACCTAAAACACACTGGGGGAGATTTACTAAAACTGGAGCACTCAGAATCTGGTGCAGCTGTGCATAGTAACCAATCAGCTTCTAACATCACCTTGCACAATTAGGCCTGGTTAACACCTATGCATTTTTTTGTGCGTTTTCAGTTTTGCAGAAACACACTTCATTCCATTTAACATGGTTTCCTATGCATGTAGTTCATTCTGTGCATTTTATGGAAAGGGCCAGGGACTTTTTTCTGGTTTTTGATTTCATGGACTTTAATGGATCAAAAATGTGTATTGAAAAACGCAAAATGCACCTGGAATATGCAAACTGCAACCTGCATAGGTGTGAATCATGCCTAAAGTTTTGAAAATAAAACCTGGAATCTGATTGGATTCTATGCAGAGCTGCACCAGATTTTGCACGCTGCAGTTTTAGTAAATCATCCCCAAAGGCACTGACACTAATACTAATTTATTATTATTATTTTTTAATCCTACTTAACATACAGTGACCCTAGCCTTTAGTTTTGATCATGACATTTGACCCTTATCCTGGCACTGACCTAGATCAATCCCTGGTCTAGCAAATTTTTCCTCTTCTATTGATGCATCTTTTTCTCCATTCAAGAGAAGAAAAAAAAAGATGGGCGGGCTATACAGTAATCATTTTAATAGCGAATCAGAGGCTATCATAGCAATCAGGTTATCAGGATCCAGGATTTCAGTTCCCAATCATTAAGGCCGGGTTCACACTATTGCGAATTGGATGTTGGTTTCACAGCATCCAATTCACATGTCAGGAGATTGTGACGACTCTCTATGGAGCCGGTGCACACATCTCCACAGCGAATTGCACAGGAGTCCTGTGCGTCTTCTAGTCTGTTTCAGGTCCGCATTCAGCCAAAAATTCAGACTGAAATTGGACCTGAAATGGTGAACAGGGAGGTACTGGACCCCTGCTGTAAACCGCTTCATGCGGCAGTGTGAACCCAGCCTAATACAAGACCTTGGGCTTGCTGTGCAGCAACTGCAGCCATGATCCTGGTATCATTCTTTAGAGCAGGCGGTGGGCTTTCTGGTTAAAGTAATCCGAGCGGCTCTACAGCTGCCCTTTCACCTTTGCAGGCGGTGGAAAAAGTTACCCCCCCCCCCCCCCGCCATTTCTGGGTTATCCCACTGGAGAGACCTGTCACATCAGATGCACTATAGGGAGTGGGAGGAACTTTAATCCTCTGATCTCTTCTGTGACCTAAGAAACTGGAAGCGATAAATATTTAGTCACTTCCAGTTTTGGTTTGTATGTTTACAAGCCAATCTTGGTTTGATCGGCTGCTTTGGAGGGCAGAGGAGAGATCTGGGGTCTAATAGACTCCAGATCTCTCCATAAAGAGGACCTGTCATGGCTCATGCTAGGACATGGGATTTTGTTCATCCCTTGTGATAGCAATACCATTCAATCCAAAAAAAAAATTAAAGAGACTGTATTAAATACCGTAAATGTAAATAAAATAAATAATATAATATTTTTTTTTAAAGGACTTCCAAACCTCTCCCCCCCTCCCCCTGTGCTCATGCACAAATGCAAATGCACACGTAGGTCCTGCATGCATATGTAAACGGTGACCGCACCACACATGTAAGATATCACCGCAAGTGTCAGAGTGAGATCAATAATTCTAACAGTACAAACAAATGGCCACAGCCCCCACCAATAACTGGCCTTCACAGCAAGGAGCACATGGAAGGGCAATGCATGTAAAACAAAACAAAAGAGAATTCCCAGCTCAACCTATCAGTTTGCATTAAAACAGCTTATAATAAAGCTTACCTGTTGGTAAAATGAATAACTTCTAAAAGTGCACAGTTTAGGAGATATTCTAGTGAGCAGAAGCCAGTGACGTCACTGGCGCATGTGCTCTGAAGGAACAGCTTACCCGTGCCATTCCTTCAGAGCTGTGTGCTGTGCCCGAGACTCCCGATGTCATCGCAGCTCAGCCATTCAAGCCCGTGAACCCGGAAGGAAGATCGGGTGAAGATGGAAGCCTCTGCAGCAGTGACAGCGCACCGCTGAAGGGCTTTGTGTCAAGGTAAGTCTCTCATAATGTGCGAGTGTGCGATGCATGCTAGCACATTAAGAGTGCCTTGTAGGAAGAATGTTTTTTTTGATGAGTTTACTACCGCTAACTGTTATAGTTTCCCTTTAAAGGGAAGCATGTCTCCTTATTTATGATAAATGACAGAATTCACAAACCTTTAGCACAAGTATCAAAATCTTTATTTTAGCTGTGGCTGTCATTTTCAAGTCTGAAAATAACTATCACCTACGTCGTGGTGTGTTGACTTTGTGAAGTAATCCTATTATGCCAGCTGACACTTCAGTTTGTATGAAATAAAGAGAAGATTGTTTGTCTGAAAATATGACATGTCACTTTTAGCACATTTTTAGTACAGACTTGAAGGTAGTAGATAGCAAATTTTGGTCAGTGTTTTTAATAAAGGAGCATAACCAGATAAACTGCTTCTCCTGGGATCTGGAACCCCTTATACATACATGACCTATGTGCTGCACCAACATGGCATAGAATTTATATATATTGTTTTCCTAACCATTTTCTATGGACTTTTATGTTTAGTTTACATGCTGCCATCTAGTGACCCTTTGTGGTAATGCACTTGTCTCTCAAGTGTATTTTTTCCTTATGTTATGACACACTTCCTTTGAATGTAATGCTCCACCCTTCTTCCTGTGTTTTATACTTCCTGTGTCATGGATGCAGCAGCAAGCCACATGTAGCAGGACACATGTATTCTGCATAAGTAAGCTACAGACAGTATCATCTTTTGACCGCATAAATACCACAACCTGTTCATCTGTTTGTATCCTGTCATCTGCTGTAATTTGATGTGCAGAATAAAGCATCTGTGAATGGAAATCGGTATTGGTGAGTTCAAGCTATCTGATGAGGATTGTCCTCAGTGATTATATCTGCTTATACAGGCCAGGCATAGAGGTCTCACAAGGGATAAATCGTTTCACAACAATCGGAGTCAGAATAATCAAAAAATGTATAGGATTCCTAAAGCCTGCTGTGTATATGTGTGCGCCTGATCTGCAATCAAGCTCAATGCCATCCGCCATCTTGTGAAGCACATGGTCGCACGAGTTTACTGCACCTCATGTGAATGTTAAAAATTGTTTCTCTACATTGAACTGTGTTACCCCACCTGTCTAAGCTGCTGTTCGTCTTCTTAAAGAAACAGTACCATTTTTTGCAAAAACGTGAAAAAATGTCTACACAAGACTCTGAGCACCCTTTTGTGGCTGAACCAATGCAGATTCATCATGCCTCTGAACCAGCAGATGTACAGGGAGTAGATTCTGCAGATATTGCCGATCAGAGTGTAAGACCCAAACGTACAATAAAACTGACACAAAAACTGAGAGAAACCTATGAAGCCACTATTTATTTATTTATTTATTTATTTCAGGTACTTATATAGCGCCGTCAATTTACGCAGCGCTTTACATATATATATTATACATTCACATCAGTCCCTATACCCTCAAGGAGCTTACAATCTAAGGTCCCTAACTCACATTCATACCTATACTAGGGCCGATTTAGACAGGATCCAATTAACCTACCAGCATGTCTTTGGAGTGTGGGAGGAAACCGGAGTACCCGGAGGAAACCCACGCAGACACAGGGAGAACATGCAAACTCCAGGCAGGTAGTGTCGTGGTCGGGATTCGAACCAGCGACCCTTCTTACTGCTAGGCGAGAGTGCTACCCACTGCGCCACTAGAGATGAGTTCTCCAGCAATCTGTCAGACTTATGGGACAGAACTTCACACTGCATGTCAGTTTTGTCACACTTGTCACAATGATCAACCAGCTGAACTAAGAGACTCTATAGATCGCTTATCTGCCGCGTATGAATGCTACCAGCGGTTGTTTGCAAAATACACAGCTTTCTTGCAGGACTGTAATATAGAGGACTCCTCAGCAGAACTGACCAAGGCTGATGCATTAAACCAACAAAGGGATCTCTTAGTGCAAAAGGCCCAGTGTAAAGCAGAACTCCGCATTGCTCAACTACAGGAGACCAGATCTCACAGATCCACATCAACCAAGCACACTACACGTTCTTCTAGATCCTCTCGCTCCAGAAGTTCAACATTAAGCGATAAGTTAATAGAGGCCCGTGCTGATGCGGAAGTAAAAAAAAGTGCAAAGCTCCTTTACCAGAAGGGAAGCAGAAATAGAAACACGAAAGGCAAAGATAAAAGCTCAACAAGCAGAGGCAGATTCCCAAATAAAGATTCTGCAAATGGAAAGAGAGGAAGCAGCTGCCCTAGCAAGCGATGGGAGAAAGTGCTAACTCAGACTGTTACATCCCAGCAGAACTGGAAGAACCAGTTGAACGCACCAGTGAATATGTACTAAAGCATAATGTTTGCAATGATACAGAGTCATCTTCTGTACTTCCTACCAACAACACTGTTCTGACTCTCAACATTGAGACCTCTCAGCTCCAAATGCCTGAGCCTCTTCAAGTCTACAACACAAGTGCATCTATGCAGCAAACCGCATCACCTCTTGCTGACAACAAGGTGACTTCAGTGACAAGCCGCAGCTCAAGTCACAGCCAGCACAAGCCTTAGGGACTACACCACAGTTAAACGCTCGTGCAACATCATTTCATCCTGGTAAACCTCACCCTACTTCACCAGAGAACTTTCACACCCGAGGGGTTCCACAAGTTACTTTGGCACTGAAGAGTGAGAGATTGGACTTGAATGACTTTGCCAGATATATGGTACGCCGTGAGCTCATTAACACTACCCTCTCAAGGTTTGACAACTGTCCAGAGAGCTACAGGGCCTGGAGATCAACCTTCAAAGCTGCCATTGCTGATCTCAACTTTACTACCAAGGAGGAACTTGACTTGCTCATAAAGTGGCTGGGGCCGGAATCTGTAGATCGTGTTAAAAGACTGAGAACAGTGCACGTTGACCACCCAGATGCAGGTCTTGTTGCTGCATGGGCAAGACTTGAGCAAGCCTATGGTAGCTCTGAAGCCATAGAAAGCGCTCTATTCAAGAGACTGCAAAACTTCCCAAAAATAGGGAACAAAGACTACCGCAAGCTCCAAGATCTGAGTGATCTTTAATGGAGCTGCAGTTGGCGAAGACAGACCCACGTCTACCTGGACTAAGCTTCCTGGACACTGCTCATGGTGTCAATCCAGTGGTGTCTAAACTGCCATACGGCCTGCAAGAGAAATGGGCACAACAGGGCTCAAGGTACAAAAGAGACTATAATGTATCTTTTCCTCCATTCGCATATTTTTGCAGGTTCATCAGCGATCAAGCCTGGACATGAAACGATCCCAGCTTCAGTTTTATTGAACCCACCTTACCTGCTTTATCATCATCATCTTCATCAAGGTATGATAACATAGCAGCTAAACGCAGAGACTTTAATAGAGCAATATCTGTAAAAAGGACAGACATCTCACCACCCCTAACCTCTCCTCACTAGAGCGATTCGGGTGACAGAGATAAAGACCCTAACCGTCAGTGCCCTATTCACAAGAAGCCTCACCCCCTAAAGAAATGTCGTGGGCTTAGGGCAAAGACGTTACAAGAGCGCAGGGAGATTCTTCAGAAACTTGGAATATGCTACAGGTGCTGTGCTTGTTATGGACATTTTGCTAAAGACTGTAAAGTTGTCATTAAGTGCACAGAATGCAGTAGCGACAGACATGTTACAGCTATGCATCCGGGTCCACCCTCAGACAATTCACAGCAGCCTCCTACCTCCAGCCCTGTCTCAAGTCATGGCAGAGAGCAACAAGGTCATGCTCCAGCCACAGCTAACGTTTTTTCTTCATGCACAGAAGTCTGAGGAGAAGGCTTATGCCCCATACACATGGTCGGACATTGATCGGACATTCCGACAACAAAATCCTAGGATTTTTTCCGACGGATGTTGGCTCAAACTTGTCTTGCATACACACGGTCACACAAAGTTGTCAGAAAATCCTATCATTCTGAACGCGGTGACATAAAACACGTACGTCGGGACTATAAACGGGGCAGTAGCCAATAGCTTTCATCTCTTTATTTATTCTGAGCATGCGTGGCACTTTGTGTGTCGGATTTGTGTACACACGATCGGAAATTCCGACAACGGATTTTGTTGTCGGAAAATTTTATAGCCTGCTCTCAAACTTTGTGTGTCGGAAAATCCGATGGAAAATGTGTGATGGAGCCTACATACGGTTGGAATTTCCGTCAACAAGGTCCTATCACACATTTTCCGTCGGAAAATCCGACCGTGTGTACGGGGCATTAGATAACAAATGCTGTGCAAAGATATGCCTAGTCAAGATATACCCAAAGTGTCAACCTGAGGAAGCTATTAGGATGTATGCCATAATAGATGAACAGAACAACAGATCCTTGGTTAAGCCTAAATTCTTTGAGATCTTTGGTATAGAGGGACACGCATCACCGTATACTCTTAGAACCTGTTCTGGTCATGAAGAGACCTTTGGCAGAAGGGCCGATGGGTTCATGGTCTCTCATGTCAATAAGGGAGAGGGCATACCCCTACCAACATTAGTTGAGTGTGACCAGATACCAGACGAAAGGGAAGAAATTCCTACTCCAGAGGCTGCATATCACCATCCTCACTTGAGACACCTTGTTAATGAAATTCCTGCAATGGACATGAATGCTAAAATCTTGATCTTGCTAGGAAGAGACATTCTCAGAGTACACAAAGTATGCAAGCAGTGCAATGGACCCAATGATGCCCCTTACGCACAAAAACTTGACCTAGGCTGGGTAATCGTGAGCAATGTATGCTTGGATAGTATGCGTACGTCATCCGAGATCCACTCCTTCAAAACTTACATGTTAGGAAATGGACGTGCATCCCACTTCAAACAGTGCCCTCGCCATTATGAAGTAAAAGAGAAGCCTTTTGACATCATCCAAGTACCTGATGTCACTCCTAACCTTTGTGATGACAACCTAGGTACCACAGTGTTTTGTACTACAAGCGATGACAACAAAATAGCCTTGTCAGTCGAAGACAGAGAGTTCATCAAAATAGTTCTTCCAGGATGAGTCTAACAGCTGGGTTGCACCATTACCTCTTCGTGCTGCAAGGGTTAAACTCCCAACCAATCGTGAACAGGCTCTATCCAGATTCAACGAACACTAAAGAATAGGCCTGAACTGAAGGACCATTTCATAACCTTTATGAAAAGGATCTTTGACAAGGATCATGCTGAACCACTTCAAAGACACGATGAGTGTTGGTACCTGCCTTTCTTCGGAGTGTATCATCCACGTAAGCCAAAGCAAATCAGGGTAGTATTTGACTCCAGTGCCAAGCATCAAGGCGTATCCCTGAACGATGTTCTTCTCACTGGTCCAAACCTAACCAACAACCTTGTAGGTGTAATTATGAGGTTTAGAAGAGAGCCAGTTGCCATAACTGCTGACATTGAACAAATGTTTCATTGCTTTGCTGTGCGTGAAGATCATAGGAACCTCCTAAGGTTTCTGTGGCACCGTGACAACAACATGGACAGTGAGATGATTGAATACCGTTTGAAGGTACATGTTTTCGGAACTAGTCCCTCACCTGCTGTTGCAAAATACGGTTTACAAAGGACTTAAATCTTTACCTACAGATGAAGAAGCCATAGACCTGCTCAAAAGGACACAAGGTATGCTTTCCGAGGCTAACCTCAGACTTCACAAGATTTCGTCAAATAGTGTTGCTGTTATGAAAGCCTTTCAACCTGGCGATCATGCCACAGGGCTTAAAGACTTGAATCTAGGAATGGACATACCACCTGTACAGAGAAGTCTGGGCCTATGGTGGGACTTATTAAAAGATACCTTCGGCTTTCAAGTCAGCTCTGCAGACAAGCCATTTACCAAACGTGGTGTTCTGTCAGTGGTGAACAGTCTTTACGATCCACTGGGATTCGTGGCTCCCATCACCATACAAGGTAAATCCTTACTTAGACAGTTCTCAGAGACTATTAAAGATTGGGATGCTCCACTACCAATAGACCACTTTTCAAAGTGGGAGTCCTGGAAACAATCTCTACATGCCTTAGATGGAATCCATATACCATGCTGCTACACTTCTGCCTCCCTTGTCACAAGTCAGAGGAAAGGGCTTCACATATTCTCAGATGCATCTACTGAGGCTATAGCAGCTGTCGCTTACCTCAAGATAAGAGATTCTTCTAATCAAGCCCACATAGGGTTTCTGTTTGGGAAAGCCAAGTTAGCACCTAAGCCTGAACACAAGATTCCAAGGCTTGAAGTTTGTGGGACTGTGCTAGCTGTAGAAATAGCAGATTTCATACTGCGTGAGCTAGACATTCAGATAGATGATGTCAGATTCTACACAGACAGCAAAGTTGTTCTGGGCTACATATACAACCAGACTAAACGTGTCTATGTCAGCAACTGTGTAGAGAGAATCAGGAAATCATCTAAACCTGAACAATGGCATTATGTTCCATCTGAAATTAACCCTGCAGATCATGCCACCAGGCCAGTGTCTGCAAGTGTCTTTTCAAATTCTTCTTGGTTAACAGGGCCTGAATTCCTGCTGGATCATCCAGAAGAAACCACAGCTGATGTCTTCAGTCTTCTAGAACCTGATAAAGATCCAGAGATTCGTGCCTGAAGTCAAGACCTTTGCCACTGATCTGAACCCTAACATACAAGTTGGAGATCTTGTTCTGCTTAAGTACCAGCTAGCTGAAAGAATCGAATGGCCCATGGGACTTATTGTAAAGAGCGTTCCTAGTGATGACGGTAAGGTACGTAAGGTGGAGGTAAAGATTTCAAGACAAGGGACTGTAAAGACCTTCATCAGACCTATCACAGAACTTATTCTGCTCTTACCCTTTGGAGAATGAACTTGTTTGCCTACGCTGCTGGATCCTACCTGCGGCTTCAAGAAGAAAGTGTCTTGGACTTAAGTTGACATATCTTGAAGCCTTGAATTAATAGTTGTTGTTTTTGCATTATATGCATGTTCTTTATGTCTTTCAGGTCTTCAAGACATCCAGCAAATGACACTGTTGTTATTTGCAATTGTATCACTACTGTTCTGATATATATAGTGACATTTACCAATGCCAGACGGGGAGTGTGCTGCCCCAACAGGGCATAGAATTTATATATATTGTTTTCCTAACCATTTTCTATGGACTTTTATGGTTAGTTTACATGCTGCCATCTAGTGACCCTTTGTGGTAATGCACTTGTCTCTCAAGTGTATTTTTTCCTTTTGTTATGACACACTTCCTTTGAATGTAATGCTCCACCCTTCTTCCTGTGTTTCATACTTCCTGTATCATGGATGCAGCAGCAAGCCACATGTAGCAGGACACATGTATTCTGCATAAGTAAGCTACAGACAGTATCATCTTTTGACCGCATAAATACCACAACCTGTTCATCTATTTGTATCCTGTCATCTGCTGTAATCTGATGTTCAGAATAAAGCATCTGTGGTTGGAAATCGGTATTGGTGAGTTCAAGCTATTTGATGAGGATGGTCCTCAGTGATTATATCTGCTTATACAGGCCAGGCATAGAGGTCTCACAAGGGATAAATCGTTTCACAACAGAGTCAGAATAATCTACATGGAATTTGAGGAGGTTTACTCAGGGATCTACTATCTATAAAATTCTTGGTAAGTTCAAATCATTCAGAATACACTGATCAGCACCGCCGGCTATCAGCCAACGTCGCTGATGGGAAGAAAATTTTCCAACGGGCTGGTTGTTTACAAGTGGATCTATTGATCCACTTGTGTACAACCAGCCTGCCCATACATGGATTGAAATTCAGCCAGTCCCTGCTGAACAGGACAAATTTCAATCCTTGTATGGTTGGCTTAAGATTACAAAAGAGTGTGCAAATGTCTGATTAGGCTCATGCAAGAGGTAACAATAGGTGAAATTAGACATAAGAATCTTGGTACATGCATAAACATTGCCTGTGTAAAAACAATAAAAAATAACACAACCAGTGTCTAGTGTTTTGTCATTTAAAATGTATACAATGAAATTTCTACCTAGCCATAGAAAGTTAGCATTTTCTGCAGGAGTTTCTCCAGGAGTTTATTACATTTAAAAATGTAATATATATTATTTTCGTGTATAGGATTATTTGGTTATGTATGATGATCCATTGTTGTAAAAAAGGGTTGGGTAGGTTGTATCACTGTGATGAAACTCGTAGGGCTGGAACTGTGATGTGTAACGTTAGCACGCTGGATGCAGCGGCCATTTTGAGAGTTTGTCAGATGTGCATTTTGTTTCCTGATACATGGGAGTTTGATACCTATACATTAAAGTATATTGTGGATTTAAGATACCCTGTACTGCACTATGGTAGATTTTAAATTCTTACTCTCATGAGGTATTTACCGAATGGGTTTTATCACGCAGATGGAGGTACATGTTTTATGGAATGCATGGTGAATATTCAAAAGCACTGCTGCTTCCCATAGTTTTGAAGATATCACTGGATTCCAGATGATTCTCTATTCACTTTCTAGATGGGGAGCCTGAGCATTATAAACCCAAGGCTTCTTTTGACCTCTCTATAACTTGAGGGTCCAAACCATCTGGTAAGCTGATTGGCCTCATCATTGTGGTACTGTGTGCATTTATCTTTACACTGAAGCTGGCGCTGGGATTCTACATTACAAGTTAACCATATTATATGGACTTTTATGAACTTTGATGGTATTATCCATTAAGTTAAGTGCTGCATATAGTTCCTATAGGTTGTATCCATCTCAGAGCAATCGCTTTGCGGGCCATAAATAAAGTTCCCCTCAAATATATCCGTAGATAGAGGGGTCACAGTTTCTCAACTAGAATACCAAACAGCTAAATCTATGGCTTGCAAGGCTGAGGCACATACATTTGGCCCAGAAAAGTGGTGAAGCCATGATAGTCTATGCTTTAAATAATTCTTCAATTGGTTGTAAAGCCTAAAGGTTTTTTATGTTAATGCATTCTATATATTAAGGTAAAAAACCTTCTGTGTCACAGAATCCACCCCTCCTTATACTTACCCCAGCTCAATCTTGATCCAGAGCTGTGCTTAAGAGCAACGTCTGTCTCTGCTCTTTCCCTCCTCACTGGACAGAGTGATAGCAAAAGGAACCCTTGGCTCCTGCTGTCAATCAAATCATGTGAAGAGGGAGCAAGGGGCAGGGCTGAGCCACATTGTCTGTGTCAATAGACGCACACACGAGTGCCCCCATAGAAATCAGATCCTGCCCCCCCCCCCATGTGAATGGGTAGGGGTACATTGTACCTTTACCCATTCACCAAAAAAAGTTTTTGACAATTCCTTTATTAAAAAAAAAAAAATTGTCCCGCGATGTCCATCCATTTTCAATGATGCCGCCTGAAGGACTCGAAAAATAGAAAAAATTAAAAAGCTCCGCCTCGACGGGAGGCCTCCCGGTGACTGCTGCCTCTTGGCTGTGACAGCTGTTATATAGGCAAGGGTGGGGCCACCCGGTGATGTAACCGAGTGACCCTGCCCCCTTCTGACATCATGTGATGTTAGATGGGGATGGGGTCATCTGGTTAAGTCAGCGGGTGGCCCCGCCCTTGCCTATATAACAGCTGTCAAAGGGAAAAGACAGCAGTTGGCGGGAGCTCTCCCATGGAGGCAGTGTTTTGTTCTTTCTTTTTTTCTATTTTTTGGGTCTGTCGGGCGACGTGATTGACGATGGATGTACATCGAGAGACGCTTTTTTTTTTATTTATTAATAAAGGAGTTGTCAAAAACTGTCTATTGTGGTTACTTTTTGACACTTTTTTTGGTGAATGTGTAGGAGTACAATGTACCCGAATACCCATTCACATGGGGGGGAGGCAGGATCTGGCGGTCCCCTTGTTAAAGGGGGCTTCCAGATTCCGATAAATCCCCCCGCCCGCAGACCACGACAACCAATGGTCGGGGTTTTAGGGAAGAGGCTCTTGTCCCCATGTTGAGGGCATGTGGCTTGGTATGGTTCCCCCCCATCCTGACCTCCAGGCTGCATGCTCGGATAAGGGTCTGGTATGGATTTTGGGGGGGGACCTCCATGCCAATTAATTTTTACGTTTTGGCATGGAGTTCCCCTTAAAATCCATACCAGACCCGAAGGGCCTGGTATGTATTGGGGGGGTCGCACGCATTTTTTTCCTTGATTTTTTTATCCATGTTGCCGGGAACTGGGCAATACATTTTTTCCTTTAGAATTGTCATTTTGCTGCGGCACTGTTCAAAACATCAAACAGATGCGCCACTTTACAGGCAGACTAAGGGGACCCACAGGCACGATATTTAAAGGTTTAACTTTTATTGTTTCACTTTAAGCATTATTAAAATCACTGCTCCTGAAGAAACTGTTGTTTTTTATGCATTGATACATACACTTTTTATGGTAATAACTTGCATATAAGCCTTTAAAATGAGCACTTTTGATTTTTCATGTTCGTGTTCCATAGACTTTAATAGGGTTCGCATGTTCGCTAGAACTTTTTGCCTATTCACGTGTTCTGGTGCGAACTGAACCGAGGAGTGTTCGGCCCATCCCTAGTATATATGCATCTATACTGGACCCCCAAGATGGTTCATTTCAGTTGTTGGGATCTTCTTTTTTATTCCCTCTCTTTGTACACCTATTCTATTGTGTAAACAGAGCTATATGTGAATTGTTTACTTCTCTGCTTTGTATTATTTGTAATATTTGTTTTACATTTATTATAAAAATGATTGAAACAGAAGAATAAAAAACAATGTCCCCCGACGAAGGCTAACCACCGACTGCCTGCTCCGCCATTTAATAGCTCCTAAATAGGTAAGGGGCGTCATCTGGTGGCACCGCCCCCATGTGACTTCACCGACCCAGCATGCACCGATTAGTGACGTCGCTCAGGCGGTGCCACCAGGTGACGTCGCCAGGTGGCCCCGCCCTTACTTATTTAAGAACTGTCAGATGGGGCAGCAAACAGTGGTTAGCCTCCGTCATGGGTGGAGCTTTGTTTAAAAAAAATTTGGGTCCGGCGGTGCAGCGGGCGTTGTGATTGATGATGGATTTACACCAGGGGACTTTTTTTTTTTTTCAATAAAGGAATTGTCAAAAACTGTGTGTGTTTTTATTTCTTTTTTACACTTTTTTAGTGAATGGGTAGGGGTGCTATGTACCCCATACTCATTCACAAAGGGGAGGGCGGGATCTGTGGGGACAAGATGCTCTGGGGCGGGGGGGGCAGAGCCATGTTAAGGGAATGTGGTCTGGTATGGTTCAGGAGAGGGGGAGGGGGCGCTCGCTTGTCTCCCCCCTATCCTTACCTGCCAGGCTGCATGCTCGGATAAGGTTATGGTATGGATTTGGGGGAGGCCATGCTGTTTTTTTTTCTTTTATTTTGGCCATTTTTGTATTGCTTGCAGTTGGGAAAATCAATTTAAATGTAATTTTGTTCTTTATATATGTCAGTTTTGCTGTAGCAGGTTCTATACATGGTGCAGATGCGCCACTTTACAGGCAAACTAAGGGGACCCTCCCAGGCACTATATTTAAAGGGCATTTTCCATTTTTATTGTTTCACTTTAAGCATCAATAAAATCACTGCCTCTGTAAAAACTATCTTTTTTAAAAATATTTTTTGCATTGATACACGTCCCCCGGGGCAGTACCTGGGCCCCCATACGCTTTTTATGGCCAATAACTTGCATATAAGCCTTCAAAATGGGGACTTTTCAAGTTTTGGTCCTATAGATTTTAATAGAGTTCGCGGCCCATTCATGTTTTTACATGTTAGCGAGTTATGGTGCAAACCGAACCAAGGGTTTTTTTGGCACATCTCTACAGCTTACCAATCACTAGATGTGGTGGATGCATTAGTTTTCTTTTTTTAGGCCTTTTCCCCTTTGTTTTCACCTGGCAATCTGGCCAGTAACACACCTCCTGTATTAGAGGGCCCCCCGCTCTCGATAAAGGAGCACAGGGGCACATTTGGAAAGCAGCATTGTCAGTCTGGGAGGAGGGGAGTGTTAGATGTACTAGCAGATTTATATACACTAACAAATTGAAGCTGAACCCCAGCTAATACTTTATAAGCGGTTACAGCAAACAGTTTTTTCCTTTTGGGATAAAGGTTTTACCTAAATAAATAAAAGCAGATCATTGTAAGCACCCCTCCTAGTGTTAAATGGTTTGTCTAATCTCGTAACTGATACATTCTGCTGGAGAGCTTGTTCTTTTGAAAAAGAACAGACTTACTGGCTGGATTGGTAAGTCTGCCTTTTCATTCATAGATCATAATTTATTCATAGAACCAGCAGCCTTCTCTATGGAGCCGTTTCACATACCTGCGTGCCGAACGCGCTTAGTCCACATGACTAATAGTCCCTAAGAAAAAATAATGTAGACTTGCAGCATTCCTGTGAACATAACTGTAGACAGATCTATGTCATATAAACACAGATGAAACCCTACAACCTTTGGTTCTCTACAGATTTAAATCTCCTGTTTGGCCACTAGCTGTGCTTATAGCAAGTATATGATTCCACCAATCCTAATTTAACTTATCCCCAGATATTTACTGTCTCTTAGCGTGTGATATAACAGATGCCTAATTCTTCCCATGATAATGCAGATGCTTATTGTCAAAAGAAAGGTAAATCCAAATATCATCTGCAACCATTAACCAGGGATACCAAGATATGTGGCAAGCTTGTACAAAATGATGGCATTGAAGCCAAAGAATACCTTTTTAGGCTCGGTTCACATATATGTGAATTGGATACGTTTTGAACCACATCCATTTCGCATAACATGTAAACCAGACTGGCTTTCAATGGAGCCGGTTCACATAAATGGGGGGCAGTTGCGTTACGAATTTTAACCACTTGCCGACTGGCTCACGCTGATATACATTGGCAGAATGGCTCTGCTGGGCGAAATCCCGTATGGGTACGTGGTACCCTTTAAGAGCCGCCAGGGGATGTGTGCGCGTGCACACGTGTAAACACACAAATCCCTGTTCTGTCAGAGGAGAGGAGACATATCGTTTATTCCTACTAAGCAGGGACAACGATATGTCTCCTCCCCCAGTCAGTCCTATCCCCATACAGTTAAGGCCCATACACATGGTCGGAAAATCTGAAGTCAAATTTTTTCCGATGAACGATCTGCCGATTTTCTGATCGTTAGTATGCTGCTTTTGATGGCCGATTGACAGATGAATTTTCGGCAGACAAAAACTGAATGTGCAGGCTCCAAAATTTTTGTCTGATGTGACCACAATGTCCGATTTTCTTTTCATTAGTACGGTTTTCTGCCAAAAAAAAAATCTGAAGAGCAAGATTAGGCATGCTCAGAAATGAAAGAACACATACAAAACAATTCAACACATTACGTCACTTCTGACATTGAATTCTGTCGTCCGAAAATTTACTGATGGTTAGTACCCTCTTCACTTTCAATTTGAGACTAGCATCCAACAAAAAACTGACAAAAATTTGTCCAAGAATCTGACCGTGTGTGCAAGGCTTAAGAAACGCTAATTAGAGAACACAGTTAACCCCTTGATCGCACTCTAGTGTTTTAACCCCTTCCCTGCCAGTGACATTTGCACAGTAATCAGTGCATTTTTATAACAGTGATCACTGTATAAATGTCAATGGTCCCACAAATGTGTCAAAAGTGTCTGATCTGTCTCCCGCAATGTCGCAGTACGGCTAAAAATCGCAGATCACCGACATTACTAGTAAAAAAAAAATAATGATAATAAAAATGCCATAAATCTTTCCCATAGTTTGTAGATGCTATAACTTTTGTGCAAACCAATCAATATACGCTTATTGTGATTTTTTTACCAAAAATATGTAGAAGAATATATATTGGCCTAAACTGATGAAGAAATTTCGTTTTTTAAAAAATTTTTTGGGGATATTTATTATAGCAAAAAGTAAAAAATATTATTTATTACCTTAATCGCACCCGAACAGGTGAGTGGAAACCGCACCAGTCTCTGTACCAAAAATGGACCCACATATACTGTATATAAACCCAGCCTTAGCAGATGATTGCGGGTAGGTAATTCCTCAAGTTCAGCAGGACACATCTTCGTCAGTGGAGAAGACATAGAGGGTGGAGCATGATGTTTCTGAGTATCAGGTTAAAGCCCCATACACATTATCAGATTTTCTGCTGATTTTTTCCTTCAGATTTACCAAAACCATATAATATGAGGTCAAACCTTAGGAGTTTCAATTTGTATGCAATCAGGCAGGCCCTTGCACTACATGGTTTTGGTAAATTTGAAGACAAAAATCAGCAGAAAATCTGATAGTGTGTAGGGGGCTTTACTCTGTTTGATGATGAGTTTTTCTAAAGCCTCATACACACGATAGGACTTTGTACAAACTTTCCTGTGGATTTTTGTACGTTGGCCGTAAACTAATTAAGCATACACACGGCAGGACTTTTTCATCCAACTTTCACCAAATCACGTGGTTTTTCAGCTTTTTACCGCCACCCTTTGGTTAACTTCTGTATTGCTGTCTGATCTTTTGCATTGGTTCTGAGCATGCGTGTTTGTACAGTAGGTGACCGCGATATTGTGCCAATCTCGCCGATGTTATCGGCGAGATTTGACACCTGCGAGCCCCATCGCGGGAGCCAGCTCGCTCATCGGGAAAGGAAAAATGTGTTTTTTCCTTTCGTGATGAGCGACAAGCATTGCTGACAGGTGTTTCATATGAATCATGAGGGGCAACTCCACGCCAAATTTTAAATAAAAAACCGTCATGGGTTCCCCTCCAAGAGCATACCAGGCCCTTAGGTCTGATATGGATTTTAAGGGGAACCCCCTACGCCGAAAAAACGGCGTGGGGGTCCCCCCCCAAATCCATACCAGACCCTCATCCGAGCATGCAGCTGAGCACGAGCGAGCACTCCCCCTCCCGAACCGTACCAGGCGCATGCCCTCAACATGGGGGGTGGGCGCTTTGGGGCAGGGGGGCGCCCTGTGCCCCCCCCACCCCAAAGCACCTTGTCCCCATGTTGATGAGGACAAGGGACTCTTCCTGACAACCCTGGCCGTTGGTTGTCGGGGTCTGCGGGCGGAGGGCTTATCGGAATCGGGGAGCCCCCTTTAATAAGGGGGCCCCCAGATCCCAGCCCCCCACCCTATGTGAATGAGTATGGGGTACATTGTACCCCTACTCATTCACCTGGGGAAAAAAATGTCAGTAAAAAAACACTAGACAGGTTTTTAAAGTAATTTATTAGGCAGCTCCAGGGGTCTTCTTCTGACTTCGGGGGGTCTCTTTCAACTTCTCCGCTCCCTCTGGCCTCTTCTCCAGGTGTCCGGTTCTTCACCCGCTCTCCGGCCTCTTCTCCTGCTCTCTGGCCTATTCTCCGGGTCTCCGATTCTTCTCCCGCTCTCCGGTTCTTCTGCCGGGCTCTTCCGCTATCTTCTGCTCTTTTGCTGCTCTTTTACTGCTCTTTTGCTAGCGGTGGCCCGGTCTTCTCCGTTATCTTGTTCCCTCTTCTCTTCTTCCGATGTTGACATGACGCTCTCTCCCACTGTAATGCCGTGTGCGAGGTGCGCAACGACTTATATAGGCATGGGGCGTGGTCACCAGGTGATGTCACCCGGTAACCCCGCCCCTTATGATGTCACGGTCCCGGGGCACGATGGGACTGTGACGTCATAAGGGGCCGGGTCACCGGGTGACATCACCTTACTCGCCAGGAATGCACCCCAGGGCTGAGTCCATCGCTAAAGTGGGAGACCAAGACAAAATGATTGCCATCAGTCACTTTATTATTATATTATTATTATACAGTATTTATATAGCGCCAACAGTTTACGTAGCGCTTTACAACGGGTAGACAGTACAAATACAATACAAATATAATACAAATACAATACAATTTGATACAGTAGGAATCAGATAAATCTTTTAAATCACTTTAAAAGATTTATTGAACAACACATGGAGCCGAGGGTTAGGGGTCCAAAATACCTTGGAACATGGGTGCTCAACCTGTGTCCCTCCAGCTGTTGCGGAACTACAAGTCCCATGAGGTCTTGCAAGGCTGACAGTTACAAGCATGACTCCCAAAGGCAGAGGCATGATGGGACTTTCCTCGTAGTTTTGAAACAGCTGGAGGGTCAAAGGTTGAGCTCCCATGCCCTAGAACAGTGATGGCGAACCTTGGCACTCCAGATGTTTTGGAACTATATTTCCCATGATGCTCATGCACTATGTAGTGCAAAACATCTGGGGTGCCAAGGTTCACCATCACTGCCCTAGAAGAACACTTACAGACTCCCTCCATGTCCAGCTTCACAGTGTCAGAACCTTTAAGTTGACCCGGTGTTCTGTCAAAATAGGCAATTCATAGAGATCTCCAATCACGTCTGTCACGGAACGTCCCACACTCTGCTTGAGTGCTTCCGTCAGTGTACCACTTCCTTCTAGTATGGATACAGATATCAGATATTCCAACCTCTCTGAGCACAAAACAAGGCGACACTTGCTTGTTGCTAACATGGACTGACTCTTTATTTGAGATCTCACACAAATATATACACAGCAGAATGACTAAAACCTAACCTAATTAACATGAGCTAATTAACTAATCCTTTTACCCAGACTAAGTGACTACGTCTCCTAGCTCATTGACTATTCAACACACATTACCATAAACATCACCACAGGGTTAATTAGAACAAACAACAATGAGTTGAATACCCGTAGAACCTGTGGTAAGCCAGACTAAACTCGTTTACATTAAACACATTATAGCTGACATCAGACAGGTGAGTGGAGTTGATGACATTAGCATCTTCTCACAGTATGAGTCCCAACAGTATGACTCAGTCACTATTGTTACTATGGCAAATACAGGGTCCCCAGAGTCTGCATGTCCTGGGGGACAAGGACCCGAAGCCAAAGTAACAACACCTCAAGGGTACCCCAAGTGCCAGGGCCCATAATCTGTAGGCAAGAGGCTCGCATTCAGTCCCCTCCAAAAGCCTCTATCCCGGGTGAGTCTGTCACAACGTCACTACCGGTTACTGTAAAGCATCAGTAATTGGAGATTTATACAAATTGCTGTTTTGACACAACACCAGCAAATGTGTACACTCCAATACACAAATAGTTTGCTGTTTTGACAGAACGGCGGCTAAGGAGGAAAAAGTTGTCATGGCCTTGGAAGCGGCCATGTTGTTGGTTAGTATCAGGCAGACTAACAATGTCTGCTCATAATATCATGTACCGGAGTGTATACAGTTGCTGGTGTTGTGTCAAAACAGCAATTTGACTAAATCTCTAATTACTGATGCTTTACAGTAACCGGAAGTGATGTGATTGGAGATCTCGATGAATTGCCTATTTTGACAGAACACTGGCACCACTCAAAGTAGCATCCTAGCTGGTCCAAAAGCTTTTTTTCTATTTCCTAGGCTTCAGTGTGTCTTTCTCCAAGTGATTCACCAGGCACCACAACAAGGGTCTTCCCCTGGGTCTCCTTCTTGGCACAAATTCCCCCATTGACAGGCATGACAGCTCCAGGACCACTTCAGACCTATCCCCACATTTAGCACATCTGGCCATACACTGGCTTTACTGCATAACAGCATAGCTCAGTCTAGGAGCACCTCCGCAGGCCTCAACCACAAGGAAGAGAAAGATCACAAGGCCTTCCCTAAATATTTATATCCTTCCCCAGCATGCACCAGAGGCCTTGAACCTCCTGCTTAACTGGCTAAAGGAAATATAAATATTCATTACTCAGTTTTGTTACAAATCTCAAACTGTTACCAGTGGTACCAGTGACATCTACTGGCAGCAGTGAGAATCACACTCATTTGAGCAAAAAAAAAAAAAAAAGTAGGATACAGCTTCATCCATGGCCATACACATCTGCAGGTTTTACATGTGTACCAGTGGCGTAACATCCATGGTTGCAGGGTGTTCACTGCACATGGGCCCCGAGGGGCCAGGATCCACTTTGCTCTGACCCCCCCCTGCACCCATGGATGAGCCGTCCCTGGCTGACAGTCGGGATGATCGGTGGAGGCAGTTACAGGTACCGATCTCCCTGTATACTGCAGCAAACACCCCAGCTATCTGCACTTCTCATCCTCTCAATCCCGCGGTTGTCAGATGCTTAATTGAAAGGTATACAGGGAGATCGGTGGCTGTAACTGTCCACACCGATCGTCCCGACTGTCCCCCTGTGTCCTTCTCTGGCCCCCCTTTCTTCCCCCGCAGCAAACTTCAGGATGGAGAGCAGAGGAAGGGGCTGGTAAAAATGTAATTTACCGGCCCCTTCCTTTTCTGAATAAACAGAGTCCGTGATCACTGACTCTGTCCATTCATAACTGAAGCATTGTGAACTGTGTTTATGATGCTTCAGTTTATGAATGAACAGGAGCCTCTGTCTCTTGTTCATTCTCCTGTTCATTCAAAGGGGAGATATCAAGGGTCTGTTTGGACCCCTGATATCTCACCAAAGCCCCCCAACAGGGCTGATGAAAAAAAGAAAAGAATTGCAATAAATAATAATAATAATAAAAACAAATTGAAAAAAGAAAAAAAAACTACTGACAGCGTCCACTGCCCTAACCCCCTCCTCCTCAAAAACCATTGTATATAAAAAAGAAAAAAAATGTGTAAAATAAATGAATAAATAATAATACAAATAAAAACCCTACTGACACCGTCCGCTGCCCCTAAACCCCCCCACCAAAGTAAAGGGAAAAAAACTTGAAAAAATACATTAAAAATAGTAAAAAATAAAATTGTAGAAAATAATAGAAAATAAAATATTTGAAAGAAAAAATGACTGACAATCTCCACTGCCCTACTGACATTGTCCAACTGTCCACCCACCCCCCACCCCCAAAGCTATGTGATTTTTTTTTTTTTTTTTAATTGTAAAAAACTATAAAAAAAAAATAAAACTGTAAAATATAATAACAAATAAAATAATAAAAATAAAACAATGCTGGCACTGTTCATTGCTCTACTGACACTGTCCACTGCCCTACTGACACCATCCACTGGCCCCCAAAAATCATTTTGAAAAAATAATTCAATTGTAACAAAAAATAAAATTGTAAAGAAACAAAAAAAATTAAAATAATAAAAATAAATAACTGCTGACACCATTCACTGCTCTACTGACACAATCCTGCACATACTACCCACCACTGTACACTCCACACCCCTCTCCTGCACATACTACATGCTGCCATCCACTCAATACTCCTCTCCTGCACATACTACCCACTGCCATTCACTCCATACTCCTCTTCTGCACACACTACCCACTGCCCTATAACCTCCACACTGCTCTCCTTGAACATACTACCCACTGTTATACACTCCACACCCCTCTCCTGCACATACTACCACCGCTGGATACTTTGCACTGTACATTCCCTAATTAACATTACCACAAACTGCACTATAACTCTGACCACACCTACTTTAAGCCACGCCCAATATTTAGCGCAATTTAAACCAAGCTCGCATGCCCGCTACGTGTGCTGCATTTTTTTTTCATGCCCAGGGCCCACTTTTGATCTCACACACGGGCTCACTGATTACATGATACGCCCCTGGCGTGTAAGCATGTAAAGGCATACACATGATTAACCACTTGCCGCCCGCCCTATTACAGAATGACGGCGGCAAAGTGGTTTGATATTCCTGATCGGACGTCATATGACGTGATCAGGAATATCGAGCCGCTGCGCGCCCCCGGCGATCGTTGTTGCGGGGTGTCAGTCTGACACCCTGCAACACCGATCTAGGTAAAGAGTCTCCGACGGAGACTCTTTACCACGTTGATCAGCTGTGTCCAATCACGGCTGATCACGATGTAAATAGGAAGAGCCGGTGATCGGCTTTTCCTCACTCGCGTCTGACAGACGCGAGTAGAGGAGAGCCGATCGGCTGCTCTCCTGACAGGGGGGGGCTGTGCTGATTGTTTATCAGCACAGCCCCCCCCTCGGATCCTACCCAGGACCACCAGGGAAGCCGCCCAGGACCACCAGTGAAGTGATCCACACTGGACCACCAGGTATGCCCCTAGACCACCAGGGAAATGTCACTGTGTGCCCAGGCAGCTGCCAATCTGTGCCCAGGCAGCTGCCAGTCAGTGCCCACTGCAATGCCTATCACTGCCAGTGCCACCAGGGATGCCCATCAGTGCCTCATTTTAGTGCCGCGTATCAGTGCCCAGCAGTGCCGCCTATCAGTGCCCAGCAGTGCCGCCTATCAGTGCCGCCCTATCAGTGCCTAGCAGTGCCCAGCAGTGCCGCCTTTCATTACCCATCAGTGCCAACCAGTGCCACCCATCAGTGCCGATCAGTGCTGCATATGAGTGCCACCCATCAGTGCCGCCTACCAGTGCCCATCAGTGCCGCATTTCAGTGCCCATCGTCAGTGCCTGTCAGTGCCCGCTCATTGGTGCCACCTCATCGGTGCCGCCGTATCAGTGCCTGTCAGTGCCGCCTTATCAGTGCCCATCAGTGAAAGAGAAAACTTACTTATTTACAATTTTTTTTAACAGAAACAAAAGCAAAACTTTTATTTTTTTCAAAATTTTCGGTCTTTTTTTATTTCTTTAGCAAAAAATAAAAACCGCAGAGGTGATCAAATACCACCAAAAGAAAGCTCTATTTGTGGGAACAAAATGATAAAAATTTAGTTTGGGCACAGTGTAGTATGACCGCGCAATTGTCATTCAAACTGCGACAGCACTGAAAGCTGAAAATTGGTCTGGGCAGGAAGGTGTCTAAGTGCACTGTATTGAAGTGGCTAAAGTCACTAGAAGGACTGTTTGCATTTAAATAGTGTACTTGCCTAAACACTTCTAAACACGAGTGCTTTAGGTGTGTATTTCACGCAGGATCTTCTACTAGCTCTGCCAGTAAGAACCTGTGTTCCATACATAAATGACGCATATGTCTGTGTGAATGAGCCCTTTTAAACATATTAAAGCAATAAAATAAGACCCCATGCACACAGGCACTTTAAAAAACTCCTATATAGACTGGATCGTTCTGCCAGGAGCTGGCAGCAAGATGAAGCTTTAAAAAAAATGCTAATTTTGGTGTGTAATTATGCACATTTACAGGTGTATGGCGTTTAGAAGCGTATGCAAGTATAGCCATTCTATTGGTTAGAATATTCCTTTATTCAAGTTACTTGAATGCGTTTATGTGTATATGTGCTTTATTTATGCCAGTATACACTTCTCTAAATGCAGGTTTGTGGCAGTTTTTAATGCTCCTTAATGCAGCTCTAAAATTTAAAAACTAAAATGACCATGGACATTTAGGCCAAAATAGAGTTGCGTTTAAGAGGGGTAAAAGGAGGTAAAACCCTCCACTCCCCCAAATCCTAACATTAGCAGACACTCAGAAGGTGGCAGTTGGGCTATAATTTATTTTTTTCTGTTTGATCCACTCTGAGCATGTATATGCAAATGTGCTCTATTAATTGGTCCTGTGCCACTTTCCGAGACCCTCAGCATGGGTATGCAGGCATTCTGCAAAAAAAGAAATATTTTTATTAATGCTGTAGAAGAGGTCTTCTCTGTGTAGTCCTTCACCAATTTTCCATTTAATAATAACATTCATAAAATATAAACTAGTAATCAGTGACCTCTAGTGGCTAAGATTTTTTTTTTAAATTATATATTTTTTTCCAAAGCTGAGACAAATCTTATCATGTCACATGCATGCATCTACCGGTAAGCAAAGATGTTCTGTTCTAAGTAAGAATTAAATTGTATTAAACCCAAAACCAAAAATTGAATATATTGCAGTTTACCAATCATTAGATATGTTATGCTAATGCTTAGATATGGCTGCATTAGTTTTTCCTCTGTTTCATCTTCAATGTTTTAGTGTATCTAAATCTGCTAGTCTATCTAACATTACCCTCCATCTATTCTAGACTGATAACGATGCTGTCAAAATGTGCCCCCTGTGCCCTTTCATCTATAGTGTAGGCACTGTAATACAGGAGGTGTGTTACTGGCCAGATCACCAGGTGAAAACAGAGGGAAAAAAAGCCTAAGAAAAGAAAACGAATGCAGCCACCACAACTAATGAAAAAGTGGGCATTGATTAAAGTGCCCACAGCATGGGATTGTGGCAGGCGAAAGAATTATTTTAATTAAAAAAAAAAAAAAAAAAATGTTATTACTGTCACTTTAAATGGTTGAATCCAAAGGCATGTGGCTTCCGAGCGGGAAAAACGTGATTCCAGGCGGGAAAAACAGGAGCCTGATGCGAGGGTCTTATATAGCCCTAAAAACACGTGTATTACTCTACAATACACGTGTTTTTAGGGCTATATAAGACCCTCGCATCAGGCTCCTGTCACAGTTGACCCCACAGCGGCTTGACGAGCTCCCCATCCCTCCCACCCTGTCGCAGCACTTGTTATGTGGTTTGTCACCCTTGCATCAAGGGGGGACATTGTTGAATGTTTTTATTTATGGTACTCGCTCGAGTTCTATAACTGAGCGAGATATTGATTTATGTTTTATATATATTAAAAATAATAAATAAATAAAAGAAAAGAAGAACAAAGAAAATTTAAATATTTTAATTTATTGATTAATTATTTATAAAGTTTATGTTTTATACCAATAAAGGTGCCGCGGCCATTTTATCACCATTTAAATTGAGTTTGAGTGTGAATTATTTCTTTATATGGTATTCTTTTGTACGGCCTACATTCCCATGATTGGTAAGCTACAATATATTACATCTTTGGTTTTGGATTTATTAACACTTTAAATTAGCTTGACTCCATATGAATTGACACTTGTTAAAGCTTAAAGCGGGGGTCCACCTATCTATCGTTTTTTTTTTTTTGAGTTAATTCACAAACTTTTCTTCTCAGGATTACATACTCACATATTGTGTGTAATATGTCTGCCTGTGTCAGATTTCGTCGGAAAGAATAACTTATAACCCCTTCCCGCCGACCGAACGCACATATGCGTACTCGGCTTTCCGGGGTTATACCGGGATGATGCCCGCAGCTGCAGGCATCATCCCGGTACCGTTGTTTTCAGCGGGCGATCGGCTACCCGAGTATAACAACCGATGCGGCTAAAAGCCGCTCGGTTGTTATACCGGAGGAGCGGGAGGGGACATCCCCCCCCTCCCGCCGCTGTTACCGGGCCTCCCGTGCGATCGGAGGCCCGGTGTCCGTTCGGGAATCTCCGGCGGCTGGGGGCGGGCTGGAACGAAGCTGTGAGCGGCTTCGTTCCAGCCTTCTAATTGTAAACGCGGAAGCGACGTCATGACGTCACTTCCCGTTTACTCGGCTGCCAATGGCGCCGAATTTAAAAAAGTATACAGTATTCAGAATCGCCGTTTTCGGCGATCTGAATACTTTGAAGTGTAAAGGAGGGATGGGGGGTCTTTTAGACCCCCCATCCCTCCATAAAGAGTACCTGTCACCACCTATTACTGTCACAAGGGATGTTTACATTGCTTGTGACAGCAATAAAAGTAAAAAAAAAAAAAAAATTTTTAAACACAATTTATAAAAGTACAAAAATAAATAAAATAAATAAATAAAAAAAAAAAAATTTTTTAAAGCGCCCCCGTCCCCGCAAACTAGCGCAGCGAAGAAAACGCATACGGAAGTCGCGCCCGCATATGTAAACGGTGTTCAAACCACACATGTGAGGTATCGCCGCGATCGTCAGAGCGAGAGCAATAATTCTAGCCCTAGACCTCCTCTGTAGCTCAAACCTGGTAACCGTAAAAAATTTTTAAAGCGTCGCCTATGGAAATTCATAGGTACCGTAGTTCGTCGCCATTCCACGAGTGCGTGCAATTATAAAGGGTGACATGTTTGGTATCTATTTACTCGGCGTAACATCATCTTTCACATTATACAAAAAAATTGGGGTAACTTTACTGTTTGGATTTTTTAAAATTCATGAAAGTGTCACTTTTCCAAAAATTTGCGTTTAAAACACCGCTGCACAAATACTGTGTGATAAAAAATATTGCAACAATCGCCATTTTATTCTCTAGACTCTCTTCTAAAAAAATATATATAATGTTTGGGGGTTCTAAGTAATTTTCTAGCAAAAAATACGGATTTTAACTTGTAAACACCAAATTTCAAAAATAGGCTTAGTCATGAAAGGGATAATATTCACTGCAGGCGGTTTCCATCTTCATTGTGGGCATTTGAAGCCCACAAGCATTTATTTCCTGGATGTGGTGAATGCTGTGCTCCCAGCATTCACTGCTCATTCCCGCACATGCTCAGTGGCATCCTGGGAAGCCTGAGACTAACTCCCAAGAGTCTGGGAGAGGCTAGAAACACGCCTACTCCCACGGGAGGAGAACCAGGAAGTACAAAGAAGAATAGAAAAATAAAAGGTAATTACGGCGATTTAAATTTTTTTAAACGGCATGTCAGCATCTAGGCAAGGAAGAGAATACATACAGATATTGTTCAAAATTTGGGTGGAACCCCGCTTTAAGATTTGTAAGGAAAAAAAATGGAACAAAGGACATTGGTTACAGTCAGTAGGATGTGTCCTTTGTTCTGCTGGCTCTTCCAGGGCCGCCATCAGGGGGGTACAGGCAATACACTTGTAAGTGTAAGGGGCCCGAGCGTCCCAAGGGGCCCGGCCAAGCCCGCACCCCCATACAGCAGCATAATGAATAAAACTGTTAGCACACATTCAATATAGAATGACACAAACAAAAGTCGCCGCCTGATTCCTCCTTCCCGTGTCCCCCCCCCGAAGGTGATCAAGCACTTGCTCTGCTTCCTTCCCTGTTAAGGTGGAGCTTGCTGCTGCTAGGTTACTTACTGGTTACTAGTGTTGTAAGTTGGCGGGACTCGGGGAGGGGGTGTGGTCAGCCTTGTCAGTGGACCCAGCCCTCTCAGGTGCATGCAGATGCAAGAGAGCAGCATGGAGGTTAAGTCACCAGTGTGCAGTGGCGTGCTGCTTTGCTGTAGATTGAAGTGGACCAGTGAAAATGTAAACACGGCTAAACAGACGTTTTTGGACGTCGGTTTCTAGCTGTCAAGTTTAATCATTCAGGAGAGGTTAACCGCTTCAGCCCCGGAAGATTTTACCCCCTTCCTGACCAGAGCACTTTTTACAATTTGGCACTGCTTCGCTTTAACTGACAATTGCGCGGTCGTGCAATACTGTACCCAAAGGAAATTTACGTCCTTCTTTTCCCACAAATAGGGCTTTCTTTTGGTGGTATTTGATCACCTCTGCGGTTTTAATCTTCTGCGCTATAAACAAAAAAGAGCAGCAATTTAGAAAAAAGAAACAATATTTTTTACTTTTTGCTATAATAAATATCCCCAAAATGTTTTTAAAAAACACATTTCTTTATCAGTTTAGGCCAATATATATTCTTCTATATATTTTTGGTAAAAAAAAATCGCAATAAGCGTATATTTATTGGTTTGCTCAAAAGTTATAGCATCTGCAAACTATTGGAAAGATTTATGGCATTTTTATTATTATTATTATTATTTTTTTTACTAGTAATGTCGGCGATCTGTGATTTTTAACGGTACTGTGGCATTTTTATTATTTATTTATTTATTTTAACTAGTAATGTCGGTGATCTGCGATTTTTAGCGGTACTGCGACATTGCGGTGGGCAGATCAGACACTTTTGACACATTTATGGGACCACTGACATTTTATACAGCGATCAGTGCTATAAAAATGTACTGATTACTGTGAAAAATGTCACTGGTAGGAAAGGGGTTAACACTAGGGGGTGATCAAGGGGTTAAATGTGTCCCCTAGTTAGTGCTTCTAACTGTATGGGAATAGGGCTCTTAAAGGAAACAATGTACCCATACGTTGTTTTGAGCAGCCGTGCCATTCTGCCAACGTATATCGCCGTGAGCCGGTCAGCAAGTGGTTAATAACATCCCGTACACATAAACACTTAGGCCCCTTTCACACATGCGGACTGTGCCCCCTCCCCACCCCAAAGCACCTTGTACCCATGTTGATGGGGACAAGGGCCTCTTCCCCACAATCCTGGCCAGTGGTTGTGGGGGGGGGGGGGGCTGGTCTGCGGCAGGGGGCTTATCGGAATCTGGAAGCCCTCTTTAACAAGTATGGGGTACCCCTAACCATTCACCAAAAAAATAGCAGTGTAGTGTTACAAAAAATAAGAGAGGGTTTTTGACAAGTCCTTTATTGAAATGTAAGAATGTCCCCCTGCGTAGCATTAAAATCAATCACAATGCGGTAGATTTACTAAAGCCAGAGCACTCAGAATCTGGTGCAGATGTGCATGGTTGCCAATCAGCTTCTAACTTCAGCTTGTTCAGTTAGGGTTTGGCAATAAAACCTGGAAGCTGATTGATTTCTATGCAGAAGTGAGCCTGATTTTGCACTCTCCAGCTTTAGTAAATAAACCCCAATGTCTTCTTCCTTCGCTTCCTCCACCGCTGTCTTCTTTCTCTGCTTCCTCCACCGATGTCTTTCTCCAGTTCCTCCACCGATGTCTTCTTTCTCCAGTTCCGCCATCAATATCTCCTTCCTCCGCCACTGCCGACCCACTGAAAATAAAAAAACACTCCTCTTCTGACGCTGGCTCCCGCCATTATGTCAGCTCCAGTGTCTGTCAGTTCTCCTATAGCTATGGGGTGTGGTCATCAGGTGACGTCGCCCTTAGACCTGTCCCCTTGTGACGTCATGGACCCAGGCATGAAGTGTCTGGTATGGCCTTGGGGGACCCCACGCTGTTTTTTTTCTTTAATTTTGGCGTGGGGTTTACCCTCAAGATCCTCAGAGCACAAGTTGCATGCCACAAGTCAGGACAGTTAGGATGATGATCTGACTTGGATGCTACTTCCATTTAAATCAATGGCCTGAAATTGTTGGACATAAGTAGTGCAGGAAGCATTTTCAAAGTCGCACCGACACAAGTCGGACTAGTTAGGACAGCTCTCATAGGGAACCATTGATTTAACTTGTCATGGGACTTGCGCTCTCGAAGTTGGAGCACATGTCAGACCAGGCATGGAGGACCAGTGGTGGCTCCAGAGCTCTTAGCATGTAGCTTCCCCTTACTTTCACATCATAATAGGCTCCCCCCCCCCCACATATTTTTTTTCTTGTTATCTTTTCATAACTTATGGCTGAATTTTCATCTTATTACAAAACTTTTCCCCTACTTTTCCCCTTGGGGGTTTCTCTCTCAAACCCATTCCTCCAAAGAAGTTTCTCTGTAATAAAATCCCAGAAATGGTGACAACCAAAACGTTTTCATGTGTTTCTTTGTTGTGTGATATGCAGCCTCAATTGTCTTTTTAAGGCTCTGTTCACATATATGTGAATCGGATGCGTTTTTAACCGCATCTGTATAACATGTGAACCAGACCGGCTTTTGGAGGAGCCAGTTCAAACATATGCGGGGCGGCCGCAGTCTGTTTCTAAAAAGAGCCCTGTGCGATTTTGTACCTGGTTTAGGTGCAAATTTAAGTAAAAACTTGCACCTGAAACTGTGAACAAAACCACACCAGACTCCGGACTGCAAACTACAGCTGGACATGTGTAAACTCAGCCTAAGTGATATCTTATACACTAATATTTTCCAATTTTTGCATATGTTTTGCAACCTTTACAGGCCAGCTGTATCAGGATTTATGGTCACCTTGTTGGTTAACTTATAAGTCGATACACAACCACTCGCATGTCGGGTATATCGTGTGTTTTTATAAATGTATTGCCTATAAATATACCTGACTGGCTGTTGTTTTATGCTGTATGTATCCACCTTGTCCAAAATAAATAATTAAAAACAAAAATGTAATTGGGCATAACTGTACTATTTTACCCATTTTTTTCACTTAACTTTATTTTTATCACATAGGGGACCAAAAGTCCTCTATGTGACAGCATTTTGCTGAAAGATTCTCTTTAATGAGACATCAGGAGTCCTATGATGTGTCCCCGAAGGCTGAGGGGGAAGGAGGGGAGGTGATTTCCCTTTGTGAAGATGCCAGTGCCTGCACCCAAAGTCGATTGAAGAATTGGCTCGGGTGAGGACATTGTTGGATCCAAAAGCAGGTAAGTGTCCTTTTATTAAAAGTCAGCAGCTACAGTATTTGTAGCTGCTGACTTTTCATTTTTTTGGGAGGAGACTGGAGCTTCTCTTTAACCACTTCAGCCCGGAAGGTTTTACCCACTTTCTGACCAGGCCATTTTTTGCAATACGGTGCTGCGATGCTTTAACTGACAATTTCGTGGTCGTGCGATGCTGTACCAAAATAAAATGGATGTCCTTTTTTCCCACAAATAGAGCTTTCTTTTGGTGGTATTTGATCACCTCTGCGGTTTTTATTTTTTGCGCTATAAACAAAAAAAGAGCAGCAATTTTGAATAAAAAACATCATTCCTTACTTTCTGCTATAAAACATTTCCAAAAAAATTTAAAAATATAATTTCTTCATCAGTTTAGGTCAATATGTATTCTGCTACATACTTTTGGTAAAAAAAAAATTACAATAAGCATTTATTGCATGGTTTGCGAAAGAAGTTATCGTGTCTACAAACTATGGGATAGTTATAAAACTAAAAAAATAGATTTTTATTTTTTTTCATTCTTTTGCTAGTAATGGTGGCGAATTGCGATTTTTAGTGGGACTGCGACATTGTGGTGGACAAATCTGAACTTAACCACTTCAAGACCGCCGCACGACGATGTACGTCCAAACTTTGAACGGGGATATCGTTGTTATGGCAGCAGCTAGCTGCCATAACCCCAGTATCCCCGTTTTCGTGCGGCGGTCGGCTGTCAGATAAAAGTGGTCCCTGCGGCGGATTTGCCGCAAGATCACTTTTATCGGTGGCGGGAGAGGGCCCCCCCTCCCGCCACGATCCGGTGCGATCGCGTCCTTCTGTGTGGAGTGTCTGGAGACGAGTGAGGCTAAGATGGCGCTCACTCGTCTCCAATACACTGCTGGGCGGAAGCGACGTCAATACGTCACTTCAGTCCACACCTCTTAAAGGCACATTTTTTCAAATGTCATTTTTCTAAAGTACTTTTTTTTTTTTTTTTTTTATTGCATTTTAGTGTAAATATGAGATCTGAGGTCTTTTTGACCCCAGATCTCATATTTAAGAGGTCCGGCCATGCTTTTTTCTATTACAAGGGATGTTTACATTCCTTGTAATAGGAATAAAAGAGACACCATTTTTTTTTTTAAAACAGTGTAAAAATAAATAAAATATTGTAAAATAAATAATACAAATAAAAAAAATTTTTTTAAAACCCCCCTGTCCCGACGAGCTCGCGCGCAGAAGCGAACGCATATGCGAGTAGCGCCCGCATATGAAAACGGTGGTCAAACCACAAATGTGAGGTATCGCCGCGACCGGTAGAGCGAGAGCAATAATTCTAGCCCCAGACCTCCTCTGTACCACAAAATATGCAACCTGTAGAATTTTTTAAACGTCGCCTATGGAGATTTTTGAGGGTAAAAGTTTGACGCCATTCCACGAGCGGGTGCAATTTTCAAGCATGACATGTTGGGTATCAATTTACTTGGCGTAACATTATATTTCACAATATAAAAAAAAATTGGGCTAACTTTACTGTTGTCTTATTTTTTTATTCAAAAAAGTGAATTTTTTCCAAAAATAGTGCGCTTTTAAGACCGCTGCGCAAATACAGTGCAAAAAAAAGTATTGCAATGACCGCCATTTAATTCTCTAGGGTGTTAGAAGAAAAACCATATATAATGTTTGGGGGTTCTAAGTAATTTTCTAGCAGAAAAACCTGTTTTAAACATGTAAACACCTAAAATCCAAAACGAGGCTGGTCCTTAAGTGGTTAAGTAACACTTTTTGGGGACCAGTGACACCAACACAGTGATCAGTGCTAAATAATTGCACTAATCACTGTATAAATGACACTGGCAGGGAAGGGGTTAACACTAGGGGCGATCAAAGGGTTAAGTGTGTCCTAAGGAGGTGCTTTCTAACTGTGGGGGAGAGTGTTACACTGGAGGAAAACAGGGATCATGTTTCAGCTTAGCTGAAAAAGAAGATCTCTTTTTTCCTCACTGACAGATCAGCGGTGTGCCTTGTTTACATAGGCACACTGCTGCTTCGTGTCTCCTGTGAAGATCAGCGGGTCGCGGTGGCCAACGCGGCTGCCGGACCCCCTGATTGGCTCCTGCTGTAATTGGACACAGCAGGAGCCAATCAGCGGGTCCGGTGGCACGCGCGCGCCCCCTACACCGCATGCACAAAATCACTTACAGGTAATTGATTTTGCGCAGCCGGGCCACCCTGTCACAGTATATGTATAGTGGGCGGTCCGGAAGCGGTTAACTAATAGCAAGACAACACATTTTACAAAGGGGCTCAATTCCTGGAGTTAAGCCTTAAAGTGGATGTAAACCCCATTCATGAAATTTGAGCTGGGCACATATATCTGCAGTGTTTTCTTATCTCTCGTCAAAGCCCTGAGTCCCGTGGCTTTCTCCTTTTCCGTTCTTCTATTATCAGCCTGATAACGTCTGACAAGTTCTCTGTCAACTGTGATAAAACCTGAATCAGGAAGAGAAAATTCTAACACAATGTGCACTTTCTAAACAGTATATAAGGAAGAAGACAGCAGCTATACATGTAAAACTTATGTAGGGAGATTTGTTTCATCTCTGTGTATCATCTGAGGCTGTTCACTTCACTGGGTATATGGGAGGGTTTACATCCACTTTAAGTTCTATATAGCGGCAGTGCGGGGTCGTGCATTGTGCTGAAAAAAAGTACTGCACACTGTACTTATTTTAGTGCACACCACTCCAACAGGGTGGTGTGAACTAGCCTTATAGGAGACAAGACATGCTGCATTTTAAATACCGTATGTGTAAAAATGCGACCCAACCTCCTATTTTTAACGCCAGTGTGAAAGAGCCCTTAACGCTAAAGTTACCTTTTGTATACATAAGGGCTCTTTCACACAGGCATTGATTTTAAAGCAGTTTTTAAGCATAGCATTTTTTATTTTTTACAAGACTAAGCCTCTGTTCCAACTGAGTGCGACTTCACTTGAAGTAGCACAATTTCAAAACCGCAGGTCAGTGTGATCTCAGGAGCGACCTGACATCTGTGCGACTTCATACAGATGTCTATGCAAGTTGCACCTGAAATTGCAAAAAAATAGTGCAGGAACCTTTTTTTTCAAATTGGTGTGGCACCGCAAAGTTGAACCGTTCCATTACCGACAATAGCGTGCGACTTGTAGTGCGATTTGAAAATGTCAAATCACATGACAAGTCGCACTGTGAACAGGGACTAAAATGGGAAATGATCACTTATGACGCTCCGTAACCACACCTTAAATGCACTGTAAATGCCATAGGTGCGTTTACGGTGCACTTGTTGTTCCTTTAAAAAAAAAAGCGAACAGAGGCAGTTGAAAAGCTTCAACACCTGCCAAACTCTGCAGGCAGCGCTATTTTTGCCTCACCGTAATGTGAGGCAATGCTAATACTGCAGTGTGAACACCCCCATCCGCTCCCTAGTTTAACAATTTTGATTGGCAGTGATAGGCATTTGGGAAGCGTTAAAAAAGTGACCCATAATAATAATAAAATCTAATGCGCAAAAAAAACAATCTTCAACAACAAGCTAAGGGAAGCCGCCTACATAAAAGAGTGTACCCACATAACTCAAAAGACAAAGAAATGTAAATATAAATATATGTGGCGCTACTCCACTGATAATGCAATAACTAATAATCCTAAGGAAAGTGATAAATAACAGAATAGCAGTTCAAAAATGCTAGCACAAAGACACTGACAATGTAGACATATAATCAAACAGTGAATGTGAATAGGCTCCTAAAGTGCAGTGTGCATAAAAGGACATCGGGATCAAAAGGTGTAGCAAACAATGAATGCTAATACATACTGAAATAGCCAAAATAAATATAATCCAGAAAACACATAGCAGTGCGACTTAGTGACTAAATCCGGAATCTTCAGGAGATAAAGTGCAAGTGCACTAGTAAATACGTATCAATGTGCAAAAATACTGGCACAGTGATCAAAATATACACTGACAGTGCTGAAGTGAGGTGAATGACAACCATAAAAAATAAAATATGTGACAAAAGACTCACTGAACTACTCTATGATGAAAAGACCAAAAAGGAAAAAAAAAATATATATATATAAGCAGTGTACGACAAAAGTATAAACTAATACAAATGTGAACTAAAAATGTCCAGAAAAACGTTCAAAGATGCACAGTGCGTTTCACGATGTCTGCCCAGTGCAATCTTCTAAAAGATGGTGTAGAAGTGCAAGTGCCTGGTATCTCATAAATAGATCAACTCTTGTTCCAGGGGTGTAACAATGGTTTCCCTGGCCTCTCACCTAAAGTTGCAGCCCCCAGTGGGCCGAGTCGAGTGTGTACCGACAGGCGGTGTGGTGATATCGTGGGGATCGGCTTCCAGTGATTGCCACAGCCTTCAGGGAACACAGATCCAGCAGCGGCCGCAGCAGACTCTCTCCCGTGTTAATAAAACGTCCTCAGGTGTTTTGAACTGAAGTTGCGGCCCCCAATGGGCCGAGTCGAGTGTGTACCGACAGGCGGAGTTCTGAACTCATGGAGAGAGAGAAAAGATAACCCCATTATCACCATTATCACCGCTATCACTGCTGGGGTCCTGACAATTCTGATATTTCCGGGTTATCGGGTTTCCTCTACTTCAGATTTATAAAGAAAGAAACACCCGAGGACGTTTTATCCCTCCCTTTTTTCCTTTTTTTATATGTCTACATTGTCAGTGTCTGTGTACTAGCATTTTTGAACTGCTATTCTGTTATTTATCACTTTCCTTAGGATTATTAGTTATTGCATTATCAGTGGGGTAGCGCCACATATATTTATATTTACAAAAAAGTGACCCAACCGCCTATTTTGAATGCCTGTGTGAAAGAGCCCTAAGCAATTTTCACTGCAAGGTAAGAAAAAAGTATAAGCAAAATTGCCATGAAAATCAGCATTCCTACTTGTTTATCCCCTTACAGACCGAAAGATTTTCTACCTTAATGACCAGGCCATTTTTTGCGATATTGCACTGCGTCGCTTCACCTGACAATTGCGCGGTCGTACGACACTGTACCCAAACAAAATTTACATCCTTTTTTTCCCACAACTAGACCTCATGCCTGCTATGTCTCTTAAAGGAGCCGACGTACACCTACGGAGATTTGCAGGAACGAGCCGACCTGCCGCAGTATAATGACGGTGCCTGGTCGGCAAGTGGTTAACTGCTTCCTGCCCGCCGTATAGTGAAATGACAGGCGGACGAGAGCACTGTATGACATAGGCTCTTTACCATGTGATCAGCTGTGTCCAATCACAGCTGATCACAGAGTAAACAGGAAATTCTAGTTATGGCATTCCTGTCCTTACCCTAATTGCGCGTGAGGAGAGGCGAGCCGGTAAGCGGCATTCCTCAGTAGGGACATTCCCCATCAGTGCTGCCCTTCAGTGATGCCTGTCAGTGACCACCAGTGCTGCCAATCAGTGCCCACCAGTGCTGCTAATCAGTGCCCATCAGTGCTGCCTTTCAGAGCCCATCAGTGATGCCCGTCAGTGCCCATCACTGCCTCCTCATCAGTGCTGTCTATCAGTGCCACCTATTAGTGCCCATCAGTGCCATCTCTCAGTGCCACCTATCCATGCTGCCTATTAGTTCCCATCAGTGCTGCATATGGTGCCCATCAGTGCTACATATTAGTTCCTCCTTTATTGGTGCCACCTCATCAGTGCAGCTTCATCAGTGCAGCCTATCGGTGCCTGTAAGTGCAGCCTCATCAGCGCACATCAGTTGGTCTTATGTAGTTTGTTTAGCAAAAAAATGAAAAGCCCAGCAGTGATTAAATATCTCCAAAAGAAAGCTCTATCTGTCTCAAAAAAATGATTAAATGTTGTTTGGGCACAGCGTTGCATGACTGTGCAATTGGGCAGGAAGGGGGAGAAAATGCCCTGTAGGCAAGTGGTTAAACCATGCCACCAAAGAAATCTCCACAACCTCCAAGACTCAGGTTTCTTAACCAGGGTTCTATGGGACCCTAGGTTTTCTCCAAAGGTTGCTAAGGGTTATTTGAGCAATGAGCAATTTCTGTCTATCAGATAAGTTCTCACTGACATCATTGATCTTTTTAGCTATCTGTAAGGGGGTAATTCTTCCCAATGACCTTCAAGTGTAAGGAATGTTCTTCCCACTGACCAACACACTAATGTATCATGAGTTATACATATAGTCATTTTTAGCAGGGTTTCCTAACACTGGAAAGCTATTTCAAGGGTTTCTCCTTGTTCAGAAGGTTGAGGAAGGCTGTTCTAGACCTTTAAAAGTGTTCCTCCCATCATCAGCAATACTTTTAGCCTTGGCTTGAAGACCAGATACCTCCAGCCTGAGTTGTTCAATGAGCTCATAATAATCAGGAATTCCTATGCTTGTATTTTTATTCAAGTGCAGCACTCAGGATTCAGGAAATGATATTTCCTTATGCCTTTATGGCAGCATATGCATGGTTGCCCCCCCCATTCTCTATTCTGTCCTCAAGGGGAGATAATGTGCAGGGCAGTAATCTGGTCCTCGTTCTCCATGTTTATGGCTCACTACAGCCTAGATCTGGCTAGTCTAACCTCCCGGGATTTTGGGAGAAAGATCTTACAGTTTTCTGTTTCCTGATAGTCTTTTAAAATTTTTGTTTTCTTCAGGATTCCCTCCCTGGCATCAAGTTATTTACCATGCGTATGCTGCCATGAAGGCACCAGGGAAATGGAAAATTGAATACTTACCTTTCTGTAATTTTCTTTTCCTGGTGCCTATCCAGGGCAGCATATTCCCCTCTCTTGTTCTGATCATTGTGGCTGGTTTGCTCTCTTTTTTTTTTTTAGAGTTATAATGGTCCTGTGGGTTGGCCGGGGGCAGAACAACCATGCATATGCTTCCATGGATAGGCACCAGGAGAGAAAAATTACAGAAAAATGAGTATTTAATTTTCTGTTTTCATCCACTTCTATGCATTGTAGTGGAGCTGAGATGTGCCTGATATCAGGCAAGGTGTGAAGAAATGCAGCATGTCTGCCTGTTGGAAGGTCTCTTGCACTTAGGGGAAGCACAGTGGTGTAGTGGTTGTGGGCAGCACAGTGGTGTAGAGGTTAACACTTTCACCTAGCAGCAAAAAGGGTCACTGGTTTGAATCCTGACCATGACACTACCTGCCTGGAGTTTGCATGTTCTCCCTGTGCTTGCGTGGGTTTCCTCCGGGTACTCTGGATTCCTCCCACACTCCAAACATATGCTGGTAGGTTAATCGGATCCTTTCTAAATTGGCCCTAGTATGTATGAATGTGAGTTAGGGACCTTAGATTGTAAGCTCCTTGAGGGCAGGGACTGATATGAATGTACAATGTATATGTAAAGCGTTGTGTAAACTGATGGCGCTATATAACTGAGATAAAATAAATGGGTTCCTGAGTGCGCTAAGCATAATTGCTGGTGGAATTCCTCCGCCCTGGGCAGCTGAGCTGCAGCATACAGCCTCTCCTTGGCATGAAGGGCTGTGCGCTGCTCTATTCACGTATTTGGTGGTCCTGTAATGGGCATATACAAAACAATAGCCTCACCTGAAGGCAGTGTTATGGTGTGAACAGGGCACCTAGGAAACAATTGCTTTCTATGTTCCCTGGCGTGGAGCCTGCACTGATCAGTGTGCACACAGGGTGTGCCAGGGAACACCCTAACCACCCTATGTGGCACAGATTCCCTATTTAGTCCCCTGATATTTCACCAATGCCCCCTAATTGGGCTCCTTAAAAAAATGTAAAAAATCACATTAAAAGAAACATTGTAAAAAAAATAATAAATGAAAACTACTGACACCATCAGTATACATACACACACGTGTTTGAGCTTTGGGGTGCACACCTATGCCTGTGTGCTATGAACGTGATATAAAAAGCTGGAGATGAAGGGAAGCTCACTATGCAGATTGTAATGACTGTGCTGCTACCCTGTCACACGCTCACACACAGGAGCTCCCAGACTGTGCTGAGACCGTGTGATTCCTAGCAGCTGCTGACGGCTCTCCTATGTCAGCCTACTACCCGAAGCAGCCAATGGCAAGCTAAAACTAGCCGCTTCGCGCATGCGCAGTGCTAACGCGGCGCCTCATCCGGTTTAGTCCCTTCCCCCGCTGCTGCTGGTGCATTCCCTTCCGGTGTGAGAAGGAGGAGGCCGCCCGTGGGGCTCGGGGATCGCACGCATTCGCTTTCTCTTCTGGTAGAATTTACGTAGTGAGGAAAAAAAGGGGAACCCATGCCTTCTCCTGAGGAGCCGTATTGTCTATGAGTCTTAGAGTGTGAGTCTCCGGGCAGAATGCCTCCTGTACAGCTAGAGAGCAATCAGCTGGTGGTGACTGGGGGTCCCACCACTGCCCCTCAGCCTCCTCCCCCGGGGGCAGTAGTCGCCTCAGCCTCGGCCAGCCATGGCTACCGCCTCAGTACACTCATCGACTACCTACTACAGAGGACCTACCAGGAGATCAACGTGCTGGCTGATCTGTAAGTGACTTGTAGTGCTGTCTGTGTATTGATGATGCTCCATTAACACCCAGTCTATCCTTCCCACTGGGACATTCTGCATCTCCAGGGGCAAGGAAACGAATCTTCTGGAAATGCTTGCTGCCTGGCTGTCAGGGCAATGCATTGGCTCAGTACTTCTGAGTCACTGGTCCAGGACAAGAACAGAGATCAGCCATTTGTTAAAGTGTATGTATGGCCAGCACTGATACTGGTTTGGGTAAGGAATGGGTCGGGTCTGTGTGATTTTACTTTCTGGCTAGAAGATATGGCAAGTTGTAAGAGGAAATCTATAAGGCTTCATTCACACGAGTGTACTTACAGTACGACTTCACCCAAAAGGGCAAGTTTTGCTTGTTTGCCATTACCGCCTCCCCTTTCTCTTTAACATTTGGCACTTGGTTTTCTGTTTGGGGAAGTGGGTACCTGCAGGTACCCGTTCCCACTTCCACTCTCATTGCCTAGGTCAGTGATGGTGAATTTTGGCACCCCAGATGTTTTGGAACTACATATCCCATGATGCTCAACTACACTGCAGAGTGCATGAGCATAATGGGAATTGTAGTTCCAAAACATCTGGGTTGCCAAAGTACGCCATCACTGGTCTAGGTGATTTGAGCGCAAGTTCACACCCCCTCCTTTGCCCGCAGTCTTCTGGGTAAGGATGAGCTCAGGCGTGTTCGCAAACAGCTCGTGCAGAGCCTGCCAGGAAGTCGGCACTACGGAGCGCTAATCATAAGCCTGTCTGCCTGTGATTAGCGCGGTGCAGTACCGACTTCCTGGCGGGCTCTGCACGTGCTGTTTGCGAACATCCTTACTTCTGGGACGTATCACAAGGTCCCAGAAGACTGCAGGACCATTCACAATGCGCAGCGAGAAGCCGGCAGTGAAGCTGCAAAGCTTTACAGCTGGTTTTCCATAGTTAAGATGCCGGTGCTATGGACCTGAAGGTCAGGTCAGAGCTGGACCCCTGGACAAGCAAGTGTCCTTGTATTAAAGATCAGCAGCTACAGTGTGTGTAGCTGCTGACTTTGAACCTTTTGAGGGAGACTGAAGCGCCTCTTTAAAGTGGAACTAATGGGATCAATAGTTACCTTCCCTCCAACAGTCCCCATCCCTCTCCAGCATCATCTTCTGTGTGCTGGTCTTCGGCCGTCTTAATTGGCTGACGTGGGATGATTTCACCCCTATGCATGCGCAGTCATCCGAGCACACGGAGATTGGGCCAGCGCTGCACAGGTGTTTCATGCATCTATGCCCGCATGGGGTGCACAGGTGTACCATGCATCCTCATGTGAGCAGTCCCATTCATGTCTGCTGAGACTTTGGGGGAGATTTACTAAAACTGGAGCACACAGAATCTGGTGTAGCTGTGCATGGTAACCAATCAGCTTCTAACTTCAGCTTATTCAGTTAAGCTTTGACAATAAAACCAGAAAGCTGATTAGTTACTATTCACAACTGAATCAGATTCTGTGTGCACCAGTTTTAGTAAATCTCCCCCTCAGCATGGTTGTCACATTGGGAACGAACAGTGTCTGTGTCACATTAGACATGACTGGGGCTGCCTGCATGCAGATGCACAGAACACCTTTTTATCCTTTGCACAGTTGTGCACTTAATGCGGTGCTCCACCCAAAAGGGGAAGCAGAGGCCCTGCCACATTTGGCATGTCATTTTTTTTTTTTTTTTTTTTTTTTTTTGCGGGAGGGGGGCTGGTACCTAATTTTGACAGGTACCCATCTTCCACCTCTGCTCATGCCGCTGCGCGGAAGTTCTCCTCTTCCCCCCCTCCTTCCTTGAAATCTTTTGGGACACATCACATGTCCCAGAAGATTGCCAGGCCACCCCGGCCACAAGCTGTCACAGCCAGGTGCCAACACTTGTAATGCCGGCGCCACGGAGAGGTGAAAGAGAGAAGCGAGGTTTCAGGCAACCGCATTGTGTACTTTCTAAAAGTAGCCAGGTGAGTGTACTTTCTAAAAGTCAGCAGCTACACTTTTTGTAGCTGCGGACTTTTAATAAACACAGAAATGGGTGGAACTCCACTTTAAGTATACCTGTGTGCATGAGGCCTTAATGGGGGAACATCATTTCTAGCATGCCCAGGGAATCCACAGCTTTACACCCAGTTTTGCACGTCCATCATCTTTTCTAAATGAATCGAAAGCTGGTTATGTCTTCTGGATTCTTGCAGCCGGTCCCCTGATGACATGCATGTTCCATGGTGTGTCATCAGGGGGATAGATGCAAGAACCAGGAACAGGCAGCTGGCCCCCTGATGATGCAGCGCATGAGCACATCCTATGGATTGTCCCTGAGCCTCTTGGGATGCATGATGTAAGTATCCCAGGAAGCTGAAAGCAAATAGGGAGGCAGCATCATGCTTGCCTAGGCAAGAAACCTGGAAGTGTCAGGCAGCAGGGGAGTGGGGTGGAAAGGTGTTTTAACTGGAGGAAAGTTCAGAACTAATCTTAGAAAGTCTTATTTTACTAAAAGAGTAGTTGATGCTTGGAATACATTTCCAGCAGAGGTAGAGTCAGTCAACAGTAAGTGGTTCCAAACATTTGTGGGACAAATATGGAAAAACAAAAAAAACACTCCCCAAAAAACAAGAAGAGATCTCCAAAAGTGTGTGTATTATATATAAAACCACGGGCAGACTCGATGGACCACTCAGTCTTTTTTTCTGCTGTCAAATTTCTATGTTTCTATAAAGGGTGAAAGTCCATTTTTAAAGTTAAAGAAAATTCTTTGTTAGGCAATTGACACCAGAACAAATACTTTAAAGGAGATCTGTCTTGAATTATGAAAGCCTTACTGACCACTCCTGAAATTCTGGTTTGTCAGGAGACCAGCAATGGCAGCCACCATATTTGTCTTTTATACTTCTCTTTTGACAGGTCTGCTTTGGAGTCACAGAAATGTTTCCCATGCTAGAATTGATGCTTTTGCCACAGCTAGACCCAGATAGTGTGTATGAGGAATAGTTCTACTCAGTAAATGCAATTTTAGTTCCAGTTTTGGTTTGTTTAGAGAAGATTTTCATCTCTCAAAGACTATAAAGGGGTGTTTTGGACATAGCTATTGCTCAGGAGAGTTTATGCAAACCATACCTTTTGAAAGACTTAAAATATGTTGGGAGTAGTTTTGAAAGCTTTAATGTTTATTGGTGCTGGTAATGCTGTTTGAATTTAGCCTCAGCTAGTCAGTATAGTTGGTGGATTGCTGCAGTGCTTCTCTGAGATGTGGCATCTGGCTGTCTGCATTGATGTTGTCATGGACCAGTGTAGCCTTTTTAGGTGTATTGTATGAAATGTTAATGTGTGTTTGGCTTCATATGCAGGTTTTGTTGTACTGCACTGCATTCATTGATGTTGTGTCCTACGTTTTTATGTGTGTGACATCTGCTTAAAACAAATTATTTATTTCACCCTTCTGTGTCTGTACTGCCATCCTGTCAATTAATTTGTAAACTTCCTTAACTACCTCAATACCAGCATGTTGCACCCTCTTTCTTTTCCAGACCATTTTTAATTTTTCAGTGCTGCGATAGTTTGACAATTATTCAGTCATGCAGCGCTGTACCCAAATACATTTTTATATCATTTGTATATATCAGATGAGGCTTTCTTTTGATGGTATGTAATTGCCACTGTGTTTTTTCCCCCACTATATAAAGGAAAGAAAATACATTTAGGAAAAAAAAAAAATCCTTTTACTCTCCGTTAGAAAACATACCACATATAAAATTCCTAGGACATGACAGACAGCCCCAAAATGACCCTTTTTGGACACCCCACCGTGATCTAATTTTTTTTGCCACCATTTTATTGAACCAAAGAAACATACTGGTATTGAGGTTAAGTCGCATTTAGCCTCTAGGCTCTGTATGCATTTGTGCGACTTGTAGTGTGACCTTGGACACAAAGTCGCATGACGCTTGTTCCTACTGGTTTGAAGTTTTTGATCTACTGATATGCTTGTGTTAGCACTTTCAACTGTACAAGACTATGTGACCTGTACCTTATGTGCATTGTACTATTTCTTGTCTTGTCCTTTGATATCAATAAAAAAGTTTTACCTTTTTTTTTTCAAAGTCGCATCCCACTGATTTCAGTGGAACCTGTTCAAATCTATGCAACTTTTGAAAAGTTGCCCTCAAAATAATCCCACAGCTAAGCATCCCAATTGAGCCGGTATTGTAGGCAATGTGCACTGCTGTATGTTTAGCAATGGAGTTGTTGGGCTATGTTCACACTATTCTAACATGGAACTTGCACGACTTCTGATCCGACTTTGCCCTGCAACTTCATGTCTGACTTTCATGGTATGAATCTTGAGGGGGAACCTCACGTCAAAAAAATGGTGTGGGGTCCCCCAAGACCACACCAGACCAAAGGGTCTGGTATGGATTTTAAGGGAAACCCCCACGCTAAAAAAAAATGGCGTGGTGTGTCGTCCCCCCCCCCCCCCCCCCCCAGGATCCATACCAGACCCTTATCCGAGCATGCAGGTCAGGAAGGGGCGGGGGGTGAGCGAGCAGCCCCTCCTGGACCATACCAGGCCACATGCCTTCAACATGGGGGAGTTGTTGCTTTGGGGCAGGGGGGCTCTGGGCCTCCCACCCCAAACCACCCTGTGCCTATGTTGATGAGGACATGTGCCTCTTCCCAACAACTGTGGGTGGGGGTTGTGGGGGCCTGTGGGCAGGGGGATCCCACCAGATCCAGGCCCCCTCATGTGAATAATTATGGGGTACATTGTACCGCTACCCATTCACCCGCAAAAATTGTAGTGTTACAAAAAAAACAAGAGACAATTTTGGCAAAGTCCATCTTTTAAAAATGAAGACTGTCCTCCGTCGTAGCTCTGTGTCGTCTTCTCCCTCTGCGTCTTCTTCTCCCTCTGCGTCTTCTTCTCCCTCTGCGTCTTCTTCTCCCTCTGCGTCTTCTTCTCCCTCTGCGTCTTCTTCTCCCTCTGCGTCTTCTTCTCCCTCTGCGTCTTCTTCTCCCTCTGCGTCTTCTTCTCCCTCTGCGTCTTCTTCTCCCTCTGCGTCTTCTTCTCCCTCTGCGTCTTCTTCTCCCTCTGCGTCTTCTTCTCCCTCTGCGTCTTCTTCTCCCTCCGATGACTTCTTCCTCCACTGACCCGGTCTTCCTCTGATGCTGCCTCCTGCTGTTTTGTCAGGTCCGGTTTCTGTCATTTCTTATATAGCCATGGGGTGTGGCCATCCAGTGGACGTCACACCGCCTTGTGACCACCCCCCACGGTTGTCGGGAAGAGGCCCCTTCATCAACATGAGGACAAGGTGCTTTGGGGGCGCAGAGCCCCCCTGCCGAAAAGCAAGTACCCCCCCCCCCCTTCTTGACCTGCTGGGCTGCATGCTCAGCTCATGGTATGGTCTTTGGGGGGTGACCCCGTGCCTGTGTGTTTTTTGTTTTTTTGCCGTGGGGTTCCCCCTCAAGATCCATACCAGACTCAAAGGGCCTGATATGGATAAAATCCCCTGAGCACAAGTTGGATCAGTTAACATGACGATTTGACTTGGATGCGACTTCCATTTAAATCAATGGGCTGAAATCGTGCCCAAGTTGGACCAAAGTAGCACAGGAAACATTTTCAAAGTCGGACCGAGACAAGTTGGACCAGTTAAGACGGCTCTCATTGGGAACCATTCATTTTGACTTGCCATGCGACTTGTTCTCTGGAAGTCGGAGCGCATGTCAGACAGTGTGAACCAGCCCTAAGATGAAATCGAAGCAGATCCAGAATCGGTTTCAGTTGTTGATTTATTTAAAAAGATGAAATGTATGATTACGTGGAGCACTCAGGCTGGCAGCCATAGGGGTATCATAAGGAGCCAATCAGATGTTCTGCCAAGAAGAGGGGGCAGTGTGAGCTGAATGTGAAATATTGCTTCTTCTTTGCTGTCCAGTCACAGGCTGGGGGCAGGGAGGTGACCAAGTTTTGTTGTTTAACTGCAGCAAAGAAAAATCAAGTCGCCAGTTTGACTGTGCACAATGGAACAGCTGTGTAAGGCTGCCATACACTGTGGCCTGGACACCCTGCCGGCACACTGTGTTCTTATAGCGACACCCACAGCTGTTGGAATATATAGGTCAGCAGTCGGTGATCACTACATTTTTTTTCTGTATCCTTTCAACAGAAGTTGATCAAACAGTGGACAGAGTAACGCCCATGTCTGATCCATTAATACTCACCTTTCCAGTGTTCTTCCACTGATCTTTCTGCTGCCTCAGCCTGTGAAAATAGTCTGTGCTTCTCAGTATGGGGGAAAATGTCTTCCACACATGACAGTGCTCTGTTCTTGCAGCTAGTCGCTAGGGCCAAGTACTGTCACATAATGAAGAGAGTGACTTCACCTTTAGCATCCATCATCGTCTGACACCTAGGCATTTTTTTAGTGCTGGCTGCTATGGAGGAAGGGGCTGCGAGGAGCACTGGATGGTGGTTGTCATTGTGTCATGGGCTGTGTACACTGACACTTTTTTTCTTAATGCAAGATGGTTTCAAGGACCAGCAGAGCGTGACTTTTAGGCCACATGCACAATTGCTATCAGTTCAGTTTTAATCACTTTATTCACTACGGATACCTAGTTGATCCTGCCAGACCACCTTCTTCCTTGTAAACGGACTATATAAAGCATGGAAACAGATCGTACTTGTGTGGTCAGCTGCCTTTCAGAAGTACAGGATGCCATGCCAACACACGGCATGCCTTAATCTTCAGTAGGCTGTTTACTGGCCACACACCTTTTATATATAATATATAATATCACCCAAATTGTCCTCTCCGCTCTTCTCAAGACCTCCTACTCTCAAGCTCTCTCATCTCCTCCTCTCATGCTCGTCTCCAGGATTTCTCCAGAGCCTCTCCCATCCTCTGGAACTCGCTACCTCCACCTGTCCGGCTTTCCCCTACTCTTGCTACCTCCAGGAGGTCCCTGAAAACTTATCTCTTCAGGAAAGCCTATAACGTCTCTAACTAATCTTTTACCACTTCCATCAGCTCATTCCCCACAGTTACAACCTTTTGTATCACCTGCCCAACCCTATTAGATTGTAAGCTCTTCTGAGCACAGCCCTCTTAATCCTCTTGTATTTTATTGTATTATAACTGTATTGTCTCCCTTTTTATATTGTAAAGCCCTGCGTAAACTGTTGGCGCTATATAAATCCTGTATAATAATAATATAATAATAATATTTCTGACATTATGCATATTCTGAAATTGATGCTTTAACCACTTCAATACCAGGCTCTTACCCCCCTTCCTGCCCAGGCCAATTTTCAGCTTTCTGCGCTGTCGCTGTTTAAATGACAATTGCGTGGTCATGCTACACTGTACCCAAACAACATTTTTATCATTTTTGATCACCTCTGCTTTTTTTATTTTTTGCTAAACAAATGAAAAAAGACCGAAAATTTTGAAAAAAATAAGTTTTGCTTTTGTTTCTGTTTTGTAAATTTTTCTCCTTCACTGATGGGCACTGATAAGGTGGCACCAATGAGCGGGCACTGATGGGCACCGACGATTGGCACTGATATGCAGCACTGATGGGCATTAATAGGCGGCACTGATGGGCATTAATAGGCGGCACTGGGCAATCATGGGTGGCACTGTTAGGCGACACTGGGTGCTGAAAGGCTGCAAAGATGGGTACTTATGGGTGGCACTGATAGGCGGCGCTGCTGGGCACTGATGGGCGGCGCTGCTGGGCACTGATGGGCGGCGCTGCTGGGCACTGATGGGCGGCGCTGCTGGGCACTGATGGGCGGCGCTGCTGGGCACTGATGGGCGGCGCTGCTGGGCACTGATGGGCGGCGCTGCTGGGCACTGATGGGCGGCGCTGCTGGGCGGCGCTGCTGGGCGGCGCTGCTGGGCATCGCTGGTGGCACTGGCAGTGGTAGGCACTGTGAGAGGGCACTGATAGGCAGCTGTCTGGACATTGATTGGCAGCTGTCTTGGCACAGATTTGCATTTCCCTGGTGGTCTGGGGGGGCATACCTGGTGGTTCTAGGCGGGATCCGAGTGGGGGCTGCACTGATAAACAATCAGCACAGACCCCCCCTGTCAGGAGAGTAGCCAATCGGCTCTCCTACTAGCGTCTGTCAGACGCGAGTGAGGAAAAGCTGGTCAACAGCTCTTCCTGTTTACATCGTGATTGGACACGGCTGATGATGTGGTAAAGAGCCTCCGTTGGAGGCTCTTTACCGAGATCGGTGTAGCGGTGTGTCAGACTGACACACCGCACCACTGATCGCCGCGATGCACGCCCCCATGGGCGCACGGCGGCTGTTATCCTGCTGGACGTCGTATGACGCCCAGTCAGGATAACTGAACCTCTGCCAGGCCGTTATTCTGCTATAGGCCGGGCGGGAAGTGGTTAAATCGGGGGTCAGCAACCTCTAGATTGTGGACAGGTGACTGGTAGATCTTGGTCTGGGTTTGCTGACCTGCCATTCCAAAGCATCAAACAGAATTCAATGCAGAGGGACTACTTGTAAAGTTAGAACTGTAAAAGGGAGCAAGAGCCACATAAGCCGATGCCTCCTCTGTAGTGCTGGCTTCTGTCCCATGTAGAGTGATTCCAACTGCACTCAATCTCTTATGCCAGGTAGCTGTCTCCAAAGTGGTGCCAGCAGCAGGAACAAAAAAATCTTCAGGTTAGTGTGAAGCAATACACTGGGCTTGATAGTATTGGGCTGCTTTCATACTGATGTGCTGCGATTTACCCACACCGTGGGTGCAGTGTACCTGCAGCTTTCCTGCGGTTTTGCTGCACTTAGCCATAGATTTCTATTATATCCTGCTGTTTTACCATCCCCAACTTTACATGTTAACGAGCCCTAAGGTGCCGCTGCTGAATGCAACTAAGGGCTCATTCAAGTGCTGCTCCTCTGTAAAGCGATCCGAGTGTGTGTTATTAGGTGGTGAGGAGGCGATATGTTGCCTTCTCACCACCTGATTTAAACCCATGATTGCTGTGCAATACAGATGTTTGCGACGCGGTAGTGCTGCAGTTAGAGGTTTAAATAGGGTGCGAGGAGGTGACACTGTGTCTGGTGATCTTTGACTTGTCCCGTGTTCTTCAGGTAGATCTCCACCTATTTAAGTTTGCCTACCCCTGCTTCAAATGATGTACACCCAAACTGGTGTTCTGGTTTCTACATATGTCTGCTTATATTTGTTTGGCATTAACTTTGACATGGTTCTGGCTTACTGCTTCAGTTGGAAGAAGCTGTACAATGACTGTGTTATTCTGCTTGGCAATCCAAAGACCATCTTTTATCAAAGTACAGGGGAAAGTAAAAAGTTACAGCAGGCCAAATCAAAATCTTTGAACATTTCATGAAAAACTGCGGTATCAAGCGTTTGTGGCATTGCATAGTTTTTCAAGTACATGTAATGTGTTTTGGACTGGTCTTCAACTCCTCATTGGATGTGGTTGATTAGCTGTAATTTTTCGCAGGCATGTTCTAGTGCTTACTATTGTGCCACATTGGAATTGCACTTTTAACCCCTTCCCGTCGAGTGTACGCAGATATGCGGCCTCGGCTTTCGGGGGATTTTACTGGGATGATGCCCGCAGCTGCAGGCATCATCCCGGTACTGTTTTTTTAGAGCGGGCGATCGGCTATCCAGGGATAACAACCGATGCAGCTAAAAGTCGCTCGATTGTTATCCTGGAGGAGCGGGAGGGGCCTCCTGCCGCTCTTCCCGGGCCTCCCGTCCCACCGGGAGACCAGGGAAGGCTAGAGAGAGACTGGCACAAAGCCGGAATTGGCTTCGTTCCAGTCTCCTGAATGTAAACACGGAAGCGACGTTATGACATCACTTCATGTTTACTCGGCTGCCAATGGCACTGTTTTTGGCGATCTGAATAATTTGAAGTGCAAAGGAGGGATTGGAGGTTTTTTAGATCCCCGATCCCTCCATAAAGAGTACCTGTCACCACCTATTACTGTCACAAGAGATGTTTACATTCCTTGTGATAGCAATAAAAGTGATCAAATTATTATTTTTTTTAAAAACACAATTTAATGATATAAAAATAAATAAAATATTGGGTATCGCCGCGATCATCAGAGCGAGAGCAATAATTCTAGCACTAGACCTCCTCTGTAACTCTAACCTGGTAACCGTAAAAAAAATTGCCTATGGAGATTTTTAGATACTATAGTTTGTCGCCATTCCACGAGTGCGTGCAATTATAAAGCGTGACATGTTTGGTATCTATTTACTCGGTGTAACATCATCTTTCACATTATACAAAAAAATTAGGCTAACTTTACTGTTTCTTTTTTTTTTAAATTCATGAAAGTGTCCCTTTTCCCAAAAAGTTGCATTTAAAACACTGCTGCACAAATACTGTGTGACATAAAATATTGCAACAATCGCCATTTTATTCTCTAGGGTGTCTGCTAAAAAAATATATATAATGTTTGGGGGTGCCAAGTAATTTTCTAGCAAAAAATGTGGATTTTAACGTGTAAACACCAAATGTTAGGCTTAGGCATGAAGGGGTTAAACCGGTTAAAAACGTTTTTCAATCTTAAAGAAGAACAAAAAGCAAACATTTTGTGTTTTTTTTTTTTTTTTTTTGTCCCTTTGGGAGATTTACCTTCACTTCTCGTTCTATACCTAGAACAGTAGATCAGAGGCAATCTCTCCAAAGGGAGGGGAATTCCTGGTTGTCACCAGAATTGGTATCCCCATTGGATGAGAGTTCCCCTTTATTACTGTTCTGATGTCAAATCAAAATTTGACTTTTTTACTTTTGGTGATATTAGTAAAATGCCATCTGGGGCACAGACGGCCGTAAAGACAGGACAGATGTTCTAATACTACTTCACTCTATCCAACCTAAAAAAAATAAAAACCCTTTTAGCCACCAACATCCTAACAACTAATGACATTGTTGGTTGATTAGGAGGATGTTGGGGTCACATTAGCTGGGTGAGGGAGAAAAAGTGAGGGAGAAGAGAAACAAGTCAATACCAGTGTGCAAAGGAAGGGAGAATACAGTGAATTACCTCTATCATTGGGTGTCCTACGTGTTTGGCTGTTGCTATGTTATTAAGCACTATTTGTTTTTAAAATTTTAGACGAGGATGACTTGAAATTGTGAATAGTTTTAAACTGAACTTTGACTAAAGAAAAGATGAGAAACACTGATGTATAGTACTTTTACATGCAGTGATGTTAATATACATTTTGTTGAATTTATTTTGCTCTTGAACAACTGTTTCTATTTTGTTTCCTTAGGCTTCCAAGAAAGACAGACATGGAAAGGTGAGACTTGATACAAAAGTAACGTTTTTTCCCTGAAGCATCATACAAGTTTTTACTATATATTTCTCAAACTTTACTTATTTGTGCACCATAATCAAGCCCCACACACTCATTCTGCCAGCATCATTTAAAGCAATATTAAGACCACACAGAAGTTTTTTTTATCTTGGTGCATAGACTGCATTAAGATAAAAAAAACCTTCAGCCTTTACAACTTCTTTAAGGTTTGACCTCATATTACATAGTCCATAGGTTGCACTTGATGGACTTGTGTCTTTTTTCGACCTCGCCTACTATGTAACTATATATGCAACATGGTTTTGGTAAATCTGAAAACCAAAATCTGCAGAAAATCTAATAGTGTGTATGGGGCCTTAAGCAAGCCATAGATTACGCAATTTTCTTTCTCTCAACCATGGGTTGAGGGAAAGAAAATCGCTTGATTCCCCCATCAACACAGTCGGGGTTGATGGGGGAATTCCTCCCACTGCATTTCCCCTGCAGTCTCCTGGAGGTTTCCCCGCCATCAGAATACAATGATCACTGCTGGGCAGCAATTCCTGCTAGCAGCGATCGCACAAGTAAAACTTGACAGGCTGGTTGTACTGAAGTTGATTGATAGAATGTCCTCAGCACAAACAGCTTGGCCATAGATCGATATTTGGCTGGTTTAGCAGGAACTTGGCGAACTTGGATCCGCCTATGGCCGGCCTTAGGGTGGCTGCACTCTGTGTAGGAGCAATTGGACACCTTTTGGATAGCCACATGCACTCTGTGGAGAGGGTAATGTTGGCTGCGTTAACAGCAGTGGTGGCCTGTCCATTGAGGGCTCACGGGCACCGCCCCCTCTTTCCAGCCACCCCCCCTAATGCATAGCATGAATCTATCCGTGGCCGCTGCTGCCACCCCCGATTCAGGCATCTGGACCCTTTTCGAATGCCGGGCGTCTAAATTCCAACAGCAGGCGTGTTTTTTTTAAGCACCTGATTAAAGCCATAGGCTCTAATAGGCTTCAAAAAAGGTGGACTGGTGGCGCAGAGCATTGCGTTTGCAGTCCACGCAGATGTGTTAGAAAAGCAAATGAATATTTGCTTTTCTAACACTGAACCGTCTCCCTGCCAATCAGGTAGCGTGGGTCTAATACCTGATTGGCTGAAGCCAGAGGCGCTCCAATTGGATGCCTAGCAAAACGAAACAACATAGGAGGGGGAAGCATAGAGGACACAGAAGCCATTCCACAGCTTCCCACCGTCACCCTTTGCCTGACCCGCCACTAAGTTGGGGTAAGTTACGGGTAGACAGCGAGCGGGTGGGAGTCACAGTGGAGGCATTTGATGGGGCACAAGTGGCTGCAAAGTAGCTCAAAAAAAGCTCAAAAACTTTTGTTCCAGCTTTTTGTCTGGTTTCTACAGTGGTTAAGAAATTACTCTCTAGGAGGGCTTGTGAAAAAAAAACAAAAAAAACGCTTATGCTCAAAAAAGCTCAAAGAAGCTTGAAGAAGCTTAATAAAAAGGTGCATAAGAGCACAAAAACACACAAGCTTCTTCAAGCTGAATTAAAAGCTCAAATGCCTGTGAGGCTCCATTCACACTAGCGCGTTTTTTGATGCATTTTGCATTTTGCAGAAATGCACGGGAATTTTTTAACATGGGTTCCTATGGAACATGTTCACATCAATGCCTTTTTGTTTCTCTGCATTTTTGGAAAGGGTCAGGGACTTTTTTTCATGCAAAATGCAGCGTTTTGCATGTAATAGAATTCAATGGACAAGCATCAAAAACGCAAGTGCACCGTTTTTGCCGTTTTTTTTTTTTTTTTTAGACTGTAAAAAAAACTGTAAAAAAAAAAAAAAAAAACGCAAATCGCGGCAAAAACGCTGCTCAAAAACGTGGCAAGCATGAAAAAAAAACCTCCAAAAACGCCCAAAAGCAACATGCATAGGTGTGAATCGAGCCTAAAAGCAGCTTTTTTTTGAGCTGCAGTGTGCATAAGTCCTGTGATAGTCCCACCAGTATATTTATGACTAGTTGTCACTGGTTAAACACTGATATAAGTGATGGGTTTGGGTTAGGTATCCTTGTTAAATAAATTACCCTATTAAGTAGTCACTTGTATCTCTCACACGTTTGCATTTCTCTAGTCATGGAAAAATACAGTTGCGTTTACTTTAAATTACAGAAAGATTGAAATAGTGCAATTTGCAAGCCGTACCCGACAACTCTTCGTTAGACTCTTAGCACTGGTGAAATGGGCAAACAATGCGGGTAAAGTGGAGAAGTGCGCGGTAAGTTGTATGCATTTTATACCAATTAATTTTTCTCTCATTCTTCACTTTTCCCCTAAAGTTCTAGTGTAAGATGTAGTTGTCCAAAAAAAAATTGTCAAATGATGACTGTAGAAAGATTATACATTTTGGACAGTGTAAGCTGTAAAACATTGTTTCATAGTTTGCAGACTTGTTACTGATATTATGAATCAAATGTTAACACAGCTTGTTGCAGATTGTACCACCCTCTCCTAGGTGGTGGTGTCCCCGTTTTCATCTTGCACGCACAGAATACATGGCGAGCGGGCTAGTTATAGGCTCTTGCTTAGATATTTAACCACTTGCTTACTGGGCACTTAAACGCCCTTCCTGCCCAGACGAATTTTCAGCTTTCAGCGCTGTCAATCTTTGAATGACAATTGCGTGGTCATGCTACAGTTTTCCCAAATTAAATTTTTATCATTTTTTTCACATAGAGATTTCTTCTGGTGGTATTTAATTGCTTGTTTTATTTTTTGCTAAATAAAAACAAAGAGGGACCGAAATTTTGAAAAAAAACTGTTTCATAGTTTGTTATAAAATTTTGAAAACAGGTAATTTTTCTCCTTCACTGATGTGCGCTGATGGGCGACACAGATAGGCGGCACTGATAGGCAGCACTGATGGGCGGGGTGGCGCTGATGGGCTGGTACTGAAAGGTGGCACTGATAGGCAGCACTGATCTGTGGCACTGATTATTAGACAATGATGGGCATTGATGGGTGGCACTGTGGGCACTGATAGGTGGCACTGGTGGGTACTGATATGTGGCACAGTGGGCACTGGCAGGTGAAACTGGTGGGCACAGCCGCAGCTTTCTGAGTGAGGGACTGATGTCCCACTGACAGAAGCTGGTGATCTGCTTTTTTTTCCCCTCACGCTGACAGCATGGAGAAAAAAAAAAAAACTGTTTACCGAGCTTCTGTTTACATCACGTGATCAGCCGTCATTGGCTGACAGCTAATCACGTGGTAAGGGGCCGGGATCGACCCCTTACTCGGTTCTATGATCAGCCAAGTCTCATAGATTCATGATCACAGAGCCCACCGCGCATACTGTGCTTGCTCGGGAGGACATCCTCTTGGTAATTAAGGCCCGCGCTGCAGCCGTCTTTCGGCTATAGCGCGGGCGCCAAGTAGTTAACACACCTATGGTTGTGGCACTTGAGCAACTGTTTTTTATCCTCTACAAAAATAGTCACTCGCTTAGACAACCCATATCCAAACCTATTGCAGACGACACTGCTGGGTCTTGGATGATTTTATGTGGAAATTTGTGTGCAGATTTTGTTTATCTGCTATACAGAAACCGTAACAGCCCTTCTGTGATGTACTATGTTGAAATTAAACCACTCCTTAAGTGGATGTAAACCCACTCTCAGCCTTTCTAAACTACCGCCATAGTTGTTATCTATAAGGATATACATGCCTCCTCCATGTATCCTTACCTGTCAAATGTCTCCCCTCTGTCTGTTATGAGACCTGAAAAACTGCAGATTCTGTGGGTGGGTCTGTTGTCTGGAGCTCGGTGGGTGGAGTCATGATGTCAGACTCCCCGCCCACCTCTACACACCCCTTATCCACATGCATTTTCTCCTGTGTATTTCTTACACTGAACTTCTGCTATGATCTCTAACATCCAGTCAAAACCCAGAAAAGTCACCACATGACTAATGCATGCCCAATCATGCTGAGGTGTGGAGCAGCCAATCCTGGGAGAGCTGGAGAAGAAAGGAGGAGGGGATCTGAAATACACAAAATGTCTCTTTCAGGCTCATGCATGAGATATGTAAATCACTGGTCACTCACAGCAAGGGAGAGAAACAGACTCCTTTTTATTTCTCGAACATCACGGGACACAGAGCCACAGTAATTACTGATGGGGTTATATAGGTATCACTGGTGATTGGACACTGGCACACCCTATCAGGAAGTTCAACCCCCTATATAATCCCTCCACCTTGCAGGGATACCTCAGTTTTTACGCCAGTGTCTTAGGTGATGGACGTGTAAAGATGTTCTGTGCTGAGCTCCAAAGGGAATATCTTAAGATCCTATACTGGGGCAAGCCAGGCGAACCGGATCCATTCAAAGTGTCTTTTCATGGCCGAATTGAATGGTACCCGGGCCTCGTGTCCGAAGAAACGAGGTTTTACCCGTAATGCTTCTCTTTTTAGAGAGCTGGACCCCGCAGATCAGAAAATGGCTTTAAACTTCCTAATTTCTGGCGAGGTGCTTTACGGTCCCAGAACTGTTGGATCCCCCTACTGATGGGGGCCCCAGTCTCTGACGGTTTTTTCAAACGGAGCCCACCGTGAGAGGTGAAGATTGGGTCTGTGTAAACAGCACCCTGCGGCTGGATAAGGTAAAAGGAGATTCCACAGAATTTTTGAGTTCTAGTGGCTTTTCTCCTTTAAGGTAAATGCATGCTATGCCTATTGTGACCACCGGGGGCTGCCAAGAGCACAAACCTACACATGCTGACTGACTGTCTCAGGTGTTCTGTGCTGATTATGTCCCAGCATCTCAAAGCAGGCTGCAAGCAGGTAAGGTGGAAAGGGGGATTTCTCATGTTTGAATGTTCCCCCCAGGCTAGAGAGGGGCCACAGGGGTCTAGAAAGTGGTTATACCACCCGGGCTCTGCGGCCTAATGGCCACCATCTCTGAAGATAGCCGTTCAGGCAGATCTTGTTACCAGTCTCCCCCCCCCCCCCCCCATCCCCAGCCTTTTCTCCAGAAGCATGCCAGGAGAGTCGGCAGTGCGGGAAGCGCTCGTTTTTTTCAAAACTCAAGGGGGGGGGGCGGTAGAGGAGGGGGCGGGATGTCAGCACAGAGTGTTTAGACTCCCACTCAGGCCAGCTGCAGGCTATTAAAGGCACTCTGTACAGGTGCACTCAGCCTTCTGAGAGGCACAGAGCTGACGGTCGCATGTAAGGTGGGACACAGGCATTCTCCTAGGCAGCATTTACTGAAGTAACACCAGACTGAGCATTGGGTAGCAAGGCTTTTAGCCAGACTACATCGCTCAGCGGGCAGTGTTCATTTGTATACCTCACACCTTGTTGCTTTGCACTATGGGTAGAAGAGGTTCAAGCACCCCAGGAACCAGAGACACTAGGGGATCTCGTTCAGGTTCTGAGGGCCCCCTGTCGGCAGCATCCTCCCCCCCTAAAGATGGGCCAGGGACGGCTAGCCAGGGAGAGCCATCGGGGTCAGGGGCTACACCTGCTTCTGGCACTTCAGCCCCTGTATATATTACACAAGAGGTTTTTTCCTCAACCATTAATGGTCTAGAGGAAAGATTAATGGCCGTGATTACCTCTTCACTCAGTGGAAGAAAACACACTAGGCTTTCCTCTGTTCCCCAAGACCCTCAGACAGAGGAGTTCTGGGATAAAGGAGATGAATCCCTTTCAGAGGATCGGGATGGGATGGATGATTCCTCTTCGGAGGATTCAGGTGGAGAGGGACCTTCTGCGACTTCCCAAGAGGAGAAAGTCTTAGTGCAGATCCTCACTGGATTGGTCCGCTCCACATTTAAGTTGCCCATACCTGAAACTGCTAAAGAATCCTCTTCTGCTTTGGGGTCACTGAAACCTTTCCAAGCAGCACATGCTTTTCCTGTTCATACTTTACTTGAAAAGCTTATTTATTCTGAGTGGGATCACCCAGACAAACGTTTTTTTCCGCCGAGAAAGTTTTCAACACTTTATCCGATGGAAGAAAAGTTTATTAAAATGTGGGGAATACCGGCTATTGATGCCGCCATTTCCTCCGTAAATAATAGCCTGACTTGTCCTGTTGACAATGCTCAGATGCTCAGGGATCCTGTAGATAAAAGGATGGAATCCCTATTGAAGGATGTTTTCTCCTTAGCAGGATCAGTGGCCCAACCTGCAGTAGCAGCGATTGGAGTCTGTCAATACTTAAGAGACCATGTTAAGCAGGTCATCAAAGTATTACCTGAACAGCAGGCCCAGGGGTTTGCTAACCTTCCAGCGGCCTTATGCTTTGTGGTTGACGCCATTAGAGATTCTATCGTGCAAACCTCCCGTCTTTCACTGGGGTTGGTGCATATACGTAGAATCCTATGGTTGAAAAATTGGTCAGCCGAAGCACCATGTAAGAAGCTACTGGCTGGGTTTCCATTTCGTGGTGCAAGGTTGTTTGGAGAGGACTTGGATAACTATATCAAGAGAATCTCTTGTGGGAAAAGCACTCTCTTACCTGTCAAGAAGAAGAGTAAGCGTCCCTCTCTCAAACGGACTCTTTCTCCAGCGCCGGGGGCTTCAGCCTCCAGGCAGTCTCGACGGCCGCCTCCATCGGGGTCCAGAGACAAGAGTCAACCCAGGGACAAAAGAAGTCCTGGGGAAAGAAGCCTACTAGGCAAAACACTAAGACCTCTGCATGAGGGGGCGCCCCCGCTCACTCGAGTGGGGGGAAGACTGCGACAGTTCTCAGAGCTCTGGCACGAGGACTTCCAGGACAGATGGGTAGTCTCCACGGTAACCTTAGGGTACAAGCTGGAGTTTCAGGAATTCCCTTCTCCTCGGTTCCTCAGATCAAATGTTCCCAGAGACCCAGAGAAGAAGCAGTCGCTCCTTCTAGCGTTAGAGCGACTTTTGTCGCAGGAGGTCATTATGATAGTTCCTGCAAAGGACCAGGGATTGGGCTTCTATTCCAACCTTTTTACGGTCCAAAAGCCAAATGGGGATGTCAGGCCCATTTTGGACTTAAGGGATCTGAACCGATTCCTAAGGATTCAATCCTTCCGCATGGAATCAATTCGAACAGTAGTTCCCACCCTGCAGGGAGTAGAATTTCTGGCATCAATAGACATCAGAGATGCATATCTGCATGTGCCCATTTTTCCTGCTCATCAGAAGTTTCTGCGCTTCGAGGTAGGAGGGCGCCATTTCCAGTTTGTGGCTCTGCCTTTCGGGATAGCCACTGCACCTCGAGTGTTCACAAAGATCTTGGCTCCTCCTCTGGCCAGATTAAGGGCTCAGGGTATAGCTGTCATAGCATACCTAGACGACCTGCTCTTGATAGACCGGTCGGTAGCCTCTTTGAATGGAAACTTGAGGACCACGGTCAGGTATCTAGAACACCTGGGTTGGATCCTCAACTTAGAAAAGTCTTTCCTAAAACCAGTAAGAAGACTGGAGTATTTAGATCTGATTATAGATACAAGCCAGGAGAAAATATTTCTACCCCAGGCAAAGATCACTGCTTTGAGAGAGCTGATTCTGACAGTAAGGACTAAGAAGGGTCCCTCAGTCCGCCTTTGTATGAGGCTACTAGGGAAGATGGTGTCTTCATTCGAAGCAGTTCCCTATGCTCAGTTTCACTCAAGAATGCTGCAACACAGTATTCTGTCGACCTGGAACAAGAAGGTTCAGGCATTAGACTTTCCGATGCACCTGTCGCATGCGGTGCGTCAGAGCCTCAATTGGTGGCTCATACCCGAAAACCTGCAGAAGGGGAAATCCCTTCTACCGGTTACCTGGACGGTGGTAACAACAGATGCCAGTCTGTCAGGTTGGGGAGCAGTCCTGGAGACAGGCTGCGGTCCAAGGGGTATGGTCCAAGACAGAGAGGACCTTACCCATCAACATTCTGGAGATCCGGGCGATACATCTAGCTCTAAAAGCCTGGACTATCAGGCTACAGGGTTGTCCGGTCAGGATCCAGTCCGACAATGCCACAGCAGTGGCTTATGTCAATCATCAGGGAGGGACCCGGAGCCGAGCTGCTCAAAAAGAGGTGAACCAGATCTTAGTCTGGGCAGAGATGCATGTGCCATGCATATCGGCAGTTTTCATCCCGGGAATAGAGAACTGGCAGGCGGACTATCTAAGTCGCCAGCAGTTACTTCCAGGGGAATGGTCTCTGCATCCCGACGTCTTTTGGGCCATATGCCAAAGATGGGGGGTTCCAGATGTAGATCTCTTTGCATCCCGATTCAACAAAAAGATAGACAGATTTGTGGCAAGGACAAAAGATCCTCTTGCATGCGGGACGGATGCGTTGGTGATTCCGTGGCATCGGTTCTCACTGATTTACGCATTCCTGCCTATTCTGCTACTAACACGACTCCTTCGCAGGATCAGGCAGGAAAGGAAGTCGGTACTTCTGGTGGCCCCCGCTTGGCCCAGAAGGACTTGGTATGCAGAAATAGTAAGGATGACGGTGGGTTCCCCGTGGACCCTACCGGTACGCCCAGACCTGTTATCTCAAGGTCCAGTGTTCCATCCTGCCTTACAAACGCTAAATTTGACGGTTTGGCTATTGAGACCCACGTTCTGAAGAGTCGTGGGCTCTCAGGTCCTGTCATATCTACCTTGATTAATGCAAGGAAGCCAGCTTCCAGGATGATTTATCATAGAGTCTGGAAGGCTTATATAACCTGGTGTGAATCCAGAGGTTGGCATCCCAGGAAATATGTCATAGGTAGAATCCTTGATTTTCTACAGATGGGATTAGAGATGAAGCTGGCCTTGAGTACCATCAAGGGTCAGGTCTCTGCTTTATCAGTATTATTTCAGCGGCCACTTGCTTCGCATTCTTTGGTCCGAAACTTTATGCAGGGGGTGATGCGTCTTAATCCTCCGGTTAAGGCGCCCCTAAACCCCTGGGACTTGAATTTGGTCCTGGCTGTGTTACAGAAACAGCCTTTTGAACCAATAAGTCAGATTCCTTTGGTCTTGTTGACAAGGAAATTAATTTTTCTGGTGGCCATCTCTTCTGCTAGAAGAGTATCAGAATTAGCAGCTCTTTCCTGTAAGGAGCCTTATTTGATTATACACAAGGATAGAGTGGTACTACGCCCTCATCCTAGTTTTTTACCGAAGGTGGTTTCTGATTTTCATTTAAACCAAGACATTGTTCTACCTTCCTTTTTTCCAGATCCCTGTTCTCCGGAAGAGAGATCTCTACATTCGTTGGATGTAGTAAGAGCAGTTAAGGCCTATCTAGGGGCAACTACTCAGATCCGCAAGACAGATGTTTTGTTTGTGCTGCCAGAGGGTCCCAATAGAGGACAGGCAGTGTCAAAAGCTACCATTTCTAAATGGATTCGACAGTTGATCATTCAAGCTTACGGTTTGAAACAGAAGATTCCTCCGTTTCAGATCAGGGCACATTCCACAAGGGCTATTGGTGCTTCTTGGGCAGTGCATCACTGGGCCTCTATGGCTCAAATCTGCAAGGCCGCAACCTGGTCTTCAGTTCATACATTCACCAGATTCTATCAGGTGGATGTGAGAAGGCATGAGGATATCGCCTTTGGGCGTAGTGTGCTGCAGGCAGCGGTACAGGGTCCTCAGGTCTGATTGCACCCTACTTGGTCGTGGTTCCCCCCCCCTCAGGTAGCATTGCTCTGGGACATCCCATCAGTAATTACTGTGGCTCTGTGTCCCGTGATGTTCGAGAAAGAAAATAGGATTTTTTAAAACAGCTTACCTGTAAAATCCTTTTCTTTCGAAGGACATCACGGGACACAGAGGTCCCGCCCCTCTTCTAATACACTATATTGCTTGGCTACAAAACTGAGGTATCCCTGCAAGGGGGAGGGATTATATAGGGGGTTGAACTTCCTGATAGGGTGTGCCAGTGTCCAATCACCAGTGATACCTATATAACCCATCAGTAATTACTGTGGCTCTGTGTCCCGTGATGTCTTTCGAAAGAAAAGGATTTTACAGGTAAGCTGTTTTAAAAATCCTATTTTTCTCTGTCTGTCCATTTTTATCTCACTGAAAAAAGACTGCTCAGAGCTGGATTAACTCTTCGTGGCAAGACTGGGCACAGATGACATGAAATCTTATACTGTACAAGGTGCAAATCTTAAAAAAAAAAAAATGGTTTTACATGCACTTTATGTTTTGTGTAAATTTATTTTTCTTTCAGATGATATCAAGTTTTTTAGACCAGCAAACCATCTTGTTTGTCGATACAGCCGACAGATTGGCATCCTTAGCCAGGGACGCCTTGGTACATGCTCGTTTACCAAGTTTTGCAATTCCTTATGCCATTGATGTGCTGACAACAGGATCATATCCGCGGTTGCCAACATGCATTAGGGTATGTCATACATTTGTTTAGTTTTTTTGCAGTATAGTATACATGAATCGCAGCTTTTTAAAATGTTTATCGTTCCTATCTTCTTGTAATCAAAAATGTATTTCCCTCAGCAAACAAAAAACTACTAGTCAACTAAAACCGTGGCAAGGCTTTTAAAGAGGAAGTAAAGCGCCCTTTTTTAAATTTTTTTTTTTTTTTTTTTTTTTTTTTTTACCTGAAAATGAAGTAATATTGTGCTAGTCATTGCTGGAGGCCGCATCCATCTTCGCCTGTCTTCCTTCCGAGTCTGTGGCTATGTGACATCACTCCCTCGCACTGCCGGTCACGGCACAGGGCTCTAAATAAACGACACGGGTGGCCGTCCCTTCAGAGCACATGCACCGATGATGTCAATGGCTGCATATACAGTAAATATCTCCTAAACAGTGCACATTTAGGAGAAATTTACAGTACCTGTAGGTAAGTATTATAGGCTTACAGTTGTGATCATAAGTTTACATACCCTGGCAGAATTTATGATTTCTTGGCCATTTTTCAGAGAATATGAATGATAATACAAAATACTTTTTATCTTCTCAGATGGTAAAGCTGCTTATTTCTATTGGCAAAAAGCCTCCAGTTCCTGTAAATTCTTGGGCTGTCTTGCATGAACTGCATGTTTGAGATCTCCCCAGAGTGGCTCAATGAAATTTAGGTCAGGAGACTAAGCTGGCCACTCCAGAACATTCACTTTATTCTGCTGTAGCCAATGACAGGTCGACTTGGCCTTGTGTTGTTGGAATGTCTTGCCATGAATTTTGACCGAAACTCCTGTGCCTTTGTAGCTTACACATCCCCAAAACATCAGCGATCCACCTCCGTGTTTCACAGTAGGAATGGTGCACCTTTCATCATAGGCCTTGTTAACTCCTCTACAAATGTAGCGTTTATGGTTATGGCCAAAAAGCTCAATTTTGGTCTCATTACTCCAAATAACTTTGTGCCAGAAGGTTTGAGGCTTGTCTCTGTGCTGTTTGACTTATTGTAAGTGGGATACTTTGTGGCATTTGCCTAGTAATGGCTTTCTTCTGGCGACTCGACCATGCAGCTCATCTTTCTTCTGCCTCCTTTTTGTGCATCTTGAAACAGCCACACCACATTTTTTTTCCAGAGAGTCCTGTATTTCACCTGAAGTTATTTGTGTTTTTCTTTGCATCCCAAACAATTTTCCTGGCAATTGTGGCTGAAATTTTAGTTGGTCTACCTGACTGTGTTTTGGTTTTAACAGCACCCCTCACTTCTCAATTCCTTGGATATCTTTTTATATCCCTTTCCTGTTTTATACAGTTCAACTACCTTTTCCCACAGATCCTTTGACAATTCTTTTGCTTTCCCCATGACTTAAAATCCAGAAACGTCAGTGCAGCACTGGATGAAAGATGCATGGGCCTGTCAGGTATCCAGAAACTCATTGACCTTTTATACACACATTAATTAAAAGCAAACAGATTACAGGTGAGGATGGTTACCTTTGAAAAGCCATTCAAACCCCTTTGTGTCAACTTGTGTGCATGTTATCAGGCCAAAATCACCAGGGTATGTAAATTTTTGATCAGGGTCGTTTGGGTAATTTCTGTTGTCATTTATGATTTAAAAAGAGTAAACACAGTTGATAATACAGGGCTTCAGCCAAACATGAGTGAAAAATATATTTTTGTTATCATTCATATTCTCTGAAAAATGGGCAAGAAATCATAAATTCTGCCAGGGGTAAACTTATGAGCACATCTGTACCTATAGGTACAAAAAATACATTGAAGTTTACTTCCTCTTTAATGTGTTTTTATAAATTATTTTTTCTTGTATTTTCCTAATTTCTCACTGATTTACTTTACAGGATAAAATAATTCCACCAGATCCTATTACTAAAAGTGAGAAACAATCAACTCTACACCAGCTGAACCAGATCCTCAGGCATCGACTGGTTACCACAGATCTCCCACCCCAGCTGGCCAACCTTACAGTTGGTAAGACTGTGTTTTTTTTTTTTTTTTTTTTTTTTTTTTTTTTTCTAGCAGTGTTATACTATGTTAGCCGTTGATAGTAGAGGAAAAGTAAAAATATGATATGGGTGATGCTTTGTTGTGCAAGCTTTTAAGAATACTCCTTTCTTTATAACAGGCATGTTGTCCTCAACACATGGTATCATGCCTGACTATGAGAACAGAGTTTTTTTTTACGATAAGTAAAAGCCTACAATACGTAGTCTGTTGGCAAGCAAAATGTGTTGCTTAAATTTTTATCTTTTTTTTTTTTTTCGTCCTAAAAGCTCTGTAACTTTTGGAAAATCCTGCAAACATGGTCTGTTTGGAGGGATATAAGGGCTGAAGTTGGAGATGAATGTGATAGAATAATTGTACAGGACATTAGTGGCATATTTTCTCCAAGCGTCTTCCAGGACAGCCCATGAGACCTAGGGCTCCTCCTACCAGGACAGGAAACACGTTATCCCCACCAGATAAAAGGGCGGTCCTCCAGGCTCATGTCAGTTATTTGTGTTTCCTCCGGACAGGGGGGGGGGGGGGGTAACATGTTCCTGGAACCTAGGTCTCATGAGCAGGGGCTCTGTAGGGCTATTTGGGGCATGTCACTAACCTCTCCTCTGCCAGACGCAGCACTCCGCTGGAGAGGTTGACTGTGCTGCGGTCTCCTGTGTCTCAGTGCCTGGAGAGGGCCAGGACCGGCATGGTGTCAGCTCCCAAAGCGCTTTTCATATTGAAAGCAGCGGTATCCTTTCCTCACAGGCAGCGTGGCTAGTTGTGTGAGGAGAAGCGGGAAGCTGTGGCGCTTGAGAAGGGGGCGGAGCTTCTGCGCTCCAAGCTGGCCCACAGGAAGTGTTAAGAGCAGGTCACTTCCGGGGCATATGATGTCATCGCCGGGCGCCGGAGACGCCGGTTCCAGTCTCCTTAAACGGTGCGAACAGGTGACACTGGCTGCTGGTGTCTTCTGGTTAAAGCAGTCAGGCTGTGGAAAGCCAGAAAGGGGCAAGATGGATCAGTCTGCAGTTCCTACACAGGCAGTCGATGCGCTCAACGCCAGCACCTCACAGGTAAACCTGAAGTGTTAGGTCACTCTCTTGCTCTCCCTGTGAGTGTTCCCTCCCCCTCCCCTCTCTGTAGTAGTGGGTTATAGAGACACATTTCCTCCCTCCTGCACATGGTGGTTCAGAGTGGCAGGGTGGCTGTGAGTCTCATTATGGGTCACTTATTTTTTTGTCTTACAGACCAAGACCCAGGACAAGATTCAGGAGCAGCCACCTAAAAAGAAATGTGCGGTGTGTGCAAACAAATTGAGCTCCTCATAGAGCAAAGCCGTTTGTCGCAGCTGTATAGATGGCCTGGTAAAGGATGACCCAGTTGCCTCTTGTCAGAAAATGCTAACCTCTGTTAGGGACGAGCTTGCGTCCACCTTTAGTTCTTTTAGAATGCTTATTGACAAGCTCCAGACCCCAGCTGAGGGTCCGTCCACACAGAGAACTTCGGTCAGCACTCAGCAGGCAGAGAGTGAAGACTCTGAGGCTGAGGTCAGATCTACCCGTTCTTCTCCAGAAGAATCAGGGTAAGATTTAGAGCCAAGGGATAGGGAATCCACTCGGGGCTTGAGATTTAAGTTATATGTAGAGGATGTGGATGACTTGTTAAAGGCTATCTATACCACCCTTGAATTGAAAGAGGAGGAGGTTCGGTTATCCAAGCACGATCTTATGTATAAAGGATTGCATAAGAAAAAGCCTAGAGTTTTTCCAGTCCATAGTTCATTGAATGATACTATTAAACTGGAATGCGATAACCCGGAGAGAAAACCGTTCTTCTCTAGTAACCTAAAAAGAAGGTTTCCTTTTGATGAGCACACTGCGCAGCCGTGGAAAAAGAAACCGAAGCTGGATGCACCTCTTTCAAAGGTTTCAAAAAATTCGGACCTAGCATTCGATGATATGGGCACGCTTAAGGATCCGATGGACAAGAGAGGGGATAACCTTCTCCACAGAGCCTGGGACTCAGCGGTTGGGAACCTGAAACCAGCTCTGGCCTCCACTTGTGTGGCCAGAAATCTGGAGGTTTGGTTGACTCAGATTCAGTCACATCTGTCAGCTGGTACCTCGAGAGAGCAGATTCTGAAGTCTTTTCCTCTCCTCTTTCAGGCTGTAAGTTTTTTGGCGGATTCTTCCGCTTTAGTGAACTCAGGCCAGGAGAAGCCTCTGGCTTAAAACCTGGTCAGGGGACGCAGCCTCCAAGTTACGCCTTTGTGGGCTTCCCTTAACAGGCGATCATTTATTTGGCCCAGGACTGCAGGAGGCACTGGAACGCAAGGCTGATAAGAAAAAGGTGTTTCCAGAGAAAAAGAGAATCCCGACAGCCAGAAAATTTTTTCGTGGCCAAGGCAGGCAACAGAGTCCTAGAGAAAAGGACAACAGGCCGAAAAAACACTGGACTGGGCACAAAGGCAGAGGCAAAGGGGGAGTGCTGTTTAACCCTCCTCAACAGCCTGCCAAGCCACAGTGATTTGTGTTCCCCGGTGGGAGGAAGATTGAGGGCCTTCATCCCACAGTGGGCAGCAGTCACTTCGAGCCCCTTCATCCTGGACCTAGTGACCAACGGGTACAGGCTGGAGTTTGTTCACCAACCACCAGAACGATTGTTGGTCACCTTTCCTCCACAAGATCGAGAGAAAGCCAGGGCTATGGGTCTCCAGATCGGAGACTTATTGGATCAAAAAGTCCTGATTCCTGTTCCACAGTCAGAGCAGGGCAAGAGATTCTATTCCCATGTATTTGTGGTCAAAAAGCCGTCGGGGAAGTTTCGGCTTATCCTGAATCTCCGGACTTTAAACAAGTCCATCAGGTACAAACATTTCCGTATGGAGACGGTTTTTACTATCAAAAACCTACTATACCCAAACTGCTTTATGGCCACGTTGGACTTAAGGGATGCCTATCTTCACATCCCTATCTATCCAGCCTTCCAAAAGTTTTTGAGATTGGCAGTGAAGATGGGTATGGGGACCCGACATTTTCAATTTCAAGCCCTCCCCTTCGGTCTTTCCTCAGCCCCACGCATCTTTACGAAAGTGTGGGGGGAAGCGCTGGCTCCACTGAGGTTAAAGGCGATAACTGTTATCCCTTACTTGGATGGCCTCCTGATAGTGGCAAAGTCATACCAGAGGCTGGTGGAGGATCTCCAGGCTGTACAGGACTTCTTACAGTCCCTAGGCTGGTTGATAAACAAAGAAAAATCGTCCTTGATCCCGGCCCAGAAAGTAACTTATCTGGGTTACGATTTTTGCTCAGTGAACCAAAGAGTTTTTTTCTTGCGCAGGGGATGATTACCAAAGTGTTCCAGACTATGTCAGCATTGCAGACCAACCAGTCGGTCTCTCTGAGACAGGTGTCGAGGGCAGTGGGTCTTATGACCTCACGTTTTCCCGCTGTACCATGGGCAAGACTCCGTCAGCGTCCATTACAAATGTTTCTATTAAGAAACTGGGACGGGACGTAAGGTCCCTGGAGTCAAGGATCTGGCTCCCCACCAGGATAAAAAGAAGCCTGTGGTGGTGAAGAACTGGCCAGCACCTAACAGGAGGTCTCCCATGGTCCTTTCCCATATCCCGAAGAATTAGTACGGATGCGAGTGCCTGGGGATGGGGGGCCCACCTCAGCAATGCAGTAACACAAGGAGAGTGGTCCTTGAAGGAGGCAAGGGCCTCATCCAATCAAAGAGAGCTGCTAGCAGTTCAGAGAGCCCTGCAGTCTTTTCAGATGGAGATCAAGGGTCAAAAACACCAAATTCTGTCAGACAATATCGCGACAGTCGCGTACATCAACAAGCAGGGAGGCACGAGAAGCCGGATGCTTCAGTCTATTGCCCAGGAGATCCTTTCATGGGCAGAAGGGAATCTAGCTTCAATTTCAGCTGTGCACCTGAAGGGAACAAACAATTGCCTGGCAGATTATCTCAGCCGTTACCGGGTAGACCGAGACAACTGGTCCCTTCATCCCGAAGTCTTTGCAGATCTCACCAGGAGATGGGGTTATCCCGTAGCGCATTTGTTCGCAAACCGGAACAACCGCAAGACGGAGATGTTCTTTTCCATGAACCCGGCAGACCAAGCCTTGGGGATTGATGCTCTGGCAAACCTGTGGCCTCCAGGCCTATGTTATGCCTTCCCGCCAATCAGACTGATTCCAGAAGTCCTCCGGAAGTTTCTGCTAGAGGAGACGGATCTCATTCTAATTGCCCCATTTTGGCCCAAGAGGCCATGGTTTTCCCTGCTGCAGTCTCTGGTTTCAGAGCCTCCGTGGAGTCTTCTGAAAAGAGAAGACTTATTATTGCAGGGCCCAGTATCACACCTTCTGGTGTTTTCCTTAAACTTGACTTGGTATCTGAAGAAAATATACTGAGCGTCCAGGGGTTCTCTGACAAGGTAGTCAAGACTCTTGTAAATTGTAGGAAGCCAGTCACTAGAGCCATATATTCCAAAGTTTGGAAAAGGTTTAACTCATGGTTATCTGAAAATCAAAGATTAACTCATGATGTTCCCGTCTATTTTGGAATTTTTCCAAGAGGGTGTCGACAAAGGTCTTTCAGTTAGTACCTTAAAGGTACAAGCGGCAGTTATTAGTGTGTTCCTCCAGTTTTCTCTCCTGGAAAATCCCACTATAGCCAGACTTTTCAAATCTATCTCTAGGGCCAGACCAGTAGTGGTAAGAAGTTGTCCAACTTGGGACCTGTCCCTAGTACTTCAATCTCTGGTTGAATTTCCTTTTGAGCCTCTTGAAAGTATTTCAGTTAAGTTACTTACATTAAAAACTGTGTTTCTTATAGCGTCTAGCAAAACCCGGACACAGGATTGACTGTTCTGATCCAGAACTACAGAGTCTTAACCCTAAATGCGAATCCTGTGTCACCTTTTTATAAGTTTTTCTTAGTGACAGTGCCTCCCTCTGTCACAGCTGTTAAAATGATCCTAGCATCATGTATTCTTCATTGCTTATACACATGCATACTCAAGAAAGTTCACATGTATTACTGCTCAAAGGGATCACAGTTCTCTCCCTGATAATGTTTTCATCAATCCTCTTCTTGAAGACTAGCACTATCTTTGTACATTGACATTTAGTAAACATAGAAGGGTTGATTTACTAAAGCTGGAGAGTGCAAAATCTGGTTCAGCTCTGCATAGAAATTGGCTTCCAGGTTCTATTGTCAAAGCCTAATTGAACTAGTTGAAACTAGAAACTGATTAAGGTAAATGGCTACCAAGGGGATGAGAGTTCGCTTGACCGCGTTGATGCTCAACGTACAGATGTCTAGCATCCGCATGCGAAGTTCCTCAGTGTTTGGGAACCTTTGTTTTATGCCTTCCCTACTCTCCCTCCAGCCAGCTTGGGCCGCCCATGACTGATGGCCTCAATGATCCCAAACCCTTACCTCTCCCCCCCCCCTCTCTGGGCATCTAACCTTGGCCCTTCCATTCTCGCTAGCTTTCCTTATCCTCTCCTTGGCTCCCTACTCGTCAGGTGCGCACTCTTTCTTTCCCTAGTGTTACCTTTCTGCCTATCTTCCTAGATTTGTATAGGCTACAAATTGCACCATTGTATGGTTATTAGTGGGTCTAGAGGATACCCTGCTTTTGAAGGACCCTCCCCAGGACCATTTGGCCCCCGTTGCTTGATAAACAAAGGCCTAGCCTCTGTTATTATCAGTTCTTGTTTTCATAATACTGTGCTTTGTTTACTTAGTGGTATCAAAGGTTAGCTTACCATCAATGCTAGCCCCTACGTCAGTGGAGGAACTACCAGAGTCACAGCAATCGCACTTGCGACTGGGCCCCGACGTTCCACCACTGTGGGGGGCCCCAAGACCCAGCATCTCCCCCTGCACCTCCAGCTGGCAGCTAACTATACAGTGGAGGGGGCGATTGCAAGCTCTGTGATGATCGCGGGATGTCCCATTCAGAATACCGGCTAGCAGTTCACCTCCCGAGTGTCAGTATATACAGTGAAGAGGGGAGGGGCCCCTGACCTGGACAGGCTTCGGCAACAGTGCACAAGCAGAGCGGCGACTCACTTGTGCACTAAATCTGGTGGCCTCTCCACTGTATATACTGACACTCGGGAGGTGCACTGCTAGCTGGATGGGACATCCCGCGGACATCACAGGGAAGCAGTATGTACAAGGGCTGCTGCTTCTTGCATCTGGCCTTTTCCTGTAAGGTAAACTCGGCACCTGAGCATGCTGTGTGTCTTACTATAACAATGCCCGCCTGTCGCGCGCCGTCCCCACCGCCTGTCGCGCGCCGTCCCCACCGCCTGTCGCGCGCCGTCCCCACCGCCTGTCGCGCGCCGTCCCCACCGCCTGTCGCGCGCCGTCCCCCCCTCCTTTCACAGTGCCCCTTTTTTATCACACGCCCCCTTCCGGTCACACTTCCCAGATACCCTTCTCCATACCCCTGTCATACTAAGGGTCAGGTGCCCTTCATGGTTTCTTGCACCGGGGCCCCGAAGATTCTAGTTATGTCTCTGCCCTACGTGGCTAGCGATAGCATGTTAGCGACTTGTTAATCTGAATAAAAATTATTGAAACAGAAATTGATGACTACTATGCAGAGCTGCACCAGATTCTGCATTCTCCAGTTTTAGTAAATCAACCCCACAGTATACCTCACCAGGAAGATTGACTGATAGGGTGAGTGTCACATTTATCAGTTTATAAATCAAAAATAGAAATAGAAAGTGAATTTTGGGACTTTAAATGAGGCAAGCACCAAAGGGATTGCACGCCTCCATCCCTGTCATTGGTTTAAAAAAGGGGGGAGAAAAAAGTAGGACTTTAAATGAAGCACACAGCAGTAAAGGAATAAGTCAACTGACTGAGAAGTAATGTTCATTTATTTTGTATAGTCCATGATATGTTATAAAACATTTTGGGCATCAAGCCTTTACTCAATAAACTATGGATTAATTATTTACAAATCACACAATAAATCACAATCCAATAGACATTCATATGTAAGCGCAAATGACAGTAAATGCGTGTATATACATTTCATGTTGTATTTGAACCCAAAGTGGCCAACGTGACCTTCATAAATAGATAAAAAGTTAAATAAATAAAAAAGATAAATAAAATAAATAAATAACATTTTTTTTATCTATTTATGAAGGTCATTTTGTCCACTTTTGGGTTCAACTATCATGGCCTATACAAAATAAATGAACATTACTTCCCAGTCACTTGACTTATTCCTTTACTGCTGTGTGCTTCATTTAAAGTCCCACTTTTCTCTCCTCCCCTTTTTTTTTTATATCAATTTATAAATCTTCACAACGTTTTATGGTCAAAGTCATTACTGGCAGAGAGAATACTTCCTACTGTCTGGAGCAGACTGATATCATTTATTTTCCTTTGCTGCACCACTTACCCTAGGTATAGTCCTGCCTAGAGATCAAGTGCTGCTTTATATTGAAAAAAAAAATGAAACTGTTTTGCAAAAGTATACTGTAGTTGTAATAGACAAGAATCTATTCACACAGGTCGGTAAAGTTACTAATAGGTCTACTAGTGACTTTACCCAACGTTGTTGTGAAATGTACACTGAGACTCATTATTTTAAGGATGCTAAGGAATTATGCTTTGCTATTACATTTCAGCAGTATGCTTTATTAATCGCTTTGAACATATTTCTCATATTTGTTCTTTTAAATAATGGATCTTGGGGAAAAAAATATTCTTTGACTTTTAACTTATTTTTTTTCTTAAATGCAGCAAATGGAAGGGTAAAGTTTCGCGTAGAAGGGGAATTTGAAGCAACACTTACTGTAATGGGAGATGATCCTGAAGTTCCTTGGAGGTTACTTAAACTGGAGATTCTTGTAGAGGATAAAGAAACTGGAGGTAACATTTATGCTCTTACAAGTACACCGTCTCTTTAAACGTTTTATTGTTATATATAATAAAACAGCCAACTCTTACCTGTGTGTTTTGTTTGTTTTTTTTTTTTTTTTTGTTTTGTTTTTTTTACTTGCCTTAACTAGAAAACTAGTTTGAGAGAGTGTTGTGACAATGAATTTGTCAGTATTACATTACCCTACTGACCGGCATTTTAAAAAAAAAATTTTTAAGACAAAATGTTCATCTTGCATTTCAACAAGTGCAACTCTGGAGCTTTTTTTTTTTTTTTTTTTTTTATTCCTCCACCACACACGTTAAAAATTGTATTTTGGCTAGAAAGTGACTTAAAACATTTTGTACATTTTCAGAAAGCTGAGGCCCTGTAGAATAAAAAGTTGGTAGTTGCAGTTTTTTATCTTAATCACAAAAGAAGTTGCTCCTCTGACTACTGCAATCTTAAACTCCAGCTTGCAGGTGTCCACTCCTCCAGGCTTCGCTTCTCCCATACACCATTTAGCAAAGTTCTGAACCTCTACACCTCTTCCAAAAGGTAAACCCCCCCCAACCATGTTATGTTTATTGAAAGTCCATATTGTCATGATCCACCCGGGTCTGGCTTTTAGCATGCGGCTAAAAACCAAAGCCAGTTGCGCCCACCCCCTCTTCAACCCAACGCTTTAGTGAGCGTTGGAGGGGTAGATCGGTGACTGACAGTGATTAGAAGCCATCTAATCACTCAGTTCCCAGGGTTCAGAGCTTACACCCCCCTCTGCTTATACTCACCTGAGCCTGGTCTTTATCCAGCGATATGCAGCTTTCTTTTTTGGCTCTCCCTCCTCATTGGCTCAGACACAGCATTCCTTCCCACTGCTCTCAATCACAGTCAATGAGGAGGTAGTGGGGCGGGGGTGGGGCTGAGCCCAGGGCACCGACAGTTCTTGCTATGGGGTACTCAGTAGGGGGAGGAGCCCAGGGCGCCGACAGGGTACCTGAGAAGAGGAGGATTGGGGCTGTTTTTTGCAAAACCAGAGCAAGTAAGTTTAATAGGTTTGTTATTTGTTTAAAAAATGTATCTTTTAGTATTACTTTAAACTCAAATAAGTATAAGTTTGGCTTTAGATTTACTGTATTTTAGGCATGTAAGGTCTAGTGTAGGGCTAAAACAACTAAAAGTAACGGGGTTAAAAAAACTAAAATGAGCCCTTTATAGTACAAAAAGAGCAAATCGCTACTGTAGATGTTACTTTCACAGTTCTACAGTAAAAAAATGAACCCCTTACAGTAGTGATTATCTGTTTTTTTTTTTTTTTTTTTTTTTGTACTATAAAGGGCTAATTCTAGTTTTTTAACCCCATTATGTTTTAGACCTGGTTCACATCTATGTGTTTTTTGGTGCTTTTTTGCAGAAGCGCACTGCAGTTCATTAACATGGTTTCCCATTGGACACGTTCACATCTATGCTTTTTTCAGCCGCTGCGTATTTGGAAAGGGTCAGGGACTTTTTTTTTTTTTTTTTTTTTTTACGCGAAAACTGCGCTTTTTTGGCTTAATATACTTCCATGGAGAAGCTGCAGAAAAGCATTTAATGCGTTTTTGCAGCAATTTGTGTTTCTTAATCTGCCCAACAACAAATTGGCCAAAAAAAATTGCAAAAAACGCAAATCGCCGCAAAATCACGTGCGCAAAAATCAAAACGCACAGCAAAAAGCACTGCAGAAACTGATCAAAAGCAAACTGCCTAGGTGTGTAGCGAGCCTTATGCTGGTCACATGGATCAATTTTCAGACAAGAATATTCAAATCTTTGTACATTCGCTGAATGAAAGAATGTTGTTTGAAATTTTCACTTGTTTTTAACATTCTGTTTTTAAAATGAATGTTATTTCTGAACGAAAACCACATACACTGTCTGAAAATTCTTTTGACCAAGAAGTTTTCTATTTCCAAATTTTCCCGTCACTGTGGTTGAAAATGAACGTCGACTTGACCCCACTAACGATTAGAAAATTGAACGAACGTTCTTAAAGTGAAATTTTTTTTTTTTTTTTGAAGGAAGACATTTGATCTCTGAGTCTGAAAATATTTATCAGAATCACCCTTTAATACTATGTACAGTATATATCTCCTCTAATAGTATATACAGTATATCTCTTCTGTCTGTTATTCTCAGAGTGGATTACAGATTTTGCTCCCTAACCATATAGTTGGTTATTTATATTTACTGCTGCATATAGAGATATTTAAGAATACATTACCTTTTTTTAAAAGTTTACATATTAACTAAATTATACGCCACACTTTTTTTTTTTTTTTTTTTTTTAAGGTTATTAATCGATTAATCGAAATACTAATCGGCCAACTAATCGATTATGAAAATAATCGTTAGTTGCAGCCCTAGTCTAGTGTCTTCCTTTCTGAGGCACTGACCTGACGCAACAAATATGTAGATTGGGAATTGTGACTTCTCTACCTTTCTAATCTACATGCTTGTTTTAGGACAGTGAGTGAAAGTATAAAATTAGGAGAGGCACAACTCATCCCAAGCCCAGGTTGTATACAGACCTTTGACACCTCTAAAAGTCCCCTGAGATTCACATGTCCAATACCAGAACTTCTGTTGCCTGCTGGCTCTTGGGAGATGAATAATGACTCAAAGTGAAGGTAACACTATTGTGATTTAAAGAGGTTGTAAAGCCTCCATGTTTTTCACCGTAATGTATTCTATGCATTAAGGTGAAAAACATTCCGTGCTGCAGCAGCAGCCCCCCAGAGCCCCCCTTTTACTTACCTGAACCCAATCTTTCTAGTGACAGTAACAAGCCCAGCAGTTCCAGCCGCTGTCTTGGGTCCTCATTGGATAGATTGCTAGCAGTGGAGCCATTGGCTCCCGCTGCTGTCGATCAAATCCAGTGACCCGGGGCTGAGTCCTGCAGTCTGTGTCAATGGACACAACAGCGTGCCCGCATAAGTGCCCCCATGGAATGCCGCTCTCCGTGGGGGGACTTGATGTGGGGAGGAGCCAGGAGCGCTGCTGGGGGACCCCAAAAGATGAAGATCGGGGCCGATCTGTGCAAAACCCTTGCACAGAGAAGGTAAGTATGACATGTTTGTTTTTTGTTTTTTTTAGAAGAATGAACCTTTAGTACCACTTTAAGATATTTTTTTAGACTAGGTCAGGTTTACTTTCAAGAACCAAGAATTTGACTTAGACTTACAACCAGTAGGGACATCTTCGAAAAAAGAAACCTAATTGGGTGACAGATGTATTTTTAGGCACATTAACTACCTGGATTCTGGATTATTTGCAATTTTGCTGATAGTAAAGTTTAATATATTGCAACAAATTCAGTTATTGTATGAATAGCATATCGTCAAGAACAGTGAGATACCTCCTATACACATGTTCATGGTAAATAAATAGTTTTATTGTTAATGTAACACCAAAGCATTAAGAAATGTATGACTTGTTGCTAGCATGTGCACCATTGAGTAGTTGCGGAACTGTACAACTTTAGATAAATTTGTTTCGTGTTTTTGTTTTTCAAAGATGGCCGTGCCCTAGTTCACAGCATGCAGATACACTTCATCCACCAGCTGGTTCAGTCCAGACTTTTTGCTGATGAGAAACCACTCCAGGACATGTACACCTGTTTACGTATCCTTTCTGTGTTCATCCGAATACTTCTAAAAAGTTTTAAATGTGCTTCATTTAGGAAGTATGCATGTTTACAGCTCGAACATTTACTTTAACCGATTGCCGCCCACCCACCGTCAAATGATGGAGGGACGGTGCAGCCCTCGTTCTGGGAGGATGTCATATGATGTCATGCGTCCCAGAACACTACCGCATGCCTGGGGGGGTTATGGGTGTCGTGTTGCTCGTGGCTAGGACACTGCGCGACCCCGATCTCTGTAAAGAGCCGCAGCTGCGGCTCTTTAACCATGTGATCGGCTGTGTCCAATCACAGCCGGTCACATGTAAATACAGAAGTGCTGTGAATTGGCTCTCCTGGCCCTCACACTGACAGAGTGTGTGGTGAGGAGTGCCAGGCAGGTAATTGGGGCACTGATAATCAGTGCCCTGATTACAGGAAAGCCCCATCAGTGCCCCTAAGTAATACCAGTCAGTGCTGCCCATCAGCGCCCATCGGTACAGCATATTAGTGCCTCATGAGTGCCCATCAGTGAAAGAGAAAAATTACATATTTAATATATATATATATATATATATATATATATATATATATATATATATATATAATATATATATATATACATACACACATACACACATACATACATACATAGATACATTAGATACATACATAGATACATACATTCATTTTTATTTGCGTAGATACGTTGGTCCAGCTTGGACCAATGTAAGTATGCTTATTCCATTTCAATTCCTGTGGAAACATAGAATTGCTGTAGCCACCGCTAGTGTCCTCACTGTCTTGTTCCCACACCATTCAGAGAACACTTTGTATTTTCTCAATAAATGCACAGTATTCTCTAAATAGACAAGATGGAGTGGTGACTCTGTGATGTCACAATCTCTACCTCATCCAATCAGAAAATGTGTATTCATTCAGAATGTTCTCTGAATGGTGCCTGTGACCACCCTCTGGCTACTATGCAGCAGGGCACCAAGCATTGCTGTATTAGTGGAGGCTAGCACAGAGATTAGCCAGGAGGTATGAAATACGTATACCTGAAATTCAGATTTTATCCCCCGTTCACATTGACTGCGGCTTTGAAATTGTGCGACTTCATCTGAAATTGCACGATTTCAAAGCTGCATGTCATTGCGACTTGGAGGACATCTGTGCAGCTTCATGCACAGATGTCTATGCAAGTCGTACCTGAAATTGCCAAAAGTAGTGCAGGAACTACTTTTTTAAATCGGTGAGACAACCGCAAAGTAGGCATCGCACCGATTTTGAATAGAGCGATTGCAGGCAATAGTCTGAGACAAATCACATGACAAGTTGCTCCAATGTGAATGGGGGCTAAGGAAAAACAATAAAAAGTACTGATGATCTTATTTCTTGACGCCCGAAAGTGCCAGGACAGTACAAATACCCCAATTGACTCCTTTTTGGAAGGTTAGACCAGCCTTTTTCAACCAGGGTGTTTCTTCAGGGGTGCCTTGGCAAAATGCTTAAAAATGATCAAAAATTGTATAGAAGCCAGCAGGTGGATTAAGCCTGCCTTTTAGTTACACAAAGCCACAGTTTTCATTATGCACTTTCTAGACACCGGCATCCTAACAACCAGTGATATCAGTTGATAAGGAGGATGTCTGTTGCCTCCATAGCATCCTTATTTGACCCTTCTCTGCCCCTCTCCCTCAGCACTGGTGTCACAGTAGCTGACTAATGAAGAGAAATTGAGAGAGAAGAGAAACAGGAATACTAGTCAGTACCAGTGTGCAAAAGTGTATTTGCTTTGGAAGAATAAATTGCCTCTAAAGTTGGGTGTCCTGTGTGAGGATGTCGTTGGATTGGGTAAAACTATTAGGATAGTTTTTTACATTTTAGAATGGGGTGCCTTGAAGCTGTCCATAATTTTAAAGGGTGCCTTACCTGAAAAAGGTTGAGTAACACGGAGTTAAGACAGTCCATGGTATTTAGTAGGAGGCATGGCAAGTTGTAATTTTTTTGTCACAATTATATATTTTTTAATTTTACACGCTATCAACATGCACTACAGCGGTATCCTATAACTGATGTGGTGGTGATCAGGGTCACTGACTGTGTCAGTGTGTAAAAAAATAAATATTTTACTATTTTATTTATTTATTTTTTTACGATTTCTTTTTCAAAAACACTCTGACCAGAACAATACAGTGTTACCATAGGAACACTGTACTACTCTGGAGAAGTAATCAGGATTTTTTTTTTTTTTTTACACATTATGATTGCTTATAGCAATGACTTTCATTGGTATAAGCAACCATTTTTACTGAGTGAAACTAGTTTATTCAGTGTCTTTTGTTGTGATTAGCCGTGATTAGGCAAAGCTAATCACACAGTACAGATGGGCTGTGATTGGCTTGTCTGTACCTTGTGTTCACTGTGACCAATCACAGCTAGCAACACATTTGTATTAAGGATGATCTCAGGCGTGTTCGTAACCCGCGCGTGCAGAGCCTGCCAGGAAGTAGGCACTGCACATTGCTAATCGCAAGCAGTGAGACATTTTCCTGATCCGCAGCTGCAGAGATCGAGAAATGTCTCACTGCCTGTCATTGGCGCTGTGCCGACTACCTGGCGGGGTCTGCATATGCGGGTTGCAAACACGCCAGAGCTCATCCTTAATTTGTATACAGTGCAAGGAAGCCATCCATTGTTTACAACTTCATGTGATCTGCTGTGATTAATCACAGCGATCACATGACGCTGCAGCAGGCCGGTGCGGTGATCAGTCATCAGCTGTGTCCGGAGGACACAGCCGGTGACAGATCGCATCTCCCTGCACAACAACGCGGGGGCACATTCTCGGGAGAATGTCATATGATGTCAAGAACTAGAACTAAAGTGCTCCTGGGTGGGCGGTAAGGTGTTAACCACTTAACAACCGGCCCATAGCCAAATGACGGCTACAGGGCGGTTGTTTAACTCTGGGAGGACGTCCAGGGACGTCCTCCCAGAATTCTGCTCTCGCGCGCCCCCTAGGGCGCGCACTCGAGAGCATCCGTGATCGCCGGGTCCACAGGACCCGGCACATCACAGATACCGGTAAATGGCCGCTGATCGCGGCCGTTTACCATGTGATCGCTCCGTCAAATGACGGAGCGATCACATGTAAACAAACCGGCGTCATCTGATGACGCCGGTTCCTCTCCTCCCCCTCTCCTCTCCTCCTGTGTACCGATCGGTACACAGTGACCGAAGAGGCGGATGGATGGATGGCTGCAGCGTTGTGGGCTGCATCTGTAGTGCCCACAGCGCTGCACAGAGACATCCAGCCATCCATCCATCCATCCATCCATCCATCCATGCTCAGCCATCCCTACTACTTTACATGCCCTGCAATGCTGTGCAATACTCTGCAATTCCCTCTGCAATACCCCGCAATACTCTGCCATACCCTGCAATACCCCGCAATACTCTGCCATACCCTGCAATACCCCGCAATACTCTGCCATACCCTGCAATACCCCGCAATACTCTGCCATACCCTGCAATACCTCGCAATACTCTGCCATACCCTGCAATACCCCAAAATACTCTGCCATACCCCGCAATACTCTGCCATACCCTGGAATACCCCGCAATACTCTGCCATACCCTGGAATACCCCACAATACTCTGCCATACCCTGGAATACCCCACAATACTCTGCCATACCCTGGAATACTCTGCCATACCCTGGAATACCCCACAATACTCTGCCATACCCTGGAATACCCCACAATACTCTGCCATACCCTGCAATACTCTGCCATACCCCGCAATACTCTGCCATACCCCGCAATACTCTGCCATACCCCGCAATACTCTGCCATACCCTGCAATACCCCGCAATACTCTGCCATACCCTGGAATACCCCGCAATACTCTGCCATACCCTGCAATACCCCGCAATACTCTGCCATACCCTGGAATACCCCGCAATACTCTGCCATACCCTGGAATACCCCGCAATACTCTGCCATACCCTGCAATACCCTGAAATACCCTGAAATATCCTGCAATACCCAGCCATACTCTGCAATACTCAGTGATACCCAGCCATACTCTGCCATACCCAGCCATGCTCTGCAATACCCCACAAAAATCTGCAATACTCTGCCATAACCCGCAATACTCTGCCATACCCAGCCATACTCTGCCATACCCAGCCATACTCTGCCATACTCGGTGATACCCAGCCATACTCTGCAATACCCAGTCATACTCGGCGATACTCTGCAATACCCAGCCATACTCTGCAATACCCAGTCATACTCAGCGATACTCTGCAATACCCAGCCTCTGTATGTGGCCAGGCTGTGGAAGTCTCACACATGTGGTATCGCCATACTCAGTAGGAGTAGGAGAATCTATTTTGGGGTGTAATTTTTGGTATGTACATGTTATGTGTTAGAAATATTGTATAAATGGACAACTTTGTGTTAAAAAAAAAAAAAAGCGTTTTAACCACTTCCCGCCTTCCGTCATACGACGTCCTTGACTTTGTGCGGGGATATCTGAATGATGGGTGCAGCTACAGGCATCATTCAGATATCATCTTTTTCAGCCGGCGATTCCCTACACCATAAGAATGATCGTAGCAGCTGTTACACTGCTTGATCGTTCTTACGGGAGGCGAGAGGGGACGCCCCCCCCTCCCGCCGCCCTCCGGTGCTTCTACCGACTCACCGCTACGATCGAAGCCAGGATCTTTTTTTTTTTTTTTTTTTTTTTTTTTTTATTTCAGGAACAGCCTAGAGGTGAGATGTGGGGTCTTATTGACCCCATATCTCACTGTAAAGAGGACCTGTCATGCCATATTCCTATTACAAGGGATGTTTACATTCCTTGTAATAGGAATAAAAGTGATCAAAACATTTTTTTTTTTTGGAAAAAAGTGTCAAACTAAAATAAATAAAGTAAAATGAACAATAAAAAAAAATAAAAATTTTTTAAAGCGCCCCTGTCCGTGTGCTCGCATGCAGAAGCGAACGCATACGTAAGTCCCGCCCACATATGAAAACGGTGTTCAAACCACACATGTGAGGTATCGCTGCGATCGGTAGAGCGAGAGCAATAAGTTTGGCCCTAGACCTCCTCTGTAACTCAAAATTTGTAACCAGTAAAAAATTTTAAAGCGTCGCCTATGGGGATTTTTAAGTGGTGAAGTTTGGCGCCATTCCACAAGCGTGTGCAATTTCGAAAGGTGACATGTTAGGTATCTATTAACTCGGCGTAACTTCATCTTTCATATTATGCAAAAACATTGGGCTAACCTTACTGTTTTGTTTTTTTTTAAAGCAAAAAACTGTTTTTTTTCCAAAAAAAATGCGTTCCAAAAATTGCTGCGCAAATATCGTGCGAGATAAAAAGTTGCAATGACCGCTATTGTATTCTCTAGGGTCTTTGCTAAAAAAACATATATAATGTTTTGGGGTTCTATGTAATTTTCTAGCAAATAAATGATGATTTTTACATGTAGGAGAGAAATGTCAGAATTGGCCTGGGTGCTCCAGAACGCCTGAAGGTGCTCCCCTGCATGTTGGGCCTCTGTATGTGGCCACGCTGTGTAAAAGTCTCACACATGTGGTATCGCCATACTTGGGAGTAATAGCAGAATGTGTTTTGGGGTGTAATTTGTGGTATGCATATGCTGTGTGTGAGAAATAACCTGCTAATATGACAATTTTGTGAAAAAAAAAAAAAGAAAAAAAAAAAGAAAAAAAAAAAAACTTGATTTTGCAAAGAATTGTGGGAAAAAATGACAACTTCAAAAAACTCATCATGCATCTTTCTAAATACCTTGAAATGTCTTCTTTCCAAAAAGGGGTCATTTGGGGGGTATTTGTACTTTTCTGGCATGTTAGGGTCTCAAGAAATGAGATAGGCCGTCAGTACTTCAGGTGTGATCAATTTTCAGATATTGGTACCATAGCTTGTGGACGCTATAACTTTCACAAAGACCAAATAATATACACTAATTTGGGTTATTTTTACCAAAGATATGTAGCGGTATAAATTTTGGCCAAAATATATGAAGAAAAATTACTAATTTTCAAAATTTTATAACAGAAACGAAGAAAATTTTATTTTTTTACAGATTTTTCGGTCTTTTTTCTTTTATAGCGCAAAAAATAAAGAACCCAGCGGTGATTAAATACCACCAAAAGAAAGCTCTATTTGTGTGAAAAAAAGGACAAAAAATTCATATAGATACAGTGTTGCATGACTGAGTAATTGTCATTCAAAATGTGAGAGCACCAAAAGCTGAAAATTGGTCTGGTTATTAAGGGGGTTTAAGTGCCCAGTGGTCAAGTGGTTAAATAAAACATCACTGTATTACGCTCTGTACTAGTTGTTTTGACTGCAATGCAGTTTGGAGTTAATTATATTTACAGGAAAAGTGCTGTCAAATTTTTAACCAGTATATTGTATACCTGTATATTGCTAGTTTTTCTTTTCCTTGTTACCATAGTGCAATTTTCCTTAATTCTGCTGCTGTCCAGACTCCTTCTGCTTATCACTTCAGCTAGAAGTCCTACACTCACAGGCCATGGCACTGATAAGAGAGCGCTGGGGAGATCTAGTTCAAATTGAACGTTACATTGCAGGAAAATGTCTCATACTCGGCGTTTGGAAGTATGTATTCTTTTTATATTTGTTTATGCAGTAAAATGTATTATGTTCATAAACCATTTTTTGTTTGTAACTGCCCATTTTTGCAATCCCAGATAATTGAATTCCTAAGAGCCCTTTCACACTGGGGCGGGGGCGGCGTCGGCGGTAAAACGCCGCTCTTATTAGCGGCGTTTTACCGTCGGTATTCGGCCGCTAGCGGGGTGGTTTTACCCCCCGCTAGCGGCCGAGAAAGGGTTAAATACCACCGCAAAGCGCCTCTGCAGAGGCGCTTTGCCGGTGGTATAGCCGCGCCGTCCCATTGATTTCAATGGGCAGGAGCGGTAAAGGAGCGGTATACGCTCCGCTCCTTCACCGCTCCGAAGATGCTGCTAGCAGGACTTTTTTTACCGTCCTGCCAGCGCATCGCTCCAGTGTGAAAGCCCTCGGGGCTTTCACACTGGAATGAAAGCAGCGGCACTTTCGGGTCGGTTTGCAGGCGATATTATTAGCGCAATAGCGCCTGCAAACCGCCCCAGTGTGAAAGGGCTCTAACCGTGTCTTTTTCCAGAGATTTTGCTTATGCTTAATGTTTTGATTTCATGTGTTTATTTCTGTGTAGCTAATTCATGAAGTCAGGCTAACAGGCTTTTTACTGGTTTTCTTTTCCAGTGCTGCCAGTTGTTGTGCTTTTAAAGTGCATATGTGCCCATACTCTTGACATTTACATTATTTTTATAATCCAAATGGAAAAAAAACCTTAAAACAAGCCATTACTGATCTCTCTAGCTGTTTTTTAATGTGAAGTAATTGCTCTGGAATATCACAACAAAGACTCAAGTCCAGTTTCAGTTTTTAAAAGCTTAGAAACCCCTGTGGTTTCTTTACAATGCAGGACAGACAGTCTTTCAAGAGCTGCTCTCCAGAGAAAGATGTGAAAATTTCCCACCCTTTGTTTTCAAGTTTGAAGACAAACTTCTGCACAGTGCCTATAACTGGAGATGGGAATGTGAGCTTGTTTTGAGGTGCTTTTTGGTCAATTGAGGGGTACAGGCATTCATATACTATCAGGTTATACTGTACTATAAAATGTTCATTTTCTAAACCGTCTAGAAAGTTGAAGACCGCACATATACAATCAAAACTTATGTAGGGAGATTGGTTTCATCCCTGTGTATCATCTGAGGCTGTTCACTTCACTGGGTATATGTGAGGCTTTACATCCACTTTAATCTTTTGGTGAGTGGAACCCACAATTGCTCAAATGCTTCACAACTGTAAACATGTGCAAAAAGCAACTTTTCTCCTGCCAGGAGAAAAAGCATTCAGGGGAGCTGAGCAGATGCTCAGTGTGTCTACAGATGCTCAGTGTGTATAGGGCTCAAGGCAGGCAATACACGATTTGAAGCTCAGCCGGTTCAGCAGGAACCGGCCAAATTTCGATCCGTGTATGGGCAGGCTAAATGTACCAAGTTAATCAATCAATTTGGGTAGAACCAGTATGCTGTGTTTTACCTGAGATTATTGCTAGAGGCTGCTATTGCTGCTAGCAATAATCACTGTCTTCTCCCGGCAACTAATAGCGGCTTCCCCGGCCTTAGACAAGTCCTGCCTAAGAGCAGACACCACTAGGAGCCTAGTGTTCTCTTTTAGAATAGTAAAATTCTCTTCAGTGATTTCTGTGTCACTTGGTGATAGACTTCCCCAACGTAAGTAAATGGGCCCCTCACACAGGCTATTTCATTATCCAGTAAGAGCTCCTTCTTGGCTATTTGGAGGGAAGGGGATATTCTCGACAAGCCTGATATTGAGCATTGAAGTAGTCAAAGAAGTTTGCTTTGAAAAGAAAAGGTGGATTGACTGACACTTAGTACTGAGATTCTAAACCTATTGCAAATGCTATTACAAAAATGCATTTTTCAAAGTGAGGTCATTACAATAAAATAAAATAAATTCTTATTCATAACATATTTACTCTGAGCATTTAGCTGGTTATGGGGATTGTGGATTTTACTAGGACTAGCTCTAATAATAAATTAATAATAAAGTAATAAAACCATCATTTATTTATCTTTTCTTTTTTATGCAGCCAGCAGGTGCTGGGAAGAAAAACAGGTACTGCATCTGTTCACAAGGTCACTATAAAAATTGATGAGAATGATGGCTCAAAACCTCTTGAGATTTCTCATGAACCCCCTCTACCAGCTTGTGATTCCAAACTAACAGAAAGAGCCATGCGGGTAAGAAATAGCTTCTCAACAGAATTGTTCCTAATTTTGGTAACACTTTAGAAAGTTAATTTACAATTTGTTTTATTCTGTTTACAGATTGACCATCTGTCTATAGAGAAACTGCTAATTGACAGTGTTCATGCAAGGTCACATCAAAAGTTGCAAGAGCTAAAAGCTATCTTACAGAGTTTCAACCCCAATGACAGCTGTATGTATTCTAACTTATGTTCGTTCTCACTTTCTGTTTTATTATTACAGTTTAAACAGGTGCTTTCCAGTGTTAATTTTGGCAGCAAATTTCAGTTTCGTCTTAGGACTAAAATGTCATTTTAGTTTTAGGGCTGGTTCACTCCACAAAAACGCACTCCAGATCCATTCTGGATTTGTTTCTGCATGCGTGTTTTTGACGCGTTTCCGAATGCATTCCAGGTGCTTTTTTCCTGTTTTTTTTTTTCACTATACTAGGGTCCAGTGCGTTTTTTATACTTTTTACTGTATTCCAATACAGTCCAGTGCAGGAAAAATGCAGCATGTTTTACTTTTACTTTTTTTTTTTTTCTGGAACTAAAAACCACTGAAACGGACCAGACTGGTGTGAACTATGCCATTGGAAACCATATAAACTACTTTCATGCGTTTTTGATGCAGAACGAAAACGCACTAGACTGTATGTGGTGTGAGCTGGCCGTTAGTCCCATTTTAGTCTTCTGCAATTGTTTTTGTTTGTCGTATTTAGTCAACTAAAATCTAATGTGTTTAGTTAAATAAATAATGCATTATTTAGGCATTTCTCTAGAATTTCAAAACGCATTATACAGTCCTGTAGTTCTGTGAAAAATCAGAAGTTATTTCACGAGGGTAAACATCCCTGACTCACATTTCGTACTGTTTTAGTTCGTTAATGAAAACGGATTTGATTTTTGTCAGTGAACGAATATGTGCTGTACTTTTCGTTTCGTCGTTTTAGTCAGTGTAAAAAATGCCACTGACGAAATCTTTATCAAACTTTTTCATTGACGAAATGAACACGTGTGCTTTCATGAGCAAATTTGCAAAGCTTGATTGGCTTTCTGATCAAAAGGCACAGCATTTTTTTTGCTTTTTGACTGCTTGTGTCTAATTTGCTCTCTATACCAGTTTGTTTGCACTAGCGATAGGAAAAGGATGTGTCCCTCATTTTTTCTTATTCAGCATTGTGTTGTGAAAAGACTTGCATAAAACAAAGAAATACACCTGCAAAAGAAGAATTGACTTATTCATCCTGGCACCTGGGCCCTCCAATCTTCACTCACTTACAGAGATACACCTGCCAGCAGAATCTTCAGCATCTGACACTCCTGGGTGTTTCGATGCCAGTTTCCTCTGACATGCATTATGGTTGCACCTGCAGGCCGCCATGCCCCTGTTATGTCCCAGGGATACATTAGTGACTAGTACTTAGCCATTCGGAGACTGTCACTTTAATATGAATGTCGTTACCAGGCTGTTGATCACTCGCCATTTCACTCCCTGTATCTCTATGTTGGTGCTTTCTTTCTGGGTGTGATGCTGAGACTGATCATGTAACTATAGTAGGCAGGCCACCTCATCTCATGCATGAACTAAGTAGAATGCAGATGTGAGTTTCTTCCCAAACCACATGAGGTAGGAGGCTTCTGTGAGGGTTGCGATATATATATATATATATATAACTTACATCAAAATGTTTTTTTTTTATATATATATATAGTTAGACATACAGTATCTCACAAAAGTAAGTACACCCCTCACATTTTTGTAAATATTTTAGTATATCTATTCATGTGACACCACTGAAGAAATGCCGCTTTGTTACCATGTAAAGTAATGAGTGTACAGCTTTTATAACAGTGTAAATTTGCTGTCCCCTCGAAATAACTCAACACACAGCCATTAATGTCTAAACCGCTGACAACAAAAGTGAGTACACCCCTAAGTGAAAATATCCAAATTGGGCCCAATTAGCCATTTTCCCTCCTTAGTGTCATGTGACTTGTTAGCGTTACAAGGTCTCAGGTGTGAATGGGGGGCAGGTGTGTTAAATTTGGTGTTTTCGCTCTCACTCTCTCATACTGGTCACTGGAAGTTCAACATGGCACCTCATGGCAAAGAACTCTCTGAGGATCTGAAAAAAAAAAAGATTGTTGCTCTACATAAAGATAGCCTAGGCCAGTGATGGCGAACCTTAACATTTTAACAGGACAGGTTCCACTCAGAACAGGCCTCACCATGGTCGACCAAAGAAGTTGAGTGCACGTTCTCAGCGTCATATCCGGAGGTTGTCTTTGGGAAATAGATCTATGAATGCTGCCAGCAGTGCTGCAGAGGTTGAAGGGGTGGGGGTGGGGGGGGGGGGGGGTCAGCATGTCAGTGCTCAGACCATACGCTGCATCAAATTGGTCTGCATGGCTGTCGTTCTAGAAGGAAGTCTCTTCTAAAGATGATGCACAAGAAAGCCCACCAACAGTTTGCTGAAGACAATCAGACCAAGGACATGGATTACTGGAACCATGTCCTGTGGTCTAATGAGACCAAGATAAACTTATTTGGTTCAGATGGTGTCAAGCGTGTGTGGCTACAACCACATGAGGAGTACAAAGACAAGTGTGTCTTGCCTACAGTCAAGCATGGTGGTGGGAGTGTCATGGTTTGGGGCTGCCAGGACTGGGGAGCTACAGTTCATTGAGGGAACCATGAATACCAACATGTACTAGAGCTGCGCGATTCTGGCTAAAATGAGAATCACGATTTTTTTGCTTAGAAGATAGATCACGATTCTCTCACAATTCTCGCGGCGTAACATCATTTTTCACATTAAAACAAAAAAATTGGGCTAACTTTACTGTTTCTTTTTTTCAGTTCATTGAAGTGTATTTTTTCCCAAAAAATTGCGTTTGAAAGACCGCTGGGCAAATACAGTGTGACATAAAATATTGCAGCAATTGCCATTTTATTCCCTAGGGTCTCTGCTAAAATATATATAATGTTTGGGGGTTCCAAGTGATTTTCTAGCAAAAAATATTTTTTTTAACTTAAGAAACAAGTGTCAGAAAAAGATTTAGACTTTAAGTGGTTAAACTTCCTGCATTTGTTGTTTTAAAAAACTTGGCAGACTGCCTGGATGTTAAGAATCGGCAAACTCTGCAATAGAGATCGTCAGGGGGTTGAATCGAGATCACATTTTTTAACGATTAATTGTGCAGCTCTAACGTGTACTATGACATACTGAAGCAGAGTATGATCCCCTCTCTCCCACTCAACTCCTTTGGTTGTCCATGGCGAGGCCTGTTCTGAATGGAACCTTTTTCTGTTAAACTGCTGTATGGTCTTGGCCACCGTGAGCTGCAGCTGAGTTTCAGAGTCTTGGCAATCTTCTTATAGCCTAGGCCATCTTTATGTAGAACAATTCTTTTTTTCAGATCCTCAGTGAGTTCTTTGCCAAGAGGTGCCATGTTGAACTTCCAGTGACCAGTATGAGAGAGAGAGCGATAACAGCAAATTTAATACACCTGCTCTTCATTCACACCTGATACCTTGTAACACTAACGAGTCACCTGACACCAGGGAGGGAAAATGGCTAATTGGGCCCAATTTGGAGATTTTCACTTGGGGGTGTACTCGCTTCTGTTACCAGCGTTTTAGACATTATTGGCTGTGTTTTGAGTTATTTTGAGGGGACAGCAAATTTACACTGTTATACAAGCTGTACACTCACTACTTTACATTGTAGCAAAGTGTAATTTCTTCAGTGTTGTCACATGAAAAGATATAATAAAATATTTACAAAAATGTGAAGGGGTGTACTCACTTTTGTGAGATACTGTATATAGCTATATATGTATATGTGTGTGTGTGTGTGGATTTGCACATAGTGGGAGTGAATGCACAGCATTTTCTCTCCTTGGTGACTGGGTTCATGGAGCTTGTCAAGTCTGGCAGTACTCTACTGGGGTCTCCTTACAATGCAAAAAAAAGTGTGTATGGCTGGCCTAATTTGTTTGTTATTTAGATTTCAGAGAAAACTCTTTATTAGTTTATTTTTAATGCTATTTTACTTTAGTCACAGAAGCAGAAAAAGTTATCCTATCTATTACTATTGCTTTTTATTTGAATGTGTATCTTTGCTTTTCAGCGTTTGTGGAAACAGCTTTGCCAACGTTGGTCATTCCTATTCTGGAGCCTTGTGGCCGCTCAGAGTGTCTCCATGTGTTTGTAGATCTTCATTCTGGAATGTTCCAGCTAATGCTTTATGGATTTGGTAAGATTTAGTTGCTTGTATAACATATAATATTAAAAGATTTGTTTTTATCTTCTACAATTACTGTTGTGTTTACCACAAATGCTTGTAAATCAGTTTAAAGTGATTCTTCAGTCATTTAAAAAAAAAAAAGGTCACCAGCTACAAATACTGTTGCTGCCCCCTCCCGCTGCTTCTAAAAGGGACCCAGTGACTAATCCGCTGCTCGGGTCGCTTTTAATGATAGAGAATTGCCGCCTGAAAATAAAAAAAAAATAATACTGGGGTTATAGCTGATAGCTTCAGCCATAACCCTGGGAAACAACTTCAAAGCCGCAACGTATATGTATATGTATATATATATATATATATATATATATATATATATATATATATATATATATATATATATATATATATATATATGTATTGCGGTCTTGAAGTGGATATTGTACAACTGATGATTAATTTTTGTTTCTTTAGACAACCCTGGTAAAGATGAAGGTTGTGAACACCACATTTACTGATAGTCTAAAACCAAAGTGAATATACTATTTGACTCTGGCAACTTAACCTTATTTTGCAGACCAAACAACATTAGATGATATTGAAAAATCCATTAACGATGACATGAAGAAAATCATCCCCTGGCTCCAACAATTGAAGTAAGTAACTGATAATTAACTACTTGTGAAATAGTGTGATTTGAGTCAAATTGACCATACACCTTAGAGTTTGATTGTATAATCTCTAAATTCTATTTGCATCTATGTAGCGCAATTACCCACCTTACTGGGCTATCGACAAATTTTAACCTAAATCCGTGAAATTGTTATTTTAAATTGTTCGTTTGAAACCCCTGTTAGGTTGTTATTGGGAGTCTGTGTCCTTGCTTGGAGATTCACCTTCTCTGTTTCAATTCAAGCTAGACTTATTTTGTTGAAATAAGTAAGGTCCAGCAAAAAACTTGTTTCTTTGTCTTGTCCTTTGGGGGGGGGGGGGAGAAGGGGGCAGGAGATTTTAGATAACTGGAGAACTTCTGGGTTAAACTACAGGAGGATTGGAAAACAAAAAAAAACAAACAAAAAAAACATATCATCTCTCCAGCATGCCTCTGTTGTTAGGGGATGAGGATGGGCGTCTTTTTTTTTTTTTTTTTTTCCCAGCTCTGCTGAGAAAGTCTAATCTGTGCTAACTTTTATTCAAGTTAGCATTCATTTATCTTTTGGATTATTCTACCATCAACTCCAGTCAATACATCGCTGCTTGAGTTGGCCTCTACATCCGAAACGGCCTTTCCTGATAAGCCTGATTTTATCTTGCTATTGCATCACTGAGGTCTCTTTAACTATCCCACCACCACTGGTTACACTGTGGTAAACGTTAGTGCCAAAGGAGTTCCTGCTTTGCACTTTGTCTATTTGCATTGCAGCCACGAGGGTGCAAGAGCTCAGAGCAGACTGTCCCACTGCTACGGGTGTGCACCAAGTGATGGTGAGAACAAGCTTGGCCACTGCTCGCTGTGACCATTTCTGACTGGGCATGCTCGCATCTAAGAATTGTACTGACTGGCATTTGGAATCCCTTCTTAATTCCCAGCTTCTTCCCTTTGCCCTGTGTTGGCTGTGACCCTAATCTGTCAGACTGTGGTGGACTGGAATAAATCCCTATAAAAGGTTCTTTCTACCAATGGGGTAGACCCTGTTTAATTGGGCATTTAAAAGCCCAATTAAGAGCCTTACATTTCGTTTGTGATGGTTTATTTCAAAAATTTTAACTTGTGTTCCACATGGGTCCATACAGATACCAGCTTGGTTACTCACTGTGGAAGTCCACTTCATGTAATGCTGTCATATCCTCCACCATGGAAAACTTCCCTGGGTAGGTGTCCTTTTTCAAACTCTGTGGGACACTGTGTAGGTACTACTGTACTCTGTCCCCCCCCCCCGCTGCTCTCATAACTACTATAAAATCCTCCCATCCCCTCTAACATAACAATGTTTGCCTGTGTTATATAAAAAAATATGTCTGTACCTAATGTGCCATCTGTACCTAATATCAGAACGGCTCCCGGTGATCACGTGACTCGTCGACTCTTTTTCTCCACTCTTCCCCGACTGACTTCATTGGGAGTGCTCGGCCCTGCCCCCTGGAGCTCTCAGCCAGGCAGAGGAGAGAGCCGAGCAGTCACGTAAGCGCTGGGAGACGCTCTGATATAGGTACAGATGGACATTTTTTATATATATATATATATATATATATATATATATATATATATATATATATATATATGTGTATATATATATGTGTGTATATATATATATATATATATATATATATATATATATATAATGCAGGCACAGGAACACATATTGTTATGTTACAGAGGGGATGGGAGGATTTTATAGTAGTGGCTCAACAACCACTTTAAGTTCATCACACTTACAATATCCTTGTACAATCTCCTTCAGATTTGCAAACTACAAAATGTACTGTAGCAAAATGGCCTGCTTGATTGGATGCAAATATATTGTTTTAGACAGGTCCTTGACAAAGTTTGGTAGTTTTGTACTACTAAAATTAACTGTACAAATATTGTAATGTTATATGGTAATCTTTAGAGATTTACCCTCATTTACTGTTCTGGCGACAACAGTTTCACTAGACAGGAAGTAGGGTTAAATCTGTAAAAGCAACACAGACAGCGGTAGAGTTGCTTTTTATTAATTTAGTAAGTGAAGTCTAGAATGCCATTCAGCTTTTAATTGCGGTTGGTGTCCCTGTGGCAGATTCTCCCTCACTCACTGGCTAGTAAAACCATTGTCACCTCAGTAATTGAGTTGAAATCTCTAACGGAGCCCCAGATGTAGTAAGAAGACAGCAGTTGTTTTTTTTTTTTTTTATCTCTATCCAAAACTATAAAGGACCTAGAATAAATATCGATGTTATTATTAACCTGACTTTATTGTAAAATATTTTATTCGGGAATAATAGAAATATAAAGTAACCCAATATAATGATATTTTCTCAGGTTTTGGCTTGGACAGCAGCGCTGCAGACATTCTGTAAAGCACCTTCCCACTGTGTGTAGTGAAACCTTGCATTTGACAAATTATACCACACATCCTATAAACAGCCTCTCCAGACACAAGCTGTTTATAAAGCTTACACGTCTTCCACAGTACTATATTGTAAGTAATTTTTTTTCTTTTAATTTTATTATTACTGATTTTAGATTTCAGATGAAGAAATAATGACAGGGCATAATTTGAGACTGTGGCAAAACCATTGATCTGAGATGTATGCAGTTTACGTTTAATGCCATCTGACATGTTTTCTGTGACTAGAATACCCAAGTAGATTAGTTCTTGAAATTTGCTTATGGAAATCTTTACTGCAGAAAATGGGGGGTATTGGTTACTAAAAGTAGAAATTCAACAACAGTCTGGTCTAAGGACCAAAGAGCCCCATGATTGCAGGCAAGTATTTCACTGCTGATTCCAGAATCAATGGTAAGATGGTATACGTATTTCATGGATCCATTGGTCAGGCTAACACAACAGTAGTGGCCCTTTTTCAACACATTTTATATGACAAAAAGCTATAAGTGACAACAAAATCACTGATTGAAGCAGTAACATTTCACACCTATTATGATATAGGTGATTTATTACAGATCTAGTAGGCTTTAGTATTTAGAAAGTCCATAGCATGTTTGGAAGCTGAACCTCACTGGACCTGGCCTGTATATGCAGCTATCCAGATTTGCTTTTCCACTGGTTTACTTTTGAATGTCGTATTAGGACCCAACTAGACTGGATTTTTATGTTGCCGAGTTAGCCTAGAATGTGACCTTCAGGCACTGGGCTCTGCATTATGGTGCTTTCCAGACCTGTGTGCATTTGTCCAAGTTTGCCACTGAGTGATGTCCAGAGCCAGGGCACTGCCTCAACTGTGACCCTGTTTCTGAAGACCCTTTTTGAGTAGGCCATACAAACCAAGCATCGGGAGCTACTGTTGTCCGTTAGCTGCCAGCGGTTTCACCATGGACAAGGTTAACACTAAAAGATTAGGCGTTGACATCATCCGCTGGGTGGAGTGATGCTTGCACTCTGCTCTTTCTTGACAGTCATCGTTGAGAAAGCTCCTTCCCACTGCTTCTCCTGATTCCATGAGATGTGGAACTCTCCTCAGTCTGTCCTTGTTGCATGCCTACAGTGACCTGGTCCTGCTACCCAGCAGTCAGATCCTGAGCTATGTTGCCGTCTGCCTTGTGCACCTCCTTAAAACTAGAACAGCCTGTAGCTTGCGTGAATTTTGACATATGAGAGATAAGTCCCGCCGTAGCTGGTGCCTGTAGCTCACACTCTGGTTCTGGTAATGAATTCTGACGTGCCTTATACTGAGGGACTGAAATATTGCATCTGCAATGGTCTATACAATCCTCAGTCTTCTTTTACTCTGTCAGGTATGACTGCCCCCCCTGTTCTATCTCAGGAGACAGTCATGCAGGATTTTATGGCCCAAATGGCATTTTCCTCTGCAAATGGCTTTCCTTTGCAGAACCTCATCTGATCAGCCTGTGGCCCATGAGCTTTCAGTTGCCGATGCTGTTTATTACTGAGTCTCTTAAGTCCTTAAGAAAACAAATTGCACCAGAGGAGTCAGTCTTCTGGCAATACTCCAAAACTTAGACCATTGTGGTATGCACTACCTTAAAACTACAGGAATTGCTTGTGGCTTCTATCATTGCCCACGGTCTAGGGTCTCCTAAGACCTTAACAGATGAACCATCACAAGAGTTACATTACCTTTAACTTGAAGACTGTTTTGGCTTTTTATTGATTTGGTACACACCACCTTAAAACTTGAAAAACAACCTGTAGCCTCCGCCAGTGCCACATGTTTAATGGCCATAACCTACCCATGCTTCTGCTGCGTGCAGTCTTCCTTATGAAGACTGGAAGAACACCTAAAAGCTTTTTGTCCCTCCAAAGATCTATCAGCCTTGTATCTATTTGAGGAGGATTTTTGTTAAAAAGTAGGCTTCCTCTGTGGATCTGGCAGTATCCGGTCTTAACAAAACATTGACCATCATTGTAGAGGATGTACCTATTTTTAAGAACCCCATCTCCTAGCAGCTGGAGACTTTTTCTAGAACCCTGTTCTCTCTGGTAGGCCCTGCACTGCAACCTGTCTTGGTTGTGATGTTAGCCTGTGAAACTCTCACATGTCTAAGGTCAATAGAAGGGATCTTCTCGCTATGGCAGTTGCTTTCTTGATTAGGGAGCATTTAAAGTTCATGTCTGCAGACTTGAGCTACAATGTGAAGATCTTTGAGATCTCCTTTCCCATCTCCTGCATTAAACTCTATGGTCTTTGCAGTGAACATAAGGAGGGCTCTTTGGATGAAGTGTTAGGCTGCATAGCCTGCATGCAAAAAGCACTTGCTTCACATGCCCATTCAAAGGACAAAGTCTCTTCAGAGCTACCTTTTGAATCCATCCTCAAGAATGTTGCTGGGGTCAAGAGTATCCATCATCCCCAGCAGGAAAAGCCTAAAGCTCAATCTGAGTTTTACTATCTTACTGCTTGGTAGAGGCCAAGAGTCCTTTTTTTGTTACTCCCAGGCTTAAACTTCCAAATCCAAACCAAAGTGTTCTTTCAAGCATGCCCCCCCCCCCCCCCCAGAAATCCTGGACTTTCAAATCCCGCAAACCCTCATATAAATCTTTAGAGAGGGTGCCAGCAGTCTCTTAAGTGGGGGGGACAGCCATTAGCTTTTTTGGATACTTAGACAACCTTAATCTCAGATGCTTGGGTGCTGGAGTTTCTGGGGGCTACATCCTTGACTTTAGCTCCCGACCCCCACCCCAGGTTATTGTTTCAACCTGCCTTTGACACAGCAGATATTAGCAGATCTCCATAAAACCTTGACAGATCTTCTGAATCAGAGAGTCTTTCCCCCAGTTCCTATGGCAGAGCAGTTTCAGGGGTTCGACTCCAACCTGTTTACAGATCTAAAGTAGACACCCGCCCCTATCTTGGATCTCAAATCTCAAGGCTGCATCTCAAATATTTTGTGTGGAATCCACCAGGTCTTTTTATAGCCTCCCTTCATTAGGGAGACTTTCCGGCTTCTGTTGAACATCAAGGCTGCTTACCTGCATGCCCATGTCTTTTCAGTGCATCATTGGTTCTTTTCCTTTGCCGTGAGGCCTCTGCAATTGCAGTTTGTGTGCCTCTCAGTCTGTTTTCTGCACCACTTGTATTCACCAAGGTTCTGGCCCTGGTGCTAACCTTGTTGTGCTGTCAGAGTTTTCCTATTGTGGGATATCTAGACCAGTGTTTCTCAACTCCAGTCCCTAAGGCACCCCAACAGGTCATGTTTTCAAGATTTCCCTCAGATGAAACAGCTGTGGTAATTACTAAGGTAGTGAAACTGATCAAATCACCTGTGCAAAATAATGGACAGCCTGAAAACATGGCCTGTTGGGGTGCCTTGAGGACTGGAGTTGAGAAACACTGATCTAGACCACCTGCTGAGGGAGCAGTCAGTGCAGATTTTAGCACATGACATAGTCCTGACTGCCCAGACATTGCATAGGTTTGACTGGGTCCTGAACCTTCAGAAGTCAACGCTGGAACAGACTCATTTGGGATATAAGGGTCTTATCCTAGACACAGGTCAAGCTTTCCCTAGGAGAAACTCTAAATTCTCTAGTCTTGGGTCTGATAGCAGCCTCCTTTTGAGACCGACCTATTTGCTCAGTTCCTTTCCAGACCCCTGTGACACAACATTCTGTCATCATGGGACAAGTCAGTCCAGTCTTTGGACAAACTGATTAGTCTGGTACCTAATGTCAAGCTATCCCTGACTTGGTGGCTCAGGAATTCTATGCCGGAGTTGAATTTACTACTGTTGCATTTTTTCTATTTGTGTCTGTTTATTTTTGCTCTTCTTATGAGCTAATACTTGTTCCTACTTCAATGCTAGTCCCTGCGTGGGCACAGCTTTTGCATATTAACCACTTGTTAAAACTGAAAAAAAAACTATTGAAATAGAAAAAGGTTTACATCAGCTGTCAGGAACTGTCATAAATCTTACCGTGGCAAGAGAGGTAGAGTGTATCCTGTCTTGTCGTTGGTTATTCCAGATCATCTGGATCTTCTGTCTCAAAGACCAATATACTATCCTGCTGATGACAATTGATGGCCTCAACAGCATGGCTGTTTAAAGCCAAGGTTCTGAGTGACAGAGGCATCTCTGAATTTGTGATTCCCATTATGCTAAAAGCTAGTAAGTCTACATTTCACTAGGTCGAACATTGCACATGGAAGGCACTCTTTGCTTTATGCAAGGATAGAAACTTTAATCTGAGGAAATTCTCGGTGGGTCGTATTCCAGCCTTTTTGTATATGGGCAAGACCAACATTTGTCCCTACTTCAGGGATCAGTTCTCTGTGCTTGTAAACTTATTCTGGAGACATCTTGCTTTCCATTCTTTAAAAGTAAAACTTATATGTCCAGAGGGGTGTCTGACCACTTTGGGTTGATTTTTGGTTTAAAAATAGGTCGTAGATGAAGACGCCTGGGCTATAGGATTCAATCTCATTGGTTAACTCAGATTGGACCAAACCATAGAATACCGGAGCAGATGGTAATGTTTCTGGAAGCCCACAGGGATAGAAAAATGGAGGGTATGCTCTGGGACACCTTTAAGGCGTATTTAAGAGGGGTAACAAGATTTACAATATCACATATAAAACGCACCAATAGACATGAAGAAGAGGAATTGGCAGAGTTGCCCCCTTCCATGTACGAAGCAACAGTAATACGGATACCAAAACCAGATAAGGATAGAACTGACTGTGCGTCGTATAGACCAATTTCATTAATAAACATAGATTATAAAGTATTGGCAAAAATACTTGCCAAAAGACTCAATGGAGTAATTCTATCCATTGTGTCGGATGATCAAACTGTATTTATGCCAGGGAAATCTACTTCAACCAATATTAGAAGAACTCAATTCATGGTACAGCTGTGAGAGTTTTTATTCCGGAGACAAGTGCCTTGGCATCGTTGGATACGGCCAAGGCATTTGATTCCATAGAATGGGAGTTCCTACAGATAGTGCCGGGAAGTGGATTTAGGGAAAAATTTTGAAAATGGGTAAGAATACTATATAAGCAACCATGTTCAAACTTATTTAATAAATGGAATCTTATCTCCCACAATAAAACTATATAGGGGAACAAGACAGGGATGCCTAATGTCCCCTCAACTATTTGCCATGGCAATCGAAGCACTGGCAAATAGATTTAGGCAATCTAAAAAGTATAAAGGGATTAAAGTGGGGGAAAAGACTGAACAATATAGGTTTATATGCCGATGATATCATTCTATATATGGGAGATGTGCATACCTCCCTGCTGGAGGCGATGAAAATAATAGAAATATATGCAACATTTTCAGGGCTTAAGATAAACTGGCAGAAATCCGCATTGATGCTGCTTGGGCCAGGTAATGGAACGAGACTTCAGACCCCACTAAAAATAGTTTAAGCATTTAAATATCTAGGAAAACTGGGAATATGGATAAAACTACCAATATCAATGGCAGGAAGAATGCAGCTGACTAAGTCTATTATATTGCCTAAGTGCTTGTATGTTTTTGCACATTCCCTGGTAAAAATACCAAAACAGATATTTAAAAATCTAAATTCCCAGATGACCAGATTTATCCGAGCATATGGTAGATGTAAACTAAAACTTAATACATTCCAAAGACCCAAAACAGCAGCAGGGCTGGCTCTGTCAGATTTATATCTATATTATCTGGCAGGGCAATTGAAACATTTAAGATCTTGAGTAAGGCAGGAACAAAAAACAAGGGTAGAGGAATATTTATTAAGCAAGATGCAGGTAGATGATCTGCTGGTAGGACTAGAAAGAGCTGATCTGAGGAGGGTGGGAGCAAAAATTCCCCTTCTAAATCTGGCTAAGGCAGTTTGGAAGGAGGCAAAAAAACGGGATTTGCTGATATCCCAACAGAAACTGCCTTGTGGAGTGATCCAACATTTGAGCATTTGGAAACATTTGAGGATTGTAAATTTTGGAAACAGAATAAGGTATTAACTATTGGTCAGTTGTATGATAAAAATAGAATATTATCCTATGAAAATCTGTGTAAACAATATAACCTACCGAGTAAACAGTTTTATAGATATCTACAGCTTAGACAAGTACTACAGATACAGTTTAGAAGAAAGGAATTAAAAATATCTAAATACCCTCTCATAGGTATTTTGAGATCACAGGGACCAAAGGGATTAGTATCCAAACTATACTCAAATCTGCTACAGAGTAAAATAGGTGGTGAACCGTTGAGAGTAAGGGATAATGGTAGGCAGCTATCCCATATATGAGTGACCAGGAATGGGATGAAATTTGTTCCTCCCACTTGAAAGTATCTCCGGCAATGAATAACAGGATAATCCAGTTAAAGATAATATATCAGACATACCTGGCTCTGAACAGGTTGTATAAAATGGGGAGGATGTCTGCACCAAACTGCACAAGATGTGGGGGGGGGTGGGGGGGGGGAGACTTCCTCCACGTAATGTTGTATTGTGGTAGACACTGGCAGCAGGTAGGCAGGAAATTAGAAAAAGTTATAAATAGACCTATTACGGCCACGGTTGAACTTTGTTTGCTGGGAGTACTAAAGGAGGAGAGAGGTAGTAGATATATTAGGATGTTTCTGCAAGAAGCATTATTTTTGGCAAGAAAATAAATAGTAGAGAAATTGATCCAGCCAAACCCACCGACACTAAATCAATGGGTGAGAGCAGTAAACCAGGTTTTACTTTATGAAAGAATAATGTATGAACAAAGGAGAATTGTGCAGAGATATGAAAACATATGGGCAAAGTGGAAAAGATTCTATTTAACAATGGATACAGGAATACCTGAAAATCTAGTATAAAGTGACTATAAGGTGGATGAGAGAGAATGGAATGATTGCTAGGAGAGAATGGAAATGTAATTGGAAGCATATGGGGAATTATATAGTAATGAAATAAAATGTAAAACTATGTAAATTAATATGTAAGAATTTTTTTTAATAAAGAGTATTAAAAAAGATGAAGTCAAACTTTTGTGCAGTGTCTCTTTTGTGGCTTCAACTCTCCCCCGTGACTTTGTGGGGGAACTTGGTTCTCTCACCACTTGAAACATCTCTTTGTGAACCAGTAAGGGATATTTCACTTTCTAATCTCACACACAAGGTTTTGTTTCTTGTTACCTTGACTTCTGTGAGGCAAGTGTGAGCTGGTGCTTGCCATAAATTCAATTTCTTAGAGTTCATAGGACACCTGTCCCCCATCCCTTTGTCTTTATGATCATGCTCTTGGTATTACTTTGCCATTTAACAGAGGTATGCTGGGAGTAGTAGAGGTTATCTTGGTGCTTTGCCCACTTTTCTTCTATTTTTTTTTTTGTCCTGTTTCAATCTTTCGGTAGGTGGCAGTGTATAACCTGGCAGTCTTTAAACTCCTGTGTCCATCTGTAGACTACAAGAAATGCATTTTATTTTTAAGTGCAAAAATCCAATTTTTGTGATAATATTACGTTGGCTTAACTGGGCAAAGTATATTCATAGCCCACTTCCTCTGCCACTAGAGGCTCCCATAGAGGGCTCAAATTTCATTGAATACCTGCTATATTTGGCAAAACTCAAGCCATGGTTTGCCCTACAAGCAACACCCAGTTTGACAAATGTCATTGTTAAAAATCATTGAACCAGGTGGAAAGTTATTTTCTGTACATTGACTGTATCCTATAATAGAAAAGAGGAGATTCTGCTTTTCTTGTTGGCACGGATGGGGGAATGGATTGATTTCTCCCACTTTCAGTCTGGATTCTTAGCCCTGTTAAAGCTCTGACAATAGTGTTTTCTACTTTGCAATGCAACTCCTGTACTACTTTCATGATGCAGTTTAGAGATACAATCCAGTTACAGCTGAAAAAGCTGATGATTGCATTTAGAGACCACAGGTCACTCCTTAGGGCTTCTGTTTCATGTATAGACATTGCTACTTTGCCCAAGGCCACATTGCTGCTAAAATATTCTTATTGCAACTAATTTGCTGTCCTGAAAGCCTTCTGAATATGCAGGTCAGCTATTACGGACTCTTGTCCTTGCTGTCTTATAACGGTAGTAGCTTTACATAAAATTGTGTGAGTGTGTGTGGGTTTCTGCACTGAAGCTCTGTGAGCAGGCTTTACAATCTGATATTTTTTTGGAAATTTAAAACCATAGTAAATGGATGTTTTGATTTTTATTATTATTCTCCTTTTGAACAGCACTGCACTCTTTTTTTATCATGTGTTGACCTGAGTGTGTTCATTGTTGGATCAAATTGTCCAGACATTGTCTGAATGGACTAGTTTGTTTCCAACATGCATGAGGGGATTACAGTTGGTTATATTTTGTTTAGTATTTGTCTCTTTTCAAAATGCTTTTTTTTTTCTTTGGTAATGGATCACTAAACGTTTTTTCTTTTATATTATAGGTAGTGGAGATGTTTGAGGTTGCTGGAAGCCCAACAGAATTACAGTATAACTACCACTTCCTGTCTGTCAGTCACAATGATGGGGAGGATAACCCACCCACAGCTCTACTGCTACAGCGATTCAAGACAAACATTGAAGAGCTGTCTTTTGATGGGACATGGCGGAAGCAAGCAAAAGCAGGCTGTAAACGCAAGGTGGGGTATTTTCTATACTGCTCGTAATGATTGAATAATAAAAAATAAGTACTATGTTTCACAAATGTTTTTTTTTTTTTTTTTTTAAAAAGTAGTATGTTTCACAAATGTTTTTATTGACTTAAAGGATGACGGTACCGTTTTTGGTACAAGTTGTTTTTGCTCCCACCTGGTCCAGTACTTAGCTCTGTCCAAGTTTCAGCAATCTTGATAGTGAGCTTCCAAGATAAAGTAGACTTAGTCGGGACATTTTTAGTTGAAAGGCTGTGTGTCTCTAGGCTGCTCACAGTGAGTATAGGAACTGGTGGACCAGGTGGGCTGAAATCAGGACAGCTTATAATAAATGTAAAGTGGTCCTTTAGGGTGTGCTTCACTTTCACTGAAATGTAGGTTACTGTTTTAGATACTTTAATTTGGATAATCTCTTAAAACTCACTTCAATGTTCATAAGCCTTTTCCTATAGACAGGACCATGAGCTTTCTGCCAAACCTTGTTTGGCATGTACCAATTATATTTGTTCCACTACCATTCTACATGGGAGCTCTAAAATGGATGCAGGTAGTCTGCAATGAGGAAAAATCTGCCAATTATCACAATCTCCTGTAGCAGCCATGATTATTTTATGTGATATGGGTTGATCTTGAACTTTCAGAAATCAATGTTGGAACAGACTCCTCATGTAGTGTGTCTGGGTCTAATCCTGGACAGAGTTCAGGACAGAGTTTTCCTTCCATAAGAGAAACTGCAGAATTTCCAGTCTCAGATTCAAGTTCTCCAGTCCAGGAGTTGTGTGACTCGTCACTTTTGCATGAAAGTAGGCTTGATTTTAGCCTCTGAGGTAGGTTAATCTGCCCAGTTCCACTCCAGACTAGTCCTGATCTAATCTTTCTATCTCTGAAACCTCTTCGTTTGCTTCAGAGGTTCAAGATGGAGTGTATTTTGGTGATCCCTCATAGCTCTGGACTGACTTAAGTGGATGTGCTTTGCCATCCTTTAAAACTCCTGGCAGGAGCTCTGTGGTCACTTCAGGACCATCAGGACCATCAGGATCTTCTGTCCCAAGGTCTGATTTGCCATCCTGCTTCGTGGTTGCTGACTCTTAACAGCATGAGAGTTGAAGCCCAGGTTTTGAAGGACAGGAGCATCTCTTAAGTTTGATTTCTGCAATGCTAAGTGCTAGGAAGTCTAATTTCTTCAAGGTTTGTCAGTGGATGTAGAAGGCATACGTTCACATGGTGCAAGTCTCCCAGGAGTTTGTCCATGGGGTTAATACTTTCCTTCAGCTGTGTGTGAACCAGCGTTTGGCTCCCAGCACTATCATAGGTAGAGTCTCTGCCCTTCCCGTTTTGTTTCAGAGACTGTTGACCTCTCTCTGTTGTTTTCTTATACAGATTAATATCTTTGTACAGTGGGTCTCCCGTGTAGTGTCTCCTGTCTATTAAGCCACAGGGTTTTTTTTTCTTGTTGCCATAACCTCTGCAAGGTGAGTTTCTGAACTGCCAGTCATGTTGAGGACCAGGACTACCTTCTTGGCCTAGGTAAGTAATAGCGAGCCTTGGCACCCCAGATGTTTTGGAACTGCATTTCCCATGATGCTCAACTACACTGCAGAGTGCATGAGCATGATGGGAAATGCAATTCCACAACATCTGGGATGCCAAGGTTCACCATCACTGGCCTAGGTAGTCTGCCTTTTACTTTAACTGGTATGTTTGTCTTTCATCCATCTCCTCCGCTCCAGTTCATCAAAAGGAAATTTCCCTTCATTGTTTGAATGTAATTTGGGCTGTGTGAGTCAGCCTCCCAGCCACGGCTTCTTTCAGAAAGACTGATTCCATTTTTGCCACCCTGAATAGACTGTGAATAGGTGCATTGGCTTCCAGCTCTAGGTGACTCTAACAGACCATCATCCTATCTTATTGTCTTAAGAATCGGGGTCCACCCTTTCATCTCAAGGTGCACTCTACTAGGTCTGTCTTTTTCGACAGGTCTGTAAGTGCACCTTGGGCTTTTCGACATTAGGCAGCTGTTTGTCAAATTTGGCAAGGCTGTACCCTGTTCACAAATTCTCTTAAGTTTTACCAGGTGGACTTTTCAACCTCATCTGTTGCCTGATGTAAGGTGCTTCAGATCCTTCAAGCTGCAGGCAGTCTTTAATTCAATTTTTTTTCATTGAGTGACACAGGTTTAACCCCCGTGTTTATAATCATGCTCTTGGTGTGCTGCTTGCTACAAAACTGAGGCATGCTGGTTGTCAGAAGGGGTTTTTCTGGGCTGGCCTTCAGTTCTCCCCACCCCAATGTCAAACCTCTTATAGCTGTATAATCCAAAGGTTTAAGGATTCCTGTGTCCTTCAATGAACCCCAAGAAAACGATTTTTTAAGTACAAAATTCCTATTAAGTTGCATATAAAGTACAAAGGAATCTAAAAAATGTACATATTTATATGTTCTACTTTTATGCACAGTTAGATTCTAGTTGTGATTCTTTAATTGAGGAACACAAAAATTTAGAGACCATTGGGTTATATACTGCTGCGTTTAGGAGTATTTTGACGTTGCAAACAAGAAGCGGTAAAACAACAGCCCAGTATAACCCCTCCTTTTCACAGCATGCCTTCATTTTTGCTAGTGGCCATGGTGGATGGACGCCTTTTGTCTGCTGAGAAATGGCTAACCATTTGCAATTTTTTTTTTTTTTTTTTTGTTCTAAGTTTCTGATCTGATTCAAAGCTCTTCTACAAGTTGCTGAGCAGGTCTCTATATGACTATAGAACTATTCCGATTGCCAGCTCCTCGGCACTAGCTTTGAATGCCCTACTTGGATTCTGCTGGAATATGACCTTTGAGCAATTAACTGTGCAGTTTTGGTTTTTTTTGTGTTTTGTTTTTTTTTCCAGACCTGAATGTACTACATTATTTAGCCACAGAGTGTTTTCCAGATACAGAGCTGTGACCTTGCCTCTGAAGACGCAGTTTGTGTTTGGAAGGTGTAAGCTGAGCATTAGGAGCTACCTCATTACTAGGGCTGTTGTGTGCAGTTTAAAATCTCCACTTTCTGGCTGTGTTCTGTAGAAGGGGTCAAAACTGAGGGACTGAGCACTGGCATCGTCAGCTGCATGAAGTGTCCAGGACGAATGCTCCACAACTTATTTTCTGACGTTCAGCATAGAGGAAGCACCTGCAAGTGACATGGATTTAGACCCCATACACACTATTAGATTTTCTGCAGATTTTTGTCTTCAGATTTACCAAAACCATATAATATCAGGTAAAACCTTAAGAGTTTCAATTTGTATGGAATCAGGCAGGCGCTTGCACTAAATGGTTTTGGTAAATCTGAAGACAAAAATCTGCAGAAAATCTAATAGTGTGTATGGGGCTTCAATTTGTCTGTTGCCCAGCTACAGTGACCTGGTAGCCTTTGGTCAGCTGAACCCTTTACTTTTGCTAGCAGCCAGTTTGTGAGTATTCAAGGCCTGGCCTTGTACCCCAAGCTAGGTTTCCCCTGCCTTGCCTTCCAGACAGTCCTTGGGTGCCTTCAACTCACAGTCTTACAGTTTCCTTGCCGCATGCAGTTCACCCCTGAGGCTGATTCTGACATTCTGGAATTTTGCCCTTTGCTTGAGCCATTGCCATCCTTAGAGTTTCCCTTAGCTTAGATTGTGGCCCTCTCTTTGTCTGCATCCCATGAAGATTTCACTGCAGTCATGCAGGATATTATGGGTCTAATTGCACAATTGATTGTTGACACTGACCGCAGACGCCATAAGCGTGTTTTCATGTCTTCTTTAGTGCCTCATCCAATCTGCCTGTAGCCTCTGAGCTTTCAGCTACTGAAGCTGTTTGATGCCAACATGTAAAAAGTGGCTGCTTTGCATCCCCTTTGAGGAACAGAGTCTCTTTGGAACTGCTAATCAAGGATATCACCAGGGGCAAGATTACCCATCTGTCTCAACAGAATAAGCCTAAGGCTCCATTCGGGAATGCTCATCCCTTTTCAGAGGCCAAGAAGGGTTCCTTTTGGTTGCAACAAAAGATACCCTGACTGGAGGATCATCTGATAAACATTCAGGCAGAAAGTGATCTACACTGATCATCAATGAGCAATCTGAAGTCTTGCCAAGTCTGCACTGGTCTTCTGTTCATATGTTCTATAAGTTTTTTACCAGGTGGAAGTTCAGGCCTCTTCTGATGCCAGCTTTGGGCGTAATGTCTTTCAGGTGGCTCACTGAGCTGCAGGTAGTCCCCAGTTCTGTTGTTTCTTGTGGGCCTATTAGTATTTTCTTGCTGTTGCCCACCCACAGTTGGAAAGCTTTTGAACTTTCAAACAGTCTTTGAACTTTCAAACAGTCTCTGAACTTCCTTGTCCCTCTGTGAACTCCAAGAAATGGATTTTGTGGTAAGTACAATATTCCCATTTTAGTTTGTACATATGTTGATTTTGTTGTACATATTTTGGTTTGGTTACAGCTGAACTTTTTTTTTTTTTTAAAATACCCTTAAGAGATAATTTATTACTTATTTTATGATTTACAGAACTTTTTTTTTTCTGCAGCTTTCTGGTGATCAGGGTTCTCCAGAATCAAAGAAGCCAAAGCGGACAGGGGAAATGTGTGCCTTTAATAAAGTGCTTGCTCACTTTGTGGCCATGTGTGATGCCAACATGCCATTTATCGGACTTCGAATGGAGGTGTGTCTGTGTGCTGGTTTTTAAAAGAACTTAAATGTACCTAAATGTATGCAATGTGTTTCAAAATGTACAGTTTTTTTTTGTTTTTTTTTTTATTTCTGATTTCATTGTGCAATCAGGTTGTTTTGAAATGAATCAGGCTTACATCCAGATAGCTTGCAGATACAAGCTACATGTATATACATACATGTATACAGAGTCTGTATCACTTTATCTGTCTTAATACTTTATTGTGATCAGGAACACAAGTTTGAAAAATATTTTTGCTATGTGTATGAGTATTCTGTATTTTATCCAGCCAGCATATCCAGCTTTATTTCATCAGATGCACAAAGATGAACATCAGTTTTGAGAGTTAGAGTTTGAAGATTAACATGAAAGGAAGGAGGTTTTAGGAATGAATTATCCAGTTATATTTCCTCTGTTGCTAGCCAGGTGATCTTTGTTTCAAGTTGGAACATTTTTTTTTTTTTTGTCTCTGCAGTTTTCCAACCTGAACATTCCTCATCAAGGTGTACAAATAGAAGGGGATGGCTTTAGTCATGCTATCCGAGTACTAAGGTAAACAAATTTATTTTTATTTTATGGATATTTGTGAATTGCATCACAGAAGTTAGAGTTGGGCGATAGCCTGTCCTTGAAAGAATTATCTGTGCACTGGCACTTGCTTGATGGTGACAGCAATGCACAAAATCTCCCAGTGTGAGTGCATCTGACCTGGCAGCCTTGAGAGGGGATTGTGGTGTCACACTGGGGGACCTGCACACACTTTTTGGATCTTTTTAAGCATACCCTTTGTTGCCCAGTCTTTGCAATTTACAAGAGAGGGTCCGCCAGTCTGGAGCATTTTCTTGAATGTGCGGACATTTTCTATCTATTAAACTAGTGTCATGTGCCACTTATTAGGGGCTCCCATTTACTACTCAAACCCTAGTGTGTCTTTTTCCTATCTGAAGCGACTTGGATCATTTCATTATTGTACATCATGGGACACAGAGCCTTAAGTAATTACTTAATGGGTTATAGGCCACCTTCAGGTGTTGACACTGGTAAACCCAATCAAAGGAAGTTTACTCCCTATATAACCCCTCCTCCTTCCAGGAGCACATCAGTTTTTTCACCAGTGTGTAAGGTGTGGGTCACGAGTGAAGAAGTGCTCTGAGGAGCTCCAGGAGGGATCCATGCAGGAATGAAATAGCCTCCATAGAAAGAACCCAGATCCATCCAAAGTGCCACTGAGGCTTGAAATGGATGGTACCTGGGACCTTGTATCCGTAGCACGAGGCTTTGCCTATAACACCTCTTTGAAGGGCTGGACCCCAGGAACCCAGGGCTTAGGTCTTGCTACATTACCTAAAGCTTCCTAATGGGGTGCATTGTACAGAGCCCAAGGGAGTGGAACCCCTTTTTAGGGACCCGGTCCTTGAAGATTTGCTAAACGCAGCCCGCTGTGATGGGTGAAGGTCGGATTTTCTGTTAATTCAGCAAAATCCTGCGGCGAGGATAAGGTAAGGGAAGAAACTTGGGTATTAAAAACATCTATGTATTTGTTCCATTAAAGGAAAAAATGTTGTCATGCCTTAAAATCTGCACTAGATGGGGTCTATGCACATACCTTACTCTGTTGTCTTCACTGTTAGCTCAGTCCGTGTCTGGTTGCACAGCGTGTGGAGGGAGACATGCAAGGTTAAAAAAAAATCTGCAAAAAATGTCTTTTTCTCTCTCTCACTGATGGGACCAGAGGGCTAGGGGGACAGCAGCGCTGCACCCCCCTTACATTACCCATCCCCCCCCCGCTGTGGGGGATGTGGAGGTCCCACTATCTACCCTCTAAAAGTTTGTTTTTACTGTGGCTGTATTTTTTAAATCTGTGCTTCTACTGCATTACTCTCTGCCGTGTTGGGTCTGGGACCCGAAAAAGGCAGCGCTCAGGCGTGGGAAACATTTTAAATAAAAAAGGGGTGGTATTTTTTCGGATGGGGGCGTGGCGTAAACGCAGGTGCCGTGAACGTTCACGAGGACGCATGCCAGGCTAAAAGCAAATAGATAGTACAGCTGTGACAGTTTCTCCTCTGCTGATGAGGAGGAAACAAGCTGCCTGCAACACAGGGACACACGAGCTGTGGGACACGTATGGGTTGCAAAATGGGCATTCCTGATTCAGGAAGGACACTTTTTCCAGCACTAGGCTGAACTTTATAGCGGCTTTAAAAGTCATGACTATTTTTAGCGATTTAGTGCAATTTGTATAGTGCCTCTGTTTTTGTACTTAGGACTATGCCTACCAAGAAAGACGCCACAAAAACCAAAAAAGTAAAAGTTTCACCCCCAGGCATTAGGATCTTGAGCTGCATTTCCATGCTGTTATCCTCGCCTGAATTGCCAATTATGGAAAGCCAGGGTGAGCCTTTGGAACAAATTGATGATGCAGCTGCCTCTCACATCTCAGCACCTGTATACCTGACTGAAGATGCTCTTTCCTCCTCCCTCCAGGGTCTGAAAGAAAGATTAGCGACTTTAATCGCATCCTCCATTCAAATGGATTGGAAGCGTACTAGGTCCCCTTCCCCCACTTCAGAAACTTGGCAAGGGGAACAGTGGGCACATGATGAGGTGTTACCCTCAATCGATCAGGAGAAAAAGCAAACCAATGATTCCTTTGCAGAGCAAACAACAGTAGATGAACCTTTTTCAGCCTCTCAATCTGAGAAATTGCTGATACAATCTTACAGAAATGGTTCGTTCCACTTTCATGCTGCCTCTAACAGAGTCTCATGAAAACGCGGCTTCTTCCTTGGGTTCTTTAAAAACCTTCTCATCCTTTGCATGCGTTTCCTGCACATGCATTACTAGAACAGCTTATTTTTGCTGAATGGGATCACCCGGATAAGATTTTCTCCCTCCTAAAGAGATTTTCTCTCTATCCTCTGAAGGAGAAATTCTCCAAGAAATGAAAAGTACCAGCAATTGACGCTGCGATTTCCAAATGTGTATAATAACCTAACTTGTCCTGTAGAAAAGGCACAGATGCTTAAGGATCCAACAGATAAGTTGGAATCCCTGCTAAAATCTGCCTTTTCCATAGCGGGTGCCGTCACTCAGCCCGCAGTCACCGCAATAGGCATCTGTCAATCCCTAAAGGACCAATTTAAACAGGCCCTTAGAGAGCTTCCTGCACAACAAGCTCAGGATTTGGCTGAACTACCTAAGGCATTATGTTTTGCCATAGATGCCATTAAAGATTCTATTCACCAGGCATCCCACCTTACGCTTATGCTTGTGCATATGCGTAGAATCCTGTGGTTACAAAATTGGTCAGCTGAAGCACCATGTACAAACCTCCTAACTGGGTTCCCCTTTCATGGGGAGCGACTATTTGGAGAAGACTTGGATAAATATATCAAGACAATTTCTAGTGGGAAAAGTACTCTTTTACCAGTCAAAAGAAAATATAAATGCTCTTCATTTAAACGGGCTCTTCACCCTGCACCAGGGGTTTCCGCCTCTAGGCAGTGGCGACGGCCTCCTCTGTCAAACTCTAGAGGAAGATCTCAGAGTCAGACCCAGGCTCAAAAGAAGCCTTGGGGTAGGAAATCTGCAAAACAGAATCCTAAAGCCTCATCATGAAGAGGCAACCCCCCTCACCAACGTGGAGGGGGAGACTTCTGTAATTTTGAGAAATCCGGGAAAAGGGAAATTCAGGACAGATGGGTCATCTCTACGGTAACGCTGGGGTACAAGCTGGAATTCGGGCCTTCCACCGTCTCGTTTCCTGAGGTCAAGCGTTCCCAAAGATCCAGAGAAAGGACAATCTTTGTTTCAGGCACTAGACCGATTAATATCTCAAGGGGTGATCAGACAGATCCCCACAAAAAAGCAAGGTTTGGGGTTTTATTCAAATCTTTTTATGGTACCAAAACCAAATGGAGACATCTGACCCATTCTAGATCTAAGAAAGCTAAATCAGTTCCTGAAGATCCGCTCCTTTCACATGGAGGCAATCAGGTCAGTTTCTATCCTTCTAGGAGGAGAACTTCTGGCGTCAATCGACATCAGGGATGCATATATGCAGACTTTCTGCAGTTTGAGTTAGAACAGCAGCATTTCCAGTTTATAGCCCTACCCTTCGGGCTAACCACAGCACCCCGGGTGTTCACCAAAGTGCTGGCCCCACCTCTAGCCAGGTTAAGGGCACAGGGCATAACAGTCGTAGCGTACCTAGACGATCTATTGCTTATAGATCGATCAGTGGCTCATTTGGAGCAAAGCGTATGCACTACAACCAACTATCTGAAAAAGTTGGGTTGGATTCTCAACCTAGAGAAATCTTCCTTAATACCGCTAAAAAATCCGGAGTACTTTGGTCTGATCGTAGACGCAGCCCAAGAAGGGGTGTATACAGGCATTTCCAGTACAGGAAATACATTGTACTCAGCATCCGCTGATCTTTATGGGGCATTGTTTTGCTAGAAAAGTAATACATATTACTAGAGTGCCTCTGCCTTTGTGCTTAGCACTATGGCTTCATTCAAAGCAGTTCCCTATGCCTAGTTCCATTCAAGACTGTTGTAAAACAGTATCCTGTCTGCTTAGAACAAAACAATTCAAGCTTTAGACTTGCCAACGCAGCTGTCCCCAAGAGTATCCCAAAGCCTTACTTGTTTGTTACTAACCCAGAATCTTCTGAAAAGAAAATCCTTCAGACCTGTCATCTGAAAAGTGGTAACGACGGATGCCAGCCTTTGAGGCTGGGGAGCAGTACTAGCAGTGATAACTGTCCAAGGACAGTAGTCAAGAACCGAAAGAACCTTGCCTATCAATATCCTAGAGATTCGAGCACTATGTCCGGTTCTAAAAAGCCTGGACTTGAGGTTACAGAATTGTCTTGTCAGGATTCAATCCGACAATGCCACAGCTGTGGCCTGTATCAATCCCCAAGGGGGCACCAAAAGTCTCTCAGCAGAGAGAGGTGAACCATATTCTAACGTGGGCAGAAAGGAATGTTCCATGCCTTTCGGCAGTCTTCATTCCGGGAGTAGAGAATTGACAGGCGGACTACTTAAGTCGCCAGAAGTTATTCCCAGGGGAATGGTCTCTTCACCCCGATATATTTCGGGCTGTTTGCCAAAGATGGGGGACTCTGGACGTAGACCTTCTAGCATCCAGGTTCAACACGAAGTTAGTCAACTTTGTGACCAGAACAAAGGATCCATTTGCATGTGGAACGGATGCGTTGGTGACCCCATCGGATCAGTTTTCACTAATCTATGCATTCCTCCCGATTCAGTTGCTGTCTCGACTTCTTTGCAGGATCAAGTTGGAAAGAAAGCCGATCATTCTGGTGGCACCAGCATGGCCCAGAAGGTCATGGTACGCAGAAATCATAAAGATGGCAGTGGAGGGCCCATGGTCCCTCCCACTATGGCCAGATCTGCTCTCTCAGGGACCAATATTCCATCCTTCCTTACAGTCTCTAAATTTAATGGCTTGGCTATTGAAACATGGCTCTCCGGGTCAGTTATCGCTACCTTGATTAATGCTAGGAAGCCAGCTTCCAGAACTATAGAGTCTGGAGGGCTTATGTTTCCTGGTGTGAATCCAAGGGTTGGCACCCTCGAAGATATATCATAGGCAGAATTCTTGCCTTTCTACAGTTAGGGGTACAAATGAAATTGGCCTAAAGTACTATTAAAGGCCAAGTCTCAGCTTTATCGGTCTTATTTCAAAGACCACTTGCTACTCAATCTTTAATACAGGGCTTTATACAAGGGGTGACGCGGCTTAAATCCACCTGTCAATCCTCCCTTGAACCATTGGGACTTGAACTTAGTTTTGTCTGTGTTTAAAAAAACAGCCAATTGAACCGATGCAACATACTCCCCTAGTCCTTCTGACAAGGAAGTTGGTATTTTTGGTTGCTATATCCTCAGCAAGGAGGATTTCAGAATTGGCTGCTCTTTCTTGTAAAGAGCCATATTTGATTTTTCATGAGGACAGAGTGGTGTTACGCCCTTGTCCAGGTTTTTTTTGCCAAAAGTAATTTCGGGTTTTCACCTGAACCAAGATATTGTCCTGCCATCGTTTTTCCAAAACCATGTTCCAGGGAAGAAAAGTCACTACATTGTCTTGATGTGGTGAGAGCAGTGAAAATCTATTTAAAGAAAACTGCTCAGATTCATAAGACTGATGTCTTATTTATTCTACTAGAGGGTCCTAAGAAAGGACAGGCAGCGTCGAAATCCACTGTCGCTAAGTGGATTCGGCAAGTGATAATTCAAACTTATGATTTAAGGGGTAAGATTCCCCCGTTTAAAGTTAAGGCGCACTTTACCAGGTCGGTTAGTGCTTCTTGGGTAGTGCGTCATCAGGCCTCCATGGCTCAGATCTGTAAGGCCGCAACTTGGTCTTCAGTGCATACATTCACAAAATTTTATCAGGTGGATGTAAGGAGGTATGAGGATATCGCTTTTGGGCGCGGTGTGCTGCAAGCAGCAGTATAGATCAGTGTTTCTCAACTCCAGTCCTCAAGGCGCCCCAACAGGTCATGTTTTCAGGACTTCCCTCAGATAAAACAGCTGTGGTAATTACTAAGGCATTAAAACTGATCAAATCACCTGTGCAAAATAATGGAAAGCCTCAAAACATGACCTGTTGGGGCGCCTTGAGGACTGGAGTTGAGAAACACTGGTATAGATCCTCAAGTCTGGGTGTACCCTGTGGGTTGTTTCTCCCACCCCTCAAGTGGCATTGCTATGGGACGTCCCATTAAGTAATTACTTAAGGCTCTGTGTCCCATGATGTACGATAAAGAAAATAGGATTTTTATTACAGCTTACTTGTAAAATCATTTTCTTGGAGTACATCATGGGACACAGAGGTCCCTCCCCTCTTTTTTGGGATTTAAGTATATTGCTTTGCTACAAAAACTGATGTGCTCCTGGAAGGAGGAGGGGTTATATAGGGAGTAAACTTCCTTTGATTGGGTTTACAAGTGTCAACACCTGAAGGTGGTCTATAACCCATTAAGTAATTAATAAGGCTCTGTGTCCCATGATGTACTCCAAGAAAAGGATTTTACAGGAGGTAAGCTGTAATAAAAATCCTATTTTTTCTATCTGGACATAGCGCTATAAGAATTAGAACTTGGTTATATTTTTGGTCTCCTGAGGAAGCCAATAAACGAGACTTGCATTAATTTTGCTGCAGTTTGGCCTAACATCCTTACTTCACTTTTAGAATTGTGTAACGTATACATGTATGAGTATTTAGAAGTTGTTGCCTAGCAGGTTGGGCGCTATTTCAAGGAGCCCCATATACTTTATCTGACACTGTATTGTATGTGTTACTAATGTTTTTATGATGTACGAATTCTTAAGGAATCATGAAAAAAAAAATTGTTTGCTATTTTAACCAGTCAAGTGTTTCATTTTTCTGGAGTTGTGTGTCACCTTAGGGTCCTTTTCTTCATTTTTTTTTTTTTGTTCTTTTACATAGATTTATGGATGTGGTGCCATTTCAGTGATTTGTACTCTGTATTACTCCTGGAGACTTTTGATTTTGTGCCCTAATTGTAGCAGGTGATGTTCAAAATAGGAAGCATCACTTAACTTTTTTTTCCCCCTGTTATGTCCACTCTTGGCTTTACATAGACTGATGCAAATTGTTGACATTAATATTGGGCTGTTTTATGCTGAAATGTTATAGCTACTAATAAGAGTAACAGTTTATCTAGGTCTTCAAGTTACAAATATTTGACCGATCTGATAATGATGTGGAAACGATTTTCTGTGCGATACAGTAGGAAAGCATCTGACATTTTTTTCTTGTCTAAAGGGTTCCTCCATGTAAAGGGATAAGTGAGGAAACACAGAAGGCATTAGAACAGTCTCTACTCGATTGCACTTTTCGACTGCAAGGCAGGAATAACCGAACATGGGTTGCAGAGCTGGTGTTTGCAAACTGCCCACTTAACAGTACAGCCTCCAGGGAACAGGGTATGGCACAGTCTTTCATGACACATTGCTTACTCCACATTTAGTAACAGTATCTGAAAAATCTATGTTTATTCTTGCTAGGTCCAACACGACACGTGTACCTGACTTATGAAAACCCCCTGTCAGAACCTGTAGGAGGAAGGAAAGTAGTAGAAATGTTCCTAAATGACTGGAATAGTATTGCTCAGTTATATGAATGTGTGCTGGAATTTTCCAAGTGTTTACAAGGTAACATTTCTTTGATTATTCTGAAAGTAAAGTATTTACTTGTGAATATATTCTAACTTTTTTTTCTTGTCCTTCCAAAGACATACCTCATCATTTAAATCAGTTTTCTGAGGTTCGATTGTATAATTATCGCAAACTGATTCTGTGCTATGGACAAACAAAGGGAAGCTCGGTAGGTGAATTGGGCCTTTTTATTATTTTAAGGTGTTATAGAATTTTTTAGTTAACTTTAAGTGGTCTCATTTTAAAAAGATTCCACTTCTGCTCCTCACTCATTATAGCAACACACATGGTTCCCCTCCACCCACAGCTTGTGGGTTTATGGGGAGTCTGCTAGATGCACTTTCAGGACTCATTTATGCCTTCTGGTAAGGTTTTCTTAGGACCATTGTGTGTCAAAATTTGGAATACTGTCTGCTAAACCATGTAACGAAAAAAGGGGTGTGTACAGAGTAAATAGTAGGAATGACTTTTAGGCCCTATGCACACAGGCATCATAATTTGCTGATGTTTACTCAGGAACTTGTGTGTGAAGACCTGAGTAATGTTGACTATAGGGTGTAAAGGTGCATAAGTGTATAGACGAGTAACATTCTTCTTCATTTCTAGCGTGGTAATATACTCATTTATACCAACGTAAACATGCTTATAGACAAGTAAACATGCATATGGAATAAATTACTGCATTCAAATGTAAAATTTTCTATTTTTGTTATGTGGCTCGGTACTCATACCTGTATTACTGATCTTTGTAAGACAACAATGCATCTCATTTCAAATCTGTGAAAAATGTGGCCTTTTTTTACTCCCATGTGCAATAAGCCTTATGGTGGTGACCAAGAGTTGAGCTTTCATGAAAAAAATATTTTCTTCTTAAATGTCATATTAAGGTTTCTTGCACACTGTACTGATATAGGAGAATCAGACATCCCTGCAAGAAAAAATGCAATGATGGGCTGTATATCATTTGCAAAGTATTTGCGAGTATGCACACACAAGCAGGAAGCGTGGCATTTTCCTGCATTTGTGAGTATCCACGCATTGAAAGCAATGAGCTGCATTTTAAATCAGCAAAAATGCTGTACTGAGCGTTTTCAAGCTACTTCGTGCAAGAGGCCCACCTTGTTTTTTTTTTCTGTGCCTATATCGCCTCGCACAATAATGGCTTTTAAGCATATCCGAGAAACGTTTTTGGGATTTTAAAGGTGCACAAATACAAGAAGAATGTAAAAAAATATATAAATTTATTTAGAAAACATTAAAAACAGTATATAGACATGAATAAATGATCATACAATACATAAACAGGTGCAAACTGATTGAATCTCTCTCACTATGTTTTAATGTTTTCTAAATAAATATATATATATATATATATATATATATATATATATATATATACCTTTGCCAGTATAAGGGATGTGGTGCTAGATGATTCTCAGATGCTCAGCAAAAATTTCTCTCCTTTGACAATAATGGCTTTTAAGTTTGGCAGACTGCCCAGAGTTAGTAGTAGAAGTAGTAAACTTTTTTTTTTTCTATCTCTCTACCTGAAATGATAATGTGATCAGGGGAGCAGTCCTGTGGTTGGCATACATAGTTGTGTATATTGAAACTTTGAAATCGAGACTGCCTTTCTCTCTTTTTCTTTTCTTTTCCATGCTCCTTTTTTTTGTAACATTAAATTTAAATGCTTAATCTACAGTAGGGAATCTAATAACATTTTGAAAATTGATGGTGTACTTGTCTTGTTTTTTTTTTTTTTTTTTTATTTGTTTTTTTTTGTTAGTGTTCAAGTGTTTGTTTTTTACATTGCAGATAAGTATTCAGTGGAATTCTATTAACCAGAAATTTCACATATCCCTTGGGACCACCGGACCTAACTCTGGTTGTAGTAATTGTCACAATATCATTCTTCACCAGCTACAAGAAATGTTCAACAAAGTCCCAAATGTGGTACAGTTGTTACAGGTAGGTTATTTAAATGGATTGTTTTATTGACACTGAGGGATAGACTTTTAAGGTGGATCACCTCAGCAAGATTTGTATACAGTATGTTGGTATTGCAGTTTATTTTTGAAAGTCTGCTGATCTCTTGCGATAAAAATATATCCCTCTATAGTGTGTGCTTGTCTCAATCCAGAACGCAAAGTGTAATTTCTGTCCACTGCTTCATTCCTCTGCTATCGGCATAAACCACTTCTGACTAGTTTTCCTGACACCAAGAGAAAAATGGTGCCAGGGGAAGGCACAGTCTGACAGCCTTATCTTTGTTGCTGTGTGAAGGAAGGTCTGTCCTCTCCCTCCAATTAGCTCTCAGAGCTTTCCTCACTGATGTAAGTTCAGCTCTCCACCCCCTACAACCACTTTTAAGCGGAGGTCCACCCTAAAATAAAAAATTACATTAACATTCTCAAAAAAATATATAAAAAAAAATTTGAGAAAAAAACATTTTTTTTACTTACCAGAAACCCCTGTTGCTAGGCAGTCTTCCTAATCTGCCTCTTCCTATTCCACGGTGCTTCCTCCTCTTCGGCGAGCTGCCCCCTTGTCTTCTGGGACATGTTTGTGTCCCAGAAAACAACAGGGCCATTCATAAAGCGACGCGCGTGCGCAGTAGGAAATGGGCAGTGAAGCCGCAAGACTCCACTGCCTGTTTCCCTTTGTTAAGATGGCGGCGCCGACAAGCAATCCGATGGACGGATCGGCCTCGGGGGGCCGAGTTTGCGGGCTCCCTAGACAGGTAAGTGTCCTTATTAAAAGTCAGCAGCTACAGTGTTTGTAGCTGCTGACCTTAAAAAAAAAAAAAAAATTGCGGCTGGAACACCGTTTTAAAGCAGTCATAATTTTGAACGTGTGCCATTAATATTTACACTTTCAAAATGGTTAACTGTTTGAGGATTTTTGAAATATTGTTTTCTTGTTCCATTGTGGTTTTTGTTTTTCTTTGCATACATAAACTGATTCTCTGCACTCTCTTTATTCCAACAGGTTTTATTTGATACTCAAGCACCTTTAAACGCTATCAACAAACTTCCAACAGTACCGATGCTGGGCCTGACACAGCGGATAAACACCGCCTATCAGTGCTTTTCTATACTTCCCCAATCTCCTACCCATATACGACTGGCCTTCAGAAATATGTATTGTATAGACATTTATTGTAGAAGTAGGGGTGTGGTGGCAATACGAGATGGAGCTTACAGCCTCTTTGATAACAGCAAAATAGTTGAAGGATTTTATCCAGCTCCAGGGCTAAAGGTAAATTTTTTTACATTTGCTTTCTTTTTATGTTTTCAATTTCTCCACTTTTCATTCCTCTCTTCTTCTTACGCCACCTTTGTTCAAGAGTGTTTTCTTTTATTTTTAGACATTCCTGAATATGTTTGTGGATAGCAATCAGGATGCACGGAGGCGATCGGTTAATGAAGATGACAATCCACCATCACCTGTTGGAGGAGATATGATGGACTCATTGCTATCCCAATTTCAGCCACAGCAGGTGATCGACATACATGCCAAAGTTTACATACATAATTGATATATACAATGTTAACCAGACTGTTAACTGTCTTACATAATTTTTGTTATCTGCTTAGTATGTTATTAATATGCTATTAAAGGCTGATAAAATGTTACATATTTAGAATATTAATGTTTCCTGTGACTAATTAGCTAAATATGTAATGGTTTTATTTTATGTTCCCAGTTTTCAAAACAGTCGGGAGCTTCTGGTGCCTATCCACTTACTTCTCCACCTTCTTCATACCATAATACTGTTACACCGTCACCAGTAATGATGCACACACAGTCACCAGGTGAGAATATTTGTAATGTATATGTCATTCACTTCTCTTACTTTTGCTATGGAAGCCATTGCGTCATTGTATCATTAGGCAGTGACTGGGTTTACTACATCCTCCCAGTGACAGGAGTGCTTCTTGGTAAAGTAACTGAATCAAATTTGGTTTTCTGCTTACAAAATCAAATTTAAAAAAAACAAAAAACTGTCTAACCTGCTGTTTAATAATGGCTGATCAACTCTAAACAGCACAGCCAAGCAGCCCTGCAGTTTTCCTCACTTTCAGTTCAGTTTTTTTTCTTTTTTTTTTTTTTTAAACACAGAATGGCCTAGGAAACCCATAGCTTTTTATATTGTTTTTAATGCAAACATAAAAAAAAATTGTATATCTCACCACCTGAACACCCATAATTTCTCACTTGAAGACATATTTGCAAACTGCTAGTTTGGTTTAACAATTGTATATGGTAGTTCTATATATTTTTCTCTTATGTGAATGTCAGCACAAAATAATACAATGATCATTATATGCCCTTATCTGTGTGTGTATATATGTATATATGTATGTATATATATATATATATATATATATATGTGTGTGTGTGTGTGTGTATATACAGTGGGGACGGAAAGTATTCAGACCCCCTTACATTTTTCACTGTTATAGTGCAGCCATTTTCTAAAATCATTTAAGTTCATTTTTTTCCTCATGAATGTACACACAGCACCCCATATTGACAGAAAAACAGAATTGTTGACATTTTTGCAGATTTATTAAAAAAGAAAAACTGAAATATCACATGGTCCTAAGTATTCAGACCCTTTGCTCAGTATTTAGTAGAAGCACCCTTTTGATCTAATACAGCCATGAGTCTTTTTGGGAAAGATGCAGCAAGTTTTTCACACCTGGATTTGGGGATCCTCTGCCATTCCTCCTTGCAGATCCTCTCCAGTTCTGTCAGGTTGGATGGTAAACGTTGGTGGACAGCCATTTTTAGGTCTCTCCAGAGATGCTCAATTGGGTTTAAGTTAGGGCTCTGGCTGGGCCATTCAAGAACAGTCACGGAGTTGTTGTGATGCCACTCCTTCGTTATTTTAGCTGTGTGCTTAGGGTCATTGTCTTGTTGGAAGGTAAACCTTCGGCCCAGTCTGAGGTCCTGAGCACTCTGGAGAATGTTTTCGTCCAGGATATCCCTGTACTTGGCTGCATTCATCTTTCCCCCAATTGCAACCAGTTGTCCTGTCCCTGCAGCTGAAAAACACCCCCACAGCATGATGCTGCCACCACCATGCTTCACTGTTGGGACTGTATTGGACAGGTGATGAGCAGTGCCTGGTTTTCTCTTATTTCTCACCATCTTGGTGTTTTTTTTTAGCAAACTCCATGCGGGCTTTCATGTGTCTTGCACTGAGGTGAGGCTTCCGTCGGGCCACTCTGCCATGCCACTCTGCCATAAAGCCCTGACTGGTGGAGGGCTGCAGTGATGGTTGACTTTCTACAACTTTCTCCCATCCCCCGACTGCATCTCTGGAGCTCAGCCACAATGATCTTTTGGGTTCTTCTTTACCTCTCTCACCAAGGCTCTTCTCCCCCGATAGCTCAGTTTGGCCAGACGGCCAGCTCTAGGAAGGGTTCTGGTCGTTCTAAACATCTTCCATTTAAGGATTATGGAGGCCACTGTGCTCTTAGGAACCTTAAGTGCAGCAGAAATTTTTTTGCAACCTTGTCCAGATCCTTGCCACAATTCTGTCTCTGAGCTCTTCAGGCAGTTCCTTTGACCTCATGATTCTCATTTGCTCTGACATGCACTGTGAGCTGTAAGGTTTTACATAGACAGGTGGCTTTCCTAATCAAGTCCAATCAGTATAATAAAACACTGCTGGACTCAAATGAAGGTGTAGAACCATCTCAAGGATGATCAGAAGAAATGGACAGCACTTGAGTGAAATATATGAGTGTCACAGCAAAGGGTCTGAATACTTAGGACCATGTGATATTTCAGTTTTTCTTTTTTAATAAATCTGCAAAAATGTCAACAATTCTGTGTTTTTCTGTCAATATGGGTGCTGTGTGTACATTAATGAGGAAAAAAAATGAACTTAAATGATTATATATATATATATATATATATATATATATATATATATATATATATATGACCTTAAAATCACTTTAACAACGGATGGGTCATTAGTTGTCAACGGGCTTCCCCCGCTGACAGCTGAATGAAAAAAAAACACATTGCTGGCAATAAAAAAATGTAAAAAAAAAAAAAAAAATTCCAAAATTTTGGATGCATAATTTTTAATGTCGAACGTATGTTCCTTGCTTAGGAACACAATTTTTAATCCAGCTGTTATGGGTAAAGTTCTGCTTTAGGTACAAACTTTTTTAACCACATGCTGACCGCCGCATGTAGATATACGTCGACAGAATGGCACGGACAGGCAAATGGGTGTACAGGTACGTACACGCTGCCCTGCCGCGAGCTCCGTGATTGTGCCCGTGGGACCCGCAGACTCTATGTCCACTGGTGTCTCGCGATCGTGTCACGGACTTGAAGAATGGGGAGATGTCAGTGTAAACACAACATCTCCCCGTTCTTCCTAGTGACATGTCACTGATCGTCTGTTCTCTCTCATCGGGAGCAGCGATCAGTGAGGTGTCACTCGTAGCCACGCCCCCTAACAGTTAGAATCACTCCTTAGGACACACTTAACCCCTTCTTAGCCCCCTAGTGGTTAACTCCTTCACTGCCAGTTACATTTATACAGTAATCAGTGCATTTTTAATCGCATTGATCGCTGTATAAACGTGAATGGTGTCAAAATAGTGCCAAAAGTGTCCGCCATAATGTCGCAGTCATGATAAAAATCGCAGATCACCGCCATTACTAGAAAAAAAAAATTTATTAAAATGCCATAAATCTATCCCCTATTTTGTAGACGCTATAACTTTTGTGCAAACCAATACACGCTTATTGCGATTTTTTTTTTTTTTTTTTTTTTTTTTTACCAAAAATATGTAGAAGAGTACGTATCGGCCTAAACTGAGGAAAAAAATGTTTTTTAATATATTTTTGGGGGATATTTATTATCACAAAAAGTTAAAAATATTGCTTTTTTTTTCAAAATTGTCGCTCTTTTTTTTGTTGATGGCGCAAAAAATAAAAACCGCAGAGGTGATTAAATACCACCAAAAGAAAGCTCTGTTTGTGGGAAAAAAAGGACGTCAATTTGTTTGGGAGTCACTTTGCACAGCCGCGCAATTGTCAGTTAAAGCGACGCAGTGCCAAATTGCAAAACGTGCTTTGGTCTTTGGCCAGCCAAATGGTCCAGGGCTGAAGTGGTTAACATAAATGAAATGTGGAAGGGGTAGACTTTTTTAAAAATATTTTTGGGTTCTTGTTGCTGTCTCTCTGCTGGGGAGATGCACTAATGGGCCTGTTGACGGTTGTCTTCGGTACAAAAGAGACATTCAAACTTTGAGTTGTTTCAGGAATCAAAGGTGAGAGGACATCTTACAGTGGGGATACTTATTTTGGTGGCCACTGTACAAGAGACGATATCCCCTCGCCATTTCCTTTCACATCCTGCTGTGTCTGTGGAGAGGAAGTGAAGGGAAACCTCCCCAACTGGATATAGACCGTAAACAAATACTTCACAAGTGTCATAACCATTCTTTACTCTATCCAAAACTTGAAGAAAAAAAACTCTTTAAATGTGCCAAGAGCTTACATTTATTACAAAGTATTAACCTCACTTCTCCCTGTTTGACTCTAAACACACACCTTTTCCCCATTTCCCACCCTCCAGGCCCTGCAGAGCCCTTGTTTTAATACCTTCTAAACAGTGCAAACCTGTTCCATAACAGTAAAGTTCTTGCAAGCTGTGTGTCACTGTCTATTGTGAATATTACAAAATATTCAGTTTTTCCAATATTTGTGCAGCTGTCTTTCTGGACAGAACTAGAGAATGTGTAGTTACACCCATCCACACAGGAAACAAAACTGTCACACGTTTTAAAGAGAAGACCCTTGTAGAAGCCAGCCACATATTTTGTTTCTTGGGCAGGTTGGTCAGGATTACAGAAGGCTATCTCTGCTTTCTGTTTCTAAGGGAAGTCTACGTCTCTGACCCCTAGGATGTCCTCCTTGTACCTAGGCTTATTCCATTTTAAGTGCTTGGAGAAAGCCAGTACTGTCTGGTGTCTGCACCCCCCTTAAGAGTTTAGCTGTGGTATTCTGGTAGAGGAAAGTGCATTCTACAGTTGTCTAGTTTTTCAGCTCTGTTATCTGCTCTTATGCCAACCTAGTAATGTGCTGTCATCTTCAACCTCTTATGCAAGTGGTAAGGAGATGCACGAGGAAGAGCACAATGATTGCAGTGAACTATTTGTGCACATCCTGATTTGCCATGATGAGGTGGCTACAGTGAAGGAGGGAGAAGATGAGCTGGCCTCAAGATAAAAACTGCCTTAAAATCATAAAGTTAAAACTTTTTTTACTCTAATGCATTCCCTACATTAAGGTAAAAAATGTCCCACTACCATTTCCTTACACCCCCCCCAAACACATACTGGAGCCCTCTCTCGATCCAGCACTGTGCCCATCTGCAACAGCTCTGGTCTCTCTTCCTTGGGTTCACAGGAGATATTTAGAGCAGAGAGAGCCATTGGTTCCTGCTGCTGTCAATCAAACCAATCCTGTGAGGCGGGAGCAAGGGGTGGTGCTGCACTGTGTGTGTTTATAGATGCACACAGCCTGACTTGGGAGCACACCCACACGTGTCCCCCATGGTAAGCGGCTTCTTACAATGGGGGCCAAAGGGAGAAGGCGTGGACAGCGTTGGTGGGGAACCCCTAGGAGTGGAGGTTAGTGACCGCTCTTTGAAATTCCATTGCTCAGAACAGGTAAGTAAACCTTTATTCGATTTTATGAAAAAAGCCTTTACAGCCACTTTAACCCCTTAACTCCAACCGTACACACACATGCGGCCCCTGCTTCAAGCAGCTGCAGGCATCACCCTGGTACTGTTTTTTTTTTTTTTTTTTTTTTTTTTTTTTTTTTTTTTTTAGAGCTGGCGGTTGGCTCTTTAGGGATAACAACCGATGCGGCTAAAATCCGCTCGGCAGATATCCCAAAGGAGCGGGGTGGTGTTGGGGGGGACGTCCCCGCCGCCTTTTGCCGCTCTTCCCGGGCCTCCCGACCCACCACGTCACTTCCAGTTTATCCCTCCATAAAGAGTGCCTGTCACCACTTATTACTGTAACAAAGGGATGTTTACATTCCTTGTGACAGCAATAAAAGTGATCAGAATTTTCTTTTTTTTTTTTTTTTTTTTTAATGCGGAGTTCCACACACATTTTCACTTGCCTATATCTAATTTCACTTCCTCCTATAGGGGGCCGTGGCCGCAGACGTCATTTCTGGTTTTGCATTGGCTCCTGGGAGATCAGATGCCCACACTGGAGATGGCCGCGCTGTGAAGAAACTTTACAAATTAAGAAAACAATACTGCACAGATAGAAAACTGGGCATAGTTTACAGCAGGCCTTTGTTACATTGCATGAGGCATGAGTATTTTAGGGGTATCTTTATCTTAAAAATCATATTTCGGCCAGAACTCCGCTTTCAAGTGACAATGTAAAAAAAAAAAAAAAGATCGCAAAAGCATGTGAAGGTAGCGCCTGCATATGTAAATGGTGTTCAAATCACACATGTGATGTATTGCTGCGATCGTTGGAGCGAGAGCAATAATCCTAGCAAAATACCTCCTCTGTAACTCTAACCTGGTAACCGTTAATTTTTTCTTAAAGCATCGCCTATGGAGATTTTTAGGCTCCGTAGTTTGTTGCCAATCCACAAGTGTGCACAATTTCAAAGCATGACATGTTGGGTAACTATTTACTCGGCGTAACATCATCTTTCACATTATACAAAAAAATTGGGCTAACTTACGGTATTAGTTTATTTTAAATTCATGAAAGTGTATTTTTTCCCAAAAAAGTGTGTTTGAAAGACTGCTGCACAAATATCGTGTGACATAAAATATTGCAACAATCACCATTTTTTTCTCTAGGGTCTCGGCTAAAATATATAATGTTTGGGGTTCTAAGTAATTTTCTATCAAAAAATAGATTTTAACTTGTAAGCAACACATGTCAGAAATGGGTTTAGGCATGATGGGGGTAAATAAGGTGGATCTCCTGAAAGCTGTTACAGTGATGCTTGGCAATTAGGAGTAAAGGATACAGAGTTCCCTGCTTGATCACATGTATCAGAGCTTGCATATACAGGTTAGGTTATCCTGGGGAACAGGGTTCTCAAGGAATAAATCTTCATTTCACAAACCTAAAAAAAGTCGTCCCCCCCCCCTTAAAACATTAAAGAAAAATAATTCACTTTGATGAAGACACCTGTGGAATAGAGTTCTCAGACTCAATGTGGCTTTTCATTAAATTTCCTTAAGTTCTGACCTGGCTTTTGAGGGAATGACAATGTTAAAAGACTAGAGGATATTCTCAAAAGGGACTAGGAATTTAGCTTCTCAAATTTGAACACTAGCTTGCACAACTGAAGGCACACCCAGGAAGCTAATCTTGAAGTCTTTTTGTGTATGGATTAAATGGGCATTAAATCCAGCACCAAAAATGTAATATATTGTAGCTTAGCAATCATTAGATGTTGTGGCTGTATTCATTTTTTTTTTTTAGGCTCCCCCCCCTCCGTTTTCACCTGGTGATCCAGCCAGTGTCACAATTCCTGTATCCGGGTGCCAACACTCTGGATAAAGGAGCAGCAGATACACCTTTGGACAGCAGCATTGTCATTCTAGGGGGAGGATAGTGTTAGATGCACTAGCAGATTTAGGTACACTAACAAGTTGAACCCAAACTCCCAACAAATTTGCAGCAAACAATTTTTTCCTTTTGGGATAAAGGTTTTACATAAATGAATAAAGGCTGATAATTGTAAGCACCACTGTGGGTATTAAATGGTTTGTCTCAACCCCCTAACTGCTACATCTACAGGAAGGCTTGTTCTGTTGAAAAATAACAGACTTACTGGCTGAATTACCAGGTGAAAATAAAGGAAAGAAAGCTCATGGAAAATTAATACAGCCATCAAATCTAAGAATTGGTTAGCTACAATATATTGTTTGTTTTTATTTTATTGCTACTTCAAGGCTGCAGACTTTATTGTGAATGCATCTATAGACCCTGCCCACAGTCAAGTTAGATCATTAACTTTGGTAAATTATGCACAGCAGACCTTAACTAAAACCATGGCCAGAGAACCCGTCCTTTCAGTGTCAGGTTCTGTGGTATACATATTTCAGAAAACCTGTTTGGACCCAGGTTGGAAGCTTTAAAGAAAACATGTTTACAGTTATTAGTTTCTACATTTCTAAGCAGCCTGGCAGAACGAATGACTCTCCAGCCAAGAGGGTCCTTTCTTCCGCAGTGTCAAAAGACCACCTCTTGTAAATGTATGCTGGGGCTGATGCATCAGTTATACATGCTGACATTTTTGGGTATCCTGCCCTTTTGATTTATTTGATACAGACCCTTCAAGAGCCCTAACAAAGCTTGCTCTCTTAGGCTAGCCATACCTTATACAGTTTTCCTTTAGATTTACCAAAACTATATAATACGAGGGCAAACCTGAACACTTTCAATTTGTATGCAGTCTGGCAGGCCCTTGCACTACACAGCTTAAGGTAAATCTAAGGGAAATTGAACAAGAAAATTGTATAATGTATGGCCAGCTTTACTGCACTCTTTGGGAAATGGAACATCTAGAACAGCCTTTCTCAACCAGGATTCCTCTAGAGGATGCAAGGGGTTCCTTGAGCAATATGTGACTCTCAGATGTGTAACAACTGAAAACAATCTTTCTAGCTATCTGGAATGAAAGGATTCTTTCCCCAGACTTAGGGAGTATTCTTTCAAGTGACCCTTGCACTAATGTATAGTATGCTGTAGATAAAGTAGTTATTGACAGGGATTCCTTGAGACCGGAAAGTTATTTTTAACGGTTCCCAGATGTTAAAAAGGTTGAGAGATGCTGATCTAGAAGATTATCCTTCTGGTTCTTCAACTAGAAACAGGGATTTTTGTTTTTATTGCATTATTTCTGTGGTGTAGAAGTTCTACCGGATCCTAAACCTAATATCATTTACCCAATCTAACAAATACAAGCATATACAAGTATATTAAAAAATGGTGAAGCCTTTTTTTCTCTGAATGTAAGAGCTCTATCACGAACACTAGAATTTCATGCTATACTGTGCATTTCCCTCTTTCCAGCTTCTGTTTTTGGTGTTTGGGAATTTGTAACCTGAAAGGGCCTGTTATTATATAGCTTCCTCGTGGCCAAATGTAACAAGGTTCTCAAAGCTACCTCTTAGTGGAACAGTCATAGATGTTAGAAAGAAAAAGGGGCACCAAGTAGCTTCATACTGTAGTGATTTACTTTAGTCCACCAAATGGTTAAAAACCAAATGTATACACTCACAAGTATAGGAGAGTGATAGGAATTGTTACTGTGGAAAGGAGTCTATGCTGTTGGAAGATGCAGCTATTTCGGCTCAGCCACTGTAGGAGGATGAATTGCCACCAGTGGGAAGGAAACGTTGAAGCCACCAGTAGTATAAACAGTCTCTTCAGAGAATCGCTGATCGGAACTCCACCTGCTTGTCTCCTGTCACAGGGGATGATTGGATATTTGTTTTGCGAAACAAACTGTGCCCTTAGTCTCTTTGTCCGCAGACAAAGGGGACGGTTTGTTTCTCAAAACTGGGGAAAATCAGCGTTTGACCCAGTTTGCTGTCTTTTTGCTCTGTTTTATGTGTGCAACAGTGGTTATTTTCTACTGCTTGCTGGCTTCTGCAGGGATCTTCCCAAGCTTCTGATTGGTTGTATTTTCTTGTTCTGATGGGTAGAACCACACTCTCATGTACTGTCCTAAAAGTCTCCTGGGAACACTTGCCACTGGTAAGTCTTACTCTGATTTTCCTTCTCCAGGAAACTTGCAGAGTTCTCCTAGTGGTGCCCTCAGAGCACCTTCTCCTGCATCTTTTGGCCCCACTCAGTCTCCTTCTTCTATTGGGATTTCAATGGTTCCGTCATCTAATTTTGCTAGTCCTCATGGTGAGTACCTGCTTAAGATGTTTTTTCTACACGGTTAAATAATATACTGTGGAACAGCCTCATCTTTCACAATAAGAGTTGAAATGCAATGTTGGTAAAATCTCAAAAGTTGCACGTACGCTGTATACCACTGAGATATTTATATTAGATTAATCTTGTATCGTAAACATATAGTGCTTTTTGTTCCTCAAAAATAAAGTTACTATTCAGGACTCTGTTATGTGTAATGTAGAGTATTTGGAATATATGGTGGATTTGATTGACTTGAACAAGAAGTTAAGTACATACACTGTCGCTTCTGAAAGTTTGTAAAATGCTTAAAGTTTTGCAATCTGGCTCACCCCATGACCTTCGGTACTTTTATTATTATGGTGACTTATTTTGGTGAAGGACCAATAGAAAAGTGTGGGAGACCAAAGGGTGGGCTATCTCTTGGCCATTGAAGAAATGTGCAGGTGCCGCTAAGTTGCCATGATATTCATTAAAAAAAATTTGAACAATGATAGTGTTGTTTTAGTGTGGGTAATTAGGCCATGGAACTTATCTGAATTGTCTTCAGCAATTTGTTACACCTGTAGTAAGTAGTAGATACACTAATGCCCCTTACACATGATGAGATTATCAGACAAATGATCGTCCGTTTTTTATTGCATGCTGATATCAGATCGAATCTGATGAGTTTACTAAAGTCACGAAAATTCCTGCACAACAGAAGTAAAATTCGGAAGTGATGTCATGTGTTGTAATGCATTTGTATTGCATTTTCGACACGATAGCTGTACTGATCAAACGAAAATCGTACGATCTGGCATCGTACAAAAAATTTTTTCCTGCATGTCCGATACAATAATATCGGATGAACTGTCCTGATCGGCTCTTGAAAGCTCTGTACTAACTATCCGATTATCGTACGATCGCTTCGAAAGCGGTACTTTCCGTACGATTTTCTGATTGTGTGTACAGGGCTTAAGGGTTTGATTTATAAAAACTAGGGGGAAAAAAAACATGATTTCCTAAAGCAACATATCAGTTGACTTTTTTTCCTGTTTCTCCATTTATCTTCTGCCTCTATACCACGTTAAAAAAAAAAAAAAAAAAAAAAAGCTGTTCCTGCTTAACGACTACAGCCCCGGAAGGTTTTACTATCCAGATGACCAGAGCAGTTTTTGCGATTTGGCACTGTGTCGCTTTAACTGACAATTGCGCGGTCGTGCGACTTTATACCCAAACAAAATTGACCTCCTTTTTTTACCACAATTAGAGCTTTCTTTTGGTGGTATTTGATCACCTCTGCGGTTTTTTATTTTTTGCGCAAAAAAACAAAAATGAGTGTCAATTTTGAAAAAAAAAATATTTTTTGCTATAGTAAATATCTCACATTTATTTTTTTTAAAATCAAATTTCTTCATCAGTTTAGGCCAATATGAATTCTTCTATATTTTTGGTAAAAAGAAATTGCAGTAAGCGTTTGGTTTGCGCAAAAATTATAGCGTCTACAAAATAGGGAATAGATTTATGGCATTTTTATTATTTATTACTAGTAATGGCGGTGATCAGCGTTTTTTTTTAGCAAGACATTGACATTGTGGCAGACAGATCGGACACTTTTTAAACTTTTTTGGGACTATTGGAATTTATACAGCGATCAGAGCTAAAAAATAGTCACATATTACTGTATAAATGTCACTGGCACTGAAGGGGTTAACAGTGTTCCCTATGAGTTTTTCTAACTGGGGGGTGGGCTTACTAGGACATGACAGAGATCACTGTTCCCAACCACTGGGAACAGTGGACCCTGTCATGTCACCTGTCAGAACGAGGAAATGCCTTGTTTACATAGGCATCTCCCCGTTCTGCCGGTGTACAAGGCAATTGCGGGCCACCGGAGGACATAGAGTCCTCCCGACCCGTGGGCACACGCCCCCGCCCACAACTTAGCCTGCGCAAGCCGCCGTACACCTACGGCGGCCGGTCCTAAAGCGGTTAATGATTTGAAAATCAAAGCGTAAAGTCTATAAAACCTTGCCCCATCACAACAGTCTGTATTTTTATTGGGTCCCATAAACTACTACAATGCCCCTGCTGGGTCATATTTGTAGCTTCATTAAAGGGTTTTTCATAAAAATGGGCTGAAGATAGAAAATCCAGCTTTAATGTTTGGATCCTATTCCAAATCCACCTGAGCGAAGTGATCACCAAGAAGCTGTCCCCTGTACTGAGCCAATCCCCTTGCTACTGGGGCATTCCTGGCCCTATGGCCACATGTATACAATGGACATGTATACGTGTGGCTGCTGGGTGAGGAATGCCTTGGCCACTTATGATTGGCCCAGTACACTGACTGCTTCCTAGTGGGCTCACTCAGGTGGGTTTGGACTAGGATCAAAACTCTTTTAAGCTCATCCCCATCCAAGTAAATGCTACAGATGAGATCCTTAAAGGAAAAGTCCAATTTTTCTGCATTCTGGCTGTACTTAAGCACTCGTCTTCCTGTCCTTCTCAAGTTTCCCCTTCCTGTTTAGCAGGAAAAGGGAATTGGTGGCAGAAGTGATTGGTGAAATTTGCAGGATAAGGGTGTGCAGGTAGGTAATGGCATTTAAATTTCACACAGTCTTTTATTTAAGTGGAGTTTTCTAGAGCTTCACATGTGACGGTATGAGTTGGATATTAAATTTAGTTGTTTTGTTTTTTTGCTCCAGGTTTCTACTGTATTGCCTGAAACATTATGTACTTAACTGTATAGTATGTAGGATGATTTGTTTTTTATTGTTAAACAGGTATGTTGTGTTTGGTCAAGATTGTTCAATAAGAATCTGCCCTTATGGGCGTTTGCAAAATGTAATCAGCTAGTGGAATTAGAATATTAAAATGTACCTCTGAGCATTTGTCCCAGCATAGGGTTGTTAGAAGCCCCGTCAGGAAATCAGCTATGTATGCATGTACAGGTATGTATTTAACTAATTCAACATCCAGATCTGCCCCATATGTTGCCAGTATAGGTGATAGGTGAGCAATATCAGTGAAACAAGAATTGCAGATGTTTTTCAGTTACTTCAGTTTTTTAGTAATACTGTCATTCATTAAAAGTATGTCAGCTGACTTGCAGGACATTACTACTCAGTACTACTGGTACTTTGTCACCACTAAATCAAAGCTACAAATTTAATTTTCATTTCTACATACAGATTGGTTTTAACTAAATAGAATGTATTCAGAATGATGTAGAGCAAGTTCTAATGGAAGGATCACAGTGAAAACTGCATAAGTTATATCAGCACATGAAAATAGACATTTGCAAAAAAAAAAAAAAAATAGAGACTTTACATGACCTGTACTTTCTGCCATTGTATAAGGAAATAATGAGGAAGAGGTTCCCTTTTCCATCTAAGATAGTTGGTCCGAAAAATTATTTTTTCTTTAGTATTCTCACCAGTTGTGAGTTGTACAGCTAGAGCCTCTCAGTTATGAACTTAATACACAACAGGTTTATTGCTGTTCTTTCCCCTAAAATAATTCCTTGAGGTATTTGTCTGTGCCTCATCTCTACCTCCCTTTATTTGCATAAATATGTATGCTCTGCAGAGCTTAACATACATGTTTATGTCACCACTTGGCAGGAGCCTCAGGTCATTTGGATTGTGCCTGCATGCCCATTGGTATGTCTGTCTACAAAATTGTAACAATCTAGTTTGAACCATTGGAAGCAGTGTTTGCCGAAATAGGTCTGTAGTTACCATTCAGTAGCACAACCACAACTAATATTTTATTTTTTCACTCATTTTACACATTCTAATATTTATCAGTTTTTGTTGTGATTGTTTATTAAATCTTAATCTGCATCTCCCTGAATAACATAATTTTGGTTATAGCCATGCTGTTTATTTTTTATCAGTATAATATCCCTATAAATCCATTCTTAGCAGTGGAAATGATGTTATGATAAAATCTCATTTTACAACCTGCACAGGTACATTAGACCCTAGTTCTCCGTACACCATGATGTCACCCAGCCAACGTGCAGGCAATTGGCCAGGGTCTCCTCAAGTGTCTGGTCCTTCTCCAGCAGCTCGCATGCCTGGAATGTCACCAGCAAATCCATCTCTTCACTCTCCTGTCCCTGATGTGTCTCACTCCCCTCGAGCTGGAACAAGTATGTTGTGGTTCCAATCATGCTCTCATTTAGTAATTCTAGCTCATTGCTCTTCTAGAGCTTCTCGTCACAAGATCAGCTACAAATGTATGATGCTTTTCACAAAATTTCAGTCTGGATGCTAGCATATCTTAAAACTTCTACAAGCTTACGCCATTTATATTGTAAGTTACAGTTCAGATAAGACGTTGATCACAGATTAAAATCATAAAAAAGATAAGCCAGAAAAATGGTAGCCATTCAGTGGGATTTCTAGTTGTCTTCATATAGCAGTTGTATACGGGGGGGGGGGGGGGGGGTGTGAAACCTGGGTGACCTAATGATTTACTGGCTTTTTTAAAAATATTTTGGGGCAATTCATTATCTCCAGGCCAGTGTTCCCAGCTTTGTTCCCCCACACTACTCAAGTTTCAGGCTTCCTCAAAAAAATACAATCAGCCATTTGCCACAACAGACTGGGTATGTGGATAGACCTTGACCTTTTAGTTGCAGTTCATAGCACTTGAATAGCCAAGGGATATGTAAAAGCCTCAACGGAAAATCACTTTTAGTTGGATATACCGTTTTAAATTCCCCCTTTCTTTCATGTAATATTGGCATCCAAACACAACCAACGACGAATAATTCCTCTGTGATCATTGTCAGCATGGGGAGTTTATCTAGAGCTAGTAATACCCTTGTCTGTTTTGTTGCTCTAAATATCAACTCGTGGACTGTTGTCTCAGCATCTTGTGTATATTGCATGCTACTGGTGATTTTACTTTTGCTTTTTTTCTGGAAAGCCTTGCAGATCATTTCAAATATTATATTTTAATGATTAGTTCCTATATGCATCTTGCACAAGTTAATATATATTTATTTTTATTCTTAAGGCTCTCAGTCAATGCCAACAAACATGCCTCCACCTCGCAAGCTACCTCAACGATCATGGGCTGCATCTATCCCCACCATCCTCACTCACAGTGCCTTGCACGTCTTACTCCTGCCTTCTCCTACTCCTGGGTTATCACCAGCTTTGGCAGGAAGCTACCTGTGTTCTCCTCTTGAAAGGTTCCTCGGATCAGTTAACATGAGGCGGCACCTTCAAAGGATAATCCAACAGGAGACTGTACGTACAGCATTTAGTTTAATCTAAAGTTTGTCACATACCTAGGGCTCATTCGTATCTGTGTGATTAACCGTGGTTAGTCCTTGGAAGATGACTACTACTGCACCCTGACACTGCACACCCTAATTCCTGCATGTAGCATTTTGGGTGTGCTTTATAAAGTGAACCACAGAGGTTTGAACGGATCCTTTGTATAAATAAACCAGTTATCTTGTGGTTATCTTATGGTACACACACACTCACTCTATTCACTCTGATGGTTACAAGCTCTTTGTTTTGCATTCATCTTTGACTTTATATACTACTATATCTGAATGTTAGTTAACTAATGGGTATAACAGGGATGCATTCTGTTGGCCATACATTATACAATCATCTTGTACAATTTTCCTTTAGATTTACCAAAAACATATAGTATGAGGTCAAACCTAAATACTTTCAATTTGTGTGCAGTCAGGCAGGCCCTTGCACTACATAGTTGAAGGTGAATCTAAAGGAAATTGAACAAGAAAATTTTATACGATGTGGACAGCTTTACTGATTGTAATTGAAAGGTGTTTTAGTTTGTGTCGAATTCATTATTTTTGCATTGAGTTTTTCTAATATGGTTAAATGTGAATTCATTCTTCCAGCTTCAACTCATAAACTCCAATGAGCCCGGGGTAATCATGTTCAAAACTGATGTGCTAAAATGCAGAGTTGCTCTTAACCCCACTACAAATCAGACATTACAGCTGAAAGTAACCCCGGAGAATGCCGGGCAGTGGAAGCCAGAGGAGCTGCAGGTCTTGGAGAAGTTCTTCGAAACAAGGGTATGTGTTTTCTATAAAATATTTGTACAATCTAACTGATATGCCCTACTATGCCACGCAATACATCCAACATATCCAGTATAATAGGGTAACTCCTAGCAAAAACAGAATCATGTAATAAAGTGTTACTACTTTTTGAAAATCTAAAAAAAAAAGTCTTTTGCAAGGTTTCCCTTGATATCATTAACAATATCTTCTATTTTTATATGCTTTGAGTACAGGTGTATTTCTAACCTCTGATCCTGCTGTTGCCCCGAGTTCCTATTACGTCCTGATTCAGGCCAACCGCAGGGTCAGCCGCTATTGAAATAGCCGATCACTTAAGCATTGTTGGTACCTAGAAGCTTCGCCGCCTCAAATTTATTCATATCCTCTTTTGAGTTTGCATGCCTCCCCTCACTGCGCATACACTGTGATTATGTCTGAGTAGAACGTTTTGGTTTTGAGGAAGCACAATGTCTGTGTGAAACACTTCAATCTGCTACTATTGTTTGTATCCAGGTGGTAGCATGTACAGTCTTCAATAAACATTGTTGGACCGGAAGTGGTGTGTAGCTGAATTCATTTGTTTTCAGTATCACTGAGGCAATCCGGGGCTAGCACCTAGATCAGGGATATGCAATTAGCAGGCCTCCAGCTGTTGCAGAACTACAAGTCCCATGAGGCATAGCAAGACTCTTGACAGCCACAAGCATGACACCCAGAGGTAGAGACATGATGGGACTTGTAGTTTTGCAACAGCTGGAGGTCCGCTAATTGCATATCTATGACCTAGATCATCCAGTCCATTTGGACATTATATGCACCTGAAGCAGCGTATTGTCTCTTCCTTTCCTGAGTAGAACATTCCCGGGAGCTCCGGCACAATTACAGCGCATACACAGTGAGGGGAGCGTCTAGTCTACCACACATGCACAGTCCAAACTCAGAAGAGGATATGAATTCTAATAATACATACAAACAAACACAAAAGGCATTTAATTTGGAGTTCTAAAGGTAGAGTGCCATAGGAATATATTGATTACCATTTGTGCCGCTGGGATATAAATGCCTATCCATCTACCGTATTTTCCGGACTATAAGGCGCACCGGATTATAAGGCGCACTAGCAATGATCGGCTGTTAATGGGGCTATTTCCATATATAAGGCGCACCGGACTATAAGGCGCATTTAATGAAACAAAACTCTGATGCCGTACCGTAAGTCAAATTTTATTCAACTCTTTAGCAATAACCATAAAATGGTCTATAACAATAACTCTTAACACTGTTCAGTTAAATACAAAACCAGACACTAACTTTTTCACTTTATTCTTCAATAACTCTTAACACTGTTCAGTTACCGGTGAATACCGTACAAAACCAGACACTCACTTTTTCACTTTATTCTTCTCCCGCAAATCCATCAAATTCTTCATCTTCAGTGTCTGAGTTTAACAATTGGGCCATTTCGGCATCAAGCACGCCCGTATCCCTCTCATCATTCTCATCATTCTCATCATTCTCATCAGTATCCGAGTCAGGCTCGTTGCTGTCATCGGTACCGGTACTTAGCTGTTCAGTGATAATTCCGGACTTCTTGAAAGCTCGGATTACACTGGTGACTGATACCTTCGTCCAGGCATCCACGATCCACTGGCAGATAGTGGCGTAACTCGCCCGGCGTTGCCTCCCTGTGTTGGTGAATGTGTGTTCGCCTTCTGTCATCCAATGCTCCCACGCAGCTCGCAATTTAACTTTAAATGACCTGTTGACACCTATATCTAGTGGCTGCAGTTCTTTGGTTAATCCACCCGGAATGATGGCAAGCTCCGAATTAGTTTTCTTCACTTGGGCTTTGACAGTATCTGTCAGATGGGCGCGCATGGAGTCATAGACCAATAGGGATGGAGATTTGTGGAAAAAGCCACCCGGTCTCTTGACGTAAACCTCTCTCAGCCACTCACTCATCTTCTCCTCGTCCATCCAGCCCTTCGGGTTAGCCTTGGTGATGATGCCAACCGGGAACCTTTCTTTTGGCAGAGTCTTCCTCTTGAAAATTACCATGGGTGGTAGTTTCTGGCCATTAGCCTGGCAACCGAGAACTACAGTGAAGGATGACTTCTCGTTTCCTGTAGATACCGTACTGGTCCCTGTTCTCTCGACAGTACGGTTTACAGGGATATCAAAGGTAAGGGGGATCTCGTCCATGTTGGTGATGTGCTCTGGCCGGATCTTCTGTTCATTGATCTTGTTCTTGCAGTAGGTACGAAAAATGGCCAGCTTTTCTTCGTAATCCTTTGGCAGTTGCTGTGACATAGTGGTTCTTGTGCGGATAGAGAGATTCCGCCTTTTCATGAAACGGAAGCACCAAGAGGGATCTCCTCGAAAGCCGTTGATCTCCATGTCGCGTGCGATCGCTGTTGCTTTGAGTCGAATAGAGATAGTAGAGACACTTCTACCTGCGGTTCTCTGTTCAATAACCCACTGTTCAATTTTGTCCTCCAACTGTGGCCATCTTGCTTTGTTTCCTCGGAAACTCAGTTTGGTCTTCTTTACCTGGCGCAGGGCATCTTCTTGCTTCCTCCACTTCCGTACCATTGATTCATTAATGTTGAATTCTCTCGCAGCTACTCTATTTCCATGCTCTACTGCATGACTGATAGCCTTCAGTTTGAAATCCGCATCATAAGCATGTCTCTTAACAGGAGCCATTTTTGGGGCAGCTAGTACAGTATAGAAAATGAACGAATATATGTGCACACCTCCTGACTACGATGGCCGTAATGCCCAATCCAAGAAGTGCAGCTTCGTAGGATGCTTATGATGCGGATTTCAAACTCATCGCTATCAGTCACGCAGTAGAACAACCTGAGAGAGGTTTACGGTACGTCGGTTTACGGTAAGAGACCGGGTGGCTTTTTCCACAAATCTCCATCCCTATTGATCTGTGACTCCATGCGCGCCCATCTGACAGATACTGTCAAAACCCAAGTGAAAAAAAACTAATACGGTGCTTGCCATCATTCCGGGTGCATTAACCAAAGAACTCCAGCGATGTCAACAGGTCATATATAAGGCGCACCGCATTATAAGGCGCACGGTCGATTTGTGAGAAAATTTAGGGCTTTTAAGTGCGCCTTATAGTCCGAAAAATACGGTATTTTGAACAGAAATTGCTATCCTGGAAAACTGTGTGGCTGTGCTAAAAGTAGAGTGTGCATTCAGTTTACCATTATTCAGATTTTTATGTAGCTACTAGTAGTAGCATGGTTCAAAAACATGTTTTGAATTTGTTGGGATAGGAACAGTGCTTCTGTTAGCATAGTGCTATGCAACACAGATTCTTTCAAATGAGGGAGCATGGAGCTTTAACCAGTAAAAACCGATTCATGGCAATTCAGAAAACGAGGATCTTGCAAACTATTGTGATAGGAGTCTAATGTTGCTTAAAGCGGAAGTAAACCCATCCATAAAACAGTTACCTTTCCGGCACGTGCCAGAAATGTAACACTCCCATTGGTTGTGCTCTCAACCAAACTGTCGAACCATCCAATGGGAGGTGTCATAACGGATCACATGTGCAGCATCATGGCAGTTCTAGACTAAACAGAGGCCAAGATGGCGGCTTCCTTGGCTGAAAACGATAGGAGGGTTTACTTCCACTTTAAAGGGAATCTATATAGATTCCAGAACCGGAAAATTTATATAGTGAAGCGACTTGTCAGAGCAGGGTAGGGTGATTTGGGTTGGTGAAGCTCTGAAGCTGGGGTTGAGTTAAGTAGGGGGGTGGTGCTGTGAGCTAAGAACAAGATGGATGGGATGAAAGTGGGCAGTATGCCTGGGTTTGGGGGGTGCCTGGGATGGGGGCACTTTATGGAGAAATGGGTGAGGAGGTTCCGTGAGTGATAGGTGTGAGGTGGGTTGTAAGCAGGGTGCTGTGACTGACGGGGGAGGGCACTGTGATCAAAGGGGACATGAAGGGTGTGTCGGGAGTGCGGTGGTTGAGGGTGTGCAGAAATGTGTTGCAATTTAGGATGGAGGGTGAGGTGTGAAAATATCCACTGCGATGGGGTGGGTGAGGAGGTGTGCACTGCAGTTGAGGTAGGGGGTGAGGTGGCTGCAAACTGATGTGTGACAGGTCACAGGGTACAGATGCTTTTGTTGTGTAAGCTTGGTGCCCTGCAGCCCCCTTTCCCCAGCTCCTTGCCAGTCTGATCAGGGAAAGATGGAGTGTTCTCAGTAACTAAGTTGGCTAAGATCACCCAGAATTACCCAAAGCATTATGAAACGCAGACTTATGCATTTTCTCTATGAAAAACATAACTGCTGAGCGTAACGTATTGCTGATTAAAAAGGCACTTGTTTATTAAATGTCATGTTACTTTTTATATTTTTAGGTTGCTGGGCCACCATTTAAAGCAAATACTCTTATAGCTTTTACAAAGTTATTAGGAGCGCCAACTCACATTCTTCGGGATTGTGTGCACATAATGAAACTAGAGCTGGTAAGACTTAATATTCGTGTTCTGCTTCATTATATTTGTGTGTTTCACCAGATTTCTGATTGCAGTTGATGTTAACACAAAAAACTATGTATTGGTGATTTATGGTATGTTTAAATCATAAAGGGAATCTTTTATTGGTCAGTAATGGAAGCTGCTCATTGCTGATGTGTTGAATGCTAGTTCCTCGTCATTCTGATGCTCTAAATAGTATGTTGTCTGAGTTGCTGACCCGAGACAATTGCAGAGTTCTTCCACTATTCTGACCCTCTTTTACAGCACGTTTGTTCCAGGTCTGTGGTTAAAAAGTTCAGAAGTCAGTCACAGCAATAGATTTGACATATCCAGAGGGAGCCCCCAAACCTCATTTCAACCACTTCAGCCTGGAAGGATTTACCCCCTTAATGACCAGGCCATTTTTTGCGATACGGCACTGCGTCGCTTTTACTGACAATTGGGCGGTCTTGGGACATCACTTCTGGGGTTTTTTGGGGTTTTTTTTGTGCTATAAACAAAAAAGAGCAACAATATTGGGAAAAAAAAAACTAAATGTTTTACTTTCTGCTATAATACATATCCCAATAAATATTTTAAAAAAAAATGTATTCACCAGTTTAGGCTTATATGTATTCTACATGCACGAAATGATGTACAGGTACGTTGTTTTGTGCAGCCGGGGCGTGTGCGGTGGGTGGTCCGGAAGTGGTTAAAGCGATTCTAAAGGTTATTTTTTTATTTTTAAATTCAAATAAAAAGTTATATTATCCGCTCTGTGGAGGTCCCTTACCTCTTCTTTGGGGCTCCCCCCCCCCCCCCCCTTCCTGCGGGTGCCCCATGGACACACACACAGCTGCTCGGCCATGCCACCACTCCCCTCCTCATGTTATTGACTGTCTGTATAAGAAGCTATGGCTCCCTTTGCTGCCAGTGTTTCCTGTAAAACCAGGAAGTGGAGGAGCAGTGCTGCAGGTGGGACAGCACTGGATCAACGGTTGGGGGGGGGGGGGTGGCGGGGGACGCAGGTAGTGTTATTTACCTTAATGCAGGGAATACATTAAAGCGATAAAGGATTTTTTTTAAAAAAACAAACATGTTATGCTTACCTGCTCTGTGCAATGGTTTAGCACGGAGCAGCCCCAAACCTCCTATTCTTTGGTCCCCTGCGATGCTCTTGGCTCATTCTCTGAGTTCCCCCATAGAAAGCGGCATGCTATGGGGGAACTTGTGCAGGCCCGATCACAGCCAGGCACAAACACAACTGGGCCCCACTCCCTCCTAACAGACTTCCGCAATCTATTTGACCAGTTTTCAGAAGCCTATTCTTTAAAGTGGTTGTAAACCCTATAACATATACCCAGTGAAGTGAATAGCCTAAGGTGATAAATGGAGATTAAACAAATCCTCCTATTTAAGTTTTGCTTGTTTATCTGCAGCCATCTCTTCCCTACATCCCTTCAAAAGTACACAATTGTTATAAATTCCTTCTGCATCTGTTAGGAACAGAGAGGAGGGGGTGGAGAGCTGCAGTTACAGCTTTTATATACTGTGAGAGAGCTGATTGGAGGAAAGGGACACCCCCTCCACACACTGCACAGGAAGGAAGGAACAGACAGAGTGTTGTGAATAGACAAGCTATGTGCGTATCTCCCTCCTAGATACAAAGCACCAGAGAGAAACAACACTTGGAGCTTTGAGAGAGACAGTAAACACTACAGATGTATGTGCTTTGCACAGATTTCATGACTGAGGTTTACAACCACTTTAAGCCATTGTGGGTGGCCATTTCACAATGATGTCAAGTACAATGCAGCACTAAGAGCCTTGCATTGTACATTAGGACAGTTAGAGACACCCCATAAGGTGGAGCAGTGGAGAGTGCCAGACCGAGGACCAAGGTAAGTAATATACCTTATTTCCCAGCCCCTAGAGTTTACATACATTTAACCCATGCAATGTGGGGGCCCCACTGCAAGGGTAGTTTTCTATTGACTCCTGAAATTGGGCTTTAAAGTAAAAATCCATGTTTTTAATTGCAGCCACAAAACTCAATTATGTATTATACATTATTTATAGTATGTATTTAAATATTTTATACACAACTCTTCCTGCGGGTCCAGTTCTGTCATAGGCCTTTTTCTGTCAATTGAGTGTTGAGTCCATGTTTAGAACTTGCATTGGAATTAAAAGCAGAACAGAATAATTAAACACATCATAATAGAAATGATATGGGCATCAGCTCACAGAATGCAAGTAGTGATTTCTTTCCTGTGTGCCTTTTGCGAAAAAAAAATTCTGCACACTGAGCAAATGAATCTACTAAATGTACCATATTTGTTATAGTATTGAATGTTACAGTATTTTTTGCAAAGAAACAATTATGTTTTATTTTTTGTGTTTCTCGTTTTAAAATATCTCTAGCATCTGACTGGTGTTAACAATTAGCTGAGAAACGCAGGAACACAATCTGTTTGAATTGACACAATAAACAACAAAAATAATGAATTTCAATAGTTCATGTCATGTGGAAAATTTGTTTTTTTTCCAAATATTTTATTAATGTATGTGCATTGCACATTTTGATACAACATTTACCATGGGATAAAAGTGATGAACGTGTAAAATAATGTATTTGTGAGCTAACACTTTGTTTCAGATGAAAGTTTTTTTACTTAACATTGTTTTTTTTTTTTTTAATGGCAGTTCCCAGATCAAGCTACGCAATTAAAATGGAATGTACAGTTTTGTTTAACCATCCCTCCAAGTGCTCCACCAATTGCACCCCCTGGGACACCTGCTGTTGTGCTAAAATCTAAAATGCTGTTTTTTGTAAGTATTGTTTACATTACCATGGCTTAAAACTTTTTTTTTTTTTTTTGTGTGGGAAAATGAACGAATTTTCCTGCATGTGTGGTGCATGTTTGTGTGATATATATATAGATATATAGATATATATAGATAGATAGATATATATAGATAGATAGATAGATATATATATATATATATATATATATATATATATATATATATATATATATATATATATATATATATATATCTCTATCAACAAAAAGGGATTGCTGCACAAAAATGTTTTATTGAAAAATGTAATCAAAACATCCAAAAGGCCTATGTATTTTGGATGTTTTGATTACATTTTTCATTAAAACATTTTTGTGCAGCAATCCCTTTTTGTTTTAAATATATATATATCTATATAGATATATATACATCTCTTTCTCTCTCTCTCTCTCTCTCTCTCTCTCTGTGTATATATGTGTATATATATATATATATATATGTGTGTGTGTGTGTGTGTGTAATATAAAAAAAAAATTTTGTTTTGCATAAAGCAGTATGAAAGATTTGGAGATGCCCCTTACTTTTTTTTTTTTTTTTTAATAAAGAGGTGAGCTTATCCTTTAACTGGGGAATTGTGTGACAACATGTCTCGCTCTCCTATTCTCTGTCCCTCAGCCACTCCTACAGACCATTAGTTTTTGGAGGGCTGAAACAAGCTAAGGGAATATTTTTGTGAGGTACAGTCCCAGCTATATGGGTGTTAACATTCAAATGAATTAATTTCTAATAGAAAGTTTATTTTTTTATATTTACGTTTAAAACCCACTTTAATGCCTTAACTCAACTGTCCCACAAACATTCCTCCTTTGATCTTAGCAGTGCTAATCCTATGAACTTACTTGTCATATAAGTGAATACTTTTTTGATCTATTTCCATAGCAAAGTTCTTTATAAGTCCTAGCTTAATGTGCAGTGGAGACTGAATGTGGAGGTAGACTGATTCAAGGTCCACAAGTGGTGTTTTGATCACATTCTTCCTTCCTGGAGTCATTGATGTCTCTTTTTTGGGCATTGTATTTGGGTATAATGAATTTTACTTGCCTTGTCGTGTCCCATTCATGCAAAAAACACAAGCTGATAGGTGGAAAAGCAATAACCACAGATATCCTATTTGTGTTTCATACTGGATTATTTTTCCAGGTGGCGTTTCATGCTCCCATAGGTCTCTTTTATGTTGGCAGCTTGGGATAATGGTACTGATTACTGTTGGCCATTTATTACCATTATAAATAAGCATTGCTTTTAAACTAAACTTTAGAAGAGTCAATAAACAAATGTTTAATGTTGTACTCCATGTGCTGTTAAGTCTTAAAAATATTTAAAAATAGAATTAAAACATTCCCCTTAATTAAACATTAATATTCCTAATAAGGATTTATATACTATCAATATAGTCTTAAAATTAAGTCGCTCAAGAATATTGGCAGATAGCAAAATGAGAGCATTTTTGAAACCAGCATGCAAAATACATAAGGCCCCTCTTAGTAGTTCTGTGACGATCTTTGTGGTCAATATGGAAACTTTTTTTACCGTGAAAGAAGTGTGTGAATTCAACTTGTCAGCAGCATGCATTTCCAACCCTTCATCTATGACTGCGTGTTTCATCTCATTTTCCAATTTTATTATAGCTTCAACTGACCCAAAAAACTTCAGTGCCACCAGAGCCAGTTAGTATTATTGTCCCGATCATCTATGACATGGCGTCAGGAACCACTCAGCAAGCAGACATTCCCCGCCAGCAGAACTCCTCAGTGACGGCACCATTAATGGTCAGCAACATCCTGAAAAGGTTTGCAGAGTTAAATCCACCACGTTCAGGTGAGAGATTTGTAACTTCCCTATTAAAATGAATGTGCGTGTTATACACCTGTGCATGTTATACTCCGATAAATACGGGTATTTAGAAATATAATCTGCAGGGAAAACAAATGTGGTTTGAAATGCATGGGTGAACCATAAACCTTTTTTCCTTTGGTTTTGTAAGTCCTCATTTTATCTTTTCGGAAGCCTTTTGTTTAGGGTACAGATGTATCAGAATTTTTTCATCAGAGTTTTGTTTACTGAAAGTGAGCTGATCCTGCACTGGAGAACCAGTGTAAGGGCTCACCTTCCCTTGATGGCCCATTCTTGCCACATGTGATAATGCACGTTATGTGCATTGGTGCACTGTGGTGCCATTCATTGTTTCAAAAATCACAGGTGCTGCAACGTGCCCTGCATTCAGGTGAGTCTCGGCTATTAATTTTGAATGGGCTATAACACAGCATGCCACAATGCAGGACATCATATGTTGCAATGCACCACCTTCTGGTTTGAATAGATCCCAAGGCTGTAATCACTTGCCAGTATTGGATTTGCACTAGAAATGACACATACGGTACTTCTATTTTCAGTTGCCCTCCCAATCCCAAGTAACTCACCAAAGCCAATTGCCGATAAGAGAGATTGTTTCTCTCTTAATTCAACTGAGAACAAGCAGGTCTATATTTGATGTCTTGAATTCTGATAATACACATGCTTGTTCCAGTCCAGTGACTTCCCAAGTAGAAAAAAAAGGATGGAAATCTGTCCCAAAGCCTCCAAAACAACTCAATAATGGTAGCTTATACAGTATTTTCCTATGCTGAGGTGTTTCTTTTAAGTGTGCTTGGAGTAGGTGGCTCTTGTGTGATGGAGGAGAGTAATTTGGTTAAAAATAATGCTGAGATATTGTTGTCATAAAAACAGAAAATACTGTCATTTTCAATAACCCATTCACCTAGTGCAGTGGTTCTCAACTCCTGTCCTCAGGACCCACTAAAGGCCAGATTTTAAGTATTCCCTTGGGGAGATGCAAACTAGAATACTGCAATCACTGAGCAGCAAATGATATCACCTGTGATGTATTTCAGTTATCTTGCAAACCTGGCCTGTAAGACCCCTTTCATACTGGGTTGTTTTGCAGGCGCTATTGCGCTAAAAATAGCACCTGCAAACCGACCTGAAACAGCCGCTGCTGTGTCTCCAATGTGAAATACCGAGGGCTTTCACACTGGAGCGGTGTGCTGGCAGGACGCCAAAAAAAAGTTCTGCTAGCAGCATCTTTGGAGCGGTGAAGGAGCGGTGTATATACCGCTCCTTCACCACTCCTGCCTAGTGAAATCAATGGGCGGCTATTCCGCCGGCATAGCGCGCTTTGCGGGGCGGTTTTAACCCTTTATCAGCCGCTAGCGGAGGGTAAAACCGCCCCCCGCTAGCGGACGAATAGCGCCGCTAAAACTGCGGTAAAGCGCTGCTAAAAATAGCACCGTTTTACGCACCCACCGCCCCAGTGTGAAACCGGCCTTTGTGTGGGTCCTAAGGACAGGCGTTGAGGACCACTGACCTAGTGTAATAATGCATATATAATGCTTATAATGTATATATACCCTAATACAGACATTATGCATTTTTCTTTATACTTCATCCTGTCCACATGCTGCTGCTGGCAAAGCAGTATATGCCATTTTCTCCTTTCATCCCTCTTTATGTGCATACCAAGAGCAGAATGGTGAACAAATTGTGACATGTTATTTTCATATAAAATGTTATGGGCTGAATTAGCAGGATACGGTTGTCACTTATGTTTCAGTGCATGTTCGAGTTAAATAATAAAGGTATTCTGTTCTTTTTTTTATTTTTTTACCTATCGATGTAGGTGAATGCACAATATTTGCTGCAGTACGCGATCTCATGGCTAACCTTACGCTGTCACCTGGCGGTCGACCCTGAACACTACTTTGCAAACTGCATGGATCACTCTTCCTCACACAAAGGCATGAGTAGGAAATGGGACAGTTCTCCATTTGATATTTTTGTCTGAAGAACACAGAAGCAGGCTGATATTTTTCAAAGATGCACTTCTTTATTCAGAAATTATATATAATTGATCAAAAGAGGAATTTTTGTATAGTGCTGTTGTATAGTGTGTTTTACTACATCTCATTTGAAGCTCTGGCGATGTAAGTTTTGGCTTCCCAGAAACAGGTTTAATATTCTGTTTTATACTGAATGAAATGAGTAATGCCAAACTTTTTTTTTTTTTTTTTGTAAATGTGTTTTCTTTGGTGTAACAGATTTTGTTTTTCTTAAGAATGAATGGTCATTTTGAATACTGTAAAACTGTGACAGACTTTATAATGAAAATGTATTTTAATATGACTGTTTAAAATCCGAATACAAAAAAAGGATTTGGGCGTGTTGAAAATGCGTCCTAAAAAGCAATATTTAATAAATTAGAAGAAAAACCCTTGCCTATCATGTCCTGTGGCAAACAAAGTCACTTGCTGAAAAATATATGCTGCTGCTAGCAGGTGATATACACATTTTGCTTTTTAAAGTTAAAAAATGCATTATGCATCCAGTGAGAAGTTTCTTTAAAGTAGAACTTAAGGTGAAACAAGACTTGCCAATAGCAGATAAATATATAAAAACCTGCTCAGTGGAAAGGTTTGGTGCCCTGCATCCATCATACCAGCTACAACATGTCAATCCTTTTGATAACTTATTGAAAAATGTGTACACCAGTGTATGCCATTCTGATTCATTTTGGACTGTTAGGGCTCTTGATCATGGCTATGTGGATCTGTGTATATGTATGTATATACATATATGTATGTGTGTATATATATATACACACTCACACACACACACTATCTACTCTCAGTCAGTCGAGTATCTGGGATAAAAAACATGCACAGACCATATGTAAGAAGTACTAAGATGGTTTAATAAATCCCTCAGGGATGTATAAAAGCAAAATACTGAGACGTGGCTCTGTCCAATATTTCAAAATAGGCAACAAAATACATCTATCAGACCATCTATTCACTGGGCTTAAAACATACATGGAACATATAACTGGTAAGCACTAGGATGGTTTAATAAAACTCTTAGGAATGTATTAAAGCAAATGCAGAAACAAGACTGTGTCCAATATTTTAAAATTGACAAAAAATATACAATATAAAGTCGTACGTTGCATTCTTAATGGAATGTTTGCAGCATATGATCGTCTTAAAGTGGTTGTAAACCCACGAAAAAGAAAAAACCTGCAAGACAAAGACATAATGAGCTAGTTTGCATAGCATACTAGCTCATTTTGAAATACTTATCTTAGAGCGAAGCCCCCGCAGCAATCCCGCAACACTGCTCTAGCCGGCGACATGTCTCCCGGAATTATTTCCGGGTATCGTGGGCTCTGGCGCTGTGATTGGACAGAGCCACGATGACGTCACTCCTGCGCATGCTCGCGGGACCCACCGTTAACGGCACATCAGCTGAAGAATAGGCACGCTCGGTCCATTTCTTCAGTGCGCATGTGCTGATGAAGTCGGCATTTGCTGATACAGGGAATATCTCCTGAACCGTGCAGATTTAGGAGATATCCACGGTAGCTACAGGCTAAGGCTTACCTGTAGTCAAAAGTGGTCTGTAAGGGTTTACAACCACTTTAACCATGCGAAGCACTAAATATCCAATGCAATACAGGACATTACAGGTTTGTATCTATTGATACTGTGGCTGTATCGCATCTATGGTTGAATCCATGCAGAATCTTGGGCCTTAATCACACTGGCACTGTTAAACCTGCAGATATATGCATTTAGAGGAAATTTCTAATCAATCGAGGACGTATACTCCCTATATAACCCCTCCTCCTTCCAGGAGCACATCAGTTTTTTCGCCATTGTCTAAAGGTGTTGGTCACAAGTGAAGATGTGCTCTGAGGAGCTCCAGGAGGGATCCATGCTGGATTTAAATAGCATCCATAGACTAGATCCATCCAAAGTGCCATTGAGGCCTAAAAGGATGGTACCTGGGGCCTCATATCTGAAGCACGAGGTTTTGCCTGTAATGCCTCTCTTTGTAGGGCTGGAACCCAGGGCTTAGGTCTTGCTACATTACCTAAACTTCCTGATGGGGTGCTTTTACAGGTCCAGGGCAGTTGGAACCCTGTTTTAGGGACCCAGTCCCTGAAGGTTTGCTACGCAGCCCGCCGTAATGGGTGAAGGTTGGATTGTTTGTTAATTCAACAAATCCTGTGGCGAGGCTAAGGTAAGGGAAGAAACTTGGGTATTAAAAATATCTATGTATTTCTTCCATTAAGGAAAAAATGTTGTCATGCCTTAAATGTCCACTAGAGGGAGTCTATGCACATACCTTACTCTGTTGTCTCACTGTAAGCTCAGTCCGTGTTTGATTGCAGCAGCGTGCAGAGGGACACTCTGCAAGGTAAGAGAAAGCTGCAAAAGTGTTTTCTTCTCCATAATGGTACCAGAGGGTTAGAGGGACAGCAGCATTGCGCCTCCCTTACATTACCCCCACCCCCGCCCCCCGGGGGGGTAAGGAGGCCCCGCTAATACCGCTTATTGTTTTAACCGGCTGATTTTACTGTTTGAGCCTGGTACTGGATGGGTCCCTGCCACCCACACCCTCGTGTTGGGTCAGTGGACCCGAAAATGCCACGCACCAGCACGGGAACATTTTAAAAGTAAAAAGGCAGAATTTTTTCTCTGAAGCGGCAGGGCCTAAGCACGATGCCATGAACGTCCACGAGGATACATGGCAGGCTAAAAACAAATACAACACAGCTGTGACAGTCTCTCCTCGGCAAGCCAGGGTGAGCCATTTGGAACAAATTGATGGTGCAACTGCTGCTCACATCTCAGCCCCTGTATACGTGACTGAAGATGTCCTTTCCTCCTCCCTGCAGGGTCTGGAAGAAAGATTAGCAGCTTTAATCACATTCTCCATTCAAATGGATAGGAAGCGTGCTAGATCAATGAGGTATTACCCTCAGTCGATAAGGGGGAAGAACAAACTGATGATTTCTCTGCAGAGGAAACAACGGTAGATTTGCATTTTTTTTTTTCAGCCTCTCAAATCTGAGAAATTGCTGATACACTCTCTTATGGAGATGGTTCATTCTACTTTCATGTTACCCCTAACGGAGTCTCCTGAAAGTTCGGTTTCTTCCTTGGGTTCCTTAAAACCCTTTCAATCTTTGCATGTGTTTCCTGCACATACATTACTAGTACAGCTTATTTTTGCTGGGTGGGATCACCCGGATAAGCATTTTCTCCCTCCTAAGAAAATTGCAATTCCCTATCCCCTGGATGAGAAATTCTCCAAAGGATGGAAAATACCAGCAACTGACACTGCGATTTCCAAGTGTGAATAAAGGCCTAACTTGTCTAGCAGGAAATGCACAAGATGCTTAACCACTTCAATCCCACGGACGTCATATGACGTCCTGGGCTTTGAGCAGGTATATCTGAATGATGCCTGTAGTTACAGACATCATTCAGATATTGCCGGTTTCAGCCGGCGAATCTCTACACCATAGGAATGATCATAGCGGCCGTTCCGCCGCTTGATCGTTCCCGTGGGAGGCAAGAGGGGACGCCCCCCCCCCCCCCCCCGCCGCCCTCTGGTGCTTGCTCCGACTCACCGTTACGATCGGTGAGGCAGAGAGTAGATCCGCCGGCGCCGGATGTAGATCATAGAGATTTCCGGCGGACCAGATGGTCCCCGGAGTCTCTATGATCGTCGGAGGCCGGGCGCGATGTTATGACGTCACGCCCGGCCTCTCTATTCAAAAAAACGGCGCCGATTCGGCTGGGAAGCGGCGATCGTTTTATTTTTTATTTCAGGCTTCCCAGCCTAGTGATGAGATATGGGGTCTTATTGACCCCATATCTCACTATTAAGAGCACCTGACATGTCATATTGCTATTACAAGGGATGTTTACATTCCTTGTAATAGGAATAAAAGTGATCAATTTTTTTTTTTTCAAAAAAGTGTCTAAATAAAAAAAATAAAATATAATTAACAATTAAAAAAAAAATTTTTTTTTTAAAGCGCCGCTGTCCCCGTGTGCTCGCACGCAGAAGCGAACGCATACGTAAGTCCCGCCCACATATGAAAACGGTGTTCAATCCATACATGTGAGGTATCGCCGCGAACGTTGGAGCGAGAGCAATAATTTTGGCCCTAGACCTCCTCTGTAACTCAAAACATGTAACCAGTAAAAAAATTTCAAGCGTCGCCTATGGGGATTTTTAAGTACCGAACATTGGCGCCATTCCACGAGCGTGTGCAATTTTGAAGCGTGACATGTTAGGTATCTATTTACTCGGCGTAACTTCATCTTTCACAAAATGCAAAAACATTGCGCTAACTTTACTGTTTTGTTTTTTTTTTTTAAACACAAAACAGTTTTTTTCCCCCAAAAAACGCGTTCGAAAAATTCCTGCGCAAATACTGTGTGAGATAAAAAGTTGCAACAACCGCCATTGTATTCTCTAGGGTCTTTGCTAAAAAAACATATATAATGTTTGTAATTTTCTAGCAAAAAAATGATGATTTTTACATGTAGGAGCAAAGTGTCAGAATTGGCCCAGTATTGAAGCGGTTAAGGATCAAACAGATAAGGAGTTGGCATCCCTATTAAAATCTTTTTTTCCATGGCAGGTGCCATTACTCAGTCTGCAGTCGCTGCATCAAGCGTCTGTAAATCCTTAATTGACCAATTTAAACAGGCCCTTAGAGAGCTTCCTGCACAACAAGTTTGGGATTTGGCTGAACTACCAAAAGCATTATGCTTTGCCATAAATGCTATTAAAGATTCTATTCACCATGCAATTTCTAGTGGGAAAAGTACTCTTGCCAGTCAAAAAAAAAGTATTAACCCCCTTCATATTAATGGGCTCTTTCCCTTACGCCAGGGGCTTCTGCCTCTAGGCAGGGGCAACGGCCTCCGCCATCACACTCTAGAGGAAAACCTCAGGGTCAGACCCAGGCTCAAAAGAAGTCCTGGGGTCGGAAACCTGCAAAGCAGAATCCTAAAACCTCATCATAAAGAGGCAACCCCCCTCACCAAGGTAGGGTGAAGACTTCTGCAGTTTTCAGAAGTCTGGAAAAGCAAGAAATTCAGGACAGATGGGTCATCTCCACGGTAACGCTGGGGTACAAGCTGGAATTTCGTGACTTTCTACCGTCTCGCTTCCTGAGGTCAAGAGTTCCCAAAGATCCAGAGAAAGGACAATCTGTTTCAAGCACTAGACCGATTAATATCTCAAGGGGTGATCATACAGATCCCCACAAAGGAGCAAGGTCTGGGGTTTTTATTCAAATCTTTTCATGATACCAAAACCCCAATGGAGACGTCAGACCCATTCTAGATCTAAGAAATCTAAATCAGTTCCTGAAGATCCGCTCCTTTCGCATGGAGACAATCGGGTCAGTAGTTTCTATCCTAGGAGGAGAACTTCTGGCATCAATCGACATCAGGGATGCATATCTGCATGTCCCTATATTTCCCGCTCATCAAAAGTTTCTGCGGTTCCAGTTAGCATTTTCAATTTGTAGCCCTGCCCTTCGGGCTAGCCACAGCACCCCGGGTGTTTACCACAGTGCTGGCCCCACCTCTACCCAGGTTAAGGGCACAGGGCATGACAGTCATAGCGTACCTAGACGATCTATTGCTAATAGATCAGTCAGTGGCTCGTTTGGAGCAAAGCGTACACACTACAACCAACTATCTGAAAAGTTGGGTTGGATTCTTAACCTAGAGAAATCTTCCTCAAATACCGCTAAAAAAGCTGGACTGTGTGGGTCTGATCATAGACACAGCCTATGGCAAAAATCAACTCCATAAGAGAGTTGGTACGGATCTTGGGGTCAAATGGCGATCCCTCCATTCACCTTTGCATGAGGTTGCTAGGAACTATCGTAGCTTCATTTGAAGCAGTTCCCTATACCCAGTTTCATTTAAGACTGTTGCAAAACAGTATCTTGTCTGCTTGGAACAAAACAATTCAAGCTTTAGACTTGCCAAAGCAGCTGTCCCCAAGAGTGTCCCAAAGTCTCATTTTGATGGTTACTAACCCAGAATCTGCTGAAAGCAAAATCCTTCAGACCAGTCATCTGGAAAGTGGTAACGACGGATGCCAGCCTTTCAGGCAGGGGAGCAGTACTAGAAAAGAAAACTGTCAAGGGACAGTGGTTAAGAACTGAAAAGAACCTTGTCCATCAATATCCTAGATATTCAGGCAGTATGTCTGGCTCTAAAGACCTGGACTTTCAGGTTACGGAATTGTCCTATCAGGATTCAATCCGACAATGCCACAGCTGTGGCCTATATCAATCACCAAGGGGGCACCGAAGGTCTCTCAGTACAGAGAGAGGTGAACCACATTCTAACTTGGACAGAAAGGAATGTTCTGTGCCTATCAGCAGTCTTCATTCCGGGAGTAGAGAATTGGCAGGCGGACTACTTGAGTCGCCAGCAGTTAATCCCAGTGGAATGGTCTCTTCACCCTGACATATTTCAGGCTGTTTACCAAAGATGGGGGACTCCGGACATAGATCTTCTAGCGTCCAGGTTCAACATATGTGGCCAGAACAAGGGATCCATTCGCATGCGGAACGGATGCGTTGGTGACCCCATGGGATCAGTTCTCACTGATCTGTGTATTCCCCCCCATTTTCAGTTGCTGCCTCGACTTCTTTGCAGGATCAAGCTGGAAAGAAAGCCGGTAATTCTGGTGGCACCAGCATGGCCCAGAAGGTCATGGTATGCAGAAATCATGGTCCCTCCCACTACGGCCAGATCTGCTCTCACAGGGACCGATATTCTATCCTACCTTACGGTCTCTAATATTAACAGCTTGGCTATTAAAACAACATTCTGAAGAAACGTGGGTTTTCCAGGTCAGTTATCTCTACCCTGATTAATGCAAGGAAGCCAGCTTCCAGAACTATAGAGTCTGGAGGGCTTATGTTTCCTGGTGTGAATCCAAGGGTTGGCACCCTCGGAGATTTATCATAGACAGCATTCTTGCCTTTCTACAATTAGGGGTAGAAATTAAATTGGCCTTGAGTACTATTAAAGGCCAAGTCTCAGCTGTATCGGTCTTTTTTCAAAAAGACCACTTGATACTCATTCTGTAGTCCGGGGTTTTATAAAGGGGGTGACGTGGCTTATTCCGCCCGTCAAACCTCTCTTGAACCCTTGGGACTTGAAATTAGTTTTGTCTGTGTTACAAAAAACAGCCATTTTGAACCAATACAACATATTCCCCTAGTCCTTCTGACAAGGAAGTTGGTATTTTTGGTTGCAATATGCTCAGCAAGGAGGGTTTTGGAATTGGCTGCTCTTGTAAAGAGCAATATTTGATTTGTCATGGGGATAGAGTGGTGGTACGCCCTCGTCCAGACTTTTTTTTTTAATAAAAGTGGTTTCAGATTTCACCTGAACCAAGATATTGTCCTGCCATTGTTTTTTTTTCCAAAACCATGTTCCAGGGAAGAAGAGTCACTACATTGTCTTAATGTGGTGAGAGCAGTGAAAATCTATTTTTAGACAACTGCTCAGATTCGTAAGACTGCTGTCTTATTTATTCTGCCAGAGGGTCCTAAGAAAGGACCGGCAGCGTCAAAATCCACTGTCGCTAAGTGGATTCGACAAGTGATAATTCAAACTTCTGATTTAAGGGGTAAGATTCTCGTTTCAAGTTAAGGCACACTCTACCAGGTCGTTAGTGCTTCTTGGGTAGTGCGTCACCAGGCCTCCATGGCTCAGATCTGCAAGGCCGCAACTTGGTCTTCAGTGCATACATTCACAAGATTTTATCAGGTGAATGTAAGGAGGTATTAGGATTTCGCCTTCGGGCGCAGTGTACTGCAGGCAGCAGTATAAATACTCAAGTCTGTGGGTACCCTGCAGGTTGTTTCTCCCTCCCCTCAAGTAGCAATGCTATGGGACGTCCCATTAAGTAATTACTTAAGGCCCTGTGTCCCATGATGTACGATTAAAGAAAATAGGATTTTTATTACAGCTTACCTGTAAAATCCTTTTCTTGGAGTACATCATGGGACACAGAGGTCCCGCCCCTCTTTTGGGATTAAGTATATTGCTTTGCTACAAAAACTGATGTGCTCCTGGAAGGAGGAGGGGTTATATAGGGAGTAAACTTCCTTGATTGGGTTTACCAGTGTCAACACCTGAAGATAGCCTATAACCCATTAAGTAATTACTTAAGGCTCTGTGTCGCATGATGTACTCCAAGAAAAGGATTTTACAGGTAAGCTATAATAAAAATCCTGTTTTTTTCTATGGTTCCAGTCATAATGTGTTTACCTCCATTTAAGTGCAGTCAGTTTAGCTGCGTTTATAGAAAATGGATTCTACGTTTAAGATCTGATTAATCACTTTAAACACGTGTAATTGCATGTAAACTTGGCTAAACCTGCTTTAATGTAGAAAACTAATCTGGTAAGCATAAAAGTTGTTCTTGGTAACCTCTCATGCTTTTAGAAAATCTAAAGGCAGGAGTACCAGTTTGAGGCCTTACTGCTGAATGAAGACTTGGAATAAGCCCTTGCCTCTGATTTGCTCTTCAACTGTTCACCCTCTACCCCCTTGTGTAAGTGCACAAATAAACCTTCCCCTGCCCCCTTAGGGATTCTAGGCCCTAAGGAGCTGCCCCCCACGCTCTCCCTCAGAACAATTCTATTCCTTTGGGCACATGGGAACATAAGTGATACCTAGTACCCATCAGTTTCATCATCCCTTTCCTTCTTCAGAGGGACCCAGCTTGGACAAATAGACCATCAAAAACTGTTTTGCTGCTAGGACGATTTAGATTTTGAGAGTTAAAAAAAAAATATTTTAAGGACCTTTCCAGTTTTTGTGGAAATCTTTCTCTGGCCTACAAGATCCTACTTCCTTAAAATGGTCACTGCTCTATCTTTTTTGTCGATGAATGGTCTGTTTTGTTCGTGAGGTATTAGTAATGACCTGTGCCACCAGTTACTTTTGATATCGCAGTATTGACTTGCTGCTTAAAAGATTTATAACATAGTACAGATTCTTAGAGCAATTGTTTCTTGACTGCTGATCTGCCAAACAATGCTTGAGCGTTAAAGCCTTGCGAGCTGTAATAAACAATATTATGGACTAGCTAAACACCTCAATTAATCTTTGGAGCCTTCAATTTTAAATCTTTCAGGGCTTTAATAGCCTGATGTACCTCTACCTGTGACGTCAATACTTTATCTTGTCCAACCACTCGCATAGCTTTTGCTATTGAGGTGTGTGCGAACACTGGTTAACATGCACTTTTTGAGCTTTGACAGATCTTTTAAAAACTAGATCAGTTTTGTGATCTGAACTCTTAACTTTACTTTTTTTTTTTTCTATTCCTCAAAACCTATTTTCTTTCCTACATCAATATTAAAGGGGAAGTATTTTTTTTTTTAAAGGTGTAATATAGTTTGGCCTCATCTAGTTCCCGAACTGGCAAAAGCCATTCAATAGCCTACTTAGCAGCCATTACAAAAGGACACACTAACAAGAAATGAAAGCCTAGTTGCATGAGCTGCTCCAAAACGTCCTCTGAACCTGAAAGGGGAATAATGTACTTTTTCTAACTCTAATTCCCTGTACACACGGTAGGATTTTCTGACGGAAAATGTTCGATGGGAGCCTTTTGTCGGAATTTCCGACCGTGTGTAGGCTCCTTCGGACAGTTTCCATCGGAATTTACGTCGCACAAAATTTGAGATCTGGTTCTCAAATTTTCCAATAACCAAATCTGTTTGCGTAAATTCCGATTGTGTGTACACAATTTCGACGCACAAAGTGCCACGCATGCTCAGAATCAAGCAGAAAAGCCGCACTGGCTATTGAACTTGTCGTTGTACGTCACCGCGTGTGACCGTGTGTATGCAAGACAAGTTTGAGCCAACATCCGTCAGAAAAAAAAACATGGATTTTGTTGTCGGAATGTTTGATCGTGTGTACGAGACTTAAGCGTGGAAGGTATAGGATGTGTGATAGACTCCTGAAATGGCACTTGTGAAGCTAAGGCTAGAATAGACTTGCATTGTATGTTAGATCAAGTCCATCACCTTTGTACTATCAAACTTAACTTTCTAAACTAATTTGATTGCCACATGCCCAGCATAGCTTCTCGGATAGATGTGTCTCTAAGATTGCAAAAAAATACCGCACATCCGAGCTGTGATGACTCCATGAATGATGCCCAGATGATCTATAGTGTGACCTTCTTCAAGAATGGTGTGAATGAGAAGAGTTCTTATCTCTTGTTGTAGGATCATACAGAGAAGATCTAAAATAAAAGTGAAACCAAAAAAAAAAAAAAAAAAAGCAAATAACTGCGTAATGCAAAAGAAATAAAATAAATGCAGTGCTAAATTCAGAGAAAACAACAGCACTCACTGGTACCAGAATACTGTGTTACCCAAGTTACTATATACAATCAATGGGGTTTATTTACTAAAGACAAATCCACTTTGCACTGCAAGTGCACTTGAAAGTGCAGTCGCTGTAGATACGAGGGGGACATGCAAGGAAAATAAAAAAATCATTATTTTAGCTTGCACACGATTGGATGATAAAATCAGCAGAGCTTCCCCTCATTTTAGATATTCCCCTCAGTTCTACAGCGACTGTTTATTTCCTTGTAAATGCCGACAGTTTCTTTCTCTGAGAGTATGTACAGTGCCTTGAAAAAGTATTCATACCCCTTGAAATTTTCCACATTTTGTCATGTTACAACCGTAAATGTATTTTATTGGGCTTTTATGTGATAAACCAACACAAAGTTACACATAATTGTGAAGTGGAAGGAAAACGATAAATGGTTTTCAAATTTTTTTACAAATATGTGAAAAGTGTGGCGTGCATTTGTATTCAGGCCCCCTGAGTCAATACTCAATTACAGCTGCAAGTCTTTTTGGGGATATCTCTACCAGCTTTGCACAGCTAGAGAAATGTGAAAGTGAAATTTTTGCCCATTCTTTGCAAAATAGCTCAAGCTCTGTCAGATTAGATGGAGAGTGTCTGCGAACAGCAATTTCAAGTCTTGCCACAGATTTTCAATTGGATTTAGGTCTGGACTTTGACTGGGCCATTCTAACACATGGATATGCTTTGATCTAAACCATTCCATTGTAGCTCTGGCTGTATGTTTGGGGTCGTTGTCCTGCTGAAAGGTGAACCTCCGCCCTAGTCTCAATTCTTTTGCAGACTAATAAGTTTTCTTCTAAGATTGCCCTGTATTTGGCTCCATCCATCTTGCCATCAACTCTGACCTGTTTCCGTGTCCCTGCTGAAGAAGGACACTGCATCACCATGTTTCACGGCAGGGATGGTGTGTTCAGGGTGATGTGCAGTATTAGTTTTCTGCCACATATAGCGTTTTCCTTTGAGGACAAAAAGTTAAATTTTGATCTCATCTGATCAGAGCACTTTCTTCCACATCTTAGCTGTGTCCTCCACATGGCTCTCGCAAACAGGAATTCTTATGGCTTTCTTCTTTCCACTCTTCCATAACGGCTAGATTTGTGGAGTGCATAATAGTTGTCCTGTGGACAGATTCCCCCACCTGAGCTGTGGATCTCTGCAGTTCCCAGTTACCATGGGCCTCTTGGCTGCTTCTCTTATTAATGCTCTCCTTGCCCTTGACCGACCTGTCAGTTTAGGTGGACAGCCATGTGTTGGTAGGTTTGCAGTTGTGCCATACTCTTTCCGTTTTCGGATGATTAATTGAACAGTGCTCCATGAGATATTTTAAAGCTTGGGATATTTTTTTTATAACCTAATCCTGCTTTAAACTTCTCCACAACTTTATCCCTGATCTGTATGGTGTGTTCCTTGGCCTTTATGATGCGGTTTGTTCACAAAGGTTCTCTAACAAACCTTTGAGGGCTTAACAGAACAGCTATATTTATACTGAGATTAAATTACACACAGTCACAATGAGAGAGGGGGCTGGGGAAGGCAGAGCGGATCCACCCTCTTCCATTTGGCTTTGCTCTGAATGGACACAGACTGTCAGCTCAGAAACAGGGAACAGCACTGTGACAGAACAGATGTCCACTCACAAGCACTAATGTTCCTGGGGGGATCAGCCGGAGGGAGGAGCCTGGTAATGGCTCTGTGCACGGCGTGAGGATCCTGAGAACCCTCTCTCTGCAGCTGAGAGGAATGATCGGCCTGATGAGAAGGTGTAGGTAGCTTCCCTCCCCGCCCCCCCCGCTCATCACTCACTGAGCTGTCTTGTGGTGTAAGCCAGAGCAAGTTTGTACCTGCGTCTGACTGCATCCCCCCCCCCCACCACCCCTCCGGAGTCGGATGGGCTAGAAGGCTCATCGAGGACGGGGGGTTAGGAGAACTGGAAAACCGAGGAGATGGGAGCGCTTCGGAAGCGACGGCAGCAGGGAAAACGGTGCGCTGCTGGGGGCTGTTTCAAGTCCCCAGCGGTGTTGCCGGCCGCGGAGAGCGGAGGAACCAGCTGAAGTGCACCGGGGAATTTCGGAGGAGAGAGCCAGGAAGGTGGGTGAGTGGAGCAAGGAGCAGCGGCAGCGGACACTGATGAGCTGAGAGCAGAGAACAGCTGAGACTTCAGCGGGTCAGACAGACCTGGGCAGATTAATAACATCAGAGACAGCACCTGAACGTTCGCAACATCAGAGAGCAGCAACAAGCAGTAGTGAGCGTCCCTTTTTGTCCCAACTTCAACAACAACTAAAAGATAAGTACCGTATTTTGGCTTTTTTCTATTGCAATTGTCTTGAAGTGAACAGGCAAAGGAAAAGTAATAGAACAAAAGAAAGGGAAAGGGAAAGAACACATTGAAATAAAATGGAATGAAAAGCGAAAGTAAATGAAAGTAAATGAAGGCGAAAGAGCTGAAAAAGTAGAATCAAGTGAGCTAAGAAAAACAATAAAAATGGGGGGAACAGGGGAAAAGGTGAAAGAGAGACAAGCCAGCGGAAGAGTTGTCTCCCAGCCCCCACCTGCTTGCTGCTGCTGCTGCTGCAGTATCTCCCTTTCTTGTGATTTTTTTTTTTTGTTTTTGTTTTTTGCAAATGGTATTAACTATAGGCTCGATAGTACAAACTATAGAATAAGAAGAAATTTCATAGTAACAAAATGTGGAACATATAAGCTCATACTGGAACTATACTACTGAATATATAAATCATCTTGCTGAATACTTGAATTAGATTGCATTATATCGCTAAAACATTTGAATTATTTTGCTGAGCACCTGGGCCCTCATGCACACGGGCTGTTGGGAGAACGTTGTGAAAACGCCAGTGTCTTTGCAGTGACTTTTTTTTTAAACTTTTTTCAGCGTTTTTGAGCGTTTTTTTTTTTTTGCTCTTTTCTATTGCAATTGCCTTGAAGTGAACAAGCAAAGGAAAAGTAATAGAACAAAAGAAAGGGAAAGGGAAAGATCACATTGAAATAAAATGAAATAAATGGAATGAAAAGTGAAAGTGAATGAAGGCGAAAGAGCTGAAAAAGTAGAATCAAGTGAGCTAAGAAAAACAATAAAAACGGGGGGGGGGGACAGGGGAGAAGAGAAGGAGAAGGTGAAAGAAAGACAAGCCAACGGAAGAGTTGTCTCCCAGCCCCCACCTGCTTGCTGCTGCTGCTGCAGTATCTCCCTTTCTTGTGAATTTTTTTTTTTTTTGTTTTTGTTTTTGTTTTTTGCAAATGGTACTAACTATAGGCTTGATAGTACAAACTATAGAATAAGAAGAAATTTCATAGTAACAAAAATGTGGAACATATAAGCTCATACTGGAACTATACTGCTGAATATATAAATGATCTTGCTGAATACTTGAATTAGATTGCATTATATCGCTAAAACATTTGAATTATTTTGCTGAGCACCTGGGCCCTCATGCACACGGGCGGTTAGAAAAGCGCTGTGAAGACGCCGGTGTCTTTGCAGTGACTTTTTTTAACTTTTTTCAGCTTTTTTCAGCATTTTTGCAATAGCGTTTTTGAGCGTTTTTTTTTTTTTTTTTTTTTTTTTTTTTGCAGCTTAGGAACGCCTATGCCACTTGCGGCTCAGAGACGCCTAGGTGGGCGTGAGGCCATGGACTGACATAGACAGGCCTTTTTGAGCTGCAGAAAGGGCTCAGAAAAGCAGCTGTGGAGACGTCCGTGTGCATGGGGACTTAATACTATGGTTTAAACAATTGAACAGCACCAAGGAATGCTTAATGTACTTAAGGTAGTAACATAACTTCTGGAAAACGGGGACTACTTATATCTCATTAATTATTTCTATTATTGGATTGTGGGGAGGATGCCGGGTATGAGAACGGAACAAAAGAAATATTAGTAAAAATAAGTCAATTTAAGAAGGCTGGGAGATTTTTTCATCATTAAGAGACCCCAATCAAGGGGTATTCTGGAAGGCAGCTTTGAAGATCTTATAAATCCAGCCATAGAAACAAGAACATGAAGGGGAAAACAACAAGAAGTGCGGGAGCAATACCGAAATCACCTAGGACCAGCCTAGGCCCAAGTCCAGGCCCTATGAACAGGTATATACAGCAAGGAATCGGAGAAGGAGAGAAACAAGTGGGTTCAAAGGGCAGACAAATAGATACAAAAGAGAAGGACAACAAGGATAAAAAGGCCAGTATAAAGTACAAACAGAAACCAGCCACCTCTCAGAACCCAGAATGGAGCCAGAAATGGGAGAGGAAGACAGAGGAAAGGAGGAAGGACAACAAGGGCCACAGTTGCCAACAAAACAGGATATGGAAAAAATGTTCGCGGCACTAGAGAATTCCCTAAAAGCAGAGATGTCAACACTCCATAAAGATATGGGATATATGTTAAACAGAGTGGAAGAAGTAGAGATCAAAGTAGACCTACATCAAAAAAACATAAAGGAACTGGAAGACGAAATAAAGAAATTAAAATGGGAACAACAGGAACAATCATATAAAATAGAAGAGCAAGAAAATAGAGATAAAAAGAAAAACTTGAGAATACGTGGGTTAAAAAAAACAGAACAAGCAGAAAATCTAATAGAAAAAATGAACAATCTCTTCAACCAAATCTTGGGAAAGGAAACAACTAACACAATAGGAATAGAAAGTGTCTTTCGAGTAAAAAAACCTCAAAGGTTCGCAAGGGAAACATCTAGAGATGTAATCGTACGCTTTGAAAAATGGGAAGAAAAAAAACAGATCTGGATAAACCTAAAGAGGAAAACACAAATAGAGTTTGCGGGAGGTAAATTACAAATATTTCAAGATTTATCTCAAGAAACGTTGAAAAGACGACGGATACTAAAGCCATTATTAGAAATCCTCCGGGAGCAAGAAATTCAATACAACTGGGGTTTTCCAGCATGTCTAATAGCAAGGAAAAACGGAATAAGTGCGAGGCTAAGACATGTGGAGGAGATTCCGGACTTTTGCAACAAACTAGAAATCCCCTCCCCAGAACTGGAAAAATACGCAAATAGTCAGGAGCGAATAACGGCAGGAGATGACCTGCAGTGGCAAGTAAATTCAAGGATCAGACATCAAGATGTGGACTCTCGAGGAAATTAATATCTGAGAAAATACCACACAACGGTGCAAGGGGCCTTAGAGTGGAAAGGGGGGGGGGGCTGGGGTTGATGGGATGGGAAAAAAGGAAAGTGAAAGGATTGGTAAAACACAACAAAAATGCAGGGAGAGGGAAACAGGGACTCACGGAGTGGACAGGGGGTCGCCCTATTAGTGCTTAGGCAGGGGGGGAATAGGGTGTCTTACAGAGCTCCGCCTCACAATAAATAGAGCAGAGGGGGCAGAGCGTGCCCCACAAAACAAAGTAAAACGCTCTCAGCTCTAGAGAATATGGGGGTAAAAAACCCATATCAGAAAAAAGGGAGGGGGAGGGTGGGAGGAGGGAAAAGGGAGGGAAGGAGGGTGGGGAGGGAAAGGTCTGAGTCACATGAGTGGTTACATAGGCGCACCTATTTTGAGACAAGAGATGAGGAGACCCCGTGCGTCCGCTGGGTGTCTCCTCCATCCGGTCACCTAGGGGGACCGCGTGGGGGGGAGGGCCGGAGGACGGGCGGGGAAGAAAAGGCACAAGAATGGAAAACGTAAACAGCATAAAAATAATCTCTTACAATGTCCGAGGACTAAATTCCCCAGGGAAGAGAAACATCATTCTCCGAGAACTAGAAAAAAGTAAAGCAGAAATAATTTTCCTACAGGAGACGCATATAACCCAAAACTCAAATGCCAAAATTTATTCAAGAAACATACCAACATGGTATCAAGGAGACTCGCCAATAAGAAGGGCCAAAGGAGTAGCCATCGGTATAGGGAAAAATGTACGTTTTCTAATAGATCAAAGGAAAATAGACCCGGAGGGTCGATATCTTTTTATTACAGGAACTATACACGGGGTAAAATATACATTGGCCTAATAAGGCCTAATACTGTCCTAATAAGAACCCTAAAAAATATTTGATAGATATAATTAAAATACTAATGGAATTCAAGCAAGGAAAATTAATACTAGCTGGAGACTTCAACTTCAGCATGGATAATAAAATGGACAGTACCTCAAGAGTAAGGGACAAAGAGGTAAATCAAATAAAGAAATTAAAAAGAACATTATATGAACAACAACTAATAGACCCTTGGAGAATTCAGCACCCCAGCACAAAGGACTACACATTCTACTCAACAGTACACAAAATTTACTCCAGATTGGATTACATCATGGTCGAACATAGAAACTTGGAAGAAATAGAAGAAACAAAAATAGGCATAATAACCGCCTCAGATCACAGCCCAGTAACCTTGAGAATGAAAATAAAAGGAGAAGTCCTTGAAAGGGGTCCATGGAGAATCAACGAAACTTTATTAGAAGACAGTGAGACCGAAAAAAGCATCATAGAAGAAATTAAAAGATATTTTGAGGAAAACGATACACCAGAGGTATCGAAAGCAACAATATGGGAGGCACATAAATCTGTTATTAGGGGCAAGTTAATAGCCATAGGGGCAAGAAAAAAACAGGAAAGGAAAACAAACATGCAACAAATAATTAAAGAAATTTATGAATTGGAACGAAAACATAAAAATCAAGTAAACAACAAAATCTTCGGCCTACTATCTCAAAAGAGAGAGCAATTAAAAGACTGGATGGAACAAGAAGAAAGGAAGGACTACAACAGAGTAGTACAAGAAAAATATAAATGGGGTAATAAACCAGGAAAATACCTAGCAAATCTGGTAAAAAAAAAAGAAGTCTTTGAATTACATTGAGAAGATCAAAAATGAAAAAGGAGAAGTGGTAAATAAAACTACAGATATAGCGATAACATTTCAAAAATACTTCAGCTCCCTTTATGCAATAAAAGGACAGGAAAGTTGGAAAGAAGCGAATACAAGAACAAAGAAGATACAAGAATATTTAAAAAAAGCAAACTTACCAAAACTAAAAATAGACCAACTAGAAGAATTGGAAAAAAATATTACGCATGAAGAGGTAAAACTGGCATTAAAGGAAACTTCCATAGGAAAAAGCCCAGGACCAGACGGGTTTACGGTCAAATACTATAAAAAATTTGAAGAACAGCTGACTCCAAAACTTTTAGAATATATGAATTCCTTAGGGGAAGATGAAGAAATAAGAAGTGAATCGTTATTAGCTCATATTACAATACTACCAAAAGAAGGGAAAGGCAAAGTTAACTGCTCAAGCTACAGGCCAATAGCCCTATTGAACGCCGATACGAAGCTGTACTCCAAGATCCTGGCCACTAGGATAAAAAAACTAATCCCACTGTGGATCAACCTGGACCAAACTGGTTTTGTCCCGGGGAGAGAGGGGCGGGACAACAGCCTAAAATCATTATTGATGTTGCACAAGAAGGTGCAGAATGAGACCCCAGTTCTATTCCTGTCATTGGATGCAGAAAAAGCATTTGACAGGGTAGACTGGGGTTTCATGATGGATACATTGCGGCATTTGGGTATCGGGACAAAAATGATGAAGTGGATAACAAATTTGTATAATGGCCCGACAGCAGTCGTAAAAGTAAACGGTAGACTCTCTCCAAAAATTAAGATGCAGAATGGAACACGGCAAGGCTGTCCACTGTCTCCACTATTATATGTATTGGCTTTAGAACCACTATTAGCAACACTCCGCAATAACAAAGAGGTAGAAGGAGCGAAACTAGGAGGAAAAGAGCATAAGATCGCTGCTTACGCGGACGACATCTTGATGTACGTATCCAACCCAAGAGTGTCACTCCCAAACATACTGAAAGAAATTAAAAAATACGGAGAACTGTCAAACTTCAAAATTAATCCAATAAAAACGGAAATATTAAACATAGGTCTAGAGAAAAAGGAAGTTCAGTTTTTACAAAAAGAATTCCCATTCACTTGGGTAAAAGAACTAAATTACCTTGGAATTAAAATAACTCCTAGAGTCGAAAAAATTTATCAGGCAAACTTTATTCGACTGATCAATGAGGTCAAAGAAGAAATGAAAAAGTTAAGAATACAGCCACTTTCATGGATTGGAAGAATAAATATGTTTAAGATGACGATATTACCTAAAATAAACTACAGATTACAGATATTACCAGTAAAAATCCCGCAGAGCTTTTTTAAAATAATTAAAACAATCCTGCTAAAATACATATGGCTTAATAAAAAAACAAGAATTAATTACACGCTGATCACAAGGAAAAAGGAGCATGGAGGTCTTGCCGCTCCAGATATAAGTAGGTACTATAAAGCCATAGTTTTAACACGAATGTTAGAGTGGACAAATGAGAAAAATGAAAAAAAATGGGTGGAAATGGAAAACACAATAAGTGGAGCCACACTACATAAGCATATTTGGATTCCACGGAAATATAGAATATTGGACACCGACACGCACGAAATAACAAAAAATGTATTTAAAATTTGGGACACCATCCACTTAAAGAATGAATGGAAATATAATTCACCACTATTAGCACTCACAGGATCGAATCTCTTCACCCCTGGGAGGGAAATATTTGAAATCCAAAGAATAGGTAACCCACAACTGAAAGATATCACTAGAAATGGTAAAATAAGAACACGAGTAGAAATAGAGGAAAGGAATGGATGGAAGATGAATGAATGGAAGTATACTCAATTAAGGCACCTAGTAAGCACAATACCACACCCACTGAGAGATGAAACAAAATTAACTGCACTGGAAAAGCTATGTAGCAATGAAACACCATTAAAAAACGGAACATCAAAAATTTATAGTATACTGACAGACTTGGAAGCACAAGAAAGACCAGAATATATAAATCAATGGGAAAAAGAAATGAATTTAAAAATAGATAACCAAAAAGTGGAAAAAATGATAGAAATGGGATATAATAAGGCTTGGGACATGAAGACCATAGAAATGAATTATAAACTAGTATCAAGATGGTATATGACCCCAGTAAGAATACACAGATTCCATCAAGATAGAACCTCCTTGTGTTGGAGAAAATGTGGCCAAATAGCAACGATCACACACATATGGTGGGAATGCCCAATAATAATGGAGTACTGGAAGGAAGTGTTAAATAACATAAAAGAAATAACTGGAGAAGAAATAGAACAAAATATTTGGACTTGCCTCTTCCATATCTACAATAAACCTAAGAAACAATATAGAAAATCAATAATTCCTAACCTCCTGAATGCGGCCAAGGCCTTAATTCCCAAGAATTGGCTAAAAAGTGGAAAACCAGACATTAGAAACTGGCTAAAGGAAATAGATTATCACTACAAAATGGAAGGAGGAGAGAAAGGGGATAATAGTAGATGGGAAAGTTGGAAAAACTACAAAGTCTCGGATATTTATTTAGATAGGATAAAAGAGAGAATAGGTGCAGAGCCAAGTGGATAAATAAACAACATAAAGGAACGGACCAGACACAGGGGAGGGGGGGCGAGGGGGCGAGGGGGCGAGGGGAAATAAGAGGGACTGAGAGAGATTAAGATAATAATAGGGTTTATAATTATAGAAGGCGTTTTGTCGTCGGTTTTTAAAATTATTTAAGAATATCCTAGAAGGGAAAAATAATAAAGATGTGACGGAAACAATCCACAATGATGTGAAAAAGGAGAAGAGATAAAGTTTGACACATAAAGTTGAAATAATGTCTCTCGGAAAACTTTCGCTGAAGTGGATAAGAAAAAAAAATAAAAAAATTACACACAGGTGGACTCTACTTACTAATTAGGTTACTTCTGAAGGCAATTGGTTCCACTAGAACTTAGTTAGGAGTATCAGAGTAAAGGGGGCTGAATACAAATGCACACCACACTTTTTACATATTTATTTGTAAAGAAATTAAATAAACATTTATCTTTCACTTCAGAATTATGTGCCAATTTGTGTTGGTCTATCACATAAAATCACAATAAAATACATTTACGTTTTTTGTTGTAACATGACAAAATGTGGAAAACTTCAAGGGGTGTGAATACTTTTTCAAGGCACTGTAAGCTCTTTTTAATAAACTGATTGGCAAAACAACTTCCTCTCTTGTTTCCTCCACATGTGAGACCATCTTATAATGCATACGGTTTTCAGCTACAAGGTGACCATCCATCTTGCCGAGCAAGATATCAAGCTATTTATTCCTTTGAAAGATTTAAAGCAATATCAGACTTCTTACATTATGAGGTCTTAGGCTGGCTTCACATATATGCGGGGCCGGTTTCCACTCAGCCGTTCAGGTGCAAAGTTGACACTTAAAGTGGTTGTTAACCCAATTGCCCCAAATTATTATGTCTTTTAAATCCTGGTCACGTGTCCCATATTCTCTGCTTGTCCCGAGCCGAGTAGGAGGGGCCCAGATTCCTTCTGACGTTGCGTTAGAAGAGGAATCCGTGAACTTTGACACACTGGCCGCGCATCGCCAATTGTAATTAATTAAGTCTGGAGGAAAGGGGCGGGGCTGGGAGTGTAGGAAATCGTTTTCTCACTACGGTGCTGATAGGGAGGGGGAAGATGAAGACAGGCACGTATTCTGACCATGATACCATGGCCAGCCCTGGGGTGGGGGAGTCAGGACCTGGAGGGATCAAACCGGTATTGTAGGAGGGGTAATTGAAAAAGCAAAAGCACCATGCTGCATCTTGCACATTAAAGGGACAGGAACAGCATTTTTTTGGGGGGGTTAACAAGCGTTTTAAATCGCACCTGAACTGGACTAAAAAATGCACAGGACCATTTATTAATTCGCACCGCAAGTGGCCTGCATATATATGTGAGCCGGCTTCATTGAAAGCCAGTCTGGTTCACATATTATGCGAATCAGATGTGATTCATGACGCATCCAATTTGCATATATGTAAAATAAGCCTTAGGCTTTTGTGTGGACTTAATTTTTAATATTTACTATATTATATAGGAGTATGTTGGGTTGGTGATGCCTTCCCTTAGCTATTTAAGAACTATCAGATAGAGGAGCAGGCAGTCGGTGGGAGCCTTTGTCAGGGCCGGAGGTTATTTTTTGTTTTGTTTTTTCAAGTGCGGCGGGCATCATGATTGATGTTGGATCTATTTCAGGGTGACATTTTTTTTTTAATAAAGGAATTGTCTGTGTGTTTTTTATTTCTTTTTGATACTTTTTTTTTGGTGAATGAGTAGGGGTACTATGTACACCATCCTCATTCACTAAGGGGGGATGGGATCTGGGGGCCTCCTTATTAAAGGGGTTCCAGATTCTGATAAGACCCCCACAACCACTGCCCAGGGTTGTGGGGAAGAGGCCCTTGTCCCCATCCACATGGGGATGGGGGACACCAAAGCATACCCCCCATGTTGAGGGCATGTGGCCTGGTATGTTTCAGGAGGGGGGGGGCTCACTCGTCCCCTCCCTTTCCTGACCTGCTTGGCTGCATGGTCGGATAAGCGTCTGGTATGGATTTGGGGAGGGCACACCAGGTTTTTTTTTTTTGGTGTGGGGTTCCTCTTAAAATCCATACCAGGCCCAAAGGGTCATCCGTTGTTAAGGACGTGGAGGCCGGTTTCCCGGCCTGCTCCTTAGCAAGCAGCTATTGGGGGGGACCCCACACTGTTTCTGTCAAATACCAAATGTAATACTGCCAGCAAATCTGGTGATAAATATTGCATTTTTTTTACTCTGTTCTGTTTCTGAATTACACTTAGCTTACTGCATGTTTTTTTGGAGATGGTTATTGGCACATTTTTCATTTTGCAGTAAATACTAATTTTTTTTTTTTGGGTGAATTAGACTTTTTTTTCTTAATTTATGCAAATGAGCCATGTGACAGTGTTATTGCATGTAAATGGTAAACGTTAGTGAATTGACCCAATTGTATAAAAAAAAGCAAAGTTTTAAAGTTTAAATTATGATTGCCTAATCCTCTTTTCATATATCTTAAATACTTCCTTGTGATTGAATGGTGGATCTGTTGGAGTATGATCCATTTAGGATAAGCAGAGCAAGACTATGGGGGGGGGGGGGGGGATAATAATAAGCTTATTAATAATAGAGATAGACCTGAACGCATGGATAGAAGAGATTCAGAGAACAACTATGCACTAGTTACAACAGTAGAGAAAAACTGGAGGTGCAGGATTTGCCAAAGAATGAAGAGACTACTCCCTGAGCAAGAGTAGTGACAGAACTACCTGCTGACCACTGTTTAAATGTAGCACTGCCATTAATAATCTTCTCCCCTGTCATTCTGCCACCCACCACTGGCTCAGCTGGGATTTCTATTATGTTTTAATGTGGTGAACTATTTGAGACCTATTGTTCTTTACCTGCTGCAGAATGCTATATATACCGCCATGTACCCATGATTAGTTAGGTTTCAGTTCATTTGGCCCAAACCCATTGCCTGTTATCCAGGTGACCCATCTGGACGCAAATGCATCTTCTTAGAGGGGAGACAGCTGGAAGATCTACAGTAAAGATCCACCACTGGCTGCAGGCCTCCAACTGCTTTGGTTCCATATGTGCTACTACTTTGTTTTTATTCTTATTAAAAATTTCACTTTTAGGTGTCCGTTTATGAAGCAGTGAAATCTATTCACTGCTTCGTTCTCCGGCATTCACAGTGGAGATCATTCTCCTCTGTGTGCCTGTTTATGAAGCAGTGTAGATCGCTTCACCTTCGGAGGAGTGAATCGATCTACAAATGCTTCAAACAGTGGAGAACGGCCCCTGATACTGGAATCTCGTGAGAATTTACAAGATTACAGTACCAGAAATTCACAGAAACACCGAGATGTCAGTTTATTAAGCAGTGATAAATTAGCACCGCTCAACACACTGACAGACGGTGTGGTTAATGTTAAAAAAATAACGAGTCCCCCTACATTATATATACATATGTTTACACACACACATTATATATATATATGTATATACTGTACATGAATATGACAGGGGGACATGCTTACAGTGTTGGGGGGGGGGGTCTGAACGAGGTAGAAGGAAGTTAAAAATCTTCCTCCTTCCCCCTCAGATCCCCCGAGATTTCCTCTTCACTCCCCGATTCTCCACCTCTGAGCTGGTGAATCGGGGAGTGTGAATCCTGACACAGATCGCCAGTGAAGCGGTGAGATCACAGCTTCATAAACTGCCCATTACTGTGTCATTCAATGAGGATTCTCCATGTGGGGAGATCATCGGCAGGAGAAGAAGCTCAAACACTTCTCCCCCCATTATCTCTGTTTCAGAAAACCGTTTATGGACTGTGATCAGCGGTGATCCTGGGGATCACCGCTGATCACTGCTTCATAAACGGACACCTTAATACTCTAGGTCTATGCGCCTTGTTGTTCTGGTCACCCAAACATACACAGTGGTCAAAAAAAAAAATCCCCACCACTCTGTCCTAGATAAGAGATACAGTGCCTTGAAAAAGTATTCATACCCCTTAGAATTTTCCACATTTTGGCATGTTACAACCAAAAACATATTGTTTTATTGTGATTTTATGTGATAGACCAACACAAAGTGGCACATAATTGTGAAGTGGAAGGAAAATGATAAATGATTTTCAATTTTTTTTACAAATATCTGAAAATTGTGGCGTGCATTTGTATTCAGCCCCCTTTACTCGGATACCCCTAACTAAAATCTAGTGGAACCAATTGCCTTCAGAAGTCACCTAATTAGTAAATAGAGTCCACCTGTGTGTAATTTAATCTCAGTATAAATACAGCTGTTCTGTTAAGCCCTCAGAGTCAGAGGTTTGTTAGAGAACCTTAGTGAACAAATAGCATCATGAAGGCCAAGGAACGCACCAGCCAGGTCAGGGTTAAAGTTGTGGAGAAGTTTAAAGCAGGGTTAGGTTATAAAAAAATATCCAAAGCTTTGAATATCTCACAGAGCACTGTTCAATCCATCATCCGAAAATGAAAAGAATATGGCACAATTGCAAACCTACCAAGACATGGCCGTCCACCTAAACTGACAGGCCGAACAGGAGAGCAATAATCAGAGAAGCAGCCAAGAGGCCCATGGTAACTCTGGAGCAGCTGCAGAGATCCACAGCTCAGGTGGGTGAATCTGTACACAGGGCAACTATTAGTTGTGCACTCGATACATCTTGACTTTTTGGAAGAGTGGCAAGAAGAAAGTCATTGTTGAAAGAAAGTCATAGGAAATCATGTTTGCAATTTGTGGGGGATACAGTAAACAAGTGGAAGAAGGTGCTCTGGTCAGATGAGACCAAAATTTAACTTTTTGGCCTAAAAGCAAAAAGCTATGTGTGGTGGAAAACTAACTGCACATCACCCTGAACACACCATCCCCACCTTGAAACATGGTGGTGGCAGCATCATGTGGGGAAGCTTTTCTTCAGCAGGGACAGGGAAGTTGGTCAGAGTTGATGGGAAGATGGATGGAGCCAAATACAGGGCAATCGTGGAAGAAAATCTGTTAAAGTCTGCAAAAGACGAGACTGGGGCGGAGGTTCACCTACCACCAGAACAACAACCCTAAACATACAGCCAGAGCTACAATGGATTGGTTTAGATAAAAGCATATTCATGTGTTAGAATTGCCCAATCAAAGTCCAGACCTAAATCTAATTGAGGATCTGTGGCAAGACTTGAAAATTGCTCTTCACAGACGCTTTCCATCCAATCTGACAGAGCTTGAGCTATTTTGCAAAGAAGAATGGAAAAAAATGTCACTCTCTAGATGTGCAAAGCTGGTGGAGACATCCCAAAAAAGACTTCCAACTGTAATTAGAGCGAAAGGTGATTCTACAACGTATTGGCTCAGGGGGGCTGAATACAAATGCACGCCACACTTTTCACATATTTATTTGTAAAAAATTATGAAAACCATTTATCATTTTCCTTCCACTTCACAATTATGTGACACTTTGTGTTGGTCTATCACATAAAATCCCAATAAAATACATTTATGTTTTTGGTTGTAACATGACAAAATGTGGAAAACTTCAAGGGGTATGAATACTTTTTCAAGGCACTATATCTTTCTCTGTGTGGGTGGTTATTGGTGCCAGTATTTGTGCGGCTGCCGCAGTGGCATCACCTGCACAGATGTGAACCTAGCCTAAGTCACTGATTAATAACTGTAATTGACTCAAATTGAAGCCAATAAACATAATCAAGTTGTGGTATCATTTTTATGACACCCCATTCACATTTGTACGACTTTGGATATCAAAGTCGCATGACAAGTTGTACCCCATGTTTTCCAATGATAACTATTCATTCATGTGCAACTTAAAGATGCAGCGACTTCAAAGTAGTCCATGCACCACTTAGGTCCGACGTCATGCAACTTGAGGGCCACAGACTTCAATGTTAACCCTCAAAAGTTGCACCCCTGCCAGGTTTTTATTGCTGAATTTGTCCCCATTGGGAAGATACACTCCCTCAAACTGCCCTGATTAACAATATAACAGATGTTAAATGTTTTGGAGCAACACAGGAGCCCTTCACATGCCTGATGAGGGAGGTCCTGTCAGGCTCTAAAACATTACTGTTATAATGATGTGATCGCTGTATAAAGCTTTGGACCCGTTCTGGAGATCCAGGGTGTGCTGGTGACATTCTCTCACTCTAGCATTGCAGTTACTTGGGTTCATCCAATGCAAAAAAAAAACTAACCATAAGTTATAGCAGCGTTTTACTGTGTAGGCTAATGCTATTTGAGCTCTGTCAGGGAGCTGTGTCATGTATGTTTCAACACATCGCATTGCTTTTTTTTTTTGTCAGCTTTATCGGAAGTGTCACATAGGGGTTGATTCACTAAAACTGGAGCACTCAGAATCTGGTGCAGCTGTGCATTTTAGCCAATCAGCTTCAAACTTCAGCTTGTTTAATAAGGCTTTGATAATAAAACCTGGACGCTGATTGGTTTCTATGCACAACTGCACCATATTTTGCACTCTCCAGTTTTAGTAAATAAACCCCAATGTGACTTCATTCATGTAATTGCCCAGCAGCCCAGTGCATTGCTCTGCTGTGTGGTGGCATACAGTCTGGTGCAGGAAACCACAGACATGTTGAATTTTTCCACACTGGGTGAATGGGGCACATAGAAAACAATTTTTTCTATGCACCCTAGCGGTGACCTGCGTTTACCCAGTGCAGAAAAACACAGGTCACTGCACATAGTGTGAATGAGCCCTAAGTTATATTTTTGTGCAGAGGGGGCCCCTTCTGGTAGTAACCCTTTGCCCCTTTTAAATCTGGCACCTTAGATCATGCTCGTAGGCAGGCCATACACTAAACAATCTGATTGTACAATCTGCTTTATGGTGGTCAAATAAAACTCAATATCAGTGGTGTCCCTATATCAGTGACATCCCCATCAGGGGCCCATTTGGGGTGTGTACTGTGACCATGCTCTGCCAGCCTGGCCAGACAGGAGAGAGCTTTATGGGGGGGGGGCAGGCTAGACAGAAGAGAACCCAAGGGGAAGGGGGGGGGGGGGAGTAAGCTAGACACGAGAGAACCCAACAGGGACGGTGGGGTGGTTGACAGGCTAGACAGGAGATAGCCCAAGGTGGGGTAGTTGACAGGCCAGACAGGAGAGAGCCCAATGGGGGGGTGGGGGGGTGGTTGACAGGCCAGACAGGAGAGAGCCCAAAGGGGTAGGAGTGGTTGGTGGTTGACAGGCCAGACAGGACAGAGCCCAATGGGGTAGGAGTGGTTGGTGGTTGACAGGCCAAACGGGTGAGAGCCCAACATGGTGGGGGTGGTTGACATGCCAGACAGAAGAGAGCCAAACAGGGTGGGGGTGATTGACAGGCCAGACAGGAGAGGGCCCAACATGGTGGGGGTGGTTGACATGCCAGACAGAAGAGAGCCAAACAGGGTGGCGGTGATTGACAGGCCAAACAGGTGAGAGCCCAACATGGTGGGGGTGGTTGACATGCCAGATAGAAGAGAGCCAAACAGGGTGGGGGTGATTGACAGGCCAGACAGGAGAGGGCCCAACGGAGTGGGTGTGGTTGACAGGCCAGACAGAAGAGAGTCCAACATGGTGGGGGGTGGTTGACAGGCCAGACAGGAGAGAGCCCAATGGGGTGGGGATGGTTGGTGGTTGTCAGGCCAGAAAGGAGAGAGCCCAACGGGGTGGGGAGGTTGGTGGTTGACAGGCTAGACAGGGCAGAGCCCAAAGGGGTGGGGAGGTTGGTGGTTGACACGCCAGACAGGAGAGAGCCCGGGGGGTTGACAGACTAGACAGGAGGGGGCCCAATGGGGGGGGGGGGTGACACCATGTTTTGATGCCAACCCTAGTGATGACACTGCTCAATATGCTTGATTTCTTTTCCAACCGATAGGAATAATTGTGTGGGGAAGTGGATTTTGATTGATAGTTAAGATACGATCATAACAAACGATCAGACGTTATTGAATGCAACTCTGTTTCCACCATGCAATTTCATAATCTGATCAATTGAAATAAGAGCGTATTCATGAACAAAGCATCTCAGGGATGCCGATTGACGCAAAACGTTTGATAATGTCCCGTCCTGGCCGATCAACTCAGTTTGAGTGAATACATTTGAAATTGTGTTTAAATTGAACAATAGGAGGTAATGAGCATTCGATAATTTGTGGATTATATTGTTTTGATCAAATTGCACATTGATCAGGTATGAAAATTAAAGCGTGTATGGCCACCATTAGATCTACCATCTTCTGTGCAGTGCAATAGCCTGCCTGGTTTGATACTAATGGAAGAGCCTGCTTAGATTCATATTGCATAGTTATGGGAACTGTAAAGAAAATTGTATAGTGCACAGCCATTCGAGAGATCGGTAGTTGGCTGACAACAGGTCTTCTATGACAAAGAATTGCAGCATACTTCCTATAGTGCTGTGTGACGTCATGCTGACAGCTGTCAGTGATGTGACAGTTGGGTGGAGCCACATGTGCCCCGGAATCACTCCTCTCCTGTAGTGTATTAGAGAGGTAGAAGGAAGGATGGAGCTGCCCAATCTGCGGCAGAGACTGAACTGTTTAGAATACAAGAACTGGATGAAGCTGGCATTTGTCTGGAGATCCTAAAGAGCGCCCTGCAGGGATACATAGAAACGGGGATGAAGACGTTCCACCGACAGATCATCGCAGAAATTTCCCCCAGTGCCAGACACATACCTGGATATCAATGCAGGATTCAAGGGAAGCAGGTAGGTGGTGGCTATAGCGCTGTCATATACTGGCGAGCAGTACAAAATGAGATCAGCAACTCCAATCCATAGAAACCATTCACATAATGGAAGTAAAGTTAGATAGGAGAACATGTAGTAGGTCTGTCTATATTACCAATCATAACCTAAAGCAGAAAGATGACATGGTATTTACTGCTACAGAGCCACTGGGTTTTGTGATCTTGATCGAAATCACAAACTTGGTGGTCTATGCCATTTGTACAGGTAATCAGCAAGCTAATGTCAAACAAATGTGCATCTAAATAAAATACATATGAAACAATATTTATTTTTGTTTAGCTATTTATATATAGTAGGTGTACCTGCACTGCAAAGGGTTAAAGTGTATGTTACCCTACAAAATGTTTCTCCAAATATATGTGTGTGTTTGTATGTATATCTGTCTCATAGTAAGTTGTCTGACTGTGTGTAGGCTCCATCGAACATTTGCTGTCAAAATTTTCGGCCACAAATGTTTGAGAGCTGGCTCTCAAATTTTCCGCCAACTTCACTTTGTTGTCGGAAATTCCGAGCGGTGTACACGAGTCCGTCGCACAAAAGTTCCACGCATGCTCGGAATCATGCAGAAGGAGCCGCACTGGCTATTGAACTTTCTTTTTCTTGGCTCGTCGTACGTCACCGCGTTCTCACGTTCGGAATTTCCGACAACATTTGTGTGACCGTGTGTATGCAATACAAGTTTGAGCCAACATCCTTTGGAAAAAAAATCCATGGATTTTGTTGTCGGAATGTCCGATCGTGTGTACGGGGCATTAGGCTATATTCACACTGGCGACTAGGGCCGGTATGAAGAGTAGCGGCAGGAATCAGAAATTTCTGCTGCGGCCATTGGCTCCGTTCACTATCGTTACAGGCCCCTAGTGGCCACAGCTATTCGTGGGTCTCTGCACAGCCACTTTACGCGCGTCCAGCGGCGATCATCGCAGGTAATAGCAGGAATAGCTGCAGCCTTTGCAACCTGTAACTATAATGGCCGCACCTAGCTGCTGAGAGCTCCAGCAGGAATCCGAGGCCCCATTCACACTTGGCCATTTAGAATCACAGGCAGAATCGCCTCAATTCTGCATGCAACTTCAAGATTGCTTGCAAAACTTTCATTTGGGAGCCATCCATTCTAAATGGCAACCCAAATGTAATGTGATTTTTGCCTCGCAACAGAATCACAATGCAATCACAGCAAAACGCGACTTTAAAAAAATCACCTGACGTTTGTCACCCAAAAAAAGGAGCAGAAACTTCTTTTGAGCAACAAACGATCATAGGGCAGCTTAGTGGAATGAATGGGCTGCTTCATGCGTGACACGGGGAATCGCAGAAAGATCACCCACGCAAAATCGCAAGCAGGAACAAGAATTCACACTAAGCAAAATGTAAATGGGGCCTGCTGCTACTTTTTGTACCTGTCCTAATTGTCGGTGTGTATGTAGCCTTAACTTTTAATTTGCAGCATTTACTATATCTGGTTGATCCTGCCAGTCTCACTCTTTCCTTGTTGTAATCTGACCACGCAAAGCAGGGAAAACGGATCTGTACTTGTGCGGTCAGTTTGCATCTCAGGGTTTGCTATTCAAAACTACAGGATGCCGTTCGTGCCTGTAATGCCCCGTACACACGGTCGGATTTTCCGACAGAAAATGTGTGATCGGAGCGTGTTGTCGGAAATTCCGACCGTGTGTGGGCTCCATCGGACTTTTTCCATCGGATTTTCTGACACACAAAGTTTGAGAGCAGGCTATAAAATTTTCCGACAACAAAATCCGTTGTCGGAATTTCCGATCGTGTGTACACAAATCCGACGCACAAAGTGCCACGCATGCTCAGAATAAAGAGATGAAATCTATTGGCTACTGCCCCGTTTATAGTCCCGACGTACGTGTTTTACGTCACCGCGTTCAGAATGATTGGATTTTCTGACAACTTTGTGTGACCGTGTGTATGCAAGACAAGTTTGAGCCAACATCCGTCGGAAAAAATCCATGGATTTTGTTGTCAGAATGTCCGATCAATGTCCGACCGTGTGTACAGGGCATTAGATTATTATTCCAAATTCATAATACGGCACTTATAGGTGTTTATATTATATTCATGGCAAGCTTGCAAAACATATTTGGTTTTATGACTAGTCATAATAAATAGAGTATGTGTGAATGACCTTGATCAATTGATTTGATATGATCCTCATCTGAAGCTGAGTATTGCTGGGAGTTTCTGGTTAAGGCCCCTTTCACACTGGGGCGGTGGGGGCGTCGGCGGTACAACAGCGCTATTTTTAGCGCTGCTGTACCGTCGTTCTTGCAGCGGTATTCGGCCGCTAGCGGTTCGGTTTTAACCCCCGCTGGTGGCCGAAAAAGGGTTAAATCCGCTCGTACAGCGCGGCTATAGCCGCGGTATAGCCGCGCTGTCCCATTGATTTCAATGGGCAGGAGTGGTTTAGGAGCGGTGAATACACCGCTCCTTCCCCGCTCCAAAGAAGCGGCTTGCAGGACTTTTTTTACCGTCCTGCGAGCGCACCGCTTCAGTGTGAAAGCCCTCGGGCTTTCACACTGAACAAACAGCGGAGGCTGTTTAGGGGTGGTTTTCAGGCGGTATTTTTAGCGCAATACCGCCTGAAAACCGCTCCAGTGTGAAAGGGGCCTTAAGGTATCTTGGTATAAATGTCATGAGAAGGCAAAAATGGACACATGTCTACGTAGCTAAAGGAATAATACATTGTGGATTATATCCTGTTAAATTAAGTTTAGAGTAGTCTAAGTCATATCAATACGTATTAGTATATAATTAATGTAAAGTTGGTAATATGTGTTCATATTATGTAGATGTTTGGTTATATGACTTACATGATCAGCACATTACTTCAAGTATGGAGTGTTACATATGGGCTTGTCAATCAAACTCCATATGACTCTGAGTTAGAAAATGAAGAAAGTAGAAATATCTAGTATTCTTATATCTCAAGGGCGTTTCTGGATGAATAGCATTGATAGTCAGACTGACTTGAAAACAAAGTGTGAGTTTATTGATCACACAGTTGGCATCATAAATACAATGAAAAAAAGTATAACAGTTCAGTGTGGGTAAAAATATATGAAATCGAATAGTCATAAAGCAGTAATAAGCTTATGAAAGCATATGTGCTTCATGGCAGCTGACTTCAGTCTTCCATGCTGTTTTGTGAACCAAAGAGAAGCAGGAAATTACATTCTTAGGTTTCTGGCAGAATTCAGCTGTCCCAACTTATCAGTCTCTTTGTGTGAATATGTCAGTGTCATCTCTCTAGTGCAGGGATATGCAATTAGCGGACCTCCAGCTGTTGCTGAACTACAAGTCCCATGAGGCATAGCAAGACTCTGTCTGACCTCCAATATACAATACGTTTGCTTTGGTGATTATATAGTCAGGTCTGAGAATTGCTCAAAGCTCTCATTTTGGAGACAGCTTCCAGTTTGGAGACGGAAGGTTTCACCCGGGGTCAGGGGGCCCCAGCCGCAAGCCACGGGCCAGAGGTCTCATCAAGGGGTCAGAGGACCCAGCCAGCAGGTCTTGGTTCCAGGATTTAAGTCAGCTCCTATCAGGGGTGTCAGAAGAACCCCAATCCCTAGGCCAGAGGTGGGCCATACAGCAGGGCGCTGCCACTGAAGGCTAGAGAGCCAAGTGTGCGAGAGAGCTGAATGACACAGTCAAAGGACTGGTAAGAGGAGCAGCAGTGCTGCTCCACATAAGCCAGGTAGCTTGGTATTTTCATTCATGTTTTGTGGAAGAAAACCCCTGCATGGGCAATTGGTGTATAAGTGAACTTTTCCTTTACTCAATAAAAGTGGGCTGCCACGCCCTAAAACTACAGTTTGAACTCGTGCAGCTCATTGGAAATGCACCTGGTATTTGAGTTTATTCACCTCACCCCAATATATATATATATATATATATATATATACATACATACATACATACATACATACATACATACATACATACATATATATATTAGAGGTCGACCGATATTTGGCATTTTTTAATTAATCAGCATCGCTTGATTGTGCTGAGAAAAAAGGCCGATTATAACTTCAGCGCGACTTGCAAGTTGAATGAAGTCTTCAGTGGAGTGACTTCTCTCCTCTCTGGGCAGCCTGCCAAGTCTGATAAAATAAGCTAAAAAGATACAATGTTTCTACTTATCAATGAACTGAACTCTGTGTGTAGGAGTTCTCAGTTTAACCATTTAGAGACTAAATCTTTTCTGACATTTGTTGCTTACAAGTAAAAATCCTGTAATTTCTGCTAGAAAATCACTTAGAACCCCCAAAAATTATATATATATATATATATATATATATATATATATATATATATAATTTTTTTTTATGAGAGACCCTACAGAATAAAATAGCGGTTGCTGCAATATTTTATGTCACATGGTATTTGCGCAGCAGTCTTTCAAACGCAATTTTTTTTGGGAAAAAATACACTAATGAATTAAAAAAAAAAAAAACTAAGCAGTAAAGTTAGCCCATTTTTTTTCGTCCAAAAGTTTTGATTACCTGTTTTTGTGTATTTAATATTTAAGATATAGTTTTTTTATCTAAATTATACATACAAGTGAACTGATTGGAGGTTTGTTTTGTTTAATAAATGTTTAAATGTAAGAAATTTTCTGTATCACTTATTACATAAGTCTGCTTTCAAACTGGAGCGGGCAGGCGTTGACGGTAAAACGCTGCTAGTTTTAGCGGCGCTTTACCGTCATTTTAGCGGCGCTATTCGGCTGCTAGCGGGGCGCTTATAACCCAGCTAGCGCCCGAGGAAGGGGTTAAATGCGCCCATGAAGCGCCACTGCCGAATCGCTTTGCAGGCGCATTTATTTTAATGGGCAGGAGTGGTGGAGGAGCGGTATACATCGCTCCAAAGATGCTGCTTGCAGGACTTTTTTTAACTTCCTGCCAGCGCATCGCCTCAGTGTGAAAGCACTCGGGCTTTCACGCTGAGACTACAGGGGAGCCGTTTTGCATGCACTTTACAGGCACTATTTTTAGCCCAAAAGTGCCTGAAAAACGCCCCATTGTGAAAGGGGTCTAACTGTTAGATTTTATGAGATGTAGGGAAAAAAGAAAAAAAAAAAAAAAAAAATCGGCTTAACATATCGGCCCCAAAAAATCGGCATCATATATCGGCCAGCGATTTCTAAATATCAGCATCGGCCAGAGAAAAACCCATATCAGTCAACCTCTAATATTAATAAAATATATATATATATATATATATATATAATATATATATATATATATAATATATTACACACACACACTATCTCACAAAAGTGAGAACACCTCACATTTTTGAAAATATTTTTTTTATATCTTTTCATGTGACAACAGTGAAGAAATGACACTTTGCTACAATGTAAAGTAGTGAGTGTACAGCTTGTATAACAGTGTAAATTTGCTGTCCCCTCAAAATAACTCAACACACAGCCATTAATATCTAAACCGCTGGCAACCAAAGTGAGTACACCCCTAAGTGAAAATGTCCAAATTGGGCCCAATTAGCCCCTTTCCCTCCCTGGTGTCATGTGGCTCATTAGTGTTATACGGTCTCAGGTGTGAATGAGGAGCAGGTGTGTTATCACTCTCTCATACTGGTCACTGGAAGTTCAACATGGCACCTCACTCTTTGAGGATCTGAAAAAAAGAATTGTTGCTCTACATAAAGATGGCCTAGACCAGTGTTGGTGAACCTTGACACCCCAGATGTTTATTTCATGATGCTCATGCACTCTGCAGTGTAGTTGAGCATCATGTGAAATGTAGTTCCAAAACATCTGGGGTGCCAAGGTTCGCCATCACTGGCTTAGACCAGTGTTTCTCAACTCCAGTCCTCAAGGCGCCCCAACAGGTCATGCTTTCAGGCTTCCCATTATTTTGCAAAGGTGATTTGATCAGTTTCACTGCCTTGGTAATTACCACAGCTGTTTCATCTGAGGGAAATCCTAAAAACATGACCTGTTGGGGCGCCTTGAGGACTGGAGTTGAGAAACACTGGCCTAGACTATAAGAAGATTGCCAAGACCCTGAAACTGAGCTGCATCACGGTGGCCAAAACCATACAGCGGTTTAACAGGACAGGTTCCACTCAGAGCAGGCCTCGCCATGGTCAACCAAAGAAGTTGAGTGCACGTTCTCAGCGTCATATTCAGAGGTTGTCTTTGGGAAATAGATGTATGAGTGCTGCCAGCATTGCTGCAGAGATTGAATAGGTGGGGGGGGTCAGCCTGTCAGTGCTCAGACCATACGCTGCACACTGCATAAAATTGGTCTGCATGGCTGTCGTTCCAAAAGATGATGCACAAGAAAGCCCGCAAACAGTTTGCTGAAGATAAGCAGACTAAGGACATGGATTACTGGAACCATGTCATGTGGTCTGATGAGACCAAGATAAACTTATTTGGTGCAGAAGGTGTCAAACGTGTGTGGCTGCAACCAGGTGAGGCGTACAAAGACAATTGTGTCTTGCCTACAGTCAAGCATGGTGGTGGGAATGTCATGGTCTGGGGCTGCACGAGTGCTGCTGGCACTGGGGAGCTACAGTTCATCGAGAGAACCATGAATGCCAACATGTACTGTGACATACTGAAGCAGAGCATGATCCCATCCCTTCGGAGACTGGGCCACAGGGCAGTATTCTAACATAACTACCCCAAGCACACCTCCAAGACAACCACTGCCTTGCTAAAGAAGCTTAGGGTAAAGGTGTCTCTAGACCTAAACCCAGTTGAGCATCTGTGGAGCATCCTCAAATGGAAGGTGGAGGAGCGCAAGGTCTCTAACATCCACCAGCTCTGTGATGTCATCGTGGAGGAGTGGAAAAGGACTCCAGAGGGAACCTGTGAAGCTCTGGTGAACTCCATACCCAAGAGGGTGAAGGCAGTGCTGGAAAATGATGGTGGCCACACAAAATACTGACACTTTGCGCCCAATTTGGACATTTTAACTTAAAGGATGTACTCCCTTTTGTTGCCAGCAGTTTAGACATTAATGATGTGTTGAGTTATTTTGAGGGGATAGAAAATTTACACTGTTAAACAAGCTGTATACTCACTACTTTACATTGTAGCAAAGTGTCATTTCTTCAGTGTTGTCACATAAAAAGATAAAAAAAAATATTTACAAAAATGCGAGGTGGGTGTGTGTGTGTGTGTGTGTGTGTGTGTGTGTGTGTGTGTGTTTGTGTGTGTGTTTGATTTATTCATACATACATACATCTGTAGTCAGAGTCTTCAGTTGGAAATGCAATACCCTAACTACCAAGGCCTGAGGTGTGCCTAGGACTAGCTGGTCAGTATGCCTGAAAAGGAGGGCATACCCTGAATGTATGAATATGAAAAATGTATGATGTGTAAGTAAATGAAGATTTGGGGGAAACGGGTGGGTGGGAACCCCCGAATGCGAGCCAACTCAGGAACAGGCAGAGGAGGAGGGATATGTACCCCTCAGACTCCTCCCACAAATGCAGGCTAGTCTTTTGCCAGCCTTCTTACTTGTAGTCAGCCTTCAATTGGAAATGCAATACCCTAACTACCAAGGCCAACCCAAGAAAACAGAAACTAGAGAAGAGACAACAGACAACCAGACATGAGAACACCACCCCTCTGTAACTACCTAAGTATGAGGACGTGACCAGAAATGACAAGACCACAGCGCGTGAATGAAGTCGATGACAATTTCCCCACCCCCCTCTAGTCTATGTAAGTGAGCCTGAGTAACCTGCAGAGCAGCGACAGGTAGTAAAACTGAACACTCAGGGCTAGTGTACCTACAGACCGTTGTGGGTAGTTGTACAGGTGTAATGAGCGTGCATTGTATGACGTATGGTAGACAGGCGAGAAGATTGTGGTCAACAATCGTTTAAAAATGAAACCTCAGCTCGTATGGATCTGTAGACATGACAGACCCTGAGATGTGAGCACTAGTTAACTAACCCAGATTACAAACATGAACGAAGGTATGATGAGACATGGCAACCAACGAGGATGAAAACGGCTACCGGAGTATATGCCGTGACTGCGTGGCACCAATGCTACGACAGAACCCGCTAAAGACAGAACCCCTGAGACTGAATGCTGTGGCAGAGACGCTGTGGCAGAGACGCTGTGGCAGAGACACTGTGGCAGAAACTCTATGACGGAAACGCTTTGACAGAAATGCTGGGGCAGAAATGCTGAGACTTGAACGCAATGACTGAAACGCTATGACTGAGACAGAAACGTTATGACAGAAACGTTGATGGAAACGCTATGACGGAAACGCTATGACAGAAACGCTTTGACAGAAATTCTGGGGCAGAAACGCTATGACTGAAACGCTATGACTGAAACGCTTTGACAGAAATTCTGGGGCAGAAGCGCTATGGCAGAAGCGCTATGGCAGAACGCTGGCTGAAACGCTGAGACTGAAAACGCTGCTGGGACAGGATGCTTACAACAAAACGCATGTTACGCAAAAAAAGACTGACAGTGGAGCTAAGCAGTCTACAGGCCCCCCCCCCCCCCAGCCTGAAACATCAGGCAATCAGACCTCACGACTTGCAGAGATGACAAGGGACAGATAAAGATATATGCGCCTACACTATACCGAGCAGTATATGGTGTGTAGCTCAGAATAGAAGAGGATATCGGAATGTACACATGCACACAGACCTAAGGAAAGCTCAAACCTGGACTGCAAAGATGAAAGCAAGGATATTCACAACAGGGCGTCAGAACCCTCATGCATGTGAACTCCCCTCTGAAAGCTCTGACATCCTCCACACACACACACACACACACACACACACCCGCACACACACTTTCATCCGGTGTTGAAAAACATATGGGAACTGGCATAAATGGCATGCGCATACTGCCGTACCCTGATAGCCATGCAACCCCCCCCCACCACCACCACCACCAGAGCAGAGAAAAGCAAGTGCCGTTGTATGGACCTGGGATCTTAGCTCTCTCCACCTGGTGCCTGAAGGTAATGCCATGTTAGACTGAAACAACCTGGAATTCTGACACCTGAAACAATTCTGGTATCCCCCCTCCCCTTACTCTGATGCCCCAGGAAAGGATGAACTGCTGTGAGCGGGCAGCCCCCCCCCCCTGACAATGACGCCCCCCCGCACGACAGAGAGGCATCTGGCGCGGCCCCCCTGATGCCCTCCGCCTATGTTTAGGTATTTGATTTTGCTCTGTCATTACTGTGTTGCTGTGAGTCATAGACCAATATACATGCAATTGTTTGTACTTTGCTTTACCATCACCATTAGGGCCCTTTCACATGGGCTTGTACGGACTCTGCTTTGCTCAGCAGGGATCAATCCATTGAGCAAGCGGATGACAGGTCCGTCTCTGCACATTGTGCAGAGATGGACCTGTCAATGCCCCGCTGTCCTCTATGGATCATATCCGATCCGATTCTCCAGACGGATGAAAAATGGGATCTCTATCTATCTGGATTTCACAGACAGGATCAGATCGGATATCGGCGGATGTCAGCGGACATGTCACCGCTGACATCCGCCGCTCTATAGGGTTGAAAGGTTTGGAAAGCCTGTGTGAAGGGGGCCTTCCTCATTGAAACACACACTTTATTTTATTATTATTAATAAATATTTAATATATTATTAATTTATAAATACTTCTAGTATACCTGTATATGTATAAAATAGAATAGGGAAATCTTCGTGCACCTTGTGGAATGTAGAACATGGATTTCCTACAGCCCTGCTGCACAACACATGGCCTGCTGTCCCCCAGTTCGCAGCCCACTGAATATTGCACACTAGGTACACAACAGCCCCAAATGGTCCTAGCTCAGGCCACATTACAGCTCTGGCACAGTTAAACTCTAATGCCGTGTACACACAAGAGGATTTTCCCTCCAGAAAATGGAGAACGGAATTCCACTGATCTTTCGACCGTCAAGAATGCGGTGACGTACAACACTACGACGAGCTGAGAAAATGAAGTTGAATGCTTCGAATTGTTTCCGAGCATGCGTACGAATTTTGCGTGTCGGAATTGCTACAGACGATCGGAATTTCCGATCGGAACTTTTTCCGACCAAAAGATTAAGAACATGCTCTCAATCTTTTGCTGGCTGGAATTCGGCCAGCAAAAGTCCAATGGAGCATACACACGGCCGCATTTTCCGACCAAAAGCTCTCATCTGTCTTTTGCTGGCCGAATTTTCAATCGTATGTATGCGGCATTAAGCCTCGTACACACGATCGGATTGATGACCAACAAAACCGTGGACTTTTGTCCGAAGGGCGTTGGCCCAAACTTGTCTTGCATACACACAGCCACACAATTGTTGGCCAACAAATACGAACGTAGTGATGTACTACGTTGTTTTTCAGCTCTGTAGCGCCACCCTTTGGGCTCCTTCTGCTAATTTTGTGTTAGTAGAAGTTTGAGTTGATTTGCACTTTTCAGTTTGCGCTTTTCAGTTAGTTTCTGAACGGCCGTTCGTCAACCAGCCATGTTGCGGAATCGGAGGAGATAACGTGTTATTTATTATTGGCCTTGGAGTTATTGCTTTCATATTATTTTTTGGTTAAATAATGATTTGATTTGGTATATTTTTTTATATTTTTGGATGCATAGAATGCACTTTTTGGTTAAGTTCTATTGGCAGATATCATGTGTAATTGTATTTGTTTTCTTTTTTTAATGCACAATAAAAATAGAATAATACTTGGCTATGTGTTTTACTTCAAATGACAGTTTGGGAGTAGGCAGTTACATTTAAAAAAAATACAATGTAAAATTGACAAGGGACACCAACATAGTTGTATCTTTGATCTTAAAAACTATGGGATAATGGTGTTGTGGTAACTTGCCCAAATAATAATTTTAAAAAAAGCATAATAATAATATTCTTGATATCACTAGAAAAAAAATGCCTTTGAAAATTTGTTTGCAATAACTCCATCAGTATCACCAGCAAAGCTGCTTCATTATTATCCCATTAAAGAAGAAGAGAATGTGCGCTGCATTTCGAGATTTCATAATTTGCCGCGTCACGAATGTTAATTCTCCATTACAAACGCTAGTTTACAAGACCGACCGCTTCTGGCTCGTCCTTGCTTCCTTTTCCATATAGTATAATGCCTGTTCCTCTCCCCCTCCCTTCCTGTCATGTATGTGGTCTGTGTGAAGCCCCTCCCCCTCCTTGCCCCTTCCCTCCTAAACCTGAGACTAACAGCAGAGGAATGTGAGCCCCTCCCACTGGAGTCTCTCTGCTTGGGAGAAAGACCAGAGATGTGACTGCTGGGAAAAGGTATTTAAAGATTATATTGTTGAAAAAAAAACACACTGCCATTACTACTTCCCCATAAGAGAACATGTCATGGGAGTTTATTGTGGAGACTTTACAGCCACTTTAAATACTTGCATAGAGGCTTTATCACTGGTTGACCTCTGGGCTGAGATAAAAGGCACAAACTAATGCAGCTTTATAAGTTAATATATATTATTTTTTTTAATGCAACAATTCAAGTACCTGAATTTGACCTGATGTCAGCGTCTTGTAATCCCCCTCTACAGCAGCAATGAGACTGAGTAAGGGAAGGGCGGGACTGTGAATTTTTCATGCAAATATACTGAGAGAGCAGAGTGAGTAGAGGCATGACCTAATCAAACTCCTGCTGCACTTTAACTGTCTAGTCATGAATGAAGGATTTGGAATGAATGAATGAATGAAGGATTTGTAGAGCACTGCAAATGCGAACTGAATCGCCTCAAGGTGCTAGAAATGCATTCTCTGTTGCCAGCTCTTAGAAAAGGAAGGTCTTTAGTTTTTTCCTGAAGGCCTGATGGTTTTCTTCCATGCGGATGTGGGTCGGAAGAGCGTTCCATAGTCGAGGTCCTTGGACTGCGAATCTTCGCTCTCCCTTTGCTTTGTAGCGATATTTGGGCATGATGAGGAGGTTTTGGTTAGCTGATCGAAGGCTGCGATTGGGTGTATAGTGTTTTATTTTATCCTGAAGATATAGCGGAGCGTTTCCTTGTATGCATTTGTGGGTGAGGCAGAGGGTCTTGAATTTGATCCGATTCTTTACGGTTAGCCAGTGTAGGCACTTTAGGGATGGTGAAATAGATTCCCAGGGTTTTTTTTCCTGTTAACAGTCTTGCCGCCGTGTTTTGAATGAGTTGTAAGCGCGCAAGCTGATATTGGGGTAGTCCTAAGTATAGCGAATTCGCGTAGTCGAGTCGGGAATTGATGATTGTTCCCACAACTGCCGCTTTGTCTTCTGGGATGAAAGGGATGAGTCTGCGTAGGAGGCGGAGGAGATGGTGGGAACAGCTCACCACTGATCCTATTTGTGCATCCATTGTCATCCCTGAGTCAAAGATGACTCCGAGACTCTTGGCTTTGAGGCTTGGAGCGATGGTCTGTCCTAGGATGGTGGGAGGTGTCCACGGGGTCTTAATTTTGGAATTTTTGTTGGCATGTAGGAGAAGAAGTTCTGTTTTTGCGCCGTTAAGTTTGAGGGAGCTGAAGGTCATCCAGTCATCAATTGAACTGAGGCATTCTTCTAATTGTTGATAATGGTTTTTTTGTCCGGTGATGCGAAAGTAGAGTTGGGTGTCGTCAGCGTATGAGTGGAAGCAGAGATCGGTTTTCCTGATGATATTGAGAAGTGGGCGGATGTATATGTTGAATAGTACTGGTGACAGGGGTGAGCCCTGAGGAACTCCGCAGGAGATTGCCCGGGTTTCCGAGGTGAATGTTCCTAGCTTCACTATCTGAGAGCGATTCTCTAGGAAGGATGCAAACCATTTTAGAGCCGGACCTGTGGCTCCTGCCACTTCTGAGAGGCGGACAAGTAAAGTATTGTGGTCCACTGTATCAAATGCTGCGCTGAGGTCCAACAGTACCAGGAGACTGGATTCTCCGTCATCTGCTGCTTCAAGGGCGTCGTCCCATATTTTGAGGAGTGCTGTTTCTGTGCCATGGCCCGGGTGGAAGCCTGATTGCAGAGGGTCCAGGAGTTGGTGTGTGTCCAGGTGGCGTTGTAGCTGCTGTACTACTGCTTTCTCCATAATCTTGGAGATGGTGTTGAGGCTTGTTATCGGTCTGCGGCAGTTAGGGTCATTAGGGTCAAGATTGGGTTTCTTCAGCAGAGGTTTGACGATGCCTTGCTTGAGAGAGGTTGGTACAGTCCCTTCTTTGAATGATTGATTTATGAGGTGTGTAAGAGTAGGGGCCAGGATGTTGGAACATTCTTTAAGGAGTTTTGTGGGAATGATGTAGTTTGGGGATGTGCTGTCGCGAAGGCTTCTGATGATGTTTATAGTTGTGTCAGTGGTGATAGGAGACAAAGAAAAATTTGGTGGTTGTGTGATGTTCGTGTTAATATCCTCTTTTTGCTTTGGTTGTTCTTTTCTGATGAATTGATTTCCGGATGTTGTCGATTTTGTCGATGAAGTAATCTGATAATTCATTGCAGAATTCTTGAGTATTTTTTCCGGGTGGCTCTAAGCAAGTTGGGTTCATTGACTGACTAATTTGAAAAGTTCTCGTGGACGGTTTAGGGCAGTTGAGATGGTGTCCGAGAAATGTTCTTTTTTGGCTTTGAAGATTGCCTTGTGGTATTTCACAGTAAGTTCTTTGTAATCGGTACGGTTTTCCTTGGTGGGATTTCTTCTCCATGCTCTTTCAGCTCTTCTACGTTCTTGCTTGAGTAGGGTGAGCGTGGCATTAAACCATCTCGAGTTTTTATTGCGGATAGGTGTTCTGCGTTTTGGAGCCACTGAGTCTGCTGTTTGTAGTAAAAGCTTGTTTAGGGAGTTGAGTGTTTGTTCCGTTGAGAGGTTTGCGTTTAGCAGGAGTATTTTGTTTGATAGTGTGGTTTTGAAGAGTTCGGAGTGTAGTTTCTCCTGGGATCTATTCCAGTTTGTTGTTGTTGCCCGTTTCTGTTTTTGGGAGGTGGTGTTGATGGTGATTTTGAATTTGATAGCGTGGTGGTCAGTCCACGGTAGTGGAGTGTTGTCGAGTATGTTGATGTCCATATTCTGTTTGAAGATGAGGTCTAGAGTGTGTCCTGAACCGTGTGTGGGAGCATTTATCAGTTGTTGCAGGCCCAGTTCTTCCATTTGGTTGACGCAGGCGATTGCGATACAGTCTTGGGCAGAGTTTGCCCAGAGGTTAAAATCCCCAAGTACCAGCAGGTTTTTGGTTTTCAGGGTGTGTGTCGAGAAGAATTCGGTGAATGGAGTAAGGAGATTGGTCTTTGGTCCTGGTGGTCTGTAGCATAGTAGTATGTGAATGGTGTCTTGAGGTGTTGTTTGAAGATGCAGTGAGAGACTTTCCATGAAAGGCACTGAGTTCTGTAAAGTTGGTTTGGTAAACCCAAGGTGCGATTTGAAAATCACTGCTAGGCCTCCTCCTTTTTTTCCTATTCTATGCTCATCGGGCTAAGGGTGGAGAGAGCACTGCAATTCTTAATACGAAGGAGCATCATCCACCATGTAAATGAAGGTTTTTTTTTTTTTTTTTTTTTAAGCAGATAACAAAAATTGTGTACATAACATTGGTTATTCAAATGTTTTATGGAGTTGGTTCTTCTGTCCTATGTATTTCCAAGTCTGATATTCAAAAAGAGAGCATTGTGGAAGAATTCCATACACAGTAATAAACAGGATACAGGATTTGCATATTAAGTTTTTTTTCTAATTTATTTTTTTTTCTCTGGTCAAGTTCCAGCCTACCTGTCCTGTGTGTATAGAGTGGATGGACCACATTCTGCATCATCATAGGAACAGAAATGGAGAAATACACTGGGGGAACTGCAATCCATTACGGTGGCCCATAGATTATTGGGAGGTAGCAAAGGTAACACAGTATTTATTTAAGTACAAGTGCTCTGACTTCCAGCCTTTTAATGCTCATATTGTCTTATGGCACGCACACACATTTCATCATTCCGTTCATTTATATGGAAAATCACAGTGGGGGGGGTACGCACCGTGCAAGGAAGCACACTAAGACCAGAGTGTCCAATAAGGACTTCCAGAGTGGCCATAACTGAACTTCCTCCTTCCGCTGTAGCTGTCTGACAGCGCAGTGGCCAAGGATTTTTTAAGCTGGGAGGGCAGAGCCTGATGAGGATTCAAAGACACTAGTTCCCCCATCAGGTCCACTCCTCTTGTGAATCACAGCAGGCATTGGGCTGATCCAAAGCCAATAGACAGCCTGCTATTGGCTATAGAACCTGCCTGCTGTGAATCACAAGGAGAGAGCAGACCCAATGGAGAACTAGTGTCTCAACTTTCCCATTAGCCTCTTCCCATTGTCAGTGTCACAGGTTGCTAGGAATCTGTTGGCTGTGAAGTCGACAGCATAGTTATCAACCAGTACCAGGTAAGGAGGGGAGAAGGTAACAATAGCAAATATGTTAGCTGCTACACAATGTAGAGAGACCGGCACTTTGCCGGTCTCTGTTCGCCAACTTATGCCGCGTACACACGATCGGAAATTCCGCCAGCAAACGTCCAATGTGAGCTTTTGGTCAGAATTTCCGACCGTGTGTATGCTCCATAGGACTTTTGCTGGCGGAATTTCCAATCGCGCAAAAAACCATGCATGCTCAGAATCACAAGATTAGCAGAAGGGTGGCACGCTTCGTATGGAACTTCCGTTTTCTATTGCTGTTGTACGTCACCGCGTTCTTTACGGTCCAAAGTTCAGAGAACTTTTGTGTGACCGTGTGTATGCAAGCAAAGCTTGAGCAGAATTCCATCGGAAAAACCATCCCAGGTTTTTCCGACGAAAATTCCGATCGAGTATATGCGGCATTAGAGTTGGTCTTTACCTTTAATTTAGTTGTCTATGAATTTTAATTAATTATATTTGAATTTTGTGCAGTAATAGTGCCACTTTGTAAAAGTGTCACTATTAAGAACTACCTGAATCTGCTACCCATGTCGGAAAAGCTACCAGAATAGGTGACAGGGATTTTTTTTCATCTGGTGCAGGTCATTTTAAAGGACCATGCTGCTAGAATAGTGTTGCTAGGACTTTATTGATTGCATAAACAGCTGAATATTAAAAATAAAAAGTGACACCACATAAAGAAAATGCTACCAAATATGATAGATGCAGAATTGATGTACACTATATTACCAAAAGTTTCGGACACCTGCCTTTACACGCACATGAAATTTATTGGTATCCCAGTCTTAATCCATAGGGTTCGATATTGAGTTGGCCCGCCTTTTGCAGCTATAACAGCTTCAACTCCTCTGGGAAGGCTGTCCACAAGGTTTAGGAGTGTGTCTATGGGAAGGTTTCACCATTCTTCCAGAAGCTCATTTGTGAGGACTGACCCTGATCTTGGACGAGAAGGTCTGGCTCTCAGTCTCCGCTCTAATTGACTGCAGGCCAGTCAAGTTCCTCCACCCCAAACTCTTTCATCCATGTCTTTATGGACCTTGCTTTGTGCACTGGTGAGCAGTCATGTTGGAAGAGGAAGGGGCCATCCCCAAACTGTTCTCACAAAGTTGGGAGCATGAAATTGTCCAAAATGTCTTGTTATGCTGAAGATTTAAGAGTTCCCTTCACTGGAACAAAGGGGCCAAGCCCAACCCCTGAAAAACAACCCCAATCCATAATCCCCTTTAACCAATTAACCATTTAACCAAATGATTTGGACCAGTGCACAAAGCAAGGTCCATAAAGACATGGATGAGCGAGTTCGTGGTGGAGGAACTTGACTGCCCTGCAGTCGATTAGAGCAGAGACTGAGAGCCAGGCCTTCTCGTCCAACACCAGGGCCTGACCTCACAAATGCGCTTCTGGAAGAATGATCAAACATTCCCATAGACACACTCCTAAACCTTGTGGACAGCCTTCCCGGATGAGTTGAAGCTCTTATAGCTGCAAAGGGAGGGCCAACTCATTATTGAACCTTACGGGCTAAGACTGGGATGACATTAAAGTTCATGTATGTGAAAAAGGGAGGTGTCCCAATACTTTTTGGTAATATAGTGTATGAGGCCAGCATTACATGTTTAGGAATTTGATCCATTTCATTATGGATACAGTTTAGTGTTAAGAAAATATTTAACGTAAATCAGTGGCGGCCCGTCCATTAGGGGCACCTGGGTGCCGCCCCCTCTATCCTCGTCACCCCCTATATGAATAATGGAAATAGGATCTATCCATGGCTGATGCGGCCACCCCCCTGTTCAAGCATCTGGCCCCTTTCAGGATGGCGGGTGCCTGAATTACAGCAGCGGAGGTGTTTTTTTAAGCACCTGATTAAAGTCATAGGCTTTAAAATAGAGTGGCTCGTGGTGCAGAGCATTGCACCATGAACCCACCCAAGTGTTACAACAGCGAATTAATATTTGCTGCTGTAACACTGATCCTCAAGCTGGCCAATCAGAAGAGGGTGTGAGACCCATTTTCTGATTGGCTGAAAAGAGAAGACTCCCGATTGGCCGCCGAGAAGGAGGGAGGAAACGGAAGCCGTCATGGAGAGCAGGGGAACGGGAAGCTGTTGTCCTGCATGGTGAAGCCGCGATGGGGTAAGTGCGACAGGGGGTGGGGGGGTAAGGGAATGGTGGGTGTCAGTGGCATACTGTTTGCTGCCCCCCCCAAAAAAATTCCACCGGCCGCCACTGACGTGGATTATGTCCGCTATAGGTCAGTTTATCTGCACAGGTAATCCAATGTGTGGAAAAATAAAAGGCTTATACTCTCCAGAGCTTTCTATGCATTGAGCCTCTTTTAACCCTTTAGCTGAAAATTGAAATCCATTTTATCTTTGAGAGCTCATTCACACTTATGCATGCATTTTTGCGTCTTTTGGCACATCTACACATGTTAGAAATTCATTTTCAATAAAGCCCTCAACGTTCCTGCTGCATATTTTTGCAGCACACTGTAAAGCATTGCATGTGTTTATTTTTCTTAGTATCTTGACACCAACATCCTGTGCATTAGAATTTAGATCAGTCTCCTATTCCATTTATGTTAATACCCATTAAAGGGACTGTCACTATTTACGAAATATTTAATTAAGCCTTCCCTGCAAAGAAAGCAATGAATCCCTGAACCACTCTGCATGCTGCTGATAAGAAGATCCCACATGTGCCAGATCCTAAAAATCTTTCAGCAAACTTATACCTCCAACAAGGTGGAGTTTGGCAGTGTGGGCAGCAGGACAGATAAGTGTTCATTACTTTCTTTGTAGGGATAGCTTTGTTTAAACTGTGAGTCCCTTTAAACACATATCTTTGTTCTAATGTTACTTTTAAACATTGTTTTACATATGTTTCATTTTATTGCAGGTGTTTTTACCACGTGGGAAAACAAAGTCCGAAGGACCCCATGACTGTGATGCTGCAGCTCTCCTCAATCTAATCAATTTTTGTGATCACTTTCAAGTGTCAAACATTTCAAAAGTTAGAGAGGTATCTGTTCTATAAAATGCAACAAGCTACTGAATATAGAGTGCTGAGAATTTTCTTTACATCAGGTTATAATAAATACTAGTGAATACTTAGGGTATGGAGTGGGGCGACCCAAACAATGTCATGTACAGTACAATACAGTGTAGTAAGGTGACCCACGATATGTCATGTACAGTGTACATGGTGGGGTGACCCACCGCATGTCATGTACAAAATACTGAGTAGGGCAACCCATAACATGTCATGTACAGTACTTTATACAGCATAGTAAAACCCAGAACATGCTGTGTGTATAGTACAGCACAAATAGTGGAGTGACCCACATGTCATGTACAGTACTTTATACAGCAGAGGACAACCAAGAACACATTGTGTATATAGTACAGCATAAATAGTGGAGTGACCCACAACATGTCATGTACAGTACTTTATATAGCAGAGGACAACCAAAAACACGTTGTGTATATAGTACAGCATAAATAGTGGAGTGACCCACATGTCATGTACAGTACTTTATACAGCAGAGGACAACCAAGAACACATTGTGTATATAGTACAGCATAAATAGTGGAGTGACCCACATGTCATGTACAGTACTTTATACAGCAGAGGACAACCAAGAACACATTGTGTATATAGTACAGCATAAATAGTGGAGTGACCCACAACATGTCATGTACAGTACTTTATATAGCAGAGGACAACCAAAAACACGTTGTGTATATAGTACAGCATAAATAGTGGAGTGACCCACAACATGTCATGTACAGTACTTTATACAGCATAGGACAACCCAGAACATGATGTGTATAGAACAGCGTAAATCATGGCGTGACCCACAATATGTCATGTACAGTAGAAAATACAGAATGGGGTGACCCAGAACGGATGTTCATTACAGTGTAAATAGTGAAGTGACCCACAACATGTCATGTACATTACAGTGTATAGTGAGGTGATGTACAACATGTCATGCACAGTACATTTTAGGGCAACCTAGAACATGCCATATACAGAATACGGTGATCTAGAACATGTCGTGTACAGACTAGTACAATGCAGTGTGATATGTGCTGTACAGGGGACAGGGTAATACAAAAGGGAATGTCATGTACAGTACATGGTATAGAATGGGGTACCTCAGAACATGTCACGCATAGCATGGTGTACAATGTGGAATGTTTTTCAGTGAATGTGATGCACAACACGGCCAGAATAGGCACACCTTTGCTATTCTCATAGTTAATATGTATCTCTCTTTGTGCAGTGCACATCACACTTAACTCTGTCATAAAAAGACAGGGTAGGTGGGGATACATCTCATTACCGTATCCTTAAATATAACTATGGGATTTACTTCTATTTCTGTCAATTGTAAAATTCAGTGGTTTGTAGAAAACAGAATTTTGTGCTAAGTTGCATTAGAAAATGTTTAACCTTTCATTATTCAGATAGCTCAATGAGAATATGCATGTTACCCTCTTTATATACCCCTTTAAAGTATCTATTACCCAAGGAATTTACTATAACCACCAATACATCAGCCCTATTATTGATTCCTCCAGTTCAGCCATGCCTCAACCTTGTTAACACAAAGGAACTCTTAAAATAAGTTTCTGGTCTCAAGGTATTCCTACTAATGATTACTGTATGATGTATCTACAGCTTACTGGGAAGAATGCTTTTACATTTGTGGCCTTTGGGAAGAATCCCCCTTTACAGATCGCTTAAACGATCATTGGTGTCAGTGGTTACCTATTTGAGTGGCAGAAATTGTTCAAGGAACCCCTAGAAACCTCTAGAGGAACCCTGCTTGAGAAAGACTTCTTCAATCGACAATGATACCCTGACTTAGTATTGCTTATTTCAGGACACGGATATCCAGAATTTCTATACATATTTCTATCAATAGAATGAATGCTTCCAGTGAAAACTAACCTGTTTACAAGTTAACAAGTTTTTCACATTTTCAAGAAAAATTTTTTAAAAATCTTAATGGGCCCCTCAGTAGTACTGTAAATGAGCCCACCTCCCCCATGGACCCCTGTACCATTTTAAATGCTGTAACAGACATTCTGAAAGATTCTTGCAGAGATATCTGCAAGACACCAGTAAAACATGGTGGATCTAAAATGACACAATTTTCATAGCAATTAAAACAGCTTAACTATAGACTAAAACCTAAGAATCACATTTTATTCATGATGATTTCTGATGGTTTATTTTTATATTCCAGGTTATAAAGTGTAGAAATGACTTGATGCACTCCTCTGATATGAAGGTTTCCTCTTCTTGGCTAAATGATTTTGGACAGAAGATGCAGGATTTAATCCTTGAATTAAGAGATGTTCCCAACTCTGTAAATGATCAAATACAAGAGGTATTGTTTTTATATTGTTTCATGGCTTGACAAGGAATGTATGTAGAGCTCTAATTAGTGTGTCCTTCAAGGACAGCTATCGAAAATTGGCAAAACAAAAGTGATCCCTTTTTTTTTTTTTTAAGAGATTTTATTTGCCATACACATAAGTACATTCTTTGCCACAAATGAGTAGATACATTCCGTGTGTTACAGAGCTTATAGAGACACATTACACAGTCAAATCATTGGCATGTGTTAACAAAAGATCAAGTTATGCAGGAGTACAGCATCACACAGCTAGATTAAGTCTAGCTGTTTAAATATACCTGAGAGTTCTGTAGCGTTAGTTGTATGGTATCCATATATGTATAAAATACAATATAAGGAGAACAGTAACTGTTCAGTAGTATAAACTGAAAAAAAATCTAAACAAAACACAAATTGTGGAGTGCCTTAGATTTCCCACATAAAGCGGAAGGCATGTGGACCCCCGCATTACATGGCCCCAGTCTAGTAAGCCCAGTGAACTATAAATCAAAGTATTAGTAAAATCAAGAACCATCTTCTCCCCAACTGCTGGACATGTGACCCCCATCCACTAGGTATAAAGTTGTCCAGGGTCTCTTGTGAATCCACCCATCTAAACCATAATTTGTTAAATTTTTGGGAACAACCACAAGCCTCATAAGTGCCCTTTTATAAAGGCACGTCTGAATCAATCAGATTTCTCCAAGCCTCAATACTAAGCCGGTCACAGCAGATCCACTGGATCGCTATCACCTTCACTATGTAGACGTATAGTATACGTAGAAATAGTTTTGAGGTAGCATCCAATTCTTCATCCTCTATCAGACCTAGCAGGCAGCTCTCTGGGTTGCATATATTGGGCTTGTCAAAACTGTCTGCAATAAAGGTTACAACCTAAGACCAGGAGGGGCGCACTTTGTCACAATACCAAACCATATGTATAAATGAACCCTCTGCATTATTGCACTTATGGCATAATGTGTTATCTCTCTTCCCCATTTCGAACAAACGGAGAGGTGTGTAGTATGTTTGATGGAGATAACGCATTTGAATCATTTTATCTTTAGGTGAGATAACCGTGGCCAAAAAAGTAGTAAGGACTTCTGTCCATAACTCTTCTGATTAAATCTGGCAGAACACCCGCCCATCGTTCCCATGTGTGTTTACTGCTATTCTCTCCAGTAAGGCCAACCATACACAGTTTGAATCTCGGCCGGTTCAGCAGGAACCGGGCAGGATTCGAACCATTAATGGACAGGCTGAATGTACCAAGTGGATCAATCAACTTGGGTACAACCAGCCTGCCGGATTCACTTCTGATTATACCAAGTGGCTGCTATAGCCGCTAGCGATAATCACTGTCTTCTGTGATAGGGCCAGCTTCCCCAGCCCGTTGCCACCTCCCCCCTACCGGGAGTAGACAATGGCTCAGCAGGAGGGATTCCTTGACAGCACTGTCTGTGCTGATGTGGGAATCGTGCAAATTTCTTTCCCGCACCATCTATGGCAAGCCTAATGCCGCGTACACACGGTCGGATTTTCCGCCGGGAAAAGTTCGATCGGAGCTTGTTATCAGAAAATCCGACCATGTGTAGGCTCCATCGGACACTTTCTGTCAGAATTTCCCACAAACAAAATTTGAGATCTGGATCTCAAATTTTCTGACAACAAAATCTGTTGTCATAAATTCCGATCGTGTGTACACAATTCCGACGCACGAAGTTCCACACATGCTCGGAATCAAGCAGAAGAGCCGCACTGGCTATTGAACTTAATTTTTCTTAGCTCGTCGTAAGTGTTGTACGTCACCGCGTTCTTGGCGATCGGGACTTCCGACAAGATTTGTGTGACCGTGTGTATGCAAGACAAGTTTGAGCCAACATCCGTCGGAAAAAAAACATGGATTTTGTTGTCGCAATGTCCGATCGTGTGTACGTGGCATATGGGTCAGGGAGCTGTAATATTGAGATACCAACTTCGAATGATATGAGGATAATAACAGTCGTTCTAAGGGACAACTCCCCCAAATTGAACATTTGCCATATGTCTCAATTGACAGTATTGGAAGGACCAGGAGGCTGGTACCCCTTTTTCTAACTGTAATTGGTGATCTTTATTACTGTATAAGTACAGTCCTACATACTTTCAGCTTGATTTGAAGAGTGCAGGCGATAATGGGAAACATAGAGGATTATGCTAGTAATGTGTAAAAATTATTTCACTAAATACACTGCGTACGTGTATATTTACCTGCAGTATCTTTTTAGATCTTCTGTGCACTAAATATACAAACTTTTTTAGCCTGGGTTCACACATATGCGAACAGACATCGCATGTGATTCAACACCTGCATTGCTGTGCCAATCACATGCGATGTCTGTGCAGTGCGAGTTCAGCCATACAGTTTGTATGGCTGAACTTGCATTGGATTTGCACAAAAAAGGTGCAGGGACTTTTTTTTTTTTTTCCCTCACTGGAATCTGATCCGATTGCTGTCTGAGTCCACAGTTCGCACTGCGATCTGTGAACCGATCTGGGGGTGTCATTAACATTGTATAGACACCCGCAGCGGTTCGCAGAGGGCAGTGTGAACTGCCTGCAGGGGGAGATGCTATGCAGCACCTGGCCTTGGAATCGCGCTGGTTCCCGCATCCCAAGAGTGTGAACCTAGGCTTAAAGGAAATGTAAAGTAGCATAATTGTCTAATTTTTTTTTATTATTGTCAGGACTTGATTGTTAAAATTACTAAAGTATTCAAATAAAATATTGTTAAAATGATATTACACATTTTCTATTTTCCAGGTAAATTAGCACATACAATGTACAGTGTGTAAATACAACATTTTCATATTTTATTTTCTACTTTTAAGTCAGCCTGTAAAAGTTTCTGCTCCCTTTCACAGTTTGAAGGAGCTTAGTTTGTTTTTTGATAAAAAAGGCTATTTTTTTTACAATGCTCAATAGCTCACACAGAAATTTTACAAGAGAAGTAAGTGACTCATGAGCAGTGACTTCTCCCATATTGGATGGCATTAGCTGGCCATATTCTAGTAGAATTTTATGTTCTACATTTTTTTTTTTTTTTTTCAAGAGGTTTGTTTTTCCAATGCAATGATGAGAAAATTCACAGAAGCCGGATGGAGAATTTTCCTGGAATAAATTAATTTATAACAGTGTGCGAGGTTTCATTCAGGAATGACCATTAATCTCAAAATCCAATGTTAAAAGCAAGCAATATTTTTGGAGTACTTTCGAACTAAATTGATCAAGTCATCAAATGTACTGAGTATTTTTATACGCATATTCGTACAAACATTTGGCCAGCTTTAGTTTAAGGTTTCAGTCAGACAAGTTGTGCTTCATATACATAGTTAAAATATGCAGCAGGTGCACTCAGCAGGACTTACAGCAGGAGGAATTGCATATAGTGTAAGGGGGTCATACAGAATTGTCCAAGAAGTTTGTATTCTTCAAGGCAGCAAGCAAACCCCGTTTGCACTGCAGGGTACCCCCCTAATGGGTTCTCCAAATTGTTTTTACCCAGCAGCAGGCTCCCACAGCAGATAAGGAGAGAGAGCTTTGAGCATCAGTCAGCTTGCATATATAAAGACTTGTTGAAAGCTGGGAATAATATTGAGGCCTGGCTACCAGGTAAGATGTGGACCTAAGATAAGAAGCTTTATCTCATGCAAAGCTCTACAAAGTATCCAGACTCCAAGACCCAGACCAGAACCTATTAAGATTCTGAAAAAAAAACATAGTTTGCTTTCTCTACATCTGCAATAAACCCTGGAGCCCCTCACCATGTGTAGGTGGGAAACCTAGGTGACACATTCACACTGTCCACAATCTTACCAACCAGTGCCTCACAATAGTAGCATATATACAGTTTGTAAATTGATGTTGTGCAACATCTCATATCATTTTAACAAAGTAAAGTAATTAGTACATATAATAAATGATACTGTAATGGTGTCCTGTAAACAACATCTTATTAACTATCAAAAGTCCGTGTTCAACAATGTGCAAAATTGCTACAATAAAACGTCAGTAATTTCTTCAATGGAACCGTGAATCAACAGTGCTGACACAGTCCCACACCTCTTGGTGAAATTAAAGTGCACATCAATCACGCTCATCGATCCGGCCCCCCTGAAGAAGTCATGTGAGCAGTGGGACATAACACGTAAGGCATCTCGGAGGCAGTCACGAACTAGAAGTGACGTAAGAGGGTGCTTTTCCAGGTTCTCGTGTATTACACAATGGTATTTTTATGGTTTATTAAATGTAAGCACATTTTTAACTTAAATAAAATGCTATATCTTGCAATCTTACACAATGGGAGGCTCTCTCCATATGTTTGTTTCCTGACATGCTTGGGAGTATACAAGATATCCGGAGCCTTAAAGGGACTAGTACCCCAGTATATCAGAAACGCATATGAGGACATATGGAGGACCCTGAGTGAAACAGACCTGAGTACCAACTAATTAATATAAATTTGGCATATCGATTTATACATGAAGGTGAGAATTCTGTGAGCACTGAGGTGACACTTGCGGAATGATAAGCACTTTAATTACACCAGGAGGTGTGGGACTGTGTTAAAAACGTTGATTTACGGTTTCAATGAAGTATTTACTGGCATTCTATTGTAGCAATTTTGCACATTGTTGAACATGGACTTTTGATAGCTAATAAGACTTTGTTTCACGGGACACCTTTTACAGTATCATTTATTATATGTACTTACTTTACTTTGTTAAAGTCTTAACGAGAGGTTGCGCAAAATCTATTTATTTGCATACAGAGTATGGGAGCACATTAAGGTGTTTGCACTTTGCAGTAATCATTCACACTTTTTTGTTTCTGGTTTAACAATTTTGCACTGTATTATTTATGAGACTTAAATCACATATACACAAAGGGAGCGTAGGTGTTTATACACCTTTTGTTTCATATATATATATATATATATATATATATATATATATATATATATATATATATATATATATATATTATACACCATACCATACAGTATATATACAGTACTCCACACCACACACCCCATTACACTTTGCAGCCCCCCAATGCCCCTGTTTAAAGTCAGCAGACTGCAGCATGTACCCCACATCACTCAACAATTCTCAGCATGTGCCGTACCACATTTAGCACATTGCATCATTTAATAAAATGAATTTTTCAATCTGCATCATTCACCCCACATACATAGAGCAGCCCTCAAAAAATCCACTCACCTGCTCGTATTTTGCGAGAGGATTTTGAGGGCTGGCGAGCTATATGGCTGCCTGGGAGCGGGGGGCGAGCACCGCCGAAAGCCTGGGTGGAATGGGAGTCATTCTCCCAGCGATCGCGGAGGGGTAGAGAGAGAGAGCTGTCCAGGTGATCAGAGAGCAGCGCAGGGAACACAGCGATAACAGTTTTCATTTCAATTGCCTTGTTCCCCACCGCTCGCTGTCAGATACAGCCTCCTCCTGGTCTCGGGACTGTGATAGACAGATCACCCGTCCAATCCTGGTGACGGGTGATCTGTCAATCAAAGTTCCCCGGCCAGGGGGAAGGGCTGTATATGACGTTGAGCGGTGGGAATTGAAATGAAAGCTGTTGAACCGCCTGTTGGGAGTGCAGGTTCCTAGAGTCCCGAAATTATTCCTTCTTGGAGTGTCCGGATTATGTGTATCTCGACACTCCAGGAAACTACTTGGCCATGTTCTTACAGCAGCGAGATGTCTGGTAGCCCTCCACTGGAAAAGACAGGCCCCGCCTACCCAAACAGACCTCTATACCAGAATAAAAGACATAGAGCTAATGGAGAAAATGACAGCCAGACTACAAAATAGATTGGAGGCACATGATAGGGTCTGGGAGGATTGGCATAGGGGAGAGAACCCACCCTAGGCCGGCGGCTAAGCCCCCTCCCCCTCCCTCCCTCCCCTTCTTATTCCTCTTTTCTTTTTTCCTCCTTTAACTTCTTTCATCTCTTACAATGCTAGATTATATTCAGATTAAAGCAGGGTTCCACCCAAATTTTGAACAATATCTGTATATATTCTCTTCCTTGCCTAGATGCTGACATGCCGTTTAAAAAAATTTAAATCGCCGTAATTACCTTTTATTTTTCTATTCTTCTTTGCACTTCCTGGTTCTCCTCCCGTGGGAGTAGGTGTGTTTCTAGCCTCTCCCAGACTCCTGGGAGCTAGTCTCAGGCTTCCCAGGATGCCACTGAACATGTGCGGGAACGAGCGGTGAATGCTGGGAGCACAGCATTCACCACATCCAGGAAATAAATGCTTGTGGGCTTCAAATGCCCACAATGAAGATGGAAACCGCCTGCAGTGAATAATATAAGTTATTCTTTCCGACGAAATCTGACAGAGGTGGACATATTACACACAATATGTGAGTATGTAATGCTGAGAAGAAAAGTTTGTGAATGAACTCAAAAAAAAAAAAATCGATAGATAGGTGGACCCCCGCTTTAACAACGATATTTGCTGGTTGACAGTTTTAGAAGATATGGAATGTGCTATGCCACTACTGTACTTGAATGATTATATTCTGAAGTTTACTGATTACCAGATTGACTGTCCACCAGTTGCACTTAGTTACATGCAATACTTCTGTCCTTTTGTATGTATATATCTTTATGTATAATAAAAAAATTGTTATTTGAAAAAAAAGAAATGAAAGCTGTTATCACTGTGTTTCCTGCGCTGCATTCTGATCACCTGGGCGGCTCTCTTGTTCCTCTCCTCCCCTGCACAGGTAGGCTGCATAGTGGGCACACGGCTGCATTTGGTGGGCACACGGCTGCATTTGGTGGGCACATGGCTGCATTTGGTGGAGACAAGGCTGCATTTGGTGGGCACAGGCAGGCTGCATTTGTGGGCACAGATAAAGTTGTTGTTAATATTTATTTTTTAACTTAATTCTGTATAAAACATTTTAAGTGTCATTTCATGAGAATTTATGAGGGCGTGTTTAGGGGTGGGCTGGGGCAACTGGTGGCGAGTAACCCTTGAGGCCTGGCTAGTAATTTTAAGTCCTGAGCTTTGAGCCCTGCATAGAGCATTCTGTGGCATACACCCTACATGCACTCTGTCACACCACAGCATGTAACCCAATGCATTCAATTGGCCGCACAATGAGCCCCGCTTCATTTTCCCTGGGCATTTTCTGCACCAGTGTTCTTCACCTTACTTCCCTCACTAGCGTGTAGAGCTCTACTACTGCATCTTGTGCAGCAAAACTGAGCAATCAAGCACCTGGGCATCCACTTCCATTCTGCAGTTACAGAACTGGGACCCTGCGGGGGTTGCTGCCCTGGGTTAGTGACCCATGGAAGTATTGGGTCAAAGATAGCCAGACCTGTCTGAATTATGAATGAATTTTTGAATAGCGGTTTGGAATTTTAGTAGGAGAGTACAGGATTGCACTTCATCTTTCTTCTGTTGCTGTTTATCTTCGAATGCTGATATCTAGAAAAACCCTGCACTCCACAGTAGAATCTAGACATAAGCCAATAGTCAAGGCCGAAAAACAATTTTGTGATGTGATCATTAAAGTGGCGCTCCACCCAACAGGTGAAGCTCTGCTTGTTGTAGTTTTGACAGGTATCCACTCCAACTTCTGGGACACACATTGGTTTCAGAAGATGGCGGGAAGATCCAGGAAGGGCAGCGTGACTCGCGCATGTGCAGTAGGAAGGCTTTACTTCCTGTTTCCTCTATTATAGATGCCGGTGCCTGCACCCGAAGCCGATTGAAGAATCGGCTTGGGGTGCCAACATCACAGGATCCCTGGACAGGTCAGTGTCATTTTTATATTAAAAGTCAGCAACTGCAGTACTTGTAGCTGCTGACTTTTAATTTTTTCTGGAGGAGCCTGGAGCTCCTCTTTAAGGGCCCTTTTACACCAAATGCAGGTGGATGCATTTTGAACTGCACTCCAACAGCATAGACAGCCCAAAATAAAGGTAATCCTATGGGCACAGTTCACATCATTGCAATGTGGTTCAGCACTGTTAAAAAAAAGTAGAGCATGCTGTATTTTTATGCACGGTGAATGCAGGGAACACTCTATAAACGCATTGCACCTGCACCGTGCTCCTTTAAACCAAGCCCAAAACTGCATAGCAAAATGCACTTCAAACGCAGCGTAGAACACATTCAAGCGTGGGTGAAGCGCGCTTCCAATGCATGTAAACATGGAGGCAAAAATGCACAGTTATTGTGGTGCTTTAGGCTTCTTATTATACATGTTAACACATTGTTAGGGTGACCTGTACATTTGAATAGACTGCCTAATGCAAATAATAAATAAATTGCACATACCATTTTCTAGCAGCACACCACAACACCATCCCCATGACTAAGCTCCTGGGGGGGAGCAAAACGTGTTGGGGGAGTGGCCTGGTCGGAGTCCAGGCTGCGGTTGCCACTCTACTTACCTACTTACCTTACCTTCTTAGAATTACTCGGATGTGCGGCACCAGGGGACACTGCTTCTTTTTTTGAGCTCAACACAACGTAACTGGCAGCACTGTGCACGTAAAACAGCAAGGTGCAGTGAATGGCACCACTTCGCACAAGTAATGTGTGTTGCCACGTTTCCGGTAACGCGCACGTTAAAGCTTATGTTACTGCAACAAAATAGTGTGAATGGACCCTATTGTGCCTTATGCTCAATAGTGCATTGCAGTGCAACTGATTTTGCCAAATATTTTGATGCTTATGTAACTCTACCACTTATATTAATTGCATGGCAGACCTTACATTTTCTTATATTTTTTTTTTTCTTTTTTTTACCCCAAGGTCTTGTCGTCAGAATGGTCTATTGATAATGTATCAGTACATGAAGCTGATGGATTTAATGCAGAATCATTTGGAGGAGAATTTGTCTACCTAAGAAACTCCTTACTAGATGGCATATCTCTAAATGAACTTGAGATACAACTTGTAAGTCAGTTGCTAGAGGAATTATATCTTCAGAAAGAAGAAAGTGGGGCTTTATCAGAAGAGGTGAGTGAACATAAACTTTGCCACCAATTCAAATCAGAACTAAAAAGAAAAATTTGAGGCCTAAATATATATATAAAAAAAACCCTATTGTATTCAATTTGTAGGACCTAGGTACTGTATGCAAAATGAAGATATTCTTGACAGAGAACAAAGACCTTTTGCCTGTTTTTCAAGAGGACCTGGAAAAACTTGAACTGTTGCTGAATTAACATCTCACGCTTCATATATAAGGTAAAATGGGGTGTAGTTTTGTGAATTAAACTAAATGCCATACCACAGATGCTCAAGTGTCACCCCCTATGTAGTATATTTAGTATTACAGAGGTGCTTACCTGTGTTCTTTGTCTTGAGAACTTACCCCCAAATCTTACCCTTTTTGCTGGTTCATCTCTGTACTGTATATTAAAGCTTAAGTTTACAAACTATGTAAGTATGTATGTGCCATGCCTGTAGGATCCCTGTGGAAGCTTGAAATCTCTGTTGTAGACTAAAGTAATCTCCACCAGCTTCTGGGTCCTATGTCGAGTGGCTGCCCTCCAGCATTGTGAATGCAGGAGATCGTTTGTTTGGCATGGGCACCATTCAGGGAACACTTGGCATTTTCTCAGTGCAGGTAAAGCTTTATCTGATTGGACATGGTGAAGGGATGTCAGTCCCCACCTCGTCCAGTTGGAGAACATTTTGCGTTACTGTGTTCAGTAGCTTGGCACGGGACCCAAGTGCTAGGGGAGATCACTGCACTGTGATTTTTTTTTATTTTTTATGTATTAGTATTTTGCACAAGAGAATTTCTTCAAGTGTGTTTTCTGCCAAGTGTGCCCCATATACAGTCTGATACAGTATGGTGAGTTAGTCTATAGTGGGTGCCTTATAGAAGTGAATAAAGAAAATGAAAGGGGAGAGGGGTCACTGGGTTTGGAGGTTTTGGGTAGCCATGAATCCCAGTAGAGAGATCTTAAAAGCAGGTAAAACTGAAACACTTGGTTATATAATCTACCGAAGGGTAGAATCACCAAATCTGAAATCTGATTCTAAATGGAAATTTTTATATAAATGTATATAATATTTACAGAAAATATCTAAAATTTATTTTGTTTTTCTGCCCTCTCTTTAGGTTACATAGAAACTAGAGAAAACGACTACACATTTGCGAACAAGCCAAATTACTGGGGATATAAATGTATTTTACCTTTAAATGTGGAATTATTGTATAAGGAACTACCAAAACATTTACAGTGAGGGGAAAAAATGTATTTGATCCCCTGCTGATTTTGTACGTGTGTCCACTGACTATAGATATACAGTGGCACTTGGAATCATGGAACTTCTAGTCCCAAGGTGAGGGATCAGGGGACGTCCTATGCTGTTATCATTGTGCAATCCCAAACTAGAAGTTTGAAGAAGCGACTCAGAGGCTGCTCTACTAAACAACTGATTGTAACTCATGCGCATTTTTATAAATAAACATGAATTGTCTTCAGTTCAGCTGGCCCATATAGGTATGATCCTGAGAAAAAAAAGAGGGTTTAAAACTATTTTTAAGGCATCTGGGGGCGGCACAGAAAGTTTTAGGCACATGCGCATTTAGGTTTATGTTTCTAAACTTTAAAAACATCATTAAATCACCAAGGTAGTCACACACAGGTTGTTTTGCAGAGAAAGCTGGCTATATACTAGTGTATTTTGAACAAATGTGCAAATTCCCAGAACATTTGGTGACTTGACAAATGTTCGAAAGTACTTCAAAATTTAATTTGCTTTTAACATTGTTCTTGTTTTTAAAATGAATAGACTTTCCCAAACAAAAGCTCCATACACTGTTAGAACTGAGAGCACTGTGAGTACTGAGGATTACTGAGGGCGCTGTGAGTACTGGGAGCACTAGAAGTACTGAGGGCGCTGGGAGTACTGAGGGCGCTGGGAGTACTGAGGGCGCTGGGAGTACTGAGGGCGCTGGGAGTACTGAGAGCACTGAGGAGTACTGAGGGCACTGTGAGTACTGGGAGCACTAGAAGTACTGGGAGCACTAAGGATTACTGAGGGCGTTGGGAGTACTGGTAGTACTGACGATTACTGAGGGTGCTGTGAGTACTGGGAGTACTGAGGGCAATGGAAGTACTGAGGGTACTAAGGATTACTGAGGGCACTGTGAGTACTGGGAGCACTAGAAGTACTGAGGGCACTGGGAATACTGAGGGTGCTGTGAGTACTGGGAGCACTAGAATTACTGAAGGTACTGAGAGCACCGGCAGTACTGAGGATTATGGAGGGCACTGTGAATACTGGGAATACTGAAGATTACTGAGACCACTGTGAGTACTGAGGGCAGTGTGAGGACTTCGAACATTATGGGGGCACTGTAAATACCTAGGAGGGCTGAAGATGCTGCAAGTAGTGAGGGTACTTTGGGTGCTGAGGAGGGTGCTGTGAGTCTGGAAGGGGAAGCTGTGAGTGGCACTGTGTGTGACCAAGGAACATTGTGAGTACCCAGGGGTTCATGTTACATTCTCAAACAGTTTAGGCCAAATAGTGCTCAGAATAAATCAAGTAAATTAAAAATAAATGAAAGAATGGGAGTGTTGATAAAGTTCAAAAACATTTCCAGTAGATGTGTTTCTTGGTGAACACAATGTACAGGGATATGAAAAATGGTAGTGACATAAACACACACACACACTGAACTGGCTAGACTGGTGTCTAAATCCAACCTTACCTTACCAAAAATATTTTTTTCTTAGTTGATTGTAGAATGTAAAATGAATTTGTTTGCGAGGGAAAAAAAAATCCATCCTACTCCTTTTGTTTTCGACTTCAGTGATGAGAAAATTAAATATCAGTTTGAGCAAATGTCTTAGGAATGAAAAGTTTCAAACAGAATTCTACTAGTGTATGACCAGCTCTATTTATTTTAAATCCAATTGTGCTAACAGTGAGCCTCTTTTTTATAAGGGTGCTATTGACCTACTACTTGGACAGGGAACAGACAATGTGGAAAATCTTCTTGTGTTCTGTATATGTTATTTACTCTTTCCAAAAGACTGAGCTTAACAGCTTGATATATTTGTCCTTTTTATATTTTTTTATACATAGATCTAAACTGGGGAATGGGTGATCAGTGCTTTAAGGGCACTTTCTAAACTTTAAGAGCAAAAAAAAAACATTTTTAGCAGTTTATAGAAGTGTGAAAACCACTATCAGCCATTTTTATAACTGTCTTTGTCCCCACTGGAGAGAGATTTGCCATAGATGACTGATGCCTCCAGGAGAGGATGTAAAGGGAACAGCAGTAAAAACCTGACACAGGTTCTAGATCTCTACTTCTTTAGATTTCTCATCCTGTATTTTGTTAGTTGTGTTAATGGATATATATCAATTTACCTCAGAAGTGTCATAGATATGCTCTGTATTTTTGTGATTTCTTTCAATTTACTCAAGCTGATTTTTTTCTATTTTGTTTTTATTGTACACCTTTTATAACGGATATGATACATTTATATTTTGTGATATGAACATGGTATTCTGTCATTTCTTGTAATTGCTTACCAGCAGGGGTTTTAAAGGCGACTAAATAAAAAAATAAAAAAAAAACTGTAGTGCTTTGCAAAGCTGTTTGCTTAATTTCTGCCCTCCATATGTGTGCAAGTACATGTAAACTTGAAGATGAACTCAACGCGCAAAAACTTTCACTTAAATATATTCCTTTAAAGTGGTTCTAAAGTTGGAAGTTTTCTTTTTACCTTAAAGTGGTAGTAAACTCCGCTCCGATACTGCGTTCATATAATTTAATGTATATAGTTATTGTGAATTGTTGTGCTGCCATGTCAAAGCATATATATAACGTTTCTTACATGAATAAACATTGTTTTTGAAAAAGCTTCTCCTCTGTTGCAGCTGCCACCATATTGACTGCTGTCTTCCGCATCCAATACCATTATAACGTCTGCCCTTTCTCCCTCTAGATGGCCATAATCTCGCACGTGTGCAGTACTCATCGATTCAAGCCTCGTTTTTGTTATGGGGCTACTCTGACAACTGCATTTCGCCAATTTGATCTGTTGTGCCTCATCAATCCTTGTGATGTAGTGAGTCACATGGGGTTAAAGCTCTTGTGGGATGTCGGGGCTGATGGCAGGCATGTAAACACCATTTTTCCGGCACAAAAAGCTTGCCGGAAAAGTAAGAATAAGTGCGCATGTGCCAATGATGTCATTAATCGTTACAGGACCGATTGCACAGCAAGGAAGGAGGTAGGAAGCGATCTAAAGAGAGCAACTTGTTGACTATTTTGGAATCAATAATATGGGGCAAACTTACCTGGATGGGTTTACTTCCGCTTTAATGCACTCTATGCATTGAGATAAAAAACCTTACCTGAGCATATCTCAATCCAGCGATGTTGCACAAGAGTCTTGGCTGCCCAGGACTCTCCCTACTTATTGGCTGAGACAGCAACGGGGCGCCATTGGTTTCTGCTGTTGTCAAAGTCAGTGAGCCAATTAGGATAGAGAGGTGGCGGGGCAGAACTGCGGCTCTGTGTCTGAATGGACACACTGAGCAGCACCTCAGCTCGGGTGCCCCCATAGCAAGCTGCTTGCTGTTGGGGCATTCGGCAGAAGAGAGGGGCCAGGAGCTCCGGCCAGGGACCTGAGAAAAGGAGGATCTGGTTGCTCTGTGCAATACCACTCCGCGGGGCAGGTAAGTAAAACACGTTTGTTATTCATAAATGAAAACATTTTTAAAAAGACTTTAGTATCACTTTAATAGCCACCAAGGGGGTTGCCTTTAACTTGACAGATACCGGTGGGTGGTGTGTGCACTGTTGCAGCGTTTGCCTGCTGTTGGGTGTGACAGGAAGCAAGAAGATAGCAGTGTGGTAAACAGAACTGCTGATCGGGTGGTGCATTTTTGGGGTGATCTAGTAGGTACAGTGTGCTGACCTCTCTGGTACTATATATGCTAGGAGATACCAGGGTTCCTGTGCCTGCCCATGAGGAAGTGTAATAGGCAATACATGTGATTTATGATGGATGGCGTGGTATGATCGTGCTTTGTGTCTCTGAATTCCTAGAACTGCCGGAGAATGGTAAAAGCTGCCAATATGTTCACATATGAAGGGGAAGAAAAAAAAGGGAGCACATCACTACGTTGTAACAGTGCATTGCAGTGCACAGCAGCGCATGTCCACACCACAAAGCAGTGCACACACCTTATGCACAGTGCATTTCTGTGCAGCCTTAAGTTTATCTAAACCCAAAAATCTCATGTAAGTTTAAATGTTATTTCAAAAGTCAGCTTTCATTTACCTCTTCCCACCTGCATAACACATATGTTGCAGTGGGGAGCATTGGCCTTAAATGCCCAGCTGCTGCACTTATGTGTCAATGCGGTTCTGGGATTCTGTGCTTTTAAACCACCTCCACCTCCTGGTGTTAACACCTAAAGGGATCCTACAAATGATTAAAAAAAAAAAGAACTTTATAACGTTTCTTACATGAATAAACATTGTTTTTGAAAAAGCTTCTCCTCTGTTGCAGCTGCCGCTATATTGACTGCTGTCTTCCGCGTCCAATACCATTATAAAGTATGGCAGTTGTTCATGATATACAGTACTTTAGCAAACTAAATGCCATTAATTTAAGATTTACTTTCAGTTTGGAATAAAGGTGGTTAATTTCACCTGAAAAACAGATATCTGATGAGTTATTATTCTGAAATAAATTGACACCCTACAATATTTTACTAGACAATTTCTAAGAGTGTAGAAATTAAATGCACTATTTATAGATCTATTAAATACATGTTCACATCATCCGAGAAAACAGCAGCTGATCACTTGAAGACTACTATAGAATACTACATATACAGTGGGTATAGAAAATAATCGCAGAGTTGGAAAAAGGATCACCCCCTTGTGTCAGTATTTTGTTGTACCACCTTTTGCTTTAATTACAGACTTTAGTCTGTTTGGGAGAAGTCTCTACTAACTTTGCACATCTAGACTTTGCAATATTTGCCCACTCTTCTTTGCAGAACTGCTCAAGTTCATTTAAATTTGATGGTGACCATTTGTGGACTGAAGTCTTAGTCATTGCACAGATTTTCAGTGGGGTTTAAGTCTGGGCTCTGACTAGGCCATGCAAGGACATTCACCTCTTTTTTCCGTCCACCACCGTCTAGTGATTTTTGCTGTGTGCTTTGGGCCATTGTCATGTTGGAAGGTTAACCTTCTTCATATTGTCAATTTTCTGGCAGTAGGCAGCAGATTTTTCTCAAGAATTTCATGATTATTTTGCCCCATCCATTTTTCTTCTATCATGCCAAGTGCTCCAGCCCCTGCTGCAGAGAAACGCCCCTGTAACAGGATATTACCACCTTCATGCTTTACTGTAGGAATGGTGTTATTTGGATGGGGAGCTGTATTGGATTTCTGCAAGACATATTGTTTGGTGTTGATGCCAAATCATTCAATTTTAGTCTCATCTGACCATAACACCCATTTCCATGTGGCCTCAGAATCTTCAAAGTGCGTTTTGGCAAAGCTCATGACTGCATGTGGCCTTTCTTAAGGAGTTTCTTTTTTTTCATGCATCCCTCCAGTACAAGCTACATTTGTGGAGAATTTGTGATATTATTGTCACATGCACCCAATGACCACTTTTTGTCATAAATTCCAGTAACTGCTTCAGAGTTGCTGTAGGCATCTTGGTAGCCTCTCTGACCAGTTTCCTCCTGGCTCGATAAAGTCTTTGGATTTTTTTTGTATCCATCTCCTGACTTGTGCCTGTCCACAACTTTATCCCTGAGATCATTTTGACAGTGCCTTGCCACCTATAGTTGATTGCTTCCTTTGCACTACCAAGGACTGAAATGCTCCAATTAAGCTCTTTTCATGCTGAGCTAATCAAAATGACCACAGCTAATCACAACTGAAAGTCAAATGGCTTTGTGTGCCATCAAGAAGGTGATTAGCTACACCTGATTGAGTTTACTAGTTATTTTAAGGCGGAGCATGATCCTTTTTCCAACTCAGTGATTCTGTTTTTGAATTTGTTTTATTTTTTTCTGACATGGTGCTATATCTCTCACTTTGATGTTATAAGGTGCACTGAGTAAATACAGCTGGTTAAAACAAAAACTGTGTCTGTAATTCAGCCTGCAAAGCAGCAAAATTTGATTGTTTTAGGGGGGTGATTCTTTTCTATACCCACTGTAGGTATACATTCTTATAAGGTTAAAGTAGACCTTCCAGTAACATGCAAGCTCTGTTAATATCAGCACCCCCATCATTAATAGATGCTTAGTTAAAAATAAAACAAATCCTGCTGAGAAACAAATTAATACGTTTACTTTATGCTTAGCTTCTGTACTGCAGGAGTTGACATTACATTGGGTGGGCCAGTGGGTTCCCTGGGAATGCAGAGTGGCTAATACTGTATCTTGTGAGATGATGCTCCAGCACAGTGCAGGAGTGTCTTCTCCTGAGATATGTGCTATTCAGCATTCCCTGGGATCTTGTTGGCAGAAGTGTGACATGACCCTCACCTAGGTAGGCACTGTGGGACAGAGCTGGGTAAAAGATAAGTCAATGTTATATTTTTTCCCCAACAGGTTTTGGGTTTCTTTTAACTATGCAGCTATAAATGATGGTGAGTAGACCTTGCATTTTTATTGCAAGATCCACTTTAACATAAATGGATTGGGGGGTGTATATATAATGAACTCTAAAATCTGTAATCTATGTTTTGTTGGTATATGCCGACAAAAAAAGTTGTCAAATGGGAGATTCAACACAACTCCTCTCTGTATTTATTTTGAAAGGGTTACTTTTTAATCTAAAGTGAACTGTAAAATAGAAGTGGGTAACCTAGCGAGAATTTGTGGTCATTTGGGCTCAACGCTGGTTTCACACTATTGCGAATTGGATGCGGGTTTCTCCACATCCAATTTGCATAGCAGGAGATTGGGACCGGCTCTCCATGTAGCCGGTTCACACATTTCCGGAGCGAATTGCACGGGAGTCCTGCGTGTTATTTGGTTGGTTTCAAGTCCAAATTCAGCCAAAAATTTGGGCTGAAATCGGACCTGAACCGGTGAATAGAGACGCACCGGACTCCTGCTGTAAATTGTTCCATGCTCTAGTGTGAACCCAGCCTTAATTTGTTCTCCTGGATATTGATTCCATTCTGAATATTTATGTGTTAGTGTACTCAAATGCTTCTATGAACAGGATAAAAACAGGTTCACACTGGTGCTCTGCTGTAGCTGCAGCGCAATTATATGTGGAGTTTACCCGCAAATTAAGTGCACTCCCATTGACTTCTATTAGACTGTGTTTTCTGAAAGTGCATCAAAGATTCAGAATGCAGGACTTCCATGAAAACACACCATCTAATGGAATTCAATGGGAGTGCACCTAAGACCACGGGTAAAGCACACATACAATCGCTGTGCTGCCTAACCGCAGCGCACAGGTGTGAACTCACACTAAATCAAGCATAGCAATGTTTTTATGAGAGGTGGGCTATCACACCTGGCACATGTAGAGCGCAAGCAAGAAAAAAAAAAAAAAAAACACGTTTATAAAAGCACTGAGATATGCTTTAAAGGGGTTAACTTCGCTGGCTTCAGGACCTTGTGCTTAGTACCATTAAAATAAAAGAAAAATTAAAACCTGCGCCTAGGTGTGCAACTAAAATATTAATGGAAGTAGGAGCAGCCGCTGTCTATGCTATCCAGTTAGATAAATATTCAGACGGTGCTTACTTAACCATAAACTGATGAATTAAACCACAACTGCTATAGTGAATACCACTATTATAGTAAAACCAATCAATTATAAAAAGTGAGCAAAAAAGATCTAATAGTCCTTCGAGCTTAAGCAGCGTTAAAACATTTAAGAAACAATGAATTGACAATAGTGTGAATCCAAGTGAGAAATGCTAATCCGGAATGTTTGTGTGACAGTTCATGTGGGAAATATCAGCTGTTTGAAGGTTCAACCATCACCACACTAAGTGATTCCACTCCCTTAGAAATTGCACTCACCGGATTCACAATCAACAAACGCCTTTTGTATATGCCTTTACGATTGTTGCTTACAGGACATCTGCCTAGATCTCCAGTAACGATCAACCAAAGGATCTCAGACGTTCGGGTCTTATGGTTCGCTAAGGTTAGCCATGCCAAAACCCTTTAATGAACTCGGGCATAAGGAAGGAAAGAAATCCTCATAGTGTGAAACTAAAATTTTTATTCATAAAAAAGCCCCTTCCCTTATGCCCTTCCCTTATACACTTACAAACATATTATAAAAATCCTTCAGTATACAATATTGCACTGTGTTATCAGTTTCAATATTCTCACAATCGTCCGTAGTGGTTCCCAGGAGATCGGAGCCAGTGACAGATGCAGTAAGCCATGTGGTCACGCCTAGATGCGTTTCGTCATTCCGTCTTCGTCAATAGGTGTGATCCACACAGCACGGACTTGCAAATTATAGCTTCCCAATATTGAATATTAACCCCTTCCGCACATCAGTACACAATCCTCGGTGGTTCCCACCACGAAACGATCAGACCCACACTGTACAGCCCTATTGGTGCTCTCCACCAAGGGTCAAGAGGCGTTCTCGTAATCAATGGGGATGGTGGTTGCAAGCACCCGCACATCAACATACCAGTGCCTGTTCAGAAACAACATTGCCACCACTCACCCGTAGAATTATTGTCACGTACCTGATAGAAGACTGAGTTGATGAGATCGGCCTCTCATATCTTCTGTCCTGGCCCCACTGAGGATGAGACAGAAGCCGAAGGACAGGAGCGACACGAATGCCTGATGTGGATGATTCTGGGCCGGCAGCTTGTCAGGGTTCTGGAGTATGCAGCAATGTGCAGAGCTGGAGTATGAGACAGCCAGGCAGGCACCCGAGGGTTAACAGAAGCCAGGATCATAGACAGAAGCAGAGTCTCAGGAATAGCCAGGGTCGTCAGCATGCGGGCAGTAGGGTACCAAATCATAGACAGAGCCAGAGTCAGGAACGGAGCTGGGTCAGTGGTGAGCAGAACAGGAACAGGATACACAACCAAGGTCAAAGAACAAGCCAAGTCAACAACTAGAAAAGCACACAGGATCAGATCAAAATACAGGACACAGCTGAAGATAAGTTAGCAAAGGATAGCAGGCTATACTCCCTTTAAATAGGCCGTCTGGCGCCAAGAGGCATTATGTCCGTGCGCACCCGTGATCGCGGACTCATGTGCGCGCCTGTTAGCCGTTCTTAGGGAAACTATGCGCTTGCACACATCTATGTGCCAGACGTTTCACTGGGATTCCCTGACAATTACCAAAGTGAGATCAATGCCCATACATATGAAAAGCTCCACATATTAATTCCTAATTAATTAGTGTTAGTGTTATAGATTTCATAGGAGTGAGAGAAGGGATGGAGGCGCCAACTGAAATAGTCCTACTGATTGTAGAATGTTAGTGTAAGATGTACACCTATGCCCTTTACACACGATCGGACTTTCCGACGGAAAATGTGCAATCAGAGCTTGTTGTCGGAAATTCTGACCGTGTGTAGGCTCCATCGGACTTTTTCCAGTTTGAGGGCTGGATCTAAAATTTTCCGACAACAAAATACGTTTGCGTAAATTCCGATCGTGTGTAGACAATTCCGACGCACAGTGCCATGCATGCTCAGAAACAAGCAGAAGAGCCGCAGTGACTATTGAACTTCATTTTTCTCGGCTCTTCGTATGTGTGATATGTCACCGCGTTCTTGACGTTCGAAATTTCCGACCAACTTTGTGTGACCGTGTCTATGCAAGACAAGTTTGAGCCAACATCCGTCGGAAAAAATCAGATGGATTTTGTTGTCGGAATGTCCGATCGTGTGTACAGGGCATAACAGGTTCATGAGATGAAGATGCCTGTCAGGGATGAGGGTTTCCTGGGGTACTCTGATGCCGCTCTGCGGTCTCTGGTAATGATCCGTTGGCCGTGGAATTTGGTCACAGGGTTCTCTGCAGTATCCACGTGACAGGAAGCTCCACGATGACCAGTCTGGAATGTGGAAGTGACATCACTATGGCAGGGTTGGCATCCAAGCTGCGGGTAGAGAATGTACAGGCAATATTTAGTGTCCTTAAGATATGCTTTAGTGCTAGTCACACTGGGCTGCAAAAAGCAATCTAGGTACAGTGACAAGCACTAAAGCAGATCTTAAGGACACTAAAGATTTCCTGTTGTCTCTTAGTAAAATTAAGCTACCAGAGGAATCTGAGATTTACTTGGTAACGGCAGATGTATCATCATTGTATACTATCATACAGCACGATGATGCACTGCTAGGCCTTAATTGGGCGTTTAGCCAAAGGGAAGATATTCCTTACATTCAAAAGAAGCTCTTCAGGATGGTACTTGAGTACTGTTTGGCACACAACCACTTCTGGTATGGTGGTCATTTCTACACTCAGAGGAGGGGGGTTGCGATGGGCGCAAAATTTGCGCCCAGTCTAGCCAACCTCTTCATTAATGAGTGGGAGGATAAATTTATCTACAGTATGTCCAAAGGAGGACCGAACCTCTGTTTTTTAAGAGGTACATTGATGACCTGTTCCTGGTCTATGTGCTTTTTAAATTCTAATTCCAATAACATCCAACTAGATTACCATTACAGTAGAGATCATGTTAATTACCTGGATGTCACTGTTTTCAAACAGTCTGAACAACTAACCACTAAGGTTGAAGGTTAAGTACTATAAAACGGAGACATTGATGGTAGGAGTACAGATTGCGGTGTGAAAATACATGCCTTACAAAAGGGCTAAAAAGAAAAAAACATACAGTCATTTAATTGAAGTGCACAGATTTTGGTGTAAAAGGCTCCCTTTTGAAGCAGTCGACCTGATAGTTTCTTTGTGCCAACTTGGAGATAGCAGTGAAACAATTACCTAATGAACAGCTCTTAGAAAGTGTCTCCACAGACCAATTTTGCAGCCAGAGTATCTTGTACATCCATACTGACATGAGCATCAGGCAGGAATTTTGAGAATCTGCCAAACCATTTACATGGTATTGCAAGGCTACTGGGAGGAGTTTTTAGAGCACTAAGGGATTCATCAGGATTGATCTGGCGTTGTGCACCATGCTCTTGGCCTAGACTGCCAGAGTTTGGTGAATAGCCATAGACACCACCAATGGATGCAAGGCCAAGCTCAACAGATAAAAAAAAAAAAAAGAGGCTTTAAGGTGGGCATCAAACCTTTTGTCTTTGTAGTGTAACAATTTGTCAAGCCAAGAAATAGCTGGATCCACTACTGCCCATCCTCTTGGGAGGAGTTGGACTCTGAGGATTCACGTTCCACTTCCTTATCTTCATCAGGAAGAAATGCTGCCGCTAGGGATGAGTCGAACAATGGGTCAGTCAGGGGCACCAACTGCCGGGTCTTATGCCTTGTGTGTTCCACAGTCTTTATCAGAGCAGATACTTTCTCCATCAGGTTTGCCATAGAGGCTGAAAATTCCTCTCTAGTTAAAAAGGGGGAATAGGGAGTACCTATGGGGATAAGGGGAGACTCAGAGGGTTGTTGAGACTGAAGTCCAAAGACTCAGATGCAGAGTTTTGATAGGATTCCTAAATAACCTCATTATGGCCCTGTGCAGTGTGTGCTAAAGCCTGCCCCTCATCCCATTTCCCTTCTGACAGGAGGATGAGGGCATCCTCTCAGGGGTACTAACAAACTTAATCAGTGCTTAGACTGTTTTTGTGGAGCAGAGGGATTGTAGCTGTCCATTGTCCCACGACTAGCTGCTGGACACCTGGGGAAGAAAAGGGAGAAAGTGCCTCTACGTGTAGCATTAAGAGCATTTATGTAAACAAACCAAATTGGCAACTCACATAAAATTAAAGGTAATAAGGCTGATCTGTCCACGAGACATCCGCTATCTGCACACCCACTATCGCAGGGACCAGCTCTATCGGGAGATTGAGGCCAGTCAAAGTAAAAAGGAGTAAAGTTACTGGCCAGCATTGCTCTCCCAACATAACAACGGTCCCAGTGATAGTGGGTGTGAAGCTAGTGGATGTCTCACGGGCAGATGAGCCTTATTACCTTTGATTTTAGTCGCCAATTTGGATTGCTTAAATAAATACTCTTAAAGTGGTAGTCAATGCTAAAACTAAAATCCCTGCATCTATAGACACCCACAATCTAACACTAAGCTATCTAGCCCTGTAAAGAAGAAATCAGTATACACACCTTTTCTGAAGCTGATCCGACCCGATCCCACACTGAGCTGTCAGCCGCGGCTTTGCTGTGGAGGCGGGTGCAGAGGACACGTCCGACAACGGAAGCCCCATAGTAAGTCTATGGGTGACGTCACTTTCCATTCATTTCACAGCCCTTGTCAGCCGTATCCTCTGCAGAGTTTCCACTGCTGGAGATCAGGTCGGATCGGCTTCAGAAAAGGTATGTATACTGATTTTTTTTTTTTTTTTTTCTCTTTACAGCAGTGGTCATCAACCCTGTCCTCAGGGCCTACGGACAGGCCAGGTTTTATGTATTACCTTGGGTAGATGCAGACTAGAATACTGCAATCACTGAGCAGCAAACGATATGACCTGTGATGTATTTCAGTTATCTTGCAAACCTGGCCTGTTAGTGGGCCCTGAGGACAGGGTTGATGACCACTGCGTTACTAGATAGCTACTCTGCACTGCTGGAGGACTCTGCTCCTTCCTCTATAACTCTCCTCTCCTGAAATAATCTTCTGCTCCTTCCTCTATAACTCTCCTCTCCTGAAATAATCTTCTCGCTGACTTACCCTGAATTTAGCACAGGTTTAGTTATCGTTGGAAATATAGCATAAAAAAAACGGTTTACCTTACATGTAAGATAGTTTTATTTCCGAAATATAGCTGGCAGATTAAAACAAAATTGTTGTTAGACGAACTTGATTGGTTGTGAGAAAGTTGCATTACTATAGCTGACTTACAGACAACCATTACCTATAAAGGCTCAATATAGCAGAGTGTAAGCTAATCGTTATACATTATTTAAGAGATTGGTAGTTTTAAAATAATTCAACTGAGGAAAAATATAGTAACGGGACAGATTTCGAAGACTGAGAGATAGCTGAAATAATCTAAAGGAGAGGGATCATTACTGGCTGGCAACTCTTCTTGATCCATGTTACAAGGGTAAGATTGCAGAATTCATCTTGCCTTTGCAGAGGGAGCAGAGGATGAAACATCTTCAGGAGGCCTTGAAGAAAAGGTTTGTGCAACGCATTTCCAGACCCTGGGAGGTTACAATTTCCTGGTACTGGACGTGTTGCTGCCAGCCTTTTAGCCCGAAAATGGTGCAAAATCGCACCCCCCCAGCCCCTTTAGCCTAAAAATTGTCCATAATCGCACTTCTGGCCCTTTTAGCCCAAAAATGGTCCAAAATGGCACTGACTGCTTTTTTAACCCAAAAATGACCAAAATCGCACTGTCAGGCCCTTTTAGCCCGGAAATGGTCCAAAATAGCAAGCGGATTTCATTTGCATCTATACATTAAAGTCTTTTACGGGGATGCTCTTACATTTCTTTTTACATTGTGAAAATTTTAAATGATCTTTTGAACATCTTATTTCAATATCTAATCAGTGTGCTATTGATTAACCCTGGGACGCCTGCTTTACCCCATTGATGCGGACACCTGAGCCACAATCTGGTCCTGTAGTGTACTTGTCTGTAGTATGGCATCATGCTCAAGGCAGTGCCTGGAGTCAGGGCTGAGAACCTCCTATAGAGGGTGTGACTATGCACACAAGACAGGCCATTGCACTCCCAAATGTGTTGCAGGGGCAGGACCAAAATCTCCTTAGCTTCCAGAAAGTGGTACATGCTATGTTAATTCCTGCAACAAACCATTTAAAAAAATGGCACACAGTAGGCCGTGGCCACAAAAAAAAACTTTGTAAAAGTTTCACAGCTCCTCGAACACTGCTCCTGGCACAAGGTATTGTACTCTTGCCACTCACCCCTCTGTTCCTAATGCAGGGGCTGAGGCAAAGGGGGGAGGCTGGGGTGTGAAAGGCTATGGGGGCCCAACAAGGAAAGGAGCAAAGCCCCAGACTCATTACATCAGGGTACCAGCTTCTTCCCAGGGGATTTCCCACTTTAGTAGGGCACACCCTCTCCTCCATGGAGAAGTACTTCAGAGAGTGGAACTACCGAGATTCGGAATGCCACTGCCCTAGACCTGTAAAGCACTCTGCAGGCAAATAACGTGTTGAACTGCTGTAATGAGGGAGACTGCCAAATGAAGAGTCCAGTGCCAAACAATGTTACAGGCTGGTCCTGTATCTTCCACATCATAGGGCCTGGGTGTGGTTCCCCAATGTGCTGCCAAGGCGCAACTGATCTGGTGTCCATTATCATATTGCCACTGTGGTATCAATGCAGCCAAGGGGAGAAGGATTTCTCCATCTGAAAAATCATGTGTAGTTTTCAGATTTCCAGAAATATCAGAATTACAAGCCAACACCTGCTCTCGCTGGAGAGAGGTCGCTTATCACCCAAGGATGCTAGCAAAAACTGAAGCTTACTGGGAGTGGGAGGAGTTAAATGGGCTGTGCTGACAACGCACCTGAAGGTGGCAGCATAAAACCCATAATCAAGACTTAAAGCAGCCCATATCCTGTACTGTAGGATTGGGGAATTGAGGTTTTACTAGACTTTAAGGGAAAGGTGTATTACATGAGCTATTTATAAATATACTGTATATTAGCTACAATTTTGGAACATTGGTACCAGGCTCCAGACAATTGTCCTGTTTCTTGGTATAGGTTTATGTACGATATATGCTGAGGGGTTGTAGAATAATAAAAAGAATAAAGAGGCACAGAACATCCTGGGATTTTTATTTGTTTTAAATTGTACAGTTGTTCAACCCTTACAGGAATAGTGGTTCAAGTAAAGCACACGGTCAAACATACACAGCACATTTATTATTAGAACAATAATTCAAATCTTTATAGATAAATTTAAAAAGAAACTTCCACAGTCCACACACCAATTTACAAATGTACCCAGGGAAGGTGAGAAAGGCTTTGTTTCATTTAAATACTAGAAATGGGGACTTACCAGAATTACTTTGAACTTAATTTTTTTTAAACTAGAAAGACACAAAATAACATTTAAGCACTTTTAGGGCCCATTCACACCAGAAACTGCACACAACTGTGTTTTTGACTGCATGTTTGCATGCAGTTGACGTGCACTTGAATGTGTTTTGTTTAGCACTGCATTTTTCTATACGTTTTTTGGGCTTGGGTTTCCTGGCTCAAAGGGGCACAGTGCATCTGAAGCGTGTTTGTATTGCATTGCCTGCATTTTCAGTGCAGAAAAATGCAGCATGCTCTACTTTTTTTTTTTTTTAACTGTGCTGCACTGCAACGATGTGCTGCACTGCAACGATGGCTATCTATGCATAAAAGGTTTAACATTGAAGCACCAACTTTAGGGCCTGTGTAGATGGACAAATGCAGTGTACTTTCTCGCACATGGAATCTTTTTTACCCCCGCATGTACCTTGGGAGAGGCGTCAAGCTGCCTTTTACTTTCCTAGTGACTGGGGGGAGAGGTAAGGGAAAAAAAAAAAAAAAAAAAAAAGGGGATTGACAATTCAATACCCTTGAACACAGGCCCTTTTTTGGTGCTTTGGCCATCTGTGTCTAGAGATTTTTCCAGCCCTGGTATACTTTTATATAATTCACATACACTATTGTACATGTATAATAATGGAAATGATAAAACTAAGCTGGAATGTTAAAGCAGAACAAAACCCCCCTATCCTTTACAGCCAAGGAAGCGGCCATCTAACCCCACTGTTTGATCTGCACATGTGATCAGTTATAACACCAGCCATTTGATGACTTTACAGTTCAGCTGAGAACACACTAGTAGCTTTAGGCTACATTCACACGTAAGCGTCACATTTTTAAGTGATTTTGAGTGTTTTATTTGGAGCAGAATTGTACATTTCTGAAGCTTTGTCAGGCATTTTCAACTAAAAAGGGGTGAAGAGCTGCTGTTTGAGCAGAAAACAGCAAAACGCTTGGAAAAAAAAAACACGCTTGAGAAAAACTCATGTTGCACTTTTCAGGCATTTTCATTGAAATCTATGCAAAACCGCTAAATTGTGCCTGGAAAAGTAGCTTGTGCATTTTAAGAAAGGCATTTTGCTACAAGTGACAGGCGAACAAGGGCTATTAAAAACAATAGGTTTTTGCTTGTGTTATTAAGCTTCGAGCTACAAGCTCCAAAAAAATACATGTGAACGGGGCCTTTCAAGGCATGCCTCGAATGTAACCATTTTGGGAAGCAGTTAAATTGGTGGGTTCTGCTTTAAATAGCATAACAAGGGATTGGAAAACAAATTTGATACTTTCATGAACATCAGTCTAGAATTGGAGCAACACAGACCTGGATATTTTCCATAAGGGAAGGGTTCCCTATGGTAATTATAAAGTAGCGAGTGTTATGCCAATTAGATGTTCAGGAATTTACCCAATCTGTCCTCAGATAGACAGACGGTTTTACTTATTAAGATATAACCATGTATAAAGCATCTTCAGATCCTAGCACTGTTGAAAATGCAGCCTCAATATTTTGAGGTGTCTGTAGTCAGAAATAATGCAAAAGGGCCTTTAAATATTTGCATCTTTTAAACTAAACTATTTACAACCATTAGGAGGAATGTGAGATGAATACTTCCAATGGATTCCTAAAAAATGAATACCACCTGAAAGAGCCACAAAATAGAGCTGTACCATCTGCAAATAACGTGGTAAACATGCCACAAAACATCTGCAGGCAGGTTGTTGTTGGGCTGATTGCACCAAGATGCTTCAAAATTTCCCAAGCTTCTTTTTTGATGCCATAAGGAAATGTGTTTATCAAGTAAACAATGGCATGGCAATGCGAACATCATGCCAGAATCCAGGTTAAAAAAAAAAAAAAAAAAAAGTGTCCACAAGCAGAATATTTTATACTAATTGTGCATACAAGGCGAGACCATGGCCTCTTTTTTTACATATGTAGCACAATGAGAATAAATCTAAAATAAAACTAACTGTACACCCCCCTCCCCCCACTTCAAGTTTTAAAGTTGTCTTTGTCTCTATTCAGGTATATGTCTCCTCACTCACTGTATTTTTGAAAGGTTTTAGAGAGCACACAAAAGTGAAGCCCCAATGGGGAATGAGGTAGCAATAAAACCAAATTCTTAGTAGATTGGGGAAGGTTTAGTAATTTTGCTGCGGTTTTATTGCAGTCTGTGTCCCCCTCAAGGGAGGTTTCACTTAACTTCCAGTCCAGATGATGGGTATCAGACATACCAGTAGAGAGGAGGCACGGTTTAGATATTAGAGTATCTATTAGTCACGGGTTAATGACCAAGTTACAGATTTTCAAAGTTAAAATATTGCTGCCCTTTGCAAACCTGTTTTCTCTGTGTCTCCAGTTACAAAGGACTATTTAATCTGAACAACCTCAGTAGTACATAATATAATTTTTTGTATACCTTTTCTTTTTTTAAAATACTCACAAATTAAAAAATGAGGAAACAATGGAATTTATTGTTAAATAATGTAAGGTAAACCATGACATTCCTCTTGCTATCCCTTCCAACAATATGTGCACAGAAGCTCTTTTTGCTCCCCATCTCAAGACATAACTCTCTAGCAATATGTGGCTAGTAGCTGTGAAGATGCAGACTTTTGATGGCAGTTCCCTTACTTTCCAGATTAGCTAGAACCATCATTGAGGTCAGCGAACAGGAAAAAAAAAAAAATTGTCTTCAGTCAATAGGGAAAGAAGGCATGGATATGTGAAGGTTAGTATGGTGGATTACAAAGTTTCACTGCAGCTATCTAGGGATTGTTAGAGATCTGCGACATGAGAGAGGAGCAACAAGGAGCTTACGGTCTCTATACGCAAGTACTGTTAGAGAGGGATAGGAATAAGCAAGGATAGCAAGAGGAATGGCATGGTTTGCTTTAGGAAATCCAAACTCTAGTCCATCCTAATCTTCTGATTGGTCATTCTGTAGATAATGCTGTCATAGCCGGGGTCCATGTTCCACAGGTTGTATGAGACTGCAATGACTGCTAGAGCCAGGCCAATCATAATCCACAAGATGATGTTGAAGACAACAGCGTAGTTAAAATTATATTCATAGGCCAGGTTGTATGGACTTCCAGGGTTACTCTAAAACAGATAATGAAAGACTTTAGTTAAGATATTGTGGCAGACAGGTTTTCCACATAAGAAAAGTCAGATGCCTTTTATAGATAACTAGAAGGAATGAAAAGTGGAGCTGCTGCCATCGATGGTACTCTGGTGCAATGTGCTGCAACACCGGACTAGACAGTACAAGTAGCAGCAAAAGTACAAATGGGAACTTATGCTCTGGTGGGCAGATTATAGAACACCCCCCTAAAAAATGAAGCTATGCCTTATGGTTTGCCAGTAATTTTTACATTGATCATTGTGCACAGACCTAAAAACCCATGTCATCCTCTCTTTTTATTGTCCTAAGCAGCTGCCCCTTTTGTTTCCCTTATATAGGACCCTGAATGACACCTATCCAGGTCTTCCTTCACTTTGAATAAAGCAGCCCTGGTTCATTGGAACATTTATATCTAGCATTATTAAGACTAGCTACACAAACATCCTAAAAACACCCTTAAAGTAGGATTTAAAAAAAAAAAAAAAAAAAAAAATTTTTCCCCCCCACAAGGCAGACATATACCTATTTGTGTCCCATAGCCAATACAGGTAGTGAGAGGAAATCCCTCCAAAGTGAGGGAATCTCTGGTTGTCACCAGAACTAATGTACTCACTGGAAGATTTCCATTGTACTCCTGTTCTGGGGACAACCAAGTATTCAGGGTTTTTTTTTTAATTTTTTTAACTTCACTTTTAATGAGAATGGCAAGCATAACAAAAAGTGAGGGTGACTCTCCCCAATGGGGGAACAGACAGCAATCAAAACCAAAATGGTGTTCACAGCTCTCTCTACTCTATCCAAAAATAAAAATAAATAAATAATTGTGCCTTTAGTTATACGTTAATAGAAAATGCAATACATTGAACAAAAATCTGATTTTTAAAGGAAGCAGGCATGTTACACCTCTGAGAATATACAATGTTAATGTCTAGTGCGCTCAGGAAAAATGGTGTTTAATGAACCATATGTTAAGACATTCTTCCCTACTTTATTTAAAAGAGGTTTAGTTTAAAACAAAAAATATTGGTTTCAGTATAAAGTCTATAAAAAGCTCTAAAAACATGCAGTACCATATTCTCAAAACTGATGATTGATAGCCTATCACTTTTACACTTTGGCTATTCTACCAGATCTACAGCTGAAGTAATACAAATTCAGACCTAAAAGATGTAAAATGTGCTATGCTTTTCAGCCTTGCAAACTTGCATAGCTAAAAGAGAAAACTGTAAGGTACCTCCATTGTTCAACACTACTAAGCAGGATGCAGAACATGTATATGTACTTAGCAAATATGGCTGCCGCATGTACAGAGAGGATTATAAACTACAGATACAAAAAAAAGTTGTTAAAAAATATTAACACTGTTCGGTAAAACATTTATATAAAGATTTCTAATGTACACGTAGAAAAAAAAAAAAAAAAAAAAAAGATTACAAATTTCCCCTTTAACTGCAGTCAAAGAGACCTGCTCAAGGTGCACTTACAATGGCCTGAGATTCCAGAATGGATCGACTTTTCCTTACAAGGGGGGTTTCAAATGTTTCCACAGCAACAACTTCCACTATTGCATTTCCCCCATAAATACTGTACATATCATCTGCAAACTGGAAAAAGGTGAAATTAGTATATAGACTATTATTGCAACCTGCACATGGTAGTAAGGTCATAGACATGGTTACATATTTAGGTTGGAGAAAAAATAAAACAGAAAAAAAAAAAAAAAAAAAAAAAAAAACCACACACACATCCCATAAAGTCCATCTAGTTCAACCAATAGAAAAAAAATACGGATATACAATCACCATATACAAAATCCTGTACCCATAGTTGATCTGGAGGAAGGCAAAAAACCCTATAAAAAAGTATGGCACAATTTGCTCCAGCATGGAAAAAAAAAATCCCTTTTCTTTTTCCAAGAGGCAAACAGATATTCCTTGGGTCAACAGTCTCTGCTGTTATTACCTATAAGTGTTTTTATACATTTTATTTTAGTTATATTTTATGCATTTTAGAATGCATCCAGCTCTTTTTTTCTTAAACACTGAGCTAGTCAGAACTTGTTCTTGAGGGTCTCGCAAGACCACGGAGAACAAACATTGCCACCATCTAACACAGGAAGTTAGCTTGCTGCAGCAAAAAAAAAACAAAAACTGGGGATTTGAGAGGAGGGGCAGAGAACAACTACGGGACTTTGGAGTTAAAGAGGAAGTAAACCCTGATGGGTTTTACTTCCTCTTTATTCCCCTGCAAAGTAAAAGTATAATGGGCTAGTATGAATCGCATACTAGCCCATTATGTGCCACTTGCCTGCAAACGAAGCCCACAATGTCCCTGCTGGTGGAAGCATCTATCTTCACCCCTCTTCCTTCCAGGGCCGCGGACTCCAGCTCCGTGACTGGCCGGCGTCCCATGACATCACTTCCGCGCATGCACGTGGGAGCAGACGGTCATGGCACGGGCCCTGCAGAAACGGCACAATCGTGCCCTTTATAAAGTGTGCATGCGCCGATAACGTCAGCGCAAGCGTATATTGTAAATATCTCATATCTTATTATAGGCTTATACCTGTAGGCAAACGTTGTCTGTAAAGGTTTACAACCACTTTAAAATAAAAATCTGTTTTACACATGTAATCTTAAACAAAAAAGTTTAGTGTCACTTTGCACCTTCTGCAGTAGCCCTTTGACAAAAAGGTGCACAAACATGTGGTAAAAAAAAACAAACAAAAAAAATAAATAAATAAAACCCAGAAACGTAGGCCAGCCTAATGATTTAAAAAAAAAAAACAAAACAAAAAAAAACACACATTGCTGCTCTGTTAGGTGTAAAATAGGGACCCTCATATTTTTTTCCCCCTGTATTAACTGCATTTCCTCTATTGAACATTAGGATTTCACTATTTTATGAAAGTAGAACCAGACAGGTTGTAGAGGGCCAAAAGAAACCAAAAAGCCCTGCAATGAACCAGTGTCAAAACACAATAGAGCCTTCAGAAAACAGACTATAGGAAAAGCCTGTATCTGCACTATAAACCAGCAGTTCTGGATGTACATTTGGCCCAAAAAATAAACCGAATAATTCTTTACATGGCTCGAAAAGGAGGAATAGACCCCTTTTTCAGTGATGTGTAAAGAAACTGTGACATGAGCAAGGCTTAAAAGGGGTTGTAAACCCTCGTGTTTTTTCACCTTAATGCTTCCTATGCATGTTCTCGGCCCTTGATTGGATAGATAGCAGCGCAGCCATTGGCTCCGGCTGCTGTCAATCAAACCCAATGATGCGGGCGCCAGGGGCAGGCCGAGTCCTGCCACCTGTGTCTATGAACGCAAATGCTGGACTCGGGAGCGCACCTGCAAGATAATTCCCCCCAAGAGAGCGCTTCTCCTAGGGGGTTATATGATGCGGGGGGGGGGAGTTGATAGCACCGCCGGGGGAACCCAGAAGAGGATGATCGGGGCCACTCTGTGCAAAACGAACTGCACAGTGGATGAAAGTATGTTTTTTGTTTTTTTTTTTAAATAACAAACACGAGCCTTTACAATCACTTTAAAGTTGTAGTAAACCCTATTATTATGTTTACCTGTAGGTTAACTGAATATCTCCTAATTGTGCACCGTTTAGGATATATTCTAGTAAGCAGCAGCCAGTGACGTCTCTGTAGGAACGGCAATACCTGTACCGTCCTTTCAGAGCTCCGTGCTGTGGGAATGACATCATAACAGCTCAGCCATTGAGGCCATTTTCGCAACACAGAAGGAAAACCGGGTGCAGATGGAAGTGCCTGTTGTCGGTGACAGCGTGCAGCTGGAGGGCTTCTTTTCAAGGCAAGTCTTTCAAAATGTGCTAGTATGCGATCCATACTAGCACATTATGCCTTTTCCTTGCAGGGAGAGTTATTTTTTTTTTATCCTGAACATTTACTACTGCTTTAAGAGGGCTTTAATGTGTTAGGTACAATTTTATGAATAAATCCTGTTGAATTATGCAAACCTTCCCATCTGCTGTCAGTCAGAACAGTTTTCAACTAACTACTGGAAGATACTGTCATTACTGCACATCCATTGGTTTGAACGACACTTTAACACCTGTCCTGTTGGTATTCTGAATACAGAGGCTTGTTAAAATGTACTTCTATCATTAAGACTTGAAAACTAAATAATCTCCTCCAATTCATATTTACATCATAGAAATTCACTCTGTGTTCAGCAGGGATTTTTTTTGTGGTTTGCTTAGCCACAGGTGTAGCTCTTCAAGACTGGCTCACACTAGTGCAACACTGATGTGGTTTTAGTTGCAAAGAAATCACATGACAACTGGAAATTTGTGTATTTTCAATGGTGCCCATTCTAATCCATGCGACTCAGAATGTTGCAATCTTAAAAAAGATTTCTGCACTGTTTTGTGCAATTTCCAATGCGGCTTCGCTCCATAGAATAGAATGCAAAGTCGCGTCAAAGTTGCGCTGCATAGTAGCATCGTAAATCACATTAAAGTCACATCGCAGTAGTGTGAACCTGAGCCCAAAAGAGCAGGGGTAGTCCAGATTTAACAGTTTTAAGCTAGCTATTAGTAAAACAGCCCTGTGGCATTGCCGTAACCCACATTCACAAAAGCCGACTTAGAAGATAGAAATCTGTACACTTCGTTACCTTCTGAAGAGCTTCTGACAAAAGTCTACTTGCATCCTTGAATTTTACAGAGTCTTCACCATAACGCTTCTTGATCTCTTCCAAACCAGTCAGTTCCAGACAATAAATATCTGGGGCATTATCTTTGGCCAGATGCTTATGCCGAGAAAGCTGCATGAAAGAGATGCACATACTAAATATAAAAAAGGAGTCTTTTAAACAAATTTTCAAAAATATATAAAATTTTAGACATATCACGTAAAGTGAAACTCCAACAAAAAAAAAATAAAATTTGTTTTGCTTTTCTGGATAGAAAGGTCAAGAAGAATAGAACAAAGAATAAACCCTCTGTCAAGTAAAGGGACATCTTCCAAATGGAGAAAAAGACATCAATAAAAATGATGTGCTCACAGGGACAAGAAGTCATGATACTCTGCCCAATAGGAACAAGAGAATGTCACCAGCACACCAAGGATCTGCAGAACAGGTCCAAAGCTTTATTCAGCTATCACAATGTTTCAGAGCCATGCAGGACCCCTTCATCAGGCATGATAGGGCTGCAGATAGTCAACAACAGAAACTTCATTAGTACATTGGGGATGCTTTAAAATCTTTGGTCAGGTTTGAGGTTCTCTCTCCCCTCCCCACACTTTCATTCAAACTTCCCTCACGGCTGTGTGGTCACCAAGACAGAAAACCAGAGTAAATGTTATGCCAGGAGTTTCACTTTTATTTGGCTTTGAGACTGCATTAAAAAGGCAAAATAAAAAATGATCATGTTGTTTAATACTACTATGCCAAAACAAACTTGAAACAGAGCTATACTAACTTTTCTTCAATGGTCCCCATTCCTTGCCGGTATCTTCTGCTGGATGCTGGTCTTCAGCCATCTTCATTGGCCAGCACAGGATGACATCACTGCTGCACAGGAGTCAGCCACCCTACCAGAAATGTAAGCTGAGCTGCACATGTGCAGCTCAACTTACATGCTGGAGAATGCTGCAAGCTGGCAGATAGGTGAAGTTTATTGCAAAAGAGGCATTGCAGGTCTCTTCTGCAATAAAGAGCCTGCCTGCTCGCAGTTTGTGACATCAGAACTTTCTGCTTTAACAGAGAATAAAGCGAGAATAAACTAGCAGGTAACGAAGTGGTAGAATGGCTAATGGTTCAAACTGAAAAGCGGTGCATTTGGATGCATTTCACCTCATTCGGTCAAAAAATTGACAAATAGATTAGGTCAGTAAACCCCAATCCACTTCTCTCTTCTTTCTCTTTTCTTCTTACCTTTAGCTACGCTCTCCTCTTTTCCATAAATACTGTTCAGAATTGGTCCTTTACGGCCTCCTGATTTTGCAATGACTACATGCATTCTGGGCAACAGTTGAGAAAGCGCTTTTGCCCATTTCATCATCATGTTACATTATCACGAACGGTGCCTTGACACATTTATTGACCTATTTGAGAATTTCCTTATTGCAATTTACTTACTGTTCCACTGCTAATCTTCAAGTGTATTAGAATTTACTCATTTTGAATACCTATTTCTGAAATTATCTCAAAATCTGTTGTTAATAAAAATTATATTCAATGTAAATCTAGGTAAATATGATGTAGGGCAGGGATATGCAATTGGCGGACCTCCAGCTATTGCAGAACTACAAGTCCCATGAGGCATAGCAAGTGTCCGACAGCCACAAGCATGACACCCAGAGGCCGAGGCATGATGGGACTTGTAGTTTTGCAACAGTTGGAGGTCCACTAATTGCATATCCCTGATGTAGGGTAAAGAAATGAGGTTTGACTAGAAGATAGCCCTGAAGTCAGATTTGCCATCCAAAGTTGTGAACATCAGAACGTAAACAGTACTAAACACGTAAAATGCAAAACTGTCTTTTCACCAAGTAGAATTTGCCTTAAAAATTCTATATCTTAGCTGGTTAACTCCCTCGATTTGTGGACTAGAGATCCTGGATGATTCAACTGTTAACCGTCAACAGTGTCTGCATCGAGCTTTTATGTATTCATTTGAGAATTCCAGCTTTGCCACACAATCCAAAGACATAACTGACAGTCCAGCTGGTTATCACCCACACACACCAACGTATGAGTGCTTGGAATACAGATATAGAATTGCTGGCTTCTTTGGGTGCTGGGACTCATATTAGCTATATATTTTGTAAATCATGGCATACATGTAAACTTTTTTTACTTGACATTCTGAGGTTGGATTACAGCTACAATAGTCTTCAATTGATTGCTTGCTTACCAGAGTTGTAATGTCCTGTAGAGCTTGCAGTTCAGAAAGAAAGAGCCTGTCTGTCTATAAAAAGGACAAAAAGGATTATTTTATATTCAAAGTTTCATATTTCCTAAAAGCAAACAAATGTATACCATTCAAAAAAGGAAATAGAACTGGAGAGAGATTCCTGACAGTTTTTTGCTATCTTGGTCCCACTGGGGGCCATTGAGGAGATTTCGCTTTAGTTCCTCTCCTGTAGACGCAACAGAAGTGAGGAGAAATCCCCTCAGAGCGCGGTCACTATAGAACAGATTGCTGATTGAAGGATTTCCGCTTTGTTCCGGGGTAAACAATACAAAATGTTTGAATTCTCCCTCACTTTCAGTCCTGAAGGTCATGCATCTCCCTAGCAGGACACAGGTCACAAAAATAACCTGACAGGGTCTCTAAACCTTCCCTATGCTATTCAAAACTAACAAAAAAGATTTGGCTTTAGATGCAGTTTAAGCACTTTAATATATCGGACACTTTCACCCCCTTCCTACCCAGGCCACTTTTCAGCTTTCAGCGATGTCGCACTTTGAATGACATTTGCGCGGTCATGCAACCCAAAATACATTTTTTAAATTTTTTTCCACACAAAATAGAGCTTTCTTTTGGTGGTATTTAACTACCACTGTTTTTTTTTTTTTTTAATTTTTTGCTAAATACAAAACAGAAATAGACCGAAAGTTTTGAACCCCCCCCCCCCCAAAAAAAAAAACCTCAATTTTTCTTCGTTTTAGTTATAAAATGTTGCAAATAAATAATCTTTCTTCAAAAATTTAGGTCAAAACATTTCTTTTGTGAAAATAACCCAAATCAGTGTATATAAAACTTTCCTACAGACTAAATGATAGTCTACAAACTATGGTATATAGAGCTGAAAATTGATCAATCCTGATGTTCTTGAGACCCAAACACACCAAGACAGTACAAATGACCCCTTTTTGGAAATTAGACAGACCAAGGTATTTAGTAAGAGGCATGGCAAGTTTTTTTTGAAGTTGCCTTTTTTTGTCACAATTTTTTGGGAAAATTAAGGAAAAAATAAAATAAAGGTTTTTCTTTTTTACATACTGTGACTAGTGCAGTACAGCATTATCATATAATTGGGTGTGGCAGTGATCAGGGACACTGACTGGTGACAGTATGGGTAAAAAGGTCTATATACATTTTTTACAATATTTTTCCCCCCTAACACACTGTGACCAGAGCAATATAGTGTTACCATACTGTACTACTCCAGGGAAGCGATCATGATTTTTTTTTTTTTTTTTTTTTTTTTTTAACACACACATTGATTGTTTATACCAGTGAATTTGGCCAAAACTGAATTTCGCCCTGTCTGTATCATGTAAATCACTGACGAATCACAGCTACTGTGTTGCCCCAAAAATAAGACCTACCCTAAAAATAAGACCTACTGTTATTTTCGGGGAGGGCTGCAATATAAGCTCCACCCCTGAAAATAAGCCCTAGTTTAAAGTCCTTGTAAAATGCTGGAATCCACTCTATTACAGTAGTATATAATGTAACCTGTGTAGGTGTCTGTAACATAACATTGTGTAAAATACCTTCGGTACAGCGCCACTCGGGGCTCAGCTGACCTTCCGATGCTCTCTCCTCCAGTTCTCCCAGCGGGGGATCTCGGCCCCCCCTGCTGCAGTGCACGGAGCGGGGAAGAGAGCTCTGGCGGGTGACAGAAGCTAAGAAGGTATTTGACACAATTCTATTACAGAAACACACACGGTTTACATTATATACTACTGTAGTAGAGTGGATTCTAGCACTTTTACTTGGTTCCACTGGGGATTCCTGACAGGCAGGGAGTGAGAGCAGGAAAGAAGACAGCACATGACATAAGACCTACCCCGAAAATAAGCCCTACTGTGTGTGTTTTGTTGCCAAAATTAATAAAAAACCCGGGCTTATTTTCGGGGAAACAGAGTAGCAACACAATTATATACAATGAATGGCATAAAAGGAAGCCATCCATTGTTTACAATGGTCATGTGATCTACTGTGACTGGTCACAAGATACTGGCAGCAGGCCGGTACAGTGATCAGTCATAGCCGGTGACAGATCCCGTGGCCGCCATTTTACTATACGCCGAGCAGGAAGGGGTTAATAAATGCTATATGATGCAGCAATGACATGTCTCAAATCTTACTATTAGGTTAGTGGGGCATTGTCAAGGAGAATCTGTTAGTAAAACAGCACACAAGATTCTCTGCAAATTTTGACACAGCAGCCAAGCGGGACCTCTGTAGTCTCCCTGCCATTGTCACCAGCACACAAAGTGATGAGAAGTCCAAATATTTGCCACATTATGTCTTGAAGGCTACTTTCATAAAAATTATCTGGGTAGATTTTAGTGAGTGAAGTGTACAGTGTAAAATTCCACAGCATCCTTTGCAATATATGTAGAATGAAAAACTTTGCTCTCCACATTGTACACCAGCATCCCAATAAGTTTCTGGCTCCTGCAATCTGCTCTGCATCATTGAACCACACAGAATCTATGGGGATAACTGATTACTGAAGACTCTGAAAAGTGGAGTGCAGAAATGGTAAAAGTGCTGGGTAGATAGCAAACAGCATTGAGAGTGGAGTTTTAAACCACCTGAGTCCTGGGAGCTGCTTTAACCCCCTCATATGATGTCCTCCGAGGATCGGGCCGCGCTCTGACGCAATCTGTCACCCACTTTATCGATTTTCAGAGAATATGAATGTGTGTGTGTGTGTGTGTATATATGTACGTATGTACGTATGTACGTATGTACACATATATATATATATATATATATATATATATATATATATATATATATATATATATATATATATATATATATACACACATACACATATATACACACACATATATACACACACACACTTATTTTTAAAATTTAGGTATTTTTATTTATTGCCAATAATTTACACAGTGCTTTTTCATATTGTACATTCAAAAATAGTCTCTGCCCTCAAGAAGCTTACAATCTAAGGTCCCCATCTCGCATACATAAAAGCACACACACACACACACACATTTAAAAACAGTAGCCAATTAACATTTTAGCACAGGAGTGCTAAACACTAAGCCACTGTGTATTCTTCCCATTACAATAAATAAAAGCAAAGGCACGCACACACACACACACACACACACACACACACACACACACACACACACACGGACAAAAGATATATGCATCTAAATCTGATGGCAAATCAAAGCCCCGTCTGTCCTGAAAAAAAAAGAAAAAAAAAAAAAAAGGAAGGAGTACATAATGTTTCAGTACACTCCAAATACTTAAAAAAGGTATTATGAATGGAACAGAGATATTGTGGAAAAACAAACAAACATTCTGGGACTCAAGGGGATATAGGGAGAAAAAGGCCCAGAAACTCAAGTGGTTAATACACATAGCATTAGGACCCTTTTCACACTGGGGCCGCTCATTTTAGCAGCGTTTCAGTGCTGTTTAAGGAGCAATTTTTGGCCGCTAGAAGGGGTTAAAAAACGCCCATGTTGCAGCGCTTCTGAATCGCTTTTCAGGCGCTTTGGAAGCCCTAACCATTAATTTCAATGGGCGGGGCGTTTTGGGAGTGTCAAATAGAGCGCTCCCAAACATGCTGCTTGCAGGCCTTTTCCAAAACGTCCTGCAAGAGCACCGCCCCAGTGCGAAAAGTCACACTGAAATGAATGGAAGGCGGTTTTCAGGCGCTATTTAAAGGCTATTTCTAGCGCTAAAACGCCTGAAAACCACCTCTGTGTGAAAGGGGTCTAAAAGATGCCATAGGAGGTAAGAGTATTATTCTGTGAATGTGGAGGTCTGTGAATACTATGGGAACAGCAATTGATTAAAAATGTGAATGTCACCTAAAGATAACTTACAGAAAACACATTAAAATAGCAATTAAAAGCGGAGGTCCGCCCACCGCTGCAAAAATTAAAAGCCAGGAGCTGCACATACTGCAGTTGCTGACTTTTAATAAATAGGACGCTTACCTGTCCTGGAGTGCAACGATGTCGGCACCACAGCTGATGTTTCCATCAGCTGTCAGGTGCATGCCGCCTAAATTGCGAGTAAGGGAACCCGGCAGTGAAGCCTTATGGCTTCACGCCGGGAACCTACTGCGCATGCACGTGGCTCCGCTCCTCTCTCCTACTGGCCCGGCGGCTGGGTAAGGAGGAGGGAGCCCGGGCAGTGGCGTCAATACCCATGGCTGAGGCTCCCGGAAGTGGGAACAGGATACCTGTGAAAGACAGGTATCCTGTCCCCCCCCGAAAGGTGCCAAATGTGGCACTGGAGGGAGGAGGGGCGGAGGAGTACAACGAGGGAAGTTCCACTTTTAGGTGGAACTCCGCTTTAATGCGTACATGTATTTTTATTGTAAAGTCCATTAACACTTGCCAGTTTGCTTTTTGGGAAAAAAGTCTATAACATTTATTAGTACCCAGGGAAAAAACTCTGAAGCTTTATTATTATTATTTGTCCCAAAAGGCCAGTCTTCTATTGATTATTTACTGGCTCATAGTGATTTCATGCACTCTTATGAATACTGTATCAGCTCACAAAATAGCTGCCATTGCCATATGAAATAACAGCTGATAGCTTCACTTTAAAAATATTTACATGGATTTCAGGACATAATGAACTTACCTCGTCATTCCTATATAAAGAGCTGGCAGGTAAAGAAGAGAGGATAGAGTTATCTTGCTCCAAACGGCTTCTCAGCTGTCTTAGGGTAACTGGAAGATCTTCAAACACTGTATTGGCCTTCCCTACCATGTAAACTCTCTGAAAATATAATATATCACATGTATTATTAACTATATACAACTTCCAATTTTTTTATTTGTTTCCTCTTAAATGGAATTCCAGGAAAATAGCTAAATACTGACTTGGGCTACATAAGTCTAAGGCTGGGTTCACACCTATGTGAATTGGATGCAGGGTTTTTCGCATAGCAGGTGATTATGACCAGCTCTCTATGGAGCCAGTTCACACATCTCTGCAGCAGGTCCGGTGCGTTTTGCAGGAAAAAGGCATGCTTTTTTGGTTCGTTTCAGCCCAAAATTCAGGCCGATATCGGACCGGAAATGGTGAACCAGCACGCACCAGACCCCTGCTGTGCGACAGATGTGGCTCATATGTGAACCAAGCATAAATGCTCTGTGTTTTTCCCACTAAAAGGCTTCCTACTGTCATTCCATTCAACAACTCTTGTGATTCAGACAACTCTGACACTGCATAGACAGGCACAGGACACCAATATTTTTTATTTTAGCTTTGATGCTTTCTGTGTCAGTTTCCATAGTCTGTGTGTAAGCTGATCTCACTCCCTTCTCCTACTGCCTAGATAGAGCAATGCTATTCCCCTGAAGCTACTCCTCCCCTCCTCTGTTAAAACATTTGTTACCCCAACACTTCATATTCCTGATATGTGCCTGCTGTACCATGTACTTGTATAACAGAGTATCCTGTTCTCTTTGTATTGCTTCCTTTATGCAAAATCCCTGGTGTCCTTGCCAGTCCCTCTGCTATCCCATTAAAAAAAACTGACCACACTAAGCAGGAGAGCACACTATGGTCAGTTCTCTAGCTATGCTGGGAACTAAGCCTGCTTTCCTCCAATGATCAGACTTGACCTGGCATACCCCCACTGCACAACCATTCACTGGGAAGCTCAGCGTACTGCTGCTTCTTCTCCCCCAGCTCTTATGCAGCTGAGAACAGAGGTGTGATCACGTATTAAAAAAAAAAAAAATTATATATATATATATATATATATATATATATATATATATATATATATATATATATATATATATATATATATATATATATATATATATATATATATATATATATATATATATATATATATATATATATAATGCTTTTTTCCCCTTTTTTTATATCTATTCAAAAGTGTTTGCCTTTTATTTTTATTTTAAACTGAATGAGTTTGTTTTTGTTTACAATCACTTTAACCAGTTTCCACACCCAGTCCAATAAAGACATTCCGTTCCTACATATAAAAATAAGTATTTTTTATTTTTTTTCTAGAAAATTAGAGCTCCCAAACATACTTTTTACTTTTTTTTTTTTTTAAGGAGAGACCCTAGAGAGAAAAAAAAAAAAAAAAAAAAGGGGGGGGGGGGGTCGGTGTTGCAATTTGAATTTTTTTGCAGACAAACACTATAGAATAGTATTTTTTTGTTAAAATATAAAAGATGATGTTATGCAGAGTACAGAGATACCCAACATGTCACGCTTTAAAACTGCATACACCCGTGGAACGGCGCCAAACTACGGTACCTAAAAAGCTCCATCAGCGCCGCTTTAAAAACCTTTACAGGTTACCAGTTTAGAGTTACACAGGTGGTCTGGAGCTAGAATTATTGCTCTCACTCTGATGTGTGCAACGATATCTCACATGTGGTGTAATCATTGTTTACATATGCGTGTCGGACTTAAAGTATTTGTTTACACGTAAGCATAGGGAGGAGGGGGCACGTTAATTTTTATTTTTATTATTTATTTCATGCTATAAAAAGGTCTTTTTTGTACACTGTCTAAAATTTTTTTTTTCTTAATCAACTTTATTGCTTTTACAAGGGATGAACAATCGACCGACCGATCCTTCCTGTGACGACCCTTGCTTTCTGTGGTCGACCGAGCGACCCTTCCTTAGATCCTTGCTTGTTTTGACCAATCCTTCCATTATTTTTGTGCTAGTATTTTTTTACAAATGTTATTTATCCTTTTCCATATAGTAGAATGCCTGGTTGATCCTGCCTGTTCCTGTGGGTAAACTGACTTTCCATCATCCTGCTCTCTCTGCAGCATCTGCATCTCCCTCTCCCTTTCTGTAATTTTTGTGGTCTGAAATTGATCCTCTCCCCGTCCCTCCTGAAGCTTAACCAGCAGAGGAATGTGATCTCCTCCCGCTGGAGTCTCTCTGCTTGGGAGAAAGACCAGGGAAAACCATGTGACTGCACAGCACTGCTGGCAAAACATATTAAAAGATTTTATTGTTCGTTGCGGGTACTGAGGGAGCCTGATGATGCCGCGGGTCAGGAGCTGCTGCTGCTGAGCTCGGGAAAGCCTTCCACCCGTGAATCAAATCCTTAAAACAAAACAAAAAAAAAAAAAAAAAACAAAAAAGGAAGAATAGTAGAAGAAACAGGAAAAACTGGATAAACATGTGGCAGAAATGAAAGAACTTAAGGATCAGACGGAGGGGTTGCAGCAAGAGCAGAGGCATATGATAATAGAAGATTAGGAAAATCGCAATTGAAGGGAAAAAAAAAAAAAAAAAAACAAAACAAAAAAAAAAAACTAAGAATTCGGGGCCTACCTGAAACACAGGGAGAAGTCTTAAAAGACAAAATGGATAAAGAATTTGGCCCATTGTTGGTAAGATCAACAACAGAAAAATATATGTTTGAAAGAGTACACAGAATAAGAAAACCAGCGGACATGGCAGGAGAGGTCCCAAGAGACTCGACTGCGAGATTCCATAATTACAGAGATAAAGAACAGATATGGGAAGGCCTTAAAACGAATCACTCCACAAAACATGAAGAAACAGCACTACAGGTATTTTCAGATCTGGCAACAAAGACAATTAGTAAGGAGAAAAGTTTTAAAACCCTTACTAGAACAAATGAAGAATCACAGGATCCTGTATTCATGGGGCTTCCCGGCCTGTTTAATAGGGCGTAAGGATGGTCGTTCAGAAACTTTAAGGTTTCCAGAAGAAACTAGATGCTAGATTCTGTAAAAGACTGGATATGCCAATTATAGAGATCCCCGGTTGGTGGGAGGAAACAGAGAACATTAGATAGTGAGGTACAGCAACAGTGATACCTGGTCATAACAAAGAAGAAGAAAGCCTCAAGTATAGGGGGTAGCCGCTCTGATCGGAGTGCTAACTCAGAGCTTAATCTCAAGGGGAGAGAATCGCAAGGCAGGAGGAAGTGGAAGGCCTTCAATCATTGGTCAAGAGATGACCAAAATTCCCCAAAAGGAGGGATAGAAGAAGAACCTCTCAGAATCAAATAAAGGAATGCCGTCAAGCTGTCGACTCCTCTTGGTTCGCTGAACCCCCACCAAAACGAAAATCCTTGATAAGTGGATATAACTACACCGACCTAGGAGTCAGGAAGAGCAAAGAAGACAGGATTAGGAGAAGGAAGCCCAGCGAGCAAAGATGACAACAGTAAACTTTCTGCCATACAATGTGTGCGAGTTAAATACATATACAAAAATAAGTATTATATAAAAGAGAAATCTACCAACTCTCCTGAAAGGTAGTCTTCCTGCAGGAGACCCATATCTCCCATGAAACAACCATAAAATTAAACTCAAAGGATTTTACAAAATGGTTTTATGGAGGCTCCAAAACCGGTCATGCTGAACGGTGTTACAGGTAGCATAACCTTCTCCACGGCTTCTCCAGACCCTTTCACATCTGTCACGTGCTCAGGGTGAACCTGCTCTCATCTGTGAAAAGCCACAGGGCGCTAGTGGTGGACCTGCCAATTCTGGTGTTCAATGGCAAATGCCAATCAAGCTCCACGGTGCCAGGCAGTGAGCACTGGGCCCAATAGAGGATGTTGGGCCCTTAGGTCACCCTCATGAAGTCTGTTTCTGCTTGTTTGGTCAGAGACATTCACACCAGTGGCCTGCTGGAGGTCATTTTGTAGGGCTCTGGCAGTGCTCAACCTGTTCCTCCTTGCACAAAGGAGCAGATATGGGTCCAGGACCTTCTACAGTCCTGTCGAGCTCTCCTAGAGCAACTGCCTGTCTGAATCTCCTCCATGCTCTTGAGACTGTGCTAGGAGACATAGCAAACTTGGCAATGGTATGTATTGATGTGCCATCCTTGAGGAGTTGGACTGCCTGTGCAACCTCTATAAGGATCAGGTATCTCCTCATGCTACCAGTAGTTGCCCATCTAGTGCACCTGTTAATTTCATTAACACCAAAGCAGCTGAAACTGATTAACAACCCCCTCTGCTACTTAACTGACCAGATCAATATCCAAGGCGTTTAATTGACCTAATGCTATACTGTGACTAAAAAAAGTGTTCCTTTAATTTTTTTTGAGTGGTGTATATTCCAGGTGGATCAAAACCAAGTGCAAAGTCTCACTGTTTGTTTTCTTTAAAAATCAGCCACCAACTGAGTTGAAAATCAATCTACCAGCAGATCTGGGCAGCAGGTGAGTACAGGAAGGCAAGTAGAGGCTGCCTATTCTTTGTGGTAAAGTATGTGTACTCATTAAATACTCAATGACTATTGTTAGAAAAATATGTGGCTAGGTTACAGAAACACATGTACACTACTGCTTCTTGTTCCAGATCTTCTCCCATTCCTCATTCTCAGGCAGGGTCAGCTGTAGATAATAATAATTGAGCAAAGCTTACCTCTTCTATTGGTGCCAACTGTAAAACGACTGGCATTTCCTCAGAGAATAGAGAATGAATAGAGTTCACAACACCATCAATAGTGAAAGGAACGGCCTTTGAAAGAAAGAAAACAAAAGAAAAACCATTGTTACTAGTTGAGCTCCATAAATTCAATAGTCATGATCATTGTGAATAGAGAGGTTAACCACTTTAAAGAGTCTAATCTCTTTTTTTCCTTAATAGCGGAGGTGATCAATCCGCCATTGCTCAAGGAACCCTTGACAACCTATGAAGGAACCCTAGGGTTCCACAGAAGCCTGGTTGAGAAAGGCTGGTATATAGAGTGTAGAGCTCCAGAGTATGCAACCTGCAGTACAGTGTAGAGTGTAGTGCTACAGGAGTATGTAATGCACAGCATGAAGTGGCCCACAGTTTATACCAGTTATTTTCCACTGCTTCAATCACTATCTTTGCATGCTGATTAAATTACCAACAAATGTAAGTACTCCCAAATTTCAGAAGATCAACATTTGCATTAAACAAAAACCACAATTTCACATACAGCTGTATTACAAATATTGTATCTACGTCATTAAAAATAGGCCAAATCCGTAACAATACTGAAGCAAAGTCACCACCGAAAGACTCACATTTTCTACAGGGTATGAAATCTCATTATCTCCTACAGGCAATTTTTCCACACCAGTCACTGAAACTAGGACCGTTGCCCGTGGACGCTGGAAAATGTTGCCAACTCCTAGCCCCGGCCAAGACAGATCCTGCAAGAAACATCAAGAGAAATTCATATAATAATCAGCAATGATTAAGTGTAGCTGACTGATTTGTCATCATCAGCAAATTATTATTTATCATTTTTTTTAACTGCATAGTACATCAATACTTTCAGAACAGCAACAGACTAAGAAAGAATATTTTACTACAAAAATAGAGAAAAACATTACTATACAGCTATAGAACATACACTCTGCTCTAGGAGCTAATGAGAAATAAGGGGATGAACTGGATCTCCTTAATGTAAAGCAAAAGGCAATATCCATATGTGAGAACTGAGCTACTAAATTCCTCTGTGAACTCTAGCTAAAAAAAAGGTAACTGCCAGCAAGCGGCAAAATGTTCTCACTAGCAGAAGATTAACCCCTTTCTTCGGGTAATATAATAAGCAGTAGCAAGCCATGGCATTTATTCACTTTCTGACCAAGCTTTTTCTGGGACTTTTTATTTACAAGTTTAAAGCGCAGTTCCACAAAAAAAAAAAAAATTATATATATTTATAATAAGAAAAGTCAGCAGCTACAGACTTTTAAAGAAGGACACTTACCTGTCCAGGGCGCCCGTGATGTCTTCACCCGAAGCCAATCCGTCTTTTCAGCTCCGGGTGCAGGCGTCGGAATAGTAAGGGAATCAGGAGGGAGGAATCGGGACAGCTTCATTTTAGGGTGGAACCCCCAAGCATTATATATAGCGATTGTTGCAATTTTTTTATGTCACACGGTATTTGCGCAGCGCTTTTTCAAATGCAATTTCTTTGAAAAATACGATTTTAATGAAAAAACACGCTGTAAAAATTTCCATGAGCGGCTGCAAAAAACGACACTGGGGTTAAGGTTGATATCTTCAGCCATAATCCCACTAAACCACTTGCAAACCGCAAAATAAAGCCCTCCAGCAGTGCGCTGTCACTGCTGACAAGGCTTTCATCTTCTCCCGGTCTTCCTTCAGGGTTCGCTGGCTCCAGTCCTTTGAATGGCTGAGCTGTGATAACATCACTCCTGCACCAGAGTTATGGTTTATGGCACAGAGCTCTGAAGCAACGGCATGGTATGCCGTCCCTTCAGAGCACATGCCCTGGTGACTTCTCTGGCTGCATCTATTGTGAATATATCCTAAACCTCGCAAGTTCACTATACCTACAGGTAAGACTTATTAATAGGCTTACCTGTAGGTACAAGTTCAAAACTTGTCACTCCGTCACTATGAGATTCACTTTTTGTATTCTGCAATAATCCTTGTTGATCCCGCTGTTCACCGTCACTCCTGCCTTGTCTGGGTCCCCACTGCAGCCTGAGACTGTGTAGACCAGCAGTTGCCACATCTACTGAGCATGCTCCAATTTCAGTTCCCTTCTAAGCTGTTCATAGCCTCCTTTTTATCTTTTCTTATCTGTGCAGCCCATGTGACTATTGAGTCATGCAGTGGTATATGACAGCCCACTCCCTCACTACTCCCCCATACTCACTAAACAGCTAAACACAATAGGGGTGGGATGTTACATGCTGACACTTGACTGAAGGAGGCTTCACCTCCCTATGATTCTAAGCACATACAAACAACAGACACAGGAAGAAGGGCTGTGAAACAGGCTGTCATTGGCAGAACCTCCCACTAGATACCCACACTATGTTTTTGCACAAAACTAATAAATATTTGTAGTATGATAAAAAATGTTTGATATTATGTATCCCCCCCCCCTGCATTCCAAAGGCTTTTGTTTGAACATGTGACCAGAAGTAGAGGACTAGAACAGTGTTTCTCAACTCCAGTCCTCAAGGTGCCCCAACAGGTTATGTTTTCAGGATTTCCCTTAGATGAAAGGGCTGCGGTAATTACTAAGGCAGTGAAACTGATCAAAAGACCTGTGCAAAATAATGGAAGTCCTGAAAACATGACCTGTTGGGGGGCCTTGGGGACTGGAGTTGAGAAACACTGGACTAGAAGCTCCTCCTACTGATGTTTTCCCGCATATGGGCTGGGAAAGACCTGGGTCACGTTACAGCTGTATAAAAAAAAAAAGAAGTATAATATATTTTAATTTAAATTTAACGGTGTGTGTTTGATATCAATTTAACTGTGGCCATCATTGCAGTATATAGCACACTACAAAATACCAAACTGTCCAGATTAGTCAAATCGATATATATTTCACATTGGTAGCGCTATAGGTTTTCATTGTCTGCTACTTATTTAAAGGGAGAACACCTCTGCCAACACATCTACTGGGAACATATCGTAAAGCACCAATGGGACACCAGAGGAGTCAATTAAAATTTGTGCAATTTCCACAGCTGTCAGTTCAATCTTTATATCAACCAGATAACAGCATTCAATCTTACCTCCTCCACGGAAAAGCCCATTGATATAGAAACCACATCAGGAATGCGCTCTCCAGGAATAGGCCAATTTCCCGCTTTGAAGATTTGATTTTGCGGGCTTTTTAACACGCTAAAATCAGCAGCAGCAGCTGCAAAAAAAATAAAATACTGTATTATTTTCAGCTGTACACCAGCCTAAACTTTTCATACAACTCTTTAGAAATCAACACTTCAGGGAGTGTCCCCCCCCCCCCCCCCTACTCACAATGGTTCCTCCTTTTGGCTCGAATTAGTATCATTACCTCCTTTAGTAACATGAAGGTTGGCAAGAGAAACCATTAAGACCAGGCATGGGACAAGAAGATCGACGCTGGAAGTGTCGGCTTTCAAATACATAGTAAGAGAGGTTGAAAAAAAAAAAAAGACAAAAGTCCAACCTATGCGTGTGATTTAATGTCAGCATTACATTGTATATCCCTGTATGTTGTGGTCGTTCAGGTGCTTATCTAATAGTTTTTTAAAATTATTGATACTCCCCGCTGAAACCACTGCCTGTGGAAGGGAATTCCACATCCTTACCGCTCTTACAGTAAAGAACCCTCTACGCCAGTGATGGCAAACCTTGGCACCCCAGATATTTGGGAACTACATTTCCCATGATGCTCTGGCACTCTTCAGTGTAGTGGAGAATCATGGGAAAAGTAGTTCCAAAACATATGGGGTGCCAAGGTTTGCCATCACTGCTCTACGCAGTTTAAGGTTAAACCACTTTTCTTCTAATTTTAGTGAAAGTTTTATCCCAATTGTGGGATCACCAGCACGGTATTTATATATTGAAATCATATCCCCTCTCAAGCGTCTCTTCTCCAGAGAGAACAAGTTCAGTGCTCGTAACCTTTCCTCATAACTAATGTCCCCCAGACCCTTTATTAGCTTTGTTGCTCTACTCTGGATTCTCCAGTTACAGCACATCCTTCCTGAGGACTGGTTCCCAGAAATGGACGGCATACTCCAGGTGCAGCCAGACCAGAGTCTTGTAGAGTGGGAGAATTATAGTTTTATCTCTGGAGTTAATCCCCTTTTTAATGCATGCCAATATTCTGTTTGCTTTGCTTGCAGCAGCTTGGCATTGCATGCCATTGCCGAGCCTATCATCTACTAGGACCCCCAGGTCCTTTTCCATCCTAGGATTCCCCCAGAGGTTCTCCTCCCAGTGTATAGATTGCAGTCATATTTTTTCCACGCAAATGCATTATTTTACATTTTTCCACATTAAACCTCATTTGCCATGTAGTTGCCCATCCCATTCATTTGTTCAGATCTTCTTGCAAGGTTTCCACATCCTGCGGAGAAGTTATTGCCCTGCTTAGCTTAGGATCATCCGCAAATACTGAGATTGAGCTGTTTATCCCATCCTCCAGGTCATTTATGACTAAATTAAATAGGATTGGTCCCAGGACAGAACCTTGGGGGACCCCACTTTCCACCTCTGCCCATTCCGAGTACTCCCAATTTATCACTACCCTCTGAACTCGCCCCTGTAGCCAGTTTTCAATCCATGTACTCACCCTAAGGTCCATGCCAACTGACCTTACTTTGTACAGTAAACGTTTATTGGGAACTTTATCAAATGCTTTTGAAAATCCAGATACACCACGTCTACGGGCCTTCCTTTATCTAGATGGCAGCTCACCTCCCCATAGAAGGTTAATAGATTGGTTTGGCAAGAACGATTCTTCATTAATCCATGCAGATCACTGCTGATACCGTTGTCATTACTAAAATCTTGTATATAGTCCCTTATCATCCCTCTTCAGCTGGTACCATTCCAGTCAGTACACTGTTTGTAAAAATTAGGAACAATGGTCTGGCAATTACTTGACTGAGTTCCTTAAGGACCCATGGGTGCAAGCCATCTGGTCCTGGTGATTTATTCATGTTAAGTACAAGTCTATTTCTAATTCTGTCCTCTGTTAGCCATGAGGGTGCTTCCTGTGATGTGTCATGAGGATAAACATTGCAGTTTTGGTTACTGAAGCGCCCCCCCCCCCCCCCCCCCCCCCCGATTCCCTCGTGAAGACTGAGGGGAAGAATAAATTCAATACCTTCACCATCTCTCGAGCCTTAGTAACCAGTGGTCACTTCACACATTACACAGGCATGGTCCACTGTTGTCACCTTTAGGAAACCTGCCCCAAGAGGCCACAAATAGCCGATTAACAGGCAATATGTTGCCTGTCTTTTTTTTTGGGGGGGGGGGGGGGGGGGTATTCTGCTGCACCACGTACATTAGATGTGGTTGCATCCTATCCTGAAGTCCTATTCACTTAAATGGGGCAAATTTGGTGGTAGTACCAGCTGCCAAAAGCGACATACGATGTGCTGTTACATAACTGCGCCAATTTAGACAGACATGTCCGCTGGCAACGTAACTTGCTGTTGGGCACTAAAAATGCAGATCAATTGTTTTTACTACCCCCTGGCCACCCATGTAAATGAGACTGTACTGTTTCAGAAACAAAAAGGTGGACCTTGTGCTGACATAAATAGCAGAGGAGTTTATGAATGTAAACGACTAGACAACATGAGAGACAATCTCCCACTAAAAAGTGATACCAGTCTTAAAAAACAAAAAAACAAACAAAAAAACAACCTTTACAATTTTGATCGTATAGAACAAGCATATAATACTATTTTCCATGCTATTTAGATAAATCTATTGCAGTTTTAGTTATAAGCACGTGAGAAGTAAAGGGTCAACCTGTTCATCTTTCATGACTTTGGCATTGATGTTCCTAAAGATAACCTCTACTGCCTCTTCTCTGGTAAAAACCTGAGTGATCCCACCGCATCAAGTCATGTTTACAGCGTACACTGCCGATCCTACTCCACATCTCACATACTGTTTCTACATAAACACTTGTAATATGTTGGCTGCAAATAAAGAGATTTACGGTCAACAAAACCACCTTGCTCTCAGAAAAGTCTTCTCTGTAGTAGTGTACTTGTAGCAGTATATAAAAAAGCTAAAAGTTGTAATCAGTTTTAATACCATCAATTACTACCCATTTTCTGCAGTATTACTGTTCCATATTGTAATAGTAAATAGCATGTTTGCCTGTTATGGACACTAATAGATTTAGCTGTTTCTTGCATTTTTTTTACCTATACATAAAAAAAAAAAAAAAAGTATCTCTGTGGATGGATTTTAGTTATATTTGCCAACATTTTAATTTATTAAAATGCTATAACAACTCACAAATATCTAGTCAAATCCATATCTGCAGTGTCCTGGCAATCATAGCAAACCACGGCCGCTGGAGGTGCTCACAGAGATGGAGATGTCCAGCGGTTCGCCCTCAAGCTGACATTACTTCCGCTTTATACCCCCAGGAGTCCCGGAACTTCTCCAGCCCTGTGAGCACCTTCAGTGGCCATGGTTTGCCATCATCGGTGGGGACACCGCAGATATGGATTTGACTAGTAATTTACGTTGCAAGTTATCACATTTTAATAAACTGTCTATTGCTGCACTACATGGCGCTTTCTTTACTGGGTTCACAAAAACAGGAGCGGATGGGGGGGGGGGGTGCAGGGGATGGTGTAACGCAGGGGATTCAGACAGGAATTGCACTGATTGTGGTTCTTTGCAGTGCGATTTGCGCCCATTCATTTTGTATGGACGAAAATCGCTGCAGTATTTGTAGCTGCTGGCTTTTGTTTATTTATTTTTTTTTGGCGGTGTGGGTGGACCCCCGCTTTAAAATACATATACTAATTTTATGGTTGGAAAATTCCATATTAAAAAAAAATGTCCCAAGGAAGTTAACAAACAAGTATTAAAATACAGTTCAGCAAGAATATATAGTGAGGTCAATAAGAATAATGGTCAAACAAGAGATACAAAATGAGGTCGGTACGTTGGTCTACGCATTTCGTGGGATACCCTTCTTCCTATAAGCCAGCGGTCTCCAAACTTCAGCTCAGGGGCCAGATGTTGCCCTTTGCTTGCCTTTATCCAGCCCTTGGGCACTACTGCTGCCACTGATATGAGATACTATTCTCCCACTTGACACCAACAACGGGACATCATTTCTCCCACTGACACCAACAACGGGACGCCATTTCTCCCAACGATGGGGCGCCATTTCTCCCAACGATGGGGCGCCATTTCTCCCAACGATGGGGCGCCATTTCTCCCAACGATGGGGCACTATTTCTCCCTCTAATTCCAAATGTGGTGATGTGTACTCCCACTGATGCCATGGAAAATTTGGAGACCTCTGCTATAGACCCTAAGGCTTCCAATATATGTGTATTATCTAAATGATGTATGGTAAATACACAAATAAGTATATCAAATATACACAATACATACAATTGTCTGTCAAAAAAAAACAAAACACACAAACTAAAAAAAAAATCTTGCACGCCAAGCATGGGTGGCACATATAAAGCCCCACCCGGCCAATGAGGGGACCCTCAAGGATGCCACAAAAACTGTAAAATCCTTAGGAAGCGGGGTATCCTATGAAATGCATAGACCAATGTATCAACCTCATTTGTATCTCTTGTTTGACCATTATTCTTATTGACGTTGCTATATTCCTGCAATACTGTATTTTAATACTTGTCTGTTAATGTCATAGAGACATTTAATATCGAACTTTGTAATAATAGTACTTGGCTCGACAAATCCCAGGCGCCAGATCACCAAGGCGACCAGAAACCACATCCCGACACCTCGGCTTCTGCTAGCCCACTCACCGCCGGCACCAGATGCGAGCAACTCCCATCGCCCAATGCCCCAACATGCAGTATGTGTGCAGCGATTTAACCACTTGCTTACTGGGCACTTAAACCCCCCTCCTGCCCAGACCAATTTTCAGCTTTCATCGCTGTCGCACTTTGAATGACAATTGCGCGGTCATACAACACTGTACCCAAATTAAATTTTTATCATTTTTTTCCCACAAATAAAGCTTTCTTTTGGTGGTATTTAATCACAGCTGGGATTTTTCTTTTTTGCTAAACAAACAAAAAAAGATGGAAAATTTTGAAAAAAAAAAAAAAAAAAAAAAAAAAAAAAAAAAAAAAACATGTTTCATAGTTTGATATAAAATTTTGCAAACAGGTAATTTTTCTCCTTCATTGATATGCGCTGATGAGGCGGCACTGGTGGGCACTGATAGGCTGCACTGATGGGCACGGATAGGGACAGATAAGGCGGCACTGATGGGGACAGATAAGGCGGCACTGATGGGGACAGATAAGGCGGCACTGATGGGGGGCACTGATGGGCGGCACTGGTAGGTGACACTAATATGCAGCACTGTTGTTGCACTGATGTGGGCGCTGATGGGTGGCACTGATGGGTGACGCTGGTGGGCACTGGTAGGCGGCACTGCTGCCTATTGTTGTTGGGGCAGATGATCGCTGTGATCGGGACTGATGTCCCTCTCACGGCCGCCGGTGATCAGGTTTTTTTTCCTCCTCACGCTGTCAGCGCGAGGAGGAAAAAAGGCCTGGATACTTTCCTAAATGTACATAATATAACTGGGTACTAACATTTATAGGTAAAGTTGATCCAGGGAAAATCCGATTGCGTCTTGGGGGATCAGGAAGGAATTTTTTCCCCTGCTGTAGCAAATTGGAGCAAGCTCTGCTGGGGTTTTTTGCCTTCCTCTGGACCAACTGAGGGTATAAAATTGGGTATATTGGATTGTACAATATTTTTTATTTTATTTATTTATTGTATTTAAGGTTAAACTGGATGGACTTGTGTCTTTTTTCAACCTGACTAACTATGTAAATATATTGGCACCAGGGAAGTCCTCATCCTTTGTCTCCCAGCCAGCGATGAGTGCCAGTCCAGGAACTGTAAATAGAGAGCTTCTTTACATACCTAGTGTGGATGCCCCACTACTTATAAGATGGCACCAGGCTCAACGAGCTCCACGAGGGACAGCATCTCCTCTAAGTTAGCTGCCAACTCTGAAGACAGCCAAGACCTCTTCCCCAACAATCCGCTCCCTGCTGGCCGCTCCCCAGATGCATCTCCCCTTTCCCAGCTCTGTAAAGTGGTGCAAAAGGAGCTGGCCAAGGCATCAGACAGCATTACTGGCGAGTTCCGGCGGGAACTCCGAGAGTTTGAACACCGCGCTACCTCATTGGAGGTCCGCATGGATGACATGAGCAAGACCTGGGAGGAGGCCCAGCATGGATTAGAAAACCTCAAAGGCCAGCTAGAGGACATGGAAAATGGGCCCGGAGAAGCAACCTGTGCATCTGGGGCTTTCCAGAGACAGTAGATGATCTGCAGGGTACTGTACAGTCCCTGTTCCAAGAATTAGCACCCGATCTTCCTCTCGAATGCCTGGAGAAGGATAGGGTTCATAGAGCCCTGGGCACAAAGCAGGACTCTGGTCTCCCTTTAATGACATTATGGTAAAAAAAAAAAAAAAAAAAAGTACTTCTATCACTCTAATGAAGGCCTGCTACAAGCAGCCAGGCTCTCATCGTCCCTTCAATTCCAGGGCCATAAATCTAGCCTCTATGTTGACCTCTCACAAGTTACCCTGCAGAAACACTGAGCAACGCAGCCCTATTTGATGGCAAAAGCTGGCAAATAAAAACAAAACAGAAAACAAAATCCAGCTCTGCTGCTTACCCGCAGCAGAGCCAAAGTTTCACTCCCTCTCCACAAACCGGCACCCCTATGCACCCTCTGCCCCTCCCCTAGCAGCTCCAGAGCCGCCGGGCGGAAAGGCTCCACTCCATTCTGCACCAGCCAATCCGTGCGCACTGTGGTTAAATATTTAGTTTCAGATTTTGGGATAATGCCTCCTATAGTGCAATTCCAATATATTATTTATGCCAACATCCCACTGATATTCTTTTGGTTATTTACATAAAAATGGAGTTTGGCTTTACATCCATGGCACAAAAGCAAACCAGTTGACCTGAGACTTGCTAGGATGAGGATAGCCATGCAGGGCAGAGAAATAGTCACCCGTATCAGTAGCATTGCTGCCTTGTTGGATTAGCGTCACATCACTCCCTTGCTGATGAGAAAGACCCTGATGCTTTTCCATCCGTAAGCAACGACACTTCGCTCATCTGGCTGTCAAGGGAGTGATGCTGTGGAAACAAGCGAGTTTTTCTCGCCCTACATAGTAATCCCCTCGCCAGCAACAAGATCGCTAGTGCGCAACAGCCCATAGTCTACCATAATATACATGTGATGAGTAGCACTATAAAGGGAAAAAAAAACGGTCTGTATTTCTGGATGTTGCTCGCCCATACATAGCAAAAATAAAATCTATAACAATAGCACTTTATATCCAGGTAGAAGCTCACTAATAATACCTTGTGATACAGTATTCATTAGTTCCAGCACATGAGTGACTGACTTCCTCATATTCTCAGAATACAAGACAAGGGGGCAGGGAAGCTACTGCAAGAGTCTACGTTTATTGCTAAACTCTTCCCGATTTTAAGGAAAAAGGAACTTGAACATAAGATGACAAATCACTAAGCAATGTTCCCAAACATGTAAAAGTATAACATTATATATATATATATATATATATATATATATATATTATATTTTAAATGTTTATTAATGAATACCTTGCTGTAAATTGATGTTCTCTCTTACAGGAAAAAAGTTAAAGTGACATAAATAAGCAAAGCAAATCATAGGACCACACATTTTTTCAGTAAAATCAATCCTTGTCATAAAAGCCACAATACGTGCCACTAAACATTTCTAAGACTTCGTAATTACTAGTGCGACTTGTGATATGTGAAGTTGCATGACAAGTCAAAAACCATGTATTTCAATAGCCACAGTTCTAATTGCTGCGACTCAAGTTGCAGCAACACACAAAAAAAAAGGTTTCTGCACTACTTTGATGTGGCTTGCTTGTGACTTGGGTGCCGCAGAGTGTAAAAGTTGCATGAAAGTCACACTCCAAAGTGGTACTGGAAATCGCACTAGTAAGAACGGAGCCTAATACTTGTGAAAGGTCTTCCCTGTAGAAACAGCTGGCTGAGGGAGGTCATGAAACCACAGTCATCGTCCAGATGGGTTTTCAAACAGAGCTACTGATTGGTTGATACTACACCAAGCCAGACAATCAGGGGCATCGGTGGTTCAGCTTGCAAAGACTTCCTGGATTATTACAGGATCCCTCACCCAACCAGCTACCACCGTACAGACTCTGTCAAAGCTCAGAGCCTGAATTAGGAAGTATGGTAGGTTAATTGGATCCTGTCTAAAATGTCCCTAGTATGTATGAATGTGAGTTAGGGACCTTAGATTGTAAGCTCCTTGAGGGTAGGGATCGATGTGAATGTACAATGTACATGTAAAGCGCTGCGTAAATTGACGGCGCTATACAAGTACAATAATAATAACAACAACAACAACAATAATAGTAGAAACATTTTAGTGGAATTCTAAAAATCAGCAGGTGGGGGTTGGTTATAAAAAAAAAAACAAAAAACAACAAAAAAAAAACCACACACCAACCAAAGTCATTGTTGGGTCCACTTTCCACTTTTGGACACCACTGGTGTTCTAGCGAAAAACGACATCCCGTCAGATAAAGCCTCCGACGATGTGCGCAATGTCACTCCAGCTGAGATGTTGACCAGCTGGCGTGCCACCAACGCACATCGCTGGAGGCATTATCTGACGATCTGCAAGGGGAGAATGCAATCCTGCAACAAATCGAAATCCGCCTGTCACGTGATCGGTCAATTCCCACACATGAGCAGAGAGGTAGACAGAATCTGATGATTACATTCTACCTTTGCAGATCGCCAGAAAAAGTGATCGTGGAGGCCTTATTTGACGGGGATGCACTTTGATAGAACACGGGTGCTGGAAGCTGATCACATGACTGGGCCAGCTTCAGAATAGAGAAATATAGACATCTTTCCTTTACCAGATAGATAGAATAGGATTAGAATGGGGGGTGGGAGCAGGTTTAGGTATAGTTAGGGGTTGGATGAACTTCCACTGTAAAGTCACCTTCCTATGTTCATGCCTCAAGTCAATGGGGCTTCAGTGGGCAATGGTGGCACCAAAGCGTGCCGCACCCAACACTATGATACCAGTGGTACCCACAGATCCTGATCAGTGATGATCACATCCACCAATCACAAGGGAACAAATGAAATCTGACATTGTAAGAATAAAGATTTCCATTTGATAGCATATAAGGACCCCCAGTATGTCCATACAAAGCCATCAGGACACTAGAGGGAGAGTCCTATGACATACAGAGAAGCTGGGTCAGCTGACATACATCCCTGTAGGGGAGGAGGGGAATTCAGGTTACCTGCTATGAAGGCAGCCAGAAGGCTGAGCGCTGGACGAAGCATGGCTACTTATGACCGTCTAGTGACACCGATTACACAAATGTATCGCCACCGATTGTCATCCCACGAATGAGCCCGTTGAAAACACAAGCCCTGGGTCTTCCTGGGGAGCTGCTGGACGAGCAAACAACAAGCCAATCAGCGTTCGCGCTGTGTACAGCCCAGCCTATTCTCTACTCACATGACTGTGATGGAGGAGGGGAGGGAACATCGTGTGACGGACAGCTGCAATGTTCTCTAAGGTTGTAGTAAGAAAGACGATACGCAAGCACGGCGGTACGCAGATGTCCCACATTGCGTGCCTGCTCCCGAACGCGTCCCCGCCTTTCACTGCGCATGTACACTTTCCACTCAGCGCAGTTCCAACACCAAGCTGAAAGGCTGGTCACATGCCACAGAACAGCCTCAGCCAAGCTCCCTGGTGACGTGATCGTATGAAAAACGATTGTCAGGAAAATGATCTATTGCTGCCCTCTAATGGTGCACCGGTATATTACATTTGGTAGCTATGTTATTGTAGCTTTGTTGGTGATGAGAGTTGAGCCTCACCTAACCTATAGCTAGCTACAATTAGAATTCCCTTACCTGACAAATAATATCCTAGGTGCATTCTTCTTGTCAAAACAGGCATTTCATTAGTGCTCTTGAACCTTCAGAATGCCCTGTATTATTTACAATGCCTTGAAAACGTATTAATACCCTTGAAATTTTCCACAGAACCAATTGCCTTCAGAAGTCACCTAAATAGTAAATAGAGCAGTGGGGGCTGGTGCTCAAAATTTTTAGGGGCGCAAACAAAGTGAAAAATTCTGAAAAAAAAACGTCAATTGCAGCCTCACTGTGCCATCAAACGCAGCCACTGTGCCCATCAATTGCAGCCTCACTGTGCCCATCAAATGCAGACACTGTGCCCATCAATTGCAGCCTCACTGTGCCCATCAAATGCAGACACTGTGCCCATCAATTGCCACCACTGTGCCCATCAAATGCAGCCACTGTGCCCATCAATTCCCCCTGTGCCATCAAACGCAGCCACTGTGCCCATCAATTCCCCCTGTGCCATCAAACGCAGCCACTGTGCCCATCAATTGCCACCACTGTGCCCATCAAATGCAGCTACTATGCCCATCAATTCCCCCGCCACTGTGCCAATCAAACACAGCCACTGTGCCATCAAACGCAGCCACTGTGCCCATCAATTGCCACCACTGTGCCCATCAAACACAGCCACTGTGCCATCAAACGCAGCCACTGTGCCCATCAATTGCCACCACTGTGCCCATCAAACACAGCCACTGTGCCATCAAATGCAGCCACTGTGCCCATCAATTGCCACCACTGTGCCCATCAAACGCAGCCACTGTGCCCATCAAATGCTCCCACTGTGCCTATCAAATGCTGCCACTGTGCCATCAAATGCTCCCACTGTGCCCATCGAATGCTGCCACTGTGCCCCCCGCCCATTCGCCGTCTGCCCGGCACTTACCCTGACTCTGTGGGGCAGCGGGTGACGGCGGCGAGCGGTGTCCTCCATGTCCTCGATGTCTTCTCCCGTCCTCTCCTCTATCCTCCCCTATGCCTATGATTGGACGCGTCCAATCACAGTGCCTGTTGTTTCAAGCAATCAGGTGACAGGTAACAGACCCGAGCACCTGACTGGCGGAGAGGCGGTTCAGTGTTAGGAAAGCGAATATTCATTCACTTTTCAAATACTTTATTTTCACAACTCAGTTTGGGGGGGGGGGGGCTTTGGTGAGATATCAGGGGTCTAAACAGACCCCCTGAAGTCTCACTTTTGAGACAGAGACAGGTACTGAGGATAGAGATTCCACGGTCCCTTTCTCTGCAGCCTCAATTACACTGAAAATGAATGATCAGGAGACAGAGGCTACTGCCCATTCATAAACTGAAGCATAGTAAACACAGTTTACTATGCTCAGTTATGAATGAATACAGCGAGTGATCAGTGTCAATCACTCACTGTGTTCATTTAGAAAAGGAAGGGGCTGGTAAATGACATATTTATCAGCCCCCTCTCTGCTCTCCATCCTGACAGATTCCCCTATGTGCCCGCAACTGCTGCTGGTGGGAGAGAAAAGGAGGGAAGCCGGCAGTGCTGCGCAGGGGGGTGGGAGTCCAGGCAGACGGTGAGAGCCTATGGCTCTAATCAGGTGTTTCAAAAATTACCCCTGTCGCTTTAATTCAGGCGCCTGAAAAGGTCATATGGGGGTGGCTAGAGAGAGGGGGGGGGCGCCCGTGCGCCCTTATGGACACATCACCACTGAAATAGAGTCCACCTGTGTGTAATTTAATCTCAGAATAAATACAGCTGTTCTGTGAAGCCCTCAGAGGTTTGTTAGAGAACCTTAGTGAACAAACAGCATCATGAAGGCCCAGGAACACACCAGACAGGTCAGGGATAAAGTTGTGGAGAAGTAGAAAGCAGGGTTAGATTATAAAAAAAAAAAATCCCAAGCTTTGAACATCTCATGGAGCACTGTTCAATCCATCATCCGAAAATGGAAAGAGTATGGCACAACTGCACACCTAACAAGACATGGCTGTCCAACTAAAGTGACAGGCCAGGCAAGGAGAGCATTAATCAGAGAAGTAGTCAAGAGGCCCATGGTAACTTTGGAGGAGCTGCAGCAGGGGCAGATTGACAACTCATGGGGCCCTAGCTTGGTGACATGCAGAGTGGCAGGAGACTTAAAGCTGGAGATCCAATAAAGGTACCGGGAGCCTCTCATGGGCAGTGCCACCTTAACAGCATCATGGGCCCCTGGGCATAAGTAATGCACTGGGGCCCCTACCAGGGTGAAGGTGACCTGCGACATGCATAGCCACAGTACACAGTGGGTGTGGCTAAATAATGGCACATATTGGGCGTGGTTTGGAACAAAGCCCTCCAGTGCAGTAAAGTCATAGGTGAGAGGTTTGACAAGTTCCCCCTGTGTCTTCCGGGTTCGCAAGCTCCAGCTATGTGATTGGCCAGAGCCGCGATGACGTCACTCCCAGGAATGCACGTGGGAACCGCCATTTCCAGCAAGGGCTCTGAAGGTCCAGCACTGTAAGCTGGACCTTCAGAGCTCATGCGCCGATGATGAACTGTAAAAGTTTATGAGATATTCACAGTACCTACAGGTAAGCCTTGTTAAAGGTAGTACAGAGTTTACCACCACTTTAAGTCTGATTTTTTACTATTTTTTTTTTTTTAATTTAAATTTATTTATTCTAATTGTTAATGTAATTTTTTTCCACAACTCTGTTGGGGGGGGGGCTTTGGTGAGATATCAGGGGTAAACAGACCCCTGAAGCCTCACTTTTGAGACAGAGACAGGTACTGAGGACAGAGATTCCACAGTCCCTTTCTCTGCAGCCTCAGTTGCACTGAAAATGAATGATCAGGAGAAAGCGGCTACTGCCCATTCATAAACGGAAGCATAGTAAACATAGTTTACTATGCTCAGTTATGAATGAATACAGTGAGTGATCAGTGTCAATCACTCACTATGTTCATTTAGAAAAGGAAGGGGCTGGTAAATGACATATTTATCTGCCCCTTCCCTGCTCTCCATCCTGACAGATTCCCCTAAGTGCCTGCAACTGCTGCTGGTGGGAGAGAAAAGAAGGGAAGCCAGCAGTGCTTCGGGGGGGGTCCAGGCAGTGAGAGAAATCCAGATTAGTGCAGCGGGTAGGGGAAATAACTGAACCAATCTTTCAGCTGCTGCAGTGTAAGTCACAAAAGATTGGTTTCAGTTATTTCCCCCCACCCACTGCAGTGATCACCTGCTCTATCCACACATGACCCCCTGGGTGGGAATAACTGCAGGCACAGGGGTCCCCCCAAGCACCAGTGGGATGGAGCTGTGAGACAGTTGGTAGGGGTGTGTTAGTTGTGGAGGGATTTATTTCAGTGGCAGTGTCTGTGGGGTGACCGGGAAGCGATGTTGGGAAGGTAGAAAATGAAAAGTGACCATGGAATAATGTCACTCAGCTGGGGGGTAGGAAGTAGCTCAAAGTGATGTCTGTCAGCTGGATGTAAGAAGTGGCCTGGGGGTGATGCAAGCTGGGCGGAGGCAGGGGCTGAGAAGTACTCAGATAAAGATGTCTATAATCAAAAAACGTCTATGCTCATCTTCTCTGATTGGTAAAACAATAAATAATACAATGGTACTGCTCAAAGAGAACAACCTCCTGTTATAAGAGATATATGCAACCCCCAATCACTCTGTGTATGTCTAGATAATGTGATTTTTTTTTCTTTGCCCATTCTTTTTAACCCTGTGTTATCCAAACCCTCCATGGCTAAGTTTACATCTATGCATGTGGGGAATGCATGCAAATAAAAAAAAAAAAAATGAATGGGCTGCCCTACACGTGATGTGTGTAGCAAAGTCCCAGGCCTCCTTTAGTCTGAGAACCTCCAGAGCCAGAGACAGCTGACATCCTTCTGTATAGAGTGGGTTGTAAGGCATAGTGGGTGTAATGTAAGGTAGATTAATGGGCGCCAGATACTTCTTGAATGCAAAGAGATTTATTTTCTCTTGAACAGAACAGTGGGAGAGAGAGTTTAGGGCCTTAGGAAGTTGCAATGTCAATTAGCAGACTCTGAGCCCCCGTTCACACCTATGCGAATTAGATGCGGCTTACAACGCATCCAATTCGCAGGACATTTTAAACTAGGTTCATTTGAATGAGGCTGGTTCACATATGTGCGTTGCATTCGCACTGCGCATTGCACAAAAAACGTGTGCGTTTTTCGGTCATTGCAAATTACAAGCCCATTATCTTCTATGGGCACGCATCTGATTCGCAGCTGTGTTGCGGTGTGAACATAACTGATCTCCCCTCCTCCTACACCTCCCCTTCTTCCAGTTCCTCACCTGTCTGTTTTGGTGTGCTGACCGGAGCAAGCATGGCAAAAAGGGGTAGAAAAGTTGCATCAAAGGCAAAGGAATCCGTGGATTGTGAGGAGCTGATCAGACTTGTGAGGGAGAAACCGATGATTTATGACAAATAAATATAAGGACAACTAAATATAAGGACAACGTTGTTAAAAAACGTGCATGGCTGGAAATTGCCAGAATCATCTTGCCAGAGTGGAGCATGTGCTCATCCCAAGTTCAGGCTGCCAAATGTAAGTTTTTTATTCCCTTTCACTACCTATAGATGCTGTCCTATTGTGTAGTTAAGTTGTCCATTTTTTGTAAAATATTATAAAAAACAACAGCGTGCGTTTGCCCACAAATCCATACCAGGCCACATGCCCTCAACATTGTGCACATAACGGCGTCAGACAGCGACGGAGGAGTCCCTAAATTAATTAATAAGCTAAGATTCACTTAGGTTAGGAAAAGAATATCCAACGCAAATGTGAACAACATTATTTTTATTTAAATAAACCAAAATGAACCAAAAAGACATTATTTGTTACAGCACACTTTTCACTTTGTAAAGGCCCTGATAATATAATGCAAACCAATTTATGATTATATAGAATTCATCTGCCAAGGCACCTCCCCAGCTGGCGACATAAAGAAGTTTTGGAATTCACCACGAATATGTGTACCACTAGTGGTGCCCCTAGTAACATTCCACTGTGCCTCCATGTTATGGCTCAGGGAATCCTCAAATAGATATCCGTCACGTTCACGCACATAGTTGTGCAGTGCACAGGCTGCTTTAACAGCACTGATAGCATGGTCAATACTGAGATTTATTGAAGTATGCATGAATCTCCACTTATTGCATAGTATACAAAATGCACATTCAACTACTCGTCGTGCCCTAGTGAGCCTATAATTGAACACTCTTTTTTCTGTTGTCAGAGAGCGACTAGAAAAAGGCCTGAGCATGTGCTCTGCAAGTGCAAATGCTTCATCTCCTACAAATACATGTGGGAGGGAAGGATCTGTTGTTCTGGGCAGGGGAGAATGATTGGGCAAGTCTAATGTATTCTCACGCAGCATGCGCCCAAATGAGGAATGTGAAAAAACACTAGAATCCGAGCTGCTGCCATAAGAACCCACATCAATATAAATAAACTCATAATTTGCGTCTGCCACTTCCATTAATACCAACGAAAAATATTTCTTATAATTAAAATATTGGCTCCCACTAGCTGGAGGCTTGAGGATGCGGATGTGCTTCCCATCAATGGCTCCCAGACAGTTGGGGAAGTTGCAACGCTGCCAGAAGAGCTCCGCTACCTTCAACCATTCGTGTTTGTTTGGCTTCTTCATAACCAAATCCTTAAGTTCTTCCCACATGACTAGGCAGGTTTCATTAACAATGCCACTAATAGTTGATTTCCCAACCTTAAATTCAAAGTGCAAACTTCCAAAAGAATTTCCTGTTGCTAGGTACCTAAAAGCAGACAGAAATAATAATAATTTTTTTTTTTTGCAGTGCATTACTTACAGACAAGGTGGCACAGCATGCATGATGCTTACCGCAAATATATACGCCATCTCAAAGAAGCAAGGAGTGGCTCGGGGGCAGCGCCTAGGGTACCCTATATATTTGCGAAGGACTTAGATTTTCTGCAACCCATTGTGGAGATGAGGGAGTAAGTTTTCATCTATATCATCTATGTATCTGCAAACCTCTTAACTTTGATTATGCCTAGTTAAGTTACACTCTTTTTTTTATAAACAGGACAGAAGCTAGTTGAGAGGAACAAGATGTTATGGATGACCAACTGGAGGCACAACCGGAGGCCCAAGCCCAGATTAGTTTGGAAGAAGGCACAGAGGATTTGTCACAAATCCAAAGCTCCTCGAATCTGTGGGAAACAAACCCAGATGAGCAATCTTCAGTGGCAGAGGCTATACCTGGGCCCTCCTCTGCTCCTGCAGACATTGTTCTGCCAGCCAAAGTGCCACGGAGGCGATCACCTCTATCGCAACCTGACATAAGTGAGCGCCTACTTGAAATGTTGAAAAACATGTCTGAAAAGGTGGATGTTTTTTTATGTCCGGATACTATGCTGGCGCTCAGTTTTGTCCCTCTAATAAAGAAAGTCAAACCTGAGCGCTACTTTGAAATACGAAGCACTATTGAACAAGTGCTGCACTCCTTCTCAGAGCCACGTGAGGAAGCTTCATTTCAAGTGCCATATGTGCCACCACCAAGACCTCCCCTTAACTACCCCAGATATGTCCACTACCCAGAACAACAACACCGACCTTACCCCTATAATCCCCCATCCTATCCTTCTAGCTTTGAAAAGCCAACCTCAAGATATGAAGTTACACACAGTAACATTCCCTATCCCATCCCATCCCCAATTCCTTCAATCAGGCGCCCCCCCCCCCAAATCCTGGTATGTATGTGACTAATCAACATTGCGAGGCTAGGCCTGATCCCAGCACTGCCAGTGATGACCAGGCTTCCGCCAGTCACTACTCCTATGAGGCACCTTTTAAAAAAACATATCACAATCTGTGATTTATGAGGTCTGTCCAAGGTTCAGGACCAAGAGGACACCTTTTTTAACAATATGTTCAAGAGGCCTACTTGAGAGACATGTTTATTTTTTGTTTTTGTTGAATGTTAATTTATGTTGGCTACATGTGCCAATTTTTAATTTTTTTTATGTATACTTGAATAAATCATTATTATGCCAACTTTTGTCGGGTTATATATTTAGAATGACACATGTTTGATAAGTTAAAACTAAAAAAAATGCATTCTCCTACATTCACATGACAAAGGACATCAGTGGTGAAAAGTACCTTAATGTGAGTAAGGTAACTCACTCTTTCAGCAGGCTGGATACTTGTTCTGTAGCATGTGTTATGACGCTCCAAGTGAGGGGAGATTAATCTAAGCAATTCGTCATAACTACCGGTAATTCAAAAATTAGTCTTTTATTAGATTCATGTCTGATACAAATTTTGACATACATTTTCTAAATAATAAGGTATATGTTTAAGAACATTATTATTTGTAAGAAGGCCTGCATCCTTTATCCAAAAAAAAATGTATGTTAAAGAAGTGGCATAACAAATAGGATATAATATCATTTGCAGTTGTGTCATCATTTGGACATAGATTTAGCCACTGGCAGCTGAATTTAACAATAACAATTGTCTGGTCCCAAACTGGACAACAAAATGTCGTGGGATCCCCCCACACAACGCACCTTGTCCCCATCAACTTGGGGACAAGGTATTTGGGGGGGGGCCCAAAGCACACTGCACATGTTAAGGGCATATGGCCTGGTTTGGTCCAGGAAGGGGGTGCTCACTCCCCCCCTTTTCATGACCTTTTAGGCTGCATGCTCAGATAATGTTCTGGTATGGATTTTTTTTTGGGGGGGGGGGGGGGGGCACCACGCTTTTTACAATTATAAGACTGACATATGATCACACACATAGGTTATACTTGATGGACTTGTGTCTTTTCCAAACCTCCCCTACTATGGAAATATGTTAAAAAATTATTGTTTGGTAGATAAATTACTCACCTAGTTATTGACATGCGCGTGTAATTAAAAAATGTATCTTCATGCTCACGGAGGTCTTCATACAGGATCATGAACTGGCCTCTCTCCTCCCTATTTGCTATTATGGGATGAACCCAGTATCTTCTTCTCCTCCTCCTTCTCCTCTTCTCTACTTCCAGCAAGATTGCTGCTGTTACAGCAACAACTGTTGGCATTATCATGGGCAGAGCAGCACACATTTATCAAACAAAAATAACACACACAATACAGACTTCTGGACAACCAGGAAGTGTCCTGAAAAAACAATCTTTTTATAAGCAGCCTCACAAATAGATAACAAGCGAATGGCCTGCTCAAAATTCGCATCTCTAATTAGACACTCACGGGTTACTTCCGAATTCGCAGCTGATCCGCAACCAAAAAGGGCTGATGAACCGCTGAACAACTGATTTTTCCCTGCACAGTGAAAACGGAGCTTCAATTCGCACCGCACATGTGTGAACCCGGGCTGAGACTTCTACAGCCATGCAGGGAAAGGCATCCAGCAAGATACCACATCTGCATGTGTAGGAGCGCTGTCTCCTATGGCAACAGTCTTAGAACACTTCTGAACACAAGCTGTAGCGAACTCCTTTACTCCCTTTACAGTCACTTCTTGTAGACTCTCAGCCCACTGAGCTCCCAGTCTCTTTTACTAGACTTGCTGATTCACTGCCACTGAATCCCGTGAGCTCTTCTAATCTTCTTACTTTAGTATCTTCCTCAAGCATCACCCCCACTTGCCTGCTGGGTCCCTGGCTTGGCACTCCAGATACTCCTCAAGCGTCACCTCACTGGTTGGGTCCCTGGCTTGGTACCTGCTAAAGTTTCCCGATTCTTCACGGTCCCCGGTTGGTGAGAATACTGCTCCGGTACTTGCTTTAGCTACTAACTGTGGTCCTAGGTAACAGGGTGGTTGGTCCCTTAGTGGCGACAGCTTCCCCTCTACCTCCGACCATGACAGGTTCTTCGGCCGGCAGAACCGTCACTTCTGGTTGGACTGCAAGCCGCAATCCCAACCCTATGCTGCTCTCTTGCTTCTGGATAGGCCCTTAGACAGCCTAGGATCCAGATGTGCCCAGGATAGGCCCAAACTCCGGCCTAGCAGCCCGGGCAGCACAACACACACGTCCACCCAATCAGCCGCCCAGGTGGCACAGAACACCATTCACCATTCACCTGACCTCACCCAAATATATAGGTTCTCCCAGCAGGACAGGGGATTCAAGAAAACCCCTGCCCATTGGCTGAGATACCCCATATACTCCTAATCTATCCTTGCATCGCCCTTATCTTATCTAATGTCACCAGGTACCCTGTCACCTAGCGGCAGAAGAGAGAAGTGCAGCAATTCCAGACTTAGGGTGAACTCAATTGGTCCCTAATAATTGGCCAAGGCAAATACACCTGGCAGGTAAATTTAGGAGCAACCCTGACCAAACATCAGGGTGCTACATGTGAAAAACATGCCCATGCTTGGTTGTACCTGCAGTTGTGAACCAAGCCTGTTAGGCCCCTTTCACATGGGGCACGTCCGTTTTGATGGGCCCCACTTTGCTCAGCGGGGATCGATCCGCTGATCCATGCTGAGCAGGCGGATGACAGGTCCGTGTTTGCTCACTGCACTGATGAAGCGGCCCAGTCCGCAAAACTAGTTGAGATCAGTGATCAACTATCCCACTGTGATCTTCCCCACTTGTGGAGTTATATTTTGGTGATACACATGGACTGTTACCCATGTTTTTAATTTGTAACTGATTTTTTTGTTATGTATTATGTATTAGTAAACTTTTGTACTATTTAATACAATTGTCCATACATCCATACATTTGAATTTATCCTCACTGCACTGTACCAATATAGTCCATTTGCTCCCTTTTTCTTCTTGGTGAAACCTGACTGGGGACCAAGCTCCCAACCCCTTTATTTCTAAATCTTTGGATGATGGTACAACCCTTGTTTCTCCACTTTGTTTACTCATTAATACTGACTGTAGAGACTACTCATATTTCTCTGAGACAGATCTGTCAGAGTCCAGCTCTCCTCTATCGGGAGATTCGATGAAAACGGACTGCCTTTTCATTTTTCATCTGATCCCATCTGATCCGATAGGCAGATGGAAAATAGGGTCACCATTCGTCTGTATTTGGTGGACAGGATCAGATTGGATAGCAGCGTGTGTAAGCGGACATGTCACTGCTGACGTCCGCCGCTCCATAGGGGAGACTGGAGGGTCCGATCAGATCCGCCTGAAAAACTGACAGGCAGACCTGATCCGAAAGCCCATGTGAAAGGGTCCTTAGCACATAAAAAAATAACAATTCTCCATAAACATAGATGATTCTCTAAATGATCAGTGTTTATATAGTTGTGGTACCATGCAAATAGCCATGAACATTGTGCTCTGATATGTTTATTGAGGAATGTTGTTTTGTATATAGAGTGTATAGTTTATGTGGTGAGTCTACACTTCATTGTACAAGGTGTGCATAACACAGGGTTAAATGGAAAGGTCATAAATGAACTTCCCATTAAACACACACACACACACACACACACACACACTTGCCTGTTTTTTCAACCCTCCTTGTCACCTTACTTAACCCTTCACATGTTGCCACAAACATTTCCTCCTGACATGAAACTTTGTATTGTGTGCACTGCAGCAGCTTACCTCCACAAAAACTTTCCTCACTCACTGAGCTCAGCTCATCTCCCTCCCTGCATATACTGTGCAGTAGTCGGCAGTAGCTATGCCCCTCCTCCGGGTTCTCCCATCACACGGCACTGAAGGGGGATCTGAATAATGGGAACACAGAGCGAGTGTGCAGGAGAACACTGAGGGGTGAGACAGAACAAAGACTTGGAACTTCTAAATACATAAACCACCGGGCAGTGTGCATGTATTTAGAAGCAATGATACTGCTACTGACAGACCTCGCGATTGAGTTGTAATGGAACACCTTCTTAAAGAGTGTGACTGTCCCAGCTCATGGGGCCCCCTACTGGCCCCGGGCCCTCGGCAGTGCCCGAGTGCCCTAATGGTCAGTCCGCCCCTGAGCTGTAGAGATTCAAAGCTCAGTTGGGAGAATCTGTCCACAGGACAACTATTAGTCATGCACTCCACAAATCTGGCCTTTATGGAAGAGTGGCAAGAAGAAAGCCATAAGAAGTCCTGTTTGCAGTTTGTGAGAAGCCATGTGGGGTACATGGCAAACATGTGGAAGAAGGTGCTCTGGTCAGATGAGACCAAATTTGAACTTTTTGGTCTAACAGCAAAACGCTATGTGTGGCGGAAAACTTACACTGCACATCACCCTGAACACACCATCCCCACCATGAAACATGGTGGGGGCAGCATCATGTTGTGGGGATGCTTTTCTTCAGCAGGGACAGGGAAGCTGGTCAGAGTTGATGGGAAGATGGATGGAGCCAAATACAGGGCAATCTTAGAAGAAAACTGGTTAGAGTCTGCAAAAGTCTTGAGACTGGGGCAGAGGTTCACCTTCCAGCAGGACAGCGACTCTAAACATACAGCCAGAACTACAATGGAATGGTTTAGATCAAAGCATATTCATGTGTTAGAATGGCCCAGTCAAAGTCCAGACCTAAATCCAATTGAGATTCTGTGGCAAGACTTGAAAATTGCTGTTTACAGACGCTCTACTATCAATCTAACAGAGCATGAGATATTTTACAAAGAAGAATGGGCAAAACATTTACTCTAAATGTGTAAAGCTGGTAGAGACATCCCCAAAAAATTGCAGCTGTAATTGCAGTGAAAGGTGGTTCTACAAAGTATTCACTCAGAGGGGCTGAATACAAATGCATGCCACACTTTTCAGTTAGTTATTTGTAAACAATTTTGAAAATCATTTATCATGTTCCTGCCACTTCACAATTATGTGCCACGTTGTGTTGGTCTATCACGTAAAGTAAAAAAAAAAACATTTACGTTTTTGCTTGTAACATGACAAAATGTGGAAAATTTCAAGGGGTATGAATACTGTACGTGCAATGCTTGTCACATGGTTGTCTTTGCATTGCGTCATGCCAAAATTTATCTGACATGTAGTAAGGCCACATCGATACCGTTTTGTTTTTTTTACTGGCGAATACTCGCCAATACCAAGTACTGATACCTTTATGGTGCAATTTGAGCCATACAAAATTAATGGGCTCAAATCACACTGCAAAGAATCACATGCACTTTGCACATTAATGCAGTGCGATTCCTGTCTGAATCAAATGCAGTTTCTGTGTTGCGTTTGTTAAAATATGATTTTTTAACTTAATCAGACATAACATTACATGGGACAATAGTGGTTGCTCATAGATTACTGTCAGGTTTTGGCTTGAGTCAAACAAATGCTGCTGCATACAATGGATACGTAGATACCTTTGTTGTATTCAATTGACAGTTTCAACAGTCCTGTGTTTACACAGCTACAGTAAACAGGTATGTTTTCTGTTTGGTAACTATGGAAAACAGCCTGACACATAAAAAGGGGGACTCAGGCATAAGCTAGGAACACACATCATCATGCTTTAAAGCGGGGGTCCACCTATTTATCATTTTTTTTTTTTTGAGTTCATTCACAAACTTTTCTTCTCAGCATTACATACTCACATATTGTGTGTAATATGTCCGCCTGTGTCAGATTTCGTCGGAAAGAATAACTTATATTATTCACTGCAGGCGGTTTCCATCTTCATTGTGGGCATTTGAAGCCCACAAGCATTTATTTCCTGGATGTGGTGAATGCTGTGCTCCCAGCATTCACCGCTCTTTCCCACACATGCTCAGTGGCATCCTGGGAAGCCTGAGACTAGCTCCCAGGAGTCTGGGAGAGGCTAGAAACACGCCTACTCCCACGGGAGGAGAACCAGGAAGTGCAAAGAAGAATAGAAAAATAAAAGGTAATTACGGCAATTTAAATTTTTTTAAACGGCATGTCAGCACCTAGGCAAGGAAGAGAATACATACAGATATTGTTCAAAATTTGGGTGGAACTCCGCTTTAAGATCAGAAGCCACTCATGATACAAGAACGGTGCCTGGTCTCCAGAAGAATCGTTGCAAATGGAGATCATGAACATACAGTAACAGAAGATATGTAACTTTTAAGTGTATTTGTACTGTTATAGACCATAGGCTGTTCATTTGCTAGGCATTTTGCTTGTTATAGATATCTGTCAGTCTTGTATTGTATTCCTAATATTGTAACAGTTTTGTATGTACAGCATCTTTGTATAGTAAAAGCACATTTACACACTGCAGAAGTCTCAGCTTCCTTGCTTATACCACAAAGTAACCTTGCTAGATAGATGCAAGCAAAACAGTTTCCCACACTGCTCCTGTGTGAACCCAGGCTGAAGTCACTATAAAAAGAGTTCACACAGGAGCAGTGTGGGAAACCACATGCGATTCGGACAGGAATTGCACCACAATCTTAATGGGACATTAAGATCTCCACCCAAAATCAGTTGGCCTTATGAAAAATCTGACAATTTGTCTAAGATGTTTCTAAGAAAAGAATCTTGCATATTTGGAGCATAAAAAGAGGCCAATGTTACCCTAACCCCTTCAACCTTCCCTTTGAGGAACAGGTAGCTACTCTGAACATCCACTAGAGGATCAAAACAGGTCCATGGAACTTTACCTGATATCAAAATAGACACTCCCTTAGACTTAGCATTAGGGTTAACAGCATGATAAATCTATGGGTAGAATTGATTTCTAAGCAGAGGAAGGTGGTTCTCTCTAAAATGAGTTTCTTGAAGGAATGCAATATCAACACTAGAACGTTTCAAATTATGAGGTAATATTCACCGTTTTTTGGGCGTATTCAGCCCACTAACATTAAGGGACATTATACAAAGGTTCTCCATTCTTAGGACCAGCTTCCGAGGGGGAAAAAAGGAGGGAAGAGAGAGAAAAAAAAATATACAAAAGGGGAGGGGAGTCACAAACAAACTATAGTCAATCAAGGAGGACGCACCTAATGTCCTGTCCTCAGTGAGGGCTACCAAAGCAAGATTGCCTTACACACTCCACTTATAGCTCCAAGCTATAAGGCTGCGGACCTAATAGGGGATAATGGCTAGACATGGCCAGCAGAACCCAAGTCTCCAATGATCCCCAGCAGCCTAATTGGTTATATAAATAAACAGCAGCAGTTTCATTGCCCACATATCTGGTTGGGGAAGAAAAAAAAAAAAAATAAATCCTCCTCTCCGCTAGTCTAATGCCCGGTACACACGGTCGGATTTTCCGACAACTTTGTGTGACCGTGTGTATGCAAGACAAGTTTGAGCCAACATCCGTCGGAAAAAATCCATGGAATATCCGATCAATGTCCGACCGTGTGTACGGGGCATAAGAATTATATAAACACCATCAAATATGTAACCACCTTAAATTATCTCCATACTTACTACTACTAGCCCTACCCTATTATTCACATGGAGCTCCATATTTTTTTTTTTTATTATCAAAATGTTTCATTTTTCTTCTATAAATACAAAATTATCAGTTTATCATTATACAGCTTTTTATTCCACTAAGTCATAGATAAAAACTGTACAATTACAATGCGTTCATTCCACTATCTAACATGTATAACCCTCCACCCTAAATAATAAAAAAAAAAAAAAGGGAAGAAAAAGAGAGAAAAAAAAAAGGGGGGGGGGGTCCTCAATTCTTTCCCTCCTCACCCTCAATTTGTTTAAATGAAAATCAATTAATTACAGCCTACTCTTCCTTGAAATTACCCTTCATTCTACCATACCCCCCTAGCTCCTTATATTCCAGTACATATGATCAAATCTTATCCTCTTTCCAAAAAAAAATAAATAAAAAATCAAAAACAAAGAGTAAGGGGTTTATAATAACCACTTTCTCATTAACCCTTTGTGAGAAAAAAAGAAGTGCCCTTATCATCCACACTAATCCCTCCGAAAAACAAAAAGGAGTAAGGGGTTAATAATAACCACCTTCTCCTTTACCCTTGTGAGAAGAAGAGAAAAAAAAAAAAAACCAATAGACAAGTTTGTGTAAGAGGCCATTATTGGCCATATTATCACCCACAAAAAAAGAGAAATACAAACCCTTGAAAAAAGCCCTTTTTTTTTTTTTTATTATTTAGGGTGGAGGGTTATACATGTTAGATAGTGGAATGAACGCATTGTAATTGTACAGTTTTTATCTTTGGCCACACTATCTCCCCCAAAAAACAAGAGAGTCAGGGGCTACTAGTAACCACCTTCTCATTAACCTTGTGAAGAAAAAAAATATATATACACAATTGAAAAAGCCCTTCTCAGCCACACTAACTCCCCCAAAAAACTAGAGAGTGAGGGGCTATTAATAACCTCCTTTTCATTAACCTTGTGAAAAAAAAAAAAGGAGGAGCCGGGGGAGATGACAGGGTAAAAGAGGGAGGGAGAGGAAGAAAAAAAAAAAAAAACTTTTCCCTAAATAGATAGGATCAGTATTCAAATTATTCAAAATTCCACTTCTGTGTCAACCTCTTAGGCTATACAAAGTCCCTGGGGACTACACCACTTTCTAATCTCACCTACTTCATGGTACTTCCCTCCTACCCTAACTCTGTGGTATAATGTACCCACCCTGCCCATATCTTTTAAAATTTCCCTTGTTGGTCCTTCACTACATGGACCCATCTCTCAGCTTCCATTATTGAGTTAACTTCCTTCCTCCAGTCCATTAGAGTAGGGCAGTGGGTCTGTCTCCAGAATTTAGGTATTACCAATTTAGCTGCATTTAAAAGGTTCGGGGTGATGCTTTTCCTATAGGCTTTAGAGGTGTAAATTCCATGGGTCTGGGGGTCAATTTCTCAATCCATGGGGCAATTGACTCCCAGAATGGTTCAATCACAGGGCATGTCCACCACAGATGGAGGAATGTGCCTTTCTCGCCACAGCCTCTCCAACACATCGTCTACTGTTGAAAACATCTGGGATAATTTAACTGGGGTCCTGTACCATCTTGTTAGAAATTTATAAGCCATTTCCTGAACCTGCAAACTTATGGATGTGGAATAGGTTTATTTAATCATTTTTTAAATGTGTGTGTTTGTCAATATCTGGTCTAATTCCCTTTCCCATTCTCTAACAAAATAGGGAACTGTTACGTCTTGCCCACTAAGAATCAATCTATACATTTGTGACAGCAGATGTCTAGCATCCGACAGTTGTACACACTGCTTTTCAAATATAGTAAGTGAGTTTAAGGATCTTAGTAGAGGTTTTATTTTATTAAAAAAGCTCACCAATTGATGGTATTTCCATTCCACTAAAGGTATATTCCCTAAGTTTGACACCAGTTCCGGTAAGGTGAACAGGACTCCCTGTGGGGCAAACTTGCCACACATGGTGTCTCCATCCTGGCCCCATGCCCCCAGATATCCCGTCTCCTCCCCCGGAGGAAACCAAAGGAATCCCTCCAGTGGAGCCAGAGGGGACATCTGAGGGGCATATTTACCCATCTTATTCGACTTATCCCATACTAACAAGGAATTCCGGGTCAATGGTGATGTCCACTGTGAAAGCCCTCTTGATGAATTTGGGTTCCAAGGGGCACCTGCTAGGTTTCTCCCTGCCATTATCTTTTCTAATCGAACCCATAATTTATTCTGGGAGTCATGGTGCCAATTCAAGAGCCGAACTAAAGCCATGGCCCTATAATACAATGAGATATCTGGTAGTCCCATCCCCCCTTCTGCTTTACTCCTACGCAGGATGTCATAGGCCAACCTTGGTCTTCTATCGTTCCACACAAATGCCATGAACGATTTTCATATTTGTTTAACCACTTCAGCCCTGGAAGGATTTACCCCCTTCCTGACCAGAGCACTTTTTACAGTTTGGCACTGCGTCGCTTTAACTGCTAATTGCGTGGTCATGCAATGCTGTACCCAAACGAAATTTGCGTCCTTTTCTTCCCACAAATAGAGCTTTCTTTTGATGGTATTTGATCACCTCTGCGGTTTTTATTTTTTGCCCTATAAACGGAAAAAGACCGAAAATTTTGAAAATAAATGATATTTTCTACTTTTTGTTATAAAAAAATCCAATAAACTCAATTTTAGTCATACATTTAGGCCAAAATGTATTCGGCCACATGTCTTTGGTAAAAAAAATGTCAATAAGCGTATGTTTATCAGTTTTCGCAAAAGTTATAGCGTCTACAAACTAGGGTACATTTTCTGGAATTTACACAGCTTTTAGTTTATGACTGCCTATGTCATTTCTTGAGGTGCTAAAATGGCAGGGCAGTACAAAACCCCCCCAAATGACCCCATTTTGGAAAGTAGACACCCCAAGGAAATTGCTGAGAGGCATGTTGAGCCCATTGAATATTAATTTTTTTTGTCCCAAGTGATTGAATAATGCCAAAAAAAAAAATTTACAAAAAGTTGTCACTAAATGATATATTGCTCACACAGGCCATGAGCAAATGTGGAATTGCACCCCAAAATACATTCAGCTGCTTCTCCTGAGTACGGGGATACCACATGTGTGGGACTTTTTGGGAGCCTAGCCGAGTACGGGGCCCCGAAAACCAATCACTTCCTTCAGGATTTCTAAGGGCGTAAATTTTTGATTTCACTCCTCACTACCTATCACAGTTTTGAAGGCCATAAAATGCCCAGATGGCACAACCCCCCCCCCCCAAATGACCCTATTTTGGAAAGTAGACACCCCAAGCTATTTGCTGAGAGGCATGTTGAGTCCATGGAATATTTTATATTTTGACACAAGTTGCGGGAAAGTAACAATTTTTTTTTTTTTTTTTGCACAAAGTTGTCACTAAATGATATTTTGCTCCCACAACCCATGGGCATATGTGGAATTGCACCCCAAAATACAGTTAGCTGCTTCTCCTGAGTATGGGGATACCACATGTGTGGGACATTTTGGGAGCCTAGCCGCGTACGGGGCCCCGAAAACCAATCACCGCCTTCAGGATTTCTAAGGGCGTAAATTTTTGATTTCACTCTTCACTGCCTATCACAGTTTCGGAGGCCATGGAATGCCCAGGTGGCACAACTCCCCCCCCCAAATGACCCCATTTTGGAAAGTAGACACCCCAAGCTATTTGCTGAGAGGCATGGTGAGTATTTTGCAGCTCTCATTTGTTTTTGAAAATGAAGAAAGACAAGAAAAAAAAATTTTTTTTTCTTTTTTCAATTTTCAAAACTTTGTGACAAAAAGTGAGGTCTGCAAAATACTCACTATATCTCTCAGAAAATAGCTTGGGGTGTCTACTTTCCGAAATAGGGCATTTCATGGCCTCCGAAACTGTGATAGGCAGTGAAGAGTGAAATCAAAAATTTATGCCCTTAGAATGCCTGAAGGCGGTGCTTGGTTTTCAGGGTCCCGTACGCGGCTAGGCTCCCAAAAAGTCTCACACATGTGGTATCTCCTTACTCAGGAGAAGCAACAGAATGTATTTTGGGGTGTAATTTCACATATTCCCATGGCATGTTTGAGCAATATATCATTTAGTGACAACTTTGTGCAAAAAAAAAAAAAAAAAAATTTGTCTTTCTCCCGCAACTTGTGTCACAATATAAAATATTCCATGGACTCGACATGCCTCTTAGCAAATAGCTTGGGGTGTCTACTTTCCAAAATTGGGTCATTTGGGGGGGTTTTGAACTGTCCTGGCATTTTATGCACAACATTTAGAAGCTTATGTCACACATTACCCACTCTTCTAACCACTTGAAGACAAAGCCCTTTCTGACACTTTTTGTTTACATGAAAAAATTATTTTTTTTTGCAAGAAAATTACTTTGAACCCCCAAACATTATATATTTTTTTAAAGCAAATGCCCTACAGATTAAAATGGTGGGTGTTTCATTTTTTTTTCACACAGTATTTGCGCAGCGATTTTTCAAACGCATTTTTTGGGGAAAAAACACACTTTTTAAATTTTAATGCACTAAAACACACTATATTTCCCAAACGTTTGATGAAATAAAAAAAAAGATCTTAGGCCGAGTACATGGATACCAAACATGACATGCTTTAAAATTGCGCACAAACGTGCAGTGGCGACAAACTAAATACATTTTTAAAAGCCTTTAAAAACCTTTACAGGTTACCACTTTAGATTTACAGAGGAGGTCTACTGCTAAAATTACTGCCCTCAATCTGACCTTCGCGGTGATACCTCACATGCATGGTGCAATTGCTGTTTACATTTGACGCCAGACCGATGCTTGCGTTCGCCTTAGCGCGAGAACAGGGGGGGACAGGGGTGCTTTTTTTTTTTTTTTTTTTTGCTTTTTTATCTTATTTTTAAACTGTTCCTTTCATTTTTTTTTAATCATTTTTATTGTTATCTCAGGGAATATAAATATCCCCTATGATAGCAATAGGTAGTGACAGGTACTCTTTTTTGAAAAAATTGGGGTCTATTAGACTCTAGATCTCTCCTCTGCCCTCAAAGCATCTGACCACACCAAGATCGGTGTGATAAAATGCTTTCCCAATTTCCCAATGGTGCTGTTTACATCTGGCAAAATCTAAGTCATGAAATGCTCATAGCTTCCGGTTTCTTAGGCCATAGAGATGTTTGGAGCCACTCTGGTCTCTGATCAGCTCTATGGTCAGCTGGCTGAATCACCGGCTGCATTCTCAGGTTCCCTGTTGAGACAGGAGAGCCAGAGAAAAACACAGAAGACGGTGGGGGGGGGCATTCCCTCCCACTGCTTGTAAAAGCAGTCTAGAGGCTAATTAGTAGCTAGGATTGCTTTTACATGAAAGCCTACTGCTGGCTGAAAAGAATGATACCAAGATGATACCTAAACCTGCAGGCATCATTCTGGTATAACCACTCAAAGTCGTGAATGGCGTACCTGAAGACAAAAAAATGGTTAACAATAAAACACAGTAAACGGTAAAGTATAAAAAATTGCATACCTGAAAAGCAAACATGATAAAACATAATAACAATAAAACATTGCAGAATAGAATACAGTAAAAAAGAGCAGAACAATAGAGAGAGAATAGAGAGAGAGAGAACAATAAAACGACAACTATTTTTTTTTATTTTATATTTTTTTTGTGTTTTTTTTTTACACTTTTTTTTGTAACTGTAACTTTTATAACTGTAACCGGTTCCAGGTTCAGGTCTCTCAAAATGCGATGGCATCTTGGGAGACCCTGTGAAAGTGTGCCTAGTCTGTGCAATGCTGTACCCTACGCTAATACTCAACTAGTGTATGGTAGCGTTCAAAACATTCACCAATGCAAAGACCAGGATTGTCAGGACAGGAGGGACAATAATAGCAGGTGTCACGCTTATATCCGTGCTTGCTGCAGACACGACATCTTTTTTGGAGGGGTTCATTGGGTAGGGGTACTCGGGAGAACATAAAGAAAATGCCTCTCATGCAGCTGACTGCATTTGGTTGGGGATGTGAATGGGGGAAGTACGGGTGCTGCAGAAGTGGTGGGTTTCCAATTATTAGGATTGGCGAATGCAGCAGGAAGGGCATTATGGGCACAACGGGCCTGTGTTTGTCTTCGTCTTGGTGGCAGCGAGACACTACTCATGCTTGCCACCTCACCAGCTCGAACTGCACTTATGGGATGCGTCACGTCACCAAGTGTTACTGCAGTGCTGGTTTGACTATGACCGGGGTGTACTAGGCCGCTGGTGCTTGCCAGTTCCCCAAAACGCTACCAAAAAAACTGTTAGCGATCACAGGGATCAGGCCTGACTTTGCGAACGCTGCAGTTATGTGTTTAGTGTTTTGTAAGTGACTGTGATCGATCGATACTGCACTTGGGTGGGCTGGGCTGGGCCGGGCGGAGGGGCAAAACGCAGGTGCTAGCAGGTATCTGGGCTGATCCCGCTAACACTGTGTTTTTGAGAACCCTAAACTGCTGGGGACGCTAGTATAGATCTGATCGGATCAGATATTGATCCGTTCAGATACTATACCACTAAGGGAGGTGTACGGTGCGTGCATGGGTGTTAGCGGTACTGGCGCTAACCTGACGCTGCTTGGGGTTGGTGCTTGCCAGTTCACCAAAACGCTACAAAAAAAATTGTTAGCGATCGCAGGGATCAGGCCTGACTCTGCGAACGCTGCAGTTATGTGTTTAGTGTTTTGTAAGTGACAGTGATCGATCGATACTGCACTTGGGTGGGCTGGGCTGGGCCGGGCGGAGGGGAAAAATGCAGGTGCTAGCAGGTATCTGGGCTGATCCCACTAACACTGCGTTTTTGGGAACCCTAAACTGCTGGGGACGCTAGTATAGATCTGATCAGATCAGATATTGATCCGTTCAGATACTATACCACTAAGGGAGGCGTATGCTGCGTGCGTGGGTGTTAGCGGTACTGGCGCTAACCTGACGCTGCCTGGGGCGACGCATATCACCGCCGGGCGATCAGGGGGCTAAACCTTTATTAGGTAATAAATGGCGGGTGCCCTGACACTATACAAAATAAACTAACTAACCAGCGTCACTCGTAACAGTTATACGGTGATCACTGGTGAAAGGGTTAACTAGGGGGCAATCAAGGGGTTAAAACCTTTATTAGGTAGTATATGGGGGCCCTGACGCTATAAAACGCTGACGGCGAACCTAAATATTTACCTCCCTAACTAGCGTCACCAGTGACACTAATACAGCAATCAGAAAAATGATGGCTTAGTGACACTGGCGACGGGGGGTGATCAAGGGGTTAAAACTTTTTTAGGGGGGTTAGGGGGGCACCCTAGACCTAAAGGGGGCTAACACTAACTGCCCTACCACACTAACTGTCACAAACTGACACCAATGCAGTAATCAGAAAAAAAAAACAAAAACTACTTGGTGTCAGTGTGACGGGGGGGGGGGGGGAGGGGTGATTAGGGGGTGATCGGGGGGTGATGGAGGGTTTAATGTGTGCCTGGCATGTTCTACTGTGTATGTGTTGTGCACTCACTCGGATGTCTTCTCTCCTCGGCGCTGGAACGGAAAATACAGAGCCGAGGAGAGATGACATCATTTCCTCTGCTGCTGTTTACTATACAGCAGCAGGAATGATTTCATTGGCCGGGAGCGATCGGGAGGGGGTGGCCACAAATGGATGGCCTCCCCCTCACCTCCGATCGCCGGGGGAGAAATGCCGACTGCCTCGGGCACCGGGGGGGGGGGAGAGTCCGATTGGACCCCCCGCCCGCGGGAGGCAGATCACGTACAGGTACGTGATTCTGCCTGCCCGTGCCATTCTGCCGACGTACATCGTCATGAGGCGGTCGGCAACTAGTTAAAAAGGGTCTCTGGTAATGTAATTGGTAACGTGTGTAATATATAAATTATTCTGGGTAGTATATTCATTTTTATAGCGCTTACTCGCCCAAACCATGTCAAATACTGGCTCTTCCACTTCTTCATGTCCCCTATTATCTTGGAGCTCCATATTAATTCTACCATATCCTTGCTCCATAGGCCTATTTTCTATCTCAGTGAAAGTAAGAAGGGATTCTACATCAAAAGATGTAATCCCGCTGGTGTTAATACTTCAGCTAATCACACAGGGCTAGACAATGAAATCCCCCATTTACACTATTTTGGAATCCATGATGGTAAGGAGGTCACAGAATGGGTTGATGCAACCCAGGCTTTACCAGGTACCCAATTCATTCTGCAATACCTCCCAATATGACATTTGTAATAGTCCATGCAGCTTCTTTACAAGTCCAAAATTCTGCCTTTTATAGGATTCCAATTAACACTGAAAATATATTGGTATCTGAAACAGTCTATATTTGAAATCTGTTTCAGGCCATAATATTAAAAATAGTTCAGCGGGCCTCTTTACAAGTAGATTCCTCAGACCCACCTATTAAATACAAAAGACAGGGCCAGGCATAGCAATTTAGGATAACCTATGTCTGGATGTCGTCTCCTGTAACCAAGGGGAAACAAAAAAAATCCCTCCCTTCTGTCCCTATCAACCTCGCCTCCACCCACTAACCCACACTGCATGGGTCTCCGAGACCCCCATCAACTAAAGACAGTAGGTCAAACGAAGTAGGGGTTGGGGGGGGGGGAAGAAACCCATAACATTCTTTTATAAATTAATCTAGGTATTCTTAATCTAAAAATCCTAGTATTTAATTTTAATATTATACCATAGCTGCCAACAGTCCAGATTTTCCCGGGACAATCCCGATTTTGGGACCCTCGTCCTGATCGGAGGCTGTCCCGAATCGGGATTTTCGGGAAAATCGGGAATGTTTGTTTTTTAATTCTCTAGAAGCTGGCTCCAGCAAAATGGCCACCGGCGCCGCCGCTAGATCTTCCCCCTTGTGTTCAGTGAAGAGAGGAAGGGGGCTTGATCCGTGCAGCCAATGAATCAGCTTCTTTAGCTGCACGGATCGGCCCCTCCCCTCTCAAATGAACACACGGCGCCGGTGTCTATCGGCGCCTGCGCAGTACGGAGCGCACACTATCCACCGGCCGCTCCTGGAGTTCCTGCCTGGACGTGTGCTGGGGGGCATAATGTGCTGGCTTCTCCTCATAGACTGCGGCTCCGCTTGATGGATGTCACGGGGGGGGGGGGGGCTGGCCTGAATGTCACAGGGGGGCTGGTCTGGATGTCACAGGGGGGGGCTGGTCTGGATGTCACAGGGGGGGCTGGCCTGAATGTCACAGGGGGGCTGGCCTGAATGTCACGGGGGGGCTGGTCTGGATGTCATTGGGGGCGGTCTGGATGTCACAGGGGGGGGCTGGCCTGAATGTCACAGGGAAGGGGCTGGTCTGGATGTCACAGGGGGGGCTGGTCTGGATGTCACTGGGGGGGCTGGTCTGGATGTCACGGGGGGCTGGCCTGAATGTCACAGGGGGGCTGGTCTGGATGTCGCAGGGGGGGGCTGGCCTGAATGTCACAGGGGGGGCTGGTCTGGATGTCACAGGAGGGGTGGCCTGAATGTCACGGGGGGGCTGGTCTGGATGTCACAGGGGGGCTGGTCTGGATGTCACAGGGAGGGGCTGATCTGGATGTCACGGGGGGCGGTCTGGATGTCACAGGGGGGCGCTAGTCTGGATGTCACAGGGGGGGCGGTCTGGATGTCACGGGGGGTCGTATAGTCTGGGTGTCACAGGGAGAGGGACCATAAAGTCTGGATGTCACGGGGCACCAGATGTAAGGAGGACTGATGGGGACACAAATGTAAAGAGGACTCTGCTGATGGGGACTCAGATGTGAGGAAGGCTCCGCTGGGGACACCTGATGTAAGGGGGGGCTCCGCTGGGGACACCTGATGTAAGGGGGCTCCGCTGGGGACACCTGATGTAAGGGGGGCTCCGCTGGGGACATTTGATGTAAGGGGGGCTCCGCTGGGGACATCTGATGTAAGGGGGGCTCTGCTGGGGGCACCTAATGCAAGGATGGGCTCTGCTGGGGGCACCTGATGCAAGGACGGACTCTGCTGGGACACCTGATACAAGGACGGACGGCTGGTAGCAGGCGACGTGGCAGGTGACACGCTCAGGTATCCCACTGATTCAACATTATGGTGAGTTGAATGATTTAATTTTATATTACAATGTAATAATAGAAATAATGCACTTCAATCATCCTGACATCATAACAACCATGGTGCCGGGATGATTGAAGTGCTAACACCAGGTGTTTGGAGTATCTTTATCTGCTGATTGTTAAACTTTCTAGAATACACATATTTCCATTTTGTGTAGGATCTGGGCCTGCTGTCCCTCTCTCCCTCTCCCCCCCTTTCCCTCTCCATCCCTCATTCATCTCAGACTCAGAGCCCACTATTTCGCATAAACCACGCCCATTTTTTGCCGCAGCGCGCTTCGTGCGTCGCATTTTTGCTTTTTTGCTATACCACGCCCACAAACGCATGCCCCGCCCCCTGATTATAACAAGACTCCGCCTACAGCCAAAAAAGTGTCCCTAAAATTTTTTTTACAATGTTGGCAACTATGTTATACTAGTAAAACATTTAATGAAAATGACCACATGCTCCATCTCTCTGTTATCATAAACCATAAAGGAGACCATATATATATATATAAAAATAAAAAAAAAACTCAATCAAGGTAGGAGGGTGGGAAAGGGGGGGGGGATCCAAAAAGTTTTCCCCTGAGTTCTCAATGTTTAATATTTAAATTAATATTGTGCTAGTGTAAAATTAAATGGAGATTGCCACGTGTTCTATTTATCTATAGACCATATAGGAGGACCATATTGGTGGTCCATATATAAAAAAAAAGGGGGGGAATGTTTTATATTAATTCTTAGTTCCTAGATGTTGATTAATGATCCAAACTCTAGCAACAGTCTATCCAGGTTAGACATTTCCACATAGTATAACTGTAAAGTATTTAGCTATTTAAACACCATGATCCATATACAGCCTAGATGGTTTTCATAAAACTACAGACCTGTAAGTAATTAGGACTCCTGAATCTCCAAAAAGGAGAATAAATTCGGTAATTCAACCTGTGAGCGGAGAGTAAATGAGGAAGATCCTTGTGTACCGTAACCAATATAGGGAAACCCCATCTATAAGTGTGGCCCAGCTGGCGTATTCGATCTAATATTGGTCAGAGCAAAGCTCTGTGATGTAAAGTGGCTCGGGAGACATCTGGTAGTATTTTAATCTGTGTTCCTTCAAGGTCCACTGTAGCTGCCTCCCAAGCTTTCTGAAGGATAGTCGCTTTATGTTTATAATAAAGGAGGTGCCTAACCACATCCCAAGGGCATTTTGGGATCTAGGGATTTAGGTCCCATAACTCAATGAACTCTATCCAATTCCATGCTGGCCATTAGGATATCCTCCAGGACCTTACACAAGATAGCTGTAACTTTATCCCATATATTCTCCTGTCCTGTGGTTTCAGGGTGGCCTCGGAGCCGTAGGTTATTCCAACGGCTTCGGTCCTCTAGGTCTTCCAAATGCAACTGCAACATCATGGCCGTGTCTGTTTAACCACTTCAGCCGCGGACCATTTGGCTTGTCAAAGACCAGAGCACTTTTTGAGATTCTGCACTGCGTAGCTTTAACTGACAATTTCACGGTCGTGCGACGTGACTCCCAAACAAAATTGACGTCCTTTTTTCTCCACAAATAGAGCTTTCTTTTGCTGGTATTTGAACACCTCTGCGGGTTTTATTTTTTTCGCTATAAATAAAAAAACAGCGACAATTTTCAAAAAAAACTAATTTTTTTAACTTTTTGCTATAATAAATATCCCCCAAAAATATATAAAAAAACATTTTTTTTCCTCAGTTTAGGCTGATACGTAGTCTTCTACATATTTTTGGTAAAAAAGAAATAAATTGCAATAAGCGTTTATTGATTGGTTTGAGCAAAAGTTATAGCGTCTACAAAATAGGGGATAGTTTTATGGCATTTTTATTAATAATTTTTTTTTTTACTAGTAATGGCGATGATCAGCAATTTTTATCATGACTGCGACATTATGGCGGACAGATCGGACACTTTTGGTGCTATTTTGGGACCATTCACATTTATACAGCGATCAGCGCGATTAAAAATGCATTGACTACTGTGTAAATGTGACTGGCAGTGAAGGTGTTAACCAGGAGGGGGTGCTGAAGGGGTTAAGTGTGTCCTAGGGATGTGTTCTAACTGTAGGGGGGATGGGCTACCTTGTGTCACGACACTGATCACCGCTCACGATCACAGGGAGCTGTGATCAGTGTCCTGTCACTAGGAAGAATGAGGAAATGCTTGTTTACATCAGTATTTCCCCGTTCTTCTCCATGAGACGATCGCAGGTATCCCCGCAGACATCAAGTCCATGGGACCCGCGATCACACTCACGGAGCTCACGGCGCATGCGCGCCCACAATGCCGCAGTCTTAAAGGGCAACGTACAGGTACGTTAATTTGCCTGTACATGCCATTCTGCCGACATATATTGGCGTGAGCCGGTCGGCAAGCGGTCGACGTCCCGGTCTCTTTCCAGGGCTATTACCCACTGCTCCAGTGCTGTGGTTACCGTCTTACTGTGAGATGGTCTGTCAATCCCTGCACCTCTGTTTGGATCCGCTGAAACTCACTATGGTGAGCATCCTCCACTCTATTAATAAGTGTCTCTATATCCTCTCTCATGGGAAGAACTTGTATGAGTGTCTGCAGATCCTCTTCATCCGGTCGTGATGACATCCCGCCCATGTACCTGGCGGGGAACTGCGCCTTGGGACATCCAAGGCTCCATCCGAGCCGAGCGAGGGAACCGGAGAGACCCGAGGTGCCTACGGCATTGTAACCCCTTCCACTTGGCCACTTATTTTTGCCATCTCGATCCCCGAACTGTCTCTCTGTGCACTGGGAAAAAAAGTGCTGGATCTCCTTCCTAGATCCACTGCTTTTAGGGGTCCTCCGAGAGTTTCTGGCGTTTAGCTGACATACTGCTGCTATTTGATAGTATAATTGGTAAGGCTGCTGGAAGTCCGGGAGCTCAGGTGCTGTGCGTCTTCACCTGACCATGTCTGAACCACACCCAGCCTCCATGATTATTCGCTATTATAACACTGATCCTTCTCCCAGCCAATCAGAAAGCGGGTCTTGAGACCCCTCACCCTGTTAGCTGAAAGGACAGGCAATCCTATTGGACACCTAGGGGGAGGGAAGGAGACGCGCAGCGGAAGCGAGGAGGAGAGGATACAGGAGCCACTGCCCACCACCTAGATGGGGTAAGTGGCGGACTGACCGGCAGACAGCGAGTGTGTTGGGGATGGTTGTTTGCCCCCCTCCCCAAAAAAAACCCACCAGCCAACACTGCTAGAAAGGAATGGGTTAATTAACGACAATTTACAATATAGCAATGTAGGCACCCTATTAGGTGAAACAACTCCTAGGGTGTCACTGTTCATCACATCTGCCTGGGAAACAACTGGTGCACAAACGTGCTTTAGGCAGGTGCTAGTGAATGATACTGGCTTGTAATTGCAGAGCCTCGTTTTGAGATTTGGTGTTTACAGGTTAAAATAATTTTTGTTTGCTAGAAAATTAATTACGCCCAAAACTACCCCCAAACATTATATATATTTTTTCTAACACCCTAGAGAATAAAATAGCGGTTGTTGCAATACTTTCTGTTACACCGTATTTGCGCAGTGGTCTCACAAGCGTCCTTTTTTTTGGAAAAAACACACTTTTTGGAATTAAAAAATAAGACAACAGTAAAGAAAGCCCAATTTTTTTATATCGTGGAAGATGGAGTTACGCCGAGTAAATTGGTACCCAACATGTCACGCTTCAAAATTGTGCCTGCTCGTGGAATGGCGACAAACTTTTACCCTTAAATCTCCATAGGTGATATTTAAAAAATTCTACAGGTTGCATGTTTTGAGTTACAGAGGAGATCTAGGGCTAGAATTATTGCGCTCACTCTAATGATCGCGGTGATACCTCACATGTGTGGTTTGAACACTGTTTACGTATGCGTTTGCTACTCACATATGCGTACTCTTCTGCACGCGAGCTTGGCGGGACGGGGCGTGTTAAACATTTTTTAACATTTTTTTTACTTATTTATTTTACTTTTTATTTTTATTTTTTACACTGTTCTTTTTTTAAAAAAAAAATGTGTCACTATTATTCCTATTACAAGAAATGTAAACATCCCCTGTAATAGAAAAAAAGCATGACAGGACCTCTTAAATATGAGATCTGGGGTCAAAAAGACCTCAGATCTCATATTTACACAAAAATGCAATAAAAAATAAATAAATAAATAAATAGTCCCTTTAAGAGCTATGGGCGGAAGTGACGTTTTGACGTCGCTTCCGCCCTGCAATGGTATGGAGCCGGGTGGGGGCCATCTTCTCCTCACTCAGCTCCATACCACAGAGTTGACAGGATCTGATCGCCGGCGGCTACAGCAAGCAGCGGAGGGCACCGGAGCACGGCGGGGGCCCTCTCCCGCCACCGATAAAAGTGATCTCGCGGCTGCCATAACAAGGACATTCCACTTCAAACAGCCGACGTATAATGACGACAGGCGGGCGGCAAGTCAGAGGAAAGCAGAGCAATGCATCTTCCCTGGGCATGTCCAGGAACCAAAAGGAGTTTTGGGAAAAGAAGTTAAAAGGGCCCATACATACCCCATTTTTATCCTGGAGAGGGGCTTTAACAAACATTGCATCTTTGTGTCCTTCAAGCCCAGAAATACACTGAGATAGAAGTGTAGCGGTACCCTCTTGAGGGCTGCTGAGTATTGTGGTCCGTCTCTCACCCTGCCCAGCCAGGCACACAGTTCACATTCATATTCAAAAAGGTGGGGAGAGAAGTCCCCAAAGGTATTCATTACCTTGCATTCATACATTGTATCCTTTCTGAAGAATACCTTTGGGGACTTCTCTCCCCGCCTTTTTGAATATTTATGCCTTTGCATTCAGAGGATCACCACCCGGTGGCTGCAGCTCCACTCATAGGGAATGGTTTTCAAGTAAATTCTCCTATTGGTCATTTTGTTCAGTGACGTAGGCAATCATCTACTTCCCTGAGACCTTTTTTAAGTAGGACTTCTCCTTAGATGAGCTATAGAATCCACTGTTTTCGTGTTTTCACACAGTTCACATTCACCCTCCCTAAAACCAGTCCTTGAACTTTGTTTTTGTTTTTTTTATTGAGAGGTATTAAACTTGGATAACCCTGGTTCACACCTATGCATTTTTTTATGCGTTTTCAGTTTTTCAGAAACACACTACAGTCCATTTAACATGGTTTCCTATAGATGATGTTCACATCAGTGCATTTTATGAAAAGAGCCAGGGATTTTTTTCTGTTTTTTGTTTCCATAGACTTCAATGGATCAAAAATGTGTATTGTAAAACGCAAAATGCACCTGCAATATGCAAACTACAACCTGCATAGGTGTGAATCAGGCCTTAATGTGACTAACCACTACTAGCTAATTCTTGATTGGTCCCAAACTGAGTTGTATCACAAAGCTGAGTGGTGAAACACTTTTTCCAATGCTCAGCTGCACATCTTTGTACACTGGTGGGGGAAGTAATCTTCTGTCTTATGCCGCGTACACACGAGCGGACTTTACGGCAGACTTTGCTCGGCGGACTTTTTGCCGGACTTCGTCCGCCAGGTGCGCCGGACTTTAAAACGGACGGACTTGCCCACACACGACCGGACTTTCCGGCGGGCTAAGTCCGCCCGTCTTTCCGACGGACTTTCGCTGGACTTTCAGAATGAACGGACTTGCCCACACATGGACAAGTCTGTTCATTTTGAACGTGACTCGGGTGCGACGGGACTAGAAAAGGAAGTCAATCTTGCCGCTTTTATCGGCGAGATTGACACCTTGCGAGCCCCGCCGCGGGTCATACCAGGCCCTTAGGTCTAGTATGGGTTTTAAAAGGAAACCCCCCTACGCCGAAAAAACGGCGTGGGGTCCCCCCTAAAATCCATAACAGACCCCGATCCGAGCACGCAGCCCGGCCGGTCAGGAAAGGGGGTGGGGATGAGCGAGCCCCCCCCCTCCTGAACCGTACCAGGCCGCATGCCCTCAACATGGGGGGTGCCTTGGGGGAGGGGGGCCCCCCCACCCCAAAGCACCTTGTCCCCATGTTGATGAGGACAAGGGCCTCTTCCCGACAACCCTGGCCGTTGGTTGTCGGGGTCTGCGGGCGGGGGGCTTATCGGAATCCGGGAGCCCCCTATAATAATATGGTACCCCTACCCATTCACCTAGGGAAAAAGTGTCAAAAGTGTAAAACACACTACACAGGTTTTTAAAATAATTTATTAAACAGCTCCGGGGGGGGTCCTCCTCCGGCTTCGGGGGTCTTCTTCCGGCTTCGGGGGTCCCTCCGGTTCCTCTTCTCCCGGTGTTCCAGTTCTTCGGCCGGCTCCTCCGCTGTCTTCAAGCCACTCTCTTGCCAGCGGAGGTCCAGACTTCTGGGCTTCTGGGCTTCTTGGCTTCTTGGCTTCTTGTCTTCTTCCCTCTTCTCTTCTCCAGATGTTGACACGACGCTCTCTCCGGCTGGACTACTCTCTGAGGGCACCGTTGTGACTTATATAGGCGGAGACCCCGCCCCCTTAAGATGTCACAGTCCCTGGGCATGCTGGGACTGTGACGTTTTAGGGGGCGTGGTCAACATCACCCGGTGACCACGCCCCCTAAAACGTCACAGTCCCAGCATGCCCAGGGACTGTGACATCATAAGGGGGCGGGGTCTCCGCCTATATAAGTCACAACGGAGCCCTCAGAGAGCAGTCCAGCCGGAGAGAGCGTCGTGTCAACATCTGGAGAAGAGAAGAGGGAAGAAGCCCAGAAGCCCAGAAGTCCGGACCTCCGCTGGCAAGAGAGCGGCTTGAAGACAGCGGAGGAGCCGGCCGAAGAACTGGAACACCGGGAGAAGAGGAACCGGAGGGACCCCCGAAGCCGGAAGAAGACCCCCGAAGCCAGAGGAAGACCCCCCCCGGAGCTGTTTAATAAATTATTTTAAAAACCTGTGTAGTGTGTTTTATTGACACTTTTTCCCTAGGTGAATGGGTAGGGGTACCATGTACCCCATACTTATTCACATAGGGTGGGGGGCCGGGATCTGGGGGCCCCCTTATTATAGGGGGCTCCCGGATTCCGATAAGCCCCCCGCCCGCAGACCCCGACAACCAACGGCCAGGGTTGTCAGGAAGAGGCCCTTGTCCTCATCAACATGGGGACAAGGTGCTTTGGGGTGGGGGGGCCACCGCAGGGCCCCCCTCCCCCAAGGCACCCCCCATGTTGAGGGCATGCGGCCTGGTACAGTTCAGGAGGGGGGGGCGCTCGCTCGTCCCCACCCCCTTTCCTGACCGGCCGGGCTGCGTGCTCGGATCGGAGTCTGGTATGGATTTTAGGGGGGACCCCACGCCGTTTTTTTCGGCGTAGGGGGGCTTCCCTTTATAATCCATACCAGACCTAAGGGCCTGGTATGCCCCGCGCTTGCCGCAATAGGAAAATTTGTTTTTCCTATTGCAGCAAGCGCGAAATGCAATACCCTGCCCTCGAGTCGTATCTGGTCCGTTGGACCAGCATACACACGAGCGGGCTTTCCGTCGGACCAGCACACAGATGAGCGGACTTTCCGCCAGAAACTGAGTGCGACGGAAAGATTTAAAACATGTTTTAAGTCTAGGTCCGGCGGACTTTTGGGGAAAAAAAGTCCGCCGCAGCCTACACACGGTCAGATTGTCTGGCGCACTCTGGTCCGCCGGACCAAGTATGCCGGAAAGTCCGCTCGTGTGTACGCGGCATTAGGCTCGATTTACATATATGCATATTGCTTTTGAGTGTTTCTGCAGTGCTTTTTGCGTGATTTTACCACGATTTTACTGCGTTTTTGCCATGATTTGCGTTCTTCTTTTTACACTGTATATAGCTGGTTGCTGATCTGTCCAAACTAATGTCAAGCATGTCTTAGATAATGATGGGGGCAAGGCCATCGGATGACGTCATCCAGAGGTCCCGACCCCTTGTGACGTCACGGACCCATCATGCCCGGTTGGTGACGTCACAAGGGGGCAGGGCCTCTGGATGATGTCATCCGATGGCCACGCCCCCATCGTTATCTAAGGCATGCGTGACATTGGCGTGGACAGATCAGTGGGACGCAGCATCGGAGGAAGGTAGACGGTGGGAGCGGTGGCAGAGGAAGAAGCACACTGGACAAAGAAGACAGGAGAAAAAAGAAGAGCGGAAGAAGAAGCGGGAGAAGGAGAAGCCCAGAGGAGGAAGATGTGGGAGAAGATGCAGGAAGACCAGAGGAAGAAGCGGGGAAGAAGGAGGTATTTTTAATAAAAGACTTGTCAAAAACTGTCTACTGTATTTTTTCACACTACACTACTTATTTTTGGTGAACGGATAGGGGTACAATGTACCCCATACTCATTCACATGGGGGGAGGTCAGGATCTGGGGGCCCCCTTGTTAAAGGGGGCTTCCAGATTCCGATAAGACCCCTGCCTGCAGACCCCCACTGGCCAGGGTTTCGGGAAGAGGCCCTTGTCCCCATCAACATGGGGGCAATGTGCTTTGGGGTGGGGGGAGGGCGCAGATCCCCCCTTCCCCAAAGCACCCCCCCCCCACTCCATCTATGTTGAGGGCATGTGGCCTGGTATGGTTCAGAAGGGGGGGGGGCGCTCGCTCGTCATCTCCCTTTTCTGACCTGCCGGGCTGCATGTTCAAATAAGGGTCTGGTATGGATTTTGAGTGGGGACCTCACGCCATTTTTTCTTTACATTTTGGCGTGAGGGGGTCCCCTCCAAATCCATATTAGACCCAAATTTGAGCATGCAGCCTGGCAGGTCAGAAAAGGGAGGGGACGAGCGAGTGCCCCCCCCTTCTGAACCATACCAGTTTTGGTTGTTAAACAAGCGGCGGCCGGCTTTCTGGCCCCCTCCTTAGCAACCAGTTATATATAGTGAATGTACAGCAAAAAAAACTCACAAATCGCAAAACGCAATTGCATCAAAATCGCGGTAAGGCTCCATTCACACTAGCGCGTTTTTTGATGCATTTTGCATTTTGCAGAAATGCATGGGAATTTTTTAACATGGGTTCCTATGGAACATGTTCACATCAATGCCTTTTTGTATCTCTGCATTTTTGGAAAGGGTCAGGGACTTTTTTTCATGCAAAATGCAGCGTTTTGCATGTAACGGAATTCAATGGACAAGCATCAAAAACAAGTGCACCGTTTTTGCAGCGTTTTTGCAGCGTTTTTGATGCGTTTTTGCCGTTTTTTTTTTTTTTTTTTTTAAATTTATTTAATTTTTTTTTTTTTAAAAAAAAACTGTAAAAAAAAAAAAAAAAACGCCGCAAAAACGCCGCAAAAACGCTACAAAAACGCTGCTCAAAAACGTGGCAAGCATGAAAAAAAAACTCCAAAAACGCTCAAAAGCAACATGCATAGGTGTGAATCGAGCCTTAAAACACGGTACTTGCGTTTTAGATGCGGGTCCATTGAAGTCTATTACATGCGAAATGCTGCATTTTGCGGCAAAAAAAAGCCCCGACCCTTTCCAAAAACCCAGAGGCACAAAAATGCATTGATGTGAACATGTTCCATAGGAACCCATGTTAAAAAATTTCCCTGCATTTCTGGAAAATGCAAAATGCATCAAAAAATGCATTAGTGTGAATGGAGCCTTATGCCGCGTACACAGGAACGGACTTTTCGACGGACTAGGTCCGACAGTCTTTCCGACGGACTTTGCAGCGTAGGTCTGCCAGACCCTCAAATGAACGGACTTGGACACACACAATCACACCAAAGTCCGACGGATTCGTACATGATGACGTATGACCGGACTAAAATAAGGAAGTTGATAGCCAGTAGCCAATACCTCCCCTAGTGTCGGTTTTAGTCTGTCGGACTAGCATACAGACGAGCGGATTTTTCAACCAGACTCGAGTCCGTCAGAAAGATTTGAAACATGTTTTATTTCTAGGTCCATTGGACTTTTGAGAAAAAAAAGTCCGCTGGAGCCCACACATGATCGAATTGTCCGTGGTCCGGTCCGCCGGACCAAGTCTTCCGGAAAGTCTGCTCGTGTGTACGCGGCATTACAGTTTCTAGCAGTGAAGTCACTAGACTCGCTGTGGAGAAGGGCACAAAGAAAGATCAGCATGAGTAATATATATATATATATATATATATATATATATATATATATATATATATATATATATATATATATACGTTTTTGCAGATTTATTAAAAAGAAAAACTGAAATATCACATGGTCCTAAGTATTCAGACCCTTTGCAGTGACACTCATATATTTAACTCAGGTGCTGCCCATTTCTTCTGATCATCCTTGAGATGGTTCTACACCTTCATTTAAGTCCAGCTGTGTTTGATTATACTGATTGGACTTGATCAGTAAAGCCACACACCTGTCTATATAAGATCTTACAGCTCACAGTGCATGTCAGAGCAGATGAGAATCATGAGGTCAAAGGACCTGCCTGAAGAGCACAGAGACAGAATTGTGGCAAGGCACAGATCTGGCCAAGGTTACAAAAAAATTTCTGCTGCACTTAAGTGGCCTCCATCAGGGGCGTAACTAGAAATAGCAGGGCCCCATAGCAAAATGTTGTAAGGGGCCCCCCTGCAAACAGCCCCCCCACAGCTGCCCTAGTGTCAATGCAGCGTGACCTGTGCCACATACAGCGTGACCTGTGCCCAATGCAGCGTGACCTGTGCCCAATACAGCATGACCTGTGCCCAATACAGCGTGACCTGTGCCCCATACAGCATGACCGGTGCCCAATACAGCCTGGTCTGCCTGTGCCCCATACAGCCCCACCTATGCAGAGGAAGAGGCAAGCCACCCGGATCAGCAGAGAGAATTTCCTGTCTTCCCGGGGCTCATCGTCACATAGCCCCACCTCATGGCTCAACGCCTTTGATGACGTCACATGTCCCACATTGGATCGGCGTTCTGTCTATCATAGGGCCAAAAGGTGGAGCTATGTGACGTGAGCCCCAGGAACACTGGAAGTTCTAATGAAGGCTCTTACATCGGGCAATTCAGCTCTCTGCTGATGCGGACAGCTCGCCTCTTCCTTTCCTCTCTCTTCCCCTGGCTGGGAGACTGTGCCGGCAGTGCTCTTATCCTCACTGGGCCCCACTCGGCTGCGGGCCCCATAGCGCCCGCATGGGTCGCTATGGTGGTAGTTACGCCCCTGGCCTCCATAATCCTTAAATGGAAGACGTTTGGGACGACCAGAACCCTTCCTAGAGCTGGCCATCCGGCCAAACTGAGCTATCAGGGGAGAAGAGCCTTGGTGAGAGAGGTAAAGAAGAACCCAAAGATCATTGTGGCTGAGCTCCAGAGATGCAGTCTGGAGATGGGAGAAAGTTGTAGAAAGTCAACCATCACTACAGCCCTCCACCAGTCGGGGCTTTATGGCAGAGTGGCCCGACGGAAGCCTCTCCTCAGTGCAAGACACATAAAAGCCTGCATGAAGTTTGCTAAAAAACACCTGAAGGACTCCAAGATGATGAGAAATAAGATTCTTTGGTCTGATGAGACCAAGATAGAACTTTTTGGCCTTAATTCTAAGCGGTATGTGTGGAGAAAACCAGACACTGCTCATTACCTGTCCAATACAGTCCCAACAGTGAAACATGGTGGTGGCTGCATCATGCTGTGGGGGACAGGACGACTGGTTGCAATCGAGGGAAAGATGAATGCGGCCAAATACAGGGATATCCTGGACGAAAACCTTCTCCAGAGTGCTCAAGACCTCAGACTGGGCCGAAGGTTTACCTTCCAACAAGACAATGACCCTAAGCACACAGCTAAAATAACGAAGGAGTGGCTTCACAATAACTCTGTGACTGTTCTTGAATGGCCCAGCCAGAGCCCTGACTTAAACCCAATTGAGCATCTCTGGAGAGACCTGAAAATGGCTGTCCACCAACGTTTACCATCCAACCTGACAGAACTGGAGAGGATCCCCAAATCCAGGTGTGAAAAACTTGCATCTTTCCCAAAAAGACTCATGGCTGTATTAGATCAAAAGGGTGCTTCTACTAAATACTGAGCAAAGGGTCTGAATACTTAGGACCATGTGATATTTCAGTTTTTCTTTTTTAATAAATCTGCAAAAATGTCAACAATTCTGTGTTTTTCCGTCAATATGTGGTGCTGTGTGTACATTAATGGGGAAAAAAATGAACTTAAATGATTTTAGCAAATGGCTGCAATGTAACAAAGAGTGAAAAATTTAAGGGGGTCTGAATACTTCCCGTCCCCACTGTGTGTGTGTGTGTGTGTGTATATATATATATATATATATATATATATATATATATATATATATATATACTTTTTTTTTTTTTTTTTTAAATCAACAAATTTTTATTGAGAATTTACAGGTTGACGAAGTACAAATAAACATACTTCTTATCCCACTCCTTACACTCATGCAACCCTATTACAATATCACGTTTAAGGATAAGGCTCTATTCACATGAAAAGTCACACAACTTTGATGTGACTTTTAGTCCACACCAAATTCCGACCGTCCAGAACGCGGTGACGTACAACACGTACGACGGGACTAGAAAATGGAAGTTCTATAGCCAGTAGCCAATAGCTTCCGTCTCATACTTGCTTCAGAGCATGCGTCATTTTTGGTGCGTCGGAACAGCAAACAGGCGAGCGTTTTTTCCGATAGTAATTTGTTCCGTCTGAAAAATATAGAACATGTTCTCTATCTAAGTCCATCAGAATTTTCAACAGAAAAAGTCAGATGGGGCATACACACAGTCGGAATATACGATGAAAAGCTCCCATCGGACTCTTTCTGTCAGAAATTCCGCTCATGTGTACGCGGCATAACAGTTATCAACAGGCTCTGCAAAAGTGTTACAATACAAAGAAGCAAGAGTATTATGCATGTAGCACTCTCTAGTGTGCTAGAATAGGTTAGCTGTAGAGTAGAAAAATTTGGCTTGGCTGAGAGCCAGGTCTGGGTTGAATCTGGGTCAGGGCTGAGTGACTCAGGGAGGCTGGATGACTCAGCAAGCAACACCTCTGGTAACTCCCCCTGCTCTCTGGAACCTTGGATAAGCTTCCAGAAGCAGAGGGTGTAGTCTAGGAGGAGTAGCTTGGAGTATTGATGAGGGCCCCAGCCAATCCCCAGCTAAATGGGCTGGCAGGGGGCAGGCACCTCATAAATACTCATGAGTCATGCCAACAGGGGCAGTCGGGTGGAAGATGGAGAAGGAGTGCCGAGGAGGCTGTCGGTGGCCCTTGAGGGTGCCCCCTAGTCTGGGGGGGGGGTGACCTTGGGCCTGGGGCTCTGGTGCTGGAGGGACCCTCTACAACACATGGAGAAAATCCTTCATGGAGGCACAGGAGCAAGAAGAGGACAGCAAGAGCAGGTCAGCATGTCCAGGAGTTCTCCAGAGGAGTCAGCTGGGTGAGCTGGTGAGTGAGCAGTCTGGGAGGACTGTGGTGTTAGTCTGGGAGAACTGAGGAGACGTAGCCAGGAGAGCTAGTGAAAGGGGAAGCTGTAGCCAGGCAGGCTGGCAGTGCCTGAATAGGTGGTGCTGGGATCAGTAGCCACAGGAATGTAAGCTGCACACTGACATTTTGCTACACACTTAAAGGAGGCCTCGGGTTCCTGCCTGCAAAGCAACACAGGAGGAGAATTGGCGCTAGGTGCAAGTACTAGAGTGGTCCCGCAGAACTCCCATGAGATCAATAGATAATATATTTGGTCTATGGGGATCAAAGGTTAGTCCATAATGTCTATCTGTTGTCCATGCATAGGCTGTACTTGAGAAAGCAGCTCAGTGTAAAGTAAGAAGCAGCTTGGGAGACAACTGGAGAGAGAACACATATGGTAAACTAAGTGTATCATGAATGGTAGTTTTTATTAGAATAAAGACTGGTACTCACAAGAGTTAAAACATTAAGGCTCGGTTCACACTGGAACCCGCTGCGGATCGCACAGGAGCGCTGTGCGTCCCTGTTCCCCGTTTCAGGGACGAATCAGGGCCAAATCTATGCCTGAATTCGGCCCTGAAACAGAGCCAAAGTCGCACAGCGTTTCTGTGCAGTGCGCTCCACAGCTGCAACGGAGATATGTGAACCGGCTCCATAGGGAGTCAGTCACATTCTCCTGCTATGCAAATTAGATGCGGTGAAACCCACATCTAATTCGCATAGGTGTGAACCCGGCCTAAGAGCATTGAGCACTGAGGTGTATGGACATCTACAGAGCGGGGCGTCAGGGTGGCCTCTCCGGTGATGCACTCTGAAGGATGGCGCCGGTGGATTAACTCCCTCCTGCCTGCAAAGGGCTATTGCTTTTAAATCTATGTACCTTTGTCAAATCCACAAAACAGTGTGCCAGCTGAAGTTTCCACAAGCAAGCTAGTGCTGGAGGAAGAGAATGAGTGTATATAGACTGTATGTAGGAAATTTGCCCCTGAAGTTGTCTGAAGTCAAATAGGCATCCTATTAATTCCCTACCCCTATCCAAGTTCTAATCCCTCAATAAATAACAAAAACAAAGCACTGTACTGATTTCTGAATAAAGTGTGCCTGTGAAAGTTTGGTGTGCCTGGCTGTGCAGGGTGGGGGATCCCGTTTCACATGCGGCTCGTTAGGGGGTGCACTACATGCATATTACAGGTCAGCATTATTGTCTTTCAATGCCAGCACTGCACTATTTGTAATGTAATGTAATATCACCATAATAATAAAGGTTGAAAAAGTGTTACTCTCAGATGCTTAGTGGTCTGTTTAATTTTGTCAACCTTGGGTCATTAAACTAGTACAATAGTCCCAGGTTTACTCAAGAGCCTATGTAAGATCAGCTGTAGAGGTGTCAGTCCTGGGATCTCCACGCATTTTACTGGCCAGCAATACCTGAAAAGGGGTAGAAGGAGGGGATATTTTTACATCTATATGGTCATGAAATTCTGCAGGTATTAAAAAAAAAGTACTATAAATAGCAGGCACAGCCCAGGCTCCTTTAATTCAAAGAAAATTGGATATACATGACAATGTAATGCCCCGTACACACGGTCGGATTTTCAGATGGAAAATGTTCAATCGGAGCGTGTTGTCGGAAATTCCGACCGTGTGTGGGCTCCATCGGACGTTTTCCATCGGATTTTCCGACACACAAAGTTGGAGAGCAGGAGATAAAATTTTCTGACAACAAAATCCGATCGCGTCAATTCCGACTGTGTGTGGCCTGTTCCGACGCACAAAGTGCCACGCATGCTCAGAAGAAATTTCGACACGGAACAGCTTGGTCAGGTAAAATTAGCGTTCGCAATGGATACAGCACTTTCGTCACGCTGCAATGTTAAAAATGGTTTAATACAGCGCACTCTCTTCTTCTTTATAATGTGACAAGAATTAAGTAGTTTTGCTGCTCATATTCACACAGACTTCTCACAAACTTATTTCTTTATTATTTATCGTGATTCCCTCAATATATTTTGATTTCTCACATCTGACAACATAATTTTGTTGTATTTTTTGTTTTGGTTTGGCTTCAATGTAGATTCTTTTTTTGTGTTTGTAATTTTTTGAAGGGTGTTTTTTTTTTTTTTGGATTTTTATTTGTACTCCCGAAAATGTTTGTGTGTTTTTTTGTGTCAAGTTACCACAACACCATTGATATGTTGTTCTATTTAATCTGTAGAAGATTGTTTGGTGTTGTTGTCCCTTGTTAATTTCACATTTTACGTTAGAAATGTACCTGAATCGTCACCAACAAACTGTCCTTTTTGGATTAAAACACACAGGAGAGTAGAATTTCCCTAAAAAAATTTTATTAAAAGGGGTCACAACTAAACAAAGAGGGAGGCAATGCTGGAGAAACTGCAGAAATGGGTGAAGCCTTGGACCCCCAGGGCAGACATCAATTATTTTCAAGCAAAATTGGTGGCCTGAGGAGTCCTTATCTAAGGGAGGGCAGTCTGGTCCAGAAGTCCCAGAGATCCGGAAAGCAGCAGATGACATCTGTGTCCCCAGGCTGTGGTCATACGAGAGACTGCAGCTTCTGTCAGACCAGACTGAACCCAGGGCAATCACTCTCAGGTCTTCCTTCCACGCTTCCTTCCACGCGGTGGCTCTGGTGGTGGAGTTGTGGCAGCAGGAGGAGGAGGAGGATGGTCCAACTCAATCACGTCGGTCTTGGGTGTTAGTTCCCCACTCACCCCCTTACTTAGGACTTTATACAGAAGGTCCTCACAGAGCTTGCGTTGACCCTCCTGCATGCCCTGCAGTTTTGTGGCAGCCATGCAGGCAAAGGCCTCTTCAGGAGTGGGTAAGGCTCGGAGGGACGCAGAAGCCTCCTGAATCAGCCTGAGCGCAGAATCATGCACGGGAGTCGTCTTCCTCGCCCTTTTGTATGGAAGGCGGAGGGGAGGAACCTGTGATTCAGTCAGGCTGCGACTGGTCCCAGGCTGCTCTTGGCTGACACTTAGCCCCGCCTCCTCCTGGCTGCCACTAATCCCCGCCTCCTCCTGACTGCCACATTCCACAACCTCCTCCTGGCTGAGGTCTTCCTGTGTATGAAAAAGGGACATAGTTTTAGTATTTTATTCATCAATCACACACAATTTTCATCTCATGACTGATGCAAATTGAATGTTACCAAATATAACAGACTATCATTCTGAGCCCAGCATTTTTCATTCTTGTCCCAATTTTGGGTGCCCACTACTGTCTATTGATATGTAAAACACATTTTGCAATCACCAATTAGTGATCAATAATAACATCTAGTAAACATCATTTATTTATTGACCAGAAATCTGTAGAAGAATGCTATACCTGACTCCAGCTGGGCTCCTCCACTTCTTCCTGGTTGGAAGGCCCAGGTTGTACATCGGAAGCCTCAGCTGGGGTGGAAGGAAGAGTGGAAGGAAGAGTGGAGAGGGATTCCCTGACTTCAGTGTGGTCTGACAGAAATCGCAGTCTCTCATAGTACCACAGCCTGGGGACATAAACGTCATCTGCTGCAGCTCCGGACCTCTGGGAATCCGTGACCTTCTTACGCTCCCTAAGATAAGTGCTCTTCAGGCCACCAATTTTGGTTTTTAAATAGGGGATGGTTGCCGTGGGGACCACCGGCTTCACCAACTCCAGCAGTGTCTCCAGCGCTGCCTGCCTCTTTTGTTTATGATTATAATGGGGATGTCTCACCTGCCACAGACAGGACAGCTCCCTGTACTTGTCTATGAACAGGGGGAGGAAATTGTGGTCGTTGAAGCCATCCATTTTCTCTGCAAGACACAACACAAGGCAAACCCTAATGTCAGGCCAAACTCCCCTAATCTTTTTACAATATAGGCTTCCATTTTGAAGCAGTATAGGCCCAAGTTTAGATCCTACCTTCGTTATCACGATCTGCGCCTCCGATGCTCCTTCCTCCGCTCACAGATCGTACTTAAGACACACGCGTGTTACGCTTTATACACACTGCGCATGCGTGTAACTCCGCCCGCCCCTGACGTTCTTTCTAGTCTATTCCCCGCCCCTTTTCGTTCGGCGCAGTGGGGGAAGAGCACATGGCGGATACACAGCAGGATCGTGATAATTGTAGCAACGAGGAGGAGGAGGAAAGCCCGGATCCGGAGACGTCCCGATCCAGAAGGAGATTTAAGGCCTCAAATATGTCCTTTGGGGAGATGTTGGAGATGGTGGACATCCTGAAGAGGGCCGACTATGATGGAAAGTATGGGCCTTACCCCAACCCCAATGTCAGAAAGGCCAAGATCATGGCGAAAGTGGTCAGGAGTCTGCACCGGAAATTCGGGGTACGACGATCGAAAGATCAGCTCAGGAAGTGGTGGTTGCACCTCAAATTAAGAGAATATGAGCAGTACAGAAAGATCCGGAGAGTGCTGCAAAAAAGTAAGTAGTTGTGTTGTGTTCCTATTCTTTTGATGTTTAGTACGTTCGTGCTGCTCCATGTGCTTTTAGGAACTGTTGTACAGTTTAAAATGGCAACTTTCATGTTCATGGGCACATTATTCGTTCGTATCAAACATTTTTCTTTCGGCCTATAAAACACCATTGTTTAGGCCATATGCATTTGGTCACCATTTTTACGCCCTATACTTGTCTTAAAAGAATTTGGTTGTGTAGATGGCTTTGTTACTAGAATTAAATGCAAACTAGATTCTGTATAAGGAGAGGACACTCAGCAGCTGTTTTCACATCTGGACACTGGAGCACTAGTGTGGGACACAAGAACACCATTTTTATTAAGGGGCCCACACAGGTGCTCCAGTGTACACTATAGGGGGGTCTCCATCTGTGAAGCTTGTACCAAACAGGTAAAGTATTGCAGCTTGACAAAGGACACAGAAAATGCTACATTTTGGAACTCTGCTAAACTTGCCCATTGTACCCCACTTCCAAGCAATGTTTCCTATTTATAGTTCTGCCATCAAATATCTGTGTGCTAATTATACCTTTTTGTTTTACATAGGGGAGAAAAGACTCGGAGGATACCCCTCATCCAAGGAGACCAGAGCCCACCCCCCTCTGGAAGAAGGGGAAATCCACCCAACACAAGCAGAGCAGGAGGAGGAAGACGTGGTGGAACTAGTCACCACAACAGGTGAGTGTCTGCGACCACAGGCTCAGGTAAGAGATGGATGCCGGCATATTTTTGAGACCTAATTTTTTTTGGGGTTCCTCTCTTTTTAGGTGATCGTGATGTTGTGGATCCAGATCCTTTCACATCCGAAAGTGCCCAGATCCTGATCGGGTAGATCATGGGGTGTAATTTACAATTGGAAAACATCAAGAAAAACATCAATGATGTTATTGGAAAAACTAAAAACATCATTGATGTTTTGGGGCGAGTTTAAAGCCCCTCCAAATCCCTTTGTTTTTTGGTGTGCTACAATGTGCAAAATGATTTTGTGAGTTTTCCAAAAGCCAAATTTGGAGGATGCACACAGTGTGTCAACATGTGCTATCTGCCATCACGGGAGATCAATGGACGCGTTTTGGGGGTGTAACCCCTTCCTCAATAATAAAGTAGCTGAGAGGAAGGGGTTTATCATCCCAAACACGTCCCTTGATCCCCCGTGATGGCAGCTAGCACATGTTGAAATTTGTAAATTGCTGTGCATCTTCCAAATTTGGCTTTTCCTGGGGTGACTTCACACCATCTGAATGCAATATCAAACACAGTTCCTAAATACTCATGTCTGATATTGCCTTCAAGTTCTACAGTTTGTAAGTTCAAGATTTGTGTCTTTCTTGTTGGTTTTACACAGGCCTGTTTTATCGTAAATGGACATTTCTATTTTTGATAATGCTACCCCAAAAATTGGTATACAACATACATGTTGGTTTGTTTGAAAAACCTTTGGTAAATGCACATGTGATTGTGCAGGTATAAAAAAGTTTGTTAATCAAGAATGTGTGGATTATTGTCTCAATGCTACAACACTTTTTGGGTGATGTCATTGCTGTTTTCAGAGAAAATGGGGATTATTTACTAAGGGCAAATCCTCTTGACACTACAAGTGCAGTTTCAGTGCAGTTGCAAGTGCACTTGTAGTGAAATGTGTCTTTGCATTTAGTAAATAACAGCCAACAGTGCTTTGTATAAGGTTACACAATCACGCCATTTTCTGGAATAAACACATTTCTGTCAGGGTCAGCTAAAACAAACACAAGCAGTAAATGTCCACAAAGAATGTTTTTTTTTGTTTTTTTATTATAAAAAGGCTTCACATATTTGCTGGAATATTGATGGCCCCCCTTCCTGCAAAGAACTCCAGGTATCGTAACCGGACATCATGGGCACTCAAGGAGGGCAAGCCAGGACGGCCGCTTTCAAGCGCCGTCAGTGTGGCTTCATGTATCATTCCGGCCTCAGGCCCAACTGAGCCAGCATAGTTGGCCGAATGTTTCCTTAAAAAGTTATGGAGAATACAGCACGCCAGTATAATATGGTTCAGTTTATACTCCGCCATATGGATAGGTGTCAGAAATAGGCGGAACCGGCCGGCCAGGATCCCAAATGTGTTCTCCACCACTCTTCGGGCTCTGGCCAGCCGGTAATTAAAAACCCTCTGTTCCAGGGTGAGTGTCCTCATCGGGAATGGCCGCATCAGGTGGTCCCCCAGTGCAAATGCTTCATCAGCCACGAACACAAATGGGAGTCCTTCCACATTGTCCTCTGGAGCTGGCAAGTCCAAGCTACCATTCTGGAGACGCCTGTAGAACTCCGTCTGGGCGATGACTCCACCATCGGACATCCGGCCATTCTTCCCCACGTCCACATACAAGAAGTCATAATTAGCCGACACCACCGCCAACATCACAATACTATTGAACCCCTTATAGTTGAAATAGTACGACCCCGAGTTGGGTGGTGGGACGATGTGGACGTGTTTCCCATCAATTGCCCCTCCGCAGTTAGGAAAGTCCCACCGCTGGGAAAAGTGGGAGGCCACAGTCTGCCATTCCTGTGGCGTGGAAGGAAACTGTTGAGGGAAAAAAAAAAAATTACTATTTTTGCTCAGAAACATGGCAAGCAGATTAGGCACAAACATTATGGGGCAACCTCCAGATAGCATTTATTAAGGGGAATTTAACAACACCAAAGTATAAGGTACACCTATCATATCCCCGCCCCCTCTCATGGGCCATTTCTAACATTATGGGGTGTGTGGAAATCATGGACAGGTAACCCTCTTCACTTCATTGAGAGATGAATGCCTAAATACAGGGTATTACTTGGAACAGCCCCTCCTTAGTTACACTATTGGCAGCCCACTGGACAGGTAAGAAGTGTCATAATACAAAGATATAAATACACACTGTACACATTTGAGCACATTTGAACATTCTGCTATTACCTGTCAAGATAATAATAGGATACAAAAACTTGAAACAGTACCATTTGAAAGTATACAGGCAGGCCCTTGCACTACATGCTTTGGGTAATTCATCCATAAATCAGAGCAAAAAACAGATGGGTATAGTGTGTATGGGTTGGGCAAAGTCAGCAGATAGATGATTGAGGATAGATAGAGAATTGGGATCAGCTGACTTACCAGTTGGGGGAGGGAGGGTTACTAAAAATGATTTGGGGACACCACAAAAAAAAAAGCCTCTGGCACTCTGCCTGAATTTAAAGCTAAAATAGCATTTCTAAACATTTTAGGGGGTGTTTGGGGTAAAGCACTACTATGGAGCTGATAAAATACATTGTTAAGTGACTACATGAGGTGAATATATGGCAGGAGAGAACATTTTGGGGAGGTTATTGAAGGCCAGTCTGTATGAAGGACCTAAAAAAATAATTACATAAAAATCCAGCATGCATGAGAACAAAGGGGACATTCACAGCATATTCCAATCATGGTAATTAGGGAACGAGGAAAGAAATACAATATATTAGCAAACATTCAATACAATAAAATGTGATAGTAAAGGATAAAAATCTTACCTTCATATACTCCTTCTGCAGGACCTGGATGATGGCAGAACAGGTCTCTGGGATTATGATCCCCAGAGCCTGGGGGGAGATGCCTGTCGAGAACTTCAAGTCCTGCAGGCTTCTCCCTGTCGCCAAGTACCGCAGGGTAGCGACCAACCTCTGCTCTGAGTGATGGCCTGCCTCATGCAGGTATCCTGCCTGCTAATATAAGGGGTCAGCGAAGCCAACAGACGGTGAAATACGGGGTCCGTCATCCTGAGAAAGTTCCTGAAATCATCAGGATTATTCTCACGGATCTCACGGAGCAAAGGCATATGAGAGAACTGGTAACGCTGAAGCAACCAATTCTTGGTCCATGAACTCCTCCCCACCCTGTTCATGGACTGGACTTGTGTCAAGGTCAGGACCCCAACACCAAGCCCCTGCACAGCACGAACTCTACGAGGAGTACGCATACGCAACATGGCTAGAAAACGGTCGGCTGCTCAGAACGAAGTAACAGAACGCACTGAAGAACAGCAAGGCCTGTGAAGAGCGACCTGAAAAACAGTAACGAACGAACAAGAATACAATGACTAATTAAAGTCACACGGAACTTGCTTGCACGCACTGAAGAGCAGATACAAACCAACAAGCACAAACTGAACGGCAGAAAACGATCTGAAAGCCACGAGTCTGAAAAAGCGCGAATCGTCTTTCACCAAACTTTTACTAACACGAGATTAGCAAAAGGAGCCCAAAGGGTGCCACGCTTGGTTCTGAACTGGCCTTTTCTAGTCTCGTCGTACGTGCTTGACGTCACCGCGTTCTTGGCGATCGGAAATTCCGACAACTTTGTGCGACCGTGTGTACGCAAAACAAGTCTGAGCCAACATCCGTCGGAAAAAATCCTAGGATTTTGTTGTCGGAATGTCCGAACAAAGTCCGACCGTGTGTACGGGGCATAACAGTTATAGGCCAACAATTACATCATAAAATTGACTTAGGAAAAAGTCCCTAGCGAGACCTTACAATGTAAAAGTAAGACATATGAAACAAAAAATAAAAATGGACTGCCAGCAGTACCTGTATGTGTGCAGTGGTTTCTTGGCTGAAAGTAGAGAAGTTTTTGAATAGACAGATAAATGTAGGAGCTGTGAACTCAGATCATAGGCTAGTCTGGAGAAGTGAGTATTGAGAAACTGTTTAAAGACTTGAAGGAGAGCATCTCATGTCAGGAGGCAAGACACTCCACAGGAGGGTTTCAGTATGGGAAAAATCATTGATACCTCAGTGAGGTGATTAAATAAAATGGGAAGTAATCCCTGGCACTAATGAAGGCTCTTAAAACAGAAGTTATTATTATTATACAGGATTTGTATGTCTTTAGTGAAGTTTTTAGAAATAAGTGAGCTTGTATAACTAACAGAGTTATACATTGGGGAATCAGGTGAATTTAGTATATCTCATCTTTTCCAACAAATCTTGCTTTGCCTTAAAAAGAAACTCAAATGGTTCGTTGTAAATTTTGATAAGGTTTAAATAGGATATCTATATCTTTTCACTAAATTTGTGTTACAAAATTATGTATTACACAGTGCATCCATGACACTGGATATACAGAGGATTTTGTGTTTTTTTTTAATGAAACAGAGCAACAGAAGCAATTTGCTTTTGGATTTTCTCTGATTGGAATTGTCTATTGCCTCTTGTGCACAAATTAGGGAGAGAGGCAGACGAAGGGGGATGAGTTTCTCCTCTAAATCATTCAGTTCTGTGTGTAAGTTGAATCTTGTGCTACTAAGCTTTGTAAACAGCAAGGTTTTTCAACAAAGCAGATAATAACCAAAACATGTAAAAGAAAAGAAGCCTATTCTTGCACATGCTGGCTTGAAATGTAAATATGTGAAGAAAAGAAACCATTTTTAAAATGTAAATAATAAATTTAGTCCTGATGACAATAAAAAGAAATAACTCATTAACAAAATCACTATACTGTAGATGCCCTTAAATATACCTAAAAGAGTGTAGCACAATCAAAAATAAAATATATGAAAAAAGCACCCACTTCTATGTGTTAGTGCAAACACAACACTTAGACAGGCCACAGATGGTGCAAATTTCTTTTCTGCAACCTGCGTCTGTGGACAGATGTGCTCTTCTATCTGTCACAAAACCTCTGGCAGCACTGAATGCCCGTTCATAAAGCACGCTGGATGCAGGGAAACCCAGCAGCTCAATTGCATACTGGGCAAGTTCTGGCCAGTGGTCTATTCTCATGACCCAGTAACCCAGTGGATCGTTGACTTGAAAGCTCTCCATGTCTGTTTTCGCCCCTAGGTAATCCCCCATCATATGATGCAGATGCTGTTGATGGGATGTGAAAGCTGACAGCCCTGGGCACGAGGACTAAATTTTTTTTGAAATGCATCACTGAGGCAGCCCCCTTCTCCACCGCTCTTCCTTTGACCAACAGAAGCCTCAAAACTAGCTTTTCCATGAGACTGTAACCTACCAGAGTCTGGAAAGGTGTTATATAACTTCCTCTTTAAGGTATCCTCAAGATATTTCATCCTTTGCTCCCTCTGTGGGGGCATGATGAGTTCTGAGACCATTTCCCCGTTCAACAGTGGTCAAGGAGGGTTGCCAACCAATAATGATCCTTCTCCTTAATGCCATGAATGCTCGGGTACTTTCGCAGGCTTTGAAGAATGATAGGAAAAGTGATTTCAATTCCCCTTTTCCTCATGGGAGAGAAGCGGGAGTAGGCAGTTTCAAGTTCCCCTTGGGAGCTCGCCCTCCCAGGAGGATCTTATAGTGCGCACGTGGCTTGGGAGAGGGATACAGGTGACCTCTTCTGAGTCTCGTGTGTAAGCCCGGGAAAATCCAGTTCAAACTATTGAACTATCCAGTTTATCTGGCCCCATTAGTGCTATAAAAAGGGGGTTCCGTCCCGTCAGGCTCAATCGCCTCAGAAGACTGAGCTGTGGTCTTCTAGGGGTCATCCCCATTGAGCAAACAGTGTCTTCTGAGGCCGGAAGATGAGCCTGATGAGACGTCTGATTGAGCAGGCAGACAAAGAAGCCAGTGAAGCCTGGATCAGACAATGTTTGGACCTACCACGGTCGTCGGGTCAAGAGGCTTCGGTGGGAGCCACAACAGCATCAGCAGGAGTCTGAAGCCCGGCGGCCGAAGTCGGATTGTCGGCAGGAGAACTATCGCGCTGTGAGCCTGGGTCTCATCCGGAGGAAGAGGAATCGGAGCCGCGGGAAGAAGTTCCTAGTCGGAGGAGGAGAGGTGGCGTCACCTCATAAGCTGCAAGTGAATCAGCAAAGAGGAGGCGCATCCCGCGCCGCAGACACTCCCCTTCGCCACCTTGAGCAACTAGAAGACAGGGGAGGTTCTCTCCGAGACACAGCGGAGCAGCGGGATTTGTGGACGGAGGGGTGGCCACCAGCAGGGCTAGAAGAGCAACTGTAACCTCAGCGGTGGGCGCGGCAGAAGGCATATGCCTTATGTAATCCTGTCATGTAATCCGATGACCACGCCCCCTTGTGAGGTCACAGTCCCAGCATGCCCCGGGACTGTGACCTCACAAGGGGGCGGGTCACCGCCTATATAAGTCCGTTGCAGAGCGCTCAGAGAGCATTCCAGCTGGAGAGAGCGTCGTGTCAACATCTCTGGAAGAGAAGAGGGAAGAAGACGATCCAGAAGTCCGGGCCACCGCTTGCAAAAGAGCTGCAGAAGATAGCGGTGGAGCCGGCAGATGATCCGGACATCGGGAGAAGATGCCGGAGAGACCCCCGAGATAGTACAATGTACCCGACCAGTGCTGTTAATCACAATGTCCACATTCACCACAACGCTGGTGGCCTCATTTACATATGCAGTGCTCCCTGATGATCGATCTATGCTCAAAACGCTTGTCAGAGAGCATTTGACAGGTGGTGAGGAGTTGTATAACCTCCTCATTGACTGCTTTAACATTTTGGACCCTGTACAAGCATCTCTATTCACTTGAATGGGTTGCAGTCGGCGGTTGCTATGCCTGCTGAAAGTGACAGTGGGTACAATTTCTGCCATGCCTTTGAAGCAAAGCATTGCAGTCGTGACATAAATACACTCCTAACTGCTGTAGCTAAAGGGGGGAGGTGGTAAAACCATCCCAACCTAATGTGAGAACAAGTCTAGTAGTAATAGTGCAGCTAGTCAGTGTCCCTATTCACCACCACACCAGTTCCAGTGTCAGCATTAGACCTCGTTCACGTGCGCAGTGCTCTATGAAGTGCAATCCATATTTGGATCACTCTTCAGAGAGCATTTGACAGGCAGTGAGAAGCCATTGTATCATTTGGATGCAGTGTTGCATGATTAATTGTCATTCAAACTGTGACAGTGTAGAAAATGGAAAAAATGGCCAGGACTGGAAGGGGATGACGCAGTCTGGTCTTGAAATGGTAAAGGGAAGCACATTGCTCTCTAACATATAAGCACAATATATGCTTATTTTATATTGTGCAATATACATATATAGAAAAATATTATACTGTATATATATATAGTATATACACAAGAGTAACTCCACTTTTGATGAAAAAAAATTTCCCTCTGAGTGATCTATGTACATTAAAAGGATTTTAACAAACTTTGTTGCAGATTCCTACCTTTTGCTATTCTGAAGAAATCCCTGTGTGTTTCTCTGTGTCCATGTCCTAAGTAAATCTAATGGGAGTGGTTTCATAATTATCAACCAGCTGTTGCACCTTCAGGGCTCTAATGAGGAAAATTGCAGGGTCTGCACCCCTTTAGACATGATTTCCCATTGGGAATATCTTACCAAAAATGAAGTTTTTGCTGCAGGGGAAAAAAATCTGACTTGTATCTTAGTGCAAACTTGCTGAGAAAATCAGTGAGCCAATCACACAAGTAGGAAATTATGTTTACTGAAAACTACTGCAGATTGAAAAGGAAAGGTCATTTTTAATAACATTCAATCACAATATGACTTGTGTCGCAATTGTATATGCTATATTATTTTTTTTATTTGCCTTTTTTTTTGCCCATGAAAGAGGAATTACCTCTTAAGCCATACTGCAGGCAGAGCTTTTATTTTATCTACTTACCTTAAAAGGGAAATTTTTAGTTAATTTTTCTAATTGACGTACGTAACAAAAAAAATGTCCCTATAATGCCACTAGATGGTGCTATCACACCATTCATAGTAACAGAAAAAAGTCCTGCATGGAATGTGTGTTTAGTCGGGGAAGATGAAATTGGAATGTAGTCATTAATCCTTCTAGTTAGCAAGTGGGAAATGATAGAATGTGTCAAACTGGTCTGAGAGGAGATCTTGTATTTTCAATGGAAACCTTAAATAAGGAGATTTTCCTTGACCTCTGGGGGGCACTGTGTCGTAGGAAATAAGCGCACGCAAACATTTATTGTACTCCATTACATTTAAATTGAATGCTCCTGACCAATTTTGGATTAGGATTCTTAATTTGCCGATACCCAACAATTTGTGTTATGTCTGTTATTCATGAGAGCACATCAATATTATTTTCAGATTGTTTTGGCTGCGTTAGGCATTAAAACCACTATTTCTGTTACAGCAAAATTAACGTAAAAAAACCCAAAAAACAAAAAACTGCAACTAAAGGTCAGGGATACTGCGTTCAGAAAAAAATAAAATAAAAATAATTCTGTATTCTCTACATAGTGTCCGCAATTCAACCAATAAATTTGGTTTCCAGATATGGCGTTTTATTAGAACTGGTTAATTTTTTATAATGATAAAAACACAATTATCTGTATAGGTTCTTTGCGAAGGAATAAATGAGACACGGTACTGATGTATATGCATTTATCTTCTTATATATTTATTCATAGAGCGCTCATATTCTGCGGCACAGAGAACAGGGTACCATCAACATTAGTTACTGCCGCGGAGAAACTTGCAATCTAATATTTGTTCCACAGTCGCAGAGGCACGGATAGATTAAATTTCTGTTATTTGTCAGTTTGTGGGAAGAAATGGAAGCATCCGGAGGAAACCCACGCGAAACACAGGATGAATATAAACGCCATGCAGATAACGTATAAGAATCAGTCGGAATTAAACTCAGGATAACAGTGCTGCGCGGAGATCATTATTGAAACGACTTCGTATTATGCCTCATGTGAATACTTTACGCTTCCACGTTCCATTTGGCAGAGCCTTTAGGAACGTGATCCATGATTTACGTCCGTCTAGCGCTTGGCATTCTCAAAACACAGAAATATGGAAGTCTCCGATTCAGGTTCCCTCCGCTGATTTTTTTCAAGTACGCGACGGGTTAACTGTAGTCAGAGGGAAGGCGTCATTGTCGTGCGGTCTAACAGTTCCTTTGATACGCCGCCGCCTGCGTGAGTGATCAGCGTTGGAGGGGGCAGAGGAGGTGCAATTAATGTGACACATCTGATGATATTGGATTAGTCCGGAGTGCTATTGAGATTCTTCGCTATGGCTTACCAACGGTCTCCTTTCTAGATATTTAAATCAGAATGACTGACACTACTTAACTGCTTTTTAGCAGCATCGCTCCTCCAAGGCTAAGCAGCACGTTGCCTTGTTGGCCACTCTTACAGCAGAAGGATTAATCACAATATGCTCTCTGCCTGAATGCCTGCTCTTGAGAGTAGCAGTAATTCATAAATTTGTGCATAGCGCAAAAAGGATGGGCATCACATTCTGCCATGTCGTTGTTTCAAAGACATTGCTCAGCTTGTTCCAAGAAAGACTACGGCATAATGCATGCTAGGCTTGTCTGGAATCTAATTACATGGTTCAGTCTGTTTGGTTGTCTGTAGATAAAAGTGTCCTTTTTTTTTAATGACTTCAAACACGTGTCCTACATTTCATAAAGTTGGAAAACAGCCTGGTAGCGCAGTGTATAAGGAATGTACAGTAATAAGTTGAAGATGATGAGATGTTAAAGTGACCTGTCATCACTGCGTAAAGAGACATGGATTTATTTCCAAAGTGAACTGAAGATGTGTTGAGCAGTCTCTTGTTAACTGCCCTTTAATCCCATCACAATGTAACAGCAGCGGTCATCACTTTTTCAAAGGTCATATCCTCTCTCGGCTCTGGATAGGCACTAGTTGATTCACCTGCAAGATTTTGATATCACTTAGAGACTCCACTGGTGGCATTCTCCTGCAGAACTTTGACCCAGCCTTCTCCTACTAGACCATAGAGAAAGTGGATTCTCTAGCTTTTTCTCCTCTTTATTTTGCAGAATTCACCATAGTAGAACGACACCATCACTCGGCTTTGTACTGACTGTGGCAGGTTTGGTGGGGATGTCCTGCTATCGGAAATTGTTAGAGATAGAAGTAGCCAGAAAAAAAACCCCATGCAATACTTTAACCACTTCAATACAGGGCACTTCCACCCCCTTCCTGCCCAGGCCGATTTTCAGCTTTCAGCGCTGTTGCACTTTACATGACAATTGCGCGGTCATGCAACACTGTACCCATATGAAATTTTTATCATTTTTTTTTAAACAGATAGAGCTTTCTTTTGGAGGCATTTACTCATCACTGGGTTTTCTATTTTTTGCTAAGTAAACAAAGAAAAGATTGAAAATTTGGAAAAGAAAAAAAAACGTTTTCTTCGTTTCTGTTATACAATTTTGCAAATAAGTAATATTTCTTCTTCACTGATGTGAATAAAGCTACACTAATGATACTTAGCACTGATAGGCTGCATTTATGGGCACTGATGAGGCTGCACTGATAGGCGGCACTGATATGCTACACTGATTAGCACAGATATGCGGCACTGATGGGGCTGCACTAATAATCAGTGCCCTGATTATCATTGTAAGGTCACTTTCACACTGAGATGTTTTAAATGTGTTTTTGCGTTAAAAATAGCGCCTGTAAACTGCCTCTTCTGCAGCCCCAGTGTGAAAGCCTAAGTGCTATCACACTGGGGTGATGCGCTTGCAACAAAAAAAGTCCTGCCAGCAGCATCTTTGGGGTGGTGCGGGAGCGGTGAATACAGCGCTCTCAAAATGCCCCTGCCATTGAAATCAGTGGCCAGTACTGCTGAAGTGCCTGCAAAGTGCTTTGGCAGCAGCAATTTGCGGGTGCTTTTAACCCTTTTTCAGCTGCAGCGGGGGTTAAAAGCACTCCGCTAGCGGCCTAAAAGTGCAGCTAAAATGACTGTAAAGCGCAGCTAAAACTAGCGCCGCTTTACCATCAACGCTGCCAGCGCCTCAGTGTGAAAGTGGCCTAAATGTCCCTTGTAACTGGAAAGCCAGTTATCGGCTCACCTTTCCTCAGACACTAACAGCACTGAGGAAAGGAAATGTCGATAACTGGCATTTGTTTACATGTGATAAACTATGATTGGACACAGCTGAGGTAAGGTAAAGAGCCTACGTCATTGGCTCTTTACCCTGATTGGTGATGCGCTGTGTTCGAGGGACACAGCTCACCACTGATCACCCCACGCTGGGCGACCCCGAGGACTCGCACGATGGACGTTATATGATATCCAGTCAGAACGGTAAAGCCACCACCTGGCAGTCATTCCGCTATAGGCTGGGCGGGAAGGTGTTATAGTATGTGTAAACCCAATCAATATAACCTCATAAAAGCCTTCTTGTGTTAATTTAATCTGAAAAGTAGTTTTTACATTTGCAGCTCCCTTTACGAATACCTGGTGATCATGCCATGAAGGTCCCTGTACAGGCTTTTTCTATTACAGGTGGTGCCCGGGTTACAAACAAGATAGGGTCTGTAGGTTCGTTTTTTAAGTTGAATCTGTTTGTAAGTCAGAACAGGTACATTTTTTAAGTGTAGCTACAGCCAAAAAAACTTTTTTAAAGCTTTTTGGATAGCATAGGGAATGGTTAACAATCCTGTAATGTTTGTTTTGCTGTCTGTGCCCCTGTTCAGAAGATTTCACCTCACTTTCTGTCCCAATGACAATTGGATTTTGAAAATTTTGTTATGGAAACAAGCCGATATACCATCAGTGGAGGTACCTTTTTCCCATAATAACTCTTACAGGAATGAATTTCCCTTCCTAGGGGTAGATATCCTCTCACTTCCTGTTGTCTCCCTCCGTTTGTAAGTAGGAGTCGTTTGTAAGTCGGATATTTGTAACTAGGGGACCCCCGGTATAGGGTGAAAATGCTGTGTCTCGACTTCCCAACTGTACTTCTGTGCTGTCACCCTGTCACGATGTTTCAACACACATTATGCAGGCAGGATCCACCGTTGTTTCTGTTGTCAAACCCAACATTAGAAATGCCATGCAGCCTTTGTTGGAGATGTAGACTGAAAGTGGTTGCAATGATGCTGCAAAAGATCAGCAGCACTGAGTCCCAACAAGTGATCAAAGAAAGGTCTCAACAGACTTCTATTTAAAAAAACATGTTTATGATACAGTGATTTGACAAACAAAATGTAATTTAGATAGGGTTTACATGAACTTTTACAATGGAATTCTGGGCTAAACCTAACTAGTCCTAAAAAACGTCACCTCCTCCCTTCTAACATCTATGCTGATTAACTGGTGTAAATAAGATGCATATAGTCCTATTATCAGCTGGCTCCGGTCCGGTCACATGATCCCCTCTGTCACCCAGTGGCAGCTGCAGGGGAGAGTGCTTAAAACAGGCAGGAATGCCTGACAGTGGCTCCCATGTTCCAGCAATTGTTGGCGCATAGATCATGCTTTCCTTGTTTTTTTTTGCCTTCCTCTGGATCAGCTGTGGGTATAAGAATTGTGTATATGGGATTGTATGTTTTTTTTGTTCTTTTTTCTCCCTTGGTTGAAATAGATGGATTTGTATCTTTTTTCAACTTGACTAACTAGGTATAACTATGTACTATGTATTTTAGAATCATAGTTACCCAGGTCGATGCAGCAGTGGTCCAATGCTGCCTCTAAGGCTGAGAACCAAGTGATCAAACACTGCCGATCGCTTGGTGCTCCCTGAGCAGAGAGCTGGTGACTGTCTGTCACCTCTGCCTGTTATGCCCCTCTAGCGCTCACTGGAGCCCTGGGCTGTGGAGGAAGAGGGAGCGGCCGGCTCAGGCTCTCAGCAGCTCATTGAGAGGCTGAGCCGGGTGCCGGTCTAGGCATGTGGGCTAATCCCAACCAGATGGTCACAATCTTTCCCAGGCCTGGACTGGCTCTGTGACGTCAGCCAACAGCATTCTTCAGCCCGCTGTCTGCTAAGAATGGGTCACAGGAGTGCAGAACGAATTGCACTCCTGTAATCCACAGGCGAAGTTGAGCCAATCGAGCTTTGGCTGTACTTCTCCTTTAAAGATTTCTTTTTTACATGGTTATCACTGGCACTGGGAAGAAACAGCATCAAACTCTTCCTGTTCACTGCAGTCCTATTACCGTTTTACATTATGTCCTTGCATGGTAGCTTCCACTAATTTAGGCTTTGGGAAATGTTTTAGTTTTTTGTAATGCGTGCACTGCCAGGTTGTTGTGTACTTATGCTAATATTGCTTGTGTCAGATTACAGTATTTTCAAGTACAAATACCTTGTTCAAATCTGAAGTCAGGCTTTAACAGGTTGGGCTTAAATACAAATGAGGCACTGGCCTGAAGTAGGCATGCAGCAAGGGAGGTCAGAGCTTCTGATCTGCATACTTGTTCTGGGTCATAGATAGTATTAAGGCCAATGATTCAACATGACAGCCTGGGAAATAATACTTTTAAAGGAAAAGCTGGCAATTGCAGCTCCATATTTCCTCAGTACAAGTTTACTTTAAAGTAGTACTGTGTCTAAATGTTTTTTTTACCGGGATGCATTTTCTGAATCAAGATAAAAAAATACCCCACCTGTTCTACTTCCCATCTTTCCTACACACCTATCTGGCTTCATATGACTTCTTCAAGGCTTTCTCCCGCTCCAGGGACGCTATCCTCAGTTCCTGTGAAGTGGTGTGACTTACCAGCGCTGTGTGTGTCTTTGATTGCAGACAGCTCGGCACTGGACCCGACAGTAGCGCACACACGCTTGGTTTGCTTCAGGAGTCACCTGAAGGAGGAGAGGGGCCTACAGCGCCAGCGGGGACTGCGAGAAGAGAAGGAAATCGACATTTCTATTCAATACCATTGCACAGGGTAAGTGTTATCTTTTTTTTATTTATGTATTTATTTTGACTTAAATGTCACTTTAAGCTACTTTTCATGAAAATTCCATTTGACAACTACATTTAAGGCCCTTAACAGTGCAAAAATGGTGGGCCACACTGAGTACTGGGACAAGGTTCTCTGACCCAAAGGTGAAGAAATCGAAGCGTGGCACGTTTTCCAAGTTGAGTAGGGTGGGGCTTGGTCACATACAATGGCAGAAATTACAGCTGCTGTCTCCTGACATTATGGTTACCACCTTTTGGTCCAAGGACAACTGAAAAGGATGGAGTAGGGGGTGTTACATCGTAGTTAAACCAGTGTGGTATAATCATAATAAAAGTGTTATTTTGTAAAGTGCTGAGCAAACTTGTTCGTTCTATATATAAAGTGATCAAAAATACCATTAGATGTGGGTAGACTAAAGCCTCGTACACATGATCAGATTGTTGGCCAACAAAACCGTGGACTTTTGTCCGAAGGGCGTTGGCCCAAACTTGTCTTGCATACAAACGGCAAGGAATTGTCGGCCAACAAACACGAACGTACTGGCGTACTACGTAGTTTGTCAGCTCTTTAGCGCCACCCTTTGGGCTCCTTCTGCTAATTTCGTGTCAGTAGAAGTTTGGTGAGTGTTGATTCACGCTTTTCATTTCGCACTTTTCGTTCAGTTCATTTCTGAACGGCCGTTCGTCAACCAGACATGTTGCGGAATCGGAGGAGATAACGTGTTATTTTTTTTATTGGCCTTGGAGTTATTGCTTTGACATTATTTTTTTAGTTGAATAATGATTTGATTTGGTATATGTTCTATATTTTGGATGCATAGAATGCACTTTTTGGTTAAGTTCTATTGGCAGATAGCATGTCTAATTTTATTTGTTTTCTTTTTTTAACACACAATAAAAAAATTGTGTAAAATAATACTTGGCTATGTGTTTTACTTCAAATGACAGTTTGGGAGTAGGCAGTTACATTTAAAAAAATACAATGTAAAATTGACAAGGGACACCAACATAGTTGTATCTTTGATCTTAAAAACTACGGGATAATGGTGTTGTGGTAACTTGCCCAAAAAAAGAAAAAAAAAAAAGCATAATAATATTATTCTTGATATTAATAGAAAAAAAAGCCTTTGAAAATTAGTTTGCAATAACTCCATCAGTATCACCAGCAAAGCAGCTTCATTATTATCCCATTAAAGAAGACGAGAATGTGCGCTGCATTTCGAGATTTCATAATTTGCCACGTCACGAATGTTAATTCTCCATTACGAACGTTAGTTTACAAGACCGACTGCTTCCGACTCGTCCTTGCTTCCGAGCATGCATGTTTGTACTTTGGACTTTTGTCCAAGGAACTTGTGTACACACACTCGGAAAATCCGACAACAGACATTTGTCCACGGAAAATTTTAAAACCTGCAATCCAACATTTGTCTGTGGAAAATCCGACAACAATTGTCCGATGGAGCGTACACACGGTCAGATTTTCCGCCAACAGCCTGTCAACACACAATTCCCGTCTTAAAATCCAATCGTGTCTACGAGGCTTAAGGAAGGGTTATCTCTTCCATCAAGTTTTTATTGCTACCTGTGTACCTGTTGGACAGAATTTTCCTTATATCTGTCATAATCACCTTAATTACCAGGACATCGCTAGGAGTTGAACTTCCGGTTTCCCCTTTTTGGAGAGGATTCTCTTAAAACCTATCTGTATTTTAATACGTATTCTTTAGGAGAATCCACTAGCTGCTGGTGATGATGATTTTAGTGATTGGTGACAGATTTCACAGACTAGTCGTAGCACAATTTCCCAACCTGCCAAAGTTTGGTTTGTACTTGAAAGATCTCGAGAACACTTTCTCTTAATTAGAATTGATTTGACATCCAGATATCCGCTTTTCCAGAGTTCATTGCTCCCAAGTCTAATCAAAGTCAGCAGCCTTCTGTCCTGCATGCGTACCATACGGCTTGTTAAACCCACACGTCTCAATGGGACGAGAAGACGTTTAGCTGTACACCTTTGTACGTCTTTGCTCGTAACAATTTATTTTGATAAAGGATACAGCCCCCTACCGGCTCCTCCCTCAAAGAGTTTACAGAACTGTCTGTCATATTAAACTGTTAAAGGCAGGAAATTCCTGGTATGCAGGAGACATTCTTGCTTACTTATCTAGATACCTGTATAGTTTACATTAAAGTGATATTAAACCCTAAGTTTTTTTTTGTTTACAAACTATTTTTATTTATAAAAAGTACAATACAGGTAGTTTACACATAAGGACTTATCACAATATATTGTGTGTTTGTTGATAGATATTACTTTATTTATTTATTTTTTGGAAAGTCTTTAAGCATTTTCAGCAGCTGATTTATTCACTTATTGAGTATGTAGCTTTTTCTTTTTATCTCTTAATCCTTGCTTGTGTTCCAGTTAAAGCTGATGTCATGATCATAGCCCCTAGTTTCATGCTTCAGAGTGGCTTCTTTCTCTTGCACCATCCTATGGTGCCACCCTTACATGCAGGGACTAGAGTTGTGTCTCCCTAGACTGTGTGCATCAATGGAAACACACAGTCCTGTTGCCCAGAATGACAAGGCATTCCACTGTTTCTCCCTCCTCCTCCCCCTCCCTTCTCCAGGCTAACAGACTGACTGGAGACTGCACTGTCCACTATTAACTCTTATCTTTGAAGACCGGAAGTTCAGGAAGCAGCACTGAGGCTGGATTCACAGCTATGCATTTTTAGTGCTTTTTGCATTTTGCGGATTTGCACTGCAGAACATGTTCCATAGGAAACAATGGTAAATGGACTGTAGTGCAAATCTGTCAAAAGCACTAAAAATGCATAGGTGTGAATCCAGCCTGAGGCTGGATTCACACTAATCCGTTTTTTGATGCATTTTGCAGAAATGCAGGGAAATATTTTAACATGGGTTCCTATGGAACATGTTCACATCAATGCATTTTTGTGCCTCTGCGTTTTTTGAAAGGGTCGGTGACTTTTTTTCCCGCAAAATGCAGCGTTTTGCATGTAATAGAATTCAATAGACCCGCATCCAAAATGCAAGTACTGCGTTTTTACCGCGATTTTGCCCCGATTTTGCCACAATTTGCGTTTTTTTATTTTATTTTTTACACTGTATATAGCTGGTTGCTAAGGAGGGGGCTGAGAAGCCGCCTGCTGTGTACTTTACAACCAATGAGTCATCAGCTGTCAGCTGGCTTCCCACTCAATGTAAAAAAAAAATGCCGGGTAAAAAAAAAATTATGAAAAAAACCAGTGTGGGGTCCCCCCCGAGGTCCATACCAGGACCTTGGGTCTAGTATGGATTTGGAGGGGACCCCCACACACCAAATTTAAAAAAAAAATGGCGGGGGGGTCCCCCCATAATCCATACCAGACCCTTATCCGAGCATGCAGCCCTGCAGGTCAGGAAAGGGAGGGGAGGGGAAAGGGAGGTTCCCCTCCTGAACCATACCAGGCCGCATGCCCTCAACATGGGGGGATGGGTGCTTTGGGGCAGGGGGGCTCTGCGCCCCCCACCCCAAAGCACCTTGCTCCCATGTTGATAGGGACAAGGGCCTCTTCCCGTCAAAACTTGCCTGGTGGTTGTCGGGGTCTGCGGGCGGGGGGCTTATTGGAATCTGGAAGCCCCCTCCATGTGAATGAGTATGGGGTACATTGTACCCCTACCCATTCACTAAAAAAAAAAGTAGTGTAGTGTTAAAAAATACAGTAGACAGTTTTTGACAAGTTTTTTATTAAAACTCTTCTTCTTCTCCGCTTCTTCCTCCGGTCTTCCTCCATCTTCTCCCGCATCTTCATCCTCCGGTCTTCTCCTTCTCCCCCTGCTTCTTCTTCCGCTTTTCTTCTGTCTTCTTTGTCTGGTGTTCTTCTTCCTCTGCTGCCGCTCCCGTTGACAAACCTCCTCTGATGCTGCGTCCCGCTGATCTGTTGGCGCCGATGTCCTGCTGGAGAATGTTGATAATATTATGCTCAACTTTCAATGTTGAGAGTTTAATACTACTTTAACTACTGTTATGTTCACCACTACAAGTGGGGAAGCGGAAAAAATGTTTCAGGTTGCATTCAGGCTCTGTTCACACCTACAAGCTTTTTTCTGCTGTAAGCCTCAGCTCTAAAAACGCCCAACAAGACAAATCCCATTCATTTCAATGGCCCTTATTCACATCTGTGCATTTTATCATCTGAAGCAAAATGCCTGAAGCTCAAAAAAGTACAGGAGCTTCTCTTTTTGGCAGATTACAGGCGTTTTCTGCTTTTTACATTGATGACCTTTTGACCTGTACAAAAACGTGGCAAAATCGCAGCAAAAATCACAGCAAAAAACGTATGACTTTCTGCCTGAAAATAAAATGCCTAGGTGTGAACAGAGCCTAAGCTCAAAAAAGAACATGAGCTTCTTTGGGGCAGATTATAGGCGTTTTCTTGCTTTTTACATTGGTGACCTGTACAAGATTGCAGCAAAAATTGTGACAAAAAAATGCGTGACTTTCTGCCTGAAACAAAAACGCTTAGGTGTGAACAGAGCCTCACACCTGAGCATTTTTTAGCTCATAAAACGCTCGCAAAACACCCAAAAAAAGCCTGAAAAACGCCCAACAAGCAAAATCCCATTCATTTCAAAGCCCCCTGTTCACATCTGAGCGTTTTATCATCTGAAGCAAAATGCCTGAAGCTCAAAAAAGTACAGGAGCTTCTCTTTTTGGCAGATTACAGGCGTTTTCTGCTTTTTACATTGGTGACCTTTTGACCTGTACAAAAACGCAGCAAAATCGCAGCAAAAAATCATGGCAAAAAAGTGCGACTTTCTGCCTGAAAACAAAATGCCTAGGTGTGAACAGAGCCTAAGCTCAAAAAAGAACATGAGCTTCTTTGGGGCAGATTACAGGCGTTTTCCTGCTTTTTACATTGGTGACCTGTACAAGATTGCGGCAAAAATTGCTACAAAAAAATGCGTGACTTTCTGCCTGAAACAAAAATGCCTAGGTGTGAACAGAGCCTCACACCTGAGCATTTTTAGCTCATAAAACGCTCGCAAAAACACCCAAAAAACGCCTGAAAAACACCCAACAAGCAAAATCCCATTCATTTCAATAGCACCTGTTCACATCTGAGTGTTTTGTCACCTAAAGCATAACGCCTGAAAAATGCCTTAGTCCCCTTTCACACTACCACGACTTCAAAGTTGCGCGATTTTGCCGCGATTTTACAACAATTTCAGGGAATGTCTGTGTAACTCGTATCAAAGTTGGACCAAAGTAGTACAGGAACTACTTTGAAGTTGTTGCAGATATGAATGGTACTCATTGGAAATCATAGGGTACAACTTGTCATGTGACTTTGCAGTCCCAAGTCGCAGGACAAGTCGCACAAGTGTGAAAGGGGACTAAATCAGCATATGGAGGCCCCGCCCCTTATGACGTCACCACCCATCATGCCCCAGGCAGCGACGTCATAAGGCCTCCGGGTGACATCGCCTGATGACCCCACCCCATGCCAATATAAGCAGTGGCACACCGCGCACCCAGCATTAGAGCTGGAGAGAGAGTTGAGTCAACGCCGGAGCTGGCTTAATAAATTACTTTAAAAACCTGTGTACTGTGTTTTATTTTGGACACTTTTTTTTAGGTGAATAGGTAGGGGTACAATGTATCCGATACTCATTCACATAGGGTGGGGGCCGGGATCTGGGGGCCCCCTTGTTAAATTGCAGATTACGATAAGCCCCCGTCCACAGACCCGACAATCAGCGGCCAGGGTTGTCGGGAAGAGGCCCTTGTCCTCATCAACATGGTGACAAGGTGCTTTGGGGTGGTGCAGGGCCCCCCATATTGCGGGCATGCAGCTTCGTACGGTTCAGGAGGGTGGTCGCTCGCTCGTCCCCACCCCCTTTACTGACCTGCTGTGCTGTGTGCTCGGATAAGGGTCTGGTCTTTTTTTTTTTTTTTTTTTTAAATGTTAATTCCTGGCTGTCGTGCTGATGGACTTTTTGAGTCACTGACCTGGAACATGTATAGATGTAAGAATTTCCTTACACCATTCTGGCATTCATTTGCTTATTCCAGTTCTGATTTTAAAAACACAGAAACCAGACACAGATAGGCAACTAACACTTACATAAGGATACCAGCATTGGCAAACCATATGGCTGGTGTACTTTCACGCATTGGTGACTGTTCACCTGCAAATAAGCACATCAAATACAATTTTATTTATCATTTGTTCTAAATCACTAAGCATGAACAAAGTATGACTTCTAAGAACAAATTCAAAGAAATGCATTTCTTGCATAGACCTATGAAGCTGAGTCACACAACGCAGATGGATAGGGAGTTAATTGAATCAGCGTGATGCTGAGCTCCACCCTCCAATTATGTTTAAGGGCCCGGCGATAGACTCACAGAGGGATTTTCAAAGGCAAAGAAAACACTGAGTCAGTGTTCAGAAAAGAAGCCGTGTTAGGGCAGGTTTTAAAGAATGAATGTTAATCTGTTTTTATTGACATGCCAACATATTAGGGTGTTCTGTGCGGTGATGCCCAGGCAAGACGCACTAGAGCTATTGCTGTGCATTTTTTTCTGATGATAAGATGCTATAAGAAGTGTGAATACAAGTTTTCAATTTTTTGTGTTCAAAAAGATGGTCTGCTAAAATTTGCATCTAGTGTCTAAAGCCCCATACACACTATTAGATTTTCTGCAGATTTTTGTCTTCAGATTTATCAAAACTATGTAGTGCAAGGGCCTGCCTGATCGCATACAAATTGAAACTATTAATGTTTGACCTCATATTACATGATCAGAAAAAAAGGGGGGATTAACTGTGCATAGGTGAAAATGTGTAAACAATAAGAAAATTGAAAAAGCTGCGGATTCCTATATGTAACACAAAGTAAAATCGTCTTCGAAAAAATGGAATCGCGCTAATGAGAAACTGGTGTGCGTACAAGTGACGCTCAGTTCTCCTTTGGGGTAAATCCCAAATAAAGTGTGTAAACATATGAATTATATAAATCACCAATATATAAAGTAGAATGACAAATAAGTAAATCATCAAAAGTGCAATCTTGATGTGCAACAGTGAAAGGAATACATATGTAAGTCCATATAAAACAACAAGATCAATCACTCAGGTGTTTGTTGAAATTCAATTGAGATCCTGCTAAATAAGGACAAGGTGCTTAGGTCCACCACCACATATAGAGTGACTGGCCGCTTACCAGAAACTCATGACCCCCGCTACAGAGGGTCTGAGTAAGCTGTTAGATCTGATTGCTCCGGACCACCACCGAAAAACCGAACATTGGCACTGGGATGGAACGTCAGGTGCCTTGATGGGGATGGATGGATCGGCTGGACGTCAGACTCTCAGCAGAGTGATAAAACCATATACGGAAAAAAGCTCCAATAGTGTAAAATCTTAAGGCTTTATTGAATCAAAATAAATGTATATACTCACATGTAAAGTGCAGAGATAAGCGCCTAGAAAGAGGTCTGGAGCACCAACGGTATGCTCACAGACAGCCCGTCCTGCTGGTATCACAACATCGGTGGGAGGTGACGCGGACACGTCGCTCTGCCCTACGTGGCGTTTCGTAATAAAATTAATAAAATTACATCTTCCAGGGGCCACTGGAAGACGTAATTTTATTACAGAACGCGCGTAGGGCAGACCGATGTTGTGATACCAGCAGGACGGGCTGTCTGTGAGCATCCGGCTGGTGCTCCAGACCTCTTTCTAGGCGCTTAACTCTGCACTTTACATGTGAGTGTATACATTTATTTTGATTCAATAAAGCCGTAAGATTTTACACTATTGGAGACTTTTTCCGTATATGGTTTTATCACTCTGCTGAGAGTCTGACATCCTGCCGATCCATCCATCCCCATCAAGGCCCCTGACGTTCCATCCCAGTGCCAATGTTCGGATTTTCGGTGGTGGTCCGGAGCAATCAGATCTAAGGCCCCATTCACACTAGCGCGTTTTTTGATGCATTTTGCATTTTGCAGAAATGCACGGGAATTTTTTAACATGGGTTCCTATGGAACATGTTCACATCAATGCTTTTTTGTATCTCAGCGTTTTTGGAAAGGGTCGGGGACTTTTTTTCATGCAAAAAGCAGCGTTTTGCATGTAATGGTTTTCAATGGACAAGCATCAAAAACGCAAGTGCTGCGTTTTTGCAGCGTTTTTGCAGCGTTTTTGATGCGTTTTTGCCGTGTTTTTTTTATTTTTTTTTATTTTTTTTTTTTTGTAATTTTTTTTTAAGACTGTAAAAAAAAATGAAAAAAAAAAAAAAAAAAAAAAACGCAAAACGCAAATCGCGGCAAAAACGCGGCAAAAACGCCGCAAAAACGCGGCAAAAACGCGGCTCAAAAACATGGCAAGCATGAAAAAAAACCTCCAAAAACGCTCAAAAGCAACATGCATAGGTGTGAATCGAGCCTTACAGCTTACTCAGACCCTCTGTAGCAGGGGGTCATGAGTTTCAGGTAAGCGGCCAGTCACTCTATATGTGGTGGTGGACCTAAGCACCTTGTCCTTATTTAGCAGGACCTCAACTGAATTTGAACAAACACCCGGGTGATTCATCTTGTTTCATATGGTATTCCTTTCACCGTTGCACATCAAGATTGCACTTTTGATGATTTACTTATTTGTCATTCTACTTTATATATTGGTGATTTATATAATTCATATGTTTACACACTTTATTTGAGATTTACCCCAAAGGAGAACTGATCGTCACTTGTACGCATACCAGTTTCTTATTAGCGCGATTCCATTTTCTCATATTACATGGTTTTGGTAAATCTGAAGACAAAAATCTGCAGAAAATCTAATACTGTGTATGGGGTCTTAGGCTGGGTTCACACCTATGCAAAAAATAGCAGGAGAATGTGACTGGCTCTCTATGGAGCCGGTTCCCATATCTCCGCAGCAGGTCCCGTGCGTTTTGCACTAAAAACATGTGCCTTTTTTGGTCCCTTTCAAGTCTGAATTCAGCCCAAAATTTGGGCTGAAATCGGACCTGAAACGGTGAACCAGCACGCACCGGACCCCTGCCGTGAGGAGGATGCGGCTCAGCCTTAATCTCTTTTTGGGCTGCATTCATCTTCAACTGAATAACTGCTAAATTCAATCCATATTCATTTACCTATTTCAATTCTCTTCTGTTTGGTGGCAGAACACAGTATGGCTGGGTAGAGGGCTGCATGGGTAATGTTGGAATAACAAGAACACGTAATTGGTGATACTACCTTACAATGTGCAAAAAGTGAAAGGTTTACTGTTAATTTTCAGTTGTCAGAAAAAAAACCAAACTATCCTAAAGCCCCGCACACACTATCAGAAAATCGTACAAAAAATACAGCTTTTGAAGCGATCATACAATAGATACTCTGATCGTTAGTACACAGATGTTGTCTGAAATTTTCTGAAGGGACAAACAAGAACATTTTTCTCGTACGGTACCAGATCGTACGATTTTCATCTAATCAGTACAGTTTTCGGCTGAAAATATAATACAAATACACTACAACACATTACGTTACTCTAGAATTTTTATTCTGTCGTACGAGAATTTTCGTACTTTAGTAACCTATTCGTTTTTGATATGGAGATTAGCATCCAAAAAAAAAAATTGGACAATCATTCTTCCTATAGTCTCATTGTGTGCACTAGGCTTTAATGGGATATGGCGCTCACCTAAGTCACAATAAGGATAGAATTGCTTCACAAACACACAAACAAATCAAGATCACAGATGGAAAATGTACCCTTAGGCCTGATTCACACCTATGCATTTTTAGTGCTTTTTGCATTTTGCAGATTTGCACTACAGAACGTGTTCCATAGGAAACCATGTGAAATGGACTGTAGTGCAAATCTGCAAAATGCAAAAAGCACTAAAACTGCATAGGTGTGAATCCAGCCTTGTGCCCCGTACACACGGTCGGATTTTCCGACGGAAAATGTGTGATAGGACCTTGTTGTCGGAAATTCCGACCGTGTGTAGGCTCCATCACACATTTTCCATCGGATTTTCCGAAACACAAAGTTTGAGAGCAGAATATAAAATTTTCCGACAACAAAATCCGTTGTCGGAAATTCCGATCGTGTCTACACAAATCCGACTGACAAAGTGCCACGCATGCTCAGAATAAATTAAGAGATGAAAGCTATTGGCCACTGCCCCGTTTATAGTCCAGACGTATGTGTTTTACGTCACCGCGTTTAGAACGATCGGATTTTCTGACAACTTTGTGTGACCGTGTGTATGCAAGACAAGTTTGAGCCAACATCCGTCGGAAAAAATCCTAGGATTTTGTTGTCGGAATGTCCGAACAAAGTCCGACCGTGTGTACGGGGCATTAATGTGATTGTAAAGTCAGAAGGTTTTTATCGTAATGCATTCTATGCATTACGATAAAAAGCCTTCTGCGTGCAGTAGCCCCTTCGGCCCTTTAAGGCCTCGTACACATGGTACTAAAATCAAAAGTGAAAAGTCTGAAGACGAGCTGTCTGCAGATTTTCGACAGACAATTTGACTTTTACATCAGACAAAAGCTGGATGTGCAGGCTATAAAATTTTTGTCTGATGTGAACTCAACATCTAAATTTTTGGATGGTCCGTACAGAAATCCGTCACACAAAAGTCGAAAGTACAAACACACATGATCGGAATCAAGGAATGACTGGAAAGAGTTTGGTCTTGTAAACTACCGTTCGTAATCTAGAATTAACATTCGTGACGTGGCAATTGATGAAATGTCAAAATTTTCATCTTCTTTAATGGGATAATAATGAAGCTGCTTTGCATGTAGTTATGCCAAACATATTTTAAAAGGCATTTGTTTTGTACGATCTAAAAATCGCGAATCAACGCTCACCAAACTTCTACTAACATGAAATTAGCATAAGGGGCCCAAAGGGTGGCGCATGAGAAATTAACTTCCTCTTTATACTCTCATAGTACGTCACTATGTTCGTGTTTGTCAAATGACAATTTGCGGATAGTTAGTATGCTAGACAAAATCCTGCACACGCCCTTTTGACAAAAATCAGACGCTCGATTGTCCAACAATCAAACCATGTGTATGAGGCCTAATACTTACCGGAGCCTTATCTCTGTCCAGCGATGTCCACGAGTGCCTCAGCCATCTGGGCCTGGCTGAGACACAGCAGCGGTACCATTGGCTCAAAGGCAACTAACCAATCAAGAGAGAGAGGGGACGAGGCCGAACTGCAGCTCCATGCCTGAATGGACACACAGAGCTGCAGCTCGGCTTGGGTGCCCCCATAGCAAGCTGATTTCTGTGGGGGCACTGAACGGGAGGGAGGGGCCAGGAGCACAGAAGAGGGACCCGAGAAGAGGAGGATCGGGGCTGCTCTGTGCAAATCCACTGCAACAGATCAGGTAAGTATAACATGTTTGTTATTTTTATATTAAAAAAAAACAAGACTTTACAATCACTTTAAGCCTGGTACATACTGATAGTTTGTTCAATAGTTTTTCAACCTGCTGGATTTAACAAAAAAATAACTGACATCTCTGGTCGGAGCCGCTGTACTAACAGTCTGATGTTAGTACAGCGATCTTCCCCGCTGTGTTGCTGTGTTCTGACAGGGGGATGCCCCCCCGCCAGAACACTCCAGTCAGTGCTCTCCGCCACTGGCTGAGACCACTGCTGATCGGGAGCTGGTCAACTGCAAGTTTTTAGTCCAGACAATCGGCCCATGTGTACTACGCATTAGATTTATTAATAAGTCTATGCTTTTATATATGTAAATAACCCTTAAAGCAGCAGTAAACCGTGGCATTAAAAAAAAAAATCCCTGCAAGACAATGACATAGTGTACTAGTATGCATAGCATACTAGCACAATATGAAATACTTACTGTACCTTAGAACAAAGCACTCTAGCGGTGCACTGTCACTGCTGACAGAGCTTTCATCTTTACCCAGTCTAACGTCCGGGTTTGCAGGCTTGAATGGCTAAACTGCATGATGATGTCACCACCGTATGCATGCCATGGCACAGAGCTCCGAAGGAACGGCACAGGTATGCAGCTCCATGGGAGCGCATGCACCAGTGATGTCACCGGCTGCCCAGTGGCGTAGCGTGGGTTGTCAGCACCCGGGGCAAGGCAAGTAATTTGCGCCCCCCCCCAACCTGCGGACTTTTAGCTATCCCTGAGTCCCTTCAAATACAATAGTACTGACCTACCTGATTCCTATACTGACCACTACACTACATTGTCCACTACACTGACCACTATACTATACTATACTGTCCACTATATTACACTGACCACTACACTGTCCACTATACTGACCACCATACTACACTGTCCACTATACTGACCACTATACTTCACTACACTGTTCACTATACTACACTGTCCACTATACTACACTACACTTGACCACCATACTACACTGATCACCATACTACACTGTCCACTATACTACACTACACTGTCTACTATACTACACTACACTGTCCACTATACTACACTACACTGTCCACTACACTACACTACACTATACTGACCACCATACTACACTGACCACTATACTACACTGTCCACTATACTACACTGACCACTATACTACACTGACCACTATACTACACTGACCACTATACTACACTGACCACTATACTATACTGTCCACTACACTAACCACTACACTACACTGACCACTATACTACACTACACTGACCACCATACTACACTGTCCACTATACTATACTGTCCACTACACTAACCACTACACTACACTATACTGACCACCATACTACACTGTCCACTGTACTACACTACACTGACCACCATACTACACTGTCCACTATACTACACTACACTGTCCACTATACTATACTGTCCACTACACTAACCACTACACTACACTACACTGACCACCATACTACACTGTCCACCATACTACACTATACTGTCCACTATACTACACTGTCCACTATACTATACTGTTCACTACACTAACCACTACACTACACTATACTGACCACCATACTACACTGTCCACTATACTACACTGACCACCATACTACACTGTCCACTATACTACACTACACTGACCACCATACTACACTGTCCACTATACTACACTGACCACCATACTACACTGACCAACATACTACACTGACCACTATACTACACTGACCACTATACTACACTGTCCTCCATACTAAACTACACTATACTGACCACTATACTAACCAGTATACTACACTACACTAACCACTATACTGACCACCATACTACACTAACCACTATACTACACTACACTGTCCACTACACTAACCACCATACTAACCACTATACTACACTACACTGACCTCCATACTAAACTACACTATACTGACCACTATACTACACTATACTGTCCACTACACTGCCCCCCATAGTGACCACTACACTGACCTCCATACTATACTACACTACACTGTCCTGCCTACACTAACCACTACACTACACTGACCACTATACTACACTACACTGACCACCATACTACACTGTCCTGCCTACACTAACCACTACACTACACTGACCACTATACTACACTACACTGACCACCATACTACACTGTCCACTATACTACACTACACTGACCACCATACTACACTGTCCACTATACTACACTACACTGACCACTATACTACACTGTCCACTATACTACACTACACTGACCACTATACTACACTGTCCACGATACTACACTGTCCTGTCTACAGTCTCTCGCGCCCCCCCCCCCCCCCCCCCCAGTAACAAGACTCTCACTCACCTTCTTATCCTGGCTGCTTCAATCCGGAGGAGAAGGAGAAGACAGCGGTGGCTCACATTCTTCTCTCCCCTGCGCTCTGCTTGCTGCCATGTTCAGTGTCCAGCGCCCTGTGATTGGGCGTATGGGGGGTCATGTGCGGAGGCGGGACTTCAGGAGCGATCGAGGACAGGCCAGCCCTACGCCTCACATGACCCCCATACACCCAATCACAGGGCACCGGACACTTAACATGGCGGCCGGAGCCCGGGGACACAGAATTAGAAATTAGGAGGAGGCAGCCAGTGACACATACTGGCGCCCCCCTAAATATCGCGCCCGGGGCCATGGCACCCCCTGCACCCCCCACGCTACGCCACTGCGGCTGCCAAAAGAGAAAATATTGCCCAAATGGTGCACATTTAGGAGATCTTCATTTTACCTACAGTTATTAGTTAGCTTTATTATAAACTTACCTCTAGGTAAAAATCACAAAGTGGACTTTACTACTGCTTCAAACAAATGACTTTCTGTAGTATCTATTTGGAACTGTGGAGGTCTAGGCAATCGCAGTGCACAAAGCTATGTCTGGTAATGTATGTTTGTGAGGTGTCTTGTAAAAAAGCGCTTTTCAGATCACACCACAGCATTTCAGAAGGATTGAGGTCAAGACTCTGTCTTTGCTTTGTTTTATATTGCAGAGTTTTCTTTTTTTTTTTTCTCCATGCTGTTGATTTACTCCTGTATTCTGAATATTTGTCATATTGCATGGTCCACCTCTTTGAGTTTTAAGTCCAGAACAAATGCCCTACTATTTTGCAGGCTCTGAAGGAGCAAAGCAACCAAAGTCCACGATCATTCCTCCACTATGCTACTGTAGATAAGCAGTATTTTGTTCTCTGAAAACATAACATTGTCTATGCAACCTTTGTCTCATTTCTCCACAGGAGACTATTCTATTAGCTCTGTAGAACATCTACGGCAGCGATGACAAACCTTGGCACCCCAGATGTTTTGAAACTACATTTCCCATGATGCTCAACTACACTGCAGAGTGCATGAGCATCATGGGAAATGTAGTTCCAAAACATCTGGGGTGCCAAGGTTCGCCATCACTGATCAACCCCGAGCTAACATGAAACTTGTTCTTCTTGGCAACCTTCAAATTACAACAGTGTGTTCCATATTTTTCTTATGGCAGATTTATTAACACAGATTCTTTCAAATGCAAGATACGCCTGATGGCCTCAGCTGTCAAATTTTTCATCTGTATGAAAACTTTAGGGCAAAATCCAGATAATGTTTAAACATTTATGGTAGTGTGGCTATCCAAACTACTTGTGTTTGAGTAGAGTGGGTCGTTAACTTTTCCAGTTCAAATGAATAGCCACTCACCTAATCTAAGTTGAATGTCAAGTTTGCCAACATTGAACAATGAATCTGACCAAATCCCTTGACAATATTAACAGGCTGTCTGTAATTGCCTTATTTTCACAGGTTAATCTGTGTATGCCTGTGTAGTCTTAACAGTTCTCACAATTCATGGTTTGCCAAGGATAAACTTTGTTTAACGCCTAGCCAGATGGAACTAGTCATATAAATACTATAGGGATGAGGGTTCCTTAGGTATTCCTTTATGCCATTAACCTTCAAATGATCATTCCAAGCTTTACACTACACAGGGGACTTGTTAACGCTATGGTTTTTATATAATGTGCTGCTATCAGCGTGCTGCAAAGAAACCTTATGCTTAGCCCGCCGCAGACAGGGGAACCTGTATATGCAGCCTAGTAGAGATTAAAACATGTAAACAATACTAAAATGATTAAATACAGCGAGCGAAGCACACAAAAGAAACCATAAAAGGCACATCTAAGAGACCTTTTTATATTACGCCACCCAATAGTAAATACACCCAGCAGCATTAGAATGCCCACACCTCCGCTTCATAAACACTTTATTGTTTCCATTTTACAATTAACCAACCCAACTAAGTTGAGCAATTAAGCACAGCGGGTGCTTCCTATTATTTTATATTATTTCAATCGCTTCCATAATCAATGTCAAAAGCAACATGATGGAAAGAGAAGCTACTTACTTTTTTACAATCAAACTACAAATAATTATATTACACAATAAACTGACAAGAACCAAAAAGAAAGACATTTAAATTTATAATAATACACTAGAGCTGCAGGTAAAAAAATAATAGCGCAGAAAATAATCCCATCAGTACTGCAGAATGTCAAACAGACATCATATTCTATAGTGTGCTGCTATTTTGTATTTTTCCAAGACTTTTCTCTCCTCTAAAGCAAATCCTTTATCTTTTGCTCTTCACCCTATGTCAGACGGCTTGCATTCTCTTTTGTATACCTGTCTAGGGATTCAAACGCTTCTTTTGGTTCAGTTCCAAGACCCTCAGCATCAAGCTCAAGGTCTTTTTTTTTTTTTGCAATCTTCAGATTCAATGCGGTTCGCAGACTCCCTTTCAGCCCCTGACTAGTGCAGTATGCCATTAGCCTATTCCCTATTGTCCTCACTACAGCCAGTGCTAGGCAGCACGTGCATGTGGCAGCGTGTCGTGCTGGTGTGCTGAAAGCCTGCTTTTCTCAGCGCAGACTGCAAAGTTCAGGCACAGCAGGGGAACATATAATTAAACAGAGCCAGACTGTTCAGTGGGCAGTCAGTCACGGATATTTAATTAGCCAAGGCTGGCGGCTGGTTGGTTTCTTGGCTGTGGTTTGAAGATCAACAACTGGCAGGTTTCATAGGTTTAATATACGCGGCGGTTGCATTAAATTTGAGATCACAAATGCTGGCTGATATGTCATCATGAAGCATTCCTAAATTGACAGACTTTTATGGCATTATGTTACACACAGAGACAAATTTTATAAGATGAGCTCTCATGAGCATTTCCACTCTGTTATCATTGTGTTATACTGTAGCTATTTTCTTCACTTTTCTTGATTTGTACAGAAAAAAATTCTTAATAAATATAGAATGGTTTATATTACACTATTCTAGAACCATGCAATACGCTGTTATTGCACTATAAATAAACTAAATATTTGCACAATGATTAATACCTTTTATTACAAAAATACAACTTGGGCCTTTTATTTAAAAGGTAAAGTATTATGGTTTTGTGTCAAAGTTACTGTTACGTTTATTTTTAAGTGTATATGTTTTTCAACTGAAATTTTTACATTTTTAATATGGACATTATTTGTTTTTCAAATAAACATTTAATGACAATGGATTCTCAGAGCACTATTGGTTTTCCATATAGAAACCACAGCAATCGTTTTTGACCTACTTGAACCACACTATGGGGTTTATTTACTAAAATTGGAGAGTGTAAAATCTGGTGCAGCTGTGCATGATAGCCAATCAGCCCCTAACTTCGGCTTGTTCAATTAAAGTGATTGTAAAGCTTTGTTTTTTGTTTTTTTTTAAATAACAAACATGTCATACTTACCCGCCACTGTGCAGTTCGTTTTGCAAAGAGTGGCACCGATCATTCTTTTCTGGGGTCCCTCGAAGACACTATCAGCTCCTCCCCGCATCGTATAACCCCCTTGGAGAAGCGCTCTCCTGGGGGGGTTACCTTGCGGGCACACTCCCAAGTCCAGCATTTGCGTCCATGGACGCAGAATGTAGGACTCGGCCCGCCCCCCTGGCGCCTGCATCATTGGATTTGATTGACAGCAGCGGGAGCCAATGGCTGCGCTGCTATCAATCTAACCAATCAGCTGCAAGCAAAGTTTGCAGTACATGAACTATCACTAAATGTGGACTGTTTAATGAGTTTGTAGCATGGATCACTTTATTGCAATATCATGATCGCTATATTAATTTCCATTATGAGAACTTTATATGTAATAAATGCAAAGTAAATATGCTGCTTGGCACACTCACATTACAAAAGTAATAGTGATATAAATTAATCAATTGTACCTTCTGTCCTGGCCTGGGGGTTCCCCTCGTGCTTCTCTCTCCCCCCTCCTCCTCCTCCTCACGTCACAGCCAGAACCCACCCCAGGCCGGGGAGAAGATGCAGTGAGGGAAAGCTGCGTGGAGGAGGGTAGACGGAGCATTAGGCTCCGCCTCCGCAAGTCACCTTACATGCAGCCAGTCACCGGCCGCCTATGGGGGCATGAGTCGCTCCCCCCTCGACCAAGCACGCCCATACAAACCATACTATTACCCATGATATTTGCAAGTGCCGGCGCCGCTACAGCAAGTGCACGGCCACCGGGGTCTGCATACGTGCGTGAGGCGGCTGCGGGATTCGGAAAGACGGGTCGGGGGGCTTTCTCTCAAGTGCCGCCCTAGGCCTAGGCCAAAAACACAGCACTGGTAGTAGGGGAGGTGCTTTTACTAGTGAAAGGCATGGATCCGTGTTCCTGCCTTACAGGAACACAGGATCCATGCCTTCTGTACTAACAGAACGACAGTCTGCCTTTTTTACATAGGCAGACTGCCGTTCTGTCAGTGGGTGCTGATGGACATTGGGTCCATGGAACCTGCTGATCAGCTCCCGCTGTGTAAAATCACAGTGGGAGCCGGCCGCCAGCAGCGCACACTTACGCCCAATACCCAGAAGTGCAGAATCATGTATATACGTGATTCTGCACAGCGCAGGTGCCCTGTAGCAGTAAATGTGCTATGGGGCGGTCGGCAAGTGAATAAACAAAACCTTGTATCTTGTACTTCCTTGTACTTGTAAAATATGCTTTGATTGCTATGCTATAAACATGAGTCTCACAGACACATATAAACCCAACCATAAACCTTAAAAAAGCTTCCAATACACACTGTACACACTGAATAAACAGAGAGCTAACATTTTGTCTGTCTGAAAAGAACTTAATTAAATAGTCAGGGACTGCAAAGCAACCAGCAACTGTTGAGACATTGAACACTTTGGTGAGAAGTATGGAATGTATGGTATAGTGCAGGAGTCCATAATGTACAGCATAGTGTATATAGTGCAGGAGTCTTTAAGGCAATGAGCAGGGGTCAGAGCTGTGCAATGCACAGAGTGCTGCAGTTAGTGTTGGCTTTAGAATGCATAACATAGAGTGCAGGGGTCCAGGGTGTGTAATGCAATGCGTTCAGGGATCAGGAGTATGAAACGCACGAATGTGGTATATAACACACAGAAAGCAGGGTCCAGGAGTACATAATGCACAGAATGCAAGGACAGGAGTGTGTAATGCACAGAATTCAGGGTCAGTATGATGTTATGCACAGAATGCAGGGGACAGGACAGAGTGTGTAATGCATAGTAGGAGTCAGGGGTAAAAAACAAAAAGAGTGCAGGAGTCAGGGGCGTATAGCACACAGTGTAGAGGTAAGGAGACTATAAAACTCCCAAGCAATACTCTCCCCTACTTTACACTTTCAGCAAAAATCCCCACTCCCTCCCCTCCAGGAAAAAAAATAATAAAAAAATCCAGCACTAATCTGCACACTCACCGCTCCCAGAACAAATCATTGCCCCCCCCAGCACAAATCCTCTTTCCCCCTCCCAGAACAATTCCCCCCAAATCTCCCCCCCAGAATAAATCCTCTTCTACCTCCCCAGTCCTCTCTGTCAGCACAACCCCCATTCCAGTAGAAACTTCCCTCACTGAATTTACCTCTCCAGATCACGCCAGCACAAATCCCTCTTCCTGTTATGAATCCTCTCCCCACTTCTACTACTAATCTACCCCCTCATCCCAGCACAAACCTTTCTTCATCCTCTTTCAAACCCTCCCAGCACAAAGCCTCCTTCCCCAATCCCTCCTCCCAGCACAAATCCTCCTTCCTCAATCCCTCCTCCCAGCACAAATCACCCTCCCCCAAATCCTTCTCCCGGTACAAATCCTCATCCCACTTCTAACACAAATCCTCTCTCCCAAATCCCCCTTCTAGCACAACCCCCATCCCAGAATAAATCCTCTCCCTGAATACTCTCCAGCACAAATCCTCTTAACCCCACACTCCCCCAAATCTCCCCTCCCAGCACAAAAGCCCCCATCCCACTTCAAATCCTTCCTTCCCCAATCCTCTCCAGCACAAATCCTCCTTCCAAATCCCCCACACCAGCACAAATCCTCTCCCCAGTTCTAGCAAATCCTCCCACCTAAATCCCTCTCCCAGTACAAACTCTCCCACCCAAACACAAATCCTTTCCCCCCCTTCTAGTACAAAGCCATACCTCCCAACTGTTCCAGTTTTGTCAGGACCTTCCTGAGATTTTAACAAAATCCTTAAGTCCTGTGAATTTTGGGCTGAGTCCTGAAGCCCAGTGCTGGAACAAATCACCACGCTAGCACTGGCACCTGGGACACTTGCTTGTATTGCTTGTGGGGTTACTGGGGTCTCACACCATCTCTCCAGCACAAATTCTCTTACCCCCCCAAATCCCCCCTCCCGGCACTAATCCTCCCTTGCCCCAATCCACTCCAGCACAAATCTTTCTTCCCCAAAATCCCCCACACCAGCACAAATCCTCTCCCCAGTTCTAGCACAAATACACCCACCCAAATCCTGCTCTCAGTACAAACCCTCCCCCAAAACACAAATCTTTCCAAACAAGTTCCAGCACTGGGCTCCACTAAGTGGAGCCCCGGGGCCCACTCACAGCCTTTATGGCAGCCAGCATCTCTTTGATTTGACGAGAAGGGGAAGGGGATATGTGCTGGGAGGCACTTTGGGTGGTGAGAGGATGTGCAATTCTAGAAAATGTCAAACCAATGGGCAGTAGCTTTTCCAGCAGTTTTTGTTAGTGTGTGTTGGAGTTGGAGTAAATAGGGATAAATGATAGAGCATTTTAAGGGAGAGAAAGTTACTGCTATACTGCGCCATATACAGAGCTATACAGTGCTGCCTAACAGTGAATCACAGTGTGGTGGGTTACAAAGTTTGGACTGTGAATTGTGCCCTCTGTATTCACTGTGATGTATTATGCATTCTTGGGGGTGGGCAGCAGCATTAACTTGCTGATGAAACAGACAAAGCTGTTTTTTTGTTAGCAGGACATCACCATATACTAGTGCTGTAAAGTTTAATGCACCAAATAACTACATTACGAAGTACACCAAAGCACCATGTCCTGCATTCCTATATTTTCATTACTGCTAATAAAGTTAGGGAATTCCCTCAGTTCACCATGTCTGATAGGCAGGGCAGGACTTAGGGTGGTGGGGGCTCCTGGGCTTGAGTCACTTTCGGGCCTACCTTCTATACATATGCACAGCTCTATAAAACAGAAATAGAAAAGGACAAGGTGTGCCAGACTCAGTGCAGTGTTAAAGAACTTCTGTTTAATTGGATAAGACAAAACAGCCAAATGGCTACTCACAGAAGTAGATAATATATAAGCGTATAAGCGGGGGATACTGTACTGGTATTCGTCCTAGGTCCCCGATTAATAAAAGCAATAAAAATGGACAAAATGATAATTACCGTATTTATCGGCGTATAACACGCGCCGGCGTATAACACGCACCCCAAGTTTAGGAGAGAATTTTAAGGAAAAAATTTTTTAGGAAGCAATTTTAAGGAAAAAAACTTACATTTAAATGCCCATTAATGCAGCCTTATCAGTGTCCATCTGCAGCCTTGTCAGTGTCATTGCAGCCTTGTCAGTGTCAGTGTAGCCTTGCCCCAGTGTCATTTGCAAACTTGTCAGTGTAGCCTTGCTCCAGTGTCATTGCTGCCTTCTCATTGCAGTCTTTCAGTTTTAAAATGGCGCCGCCGAGATACAGAGCCGGCTTTAGGCCGCTCTCGGCGGCTTTCGGCGGCTCTCGGCCGCCCTCGGCGGCTTGCGGGGCTGGCGGGGCCCGTGGGGCCCCCTATTGGCCAGGGCCCATGGGCTTGAGCCCCGTCAAGCCCAATGGAGAATCCGGAACTGCTGATAGGCAAAAAAGGAAAAGCAAAGGTTCATCACACGGAGCTAGAAAGGGGTGAGCAGGTTACGTATCTGCAGGACAAAGAAGTGGTCAGGATGCACCTTTGAAATGCAGGGCAAGTCTGCCTTTTCTTCCTGGCAGTGTGTCTATACAGCCAATGTATGCATAGGAAGTGGTGAAGTAGGTAACCAGGCCTTCCTTATCCTCGTTCCTCTTCTCTCAAGTGCAAAACAGCAGTTTCATCAGTAGTTGCAAATGCACCCTCTTCTCTCTTCTCTTCTACAGCAAATCCAGCTGTTGGCCTGAAAACTGGCTTGGAGGAGCCTGCAAAAAATATTTCAGCACAGCATTCAGTAGCATGCTGCAAGAGGATGCACAGGAATACATTTTTTTTCAAATTCTTTATTTGTAAAGAAAAATAAAGTATCCATCAATAAACAATATAACAAAGGCACCAAAGGTGCCATGGCACATCAACCGTAGTTACAGTTCAGGGTAATACAGTCAAATGTGGAGGTGCTCGGAAGCAAGTCAGTGCAGCATCACTGCCGCACAGACGAGCCTTCCATTTAAAAAAAAAAGAAAATCAGGTGGTGGTGACCATGTGCATTCTGCTTGTGTTGAGTTGTATGAATGAACGCTTCACATTTTAGGATAGAAGGAAGCTAGATGGTATAAACATAGGGTCACCGTGAAGGGTGCCGAGACAAGATGTGAAGAGGATGTGGAGGGGAAAAGGGAGAAAAGAAAAAGCAGGGGGGGGGGGGGGGGGGGTTTGGAACCAGGGTGATGGGACGCATACATGCTACAGTACGAATGACAGGAGGACCTCAGTCCCCAGAGCAGCTATCTAAGAGGGACTTCCGTTTATCTGAATACATGAACATGTTCCAGTATGCCCATGTTTTCATATATCGTTCTCTTTTGTTTTGTGCGCTAAGTACCAGATCTTCCAGAGTATTGACACTCCTGACCTTATTGAGCCACATGGCGATGGAAGGAGGATTGGGGTCTTTCCAACACAGCGTGACACAAGCTTTGGCAGCATTAGTCAAGTGGCAAAGGATTGATTTTTTGTATGTCCGGATCGGCATCTGTGAGCAGTGGAGCAGGAAGAAGACCGGATCCTGCTGGAATACATTTTATCAGATTTAAGAAAGAGAGTGCCAGGAGCATAGAGGGAGGAAACAATAGGGAGGGAGAAGCAATTGCAATTGATGTTCCTGTAGCTGCAGCTTACTGTCAAGAGATGAGGCAGGATATTGTCTGGGGCTGCATGAAGAGAACTGAAGGGAGCATCTGCCCTATTCCATTGAATGGCACTGCTATCCTCAGATTTGCTCCACAGAGCTCACTAGTCTGGGATTTATTTAATGCATCCTTTGCTGACAGTACCATAGTGATTTGCATGCAAAGTATCATATGTGGTAAATCTTACAGTCATTTGGGTACCACATACTTGAGGAGACACATGACTATTCACCACAAAGCTTGGTGAAAGCACCCCATGAATTATATAGGCTGCCAGATAAAGGCCAAGATTCCTTCTACTTGCCTACCCTTTTCACTGGTCTCTCCATAAGAATCTCCCTCTGCATTCACTCCAACATCTGTGGTCCAAAACAACAGGGATGGAAGTCTGACTAGGGGTTTTAGAAGCTTTCACTATGGCACATCAAGCAGGAAAAAATGTTGGCAATGGTTTATGCAGAGTAGGGCCAATAATAGGCTTCAACCTTGCTGTAGTTGTCCTAAACCCTCCACCATCTCCAGCAGCATACTTGACCAGGCAGGTATCTCTTTCCCAGGTTCGGTAGCAGAAGACAAAATTATTCACCCAATCATCAACATGCCCAGCATCTCAATGTCAGCTTGGCAAAATCTCTGGCTTTATAGCTGCTTCCTTCCAGGCTGGTGGAGTGACCCTTTCCTTATCTTTGCAGCCTATGCTGCACTCCAATATCAAGTATTCACAAACATTTTTTCTCCCAAAAGGCCATCTCTTCCCAGCATGTGGAAGCAAATGTCTTCATATCACTGGACCATGCAGTCAGTGGCAGGTTCCATATACACATGATCTAGCAAACATGGGCAGGGATATTACATATCTTTTATGGCGGAGCAACGTTGACAATCTGTAAGGATCCAGGATGAGGCACACTGCTGGAGCTGGTGGTGCCTCCCTGTGTCCTTCAACTTGGTTATGATGACAGACCCCCCTCCTCCTCAATGGCTTCAGCCAATGACTTGTCAGAACCACCAGTCCCCCCCCCCACCAAGAGACCAAGAACCTAGGCAAAATTTTTTTAGGTTGTTTTGCTGCTAGTATATCTGGGGGACAGAAGCCACATTAGGATAGAGATTTTGTCAACTCTGCAGGGGCAAGCTAAGAGGTGATTGACCCCATGCCACCTTGTCCCAGGAAAGGTTGAATGCATTTGCACCAACCTGCTCTCTTTCCTTTGGCAGGGAAGTTTACACACCTTCCTTGCCTGGCACATTTCTCAACCTGGTGGTACAGTGGTGCCTAGTAAACTACCACCTCATATGCGATATGCCCATGTGCTGGAACTCAATAATGGTCATGCGGCAGTGGCTGCACTTGCAGCAGTGAGCAGTCAATGAGTATTTATGTGCATATGGAACAAGGATGGGATAAGGTGCTTGCCTAAATTAGGCTTTAAGGTTCTTCTTTACTTCACATTGGGCAGGCCTAGCTACTAACAGCAGCCAAAGGCAGCACCTAAACCATATTATCTTTGATTATATGGGGTCAAAGTAGGATGCCTTTTTAACGAACAACCCCCTGGACTTTTAATTGTCAAAGATAGGCCACTAGACCGCTAGCTAGAGCTTGTCCAGTATGCAATCCAGCTGCTGGAATGCCCTGTGGCCTGTGTGCATTCAGAACAGGCATTTAAAGCAGTGGGTGGTTTTGTTACAGTAAAAAGTATCCACCTGACCCCATACAACAAAAAACATGAAATCACCCCCGGACTTAAAATGAGGTGAATGCGGTTAGCCAATAATTGACAATGAGTAAATGCAGTCTCAAAATGTATTAAAATTGTCATGCAAACATAAACAACATGAATCATAGCCAAGCCACTGAAATTATACATACAGTAAAAAATGTCATTACACGTATCATGGTATAAAATGTAGATTGCAAAGTACACAGGCATAAAAAGTATCCCAACGTTTTGCAAGACCATGCTCGCTTCATCAGGGGTAGAGGCGTGTGTAGTACATATGTAGGGGGTATAATAAACCAAATAAGTATCAACATAGAGATGGTATCATGACAATTAGTCAAGAGGGTCCAAAACGCATGGCCCTATACTCACCAGAGGCTGGATCGGATTACCAAATGCTGAATACCCTATACAAAGTTGACCAGCAATGACAAGGTGCCACACCTGTTTCCACAGATGCTCCTCAGCTACCTCATTTGTGAAATAGTTTTCTTCAGGGTCAATCATGCATTGTACCTTAAAGTTTTTGGTGTATTCTGGTGCTTACCTTAAAATTATTTTTAGGGTTAGGGGGGTCCTGCTTGTGAGAGCTTACATTCTGAAGTTTCCAAAGCTGCTCTACAGCTGCCAAATTTTGGCATTTTCTTCTGCAGAGTCAATGCTGCGTTGTACCTCACAGTTTGCGGTGTATTCCAGTGCTTTGGCACTGTCAAGGTGCCATACATAATCTTTCTACAGCAGCTTCTCAACTACAAAATTTGGCCAATTTTTTGTCAGGGTCAATCCTGCATTGCACCCCAAAGTTTGCTGTGTATTTATGGCTATTGAGTCTCTGAAATAGTATACTCTAAGGCTAGATTCACACAAACCTGTACGGTAGAGCTTGCGGGCAGTCGTCAGTGTTTGTTCTGGTAGGCAACAGTGTCATGCATATTTTAGTGCATCATGCTGTCTACTTTTTTTCCTTTTTTTTCCTTTATTTGAAGTGTCACACAGTGTCAAGTCTCTGGTGCAAAGCCGGATTGCTGAGAGCAGCACCATCTTGAATGTAAAGCATTTTAGGGTGTGCCCCCCAAGTATATTTTTGTATATTGTATGGACCCTGACCAGATCTCTTGGGCTGGAGCACCCCTCCCTCTCTTCATTATCTCTTATTAGTGGTCACCATTGCATAGGAGGAATCCCTTCAGTTCTCCCACATAGAGGAGTTTATCTCCCATGGTTCAGACACAGGTACTTTCATTCTATTACTAGGGTAGGACCCACTAATTCAGGGTACTTTGTCGCAGTAAGTATAGTGTGACCAAACCCCCGTATTTTTGAATATGTTCAGGTGTTTTTAACTAGCCTTGCAGGATAAATGTAATTTTTTATGTGTGCGCTGTAATCTGTTTTGTACTGTTTTTGGTCTTATAGCAGCACCATCTTGAATGTAAAGCATTTTAGGGTGAGCCCCCCAAGTATGTTTTTGTATATTGTATGGACCCTGACCAGGTCTCTTGGGCTCCCTCTCTTCATTATCTCTTATTAGTGGCCACCATTGCATAGGAGGCATCCCTTCAGTTCTCTCACATAGAAGAGTTTATCTCCCATGGTTGAGACACAGGTACTTTCATTCTATTAGTACCGTAGGACCCACTAATTCGGAGTACTTTGTCGCAATAAGTGGGCTTAGCACTATATGACCATATAGTGTGACCAAACCCCCCCGTATTTTTGAATATGTTCAGGTGTTTTTAACTAGCCTTGCAGGGTAAATGTCATTTTTTATGTGTGCACTGTAATCTGTTTTGTACGGATTGCTGAGAGGGCGCCCCTTGTGGCTAAAAGGAACGTGCCCCTTGGGAGTGATACAGGGAGTACGGTGCCCAAACGAGCAGGGGTTGCTTGTGCTGCTGCTGGGCAAGCTGGTAAGCAGAAGGCAGCTGGGGTGCGCTGGGTGAGCTGTGTTGGCAACCATGCGAAGAAGGATCTCAGGTATGGATCAGCAGGATAAACCAGGAGCAGAATCAATAGCCAGGCCAGGGGGTCATACACAGCGAGATCAGTCCGAGATGAGTAAGCAACAAGCCAGGTCATACACAGCAGGCAGGACATAGTAGAGTAGTCAGCCAAGCCGGGGTTAAATATGAGGAGACAGACAGGAGCACGGATAAGGACGTAAGCCAGGGGTCAAGCCAGAGATTTAGGATGACGGATATAACAAGCCGGGTCGGTATTGGGAAGTCCAAGAATAAAGATAAACAGGTACAGGAGACACAGGAAGCTGATGATAATCCAGCAACCTGCCTGTTTCAGCGGCAGGTTTAAATAGGCCAGGGACCCACCGTTGCGCATCTGCATGTACCCACTGTCATGCACCTGCGCACGCGCAAGTGCACAGGGATTCGCCTGGCGCCACCATGACGGGTACTGGCAGGATCACCCATCCTACAGCCATCTTCCTGACAGTGCCCCCCCCCAAAGGGAAGCCTTAGGATGCCTAATCGGGCCCATCTTCCGGGTTATTGGGTTCGAAATGTGTAGAAGTCTAGGAGCGTAAATACTACCTGCCAGTTCCCAAGAATTTTCTTCTACTGAGTAACTCTTCCATTTGATAAGAAATTGAATTGTCCTACCTCTCCTGCGGCAGTCCAGGATGGCTTTCACTTCGTACTCTGTTTCCTCTCCCACTGAGACTGGAGGCGGTGGAGCTTCTTCTCTCCCTGGAAATGGACTAGAAACAGATTTAAGCAGAGAAACATGGAACACCAGGTGGATCTTATAAGAACTTGGTAGTGCCAGTTCGAATGTCACTGGGTTCATTTCTCGTTTTATCGAGAATGGACTGATAAAGTTTTGGTCCCAACTTCCGGGAGGGGCAAGGAAGCCTGAGATTTGCCAAAGAGAGCCATACTTTATTGCCAACCTTAAAGACAGGGTTCCCTCTCTTCCTTTTGTCGTATTGCTTTTTTTAGTTCTCTTGGGCTCTTTGCATGGTTACCTGGAGGGTTTGGTAGTTAGTCTGGATAGAATATATCCTGTCTTGAACTGCTAGGACCAAGGCTTCCGGAATGACATTAGGCAGAAATGAGGGATGGAACCCATAATTGGCCCAAAAAGGTGACTGATTAGTGGTTGAATGTACTGAATTGTTGTATGCAAACTCCGCACACAGAAGTAAAGAGATCCAATCGTCCTGGGAAAGAGAGCAGAAACAGTGTAAATATAGTTCTAAGGTTTGATAAGTTCTTTCGGTTTAACCGTTGCTTTGGGGATGATAGGCTGAAGATAGTCATACTTCAATTGACAGCATCCTGAAGAGCTCTCTCCAGAATCTGGAGGTAAATTGTACCCCTCTATCAGACACAATGTTATCGGGTAGGCCGTGTAGTCTGACTATCTCCTTTAAGAAAATTTTTGCCGTGTCCGCAGCAGATGGTATACCTCTCATTGGCAAGAAGTGTGCCATCTTGGACAGACGGTCCACGACAACCAGGATAGTTGTAAACCCTTCTGAGGGAGGTAGCTCTACTATGAAGTCCATAGATATTTTTCTCCATGGTTGCTCTGGCACTGGCAGTGATCGTAACAAACCCCAAGACCTGACGATAGACCCTTTATTTTGCTGACAGGTAGTGCAGGAGCTAACATACTCAATGCAGTCGAATTTCAGAGTAGGCCACCAAAAAGATCGTTGGATAAGTTCCATTGTCTTTCCCACACCCTGAAGTGGCCAGCAAGTTGGTGATCATGCAATGACTTTAGGACCTGGATTCTGGCTTGCTGCGGGACAAAGATTTTGTCTTGATACCAAAGGAACCCTTCCTGGTTCCTTAAGGAGGATCCCTCTGGTTCCGAGCATTGGAAGGACGCCTGTTTAAGTGAAAAGATAAGATCAGATTGGATCATGAGAAAATTTTGTGGAGATAGGATTGTGCTGGGAGCTGTCTCTTTAGGAGCATCAGGAAACATCCGTGACAGAGCGTCAGCCTTCCCATTCTTGGACCCAGTGCAGTAGGTAATGTGAAAATTGAACCTAGCAAAGAACAGAGCCCATAGAGCTTGTCGGGGTTTTAAGTATTTGGCAGTACAAAGGTACTATAGGTTCCTGTGATCCGTGAATATCATAATAGGGTGAGTGGCACCTTCAAGGAGATATCACCACTCCTCCAAAGCTGTTTTGATGGCCAAGAGTTCTCGATCACCTACGTCATAATTCTTTTCTGACTGGCTCATCTTCTGTGAGGAGAAGGCCACGGGGTGAAGTAAAGATTTAGGCCCTGGTGTTGAGATAACACTGCAGCCTTTTTCCAAGTTTTCATCTATGTATTGTCGCAGTGTTCCTAACTCCATCTCACAGAAGGGAAATATGTGTCCAAAAGGGATCTTGGCCCCTGGGAGTAACTCGATAGGACAGTCATATGGCCGATGTGGTGGTGGAACATCAGCTTTTCTTTTGTCAAAGACATCCAGAAACTCCTGGTAAGCTGGTGGTACACTCTGGCTGTTGGCAGGTACAGGGTGAACTGTCAGGCAACTGGTAGCATCTCTGGATTCAGGAACAAAGCAGTGCTGCTGGCAGTAGGGAGAGGTGAACAAAACCTCCCTCTTGATCCAATTGATCTGGGGGTTTGTGCTTGGAGTCAGGGAATACCCAGGATGACTGGGAACATAGATGAACTCAGGATGTCAAAGCATATGAATTCCTGATGGCCATCAGGAGTAACAACAAGGAGAGGAGCAGTCTCTTGTGTGACGGGGCCAGAACAAGGCATGGTACCATCAGCCAGAAGAACTTCCAATCTACATTTCTTGTGGAGAAGGGGCAGCCTCAGGTTTCTTGCCAGGTTCAAGTCCAGGAAGCAGCTGCATGCCCCAGAATCAATTATGGCCCGAAGCTGAACCCCCTCTTCAGCCAACTGCAACGTGACGAGGAGAATGAGATGAGAAGGGGAAGTTCTGGAAACCTGGAAGTACACTGGAGTGTAATTGAGTGGCTTACTGGGCCTTATGGGACAATTGCATAGGAAGTGTCCATTTCCTCCACAATAGAGGCAGAGATTGGCTTGACGACGACGATGTTTCTCTTCAGGGGTCAGTGCAGATTGCACCAGGCCAACTTGCATAGAGTCAATTCCAGGAGCAGATGTACTGGAGGGCACAGTTACTGATGGAGTGGGAACCTTAGGCAGCATCCAGACGGGCCTGGAGGTCTGTGATCGTTCGGCCTGTCGCTCCCGCAAGCGTCTATCCAGCTGGATGGCCACTTCAATGAGACCCTCAAAAGAAGTAGGGGTCCCAACCCTGGCCAACTCATCCTTGAGGGACTCAGAAAGTCCTAGGTGGAACTGGTGTTTTAAAGCTGCCTCATTCCAGCCTGTGTCTGAAGACCAGTGACGGAAGTCCACGGTGTAGTCCTCCACCGGCCGCTTTCCCTGCTGTAGTGAGTGCAGAGCGGCTTCAGCGGTGGCCGTACGCTGGGGATCTTCGTAGAGCTGTGCCATAGCTGCAAAGAATGTATCCACTGTGTTAATGACTGGGTCTTTCCGTTCCCATAAACTGTGGGCCCATGCCTGGGGTTCATTGGACAATAGGGAAATGAGGAACGCAACTTTAACTGTCTCAGTCGAAAAAGTTCGGGGCTGCAAGGCCAGATACAGTAAGCAGGCATTCTTGAAGGATCTGAATTTTTTTTTGATCTAGGAGAATCACTCAGGAGTTGGTACTCGTGGTTCTTGGACTATTGCTGTGGAGCTGGCGGAAGATGGACCTAAACCTGCAGAAGTAGATGGCACTGTCAGTTGTTGCAGCCGACTCTCCAACTGGAGGTAACCTTCCTGTAGTCTTTGGACTGCTTGAGTCAGAGTAATGGCCTGTTGGCACAAAGCCTCTACCAGAGACACACCTCTGCCGGCCTCAGACATGGCTGGATTATACTGTCAAGTCTCTGGTGTGGGGCCGGATTGCTGAGAGGGCGCCCCTTGCAGCTAAGAGCAACGTACCCCTTGGGAGTGATACAGGGAGTACGATGCCCAAAGGAGCATGGGTTGCTGGTAATGCTGTTGGACAAGCTGGTAAGTAGAGGGCAGCTGGGATGTGCTGGGTGAGCTGTGTTGGCAACCATGCGAGGAAGGATCCCAGGTATGGATCAGCAGGATAAACCAGGAGCAGAGTCAATAGCCAGGCCAGGGGTCATACACAGCGGGATCAGTCTGAGATGAGTAACCAACAAGCCAGGTCATACACAGTGGGCAGGAGATAGTAGAGTAGTCAGCCAAGCCGGAGTCAAATATGAGGAGACAGAAAGGAGGTCGGATCAGGACGTAAGCCAGGGGTCAAGCCAGAGATTCAGGATAATGGATATAACAAGCCGGGTCAGTATCGGGAAGTCCAAGAATCAAGATAAACCGGTACAGGAGACACAGGAAGCTGATGATAATCCAGCAACCTGCCTGTGTTAGCGGCAGGTTTAAATAGGCCAGAGGGCGCCAACAATTGTCACGGTGTGTGCACCCACCGGTGCGCATCTGCATGCACCCGCTGTCGTGCACCTGTGTGCGTGCATGCACATGGGATTCACCTGGTGCCACCATGACGGGTACTGACAGGATCACCCATCCTACGGCCATCTTCCTGACACACAGTGACACTTTATTCATGGCTCCGCATAGCAGAATAGTGCATTGAGCTTCAGTGCAGGAAGATGCGATGCCAGTTTGTTCCTGAATAATTCAGATGCACTGAATATTTCTGCTCTGCACTGCACATCAGTGTTGTGGTGTGACTGAGTCACATAGAAAACAATTGTTTTCTATGTGCCCTAGAGGTGACTTGCATTTATCTAGTGCAGAAAAATGCAGGTCGCCATACATAGTGTGAACAAGCTCTAACTGTAGTTTTGTCATTGAAACCGACTGGCCTCTCCCTATTAAACTGCTCAGTAACAAAAAACCCTTACATAATGTGTATGGAGTCAATATAACATTCATCTTTCTTTTTATGTGAAATAGATACACTTTTTTTAAATTAAACTCTAACTGTTGTCCCTCCTGTTCAAAATGCAGCCTGCCAGCCTTTCCTTGCATGAAATATATACACTTAAATTTTAAATTTATTGCAAAACTGCATGTGGTCTGTTATATTTTAAATGAGGTCTACAAGAGATTATTGTTATAATGTCCATGCAGTATATACAATATGGGTTCATTTTAACGGTAAGAAATAAACACTTTTTTGGATTTTGTCCTCGCAAACTGCATGATGAAAGTATTTTATCAAACATGTTTTATATTTTCCCAGAAATGTATCAAAATAATGTCTATGCATTCCATATTCCTTTTTAATGTAAAAAAATGTAAATTTCAATGCAAGATTAAACCCCCACTTTGCATATGCGGCGGTTTTGCTGCAAAACATTATTCATTTTTTTGGTGGTATTACTACTGACAATAAATTAATACTTTCCACTGTGCAGGTGTCCTAGCAATCACTATCTCACTGCCTGCATCCCGGGCATCCTTAGAGACATTATTGACCAAATATAGTCATGGCCATGTGCAATATAGCTTTGGACAAATTTTTGGTTATTCGGAGTTTCGAATGTATCCGAATCTCTGAATGACATTAATAACAAATTTTGTTGCAATTTGTTTAGTTTCGTATATTCGTTTACTAACGAATTCAAATTTTTTGAAACGATTGGAACTGAATCAATCCAAAACTGATAGACTGATCTGAATTCTTTGTGAAGAATAGCTGGTTGTTAAGGGGCGGGCCGGTAAGCTGGCTGCCGTGTCCTTAACAACTGATGACTTATCAGCTGTCAATAGGTTGACAGCTGAACGTAAAGAAAAGAATTGCCAGCAATTGAAAATTCAGAAAAAAAAACTGCATGGGTGTTCCCACCAGGCCCTTCAGGTCTGGTATGAATTTTAAGGGGAACCCCACGCCAACATTTTTTAAAAAAATGGCATGGGGTCTTACCTCCTTTTATTACAAGGATTAGGCAAATCCTGGCTCCGAAATTTATGTCTGCTTTCAATTTTATTTTACAGGATAATCCTATCTCGAAGGACACCTCTCATGCTCATATCGTTAAGTCCATATATATTTGGACACGGGCACAATTTTTGTTTTTTCCAGGTATTTACCAAAGCATATTCAAACTATAGTTATATAATGGAATGTACATCCAAATCGGAGGAAGGGTTTAGGAATTACAGCTCTTAAGAATAGCCATCCCCATTTTACATGGGGCCAAAAGTAATTGGACAGTTGAATCAAAATCTGTTTCATGGCCAGGTGTGGGCTCCTCCTTCATTATTTCTTCATCAATTAAGCAGGTAAAAGGTCTGGAGTTGATTCTAAGTGTGGTATCTGCATTTGGACTCTTTTGCTGTGAACCTACAGTCAGGTCCATAAATATTGGGACATTGACACAATTCTAATCTTTTTGGCTCTATACACCACCACAATGGATTTGAAATGAAACGAACAAGATGTGCTTTAACTGCAGACTTTCAGCTTTAATTTGAGGGTATTTACATCCAAATCAGGTGAACAGTGTAGGAATTACAACAGTTTGTATATGTGCCTCCCACTTTTTAAGGGACCAAAAGTAATGGGGCAATTGGCTGCTCAGCTGTTCCATGGCCAGGTGTGTGTTATTCCCTCATTATCCCATTTACAAGGAGCAGATAAAAGGTCCAGAGTTCATTTCAAGTGTGCGATTTGCATTTGGAATCTGTTGCTGTCGACTCTCAATATGAGATCTGTGTCAGTGAAGCAAGCCATCATTAGGCTGAAAAAACAAAACATTAGGTGTGGCACAAATCAACTTTTTGGAACTTCCTTAAAAAGAAAGAACGCACTGGTGAGCTCAGCAACACCAAAAGACCTGGAAGACCACGGAAAACAACTGTGGTGGGTGACCGAAGAATTCTTTCCCTGGTGAAGAAAACACCCTTCACAACAGTTGGCCAGATCAAGAACACTCTCCAGGAGGTAGGTGTATGTGTGTCAAAGTCAACAATCAAGAGAAGACTTCACCAGAGTGAATACAGAGGGTTCACCACAAGATGTAAACCATTGGTGAGCCTCAAAAACAGGAAGGCCTGATTAGAATTTGCCACACAACATCTAAAAAAGCCTTCACAGTTCTGGAACAACATCCTATATACAGATGAGGCCAAGATCAACTTGTACCAGAGTGATGGGAAGAGAAGAGTATGGAGAAGGAAAGGAACTGCTCATGATCCAAAGCATACTACCTCATCAGTGAAGCATGGTGGTGGTAGTGTCATGGCATGGGCATGTATGGCTGCCAATGGAACTGGTTCTCTTGTATTTATTGATGATGCGACTGCTGATAAAAGCAGCAGCATGAATTCTGAAGTGTTTCGGGCAATATTATCTGCTCATATTCAGCAAAATGGACTCATTGGACGGCGCTTCACAGTGCAGATGGACAATGACCCGAAGCATACTGTGAAAGCAACCAAAGAGTTTTTTAAGGAAAAGAAGTGGAATTTTATGCAATGGCCAAGTCAATCACCTGACCTAAATCGGATTGAGCATGTATTTCACTTGCTGAAGACAAAACTGAAGAGAAAATGCCCTAAGAACAAGCAGGAACTGAAGACAGTTGCAGTAGAGGCCTGGCAGAGCATCACCAGGGATGAAACCCAACGTCTGGTGATGTCTATGCATTCCAGACTTCAGGCTGTAATTGACTGCAAAGGTATTTGCAATCAAGTATTAAAAAGTGAAAGTTTGATGGATGATTGTTAACCACTTCCCGCCCGGCCTATAGCAAAATGACGGCCAGGCGGTGGTTCAGTTATCCTGACTGGGCGTCATATGAAGTCCATCAGGATAACAGCCGCCTTGTGACCGTGGGGGCACACATCGTGGCGATCGGTGGTGCGGTGTGTCAGTCTGACACACCGCTACACCAATCTTGGTAAAGAGCTTCCGGCGGAGGCTCTTTACCATGTAATCAGCCGTGTCCAATCACGGCTGATCACGATGTCAACAGGAAAAGCCATTGATTGGCTTTTCCTCACTCGCGCCTGACAGACGCGAGTAGAGGAGAGCCGATCAGTGTCTCTCCTGACAGGGGGGGAGTGCGCTGATTGTTTATCAGCGCAGCCCCCCCTCGGATGCCCACACTAGATCACCAGGGAAGCCCCCAGGACCACCAGGGAAGGGGGCAATATGTGGATGGCCAGATATGTACCCCACGGCCATCCACATGTGCAAATTATGCCCAATCTGTGCCAATCAGTGCCCACAAATGGGCACTGACTGGCACCATTATATAAAATGTAACATCAGTGATGCCCAGCAATGCCACCCATCAGTGTCATCAGTGCCACCTATCAGTGCCCATCTGTGCCCATCAGTGCCTACCTATCAGTGCCCATCAGTGCCCATCCGTGCCACCTATCAGTGCCATCCATAAGTACCCATCAGTGCCACCCATAAGTGCCCATCAGTGCCACCTATGAGTGCCCATCAGTGCTGCATACCAGTGCCACCTATCAGTGCCCATCAGTGCCACCTATGAGTGCCCATCAGCGCCGCCTATTAGTGCCCGTCAGTGCCACCTCATCAGTGCCACCTCATCGATGCCCATCAGTGCAGCCATATCAGTGCCCGTTATTGAAGAAGAAAACGTACTTATTTACAAAAATTTTTAACAGAATCAAAGAAAAACTTGTTTTTTTTCAAAATTTTCGGTCTTTTTTTATTTGTTGCGCAAAAAATAAAAAACCGCAGAGGTGATCAAATACCACCAAAAGAAAGCTCTATTTGTGGGAACAAAATGATAAAAAATTTGTTTGGGTACAGTGTTGTATGACCGTGCAATTGTCATTCAAATTGCGACAGCGCTGAAAGCTGAAAATTGGCCTGGGCAGGAAGGTGTCTAAGTGCCTGGTATTGAAGTGGTTAATCTGTCCCATTACTTTTGGTCCCATAAAAAGTGGGAGGCACATATACAAACTGTTGTAATTCCTACACCGTTCACCTGATTTGGATGTAAATACCCTCAAATTAAAGCTGAAAGTCTGCAGTTAAAGCACATCTTGCTTGTTTCATTTCAAATCCATTCTGGTGGTGTATAGAGCCAAAAAGATTAGAATTGTGTCGATGTCCCAATATTTATGGACCTGACTGTACATCATGTGTTCAAAGGAGCTGTCCATGCAAGTAAAACAGGCCATTGTAAGGCTTCAAAAATGAAACAAATCCATCAGAGATAGCAGCGACGTTAGGGGTAGCCAAATCAACAGTTTGTTACATTCTGAGGAAAGATTAACGCACTGGTGAGCTCAGCAACATAAAAAGGCCTGGATGTCTATGGAAGACAACAGTGGTGGATGATCGCAGGATCCTCTCAATGGTAAAGAAAAAAACATTCACAACATCCAGATATGTGAAGGATACTCTCCAGGAGTTGGGCGTATCATTGTCAAAGTCTACAATTAAGAGAAGACTTTAGGAGAGCAAATACAGAGTGTTCACCACAAGGTTCAAACCATTCATAAGCCTGAAGAATAGATTAGACTTTGCCAAAAAAAATCTAAAAAAGCCAGTCCAGTTCTGCAAAAGCATTCTTTGGACGGATGAAACTAAGATTAATCTGTACCAGAATGACGGGAAGAAAAAAGTGTGGAGAAGGCTTGGAACAGCTCATGATCCAAAAGCACACAACGTCATCTGTAAAACATGGTGGAGGCAGTGTGACGGCATGGGCATGCATGTCCTCCAGTGGCACTGGGTCATTGGTGTTTATTGATGATGTGACAGGATACAGAAGCAGCCAAATGAATTCTGCAGTGTTTAGAGATATACTGTCAGCTCAGATTCAGCCAAATGCAGTAAAGTTGATTGGACAGCTCTTAACAGTACAGAAGGACAATGATCCAAAACACACTGCAAAAGTAACCTAGGAGCTTTTGAATGGAAAAGAATTGGAATATTCAGCAGTGGCCGAGTCAATCATCTGATCTCAACCCAATTGAGCATGCATTTCACTTTTGAGGCAAAATTAAAGGCAGAAAGATCCACAAACAAAAAACGTGAATATGGATAAGGGTGGTGCTGAGTTGGTCTAGAGAGTAGGGTAAACCCACATCCCCAATGTGTCTAGGCAAATGGAAATTTGTTCCTCTTGCGGGACTTTAAAGGGAGAACCTACTCCGGAGTAATAAGGAGTATAAGAAGTGTAGATTTGAAATGAAATTGGGTATTTATTGAGGTATAGACCTAAACAGATCTACAGTACACAGGGTAAATGTACAGGGAATACAAAGGGATACAGGATGCGTGATACAGACAAAAAAATGCAATACAGTGTGCAAAGATACACAATCATAGAACTCCGGTACATATGGGACCACACATGTGGGGAGTACTGACGCGTTTCGAGATATACTCTTCTTCAGGGGTGTCTGATTGGAATCAGCACAAACAGATGTATGTCTATAATTTAAAAAGACAGTTATGAGCCAAATGTGAAACATTGCATAATCAACATCAACATGAGAAAAGATGTGACCATTCTGGTGAAAACATATGATATGTATATAAGATAAGAGCAGTAAGTACTGACCATGTGGTATTGCTTGGGGGAATGTGTATATTGCTGCATCCATTTAAAAACATTCAAAAGGAGAGGGTTGGGGGGACATGTCGCCACTGAACACCGAGGTATATGCTCGCTCCTGGTCCAGGTCGGGCAGGCCGTGTGTACCTTGTCCCAGTCAATTTACCAGGGCAATATTCCCCCAAAAGAGGGCGTCAAAAACACCAGTGAGTATGGTAGTCCTGGGGTGGGCTCCAATCTGCAGGGAAGTAGGGGGATATGGGGGGTTAGGGCGGAGCTAAGTACATACCTGGGGGGGTCTGGGGCCACAGTTGTTGTACATGCCATATGTATACATGATTGTGCAACGGTAAAATGAGGGGATTACCTGGAGTGGGTGGTTGGTTCTGTGCGGGCAAAATCCTGTTCGGTATTTGCGAAGGGCTGGCACAGGCAGGTAATGCAGTTGCCCAATGTGGCAGAACATGGCACCCCAGCAGAGTGAAGCCCGGTGTCAGGGAGGTCAGAATGCCTAGTGCCGAACAAGAGGGCAGGGAGGCTGTCCAAGGGCACCAATGCACCTAGAATTGTAACATCAGGTACCAAGGCACCGCCACTCTATGCCCCCACTGACAATCGCATTGGCGGGCCTTCTCCGAACTCTGAACCTTTATGACATATGGACCAGGTAAGGACCGAACATCTCCCACCCACTGACCCTGCCACAGAGAACCTTAATGTCATTAATTTGTCATCTTACCCTTTATCAGACACACAGATACAAGTTCTGGCCAAGGGGTTAAGTTTCTGTCCCAACCAGGAGTTGGATCAATTTGAGGTCATCAAAGACATCCAACTCTTTGCAAGAAAACTAATACTCAAACAAATGTATACTAAAGAGATACCCACAAGACCCAATTTTGAGCAACATGAACTCAAGGCTCTGGACACCCTTGTAGAGCTTCTTGAGGAGAACGACACACCAGATCTCATTGATCGTATAGACCTAGAGCAGTTGCTCGGTTGATTCGACCAATCAGACCTCTCCCCCACCACGTGTCCTCAAAAATAAATCTGACAAATTTCCTAATCTAAACACCAATTCCAATGTAGCAGCATTTGTCAAACTCACCACCAGGGACATATGCAAAATCAAGTCACCTGACCTTAGGGATGACAACTTGACGAGATCTGAGCGCAAGGCTCTCCATCTACTATAAGACCACCCCACAATAACTATCAAGCCCTCCAACAAAGGAGGCAATATTGTGGTGATGGATAATGAGTTCTACATTAACATGTGCACCCGGATACTTAGCAACCAAGACTGGTATTGCAAGATACCGGCAATCAGAATCGAAAAATTCCATAGGGAATTTTACAACCTGATTGACCACGCCTATAGCGTAGGCGTTCTCAACAAGGCGGAATGGTATTTTATATGCACCCAACACCCACGCACACCTACCTTCTATTCCTTACCCAAAGTGCACAAAAGTCTGACCTGCCCACCTGGGAGACCGATCATTTCGGGCAAAGGCTCCCTCACGAGAGACTCAGCCAACTTGTAGATGGATACCTACGTCCCTGCGTTCTCAGACTTCCCAGCTATTTCCGGGACACATCACACCTCCTACAAAACATCGACGGCCTCTGCATCCCTCCCAAGTTATCATCGTGGCAGTGGATGTGGAGGCCCTCTACAGCTCAATACCGCATGACAAAGGTCTCTCCTGTGTACAACGCATCCTCTCTCTTAACAGTCAATACGACAAAAAGACCAATGAATTCCTACTGGCGGCACTGGAATTCATCCTCCAGCACAACTATTTCACGTTCAACGGCTCCCACTACCTCCAGGTGCAGGGCGTTGCGATGGGGACCTCATGTGCCCCATCATACACCAACCTGTACCTGGGGGAGTGGGAACACATGATACACAAATCCGCGCACTTCGCCCCATACATGGAGAGCGTCGTTATGTGGTACCGCTACATCGACGATGTTCTCCTTGTGTGGAACGGACCTACAGTCCTACTGCTTGCCTTCCTCGAATTACTTAATGACAATGACTTCAACCTGTCATTCACCATGACCTGGGATAAGGCGTCCGTCACCTTCCTTGATGTAACCATCCACAAGGGTAGTGACGGATCCCTCAGCACTAGCCTTTTCAGAAAATCTTCTACAGGCAACTCCATACTCCATGCCAGTAGCTTTCACCCTCAGCCTCTCATTGCTTCCATTCCGTACAGCCAATACTTGCGCACCAGAAGGAACTGTACCGATAAGGCAACTTTTTTTAAAGAGGCCAAGATTTTACAAACACGCCTACGAGCAAGTGGGTATTCCAATACCTGCCTCAAAAGAGCATACAAGTGGGTTTGTGCCAGAACCCGCAGTGACATACTGTACAATCCCTTGACCATAAAACCCAAGTCCAAACCCATTTCCATCATAATGAGGTTTTCTAACCAACATGCGGCAATCAAGAGAGTTGTATTCAAATACTGGCACGTGCTCACTATGGACCCCTCTATTGGTCCTTTTGTACCCACCACCCCTGCATTTACTTACAGGCGGGCTGGATCCCTTCAAGACCAGCTGGTCTCTAGTGAATTCAAAGGGAGGGGGAAACGTGACCCCTGCAAAAATAAAGGCACCTTTACGTGTGGTGGATGCAACTACTGCAGGTTCCTTAACACCTCCAAAAACATCACTCTGCCCAATGGCGAACCCTTCCAACCCAGGCATTATGCCAACTGCAAAACATGTTGGGTAGTTTACCTGCTCACATGTGAATGCACCAGCTTCTATGTAGGGAAAACCATCCAGGAGTTTTAGCGCAGGGCCTACACACACATTACAGCCATGCAAACTTGTAACCCCAACTTACCACTCGGCCGACATGTCACAAATGTACATGAGGGCATCTGCCCCAAATTTTGCTTCATAATTCTCGATCGCATACACACTGGTATGCGCGGAGGAGATGTGAACAAAATACTCTTACAGCTCGAGCAGAGGTGGATTTTCAGATTAAGAGCCACCCAACCCCCGGGACTCAATGCCTGCATATCCTACAGACCCTTCCTGGAAGGTTTTTCCTCAGGGGGCTCCGAGTGGGAACCTGATGAGGTTCCCCCTAGCCCTCCTACGGTCCAACCTCCACAGGTTCTATTTTTCCTTTTTTCTCCACCTTGTGTTCATGGCTCTACAGCAATCATCATGGACCCTTCTGACATAACAACCCACCCCCTGTTTTTTTTTTTGTTTTTGTTTTTTTTTGTTTTTTTTAGCACATCCATGCTATGTATATTTGTTGTACTTTCTTGTATATAATTGTATATAATGTACGCATGTTCTATGTTCTATGTACATGCCATTTTTTTTCTTTTTCGTAACATGATCTAGGCCATTTACATTTACTGACTGCCCCAGTGTGCTCTGCACTTTCCTACAGTCTTGCCCACATTTTTTAGTCAAGTAACCTTTTCATTTATCAATTATTTATTTTTTATTCAGTGATCTTGTTTTGCTTTCTTTTTCTGTGTGCTCCGTCGTGCTTCTTCCTGACCTCCAACCCACTGCCACACTGAGCTCGCCCCCCTGCCTCCAGATTGTGGGTGGCCGACCCACCCCAGATGTAGCACAAGGCTATTCTCCACTTGGCGCAGGGGGGCCGCCTGATGCAACATTTGTTGTCACAGGCGGCATCCCCACAAGTGGAAGATCCGGGTGGATTTCCCGACCTAGCTTTTTTTCCCGTTCCTGCATCGCGGGCCTTCGACGCGGGTCTTGGTTCCCGCCCCTGTGCACTATACTTCATCCCGCCGGGGGCTGTGTGTCACCGCGCCCAGAGGTACACATGCACTCCGGACGCGGTCTCCATGGGGACCGATGCACGCCCCCCAGGCTCGGGGGGCGTCTACCTTTCACCTATTGGCCGCACTTGCGACCTATCGCGAGCCCAGCCACACTATTTGAACTTAACATTTAGCACATACTCTCAGGCTCCCCTCATATCTGCACGCCAGCTGTACACACCGCTTCGTTCCCAGGACCTTCCTCAGGTAAACTTTTCTCCATGCATGGCCCTCTGGCGCCATCCCTTGGGCAGTCCCAGACCCAGATTCACTTCACAATACTTCATGCCTGGATCTTACCCCTATATTTTCTTCCAGGCTGGACACCCCGAGCCTCCCCCTGTTTGGACCCCTGGCCAGGCACCCATTCCTTGGTGCCCTTAGACAGCCTCCCTGCCCTCTTGTTCGGAACTAGGCATTCTGACCTCCCTGACACTGGGCTTCACACTGCCTGGGTGCCTGGTTCTGCCACATTGGGCAACCACATTACCTGCCTGTGCCGGCCCTTCCCACATACCGAACAGGATCTTGCCCGCACAGAACCAACCACCCACTCCAGGTAATCCCCTCATTTTACCGTTACACAATCATGTATACATATGGCATGTACAACACCTGTGGCCCCAGACCCCCCCAGGTATGTACACAGCTCCACCCTGACCCCCCCCATATCCCTCCTTCTTCCCTGCAGATTGGAGCCCACCCCAGGACTACCATACTCACTGGTGTTTTTGACACCCTCTGTTGTGGAATATTCCCCTGGTGACTTCACTGGGACAAGGTACACACGGCCTGCCCGACCTCAGTGTTCAGTGGCGACATGTCCCCCCCAACCCTCTCCTTTTGAATGTTTTTAAATGGATGCAGCAATATACACATTCCCCCAAGCAATACCACATGGTCAGCACTTACTGCTCTTATCTTATATACATATCACATGTTTTCACCACAACCACAATGGTCACATCTTTTCTCATGTTGATGTTGATTATGCAATGTTTCACATCTGGCTCATAACTGTCTTTTTAAATTATAGACATACATCTGTTTGTGCTGATTCCAATCAGACACCCCTGAAGAAGAGTATATCTCGAAACGCATCGGGTACTCCCCGCATGTGCGGTCCATATGTACCGGAGTTCTATGATTGTGTATCTTTGCACACTGTATTGCATTTTTCTGTCTGTATCACGCATCCTGTATCCCTTTGTATTCCCTGTACATTTACCCTGTGTACTGTAGATCTGTTTAGGTCTATACCTCAATAAATACCCAATTTCCTTTCAGATCTACACTTCTTATACTCCTTATTACTCCCGAGTAGGTTCTCCCTTTAAAATCCCACAAGAGGAACAAATTTCCATTTGCACAAACAAAAAACTAAAGACAGCTGCAGTTAGAGCCTGGCAAAGCATCAGAATTGCCAGTAAAGGATTCTCAACAAAATATTAAAAATTTACATTTTATTTATGATTATATTCATCTGTCCAATTGCATTTGAACCCCTGGGGGGCCTGCATTTGAGCCCTGGGGGGACTGTGTAAAAAAATGGTTGCAGTTCCTAAAATTTGGACTTGATATTTATTTTCAACCCTTTGAATTAAAGCTGAAAGTCTGCACCTCAAATTCATTTGGATTGTTTTGTTTTAATTTTATTCTGGTGGCATACAGATCCAAAAGTATGAAAATTGTGCCCGTGTCTAAATATATATAGACCTAACTGTATTACTGTACTTTTGAATCCTGATAAGGATCCCTTACTCTGTGCCAGCTATAAACCAATTTACTTAATACAGATTTATAATTACATGCATAAAAATTATTGCGGCGCTGAAAAGTTAAAGAATGAAATTGAAGAGTGGGAGGAATCCAATCACCAAATATATTGTGCAGATGTAGAAAGAGTCACTCGTCACCACGTGGTAATGTAGTCTGCTTACCAGAAGGTGTTAAGGATTAGGCATAGATGATAAATTCTCAATAGCATCCAGCAAATCCAGCCCACTGGAACCCCTCATCAGACCACAACATCCGTGGGATTTCCTTCACATATAAACATCTCCCAATGGTCTCTTCAGAATTAGGCATTCAGGCATGTAGTCATCATATATCCGAGAAAAGAAAATGAAGGACCCATAGTGAAGCCCGTAATGATAGATAAAAAAACTTTTATTGTAGTAACTTACAGTTGAAGCTTAAAACAGCATGCATCAATGATAGGAACAAACGGCTGCAGCAATCAGCGTACAGATGTCAGCCTGCCTGACATGTTTCATCATAACAGATGTCTTCAGAGGCATGGCTACAGCTACAACCGCACGCTATATATATGGTATGGTTAGTGGATAGATCAGAGGGGATATAATCAAACTCATCACTAACAGCTGGGTAAGATGTGTGTCTTGTGCAGCGCGCCCTGGTGCTGACAGGATAAACCTGGCTAGCAACTGATGACGTGACAGCGCACGGCCAATTAGAAAAAAGAGAAGATAGGAACAAAAAGAGGGTGGCAACAGATGACTTAGTGCCACCTCATTGGTTAACCTATCTCTCAGTGAACAGAAAAATTGAAAAATGCCAGATAAGCATGAACAGGCGACGAGGAAGAACGCCGGCTGTGCGGTCCGGCTCAGGGACATGAAAAAGGCTAAAAATGTATTTTTAATTGATCAGACAAAAACCTGATATCATATAACTATACAAAATAAAAAAATGGAAAAGAATTAACACCCGCACAGATAAGCTATGAAATTAACGCCTGTCATGCAGTATAGATCAAAGGCATAGAAAAAAACGCTAGACTTTGTATAAAAAAATCAAAATTTGAAGAGGGGGTACCATCCAATTATGTCACAAGAGTTGCCGCCATCCCTGATGTAAGGAGAAAAAGAAATAACCCCTCAGGAAATGGTGGGACTTTAAAGGCAATAAAAAGCAATTTTATTGGTACAAATATACAAAAATATACAAAAAATCTACTACAGTCACATAGAATAATAATTTTAACAATAAAATCAGGAATATACTGATGAGCGAACCAAATGTGTATTCATGTAGTCTGGACGCAGAGCACAGTGCAGGTTTGCGTACAGGCTGGGTGTAAAAGACAATTTGAGTGTTCATAGCTTACCCCAATGCTGGTATGTGAGGAATGTGGAAATTAGATGTAAATAGATGCCCGAGCGGGGGAGCGGATGTCCCTTAAGCACAAGCAGCTCCAGGAGTTGTAAAAGGTAGCAGCTTCATACAATGTATAATCTGTAGGGTAATACAGGAGAGGGAAGAGCTTACTCACCAGCAAGACAGGAGTATTTGCTGTGTGTTGAAATATCTAATGTGCATAAAAGGGAAACTCCATCAGAAGACACAATAAAAAGGCTCCCATGATTGGGGGTTGCCAGAAAAATGACAGTACTGACAAAAGGATGGAGGACAGCATTACCTTATCTGAGGTGCTGTGTTGCAGTATATTAGGTAGTTCAGATTGTGCAGTCTCTAACCACCGCCGCCGAGCCGGACTGTGAAACCGACACGGCGTCCGGTGGTTAAATATAGAGGGGAAGGGGAAACACTTGCGGTGCTGATTGGCGTCTGAGTTCCGCCAATCACACCGCCGCTCCAATCGAAATGTGGACACCATGGAGACCCCACAACGCTGATCCGCCTACGGACGCTGGGAGAGGGGATCCATGGCAACGCTGCGATGCCGCTCCATCCAGAGGGGAGGGGAAAACGAAAGCCCAGACAGCAGGGAAAAGGCATCCTGTGCAAAGGCGTTCCGCCCAGTCAATTAGTATGCAGACAGGGCATACAACAACCCGAGCGCTACAGCCCAATCCACAAAGGGGGCCGCTTGAGAAAAACATTGTAACCTAAAATTTAAAAATATGTACGAAGTGGGGAGTGGGTCAATAGAAGAAGGAGGAGCAGCGGCGATAAGTAAGCACAACTACCTAAATGAAATGGCTACGGAGTCACCAATCACATAGTACCCTCAGGTGATCACAAATCACATAGTACCCTCAGGTGGTCGCTGAATAGGCACCACCGGGGGGGAGTGGGACCCTGGGCGGGAACTGCACGGCACCCCCCCACAGCGGACTGTGGGAGGGGTCATGCAGTAACTGCCCACCGACGCATAAAGGGGCGACCGGATCCGCAGGCATGGATGGGCAGCCGTTGGCCGCCAACCACCCCGCGAGCATACCAAGGGCGCCCATAAAGAGGCCCCCCAAGGGACGGCAAATCCCGGGAGGCCCCCGTGCGCCGGGCGGGACAAAGAGGGGCCAGAACTGTGGTAGAAAAGTTATTCCCCGAGTAACGCCGACAGTGTGCCTCAAGTGATGATAGAACCCGGATACACTAAGGAGGAAAAAAAAAAAAAGGGGAAGAATAACATATTAAAAGTAACCAAGAGGGACATAACAGCACCCTACAAATCAACACCTTATAAATCCTTCTCACAAACCCCAGAAGAAAAACCCTCTAAAGAGGGTCTAAAACTCAAGTGGTCATTTAGGCCGGGGGGTGAGGTGGCAGCAAGGTCCATGATCCAACGGGCTTCTCGCTGTAGCAAGGCCTTGTTCCAATCCCCGCCCCTCGGGCTAGGATGAACTCTGTCCAAAATTAAAAAATAAATGTTGGGAAAGATGCCATGATGCATATTCGCCACATGTCTACCCAATGGGAGCTCGGGATTCGCTTTCCTCATGGCAGTGATGTGCCGTGAGGCTCGCAAAGAGAATTTTTGTTTGGTCTTACCTACATAGAATTGATGACATTGGCAGACTAAAAGGTATATCACACCCTCAGTCTTACAGTTTGAAAAATTACATGGTCTATATGGATGCCCATTTGGGAGGGTCACGTTCTGTCGTGTATTCATAAATCTACATATGGAGCATCCTCCACATGTGAATGTTCCAAACCTCTTGCAGGGATCCCCACGCGATTCGCCCACAAATTCACTGCGGACCAAGTGGTCACGCAGGGAACTGGTACGTCGATAGGTGATCGCTGGTCGTGCGGGTAAGTGTGGACGTAGGGTGGGGTCAGATTGTAGAAGGTGCCAATGTTTGTTGAAAATAGATTTGAGCGATGCCCTTCCATGCCTGCGGATCCGGTCGTCCCTTTATGCGTCGGTGGGCGGTTACTGCATGACCCCTCCCACAGTCCGCTGTGGGGGGGTGCCGTGCAGTTCCCGCCCAGGGTCCCACTCCCCCCGGTGGTGCCTATTCAGCGACCACCTGAGGGTACTATGTGATTTGTGATCACCTGAGGGTACTATGTGATTGGTGACTCCGTAGCCATTTCATTTAGGTAGTTGTGCTTACTTATCGCCGTTGCTCCTCCTTCTTCTATTGACCCACTCCCCACTTCGTACATATTTTTAAATTTTAGGTTACAATGTTTTTCTCAAGCGGCCCCCTTTGTGGATTGGGCTGTAGCGCTCGGGTTGTTGTATGCCCTGTCTGCATACTAATTGACTGGGCGGAACGCCTTTGCACAGGATGCCTTTTCCCTGCTGTCTGGGCTTTCGTTTTCCCCTCCCCTCTGGATGGAGCGGCATCGCAGCGTTGCCATGGATTCCCTCTCCCAGCGTCCGTAGGCGGATCAGCGTTGTGGGGTCTCCATGGTGTCCACATTTCGATTGGAGCGGCGGTGTGATTGGCGGAACTCAGACGCCAATCAGCACCGCAAGTGTTTCCCCTTCCCCTCTATATTTAACCACCGGACGCCGTGTCGGTTTCACGGTCCGGCTCGGCGGCGGTGGTTAGAGACTGCACAATCTGAACTACCTAATATACTGCAACACAGCACCTCAGATAAGGTAATGCTGTCCTCCATCCTTTTGTCAGTACTGTCATTTTTCTGGCAACCCCCAATCATGGGAGCCTTTTTATTGTGTCTTCTGATGGAGTTTCCCTTTTATGCACATTAGATATTTCAACACACAGCAAATACTCCTGTCTTGCTGGTGAGTAAGCTCTTCCCTCTCCTGTATTACCCTACAGATTATACATTGTATGAAGCTGCTACCTTTTACAACTCCTGGAGCTGCTTGTGCTTAAGGGACATCCGCTCCCCCGCTCGGGCATCTATTTACATCTAATTTCCACATCCCTCACATACCAGCATTGGGGTAAGCTATGAACACTCAAATTGTCTTTTACACCCAGCCTGTACGCAAACCTGCACTGTGCTCTGCGTCCATGCATTGTTAATTTTTAACATATGGGTGCTTTTTACTTTTTTACTTTTTTAAAGTACCCCAGCCTACTTGGCCCCCTTTTTTGTAACAACTGAATTTTAAAAATGAATGCATCCCTCGAGTTATGTGTCTTTTTCAGACCCTACCGATGACAGTACGGAATAAATTCCTGCCAAAAATTAAGCTTGAGTTTGTGCAGTTTTTGTGGGCAGGTCATCCACCAAGGATTAGAGCAGAAATATTGACTAATGGGGCGTACACACGGTCGGACTTTTTGGTTACAAAAGTCCGACAGCCTGTCCGACAGACTTTCGACAGACTTTCGACTGACTTTTGGTGGACTTTAAACTGACTTTCTAAAGACCGGACTTGCCTACACACAATCACACCAAAGTCCGACGGATTTGTACGTGATTACGTACACCGGACTAAAATAAGGAAGTTGATAGCCAGTAGCCAATAGCTGTCCTAGCGTCGGTTTTTGTCCGTGGGACTAGCATACAGACGAGCGGATTTCATCAGTTCTTAGAGGCGTTCCGATTGCGTGATTTTCAATACTCAAATGGTTGTAAATCCATAAGGGATATACATGCCATGCTTACACTATTGTTACTGACCTGGCAGGCAATACAACTACGAGACATAGTAGTCTTATTTCAGTACCACAGGGTTCAGAATTTTTAGATTCGCCGACTAGTTTTGAGCGATTGTGTGTAGAGGACCGACCAGCAAGTCGGGGACTATCTAAGGCATACGCTGTGTTAATAGCACTCTCTAATTCCCATGCTCCCTTTTTTATGTCTGCATGGGAAAAATATTTGAAAATGATTTTCAGCTGATCAAAGAGATTTTATCTATTATTTCATACATAAATCTTCTATTTCTTCAAAACTGCAGGAAGCAGGGTACAAGCTTTTAACCAGATGGTATAGATCTCCAGAAAAGCTGCACCGAATGTTCTCTTATGCTGACCCTATTTTTTGGCGATGTAGAGAAGAAAGGGGAACACTTTTCCTATTTTTTCTGGAGATGTCCCAGAATTCGGCCCTATTGGCAAGAGGTGTGTGCTTTCACTGGCTCACGCCGATATACGTCGGCATTTTGAAGCGGGAAATCGATGTTATGGCAGCAGCTAGCTACCATAACCCCAGTATCCTCTTCTTCAGTGAGCGGTCTGGTTTCAGATAAAAGTGGTCTCTGCGGTGGATTCGCTGCAAGATCACTTTAATCACTGCTCTCACTGCTAATCACAGTGTAAAAATAAAAAATAAAAGGTAAAATAAATAAGAAAACATTTGTTTTAAATGCGCCCCGTCCTGCCGAGCTCGCGTGCAGAGGTGAACGCATACGTGAGCAGCGCCTGCATATGAAAACGGTGTTTAAACCACACATGTGAGGTATTGCCGCGATCGGTAGAGCAAGAGCAATAATTCTAGCTCTAGACCTCCTCTGTAACTCAAAACATGCAACCTGTAGAATTTTTTAAATGTCGCCTATGGAGATTTTTAAGGGAAAAAGTTTGTCGCCATTCCACGAGCGAGCGCAATTTTGAAGCGTGACATGTTGGGTATCAATTTACTCGGCGTAACATTATCTTTCACAATATAAAAAAATCGGGCTAACTTTACTGTTGTCTTATTTTTTAATTCAAAAATTTGTATTTTTTCCAAAAAAAGCGCGCTTGTAAGACCGCTGCGCAAATACGGTGTGACAGAAAGTATTGCAACGACCTGCCATTTTATTCTCTAGGGTGTTAGAAAACAAATATATAATGTTTGGGGGTTCTAAGTAATTTTCTAGCAAAAAAAAATGTTTTTAACTTGTAAACACCAAATCTCAGAAAGAGGCTTAGGCTATGTTTCCACTAGTGCGACTTTTCATGCGACTTGGGACTGAAAAGTCGCATGACAAATTGTATCCCATGATTTCCAATGAGTACCGTTCATATCTGTGCGACTTCATGTCGCAGCGACTTCAAAGTAGTCCCTGCACTACTTTGGTCCCACTTTGATGCGACTTGAGGTCCATAGATACAGGCATTGCTTCAAATCGCGGTAAAATCGCGGTAAAATCGCGCGACTTTGGGGACGCAATAGTGGAAACATAGCCTTAGTGATTAAAGATATCTCTGGTCTCTCTGTTTATCAGAACCTAGCAGCATGTTTGTTATATCTCAGCCCTCTCTCAAGGGGTAGATATCGCCTATTGGTGGTAAGACACCTCCCTAATGTGGTGAGGGCCTGTATACCGGCACATTGGAATTCCTCCTCTCCACCAAAGGTGAAGGGGAGCTTACAGCATCGGTGAAAAAACAGAGGCCTATTTCCATAAAAACTGGAATGGATGGATTCATTTCACTTCAACAGTGAAATATAAAGGCATTCTTTCCCTGATCCTGTGTCCAAAATACCATCATTTAATATGGCGGTCAATAACACTATGGAAGAAAAACTTTTTCCTTCCATAGGAAATGATGCAGAGGAAATGATGCGGGGCTCTGTGTATCATCCTCGCAAATGAAATATACATAATGTTATTAAATAGAAATGTAATAGTCATGTATTGCTTTCCTAAGAGTCATGGGCCGAGCAGGATCGCCAGGTACATATGGGTGTATTGTAAATGTATATGCTGTACTTGACAATTAGATTGTATAGTTTATATTTATAGTTCTTGTTTTGATCTGTTGTATAATAAGGCTTATAAATATGGGGAATTTTTAATAATGGGAAATTTTTAATAAGTTGTTATAGAGTAGTAAAAAAAAAAGGCATAGGGGCCCCCACAATCTATACCAGTCCATTATCCGAGCATGCATCCTGGCAGGCCAGGAAAGTGGGGGACGAGTGAGCACCCCCCTTTCCTGAACCACACCAGACCACATGCCCTCAACATGAGGGTGCTTTGGGGCAGGGGGGCTCTCCCCAAACCACCATGTCCCCATGTTGATGGGGACAAGTGCCTCTTCCCCACAACTCTGGCTAGTGGTTGTGGGGATCTGGGGGTGGGGGGCAAATTGGAACCTGGAAGTCCCCTTTAACAAGGCTTGATGGGCTGCATGCTCATGTAGTACATCCCATTGATAAACCACTTCACAGGCAGGTTTAATGTTTTACTTGTAGCGCCCTCTGATGGTTAGATTGCTAGGTAAATTTAGTTTTTGGCTCCATTGTAGTGAATTGAGCAGTGATTGATTGTGTAGGTCTGCTCAGGGCTTTGATTACTTATCCCTGCCTCTGGAAGAAATTTCCAGAACATAGGGCTTGGAGATTCAAATGATCAGTTGGGGAGGTGATAAATGTGCAAGAGGAGCAGAGTGCTATTTCATCTCCAGGAGGGTTCCAGTCCTCCTGGAGGGTCTATTGCCTTTGGCAGATAGCCATAGAGACAAGAGATTGTAGTCTGGGCCTCAGCAACTGCTGGACTGAGGGCCTAGGGAAGATTTACAGTGAAATATCTAATTAATCTCCCTCCCTCACTCTACCTACAGATGCTGGGTGGCAGACAGCTCCTGGAACACTATGAGTAAAAACATTGATGGGGACTATAAGTTGTGCAAGTGCCAGAGGTTGCGATATGGACTGCTGGTTTAGGGTCTTTATATACTAGTCTTTCCCTGCTACCTTCAGAAAAGCTACTACTGAAGGATTAGAGAGAGATTTGTCTTGAGACCCCAAACTCCCCTCCTTTTAGACTTTTTTTAGCAATAGATACCAAAAAGACATCCCCTAGACCAGTAACGGTGAACTTTGGTACCCCAGATGTTTTGGAGCTACATTTCCCATGATGCCCAACTACGCTGCAGAGTGCATGAGCATCATGGGAAATGTAGTTCCAAAACAGCTGGGGTGGCAAGGTTCACCATCACTGCCCTAGACCGAGCCTGAATTGTTGGTGTGCATGGGACTGGTAGCCTCTGTACTATTTGGGAGAACCTGGGCATATTTTCAGCAGCCCCCAAGATTGCTCCTGTTTCTTCTTGCTGGAGGCTGCCATTTTGTTGAAGCCCAGAGTAGTCCCTTCGTCATTGGAATGTCTTCCCCTTTCCTTAGTCTCAAAAACTATACGTCAATTTCTTCAAATATAATATGTACATTTCCAGGGTTGATTGTAAGTCTTCACTCAGATAGAGAGGAAGGCTGACAGAAGCCTTCACAGGCTGCTATGAGGGAGAAAGGAGAGAATATCAGATATAAGATAAGACATAGGGATGAGCTTTCTGTTCGGGTTGAACATGAGTTCGACTCGAACATTGGCTGTTCGCCCGTTTGTCAAAAACCGAACATTATGGGCCATTCGCGCCAAATTGGAGCAGAGCGTAACGACCCATAATGATTGGCCAAAGCATGCACCATGACCTGCATGCTTTGGCCAATCCCAAATATCTATCTATCTATCTATCTATCTATCTATCTATCTATCTATCTATCTATCTATCTATCTATCTATCTATCTATCTATCTATCTATCTATCTATCTATATCCACTGTATCCAGTATAGCTACATCTGACTGCAGGCCGTTCCTGGTGTACTTTTTCTAATACACTTCAGGCGGAGTACACAGTACTGTGCACCCATAGTGCAGCTGCTACTAATTTTCTGGTGGTGTACACAGTACACCCTTAGTTGTTATTACACTTCTGTTGGTGTACACTGTACTGTGAACCCATAGTGCAGTTGCTACTACTTTTCAGGTGATGTACACAATACAGTACACCCATAGTTGTTATTACACTTCTGTTGGTGTACACAGTACCATACACCCCTAGTGCAGTTGCTACTACTTTTCTGGTGGTGTACACAGTAAACAATACATACAGTGCACCCATTGTTGCTATTAGACTTCTGGTGGTGTACACAATACCGTGCGACCCTAGTGCAGTTGCTACTACCTTTCTGGTGGTGTACACAATACAGTACACCCATAGTTGTTATTACACTTCTGTAGGTGTACACAGTACTGTGCACCCCTAGTGCAGTTGCTACTACTTTCCTGGTGGTGTACACAATACATACAGTGTACCCATAGTTGTTGTTAAACTTCTGTTGGTGTACACAGCACTGTGCACCCCTAGTGCAGTTGCTACTACTTTCCTGGTGGTGTACACAATACATACAGCGCACCCATAGTTGCTATTAGACTTCTGGTGGTATACACAATACCGTGCACACCTAGTGCAGTTGCTACTACTTTTCTGGTGGTGTACACAATACAGTACACCAATAGTTGTTATTACACTTCTGTTGGTATACACAGTACTGTGCACCCCCTAGTGCAGTTGCTACTACTTTTCTGGTGGTGTACACAGTACACAATACATACAGTGCACCCATAGTTGTTATTAAACTTCTGTTGGTGTACACAGTACCGTGCACCCCCAGTGCACTTGCTACTACTTTTCTGGTGGTGTACACAGTACACAATACATACAGTGCACCCATAGTTGTTATTACACTTCTGTTGGTGTACACAGTACCGTGCGACCCTAGTGCAGTTGCTACTACTTTCCTGGTGGTGTACACAATACATACAGTGCACCCATAGTTGTTATTACACTTCTGTTGGTGTATACAGTACCGTGCACCCCTAGTGCAGTTGCTACTACTTTCCTGATGGTGTACACAATACATACAGTGCACCCATAGTTGTTATTACACTTCTGTTGGTGTACACAGTACCGTGCACCCCTAGTGCAGTTGCTACTACTTTCCTGGTGGACAGGAGCCACACTGGGGCAGAGATTCTGTCAGCTCTGCAGGGCCAGGAATGGTTGTATGCAACAATGGCACCAACCTCCTCTCCGCCCTCCGTCAAGGACACTTGACTCATGTTCCCTGTTTGGCTCAAGTCCTGAATTTGGTGGTGCAGCGGTTCTTGAGCAGGTACCCTGGCTTACGGGATCTCCTGAGGCAGGCCAGGAAAGTCTGTGGTCATTTCCTCCGGTCATATAATGCCAGTGCTCGGCTGGCTGACATTATTATTATTATTTTACAGGATTTATATGGCGCCAACAGTTTGCGCAGCACTTTACAACATTAGGGCAGACAGTACACTTACAGTACAAATCAATACAGAGGGATCAGAGGGCCCTGCCCGTTAGAGCTTACAATCCAGAAGGGAGGGTCAAGTGGAAACAAAAGGTAATAACTATGGGGGATGAGCTGATGGAGAACATGAAAATACAGTTGTTAGGTGTGGGTAGGGTAGGCTTCTCTGAAAAGAAGGGTTTTCAGGGATTGTCTAAAAGCTAATAAAGTAGGAGATAAGCGGACAGATTGGGGTAGGGCATTCCATAGGATTGGAGAGGCTTTGGAAAAGTCCTGGAGGCGAGCATGGGAGGAGGTGATGAGGGAGCTAGAGAGGAGGTCTTGAGAGGAATGAAGAGGACAAGTAGGTTGGTATTTAGAGACTAGGCTAGTGATGTAGCTGGGGGTGAAATTGTGGATGGCTTTGTACGTAGTTGTTAGTATTTTGAATTCAATTCTTTGGCCGAGCGGAAGCCAGTGGAGGGAATTACAGAGAGGAGTGGCAGACACAGAGCGATTGGTAAGGTGGATGAGTCTGGCAGCAGCATTCATGATGGATTGAAGAGGTGATAGACTATGTAGAGGTAAGCCAATGAGAAGGGAGTTGCAGTAGTCGAGGCGAGAGATGACCAGCAAGTGAATAAAGAGCTTTGTAGTGTCATTGGCTAGAAAGGGGCATATTTTGGAGATGTTACGGAGGTTGAGGTGGCAGGATTTGGACAGTGATTGGATGTGTTGCTTGAAGGAGAGTTCAGAGTCCGGGACTACACCTAGAACCTTGGCATGTGGGGATGGGCTTATAGTTGTGCCATCGATTTTTGACAGAGAGATCAGGGGAAGGGGCATATGGGGGAGGAAAAATTATAAGTGCGGTTTGGGATAGATTGAGTTTGAGGAAGTGGTGTGACATCCAGACTGATATATCTAATAATAAATTAGTGATATGTGAGGAGACAGAGGGAGTGGGCTGAGGGGTAGAGAAATAGATTTGGGTGTCGTCAGCATAGAGGTGGTATTGGAAGCCATGGGAGGCTATCAGTTGACCCAGGGAGAAGGTGTAGATTGAAAATAGGAGAGGTCCAAGAACAGAACCTTGGGGGACCCCAACAGAGAAAGAAAGAGGAGAGGAGGAAGTAAAGATGTAAGAAACGCTAAAAGTGCGGTTTGATAAGTAGGAAGAGAACCAGCGAAGAGTACAGTCACAGAGACCAAAGGCATGGAGTTTTTTGAGGAGGAGGGGGTGGTCAACCATATCAAAGGCAGCAGAGAGGTCCAGGAGTAGGAGTACAGAATAGTGTTGATTGGTTTTGGCCATTAGTAGATCGTTTGTTAGTTTTAGGAGAGCAGCTTCTGTGGAGTGATGAGGATGAAATCTTGACTGAAGGGGATCAAGAAGGCTATTATCAGTAAGGTGGATGCTCAGTCGGTTGTAGACCATACGTTCGAAGAGTTTGGATAAGAAGGGGAGCAAGGAGATGGGGCATAGTTGTTAAGATTAGATGGGTCCAGTGAGAATGCAACCTGCCCAAGAACCGCCTCATTTGTGATATGCCCACCAGGTGGAACTCAACATTAGCAATGCTGCAGCAGCTGCACATGCAGCAGAGGGCCGTGTGAGTATGGCACCAGGACAGGGTCAGGGGAGCTTGACTTTTTTTCACCACGCCAGTGGCTACTGATCAAGGATGCATGCACTGTCCTGTCACCATTTGAGGAGGCCACAAGGATGGTGAGCAGTGGCAGTGCATGCATCAGTGATACTGTCCCTTTTGTCTTCCTGTTGGAGCACACGCTTCGTGGAACAATGGACAGGGCACTTGAGGCAGAACAGCGGGAGGAAGAGGAGGACTTCCTTACCTCTCAAGGCCCCCTTTATCCAGATAATAGTATTCCTGCAGGCCCGCCGATCACACAGGAAGAAGAAGAGGAGGAGGTGGATTGTGTCAGCATGGAGGTGGAGGATAACACTCAGCATCAGCAGCAGTTTTCAAGGGATCGTTTGCAGTCCCCAGAAACCCATGGAGTTGTACGTAGCTGGGAGGAGGTGGTTGAGGATCACGTGATCCTTAGTGACCCAGAGGACTCAGGATTGAATGCTTCTGTAAACTTATGCTACATGGCCTCCCTGATCCTGCAAAGCCTGCGAAAGGACCCTAGGATTCGTGGTATCAAGGAGAGGGATCATTACTGGCTGGCAACCCTTCTAGATCCATGTTACAAGGGTAGGGTTGCAGAACTTATCCAGCCTTTGCAGAGGGAGCAGAGGATGAAACATCTTCGGGAGGCCTTGCAGAAAGGTTTGTGCAATGCGTTTCCAGAGCCTGGGAGGTTACAATCTCCTGGTGCTGGACAACGTGTTGCTGAGGCTTCATTCAGTCACAGAAAGAGTGGTGGAGAAGGTGGCTGGCTGACCGATGCCTTCAGACAATTCTTCAGTCCTCAGCACCCAGGTCTGATCAGTTCCAGCAACCATCGCCAGTGTCTGAATTACATGGTGCAGGAATATCTAGGGGCAAGATCTGACTTGGAGATCTTTCCACCATAACATCCACTGGGTTACTGGGTCTTGAGGATGGACCACTGGCCAGAGCTTGCTCAATATGCAATTGAGCTACTGGCCTGTCCTGCATCCAGTGTTCTTTCAGAATGCACATTCAGTGCTGCTGGAGGCTTTGTAATCGATCACAAAGTGTACCTGTCTACAGACTCTGTTGATCGGCTCACATTCATAAAAATGAATCAGTCTTGGATCACCAGCTACCAAGAACCTGATGCTGATGTAATTGATTGATTTTTCAATGGATGTGGGATCCCTTGAAGACTGCATATGCTGAGTGACTATCCTATTATGCTGAGTGACTATCCTATTCCTTCTCAATCTTCATGATGATAGCTTCTAGGAATATTTTTGGTTCAGGGCACCACCATCACTGCCTAAGGCCCAATTTTTCTGCCTCTGTTTAACAGGGGCGTGTAATTACAATTTTTGATCTAATATTTCACAGCAGGGCCTATTCCTGCGCTCAACAAAAGTATCTGTGAGGCTTTACAGTGTTGCGCCTCCACCACCACCACCTAAGGCCCAATTTTTATGCTCCTATTTAACAGGGGAGCGTAATTACAATTCTTGATATAATATTTCACAGCAGGGCCCATTCCAGCACCCACCAAGAGTAACTGTGAGGGCTTACAGTGTTCTGGTACCACCAACACCTAAGGCCCAATTTTCCACAGAGTGTATAGGGCAGGCCGTATAGTATATACAGGCAGTCCCCTATTTTCAAACATCCGACTTACAAATTACTCCTACTTAGAAACGGAGGGAGAAAACTGGAAGTGAGAGGGAATCTACCCCTAGGAAGGGAAATTCTCTCCTGTAAGAGTTAATATGGGAAAAAGGTGTCTCCACTGATGCTTTATCACCAATCCTTGGTTCCCTAATAAACCCCAAATTTTCTAAATCCAATTGTCATTGGGCCAGAAAGTGAGGTGAAATCTTCTGAACAGGGGCACAGACAGCAAAACAAATGTTACAGGGGTGATGATAACCCTTCCCTTTGTTATCTAAAAAGCTTAAAAATAGATTTTTTGGCTGGAGCTACACTTACAAAATGTACCTGTTCAAAATTACAAATAGATTTAACTTAAGAACAAACCTGCGGTCCCTATCTTGTTTGTAACCCGGGGACCGCCTGTATACGGCTGCTGTTCAGAGTATATAGGGCCTCTTTGGGTGCGGGGTTCCCCTTAATATCCATACTAGACCCAAAGGGCCTGGTAATGGGCTGGGGGGGGGGGTGGCAACATTACATTACAGCCACAAGCAGTTTTAAATTACTTTTATTCCTTTAGAAATGTCATTTTGTGCAGGGACTGTTCTAAACACGGGAAAAATGCGCCACTTTACAGGCATACCATAGTCACCCCCCAGGCACAATATTTAAAGGAATATTTCACTTTTATTGCTTCACTTTAAGCATTATTAAAATCACTGCTCCCGAAAAAATGGCCATGGTTAAAACTTTTTTTTGCATTGACACATGTCCCCTGGGGCAGGGCCTGGGTCCCCAAACACTTTTTATGACAATAACTTGCATATTAGCCTTTAAAATTATCACTTTTGATATTTCACGTTTGAGTCCCATAGACTTTAACGATGTTCGCGTGTTCGCACAATTTTTTTGCCTGTGCGCATGTTCTGCCGCGAACCGAACCAGGGGGGTGTTCGGCTCATCCCTAATAAGACACTATCCTTGTAAGTTTAACTCTTTTGTGTCTCTATGGCAGCAAAGCTTGTCCTGTCACCTCTCCTGCTTTTCTTTTCTCCCTTCCTAATCTGTGTTCCCTTCACGCAGTCTGTGTCATTCCTGTTGCTTTCTTACCCCTTCAGCAACAGTAAGGCTAGCCACACATGAGTGATTTTTTTTTAAGAAGTATAGGAAAAACTGGGACTGTTAGCATACTTAATGTTTTCGGTAAGGGAAGTGCCAAAATTGCCCTCAGAGTTTCCCTCTTTGAACCTCCTGAATATAGCCTGGAGGTTTTCTCAGCCAGAAGCAATCCTAAAAGTATCACCAACGAAAGGCATTCCCCAGCTGGGGGTGGAGTGTACAGGACTGGCCTAGAGTTTGTTGTTGCTGCCTTTCCTGAGTCCCCCCCCCCCCACCTTTTGTTTAATACCTATAGTTACTTTTTACTCCTATAATAATTGGTGTTTTAACATACTGCACCAGTGGTCCACTTTCTCGTATCTCTTTGTGTTTCCTTCTCATAAGGATATGCAGGGCAGGGAGGGTTTTGTACCAGCCCTTGGGAGGGGAGCGCTGCCACGTGTAAACACAGGAACATGGCTTCTGTGTTAATAAATGACAGAATTGAGCAGCAAGCACAAGGAGAGCGCAAAACTCTGTTGCACCACATTTTGGCTGGAAAAGCCCCGTCTATTTCATACTGTAAAAAAAAAGTGTGATAAAAGTGTCAGAATTTCATCATCCAGGAGGCTCTTGCTATTAAAATTCCTGTTCATAGAGATTGTAAGCTTTTTACTGATCCTTCTCTCGTGTCATAGCTCTGTATCAGGGAAGCCGTGCTAGAATAGTCCCAAATTATGAATTAGGATCATTGATTGAATAACATAATGATATGTTTCAGTATTTGAACTTGGTGGGATAAATCCTTATGATAATGACACCACAGTGATTCACTCCAAGAAAGGCACTGCCACCATAAGAGAAACTTGCTTACCAGATAGCAAGCAAAACCAGGCATGTGGCTATAGCCCAGCCAAGGCCTTTACTTGCACAGAAGATCTTAGGAATAAATAGCACTGGATAGATGGCTGCAATGATTTATCACACACTGGCACCACTATAAAGTCTGTGATCATCTCGTTCAGCAAAGAACCCAAAAAGAGAGAATTTCATAAGTTCAAAACAGGCATGTCAGGAACTACAACAGAAATTTGAAACCCAGGACCAGCCTAAAAAAAATTGTTTTTACCTTCAATTTAAATTAAAATCATCTAAGTCTGCCCCAAGTAAACAGTTGTATGGCCCTGCAGGATTAACATTTACATAGCACTGTTATATATGAAACCAGCATTGCTGTTCAGCAATTTGTCATTAACAATATTTTTACAGTATATTTTAATTGTTAATTCTTCCACTTTTGAAGAAGTTATTAACGTTCCTTAAACAGACAACAGCGGTGCAGCTGTACATCTGTGTGCTTAAGAATTCAGTTTTAATTCATATACATAATACATTTATTAGCAATGATGTACTCATTTGGCAAAAGATAATTTTAAGTAACTGTGGAGTTGTTAGCGCAGAGATCTGCCCGGCTCTGCAAGCTACTTTTCTGCAAGGTCCTTTCTGGTCATCCATCTGCCACTTGCCACCAGCCTACTCTGCACCTATGACCGGTCACCTGCCAGCCAAGCAACTGCCAGACTGCTGTTTGCCTAGTTCTGGGTCCGGTCCATTTTCTGCTGAAACACCTGCTACTTACCTGTGCAGTCAGCTGGAAACTCTACAGGCACTTTTATCTCGTCGTGATCTCGTGGCCACTGTCTCACTACCAGTGGTCCTTGAGCTGGGGCTGTAAGTGATGCCTCCCTCTACATGCCCGGCATAGTGATAAGGTGTGTGACAGACTAAGTAATTTGTGGGTGGTGTATCTCTCATCCTAGTGCCAGGGGCTTGGCTCTTGTAGCAGCTGATAGTAGCTGGAGTAAATGAGAAGCTCTGAGCTGTGGTGAAAACTGGTGTGCGCCACAATGTTAAGATATTCTGCAATATGCCTTACTGAAATAAAATATGGAAGAACATGTACCTGTTGTGTACATCGTTCAGTACAGGCTCTGTACTGGGTATAAGTAAACTAAACTGGTCGCCTGTCCTTTTTGCGAAGTTAAAAGAGAAGTAAATAAATCTTTTTTTTTTTTTAGATTCATACGATCAGATACGGTCTGACGCTCCATCTGTCCCCACACTGCTTCACTGAAAACCGAGCGATCGAACATGCAGACTGTCAGTCACAGCACTCTGCTCATCTCCCTCCTCGCTCGTTGGAGCGCTGACCTGTGGAGTTGGCAGAGCAGCCATCTCAGCCTCTCAGCGTCTGGCTGAGATGGGTGTCAGTCCAGGCACCTGACGGATCCAGACTTCCACTGTCGGGATGACGCGGTGCCTGGGCTGACATTGGTGACGTTAGCAGAGAGCGGACTTCAGTCCACTCTCTGCTGAAAACGGGTCACAGGAGTGCAAAACGGATTGCACTCCTGTGAGCCACAGGAGAAGTCCAGCCAAACGAGCTTTGGCTGGACTTCTTTAAAAATACAACCATTACCTAGGACAATATAGACATTAAACTTCAGTTTGGGTGGCTTAGTAGAGCAGGGTTTGTCTGCTTGGTGTTGGTAGGTATAGTTCACCCAAGTGCATACGCTGGTAACCTGATAACACAAACCCCCCATTTCCCATGGGCCCCAGGTGTTTGTCAGGACTGCCTGTGAACTAGGCCGGGAACCTCAGTTCAAGTAGAGGCCTCTTGTAAATGAGTAAATGCATGATTCCAGACATGGCCATAGTGCTAATGTGTGAAGGAACCCCAAGAACACCGTAAACTGTAGGAATAGTTACTCTGGTCTTAGATCCACCATCACTGAAAATTTTACTGTGGGTCTCGTTGTAGTCAATGGTTTGACAACCCACAGCAAGGGACAATTTTGGCAAAGTCGGCAGGATTGGCTATCATTCTGGGCTGACATAATTGAGAGTCCAAATAAAGCAGGTCAACTATTCTGTGACTAGATGTGGGTTTATTATCAGGGCCCAGGAGGTGGAGCACATACTACAGAAAGGAGTTTTAAGAGCACGTAGCACCTCTGAGTGGAAAGATTACTGTGAGAGAAAGTGGTCTTCAGCTATGGCACCTGCCAGGAAAATGCATATGGAGTTTGTCACCGTCAAAGGGTGGTCTTTGACACCTGTCATGTACCTTGTGGCAGAGCCTGACGTGTAGAGGGAGACCTCTCGTACAGCCCCAGCTCAAGGAAAATTGATGTTGCGACAGTGGCTGCGAGAGCACGGTGAGGTAAGGGCAGTGCCGGGACAAGGTCATTCGGTGCCCAGGGCAAAGATGGAAAACTGCGCCTCCCTCCCCCGCTGTGAAAGCTACAATGCTTACAGACGATGGGATCTATACTGGGAATTTGTTATATACTAGTATTGGCTGCGATCAGTGACTTGGGCGCAGTTCATACTGGGGAAACTTGTCACGCCTCATTCAGTGCAATTAAACTGTTCTAATCTGAGCGACAAGAAAAAGGTTCCTGCACTACTTGGGGGCAACTTCAGAGCAGCTTGCATTGACTTCTATTAAAGAAGTCATTTGCAAGCTGCGCTGATGCTGTGCGACTTCAAAGTCGGGTGACACTGGTTGGGAAGGGGTTAACATCTAGGGGCAATCAAGGCGTTAACTGTGTGTCTAAAAATGTGTAATGTGTGCTGTTTTTTACTACTGATTGATTTGTTTCTTTTCCCTGCTTTGCATGGAAAAGCAAAAAAAGTGATTGTTCCCCCTGTACAGAGCGCTGTGTTGATTGTCAACACAGAGCTCTGGGCTGTGATTGGATACAGCCGATCAGCAGCTCCCAGCCATGAATAATTGGCTGGGATCTGCTGACAGACTCTCTCTGTGTACAATCACAGGGGAGTAGGTGGGAGGAGCATGCACCTGAAACAGTCAGTGACGTGTGGGTACGTTCCGGTGGGTTAGCAAGTGGTTAATTAGCAACGGTATTGGTAATATGCAGCAGGAAGGGGGTAAGGCATTCTCACTGATGCATTAGTGACCAGTGGCAGTTAATTACCCCCTTTGTGCTGCATTAGTGGACCCAGTGTCAGTGTTAATTAACCCACTGTTGCCACTAGTGCATTAACACCCATCTTGCTGCATATTACCAATACCATTGCTAATTAAGCAAACTTCCTCTCTACTGTCATCACCATCCTCATCCTTATGACATTTTTTACTCTCCTTCCATAATTATTATCCTCATCACTTGTCTGTATCATTTTCATCTTCTTTACTGTCATAATCCTCGCCATTATTTTTGTCACTTCCCCCATTACTATACATGATCCCTGCCATCTCTGTCCTCACCCTCCATTATCTTCCCCTTCCTTATCATCCTCGCCATAACTTTTCTACACTCTTATAATCTCCATTATTCTCTATACTGTCATCCTCCACCTTCTCCTTATGATGATCTTTCTCTCCATTACTTTACAGTGTCTTCACCCTCTTATTCCCTTCCCCCAAGCCCTGGACTCACATGGAGTGATGTGATAAAGTAGCACTCACCTGCTGGGGCCCAGGGCAGGCAGGAGAAGCCACTGGGTGGGCGTTCAGTTGGCAGCTCAGGAAGAGGAGCATGATGATGGCATCCCACATTGCTGATTGCCCTGTTGGGTCACTCTGCGCCCATCTCTCGGACTGGAAAGGGTCAGGGGCGGTGACACTCTTCAAGGACCGGAGCCCACATGGATGGAGAGGGCGGTCACATGTTTCTGGGGATCGGCTCTCTCTGGGGTCATGAGGATCAAGATGGAACACAGGAGAGTGGGTATGGAGAGAGGGCCCGCCCCCTCCTCTACTTCACCCTCTCCTAGCTGTTCCCGCGGGGGAGAAGGCAGGCAGAGGGAGAGAGCGCACAGCAGAGAAATCTGTAGCCAGCAGGATTAATTATCACTGCATTTAGGGATACCCCCCACAGAGTTCCCATACTGGCTAGATACCGGAGGGTTGGGACTGGATGGAGGTATGCTGCTGTGTCCTGGTTTCAGGACAGAAACTCCGCCTGATAGGGAAGTGAGAGGCAGGGCAGGGTTAGTCTCAGGCTTGTGCCGGGTGCAGGAGCGCACTCGGCACATGTTGTCATTATCTTTTAAGCGCGGCCGGTACACTGGCACTTCTATTGCGCCCCTCTTCCTCCAGGAAATTGTCCCGCCCAGGGCATATGCCCCTTCTGCCCACCCCTTGTACCGGCCCTGGGTAAGGGTGCCTGTAAGATCTTCCATTGGTTGCTGAGGTGCATGGCAGGTGCATCACTAGAGTTGGGCTGGATAGCTGAAGCAGCAGATGGCAGCAGGAACAGCAGACCCTAGACTGGGTAGGCAGCAGCTGGTAGCAGATGCAGTAAGGCTGGCAGCACACAGCAGATGGAGAACCAGCGCCACCAGGCACAATGCAGAGCAGGACAGACAGATGTATGGATGCAGAGTCAGACAAGCCAGGTCAGCAATGGACGATCAGGTATAAGCATAAACGGCAGGCACTGAATTGTCAAGATGCAGACAGAGGTTGGCAACAGGATATCAGGCAGATGAGCAGAGATAAACAAAGTCTAAGGCAAGCTGAGGTCAGGACAAGTGGAGAGCAAGCGTGGTCAGGATAAACCGAGTGAAACATAGGAATCAAGCACAGAGAACAGATATACGGGTAAAGTTGCAGATCAGACAGCAATGTACTCGTGCAGCTGCTGCACTTATATAGGCCATTTGGTGCCCGTGTTCAAAGGCTAACATGTGCGCGCATGTGCATAGCCGTTCGCATCTGTGTGTGAATATTTGTGTGCCTGTGCCTGGAAAGACGGGCACCTGCAGGACTGCCACTGCACATGCGCATTGGCCTTTGCCTTTGAGCTTCGGCTGTGCTATGGTCAGCATGTCCCTGACAACACCAGACTGCGTTTCTAGGCTATCAAAAACATGATGCTGTGTCAATATGGATTGGCTGATGTGTGGTTGCCTCTCTGCCTGAAGTGTGATTAAGAGATGCCTGTGATCTCCCCATTGGTGAATTGCAAGGACTTAAATTTTTTTTTTCTTGTTGCTACCTCGATGGGACCAATCCATGGACCTGGAATTTAGTTGTGACATGGCTGAAACTTGGAAAATCTCCAAGCCATACACCATGGAGCTCCTGTCTGCTGAGGAACAACCTTACTGCTTTGTATCTTTCATGACTGATCCTGCAACCCCCAATGCTCAAAATGGGATTGAGACCTTGGCCTCTTTGTCAGAGGCCTTTCTTGTCATAGACAGGGTCAAAGCATCCCATCTGGTGAATCTACCCCCTGGGAATGGACTTCATCTTTGCCTTCACAACTGGAGCAGGCATCAGTGGCTGTTCCACCTGTATCACCTTCTAGCGAGCAACTGGAGGGTCAACCGGTGCCCCCAGAAGACTCCACTGTGTGTACAGTTGGAGAGTCTAATTCTGTATACAGTGAAGAGTGGCAGCCTGGACTCAAAGCCACCCCCCCAGCAAACGAAACCTTACCAGATAAATATAAATCAATTAATTAGTTAACCCTAAAAACTCTAATTAACTCCTTCTTCCCTTTCCCCCATTAGCTATTATTTTTCTGCTAACTTTTTGTTTCTATTTCTTTACCCTCAATATTTAAACTTTTTTTTTCATTAGTTTTGTTAATTTTGTTTCAGTGTTGCATTAAAAAAATGCAAAATTAGAAAGGAGCTCCTTTATTCATTTGCAAATAATTTTGCCAAGCTTAGTACCAGAGACATCATTTTAGTGCCATTTTAAATGGGACAAATAATATAACCTAATTTTTATTCACAGCAACACTAGTTATTTGTAAACCTACACTGGTCAAAGGAGAGAAAGCTCTTTTTTTTCTATTGTCTATAAATTAGGATTGGTAATTAAATTATTTTTGCAAAATAAAGCCTTGAGGTGTACAAAGGTAGGTGACCTAAAGTTATTATATTTTATTATTATAGTATATAATATGTAGGGATCAAAAAGGATTTTATATGCATTGTTTGTATTACTACTTGTGCCTCTGCTATATGTATAATATGCACCTAGATCTCTGTTTAATTGCACGTATATTACATTTATTATATGTATCCCCTGGCATTGCACTTTTACCTGAATATGCAAAAAGCATTCTTCATCATTTGGTGAAGAGCAACATGGCACAATGCCAATGTCAGAAACTGTATAAACTGCCTTTTGCTTTGCTTAAAAACTGATGTTGTCAGATAAGGTTTGCCTTGACAGAAAATTTGTCAGGTGTACTCATCACTAAAGCATAGTAGAGTGGCAGTGAAAATCAGCGTCATTCTTCCCTTAAAACAGACCTGTGACATGTGAAACAAGTACTGTATATGGTGGTGCAGAAATCTCCACTTTTCCTATGGAAGTCGTTTGCCTCCTGAGTTTTCTTGTTCAGTTAATGAATTCATGCAAGTTTGCAAACATACTTTTTTCTTTCACCATTTGTCCCATGTAATCTATACTGGGATTCTGAGCCTTCTGCCAGTTCAGTCCTGTCCCATGACTAATATAGATAGATGTATGGCAATTTCTTCAAATACAAGTAGTTGTATAAAAAAATGTATCATCATCAGCATCCTTCAAAAATGTGCACGCTTCTGTTACATAACTTCCGGCTCTGAATTTACCCTATATTATCCTATAATAATTTTGTATTCATTATCTCATAGTTCCCTAGACATCAAGATTTAGATTCCTAAACTTTAGAAAGATAGGGGTTGATTTACTTACGGCAAATAGGCTGTTCACTTTGTACTTTGCAACTGAATTTACCCCAGAGCTCAGTGAATGAAGCGAACCTCTGCTGACATCCATCATCTGATCATACTCAAGCAAAAATGCATTCTTTTTTTTTCTCATTGCACGTGATTGGGTGTTGCCTTGCAAACTGAAATTTCACCACATTCACTATGATCTAGGGAAAATTCCATAACAAAGTAAAAATTCTCTTGCAAAGTGAACAGTCTATTTGCTTTAGTAAACCAACCCCATGGGCTCCACTGTAAAACAGTCAGGGTCCAATTCCATTGCAGAATGCTGTCAATCTAACACACAGAAATTGTTTACAGTATTGAAGAGTAGGCTGGGGCAGCTAGGGGACCAATTAGTGCTAGCAAGGGTATCTGATTTGCAAGATTGTAATGAACAGGTCATCAAGAAATATGCCTAGCAATTTTATTGTAGAAAAAATCATGCATCCAAGGTTTGGTGAATCCTGTTTAAAATTCAGTGGACCCAAACTTAGGAGCGAATCCTATTGAAGTCTATAAGGGGTGAATCTCTTTGTTATGTTCTGGCCATTTTTAGTGTTATTAGGCATACTACTGCCAACAAGGCATTGAAACCTGGACACTGCCATGGATGACATATACCAATGACAAAATACTTTTTTGAAAACATTGTACACCAAGGAGAGGAACTTTTCATGCAGCTTACAAGTGGAACATTGAATATACACAAATCCTTTAAAAAACGTATTTGGGGGAAGCCTTAAAGCCCTAGGTGATGCTATGAAAAAGTACAATTTTCACTAACTGTCTTAGACACAGCGTACACTGCATTGCATATTTGGCTGTGGAATTCATTGTTTTCCTTTTACAATTAGCTTGGTTTATATACAGCAGCAGAACCACAACTTGATTTTTTTTCAGGTAGTTTTTACAGTTATATGTGCTTTATCATCAAACATTAATATACCTGTTTTGACTGGCAGATAGAAATTGTTTACCCCTGTTCCTGCAAGCCCTCATTAAGAATTAAATTGGAAGTAAACCCTAATTGTATCTATTCTTAAAAATGCTCCCTCCCTCCTTTTCCTACTTATCCTGCCTAACCGCTGATACAGGTGAGAGGGGCTAGGGGATCAGACTACCGGACAATTATAAAACGTATTCGAGAAAAAAAGAGCACAGGCAAAGATTTTACTTCATGAATTTGGATGCTGTAGATCAGTGGTCATCAACCCTGTTCTCAGGGCCCACTAACAGGCCAGGTTTGCAAGATAACTGAAATACATCACAGGTGATATCATTTGCTGCTCAGTGATTGCAGTATTCTAGTCTGCATCTCCCCAATTTAATACATAAAACCTGGCCTGTTAGTGGGCCCTGAGGACATGGTTGATAACCACTGCTGTAGATGACAGAACAGTGTAAAATTGGTCAACAGCAGGACAATTTAAAATAACAAGGCCAGGCCCAAATTTACTAGGGATAAACGGCACAGACTAGGCCTTTACTGTAATAATAAGATACTGCTCAGGATACAACAGTGTAAAACTGGCTTGTAGCCAGACAGTTTTAATCAGGGATAACAAGACAAAATGTACTAGAAATCAAAAGTACAGGCAGTGAATTTATTACAAGAATGAAGAGGCAGCAGATGACCCAGCATTGTAAAACTGGCCAGCAGTGGGACAAATTTAAATAGCAAGGTTAGGCCCAAATTTACTAGAGATAAAGAACTCAGAGATTAGGATGCAGCAGAGGTTACAGCTGAGTAAAATTGTTCAGCATCAGGACAGTATTAATCACTGATAATAGGCCTCACTGTGGTATGTCCAACTTCAATTTTATTTGTGGTGATGGGTGGGAACAAGTGGTATATGAGTGGTATTATGTAAGGAATACACTGTTCCTGCACTTTGTTTTTTTTATTTAACCACTTTCCGACCAGCGCACGATGATGTACATCGGCATAATGGCACAGCTGCGCAAATGGGCGTACTTGTACGTCCCCCTAGTGGGCGCGCACGCCGTGTGAGCGTGCCTGTGGGTCCCGTGGACTTGTGTCATGATCTCTTTCATGTTCTAGTGAGCCCACCCCCCCTATAGTTAGAACACAGTGAGGGAACACAGTTAACCCCTTGATCGCTTCCTAGTGTTTAACCTCTTCCCTGCCAGTGTCATCTACACAGTAGTCAGTGCATTTTTATAGCACTGATCGCTGTATAAGTGTCAGTGGTTACAAAATAGTGTCAAAATGTGTCCACTGCAATGTCGCAGTCACAATAAAAATCGCAGGTCGCTGCCATTACTAATAAAAAAAAGAAGAAGAAAAATGCCATAAATCCCCTATTTTGTAGACGCTATAACTTTTGCACAAACCAATCAATATACACTTATTGCGATTTTTTTTTTTTACCAAAGATATGTAGAAGAATACATATCGACCTAAACTGAGGAAGAAATTTGTTTTTTTATATTTTTTTTGGGATATTTGTTATAGCAAAAAGTAAAATATATTACTTTTTTTTCAAAATTGTTGTTTTTTTTTTGTTTATAGCACAAAAAATAAAAATCACAGAGGTGATCAAATACAACCAAAAGAAAAGTCTCTATTTATGGGAAAAAAAGGATGTCAATTTTGTTTGGGTACAGCGTCGCATGACCGTGCAATTTTCAGTTAAAGTGACGCAGTGCCATTTTGCAAAAAGTGCTCTGGTCAGGAAGGGGGTAAATCCTTACGGGGCTGAAGTAGTTAAAATTATGCAGTGGACTGCTGCTAACAAAAAGCAGCACCCAAAATCCAAAAAAAGGAAATACAAAAACTATTGACATACGGTAGGATAAAACAAAAAAAAACCCACAAAAGAAATAAAAACCACCATATTACAATCCCTAAAACAAAAGCACACTTTTTAAAAGGGAAGCCTTGCAGCGAAAAAAAAAAAAAAAAAAGTTTAAACGAAACAGTTAAATACAGTTCAAGACAAGAGGGTTAGGAGCTTCTAAGGGCTTACAATCTAACATAAAAAAACTTTTTTAATTTAACTGCAATAAATTTACAAAATACCACCCCCTAAAATAAAGACCCTTTTCTTGTTTTTTTTTTTAAGGTAAGCCTTGCAAAAAGAAAACGTTTTCTATGGAGAGGAAGGCAGCTAAAAGTGATTGCTGACCTAAAAACAGCCACAAAAAAAAATAAAGACAAAAAGCCCCCATTAATAAGAACAACAACAAAAAAGTCAGACACAGGCTTTTTTGCCCAAAAAGCTAGCAATTAGAGTTAAAATTACACTTTCCTAACTATGTACTAACTATATACTTTTCCCACAGCAGTTTCTAATTCACAAAAATTGCTCTTTTATAATGGGAGGGCTGGCTTAACCGAAAGCCCCTTATTGGCCCTTCTGAGCCTGATGGCTGTAGTTCCAGTTCCAAGGTCATGCAATGCATTATTGTTTAAAAAAATCTCCAGGGTAAATCTGTACATAAATTTACCAGGACATTAAATTTCAAGCCTGTAGAATTTGACTTGAGCCCATGGTAGCGATGAACCCAGACCTTGTCATTCTATTGGCACACTGTAGAGACAAATGCTGCCTTACAAGAATGACTTAACAGAATTCTAAACAGTAATTGCAAAACTGTTAACTTCTATGTTTTTCATCTGTGTGGTCAGCTGTTTGGCCAGAGTTTAGCTGTCAGCACATACCTCCTAGAAAAATTATTAACATACAAAGCTTAGATAATATGAATGCCATAATTGACTGTAGCACTCGAAAATCAAGGATCCTATCATCAAGTGTGTTAGTGTTTTAAAAATGGACATTTCCAGGGCAAATCTCCAAATCCTGTTGGCAAGCATCTACTGGCAGGGATGAGAAAAAACATGGATATTTAAAGGGATGTCTTTTCAATACAAGCATATAAACAGACCGGCCATAACATTATGATCACCCACCATAACATTATGACCACCCACCTAGTGGGCACTTCGGCGGCACAGTGGTGTAGTGTACTGCTAGGCGAGCACTCTTGCCTAGCAGTAAAAACTGTTGCTGGTTCGAATCCCAACCACAACACTACCTGCCTGGAGTTTGCATGTTCTCCCTGTGCCTGCGTGGGTTTCCTCTGGGTACTCCAGTTTCCTCCCACACTCCAATGACATGCTGGTAGGTTAATTGGCTTCTGTCCAATATTGGCCTTAGTATATGAATGGGGACATTGGATTGAGGGTAGGGACTGATGTGAGTGTGCAATGTACAGGGTTAGGGACAATTGTAGACACGCACCTACGCTCAAACTTGATGGACAGGTGTCTTTAGTCAACCTTACTAACCATGTAACTAGTATTGAGTAGGTCCCCCTTTTGCCACCAATGTAGCCCTGGCACATTGAGGCATGGACTCCAAAGTAAGATCCACATTAATGGCAGGACCCAAGTTTTCCCAGCAGAAGATTGCCCAAACCATCACAATGCCTCCGCCAGCTTGTATATAGTGGTCAAGCGTTTATTTTCTCCTCCTCCTTTCCTGGGTTCTTGTTTTCTCCTAGAGATTTCAGGGAACATCTGGATTATATCGGACTAGTAATGTATTATTAGGAATCTACTTTTTAAATTAAAGTGACACTACACATTATTATTATTATACAAAAATTATTCATACACATCCACTGCTTATTGGCCCTGTAGTCTATTTTTAATGAAATTGTTCTTGTGAGCTCCTGAACCTCTACCTCCCTCCCCCCGGTTTCTTTCATATTGAATGAGCAGTGCACATCAATTTGATCATGTGCACTGCTCTTTCCACGCTGTTATGTGCACATTATCACATATTCCATAGTCTATAGTCCATCCTGAAAGTGAACAGAGAAGATGGCTTAGCTCCTACACACAACGGGGAGAATGAACGTAGTCACAATCTAACAGAATGTTGGATTACAAAAGCAAAAAAAGGAATTTGAAGATTTGGAGGCGACTGAAACCAATAAAAGATACTTTTTGGAATTAAAAATACATATTCGTTTTTTAAACCAGGGTTTATTGTCACTTTGAAGAGTAACATCTCTAGTAGCTGGGCCCAAAAAATGCAAGCAGAGTGCAAAGGATTAGCCGCTAGTGGTACCTGTGGTCTCCCTGAAGCTGTTTTTTTTTTCATCAGAACGTCTCATTTCAATTTTCCTGAGACTAGCATTTGAAAACAGCAGTGCCTTAGATCAGACTCACATTGCATATATACAGCTCTAAGGCTGTAGGCAGAGGCATACAGAAAAAAGATGGGCTCCCAAGAAATTATGCAAAAAAATTGCCAACATAAACCCTAAATACAAAAAATAGATAAATCTCAGATAGTGGGATTTTAAGGGCAACTAGAAATAGATTAAAGATTATATATAGAAAATTGAATTAAATTTATTGATGTACAAAGTTTAAAAGCAAATTTAGAGCAAAAAACGAAAAACAAATACATAAGTAGCATAATACATAATCATAGTTGACAGTAGTGGCAAAAAAATCCCACTGCATAAATGATCATCATCCATGAGTGAGAGTATGACGCGTTTCGAAATGTATGAATAAATATAATCTTCATCAGGGACAATTTGCCATTTCTGAAATTGTAAAATACAATGTCAATGAATGAAATACAAAAAACATTTCATAATTTACAAGACTGACAGGTTCCCGTCAGAGTATACCAAAACTTACGTGTCAAGAAAAGTTCCCGTGTGGCATCCAACATCCACACAGACTGTATTGGCCCTTCCACATGCAAAGGAACCCCAAGATATTGTAATCCAATCAAGGCGCCAAAAAGAGGGGCATAATTGCACCTTAGAAAAACAAAGGCCAAAGGTAGCAAGGCAGGGGGAATCTAAAAGAGAAATCAAGACAGATGATAAGGCTGCCATTTTGAATTTAAATTATTATAATACAGACAGTATATATGATGATTAAAAAATAGGTTTGCACTTCAGACGTGGGCAAAGATTGGGGCGCACCCCCGACAGACCCCTACAAAAAGAAAGGTGTGTCAGGGGGACTAGAAAACCCCAATGCCACAAGTGAGGGGACGACCAATAATCACAAAACAATTCATAAAGAATGAAATTAGTAAAGGTGACTCTTACAAGTTAATCACCATCACTTTACGCGAAGGGGTGCTCCAATAGGGATGCTCCAAGCTACCCTGGAGGACAGAGATGGAAAGTCCCAACCCAAAACCAGAATAGGGGGGGACACAAAGAAAACATCTGTCTGAAAAAGTTGCACAGAAAAAAAATATCAATGCAAAAATAGGAAATCCAAGGATAATAGTGAACAAAAATAGTTCAATAAAAATTCACAGAGGTAGAGCTAAAGATGGACAGGAAAGGGGCCGCACAAATAACGGGCAAAAACCCTCTTCAAAAAATGAAGGTTGCAAGGCCCAAAGCATCCAACCCCACAAAATAGCAAAAACTGAATAAAGTATGTCAAAAAAAGGGGCTATGCTTACCAGTAGTGCTGAATTCTCAAAGATTCACCAGGAATGATAGAGGTAGCTAAGTAAGGGGGAGAGACTGATCCTCTACCCTACATGTCACAAGGTCAGGCAACCAAATGTGTTGTTATAGATATAATGGCAGCTAGAGAGTTCTCGGTGTTCTCCTTATATAGCCCCAGCTAAAGCAATGCAAAGCCTCGTGGAGCATTGGGGAGTGACGCTGCACAACGTAGAGGCCATGACGTCACTCTCCACACGCCGCTGTGAGGAGGAGTTGACATTCAAACAGCTGGCGGTGATGATCGAGGGCGAGTGCGGCCGAACACAGCAGACCCGCCCCCCTCAATTCCGCCAACCAATCTCAGACGCGAAGAGGGAAGTATCAATGCTGACAGTGAATGCTTCCCTGCGTCCAGCGCACTCAAAACAAGTAGATGGAAGTGGAGACCTCACTGCTGACAGTGAATGCCGCTGCACCATCACGCATCACATATCACACAACTGAAACCGGACCAGCCAGAGGACGACAAAGATCCAGAGCAGCTCTGCAACCCAAGGACTGGAAACATCCGGATAAAAACATAACAGTCCGCAAATGTATAATAGCATATTAGAAACGCCTTAATTGTACTCATTCTTGAAAATAAAAATGAATACAAAAAAGGAAACAAGAATAAAGGCTGGGACATAAGAGAGAAAGAAAGAGCCCATAGGGGAAAGCTTTCTCTCAGTAAAGGAGAAAATAAATCACCCCCGACACAAACAGTATCCTCACAAAACTGTGGGAATCTTTCAGACAGCAACCAAAACCACAGATAGGGAGGAAAAAAGGCTCCCAAACCTCGTGGGAGCCTACGTGTGGCGGGTGCCTGTTGGTGGCCACAGGTTAAGAAAGAGGACGTCGGATGGGACACAGGAACACAACCCTGCAACACATAATAAAACATGAAAAATTACTATACATAACAGCCAAAATAATGAATACATTAACCACCAAATAGGTGGAACCAAAATATCATTACATAACAAAGAATGTGTAACACCCCAAATAGATAGTGTCATTCAAACCTGTCTTTAGCAAAGAGATGGAATAAAGAGAACAGAGGAAAAGGAGAAAAGCATAGGAGAAAAAAGGAAATAAAAAATCAAAACAAAAATCTGATGGATTTAGTCAGTTTTTTCTGAATTGAAGCCTTCCAAAAAAGGCCTGAAACTTTCAGCTTCATTGAGACCGGGTGGGGTAGTGGCATCTAAATGTCTAATCCAGCACATTTCACGCTGTAAAAGAATTTTGTTCCAATCCCCACCTCTAATTGGACCATGCACTCGATCAAATACAGTAAAATTCACAAATGGCATTCTGTATCCATGTCCCTTGGCCACATGTCTTCCAAGGGGAAGATACAGATTGCCAATTCGCATGCTTAATTAATGTTTGCTGACTCGTTGACCAAATTCCTGTCGGGTCTTTCCGACACAAAATGCACCACACTGGCATTGTACCAGATATACAACTCCCTGAGTCTTACAGTTAGCAAAATGTTTTAAGCGGAAGCGTTCTCCGTTGGGTAATTGACAGGAAGTCCTCTTACGAATAACCCCACAAAATGAACAAGATCCACAGGGGTAAGTTCCCCATGCTTTACATGGGTCCTGTCTCTGATTACCCTTGTAGTCACTCTGAGTGAGCATGTCCCCAAGCGAACCTGCCTTCCTAAAAGTGATCTGGGGTTTAGGGGTAAGCAAACCACCCAAAATGTGATCCTCCGTGAGGATTGACCAATGTTTGGTAAGGATCTTTCTCACAGTATCGTGTTCGTTGGAGTATCGTATGATAATTCTTGTTGTATCATCTTGTTTTTTGGTTTTGGTTTTAAAGATTAAATCATTTCTATCTTGATCCTTAACCCAATTAAAGGCTTTTTTTCAGGGAAGATTTTGTATATAGGCAGAGGCATATACCAGGAAATTCACTACTATTCCTGGAGAGATTCCAGAGAAAAGGTAGATTTTTCAAGTTACTGTTTAGGAACAATTAACATTTCTAAATGTTCTTTATAGAATAGAACATTTTCACTTTTTGAGTTCAGGTCCACTTTAGGAAAACTTTTCATCAAAAGTCCAGCACTGTTGCAGAACATGCATAGGGCTGGAGCTCTTGGCACTGCTCTGTCATAGATACTGTAGATATTATGCAATATAGCCATGCCTAAAGGGTTTTTTACATTTTTATGGACATTGACATACTTAACGGAATCATATCCATATGTTTCTATACCTGGCCGTTAAATTGCAAAAAAGTAAGGAAAAGCAAAACTTCTAATAGACATGTGCAGGATGAAAAAAATTGTTTAGTTTCATTTCGTTTCCATCCGTTATTTAACGAAATTCGTTTAGTTAAATTAGTTGCATTAGCAACATTCGTTTTCGGGATTTGTTTCGTTTTGTATTCGAAAAAATTCTACCGCATTCGAAAAAAAAATATCAAATTCGAAAAAATTCTACTGCATTTGAAAAAACTATCAAATTTGAAAAAATTCTATTGCATTCGAAAAAAACTATCAAATTCGAAAAAAATTCTACCGCATTTGAAAAAACGATCAAATTCAAAAAAATTCTACCGCATTTGGAAAAAAAAATATCAAATTTGAAAAAATTCTACCACATTCGAAAAAATTTGACCGAATTTGAAAAAGTAAGCTATATATAACCATTTTGCGAAATTCAAATTTCATATAGAATGAGATTGAATTCCAATAGAAAATATAAGAATAGCATAGAAAAACAATAGAACAGAATAGAAAAAAATATAATATATTCTATTCTAATCTTTTCTATTCAAATTCGAATTCATTCTGTACCAAGAATAGAACAGAATAGAATAAAATACAATATATGTTTTTCTAGTTTATTCTTTTCTATTATTTTCTTTTCTATTCTAATCTTTTTCTATTCAAATTTGATTTAATTCTATATAATATTCAAATTTTTATTTCTAGTCTATTCTTTTCTATTATTTTCTATTCAAATCTTTTCTATTCTAATTCAAATTAATTCTATAACAAATTCGATCTTCAGAAGCCATGTTTCGAATTTCTTTTAGAATGAATTTGAATAGAAAAGACTATTATACAATAGAAAATAATAGAAAAGAAAAGAGAAGCATAGAAAAACAATAAAACAGAATAAAGAAAATATTATATATATATGTATTCTATTGCTTTATGATTTTATATTCTATTTTATTGTATTTTTTAGAAAATCGATTCGAATTTGTTTTCAAATTCGATTCGAATTTGTTTTTCGAATATGTTTTCGAATTCGATTCGAATTCGTTCTTTTTTTCGGATTCGTTTAAATTCATTACTTTTGTAATTCGGAAATTCAGATGCATCCGAATTTCTGAATAATGAAAAATTCGTCCAAATTTCGATTCGGAACGAAACGAAATGCACATGTCTAACTTCTAAATGTTTCTCACTTAGTAACACAGTGTCCTTGGAAAGGTCTGCACTATACCTATTCCTTAGGTTGAAAACAATGAGTATTTATATACAGTATTGGGAGTACATCAGCCATCTGTCGGAAGGAATAATTGTGGTTCAGATCTTCAGTTTTACTGGATTGATCATTATAGAAGAGTTGATAAAATGTATGGTTTTAAGTGAAAAAGATCTTGAATTAACTCCTTTTTGATAATCTTAGAATGCATTTTTAAAAGGGACTTTTTTTTTTTCATTTTAGATATAGAACAAAATCGGGTCTGGAAATGGTTCCAGATACAGATGTGAAATATTAGAATGTCCTATATATTTAATATGCAACACAGATAATTGCCACTTAAAGTGGATGCCAACCACTGTATATACTGTATATACTGTACTTAGTGAAGTGACTAGCTATCATGGTCAGGGGTCAGGCTTGGAGACCAATGGCTATAGTAGTAGAGAGACTCCCACTCACCAGCTGGGTAAGTGCACAAGAAGGTCACCCTGGCCAATGACGCGGTCTCACCCGAGGTGCATGGTATAAGTGCTAACTGGTATTCACTACAGCTCCTGAAGGTGGAGATGGGTTTTGCTGCATTTTAGTACCAGGTTGCAGTCTTCAAAATCACCCTACAAGGAGGAGAGCAAGCAAGGGTCCAGTAGCAAATATAGCAGGTAGGGATCAAGCAGAAGCGTAGTTAGTAAACAAGCCAAAAGTTGGTAAGAAGAGGTCGCAGGTTGGGATCAAGCAGAAGCGTAGTCAAGGAATAAGTCAAAGGTTGACAACGAGTGGTAGAAGAGATAGGGACAGCTGCAGGTACGCAAAAGAGGAAGATATCGGCTGGGGAGAGCACAATAATCTGACAAACAGAAAGTCCACAGGCATTGCGTAAAAACTAGTTCAAGGTTCACCAGAAACAAGGTAGATGGCAAGATTATCCAAGGGATCAGACAGGTTGCTCTCCAACATCTCAGGTGGCTCAGCAAGCACGATAAAAATCTCTCCTGCGCTCAGGTGTCTGGTTCCTCAGTATGTGGTGCGACCAACTTCATACAGTAGTATCAGCCATCTTGCAGCCCTCCTCAGAATAATGGGTATTCACAGGCTAAAGATAAAAGAAAAAAGGAGGGCGCACCGACCTAGTGCATTACCACTGGTAAAGCTTTATTAAAGCATAAAACAGCAAAGTATATACTCACAAATGAGCATGGATAACAGGCATTAGCAATGTTACAGGTTCGCAGTTCTCAACATCAGCAAATCAGGACCTGACGTCAAGTGGATATAGCAATGGCTGACGCGTTTCAGGGGAGAACCCCCTTCCTCAGAGCCTAAGCGGGCCTAAGCGGGTTCAGCAAGAACAGCTACTGCTGGATGCAGCAGAGATTGTGGGTTCAGATCCCAGTCCTGACACTAGCCTCAGATGATACACAGTGATGAAACAAGCCCTCCTACATAAATTTTATCTGTTTATCTGCAGCCTTCTAAAAAACACAGATTAAAGGATTTTAACCAGCAGTAGAAGTAGGGGATGGGGATCTGATGTCATACACACTGCAGAGGTAGAGTGCAGAGCTGGGTGTAATCTAAGAACTAATTGTAGGGAAGTGACACACACCCCTCTAAAAGGCTCACAGAGAAAAACACAGAGCTGAGTGTAATCTGAGAAAGATGACAGCCCCCCCCTCCCTGCACAGGCTCAGAGAAATATAGAGCTGAGGGTACAAGTCATCTGCCATGTGTACGTGCCATATCCCATGAGGCTTTGGATTCAGGTTAGTATACACTTTAGTGGGCTGTGCTTTGTTCAGTGTTCATGTCTGAGGTTTACAACAACTTTCATATATAGCCATGCCTGCTCTCTTCACATCCATCGTGTCCAGTATGACAGATTAGTTGCTGTAAATGTAGATGTATAAAGACTTATTTATGTGTTATAATAAGGTATATATACGGTACAATATTCCAGGAAAAACTAAATTCATAGTAGTTTTGTGACATTATGATTAAAAATGTATGTGGCAGCTGAAGTAGGACAATACCAAAATTAAAAGGCCTCACAATATAAAAAAATGGTAATGATAGGAAAAGCCTTTAGACACTATATATGCTACCGTTTTAGTCTAATTAAATGCCAATTAAGTCTAAAGAGAAGATATTTGGGAACCTCCAAAGCACTACCTAAAATACTCAAATGCAGAATTCCTTACTTCTCAATCCAATCGCGAGGTAGCTTTATTGCCTCCCCCCAAATCATCATACATGCAAAGAAAAAAAAGATGAAAAATGCACAGAGGATTGATGCCACTCCACCGGGCTGTATCTTTTATTTGTAAAAACCCTCTGGTTTTAGATGATTTTGTGTGTCATTAGTGTGCCAACACTAACGTCTGTAATGTTTGGTTTTACGATGTTTTGAAAAAATTGGCTTGACAATCCAAAGTGAAAATTGACTGTGTCGACCACTGACAGGATGAGGGTTACTAAAACACCCCATCAACCTTTTTTTTTTTTTTTCTAGTTTATTCTCTCATATCTGGATCTAACAAACATTGATGTGTTTACAATTTGTATTAAAATCTCTTTTATATAAACCAAAGTAAGGTATGTTTCCTGTCCCTTTATAGTGATTTCTTTATAGTTTATTATTACGGGAGCACTTAGCGATGTCTAGTTATTTATTTGAATTGTACTCTTGTTAAAATATTCTTCAGAATTCCTAGAACCCTGCACCAGTAACAGAAGAAAGGTAAAAAAGATATCCCCAGAGAGAAAGCGCTGATCTATTCGGATGAGGTTACAGCTCATGAAGTTGAGCTATTTAGGCAAGCTGCAGGAGATTCAGCGGAACACGTTGAAAGGACATATGGAGGAACATATTAGACAAAATCAATGCACTGGCTCGTTGCCCCATAGATATTCGTGGGTTGCTTTCCAGTAGTGACAGCATTTGCATACTTGCCAACAGTCCTGATTTTCTAGGCATAAAGACTTGAATTAATTCTGTATAACAAAATACTTGCAGGGTGTGTACATTTCCATAAAATTTAAACACCTGCAAAGCTCTATGCCATATAAATGTCTTTTATTTGTATTTGTTTATTTCACAATGTTTGTGAAGCAATGAAAAACAAGAAAAAAATATAATTGCCACAATTAAAGGACCCCCTTTAATGCACCCTGTGCATGGGGGGGAGTGGTTATTTACTAAAGGCAAATCCACTTTGCACTACAAGTGCACTGCAAGTGCACTTGGAAGTGCAGTCACTGTAGATCTAAGGGGGACATGCAAAGAATATAAACAGCATTTTTGCTTGTACATGATTGGATGATAAAATCAGCAGGGCTTTCCCTCATTTCAGATCTTCCCCTCGGATCTAAAGCAACTGCACTTCCAAGTGCACTTGCAATGCAAAGTGGAGTTGCCTTTAGTAAACCAACCCCATAGACTTGCACCGTGAAGTCGACCTGTCAATTAAATATGCCTTGTTCTTACCGTGAATGCTTGCTCTTTCAGGTCCCTCAGCCGAACTTAAGCTCACTTGGCATCTGGCACATTGTTGTTTTTTATGTTATTTGAGACTAGATTAGATTGTTTTTAGTCAAACAAACCTTGCCTGGTAGACTTCGTAAAATTTATCATAGAACTAACATTTTTAAAAAATGAAACACAATTATAACTACAAAAAATATTTATTTTGGGATATCATATCTTATATTGCAAGTTTGTAATATATTAGAAATGTTTCTTTTTTTTTAACTGTATGAAGTCGTGGTCCAGGTCATATTTCTTACCCTAGTTGCCTGACACCAAACCATCATATTGATAGCGACATCCTATTTATTAAACTTTTCCATATTATTATATTATTATCATACAGGTTTTATATAGCACCAACAGTTTGCGCAGTGCTTAACAAAATAAAGTCAGACATTACAACTTGGTACAAGAGGAATCAGAGGGCCCTACTCATTAGAGCTTACAATATATATATATATATATATATATATATATATATATATATATATATATATATATATATACACACATACAGTATATACAGTACAGTATATATGTGTATATACTTGCACATACAGTATCTCACAAAAGTGAGTACACCTCTCACATTTTTGTAAATATTTTAATATATCTTTGTGACAACTCTGAAGAAATTACACTTTGCTACAATGTAAAGTAGTGAGTGTACAGCTTGTATAACAGTGTAAATTTGCTGTCCCCTCAAAATAACTCAACACACAGCCATTAATGTCTAAACCGCTGACAATAAAAGTGAGTACACCCCTAAGTGAAAATGTCCAAATTGGGCCCAATTAGCCATTTTTCCTCCCCGATGTCGTGTGACTCGTTGGTGTTACAAGGTCGCAGGTCTGTTAAGTTTGGTGTTATCACTCTTACTCGCTCATACTGGTCACTGCAAGTTCAATATGGCACCTCATGGAAAAGAACTCTCTGAGGATCTGAAAAAAAGAATTGTTGCTCTACAAAAAGATGGCCTAGGCTTTAAGAAGATTGCCAAGACCCTGAAACTGAGCTGCAGCACGGTGGCAAAGACCATACAGCGGTTTAACAGGACAGGTTACACTCAGAACAGGCCTCGCCATGGTCGACCAAAGGAGTTGAGTGCATGTGCTCAGCGTCATATCCAGTGGTTGTCTTTGGAAAATAGACGTATGAGTGCTGCCAGGATTGCTGCAGAGGTTGAAGGGATGGGAGGTCAGCCTGTCAGTGCTCAGACCATACGCCGCACACTGCATCAAATTGGTCCACATGGCTGTCATCCCAGAAGAAAGCCTCTTCTAAAGATGATGCACAAGAAAGCAAACAGTTTGCTGAAGACAAGCAGACTAAGGACATGGATTAGTGGAACAATGTCCTGTGGTCTGATGAGACCAAGATAAACATATTTGGTTCAGATGGTGTCAAGCGTGTGTGGCGGCAACCAAGTGAGGAGTACAAAGACAAGTGTGTCTTGCCTATATTCAAGCATGGTGGTGGGACTGTCATGGTCTGGGGCTGCATGAGTGCTGATGGCACTGAGGAGCTACAGTTCATTGAGGGAACCATGAATGCCATCATGTACTGTGACATACTGAAGCAGAGCATGATTCCCTCCCTTTGGAGACTGGGCTGCAGGGCAGTATTACATCAGGATAACAACCCCCAAAACACCTCCTTTAGCAGTGGATGACCACTGCTAAAGAACCTGAGGGTAAAGGTGATGGACTGGCCAAGCATGTCTCCAGACCTAAACCCTATTGAGCATCTGTGGGGGATCCACAAACGTAAGGTGGAGGAGCGCAAGGTCTCTAACATCCACCAACTCCATGATGTCTGTTAGAGAAATTATACTTTAAATGTCAGTTATGAAAGACGCCATTTTGTTATCATGGCCTAGAAATAAACTATAGACTAGTGATAATATGGAGTCAGCAAATATATAGACTCAGCAATATAATATGCCTAGATCTGCAGTTTTGCATATATCCTGTATTTTTGTGTTGACTTGGGGAGTTTTCAAGTCAGTATCCTGTAACCATTGTTAGATGAAGATAACAGTCTGTAACAGACACTTCCACCTTTCCTGTTGTGTCCAGAATAAAGTTGAAAATACATGAGACTGGGCATGTTTTAAGACAGGAAAGGGGGGTGTCCAGGGCTTATAAAAAAGACATGTACCACAGTATTCTCTTCAGAAATGACGATGACAGCATGAACATGTAATGCTATTCATTTCTCTTGCATATGCAATAAATATTACCTTGATGCCCGAGGATGGTCTGAGATGGTGAATTATTTCCCTAACAATTTGGTCCTTCGAGCCGGAAGTCCGATTTCCCCCGAGACGCACTGGCCAACTCATTGACCGATGGCCGTATGGCAAAACTGTAAGTCCTCCGTCTTAAATTAGACGTTAAAAAGAGGCCGGTCCGCTGAACTAGTGCCTCCCGGGCAGCGACTTACCGGATCAGCACAAGAGACCGCTCTCGGGACAAGGTAAGATTTTTATTTTTATTTTATTATTAACCTTTTGTGTTAGACTTGATTAGGAATTTGATGAATAAGGGATTTGAATATATACATACAATATAGAGATTGATCGAATGTTTATCTGTTTCTGTCCTATCTGTTTTACTCTTGTTGAGGGGAAATAAGTGGTCACGTATTCCCCGTATAGATCCGTCTGTGGCCATCCTGGATGGGCAGACCTAGTGACTAGCCCGCGCTTTGGGAAGACGCGCTCAGGGCGACCTGGCGGCAGTCGAGCACTGCGGGTGTTCTCTCTTGTGTGTTCTTGTTTGTTTCTTCTAGTTAATTGTCATTTAATATAGGGGTATGGTCCCATAATAATATTCGGGTGCAGATAAAGGAAATTTGTCGATTGGATCTGAGATCTAGACAGCCTTGTAAACTGCAGAAAATCCCTTGGGGACACATAAATACTCCTAGATCAAAACCTAAAGAACCCCCCGTTGATACAAGGGTGTGGCCTGATAGCTTTCCAGGCATATAAATACCCTTGGATCAAAAATACTTCCAGATAAAGAACCCCCCCCGATACAAGGGTGTGGCCTGATAGATTTCCAGGTAACAAACAGAGGACATTTGGCGTACCGCAGTGTTCATGCCAGCCTCATATGTTGTATTAATCCTGAGCAGGCACATAAATACCCTTGGATCAAGGACTGAAATATTAAATGTTTTGATAGGATGAAAGAACAGTCGGGAGAATTCAGTCTCCTTGTAATTCTGTAAATGCTCTCTACAAGTTAGTGAAGTTTTAAGTAACGATGAAAGAACTGTCAGGAGAACTCAGTCTCCTCGTAATTCTGTAATTCTCTAAGACACCAGTGTTTTAGCAATACACAAGATCAGTAATCTAGAAGTGATATATCATGACTAGAAAGTCTGTGAGTGATTGCAAGTGATAAGATACTGTGTGCGTGTGTTGTGTCATTGTGAGAAGACATTAACAAAAAAAGAGCTCCGTGTGCACGATAAACAAAGTAGGTATGATCCATGGAAAATCTGTTGGTATGAATGAAGATGTTAAGTATATGTGTAGTCTAGACAAAGAGAATGTGACATTTCCTAAAATGTTTGAAAACAAAGTATGATTTTGATGCATTTTTAAATAAGGATTATTGTGTAATACTGTGTAGAAAGCTTAAAAATGATGCCAGCACGAAAATAAGAAAACAGAAGAAATGAGGCCTTCCCCAGGCAAAGAAATGGCTTGAGGAGGCTAACCATAGGTTAAATTCAGAAAACCATAAAAAGACTATGTTTTTGAACAAAGAGGAGGACAATAATATGACCGTCCTCTGAAGTTTAGTTCAGCAAGTATTGACTGAACAAAACGTAACAAACCAAATGCAACCTGACTCTCCACTGTTTGTTGTTCCCCCGTGGTCACCTGGGTCACCCGCAGATGCAACTGATTCTCCTATGGCTGCAGCTAAATCCCCTCTCAAAATGACTCTTGCTGTCCAGAGGAGTCCACAAGGGACCCCCTTTACAGCAACTGTTACAAAATTTTTCGGGGACCTGGTGAACCAATTGATATCCCCCTCAGCTGGGGAACAAACAGAATGTGGAGAGGAAGAATTTCCACTAATTGAAGTTCCCAACCCTAGGGCAGGACAAAATGTAGGTGGTATAGTAGTCCCCAACACTATGATGGTATATCGCCCCTGGACCCCTGAGGATGTTAAAAAAACTACTGAAGGGGTACCACATCCCAAGGTCAACATAGCTCAAATCAGGGATGGTATCATGGGAATGATTGCTAACTATCATCTTATTGGGAGGGAAATCAGACAAATCAGACAGCAGGTCATCAGACAGATCCTGGGTCCCGACTGGCATCATGTAGTGGGAGATTGGAGTGGATTAAACAATCAGGGAGTTGTGTTGCCTCATGATGATGCAGCACTAGAAAACAGGAGAAATGCTCTTATAACAAGGATAGAGAATAGATGGATATGTCGAGCCGACTGGTCCATTATAAATCAGTGTGTGCAGGGAGAAGAGGAAACAGTGGACAATTTCATTGTTAGGATGAGGGAGATTTTCAATAATCACTCAGGAATAGAAGTCCCAGTAAATCAAGTAAACGATAGCCCATATGAGCAACAGCTAAAGGATGCAATCTTGAAGGGGCTGCTTGCCCCTATATCAAGTTTGTTACCAAACACATGATCAACCATAGGATCTTCAGACTTCAGGAGCTGATTGAGTATGCGAGGCATGCTGAGCGGCACTTCCAATCAAAAAAGAGAGTAAAGAAAGGGAAAGTGCTTATGTAGGTGAAGGTAATGATGTGTATGTCATTGAGAAGGAGAACAGAAGGATGGGAAACACCTGAACAAGGCCCCGCATTCAGGACTATGAGGAAAAAAAAAAAAAAAGAGAGGGGAGTGTTTCCTGTGAGGTAAAAGAGGTCATTTGGTAAAAGAATGTAGGTCAAACAGAGAGGAAGAAGCATGACTAGAAGATGTTGGTATGTCTGCAGAGAGAGATACAGAAGAAAATGATGAGAAAGAATTTGAAATTTTGGATGTGTGCACTGTTGAAACTTGTTTGCATGCTAAAGTCAAGTCAGAAATAACCTTGGTTGTGAAGGGTAGATGGCTAACATTTCTCTGTGATACTGGGGCTTGTAGGGCCCTAATACACCCGCTGGATATGAAAAAGGTAAAGAAAAAGGTGTAGTATATGTAAAATCTGCAAAATGGGTTGATGCACCAGGAGGTCATGTCTGAAGGCCTTACTGTGGAAGATCCACAGACAGGTAAAAAGGATCAGTGTAAAATTGTCATTTTGACTAAATGTCCTGTTAATTTGTTGGGTAGAGACATGTTGCACGCTCTTGATATTTCTGTTGTACCAGTGGAGGGAGGTCTCAGAGCCCATCGGCTGTGTGAAAAACAAATCACAGCCGTGGATAATGAGCCCTGATACTGGTACAGCCTGGCATTTGCAAACTGAGGGATTAAATATACCCAAAACCCTGACAGAAATAATTGAAGAAGAGCCTGTGAGGAAAGGGTATAAGGTTCAGACAAACCTCTATTGCACCATGTATTACAGAAAGACCTCTGGGCCCGATAAGTCCTATGAGAAACAGTTAATGAGTCTCACTAACACTGAAGTTCTCTTAAAATGCCTGGACTGTGATAAGGAAGGAAATAGCGTGGCTACTTGTCTCCTACCACAGCCTATTCTGCAAATATACAGGCAGGATACTGTCCTTGTGTTTCGGTCACCCAGAATCCCAAGGTATCATGGCATGAGCTAGGAGAATTTATCACGAACTAGGTCCAACTGACAGATGAGAAACTAAAACTCCAGAGGGATTCAGAGGTATAGGAAGCATAAGGGAGAGAAAGATGGGTGGAAACTCGTGCAGGATTTACAGGCAGTCAATAGGGCCGTATTACCGAGGGCCCCGGTGGTCCCAGACATGCATGTCCTCCTGAACGAGCTCTACCCAGAGAACAAGGTATTTTCTGTTATCGATAACAGTAATCCTTCTTTTCCATTCCCTTACACAAAGACAGTCAGTTCTGGGTTGCATTTATGTACACGGAAAAAAAAAAGAGGTATACATACACTAGGTTATCCCAGGGATATTGTGAAAGTCCAACTACCTTCTCACAAAGAATGTCCAGTAATTTGTCTCGGTTTGTACCTCCCAGTGTGAGTTAAATTCTCTTGTATGTGGATGACATTCTGGTAGTAATGTATGTAAAATTACCATGGTTCTGATGCATTTCCTCGCAGACCAAGGTCAAAAGGTCAGCAAAGACAAATTACAACTGTGGAAAGAAAAGGTGAAATACCTGGGTTACATTTTATCTCAAGAAGGTAGACTTTTTGCATGAGATCCGAAAAGAGGCCATCCTTCAAGTCCCCAAATCACATACCAAAAAAGAAATTATGTAATTTCTTGGCATGGCAAATGTCTGTAGAGCATGGATAGCAAATTATGCTACGGAGGTGGAGCCTCTTAATGATCTCATCTATGGTTCACTAATGGCTGCAAAAGATTCCATTCAGTGGAATGTGCAAGCAGAGGATGCATTTACGAAGGTAAAGCACCTCATTATGGGTTCCTCTATGCTTAGCCTTCCCAAATACAGTAAAACCTTTTATCAGATTGTAGATTGTAAGGAAGGATCTCACTGATGTTCCCTTTCTAGATGCTGACATTACCTTTTGTGTTGATGGGTCTTGTAAAAAGGACGATAAAGGGGTACATCAAACGGCATACGCTATAGTAACACATGACCAGGTCATTGAAGCCAGACCCCTTCCCAGTTCCTACTCTACACAACAAGCTGAAATTATTGCCCTATCCAGGGCCTGTAGTCTAGGGGAAGAGAAGAAAATAAATATTTATACAGACAGCCAATACGCTTTTTCTACTATACACATATTTGCCCAGCAATGGAAAGATAGGGGTATGATTACGTCCACAGGTAAACCAATCTCACATAGAGATCTTATCCTGGCCCTTCTAGAAAATGTACAGAAACCAACACAAGTGGCTATTTGTAAATGTACAGCACACAGAAAGGGAACAGATCCAATTACTCTAGGGAATGCACTAACAGACAAAGACCGCAAGGGAAGCTGCTACAGGACCGCAAAAAACACACACATATACTATACACTATGCATTATTGAGCCATGGGCAAGGCCATATCTCAAAAGGAGGGATGGTACAGGTGATCAACAAGGTGTTCACAACATAGTTGGTGGAGAGACACAATGGTACCTTAAAGAGTAAACTAAGAAAATTGTTGAAGGAAACAGGGAAAAATAAATGGGTTTAGTGTTTGCCAATGGCATTGTTGAGTATAAGAATTACCCCTACTGCTAAAGGACTAACACCGTATGAAATGCTGTATGGTAAACCTTATTATATTCCACAACTAGCCACCGTTCCTCTCCCTGAAGAGGAAATAGACTTGACTTGTATAATAAGAATGTTTTCATAAAATATAACTGGGTCAGAATGTGTAAATGAGAAAAAGAGCTACCCTAAGACTAAAATGCAAAGTATACCCCCCATCAGTACAAGCATTACCAGGAAATTTTACTTGTTTCTCTAACAATGACAGTAATGGTACGAATGTTGGCACCCTATCCCCTGAATACTGTGCAACTACAACCCTTACTACAGACATTAAGTATGAACTAAAATGGTTTCAGGAACAAAAACAGCAATTGGCTGATGTTTGGTGTTTGTGTGGAGATAAGAGACCAAGGCCCAGACTACCACCTAGATGGGAGGGTAGTTGTGCCCTTACCCGATTGCTGCTTCCTTTTTATATAGTTCCTATGAGTGATAAATCAATGAAACTACCAGGTAAATACTTTTTAAACAAATTAAGCGAGAAACACCACAAGGCTCATTTGACAACCGAGTGTATATAGACGAAATAGGTGTTCCACGAGGAGTTCCAGATGAAATTAAAGCGCAGAATCAAATAACAGCAGGACTCACCTCACTCTTCATATGAGTCCAGCCCAACAAGAACGTCGACTGGATAAACTACATCTACTACAACCAGCAGAGGTTTGTGAATTACACCAGAGATGCTATCAAAGGCATAGCAGCACAATTGGACGCCACCTCTTTGACAGCGTGGCAGAACCGTATAGCGTTGGATATGTTGCTGGCAGAAAGGGGCGGGGTATGCAAAATGTTCGGCACCTTCTGCTGCACTTTTATTCCAAACAATACGGCACCTGATGGAAGTATTACCAAAGCCTTACAAGGCCTACAAATGCTATCTGAAGAATTAGCTGAGAACTCTGGTGTAGGGAACCCCCTGACGAGACTCTTTGAAAAATGGTTGGTAAATGGGGTGATCTTGCAAAAAGTTTGCTTATCTCTATTGTCATGGCAACCGCAGTTCTTACATTGTGTGGATGTTGCTGCATTCCCTGTATTAGGGGAATTCTTCAAAGACTGATTGACACATCTTTAACAAAAACTATGCTCCTCCAGAGCGACACGGAACTATACTCGGAACCTGATGATGAATTTACAACTCTCGCTAAGGACTTATCTGTCTAAATGATAATACCTGGTAAAAATAAAAGAACCTGGGTATTTGAAGTATTGACATTATTAGTATAAAAGGGGGGAAATGTTAGAGAAATTATACTTTAAATGTCAGTTATGAAAGACGCCATTTTGTTATCATGGCCTAGAAATAAACTATGGACTAGTGATAATATGGAGTCAGCAAATATATAGACTCAGCAATATAATATGCCTAGATCTGCAGTTTTGCATATATCCTGTATTTTTGTGTTGACTTGGGGAGTTTTCAAGTCAGTATCCTGTAACCATTGTTAGATGAAAATAACAGTCTGTAACAGACACTTCCACCTTTCCTGTTGTGTCCAGAATAAAGTTGAAAATACATGAGACTGGGCATGTTTTAAGACAGGAAAGGGGGGTGTCCAGGGCTTATAAAAAAGACATGTACCACAGTATTCTCTTCAGAAATGACGATGACAGCACGAACATGTAATGCTATTCATTTCTCTTGCATATGCAATAAATATTACCTTGATGCCCGAGGACGGTCTGAGACGGTGAATTATTTCCCTAACAATGTCGTCATGGAGAAGTGGAAGAGGACTCCAGTGGCAACCTGTGAAGCTCTGGTGAACTCCATGCCCAGAAGGGTTAAGGCAGTGCTGGAGAATAATGGTGGCCACACATAATAGTGATACTTTGGGCCCAATTTGGACATTTTCACTTAGGGGTGTACTCACTTTTGTTGCCAGCGGTTTATCCATTAATGTAACTATGTGTTGGGTTATTTTGAGGGGACAGCAAATTTACACTGTTATACAAGCTGTACACTCACTAATTTACATTGTGGCAAAATGTTATTTCTTCAGTGTTGTCACATGAAAAGTAAATAAAATATTTACAAAAATGTGAAGGGTGTACTCACTTTTGTGAGATACTGTACACACGCACACACACACACACACCACACACACCATTTTCAAAAGGGTCAGATGATGTCTTGGGTCCTTCCTTATCTTATTTTGATGGTGCAACTAAGTTCATGTGATGACGTGTGAGTACATCATATCCCAAATCTCGTGCATGGATTCAAAAGGTGCAGGATAGTAAGAAAAATCTTTGTGATAAAACAACACCAAAAGTGTCCCAATAGCAATATTGTGTAAAAAGCTGCATAAGTTGTGATGACAGACTGGTATCAAACATACAGATCCACCATGTGCAAAATCTCCATCAGTGCTCACCACACCTTAGTGAGAAATATAACTGATACAGTTGGACTTTGACATTTTACCTTTGTGACACTTTGATTTTTTTAGCGCATTTATGATAGTTTCTATTCATTTCTCTATTCTCGTATTTCACTTTTTTGATGCCCTTGTCCCGATGGCGATTCCATTCTGTGTCTTTGATCTAAACACCATAGATTGAACATTTTATTTTATATCAGAGTATTTCTTAGATCCTTAATAGGATGTACGTATTCAATACACCTTATATATGTTTTCTGGATATTTTTTCAGAGTTTTAGAAATATTGAAAATTGGATCCTGAAGAAGCCTGCACCTTGGGCCGAATGCGCCAACCCAAATCCTGTGGGATCTATCCAGATGCAGATATTTGTATTGTATGGCGATGTGTACAACATAAAATATCTTTTATGTAAATACAATTTTTTGCATTTTTAATGTGTTTTGTGGAATAATAAAAATATATTAATTTTGTTATATATAGTGATTGACTTTTGGGTACATTTAAAAATCCCCATTTCCCAGTATCTCTCTCCTGGAGACCTTGGACACACCTCTTTCTTCCTTATCATGTAGGGGATTGTGCCAGAATTTCTTGTACAGGCTTAACCCACCCAGTATTCTCAATTTTTTACTATATGTGCAATCTCTGTTTTACAAATGAGCATTTAATAACTGACAAAGGGTTCGCAGAGCACTGTGGGTTTCCTAAAGAGGTAGCACACCAGCCTGTCTTAAGGATCACTTTGAGTGAGGCTAGAATCAGCGTGCCATCCATATACAAATGTATTCCGGAGTTAAATCAGATGAAAACTGTACACAAATCCAACGCTTTCAGAGGATAAGCCTTACTACCTTCATCAGGGAGTAAAAAGAATAGTGTATGTGGACTTTGTAGCGGATATTTAGTTAGTATTTAATCTGTTGGAGCAGCTAGATAGTTTACTTATACTATCTCCACAACACTGAGTGACCTGACTTGTAAGGTGACCTTACACTGGACCCCCTCCCCATCCTACCCGGTCCCGCTGTACCAGGTTGCCATGATCCCTGCTGTCAGACACAGAAAAAAAGCTTCACCGGCCAGGGGATTTGAACCCCCTGCGTCTTAATCTCGTATCCATATTGCTTAGCCAGTACAGATTACAGGGATTCTAACTGGTCAACACCATCACATGAACAGCGCTGACCAATGAGAAGCCGTCTAGACCGTACTGTCAGCACTGTGAGGAGAGGAGAGAAAGCTGCCGGCGATTTCAAATCAGTGAAGTGGCTTTTCGGTGTCTGACAATGGGTGATCTCGGAAATCTAGTACAGAAGGACTGGGTGGGATGGGAGGTCTGTAAGGTGTAAGGTCACCTTACAGATTTTCTGTAAAGGTGAACTTATGTTTTAAAGCGGAGCTCCAGTCATTTTTTAACAAATAATAATAATAAATACACACTCACCTGTCCCATGAGCCAGCAATGTGCCCACCTGAGCCATCCCTTCTCCCGTCTTCTCTTCCCAGCATCTCAACTGTGGGAACCAAGCTGTGACAGCTTGCGGTTTCACAACCGGGTGCCCACTGCACATGCATGAGTCGCGCAGTCTTCTGGGACCTGTGATGTGTTCCAGAAGACTGCAGGGAGAGAGGGGGAGAGGAGAACTTCTGCTCGGATTGCCTAGGAAGGAAGTGGGAGCGGGTACCTGACAAAACAAGGTACCCACTACTCCCCCAAAAAATTGACAAGCCAAATATGGCAGGGGAGGAGGGGAGGACTAATTAAAGTGGAACTCCCCTTTTGGGTGGAGCTCCGCTTTAAAGAAAAGAAGAAACCCTGGAGACCCACTGACATCTATCTAGCGGCTAGCCCCTCAAGGCTCACTTTGACTGAAACTTGTGGCAAAGGCTTTCGATAAGGGATTTATCACTGACTCGTTCACTTGTACAGTGCCTATAAAAGGTATTTAGTGCTTGTTTTATTATCATATAACATTGAATAACAGTGGATTTAATTTTGTTTCTTTTTTCTTACACAGATTAACAAAACTAGACTATTTCATTTCAAAGCTAAAACAGATCTCTGCAAAGTGATCTAAATTTATTACAATGAAAAAACAAATATAACTGATTGTATAAGTATTCACTTTATTATGACACAGCAGAAAAACTAGTGGTGCTGCCAATTCCTTTCCAAACCCAACTTAAATGGTTTGTAAAGTCAGAAGGTTTTTTTATCTTAATGCATTCTATGCATTAAGATAAAAAGCCTTCTATGTGCAGCAGCCCCCCTAATACTTACTGGAGCCCCATCTTTGTCCAGCGATGTCCAGACAGTCTCAGCCATCCAGGACTCTCCCTCCTGACTGACTGAGAGAGCAGCATGGTGCCATTGGCTTTTGTTGCTGTCAATTAAAGTCAGTTAGCCATTTAGGAGAGAGAGGGGGTGGTGCCGAACCACAGCTCCTTGTCTGAATGGATACACGGAGCTGCAGCTTGGCTTGGGTGCCCCATAGCAAGCTGCTTGCTGTGGGGGCACTCAACAGGAGGGAGGGGCCAGGAGCACCAAAGAGGGACCCGAGAAGAGGAGGATCGGGTCTGCCCTGTGCAAAACCATTACACGGAGCAGGTAAGTATAACATGTTTGTTATTTTTATAGAAAAAAAACAAGACTTTACAATCACTTTAGGATCGCCTGCACGTAGTCAAACATATGAGTATCCAGAAGGTTTCACTTCTAGTAAGTACCATGGGATAACCTACACCACGAAGACAAAACAACACTCTGATCGACTCTGTGAAAAAGTGATGGAAAAGCGCAAGTCTGAGGTTGGCTACAATAACATTTCAAAGTCACTGAATACCCCTTGGAGTAAAGGTTTAATGATCATTGTAAAATAGAAATAAATATAAATAAATAAGGGTCAGGCTGTCCGCTAAACATGAAGAAAAAAACCAGGGGGTGTGACAGTCACAGTGTAGATTTAATAAAATATGGGATTAAAATAGCAATATGCACTAACATAGGGTTCAATATAAGTAGGCACATCATCCTGCAAAATGGCATTAAGGGATCGCCGCTGGATGGTCACAAGGGCACATGCACAGTTTGCCAGGGAAACAACCAAGTTCTGCAGAGTGACACCAAGAAGCAACTGTGGATGTATGAAAACCAGTAGAGCCAGCATGGAGTGCACAGTGAAGCAGGAATTTGGATGGCTGATTGACTTCAATGACGGGTGACATCAGGCTTCAATGTGGATGTGGCTATGCATTTCAGGGCCATAGACACCTAAAGTTTAACTAAAACAAAATAAGCATGTGGGATATTACTTACCTTTAGGTCTCATTTACACTTGTGGGGTGGTATAATCCATTGGTTAAGCTGCATTTTTATCGCCCCTCAACCGATCCCCCTGTTGCTACTGAGGCATTGGACAGGGGTGTGAACATGCCATGACCACAATGCTTTGCTTCAGGGCTGTGACAGGTATTACACCCCCTGTCCTCTGCCTGCTGAGCATGACCCATTCAAGTGAACTTCCATCCGACTTGAATGAACAGGATACGATCTTGCTCCGGCTTTGAGATAGTCTGACTTGTCCTTTGACCAATTAAAACAATCCCAGTGTGACATAAATTCATTTTCCTGCTGCTGTAATAACCATGTCGGATGTCATAAGTCAGATGGTTAGGAAGAGGATACAATTTACATCCGACTTCAATGACATTGAATGGACTGAAAACAGAACAAAGTCAGACCAAAGTAGTGCAGGAACCTTTTTCAAAGTCGGACCAACTTGTGTCAGACCAGTTAAGACGGCTCTCATAGGGAACCATTGATTTGTACACGTCATGCAACATGTGCTCCCAAAGTCGGAGCATATGTCGCACCAGTGTGAACCAGGCCTTTCTCAGGCCATTATGGATGTAGGGGAGGGGTTGCCATTTAAGCCCAGCTTTGCAATAGGCAACAAAATTTGCCACTCAGGATGACTCGAGTCCCAAACGACCACCACATCATCAATGTAACGACCATAAAATACGGCATGTGGTGCAAATGGGTTATTATGCCAGATGAACAGGGACTCCCACAGATCCACCATAAGGTTGGCATAACTGGGGCAAAATTTCTATCTTCAGATAGTAATCCCCCTCAAATTGGAAATGATTATGTGATAGGCAACATTTTGTAGCATTAATGATAAAGCTAGCTTGTCTGGGGTTGAGTGATGGGTCGTCTGCTAGAAAATGTTGTACTGTTGATACCCACCTCCTGTGGTATAGAGCAGAGGTCTCCAAACCCTGCCCATGGGCCACATTCAGCCCGTGGGTGTGTTTTGTCTGGCCCCCAGCTTGCCCAGACTCTGCCAACACAGCACTGCCGATCTGCTGGCTTTTAAAAGCTATCGGCAGTATATGTCTGGCAGGTTCATCACAAAAAGCCCCTCCCCACACACCCTCCCATGCTGCCAGAGGATTGGCTGCTGTGCTGAGGATTGGCTGCTAGGAGGTGACATCATCAGCACGGCACCTCCCGGCTTCCCGCCCACTGTTTACATTAGGAATCTTTCCACCTTACAGCCTGCATGTGTAGCAGTGGGCAGGAGTTGGGAGGTGCAGGAGAGCTGAAGTCGGCTCCTAAAATGAAGAAGTCGGCTTGTACAGGCAAGCATCAAATGGGCAGAAAATCTGCACACATACATGTACAGGAGACTCAGCTGGGGACACTGATAATGGGGACATCTATGCTGGGGACACTGATCATGGGGAAATCTATGCTGGGGACACTGATAATGAGGAAATCTGAGCTGGGGACACTGATAATGAGGACAGCTATTCTGGGGACACTGATAATGGGGATAGCTATGCTGGGGACACTGATAATGGGGATAGCTATGCTGGGGACACTGATAATGGGGACATCAATGCTGGGGACACTGATAATGGGGACAGCTTTGCTGGGGACACTGATAATGGGGACAACTATGCTGGGGACACTGATAATGGGGACAGCTATGCTGGGGACACTGATAATGGGGAAATCTATGCTGGGGACACTGATAATGGGGACAGCTATGCTGGGGATACTGATAATGGGGACATCTATGCTGGGGACATTGATAATGGGGACGACTCTGCTGGGGACAACTATTCTGGGGACACTGATAATGGGGACAACTATTCTGGGGACACTGCTAATGGGGACAACTATGCTGGGGACACTGATAATGGGGACAACCCTGATGGGGACACTGATGATGGGGAAAACTCTACTGGGGACAATGATAATGGTAAAAACTATACTGGAGACACTGATAATGGGGGAGACTCTTCTGGGGACACTGATAATGGGGAAAGCTCTGCTGGGGACACTGATAATGGGGACACTGATAATGGGGAAAACTCAGCTGGGGACACTGATAATGGGAACAACTATGCTGGGGACACTGATAATGGGGACAGCTATGCTGGGGACACTGATAATGGGGAAAACTCTGCTGGGGACACTGATAATGGGGACACTGATAATGGGGAAAACTCTGCTGGGGACACTGATAATGGGGACAACTATACTGGGGACACTGATAATGGGGAAACTGATGATGGGGAGATTCTGCTGGGGACAGTGATGATGGGAGACTCTGCTGGGGACACTGATGATGGGGAGACTCTGATGGGGACACTGATGATGGGGAGACTCTGATGGAGAACACAGATGTGCAGAAGTTTTCGACCCTCTGAATACTTGTAAAATCTACAATGTGGGCCTCATGTTGAAAAGTTTGGAGACCCCTGGTATAGATCTAAATAAAGAATAAATGCCTAAGGACATTCACATGTAAGTGGGTTCTTATGTGCAGGGTCATAGTAGCTCGAGGAGATGTATACCATCTCGTATATATACAAAGAGAGAGCTTGAGCTAAAGGCTGTAGAAACTGGTCCATATACAATCAAAAAAACTTTTAATGCTCTCCATGGAGGTGACAATAGGGCAAACCAGAGGGTTATTTTGTTCTTTATGGATTTTGGGAAGATGGCAAAGATAGGGTGCCTACAAAAATCTCTAAGCATAAAAGCCGCCTCCATCTTGTTGATTACTCCTTCCTCTAAAGCACCAGAGATAAGCTCTTTAGCTTCATAATTGTGGTAATGGGTCTTGTTTGAGTCTAGCATAGGTATTAACATCTGACAAGAGTTGACCAGCCTCCTGAAGATAGTCAGACCTGTCTTGGACTATAATCCCCCCACCCTTGTGAACTGGTTTAATTATAATATTATGATTTTGTGATAAATCTCCTCGGGCTTTCAATTCTTGGGAGGTAAGGTCAGGCTGTTGATGACGTGAGATGGCATTGGCCTTATTACACATATGGATAAGGTCTGAATACACTACTCGTGAAAAAGCCTCTAGGTAGGGACCTTTCGCATGAGCTGGCTAAAATACAGATTGTTGTCGAAAAAATTTTTGTTTGATCAGTAGGGAAGAAAGAAGGTATTGGGAAAGGAGAGAAAGATCATCATGACCATTATCTGAGTATAGCTCCTGCAGTTTGGCAAGACCTTCTAAGTCTAAATCATCAAAGGATATATGCAAATTATTAGAATGTGTGGGATCAGTCTCATTCTCTGGCTGGGCTTTAGTTGGTTTTATATTATAATAGTGTTTTAGAGTCAGGTTTCTGATGAATCTATTTAGATCTATAGTGATAGGAACTACCAAAAGAAAGCAGTTTTAGTGTTTTTAAACATCGCTTATCCCTTTGGTAATCAGTGTAACCAGTGACCTCATATTTTTGTGCCCAACAAAGTGAATTATGGGGACGTATAGTTCTCCTTCCGATAGTTGCTTTGCACCCATGTACCCTAAGACTACACATCCCAGGGATCCTTGCTGGAACATGAAGTTTGCCAGGAGTGGCTATAAAGGGAGCTGAAAGCACGTGGGGAATCTCTTCCTCCTGGGCGTGGCGCAAGACGGACCTCCATGTGTAACAGGGAGAGAGGTCATGGCCTACCATGCAGAGTCTTACTTTCAACCCGAGGCCTAAAGGGCCTAGCTCTGTTACTCGCTGTCGGACATCCTGTCATCAACACTACTCAGATCACCTGCCTGTCGGTGTGGGTGCGTGTGCCAAGCTTAATTTTCGGAAGACCGAGACTGAGTTCCAGTCCTGAAGACATCGGTGCGATCTGGTCGTTGGTGAGAGGGCAAATAGCTCAACCTTTATCTATCCATTACCATTATTACAGAGACACTGTGCACAGACATCTTTACCCCAAGAACACTTTATTGCATTGCATGAACACTGTGCTCAGATACCTTTAGATCTTCCTCCCTAGGAACTTACCACTTCATCAAAACCCAACCGGATTACAGTTAACGAGCTCCAACTAGCTAGCAAAGAACATCAGATCTGCAATGTAGAACTTTCTTTGCCATTACTTAGAGGGCCCTCCCCTATACTACTTTGTGATAGACCTATTTTTATCTCTTAGTATAGCATAGACTGGCCAGATCACATCTTTCTCTGTGTGGCAGCATAAGTAGTTAACTGAAGCCTCCATACGAGAGTGTATATATCTGTATATATAATAGTGTTGTTGCTTAACATTGTCTCGTGCTTTCGGGAGAGGCTGGTTTGCTGAGTTGGTGCTGTTGTCTTGGCTCAGCAGACTATCACCTCCCTCTCTAAAATAACTTTCTTTTATCGGTTCAAGTAAAGTATTTCAGAACCTAATTATACTGAGTTGGGTGATCATTGCCATACAGAGCTACAAGGATGTCCGAACACAGAGTGTCAGGTGGGATGGAAGCTTTAACATGTCATGGCCGTGCCAATGAGCAGGTAATTCTTAGCAGTCCCCAAGGGGGCAGTGCTACAGATCTTTAAATAAAATGAATGGATTAGGTTGGATGGTTGGGTAAAACTGAAGTTACTGACTATGACGGGATAACTTGTGATCAGATAATTGGTGGGAAGGCTTTACCATCCAACCCAATCCATTCAGTTTCATCTTCTTTGGTTTTTCAAACTTGTTTTCCTTACACTGTTTTTCTTTAGTTTTGCATTCCAAGGGGTATCCACCATTGTTTATAATTGCAACTGTATAATATTGGATGAGTTTTGAGTATAGGTGTTGTCACTAGCATCAACAATTTAGTATCATATACAAAATAGGTTTTAAAGTGGTTTTCTAAGAGTATTTTGGACGGTACGACGGTACATTTTTTCACTTATGTGGAGGAGGGTTCCACCGCCATTCTTAAGAGACTAATATATTATAAATAGGGCAGTGCTGCACTTGTTTGCATTTATAGGTTTCTTGGGTGTGGGAATGCATAACAGTGTCTAACAGCAAGCCAAAGCAAAATATCACAAGTACTTAGATTCTTTTGAGATTGTAGTGTGGTGGTACCTATTTTTATTTAATTTGAGGAGAGCATAAAATGATACACTGGTGGACTCACTTGGAAATCTTCAGAGCAATGAAGAATGTAAAAGTGAATAGCACAGACTACACTCCACCAGGGGTTTGCAAAGCCATTGTCACAACTTTGGTGTTTCTTCCCCTTTAACATCTTGAAATTGATGTGTTTGTGTTTGTTGGTTTTTCTGTGTTAGTTTGTACTGACGTTTGCTCTCCAGTCTCTGTCTGTTTCTATGTTTAGGCTAAGTACCTTGGTCCTGTCTCAACCTGACCTGTATTGACTTTAGCTTATGAATCTGTATATTTGACCTCTATTGGTTTTGGCTTATAATTCTTACAAAAATGTGCCTATAGTTGGCATTGTTTGCTTCTGTGTGCTCTGTAGTGGCACCTAGACAATGCTGTGGGTTGTAAACTGGGAAGCATCCTGTAGTTCAAGACCATCTGTTCCCTGAAGACTTGATGCTCCTGGTCCCTGCTTCCTGGTGAGAGTCAATTTCAGATGGCAACATGGTATGTTCCTGCCTATTTCTTCTATCCTATTTCTTCATATCAGCACTGAGCTCAAATTTCTGATCCTGGATTTCCACTTGAGGTTCTGTCTCCGCAACATTTCATAAAACCCTAAGATATAGCCAGTGGTCTCCTTCTAACCACAATAGCCATCAGTAAAACGACTCCTTTCCTTTACCCAGTCTTTAAATAAATTTGAGAAAAGGATAAAACTAAGAATAGTCTTTTTTATGATAGTCCTCAGGAAAGATATCGTAACTCACATAAACAATTGGAAAGGCGTTGCACTTTTAGTGCTGAGATTCTCGATTTCAAACATGCTTATACATGGCGTGGACTATAAAATCAGGATACAACATGCTGGCTTTAGGAGCAGTTGCTTAGCTCTGGACCAATTAGTACTAGGTGGGTTATTATGAAGCAGTGTGTGCAAATAATCTTAAGGAACAGACCCTAGCATGACGTTTGACAGCAGTAAAATGGGGCAGAGTGGTCAGCCATAATAACTAGTGGTATCACTGACAAAATCATTCTGTGTGAAAAAAATAAATTGCTTTTTTTCCTGATCTTGAATGATGTCATGAACAAGACACTGAACGGGAAAAAAAAAGGCATGCAAATTCATCAGAAGATTATTCTGGCTCAGTAGACGAACATATCTGAGGATCTTTCAGAGTAATGCCAAATCTGTTTTACTCCATTAGTGTTTGACACAAGCCATAATGGTCTTCAGACTACAGACTTCTGCCAATGGATGTTTTCAGCCAGTTGAGACATTAAATGGCTAGAAAAGATTTCCAATGCTAAATTATGGAGAAACTTTGTAGATGCCCATTGCATGTGAAATGACACATTTTGGAGCTATCTTATTTATTACTTGAAATTCTCTGTTATTGCTTATTATAGATCCTCGAGTCACAGGATCCCAAAAAATATTTTTGGATATAAAGAAACCCATAGTTGGCACTGGATTGATAACCTCCATCTTTAGACTCTAATGCCGTGTACACACGACCAGATTTTTGACAGCAAAGGTCCGACGGAACAAATCCGCCGGACAATTCGATCGTGTGGGCTTCATCGGACCTTTGCTGTCGAAAAATCAGACAGACTTTAGAAATAGAACATGTACATGTTTCAAATCTTTCTGATGGACTCGAGTCCGGTCGAAAAATCCGTTCATCTGTATGCTAGTCCGATGGACGAACAATGATGCAAGGACAGCTATTGGCTACTGGCTATGAACTTCCTCATTCTAGTCTGGTCATACGTCATCACGTTCGAATCAGTTGGACTATGGTGTGATCATGTGTAGATAAGTCTGTTGCGTCGGAACTCCGTTGAAAATCCGTCAAAAAGTCCTTTCGGAGTTTAGTCCATCGAAAGTCCGCTCGTGTGTACACGGCATAACTGATCTTGTTCAGTATAATCTAGAGCTCTAACTGCATTTTATTGAGTTTAGGTATTTCAAATAAAAACTTTTTTCTTTTGTTTTGGATAGAACAATGAAGGATTAGAAGCACCATGAAGTTTTTAAAGCTGCCTGTGAGCCTGATACAAAGATTAACCTTCTGTTTGTCTAAGTGATTTTTGTAACCAAGATAAAGTGATGGTAAATCTAAAATTTCACAGCGGTCACCAGAACAAAGAGGTTAAGGCTGGGTTCACACTATTGCGAATTGGATGTGGGTTTCTCCGTATCCAATTCGCATAGCAGGAGATTGTGACCGGCTCTCTATGTACAGATTGTACAGGAGTCCTGTGCGTCTTTTAGTCCGTTTCTGGTCTGAATTCAGCTCAAAATTCGGGCTGAAATCGGACCTGAAACTGTGAATGGAGACGCACCGGGCTCCTGCTGTGAGCCACTGTGATCTCTAGTGCGAACTCAGCCTTAGGGAAAATATTCTAAGAGGAACACCTGTTCTGGTGACAACTATCTAAGAAAAAATTCATACAATTTCAGACTTTCATGATTTATTAAAGTAATTTTCACGTTACTCCTGTTTAAAGCAGTACTAAACTGTACCTGGGCACCACAAACTGAAAACACTATTTAATTAATTTTTAAGATGCACAGCAAACTCAGTGACCCATCCATCCATATCTCAATGTTTTATTTGATTGAGAAATCACTTTAAAAACACCCCCTTAGCATTTCTAGCCTCAGCCATCTTGGGTAAGGGGAAATGATTCATGTTGTGTTTACTTCCTGGAATCCATCTGTTCTTAGTTCAAGCATGCAGGAGGGTGTGCTTTGCTAAGAAAGCCCTCTCCTGCCCACCTCCAGATGAAAGAAAAAAAAAATACCTCATAGGATGTACAACATCATTTTGGCCTAGGACATAAAACAAGAAGCAACTGAATAAATGGGTAAAATAAGAAAATACAATATACCTTCCTGTCTATTTACTAATACTAGCAGCATAAGGATTAAAAATAGTTAATGTCAATTGAGAAAGTTTAGTTCTGCTTTATAGAGTATGCCACTTGTGGTTCTCATACCTTCCTCTGTATTTTTGTAAATACACTTATCCATAAATCTTTTTCTCTGAGATCTCTGTTCTGCTGCCACCCCAGTGCCCCCCTGGCCTCTTCTGCCAAATGTGTTGGTCAGTGGCCCAAAACACTATTTGAATGTTTTAAATTTTACATTTCTACAGTGATAAAACAGTCATCATCATTTTGAAATTGACTTTTGATTGGTTGAATGTCAATTAACATACAGTTGAACAATGCAAATGCCCCACCAGCTAACAATTTTATCTATTTTGTAAAAATGTAATTAAAACGTTTTACTCCCTCAAAAGAGAACTTGGATCTATTTTTACATAGATCCTTAATATTTGGATTGGCGGGCTCTTGGGCTCTAGAAAACAAGGGGTCATATATGCAGGCAGCTCTAATTGCACAGAGATGCATATAGACATACATACTCTGCAGAGATGCATATAGAAATACACAGAACAGAGAAGGTGGTAGTGCAGAAAATATCATTTGTTCCTCTGTGCATTTTGTGAGAAAGTCAGGTATCCAGCAGTGGGTTGACATTAGAAAAACAATTGTTGCACAATGTTGTGTTTATTGATTATACATATGTTGTCCTTTCAAATCTTCAAGCACCATTTTTTTTAACTAGTAAAATTCTACATAGAAATAATGAAATAAAACGTGTTTTGTTACTTCCAATAAAGATAAAGATTACATAAACAGATGTATGTTTCGTGTTTTTTTTTTAGGTTTATTTAATAAAGGAGAAAATACTCCCCACAGCAAACTGAATACTTACTGAGTTTACTAAACCAATCACCCAGCCTTGCATTATGAATCTGGCTAAAATTCACATCATGCTGTCACTAATACAATGAAGGTGCTCCCAGCTCCACCCTGCACAGAGATTCTCCAGCTTGTGGGACCACACTATAAGAGCCAGCAGATAAACACTGTGGCTTGGGTAACTCCCTAGGTTAACCCTTACATACACAAAACATTGTAATCACATGTTAAGCAGAAACATAAACTATTCACAATAATCACTACAACAAGTCTGAGCATTAAGAAATCTCTGTAATATACGCTGTCGGGCAGACAGGAATATTTTAAAGATTTACACTATAATAGCACTCTTCAAAGAGATAGGAATTCTTTAAATGTAGACTTAGTGCAATAGAGATACATTTAAAAGATTGTAAAGGCATTTTTTTCCTAAAATAACAAACATGTTATACTTACCTGCTTGGTGAAATGGTTTTGCACACAGCTGCCCTGATTCTCTTCTTTTGGGGTCCTCCGGCCAGCACTCCTGGCTCCTTCTGAGTGCCCCCATAGCAAGCCGCTTGCTATGGGGACACTTGCGTAGGCACGATCCTAAGCCTGGCTATGTATGTCCATTGACACACACAGCTCAGCTTGGTACCACCCCCCACTCTCTCCTCACAGGCTGTGATTGACAGCAGCAGGAGCCAATGGTTCCTGCTGCCTCCATGTTCAGGGAGGAGAGAGAGAGGAGAGAACTACTGTTTAGAAAGTGCACGTCCTGTTAGAATTTTCACTTCCTGATTCACCTGTGGGTGTGGATTCTTGCTATACACTGTGAGACAGCTGATTGGAGGAAAAGCACACACCCCTCCCCACATATGCAAAGGTTGCCTGTGACTAGTTCAGCTTTGTGCTAATCTATTTATAGCTCCCACTATGACAAAAACTTCAGGCTCCTGTCTCGGAGACCTTGTCAGTAGTTCTCATGCTGATAACAGAAGAACGAAGCAGGAGACAGCTATGGGACTTTGAAGAGCGATAAGAAAATGCTGCAGATATATGTGCCCAGCTCAAATGTCATGAATCAGGTTTACATCCGCTTTAAGGCTAAAATATGGAAAACTAGCAATTATATCAATTAACATACGTTAGTCTACATCCAACCTGACATCCCATTGGGCAGGCTTAACAACATACCATAAATATTTTAGCAAGCAGTGGAAAACTGAATTAACAGTTCCTGACTGAACACCTTTGAATGCAGGCTAACTTCTACATAATTTTCATAACCCCAGCTATATTTAGATATCTTTATAAAATATGCCTACACTACTGTATAATGAAACAATAACTGCATTGTAGGAGGTGCAGCAAGGCAAGAGGGTACATTACTCTTTCTGAGGAATCCACACCTAGGAAAAGCCTCATAACAAAGCAGGTTATACAACTTGAGTTTTTTTTTTTTTAATTCAAAAAGCAGGTTGAATGAAAAAAAAACTCACAGATCCCCTCATACACACAAGGACTCCCCCTCTATCAGAATCTACAGATCAGCGTTGCAGCCATTGGCATTGTGCACTAATCGAATGCTGAAGACAGCAGATATACAGTATCTCACAAAAGTGAGTACACCCCTCACATTTTTGTAAATATTTTATTATATCTTTTCATGTGACAACACTGAAGAAATTACACTTTACTACAATGTAATATAGTGAGTGTACAGCTTGTATAACAGTGTAAATTTGCTGTCTCCTCAAAATAACTCAACACACAGCCATTAATGTCTAAACTGCTGGCAACAAAAGGGAGTACACCCCTAACTGAAAATGTCCAAATTGGGACCAAAGTGTCAATATTTTGTATGGCCACCATTATTTTCCAGCACTGCCTTAACCCTCTTGGGCATGGAGTTCACCAGAGCTTCACAGGTTGCCACTGGAGTCCTCTTCCACTCCTCCATGATGACATCACAGAGCTGGTGGATGTTAGAGACCTTGCGCTCCTCCACCTTCCATTTGAGGATGCCCCACAGAAGCTCAAAAGGTTTAGGTCTGGAGACATGCTTGGCCAGTCTATCACCTTTACCCTAAGCTCCTTTAGCAAGACAGTGGTCGTCTTGGAGGTGTGTTTGGGGTCGTTATCATGTTGGAATACTGTCCTGCGGCCCAGTCTCTGAAGGGAGGGGATCATGCTCTACTTCAGTATGTCACAGTACATGTTGGCATTAATGCTCAATGAACTGTAGCTCCCCATTGCCGGCGGGACTCATGCAGCCCCAGACCATGACACTCCCACCACCATGCTTGACTGTAGGCAAGACGCACTTGTTTTTGTACTCCTCACCTGGTTGCCACCACACACGCTTGACACCATCTGAACTAAATAAGTTGATCTTGGTCTCATCAGACCACAGGACATGGTTTCAGTAATCCATGTCCCTAGTCTGCTTGTCTTTAGCAAACTGTTTGTGGGCTTTCTTGTGCATCATCTTTAGAAGAGGATTCCTTCTGCGACGACAGCCATGCAGACCAATTTAAAGCAGTGTGCGGCGTATGGTCTAAGCACTGACAGGCTGACCCCCCTACCCCTTCAACCTCTGCAGCAATGCTGGCAGCACTCATATGTCTATTTCCCACTGGATATGACGCTGAGCATGTGCACTCAACTTCTTTGGTCAATCATGGCGAAGCCTGTTCTGAGTAGAACCTGTCCTGTTAAACCACTGTATGGTCTTAGGCACTGTGCTGCTGCTCAGTTTCAGGGTCTTGGCAATCTTCTTATAGCCTAGGCCATCTTTATGTAGAGCAAAAATTCTTTTTTTCAGATCCTCAGAGAGGTCTTTGCCATGAGGTGCCATGTTGAACTTCCAGTGACCAGTATGAGAGAGATAACACCAAATTTAACACACCTGCTCCCCGTTCACACACTAACGAGTCACATGACACCAGGGAGGGGAAATGGCTAATTGGGCCCAATTTGGACATTTTCATTTAGGGGTGTACTCACTTTTGTTGCCAGTGGTTTAGACATTAATGGCTGTGTGTTATGTTATTTTGAGGGAACAGCAAATTGACATTGTTATACAAGCTGTTGTATATAGTAAAATATTTACAAAAATGTGAGCAGTGTACTCACTTTTGTGAGATACTGTACATGTAAAACTTATTCAGGAGGATTTGTTTCATCCCTGTGTATCATCTGAGGCTGTTCACTTCACTTAGTATAAAGAGGGTTTACAGCCACTTTAATTACATTACTATAACTAATAATTCCTTAAAAGTTTTCAATGTTCTATGATCAAATATGCTGTCAACTACATTCAATTAGCTATTTAAAGGTTTAGCCATTGTCAGGGTCTAGCTAAGTAGGATTTATTGTCCTGCTGAAATCATTGTTTGTTATAGGCGTTGGAAATGCATGTGTGTATACTGTGGTCTGGGAACTGGTCACTGGTTACTGTGTTGAAAGAAGCCTGGTCTATTTTTGAATTCATTGGTGAAAGTAAGAATTTGATGCCTGAATATGATTATTAATTACAAGACCCCATTCATTATCGTCACAATGCACAGAAAAAAAAATGGTTATTAGTTCAAATTAACATAGCTCCTTTGCATTTACTAAGCTCAGTGATCATTTGATTTACTTAGGGTACAGTCTCTTCTACTTGAGTAAGGCTGGCCATACGTGAGCCATTGAAAATGACTTGATCCCCCCCATCTACACACTTGATGTGAATGGGGGAATCCTCGCACTATGTTTTTGTAGTCTGACAACAGGGAGACTTCTCCGCCATCAGAATGCACTGATCAGCACCGTGGAGCTGATCGAGAAAACATTTTCTAAAAGGCTGGTTGTACACAAGTCAATCAATAGATCAACTTGTGTACAATACATGGATTGAAATTTGGATTCATGTATGGCTGGCTAAAATAACCCCTATATGGGCAAATTTGATTTCAATTAACTTGTTTGACAAATCTTAATATACTGTATTGTGCAGTTGCCATTTTATGTTAAAAAAAGGGATACTGCGCTATAGAGTGTACAATGTGATGAGCTGCAACTAAAAAGTGTTATAAGACACTAAACAGATTTACAGAGCAAAAAGTTGCGCTAGATAGTGGAAATAATAAACACAATGGCATATGCTCCCAATGATAGGTGCCAAAAAGTCACACTAAGTAACACAAATTTAAGTTAAAGAAACCCAAAACAAAAGTGCAAAAATTGAGTGCATCAAACTATATGTTAGACAAAATATATAGTGCATCAAACATATGAATGCAGATACGTGTATACCCAAAAAATACAGATTAAGTATAATAAATTATAATAAAAGAATATGATAAAAAATAACTATAAATTGTCCAATGACTTGATGAAAATGAAAGAAACAAAAAATCAATCCATGTTCCAGAAAAGTGGGCAAGATGAAACATAAAAAAGTCCAAATATGATATAATCCAAAAGTGATGTGCCGTGAGGTTCCACACTAAAGTGACAAGTGAAAAATTATCCTCCACCACAGAAAGGACTGCCGCTTACCAGAAATCGGTGGTCCCTTATTACAGGGGTCCACACTGGGCGAGTGGCTCTAACCCCAGCCCGGGATCTCACTGGCATGTACTGGACTCCTCAGCGTCAGCGGAAATGTTCAGCAAATAGATCAGTACAGTGGGCAGTAAATTCACCAAAAAAACAAAAAGCCTCACATAGTGTAAATCCTTAACATTTATTTGAGATTATAAAAAGACAAATGGACACTTACAAATCAAAAGATGTTATTAGGCAAAATAAGCATAAAAAGATGAGCCGGCCGGCTTCCAATCAGCCCGTAACTTCCGGGACTGGACGTGCAGCGGTGACGTCAGAACGTAGCTCCTCCTCCCTACGTCGTTTCGTCACTAGTGGACGTGGTGGGGTCCTGACTCATACGGGTGGCGTCCTGACTCACCGCTTAAATAGCAAACCACTAACCAAGCCTCGGTCTGGATCCCGAGGGGAGAACCACAGGGCGCCATCCCACTCAAGGGAAAGAACTAAGGGCAAAGATGTCTAAACGTCTGAAAACCCATACAATGTGGATCCAAATAAAGGCAATAAGGATGTTTAACTCGTTAAGGAACTTAAACATACAAAGATGGTCCGAAATTATTGGTAAACATCTAAGAATGTAAAATAAGGGAATAAAAAGTATATTAAATAATGACATTCGTCCGAAAATTCTGTAAAAACAAATGACTAGAAATGCCTAATGACACACTGGAACAGGCTCTTACAAACCTCAAATAAAAACGGCAGCTCATATGTCAAAAAACGTGAGCCATAAATAAAAGCTCAAACATAGGCCTGAAAAAATGTAGGCTGTGATGGAGAGTATACAGTGATGATTTTAGGGTTAGCTAAAAAAAAGGGGAGTATGTCGACATCCCCCTTGGTGGAAAGGCGCCCCACAGCTTTCCATATGCCACCCAAAGGATAATAGCCATACAAGGTAATAATGGAAAGCAAATTGATATCAGAAGTGCCCAATAAGAACACCACCCAGCAAATAAACAGAACTGCCATCTTAAAATATGGATGAACACCATAAAAAAATATATAAAATAAAATAAAAAAGTTCCACTACACTAAACAAGAAAATATGGATAAAAAATAAAAAAAGGGAATAAAAATTAGGAATAAAAATATGAAATCGAGTTGTATGGAGTCACTTGGAGTTGTCAATAAAGGAATTAACATCGACTTCAATATTATGGCCAAAAGGGGTATAGCTCTTAATCTTATGGACCCAAGCCATCTCTAGCCTTGAGATACTCCTAACTAAACCACTACCCCTCCAGTGGGGCTTATATTTATCAATCCCCAAAAAAAAGGTATTAGATGGATCTCTTTTGTGGGTAGTGAGGTAGTGCTTGGATACAGAGTGTTTGGTAAAACCTCTGCGTATGTTATTAATGTGTTCATTTAACCACACTTGTAAAGGTCGCTTCGTCCAGCCCACATACTGCAGGCCACAAGGGCACTGCAGCATGTATATGATCCCAGATGTAGAGCAAGTAATGAAGGGCTCTATGACAAAGGATTTAGAAGTACAGATGGAGATAAAGCTAACAGTCCTTCTGGTCCTACAACCATTAATTGAACAGACCTGACATCTCCTGCACTGATAATACCCTGTTAATTCGGAGAAGAAGCCAGATCTAGGAATAGGAGGATTCAGAATGTTAGGTGCCAATTTATCTTTAAGGGACGGTGCGCCCCTAAAAACCACCTGCGGTTTATCTGGTAAAATAGATGTCAGCACTCTGTCATTCTTAAGAATGTTAACACAATATAAAATAACAGTGTAGTTGCGCTACTGTAAAAAAGGGTCAATTGACACATGTAGCAGCCAGCATTAACAAAGTAGTGACAATGTGAACAGTAAAGGGAAAAAAGCAATGCAGCGCTAAACATAAAATTCAGGGATGAGTGATCCATCCAATTGTGACTATCAACTGTGCAACGTGATAGTTTATAGCTAGATGTAGAAAAATGCAAAAAAACAAATATAATATTATGGTGCGTCCATGATCATATCAGTGACCAATAACGTGGACATTATGGTCATATGAATGTTCAATGAAGGTGAATAGTATGAATGTTGGATGAATGAGAGGTTTCTCAAAGGTGATACGTGGTTCACAGAGGTGGTGTTCCAGTACTCAGTATCCACAGCAGAAAATAAATGGAGCAAATACGCTTACCGGAACTGGTGGACACGTTTGCCGTACGGCTAGGTGTCATACAGGCTTGAGGATCGATCGTTCCAAATGGATGTAATGCGGCAGGCTCCACTGATTCCGTAGTAGCACTGGTAAACGGCCTGGGGACAGCAGCTGTTCAAAGTCTAGTTACAGGCACTTCTCCAACAGGTGTATATTGGAGGAATACACCTTTCACATAGCCATCATAGGGACATAGGAAAGGAAAAAAAGGCTCCACATAGTGCTTAAATCCGAGAAAGCAGGTTTATTAAAACCAAACCAAGCATATGCCCCAGTAGAAGGACCTCTAGTCCGAAACATGTCGGGTTGCAATTGATTTTTGTTCCTGGTATCACGCTATTCTCTATTGTGATCACTTTTATCCTGGCTGCTGTTATTTGGATTTTTTACCCTGTTTGGTTTTAATAAACCTGCTTTCTCGGATTTAAGCACTATGTGGAGCCTTTTTTTCCTTTCCTATGTCCATATTATGGCTATGTGAAAGGTGTATTCCTCCAATATACACCTGTTGGAGAAGTGCCTGTAACTGGACTTTGAACAGCTGCTGTCCCCAGGCCGTTTAGCAGTGCTACTAAGGAATCAGTGGAGCCTGCCGCATACGCCTCTACATCCATTTGGATTGATCGATCCTCAAGCCTGTATGACACCTAGCCGTACGGCAAACGTGTCCACCAGTTCCGGTAAGCGTATTTGTATTTATTTTCTGCTGTGGATACTGAGTACTGGAACACCACCTCTGTGAACCACGTATCACCTTTGAGAAACCTCTCATTCATCCAACATTCATACTATTCACCTTCATTGAACATTCATATGACCATAATGTCCATGTTATTGGTTGCTGATATGATCATGGACTCACCATAATATTATATTTGGTTTTTTGCATTTTTCTACATCTAGCTATACACTATCACGTTGCACAGTTGATAGTCACAATTGGATGGATCACTCATCCCTGAATTTTATGTTTAGCGCTGCATTGTTTTTTTGCCCATTCTTAAGAATGTGCCAATGCTTGTTGATAATATGTTTAACCCTAGAATGCTGACAGGAAAAATTAGTAATAAAAGGACAGCGATAGGAGGCATCAGCTGGACCCTCAGACTGCGCAACAAGTAGATCTTTCCGATCCACATTCCCAACATGATCCAAGGTACTAGCCAAAAAATCAGGAGCATATCCCTTGGCTACAAACTTCTGGGTCAAGATGTGTGCCTGAGCTTGGAAAGTACTGGCATTGGTACAATTCCGTTTTAATCTAAGAAACTGACTTTTAGGCACAAACTGACTTACGAGTCACATGACACCAGGGAGGGGAAATGGCTAATTGGGCCCAATTTGGACATTTTCATTTAGGGGTGTACTCACTTTTGTTGCCAGTGGTTTAGACATTAATGGCTGTGTGTTATGTTATTTTGAGGGAACAGCAAATTGACATTGTTATACAAGCTGTTGTATATAGTAAAATATTTACAAAAATGTGAGCAGTGTACTCACTTTTGTGAGATACTGTACATGTAAAACTTATTCAGGAGGATTTGTTTCATCCCTGTGTATCATCTGAGGCTGTTCACTTCACTTAGTATAAAGAGGGTTTACAGCCACTTTAATTACATTACTATAACTAATAATTCCTTAAAAGTTTTCAATGTTCTATGATCAGATATGCTGTCAACTACATTCAATTAGCTATTTAAAGGTTTAGCCATTGTCAGGGTCTAGCTAAGTAGGATTTATTGTCCTGCTGAAATCATTGTTTGTTATAGGCGTTGGAAATGCATGTGTGTATACTGTGGTCTGGGAACTGGTCACTGGTTACTGTGTTGAAAGAAGCCTGGTCTATTTTTGAATTCATTGGTGAAAGTAAGAATTTGATGCCTGAATATGATTATTAATTACAAGACCCCATTCATTATCGTCACAATGCACAGAAAAAAAAATGGTTATTAGTTCAAATTAACATAGCTCCTTTGCATTTACTAAGCTCAGTGATCATTTGATTTACTTAGGGTACAGTCTCTTCTACTTGAGTAAGGCTGGCCATACGTGAGCCATTGAAAATGACTTGATCCCCCCCATCTACACACTTGATGTGAATGGGGGAATCCTCGCACTATGTTTTTGTAGTCTGACAACAGGGAGACTTCTCCGCCATCAGAATGCACTGATCAGCACCGTGGAGCTGATCGAGAAAACATTTTCTAAAAGGCTGGTTGTACACAAGTCAATCAATAGATCAACTTGTGTACAATACATGGATTGAAATTTGGATTCATGTATGGCTGGCTAAAATAACCCCTATATGGGCAAATTTGATTTCAATTAACTTGTTTGACAAATCTTAATATACTGTATTGTGCAGTTGCCATTTTATGTTAAAAAAAGGGATACTGCGCTATAGAGTGTACAATGTGATGAGCTGCAACTAAAAAGTGTTATAAGACACTAAACAGATTTACAGAGCAAAAAGTTGCGCTAGATAGTGGAAATAATAAACACAATGGCATATGCTCCCAATGATAGGTGCCAAAAAGTCACACTAAGTAACACAAATTTAAGTTAAAGAAACCCAAAACAAAAGTGCAAAAATTGAGTGCATCAAACTATATGTTAGACAAAATATATAGTGCATCAAACATATGAATGCAGATACGTGTATACCCAAAAAATACAGATTAAGTATAATAAATTATAATAAAAGAATATGATAAAAAATAACTATAAATTGTCCAATGACTTGATGAAAATGAAAGAAACAAAAAATCAATCCATGTTCCAGAAAAGTGGGCAAGATGAAACATAAAAAAGTCCAAATATGATATAATCCAAAAGTGATGTGCCGTGAGGTTCCACACTAAAGTGACAAGTGAAAAATTATCCTCCACCACAGAAAGGACTGCCGCTTACCAGAAATCGGTGGTCCCTTATTACAGGGGTCCACACTGGGCGAGTGGCTCTAACCCCAGCCCGGGATCTCACTGGCATGTACTGGACTCCTCAGCGTCAGCGGAAATGTTCAGCAAATAGATCAGTACAGTGGGCAGTAAATTCACCAAAAAAACAAAAAGCCTCACATAGTGTAAATCCTTAACATTTATTTGAGATTATAAAAAGACAAATGGACACTTACAAATCAAAAGATGTTATTAGGCAAAATAAGCATAAAAAGATGAGCCGGCCGGCTTCCAAACAGCCCGTAACTTCCGGGACTGGACGTGCAGCGGTGACGTCAGAACGTAGCTCCTCCTCCCTACGTCGTTTCGTCACTAGTGGACGTGGTGGGGTCCTGACTCATACGGGTGGCGTCCTGACTCACCGCTTAAATAGCAAACCACTAACCAAGCCTCGGTCTGGATCCCGAGGGGAGAACCACAGGGCGCCATCCCACTCAAGGGAAAGAACTAAGGGCAAAGATGTCTAAACGTCTGAAAACCCATACAATGTGGATCCAAATAAAGGCAATAAGGATGTTTAACTCGTTAAGGAACTTAAACATACAAAGATGGTCCGAAATTATTGGTAAACATCTAAGAATGTAAAATAAGGGAATAAAAAGTATATTAAATAATGACATTCGTCCGAAAATTCTGTAAAAACAAATGACTAGAAATGCCTAATGACACACTGGAACAGGCTCTTACAAACCTCAAATAAAAACGGCAGCTCATATGTCAAAAAACGTGAGCCATAAATAAAAGCTCAAACATAGGCCTGAAAAAATGTAGGCTGTGATGGAGAGTATACAGTGATGATTTTAGGGTTAGCTAAAAAAAAGGGGAGTATGTCGACATCCCCCTTGGTGGAAAGGCGCCCCACAGCTTTCCATATGCCACCCAAAGGATAATAGCCATACAAGGTAATAATGGAAAGCAAATTGATATCAGAAGTGCCCAATAAGAACACCACTCAGCAAATAAACAGAACTGCCATCTTAAAATATGGATGAACACCATAAAAAAATATATAAAATAAAATAAAAAAGTTCCACTACACTAAACAAGAAAATATGGATAAAAAATAAAAAAAGGGAATAAAAATTAGGAATAAAAATATGAAATCGAGTTGTATGGAGTCACTTGGAGTTGTCAATAAAGGAATTAACATCGACTTCAATATTATGGCCAAAAGGGGTATAGCTCTTAATCTTATGGACCCAAGCCATCTCTAGCCTTGAGATACTCCTAACTAAACCACTACCCCTCCAGTGGGGCTTATATTTATCAATCCCCAAAAAAAAGGTATTAGATGGATCTCTTTTGTGGGTAGTGAGGTAGTGCTTGGATACAGAGTGTTTGGTAAAACCTCTGCGTATGTTATTAATGTGTTCATTTAACCACACTTGTAAAGGTCGCTTCGTCCAGCCCACATACTGCAGGCCACAAGGGCACTGCAGCATGTATATGATCCCAGATGTAGAGCAAGTAATGAAGGGCTCTATGACAAAGGATTTAGAAGTACAGATGGAGATAAAGCTAACAGTCCTTCTGGTCCTACAACCATTAATTGAACAGACCTGACATCTCCTGCACTGATAATACCCTGTTAATTCGGAGAAGAAGCCAGATCTAGGAATAGGAGGATTCAGAATGTTAGGTGCCAATTTATCTTTAAGGGATGGTGCGCCCCTAAAAACCACCTGCGGTTTATCTGGTAAAATAGATGTCAGCACTCTGTCATTCTTAAGAATGTTAACACAATATAAAATAACAGTGTAGTTGCGCTACTGTAAAAAAGGGTCAATTGACACATGTAGCAGCCAGCATTAACAAAGTAGTGACAATGTGAACAGTAAAGGGAAAAAAGCAATGCAGCGCTAAACATAAAATTCAGGGATGAGTGATCCATCCAATTGTGACTATCAACTGTGCAACGTGATAGTTTATAGCTAGATGTAGAAAAATGCAAAAAAACAAATATAATATTATGGTGCGTCCATGATCATATCAGTGACCAATAACGTGGACATTATGGTCATATGAATGTTCAATGAAGGTGAATAGTATGAATGTTGGATGAATGAGAGGTTTCTCAAAGGTGATACGTGGTTCACAGAGGTGGTGTTCCAGTACTCAGTATCCACAGCAGAAAATAAATGGAGCAAATACGCTTACCGGAACTGGTGGACACGTTTGCCGTACGGCTAGGTGTCATACAGGCTTGAGGATCGATCGTTCCAAATGGATGTAATGTGGCAGGCTCCACTGATTCCGTAGTAGCACTGGTAAACGGCCTGGGGACAGCAGCTGTTCAAAGTCTAGTTACAGGCACTTCTCCAACAGATGTATATTGGAGGAATACACCTTTCACATAGCCATCATAGGGACATAGGAAAGGAAAAAAAGGCTCCACATAGTGCTTAAATCCGAGAAAGCAGGTTTATTAAAACCAAACCAAGCATATGCCCCAGTAGAAGGACCTCTAGTCCGAAACATGTCGGGTTGCAATTGATTTTTGTTCCTGGTATCACGCTATTCTCTATTGTGATCACTTTTATCCTGGCTGCTGTTATTTGGATTTTTTACCCTGTTTGGTTTTAATAAACCTGCTTTCTCGGATTTAAGCACTATGTGGAGCCTTTTTTTCCTTTCCTATGTCCATATTATGGCTATGTGAAAGGTGTATTCCTCCAATATACACCTGTTGGAGAAGTGCCTGTAACTGGACTTTGAACAGCTGCTGTCCCCAGGCCGTTTAGCAGTGCTACTAAGGAATCAGTGGAGCCTGCCGCATACGCCTCTACATCCATTTGGATTGATCGATCCTCAAGCCTGTATGACACCTAGCCGTACGGCAAACGTGTCCACCAGTTCCGGTAAGCGTATTTGTATTTATTTTCTGCTGTGGATACTGAGTACTGGAACACCACCTCTGTGAACCACGTATCACCTTTGAGAAACCTCTCATTCATCCAACATTCATACTATTCACCTTCATTGAACATTCATATGACCATAATGTCCATGTTATTGGTCGCTGATATGATCATGGACTCACCATAATATTATATTTGGTTTTTTGCATTTTTCTACATCTAGCTATACACTATCACGTTGCACAGTTGATAGTCACAATTGGATGGATCACTCATCCCTGAATTTTATGTTTAGCGCTGCATTGTTTTTTTGCCCATTCTTAAGAATGTGCCAATGCTTGTTGATAATATGTTTAACCCTAGAATGCTGACAGGAAAAATTAGTAATAAAAGGACAGCGATAGGAGGCATCAGCTGGACCCTCAGACTGCGCAACAAGTAGATCTTTCCGATCCACATTCCCAACATGATCCAAGGTACTAGCCAAAAAATCAGGAGCATATCCCTTGGCTACAAACTTCTGGGTCAAGATGTGTGCCTGAGCTTGGAAAGTACTGGCATTGGTACAATTCCGTTTTAATCTAAGAAACTGACTTTTAGGCACAGACTTGAGCCACGAGGAGTGGTGACAGCTATCATTGGGAATGAATGAATTTCTGTCCGTTGGTTTGAAATATGTAGAAGTGACAACATTATTGCATATAGAAATCGTGCGGTCCAAAAAATGGATCTGCTCTAAGCTGGCCTCATAATTGAGATGAATTCCTCTATCGTTGCTGTTAAGGGAACACATACATTCGGATAGATCAGAATCACTACCGTCCCATAGGAGGAGGATGTCGTCTATGCCCAGCCAAGGCCTCAGGTGACCTTGTGGATTCGATACATAGACAACATCCTTCTCCTATGGGACGGTAGTGATTCTGATCTATCCGAATTTATGTGTTCCCTTAAATTCGTCTATGCCCAGCCAAGGTCTCAGGTGACCTTGTGGGTTTGATACATAGACGACATCCTCCTCCTGTGGGACGGTAGTGATTCTGATCTATCCGAATGGTATATATTTACAAGCATTTCATAAGTGTCATAGGCTTTATTGACAATTACATTAAAAGTGAATTATGGGTTTGGAACTGCACTACTGTGATCCACAGTAGGGACGAGCTTCGAGTTCGAGTCGAACCCATGTTCGTCTCGAACATCGCCTGTTCGACCGTTCGTTGAATTGCTAACGTTATGGGCCGTTCGCACCAAATTCGAGTGGCGCGTCACAGCCCATAATTCACTGTGGCCTGCATGCTTGGCCAATCACAGCGCTGTCTGTACAGAGAGCCGTAATTGGCCAAAGCCAGGGTGGCTTTGGCCAATTATGGCTCAGGGGGTTTAGTACACGCCCCACACTATACTGTTTTTAGAGTATTTACAGCTACCTGAAGAAAATTGCTGGTGTTCTTCTGATCCTATTAGTAGCAAAGGCAGGCAGCTGCAGTATTTACAGTTAGTGTAGTGTGTCCTCTGCACAGTGTGCACCTAAAGCTACCTGAAGACAATTGCTGTTGTTCTGATCCTATTAATACCACAAGCAGGCAGCTGCAGTATTTACAGTTAGTATAGTGCGTCCTCTGCACAGTGTGCACCTAAAGCTACCCGAAGACAATTGCTGTTGTTCTGATCCTATTAGTACCATAGGCAGGCAGCTGCAGTATTTCCAGTTAGTGTAGTGTGTCCTCTGCACAGTGTGCACCCAAAGCTACCTGAAGACAATTGCTGTTGTTCTGATCCTATTAATACCACAGGCAGGCAGCCGCCGTATATACAGTTAGTGTACTGTGTCCTCTGCACAGTGTGCACCTAAAGCTACCTGAAGACAATTGCTGTTGTTCTGATCCTATTAATACCACAGGCAGGCAGCTGCAGTATTTACAGTTAGTGTACTGTGTCCTCTGCACAGTGTGCATCTAAAGCTACCTGAAGAAAATTGGTGCTGTTCTTCTGATCCTATTAGTACCACAGGCAGGCAGCTGCAGTGTTTACAGTTAGTGTACTGTGTCCTCTGCACAGTGTGCACCTAAAGCTACCTGAAGAAAATTGGTGGTGTTCTGATCCTTTTAGTACCACAGGCAGGCAGCTGCAGTATTTACAGTTAGTGTAGTGCGTCCTCTGCACAGTGTGCACCTAAAGCTACCTGAAGACAATTGCTGTTGTTCTGATCCTATTAATAACACAGGCAGGCAGCTGCAGTATTTACAGTTAGTTCACTGTGTCCTCTGCACAGTGTGCACCTAAAGCTACCTGAAGACAATTGCTGTTGTTCTGATCCTATTAATACCACAGGCAGGCAGCTGCAGTATTTACAGTTAGTGTAACGTGTCTTCTGCATAGTGTGCACCTAAAGCTACCTGAAGACAATTGCTGTTGTTCTGATCCTATTAATACCACAGGCAGGCAGCTGCAGTATTTACAGTTAGTGTAATGTGTCTTCTGCATAGTGTGCACCTAAAGCTACCTGAAGACAATTGCTGTTGTTCTGATCCTATTAATACCACAGGCAGGCAGCTGCAGTGTTTACAGTTAGTGTACTGTGTCCTCTGCACAGTGTGCACCTAAAGCTACCTGAAGAAAATTGGTGGTGTTCTTCTGATCCTATTAGTACTACAGGCAGGCAGCTGCAGTATTTACAGTTAGTGTACTGCGTCCTCTGCACAGTGTGCACCTAAAGCTGCCTGAAGACAATTGCTGTTGTTCTGATCCTATTAATACCACAGGCAGGCAGCTGCAGGATTTACAGTTAGTGTACTGTGTCCTCTGCACAGTGTTCACCTAAAGCTGCCTGAAGAAAATTGCTGGTGTTCTTCTGATCCTATTAGTACCACAGTCAGGCAGCTGCAGTATTTACAGTTAGTGCACTGTTTCCTCGGCACAGTGTGCACCTAAAGCTACCTGAAGACAATTGCTGTTGTTCTGATCCTATTAATACCGCAGGCAGCTGCAGTATTTACAGTTAGTGTACTGTGTCCTCTGCACAGTGTGCACCTAAAGCTACCTAAAGACAATTGATGGTGTTCTCATACTAATAATACTACAGGCAGTTGATTCAGCTAGCTGCAGTATCAGTATATATATATATATATATATATATATATATATATATATATACATCCCAGCTTTCTGCAGCTACATCTCACTGTAGGCCATTAGTATGTCTGGAAGGCCAACAAGGAGAGGCAGACAGTCACAAGCCAATAAAAGAGGGCAAGCAGGCTCTGTGTCTAGAGGCAACAGTGCTGGTCGTAGAGACAGTTCATCCCCATCAGCACGTGGCCGTGGGACACGCTTGTCCTTTTTTTCGGCAGCTGGCCGTGTTGAACCGCAACATGCGAAAGACTTGGTAGAGGGATGACTAAGCCGTCCTCATCCTCCTCATCCTCTCTCACCCAGGCTCAGGGTACTTTGTCTGGCAAAGCACCTGCCAACGCGGCCTCTTCCCTCGGCTCAATGGCATCAGTCACTCCTTCCCTAGCCCCACCATGTCCTCCTGAGCAGTCCCCCGAACTGTTTGACCACAGTGTTGGGTACATGCTCCAGGAGAATGCCCAGCGTTTTGAAGGCTCCGATGATGGTACCCAGCAAGAGGAAGGCAGTAACTTGATCCCAGAGAGAGGGGGTGCCCAAGAAGGACAGCAATCTGGCAGTCATGTTCCCCCAGCTGCAGCATACTGCCAGGTTTGCTCCAGTGATGAGGAGGGAGGGAATGAGGAGGTCACTGACTCCACGTGGGTGCCTGATAGGAGAGAGGAGGAGGAGGAGGCACATCTCCAACGAGGCAGGATGCCCTCCAGGGGCCAGCTTAAGGGCAGCACACTGACTGCATCACACCGCAGAGCTCCACATGTGCAGGGCGCCTCTGTCTCTGCGCATTATTCCAAAAGTTCTTTGGTGTGGGCCTTTTTTTGAGACAAGTGCATCAGATCCCACCGCTGCTATTTGCAACATATGTCTCAAGCGTATCTCGTGTGGCCAAAACATCACCCGCTTGGGCACCACATGCTTGACCAGACATATGTCGACCTGCCATGCAGTTCATTGGCAAGCGTACCTAAAAGACCCACAGCAAAGAACAAAGCGGACCTCTCCTTGCTCCTCATCAGCTGGGATCTCCAACCCCACTATACCTTCAGTCCTCTCTGAAACCTGCACTGAGAGGAATGAAGGTGTAGAATTAGGTGTGTCACAGCCAAGTACTTGCGGGCAATTTGCTATCGGTACACCGATGTCAGATTTTACCAGACAAATTTCCCTGCCCCAGCACCACCGAAAGAAGTTCGCTTCCAGCCATCCACATGCCCAGCGGTTGAATGCTAGCTTGGCTAAATTGCTAGCACTTCAACTGCTGCCTTTTCAGTTGGTAGACTCTGCCCCCTTCCGTGAGTTTGTGGAATGTGTGGTTCCTCAGTGGCAGGTTCCCAAACGCCACTTCTTCTCATGGAGGACAATTCCGTCTCTCTACCGGCATGTGGAAGGCAATGTCTTGGCCTGCTGGGGCGATCAACAGTATGGTGCATATTACCACCGACTCATGGTCCAGCAGGCATGGACAGGGATGTTACCTATCTTTCACCGCGCACTGGGTGACTCTTCTGGCAGCTGGGAAGGATGCAGGACAGGGTGCAGTAGTGTTGGAGGTTGTTCCGCCACCTCCCCTCCAAAATTCTACTAGTGGTGATTCTGCCACACCTCTGTCCTCCACCCCCTCCTCTTCTTCTTCCTCCATGGCCTCTTCCTGTGCTGATTTGTCCTCAGAACCAGCAGTGCTCCGTAGGCGTTCAAGGGGCTACGCAAGTACGCAGGCCAAAAGATGCCATGCGGTGCTTGAGCTGGTGTGCTTGGGGGACAGGAGCCACACTGGGGTAGAGGTTCTGTCAGCTCTGCAGGGGCAGGTTCAGAGGTGGTTGACGCCACGCCAACTTAAGGCAGGAATGGTGGTTTGTGACAATGGCACCAACCTCCTCTCTGCCCTCCGACAGGAACAAATGACCCCTGTGCCCTGTTTGGCTCACGTCCTTAACTTGGTGGTGCAGCGGTTCTTGGGCAGGTACCCAGGCTTACAGGATGTCCTGAGTCAGGCCAGGAAAGTCTGTGTGCATTTCCACAGGTCATATAATGCCAGTGCTCGGCTGGCTGACCTCCAAAAGGAATTTTACCAAAAAGGAATTTAACCTGCCCAAGAACTGCCTAATCTGTGACATGCCCACCAAGTGGAACTCAACGTTGGCCATGCTGCAGCGGCTGCACACCCAGCAGAGGGCCATCAATGAGTACCTATGCGACTATGGCACCAGGACAGGGCCAGGGGACCTTGTTTTTTTTCCCCACGCCAGTAGGCTATGATCAGGGATGCATGCACTGTCCTGTCACCATTTGAGGAGGCCACGAGGATGGTGAGCAGTGACAGTGCATGCATCAGTGACACTGTCCCTCTTGTCCACCTGTTGGAGCACACACTGCATGGAATAATGGACAGGGAGGAAGAGGAGGACTTCCTTACCTCTCAAGGCCCCCTTTATCCAGACAGTGTTCCTGCGTGCCCACCGATCACACAGGAAGAGGAGGAGGATTGTGTCAGCATGGAGGTGGAGCCTGGCACTCAGCATCAGCAGCAGTCTTCAAGATATCATTTACAGTCCGAAGAAACCCATGGACTTGTACGTGGCTGGGAGGAGGTGGCTGCAGATCATGTCATCCTTAGTGACCCAGAGGACTCAGGACTGAATGCCTCAGCAAACCTATGCTGCATGGCCTCCCTGATCCTGCAAAGCCTGCGGAAGGATCCTCGTATTCGTAGTATCAAGGGGAGGGATGATTACTGGCTGGCAACCCTCCTTGATCCACGTTACAATGGTAAGGTTGCGGACCTTATCTTGCCATCGCAGAGGGAGCAGAGGGTGAAACATCTTCGGGATGCCTTGCAGAAAGGTTTGTGCAATGCGTTTCTAGAGCCTGGGAGGTTACAATTTCAACGCGTTGCTGAGGCTTCGGTCAGTCACAGAAAGAGCGGTGGAGAAGGTGGCCGTGTGATTGATGCATTCAGACAATTCTTTAGTCCGCAGCCCCAAGGTCTGATTGGTTCCAGCAACCATTGCCAGCGTCTGATTCACATGGTGCAGGATTACTTAGGGGCAAGATCAGACTTGGACACCTTTCCCACCGAAAATCCTCTGGGTTACTGGGTCTTGAGGATGGATCAGTGGCCAGAGCTTGCACAGTAAGCAAGTAAGCTACTGGCCTGTCCTGCATCCAGCGTTCTTTCGGAACGCACATTCATTGCTGCTGTAGGCTTTGTAACCGATCACAGGGTGCGCCCGTCCACCAAATCGGTCGATCGGCTGACCTTCATAAAAATGAATCAGTCTTGGATCACCAACTATCAAGCACCTGATGCTGATGTAACCGATTTTTATTTTTTTAATGTGAGATCCCTTCAAGACTGCCTATGCTGATGCTGAGTGACTATCCTGTTATGCTGAGTGACAATCCTCTTCCTCAATTTTCATGCTCATAGCTTGTAAGAACATTTTTGGTTCTGGACACTGCCACCAGTGGCCAAGGCCCAATTTTTCAGCCCCTGTTTAACAGGGGCGTGTAATTACAATTTTTGATGCAATACTTTGCAGCAGGGCTCATTCCTGCGCTCCAACTATAGTATCTGTCAGGGGTTGCAGTGTTGTGGCACCAGTGCCTAAGGCCCAATAATTTTTCTGCCCCTGTTCAACAGGGACATGTAATTACAATTCTTGATCTAATATTTCACAGCAGGGCCCATTCCTGCGCCCACCAAGAGTAACCGTGAGGGCTTACAGTGTTGTGGCAACACCACCACCACCACCACCAAAGGCCCAATTTGCCTGCCCCTGTTCAGCAGGTGCATGTAATTACAATTCTTGATATAATATTTCACAGCAGGGCCCGTTCCAGTGCCCACCAAGAGTAACTGTGAGGACTTATGCCCTGTACACACGGTCGGACATTGATCGGACATTCTGACAACAAAATCCATGGATTTTTTCCGACGGATGTTGGCTCAAACTTGTCTTGCATATACACGGTCACACAATTTGTCGGAAAATCTGATCGTTCTAAACGCGGTGATGTAAAACACGTATGTCGGGACTATAAATGGGGCAGTAGCCAATAGCTTTCGTCTCTTAATTTATTCTGAGCATGCGTGGCACTTTGTGCGTCGGATTTGTGTACACACGATCGGAATTTCCGACAACGGATTTTGTTGTCGGAAAATTTTATAGCCTGCTCTCAAACTTTGTGTGTCGGAAATTCTGACGGAAAATGTGTGATGGAGCCCACACACGGTCGGAATTTCCGACAACAAGGTCCTATTACACATTTTCCGTCGGAAAATCCGACTGTGTGTACAGGGCATCACAGTGTTGTGGCACCACCACCACCAAAGGCCCAATATTTCTACCACTGTTCAACAATGGCATGTAATTACAATTCTTGATCTAATATTTCACAGCACAGCCCGTTCCTGGGCCCACCAAGAGTAACTGTGAGGGCTTACAGTGTTGTGGCAACACCAACACCTAAGGCCCCAATTTCTGCAGAGTATATAGGGCAGGCCCCTACTTTCAAACATCCAACTTACAAACGACTCCTACTTGCAAACGGAAGGAGACAACAGGAAGTGAGATGAAATCTACCCCATGGAAGGGAAATTCTCTCTTGTAAGAGTTAATATGGGAAAAACGTGTCTCCTCTTCACTGATGCTTTATCACCAATCCTTGTTTCACTAAAAACTCCAAATTTTCAAAAAACATTTGTCATTGGGACAGAAAGTGAGGTAAAATCTTCTGAAGAGGTGCACAGACAGCAAAACAAATGTTACAGGGGTGACAACCCTTCCCTATGTTTTCCAAAAAGCTTAAAAATTGATTTTTTTGGCTGGAGCTATACTTTAAAAATGTACCAGTTCAAAATTACATACAGATTCTACTTAACAACAAACCTACAGTCCCTGTCTTGTTTGCAACGCCTGTATACTGCTGTTCAGAGTATCTAGAGCCTGGGGGTCCCACGCCTTTCCTTTTTTTAATTTGGGTGCGGGGTTCCCCTTAATACCCATACAAGACCCAAAGGGCCTGGTAATGGACTGGGGGGGTACCCATGCCGTTTGTCTCATTGATTTTCATCCATTTTGCCGGGACCCGACATTACATTAAAGCGCAAGCAGTTTTAAATGACTTTTATTCCTTTACAAATGTAATTTTGTGCAGGGACTGTTCTAAGCACGGGAAACACGCGCCACTTTACAGGCATACTATAGACACCCCCAGGTACGATATTTAAAGTAATATTTCACTTTTTTTTTCACTTTAAGCATCATTAAAATCACTGCTCCCGAAAAAACGGCCCTTTTCAAAACTTTTTTTGCATTTAGACATGTCCCCTGGGGCAGGACCCGGGTCCCCAAACCCTTTTTAGGACAAAAACTTGCATATTAGCCTTTAAAATTAGCACTTTTGATTTCGAACGTTCAAGTCCCATAGACTTTAATAGGGTTCTAAAGTTTGCGCAAACTTTCGGTCCGTTCGCAGGTTCTGGTGTGAACCGAACCGGTGGGGGGGGGGCTCGGCTCTTCCCTAATCCACAGGAGAAGTACAGCCAGATGAACTTTGGCTGTACTTTTCCTTTAAGTTTATGCAGAGTCAATATTTGCAGTGTTGAACCTTCTGACATGCTGTCAATCAACTTCTGGGCCACATCCTGACTGTTGGCAGCCCTTTCTTGCATAATCAATGCTTGGAGTTTGTCAGAATTTGTGGGGTTTTATTTTGTCCACCTGCCTCTTGAGAACTGACCACAAGTTCTCAATAAAATTAAGGTCTCGGGAGTTTCCTAGCAATGGACTCCAAATTACGATGTTTTGTTCCCCAAGCCACTTTGATATCACTTTTGACTAATTGCAAGGTGCTCCATCATGCTGGAAAAGGCATTGTTCATCACCAAACTGTTCTTGGATGCTTGGAAGAAGTTGCGCTCGGAAGATGTTTTTGTACCATTCTTTATTCATGGATGTGTTCTTAGGCAAAATTGTGAGTGAGCCCACTCCCTTGGCTGAGAACCAACCCCACAGAAAATTAATTTACCCCAGTACTCAACAGTCCAATCCCCTTTTGCAGAATATCAGTATGTCCCTGATGTTTTTCCTGGAGAGAAGTGGCTTCTTTACTGCCCTTTTTGACACCAGGCCATCCTCCAAAAGTGTTTGCCTCACTGTGCATGCAGATGCACTCACACCTGCCTGTTGCCATTTCTAAACAAGCTCTGCATTGGTGGTGCCCCAATCCAGCAACTAAATCAACTGTACGAGACAAACCCTGACTTTCTTGGGCACCCTGAAGCCTTCTTCACAACAGTTGAACCTCTCTCATTGAAGTTCTTGATGATCCGATAAATGGTTGATTTAGGTGCAATCTTAGTAACAGCAATATCCTTGCCTGTGAATTCCTTTTTGTGCAAAGCAACGATGACTGCACGTGTTTCCTTGCAGGTAACCATGCTTAACAGAGGAAGAACAGTAATTTCAAGTACCACCCTTCTTTTAACCACTTGCCGACCACCTCACGCAGATATACGGCGGCAGAATGGCACTGGCAGGCAGAGTAACGTATGGGTAAGAGATGGTCGGCATCGTTGCAGGAGTGATCTGTCCTGAGGTGGAGGCCACTGATTCATGGCCTCTCCCTCACGATCGCTCCTGACGAATGCGAAGCTTCCTCTTCTTCTGAAATGTAAACAGAAGCAGAGGAAGTAATGTCATCTCTCCACATGGAGCCTTTTCGTTACGGCTCCCGAGGAGAGAAGACATCAATGTGAGTTTGCATCAACAGCACACTAACACCAGTACACATAGGCACACAAATCACCCCCAATCACCCCCGATCACCTCCCAATCACCCCCCCTGCACCCCCTGTCACAGTGACACCAATAGCAGTTTTGATTTTTTTACTGATCACTGCATTGGTGTCATTTTGTGACTGTTATAAGTGTTAGGGCAATTAGTGGTAGGCCCCTTTAGGTCTAGGGTACCCCCCTAACCCCCCCAATAAAGGTTTAACTCCTTGATCACCCCCAAGTTAACCCTTTCACCCCCTGTCGCCCGTGTCACTAATTGATCATTTTTCTGATCGCCGTATAAGTGTCATGGGTGACGCTAGTTAGCCTGTTAGTTATTTAGGTTCACTGTCAACTTTTTTTAACGTCAGGTACCCCATATACTACCTAATAAAGGTTTTAACCCCCTGATTTCCCCCTAGTTAACCCTTTCACCAGTGATCACCTTATAAGTGTTACGGGTGACGCTGGTTAGTTAGTTTATTTTTATACGGTTTATTACCCAAGGTTTAACCCCCTGATTGCCCAGCGGGTGGTATCAGTTAGGTTTTAGAGTCAGTCAGGGTCTGTGTCGCCCCAGGCAGCGTCAGATTAGTGCCAGTACCGCTAACACCCACGCACGCAGCATACACCTCCCTTAGTGGTATAGTCTCTGAACGGATCAATATCTGATCTGATCAGATCTATACTAGCATCCCCAGAAGTTTAGGGTTTCCAAAAATGCAGTGTTAGCGGGATCAGCCCAGATACCTGCTTTGCCCCTCCGTCCAGCCCAGCCCAGCCCACCCAAGTGCAGTATCGATCGATCACTGTCACTTACAAAACACTAAACACATAACTGCAGCGTTCGCAGAGTCAGGTCTGATCCCTGCGATCGCTAAAGCCCCATACTCAGATTTTCTGCTGATTTTTGTCTTCAGATTTACCAAAACCATGTAGTGCAAGGGCCTGCCTGCTTGCATACAAATTGAAACTCCTAAGGTTTGACCTCATATTATATGGTTTTGGTAAATCTGAAGGAAAAAATCAGCAGAAAATCTGATAGTGTGTATGGGGCTTAACAGTTTTTTTGGCAGCGTTTGATACAATTGCTGACAACCTAGGAGCTTTTTTACCTGTGAGACTCACTACTGTACTAGTAAATTTAGAGCCCAAAATGGCAAATCGAAGGTATAGTAGTGAAGAGTCCTACATGTTCCAGACCATGACAGATAGTGAAGAGGAAGTCACTCATCTGTCAGATTCAGGCTCAGAAAACGATCCTGTAGACCACTGCAGCTCCATGACAGATAACTCTGACAACGGAGTTGTGGTCCCTGCCAAGGCCAGGCGTACCAGACCCCGATCTTCTTCTGCTGTTGTTGAGGTGCAAGAACCGCAGGGCTCTCGTATGGAGCAGAGAAGTACTAGTGCCGCTCATCCTTCTGGTGAACTGGCAAGCACCAGCGGCCTAGTACAGCTTGATCATAGATCCAGCACTGCTGTATCACGTGGTGACGTTGTTTGATCATCAGATTGGCGCATGTGGCACCGTGCAATCTAATCGCCATGGCTTACTCCAGAGGCTTGTAGATTCCCATCTTAGGCTGGGGGAGAGAGCCTGTTTGAAGTGTAATAACTTGCTCGCTGTGAAATGGAGGGATAATAAGAATGTTTTCGTTCCGTCCTCCCTTCATGCAGACATGACGGTCCAAATTCCTACGGCGACTGGTGTTGTGGAGAAACCCCTCTGTGTCCATGAATATAACCAAAATATGGGAGGGGTGGACCTCAACAACCAGTTGTTGGCGCCGTACCTATTTGCCTGTAAGGCCAGATGCTGGTATAAAAAAGTGTCTGTATACTTAATTCAATTGGCTTTGCTGAACGCTCATGTGCTATACAGAGCTTCAGGACGGACTGGATCCTTCCTTAAATTCCAGGAAATAGATCGTTAGAGCCCTTCTGTTTCCAGAAGGTGCTCCACCTCACCTCACCTTCCCAATCCAAATGCAGTAAGCCGACTGCATGAGAGGCATTTTCCGTATGTCCTCCTGAGTACCCCTACCCAACGAGCCCCCCAAAGAAGATGTTGTGTCTGTAGCAAGCGCGGATATAGGCGTGACACCCGCTATTATTGTCCCTCCTGTCCTGACAATCCTGGTCTTTGCATTGGTGAATGTTTTGAATGCTACCATACAGTAGTGGAGTTTTAGCGTAGGGTACAGCACAGACTAGAACACACTTTCACAGGGTCTCCCAAGATGCCATCGCATTTTGAGAGACCTGAACCTGAAACTGAACCGTTACAGTTACAGTTACAAATAAAAATGTAAAAAAATATAAAATAAAAAAATAAAAATAGTTGTTGTTTTATTGTTCTCTCTCTCTCTCTATTCTCTCTCCATTGTTCTGCTCTTTTTTACTGTATTCTATTCTGCAGTGTTTTATTGTTATTATGTTTTATCATGTTTGCTTTTTAGGTATGTATTTTTTTATACTTTACTGTGTTTTATTGTTAACCATTTTTTTGTTTTCAGGTACGCCATTCAACTGCAGAGCGGATTCATTTATCTTAACAGCAACAGCGTTTGCTTCCACAATACATAAAGTCGTGACTCCAGCACTGTATGAGTTGATTTCACCACCGCAGTTAAAAAAAGAACCTATATGCCGAAGCATGGGAGCAGTAGGGGTGGAGGAGTGATTTGCTCCTAACATGCGGGGCGTATGCCCCCATGCTTCGGCATATATTTGTTAGGCCATTCAGCTGCAGCACTGATTTATTTATCTTGAGAGCAACAGCATTTGCTCCCATGATACATAAAGCCGTGACTCCAGCGCTGTAGGAGGTGATTTTACCGCCACAGTTAAAAACAAAATGGTGCATGTATGCCCATCATTAGAAGTGGGTGGATGAAGGGAGGTATTCTTATGGTGGGCATACCCACTGATCAATCTCTTTTTTTTTGTTTAGCCCACAGCCTGCATGAAAAAAAAGATTACAATATATGCTCAACAAGGACCAGCAATTTACTGGTATGTTGCTGGAATTTGAGTGGTTATACCAGAATGATGCCTGCAGGTTTAGGTATCATTCTTTTCAGCCAGCGGTCGGCTTTCATTTGAAAGCAATCCTAGTGGCTAATTAGCCTCTAGACTGATTTTACAAGCAGTGGGAGTGTGGGAATGTCCCCCCCCCCACCATCTTCCACGGTTTTCTCTGGCTCTCCTGTCCCAACAGGGAACCTGAGAATGCAGCCTGTGGTTCCGCCAGCTGACCATAGAGCTGATCAGAGACCAGAATGGCTCCAATCATCTCTTTGGCCTAAGAAACCGGAATCTATGAGCATTTCATGACTTAGATTTTACCGGATGTAAACAGCACCATTGGGAAATTGGGAAAGCAATTCATCACACCGATCTTGGTGTGTTTAGACGCTTTTGAGGGCAGAGAAGAGATCTAGGGTCTAATAGACCCCAATTTTTTTTAAAAAGAGTACCTGGCACTACCTATTGCTATCATAGGGGATATTTATATTTCCTGAGATAACAATAAAAATGATAAAAAAAGGAACAGTTTAAAAATAAAATAAAAAAGCAAAATAAATAATTAAAAAAAAAGCACCCCTGTCCAGCCCTGCTCTTGCGCAAAGGTGAACGCAAGCGTCGGTCTGGCGTCATATGTAAACAGCAATTGCACCATGCATGTAAGGTATCACCGTGAAGGTCAGATTGAGGGCAGTAATTTTAATTTTAGCAGCAGACCTCCTCTGTAAATCTAAAGTGGAAACCTGTAAAAGCTTTTAAAGTCTTTTAAAAATGTATGTAGTTTGTCGCCGCTGCACGTTTGTGTGCAATTTATGTTGTGTTTGGTATCTATGTACTCGGCCTAAGATCATCTTTTTTATTTCATCAAACATTTGGGCAATATAGTGTGTTTTAGTGCATTAAAATTAAAAAAGTGTGTTTTTTCCAAAATAATCGCTGCCCTAATACTGTGTAAAAAAAAAAAAAAAAATGAAACACCCACCATTTTAATATGTAGGGCCTTTGCTTTAAAAAAATATATAATATTTGGGGGTTCAAAGTAATTTTCTTGCAAAAAAAAAATATTTTTTGATGTAAACAAAAAGTGTCAGAAAGGGCTTTGTCTTCAAGTGGCTAGAAGAGTGGGTGATGTGTGACATAAACTTCTAAATGTTGTCCATAAAATGCCAGGACAAGTCACCCCCCCCCTAAATGACCCCATTTTGGAAAGTAGACACCCCAAGCTATTTGCTGAGAGGCATGTCGAGTCTATGGAATATTTTATATTTTGACACAGGTTGCAGGAAAAAGTTGCACAAAGTTGTCACTAAATGATATATTGCTCAAACATGCCATGGGCATATGTGAAATTACACCCCAAAATACATTCTGTTGCTTCTCCTGAGTACGGGGATACCACATGTGTGAGACCTTTTTGGAGCCTAGCCACGTACGGGACCCCGAAAACCAATCAACGCCTTCATCGAACATTTTCCATCGGAATTTCCGTCACAGAAAATTTGAGAGCTGGTTCTCAAATTTTCCGACAACAAAATCCGTTGTCGTAAATTCCGATCGTGTGTACACAATTCCGACGCACAAAGTTCCAAGCATGCTCGGAATCAAGCAGAAGAGCCGCACTGGCTATTGAACTTCATTTTTCTCGGCTCGTCGTACGTGTTGCACGTCACCGCGTTCTTGACTTTCGGAATTTCCAACAAGATTTGTGTGACCGTGTGTATGCAAGACAAGTTTGAGCCAACATCCATTGGAAAAAAACATGGATTTTGTTGTCGGAATATCCTATTGTGTGTAGAGGGCATCAGGGTGTAAATTTTTGATTTCACTCCTCACTGCCTATCACAGTTTTAGAGGCCATGGAATGCCCAGATGACACAACCCCCCCCCCCAAATGACCCCATTTTGGAAAGTAGACACCCCAAGCTATTTGCTGAGAGGTATGGTGAGTATTTTGCAGAGCTTGCTTTTTGTCACAAAGTTTTGAAAATTGAAAAAAGAAAAAAAAATACATTTTTCTTTTCTTTCTTCATTTTCAAAAACATATGAGAAAAATACTCACCATGCCTCTCAGCAAATAGCTTGGGGTGTCTACTTTCCAAAATGGGGTCATTTGGGGGGGGGGGTGTTTGTGCCATCTTGGCATTTTATGGCCTTCGAAACTGTGATAGGTAGTGAGGAGTGAAATCAAAAATGTACGCCCTTAGAAAACCTGAAGGTGGTGCTTGGTTTTCGGTGCCCTGTATGCGGCTAGGCTTCCAGAAAGTCCCACACATGTGGTATCCCCGTACTCAGGAGAAGCAGCAGAATGTATTTTGGGGTGTAATTCCACATATGCCCATGGCATGTTTAAGCAATATATCATTTAGTGACAACTTTGTGCAAAAAAAAAAAAGTTTGTCATTTTCCTGCGACTTGTGGCAAAATATAAAATATTCCATGGACTCAACATGCATCTCAGCAAATAGCTTGGGGTGTCTACTTTCCAAAATGGGGTCATTTGGGGGTCTTGTGCCATCTTGGCATTTTATGGCCTTCAAAACTGTAATAGGTAGTGAGGAGTGAAATAAAAAATTTACGTCCTTAGAAATCCTGAAGACGGTGCTTGGTTTTCGGGGCCCTGTACGCAGCTAGGCTCCCAAGAAATCCCACACATGTGGTATCCCCGTACTCAGGAGAAGCAGATAAATGTATTTTGGGGTCCAATTCCATATATGACCATGGCATGTGTGAGCAATATATCATTTAGTGACAACTTTTTGTAAAAAAAAAAAAAATGTTTTTTTTTATCATTATTCAATCACCTGGGCCAAAAAAAATGAATATTCAATGGGCTCAACATGCCTCTCAGCAATTTCCTTGGGGTGTCTACTTTCCAAAATAGGGTCATTGGGGGGGGGGGGTTGTACTGCCCTGCCATTTTAGCACCTCAAGAAATGAGATAGGCAGTCATAAACTAAAAGCTGTGTAAATTCCAGAAAATGTACCCTAGTTTGTAGACGCTATAACTTTTGCGCAATCGAATAAATATACGCTTGTTGACATTTTTTTTACCAAAGACATGTGGCTGAATACATTTTGGCCTAAATGTATGACTAAAATTGAATTTATTGGATTTTTCTTATAACTAAAAGTATAAAATATAATTTTTTCTCAAAATTTTTGGTCTTTTTCCCTTTATATAGCAAAAAATAAAAATCACAGAGGCAATTAAAATACCGTCAAAAGAAAGCTCTATTTGTGGGAAAAAAAGGACACAAATTTTGTTTGGGTACAACACTGCATGACCGCACAATTACGAGTTAAAACAGCGCAGTGCCAACTTGTAAAAAGTTCTCTGGTCTTTAGGCAGCCAAATGATCCGGGGCTTAAGTGGTTAAAGCTTCCAGTCTGTTATTGTAACTCAATCAGCATTACAGAGTGATCTCCAGCCTTGTCCTTGTCAACACCGACACCTGTGTTACCGAGAGAATCACTGACATGATGTCCGCTGGTCCTTTGGTGGCAGGGCTGAAATGCAGTGGAAATGTAAGTTGATTTTCATGGCAAAGAGGGACTTTGAAATTATTGCAATTCATCTGATCACTCTTCATAACATTCTGGAGTATATGCAAATTGCCATCATAAAAACTGAGGCATCAGAGTTTGTGAAAATTAATGTTTGTGTCGTTCTCAAAACTTTTGGCCACGGCTGTAGGCTATACAAATAAATTTATTTGGTGAGCACAGAATTGGCTTCTTTGCTACACAATCTTATGTGCATATCTACTAATAAATCTCATCTTTGATTGTTTCATATGGCAAGATATGCTGTAACATGTTTTATGAACCAGCCTAATACAGTGGAGACTTGCTCCCTAGAACACTTTTGTCCTTTCCATTGCGCTAGGAAGTTTACAGCGTTTGTATCATAAACAAGCTAGTGTTGGCCCTGAGAATAACGAGTGATGGAATCTTCATATCCAACTAAAGCAGTGCTGCTTGCAGGGCACTACTGATTGACAGAGGGAGGAAAGACTTTGCCTTTTCCTATTGTCTTCAGAAACATCTGCATGCAGAAGTATCTGTTAAGGTTTCTTGAAATGTAAGGCATAGTGGCCGAAGGAGGCTCTGTGATAACGAATTGTAAGAGGCTCCATAATTTCTGATGGCAGCCCTTTACATGCTACTCACCATTTGCCCAAAAGATTTTTTGAGACTGCCATCATTCCTTTTAACAGGAAATCACCTTTGCTTAATAATCACTCCAAATTGATTGACAGACAGAATTTGCAGTTTCAAACACACATTAACACCTACTACACTGGATAACTAAATACAAATTTATTACGACTTTGCAACTCTGTTGCATTTCAATAGGTGCTAATTCGGAAAACATAAGTGAATGATCTTTAAAAACTATAGCCTTTTTTTTAATGACGTTAATCACAAAATATATTAGATGAAAAAAAGGAATTACTGTAGTTTCCATTTAGCATATGTAGTATAGAATTCAAACTGATTCATTTTTTTCATCTAATATATTTTGTAATTAGCATCATTTAAAAAATAATTTTTTATTAAGAGTTGCTATAGTAAAAGTTCTAAAAATGGCTCCCCCTGCAAATAAAAGAAACCACAACACAAGGTCACTTGAATAGAGTTGGGCGAACAGTTCGAGCCAAGTAAAAGTTTGGCCCGAACATCTCCTATTTGCTCACCAAGTGTCCCACAATGCACTGCACGCTGCACAGTGCATTCTAAGCTCTGATTGGGCAAAGCTTTGCCCAGTCAGGGCACAATGAATAGCTGGTTGTTAAGGAGTGGGCCGGAAATCTGGCCGCTGCATCCTTTATAAAGGATGAGTCATCAGCTGTCAACAGGCTTCCCCGCTAAGAGCTGAATGAAAAAAAAAGCATTGCTGCCAATAAAAAAAGTGAAAAAAACGGCGTGGGAATCCCCCCAAATGTATACCAGGCCCTTCGCCATGGACTCCCCCCAAAATCCATACCAGACCCTTGACCAAGCATGCAACCTGGCAGGATAGGAAAGGGGGGGGTGAGTTAGCACCCCTCCTCTTCTGAACCATACTAGGCCACATGCCCTCAACATGTGGGGGGTGCTCTGCCGCCCCACCCCAAAGCACCTTATCCCCATGTTGAAGGGGACAAGGGCCTCTTCCTGACAACCCTGGGCAGTGGTTGTGGGAGCCTACAGGCAGGGAGCTTATCGGAATCTGGAAACCCATGTTAACAAGGGGGCTCTCAGATCCTGCCCCCCCATGTGAATGAGTATGGGGTACATACCCCTACCCATTCACCCAAAAAAGTGTCAAAAATAAAGACAGGAGGCAGTTTTTGATAATTCCTTTATTAAAAAAATAAAAAGTCCCCCGATGTAGATCGATCACTAATCACGACACCCGCCGCACCGCTGGACCCAAAAAAAAACACTCTGCCCGTGATGAAGGCTAACCGCCAAATGCCTTCTTTGTCATTTGACAGTTCTTAAATAGGTAAGGGGCAGGGCCACCTGGTGACATCACCTGGTGACCCTGCCCCCTTGTGACATCGCCAACCCAGCATGCACCGGTCGGTGACATCACAAGGGGGTGGGGCCACCAGGTGATGTCACCAGGTGGCCCGCCCCTTATCTATTTAAGAACAATCAAATGGCGGAGCAGGCATTTGGCTGTTAGCCTTCGTCGTGGGAGGAGCATTTGTTTTTCCCGGGTCCGGTGGTGTGACGTGGTGTGACGTGAGTGACGATAGATCTACATCAGGGGACATTTTTTTTTATTTTCTTAATAAGGGAATTGTCAAAAACTGCCTCCTATCTTTATTTATTTTTGACACTTTTTTGGTGAATGGGTACGGGTACAATGTTCCCCATAGTCATTCACATGGGGGGGGGATCTGGGAGCCTCCTTGTTTTTTTAAATTTTGGTGTGGGGTTCCCCTTAAAATTCATACCAGACTTGAAGGACCTGGTATGGATTTGGAGGGATCCCCACACCGTTTTTTTAAACATTTTTGTATTGCCGGCAATGGTATTCTATTGCCGGAAATTTAAATGTCATTTTTTTTCTTTATAAATGTTAGTTTTGCTGCAGCAGGTTCTATACATGGTACAGATGCGCCACTTTACAGTCAGACTAGTGGAACCTCCCAGGCACTATATTTAAAGGAATTTTTCATTTTTATTCTTTCACTTTAAGCATTATTAAAATCACTGCTCCTGTAAAGACAATCTTTTTGAAAAAACATTTTGTATTGATACATGTCCCCCTGGCCATACCCTTTTTATGACCAATGACTTGCATATAAGCCTTCAAAATGAGGGCTTTTGATTGTTTTAATACAGAACCGATAGACGTATATGGGGTTCAGGTCCGAACTTTTGTAATGTTTGAGAGTTCTGGCGCAAACCAAACCTAGGGGTGTTCAGCCCAACTCTAAACTTAAATGGTGGCATAAAAGCATGGATACCCACAGAAAACTGGAATGTAAATTTTGGGTGATGCCACTACAAACCCTTTTATTGATACTGCTGTAACTATTACATCAGGGCAGTTAAAAGTTGCAGCCATCAGCAGTCATTAGCTTGTTTAAATGTTAACAGATGTCTTTTTCTGTTCAGTAGAAGTGCCAGCCCTCTCTTAATCTCTCCTCTTCATGATCCCCTAGCTTCTTCATAAGCACTGAATCGGTGTAGGGGGGATCAGGTTGGAGTGCAGTAGGAGGTTATATAAAATCCATTCGCCAATCTTCTCTGTAATGCCTGATCCCAAACATACCAGCATTTGCCTGCAGTAGTAATAGAAGTACCCCTGTCCTAATACTGATATTTTCCTACTTCAGCCTGCTTCTCTGCTTCCTTAAAAAAAAACATAATATGTTTTTAACACTTGCACAAATTGATTCTTTATATATTTATTTATTTTTATTCTATGGTATGCATATGGCATCTATGAGGCACTGGGGGTTATTTACTAAAGGAAAATCCACTTTGCACTGTAAGTGCACTTGAAAATGCACTGAAAGTGCACTTGGAAGTAAAGTCGCTGTAGATCTGAGGGGGACATGCAAGGAAAATAAAAAACAGCATTTTAGCTTGCACATGATTGGATGATAAAATCAGCAGAGCTTCCACTCATTTCAGATCTACCCCTTAGATTGAGAGCGACTGCACTTCCAAGTGCGCTTTCAGTGCACTTTCAAGTGCACTTGCAGTGCAAAGTGGATTTGCCTTTAGTAAATAACCCCCCACTGTGTCTGTTCCATGGTGATTTGTCATAGCATAACCAGGTATGAAGTTATATTTGCAAAGTTGCTTTACTTGGTATCTTTGGTATATTAAATGATTATTAATTCGTAATCATACTCCACAATATTTCAAAAAAATTTTTTGTAAAAATTCAGTTATCCTCTAACATTAACTATTTTTATAAAACATAAAATGGGCCGAAGCATCTTACCCTGAATACATTTATACAAAAAGAGAATAAAATCAGGGCTCACAAGCTAAATAGAAGTTAAATGCTGATCAAATACAGGTTGATCACTCCAGATGTGGAATGCTTTGCAGCTGTACAATCACTGCGGCCTTTGTGTGCCTGTAAGAAGTTCTAACTGTAATTTAGAAATGCTCTCAGCAGACCACTCCTAGTCAAATACTGCAATCTACTATAAATCCAATATTATAAATCCAGGGACTTAGTTCCCACTTTAATACATGAACTTGATCAGGGTTTTTATTTAAACCAGAAGGAATGAGGCTGCTAAGTACATAAATCCAATAAGTTTATCTTTTTATTAGTTTCTTAGATCAAGTCCCTTTATCTTTCATTGGTTTGATGGTGTCAGGGCTGGGCCCGGCCCTTCCTCCTCTGAGCTGGCTGCTCAGTTGTCTGCTTATTGCCATCTCCTATCTCTCCACAGTGACTCACCTGTTGATGATCCTGCTTGTCGGTCCTGCCTACTTAAGCTGTCCAGTCCAGATGATCTCTGCCTTCACCTTGGTCACATCTCTAGAGACACTCTCCTGTGTTCCTGTTAAAGACTTGCTTGGCTGACATTCCTTCTGGCTCCCTGACGCTTTGGCTTGTCTGACTGTCCATTCCAGTTCCTGAACTCTGGCTATGTTTTGACTACGTTTACCTTTTTTTATTATTATTAAACAAGTGTGATTTAACTGTACTTCTGTCTCAGTCTGATTCATGATTTCTGACAGTTGGCTCCAATGCCAAACTCCTTAAAGTGGAACTAAACCCCCCTACACTTTACAGCCATGGAAGCTGCCATCTTAGCCTCTGTTTGATCTGAAGTTTCCATGATGGTGCATATGTGATCAGTTATGACACCAACCATTTGATAGCTTGATAGTATAGTTGAGCGCACAAACAACTGTGACAGCTAGCCTTGATGGCATGCCTTGAATGTAACTCTTTTGGGAAACAGTTAAATTGATAGGTTTAGTTCCACTTTAAGCCCCTCAGGGTTTGCATTATGACTTTTTATATGATATGATGGTTTTCTGGGCAGATTGGCATAAAGAGGCTTGTGGATGTTTCCCTGTAGTAAGAACATTGGACTACTTGATAGCTGGAGGCTGTGAGCTCTTGCTAAAATCAGCATAGGGGTGGCCCAAGATGACATAAAAGACGTAAAATGTGACAAAAAAATTGCCTCATATAAAGGAATTCTCATAGCAAAACATTCCAAATTATGTGCAAATATTAAACATAACCACTAACAAAACAGTGTGCAAATAATAAACATATCCACTAGTGCTATAATATGTAAACAGTCCAACCAAACTTCTTGTGAAACCGCTCCTCAGTGCAGACAAACAGTCCATTCACCAGCAGTTTGCGACAACTTAATTTGAAGTGGTTCTAAAGCCTAAACATTTTTAACCTTAATGCACCTTGCATTATATCCCTCCTCACACCTTCTTTTACGTACCTGAGCCCTTCATTTATGTCCAGCTCTGTGCAGTTCTTTTCTTCCCTAACTTCCAGGTCTCACTGGCTTTGCTGGAGCACCGGGAGCCATTGGTTCCCAGTGCTGTCAATCAAAGCCAGTGACAAGGCAGAAAGGGGCGGAGCCGAGTCTCAGGGGAGGGGCTCAGAAGCGAGCACGTACAAGTGCCCCCATGGGAAGCTCCTTCCTATGTGGGCACTGGACATAGAGGAGACAGGAGTGCCGTTAGGTGACCCAAGAAGAGGAGATTCAGGACTGCTTTGTGCAATTCAATTGCACACAGCAGGTAAGTATGGTAAGTTTGTTATTTAAAAAAAAATACCTTTACAACCTCTTTAAGAAGCAGGTCTTAATGTGCTTTTGCTCCTGGTCTAGCTCCAGATTATTTCCTCCTCTTTTTTCCTCTCCTCCTCCTCCAGATATACAGCTTTTTATTACCAGCAGCCCCAATATTCTCCAACTCTGCCACCACAGGGCATATAACAGAAAAACCCACAGATAGTGTAATACCGTTTTATTCCATTGAAAGCAAACAACAACTATTGCGGACTCAGATTAGACAGGCACAATACAGATCACCTCTTTCTAACACATAGAGCACCTCCAGCACTTCCTCAAGATGCCCATGCACTCCAATTAATGAAAGCGACACCACAGACATTAAGCACTGCCCAACACATTTTGTTTTTTCTGGACGTCGTCAGAGAATGGTCCCTGATGATATCCAGTAAAGACGAAATGCATCAAACCATCATGGAGCCGTTTTTTAACGCTGTATTCTACAAGGGTTTCACTTTGTGGTACCTTCATATATTGTAATGTCAATAGGAGGGTTTAATTCCACTTTAGGTCTCTGAGGTTTTCCCTCCCATTAGGCTCTGATGAAGGGGGCATGACCCTGAAAAACGCATCTGTCAGTTGGCTCTGATTGTTACACACACTACCTACTAAAATCAGCCTCCAGATGTAGAGGGTAGCGGTGGTTGTACAGAAGCAGAGTGTCCCACACCTGAAGTGGTCAATCTGTATTTTATAAGCATTTGACTTTTGTTTAGCTTGTAAGCGCCTGTCTTGATTTTATTCTCTTTTTGAATAAACCTATTTCACAAAGATAAGGAGCTTTGGCCCCATTTTTATGTTTTGTGTGCCTCAGATCTCCCTGTCTTCAACGTGAGCTGCTTTTTTTTTAGTGGAATTTTATATATGCTGGTCATGAGGTAGAAGACTCTGTTGGAATCTGTAACTGAAAGTTATGAACATAATTGTTTTTATGTATCGAACAAGGTTAAAAGGCTCTTGGCATTTGTTACTTTTGCTTGTGTTCTCATTACATTACAGAACATATTGATGGTAGTATGACAGTGTTTCATACTACCGTTAATTTAAAAGAATATAACATGACTGAATGTGAGCTTGCCTGTATTGTGTACATAATCCAAGTATTGAATGTGCTTGCAGACAATTGAAATAGTCCTGTAGAGGATGTCAGCACGTTTACAAGACAGTGAAGGATGTTAAACACAGATGTCATAAGTGACATTGCTGCACAGACAAGATCACACAGCCAACTGTAATACAAAATATTATACCCTCTGCTTATAGCGAGGCCAGCAAGACAGAGAATATATTAAATAGTTTCCATGAAAGTAATTTCTCATGCAGAATCACACCAGTACCTATCCATCAAATGAGCAATATACATAAGTATACATGCCAGAGCAAAGTCTTTATTACTATTATGTTCTTGGGTTTTCTGCTTCCGGAAACATCCCTTCTGTAATTTATGCAAAGGAAGTAAATCATAACCTTGGAATTTTAGCTTGTACAGTATGCAGAATTTCACATTGCTAACTCTTCATTAAATTTACAGTTGAAATTAATTGTGGATTTTCTTAGTGATCGATACTTTTGGGGATATTTATAAAAAAATTACACAGCAATTCCCAATTATGGAAAATTGTTATGAAGCGATTTCTTATGCTGGATGAACATACTTCATTTGACAGCCAGATGCCGCTAAGAATTATCGGAAATTCCTATGATACTTATGTAGCGCCCATCAACTTTAGGTGGGTGCTAATAGGAAAGTGTTAAGTAAATTGCCAGTGCTTTACCCTGTTGGTTCAGGTCTAGTCGGTTAATTTGGTTGGGAGAGGAGGAGTGATAGAATAGAGGAGGGTGTGGCCACCTGCATTCTGCCCTGAAAGATACTCCCTTACCTTCTATTGGAATGTTATGGAAGGAAGGTGGGCTGGGGAGGGGGTGCAGGCAGTTTGTATGGAGAGCCCTGGTCCAATCATTAACTTTTATTGGCAGGGGCAGGACTCGCATATAAACTGGGGGTCACATGTTCCTGGGGGAGATTTGGAGATGGCAAGAGTTGGATCCAGAAATGCTGCAGAAATGTAACCAGCAAGGAGAAGGCTTGAAGGCCTGGAGGTGCAAAAGCCTCCAGCGCTGGATAGCAGGAACCAAACCTGAAGGCCTGAGGGTTCAGAGACCTCAGTGCTGGATGGTTCAAGATCAAGCCCTCGGGTAACTCCGGGAGAAATGGATTGGGCATCTCAAGCTGGGATGTACCTGACCATGCGGAGCGGGAAGTAGCTGCCAAAAGGACATAGTAGACTGAGATCGGCTTTCTGTGGCATTCATGGACTGTCAGTGGGAGAGAGCAAGGGAGTGCAACCCAGCAGTATTCATTCATCCAGAACTTTCCTGAACTGACGCGGGAGGACTGCAGGAGTCAAGATAGGCAGGTGAGGCCTGGGGCTACCAGCATCAACATACCACAATGTCTTTCAGAGGTGCATTGGTCAGTTCATTATAGGAGAGGACATTGTATACACTAAGGAACCAGAGACTAAGAGGCAGCTCATATTTCCCTAAGAAATCCTGTAACATACTGCAATCAAGCGAATAAAGTTCTTTGTAAAAAGTTATTAAACTGTCTGCTGATGTAATTCGTGCAGGGGTGGAAGAATGGAATCAGTTAACAGAAAGGTATGAACACACCCAGCAGCTCCCAAGGGAGTAGTGTGCTACACTTAGCCCCTCTGAGTGGCCAAATGTGACATTTTCCATTTTAAATCTTTAAAAAAAACACTCGCCCAGTACAGGAAATAGCATAATAACATTTCCTTTTTTTTTTGTCCGATTCACACAGAAAAATGTATTTCACTTTTACTGGGTGGGTTTTTAATAAATATACCCTTTGTGTTGCACAAAACAGGAGGGCTTTTTTGTGCTGATTATTAGGGATGAGATGAGCGTTTGTTCGGATCAAACATTCACTGTTCAGACATTCATCCAGTTGCTGAATGTTTAGGGTGTTTGGCATTGATGAACATGACAGCTCCCTGCTATCAATGGTTGCTAGGGAAGTAGTGGATGTCTGCACCCAATGCGTCCTTAGCAACCACTGACATCACCTGCCACCACAGCTGCAACATTCAATCATGCTTTGCTTTTTTTTTTGCTTTCCTCTGAATCAACTGTGGGTATAGGATTGTGTATATAGGATTGTAAATTTTTCCCCTTTTTTCTTTCCTTTTATTGGTTGAACTGGATAGACTTGTGTCTTGTTCAACCAGGCTAACTATGTAACTTACATGGACGGGAATCCCTCACCATGTAAGTGAGTTGGCCAGGTGGCATCAGTGGTTGCTAACATAAGTGCAGACATACGTTTTAGAGCTTACACATGTTTATGGACTCCTTTCCTGACCCATAGTAACAGAGATGGGACAATCAAGAAACGCTTGGTCATTTAGGATAATGAATGAATGAATGAATGATTTGTAAAACGCTGCAAATGCGAACTGAGTCTTGAATGTGATCCGATTCTTTACGGTTAGCCAACGTAGGCTCCTCGGGGATGGGGAGATGGATTCCAGGGTTTTTTCCTGTTAGCAGTCTTGCTGCCGTGTTTTGGATGAGTTGTAAGCGCGAAAGCTGATATTGGGTTAATCCTATGTAAAGGGAGTTTGCGTAGTCGAGTCGGGAATTGATGATTGTTCCAACTACTGCTGCTTTGTCCTCTTCTGGGATGAAGGGGATGAGTCTATGTAGCAGGTGGAGGAGATGGTGAGATCCGCTAACTACTGATCCTATTTGTGCATTCATTGACATTTCTGAGTCAAAGTTGACTCTGAGACTCTTGGCTTTGGTGCTTGGAGAGATGGTCTGTCCAAAGATGGTGGGAGGTGTCCACGGGGTCTTAGTTTTGGAATTTTGGTTAGCGTGTAGGAGAAGAAGTTCTGTTTTTGAACCATTGAGTTTGAGGGAGCTAGTGGTCATCCAGTCGTCTATCAAAGTGAGGCATTTCTTTAGTTGCTTATGATAGTCTTTTTGTCCGGTGATGCGAAAGTAGAGTTGAGTGTCATCAGCATATGAGTGGAAGCAGAGGTCCGATTTTCTGATGATTTTGAGGAGTGGGCAGATGTAGATGTTGAAGAGCTCTGGTGACAAGGGTGAACCTTGAGGGACTCCACAGGAGATTGTGCAGGTTTCAGACGTGAATGCTCCTAGTTTCACTGTCTGAGAACGATTCTCTAAGAAGGGTGCGAACCATTGTAGACGGGAATCTGTAGCCCCTGTTACTTCTGTGAGGCGGACGAGTAGAGTATTGTGGTCCACTGTATCAAATGCTGCACTGAGGTCTAACAGTACCAGGAGACATGATTCTCTGTCATCTCCTGCTTCGTGGGCATCGTCCCATATTTTGAGAAGTGCCGTTTCTGTGCCATGGCCTGGGCTGAAGCCTGATTGCAGAGGGTCCGGGAGTTTGTCCAGGTGGCGTTGTAGCTGTTGTACTACTGCTTTCTCCATAATCTTGGAGATGATGTTGAGGCTTGTTATCGGTCTGCGGTAGTTGGGGTCCTTGGGGTCGAGGTTGGGTTTCTTTAGCAGGGGTTTGACGATGCCTTGCTTGAGGGTGGTCGGAACAATCCCTTCTTTGAATGACTGATTTATGAGGTGTGTTATAGTAGGAGCCAAGATGTCGGAACATTCTTTCAGGAGTTTTGTGGGAATGATGTCGTTTGGTGATGTGCGGTCACAAAGGCTTCTGATGATGTTTTTGGTGGTGTCAGTGGTGATTGGGGTCAGAGAGAAAATTCGGTGATTGTGTGATGTTCGTGTCGATATCCTCTTTTTGCTTTGGTTGAGTGAGGTTGGTTGTTTTATTCTGTTGAATTGTTTTCCGAATGCTGTCAATTTTGTTGATGAAAAAATTTGATAACTCATTGCAGAATTCTTGAGTTTCGTTTGCTGGGGGATCTAAGCAGGTTGGGTTCATCGACTGGGCAACTATTTTGAAAAGTTCCTGTGGCCGGTTTAAGGCAGTTGAGATGGTGTTCGAGAAATGTTCTTTTTTGGCTTTGAAGATTGCTTTGTAGTATTTCACAGTGAGTGCTTTGTTGTTTGTATGGTTTTCCTTGGTAGGATTTCTTCTCCATGCTCTTTCAGCTCTTCTGCGTTCTTGCTTGAGTAGGGTGAGAGTGCCATTAAACCATCTCGAGTTTTTTTTTGCGGATGAGTGTTCTACGTTTTGGCGCTACTGAGTCTGCTGTTTGTAGTAATGCCTTGTTTACGGAGTTGAGTGTTTGTTCCGTTGAGAGGTATAAATTTAGCAATGGTATTTTGTTTGATAATGGTTTTGAAGAGTTCAGAGTGTAGATTCTTCTGAGATCTGTTCCAGTGTGTTGTTTTTGCGTGTTTCCGTTTTTGGAGGGTGGTGTTAGTGGTGATTTTAAATTTGATAGCGTGGTGGTCCGTCCATGGTAGTGGTGTGTTGTTGAAAGGCAGTGAGTTCTGTAAAGTTGGTTTGGTGAACACAAGGTGCGATTTGAAGATCACTGCTAGGCCTTCTCCTTTTTTTCCTATTCTATGCTCAGTTAGGATACTGTAGTTCTCAGGCACCAATTCAGTTAGGATGGTGTTGCAGTCGGGTGTTTTCCGTGATGAAGAGGCAATCTATGTTGTTTTTAATGATGAAGTCGTGGATTTCCAGTCTGTGCTTGATTGCAGATCTGGTGTTGATCAGGGCGCATGCTAGTTGTGGTTGGATTGGTGTCTCCCTGTATTTGATGGTTGATTGTAGGTTGGTCCTTAGTAATTGTTCTTTTTTTAGTCTTTTTTGAATGGAGGTTGGTAAAGTTGACGCAGTGTTTCTTAGCCTGTGGAGGGCGTCCGCTGAGTATTTGAAGTTGCACATGGTGAGAAAGACAAAGTTGCTGAAGGAAGGATGATCTGATGATGGTACTGATGTAGCGATGATGAGCTTGCTGGGGGATGGAGGGATCAGATGGCTGCCACTGTTACGGGGGTAGTGTTGTTGATGGACCGGATGATGGTGTGGAAAGTTCTGGAGGAGGTGATGAAGGGGGCACCTGCTGACCTACCACCCTCCTGTTGATCCAGAGGAAGGCAAAAAACCCCTAGCTGAGCTTGCCAATTGCTGCAGCAGAGGAAGAAATTCCTTCCTGACCCCCCCGAGGGGCAATCGGACTCAAGGACCCTGGATCAACTGCTGGGGTACCCCGGTGGGCTTACCTGATACGGGACGGTCCAGAATACGGGAGAGAGGAGAGATGGGGGGCTGTGGAAAGGGGTGAAGGGGGACCTGGCCACTACTTACTGGTTCTGGTACTGGTGCTGCGGCCGCGTCTGGGAGGATCTAAGATGGACGCCGGGCAGGGCCAGAGCCGTGGATATCCTGGCCTCCGGTGTCAACCTGTGCCCTTGCAGTGAGGTCCAGTAGCGAGGAGGGGGTGTTCCAGGCATAGAGGGGCATGGGGGCCTGCTGAAACAAGGTGTGGGAGGGATATGAGGTGCTGGCTGGCTGGAGCTAGGCCAGTAGCGGCCTAGATGGGGGCGATTGGACGGTGGCTGTGGTGGGTGCCCTGGTGGGAGGTATAGTGGGTGGTGGGTGGGTCCTGTCTGGAGGTGACAGGATGTTCTCCGAGGGCCGGTGCTGTGGCCTCAGGAAGGAGGACCAAGATGGCCACTGGCTAGGCTCAAGCCGCGGGCTGTCCGGATACTGGGGAGGACCAAGATGGCCGCCGGCTAGGTCCGAGGCGCGGGCTGTCCGGGTGCTATGTTCCCGGTGCTATGTTCCCGGTCCGGCTGACGATGGATGGCGATAGAGGATGGAACCAGTAGGGGGGTCCGCCCGGGCCAGCCGGTCAGGCTGCCGATCGGCTGTGGGAGGTGATGCGGCGGTTCGGCGCTGGCCGGAGCTAGGCCGGTGCCGCGGAGTGTCCTGCAGGATGGGCCTGTGCAGCCGGCAGACTGGAACACGGCGTCCGGATGGTGTGGACGGTGCGATGCATGGTAGGGGGGTCCTGGTACAGTTCTGCTGGGGGAGTCCGGGATGAGTCCAAGGTGGCTGGGTGGCCGGATGGCCGGGTGGCTGGAGCTGTTGCACAGAGGTCGGCTCTTTACAGCGTCAGCACTCAGACTGACACTCTTACTTCCACTCTTGCCTGGAATGTAACTGATTTTTGAAACTGTTAAATCGATAATGGGAGCAAGGCATAGGTTCACCCATACCCACAGGTGTTTGACTGAGTGAAAGATTAATACATGCTGCTGGGGAGAAGGATAGTTACATGATCCTTTTCTTTTGGCCTGAATGTCCATAAAGAGGGAACCACCTTATAACTAGTTAAGCCCAACATATCTTGTATACATGTATTTTGTATTGTATGTAATGTTCCCATCTATGCAGGAGAGGGTGTAAAGTGCCAACTGTGTATATGCAAACCTTAGAGAAAGTCAGCCTTATTTTGTTTCCAGATAGTAAGACTAAAGTCGGATACACACTACAGTTTTTTTTGTGCAACCCCACGGGTTGCACAAAAAAAAACCTGACAGCTCCAGTTGGGAGCCACTGTACTAACTATGCGAGGTTAGTCCAGCGATCTTCCCCACTGAGCTGTTTTGTTCTGACAGGGGTGTGCCCCCCCACCAGAACACTGCGATCAGTGCTCTCTGCCATTGGCTGAGAGCGCTGATCGGGAGTCGGTCGGCTGCTGGTTCTCCAGCATGCGCGTCCAACAAAAGTCGAACAGACCGATATACACACGGGCAGAATGTTGGCCGGTATTTTTTGTACTGGCACATGTCCCCCAACATTTTGACCAGATGTACAGGGCTTTACTCTCAATAAAGTTGACCTTATTTGCATACACATGTCGAGACTTTAGCATTCCTCTTTCACAGGACCAGGGCAGAATGATCATAAACCAACCTGCACCAGAATATGCAGTACATATAGCACAGGGCACTTTACAAATTAAAGAGAATCTGACTAGATCTATTTACTAGACCATTGTTTTCCTAGTTCAATCTTGTGTGCTAAATGAGGTTGTTATATTTCACTATACAGCTTTAAAAACAGGCTAACCTTACCAGTGTGCATATTGACAATATAAACAGGCAAACAATAGTTAGCATATAATGCTTTGCAAATGCCATTATCTCTGCACGATACAGTCTATCCTACTATTTATCCCTATTGCTCGTTTTCACCATGGTATGTTGCTATACAATGGTGAAATTTGCCATGCAGATAAGTTCACGTTTCCGCAATTTAAAGAAACTCCATCCAAAAATAACAACAACAAAAAAAAAATTAATAGCCAGTGCAAAGATAAAATAACAAAAAAAAGCTTTTGGTTAAAGTATTGGTTTCAAAGTAAAAATTTTCCCTGCAGTACTTTTTTCTGCTGCTAGATGTCCTCAGTCTAATGGCCAGCATCAACCCACTTCCTCTGAGCCCAGGTCATCTTGGATCTGTCCCAGCCTGTGATTAGACAGTGAAAGAAGGAACAGTACAGTGATGAGCTCCTCTCTGTGTCAGGTTGCTTTCTCTTCCAATCTGCATTCTTCTTGTCAGCAGATGAACTGATTGGTTAATGCCAGGTTGAATTCAGGTACTTAGACTCCTTGCATTTAGAAATACATTTAATTATGTATTAATGATTACAGAACTTCATTAATGTGTGTCTTTTATATCTGCCTGGAGTTCATTCAAGTTGTTACAGTATTCAGTAATTACATTATTTAATGACATTATTTAAACTTTCAGTAAACTTATATCTAATGTGGATTTCCAGCAGTGATCTTGCACTCATGTTGCTTAGCTGTGAACTCCTCCTGAACTTGAAATCAATTATAAGAAGAACTTCTTTGAGAAGTTGTGCCTTCCAAAAATACAGTTCCTCCAATTCAATACACAGTAGCTTTCTGACAAGAACTTTACTTGATAAGGCAGAGTGCAATGTACTGTGCAGAGTAACCTATAGTAACCAATCATATGTAATGTTTAAAAACAAAATAGTCTTCTGTTAATTCATGGCATACACAATGTGGCATAGAGTGGTATTTGGACTGTGTACTACAGCTACGGTCAGAAGCTAACATCTTTACTCTTTTACTGCCAGAGACATTTTTGCTTTTTTTGCACACATATTAAAATGCACATTTTAGGCATGAAGATTAGTTAACCCCCCCCCCCCCAAGCAATATATATTTTCTGGAAGCAGATACCCTGGTAAAAAAATAGTGGCAGTTGCAATTTTACATTATTACATGTAAAATGTTACATGATATCGGTACGCATGTTTATGAAACATTTATTTTTAGTAAAAAAAATACTAAAGTTAATTTTAATGCACACCAACATTATATTATCCAATTCTGGTAATTTTATATAAGATAAAGTTTAATCAAGTAAATAGATACCAAATATGGGACGCCCTAAAATTGTGTGACAACAAACTTGGGTACCTAAAATTGCCCATAGACAAAGCTTTAAGGGTGGTCAGTTTAGAGTTAACCATGAATGATGGCCCTGAAATGATTGCTCTCACTGTGGTGTGTTCGTTGATTCCTGACGTGTAGCGCACGTTTATGTTTTATGTTTATACTGAATGTGCATGTAAATGGGGCAGTATTGTTACATAAATTATATTATATATAGTGCAGCACTTTACAACATAAAGGGAGATGCAGTTACAATACATTTTAGGACAAGAGGATGAGCACTTACAATTTTACAATTCTTAATATGAATAAATATATCAAATGCTTGGTCCAATTTAATAATAAGACAACATTTCTAGTTGTATATGAAAAAATATATGTAACTGAAATTGCAGTGGGCATGTCAAAACGTATAGCTATTTATTATTATATATTGTATTTATGAATTTGCCCATAGAAAAGGGGCAGTCAGATGTGCACATAAAGTCAACCCACTCCCAGGTAGTAGAATCAGCTGTAGTGACTATAAACAGAAATGTCCTGGTCAGCATTCATTTGAATGAATATTTGGGTGGGAAATTAATGAGCAGTGCTGATGGATGTTTTCGCTGTTAGCGACTTTTCAGGTGGGGCTTCCCATAAATATAAGAACTTTACCTTTCAACTCTTTGAGTATGTTTTGACTTTTAATATTATAGGGGCATGTTTATTAAATCTGACATTTCTATGATTTGATTTTATAGTGTTGTTTATCCCTTGAAATATTATGTTTCAAAGCTGGGGGCTAAATATAAAACTGCTCAGGGGAATTTTTCCAAAAATTCTCACCTTATTTTGATAAGCGGAGTTCCACCCAAAAGTGGAACCTTATATGCTTCCTCCCCCCTCCGGTGCCACATTTGGCACATTTCAGTGGAGAGGGGGGAACGTGTACCTGTTTTTGACAGGTACTCTTCCCTACTTCCGACAAAATGCACCATGGAGCCATCCCTTAGAAGTTCGGCCCCCTCCTCTGCCACCAGGCCAGTAAGAAAGTGCAACACACTTCTCGCATGGGCAGTAGGGAACAGCCTCTGAAGCCGAAAGGCTTCACTGCTGGGTTCCCTAAACATGAATGCGGCGGCAGCACCATGAAGAAAAAGTAAATGTGTGGTACCCTACTACATATTTCACAGGAAACAATCAGCAGTCATATAACAATATTCTGATTATTATAAGAAGAAAACTAATTGGTTGATAAGGTGTATATGTAGCCTACAGATTTAAGTTTGGGCAAACTGTGGTCCTCCAGTTAATGTGGAACTACAAGTCTCACCATGCCTCTGCCTCTGGGAGTCATGCCTGTACAGTGCCTTAAAAAAGTATTCATACCCCTTGACATTTTCCACATTTTGTCATGTTACAACCAAAAATTTAAATGTATTTTATTGGGATTTTATGTGATAGACCAACACAAATTTGCACATAATTGTGAAGTGGAAGGAAAATGATAAATGGATTTTAAACCTTTTTACAAATAAATATCTGAAAAGTGTGGCGTGCATTTGTATTCAGCCCCCTTTACTCTCTTTACTCTTTACTAAATATAGTGGAACCAATTGACTTCAGAGGTCAAAGTATGTTTCAAAGCTGGTGGCTAAATATAAAACAGCTCGAGGCAATTTTTCCCAAAATTCTCACCTTGTTTCAACTTAAAGCGGAGGTCTACCCAAAAATGGAACCTCCACTTATATGCTTCCCCCCCACCTCCAGTGCCACATTTGGCACCAGGGGGGAGGGGGTAATGGGTACCAGTTTTTAACAGGTATCCTTCTTTAGTTCTGAGAGACAGAGCTGCGGTGCTGTCCCTCGGAAGTTCGGCCCCCCTCTTCCTTCCTCCACCGCCGGGCCAGTAAGAAAGTGCAGAGCGCTCTGCACATGCGCCAAAGGGCTTCCCGGTTTCCCTTAACATGAATGGTGGCCGCAGCACCCGTGAGCCAATCCAAAAATCAGCTGGGGTGCCGACATTGTGGGAACCCTGGACTTACCTAAGTGTCCTAATATTGAAAATACAGAATTTGTAGCTGCTGACTGTTAATTTTTTTTGTGAGGGAGCGAAACTCCTCTTTAAGTGAAATTCATTTTGTAGTTAACTTTCTGTTGCTTTTTGCCTTATTTGACATTTTTTCTCAAGTCTCTTTTGCACTTATTCACTTCTACATCACAATTTTGCATTTTAGGCTCTTACAAACTGGTGACAAAAAAAAAAATAGCAAAAGCAATTATTAAAGTTATTCTTCGTCAACCTTCTGTATCTGTCCTCTATATTTGTCTGCAGACTATGAAAGCGATCAGTTTTAGTTAGATCTAATGGAATTTGCTTGGACTTAAGGCACATTATCTTTGGATATATTAGAAGATATGTTTACTGCTTAAGGCGAGTGGCTCATCAGATTCTCCGCTGAAAAATCCCCGGTGCTGGTCCTGCACATTGCATTTCAGCAAATCAGTCAGAAAAAGAAATGAATCATCGCACTTTAGGCTGCAGCAATATTCTTATTTATTGGCTAGCAGCAGGGGTCACCTCTGACATGTTTTTCACAGAAAAATGCTTTTCAAACAGCTATCTTTCCTTTTATACTTTATAGTATATACAGTATGATATACTATATATAAATATATGTGGTATCTTTGGATATAGTTCTGATCCCTATTTTGATAGTCCTAAAGAAACGGATCTTGTTGCCCTGAGAGAAATAGACATTGGTAACAGTAATAAAAAATATTCCAATCTGAATAAATTCTGTAGGTGACACTGCTGAATCTGTATACATCTTTATCAACTAGTTGCTTACCTTGTGTAATTTTATTATACTGAATTATGTGCGCACATAATTTGCAGATCCAGGCACCAAACTTGAGAACCATGTAAACCTTCAGGCTTGCCGATTATCTTTGTCATTCTGTATCTTACAAATATCTGTCCTTGGTAAACCGTGCATTTTTTGTCCTTAACCTTGCCCCTTTAATTCAAAATAGTGAGTCTTTGCCAACAGGAATAACACTGTGCCTTCAATCATTTCTCTTTCCATACAGCCCTTCATAGACTGATCTTTACTGGGAAGGAGTTTTGCTGCCTGAGTTCTTGCTGGATTAAGTCTCCAGAGATTGATTTAGCTATAGATACCACCTATCCTTATTAAGAGACCAAGTCATGAGGAAAATGAAACTGCAAACTCTCCTGGAATATTAATTATCATAGGATTCATGTAGTTCCAAACTGCACTAAATGCTCTGTAACACAGCACCTTTGGGCTTATAGAAAACAAAGAAAAGTAAATGTGTGGTACCCTACAAGATATTTCACAGCAAATAATCAGCAATCATATAATAATATTCTGATCATTATAAGAAGAAAAACAACTGGTTGATAAGGTGTATATATAGCTTATAGGATCAGGGGTGGGCAAACTGTGGTCCTCCAGCTATTGTGGAACTACAAGTCTCACCATGCCTCTGCTTCTGGGAGTCATGCCTGTACAGTGGCTTAAAAAAGTATTCATACCCCTTGAAATTTTCCACATTTTGTCATGTTACAACCAAAAACGTAAATGTATTTTATTTTTAAATGGGATTTTATGTGATAGATCAACACAAGTTGGCACATATGATAAATGGTTTCTGAAATGATTTACAAATACATATCTGAAAAGAGTGGCGTGCATTTGTATTCAGCCCCCTTTACTCTGATACCCCTAACTAAAATCTAGTGGAACCAATTGCCTTCAGAAGTCACCGAATTAGTAAATCGAGTCCACCTGTGTGTAATTTAATCTCAGTATAAATGCAACTGTTCTGTGAAGCTTTCAGAGGTTTGTTAGAGAACCTTCATGAACAAACAGCATCATGAAGGCCAAGGAACACACCAAACAGGTCAGGGATAAAGTTGTAGAGAAGTTTAAAGCATGGTTATGTTATAAAACAATATCCCAAGCTTTGAACATCTCACAGAGCACTGTTCAATCTATCACCTGAAAATCGAAAGCGTATGGCACAACAGCAAACCTACCAAGACATGGCCGTCCACCTAAACTGACAGGCCGGGCAAGGAGAGCATTAATCAGAGAAGCAACCAAGAGGCCCATTGTATCTCTGGAGGAGCTGCAGAGATCCACAGCTCAGGTGGGAGAATCTGTTCTCAGGTAGGGATGAACCCGTGGTTCGAGTCGAACGTAAATTCGACTTGAACATCGTGTGTTTGTTTGTTCTAAAACTAACTAAACATATGGGCCATTCGTGGAAGTATATAATACAGTGCAGCCATACAGTTGCTAATACAATGCAGGCAGTGTGCACAGAATCTAATACAGTGTGCACAGTTTCTAATACACTTCAGATGGTGTACACAGTATCTAATACAGTGTGTATAGTTTCTACTACACTTCTGGTGGTATACACAGTATACAATACAGTGCAGCCGTTGTACAGTGGCTAATACAGTGCAGGCGGTGTACACAGTATCTAATACAGTGTAGTGTGGTGTTGCAAAACAAAAAATACATCATGTCCGGAAGGCCACTGAGTAGAGGCAGACGCTCACAGGCCGCTAAAAGACGGCAAGCAGCCTCTGTGTCAACAGTCAACAGTGGTGGCTGTGCCTAGCACGAAGGCCTCAGTGCAAAGGACCTGGAGGCCCAAGGTGAAGGTAGACACATGAGATTGGGGAATGGGTCGGTACCAGTGGCGATTGTTAAAAATGGTCAAACACATGGATTGATATTGGCTATGCGTCATCAAGACGATATTGCCGCCTTTGTCTGATTGCTTTATGACAATATCATAAGAAGAGCTGGTGGAGTGAATAACGAAGCCGTCCTCATCCTCCTCATTCTTCTCATCCTCTGTCACCCAGGCTCACAGTAGTTTGCCTTCCAACACAGCTCCCAAAATGGCCTATTCCACTGGCTCCTTGTCCACAGTCACTCCTTCCATAGCCCCACCATTGTGCACGGAGGAGTCCCCAGAATTATTCGACCACAGTGTTGGTTATATGCTGCTGGAGGATGCGCTGCGATTTGAAGGCGCGATATGCTGCGATTTGAAGGCGATGTTGATTCCGAGGTTGGGGAAGGGAGTAACGTGAGCCTAGAGAGAGGGGGTGCCACAGAAGGACAAAAAACTGTTAGTCATGTTTCACAGCAGGGCCCGTTCCTGCGCCCAACAAGAGTAACTGTGAGGGTTTACAGTGTTCTGGCGCCACCAAAACCAAACGTCCAATTTTTCTGCCCCTGTTTAACAGGGGCATGTAATTACAACTTTTAATATAATATTTCACAGCAGGGCCCATTCCTGCTCCCAACAAGAGTAACTGTGAGGGCTTACAGTGTTCTGATACCACCAATACCTAAGGCCCAATTTTCTGCAGAGTATATAGGGCAGGCCGTATAGTATATATACTGCTGCTCAGAGTATACAGTGCCTGGGGGACCCCCACGCCATTAAAAAAAAAATTGGTGCGGGGGTCCCCTTAATATCCATACCAGACCTGAAGGGCCTAGTATGGATTTTGGGGGGGAAATCAACGCCATTTTTTAAAAGTATTTTTGGTATTTTTATCTATAGTGCCGGGATCCGACAATACATTACAGCCACGAGCAGTTTTAAATGACAATTTTTCCTTTAGAAATGTCATTTTGCTGTGGTACTGTTATAAACATGGGAAAGATGAGCTACTTTACAGGCATACTAAGGACACCCCCCAGGCATGATATTTAAAGGATTATTTCATTTTTATTGTTTCACTTTAAGCATTATTAAAATCACTGCTCCCCATTTTTAAAACTTTTTTTTGCATTGATACATGTCCCCTGGTGCAGGACCCGGGTCCACCAAACACTTTTTATGGCAATAACTTGCATATAAGCCTTTAAAACTAGCACTTTTGATTTTTCATGTTCGCGTCCCATAGACTTTAAACGTGTTTGCGTGTTCGAACAAATTTTTTGACTGTTCGCATGTTCTGCTGCGAACCAAACCGGAGGGGAGTGTTCGGCTCATCCCTATTCTCAGGACAACTATTAGTTGTGCACTCCACAAATATGGCCTTTATGGAAAAGTGGCAAGAATAAAGCCATTGTTGAAAGAAAGCCATAAGAAGTCCTGTTTGCAGTTTGCGAGAAGCCAAGTGGGGAACACAGCCAACATGTGGAAAAAGGTACTCTGGTCAGATGATACCAAAATTTAACTTTTTGGCCTAAAAGCAAAACGCTATGTGTGGCAGAACACTAACACTGCACATCACCCTGAACACATCATGAAACATGGTGGCGCCAGCATCATGTTGTAGGGATGCTTTTTTCAGCAGGGACAGGGAAGCTGGTCAGAGTTGATGGGAAGATGGGTGGAGCCAAATACAGGCCAATCTTAGAAGAAAACCTGTTAGCGTCTGCAAAAGACTTGAGACTGGGGCGGAGGTTCACCTTCCAGCAGTACAGCGACCCTAAACATACAACCAGAGCTACAATGGAATGGTTTAGATCAAAGCATATTCATGTGTTAGAATGGCCCAGTCAAAGTCCAGACCTAAATCCAATTGAGAATCTTTGGCAAGACTTGAAAATTGCTGTTCACGGATGCTCTCCATCCAATCTGACAGAGCTTGAACTATTTTGCAAAGAACAATGGGCAAAAATGTCACTCTCTAGGTGTGCAAACCTGGTAGAGACATATGATAATGGAAATGATCTGCGCAGATTTCTAACACATAAATATTATAGTGAAATAATCCAAAGTAAAAGAAAACAGGCATCCCATAGTGTAATATGTAAAGATTGTGCAATTTATTAAAGATACCAAATGGCCTCTTACATTAAAAAAGTTGAAAACAAGCTTATCTATGTACAACCGTGTGTCAAGCACGCTCCTTGCATCACTTCTGTTTTTTCGAACCTCCGGCCACGCCCTACACATTACGTCACAACACGTGACTTCATGCATGGCCGGAAGTTCGAGAAACCGGAAGTAACGCAGGGAGCGTGTTTGACACGCGGCTGTACACAGATAAGCTTGTTTTTAACTTTTTTAATGTAAGAGGCCATTTGTTTTTTTTTTATAAATTGTACAATCTTTACATATTACACTATGGGAGGCCTGTTTTCTTTTACTTTCCCTAATGGTGAATACTGAACATTTACCACAGAACCACGAGACTTGGAAACTAACCCAGCTTACAACAGAGCTTACAACAGAGGGAAGATTAGCCCAGCAGGTCACGATACATATCCATAACCATCTACACAGACATAGATTGGGAACACGGACTCCATACATGTGATCCCACCCCATGATATTGATCTGAGGCTTATTTTTCTCCGTTTGGAGGTAAGAGCTCTGTGAGCATTGCGTGACTGTTCAGTCACGAAGATCAACATTATTTTCACAACATAGATGTTTATTTAGAAGATTCACCACTTATATAGGCACTGTTGATTGTTGTCAATAATTACTTGTACTTTTTGATTTCAATTCGGATTTTATCAATTGTGTTTATTGTATATACACATCTTGGATTATTTCACTATAATATTTATGTGTTAGAAATCTGCGCAGGTCATTTCTATTATCATATATTACCCTTTGTGTTTAGTGTACACTTTAGATATTGCAGCGATTTCATTCATTTCACAGCACTAGTTTTGATTGTTTTTCTCACCTACTTAGTAGCGTGAGGGACCTCACTTTAAAATTTTCTGGTAGAGACATACCCAAAAAGACTTGCAGCTGTAATTGCAGCAAAAGGTGATTCTACAAAGTATTGACTGAATTGTCTGGGGGGGCTGAATACAATTGCATACCACACTTTTCAGATATTTATTTGTAAAAAAAAATTGAAAAACATTTATCATTTTCCTTCAACTTCACAATTATGTGCCACTTTGTGTTGGTCTATCACATAAAATCCCAATAAAATACATTTACGTTTTTGGTTGTAACATGACAAAATGTGGAAAATTTCAAGGGGTATGAATAGTATTTCAAGACACTGTAACTGTCAGCCTTCCCATCTTCCCTTTGCCTCTGGGAGTCATGCATGGAACTGTCAGTCTCGCAGTGCCTTATTGGACATGTAGTGTAAACTTTACTAAATAATCTTTCTCTCAAAAGATTTGTATACAAACATTTATGTGTGCATTGGGTGAATATGCATGTTTGTACCTATGAATGAAGAAGGAAGAGCACTCTGCAAACATCCCCGGTACTCGGCTCAATCTAAAAAAGGCCCAGGCAGGGGATGCTACCTCATTCGGGGAAGGCCAACAGTAGTGATGCAGAATCTTCTCTTAAGCCACACATGAATCAAAATTTGTCTGGTTCAGCAGGCACTGGCTGAATTTTGAACCATGTATGGGCTAGCTGGTTGTACACAAGTCAATCTATTTTTCCCAAAAGATCAGTGTCACCAGCTATAGCTGGCAGCACTGATCATTGTATTCTACTAGTGGGGGAGGCTCCTCAGTGGTAGAATACAATAGTTCAGTGGGAGTAATTCCCCCATTCACATTGAATGTGTGAATTGGGGAATTGGTTCATTTTTTTTCGTTCAACCCACTAATTGAACAAGAAAAAACTGAATCATGTTTGGCCTGCCCTAGGTCTGAATATACTTTACCTATACAGTATATTGCATATCATGTTTGATTTTACAATAACAATAGCCTGTTGCTTGTGATAACATATCTATACACTAGAGTACCTGTACTGTAGAGGTTTTTCCCACAAAAAGTCAAGAGGAGAGGAAAGGACTAATCACCCCACATGCTACTAGCTTATCATGCCTTATTCCACACTGTGTTGATGTGAAAGTGGTCATCTTGGTAGTAGAACAAGGCATATACAATCGGTCTTCTTCCAGGTTTGGTATCTTCGGCCATCTTGAATAGCCACCTGAAATGACCTACTCCTGGCACTATGGCATACAAACAATTTACACTGAGTGAGCATGTACACTGGAGAGAATACAAGTGAAATAAAACATACATACACACACCTATTCCAAAGAGAAAAGGCTGCACTATTAAAACAAACTGAACATGGAGATTTTGGGGTTGATTTACTAAAACTGGAGAGTACAAATCTGGTGCAGCTCTGCAATCAGCTTCCAGCTTTTTTTTTTTTTTTGCCAAAGGTTAATTGAACAAGCAGAAGTTAGAAGCTGATTGGCTACCATGCACATCTACACCAGATTTTACATTCTCCAGTTTTAGTAAATCAACCCCTTTGATTCCTACAAATCCGAACCTGCTCTTCTGGGGTCCCCCGGTGGCTCTTTCGTCTATAGACACAGAATGCCGGACTTGGCCCCGCCCCCGCCATTGGACTTGATTGACAGCAGTGGGAGCCAATGGCTGCGCTGCTATCAATCTATCCAATCAAGAGCCAGAAGCCCGTGGAGAAAAAGACAGCGTGTTCCCACCAACTGAATGAAGGGGTTCAGGTACAGTGGGGACGGAAAATATTCAGACCCCCTTAAATTTTTCACTCTTTGCTATATTGTAGCCATTTGCTAAAATCATTTAAGTTCATTTTTTTCCTCATTAATGTACACACAGCACCCCATATTGACAGAAGAACACAGAATTGTTGACATTTTTGCAGATTTATTAAAAAAGAAAAACTGAAATATCACATGGTCCTAAGTATTCAGACCCTTTGCTCAGTATTTAGTAGAAGCACCCTTTTGATCTAATACAGCCATGAGTCTTTTTGGGAAAGATGCAACAAGTTTTTTACACCTGGATTTGGGGATCCTCTGCCATTCCTCTTTGCAGATCCTCTCCAGTTCTGTCAGGTTGGATGGTAAACGTTGGTGGACAGCCATTTTTAGGTCTCTCCAGAGATTCTCAATTGGGTTTAAGTCAGGGCTCTGGCTGGGCCATTCAAGAACAGTCATGAAGTTGTTGTGAAGCCACTCCTTCGTTATTTTAGTTGTGTGCTTAGGGTCATTGTCTTGTTGGAAGGTAAACCTTCGTCCCAGTCTGAGGTCCTGAGCACTCTGGAGAAGGTTTTCGTCCAGGATATCCCTGTACTTGGCCGCATTCATCTTTCCCTCGATTGCAACCAGTCGTCCTGTCCCTGCAGCTGAAAAACACCCCCACAGCATGATGCTGCCACCACCATGATTCACTGTTGGGACTGTATTGGACAGGTGATTAGAAGTGCCTGGTTTTCTCCACACATACCGCTTAGAATTAAGGCCAAAAAGTTCTATCTTGGTCTCATCAGCCCAGAGAATCTTATTTCTCACCATCTTGGAGTCCTTCAAGTGTTTTTTTAGCAAACTATATGTAGGCTTTCATGTGTCTTGCACTGAGGAGAGGCTTCCGTCGGGCCACTCTGCCATAAAGCCCCGACTGGTGGAGGGCTGCAGTGATGGTTGACTTTCTACAACTTTCTCCCATCTCCCAACTGCATCTCTGGAGCTCAGCCACAGTGATCTTTGGGTTCTTCTCACCAAGGCTCTTCTCCCCCGATAGCTCAGTTTGGCCGGACGGTCAGCTCTAGGAAGGGTTCTGGTCATCCCAAATGTCTTCCATTTAAGGATTATGGAGGCCACTGTGCATTTAGGAACCTTAAGTGCAGCAGAAATTTTTTTGTAACCTTGACCAGATCTGTGCCTTGCCACAATTCTGCCTCTGAGCTCCTCAGGCAGTTCCTTTGACCTCATGATTCTCATTTGCTCTGACATGCACTGTGAGCTGTAAGGTCTTATATAGACAGGTGTGTGGCTTTCCTAATCAAGTCCAATCAGTATAATCAAACACAGCTGGACTCAAATGAAGGTGTAGAACCATCTCAAGGATGATCAGAAGAAATGGACAGCACCTGAGTTAAATATATGAGTGTCACAGCAAAGGGTCTGAATACTTAGGATCATGTGATATTTCAGTTTTTCTTTTTTAATAAATCTGCAAAAATGTTAACAATTCTGTGTTTTTCTGTCAATATGGGGTGCTGTGTGTACATTAATGAGGAAAAAAAATAGACTTAAATGATTTTAGCAAATAGCTGCAATATAACAAAGAGTGAAAAGTGTAACGGGGTCTGAATACTTTCCATCCCCACTGTAAGTAAAATAGGGGGCTAGGGGGCTGGTGACTGCCAGGTGTTTTTTCCACCTCAATGCATAAGATGCATTAAGGTGGAAAAACACGAACCTTTACAACCCCTTTAAAGTGAAACAATAAAAAGAAAATATTCATTTAAATATCGTGCCTGGGGGTCTCCTTAGTCTGCCTGTAAAGTAGCGCATCGTTCCCATGTTTATTACAGTACCACAGCAAAATGTCATTTCTAAAGGAAAAAATGTCATTTAAAACTGCTCGCGGCTGTAATGTATTGCCGGATCCCGGCAATATAGATAACAATCATTGAAAAAAAAGGCATGGGTTCCCCCCAGTCCATTACCGGGCTCTTTGGGTCTGGTATGAATATTAAGGGGAACCCCGCGTGAAAAATAGTAAAAAAAAAATGGCGTTGATGTCCCCCCCAAAATCCATACCAGGCGCTTCAGGTCTGGTATGGATATTAAGGGAAACCCCACACCAAAATTTAAAAAAATGGCGTGGGGGTCCCCCAGGCCCCCAGGCACTATATACTCTGAACAGCAATATATATACTATACAGCCTGCCCTGTATACTCTGCAGAAAAATTGTGCCTTAGGTGTTGGTGGTACCAGAACACTGTAACCCCCCACGGTTACTCTTGTTGGGTGCAGGAACGGGCCCTGCTGTGGAATATTATATCAAAAATTGTAATTACATGGCCCTGGGACTTTCCCAACTGCGGAGGGGTAATAGATGGGAAGCACGTCCACATAGTCCCACCCCCCCCAACTCGCCGACACCACCACCAACATCACAATACAATTAAACACCTTATAGTTTTAATAGTATGACCCCGAGTTGGGGGGTGGGACTATGTGGACGTGCTTCCCATCTATTACCCCTCCGCAGTTGGGAAAGTCCCAAAGTTGGACAAACTGGGATGCCACAGCCTGCCATTCCTGTGGGTTTGAAGGAAACTGTGGAGTCAAACAAGAAAAAAATATAGTACTTTTGCACATAACATTGCAAGCAGATTAGACACAAACATTCTAAGTATAAGCCTTTGTTCAGGAGTGATGGCTTGCCGCATGCAGGTGTCCTGCTTCATAATATAAGGGGACAGCAAAGCCAACAGACGGTAAAAAACGGGGTCCGTCATTCTGAGCTAATTCCTGAAATCATCAGAATTATTCTCCTGTATCTCCCGCAACAAAGGCATGTGAGAGAATTGGTCACGCTGGAGCAACCAATTCTTCGTCCATGAACTCCTCCTCGCACTGTTCATGGACTGGACTTGGGTCAAAGCAAGAACTCCAACACCAAGCCCTTGCACAGCACAAACTCTATGATGAGTATGTACCATGGCTAGAAAACGGTCAGCTGGTCAGAACGAACTAACAGAATGCACTGAAAATGAGAAAGGACCTGAGAAGAATGATCTGAAAATCAGAAACGAGTGGACAAGAATGCACTGAAAAACAGATACGAACTAATAAATAGAACACACTGAAAGACAGGAACAAACTGACAACACGCACTGAAGAACAGATATGAACCCACAAGCACAAACTGAAGAGCAGTAACGAACTGAAAAGCACGAGGCTGAAAAGCACGAATCGTCTCTCACCAAACTTCTACTAACACGAGATAAACATGAAATTAGCAGAAGGAGCCCAAAGGGTGGCGTGCTGGCTATTGAACTTCCTTTTTATAGTCCCGTCATACGTGTTGTGCGTCACCGCGTTCTTGGCGATAGGAATTTCCGACAACATTTGTGTGACCGTGTGTATGCAAGAAAAAAATCCACGGTTTTATTGTCGGAATGTCCGATCGTGTGTATTCGGCATTACTCTTGTTGGGCGCAGGAATGGGCCCTGCTGTGAAATATTATATCAAAAATTGTAATTACATGCCCTTGTTAAACAGGGGCAAAAAAATTGGGCCTTGGGTGGTGGTGCCCTAAACCAAAAATATTGTTGGAAGCTAGCATTATCAAGATTCAGGAGGAATAGGATAGTCCGCATGGGCAGTCTTCAAGGGACCCCAGATCCATAGCAAATTCAATCAGTTACATCAGCATCAGGTGCTTGATAGCTGCTGAACCTGACTGATTCATTTTTATGAATGTGAGCCTATCAACGAGTCTGTGGACAGGCCCACACTTTGATCCATTACAAAACCTCCAGCAGCACTGAATGTGCATTCAGAAAACACGCTGGATGCAGGACAGGCCAGTAGCTTGATTGCATATTGAGCAAGTTCTGGCCAGTGGTCCATCCTCAAGACCCAGTAACCCAGTGGATTCTCTGTTGGAAAGGTCTCTAAGTCTGCTCTTACCCCTAGATATTCCTGCACCACAATAATGGAGACGCTGGCGATGGTTGCTTGAACCGATCAGACCTTGGCGCTGAGGACTGAAAATTTTTTAAAGGCATCGGTCAGCCGGCCACCTTCTCTGCCGCTTTTGCTCTGACTGAACGAAGCCTCAGCAACAAGTTGTCCAGCACCAGGAAATGGTAACCTCCCAGAGTCTGGAAATGCGTTACACAAACCTTTCTTCAAGGCCTTCTGAAGATGTTTCATCCTCTGCTCCCTCTGTGAAGGCAGGATGAGTTCTGCAACTTTACCTTGGAACATGGATCAAGAAGGGTTGCCAGTCAGTAATGATCCCTCTCCTTGATACCACAAATCCTAGGATCCTTTCGCAGGCTTTGCAGAATCAGGGAGGCCATGCAGAGTAAGTTTGTAGAGGCATTTAATTCTGAGTCCTCTGGGTCACTAAGGATCACATTATCCGTAACTACCTCCTCCCAGCCACGTACAACTCCTTGTGTTTTTGGGGACTGAAAACCATCCCTTGAAGACTGCTGCTGAGTGTTATCCTCTACATCCATGCTGACACAATTCTCCTTCTCCTCCTCTTCTTCCTGTGTGCTTGGTGTGCCCGTAGGAATGCTATCTGGGGCCTTGAGAGGAAAGGAAGTCCTCCTCTTGCTCCCACTGTTCTGTCTCAAGTGCCCTGTCCATGATTCCAGTAGGAAGACTAGAGGGACAGTGTCACTGATGCATGCATTGTCGCTGCTCACCTTGTGTCCTCATCAAATGGTGACAGGACAGTGCATGCATCCTTGATCAGTAGCCACTGGAAAGAAGCCAAGCTCCTCTGACCTTGTCCTGGTGCCATACTCGCACAGGTACTCATTGGTGGCCCTCTGCTGTGTGTGCAGCTGCTGCAGCATTGCCAACGTTAAGTTCCACCTGGTGGGCATGTCACAAATGAGGCGGTTGGTGGGCAGGTTGCATTCCCTTTGAATGTCAGCCAGCCGAGCACTGGCATTGCATGACCGCATAGTTGCCAACAGTCCTGATTTTTCTGGGACAATCCCTATTTTGGGACCCTCGTCCCAATTTAATCTTGTCCCGGGTGTTTTCCCGAATTTTTGGGATTGTGCCGAGAAAATCGTGAGTGTTTTTGTAAAAAAACGGCAACGGCTCCACAAAAATGGTCGCCGTCGCCCCACGAGTGAGTCAATCAGTTGTTTCCCCTTGTGTTCAGTGCAGGGGAGAGGAGCAGCCAATTGGCTTCTCTCTTCAGTGTACAAATAGAAAATTCTATTGTACACTGAAGCCTATTGGCTTACAGGGATTGGCGACCCCTCCCCCCTCTCCACTGAACACAAGGAAATCCTCCCTCCGCTCTGCCCCGTGTGTGTCAGTGTCTCGTCTATGACGAGAAGAGAGGGGGGGGCACCGGGGAGCAGCCGCTCGTGAGTCAGTGACTGACATAAGAAAACTTACTACAGACATGCTTCCTGCGCTACTCTGCATACTCTGGCTAGTTGGTAATGTGCTATATGGAGAGTGGTGGATGAAGGGCGCGTGATCAATTGCTCACATCAAAACGTATAAAATTTATTCATATAAAAATAAAAGCAAATAAAAGCAATTGAATAATACCAATACTACGTATCATGCAAACAGGTAACAAAATATAAAAAACATGGAAATTAAAAATGGGTTAAAAGTATCATAAGCCCATGTTGAGGCAGGTGTTTAGAGTCGGCTGACGCATTTCGAGGATAACCTCTTCATCAGAGCCTTTGAGAACCAGGGCGCAGTCTCTATGGGCCAGTAGGCCAAAATATGTACATCAACATAATGGCTAGTTGGAAAGAGTGGCCTGAAATGGGAAATACGTTTTTCTGTGTTCCATACCAGTCCACGTTCAAGCGTTCTAGGTGGAACAGAGATCAGAAAAAAAAAAAAAAGAATATATATATATATGTGCATATATATACACATTCACAAGCACACACGTATGTACAAACAATATAAAAAAATATATACCTGAAGTTGTATTCCGGAAAGCAAAAGACCTTAGAGGTCTAATAGCACCAAGCAGAGTACGCAAACCCCTGAACCTAACCAAGACACCTACAGGCCATTGGACATCCCTGTTTGACCAGAAGGGTAATTACAAATGTGGAATTAGAAACTGTGGAGCTTGCCCTTTCATGGCACATAGAAAAAAAGAAGTCACTGGAACAGACGGCCGGAACCATAAAATTGGCCAATTCATTAATTGCGGCACTTCCCATGTGATTTACGGCCTAATTTGCCCATGCGGGTTACTGTATGTCGGACGCAAAACACGTCCTTTGAGGACAAGATTTAGCGAGCACAAATGCAGTCATCAACAGCAATACACACCATCAGTCCATAAAAAATAAGAAAAACCCAAACTACTCAGTACCCAGGCACTTCAGAGAACACCACAATGAAAACCCAACAGGTCTTAAAGTGTTTGGTATTGAAGCCATCAAAAAAGACGACGATACTGGGAGGAGATTCAAAAAACTCTGCAGACAAGAATCTTTCTGGATCTTCTCTCTCGGGTCAATGGTTCCTGGTGGATTGAACGAAGACCTGGAAATCCATGGAATCATCTAGTTACAAACCAACATCAGCATCCACTATCACCATTCCCCACCCCGATCACTTCCCACCAACCCCTGTCCCATTCTGCTTATCCCATCCTCTCCCATCTCATCATTTCTAATTCTCATTCACACCCACAATCATTTTCATTTCTTTTTCATTTATATATAAATACCTCTCATCACATTCTCAGGTTCACTTCTACAACTACATCCATCATTTACATCTATTTTCAATTTCACATTCATTTTTTATTCTCCATTTTATCCTACTTAATTTATTTCATTTTATTTTATTTTATTATTTTTCCATTTTCATTTCCATTTCCATTTTTAATTTTATTTTTATTTTTACTTTTATTTTTATTTTTATTTTTATCATTCCCAAATACCGCTACAAAGGGAGAACGAAGATTCGCAGTCCAAGGACCTCGACTATGGAATGCTCTTCCAACCAACATCCGCATGGAAGAAAACCACCAGGCCTTCAGGAAAAAACTAAAGACCTTCCTTTTCTAAGAAGCTGACAACAGAGAATGCATCTAGCGCCTTGAGGCGATTCAGTTCGCATTTGCAGCGCGTTACAAATCATTCATTCATTTATTATTATTTTTTTTTTTATTATTATTCATTTCCTATTTTTTATTTTTTATTTTCTATTTCCATTTTTCATTATTCATTTTTCATTTTCATTTTTCATTTTCAATTTCATTCTAATTTCATCATCATTTTCATTTTTATTTTTATTTTCCCACTGCTTCTAGAGCTTCTGTCTTCCATTACACACATCCCCCCCTCCCCCCCCCTCCCGATGCTCCTATAGACCTGTTGTAAGTAGGATTTCGCGCAAACACATAAGTGAATATAAGTGTTAGCTGATAAGTCACGTGAATTGTGTACAACCAATAAAAACAATAAAAAGTGTCCAATAGTGGTAGAATAATAAGTGATGGCCTTTAGCTTCCAGTTAGACAATGTAGTAATCAATCAGCTGGGTGATAGGCTTCCACAAATACACAGTGGTCAAATAAACTCCTTCCCTCTATAACAGGTCTCCCATTGCCCTTACCTTAAAGGGCTTAAGATAAAGCCTTAGTATGGATGTGGGGTGATGGTCTAGAGGTAGTTTGGTGGTCGTCTAGAGGTAGTTTGGTGGTGTCCACTGGTTGTTGGTTCCTGGTGAATGGATGCTTTGGTCTCTTCTTGTTAGGGGAGATTCTGGATCAAGAACTTCTCGGCGAATCTCCCTGTTTTTTTAAAGAATATCCACTTCGCCCACTTATCTCTATCCAGGTCGGCAGCTATCTCTGGCCTAGTATCTTCAATCTCGCCCGTCCGGACGCTTGAACGTGTTCTGGTATGGAACACAGGAAAACGTATTTCCCATTTCAGGCCACTCTTTCCAACTAGCCATTATGTTGATGTACATATTTTGGCCTACTGGCCCATAGAGACTGCGCCCTGGTTCTCAAAGGCTCTGATGAAGAGGTTATCCTCGAAATGCGTCAGCCGACTCTAAACACCCTCCTCAACATGGGCTTATGATACTTTTAACCCATTTTTAATTTCCATGTTTTTTATAATTTGTTACCTGTTTGCATGATACATAGTATTGGTATTATTCAATTGCTTTTATTTGCTTTTATTTTTATATGAATACATTTTATATGTTTTGATGTGAGCAATTGATCACGTGCCCTTCATCCACCACTCTCCATATAGCCTTACCTGACCACCCCGGGGTCAATTTTTGGGCAGTGGGACATGCAACACCATCTCTTTTAGCTTTGCTACAGTTCACAATACTACTTTTCTCAAACCCAAACAGACCCTCACAAGCACAGGAGTAATCTTTCCTTGTCCACTATTTGCAGTTGGTAATGTGCCCCCTGAGGTGCCCCATGCCCTAATGTGCCATGTGCCATGTGCCATAATGTGCCCTGATGTGCTATGTGCCCTGATGTGCTATGTGCCCTGACGTGCCACATGCCCTGATGTGCTATGTGCCCCATAATGTGCCCTGATGTGCCCCATAATGTGCCATGTGCCCTGACGTGCTATGTGCCCTGATGTGCCCCATAATGTGCCCTGTGCCCTGACATGCTATGTGCCCTGATGTGCTATGTGCCCTGACATGCTATGTGCCCTGACGTGCCCCATGCCCTGATGTGCCCCATAATGTGCCCTGATGTGCCCCATAATGTGCCATGTGCCCTGACGTGCCCCGTGCCCTGACGTGCTATATGCCCTGATGTGCTATGTGCCCTGATGTGCTATGTGCCCTGACGTGCTATGTGCCCTGACGTGCCCCATGCCTTGACGTGCTATGTGCCCTGACGTGCTATGTGCCCTGATGTGCTATGTGCCCTGACGTGCTATGTGCCCTGACGTGCCCCGTGCCCTGATGTGCTATGTGCCCTGACGTGCTATGTGCCCTGACGTGCTATGTGCCCTGATGTGCTATGGGCCCTGACGTGCTATGTGCCCTGACCTGCCCCGTGCCCTGACATGCTATGTGCCCTGACGTGCTATGTGCCCTGACGTGCTATGTGCTATGTGCCCTGACGTGCTATGTGCCCTGACGTGCCATGTGCCCTGATGTGCCATGTGCCCTGATGTGCCATGTGCCCTGACGTGCCCCGTGCCCTGATGTGCTATATGCCCTGACGTGCTATGTGCCCCATAATGTGCCCTGATGTGCCCCATAATGTGCCATGTGCCCTGACGTGCCCCGTGCCCTGATGTGCTATATGCCCTGATGTTGCCCTGTGCCCCATAATGTGCCCTGATGTGCCCCATAATGTGCCATGTGCCCTTATGTGCCATAATGTGCCCTGATGTGCCCCCATAATGTGCCATGTGCCCTGATTTTTCCATAATGTGACCTGATGTGCCCCGTGCCCTGATGTGCTATGTGCCCCATAATGTGCCATGTGCCCTGAAAAGCCCCGTGCCCTGATGTGCCATGTGCCCTGATGTGCCCCATAATGTGCCATGTGCCCTGATGTGCCCCATAATGTGCCATGTGCCCTGATTTTTCCATAATGTGCCCTGATGTGCCTCGTGCCCTGATGTGCCCCGTGCCCTGATGTGCTATGTGCCCCGTGCCCTGATGTGCCATGCGCCCCGTGCCCTGATGTGCCATGTGCCCTGATGTGCCCCATAATGTGCCCTGATGTGCCCTGTGCCCTGATTTGCCATGTGCTCTGATGTGCCCCATAATGTGCCATGTGCCCTGATGTGCCATGTGCCCTGATGTGCCCCATAATGTGCCATGTGCCCTGATTTTTCCATAATGTGCCCTGATGTGCCCCGTGCCCTGATGTGCTATGTGCCCTGTGCCCTGATGTGCCATGTGCCCTGATGTGCCCCATAATGTGCCATGTGCCCTGATGTGCCCCGTGCCCTGATGTGCCATGTGCCCTGATGTGCCCCATAATGTGCCATGTGCCCTGATGTGCCATGTGCCCTGATGTGCCCCATAATGTGCCATGTGCCCTGATTTTTCCATAATGTGCTCTGATGTGCCATGTGCCCCGTGCCCCGATGTTCCCTTTTCCCCCGTGCCCTGATGTGCCATGTGCCCTGATGTGCCCCATAATGTGCCATGTGCCCTGATGTGCCCCATGCCCTAATGTGCCATGTGCCCTGATGTGCCCCGTGCCCTGATGTGCCCCATAATGTGCCATGTGCCCTGATGTACCATAATGTGCCCTGATGTGCTATGTGCCCTGGTGTGCCCTGTGCCTTGATGTGCTATATGCCCTGATGTGCTATGTGCCCTGATGTGCTATATGCCCTGATGTGCTATATGCCCTGATGTGCCCTGATGTGCTATATGCCCTGATGTGCTATGTGCCCTGATGTGCTATATGCCCTGATGTGCCCTGATGTGCTATGTGCTCCGTGCCCTGATGTGCTGTGCCCCGATCTCCTATGCCCTGATGTGCCCTGATGTGCTATATGCCCTGATGTGCCCTGATGTGCTATATGCCCTGATGTGCTATGTGCCCTGATGTGCTATATGCCCTGATGTGCCCTGATGTGCTATGTGTTCCGTGCCCTGATGTGCTGTGCCCCGATCTCCTATGCCCTGATGTGCCCCGTGACCTGATGTGCCTTGTAGCCTGGTGCCTCGTGCCCTGATGTGCCCCGATGTCCTGTGCCTCAATGTCGTGTGCCCTGATGTGCTGTGTCCTGATGTGCTGTGCCCTATACGCTGATGTGCTGGGCTCTGTACTCTGATGTGTTGTGCCCTGATGTGCCCTATACGCTGATGTGCTGGACTCTGTACCCTGATGTGCTGTGCCCTGTACCCTGATGTGGCCTGGTGTGCTGTACCCTGATATGCTGTGCACTGATGTGCCTTGTATCCTGATGTGCCTTGTACCCTGATGTGGCCTGATGTACCGTACCCTGATGTGTTGTGCCCTGGGCCGGTCTGGATGAAGTCCAGTGCCACATTTTTGTCCCAGTCCAGCCCTGGCCCCCTCCCCCATATCACCACCATACCTGCCCCCCCTCCCCCCATATCACCACCATACCTGCACCCGCCTCCCCCCATGCCAACACCATGCCTGCATCCCCCTCCCCCCATGCCTGCACCCCCCCTGGCCTAGTCACCACCATGTCTGCACCCCCTCCGGCCTAGTCACCACCATGCCTGCACCCCCTCCGGCCTAGTCACCACCATGCCTGCACCCTCTCTGGCCTAGTCACCACCATGCCTGCACCCCCTCTCGCCTAGTCACCACCATGCCTGCACCCCCTCCGGCCTAGTCACCACCATGCTGCACCCCCCAGGTCACCAACATGCCTGCACCCCCAAATCACCACCCTGTCTCCACCCTTCCCCAAGTCAGCCTGTAACACCCCAAGTCACCATGCCTCCACCCACACACCTCTCTCCCCTTGTCACCACTCTTGAGGAGATGTAGCTAGACTGCAGCCAACACTCCGCTGGGGACACCTGACGTAAGAGGTACTGTACTGGGAATGCCTGATGGAAGGAGGCACTCTGCTGGGGCACCTGATGTAAGGACAGACTCTGCTGGGGGCACCTGATGTAAGGACAGACTCTGCTGAGGGCACCTGATGTAAGGACAGACTCTGCTGGGGGCACCTGATGTAAGGACAGACTCTGCTGGGGGCACCTGATGTAAGGACAGACTCTGCTGGGGGCACCTGATGTAAGGACAGTCTCTGTTGGGGGCACCTGATGCAAGGACAGACTCTGCTGGGGGCACCTGATGTAAGGACAGACTCTGCTGGGGGCACATGATGTAAGGACAGACTCTGCTGGGGGCACCTGATGTAAGGACATACTCTGCTGGGGGAACCTGATGGCATCTGGTGGCAGGCGACGTAGCAGGTGACACGCTCAGTGGTCCTACTGATTCTGCATTATGGTGAGCTGAATGATTTCATTTTATATTACAATGTAATAATAGAAATAATGCGATTCAATCATCCTGACACCATAACAACCATGGTGTCGGGATGATTGAAGTGCTAACACCAGGTGTTTGGAGTATCTTTATCTGCTGATTGTTAAACTTTCTAGAATACACATATTTCTATTGTGTAGGATCTGGGGCTGCTGTCCCGTCATTCCCCTCTCCCCCTTTCCCTCTCCCCCTTTCCCCCTCTCCCCCTTTCCCTCTCCATCCCTCATTCATCTCAGACTCTAACCACACCCTCTTGAGCCATGCCCATTTAAGCCACGTCCACTATTTCGCAGGCTCCGCCTACAGTCAAAAAAGTGTCCCACATTTTTTTTTTTTTGCTGGCAACTATGTGACCGGCAGAAGTGACCACAGACTTTCCTGGCCTGCCTCAGGACATCTTGTAAGCCTGGGTACCTGGTCAAGAACCGCTGCACCACCAAATTCAAGACGTGTGCCAAACATGGAACATGGGTCAAGTGTCCCTGTTGGAGGGCGGAGAGAAGGTTGGTGCCATTGACGGCTGGTATGGCGCCAACCACCTCTGAGCCTGCCCCTGCAGAGCTGACAGAATCTCTGCCCCAGTGTGGCTTCTGTCCCCTAGGCAGACCAATTCAAGCACTGCATGGCATCTTTTAACCTGACTGCCTGTGTAGCCCCTTGAATGCTTGCGGAGCACTGCTGGTTCAGAGGACAAATCTTCAGAAGAGGCTATAGAGGAAGAAGAAGAGAGGGTGGAGGAGAGAGCTATGGCAGAATCACCACTAGCATTTTGGAGACGTGGTGGCAGAACAAGCTCCAACAACACCGAACCCTGTCCTGCATCCTTCCCAGCTGCCAGCAGAGTTACCCAGTGCGCCATGAAGGAAAGGTAATGTCCCTGCCCATGCCTGCTGGACCATGAATCAGCGGTAATAATATGAACCTTACTGCTGACCGCCCTGTCCAACGAGGCCAAAACATTGCCTTCCACATGCCGGTAAAGAGCCAGAATGGCCTTTCATAAAAAGAAATGCAGTTTTGGAACCTGCCACTGAGGTACAGCACATTCCACAAATTCACGAAAGGGGCAGAGTCTACCAGCTGAAAAGGCAGCAGTTGCAGTGCTAGAAATTTGGTCAAGCTAGCATTTAGATGCTGAGCATGTGGATGGCTGGGACCGAATTTATTTTTATGGTTCAGCAACTGGAGTAGGGAAATTTGCCTGCTAAAATAAATTGGTGATGTACTGCTAGCAGATTGGCTGCAAGTACTTGGGACAGCTATTGCTATGCCTTCATTCCTCTCAGTGCAGGTTTTTGAGACGTATAGTAAGGTTGGAGTTCCCAGATGGGGAGCAAGGAGAAGTCCTTTTTCTATGATGTGGATCTTTCAAGTGCTGTTGCCAACGGATTGCATGGCAGGTCGTCATATGTCTGGTCAAGCATGTGGTGCCCAAGCGACTGCTGTTCTGGCCACGCTTGATCCACTTCAGACATAGGTTGCAAACAGCAATGGTGTGATCTGCTGTACACGTTCCAAAAAAGGCCCACACCAAGGAACTTTTAAAAGTCAGTGGGGAGTCAGCAGCGTCCTGCACCTGCAGAGCTCTGCGATGTGATGCAATAGGGTGGCTGCTCTTAAGCTGCCCCCTAGATGATATCCTACCTCGTTGGAGTTGTGCCTCCTCCTGTCTTCTCTCAGGCACCCTAGTACAGTCAGCGACTTCATCATTCCCTCCCTCCTCGTCACTGGAGCAAACTTGGCAATATGCTGCAGCTGGGGGAACATGACTGCCAGTTTCTTGTCCTTCTTGGCCACCCCCTCTCTCTAGGCTCACGTTATGCCCTTCCTCAACCTGTGAACCAACATTGGAGCCTTCAAATCGCTGCACATCCTCCAACAGCATATAACCGACACTGTGGTCAAATAATTCTGGGGACTCCTCCGTGCATGATGGTGGGGCTATTGAAGAAGTGACTGTGGACAAGGAGCCGGTAAAATAGGCAGCTTTGGCAGCTGCGTTGGAACGCAAACTACTCTGAGCCTGGGTGACAGAGGATGAGGACGGCTTCGTTCTCCACCCCTCCAGCTTTTCTGCATGTTGTGGCTCAATAACATGGCCAGCAGCAGAAAAAAAGGACAAATGTGCCCCATGGCCACCTGCAGAGGATGCACCATGTCCACCACTGTTGACTGTAGACACAGAGGCTGCTTGCCCTCTTTTAGTGGTCTGTGAGCGTCTGCCTCTCCTTGGTGGCCTTCCGGACATGATGTATTTTTTGTTTTGCAACACCATACTACACTGTATCATATACTGTGTACACTACCTGAAGTGTATTAGAAAATATAAACCACCGAACGCACTGTATATATAGGCTACGCTGAATGCAGAGTATACAGTATCTCACAAAAGTGAGTACACCCCTGACATTTTTGTAAATATTTTATTATATCTTTTCATGTGACAACACTGAAGAAATGACACTTTGCTACAATGTAAAGTAGTGAGTGTACAGCTTGTATAACAGTGTAAATTTGCTGTCCCCTCAAAATAACTCAACACACAGCCATTAATGTCTAAACCGCTGACAACAAAAGTGAGCACACCCCTAAGTGAAAATGTCCAAATTGTGCCCAATTAGCCATTTTCCCTCCCCGTAGTCATGTGACTCATTAGTGTTACAAGGTCTCAGATGTGAAGGGGGAGCAGGTGTGTTAAATTTGGTGTTATCGCTTTCACTCTCTCATACTGGTCACTGGAAGTTTAACATGGCACCTCATGGCAAAGAACTCTCTGAGGATCTGAAAAAAAAGAGTTGTTGCTCTATATAAAGATGGCATAGGCTATAAGAAGATTGCCAAAACCCTGAAACTGAGCTGCAACACAGTGGCTAAAACCATACAGCGGTTTAACAGGACAGGATCCACTCAGAACAGGCCTTGCCATGGTCGACCAAAGAAGTTGAGTGCACGTGCTCAGAGTCATATCCAGATGTTGTCTTTGGGAAATAGACATATGAGTGCTGCCAGCATTGCTGCAGAGGTTGAAGGGGTGGGGGGGTCAGCCTGTCAGTGCTCAGACCATACGCCGCACACTGCATCAAACTGGTCTGCATGGCTGTCGTCCCAGAAGGAAGCCTGTTCTAAAGATGATGCACAAGAAAGCCCACAGTTTGCTGAAGACAAGCAGACTAAGGGCATGAATTACTGGAACCATGTCCTGTAGTCTGATGAGACTAAGATAAACTTATTTGGTTCATATGATGTCAAGCGTGTGTGGCAGCAACCAGGTGAGGAGTACAAAGACATGTGTGTCCAGCATACAGTCAAGCATAGTGGTGGGAGTGTCATGGTCTGGGGCTGTATGAGTGCTGCCGGCACTGGAGAGCTACAGTTCATTGAGGGAACCATGAATGCCAACATGTACTGTGACATACTGAAGCAGAGCATGACCCCTCCCTTCAGAGACTGGGCCGCAGGGCAATATTCCAACGTGATAATGACCCCAAACACACCTCCAAGATGACCACTGGCTTGCTAAAGAAGCTGAGGGTAAAGGTGATGGACTGGCCAAGCATGTCTCCAGACCTAAACTCTATTGAGCATCTGTGGGGCATCCTCAAACCGAATGTGGAGGAGCATCCACCAACTCTGTGATGTTGTCATGGAGGAGTGGAAGAGGACAGCAAACTTACACTGTTATACAAGCTGTACACTCATTACTTTACATTGTAACAAAGTGTCATATCTTCAGTGTTTTCACATGAAAAGATATAATAAAATATTTACAAAAATGTGAGGGGTGTACTCACTTTTGTGAAATGCTGTGTATATATATATATATATATATATATATATATATATATATATATATATATATATATATAGCTTTCACAATGGGTGAGTCCTAAAGTGCAATAAATACCAGGATGCAATATGAACAGAGGGCAGAGTTCAGAGGGGTTTACACACAAAGTGCAGTGTTCAGGGTTACGCTACGTGCAGAGTTCGGTGGTACACTACCTACATAGTGCAAAGTTCAGGGGTGAGCTACACAGAGTGCAGAGCTCAGCCTAGTTCCACAGCTGCTTACCTCCGCATACCTGTCCACATCTCACTTTCACCCCTCTTCAGCTCCGACCTCTGCATGCAATCCTCCCTCCTTAAAAGCTCCACCAACTTTTGCTGCTGTGTTAAGCTGAAGATCCAGCCTGCTCCAGAACCTTCCCTCACACTGTAGTTCGCCGGTCTTTCTCACTTGCAAGGCGATCATCCAATGGAGGTGTTGGCATCCGCACTGCACCCTGAAAACCTGCATCCCCCTTTTCCCCATCCTGCACTCAGTGGGAGCTGCTCAGGAGATTGGATCTGTGGGAGCCTTTGGGAGACAAGCTGTCATTTGTAAACACAGAAGCCAGACTTCTGTGTTTACAAGAGATGGTGGTGAGCAGAGAGCAGAGGGTCTGAGCCAGAGGTAGTGGAACTGAGTTCCACCAAGTTCCAGCTGAAAAAAAAGCCCTGTGTTATATATATATATATATATATATATATATACATATATTAGACTGTATATATAATACACCGCCTGAAGTGTATTAGAAACAGTACACCACCGAATGCACTGTAGATTAGGGATGAGCTTTCTGTTCGGGTCGAACATGAGTTCGACTCGAACATTGGCTGTTCACCCGTTCGTCGAAAACCGAGCATTATGGGCCGTTCGCACCAAATTCGAGTGGCGCGCAACAGCCCATAATGCGCTGCGGAAGCAGTGCATCATTGCTGTATGATGATTGGCCAAAGTATGCACCATGACCTGCATGCTTTGGCCAATCCCACCGCCCTCAGCTAAGAGAGCCATAATTGGTCAAAGGCAGGGTGCCTTTTGCCAATCATGGCTCAGGAGGACTAAGTCCACGCCCCACACTATATAAAGCAGCCTATATATATATATATATATATATATATATATATATATATATATATATACAGACAGTCATATATATATATATATATATATATATATATATATATATATATATATATATATATATATATATATATATATATCCACTGTATCCAGTTTAGCTATATCTGTCTCCAGGCCATTCCTGGTGTACTTTTTCTAATATACTTCAGGCAGGCAGGTTATTCAGTTAGCTGCAGTGTATTTAATATATATACAGGCAGTCTTGTGTATATATATATCCACTGTATCCAGTTTAGCTATATCTGACTGCAGGCCGTTCCTGGTGTACTTTTTCTAATATACTTCAGGCAGGCAGGTTATTCAGTTAGCTGCAGTGTATTTAATATATATATATATATATATATATATATATATATATATATATATATATATACAGACAGTCTTGTATATAGATATATCCACTGTATCCAGTTTAGCTATATCTGACTGCAGGCAGTTTCTGGTGTACTTTTTCTAATATACTTCAGACGGTGTACACAGTACACAGTACTGTGCACCCATAGTGCAGTTGCTACTACTTTTCTGGTGGTGTACACAGTACACCCATAGTTGTTATTACACTTCTGTTGGTGTACACAGTACTGTGCACCCCTAGTGCAGTTGCTACTAATTTTCTGGTGGTGTACACAGTATACAATACATACAGTGCACCCATGGTTGCTATTAGACTTCTGGTGGTGTACACAATACCGTTCACCCCTAGTGCAGTTTCTACTACTTTTCTGGTGGTGTACACATTACAGTACACCCATAGTTGTTATATAACACTTCTGTTGGTGCACGGTACACAGTACCATGCACCCCTAGTGCAGTTGCTACTAATTTTCTGGTGGTGTACGCAGTACACAATACATACAGTGCACCCATAGTTGCTATTAGACTTCTGGTGGTGTACACAATACCGTTCACCCCTAGTGCAGTTGCTACTACTTTTCTGGTTTTGTACACAATACAGTACACCCATAGTTGTTATCACACTTCTGTTGGTGTACGCAGTACCGTGCACCCCTAGTGCAGTTGCTACTACTTTCCTGGTGGTGTACACAATACATACAGTGCACCCATAGTTGTTATTAAACTTCTGTTGGTGTACACAGTACCGTGCACCCCTAGTGCAGTTGCTACTACTTTTCTGGTGGTGTACACAGTACACAATACATACAGTGCACCCATAGTTGTTATTAAACTTCTGTTGGTGTACACAGTACCGTGCACCCCTAGTGCAGTTGCTACTACTTTTCTGGTTGTGTACACAATACAGTACACTCATAGTTGTTATTACACTTCTGTTGGTGTACACAGTACCGTGCACCCCTAGCCAACATTGTATAAAAAAACTTAGGGACACTTTTTTTTGGCTGTAGGCTGAGTCTTATTATAATTAGGGGGCAGGGCATGCGTTTGTAGGTGTGGCACAGGGGGAAAGTAAAAATGCAACTGGCGGAGCTTGCGTGGCGAAAAATGGGCGTGGTTTGCGCAAAACAGTGTCCGTGTCTTAAATGGGCGTGGCTCAAAGGGGGTGTGGCTAGCGTCTGAGATGAACGAGGGATGGAGGGAGAGGGAGGGAGGGATGGAGGGACAGCAGCCCCAGATCCTACACAACAATAGAAATATGTGTATTCCAGAAAGTTTAACAATCAGCAGATAAAGATACTCCAAACACCTGGTGTTAGCACTTCAATCATGCCGGCACCATGGTTGTTATGGTGTCAGGATGAATGAAGTGCATTATTTCTATTATTACATTGTAATATAAAATGAAATCATTCAACTCACCATAATGCCGAATCAGTGGGATCCCTGAGCGTGTCACCTGCCACATCGCCTGCCACCAGCCATCCGTCCTTGCATCAGGTGCCCCCAGCAGAGTCCGTCCTTGCATCAGGTGTCCCAGCAGAGTCCGTCCTTGCGTCAGGTGTCCCAGTAGAGTCTGTCCTTGCATCAGGTGTCCCAGCAGAGTCCGTCCTTGCATCAGGTGCCCCCAGCAGAGTCAGTCCTTGCATCAGGTGTCCCAGCAGAGTCTGCCCTTGCATCAGGTGTCCCAGCAGAGTCCGTCCTTGCATCAGGAGCCCCCAGCAGAGTCCGTCCTGGCATCAGGTGTCCCAGCAGAGTCCGTCCTTGCATCAGGTGTCCCAGCGGAGCCCCCCCTTACATCAGGTGCCCCCAGCGGAGCCCCCTTACATTAGATGTCCCCAGCGGAGCCCCCCCTTACATCAGATGTCCCCAGCAGGGCTCTCCTTACATCAGATGTCCCCTGCGGTGCCCCCCTTACATCAGATGTCCCCAGTGGAGCCCCCCTTACATCAGATGTCCCCAGGGGAGACCCCCTTACATCAGGTGTCCCCAGCGGAGCCCCCATTACATCAGGTGTCCCCAGCGGAGCCCCCTTACTTCAGGTGTCCCCAACGGAGCCCCCATTACATTAGGTGTCCCCAGCAGTGCCCCCCTTACATCAGATGTCCCCAGCGGATCACCCCCTTACATCAGGTGTCCTCAGTGGAGCCCCCCCTTACATCAGATGTCCCCAGCGGTGCCCCCTTACATCAGGTGTCCCCAGCGGAGCCCCCCTTACATCAGGTGTCACCAGTGGAGCTCCCCTTACATCAGGTGTCCCCAGCAGAGCCCCCCCTTACATCAGGTGTCCCCAGCGGTGCCCCCCTTACATCAGGTGTCCCCAGCGGAGCCCCCCTTACATCAGATGTCCCCAGCGGTGCCCTCCTTACATCAGGTTTCCCCAGCGGAGCCCCCCTTACATCAGGTTTCCTAGTAGGTCTCTGCCGGCCGCGTGGTTACAATAGAATGGGGCGGAGTGGGGCGGGGGGTGGTCGGAGCGAAGCAGAGCGGGGGGTAGGTGGGGTGGAGCGGGGCGGAGGGTGGGCGGTGACACAGGAGCTCTGTCTAGTCACCCAGCCGTGTTCCTGGTCTTCTTTAAAATGGCGGCCGGCAGAGACAATGTCTCTGCCAGCCGCGGACCTCTAGCAGCGGCAGCGGAAAATTGCAAAAAAACTGATTTCTCGGGACATTTCCCGGGAAACAATAAAATCAGGAAAATAGTCTAAATCCCGGAAATGTCCCGGGAAATTCGGGACAGTTGGTAAGTATGCCTTAGTGCAGTTGCTACTACTTTTCTGGTGGTGTACACAGTACACAATACATACAGTGCACCCATAGTTGTTATTAAACTTCTGTTGGTGTACACAGTACCGTGCACCCCTAGTGCAGTTGCTACTACTTTCCTGGTGGTGTACACAATACATGCAGTGCACCCATAGTTGCTATTACAGTTCTGTTGGCGTACACAGTACCGTGCACTCCTAGTGCACTTGTTACTACTTTCCTGGTGTATTTAATATATATATATATATATATATATATATATATATATACATACAGACAGTCTTGTGTATATATATGTATATATATATATATATATATATATATATATATATATATATATATCTCCACTGTATCCAGTTTAGCTATATCTGACTGCAGGCAGTTCCTGGTATACTTTTTCTAATATACTTGAGGCAGTGTACACAGTACTGTGCGCCCATAGTGCAGTTGCTACTAATTTTCTGGTGGTGTACACAGTACACCCATAGTTGTTATTACACTTCTGTTGGTGCACGGTACATAGTACAATGCACCCCTAGTGCAGTTGCTACTAATTTTCTGGTGGTGTACACAGTACACAACACATACAGTGCACCCATAGTTGCTATTAGACTTCTGGTGGTGTACACAATACCGTTCACCCCTAGTGCAGTTGCTACTACTTTTCTGGTGGTGTACACAATACAGTACACCCATAGTAGTTATCACACTTCTGTTGGTGTACACAGTACCGTGCACCCCTAGTGCAGTTGCTACTACTTTTCTGGTGGTGTACACAGTACACAATACATGCAATACACCCATAGTTGTTATTACACTTCTGTTGGTGTACACAATACTGTGCACCCATAATGCAGTTTCTAGTGCTACTACTTTTCTGGTGGTGTACACAGTACACAATACATACAGTGCACCCATAGTTGTTATTAAACTTCTGTTGGTGTACACAGTACCGTGCACCCCTAGTGTAGTTGCTACTACTTTTCTGGTGGTGTACACATTACAGTACACCCATAGTTGTTATTACACTTCTGTTGGTGTACACAGTACCGTGCACCCCTAGTGCAGTTGCTACTACTTTTCTGGTGGTGTACACAGTACACAATACATACAGTGCACCCATAGTTGTTATTAAACTTCTGTTGGTGTACACAGTACCGTGCACCCCTAGTGCAGTTGCTACTACTTTCCTGGTGGTGTACACAATACATACAGTGCACCCATAGTTGTTATTCCACTTCTGTTGGTGTACAAAGTACCATGCACCCCTAGTGCAGTTGCTACTACATTCCTGGTGGTGTACACAATACATACAGTGCACCCATAATTGTTATTACACTTCTGTTGGTGTATACAGTATTGTGCACCCTTAGTGCAGTTGCTATTACTTTTCTGGTGGTGTACACAGTACACAATACATACAGTACACTCATAGTTGTTATTACACTTCTGTTTGTGTACACAGTACCGTGCACCCCTAGTGCAGTTGCTACTACTTTTCTGGTGGTGTACACAGTACACAATATATAGAGTGCACCCATAGTTGTTGTTAAACTTCCATTGGTGTACACAGTAACGTGCACCCCTAGTGCAGTTACTACTACCTTTCTGGTGTTGTACACAGTACACAATACATACAGTACACCCATAGTTGTTATAACACTTCTGTTGGTGTACACAGTACCATGCACTCCTAGTGCACTTGTTACTACTTTTCTGATGGTGTACACAGTACACAATACAGTGTAGTGTGATTTTGCTAAACAAAATATACAGCATGTCCGGAAGGCCACCAACGAGAGGCAGACGCTCACAGGCTACTAAAAGAGGGCAAGCAGGCTTTGTATCTACAGTCGACAGTGCTGGTCGTGGACGCGGTGCATCCTCAGCATGTGGCCATGGGTCACGCTTTGTCCTTTTTTTTTATTGAGCCACAACATGCAGAAGGGTTGGTGGAATGGATAACAAAGCCCTCCTCATCCTCCTCATCCTCTGTCACCCAGGCTCAGAGTAGTTTGCCTGCCAATGCAGCTGCCAAAATGACCTATTCCATCGGCCCCCTGTCAACAGTCACTCCTTCCCTAGCCCCACCATCATGCACGGAGGAGTCCCCCAAACTATTCTACCACAGTGTCGGGTACATGCTGTAGGAGGATGCACAGCGATTTGAAGGCTCCGATGATGGTACCCAGGTTGAGGTAGGGAGTAACGTGAGCCTAGAGAGAGGGGGTGCCCAAGAAGGTCAAGAAATTGGCAGTCATGTTTCCCGAGCTGCAGCATACTGCAAAGTTTGCTACAATGATGAGGAGGGAGGGGATGAGGAGGATACTGACTCTACTTGGGTGCCTGACAGAAGAGAGGAGGAGGAGGCACATCTCCAATGAGGCAGGATGCCCTCCAGGGGGCAGCTTAAGGGCAGCCACCCTATGGAATCACACCGCAGAGCTAAGCAGGTGCAGGGCGCTGCTGACTCCCCACATATTTTGAAAAGTTCTTTGGTGTGGGCCTATTTTGACACGTGTGCAGCAGATCGCACCGTTGCTGTTTGCAACATATGTCTGAAGCGTATCAAGCTTGGCCAAAACAGCAGCTGCTTGGGCACCACATGCTTGACCAGACATATGACGACCTCCCATGCAGTCCGTTGGTAACAGCACTTAAAAGACCCACATCAAAGAACAAGGCAGACCTCTCCTTGCTCATCATCAGCTTGGATCTCCAACCCCACTATACCTCCAGTCCTCTCAGAAATCTGCACTGAGAGGAATGAAGGTATAGAAATAGGTGTCCCAAGTACTTGCGGCCAATCTGCTAGCAGTACACCAACATTGGATTTTAGCAGGAAAATTTCCCTACCCCAGTTGCTAAACCGTCGAAAGAAATTTGGTCCCAGCCATCCACATGCTCAGCGTCTGAATGCTAGCTTGGCCAAATTGCTAGCACTGCAACTCCTGCCTTTTCAGCTGGTAGACTCTGCCCCTTTCGTGAATTTGTGGAATGTGCGGTACCTCAGTGGCAGGTTCCCAAACACCATTTCTTTTCACGGAAGGCCATTCCGGCTCTCTACCAGCATGTGGAAGGCAATGTCTTGGCCTCGTTGGACAGGGCGGTCAGCAGTAAGGTGCATCTTACTGCTGACTCATGGTCCAGCAGGCAAAGACAGGGACAATACCTTTCTTTCATGGTGCACTGGGTAACTCTGCTGGCAGCTGGGAAGGATCGAGGACAGGATTCAGTATTGTTGGAGCTTGTTCTGCCACCATGCCTCCAAAATGCTAGTGGTGATTCTGCCACAGCTCTCTCCTCCACCACCTCCTCTTCTTCTTCCTCTATGGCCTCTTCCTCTGCAGATTTCTCATCTGAACCAGCGGTGCTCCGTAGGCATTCAAGGGGCTACGCAAGCACCCAGGCAAAAAGATGCCATGGGGTGCTTGAGTTGGTCTGCTTAGAGGACAGGGGCCACACTGGGGCAGAGATTCTGTCAGCTCTGCAGGGGCAGGCTCAGAGGTGGTTGACGCCACGCCATCTTCAGCCAGGAATGGTTGTATGCGATAATGGCACCAACCTCCTTTCCGCCCTCCGACAGAGACACTTGACCCATGTTCCCTGTTTGGCTCACGTCCTGGCAGCGGTTCTTGAGCAGGTACCCTGGCTTACAGGATCTCCTGAGGCAGGCCAGGAAAGTCTGTGGTCATTTCCGCCGGTCACATAATGCCAGTAATCAGCTGGCTGACATTCAAAGAGAATGCAACCTGCCCAAGAACCACCTCATTTGTGACATGCCCACCAGGTGGAACTCAACTTTGGCAATGCTGCAGTGGCTGCACATGCAGCAGAGGGCCATCAGTGAGTACCTGTTTGAGTATGGCACCAGGACAGGGTCAGGGGAGCTTGGCTTTTTTTCGCAGTGCCAGTGGCTACTGATCAAGGATGCATTCACTGTCCTGTCACCATTTGAGGAGGCCACGAGGATGGTGAGCAGTGACAGTGCATGCATCAGTGATACTGTTCCTCTTGTCTTCCTGTTGGAGCACACGCTTTGTGGAATAATGGACAGGGCACTTGAGACGGAACAACGGGAGGAAGAGGAGGACTTCCTTACCTCTCAAGGCCCCCTTTATCCAGATACTAGTATTCCTGCAGGCCCGCCTATCACACAGGAAGAAGAAGAGGAGGAGGATTGTGTCAGCATGGAGGTGGAGGATAACACTCAGCATCAGCAGCAGTCTTCAAGGGATCGTTTGCAGTCCCCAGAAACCCATGGAGTTGTACGTGGCTGGGAGGAGGTGGTTGAAGATCATGTGATCCTTAGTGACCCAGAGGACTCAGGATTGAATGTCTCTGCAAACGTACGCTGCATGGCCTCCCTGATCCTGCAAAGCCTGCAAAAGGACCCTAGGATTCGTGGTATCAAAGAGAGGGATCATTACTGGCTGGCAACCCTTCTTGATCCACGTTACAAGGGTAAGGTTGCAGAACCTATCCAGCCTTCGCAGAGGGAGCAGAGGTTGAAACATCTTCAGGATGCCTTGCAGAAAGGTTTGTGCAATGCGTTTCCAGAGCCTGGGAGGTTACAATCTCCTGGTGCTGGACAACGTGTTGCTGAGGCTTTGTTCAGTCACAGAAAGAGCAGTGGAGAAGGTGGCCAGGCTGACCAATGCCAAGAAATGAAAAAAATCTTGTGAGCCACACTGGTCCTGTGCCCAAAGTGTGCTACCACTAGAAAATATGCGCTGCGCTCGAGTGAACCAAACAAACAAATAATAAATCAAATAAACTTCAATTATGTGTATATAAATCTAGAAATGCATATTACTGTACTCTTACATATAAAAGTGCAAAGTGTGAACGTTGGATTGGTATAAAAACATCAATAATATAAATCCAAACAGCAAAGTGCATAAATGAATACAATAAGTGCTTAGTGCTCCATACAAGACAACATGAGTGCCTTAATATATAATTGCAAAGTAACAGATAAAAAAGTTCTATATGACACTCCAAATCAGTGCGTGCAGGTGATGTCCAAATGTGATAGCAATCATCATGCTGAAATATCCTAGGTGTTGCAAACCATGCTCCGGTGCACTTCAGTGGTCCCCTTAGGCTAGTATGCTCACCTCAGAGCGTGTGACCCAGCTGCTACCCTGAGTCAAATCACGCTTTGGAGCCACCCCCGGGCTCAGTGCTGATATCAGATGTGTTTCTCCAGCTGGATTCAATGTGTGCAAATGAAAAAGAAAGCCTCCAATAACAAAGTTAAAAAAACGCCTGGACGTATGGTGTAGTATGCTGTGGCAAACTTCTGCTGTGTATTCTCCGTATTGCTCTCTCTGTCCTGGCCCCTCCCCTATGCGTGTTCGACACAGGGATCACGTGTCTTCATCAGGGGGATGCCTTCAGACAATTCTTCAGTCCTCAGCGCCCACATATGATCGGTTCCAGCAACCATCGCCAGCATCTTAATTACATGGTGCAGGAATATTTAGGGGCAAAATCTGACTTGGAGACCTTTCCACCAGAACATCCACTGGGTTACTGGGTCTTGAGGATGGACCACTGGCCAGAGCTTGTTCAATATGCAGTTGAGCTATTGGCCTGTCCTGCATCCAGCGTTCTTTCTGAATGCACATTCAGTGCTGCTGGAGGCTTTGTAACCAATCACAGAGTGCGCCTGTCCACAGACTCCGTTGATTGGCTCACATTCATAAAAATAAATCAGTCTTGGATCACCAGCTACCAAGCACCTGATGCTGATGTAACCTATTGATTTTTCTATGGATGTGGTATCCCTTGAAGACTGCATATGTTGAATTACTATCATATTATGCTGAGTGACTATCCCATTCCTCCTCAATGTTCATGATGATAGCTTCTAGGAATATTTTCGGTTCATGGCACCATCACCACTGCCTAAGGCCCAATTTTTCTGCCCCTTTTTAACAGGGGCACGTAATTACAATTTTTGATCAAATATTTAACAGCAGGGCTTGTTCCTGCGCTCAACAAGAGTATCTGTGAGGGGTTGCGGTGTTGTGGGACCACCACCACTGCCTAAGGCCCAATTTTTCTGCCCCTGTTTAACAGGGGCGCGTAATTACAATTTTTGATCTAATATTTCATAGCAGGGCCTGTTCCTGCACTCAACAAAAGTATCTGTGAGGCTTTACAGTGTTGTGCCACCACCGCCTAAGGCCCAATTTTTATGCCACTGTTTAACAGGGGCGCGTAATTACAATTTTTGATCTAATATTTCACAGCAGGGCCCGTTCCTGTGCACAACAAAAGTATCTGTGAGGCTTTACAGTGTTGTGCCACCACCACCACTGCTTAAGGCCCAATTGTTACTCCCCTGTTTAACAGGGGCGCGTAATTACAATTTTTGATCTAATATTTCACTCCAGGGCCTGTTCCTGCGCTCAACAAAAGGATCTGTGAGGCTTTACAGTGTTGTGCCGCCACCACCACCACCACCACCGCCTAAGGCCCAATTGTTATGCCCCTGTTTAACAGGGGCGCGTAATTACAATTTTTGATCTAATATTTCACAGCAGGGCCTGTTCCTGTGCTCAACAAAAGTATCTGTGAGGCTTTAGAGTGTTGTGCCACCATCACCACCACCATCCAAAGGCCCAATTTTTATGCCCCTGTTTAACAGGGGCGCGTAATTAAAATTCTTGATATAATATTTCACAGCAGGGCCCGTTCCAGCGCCCACCAAGAGTAACTGTGAGGGCTTACAGTGTTCTGGTACCACCAACACCTAAGGCCCAATTTTCCGCAGAGTGTATATGGAAGACCGTATAGTATATACAGGCAGTCCCCTATTTTCAAACATCCGACTTACAAACAACTCCTACTTAGAAACGGAGGGAGACAGCAGGAAATGAGAGGAAATCTACCCCTAGGAAGGGAAATTCTCTCCTGTAAGAGTTAATATGGGAAAAAGGTGTCTCCACTGATGCTTTATCACCAATCCTTGTTTCCCTAATAACCCAAAATATTCTAAATCCAATTGTCTTTGGGACAGAAAGTGAGGTGAAATCTTCTGAACAGGGGCACAGACAGCAAAACAAATGTTACAGGGGTGATGATAACCCTTCCCTATGTCATAAAAAGTATATACAGGCAGTCCCCTATTTTAAACATCCGACTTACAAACAACTCCTACTTAGAAACGGAGGGAGACAGCAGGAAATGAGAGGAAATCTACTCCTAGGAAGGGAAATTCTCTCCTGTAAGAGTTAATATGGGAAAAAGGTGTCTCCACTGATAAATATAACAAAAATAGGGAATGGCGCTGTGCATAAAGGATGTATTGGTATATGATGTTTGTTTAATGGTGGTGATAGGTGTGCCAATGTGACATGCTGTAGCGGACACCAATAAGTGGTACCCTCAAAATGCACCCCTGTTTTATCCCACGTATAGATGGGAAAAGTAGGAATTAATAAATAGTGATAGAAGAATGCTAGTTGATAAATAAATTAGTGAATGACAATAAATATAAAAACAGCTATGATCTCATATAAAAATTATTAGTATTAATAACCACTAATAATATGGTGTAAAAAGATATAAGTGCAAAAAGTGTCAGGTGCAGTACAAGTGGCAATATTCCAGCCACTGCTGGATGATAGAAATAAACTGCAGATGTTAAATTAGAATAAAGGGTGTCCACAATCCTCTATAAAAAACAAAAAATGCAAAGCAATATGTGTGAAAAAATTCATATATAACACATACACAAATGTGAGGTTTATATAAAAAATGTGTAAAGTAGAGGGTATCCACAGTCCTCTGTAATAAAGTGCTAGGAATGCAAAAAGTAGATACGTGGAAAAAATGTCATATAAATATACTTTAAATGTGCAGATATTAGGACTCAAACCAGTAAATAATTAATATGTATATATAGAGATAGTAAACTAATTGATAACAGTATAAAGTCTCATGTGAAAGTGGCCAAAGAGTTCATATGATGTCTTCCACCGAATTTCCTCCAAATATTTAAAACAAACTCCCCCTGATGTGATCCCACTCACCGGAACGCTATACCCCTGCAGGGGTATAAGCATAGGATGTTTGTACGCCAGATGCCGATCAAATCCAGGTGCCAATCAGATCATTATGTGTTGGTATCCCCTCAACCCGGATCAGCCACTCGTGAAGGAGAAGGGGGAAGATGACAATCCCCTGTTGTAATCCTATTTCCGGCCGGACATCCGCTCCAGAGTGTTATATGTAATGAAAGAATTGCTCCACATAGCGTAACTCCATAAAGTATCTTTTATTTGTAGATGTTTAAACAATCCAAAAGGAGCATAATGAATCCAAGGAAATAAACAAGTATAAAGGGAGAGGAGGGAGCATGCAAGCTCTCTACCTCCACTAGCCGTTCCGGGACGCAGCGTAGTGCACAGTTGCCGCTTGCGTTCCACCGGTCAGCTATCGAAAACCACAGTAGCAGGAAGTGACGTTGTGCGTGCCAAGATAGTCCCCCTGCGTCCCGGAACGGCTAGTGGAGGTAGAGAGCTTGCATGCTCCCTCCTCTCCCTTTATACTTGTTTATTTCCTTGGATTCATTATGCTCCTTTTGGATTGTTTAAACATCTACAAATAAAAGATACTTTATGGAGTTACGCTATGTGGAGCAATTCTTTCATTACATATAACACTCTGGAGCGGATGTCCGGCCGGAAATAGGATTACAACAGGGGATTGTCATCTTCCCCCTTCCCCCTTCTCCTTCACGAGTGGCTGATCCGGGTTGAGGGGATACCAACACATAATGATCTGATTGGCACCTGGATTTGATCGGCATCTGGCGTACAAACATCCTATGCTTATACCCCTGCAGGGGTATAGCGTTCCGGTGAGTGGGATCACATCAGGGGGAGTTTGTTTTAAATATTTGGAGGAAATTCGGTGGAAGACATCATATGAACTCTTTGGCCACTTTCACATGAGACTTTATACTGTTATCAATTAGTTTACTATCTCTATATATACATATTAATTATTTACTGGTTTGAGTCCTAATATCTGCACATTTAAAGTATATTTATATGACATTTTTTCCACGTATCTACTTTTTGCATTCCTAGCACTTTATTACAGAGGACTGTGGATACCCTCTACTTTACACATTTTTTATATAAACCTCACATTTGTGTATGTGTTATATATGAATTTTTTCACACATATTGCTTTGCATTTTTTGTTTTTTATAGAGGATTGTGGACACCCTTTATTCTAATTTAACATCTGCAGTTTATTTCTATCATCCAGCAGTGGCTGGAATATTGCCACTTGTACTGCACCTGACACTTTTTGCACTTATATCTTTTTACACCATATTATTAGTGGTTATTAATACTAATAATTTTTATATGAGATCATAGCTGTTTTTATATTTATTGTCATTCACTAATTTATTTATCAACTAGCATTCTTCTATCACTATTTATTAATTCCTACTTTTCCCATCTATACGTGGGATAAAACAGGGGTGCATTTTGAGGGTACCACTTATTGGTGTCCGCTACAGCATGTCACATTGGCACACCTATCACCACCATTAAACAAACATCATATACCAATACATCCTTTATGCACAGCGCCATTCCCTATTTTTGTTATATTTATTCGTTTTAGGGCACACGTTAGTGTCCCTTGCTTATATAGGGGGGCTGCAGTTGCAATATACCCTGTAGCGCGGATCCACTGACAAAACTACTGTCTCCACTGATGCTTTATCACCAATCCTTGTTTCCCTAATAACCCAAAATATTCTAAATCCAATTGTCTTTGGGACAGAAAGTGAGGTGAAATCTTCTGAACAGGGGCACAGACAGCAAAACAAATGTTACAGGGGTGATGATAACCCTTCCCTATGTTATCCAAAAAGCTTAAAAATAGATTTTTTGGCTGGAGCTACACTAACAAAATGTACCTGTTCCAAATTACAAACAGATTCAAGTTAAGAACAAACCTACAGTCCCTATCTTGTTTGTAACCCGGGGACCGCCTATATACTGCTGCTGTTCAGAGTATATAGGGCCTGGGGGTCCCACGCCTTTTTTTTTTAAAATGCGGGTTCGGGATTCCCCTTAATATTCATACCAGACCCAAAGGGCCTGGTAATAGGCTGGGGGGGGGGGAACAACATCACATTACAGCTGCAAGCAGTTTTAAATGACTTTTATTGCTTTAGAAATGTCATTTTGTGCAGGGACTGTTCTAAACATGGGAAAAATGCGCCACTTTACAGGCATACTATAGTCACCCCCCAGGAATGATATTTAAATGAATATTTCACTTTTATTGTTTCACTTTAAGCATTGTTAAAATCACTGCTCCCGAAAAAACGGACGTTTTTAAAAAATGTCCCCTGGGGCAGGGTCCCCAAACACTTTTTATGACAATAACTTGCATATTAGCCTTTAAAATTAGCACTTTGGATTTTTCACGTTCTTGTCCCATAGACTTTAATGGTGTTGGCACAAATTTTTTGCCTGTTCGCATGTTCTGCTGCGAACCGAACTGGGGGGTGTTCGGCTCATCCCTACTGTAGATATAGCTACACTGGATGCAAAGTATCTATCTATATATCTATATATATATATATATATCTATATATATATATATATCTATATATATATATATATATAGATATATATATATATATACACTGCCTGCACTGACTGAATATAGAGTAAATACTGAATATATATTTATATACTGGACTGATTGACTATATATCAAATACACTGCCACTAACTGAATAACCTGCCTGCTTAATCTAACTCAAGCTATCTCTCTGTCCACACCACCAACACTACACACGGCCGCTATGTAAGCAGCCTTATATAGTGTGGGGTGTGGACTTAGTCCCCCTGAGCCATGATTGGCCAAAGACACCCTGCCTTTGGCCAATTATGGCTCTCACAGCAGAGCGTGCTGTGATTGGCCAAAGTATGCATGTCAGATGCATGCTTTGGCCAATCATAATACAGCAATGCACTGCACTCTCGCAGTGCATTATGGGGCGCTCACATTTCCTGCGAATGCCCCATATATTCAGTTAGTTTTAGAAAAAATGAACACCTGATGTTCGAGTCGAACTGCGGGCTCATCCCTACTGGTGACTAATTACTAAAAGTTACAGACATTTGAAATTCAATAGTAGATAAATGCCCTGCTGCTTGATTACAATATTCCTAGCTTAGCTGCTGGTATATCTTAACACTGCCTAACACTATGGCACTGTCTAAACGGGGCTAAACTATGGGATCTGTACCAACAACCTCTCTCAAAGAATTATAGGTCATAGTATGGACTTTGGGACCCAAGTTGTGAAGATGTGTCCTTGCTTTGGACTTCTGTGAAGTCTAGCCAACATTCATCAGAGGGCTATGATCTGTCATATGTCTAGGAAGCTAACTATTGGTTGTGCCAGCTATTGATGCTTTGATCTTCTTTTGCATGGGGGATAGAAGTAAATAGCTGCAAGGAACTTTTAACCCACTGGAAAAAGTCATGTATAACGATTATTTTGTTCTATCACAGCCAATGCCTGACTATTGGATTCATTGCAAAAGGGTGAAGTTAGATTCCATTTTATTCATACTTTCAAAGAACATGATTACAATCAACACTTACATTTGGGATTTTTAGTTTCAAAGTCAGTTACAGAACATTAGTGGTTAAAGGGGCCAGGTTTGGCCGAGATTTCTACTATATGCTCATAAAAAGGTCTGGCAGCCTCAACACATTCTTTATGTACATGTGCAACCTTCCTATGACCTATAATTATTTAGTGAAGTGTCCCATACTATATGTGTTTGCATTGCTGGAAATACTGAAATTGGGAATAATGGACTTTGTAGGCACGTACAAAAGTAATAACAAATTTTAATTGTTTGGAAGCAAAAATCAGGAACTTAAAGAATTTCTAGAAAGGCTTAATAAAAATATAATATCTAAAAAACAATTAAAATGGTAAAAGACAGAACTGCATTTACCGAGGGATAGGCCTACAGATGGGATAATCAGATTAGAGGGAGAGGTTCAGGGAATAGAAGTCGACCTAATACTATGCATAGGAATGCTAATATGTCAGAAGCAGATTTTGAATCTGATTCATCTGTTTCTTTATCTATTTCACAGGCACACCAAACACCATCCACAACAGGCTCTCACTCCCAAACCGGATCACGTAAGCGGGGTCATCATGGTGGTGGGTATTCAGTCACGCCCAGCACTAAAAAGAAACCAGATAATTCTTCTAGTTTCTCACCTATGCACAGACAGTCACAAGGTGTACATAAATGAGGTGATGGGAGGTCACAGAGCACGGATTTATCCCAATATGCGTATATGGGCCCTATAGCAGCCCAAGCTGTACAATTAATGCACACTCAAAGTGTGTCACAAACATCTCAAACCAATGTCACTCTAACTCTAGGAGTAGGGGCAGCGGAAATGAGAACCTAATCCTCCTAATACTCCTATGCCCCAATCTCGTCTCACTTCAACAGCAACAAACGATACACATAAACAAAAGACATTGCGTACTTACATAACACGTCAGGATATCCCTTTAGGATATCCTCCCTCTGCACCAATGATGATGAACTAAGTGTAATTAATCTAACCCCATATCCCTTTTCTCGGGACAAATTAATAGTTTTAAAATTAGGCCTCAGCTTCTGTCCTATAAATAAAATGGACAAATATGAAGTAATTAAGGACCTGTACCTCTTTGCAAGGAAACTTACATATAAATTTATATTCGACCCAGATAAAATGCGGATAAGGGAAGAAAAAGAACTATTGGAAAAAAATAAAGAAATCCACAATGAGGGATTTTCGAGCACTGAGGGACCTCATGCTCTTGCTGGAAGAAAATCAGGAATATAATTACCTCACAAATAGAATTTAGTCCAGTACCAAATACACAAGTACAAAGTGATTCACGATTCAAGAATAAATCCAATCAATTCCCTGACCTCACTACAAATCCCCAAATATCAGCTTTTCTCATTGCTATGTTTAGTGAAATTAAAAGAATGCCAATGTCAACCAATACCTCCAACCTTACTGTGCAACAACAAAAAGCTCTAAAACAGTTACACTGTAGACAGGACACAGTCATCAAGCCCTAGAACAAGGGTGGAAACATAGTACTTATGACCCAACAAAAATATGAAACAATGTGTTTCAATATCTTAAATAATGTTAAGTGGGATCGGCCAATCATGGATGAAACCATTTCTCAATTTAAGCAGGAATTTAAACAGCTTATCTGTACGGCATTTATGGATGCCCTAATTGACAAACAAACATAGGAGTATTTAAATATACCCTTTCCAAAGGAAGCACTTTTTTATGCTATTCCAAAAATACACAAAAATAAAGAGACACCCCCAGGCAGACCGATGTGTCAGGAATCGGCTCCATCACAGAGAATGCAAGCATATCTGTGGATTTTTTCCTAATGCCTCATGTTACTGGACTTCCCTCCAATGTTAGAGATACATCAGACCTCCTTAAATGACTGGATGGATTGATAATCCCTCCGGACGCACTTTTGTTCACAATTGACATAGGCGCTATACTCTAGTATCCCCCATGAATTAGGTTTACAAACCAACAAAACGTTCTTAATGGAACAAGACCATCGGCAGTGGGAGTTCTACTCATTTGTGTTGAGGCTACTATTCTTCATCTTAAAGCATAATTGGTTTTAATTCCTTCATTCCCACTACCTCCAGGTACAGGGCATTGCCATGGGCACTGGTTGTGTCCTGGCATACGCCAATCTGTACCTGGGGGGGTGGGAATGTGAGATTTTTTCAAATGAGGCATTCAGTCGATACCTGGACCAAGCAATATGCTGGTTCAGGTATATTAATGATATCCTTCTGACTTGGACAGGTACTGTCGAATCACTAAAGGAATTTATGCATCAGCTCAACATTAGTCAGTTTAATTTGAAATTCACAGTGAATTGACATAAGGAAAGTATATCATTCTACCAATATATAAAGATTCATCCAACAATCTAGCCACAAAACTGTATCAGAAAAGCACCGCGGGCAACATGCTGTTGCATGCACAGAGCGGACACCCTATCTCTCTTGTTCATAGCATACCATATGCTCAGTACATCCGCCTTTGGCAGAACTGTACACACACGTATTAGAGTTTAGGACTCAAGCAGCAGAGCTACGTTTAGGCCTGCGGCAATGGGGATACAGTAAAAGCCTACTTAGGAAGGCATACAACAAAGCTCTAAATAGAGATAGGAATTCATTGCTTTATTCCAAGGAGAAATCTAATTCAGAACATCAGACTACCAAGTTTATCACCAGATATTCACCCAGCATCAACAACTTTGTAATTGCATGCAAAAACACTGGCATCTTCTAAGTGAAGATGGCATTCTTCATAAATATGTTAGAAACACCCCAGAAATAGTATTTCGTAAAAGTCCCTCAATAGGCAATAAAATAACAACAAGCCAATACAGACCAAATGATGACACCACACCGATGGATTGAGGAATCTCCACTTCGGACAATGCACTTATTGCCCATGGGTATAGATGGGTACAAGAATCTGCCTGCCCAATGGGGAAATGTTCTATCCACATTTCCATGCAACTTGCAACACGCAAGGAGTGATTTACCTGATGGTGTGTAGATGCGGAGCATTCTATGTAGGCAAGACGATTCGCCAGTTGAAGCAATACATATATGATCATATCTCTTATTCTCAATTCGCCAAAATGCTTACTCCGTTTAGCCGCCACTTGGGACTGTACCATAAATTTTACACCACCTTTGTCCATTTCATTGTTTTGGAAGTGGTACCCCAAGACCCACGTGGTGGTAACTGGGATAAACGCATTCTCCAGAAAGAGACATTCTGGACTGAGCGTCTTGAAGCAACCAAGCCACCAGGTATCAATGAGGTGCTATCATACTGGCCCTTCCTTTGAGGGACCAGTGTGGTGGCTACATTGACCCCTAGTTAGGCAACCATACTAATTTACATTTATAAATGTTATATGTTACATGTCACATGATATGCTGTGTCAAATGCACATCGCATCAAAAAGCAGTGATCATAGATGTGTATGTAGTGCTGGTTGTGGCAAGTTTTAAATCCACATGGTGGTTTCCCTTGCCTGCAAATTATAAAAAAGATCCAAACAAGTAATGCGTTTTAAGTCAATGTTTTATAGAAAGTAGGTATCAATACAGCATTGATCCAAAGTGTTTTGGACGGCTACATTTGAATTCATTTATCTGCTAAAAACCTTGGTTTCTGGCACTTTGTTACATTATGTGATATACATGTATATTTTCTTTTTTGTTTCTTCTCATCTAGTACCAGGGTTTAAGCACAGTTCCTTTTTCTGGCCACTAGGGGCATGAGCTGTGGAATGCTGTGGTCAGCATAGCTGGGATGTGTGGCCGCCTAAGCCATTGGGGTTGCACCCCACTCTCTCCGGGCCTTTCAACTGACGATAGATAGGGCATGCATCCGCCCGCGGCTCCCATGGAGACACTCTCCATCTTGTGTCTCCTAGGTCCACCACAACAGCCGCAGATGATGGGTACTGGGACCGGCACGCTCGGTAGTCCAGTGCGCATGCGCTGGTTTTCGCATGCGCTGGTTTGCGCATGAGCGGTGCACCAGCGGTCACGCTGAGTGATGTCAGACACCAGTCTGACCAAGCTCGGTCGGGGTGCATAAATAGCGAGGCTGGGACACCGTTCCCCAGGCGCTCTGAGGGAAGTGGGTGCCCAGTATACCTTGCGAAATGGCAGACAGGCAGCTCTACACTTGGAACCCGGAATAACTATACTTCCAGGTATTTTATTATGCATGGTGTTCTGGACCCAGTAAAGTGGCTACTATAGCCCTTCTCTGTATTTATCTTCCATGCACTTATAGCATTCCTTTCTGCCTTCGTCCTTTAGGAAATTGTATTTAGAGCTCTGTATGCACACCTCTTTATGTGCACATACCAATGTGACTGAATCCGTCTATCCAGGATCAGTGAATAACCAAGGTACTTTTTTGTGGTTGTTTCTATTTCTGCTTTTGTTATTTACCCCTTTCCAGTAAAAGCCATGTTTTAGTGTTAATCATTGAACGGTTAAAGACTTTGGGACTATAAACCCTATGGTTTCTTCTATAGATAGGCAAGAATCTGGCTTAAGGTGATGTGAGCAGTAGTGGCTATATATCAACAGATATTTGAGTACGGGACTTAATGTAGTAGTAAAGCTTATTTAAATACCAACTGAAGTATTTTATTAGTACTTATATATGCTTTATATCTGTATTTATCCTGCGCACCCCCACCTCCCGACATATGTGCTGACCTTTGGCTACTGCTCAGCATTAGGGCCCGTGGTTTTCACCTCCTCTTTTGGAGGGGGCCTCTTTGCGGTTACGATTTCCCTGGCGTAGGTGAGCCTTGAAACTTTCTGTTAAAGCACTGTCTTTTGGGGAGTTCATGTATAATGTATATGTATATGCACCTGTGTACCTTAATACCTCTAGTTTATATTGTATCCTAATTAAAGTATGTTCTTCTAACTAGAAACATTGAAGCTCCCAAAGAAGCGACAGTTCAGGTCGTGAAACATGTAGAGCGAGCTATTCTTTTAATATATAAGGACTCTGGGAACACCCAAGAGGAATACATACATCTCGTGTGGGCATTTTCCTGATATGTCTAGTATTGCTCCAAAGGAAGTATATGATTTAGTATTTCCTCCAGGAAAAAAACTGTGTCCTTTATCTCTTTCTATAAATCATGTGTTGTATATGTATGTGTTTTATGTGAACTATTAAAATTTGTTATTACTTTTATACGTGCCTACAAAGTCCATTATTCCCTATTTCAGTATTTTCAGATTATGTAGGATATGGCACATTTATACCAAAGGTGTTTGATTGCCACTTCAGGGCATTGCAATCAACTGAATTTTCCATTGCTGGAAGTAAACTTTAGAATACAGCTATTGTGAAAAATATTGCATCCCAGTAACTGAATCCATTGTATTCAATGTAGTTGATTTAACAATGAAGGCTGTAATTAGCAAACTGAATGTTAGTAAAAAAAGGCAAAACTATGTTCACTCTAGATACCCAATCACATACAGGGGAATTATAAAAAACAAAAAAAACAAACAAAAAAAAAAAAACAATGACTGGTTGATTAAAGGGCAAACAGCTTTATTTACTGACATTAGTGGGCATTTACTCTGCTGAACAGTTTTTTTTATTAACCCCAGTATATAAATTCCTTTTTTATTTGCACATCTGTGTTAATATATTTTTTCCACATTTACATGCAGGCCAAGCTGTCCATCACAGTTTACAGTGATAGGGCTTTGCAAAATTAGTGGAAAAGTTTCCCCGGGGGGCTTTAAAGCAGCAAAATATTTCTGAAACAATATTTAGTAACCATGTTTAGTAAAAATATTGTTTAATTTGGACATAGAATGCATTACATAGATACAATCAATATCACATAAAATTCCAGTAGTCGACACAAGCAACAACAGAGGACCATCTCCCATGGCAATCAATTCATTAAAAAAGTTCTAACTGTACAGTTACTTTGTAACAATACTATCCATGTGAATCCCCATGAATACCCCAATGCATTTCAACCCTTTTTCCTTTTCTGGTGTTCTTCAGGGGGGTTTTGAATTCTAGAGAGATACTTAAAAAAATTCCATTAGGATTTTCTACAATATACAAAACATGATAGATCATTTCGTGATATTTTGAAAGTTTTGAAAGTACATCTCCATACATATGGCGAAGTACTTACCATTTGGGAATAGGAAAGTGGGCTTGTGTCGCATAGTTTGAATTGAATAAAAACCGTTGCGTGCGGTGGTCCCACAATGTTTGCTCATTCCCTCTGTCACCTCTGGGCGCGTCCATAGTCCACGAGGCTTGGAAGGAGCCACGCATTTGGACCCAGTGGGGAAGGTGTAGGGCGCGGCACCTGTAATTTGATATTTGTATAAATGAGTATGTAGTCAGCAGGTGTCGGGTGGGTGTTCCGTGTTGTTCTATATAGCCAGACTGCTTAATATTCAAAACAATTTAATAGGGTGGTCTCGACTAATATTATCCCTATTGTTCATATTTTAATAATTTTTTTGGATCTAAATTGTGATATGTGAATATATGATAGGTTCAACTAAGTGTATAGAGTACTTGATGAAAAAAAAAAAAAATCACTTTAAACAAGCTCTATATTTTCATGCCTCACCTTACAAAGGTGATGATATTGGGTGGTGGGGTAGTATGTGAAAAAAAAAACTAATTGATTGGATCTATGTGATGAGGTGTAACATAAATAGAATGTTATTGATAAGTGCCAAAAGCATGGGGTCTGTGTAATAAAATATAGCATAAATAAAGTGTTATTGATGTGTGCCAAAAAACAAAAACAAAAACATGTAAAAAAATATAACAAACATGTGAAAAAGGGAAAAGAACTAAGAAGGCTAGTGATGTGTGATGGTGAAAACAATCTATACAAGGTGAAATAATGTGAAGTGCCTAATAAAGGAATATCTAAGGTTATAAACAAGTGGTGAAAATGATAATACTGTTATTATTACTTATTATTAGACTATGTGTATAAGATGTCAATGTAATGAATGTATTGAGAAACCTAAATCATAGAAAATATATGAATATATTCCATACTATGTGAGCTGCGGCTGGCAGGACATATCCAGTACAAGCACTTACTTGTTGGTTCTGACCCTTCCTGCATGTGTTGGCAGCCATCCAGGGATCACCTGAAGATCTTTAGGAAGCTGCACCTTTATTTAATAGAGTTAATTGCCTCTTGATCACAGGTGCTCATCTCCACCTCACATCCTCCCTCTGCAACTGGAGACCCAACCGCAGATTGGCAGTATTAGCATGGCCCCCTTGGCATTCCGGAAGGTGATGCCCCGGCAACAGCCGTCAGCCCCGACGAAATATGCGTGACGTCGTAATGTTTCACGCATGCGCAGGTCAAACCTCGCACGTGCGAAACCCCTAAATGTCCAGGGTGATCCAGGAACGCCGCTGGCACGGAGAGGAGCTCCCTCCAGTGGCCCAAACAAGAATGGGTCCCACCGTGGAAGCACATGTGTGGGGAGACGCCGGACAACCGCGTCTCCCCACCGTGCCGGGAAGCCAAGTGGAAAAGAGGGACCAGCCCAAAGGCAACAAGAGAGACGTGGCACTCCATGCGGGACGCACATCATATGCGGGGAAACTTTTCCACTAATTTTGCAATGCATTTTGGGGTGTGCAGCTGTGTCAACTCTTGCATGTGTTACTTCACTTTGTTACAGTGATAGGGCTTGGGACAAACTGTGGCACTGCTAGGGGTGCTTGCAACAGTTAACTCTTAATTTGCATGGTTTAAATGTTCTTTAAAAATGTATGTTCTTTTAGCACATCTGGCAGCGTTATAGTTTGCCCCAAGTCCTCTGACTAAAACTTTTTTGATAGATAAATAAAGGCAAGCAAAATTCATATTGTATACCAAAAACGGTATTAACTGGCATAGAGTAAAAAGAAAATGATGGATGTTGTGGCAGTGTTTTTTTTTAGTCTGATTTGGATAGTAAAGGGAGAGATTGCTGGAACGACATCAAATTTCATTTTGTTGCCATCAAAGGAGATTAGTATTTGTGCGTTGCTACAAGTTACTAAAGATTAATCTTGTCACACAAGGGATGCTGCTAAAGCAGGGGTGGGCAACCTTTCAGAGGTTGAGATATACCTGGACAACATGGAGGATATCAAAGATTCCTAGGGGAAGGGGGGGTGCCTTTAAAAAAAAAACTATCAAGCACCCAATAAAAACACAGCATAGTGTCCTTCCCCCCCTACTCCCACTAGTGTCCTCCACTCCCCTTCACATCATCCCCTACACAGTAGTGTCCTCTACCCCCCCACAGTACTTTTCCTATCCACCTCTCCCACAGTAGGGACCTCCCCCCCATACAGTAGTGTCCCCTGCCTCACCAAAGCGGTATCCTGCCCCCTTCAAATCACCCTCCCACAATAGTGTCCTCTGCCCCCCCTCCACCCCACAGTAGGGTCCTCTGCCCCTTGTACTATTGCCGTGTCCCGTGCCCCCCTCAAAGCAGTGTCTTCTGTCCCACTTCACATCACTCCCCCAAATGTAGTGTCCTCTGCCTGCCCATAGCAGTGTCCTCAGCCCCCTTCACATCACAACCCCTCCACTGTAGTTTTTCATCTGCACCCCCATAGCAGTGTCCTGTGCCCCCTTTACACCCTCCTCCCACTGTAGTGTCCTCCATGCCCCCCAATGCAGTGTCCTCCATCCCCTTCATCCCCACTGTAGTGTTCTCTGTCCCCCCCAATGCAATGTCCTCTGTCCCATGCACACACCTCCCCACTGTAATGTCCTCTCCCCCCAATGCAATGTTCTCTGTCACCTTCACACCCCCCCAATGCAGTGTCCCTTGTCCCCTTCACCCCTCCCTCCCCCCAACTGTAGTGTCCTCTGTCCCCTTTACATCCCCCACTCCCATTTTAGTGATCTCTGTCCCCCCAATGCGATTTCCTCTGTCCTGTCACACCCTCCCCCCACTGTAGTGTCCTCTGCACCTCCCCAATGCAGTGTCCTCTGTCCCCTTCATCCCCACTGTAGTGTCCTCTGTCCCCCAATGCGATGTCCTCTGTCCCATACACACACCCCCACTGTAGTGTCCTCTGCTCCCCCAATGAGATGTCCTCTATCCCCTTCATACCCCCAATGCAGTGTCCTCTGTCCCCTTCACCCCTCCCTCCCCTCAACTGTAGTGTCCTCTGTCCCCTTTACATCCCCCTCACTCCCATTTTAGTGTCCTCTGTCCCCTACACACGTCCCTCCCCCCCCCCACTGTAGTGTCCTCTGTCTCCTTCACACCAGTGTGTAGGCAGCACTCTCCTACCTTACACTGGTGTATAGCAGTGCGGAGAGCAAGACGTATGACAGTACTGGATAGAGGGCGGGGGTGGGATTTGACTTTCTACATTAACAAACTGGTGATTGGTTGCTAGAACTGCCCGACAACCAATCACCTGCTGGTTAATGTGAAAAGTTCATTCCAGCAGCTCCTGCCCCTGCCCCTGGAGGCTTTGGGAAACACACAACAAAAAACAATATTGCCCATGGGACTTTTAAAGAGCACACCTTAGGTAAAATGTATAAATTATTTATTTAACACACATTTAAAAACAACATGTAATACAGAAAAAAGAAAACATATTAAATATCAACATATTGGTAAATTTTACATTAATATAATAGACCTTTCCATGAGACCTGGATATGTCATACAGATGACTGTCAGTAGTCTGGAATAGCTGTGCTAGGTCTCGACGCGTTTTGTGAAAAAGATACCACCGTAGAAATCAAAGACAACATGGACATGGAAATCATTAATCTTTCGTCTCATAACCTTACACCTTTGGATGAACAACTTCTATCCAAAGGTTTAAGTTTCTGTTGTCACACTGACATAGATTACTTTGAAGCTATTAAAGATACCAACTTATTTGTACACAATGTCCTCTTGAAAGTAATGTATTCCAGATGCATTGCTACTCCCAACACCGTTTCAATAATTGATAAGTATAGCGAAAAAAGATTTTTGTATGCTAAAGATGCTCAATTAATTATTGGCTGAAAGTGGTCCACTCGACCTTATCGACACCATTGATCTTGAGGAGATATAGGAAATCTTTAATCCAAAAACTAATTTGAAAAGAGGATCCCAAATATTCCCTTCCACCCAAAATTACCCAAATCTAACTATTTTAAAATTTCGGAGCAAACAGAATCTAACCTATCAAATGGCCAACAGAAAGCACTTAGAAATTTAACGGATAACAATAATTTGGTTATAAAACCCTCCGATAAAGGGGGAAAACATTGTGGGGATGGATATAGAACATTATACAAACATGTGTATGACATTTTTGGCAAACAAGAATAAAGGGGGAAAACATTGTGGTGATGGATATAGAACATTATAAAAACATGTGTATGAAATTATTGTAAAAAAAGAGATGGTACAGACCCATAAGTGGGGATAAGATTCCAGAAATAAATTACAATTTCTACCAACTAACTGATACTGCATATCATCAAGGTTTTGGGAGTATCATATCAACAGATTTGGGAGTATGTTCGTACCCCTTTTCCACAGGAGGCATGTTTCTATGCCCTACCCAAGACGCATAAGAATGTTAAGGACCCCCTGGTCGTCCTATCGTATCTGGAAATGGATGCATAACCGAAAATGCAAGTCGTTATATAGACTCTATATTGCGTCTTTTGGTACTGACTATCCCTTCCTATCTAAATGATACGTTGCATTTTTTGCAAATACTTAATGACATGCAAATCCCAGCCTCTGCATTTTTGATTACCATCGATGACGAGGTACTGTACTGTAACATCCCACACAAACAAGGGATCGAGGTAGTCAATTCCTTCCTCACCCAGAAGGATTGGCGAGAGGGCCAATTGCATCACTTCGTAGCAGATTTACTGCTTTTCATCTTGTCTAATAATGCCTTCTGTTTTGCAGGCTTCCACTACCTCCAGGTGCAGGGTGTCGCTATGGGCACATATTGAGCCCCGGCGTACGCTAACCTGTACCTGGGGGGGTGGGAGAGATACATTTCCTCGGACAATGGTCTCGCGATGTACCCGCGCCACGTTCTTTCATGGCAAAGGTACATCGACGACATCTTCATCGTCTGGGAGGACAGTCCAGAACTGCTGCTGGAGTTAATTACGAGATTAAATTACAATGACTGGAACTTACACTTTACTATGACCTATGATTGCAACAAAATTCCCTTTCTTAATGTAATGGTTTACAAAAATGAGAATGGCTATCTGTCCAGTGGACTATATCGAAAGCTTACATCAGGCAACACCATTCTGCACGCCACTAGTGCTCACCCTGCACTCCTAGTACATTTAATACCTTATAGACAGTACCTTCGGTTGAAACGTAATTGCAGCACAGATGAAGCTTTTGAGATCGAGGCAGGCTTGTTGAGGGATCGACTCAGAATCAGAGGATATAGTCAAAAATGTCTCGCCAAAACATATAACCCAGCGAGAGATAAGACTAGAGACTCATTATTGTTTCATAAAAAGGTGGTCATGGCGAACGGTAATGTCCATTTTGTCACCCGCTATAGTTCCCAACATGAGGACTTTAAAGCCATATTACAAAAACATTGGTATTTGCTGACAGGCGATCCAGTCACCTATACGTTTGTCCCTCCAAAACCACCAGTAGTATACCGACGGCTTCGTCTCTCAAGGATAAGTTGGTGCACAGACATCTGGCTGGAATAAGTTTCAAAACCCATTCGCTCAAGGGTACTATCCAATATGGGGGATGTCCATATTGCAAACATCTGATCTTACCAAATGGGAATAGATTTTTCCCCAAAAAATGTGCTAATTGTCAAACTAAAGGAATTGTATACTTGATGACCTGCGAATGTGGTGCGTTCTACGTAGGGAAGACCTTTAGGGAGTTTTGGAAACGTATTTATGACCATACATATGCCATTGAATTAGGTGATCTGTATTCCCCGATAGGGAGGCACGCAGCCCAGGACCATGCATATGGTTCTCCCAAAATCCTATTTTTATGTCTCGAACACATACCACAGGATCCACGTGGGGGAACTGGGACAGGGTGATTCTCCAGAGAGAAATGAGGTGGATATTCTCACTGGGAGCCACTAAGGCCCCTGGTTTGAATGAAGACACCTCATTCAAGTCCCTTCTGCCCATTTAGGGTGTGATGATTATGTATTACTTATGTTTATTAATTGACATTCACATAGAGGGACCTTTGTTATGTGTCATGTATTTAGTTGTCTTCTACTCTGGGCATTTAATAGGGTTTGGAGATCAGTGCATAGATTTATATTTATATCCATATATGAGGTTTTTCCTCTCAGTATTCATATTAATCTAATGGAAAAGGGTTGGTGTTTTTTTTTTTTTTTTTGGTTTTGTTTATGGTTTTGTGCCTTTCCTCCCATTCTCCCTTGTTTTTATCTCCCGGGAGCTTCAAACCCTCCTGGTTTTTCCTGGCCCCTCCCTTTATATCTCGTGCACCTATGCCCATGGGGAGTGTTTTCTCCTCTGAGCAGTGTGGGGGGTTTATACAGAGGGGTGTGTATACCACAGTTCTCCTTCCGCCATTGACGTTTGGAGACCATTGGGATTGGTGTCCTCTCCTTTCCTCGTCCCCCCTAGTGCTGTATATTTCCCACTGTGGGCATCACATCACTACATTGGTGCTTCCGCATGCACATATCTGCCCCTATGGGTATAATACAAGCAGCGGTGCCCACAGTCTGGCGTGGCTTAGGCGTCCAGACGTCACTGTGCATGCAACATGGATGTTTACCACAGGATGCAGCGTCACTCAGCTCATGGGCATGTCGCAAGCACCTTGGCGTCACTGCGTGTGCGCCTACACATGTCTGCTGCTAACAGCGGCATCGCTCAAGTCGTGGGTGTGATGCTGTGGTGCTGATACATTCGTGCATGCGCAGATGAACTGCTTTGCCAATCTTTGGTGACACTATCATCAACAACACAGTTGTCTCAGCTGGGTTAGCAATAGGGGGTCATAGGTACCAGCTGTCTGCTGTATGGGGATTAGCCATTGTGGCTCCTTCCCCCCTCTTCGATGCAAGCCGATTGGTGGATATCCACCATGAGGACACTGTGCGGGCGAGGCCGACCCTATGGTCTGAGCTATTTAACCCAGAACATGGCTGGGTCACAGTGCAGTCTGCCAAATTACTGGCCACCAGCAGCCAAGTTTGTTTCCCTCCCGGGGTAAGTCCTTTTATTCATGAAGGTTCTATATGCCAGCCTGACCCATATTTAGGGGGTCTAGCTGGTTTCTTGTTGGTGTTTTCTCCACGGTTATGTTTTTGTTTGTTTTTTTCCATCACTAGTATGGACAACTATTAGGATACGTTTTGTTTGTTCTTTTTGGTGTGCACTATTTCAGACTCATATTTACTTACACACAACTAGTGAATGCTGTCTTACACTTCAATATGGACATTACTCATGTTAGTTGTTCTTACGGCATACACATACATGATCACATATCATTCATATCTGTACCGTCTCTCAATGACATAATTCAAATGGCTTTTCAACTATACTACACAATCATTGTATTTCAATAGTTTAAAACATGCACATTTAGTATTCTTATTGTAATAATATTTTTCATGGTATATACTTTTTTATATTTTCTGATTTATATAAAAAATATTCTGCACACCTTATTTCTCATGGCACTTACACACCTCACTTATCACATAATTATTTGTATGTTAGTACATAGGCACTCGTTACACATTCTTAGATTGCACCTCATAATAATTTTTATTGATTTTATTGCATTGTTTGGTTAGGTTTCTCATTATGGCTTTTTTCCTTGATTGAACAGGTGTGGGTACTTTCGGTGTGGGATTTACATCCTTCACTCCGGTTCTGGTCTCTTGTGGTTTCCCACTGGTTTCCATCTCCCCACCCTTGGTGGCATGGTTTGTATTTTATGGACTTTCTATTTTGAAGTTTCTTTTATAAGTTCAGGGTAGCATACAGTGGCGGCTGGTGAAATTTTGGGATGGAGGAGCACCAGACCCTGCCCTTCCTTTCTGACCCCTCCCACTTGGTGAAAATGGGTGCGGTTTGAGAGAAATAGTAGGCGTGGCTTAAATGGTGTGGCTCTAAGTGGGTGTGGTTAGCATCTGAGATGAACGAGGGATGGAGAGAGAGGGAGGGACAACAGGCCCAGATCCTACACAACAATAGAAATATGTGTATTCTAGAAAGTTTAACAATCAGCAGATAAAGATTCTCCATACACCTGGTGTTAGCACTTCAATCATCCCGGCACCATGGTTGTTATGGTGTCAGGATGATTGAAGCACATTATTTCTATTATTACATTGTAATATAAAATGAAATCATTCAAGTCACTATAATGCAGAATCAGTGGGACCCCTGAGTGTGTCACCTGCCACGTCGCCTGCCACCAGATGCCATCAGGTGTCCCCAGCAAATTCCATCCTTATATCAGGTGTCCCCAGCGGAGTCCACCCTTACATCAGGTGCCCCCAGCGGAGTCCGGCCTTACATCAGGTGCCCCCAGCGGAGTCCGTCCTTACATTAGATGCCCCCAGCGGAGTCCCTCCTTACATCAGGTGCCAACAGCAGAGTCCCTCCTCACATCAGGTGCCCCTAACAGAGCCCCTCCTTACATCAGGTGCCCCCAGCAGAGTCCCTCCTTACATCAGTGTCCTCAGCGGAGTCCCTCCTTGCATCTGTGTCCCCATCAGCGGAGTCCCTCCTTACATCTGTGTCCCCAGCGGACCCCCTCCTTACATCAGTGTTCCCATCAGCGGAGTCGCTCCTTACATCAGTGTCCCTATCAGTGAAGCCCCTCCTTACATCTGTGTCCCCAGCGGAGTCCCTCCTTACATCAGTGTCCCCAGCGGAGCCCCTCCTTACATCAGTGTCCCCATCAGTGGAGTCCCTCCTTACATCAGTGTCCCCATCAGCGGAGCCCCTCCTTACATCTGTGTCCCCAGTCCCCAGCGGAGCCCCTCCTTACATCTGTGTCCCCATCAGCGGAGTCCCTCCTTACATCTGTGTCCCCAGCGGACCCCCTCCTTACATCAGTGTTCCCATCAGCGGAGTCACTCCTTACATCAGTGTCCCTATCAGTGAAGCCCCTCCTTACATCTGGGTCCCCACCGGAGTCCCTCCTTACATCAGTGTCCCCAGCGGAGCCCCTCCTTACATCAGTGTCCCCATCAGCAGAGTCCCTCCTTACATCAGTGTCCCCATCAGCGGAGCCCCTCCTTACATCTGTGTCCCCAGCGGAGCCCCTCCTTACATCTGTGTCCCCAGCGGAGCCCCTCCTTACATCAGTGTCCCCAGCGGAGCCCCTCCTTACATCAGTGTCCCCAGCGGAGCCCCTCCTCACATCTGTGTCCCCAGTGGAGCACCTCCTTACATCTGTGTCCCCAGCGGAGCCCCTCCTCACATCTGTGTCCCCAGTGGAGCTCCTCCTTACATCTGTGTCCCCAGCAGAGGAGTCCCTCCTTACATCAGTGTATTTTTTAATAAAAGACTTGTCCCCAAGCTGTGTCTTGTCGTTTTTAACATTTTGACACTTTTTTGTGAAATGGTAGGGGTACATTTGTACCCCGTTACCATTTCACACGGGGGGGACGGGATCTGGGGGTCTCCTTGTTAAAGGGGGGTTCCAGATTCTGATAAGCCCCCCGCCCGCAGACCTCCACAACCACCGGGCAAGGGTTGTGGGGGTTATGCCCTTGTCCCCATCAACATGGGGACAAGGTGCTTTGGGGGGCTACCCCAAAGCAGCCTCCCCATGTTGAGGGCATGTGGCCTGGTGGCCTGGTATGGTTCAGGAGGGTCAGGAGGGGTCATGGGGATGAAGGGTCTGGTATGGATTTTGGGGGGACCCCTATGCCATTTTTTTTTAAATTTGGCACAGGGTTCCCCTTAATTTCCATATCAGACCCGAAGGGCCTGGTATGGATTTTAGGGGGACCCCTACGCAATTTTTTAAAAAATTTTGGTTCAGGGTTCCCCTTAATATTCATACCAGACCCAAAGGGCCTGGTAATGGACTGGGGGAGGATCCCATGCTCTTTTTCTCAATGAGTTTCATCTATATTAACGAGACCTGACAATTCATTACAGCCGCTTTACAGGCATACTATAGACACCCCCCAGGCATGATATTTAAAGGAATATTTAATTTTTATTGTTTCACTTTAAGCATTAAAAAAATCACTGCTCCCGAAAAAAATGTCTGTTTTTAAAAGATTTTTTTGCATTGATACATGTCCCTGGGGCAGAACCCAGGTCCCCAAACACTTTTTATGACAATAACTTGCATATAAGCTTTTAAAATGAGCACTTTTGATTCATGTTAGTGTCCCATAGACTTTAACGGTGTTTTCCGGCGGCTTTCGAATTTGCCCCGAACACCGCATATTGTTCGGTGTTCGCAGAACATCCGAACAACCAAAGTTCAGCCCGAACTTATGCTCGAGCCGAACCGTTCGCCCATCCCTACTCCTTACACGTGTGTCCCCAGCAGCACAGCCCTCCTTCATATTGCATCTGTCTCTCTCTCTCCCCTTCAGCTGCTTCCTGTCTTTCTCCATGTGTTCAGTGGAGAGGGGCCTCCTCTCTCCACTGAATACAAGGGGATTAGGCGGCGGCCATCTTTTTTGTAGCCCGCCGGGCGCCGGAAGTGACTTTGTTCTCACACTGAGAACAAAGCACCCGGCCAGACGCCGGGCGGATGCTGCTCGGCGCAATGGATCGCGCCGCAAAGCAGCTCCAAACCCCTCCAATAAAGCGCTGCATCTGCAATCTCGTGATTGCATTGGCCCGGCACTTCCCATAGTGCACTATGTCCGGCACCTGAACACAGTGCATTTAAGGACTTTTTTTTTTAAAGGGCCATGTTTAAAAAAAATATATATTTTTTTTGTGACTGCCTGAGGAGGGGGGTGGGCGCTCCCTATGGACGGGCCGCCACTGGTAGCATACCCACCTATATATACTTATCTTTTGACTACTTCATCTATACCATGCTAGTAGGCAGGTGTCCTTCACTAATCATAAGTGGAATATACTAAATTTTATATGCATATGCTCGGCATTTCTCCCCCCCCTTCCATCCTCATTTTTTTGTGTATTTTATTTATTTACTTGTGCTCTTGATCTCCAGGCATCTATCTGTGCTTCTCCCGAAGAAGCGAGACTCCTCTCGCGAAACGCGTTGAGATCTAGCACAGCTATTCCAGACTACTGACAGTCATCTGTATGACTATCCAGGTCTCATGGAAAGGTCTATTATATGAATGTAAATATGTTGATATTTAATATGGTTTTTTTTGTATTACATGTTGTTTTTAAATGTGTGTTAAATAAATCATTTATAAATGTTAACTGAGGTGTGCTCTTTAAAAGTCCCATGGGCAATTTTGTTTTTTGTTGTGTGCGTACTATTGGGGACTGAGTATCACTTCTACCTATCTCATACCAGCTGTGTTCTCTTTGAGGCTGGGGGAAGGACTGTGTGCAGGGCTGTGTTCCCAATTGACCCGTCGGCTGCCGGTGGTTGATAGGTCAATCGCAATCGATGACCTGCCGACCCCCATGCTAAAGACTATACTGTATGTGCTATTTTGTCACTCCACATTCAAAGATTAAAAGACAATTTCTATATTGATTAACCCGAAGATGAAAAATCAGATGTTAGTAATTTTGTAAGATGGCCCCTCATTTCTTGTGGGCTATGTCTAGTGGTTAACAAAATGAACTTTTGTTCTGCTAATTAGTAAAACAGCAAAAAAGACCTTTTAGTCCTAGTAGTAGATGGTAATTTGACCTGCTAATCCTATTGGTAAGCAAACTGGTGTATAACAAATTGTGATAGAACTCTAACTAATTCATCAAATATACCTTCCAGGAAATTTGCATAAATTCATCAAATATAGTTCATAAAAGATTAAATTAGAACACAATTAATAGTGCTCCAAAGTGTTCCAAATCTCACATAAAGTTCATCAAGTAAAGTTCATATAAATTTGATTGGAAAAAAATTCATAAGACATACATTATATAACTAATCAGTAGTGCTCTTCTCCAGGTGCCAAATGTTTAAATCACATGAATTGCTCTAGTGCTCCAAATTGCTACTTAAATGAGATAGCCTCTTAGCAGACCAAAATGATCCCCAAATCATGAGATCAATAACGCTTTTGGTTTAGCGAATCTTTCAGCCGATGCTCTCACCACCAAATGGTTCCAATTTCAATTACCCCGTCAGCAGGAATCTACAACTGTGTCCCCACACCATAGAATCTACTAATCTCAGTGCCGCTTGATAACCTTCAAGCTCTCTCAGGCAACAACGGGGTATTAAATATTGGTGTGAGGCTCCAGAGTGCCCGGTGTCTGCAGCTGTCACCCCGTCGTGTCCCCTCTCCCTCACACCAATATTCAATACCCCATTGATGCCTGAGAGAGTTTGATGGTTAACAAGCATTACTGAGATGGAGAAGATTCTATGGTGCAGGGACACGTTTGTGGATTCCTGCTGACAACGTAATTGAAATTGGAACCATCTGGGGATGAGAGCATTGGCTGAAGGATTCACTAAACCAAAAGTGTTATTGATGTCTTATGATTTGGAGATGATTTTGGTATGGTAAGAGGCTATCTCATTTAAGAAGCACTGGAGTACGTTATGTGATTTGAGCACTTGGCAGCTGGAGCACTATTTATTCAATATATATTTCTTATAAACTTTTTTTTTTTAATGAACTATATTTGATGCATTTATGCACATTTCTTGGAAGGTTCTTTTTTTATATACATTTAATTAATTATTGTGTATATATTTGATCAATTAAAGTTCTATCACAATTTTTTATAAACCAGGTGCAATATACACTTTATTGTTTTCACATTATTGATGAATATGCACTATGTGAGTAAGGCATGTCTATCATGTTAATATTGTCACATGTTTATCTGAGTTTATTATAAAACAGTGCATCCTATTTTTTATTTTCATTCTAGTCTTATCCTGTATTCAAGGTTGATTTAGAGTATCTCTCAAAAGTGAGTACACAACTCACATTTATGTAAATATTTTATTATACCTTTTCATGTGACAACACTGAAGAAATTACACTTTGCTACAATGTAAAGTAGTGAGTGTACAGCTTATATAACAGTGTAAATTTGCTGCCCCCTCAAAATAACTCAACACACAGCCATTAATGTCTAAACCACTGGCAACAAAAGTGAGTACACCCCTAAGTGAAAATGTCCAAATTGGGCCCAAAGTGTCAATATTTTGTGTGACCATCCCTATTTTCCAGCACTGCCTTAACCCTCTTGGGCATGGAGTTCACCAGAGCTTCACAGGTTGACGCTGGAGTCCTCTTTCACTCCTCCAGGATGACTTCATAGAGCTGATGGATGTTAGAGACCTTGCGCTCCTGCACCTTCCGTTTGAGGATGCCCCACGGATGCTCAATAGGGTTTAGGTCTGGAGATATGCTTGGCCAGTCCATCACCTTTACCCTCAGCTTCTTTAGCAAGGCAGTGGTCGTCTTGGAGATGTGTTTGGGGTCGCTATGTTGGAATACTGCCCTGGGGCCCAGTCCCTGAAGAGAGGGGATCATGCTCTTCTTCAGTATGTCACAGTACATGTTGGTATTCATGATTCCCTCAGTGAACTGTAGCTCCCCAGTGCAGGCCGCACTCATGCAGCCCCAGACCATGACACTCCCACCAACATGCTTGACTGTAGTCAGACACACTTGTCTTTATACTCCTCGCCTGGTTGCCACCACACACGCTTGACACCATCTAAACCAAATAAGTTTATCTTGGCCTCATTAGACCACAGGACAGGGTTCATGTAATCAATGTCCTTACTCTACTTGTCTTCAGCAATCTGTTTGCGGGCTTTCTTGTGCATCATCTTTAGAAGAGGCTTCCTTTTGGGACGACAGCCAGGCAGACTAATTTGATGCAGTGTGCGGCGTATGGTCTGAGCACTGACAGGCTGATCCCTCACCCCTTCAACCTTTGCAGCAATGCTGACAGCACTTATGCGTCTATTTCCCGAAGACAACCTCTGGATATGACGCAGAGCATGTGCACTCAACTTCTTTGGTCGACCATGGCGAGGCCTGTTCTGAGTGGAACCTGTACAGTTTAACCACTGTATGGTCTTGGCCACAGTGCTGCAGCTCAGTTTCAAGGTCTTGGCAACCTTCTTATAGCCTAGGCAATCTTTATGTAGAGCAACAATTGTTTTTTTCAGATCCTCAGAAAGTTCTTTGACATGAGGTGCCATGTTGAACTTCCAGTGACCAGTATGAGAGAGTGAGAGTGATAACACCAAATTTAACACCCCTGCTCACCATTCACACCTGAGACCCTGTAACACTAATGAGTCACATGACTCTGGGGAGGGAAAATGGCTAATTGGGCCCAATTTGGACATTTTCACTTAGGGCTGTACTCGCTTTTGTTGCCAGCAGTTTAGACATTAATGGCTGTGTGTTGAGTTATTTTGAGGGGACAACAATATTACACTGTTATACAAGCTGTAGACTCACTACTTTACATTGTAGCAAAGTGTCATTTCTTCAGTGTTGTCACATGAGAAGATATCATAAAATATTTACAAAAATGTGAGGGGTGTACTCACTTTTGTGAGATACTGTAGGTGCAGCAGTCTGAGTTTCCCTTAGTTGTCATCTAGCGCAAGGTTTACCATGAAACATTTGTAATATAATTTGTCCATTTTTATTAGTGACACTCTATCAAGAAAACAAAACTGATATCTCCATGATAGTCTAGAATTCAGACTTCTTGGGACTTGTGAATTCCCAATTCAAAGCACCAGAATTCGGATATACAAAGTAAATCTGTGCCTCGACTATGCATACTAAAGTAATTACATACTCTGAACACGCTGTAAAAGCACCTGAGACAAGCCATCGTTCACCTCTGTATCTTTAGGCATTGTGAAGAAATTGATTTTCAAAATTCACTAAACAAGCATTGAAATTGCAGTTTTTTTGTAGAGAGCAGATCTTGGCAGCCTGTTAGCACTCTAATTCAAATAAACAGCAGGGGTGTCTAAGTTGTTAGACTACATTCACACACAGCTACACTCTGTGCTATGGCTGCATACAAACTGGACAATTAGCTATTGCCAGAAACTCAGCAGAAATGCTGTCCATGGACGCACACTGTCTTTATCCAGGGTTGGTTGAAGGCTCTATTTGCACATAACTGCTCAAATGAGCGCATCAGATGCTGTTGACAGCTGCTGCTGTTTTCCAGGGGCGGATCCAGGGGGGGGCAATGGGGCAATTGCCCCTCTGAGAAATTAGTTACGGGTGAGTGAGCAGGCGGCTTGGCGGGCGGGCAGTTCGGCGGACTGGTGAGTGAGTGGGCGGGCAGCCCGTTGGGTGAGCAGTTGGGTGGCTTAGCGGATGGGCAGCTAGGAGACTCAGTAGGAAAGTGGGCGGGCGGCTCGGTGGGTGAGCGGGCGACTGGCCAATCAGTGGGCCGGCGGGCGGGGGAGCAGAGAGATGACATCATCTCTCACCGCCCGGCACCCACCCTGCATCTCTGCAATTCTGCCCTCACTGTGCAGGCAGCCACGGGCAGCAGAGAGAGTACATCATCTCTCTGCTGCCTGACTTAACTCTGGGACACAGCAAGTGACAATCCCCACCTTAGCAGGAAAGTGACACAGCAAGTGACAATTGTAGCAGGCAAGTGATAATCCGCAAAGTGTGGCAGGTGACGTGGCAAGTGACAATCTGCAACGTGTGGCAGGAGATGTGGCAAGTGACAATCTGCATCTGGTGACAGGCGATGTGGCAAGTGACAATCCACAACGTGTGGCAGGTGACGTGGCAAGTGACAATCCGCAACGTGTGGCAGGTGACGTTGCAAGTGACAATCTTCAACTTGGAAATGGAGAGAGTACAAAGAAGGGCAACAAAGCTGCTGACGGAGGACATTAGTTGGATATAGTTTGGATTAAGTGTTGTCAGCCCTGCCAAACTGTCTTTTGCTATACTATTCAAAACCTCCCATTATCTAAATAATTACAACTGTGGAGGGTATTTACTAAAACTGGAGAATCTGGTGCAGCTGTACATGGTAGCCAATTGTCATCTAACTTCAGCTTGTTTAATTAAGCCTCAACAATAAAACCTGGAAGCTGATTGGTTTCTAGGCAGAGCTGCACCAGATTTTGCATGCTCCAGTTTTAGTAAATCCCCCTAATTATTCTGTAGTTTACGATAAGAACTAGGATGGCTAATTAGACTTTCTAATGCTAAATAGTCCAATCTAAAAGTGTTTTTTATGCCTTGGTAAAAACCGAGAGCAAGATATTTCCCAGCCCTACATATCTTCTTTGCTTACTCTTTGGGGTCCCACTCATCCTGTATGATTTAAGTTACTTCATGTTATGAAGATTGAAGCAGCAGAAGTGGGAGTGAATAACAGCAATTCTAAGGTGGGCAGGAACAGAACTAAAAAGCTTTGACAGAACGTTCTTGCTGCTGGACTTCCAAAAAATGTAAAAAAGCCAGCACACAACTCAACCAAACAGCCTCCACATAGAACTGATGTATTACTCTTTATGAGACTGATCCTGACCTTTAATCATGACACAATATAATTATCTTTTCTGCTACCAAAATACTGCAGAATTTATATACCCCTTTCAAATACCTTTCTAAATTTACATGATTATTTACAGAAATAATGTATCTTTCATTTAACATTTTAATGTTTTATGTTACGTGTGTTCCATATGCAGACGTGTGATTCTGAAATGAATAATTTTTGCCCAGTTGGATAGTGACTGTATGACTTCATCCTGTTTTTGTGCTATAAATAAAGGATTAATATCACCTGAAGAAAATCCTTAAGCGTGAAAAGTCTGTTCCGTTGTGCAGTTTTGGAACTATGCCTTTGAAATTTCGTCTGAAGTTAGCAGAGATCCATACACATCCAGCTTTCTCTGTTTTTGTGCCAATGTAAAGAAGAATTCTGGAACTCTATAATGTTATTTGTGTCCTTTTTCAGTTTAACCCTGCTGGATGTTGAATACTGTTACAGTAGTGTACAGTTAATTATCTTATGTTTGCCATTAAAAATATAACTGGATTTCAAACACTACTCAAGTCCAAAAACAAAAAACATTCCTAGAGTTTGGTCTAATATATTAACAAGTCACGTACTTCAAAACTGAAACTTGAAAGTCAAACCAAAAAGTTTTTTTTTCTAGTTTTGTATAAAGTGGGGAAGGCCAGGTTTTACTGCTATCTTTGGAGATTTATCCTCACTTTCTATAACTCTGACAACAGGTTCATTAGACAGGAAGTGAGATAAACTATACAACAGAGACACGGATATAAATGAAAAAAAGAGGAATTATAACCTCCTTCTACTCTAATTAAAAAGGCATTTTTATTTCTGTCTGTGTTGATGTAAAGAAGTTACCCTCACTACCTGACTGGCAGGGATAAGCTGAACCCCCCCCCAGTTCGGTTCACACCAGAACATGCAAACAGACAAAAAATTTGTGGGAACATGCAAACACAGTCTATGGGGCACGAACGTGACAAATCAAAAGTACTCATTTTAAAGGCTTATGTGCAAGTTATTGCCATAAAAAGTGTATGGGGACCTGGTTACTGCCCCAGGGTACATGTATCAATGCAAAAAAAAGGTTTAAAAACTGCCTTTTTTTCAGGAGCAGTGATTTTATTAATGCTTAAAGTGAAACAATAAAAATAAAATATTCCGGGCTAAACTCACAGTGGAAAAAGCCTGGAAAAATCAGAAAATCTCCTTCCCAGCAGTAATCAGGAAGGTCTCCTGGATTATGACACAGGAGAAACTCTCTAGGATTCTGCTGGACACGGCCAGCAAATCTGAATCTACCTGGGAACCCTGGGCTAAACATGTGGGTACCTCTTTGACCACTAACTCAATCCCAGCTTCATTTATCCCTTTCATGACTAAGCCTATTTTTGAAATTTGGTGTTTACAATTTAAAATCCGTATTTTTTGCTAGAAAATTACTTAGAGCCCCCAAACATTATATATATATTTTTAGCAGAGAATCTAGAGAATAAAATGGCGATTGTTGCAATATTTTATGTCACACGGTATTTGCGCAGCAGTGTTTTAAACGCAACTTTTTGGGAAAAGGGACACTTTCATGGATTTAAAAAAAACAAACGGTAAAGTTACCCACATTTTTTTGTATAATGTGAAAGATGATGTTACGCGGAGTAAATAGATACCAAACATGACACGCTTTATAATTGCACGCACTCGTGGAATGGCGACAAACTATGGTACCTAAAAATCGCCATAGGTGGCGCTTTAAATTTTTTTTACGGTTACCAGGTTAGAGTTACAGAGGAGGTCTAGTGCTAGAATTATTGCTCTCGCTCTGGCGATCGCAGTGATACCTCACATGTGTGATTTGAACACCGATTACATATGCGGGCGCGACTTCCGTATACGTTTCTTTGCTGCGCGAGCTCGCGGAGACGAGGGTGCTTTAAAATTTTTTTTTTCTTATTTATTTTATTTATTTTTATATTAATAAACTGTGTTGTAGAAAAAAAAAATTTTTGATCACTTTTATTGCTGTCACAAGGAATGTAAACATCCCTTGTGACAGTAATAGGTGGTGACAGGTACTCTTTATGGAGGGATCGGGGGTCTAAAAGACCCCCGATCCCTCTTTTGCACTTCAAAGTATTCAGATCGCTGTTTTCCGCGATCCTGAATACTGTATATTTTTTTAAAACCGGCGCCATTGGCAGCCGAGTAAACGGGAAGTGACGTCATGACGTCGCTTCCGTGTTTACTATCAGGAGGCTGGAACGAAGCCGCTCACAGCTTCGTTCCAGTCTGTCCCCAGCCGCCAGAGGTGGCCGATTGGTCATCGGGTCTCCTGATGGAACGGGAGGCCCGGTAAGAGCGGTGGGAGGCGGCGGGAGGGGGGGCGTCCCCTCCTGCTTCTTCGGTATTTTTAACCGCATCGAATGTTATACCCAGAAAGCAGATCGCCGGCTCTAAAAAACAGTACCGGGATGATGCCTGCAGCTGCGGACATCATCCCAGTATAACCCCCGGAAGCCGAGTAGGCATATCTGCGTACACTCGGCGGGAAGGGGTTAAACTATACTCTTGGTTTGATGCTTTGCTCTTTCTCCTCCCTCCTTTCTTCTCTTTCCTCCAGATCTTCTCCCCTCCTTCCTCTACTTCCCCTCCACTTTATTCCCACCCCTGTTTTGAATGTTTACAGAAGAAAATGACAGGTTGCCTTTTATCATTCCTGCACTTAGAAGTTTAATGTGGGTATCGTGACTCATGGCGATTCCCTCCTCCTCTTAGGTAGGGTTTGACAGGGGCCAGGGGATTGAAACCCCTACTCCGGTACATTTAGTTCCCATATGGGGTACCGGAAGGCGGGGGGATCTCTCTCCTGACTCTCTGGAAATGTTTCTATATCCTAGGTCACGCCATGATCTTCTTATCTCAGATGCTCGTTTGGATCTTGTTTATATGTACCACTTGTTTTTCACCCAGTACAGTTACAGTGCTTTTCTAAATTTGCTTTATACATGTTGTCGTTTTCAAATGTATCTCTCTTGTATTTCAAAATAAAAGACTTTGAAATCAAAAATAAAATATTCCTTTAAATATCGTGCCTGGGGGGTCTTCTTAGTCTGCCTGTAAAGTAGCACATTTTTCCCATGTTCATAACAGTCCCGCAGCAAAATTACATTTCTAAAGGAAAAAATGTAATTTAAAATTGCTCGCGGCTGTAATGTATTGCCGGATCCCGGCAATATACATTAAAAAAATCATTGAAAAAAGGGTGTGGGTTCCCCCCCAGTCCATTACAAGGCCCTTCAGGTCTGGTATGGATTTTAAGGGGAACCCTGCGCCAAAATAAAAAAATGGCGTGCGGGTCCCCCCAAAATCCATACCAGATTCTTATACGAGAAGACCGCAGGAAAAGGGGGGGACAAGAGAGCGCCCCCCCTCCTGAACTATACCAGGCCACATGCCCTCAACATGTTGAGGTTGATGGGGACAAGGGCCTCATCCCCACAAACCTTGCCCGGTTGTTGTGGGGGTCTGCGGGAGGGGGGCTTATCGGAATCTGGAAGCCCCTTTTAACAATGGGGCCCCTAGATCCTGGCCCCCCTATGTGAATAGGTAGGGGTACATTGTACCCCTACCCATTCACCAAAAAAGTGGCAAAAAAGTAAAAATTACAGGAGACAGTTTTGGACAATTCCTTTTGTTAAAAAAAAAAGTGTCCCGCAATGTCCATCCATCTTCAATCATGGCGTCCGATGGTCCAGAGAAAAAAAACCTGAAAAACTCTGCCTACATGGGAAGCATCCTGCTGACTGCCGTCTTTTTGCTTTGACAGCTCTTATATAGCCAAGGGCGGGGCCACCCGCTGACATAACCAAGTGACCCTGCCCCTTCTGACATCATGTGACGTCAGAGGGGCCGGGGCACACGTTTACATCACCAGGTGGTCCCGCCCTTGATGCCTCCCATGGAGGGGGAGGCCATCGGTGCCCTAAATGAAGATGGATGGACATCGCGGGACACTTAAAAAAAAAGAATTAATAAAGGAATTGTCCAAAACTGTCTCCTGTCATTTTTACTTTTTTGACACTTTTTTTGGTGAATGGGTAGGGGTACAATGTACCCCATACCCATTCACATAGGGGTGAGGTGGGATCTGGGGGCCCCCTTGTTAAAGGGGACTTCCAGATTCCGATAAGCCCCCCACCTGCAGACCCCCACAACCAACTGCAAGGGTTGTGCCCGCAGACCTCCACAACCACTGGCAACAGTGCTTGAAGCCGTTTATCTTTTATAGAGAAATTTTCCCATTTCAGCTAAGGGCCTTCTTGATTCAGCAATAACTTTATCATTGATATGATACTGAGGTGAAATGCATTTTGTGAATTTATTGTCAAATGGCAGAGCCAGTCAATATGCAAGTCCACAAGCAAAATCGTCATTCAAAAAAAAAATTTTTTTTTTCTTATTTATTTTATTTATTTTTATATTAATAAACTGTGTTGTAGAAAAAAAAAATTTGATCACTTTTATTGCTGTCACAAGGAATGTAAACATCCCTTGTGACAGTAATAGGTGGTGACAGGTACTCTTTATGGAGGGATCGGGGGTCTAAAAGACCCCCGATCCCTCTTTTGCACTTCAAAGTATTCAGATCGCTGTTTTCCACGATCCTGAATACTGTATATTTTTTTAAAACTGGCGCCATTGGCAGCCGAGTAAATGGGAAGTGACGTCATGACGTCGCTTCCGTGTTTACTATTAGGAGGCTGGAACGAAGCCGCTCACAGCTTCGTTCCAGTCTGTCCCCAGCCGCCAGAGGTGGCCGATTGGTCATCGGGTCTCCTGATGGAACGGGAGGCCCGGTAAGAGCGGCGGGAGGCGGCAGGAGGGGGGGGCGTTCCCTCCTGCTACTTCGGTATTTTTAGCCGCATCGGATGTTATACCCGGAAAGCCGATCGCCGGCTCTAAAAAACAGTACCGGGATGATGCCTGCAGCTGTGGGCATCATCCCAGTATAACCCCCGGAAGCCGAGTACGCACATCTGCGTACGCTCGGCAGGAAGGGGTTAAACTATACCCTTGGTTTGATGCTTTGCTCTTTCTCCTCCCTCCTTTCTTCTCTTTCCTCCAGATCTTCTCCCCTCCTTCCTCTACTTCCCCTCCACTTTATTCCCACCCCTGTTTCGAATGTTTACAGAAGAAAATGACAGGTTGCCTTTTATCATTCCTGCAATTAGAAGTTTAATGTGGGTATCATGACTCATGGCGATTCCCTCCTCCTCTTAGGTAGGGTTTGACAGGGGCTAGGGGATTGAAACCCCTACTCCGGTACAGTTAGTTCCCATATGGGGTACCGGAAGGCGGGGGGATCTCTCTCCTGACTCTCTGGAAATGTTTCTATATCCTAGGTCACGCCATGATCTTCTTATCTCAGATGCTCGTTTGGATCTTGTTTATATGTACCACTTGTTTTTCACCCAGTACAGTTACAGTGCTTTTCTAAATTTGCTTTATACATGTTGTCGATTTCAAATGTATCTCTCTTGTATTTCAAAATAAAAGACTTTGAAATCAAAAATAAAATATTTCTTTAAATATCGTGCTGGGGGGTCTTCTTAGTCTACCTGTAAAGTAGCATATTTTTCCCATGTTCATAACAGTCCCGCAGCAAAATTACATTTCTAAAGGAAAAAATGTAATTTAAAATTGCTCGCAGCTGTAATGTATTGCCGGATCCTGGCAATATACATTTAAAAAATCATTGAAAAAAAGGGTGTGGGTTCCCCCCAGTCCATTACAAGGCCCTTTGGGTCTGGTATGAATATTAAGGGGAACACTGCACCAAAATGTAAAAAAAATGGCGTGGGGGTCCCCCCAAAATCCATACCAGGCCCTTCAGGTCTGGTATGGATATTAAGGGGAACCCCGTGCTAAAAAAAATGGCGTGGGGGTCCCCCCAAAATCCATACCAGGCCCTCCAGGTCTGGTATGGATATTAAGGGGGACCCCGTGCCAAAATTTTTTAAAAAAATGGCGTGGGGTCCCCCCAAAATCCATACCAGGCCCTTCAGGTCTGGTATGGATTTTAAGGGGAACCCTGCGCCAAAATAAAAAAATGGCGTGCGGGTCCCCCCAAAATCCATACCAGATTCTTATACGAGCAGACCGCAGGAAAAGGGGTGGACAAGAGAGCGCCCCCCCTCCTGAACTATACCAGGCCACATGCCCTCAACATGTTGAGGTTGATGGGGACAAGGGCCTCATCCCCACAAACCTTGCCCGGTTGTTGTGGGGGTCTGCGGGAGGGGGGCTTATCGGAATCTGGAAGCCCCTTTTAACAACGGGGCCCCCAGATCCTGGCCCCCCTATGTGAATAGATAGGGGTACATTGTACCCCTACCCATTCACCAAAAAAGTGGCAAAAAAGTAAAAATTACAGGAGACAGTTTTGGACAATTCCTTTTGTTAAAAAAAAAGTGTTCCGCAATGTCCATCCATCCTCAATCATGGCGTCCGATGGTCCCGAGAAAAAAAACCTGAAAAACTCTGCCTACATGGGAAGCATCCCGCTGACTGCCGTCTTTTTGCTTTGACAGCTCTTATATAGCCAAGGGCGGGGCCACCCGCTGACATAACCAAGTGACCCTGCCCCTTCTGACATCATGTGACGTCAGAGGGACCGGGCCACCCGTTTACATCACCAGGTGGTCCCGCCCTTGATGCCTCCCATGGAGGGGGAGGCCATCGGTGCTGTAAATGAAGATGGATGGACATCGCGGGACACTTAAAAAAATAAATTAATAAAGGAATTGTCCAAAACTGTCTCCTGTCATTTTTACTTTTTTGACACTTTTTTTGGTGAATGGGTAGGGGTACAATGTACCCCATACCCATTCACATAGGGGGGAGGTGGGATCTGGGGGCCCCCTTGTTAAAGGGGACTTCCAGATTCCGATAAGCCCCCCACCTGCAGACCCCCACAACCAACTGCAAGGGTTGTGCCCGCAGACCTCCACAACCACTGGCAACAGTGCTTGAAGCTGTTTATCTCTTATAGAGAAATTTTCCCATTTCAGCTAAGGGCCTTCTTGATTCAGCAATAACTTTATCATTGATATGATACTGAGGTGAAATGCATTTTGTGAATTTATTGTCAAATGGCAGAGCCAGTCAATATGCAAGTCCACAAGCAAAATCGTCATTCAAGGGTTTTCTTACCCTGCCCTCAACAATTCCCCATGTTGGGACTTCCACACATTGGGCCTGATGGCATACATAGTTCTAGTATTATTTGTCTACTTCCTGGAGGATTACACCCAACTTTATACTTCATTGTGTTGCACTGAGAGATAAGTAGTTCTGAAGTGAACAAATGTCCTCAGGCCCTAGTAAAGCTGAACTCACATTGTACTGATGCAGGAGCAATGCCCCCAAGGTTCATTTTTGGGACCATTGCTCTGTGAGTTATTTGGACGTTAATTCAATTTTTAGGTTAAAAATACTTTGTTTGCAGGCAAAGCTATGTAGTAGAATACATTCCTTGCAAATGTCTCTGCAAATTGCCCTAGATACGCTGGTGGATACAGTACCTACTTAGCTACTAAGGATGAGTGTAAAAAAAATGTGAAGCTCTATACTTTGGGAAAAAATAAGCATGCAACAAACAGTCCATGTGTGTAATACTGAGCAAGGTCTGGGCATCATTGTCATTATAGATGAATTGACATTATGCAATGCCAATTGGTTTCCAAAAACATCATGATATTTTAAGAGAGGCACAGACTCTAAAAGGAAAGAAACATTTTATCCCTATGGACTATATATACCATACATACACTCACTGATAGAATATCCCTATGGTCAAATACATTTTATATAAATAAATAATAAACAATGCTTAAATTATTTATTGATAAGTTAATTATTTAAATAAAGATAATATGTCATACTGCAAGCTAATTTAGACATACAATGACCAACCTAATAAATTCATAATTTCAATTCTACAAAAAAATTCACACAGACAGTACCCCCAATTAACCGGTTAATATAGGACAGAGCCACTAATTTAGGCAGTAGAACAAATGAATAATTAAGACATGCAAATCCACCAAACTTCACCTTTACCCCAGATGTAACATTACATTTTGTTTGGTAGAATTAACAGTTTAATTATATTTTTTTAGCAATATAAATGGTCATACAAACTGTCTTTGAATCACAGATGAGCAAATTGATCTTGAATCTTGAAATATCTTGAAATATTAGAATGATTATGTTTACCTGTAAACTTTGAAAACATTTAAAGATAATTGTCCAAAAGCAGCATCATAGGGGATTCAAAAATATACCTTGTTCAAGCATATTATTAGTGTAGCACTGACTCCCAAGGGAGCTGCTAGCTTGTTGGGTCCCTCTGTCGCCTCCAGTGGTGACCCACCCTTAACTGGACCTGGCAATTCATCGACACACCAGTAGTGTTACAATAAAGACTTTATTAGGGCCAGGAGAAGCCTTGCAAAAGAAATTTTGGTTAAAAGAGTTAACTGGATGTCAAGCACAGGAACAAACGATGCTAAGATAGGGTCTATGACTTTCTGACTGTCTCATTCCTTTTTATCACCTGTGAAAGGCCTTGCCAAATGCACTGGGCAGACAACAGCAGAACAGCTGACAACAGTGTAACAAGTAACAGTGGATAATAACTCTAAAAGAAGGCACTTGGAGATGTAAAAAATGGTATGGCCTTTCTACTATTCTTAGACCCTATCTAAACCACTGGTTATACAGTCTACCAGGTGTGCGGCCCTTAAAAACTCTTTGAAGTGCTAAATTGCATGTGTAATGGTGCAGTGGTTCCTGCATTCAGCACTCGGCAAATAACTGCGTTCCACAGACCGAAAGATAGTGGACGGAAATGACGTCTGCAGCCACTCTTCATGACATTATTGTGACAAAACACGTTGGGTGAGGCTTATTGACGTCACTTCCATCCATCATCTTCCAGTCTGCGGAACTCAGCTGGATGCCGAGTGCTGATTTCTGGAATCAGTGCACCATTACACATGCCATTTAGCTCGTGCATGCGAGCAACTTTATATGTGAGGAGGATTTAAATGCTTTTTACTGTCGTTCAATAAATGGAATCACACTATGGGGTATTTTGCCTGGTTTATGTCCCCCTAACATGCACACATTGTGCATAACCCAGAGGAGTATTACTAGTGGAGACAACTTGAATGGAAGGCTATGGGCATATGAAAAGCGAGGATAACAGTTCTGATTTGGTGAAGCACAGTGGAGATAACCAGCTGTGGATATATGCAAAGTGAGCATAACATTTTGGGTCTGGTGAGTGTGTAGGCAAAGGAGGTGAGCATGGAGAGGTGACCTGCACACAGAGCACTTGATGTTTTTTGAAGTTTTGAAGTTTACAGCACTTTGTGAAACACAACGGATTGGGTCATATGTGTGACACATATGTGTGGACTAATTTGAATGGATACTAAAAGCACTTTATTATATGAATTGAATAAACACTCTAGCACCTTATGATATATGAATTGTTTATTTATGAATTGTTGATCTATGTATTGGTATCTATACTCTTGATTTGGTTACAGGCACAACATTTGCTTGAATTTTGATCACTTGTATATTGTAGCGCCAGCACGTATGTAAGTTTGCCAGTAGAGCATTGCACTCAGGGATGAGCTGCATACCTGGGTGGGACAGGGGGTGGAGTAAGGGGTGGAACAGTAGTGGCACATAGCGTTGGGTGAATGGTTTGGCCGAATTTGTTGGGCGTTCGACCGTTTGTTTGACCTCCTGAATGCCCCACAATGCACTGTGCGCAGCACAGCGCATTGGAAGCCCTCATTGGCTGAAGAAATTAAGGTTTTGCCCAATCAGAACACATAGCACTGTCAGAGCTATGATTGGACACAATCATGATGAATCTCTCCAGTCATGTCTCACTGCTCATAGCCCCACCCCACACTATAAAAGGTTTTTTTCCCAGAGTAGCCATTTGCAGTGTGATATTGGAGTTGAGATAGATAGAACATGGCTCTGTTCATTGCTACTAGCCATGGGCGTAGCATAAGGGGTTGCAGGGGTCACAATCGCAACCCCGCCCCTAGCTCCAGGGGGCTCCACAGCCTCCCTATCATATTATCATAACCTCCACAAAATCCAGCTCTGATCTGCCCTAGTGCCCCACAGCCATGCTCCAGTACTGGGCTTCTACTTTGTCTTCCACAGTCCACACCCCTCTGTTCCGATTGGCTGGGGAGAAGCTGTGAGCCATTTCCTGAATGGAGAGGAACACGGGGTGAGAATAGCCCAGGATGGAGAAGTGTCTGTGCTGTGTGCTGGCAACATGGAATGGTAACCGAGCTCAGCGAGTTAAGAGGAGGAGAGTGCCGTCCTGTAGCCACGATGGGACCGATGTCACTGGTGAGGTATGACACTGCTCAGTGTCTCCTAGTCACCAGCTGGGATTCTCTGTACCCCCCACCCAGGGATGTCTACTTACCCCACTTCCCTGACAACTGGGGAAAAGACACACACCTCCGGGAGGTTACCTTCCCCCAACACCTGCCAACACTGACAGAAAAACCTTCAGAAATTGCTAAAACAAATCCCTTAACACCTCCTCGGGGGGCCCCTGAAGGGCTGCAGGCTCCAGATTTTGTGTCACATGGCTTTGCCCTCCCAGATCTAAGTTGCCTCCCCCAAAGCCCCCTGACCACCCCCTCCACCCTGCATGCTATGCCCGGCTGCTGAGCTCCTTTCCCATTACAGCACTCTATACTGCTCCTCCTCCGCAGGGCTGAAATCCCATTCCTTTACAAAACAGCCAGTCAGCCATGATCTACACTGCCATTCCAACCAGGGGATTTCACAGGTCAGAAGGACAACATAAAAGCCAAATACACCCTGCGAAGACTGAGAGACTGTGTGTAAAGGAATGTGATTTCAGCCCTGTGTAGTGTGTGTGTGGGGGGGCTGTATACAGTGCTGGGATGGGAAAGGAGCTCTGCCAAGTGACCTGCCAGGGGTCCCTGTCCCCTGATTCTCCAGCAGTAATACCTGTCCTCTGATGTAAAGAGGAACTCTGGGAACGCAAAACTCTCAAGGTACTTTGAGTATCTTGGAGTGCGGTGGATGTATCTGCACACACGTTGGAAGTAGTGGGGGGGGGCCCAGGTCAACTTTTGCATCGGGGCCCACAAGCTTCAAGCTACGCCTCTGCTACTAGCAAGTTATGCTGCATACACACGGTCAGATTTTCCGACGGGAAATGTTCGATGGGAGCTTGTTGTCGGAAATTCCGACCATGTGTAGGCTCCATCGGACATTTTCCGTCGGAGCTTCCGACAAACAAAATTTGAGATCTGGATCTCAAATTTTCCGACAACAAAATCCGTTGTCATAAATTTTGATCGTATGTACACAATTCCGACGCACAAAGTTCCACGCATGCTCGGAATCAAGCAGAAGAGCCGCACTGGCTATTGAACTTAATTTTTCTCGGCTAGTCTTACGTGTTGTATGTCACCGCGCTCTTGGCGATCGGAATTTCCGACATGATTTGTGTGACCGTGTGTATGCAAGACAAGTTTGAGCCAACATCCATCGGAAAAAAAACATAGATTTTGTTGTCGGAATGTGCGATCGTGTGTACGTGGCATTAGTGTGCTATAGTGATTCTATTGTGACTGTAAAGTATTAGTTTAGTGTGAATATAGTGATAGTGCGTGAGTGTAGTGCGACCGTTCATTTTTACTTTACTGTCAGTTTAGTGTGAATATAGTGATAGTGCAGCGTGATTGCAGTGTGACCGTTCATTTTTACTGTAGTGTCATTTTAGTGTGTAAGGGCAGGTTTGCTGCAGTATATTAAAGTGTGTTAGTGTACAGTGTCAGAGCAGTTTTACTGCAGTATATTGTAGTGCATCAGGGCAGTTTTACTGCAGTATAGTAGTGCATCAGGGCACTTTTCCTGCAGTATATTGAAGTGTGTTTATGCACTTTTCCTGCAGTATATTGAAGTGTGTTAGTGCATGTTTACTGCAGTAAATTAAAGTACGTTAGTGCACGTTTACTACAGTACCTTGATGTGCATTAGTGAACGTTTACTGCTGTATAGTGAAGTGCGTCAGAGTACTTTTATGGCAGTATATTGAAGTGCATTAGTGCACCTTTACTGCAGTATATTGAATTGAGTTATTGCACGTTTACCACAGTATAATGGACTGCGTCAGGGTACAATTACTGGAGTATATTAGCACACTTTTACATCAGTATATTAAAGTGCGTTGGTGCACTTTTACAGCAGTATATTTAAGTGCGTTAGTGCACTTTTACAGCAGTATATTGAAGTGCGTTAGTGCACTTTTACGGCAGTATATTGAAGTGTGTTAAGGCACTTTTACTGCAGTATATTTAAGTGTGTTAGTGCACTTTTACGGCAGTTTATTGAAGTGCATTAATGCACTTTTATGGCAGTATACTGAAGTGCGTTAGTGCAATTTTACAGCAGTATATTGAAGTGCGTTAGTGCACTTTTACTTCAGTATATTGAAGTGCATTAGTACACTTTTACTGTAATATATTAAAGTGTGTTAGTGCACTTTTACTGCAGTATATTGAAGTGTGTTAGTGCAGTTTTACTGCAGTATATTAAATTGCGTTAGTGCAGTTTTACTGCAGTATATTCAAGGGCGTCAGTGCAGTTTTACTGCAGTATATTGAGGTGCATTGGTGCATGTTTACTGCAGTATATTGAAGTGCGTTAATGCATGTTTACTGAAGTATATTGAAGTGCATTAGTGCACGTTTACTGGAGTATATTGAAGTGCGTCAGGGTATTTTTACGGCAGTATATTGAAGTGTGTTAGTGCACTTTTACTGCAGTATATTGAAGTGCGTCAGTGCGCGTTTACTGTGGTATATTGAAGTGCGCCAGGGTACTTTTACTGCAGTATGTTGAAGTGCGCCAGGGTACTATTGCTGCAGTATATTGCAGTGCGTTAGTACATGTTTACTGCAGTATATTGAAGTACGTTAGTGCACATTTAATGCAGTATATTGAAGTGCGTTAGTGCACTTTTACTGCAGTATATTGTAGCGTGTTAGAGCAGTTTTACTGCAGTATATTGGATTGCCTTAGTGCACTTTTACTGCAGTATATTGAAGTGCGTCAGTGCAGTTTTACTGCAGTATATTGCAGTGTGTCAGTGGAGTGTGTCTGTGTAGTGAGTACTCAAGTTAAAGTGTAGCAAATACCGCTTTCCATTAATTAAAGTGCATCCAAGTACACATTTCCCCATCTTTATTACATTTCGGTAATAAGCCCCCCCATCATGTCTGGGAGGCCAACAAGGAGAGGCAGACATTCCCAGCAGTGTATGTGTCCACAGTCAAAGGTGGACATAGCCTTTTCTCAGGCAAGGCACCATGTCCTCTGTTTAGTGATGTTGCCCATGCTATCCAGCCACAGCACGCAGAGTAGGTGGTGGACTGGCTTCCTAAAAAATCCTCATCCTCCATCACCCGAACAGAGACTAGCACGCAGTTCACCGCAGTTGCCAGATCGACTTATTCTGCCTCCTTTTCCACAGCTACTCCTGCCATAGACCCAGCATCATGCATAGAGGAGTTATTTGAACACAGTGTCAGCCACTTGCTCCTTAATGATGCACAAGCATTACTTGATTCATCAACAATGGCTCTATAGGTTTACGGTGTGAAAGCACCACCAACACCTAAAGCCCAATTTTTCTGAACCTGTTACTTCTATCCAAAGTCTGTGAAACAGAAACCAGAATTTAACCAAAAAATCTCTAATCTTGTTCCAAGTGCAGTAAGTTGTGGCCTCATCATACAGACTGGCTGCCCAAGCCGTTGTTTAAAAAATAAAGAAAGATTGCAGGGAAAATGTAATTTTTTTAACTTTATAAATGTCATTTTTGTTGCTGTAGGTTCTCTACACGGTACAGATGCGCCATTTTACAGGCAGACTAAGGGGACCCCCCAGGCACTATGTTTAAAGTCATTTTTCATTTTTATTGTTTCACTTTAAGCACCAGTAAATCACTGCTCTCACTGCTCATTTAAAAATGATGTTTTTTACAAACTTTTTTTTTCATTGATACCCATGTCAATCTTGTGTGAATCAGAGCTTGCTGTTGCATCAGATCCTATTTGGCCACCCTTAGCTTGAACAAATGTTGTGAGGGCCAGTTCACACCATAGAAGCACAGTCCGGATGCGTTCTGCATGCTTTTCTGTATGTGTGTTTTTGACGCATTTTTTATGCAGTCCAATGCATTCCCCCCTCCTTTTTTCTTACCTTAAATAAGGACATGTGTGTTCCAGTGCATTTTTGGTGCATTTTGGTGCGTTCCAGTACGATTTTGATGCGTTTTACTGTGTTCCAGTACAGTCCAGTGCAGAAAAAATGAAACTTGTTCTACTTTTTTTTTCTGGAACTAGAATGCACTGGAACTAACTGCACTGGTGTGAACTATGCCTTTGAAAACCATATAACCAACTATCCACGTGTTTTTGATGCAGAAAAAAAATGCACTGGACTGCATGTGGTGCGAACTGGCCCTGTAATGCTGCGTACATACGGTCGGACTTTCCGGCTACAAAAGTCCGACAGCCCGTCCGACAGACTTTCGACGGACTTTTGGCGGACTTGCGGCAGACTTTCTAACAAACTAACTTGCCTACATACGATCACACAAAAGTCTGATGTATTCGTACGTGATGATGTACACCAGACTAAAATAAGGAAATTGATAGCCAGTAGCCAATAGCTGCCCTAGCGTGGGTTTTTGACCGTCAGACTAGCATACAGACGAGCGGATTTCTGGGTCCGGCGTAGTTACGACGTAAAGATTTGAAGCATGTTTCAAATCTAAAGTCCGTCAGATTTGCAGCTGGAAAAGTCCGCTGAAAGTCCGGGGAAGCCCACACACGATCGGATTGTCAGCCGGCTTTGGTCTGTCAGCGTCCGTCGGACTTTTGTAGACAAAAAGTCAGACCGTGTGTACGCCCCATTAGTCTAGTCATCTACAGTGCTTGCTGGGGACGTAAAGATGAATAAGCCAACCTGTCTATTATGTGAGATTGCTGTTTTTGGCTTGTTTGACCTGTAGTTAAATTGTGATGACTTCTGGAAAGATGACAAAGTCATTTAGTCAAAATTCACCAGCCCATTGTTTGGAATTATAAATCTTTAAAAAAACTGTGGAAAAAAAGACCCTGTGATAATGCTGTTTTAATAATCGAACACTTACCTGTCCTGGAGTCCAGCGATGTTGGCACCGCAGCTGATGTTTCCATCAGCTGTCGGGTGCTGCCGCCGCCATTGCTGGTAAGGGAACTCGGCAGTGTAGCCTTACGGCTTCACGCCGGGAACCCTCTACTACGCATGAGAAAGCCTCCGCTCCTCTCTCCTACTGGCCTGGGAAGGAGGAGGGAGGAGAAGGGAGCCCCAACGATGACGCAAATCCCTGCGGCTGAGGCTCCCAGAAGTGGGGACAGCATATCTGTGAAAGACAGGTATCTTGCCCCCCTCCCCCCCGAAAGGTGTACAACAAGCGGAAGTTCCACTTTTGGGTGGAACTCCGCTTTAATAGCCTGTAAAACAGCGAAAGTCAGAGGCAGTTTGTCAGAATTTCTATTTTGAATACAAGACCTTTGCAAAAGTAGTAAAATGCTATTTCACCTTGGTAGGCTCTTATCAGTAGGGCCAAATATACTGGTGGTATAATCTTAGATGTAATATCAAGGAGAATTATTGTGCTTAGCTCAAAATAAGAGAGAAAGAAATATATGCTGAACTGCTGCAATTTCTGTAGCACAGACACTGGGCTATAATCTTAAACACTTAGACCTTTCATTTTCTGTATCACCACCAGGAGGAATGTTGAGGGTAAATCCATCCAGCTACGACACAGACAACAATACAAACCTGAACCTAGTATATCTGTATTTGAAAAGGCATTAGTCTCCACTTGGGTTACTTCAATTTTTGTTGTTGGAGATAATCCCTCTTGGAGGTCATATAGATAACCTTACAAACAATAAAAACCTAACAGAGGTTCTAACCCTTTCACATTCAATCCAAAATGTAAAAAAAAAAAAAAAAAGTTTTATCTTAACATTAAGTTTAACTGTAATAATCCCGTAATAATTAATTGCTAAACTGAAGAATATTTACTAGCTTTAATTGAATTTATTGCTGAGCTGGTGCATATGAAAATCGTCTGGTGCTCCTATAACTCAGTCCTTAGTTGATGGATTATTTAATATTTTGCTGAATTGTTTGGGAATGAATTCTAATAAATTGTTCATTACGGTTTAACCCTACGTTCACACCTATGCATTTTTAGTGCATTTTGCAGTTTGCAGAAATGCACTACAGTCCATTTAACATGGTTTCCTAGGGTACTAGTTCACATCTATGCGTTTTGCGGCTGGTGCGTTTTTGGAAAGGGTCGGGGACATTTTTCTTGCGATTTGTGGCTAATAGACTTCTATGGAGCTGCACCAGAAACGCAAGTGGTGCATTTTTTATGTGTTTTGCGGTTCTTACTTTAACACTGTATATAGCTGGTTGCTAAGCAGGGGGCCGAAAAGACAGCTGCCGCATCCTTAAAAACTGATGAGTCATCAGCTGTCAGCAGGGTTTCCCACTGAAAGCTGAATGTAAAAAAAAAAAAATTTGCGAAGAAAACGGTGTGGGGTTCCCCCCCAGGTCCATACCAGGCCCATCGGGTCTAGTATGGATTCAGAGGGGACCCCGACACCTAAATTTAAAAAATAAATTTTTTAAAAATCTATACCAAAATCTATACCAGACCCTTATTTGAGCATGCCGCCCGGAAGGTCAGGAAAGGGAGGGGACAAGCGAGCGCCCCCCCTCCTGAACCATACCAGAGTGCATGCCCTCAACATGGGGGAGATGGGTGCTTTGGGGCACCCCAAAGCACCTTGCCCCCATGTGGATGAGGACAAGGGCCTCTTCCCGACAACCCTAACCGTTGTTTATCGGGGTCTGCGGGCAGGGGGCTTATCGGAATCTTGAAGCCCCCTTAAACAAGGGGACCCCCAGATCCTGGCCCCCCACCCTATGTAAATGGGTATCGGGTACATTGTACCCTTACCCATTCACCTAAAAAGCGCTACACTATTATTATATTATTCACTTTGAACTTTGTATGTTTGAGTGTTAGCAGCTTGTGTTCTAATTTAGCGCAGTCTTTTTCCTCACCTCCACCAATGCTTGCCATTCAGGCCACAGAGTTCAATCTGTGTTTCATCAGACCAGAGAATTTTGTTTCTTATGGTCTGAGAATCCTTCAGGTACCTTTTGGCAAACTCCAGGTGGGCTGCCATGTGCCTTTTACTGAGGAGTGGCTTCCCCCTGGCCACTCTGCCATACAGGCCTGATTAGTGGAGTGGTACAGAGATGGTTGTTCTTCTGGAAGGTTCCCCTCTCTCCACAGAGAAACGCTGGAGCTCGGGTTCTTGGTCACCTTCCTGACTAAGGCCCTTCTTCCCGATTGCTCCGTTTGGTTAGGCATCCCACTCTTGGAAGACTCCTGGTGGTTTCAAACTTCTTCCATTTACGGATGATGGAGGCCACTGTGCTCATTGGGACCTTCAATGCTGCAGAAATTTTTCTGTACCTTTCCCCAAATCTGTGCCTTGATACAATCCTCTCTCAGAGGTCTACAGACAAATTCTTGGACTTCATGGCTTGGTTTGTGCTCTGACATGCACTGTTAACTGTGGGACCTTATATAAACATGTGTGTGCCTTTCCAAATCATGTCCAATCAACTGAATTTACCGCAGGTGGTCTCCAGTCATGTTGTAGAAACATCTCGAGGATGATCAGTGGAAAAAAGGATGCATTTGAGCTCAATTTTGAGTGTCATGACAAAGGCTGTAAATACTTATGTACATGTGATTTTTTTTAAAAATAAATTCGCAAATATTTCAAACAAACCTCTTTCATGTTGTCATTATGGGGTATTGTTTGTAGAATTTTGAGAAAAATAGTGAATTTAATCCACTTTTTCCACATTTTGTTATGTTACAGTTTTATTCCAAAATGAAGCGCTGTGAATACTTTCTGGATGCACATAAAACCCAATATATCTGTTCCCAAGTAGTATTTACAAGAGCATCTCATCCCCCACACACCAACAACAAATAGATTTCTCACTCCCCATCACATTGATTGCTTAATTCCCCACTCACATGGTAGAACAATGCAGCATATACCCTGCAACTAGAGAAATGTGTGCAGTTGGAGCAGGCACATTGTTTGAAATCATTTTTAATCAACCCCCACTGACACATAATTTTGTGTTTTTTTGGGGGGGCCTCTATTATATGCAATTTTACCCCTCTATACTACCACTATGGCTAATTCTCAGCCCCGATGCAACCCTCCGAGACAGATGCCCACTAGGTCGGCCAGACACTTTTTACCCTGGCTACCCGCCCTCTATCCACATGTCTTTACCCAATCATGTGGTATTGTCCTTGGCCCTCCTTAACTTATATGCATATCATGCAATTAGGTGTTATGGGTTTATGTCTCGGTGGGGCCATTGCACCGGTTTCTAGGGTATTACCATCCCTAGTTCACCTTAATAAAGCTTTTCAGTTTATTCTATTATGTATCTACCTTTTATTATGTTTGATCAACCCTTACATTGTTGTTTTTATATTTGGTTTCATTGGGACCTCTGCTTCCCCAGTTATGGTCCTGGCTTGAGCGCCCGCGCAGGCCCCTCCCCCTGTGTTCTCCCGTGGCGGCCTGGTGAGGTCCCTGGTGGAGGGATCGGTCTCTGACACGGGACCGCCCCCTCCTCTTGCACCGGCCTTGGCTGGGACTACGTTCCCGTGGCCATGCGGCCGGTGCGCATGCGTGCGCGCGCGATCTCTTCGTCCCACCGACGCGCGGCGCAGCGCCACAGGGTTGGGAGCTATTTATAGCAGGCTATGCCTGTTAGCCCGACGGTTCAGTCTGCTGCCCCTGGGTGCCTATACCTCAGCCAGCCTAGTGCAAGTTTATGGTAAGTACCTATCCACCCTTTTATCTAAGTCCCATATCCCTGGGCACTAGCACCGTTTATCTCTAAACTACTGTATTCTCCCTTGCAGTTGTCCTAGGCTTAGGTGAACATGCCTTGGTTTGTGTTCGCCCATCGCTTGCAGTCCTCCTCATTACCCTCCCTCCCTTGAGCGCCCGCTTTCCCCCTCTCCTTTTTCCCCCCTTTTTCCCCCCTCCCCCCCCCCCCTGTTTCCCTTCCAATCCCTCACAATCCTTCCTCCCCACTCCCCCATTATCCCCTTCTCCACCACAATTCCCCTTCCCTCCCCCTGCCCCATCTCCTCACTTGTTCACCCTCTCACCCACATTATACAACACCTCTATGCCCTGTTCATCATCACCTCTTCCTATTTGTTTGGTCACCTTTTGTAATCTTTTATTCTCTGCATAATGCAATTTCATTTTTTGGCATCTTTCACATCATTCACCAATCACCCCCCCTTGTCATCACTTTTTCTCCATGCTCACTATTTCATGCTTCACTTGTTCTTGTGTGTGGCAATCTAGGTTACCTTAATTCCAATATACATTTTTCCTTACTATCCCGTTATTTCGTCAGCTCCCCCAGGTCGCCGTGGGAGATCATTTGTTGGTGGTGGGGCCTTGCGCCTGGGGTCTGCTGGGACCTGGGTAAGCAGATTCGTCCCCCCCCCTATTTTCATTACCTATTTTGTAAATTTTGATGCTGGAACATAAATTGTACTGATTATGTATTTTTGTAAACTTCATTGTATGTTTTTTAATTGTCAGGTTCAGACTGTTTAGTCAGAACAATTCATCTCCAGATTCCCTCCTGACGAAGCGGAAACTAGTCGAGGAATATGATATCTGAGATTTTGTGCTGTACTGTATACTATTGAATCCACTGGTGATATGCCTGTACTTTTATTAAGTGTTATTGTATTATCATGTTTTGTCCGTTGCATCAATAAATGAATTATAATTTTTATTCGTTACTTGCTCTATATGGTTATCCTTAATTACTGTACCGGAATAGTCCAATATGCCCCATTCTTTGGTCGCCTGACTGGGGATCAGGCTTCCAACCCCTTTTTGATATTGATTTCTGGATGATGGTACATATGCACTTTTGCTACCTTTATATTTAACTGTAGAGAGGCCACTTCTCTAATTGTTTGAAATCTAGCGGTGATTTAGTCTAGGTTCACAGTTCTAGGTTTGATGTGTTTTTCACGCACTTTTTTTTAGTGCATTTTGAGTTTTTAAACCAGCGTTATTTATGTGTTTTTGCATGCAGTTTTCATGCATTTTGCGTTTTACGTTTTTTTTCTCTCTCTTTAAACGCACTGTAAAACACACTGTATAAAGCTGGTTGCTTAGGAGGGGGCCAGGAAGCTGGCCGCCACGTCCCTAACAACCAATGAGTCATCAGCTGTCAGCGGGGTTCCCCGCTGAAAGCTAAATGTAAAAAAAAAATAATTGCCGGCAAAAAAAGTTTGCGAAAAAAAACGGTGCCGTCGTCTTCTTCCCGAGCTATCATCTCCCGGTGTCATTGTTGTCTTCTTCTTCTTCCTCGCGTCGCCATCAGCAGTGAGGAAGAAAAAGAAAAGGAAGACTACAACGCGAGGAGGAAGAAGAAGACAATGACACCGGGAGATAACAGCTCGGGGAGAAAACGGTGGCGGCAGAAGACGAGGGCACCGGGAGAGAGACGGCGGCTCAGGGCTATTTTACTAATAAGAGTTTTGCCCCAGTTGAAGACCCCTTAGTGTCGAAACCGGTCGGGCTAGCATTTCTTGTATCCCCAAATGTTTCCTAATTTAATTTATGTTGAGCAGAACTGCCAAAATCTTCTGCATTTAAAGATTCCACATAAGTGAGATTTTTACTTAACTTAAAGGAAAGTTAAAGCTTAAATTAGAGGTTACCTTTCAGTTTAGGAGAGCTAAATTATGTTTGCATATCATTAGTATAGCAATAAAGTGAGTTGGGTTTGTGCAGAGTTGCAGACATAAATTGGTGTACAGGGTTGTTTCACAGAACAGCATGGTTAATGTTCACACAGTAAGATGAGGTTTTATCCAGCAAGCACATTATGATCTAGAAATTCATAATATTGCTTATGTAGTGCTTACCCCTGAAGAAGCTGCTGTTTTCTCAGGTCCCCTGTTCCCAGTGCCCACGACTCTCCAAGCAGCACCACCCTCTCCAATATCTCAGGGATGAAAGGTGGATACTTATGCAATAATATACACAACACAATAATTAAAGAAAAGGAAAACAGCAATAATCACTTAAACAAATATGTGATACAGATAAATAATGTATACAATTGGTAATCAACAGGCAGACCAGAGAATGTCCCTTAATCCCAATACTGTGGAAGGTCCCATCTAAGGGGAAAGCTGTGACATTGGTCCAGCAGTCTTTGCCAAACCCTTCCCTACTGGCCAGTATATTGGAGCCCAAATCCATCATTGTACCACTCAAAATGAAGTCCCTCTGAACCCAGGTACTAGTGCCAGAACGGTGTCCGCAGTAGGTAATACTGTTCCTTTAAGTAAGGTGTGGTAGGGTATGGCCGGCAGGCTTCCACTAGCTTGTAGGGTTTTGACTTTGCTCCTCCTACTCCACAACCAGAGCTCAGCCATGTCAGCTGTAGTGACAACCTCCCCACGATCATGTGGCGACATCAGGCTTGACAGTGGTGTTGCCACAGACCAGGAGAAGTCCGCTACTCAGCCTCCCAGCATCCTCGACACTGTGACAAACTGACCTGACAGTAGCCTCTTGCACAATGTGTGTCCTCCGCCCTGTCCTCTCTTCAACTGCCACTAGCTCAGGAACAGTTCTTAATTTTTTCTCTCTCCAGAACTTTCGTAATGCTAGCATTTGTAGTTCCAGAATTTATCTGTAGTACAGGCTCAGTCTCTCTGGGAACCACATTTCTCACAAGTCCTCACTCCTTCAAGCAGGCTCTGTTCCTTCCCAGGCTGCACAGCAAAAGCTCTGCTCTCTCTGGTGGTGGGTGCGGCTTTTGCTCCGGCACTCTTTGTGGCTTTGTACAGCCCCGGAAATTTTTAATGTTTTGTCTTTCTCTCCCCCTTCTCTCCTCACTGGCAGGCATGGGCGTCCGCAGAACTTTTTTTATGGGGGGGGGGCATAATTTTAGGGTCACCCATGCGGTGCCCCTTTTCGACAATGTCATTATCACATTGTCATGGTCAGAGACTGCAGGTGTAGTACAGTCCCTAGGATAAGTAATGGATAATGGCCGACAGGCCCTCTTACCAGACCCAGCAAAACTACAGCAGCTCGCCTTTCTCCTGACACATCGCTGCCGAGTTCTCTGCTGGACTGAGCAGGGAAAAGAGCCCGCAGTCACACTACACTGATGGGGGGGCTTGACAGCACCTGGAAGGTGTCACCCCGATAGCGACGCCACTGTGCTGAATGTGCTGATCTGATCCCAGATTCCGGGGGGGTGGCACTTGACCTCCCTTGCCCCTACCTGCGGACACCCATGCTGTCAGGCAACTAGAGGGAGAGCAACTGCAGCACTAACTGTGTGTGAGTGGCTGCAGCATGTATTAAACTGTCAATGCAGTCCACTTTGTGCAGCTGTAAGCCAAGGTGTGCCTCAGACAGCTACACTTATGTACAACTATAAACAGAGTATGTAGTCATAGACTTTGTGTGGACATATAGAAGAGGAATCCAGGCAGGATTCATATGAACTGAGTTTGTTTCTAAGATACTTATCAAGAGCCCCCTCTTTGGAATATATGTGCCTTGACTACTTTGACTACCATGCTGTGTTTCTGGTGACTTACTCACATTGGGTCTGTATGGTTCCCCATTGGAAAGCTGGTCCTTTTATTTTAATATATAATGTGTACAAGACCATTGGCTGTTTAGTGACTGTACCCTAATTTTCCATCTGAGAGGCAGTGGCTTCACCTTGGCTTACTCATTTGCACCTCTATCGACAACAAACACATGCTATGAATTCCAGTCTACCTTACTGGCTGATATTACTCTATTTAAGATTAAGAGTGGGTTCCAGTGTACTGATTTTGTCACATGTTTTCCTGAAGAAGGATTCCCAAAATGCATGTCGTGAACCCGTATGTAAAGAGTATTTTTTAATGTTGTGTAATAGATTTTTAATGGTACATAATAAAGCTGTTTTTATGGTACTCAGTTTATCTTCCACAAAAAAAGTCTATGAATACATATTCTTTTCATAGTTGTCCATAATTTACTAGGATGTGGACATATAGCACACACATATGACTTATTTAATTTATTTATAAATGTTTTTCTATTTTTTTTGTGTTTCTTCATGAGGGAAGGTGGAAGAAAATTTAGCTGGGGCCTAATCCAACCTCTGCACGTTTAATAGTAATTTATTGCTCAATGTTAGCAGCAGAAGTAGACCACTACTGCAGTGATCTGTTACTGCAGGGGAAGATGGTCACAAAATCTTCCTGCAGATGATAGTTTCTGGATTTCCATATGTAAACGCAAACACAACGCTCTCATGGACCCCTCTGTAGCAAGCTTGGAAACTCATCGATGTAGCTCCTGGGCTTAGCATTGGACTCCAGTTGTCACTGACAGCCAGACGCTCCAGTAACAAATCCTCTGGGACCCATCTGCAACTGCCCCCAGCCACTGCCATTTAAAAAAAAAGGCATTGTGCTTGACAGCAGCTTTTACAATGCTTTTATAAACCAGAAAATGGCTAAAGTGGTTAAACAGTGCTCCTCGGAACCAGTGTTATTTACAGGGTGTTGATGTGACTGATTAAGTGTATTTGTACAGACAGGTAGGTATTGAAATAAATATTATTGTAATTGCTTTGGAGAGACAGAGTAATGTCAGGGTAGTGTGTAGAAGCTGACTCAGGGATAGACACTGATAAGCAGAGAAAAGTTCAGGGTTACAAACAGGTACCTGTTTGAATAATAGTGGTTTGTGTCACTCAGTGAAGCTGAGAGTGTAATTGATGCTTTTATTTGCCGACAGCTTTGAAGTAAGTAAAAAAAGAAAAAAAAAACAGACTACAGTACTAAATAAAATGCAATAGCAACAGTCTACAGATTAATGTATGTAAAATGATTGATATATATATATATATATATATATATATATATATATATATATATATATATATATATATATATATATATACTGTATTATATACAGTGTATATCTTGCTGAATCCTTAAATAGTGTAAAGACGACCTGGGTGCCCGTGTGCACCTAAATGTACTTGAGATACCTAAATACCAGAATGTTTTGGTATGGAAATGTTGTTATTAGGCCAATAAGGCTGCTCATCATCATGATGGACCATTAAAGAAGTGAAGGAACTGGAGTGCGCATGGCCCAAAAGTGGACCCTGAGAAAAGGCCTAAATGGCACACCAGAGCAGCTTATCTCTGACCACCCCTGGGGGATTTAAAAGGATGTTAAAGAGATGTGCCAGTCATTCCATGTCAGCACTTTTGTATATAGAATTATATATGGTTTCAAATGTGCTTTATCTCCTAATGGCATGTCTGCAGCTACAACAGTACACTCATAGCGAAGACAACTGACTGTAGAGCTGAGTTCCTGCTAAGTAGATACCTACTCACAGGAAAGTTCAGCTGTTTACAATATACAGTGAGGGAAAAAAGTGTTTGATCCTCTACTGATTTTGTACATTTGTCCACTGACAAAGAAATGATCAGTCTATCATTTTAATGGTAGGTTTATTTTAACAGTGAGAGACGGAATAAGAACAAAACGCATTTCAAAAAAGTTTTACCGTATATACTCGTGTATAAGCCGACTATAAGCCAAGGCACCTAATTTTACCACAAAAAACTGGGAAAACTTATTGACTCGATTATAAGCCTTAGGGTGAGAAATGCAGCAGCTACTGTAAGTGAAAAAAAGGGTCAACAATGCCCATTTGCAGCCTCACTGTGCCCATTTGCAGCCTCACTGTGTTCATCTGCAGCCTCACTGTGCCCATCTGCATGCCTCACTGTGTCCATCTGCAGCCTTATCTCCAGAACACCGGCGCTGTGACATGCACTCAGTCTAGTCGGTGGCCGTCCAGTGTAACAAAGCCCCGCCTCCTCCTCGTCCGTGATGGAACACTGATTCAGTTTCCCAGCAGTGAGTCATTGTTCCGCCTATCACGGATGAGAAGGAGGCGGGGCTTTGTTACACTGGACAGCCGCCGACTAGACTGCAGTTCACAGTGCCGGGAGATCAGGCACATGAGGCTGCAGATGGACACAGTGTGGCAGGGAGACTCAAGTATAAGCCAAGGGAAGCATTTTCAGCACAAAAAAATTTGCTGAAAAACTCGGCTTATACTCGAGTATATACACGGTAAATTGATTTGCATTTCAATGAGTATCTGTGAGGGGTTACAGTGTTGTGGCACCACCACCACCCAAGACCCAATTTTTCTGACCTGTTTAACAGGGGCATGTAATTACAATTCTTGATATAATATTTCACAGCAGGGCCCGTTCCTGCGCCCAACAAGAGTAACTGTGAGGGCTTACAGTGTTCTGGTACCACCAACACCTAAGGGCAAATTTGCTGCAGAGTACATAAGGCAAGCCATATAGTAAATATACTGCTGTTCAGAGTATATAGTGCCTGGGGGACCCCCATGCCATTTAAAAAAAAAAAAGTGGGTGCGGGGTTCCTCTTAATATCCATACCAAACCTGAAGGGCCTGGTATGGATTTTGGGGGGGGACATCCACGCCATTTTTTTTTTTGGTATGTTTGGTATTTTTATCTATATTGCTGGGATCCGACAATACATTACAGCCACAAGCAGTTTTGAATTACAATTTTTCCTTTAGAAATGTCATTCTTGCTGTGGCACTGTTATAAACATGGGAAAGATGCACTACTTTACAGGAATACTAAGGACACCCCCCAGGCACGATATTTAAAGGAATATTTCATTTTTATTGTTTCACTTTAAACATTATTAACACTGCTCCCGAAAAAACAGCTGTTTTTAAAACTTTTTTTTGCATTGATACATGTCCCCTGGGGCAGGATCTGGGTCCTCAAACACTTTTTATGGCAATAACTTGCATATAAGCCTTTAAAATGAGCACTTTTGATTTTTCAAGTTTGTGTCCCATAGACTTTAACGGTGTTCGCACAAATTTTTTGCCTGTTCGCATGTTCTGCTGCAAACCGAACCAGCGGGGGTGTTTGGCTCATCCCTAGTATGCGAGTCCAAGTTTTAGTGATTTTTAGGCTTCTAATACCTGAGACTTTACTAACTACACAAAGCACAGCCATAGGAAGAGATTGTAAATATTCATTTAGCCACTTTAGTGACATTTACTATGCTACTTCTTGTGTTAATGTACAGCTGAACTGTTTTACTTTGCACAGCTGATAACATCATCTGTTATGTTGCTGAGTTGTTTATCGTATAACACAGACTGTTAAATTGCCACTAGAGACCTATCTTTTTCTAAAAAAGCTTTGCAGCAATAGTGTTCAATTTTGTTCAGAATATCCCAAAATGGCTCCCACAATTAACCTCTATAGGACAGTTACTAAAAGAAAGACATGTACTAGCCTGCAGACAGATTGATATCAGAGTGGGGGGTCAATAAAAGTTCTGCAGGGAGTCCATGAAGTAGAAGGTCTTGAGAGAGACATCTAAAGGGGAACTTCACCCTTATAAAAAATTTCAACACATTTCAACATGTTTTGATTTGCAATTTAGTCTTTGCATACCTTATTTTTCTTTTCCTCACTGTTCTTCTCACAATGGCCATTTTCACTAAGGGCAGAATACTCCATCTCCCTTTAATTCCTGGAACTGTGCTTAGAACTCTGGGTCTGCCTCCAGAAACATGTGATAGGAACATCCCGGGATCATCAGTGCCTCACTCAACCAGGAAGTGGAAAAAACTGTAATTGCAAGTAAACACAAAAAATGATTGTTTAGCTAATGTAAGAAGATATCATATCAGCATGCAAAAATTTTAGAGGACAGCACAGGTCATGGAATGGATTCCACCCAGTTATTCTGTCTGTATAAGAAGACTGAGAAGAGCTTACTGTTGCATTGTAGTTGCATTGTAAGTGCCACATGTTGCATTGTAAGTGCCACATGGTTTCCACAAAGATGTTTTTTGTGATACAATGACTGTTTCTCAGATATTTGAAGTTACCATTCTTTGCTGCAACACAGTACTGTCATATCTTTAGCTATTAGAGTTGGGTGAACGGTTTGGGCCAAGCAAAAGTTCAGCCTGAACATCGCCTGTTCGCTTGTTTGGCAAACACCCAAATTTGCCGGGCGTTCGGCGGGTGTTCACCCCACAGAACGCCCTGCAATGCACTGCGCTGCACAGTGCATTCTAAGTCCTGATTGGGCAAAGCGTTGCCCAATCAGGGCGCACTGAATAGCTGGTTATTAAAGAGAGGGGCCTGGAAGCCGGCCACGACGTCCGTAACAACTGATGAGTCATCAGCTGTCAATAGGCTTCCATGCTGACAGCTGAAAAAAAAAAAAAACATTGCCGGAAATAAAAAAGTGAAAAAAATATGTGGAGGTCCCCCCCCAATCCATACCAGGCCCTTTAGGTGCGGTATGGATTTTAAGGGGAACCCATGCCCCCCAAAAAATGGCATGGAGTCCCCCCAAAATCTATACCAGACCATTATCTGAGCATGCAGCCTGGCAGGCCAGGTAAGGGGGGGGGTGAACGAGCCCCCCCTCCTGAATTATACCAGGCCACATTCCCTCAATATGGGGGATGGGTGCTTTGGGGCGGGGGGGCTCTGCCACCTGGGCTGTGGTTGTGGGGATCTGCAGACAGGGGGCTTATCAGGCATGTGGCCTAGTATGGTTCAGGAGGGGGGGCACTCGATGGTCTCCACCCTTTCCTGACCTGCTGGGCTACATACTCGGATAAGTGGCTGTTATGGATTTTTGGGGGGGGGGGCACGCCATTTTTTTTTACATTTTGGCATGGGGTTCCCCTTAAAATCTATGCCAGACCCGAAGGGCCTGGTATGGATTGGGGGGACCCCCACGCCATATTTAAAATATTTTTCTATTGCCGGTAATGGTATTGTATTGCCGGCTAATTAAATGCACTTTAAGCATCATTAAAATCGCTGCTCCTGTAAAAACTATCTTTTTAAAAAACTTTTTTTGAATTGATACATGTCCCCCAAGGCAGTACCCGGACCCCCATACCCTTTTTATAGCCAATTATTTGCATATAAGCCTTCCAAAAAGGGACTTTTGATTTTGCAAGTTCGGGTCCCATAGACTTTAATAGGGCTCGCCGTTCGGGTCAGAACTTTTTCTCTGTTTGGGGGTTCTGGTGTGAACCGAACAGGGGGTTATTCAGCCCATCTCCATTAGCTATATGTTTATCTTATTGGGAGCTAGTGCAATAGAATGTGCTGCAGGGGCAGCCCATACATTAAGGGCGCACAGGCGCCGCCCCCCTATTCATCGCCGCCTCCCCCTATCCAATGCGTCCAGCTCCTTGCAGGATGCCGGATGCATAGATTCCAATGGGGAGTTAGAGCCAGAGGCTCTAATAGGCTTCAAAATAGGGTGGGCTCGGGGCGCAGAGAATGCGCTCGGAGCCCACCCAGGTTACAACAGCGCATGAATATTCGCTATTGTAACACTGATCCTCCTCCTGGCCAATCAGGAAGCGGGTTTTGAGACTTGTTACCTGATTGGCTCAAAGGACAGGCTATCCTATTGGATGCCTAGGAGGAGGGGAGGAGCTGTACGCTGGAAGCCGCTGATGGAAGAGAGGACACAGAGCCTCTGCACGCTTCCCGCTGCCCATTACCCGCCTAGATGGGGTAAGTGCCGGACCGACCGGCAAACAGCGGGAGGTAGTTGTTTGCCGCCCCCCCCCCCCCAAAAAAAAACACCAGCCGCCACTGCTGTGTTGTATGATTAAGCAGGAACTGGCAGTTAGTTTTCTTTGAGGTAGAGCATCTTAAAGTGGTTCTTAAGGTACAAGGTTTTTTACCTTAACCACCTCAATACAGGGCACGTACACCCCCTTCCTGCCCAAGCCATTTTTCAGTTTTCAGCGCTGTCGCACTTTGAATGACAATTGCGCGGCCGTGTTACACTGCACCTTAATTAAATTTTTATCATTTTTTTCCCACAAATAGAGCTTTCTTTTGGTGGTATTTGATCACCTCTGCGGTTTTTATTTCTTGCGCTATAAACAAAAGAAGAGGGACAATTTTGAAAAAACACAATATTTTTTACTTTTTGCTATAATAAATATCCAATTTTTTTTTTTTTTTTAACAAATTTTTTCCTCAGTTTAGGCCGATACGTATTCTTCTACATATTTTTGGTAAAAAAAAATTGCGATAAGCGTATATTGATTGGTTTGCGCAAAAGTTATAGCGTCTACAAAATACGGGATAGATTTATAGCATTTTTATTATTTATTTATTTTTTACTAGTAATGGCGGCGATCTGCAATTTTTATTGTGACTGCGATATTGCGGCGGACACATCGGACACTTTTGACACATTTTTGGGACCATTCACATTTATACAGCGATCAATGCTATAAAATTGCATTGATTACTGTGTAAATGTGACTGGCAGGGAAGGGGTTAACACTAGGGGGCGCTCGAGGGGTTAATGTATTACCTAAGGAGGTGATTCTAACTGTGGGGGGAGGGGACTGACTGGGGGAGGTGACCGATCGCTGTCCCTATGTACAAGGGACACGCCATCGGTCTCCTCTCCTCTCTGACAGGACGTGGATCTGTGTTTACATGCACAGATCCACGCTCCTGCTGTGTTACCCGGCAATCGCGGGTGCCCGGCGGACATCGCGGCCGCCGGGCACGCGCACCGGGTCCCGAGTGACACGGCGGGCGGGCGCGCGCGCGCGCGCCCCCTAGTGGCTCGGGAAGGCGAGGACGTCATATGACGTCCTCCCAGAATAACAGAAGCCTCGTCCAGCCGTCATATGACGGTGGGCGGTGGCTTAGCGGTTAAAGCGGAGATCTGGGCTCCTTCAGAAAAAATTAAAGGTCAGCAGCTACAAATACTGTAGCTCCTATCTATTAATATAAGGACACTTACTTGTCCAGGGATCCCGCGATGTGCTCATCTGAACTGATTCTTCTTTAGGCTTGGGGTGCAGGCACCCGCATCTCTAGTAAGGGAAACAGGGAAATAGGAAGTGAAGCCTTGCGTATGAAGGAGTTGCGGTGCGCCTTGTGAATGGTCCCATATTCTTCTGGGACCTGTGATATGTCCCAGAAAAATGCAAGGGAAGAAGGGGGGCCAATTTCCGGATCAATTTGCCATGGCGATTTGAAGCGGAAGTGGGAGCGGGTACCTGTCAAAACCAGATACCCCCTCCCCCCCTTCACATTTAGCACTTTTTGGGGGGGAGGGGGTACCTGGTTTTGACAGGTACTGTTCCCACTTTCGTCTCAGATCGCCGTGGCGAATTGAGCCGGAAATTCGGCCCCCCTTCTTCCCTTTCATTTTTCTGAGACACATCACAGGTCCCAGAAGAATATGGAACCATTCACAAGGTGCAGCGCAACTTGTGCATATGCAGTAGGAAACAGGCTTTGAAGCCGTAAGGCTTTACTTCCTGTTTCCCTTACTAGAGATGCCGGCGCCTGCACCCCAAGCCGATAGAAGAATCAGCTCGGGTGAGCACACAAAAGCAAACAAGTGGAGCTTCCCCCTTTGGGTGGAAATGCATTCTATGCATTAAAGTGATTGTAAAGCTTTGATTATTATCGTTTTGCACAGAGTGGCCTCGAACACCGTCTTCTGGGGTCCCTCGGCGGCTCTCGTGGCTCCTCCCCGCATCAGATAACCCACTAGGAGAAGCGGGGGGGTTACCTTGCGGGCGCACTCCCAAGTTCATAATTCGGCGTCCATAGCTGCTGAATGTATGACTCAGCCCCGCCCCCCCAGCGCCCGCGTCATTGGATTTAGTTGACAGCAGCGGGAGCCAATGGCTGTGCTGCTATCAATCTATCCAATCAAGAGCCTAGGACCCTGGGCAAAGGGACAGCGCGTCCCCGCCAGGTGAAGTTCCAGGGCTCAGGTAAGTAAAACAGGGGGCTGGGGGGGCGGTCACTGCCAGGTGTTTTTTCACCTTAATGCATAGGATGCATTAAGGTAAAAAAACACAAGGGTTTACAACCCCTTTAAGGTTAAAAACCTTCTGCATGGGGGGGCGCATGCGCGGCGCTGAGCGTGATGGACGTCTGAGTCAGTAGCTCCGTCCGGCCCGGGTAGATAACGGCTTCAGGAGGGCTCACATCACCTAAATCCACAGCGCTTTTATCACCCCTCGAGCCCCTTATACCTGGTGCATGCCTGGGAGAAAGAAAAAACCCAGAGGATCGGCTCAACATACCTTAACGCACTATCTCCTCCGCGCCCGTGATCAAGGCAGCATGTCCCAAAATGGCGCTGCGGGAAGAAACATACCTCCGTCTCCGGCCTCCTCTCCAGGACGTCCCACAGACCTGACACCACTGGATCCTAGCCGTGAGTACACTGCATCCCTCACTAAATCTGACCTAGAAAGCAGTCTAGAGGCCATGTATGCAAAGCTTGCAGCTAAATTCCAAACGGAGCTCCATAAAACATCTCATACACTTTCCCAAGAGATAGCCTCACTGGGCTCTAGGACAGAAAGGCTAGAAACGAAACATGATGAGCTAGCTCTGGCTTACAGTGACCTCTCCAGAGAACACGAGTCTCTAGCCACAGCTTGCTCTCAGATGCAATCCCAAATCGAAGACCTCGATAACCGCAACAGACGCAACAATTTGCGCGTCAGAGGTATTCCAGAATCTGTCACGGATCTCATCCCCACAATAATCCGCCTATTTAAATCTCTGCTCCCAGACACTGATGCCGGAGCGTTCACTTGTGATCGTATCCACAGAGCCCTCAGGCCTAAACCTCCTGAAGATAAACCTCCCAGGGATATTGTTCTTTGTATGAAGGACTTTCTAACTAAGGAGGAGATACTCAGAGCAGCTCGCAATCAACAACGCATCACTCTGGACGATCGCACCATCCAAATATACCCTGATATCTCTCCCGCCACCTTGGATAGGAGACGTGGCATGAAGGAAATAACATCTGCCCTTCAAGCAGCTCGCATTCGCTACAAATGGGGCTTTCCATTTAAGCTAGTAATTCCCCACAATGGCACCACTTACTCTGCCACATCACTCTTGGAAGGTCAAGAAGTCCTTGTAAAATTGGGCCTTTTGGATCCGGCCGTCATTCGCCGACCACCTTCTACTCCTAGACCATCACCCATCTGGCAGACCCCCCCAACCAGAAGAGACAGACGGAGGATCAGATATGACATCGGAGATAGATTTGATGAACCCTTTCCTTGATCGTCTCAACACAGTTGACCACCACAAGATCCCCAAGCAACTTGCATCATCTTTCTGTTGTCAAGATCCCGGACGTCGGTCCCTTGGAGCTGCGACATGCACACCCCACCCAGCAGAAGCTTGCAGTTTCTGACCTTTTTTATTTTTTGTTTGAGTCATTGCTGCAGGCCGGTTCTCTTTTTGTTTTGTTTTTTCTTATATGTGTTTTTGGGTTTACACCCACTTGATCTACACAGTTCAGAACATTTTTCACGCTGGGTTCGAGACCTTGCAGTCTCGGGAGTAGGTATTTTTTTTATCAGGTTTTCTACAATTACCTGATCCAGTTTCTAGTTATGATGACTTTTGGGTTAATATCAGTCCTATGTTTTTTTTTCTTATCCTTCTCTCCTTTTATTTTTATGTTTCTCATTTCTACCCACAGGTTTTGGACTTCCGGTAGTCTATGTTTACATCGACTCTATATTGCACTATTGTCTTGCAGGATACATGCTTCATTAGGCCATTATGGCTTACATATTTGTATGTTATTCTCCACTACCCTCCTGTGCATGAGTGTGTCGGCCCTCAGCTTGACCCTTGGAATGATAGATACTGGCCATAAAACACATTTGGCTCCTATCTATTTTCAGACGATAGCGAATAAAAATATTTACCATGGTAATTAAATGTGTATCACACAATGTTAAGGGATTTAATTCTCCACCTAAAAGGAAGAAGGCTTTTGCCTTTTACAAACAACTAGGAGCTCAAATTCTCCTCTTACAGGAGACACATTTTGCACACTCCTCACACCCCAAATTCCTCCACAGAAGCTTTCCTCAGACTTTCTGCTCCCTACACCAGACTAAAAGTAGAGGAGCCGCCATACTCTTGCACAGATCCTTTCCAATGGAAGTCAAACAGGTCTTTAAAGACAAAGACAGCAGATATGTCATAATCAAAGGCCAGATCCACAACAGAGAACTCACTATTGCCAGTATTTATGCTCCAAATGACTCCCCCGCCTCTTTTTTCCACTCATTCTTTGACCGCCTCTCTCATTTCCATTCACCACACATGATTATTGGAGGGGACTTCAATATGGTGGCCAACCCCAACCTGGATAGATCCATCTTGTCCCCATCAGCCAAATCATTTCCCCGCTCCCTCTCCAGCGGCTTGCTAGAACATCAGCTGGTTGACTCCTGGAGAGCCCTCAATATTGGTTCTAGAGAATACACATTCTACTCCTATCCTCATAAAAGTTATGCGAGATTGGATTATATTTATACCACCCCAATTATTCTCGCTAACACCACAGATGCTAGCATCCACCCCTGCTCCTGGTCTGACCATCATGCCACTGCCTTCACCACTACTTACATTAGGCTTGCGCCTACCTCTTACTCTTGGCGTCTAAATGAAGCCCTCCTCTCAGATGCAGTGGTGGAGGCAGAAACCGCACGAGCCATTGAAGAATATTTCAATTTTAATGCCATCCCAGAAACCCCCCCTGCCGTAGTCTGGTCAGCACATAAGGCAGTCCTTAGAGGCAAATTAATTAGTCTAGCCTCAGCCCAAAACAAAATAGACAAACAAAAAATCTTAACCCTCACTAAAGAACTAGATGATCTATATAAAAATACCAATCTCTTACACCTAGACTCCACCAGACATTTGATTGATCAAAAGAGATTAGAGCTGGATGGCATCCTGTCGAAGAGGGTGGAAAAATCTCTACGATGGTTTAGAGCCAGATTCCTCCTTCACGAGAGCTCTGCCTCTACCCTCTTCGCCAGAAAATTAAATCACTCATCTCGCCCACCCCACATTTATAGATTAGCGACCCCTTCAGGACATCTCACTTCCCATCCCAAAGAGGTCCTACATATCTTCGAACAATTTTACTCCTCCCTGCTAGCCCCCTCTCAATTAAAACCCTCACCAGATGACGTGGCCTGGTTTCAGAACATCCCTCTTCCACATCTTTCTCCTTCACATCTTGACAAACTGAACGCCCCCATCACTTCTGCTGAGGTTTTAAACGTAATCAAATCCTTAAAATCATCCTCAGCCCCAGGCCCTGACGGATTTTCCTCCCTATACTATAAAAAATTCTCATCCCTTCTCACCAGTAGGTTGACCCATTTATTTAATTATATTCTACAAGGTGGCAGTTTCCCTGAAGAGATGTTGCTAGCCAATATGTCCCTGATACCGAAACCCCACAAAAACCACACTCTACCTCAAAACTACCGACCTATTTCGGTCATTAATAATGATTTGAAAATATTTAGCAGGATCATGGCAGACAGACTAGCAGGTGTTATCCCCTATTTGATTTCCCCTTTCCAATCGGGCTTTATACCCCATAGACTTATCACCGATAATATCCGGCTAGCGGCTAATATAATACAAGATGCCAACCTTTTTTCACGTAAACTCCTCCTGCTTAGCCTGGATATACAGAAGGCATTTGATAGTGTCTCATGGTCATACATCACCACGCTCTTGCAGAGGATGGGTTTTCAGGGTGCATTTCTTCAAGCTTTCTTGGCCCTTTACCGTAGCCCGAAAACCCGGATCAGGCTCCCTGGCTGTAACTCTGGGTTTTTTGACCTAGGCAAGGGTACGAGACAAGGGTGCCCGTTGTCGCCCTTAATTTTTGCGTTAGCCCTTGAGCCATTAGCCATAGCTATACTTCAAGACCCTGATATCTCGGGTTATGTTAAGGGCCAATCCACATACAAATTTGGAATGTACGCTGATGACGTACTAATGTTTCTCACTAACCCCCTGATCTCTCTGCCGAACTTATTTCACACTCTCTCTAGGTTTGCAGAGATCTCAGGTCTATCCATCAACATGGCTAAATCAAGCGCCCTCCCTATTGGCTACTCTCCTGGAGAACTGCGACATCTTCAGTCAGTCTACCCCTTTATTTGGGCAGATTCTCACCTTCAATACCTGGGAATCAACCTGACTAAGGATTACCGCAGACTCTTTGAAGTTAACCTCCCACCTATGGTTTCCAAAATAAAAGGTATCCTTAAACTATGGTCACACCTACATATTTCATTTCTGGGCAGAATCACTGCTCTCAAGATGACTATTCTTCCCAAACTCCTCTACCTTTTTAGATCCCTACCATTTAAAATTTCTAAAACATACCTCCACACTATTCAGGTGTCGCTTAACAGATTTATATGGAAAGACAAACCCCCACGTTTCGCCAAAGAAGTCCTTTACCGTTCTTCCAAAAGGGGTGGTCTAGGCGTTCCTCAAATATGGCTTTACTACCTAGCCAGTAGATATACCCAACAAGCACAATGGAATATTCACAACTCCAGAGTCCCTTGGGTGCAATTTGAAAACGAATCCATTGCTCCTCTATATCTCCCTGCCCTTATGTGGTCAAACAACCATAACAGACCAGAAGTAGGCACTACAAATCTGATTGTACATGACAGTCTTCAACTTTGGGACACATATAAAAAAAAATACAACCTCATTTCAGCTGTCCCTCTTGGTGCCTCATTTCTGGGAGATTCTAGATTCCCATTGGCCTTTGACAGACCCTCCTCCTTTCAACTCTGGATTGACCTAAAACTAATTACATTAGATAAATTTTTTATAAACTCAAACTTTATTTCTTTTTCTCAACTACAATCCATATACCAGATTCCAAACACTGAATTCTATCACTTCTTACAAATACGTCACTTCTTCCAAAAACACTACATTGGACCTGTGGCGACCTCCACCACTCTATATGAAGACATATGTCATAACTCACCCCGCCAAAAAGGTCTGATCTCACTAGTCTATATCAATCTAGAAGCTAATTCAGAGGGAACAACCCCTAAATACAGAGCTCAATGGGAGTCGGAACTAGACCCAGAGGTAGATGACATTGACTGGGTGAAGGGCTGGCAGAACCTGCGTAAATGCACTAAATCCATCATGGTTCGCGAAACTGCCATTAAATTAATAACACGCTGGTACTACACCCCATTGCGACTTCACAAGATCTACCCACAATCATCTCCTCTCTGCTTTAGAGGTTGTCTGCAACAAGGCTCGTTTCTCCATATCTTTTGGGACTGTGAGAAACTACGTCCAACCTGGAATGAGATCCTTAAAGTTATGGATAAGTTAGCAGGCAAACCTCTTAATATCTCATACCAACACTGCTTATTATTTCAATCCCCTTCAGACACCTCAAAACCTTTGGTTAAACTGATCCACTCTATCTGTATAGCTTTTCATTGGATGGTCGCTCTACATTGGAAATCAGCTTCAGTACCATACTCTCAAGTTATCGCAAGGATAGACCAAATGATGTTGGCAGATAAAATCTATCACACCCTACATGACACTATACCTAAACATGACGCTATCTGGAACCCTTGGTTTTTATTTAGGCTCCAAACCTGACAAACCTATGTTTTTCTTTTCTTTTCATTTTAATTTTGGAATTTTCATTTTCCTACATTGGACTTTCTTTGTTTTTTTTTCTCATTTTCTTTTTCTTTGATTGAGTTTTTAGTTATGTTTTTTCTATTTAGTTAAATCCCAGACCTTCAGAATAGCTCAATAGCACGAACGGATACGTATGACTCAACAGTTTATATTTGTACTCTGTCTTTGCATATAATTTGTATCCTCACACTCCTGTATTCAATCTACTGACGGTCTTGGATTGTAACCCTCTCTTTGTTATTCTTTAAAAATAAAATAAAAAACTTTTTGAAAACAAAAAAACCTTCTGCATGCAGCTCAGCCCCACCTAAATACTTATCTGAGCCAAATCTCGATTCAGAGATGTGCACGAGAGCAGCAGTTCTTTTGGCGCTCTCTTCTCATTGGACAGAGAGACAGCAGTGGGAGTCATTGGCTCCTGCTGCTGTCAATCACAACCAGTGAGGAGAGAGCAGGGCAGAGACAAGCTCTTTGTGTCAATGGACACACAGAGCCGGCTTGGGAGAGAGCATGCACAAGTGTCCCAAGAGCAAACAGCTTGCTATGAGGGTACTCGGTGGGGGCAGGAGCCAGGAGCATCGGAAGGAGACCCAATAAGAGGAGTTGCAGTGATTTCAACTTCTGTGTCTTCCTAAAGAGTTAATTTGCCTGTGGATGTTGCTAGGTCAACAAGTGACCATACTGTCTGGACAGACTGGGTCTAAGGAGGTATAACAATGCATAAAGCAACATTTTAAACAGAACAATATCAAACATTGAATACTTAGCATGATTATCCCTGTTTCTGCAATAGCTAATTACATAATTTTCTCTATAACAAAGAGAGTAGTCTTTTAAAATATTTTCCTAAATAGTTGACCAATAAAAATATCACATGAATTCTATTGTGGTTTAGGTAAACAGAAACATTTTCTTATTGGAATATCTACAGCCAAATAGATGGAAGCTACAGAGATTGCTCTCTAGGTGATGTTGTACTACTGCTATATATATGAACATATGCAAAAACAGTATGAATATCTGATTACAAAACATTTCCCAAGGTAATGTAAGAGAAAATAAACCCTTAAAAGTGAAATGGTCCTAAGGGAGGAATCCAGTACAGAAATAGAGGTAGTTACTATCATATCTTAATCGTGCAAATGTGTGATTTTTTTTGAGAAAATAAAACCGGGATGTATTATATATGCCTGATCTAATTAATTGCTGGTATTTGTATTATAACTGATTTAGTGACATTAAAAATAACACAAACAAGCAGAGACAGTCACATTTCCTGGACGCCTATTCAAGATACAAGAGTAATATTATACTTACATCATATTTTTTTATCACCTTTTCTATACAGCCTGAGATTTGATTTGCTTTTGCAGCTACCACTTAGCATTAAAGGCCAAGACCATCTTTAAGGCCTGGTTCACACTATTGCGAGTTTCCTGTCCATGTTTGTGCAGACACGGCAGCTGATTCATTTGAATGAGTTGCCGTGCCTTGCTTTCCCACAGAAAAAAGGTTCATGCACCATTTTGGAAACACAGTGGCCAGAAAATGAAATTTCCCTCTAGCTCCCGCACCTGAAACACGCTGCAGTTTGAGATGCATGGGGGGGGGGGGGTAATTAAGAATGAATGGCAGCCCTGTGGGTTTTTAAACAGCAGTGCGTTTTGACTGCAGGTGGGGTAATAATGTGTATCAGGCCTAAGACCATGTTACACCCATATTTATGGTATATTGCGCAGAGCAGCCCCTTACCTCCTCCTTTGGAGCCCCCTGCCGTTGCTATCTATTCCTTCTTACTGCAGGTTCCCCCTTTGCACATGTGCTATGGGGGTCATCCGTGCAGGCACGCTCCAAGTCCAGGCTGTGTGCATCCATAGATACACACAGCGCAGCTCAGCCTATAGCTGTCTTCTATGAGACCAGGACGAGAGAACAGCAGCGCTGCAACCAGGATGGCACTGGAGCATAAGAGGACTCAGGTAAGTGTTTAGGGATGTGGGGGGAACAGATATTTGAAAGTTTTTCAGATAAATGCAGAAAATGCATTAAAGTAAAAATCCCTTCGAGTTTAGAACCACTTTAAGGTTGGAAGTACTTAAAAACCTTTTGTAGGGATCTGCTGCCCCTACTGTCTGTATTCATAAATGCCTGGGCTGCTGATATATTATGTATGCACTTCCTGCCTCTGGGTTGTTTGGTTGAAAACCTTAGAAGGAATAAGATACAAAAAGTCTAAGACCACATGTCCTGCCCTTGCAAAAGCTGCTGCTAAATCCACTTCCAAAAGGATTAATAGGAAAGCAATCCTATGTTTAATAGTTTACTAGTGTTGTCCATAGCCTCTGTATATATCTCTAAAGACTGGCAACAGAAGTATATCTGTGTGCTTGTTGTTATCTTACATGCACTATACATGTTAATCAAGTCTATGATACAGTGTTAGTTTATAGTGGTCACCTTGCTGTATATTTGTAGCTGAACCTGTTTATTGAAATAGAGATAATATGCAGGTCCTCTTTTTTTAGTGAACTCTGCCTTTTCTGGTCTGGGATTCTATAGCTAGTTTTAGCTTAGGGCTAAAAAACCAGCACAGGCTAGAGCTTGGTTAGGCATTCAACAGCCATTTGTAGTAGTTAGAAGTCTGGTTGCATGACAGATTAGAAACTACTAGGGACAAAGACACAGAGTAGATAGACTGAGTCTGAATTCAAGTGCCATACCATGGTTTCTGCTGGTGAGAATCTGCATTCCCGGCTGGTTGGACAAAGGCTGGAGAATCTCCAACTCCAACCGCTGATCTTGTCTTCAGGTCTCCGACAAAAAGATGAATCTTCCTCAGGGGCCCTTGCAACTGAACTTTACTGTAACTTTCATCTGGAGGTATCTTTATTAATAACTATATACCAGGGTATATGTGCACAACTTCACCAGGACCTTTGTTGGGCCCTTTACTGATAATAACTGTCTGTACATTGGATGTATGTACTATTAATAATCTTTTCTTATGTAGAGCTTGTATTATTTTCCTACTGTGCATCTATATACTTATGGTTAATGTTGTATGCTGGTTACAGTAGTTCCTCTGCTCACAATTACTGGTTAATTTCCTGTCCTGGGGGAGGCACTGTCAACTTTATTGTCAAACCCACTCTTTCAATTAGCGAAGGTTCTGCTTCTCTTATTTACCTACAAGTGTAGTGCAATATCCTGTTTGGGGAGGGTCTTTTCTCATAAACCCCTCAAAAAAAGCTAGTCTTTTCCGCTTTGGTCACTGCAACTTAGTTGGCAAGAAGCCTTTAGCCAAGTTACTACTATAAAGGTAAACATCAGCAGTATGGAGGAGATTGCTGAAAAAAACATCATTCATCCATATGGTGTTTACACTCTTGGCTTAGCTCAGCTATTTCCTTCTATTGATTATCTAAAACCTGCAGTATGTGGTACTCTATGAAGTTCAGTAATTAGAATGGATATGTTGAAGTTACAAAGCCATCATCGGGATTACTGCACCTCAGCATCAGTCACAGAACGAGGGCAAAGGTTGGAGACACAGAAAAATTGAACTACTCTCTCATGGTAACAAATGCTTGTTCCAGTTCACAGTATATTAAACTGTAATAGTCTTTCAAAGATGTTATAGAAATTCACAGCTATACGATTACATTCAGGAAATCATGTGGTAGGATAGAAGGATAGGCTGTTAAAATACTATAAGGACAAAAGTCATTCCTTCAGGCCCTGATATAGGGCTGTGGGCAGCTTCTATTGTGCTCCTGACAATATTTTATGTACCAAATTCTGAACAAGTCTTCTTCTCTTACTTTCATTTGTGATTTACTAAACATAGGCTTAGCTAAATCAATGCACCTTTGCTTTCTGGATACAGGGCAAAACACATTTGGCTCATGCATCAGTTTTATTCACATTCTCTTCACTTTCCGGCCATTCCCTTTGACACCGGGAGATAATGGAAAAATACCTGACAAAATGTAAATGCCGTAATATATGGAACATGTGACTCACTACTGTTCCTCCCATGTGACAGCACTAGTGCCTGGCAATTGGTTGCTCAGGCATCAGCGCTTAGAGCTTACACAGGGCTTCTCCTTGCTTCTGGAGACAAACAGAGCAACAGGGGAGCAAAGGGAAGGGGGATACATGCTAGCCCAAGGGGAAAGTTCTAAAGTCAAGTTGTTGCTTTGTATTTCATAGTCTAATCACAGATTTACAGAGGCCCTGTCAACTTCTTAAAGAAATCAAAAGTTTCTTGCAATAGAAGATGGATTTTACTCACCTCTCCAATGGTCCCCTGTGTCTAATATCTTCCTTCTATAAAATTGCTGCAGACTCCAACAGTCTCTTTAGCGTTTGACACCTGCAGGGGATTCAGCTGTCTGTATTCCCAACCCTCTACATGAAAACAGGACTACACATGCCTCTCTGATTGCAAGACTTCCTCGTGATGACATCCACATGTGGAAATAGAAAAAAAAACAAACAAAACAACTTGAACAAAGAGTCTAGTTGGCTACACTAGGTGGTAACTGCCATGCCCACTATTAAGGTATAACTGAAGGCAAAACTGTTTTTTTTTTTTTAATTTTGGTTAGTTTGAGGGAGGGTTATAACAACTGTCAGTTTTTTCCAGCTGTGTCCCATTGTAGAGATTTAAAGTAAAAAGAAACCCCTCCACCAGGATCACCAGAACTAGTGTCCCTATGGGAAGATTTCCCTCTACTATTGTTCTGGGGACAACCCCAAATTTTTAATTTTCTTTCACTTTCAGTGATAATGGTAAACATGAAGAATAGAATGGGTGAATCTCCCTAATGGGACAGCAATAAATCCTGACTGATGTTCTAATCCATCTCCACCCTATCCAAAACTAAAAAAAAAAGTTTTACCTTTAGTTATACTTTAACCTGGTCCCACCAGCCATAAGCATATATGCAGCCACTGGGAGGTTAGGCTTTAATGCCAAACAGTGGGACATACTAAAACATTTAATGTGAAAATGGCTTAATGTAGCTTAACGTGTAATAAAGTACCTAAACCTCAATCAATTGCCCTGAAACTTTGCACAGCCTAAGTTTTTACATTTCCAAACTTATCCAATAAGTTTCAAGCGATTCGGTGTTCCACAAGGCAAACTAGGGACATTAAGCTTGATTTTTGGGGAGCTTTATGTGGCTTAACGTGCAAAAAAGACCTTAAGTGTTAACTAATTTCCCCAAAACTTTACACAATAGAAGACTCTATCCATGCCAACATATTCTGAAAATTTCAGCTCATTTAGCTAATCACACCAAAAGTTATTCACGTTAAGCTATGTTATACAAGGCTAAAACATTTAATGTGAAAATGGCTTAATGTAGCTTAACGTGTAATAAAGTGCCTAAACCTCAATCAATTGCCCTGAAACTTTGCACAGCTTAATATCTCAACTTCCCAAACCTATCCAAGAAGTTTCATGCGATTCGGTGTTCCACAAGGCAAACTAGGGACATTAAGCTTGTTTTTTGGAGAGCTTAATGTACAAAAAAGACCTTAAATGTTAACCAATTTCCCCCAAGCTTCACACAATAGAAGACTCTATCCATGCCAACATATTATGAAAATTTCAGCTCATTTAGTAAATCACACCAAAAGTTATTCACATTAGGCTATATTTTACAATGCTAAAACGATTACTGTAAAGAGCTTAACGTACCATAATGCGCCTTAACCTCAAACAATTGTCTTGAAACTTTGCACAGCCTAAGTTCTCAACTTTCCAAACCTATCCAAGAAGTTTCATGCAATTCGGTGTACCACAAGACAAACTATGGGCATTAAGCTTTTTTTTTTGGAGAGCTTAATGTGGCTTAACGTACAAAAAAGACCTTAAATGTTAACCAATTTCCCCCAAACTTGACACAATAAAAGACTTTATCCATGCCAACATATTTTGAAATTTTCAGCTCATTTGGTTAATCACACCAAAAGTTATTCACATTAAGATATATTTTACAATGCTAAAACATTTAATGTGAAAATGACTTAATGTAGCTTAACATGTAATAAAGTACCTAAACCTCAAACAATTGCCCTGAAATTTTGCACAGCCTAAGATCTCAACTTCCCAAACCTATCCAAGAAGTTTCATGTGATTCGGTCTTCCACAAGGCAAACTATGGACATTAAGCTTGTTTTTTGGAAAGCTTAATGTGGCTTAATGTACAAAAAAGACCTTAAACGTTAACCAATTTCCCCGAAACTTCACACAATAAAAGACTCTATCCATGCCAACATATTCTGAAAATTTCAGCTTATTTGGTTAATCACACCAAAAGTTATTCACATTAAGCTTTATTTTACAATGCTAAAACAGTTAATGTGAAAATGGCTTACAGTAGCATAACGTGTAATAAAGTGCCTAAACCTCAATCAATTGCCCTGAAACTTTGCACAGCTTAAGATCTCAACTTCCCAAACCTATCCAAGAAGTTTCATGCGATTCGGTGTTCCACAAGGCAAACTAGGGACATTAAGCTTGTTTTTTGGAGAGTTTAACGTACAAAAAAGACCTTAAATGTTAACCAATTTCCCCCAAACTTCACACAATAGAACACCCTATCTATGCCAACATATTCTGAAAATTTCAGCTCATTTAGTAAATCACGCCAAAAGTTATTCACATTAAGCTATATTTTACAATGCTAAAACGATTAATGTAAAGAGCTTAACGTACCATAATGTGCCTTAACCTCAATCAATTGTCTTGAAACTTTGCACAGCCTAAGTTCTCAACTTCCCAAACCTATCCAAGAAGTTTCATGCAATTCGGTGTACTACAAGGCAAACTATGGACATTAAGCTTTTTTTGGAGAGCTTGATGTGGCTTAATGTACAAAAAAGACCTTAAACGTTAACCAATTTCCCCCAAACTTCACACAATAAAAGACTCTATCCATGCCAACATATTCTGAAAATTTCAGCTCATTTAGTTAATCACACCAAAAGTTATTCACATTAAGCTATATTTTACAATGCTAAAACATTTAATGTGAAAATGGCTTAATGTAGCTTAACGTATAATAAAGTGCCTAAACCTCAATCGATTGCCCTGAAATTTTGCACAGTCTAAGATCTCAACTTCCCAAACCTATCCAAGAAGCTTCATGCGATTCGGTGTACCACAGGGCAAACTTTGGACATTAATCTTGTTTTTTGGGGAGCTTAATGTGGCTTAATGTACAAAAAAGACCTTAAATGTTAACTAATTTCCTCCAAACTTCACACAATAGAAAACTCTATCCATGCCAACATATTCTGAAAATTTCAGCTCATTCGGTTAATCACACCAAAAGTTATTCACATTAAGCTATATTTTACAATGTTAAAACATTTAATGTGAAAATGGCTTAATGTAGCTTATATGTAGCTTAAAGTGTAATAAAGTGCCTAAACCTCAATCAATTGCCCTGAAACTTTGCACAGCCTAAGATCTCAACTTCCCAAACCTATCCAAGAAGTTTCATGCGATTCGGTGTACCACAAGGCAAACTATGGACATTAAGCTTGTTTTTTGGAGAGCTTAATGTGGCTTAATGTACAAAAAGATCTTAAAAGTTAACCAATCTCCCCCAAACTTCACACAATAGAAGACACTATCCATGCCAACATATTATGAAAATTTCAGCTTATTTGGTTAATCACAACAAAAGTTATTCACATTAAGCTATATTTTACCTGGTAAAATATTTCATGTGAAAATGGCCTAAAGTGGAGTTCCACCCAATTTACACAGTTCCTCACTCTGGTATCCCCTGTAAAAATCCTTTTCGCCATGGAAATTCTTTTTTTTTTAAAAAGGAAATACCTTAATTATCTTTTTTTCTCCGTCATATCCGGTAGTCCCAACCGAGACGATTGCGTCACTAGGCAATTTGCAAGGGCCCCTGGGATAATGGCATCATGTATCCCAGGAGTCCTTGTGAATCACCTAGTGACGAAATCTCACGATGATTGACGGAACGTCCGCTGACGCCGCTATGGCAACATGTCAGGACTCAAGAGGAAGGAGTGCCGTGCGGTGGCATTACTGCGCAGGCGCGAGATGTGGAGTTGCCTGCTGCACCGACTCCCGCAAATGGATAGAAGAGGGCTTCAGATGCCCACAGTGGAGATCGACACTGCCAGCTTCCGAGATCCAGATCTTTTTATTTATATTTGAATACAAAAAAGTAAGTACTAGAATAACACTATAATAACACTATAATAACACTACAATCTAAAGATTGCATATAAAGTGGATCAAGTTGAAGTGGAGTCTTAAAAAAAAAAATTTGAACTGGGGGACTGGAACTCTGCTTTAATGTAGCTTAATGTAGATAAACATGTAATAAAGTGCCTACACCTCAATCAGTTGCCCTGAAACTTTGCACAGAGTAAGATCTCAACTTCCCAAAGTTATCCTATAAGTTACATGCAATTCGGTGTTCCACAAGGCAAACTAGGGACATTAAGCTTGTTTTTGGGAGCTTAATGTGGCTTAATGTTCAAAAAAGACCTTAAATATTAACCAATTTCCCCCAAACTTCATACAATAGAAGACTCTATCCATGCCAACATACTCAGAACATTTCAGCTCATTTGTTAAATCACACCAAAAGTTATTCACATTAAGCTATATTTTACAATCCCAAAACATGTGGCTCAGTGTAAAAAGAGCCTAATGTACCATAATGTGCCTAAACTTTCATAAATTGTCTTGAAACTTTGCATAACCTACGTTTTCAACTTCTAAAAAATATCCTAGAAGAGTCATGGATTTTGGTCTCCCACAAAGAAAATGAAGGTGTTAAGCTTGTTTTTTTGGGGAGCTTAATGGGGTTTAACTTACAATAAAGTGCCTAAACCTTAATAATTGCCTTGAAACTTTGCACAACCCAAGCTTTCAGCTTCCCCAAACCTATCCTGGATGTTTTATGGATTTTTGTTTTCCACAAAACAAGTGAGTGACATTAAGCTTGTGAAGCCCCTACCACTTTTTGTGTAGAAGCTGTAGTGTGAGACAGCCAATTGGGGAATATTATGCATGTGTGTGTGCTCACCAGCCATTCACTAGGACTTTCTTGGCCAGTGGTGCATGCTGGGGAAGTGCATATATATATTTAGGAGAATTGCCATATGCTCAGTCTTCATACAGCCTACATCCAGGCTTGTCCTGGAGATGGGAATGCTCAAGTGTTTGAAAGGTGTGACTAGGACACAAGCCTAGAAGAATCACATGCTGATTGAGGAGGAGAACCAGAGACGCTGGATGGCTACTGGAGGTACCTGTTACTGGAAAGGACCTAAGGAGCAAGTCTGGTGTCCCTCCTACTGAAGATCTTATGTCTATTCCCTATTCAGCTGTTTTTCTAATACCCAGTGCCAGCCTGTGCTCCTATTGATTCTGCACTGTGGAATATTGAAAGGGACTGGTGAGTCTGGAGTTATGTTCTAATCTAGTTTTGCCATGGATGTTCTCAGCCCTATGCCTTCTGTCATTTATTGAGTTCTCCAATAAAGCATTTAAAAATGTACTTAAAATGACTGGCGCCAAACCTTTCTTTGATCGCACAGCCCTTCACTGGTCTAGGGTCTGTCTGAGATCAAAATGTCAGTCTTCTCTGCCTTTGGGTGTCCATGCTATGCCTCTGGGGGTCAGGGGGTGCTGTACTTTTTTTTGGATGTTATCCAATTTCCCCAAAATTCCCACAATGGAAGACTGTATCTATGTCAGCATATTCTAAAAATCTCAGATTGTTTGGTAAAACAGACCAAAGGTTATTCACTTTTAACAATTTTATTATAGTCCTGAAACATTTAATTGGAATTGCTTAAAGGGTAAGTTCACCTTTACAGAAAATCTGTAAGGTGAACTTACACTGGACCCCCTCCCCATCCCCCTTACCCACACGAGTTCCCCCAAGGGAGAGCGGCTCTCCAACCGGACACTCAAGAAGAGGAGGAGCCAGGATCACCACTGAGGGACCCCAGAAGAGGAGGATCGGTGCTACTCTGTGCAAAACCAACTGCACAGAGGAGGTAAGTGTGAAATGTTTGTTTAAAAAAAGCAAATGAACTTTTACATATCCTTTAAGCTAAAGTCACTCATTTCCCTTGTGGGAAACCAAAATCCATATTCAGGATAGGGTTGGGAAGATAAAAACTTTGGTTGTGCAAAGTTTCAAGGCTATTGATTAACCATTGCAGCCCCTGAAGGATTTGCCCCCTTAATGAATAATAAATATCCCAAAAAAGTGTAAAAAAAAATTTCTTCATCAGCTTAAGTCAATATATATCCTTCTACATATTTTTGGTAAAAAAAATAGCAATAAGCGTATATTGATTGGTTTGGGCAAAAGTTATAGCATCTACAAAATAGGTAAGAGATTTATGGTATTTTTATGGCATTTTTATTATTTATCTATTTGTTACTAGTAATGGCGGTGATCTGCGATTTTTAGCGGGACTGCAACATTGTGGCAGACAGATCGGACACTTGACACTTTTTTGGGACCATTGACATTTATACAGCAATTAGTGCTAGAAAAATGCACTAATTACCACACGCATCGGGTCCCCCACCATGCAGCAGGCACGTGCCTGCTATGGCTCCTAAAGGATATTTCTTCAGTGTTGTCACATGAAAAGATATAATACAATATTTACAAAAATGTGAGGGTGTACTCACTTTTGTGAGATACTGTACCTCTTATGTGCAGTGTTTTTTTTACAGAGCAGCCCTGATCCTCCTCTTCTCAGTTTTCTCCCTGGTGCTCCTGGCTGCTTCCTCCTGCCAAGTGCCCCCACAGCAAGCAGCTTGCTATGGGGCACTCGAGCTGAGCTGCAGCTTTGTGTGTCCATTTAGACACTGAGCCATAATTCAGCCCACTCCCCCTCTCCTGATTGGCTACCTGACTTTGATTGACAGCAGTGGGAGTCAATGGTGAGTCTCAGCCTCTTCAAAACATGCTTAACCATTTGCCAACCAGCCGCAGTTTTACTGCGGCAGCATGGCTTGGCTGGGTGAAATGATGTTATGTTGCGTCGCTTCACCCTGTGGCCACTAGGGGCGCGCCCACAGAGACTATGCGAGTGCCCGGCGGGCGCTCGGGACACAGCGAGAACTGGGATCTGTGTGTGTAAACAGAGATCTGTCATTTCCCCTAGCAAGTCCCATTCCCCCTTCAGTTAGAACATGCAGAGGGAACACAATTAACCCCTTGCTTGCCCCCTAGTGTTAACCCCTTCCCTGCCAGTGACATTTTTACAGTAATCTGTGCATTTTTCTAGCACTGATCGCTGTAAAAATGCAATGGTCCCAAAAATGTGTCAAAAGTGTACGATGTGCCGCCATAATGTCGCAGTCCGGATAAAAATCGCAGATCGCCGCCATTACTAGTAAAAAAAAATAAGAATAAGAAAAATGCCATAATTCTATCCCCTATTTTATAGACGCTTTAACTTTTGTGAAAACCAATCAATATACGCTTATTGCGATTTTTTTACCAAAAATATGTAGAAGAATACATATCGGCCTAAACTGTGGAAAAAATTTGTTTTTTTATATATTTTTGGGGGATATTTATTATAGCAAAAAGTAAAAAATATTGCTTTTTTTCAAAATTGTCACACTTTGTTTTGTTTATAGTGCAAAAAATAAAAATCACAGAGGTGATCAAATACCACCAAAAGAAAGCTCTATTTGTGGGAAAAAAAGGATGCAAATTTTGTTTGTGTACAACATCGCACGACCGCGCAGTTGTCAGTTAAAGCGGCATAGTGCCGAATTGTAAAAAGTGCTCTGGTCAGGAAGGGGGTAAAATCTTCCGGGCCTGAAGCGGTTAAAGGGATTTTAAAGTCAGAAGATTTATTTATCTTAATGCATTCTATGCATTAAAGGGGTTGTAAAGTTATTTATTTTTTTTTTTTTTAAATAACAAACATGTTATACTTACCTTCACTGTGCAGCTCGTTCTGCACAGAGTGGCCCCGAACCTGGTCTTCTGGGGTCCCTCGGCGGCTGTTTCAGCTCCTCCCCGCAAGCATTTACCACCTTCATGCGAGCTCCCTCGCACGGTGGTGAGTGCTTGCGGGCGCGCTCACGTGATACAGCCGGCGGCTATAGCCGCTCGCTGTATCACTCGGCCCCGCCCCCCGGCGCGCCGCGTCATCGGATGTGATTGACAGCAGCGCGAGCCAATGGCTGCGCTGCTTTCAATCCATCCACTGCAGCCAATCAGCGACCAGGCTGAGCTGCAATGAAGCTGACGAGGACGAGCAGCGAAGATTCGAGGCGTCAGGTAAGTAAAACGGGGGGCCTGGGGGCGGCGGTACTGTCAAAAGTTTTTTCACCTTAATGCATAGAATGCATTAAGGTGAAAAAATTTTTACCTTTACAACCCCTTTAAGATAAAAAGCCTTCTGTGTGCAGCAGCCCCCCTAACACTACCCTGAGTCCCATCTAGATCCAGCGATGACATTGCAAGACCCTGACAATCATTGGCATGACTCATGGAGGCAGAAACATTATGGGATTTGTATTTTCACCACAGCTGGAGTGCCGAGCTTGCCTAACCCCTGACTTAAGATAACAACATAATACATTTTTTTTTAAGGACAAACAAGGCTTTCTTTTTGTGAATATTGTCCTTCAACAATAATTATTTTTTTGCAATCCTTAGACAATTAAATGTAATAAAACTAAACAAAAGGCATTTTTTTCTTTCTTTTGGTATATATATATATATATATATATGTAAACGAGTGTCAAAAATATTAATAAGCAAAGCAAACAAAAAACAGAAAAAAAGTTTAACTATTGGTTAATAAAATAGAAAAGAAAAAAATCACCAGGAAAATTACAATTGAATAGAAAAGGAGAATATAGAGTTAATCAGTGCTGATTAGAGAAAACTAAAGGGTTAATAAGGAGTTCAACAGAGGAACATTTAATTAGAAAAAACATTTTTTTTTTTTACTTGTCAAGGTTGCTTTAACTCTCTTCACCTGCAAATCGAAGTTCATCCCTTTAATCTGTGAATGTAAGACCCCATTCACACAGGGGCAACACGACTTGCAAACGACTTCCGCGGCGACTTGCAAAACGACTTCTGTATAGAAGTCTATGCAAGTCGCCCCAAGTCGCCCCCAAAGTCGTACAGGAACCTTTTTTGACTTGCGTCGCTCCGATTAGAATGGTTCCATTGTACAGAACGGGAGGCGACTTGTCAGGCGACTAGGTCACCTGACAAGTCGTCCCTGTGTGAATGGGCTCTAAAACACAGAAGTTACAATTGATATAATGTTTCAATGTAACTTTCTGTGATGTGGTTGTTGATAAACATTGCCAGCCTGCTTCTTTTTTTTGACAGCTCCTGCTGAATTGTTGGGTACTGAGACAGGGAAGCATCCTGGCAGCAGAGCAGAAGGACTAGATGTACTAAACATGACCTGTGTACACTGACGACATGTTTTTGGGCATGTCTAGTGCGCCCAAAGTCTGCAACTGGTTAAGGATTGTAAAAAAATGGTTAAATGTGAATAACTTTTGGGGTGATTTACCAAACGATCTGGAATCTTAAATAGGTTTGGGAAGTTGAGAACTTAGGCTGTGCAAAGTTTCAAGACAATTGATTGAGGTTAAGGGACATTATGGTACGTTAAGCTCTTTACATTAAATGTTTTAGCATTGTAAAATAAAGCTTAATGTGAATAACTTTTAGTGTGATTAACCAAATGGGCTGAAATTTTCAGAATATGTTGGCATGGATAGAGTCTTTTATTGTGTGAAGTTTGGGGGAAATTGGTTAACATTTAAAGTCTTTTTTGTACGTTAAGCTCTCCAAAGAACAAGCTTAATGTCCATAGTTTGCCTTGTGGAACACCGAATTACATGAAACTTCTTGGATAGGTTTGGGAAGTTGAGATCTTAGGCTGTGCAAAGTTTCAGGGCAATTGATTGGGGTTTAGGCACTTTATTACACGCTAAGCTACATTAAGCCATTTTCACATTAAATGTTTTAGCATTGTAAAATATAGCTTAATGTGAATAACTTTTGGTGTGATTTAATAAATGAGCTGAATTTTTCAGAATATGTTGGCATGGATAGAGTCTTCTATTGTGTGAAGTTTGGGGGAAATTGGTTAACATCTAAGGTCTTTTTTGTATGTTAAGCCACATTAAGCTCTCCAAAAAACAAGCCTAATGTCCATAGTTTGCCTTGTGGTACACCAAATCACATGAAACTTCTTGGATAGGTTTGGAAAGTTGAGATCTTAGGCTGCGCAAAGTTTCAGGGCAATTGATTGAGGTTTAGGCACTTTATTACACGTTAAGCTACATTAAACCATTTTCACATTAAATGTTTTAGTAAATCCCCCAAACAGTCACATATATGCATCCACAGGGAACAGCTGTGCTGGGAGTGTGCTCACTGTACACTCCCAGCAAAGTAAGAAAGCTGTCATGGGAAGATCCTGATGCATACTTGCAATTGGGAATTTCCGATCATGAGACCACTGTGACAACCAGTCACAGCAATCACAAGATATGAAAGCCCACCTCTGCCTTCCGGCATTTGGATCATCTTAAAGGGCTGGGGGCAGCAGTGGCAGTATGAGGTTAAAGAAGGGAAATACAAAATGCGACGACCTGAATGATCTCAAATTGCCGAATGGCCAAAGGGAGGAAGGTGGAGAGGAGCCCAAGTGCTCCAAGGTGTAATTTCCAAGCCCAGGAAGAGCACCGTTCCCGATGGCTGAGGGGATAAGACAAGACTGGTCAGTCCAGATCGGAGGAACAGGAACAAACAGGGGAGCTTACTTCTGGGTCCGTGCGGACAGATATGCAGCGGCGATCACAGGCAGGATTAGAATGATCAAATTGACCTAAATATGACTGCCTGCACAGGGATGCATGAAACACCTGTGCTTCCCTGTGCAGGTAAACAAGGGCCTTGCACAGACGTACACTGTAGTACACCCGAGTGAATGAGGCCTTACACTCATTAACTGTTCCACTAACAAATGTTAAAACAGCATCTATCCATATAGAAAAAGTACATTTCTCTTTAAATACATTTATTATTATTAACATTATTATTATTTTCCTGCCTCTAGATCCCAGGTGCCCAACCGCATGTGGCTCCTTGATACTTGTTCTGCAGCCCTCAGACCCCAGCAGTCTATAGTGTGAATGAGAGCATTGATTTGGAAGGTGGTAATAGCTATGATCTCTACTAGCCTCATGTAATATGTCTCCAGTCTGTCACTGTCTTCTGCAGCGTATCTACAAATAAACCTGTAGCATGTCCACAATCGCTGATCACCATTTCCTCTATTACGTCTGCGGTGTCTGTCAGTCTTTTCCAGCATTACATATACTGAACATTATCAGTGGGATTTTGTGAGGTCAAGGGCCACATTTGAGGTCCCCTATTCCTTATAGGTTGACAACCACTGCTCTAAATCGTTTATTAAACTTTAATTTACCTTGCAGATATGTGCCCTGCTTCATGTCCACATTGCAGCAGCTCCCCAAACTACCATTCTGGGAGCTTGCGCACAAACTTCAGCCTAAGTCCTGATGGTGGGGCTACATGTCCCAAAACTTGTGCATCACAATGTACTGGGCTGAAGTTTCAGAGATTTTCTTCTGATCCCTCTTCCAGGGGCAGCTCCTGCATTAAGGGAACATGGCGCTGCCCCCTCTATCCTCGCCTCTCCCTATATGCATCATGGATAGATTCATGCATTGCGTGAAACTATCCATGCCCACTGCTGCCACCCCCTATTCAGGTGCCCAGCCCCTTTTCAGACGTCGGGCGACTGAATTACAGCAGCGGAGTGTTTTTTTAAAGCACCTGATTAGAGCCATAGTCTCTAATAGGCTTCAAAATGGGGAGGACTCGGAGAGCAGAGCATTGCGCTCGGATTTCACCCAGATGTGTTAGAAAAGAAAATTAATATTTGCTTTTCTAACACCGAATCGCCTCTCCACAAATCAGGAAGCGCGGGTCTGTTACCCATTTCCCGATTGGCTGAAAAGTTAGGCGATCCTACTGGATGCCTAGGCGGAGGGGAGGAAATGTACGGCAGAAGCCGCTGTGATCTCAGAAGGACACGGAAGGCACTGCAAGATGCCTGCCGCAGCCTGTCTCCCTGCTCGATGTGCCTGATGATCCCTGATGTGCTCACCGATCGGGAAAGTGCCGGTGGACCGGAAAACATCGCTGGGAGGGGGGCTGAGGTGTTGCGGGGGGGGGTGTTTGCTTGCTGGCCCCCCCCAACAAAAAAACGCCAAACTTTTAAAGGCGTCTTCAGCAGAACAGAAAGTACTCCGGACCTAACAACTCAGCATAGAAAAACCACAGTAAGTGTGGATACAAGATTATTTTATTTCTCAAATGGGTTTAATAACACTTTAAACCTGGGACATCCCCTCTCTTCCTATCCAGGCAACATCCCTAACCAGTTCACATATGGAAGAATTTAGCTATCAGTGATCCAGGCAGGGAAATAAACCTTGCAGAGTTCCTTTGCTGTTCCCTACTCTCTTTAGTTATAGAAAAACAGCACATTAAAGATCTGAATGGTTAGAAACACAAATTCTTCATATGTATTTAAATTGTGTGTATGCTGTTTGACCGGAGTTTAGCTTTCAGTATAAGATACCATTTATCCATACACTCTACACCTACATTAAAAAGCAGCATATTCATATCTGCCCTTGCTATAACAGTAATCGCTGTAGAACATGTACCGGGGTGGGGTTCCCAGGATACAGCGAAGTCACGAAGGAGGAAAACAACTCCACCACCAGCTCTTGTCAAAACGGAATTTTACTTAAACGTGGTAAAGAACCCAACCTCCAATTCTGGGAACATACAATAAATTTACAGACACGCAGCCAGAAGGCTGAGACCCTTGTGCTCCACAGCGCGGTGCCCTCCATAGGATGCAGGAGAAAGACAAGTAATTTGCCTACTGGCGGGCATGACTAAACTGTCACACCTTACCTGTTAATACCCTAAGAACAACACAAGAATAACTGTATGGGTGTGCGATGCGGGCTAGCCTGCGGTGCAGCACAACAGTTTACAAACTTACAAAGCTCTACCGTATTCCCCTCCTCCCGTAACTGGTGTCGTATCATGCGTCTGTGTATTACTCCTGAGCACAACGCCAGTCTGCCTTGAGTTTGTAGAAAGTTCATCAGCTCTCCAATTGTGACATGCCAGTTTAGGTTATGGAGTCCCGGTAATGAACAGTAGCAACAATTTTGGCATGACACAAACAGAGACCCTACTAACTACCTACAGGCCTGGTCTTAGTCCCTAGGCACCAACAAAGTAATGGGGTGCGTGCACTATCTTACGGACCCGGGTCTGCTCTGCATCTGCTGGTGACTCTGACCGGAACAAAATGTCTCTCCAACAAGTATGCGGTCCCGCAGTGTATGTTGTTTTATTCTTCAGCTCTCATCCGTGTTCCTGCAAGCAATTCCTTGTTCCTCTGGACAGGATCAGGATCTTGGACACAAGTAGCTTTACTCAGCTGCAGCTCTGGTCACTGAAATCTGCTCCCACACCTGGATGCTGTAGGATTCTCTGCACACAGTCCTCAGAACCAGCTTCTTCTCAAAACGGCTGCCTGCTGCATAGTTGCCAACAGTACAGATTTTCCCGGGACAATCCCGATTTTGGGACCCTCGTCCCGATTTAATCTTGTCCGGAGTGTTTTCCAGAATTTTTGGGTTTGTCCCGAGAAAATCGTGAGTGTTTTTCTCAAAAAACGGCAACGGCTCCACAAAAATGTCTGCCGTCGCCTCCACGAATCAGTCAATTGTTTCCCCTTGTGTTCAGTGCAGGGGAGAGGGACAGCCAATCGGCTTCTCTCTTCGGTGTACAAATAGAAAATTCTATTGTACACTGAAGTCTATTGGCTACAGGGATTGGTGACCCCTCCCCCCTCTTCACTGAACACAAGGAAATGTTCAGTCGCCGTCCCATGTGTGACAGAGCGGCACTGATGGAAGGAGCGGGGCTCGCTGGCTGGGGACAGTGCACTAATGGTCCTGGCTCCCCCCTTACAATGAGCAGGTATACAGTCACTGTTGGAAGGACTGGGGCTCCGCTGGCTGGGGACAGTGCACTGATGGTCCTGGTTCCCCCTTGCACCCTGTCCCCCCATGTCACCACCATACCTGATTCCCCCCTCCCCCTGTGTCACCACCATACCTGATTCCCCCCTCCCCCTGTGTCACCACCATACCTGATTCCCCCTCCCCCTTTGTCACCACCATACCTGATTCCCCCCTCCCCCTGTGTCTCCACCATACCTGCACCCCCCTCTCCCCCCGTGTCACCACCATACTTGCACCCCCTCCCCCCATGTCACCACCATACCTGATTCCCCCTCCCCCCGTGTCACCACCATACCTGCACCCCCCATGTCACCACCATACCTGTTTCCCCCCTCCCCCCGTGTCACCACCATACCTGTTTCCCCCCTCCCCCTGTGTCACCACCATACCTGCTTCCCCCCTCCCCCCGTGTCACCACCATACCTGCTTTCCCCCTCCCCCGTGTCACCACCATACCTGCTTCCCCCTCCCCCCTGTGTCACCACCATACCTGCAACCCCCTCCCCCCCATATCACCACCATACCTGCAGCCCCCTCCAGGGATGGACTGGCCATCGGGACTACCGGGAGATTCCCAGTGGGCCGATGGCTCAGTGTGGGCCAGTTTCTGCTGCATCTGCGGTGCACGACGATCTACCTGTCAACCGCCGACAGCTGTCGCCTGACGGGTAGATCGTAAGCCAGTATGCAGAGTAGCGCAGGAAGCGTGTGTAGTAAGTTCTCTCTCATGTCACGCAGCGCTGTTCGCTCCCCGGCGGCCCCTCCTCTCTTCTCGTCTATCCCCATTGGCTTGTAAGATCATCTGGGATAGACGAGAAGAGAGGAGGGGCCGCCGGGGAGCGAACAGCGCTGCGTGACATGAGAGAGAGAACTTACTACACACGTTTCCTGCGCTACTATGCATACTGGCTAGTAAGATGCTGGTGATGTGTCCCTGATGTGCCCTATAATGTGCCCTGATCATGTGCCCCCTGAGGTGCCCCATGCCCTAATGTGGCCTGTGCCCTGATGTGCCATGTGCCCTGATGTGCTATGTGCCCTGATGTGCCCTGTGCCCTAATGTGCCATGTGCGATGTGCCATAATGTGCCCTGACATGCCATGTGCCCTGATGTGCCCTGACGTGCCATGTGCCCTGACGTGCCCCATGCCCTGACGTGCCATGTGCCCTGACGTGCCATGTGCCCCGTGCCCTGATGTGCCATGTGCCCTGACGTGCCATGTGCCCTGATGTGCCATGTGCCCTGACGTGCTCCGTGCCCTGATGTGCCCCTTGCCCTGATGTGCCATAATGTGCCCTGATGTGCTATGTGCCCTGATGTGCCATGTAACCTGATGTGCCCCATAATGTGCCATGTGCCCTAATGTGCCATAATGTGCCCCGTGCCCTGATGTGCTATGTGCCCTGATGTGCCCCATAATGTGCCATGTGCCCTGATGTGCCCCGTGCCCTGATGTGCTATATGCCCTGATGTGCTATGTGCCCCGATGTGCCCCATAATGTGCCATGTGCCCTGATGTGCCATAATGTGCCCTGATGTGCCATAATGTGCCCTGATGTGCTATGTACCCCGATGTGCCCCGTGCCCTGATGTGCCATGTGCCCCATAACGTGCCATGTGCCCTGATGTGCCATAATGTGCACTGATATACTATGTGCCCTGATGTGCCCCATGCCCTGATGTGTTATATGCCCTGATGTGCTGTGCCCCGATCTCCTATGCCCTGATGTGCCCGTGACCTGATGTGCCTTGTGGCCCGGTTCCCCGTGCCCTGATGTGCCCAGATGTCCTGTGCCTCAATGTCGTGTGCCCTGATGTACTTTGACCTTTGCCCTGATGTCCTGTGCCCTGATGTCCTGTACCCCGATGTGCTGTGCCCTGATGTGCTGTACCCTGATGTGCTGTACCCTGATGTGCTGTGTCCTGATGTGCTGTGCCCTGTACGCTGATGTGCTGGGCTCTGTACCCTGATGTGTTGTGGCCTGATGTGCCCTATACGCTGATGTGCTGGGCTCTGTACCCTGACGTGTTGTGCCCTGTACCCTGATGTGGCCTGGTGTGCTGTACCCTGATATGCTCTGCACTGATGTGCTTTGTATCCTGATGTGCCTTGTGCCCTGATGTGGCCTGATGTGCTGTGCCCTGATGTACCGTACCGTGATGTGTTGTGCCCTGGGCCGGTCTGAATGAATTCCAGGGCCACATTTTTGTCCCAGTCCAGCCCTGGCCCCCTCCCCCCATATCACCACCATACCTGCCCCCCCTCCCCCATGTCATCACTATACCTGTTCCCCCCATGCCGCCACTATACCTGCACCCCTCCCCCCATAACACCACCATACCTGCAGCCTCCTCCCCCTATGTGCACCACTATACCTGCCTCCCTCCCCATGCATAGTTGCCAACATTGTAAAAAAAAAATGTGGGACACTTTTGTGGCTGTAGGCGGAGCCGTAGAATAATTAGGGGCGGGGCATTCATTTGTAGGCGTGGCTTGGGAAAAATAGAGTGTGCCGCGGCGAAAAATGGGCGTGGTGTACGCGACATAGTGGGTGTGGCTTAAATGGGCATGGCTCAAGAGGGTGTGGTTAGAGTCTGAGAGGAATGAGGGATGGAGAGGGAGAGAGGGGGAGAGGGGGAGAGGGATTAGAGGGGGAGAGGGATTAGAGGGGGAGAGGGGGATAGGGATTAGAGGGTGAGAGGGGGAGAGGGGGGGAGGGAAATGACGGGACAGCAGCCCCGGATCCTACACAACAATAGAAATATGTGTATTCTAGAAAGTTTAACAATTAGCAGATAAAGATCCTTCAAACACCTGGTGGTAGCACTTCAATCATCCCAGCACCATGGTTGTTATGGTGTCAGGATGATTGAAGTGCATTATTTCTATTATTACATTGTAATATAAAATGAAATCATTCAACTCACCATAATGCAGAATCAGTGGGATCCCTGAGCGTGTCACTAGCCACGTCACCTGCCACCAGCCGTCCATCCTTGCGTCAGATGTCCCAGCAGAGTCCGTCCTTGCATCAGATGTCCCAGCAGAGTCCGTCCTTGCATCAGGTGCCCCCAGCGGAGCCCCCCTTACATCAGATGTCCCCAGCGGAGCCCCCCTCACACCTGGAGTCCCCAGCGGAGCCCCCCTCACACCAGGAGTCCCCAGCGGAGCCCCCTCCTCACACCAGGAGTCCCCAGCAGAGCCCCCCTCACACCAGGAGTCCCCAGCGGAGCCTCCCTCACATCAGGTGTCCCCGGCGGAGCTCCCCCTCACATCACGTGTCCCCGGCGGAGCTCCCCCTCACATCAGGAGTCCCTGGCGGAGCCCCCCTCACATCAGGAATCCCTGGTGGAGCCCCCCTCACATCAGGTGTCCCCGGCGGAGGTCCCCTTTACATCAGGTGTCCGCGACGGAGCTCCCCCTCACATCAGGTGTCCCCGGCGGAGCTCCCCCTCACATCAGGTGTCCCCGGCGGAGCTCCCCCTCACATCAGGTGTCCCCGGCGGAGCTCCCCCTCACATCAGGTGTCCCCGGCGGAGCTCCCCCTCACATCAGGTGTCCCCAGCGGAGCTCCCCCTCACATCAGGTGTCCCCGGCGGAGCTCCCCCTCACATCATGTGTCCCCAGCGGAGCTCCCCCTCACATCAGGTGTCCCCTGCGGAGCCCCCCTTGCATCAGGTGTCCCCGGCGGAGCTCCCCCTCACATCAGGTGTCCCCGGCGGAGCTCCCCCTCACATCAGGTGTCCCCGGCGGAGCTCCCCCTCACATCAGGTGTCCCCGGCAGAGCCCCCCTTCACATCAGGTGTCCCCAGTGGAGCCCCCCTCACATCAGGTGTCCCCAGTGGAGCCCCCCCTCACATCAGGTGTCCCCAGTGGACCCCCCCTTCACATCAGGTATCCCCAGTGGAGCCCCCCTTGCATCAGGTGTGTGCCCCCAAAGGAGCCCCCCCTCACATCAGGAGTCCCACAGCGGTGCGCCCCCCCCACCTCAGAGGTGTCCTAGTAGTAGCATGGCTAGAACCCCGCCCCTTTCCTTATTAGACAGGAAGACGGCTGGGGGGGCTAGACGGAGCTCCTGCATCGCCGCCCATCCTCCACCCCGCTGCCAGTCTAATATGGAAAGGGTGGAAAGGGGCGGGGGGGTAGACGGGGCGAGGCGGGGTGAGGTGGAGCGGGACGGAGGGTGGGCGGCGACGCAGGAGCTCCGTCTAGCCCCCCCAGCCGTCTTCCTGAACTTCATCAAAATGGCGGCCGGCGGAGACATTGTCTCCACTGGCCGCGGACCTCTAGCGGCGGCGGCGGCGAATCGTGAACAACCGGATTTCTCGGGACATTTCCCGGGACACCAGAAATTTGGGACTGGCGTCCAAGTCCCGGGAATGTCCCGGGAAATCCGGGACAGTTGGCAAGTATGCCCCATGTCATCACCATACCTGTTCCCCCTCATGTCACCACCATACCTGCGCCCCCTCCCCCATGTCAACACCATGCCTGCACCCGCCTCCCCCCATGAAAACACCATGCCTGCATCCCCCTCCACCCATGCCTACACCCCCTCCGGCCTAGTCACCACCATGCCTGCACCCCCTCCGGCCTAGTCACCACCATGCCTGCACCCCCCAGGTCACCATCATGCCTGCACCCCCAAATCACCACCCTGTCTCCATCCTTCCCCAAGTCAGCCTGTAACACCCCAAGTCACCATGCCTCCACCCGCACACCTCTCTCCCCTTGTCACCACTCTTGAGGAGATGTAGCTAGACTGTAGCCAACACTCCATCTGCAGCCAACACTCCGCTGGGGACACCTGATGTAAGAGGCACTCCGCTGGGGACACCTGATGTAAGAGGTACTGTACTGGGGACACCTGATGTAAGAGGCACTCCACTGGGAATGCCTAATGGAAGGAGGCACTCTGCTGGGGCATCTGATGCAAGGACAGACTCTGCTGGGGGCACCTGATGTAAGGATGAACTCTGCTGGGGGCACCTGATGTAAGGACAGACTCTGCTGGGGGAACCTGATGGCATCTGGTGGCAGGCGACGTAGCAGGTGACACGCTCAGTGGTCCCACTGATTCTGCATTATGGTGAGTTGAATGATTTCATTTTATATTACAATGTAATAATAGAAATAATGCGCTTCAATCATCCTGACAACACCATAACAACCATGGTGACGGGATGATTGAAGCGCTAACACCAGGTGTTTGGAGTATCTTTATCTGCTGATGGTTAAACTCTGGAATACACATTGCTATTGTGGTGTAGGATCTGGGTCTGCTGTCCCTCTATCCCTCTCCCTCTACCCCCCTTTCCCCCTTTCCCTCTGTATCCCTCATTAATCTCAGACTCTAACCACACCCCATTTTAGCCACGCCCATGTAAGCCACGTCCACTATTCCACGTAAACCACGCCCATTTTTTTGCACACCGCATTTTGAATTTTTTCTATGATCTCTCTCTCTCTCTCTCTCTCTTTCTCTCTCTCTCTCTCAGCGGCATCTTGTGGCCAAACAGCAGAATGACAGTTAAATATTTAACTTTAAACAAACAGTGTACAAACAGTGTTCAGACAATGAGAGCTGCTTCCCATCTTACATGACTACAATGAAATGTTATAATAACAATAGACTTAACTATAGCCTAATAATTTAATGCCTAAGCTTGAGTTTCGTTTTCAAAGCACATTTCCAATTTCTCATTGAAGCTAATACCTTCAATGAGTTTGAGTTTGGTTTTGCTACTGAGAGATTTTGCCTCTACCTGGTGTTTCCCCGTGACATAATGCCTCCAGCACACAGATTGGTCTTTCTCCATTGAGACCCAGATTTCCAGCATACAGACCATTGTGTCCCCTGTGATATAACACCTTCAACACACAGACTGGTCTTTCCCCAGTAAGATCCCACCTTCAGCACAGAGTTTGTTCTTTCCCCAGTGAGATCCTACCTTCAGCACACAGTTTGGTCTTTCCCCAGTGAGATCCCACCTTCAGCACACAGTTTGGTCTTTCCCCAATGGGATCCCACCCTCAGCACACAGTTTGATCTTTCCCAAGTGAGATCCGACCTTCAGCACACAGTTCAGCACACAGTTTGGTCCCCCCCACATGATATCCCACCTTCAGCACACAGTTTGGTCTTTCCCCTATGAGATCCCACCTTCAGCACACAGTTTGGTCTTTGCCAGTGTGATCCCACCTTCAGCACATAGATTGGTCTGTCCCCAGTGTGATCCCACCTTCAGCACACAGACTGGTCTTTCCCCTATTAGATCCCTCGTACATCTGTATCTCTCCTGCAGCACACACTTTACTATTTCTCCTCCAGAGACTCCTCAATCTGTAGTCACACACCCCCATCGCATATCAAACGGTGTTTATGTCCTCCCCATAGACATTGTACACTAAGCTCAAACACCTCATCTGGAGGTTCAACACTCAGAATGAAGCTTGATTAAGCAGCAGTCCCTCCCCCTGCAAAAGTGAATTTATTGTTGCTTTTATGTAACTGTAGAGTATGTCTGTAGTCCAGGATTGTGTTTGTATGTATTAAGACACTTTGATCTTTCCTCTATATTCTGTCAAAACAGTCAACAGAACCGCGCTATAAATCATATAGTGAATAAATACCCCATTCAACCTATTATCTTGATTATAATGTTATAAATAAAACAACATATTATAATTTAAACCCAGATATCAACAAAACTTGATCGTGATCAGTATTATAAATATTAGATATTGTGACTATAGACAAATAAATCAGTGAAGAAAATAATAAAAAATGATGAGAAAAAAATGATGAGAAAAAGAAGGAATAAGTCCGTGGCCAATATTGACTTCAAATAAAAATAGTCCTTATTGCAAATAATTTCACCAATAGTGACTACAGGCTTGATGAACAAAAAACACCTCGTGAGAAGGATCCACCACCTATAAGGATGTATGCTTACCAAAGGCAAGCTTTCATAAGGCTTATGTATGAAATCCACTCAGCGGGGACACCACCAACGATACCAGCATAGAGGGAGGATCGCCCGGAACTCTCCAACATACAGGCCAAAAACTCAGCATGAGGAACCCAGGGAAATAAAAGACACATCCTCCATAGTGTGAATCGGTATAAACAATTTAATGAATAGAGAATAAAAGTAGCACACTCACATTAAAATCTTCAAGTAACAGCATGTGTTGTATATCAGCCGGCCGGCCTGCATGCACCCGTTCGCAATGGGGTAGAAACGATGACGTCAGCGTGTCTGCCTTCCGACGTACGTTTCGTCCTATTGGACGTTGTCATAGGAGCGTTCCTATGACAACGTCCAATAGGACGAAACGTACGTTGGAAGGCAGACGCGCTGACGTCATCGTTTCTACCCCATTGCGAACGGGTGCATGCAGGCCGGCCGGCTGATATACAACACATGCTGTTACTTGAAGATTTTAATGTGAGTGTGCTACTTTTATTCTCTATTCATTAAATTGTTTATACCGATTCACACTATGGAGGATGTGTCTTTTATTTCCCTGGGTTCCTCATGCTGAGTTTTTGGCCTGTATGTTGGAGAGTTCCGGGCGATCCTCCCTCTATGCTGGTATCGTTGGTGGTGTCCCCGCTGAGTGGATTTCATACATAAGCCTTATGAAAGCTTGCCTTTGGTAAGCATACATCCTTATAGGTGGTGGATCCTTCTCACGAGGTGTTTTTTGTTCATCAAGCCTGTAGTCACTATTGGTGAAATTATTTGCAATAAGGACTATTTTTTATTTGAAGTCAATATTGGCCACGGACTTATTCCTTCTTTTTCTCATCATTTTTTTCTCATCATTTTTTATTATTTTCTTCACTGATTTATTTGTCTATAGTCACAATATCTAATATTTATAATACTGATCACGATCAAGTTTTGTTGATATCTGGGTTTAAATTATAATATGTTGTTTTATTTATAACATTATAATCAAGATAATAGGTTGAATGGGGTATTTATTCACTATATGATTTATAGCGCGGTTCTGTTGACTGTTTTACTAATTTGATTCCTACCTATGAATGAGAACTGCAGCTTAGGGGTGTAGGGAAGCGCAGTATTTTTATTGTTTTTCTCTATATTCTGTCCCCAGCACACACTCCCCCGTATTTATACCAGCAGTTAGATGCCTCTCTGGTACACAGCACTCTTGATCCAGTTTCACATCAGCAAAGTATGTGCATTAATCCATTAGTGACCAGTCTGTTGTATATATGCATTAACCCATTAGTGACCAGCCTTTAGTGTATGTCCATTAACCTCTCAATGTAAGCTGCCACAAAATGTTAATTAGTCCTTTAGCCCCTTACCCCAGCTTAAAAACCTTAACCCCTTAGTGGCCTGTCAATAGTGCAAGTGATCTGCTTCAAGAGCAATGAGCATCATTCCCTGTGCTTTCTCCAGCCCACTGCCCACTGCCCACTGCCCACTGTCATACACTCCACACCCCTCTCCTGCACATACTGCCTGCTGACATACCCTCCAAATTTGTTTTCTGTACACAAAGCCCACTGTCATAACCTCCAGACTCCTCTCCTTCACATGTTGCCCCCACTGTCATACCCTCCACACTTGTCCCCTGCACATACTGCCTATTGTTATTATCCTCCTACACTCCTTTCCTGCACATCTTGTCCACTGTCACATCCTCCATACTTCTCTCCTGCACATACTGCTCATTTTCACACCCTCCACACACCTCTCCTCTACATATTGCCTGCTTTCAAACACTTTGTACTTCTCTCCTGCACACAGTGCCCACTGTAATACCCTCTGTACTTCTCTCCGACACATACTGCCCACTACCATACCCTCTGAACTCCTCCTCTACACACACTGCCTGTTGTCATACCCTCCTCACTCCTCACCTGCACATATTGCCTACTCTCAATTTTATTCCAGCATACATTGCCCACTGAAACCTTTCCTTAGCATTGTTTTTGATCCCCAACATTTCCTATTCTGGAAAGGGCACAACTTTGACAGTCTTTGTTATTATAACAGGTATTTAATTATGCATGTGTTGTGCTAAACATGTACAGACTAACCATGGAAAACATAAGCTTCTTGTAAATGTTCCCATGGTATATTTCCTGTGATAAGGAAGATTACTACACCAGAAACTGACCCAATAGCAACAAATATCAAAGATCTTCAGATAGCTTGCAAACAATTTCTGCTTTTTGGTTAAAGTAGACTGCGCTCAATGCACAGGTCTGCCATATGAAACTACTGGTAATTTTGTTTCAGCAGAGCAGCTTTGATTGCAGTGTATGGAATCAAAGGTGATTTACAGTGGGTGTCAAGAATAAGTACACAGACATCGAGGAATAAGCGGCTGAGTTAAATCTAATAAACTTCCTTATGACACTGTGCATAACTTAAAGGGATTTATATATACATTTCACTTTATACCACTACAGCAGGATAAGCTTTCCCTTATCTTCTAACTGTATGGTAAGTATAACTTTGAAAGAAAACCTGTGCTGAGAAATATGCAGGCTGCCATGACTCGGCTTTTGAAAATACTAACATGGCTATTTATGGACTTTTGATGTTCCTTTGATTCACAAACTACATTTTTTTTGACTAGTGACTCGGACATTGTCAGTGGTCCATTGTACCTGAGGATGTTGAGGGCCCACCCACATTCCAGGGATAAAGCAAAGGTGAAAAAAGAGCTTGTGAACTTAGTATACATGAAGGGCCAGTGGGAAGCCAAATGCTGTTATTATAAGCTTTAGCTTTAAAGTTGAGTGGAAGTGTACCAGTCAATTTATACATCACCTGGACCTACCAAGCTCCATTTTCTATGCCAACATTTGTTCACATAAGTGCAAGAGAAAAAGAACATGTTGATGACTGTTTACTTCTATTTCTATACCTTTTTTTTAATTTTTATTTTTTTATAAATCAGGAAAACTCCTCTTTTTAAAGTAGATCTAGACTGTAGAGCCATACCAAAAAGCCATAACAAAGGGCTAAAGACTATTCACCAGTATTGCCTACAGGCAGTAGTGTATTTAGGTTTTGTGCTGCCCTAGGCCTGACTAAACTTGTGCACCCCCTAATTTAAATATGACCCACCCCTTCCTGTCAAGGCCACACCCCTTGCTGTTTAAGACCCGCCCTGACATTTTGGAGTGGGGACACTAGTTCTGTGGGCCTGGGAGGGGGGAGGCAATGGATTCCCTTAATTTGCATAGATTTCCTCTCACTTCCTGATTGGCTATGGGGCTATAGGGAAATCTCTGCAATGGGACAGGGATGGTAAAAAATAAACTGACAGGGGCTATAACCCTCCCTTATTCTATCCAAAATGAAAAAAAAGTGTTGCCCGTAGTTCTACTTTAAGCACAAATTTCCGAAAATTTTATGGCGAGGACTAAGAATATATAACCATGCCAATGGTGCAGCAGAAAACATAGCACAGTGAGGAAGGTTTGTGGTCCAGGATGATAGGACAGTCAAAATTAGAAGCAGCGCCCCCCCCCCCCACATTTACGGAATGTTGGCCACTGCATACCGGAGGCAATGCGGCCGCTTTATGGGGGCACTAGACTAATTTGCCTCTCAGCCCAGTCCGCCACATAAGACTGGTGCTACACTAACAGTGTGAGAGCGGGGACTCTTTCCGTGCTGGCCCCCTGCAAAGTGCTGCCCTAGGCCTGGGCCTTGTTGGCCTAGGCCAGAATACAGCGTTGCCTACAGGTATCCTGCAACTTGTCATTCCCTGGGACTGACATGCCATTCTGCAGGTTGTCTTGTTGTGGTAGTACCCATCTTGTTACAGGAGCAGGGCTTTGCTTCCTCATATTAGACCTGAATAAGTGAAGAAAGCACATATCCATTAACCAGGAGAATAATCAAAAAGTATCAGGTGAAGAGGCAGAAACATAAAGGCGAAAAAGCAGGAGAGGTGAAGGCACAGAGGCAGTGGAGGGTAAGAAGTAGGATAAGGAGGCAGCAAGAGCATTGTTGGAGGGTGATCTCTTCTACTTAGCTGCACCAAGATAAATGAAGTAGGAGTATGGAGAACCTGCACTGGTGATCCTCAAGTTCAGCTTCCTCTTCAGCAGGCCCTTAAAGAACTTTTCACTACTACTGTCATTATAATGGTCCGGAAGACACTCTAATGTTTTTCTTTTCTGCCTCTAAACTCCTCTACATGTGTCAATGTGTCAATGAACATATAGGCATTTAGAGGCAAGGGCATTTAGAGGTTGAAAAAAAAATCACTGCCAGAGCATCCAGGAGCAGTAGAATTTTGGTATAAAAACCCTTGATGCATCTAAACACTAGATGCTTGAAGTGATTGAGTGTTAATTCATTTGAGTGGCTAGAATAAATTATTATTCTGGCCAATGCAATGTATTAATGCCTAAGCACTTGACGTGCTTAGATGTGTTTACATGCATCAAGCGTTTTTTCTGCTGCCGGGAGGAAAGGCATTTGGGAGAGCTGGGAAAATGCCCTGTGTGTATGGGGCCTTAACTATGCAAGAATAATGGTCATCGGAAGTAATTTGTAGGAGAGGGCATATATGCTGATCTCGCATTACAAATATACAGCTATAATACAGCAGGAGTGTCTAGGCTTTTCAGGCCAGGAATTTAAACACTACTTTACAAGCGGAATCAAAGGCAAAAGGTAGATTTCCGCCATTGCTCATTCATAGTTAAATTGTTTATACACCCTAACTGAATGGCATGTAGTTTGCTAAAACATTGTCATAAACAACTGCGTTTTATAAAATAAATAACTTGTTTTCACCTTTCTTCGTTTGTTGCATCTCAGTGCAGCGTGGCCACTTGTTGTCCTCATTTGAAGCTCCTTGTCACAGGGTGACAACACAGAAGCCTGACTGGGAAACAGGGACAGAGCATGTCATATGCTTCATATATCATTTAAGAACATTTAGGAATTTCCAATTAAAATAACTTTATAAAGAAAAATATGGTATATAGTGCTGTATATATGACAACAGTTAAAACCCAGCTCCAGACAAAACATTTTATTTTACTTTGGATAGAGAAGGGTTAGAGTTTCTGTCAGGTTTTTATTGTCATTTCTATTGGGGAGATTTCCCCTCACTTCCTGTCTGATTGATAATATAGCTAAGCACTAGCAATATGCAACTGCACGGGTAGCCTATGCTTAGTATCAAGAGGGAAAAAAGGTTAATTATTGCAGCTGAACAGTCCCTTCTTCACTGGCCAGTGGTAGATGAGATAAGCATGTTGGCCAGCAGTGGTGGGTCAACTTGCTGAAGTTTCAGCTCTTACTAGTCCTGCACTCACTTTCAGAATCTCTATGTATTCACACAGACTCAGTTTAGTATAACTTTAGTCATCAGAAGGGGAAGGGGAGGCTCTATCAGGCAGTAAAGTTACACAAGGTGTTCACCGAATGCCTCACACCATCGGAGGGAGTAGACTCATGATTTCCATGTCAAAGCTCCAAACGGTAGATTGTTCCTTGGCTTCCTGGAAGTATCCTTGGGCAACAGCCACCTACAACAGGTTCCTGGGCACACCTGGTTACTGTCTCTAGCAGCGGAATTCCAAACTTACTTAGAGGATGATCTCCAGTGGTGGATTGGCAGCTCAGTTCCTGCACACTCCTGCACCTGCTTGTGATGAACGCAAATGTCAGACCTCTGCCCTTCTCACCAACTCATGACAAAGGACCGGCCAATCCCACACTGCGCTGTGCCTTGCGTAACAATGCCACGGGACCACAATCTAGGTGCTAGCAGCCTGAGAGTGATTGTCACTGGGTTGAGGCAATTAAGTAATTAACCCTTTAACTGCCATAACCGACTTACCAAAAAAATGGGAACTTCCATAAGATTAGCAATAACAGTTATGAAAAATAAAAACTGTACACACAATGTCACCACAGACAGATATGTTCAGATATGTATACTACAGTAGCACTCTTCTAGAGACAGGGATTGTTTTAGTTTGCATTAAAAGCTTTGGAGACAATTTTAACACTTTTCAAAACATGGTTTAATATTGAAAAGATCAAAGTGGTGCAAATAAAATATTTACCGAAAAAGGGTGTTACAAAGAAATAAAGAGACAATGATGCAGCAGAGAAATAAAAAGGAGTTGAATATGAAGAATACTTAACAATGTCCTGGTTTCAACAGAGTCCAACAAATAAGCATAAACAGTACAGTGGCTTTCACAAGTCCTGTTAGGTGTTCCTTCGTTTGATGTTAACGAGAGCTCTCAAACTAACCTGGCATTCCCCTTTTCTCTGGTATCAAAGGGGTGTTGACAGAGGTCATCTGACCAATTAAGAGTCTGAGGAGTAGTTTCTGGGATGTCACTATGTTTATGACTATGTCCCAAATGCAGTTTTCTATAGGTATTCATATCTCTGAAATACCTACCTACATTCTGCTAACATGCAGATTATTGTCCAGCCTGAATTTAGCTTCAGTGAATATAAACTTGAAATGTTTCAACAAAGCTATTTACGACTGGATATCTGTTAGTTCTCTGGATTGCAAGGGTGACAATTTTATTAGGGTTTCTAGACTGAAATTGTGGATTGGGTAATGGAGAGGTCTGTGTATCCGATCACTGGTCCTGGCATCAGTTAACAGTTTGTGTATTGTATAAAGTGAAGGAAGGAAGGATGGGGAAAGGTCCCTGTGGCTATGCATTCTTATGACAAAAGGAGACTTGGGGTGGCAGGGGAGACTTGTGACATGAGCAAAACGAGTTATACGTATGCCCAGTATGCACGACCATTACACTGCTCGCCACGTGTGCCTTCCCCCTCCGCCCCATCCAGCTCCCCCTTCTCTCTTTTTAGATAGTACCAGATACAGCCAAAATGGCTGCCCCCAGTGATCTCCTTATAGATGGCCACCGCATTTCTGTATTATTATTATTACAGGGAGTTTAACCCATCCCCACTCTTTTAAAAAGTAATTAAAAATGGCTGTAGTTATGCTTTTAAATAAGAGAAAATCTGTGATATCTTTTGGTTTCTGCACAGGCATCCATGATGCACACTTGTACGTTAAAACATTCTTACAATAGATACTATTTTGCCATCAAGACTGATTTGTGGAATTATTTAGAGAACTTTCAAATAAATTCATATTCTACTTGATCTGCTCTCCTTGGTCAAACATTATTTTAGCAGTGCCACATACATTTTGGTCATTCTAAGATCTCTTGCACACAGCTGTAAAGTTGAGTGTATGGGCATACAGTGTAAAATACACTATATTACAAAAAGTATTGGTATGCCTGACTTTACACGCATATGAACTTTACGTCCAAAGTTTGGCGGCGGATATTGTTGTTATGGCAGCAGCTAGCTGCCATAACCCCGGTATCCTCGTTGTCGTGTAGCGGTCCGCTTTCAGGTAAAAGTGGTCTCTGCGGCGCATTCGCCGCGAGATCACTTTTATCGGTGGCGGGAGAGGGCCCCCCTCCCGCCGCGATCCGGTGCCCTCCGCCGCTTACCGGAGCGTCTGTCTCCTTGCTGTGCCTGGAGATTAGTGAGACTTATGCCGCATACACACGAGCATACACACGAGCATACACACGAGCGGACTTTCCGGCATACTTGGTCCGGCGGACCAGAGTCCGCCGAACAATCCGACCGTGTGTAGGCTCCGGCGGACTTTTTCCCAAAAGCCCGCCAGACCTAGATTTGAAACACGTTTTAAATCTGTCCGTCGGAAAGTCCGCTCGTCTGTGTGCTGGTCCGACAGAAAGCCAGCTCGTCTGTATGCTGGTCCAATGGACCAGATACGACGCAAGGGCAGGGTTTTGCATTTCGCGCTCGCTGCAATAGGAAAAACAAATTTTCCTATTGCGGCGAGCGTGGGGCATACCAGGCCCTTAGGTCTGGTATGGATTATAAAGGGAAACCACTACGCCGAAAAAATGGCGTGGGGTCCCCCCTAAAATCCATACCAGACCCCGATCCAAGCACGCAGCCCGGCCGGTCAGGAAAGGGGGTGGGGACGAGCGAGCGCCCGCCCCCCCTCCTGAACCGTACCAGGCCGCATGCCCTCAACATGGGGGGTGGGTGTTTTGGGGGAGGGGGCACCCTGCGGGGCCCCCCCACCCCAAAGCACCTTGTCCCCATGTTGATGAGGACAAGGGCCTCTTCCCGACAACCCTGGCCGTTGGTTGTCGGGGTCTGCGGGCGGGGGGCTTATCGGAATCCGGGAGCCCCCTATAATAAGAGGGGCCCCAGATCCCGGCCCCCCACCCTATGTGAATGAGTATGGGGTACATGGTACCCCTACCCATTCACCTAGGGAAAAAGTGTCAATAATAAAACACACTACACAGGTTTTTAAAATAATTTATTAAAAAGCTCCAGGGGGGGTCTTCCTCCGGCTTCGGGGGTCTTCTTCCGGCTTCCGGGGTCCCTCCGGTTCCTCTTCTCCCGGTGTCCAGATGGTTCTTCTCCGCTCTCTCCGGCCTCTTCTCCCGGTGTTCCAGTTCTTCGGCCGGGCCCCTCCGCTGTCTTCAGGCCGCTCTTTTGCCAGCAGAGGTCCGGACTTCTGGGCTTCTTGTCTTCTTCCCTCTTCTCTTCTCCAGATGTTGACACAACGCTCTGTCCGGCTGGACTGCTCTCTGAGGGTTCTGTTGTGACTTATATAGGCGGAGACCCCGCCCCCTTATGATGTCACAGTCCCTGGGCATGCTGGGACTGTGACGTTTTAGGGGGCGTGGTTACTGGGGGTTGTTGACCACGCCCCCTAAAACGTCACAGTCCCAGCATGCCCAGGGACTGTGACATCATAAGGGGGCGGGGTCTCCGCCTATATAAGTCACAACGGAGCCCTCAGAGAGCAGTCCAGCTGGAGAGAGCGTTGTGTCAACATCTGGAGAAGAGAAGAGGGAAGAAGACAAGAAGCCCAGAAGTCCGGACCTCTGCTGGCAAAAGAGCGGCTTGAAGACAGCGGAGGAGCCGGACGAAGAACTGGAACACCGGGAGAAGAGGCCGGAGAGAGCGGAGAAGAACCAACCGGACGCCGGGAGAAGAGGAACCGGAGGGACCCCCGAAGCCGGAAGAAGACCCCCGAAGCCGGAGGAAGACCCCCTCCGAAGCTGTTTAATAAAGACATGGGGACAAGGTGCTTTGGGGTGGGGGGGCCCCGCAGGGTGCCCCCTCCCCCAAAGCCCCCACCCCCAATGTTGAGGGCATGCGGCCTGGTAAGGTTCAGGAGGGGGGCGCTCGCTTGTCCCCACCCCCTTTCCTGACCGGCCGGGCTGCGTGCTCGGATCGGGGTCTAGTATGGATTTTAGGGGGGACCCCACGCCGTTTTTTCGGCGTAGGGGCTTCCCTTTATAATCCATACTAGACCTAAGGGCCTGGTATGACCCACGACGGGGCTCGTAAGGTGTCAATCTCGCCGATAAAAGCGGCAAGATTGACTTCCTTTTCTAGTCCCGTCGCACCTGAGTCACGTTCAAAATGAACGGACTTGTCCATGTGTGGGCAAGTCCATTCATTCTGAAAGTCCGCCGTAACACCGGCGAAAGTCCGTCGGAAAGACGGGCAGACTTAGCCCAACGGAAAGTCCGGTCGTGTGTGGGCAAGACCATCCGTTTTAAAGTCCGGTGCACCTGGCGGACAAAGTCCGTCGAAAAGTGTGCCGGACCAAGTATGCCAGAAAGTCCGATCGTGTGTACGCGGCATAAGATGGCGCCCACTCGTCTCCATGACGTCAAAACATCACTTCCACCCATACGTCTTAAAGGCACTTTTTTTCAAATTTTTTTTTTTTTATTGCATTTTAGTGTAAATATAAGATCTGAGGTCTTTTTGACCCCAGATCTCATATTTAAGAGGTCCTTTCATGCTTTTTTCTACTAGAAGGGATGTTTACATTGTAATAGGAATAAAAGTGACACAATTTTTTTTTTAAACAGTGTAAAAATAAACAAAATCATGTAAAATAAATAATAAAAATAAAACATTTTTTTTTTAAAACCCCCCGTTCCGACGAGCTCGCGCGCAGAAGTGAACGCATACGTGAGTAGCGCCCGCATATGAAAACGGTGGTCAAACCACACATGTGAGGTATCGCCGCAATCATTAGAGTGAGAGCAATAATTTTAGCCCTCCTCTGTAACGCAAAACATGCAACCTGTAGAATTTTTTAAACGTCGCCTATGGAGATTTTTGAGGGTAAAAGTTTGTCGCCATTCCACGAGTGGGCGCAATTTTGAAGCATGACATGTTGGGTATCAATTTACTCTGCGTAACATTATCTTTCACAATATAAACAAAAATTGGGCTAACTTTACTGCTGTCTTATTTTTTTATTCAAAAAAGTGAATTTTTTCGAAAAAAAGTGAATTTTTTCGAAAAAAAGTGAATTTTTTCGAAAAAAAGTGAATTTTTTCGAAAAAAAGCGCGCTTGTAAGACCACTGTGCAAATACGGTGTAAAAAAAAGTGTTGCAATGACCGCCATTTTATTCTCTAGGTTGTTAGAAAAAAAACAATATATAATGTTTGGGGGTTCTAAGTAATTGTTTAGCAAAAAAACCTGTTTTAAACATGTAAACACCTAAATTCTAAAACGAGGCTGGTCCTTAAGTGGTTAATGGCATCCCAGTCTTAGTCCATAGGGTTCAATATTGAGTTGGCCCACCCTTTGCAGATATGCCAGCTTCAACTCTGTCCACAGGGTTTAGAAGTGTGTCTATGGCGGGGGTCAGCAACCTGTAGATCGCGATCTACCAGTAGATCACGGACAGCTGACTGGTAGATCTTGGTCTGAGCTTGCCGACCCACTATTTTAGAACATCAAACAGAGTGCAATGCAGAGGGACTCCAGAGTGCTGCCAGCAGCAGGAAAGAAGAGATCTTTAGGTCAGCATGAAGCAATACACTGGGCATAAAAATATAGGGCTGCTTTCACATTGATGTGCTGCGATTTACCCACACCACAGGTGTAGTGCAGTGTACCTGCAGCTTTCCTGCATGTTTGCTGTGCTTAGTCATAGCCTTCTATCATATCCTGCGGGTTTGGTGCACTTTCTGAAAGCGGTTCATTTACAAGTGCAGCAGGCACTGCTCCTTCTCTCAAAAACGTGATCCCAGTATGTTTGACAGGTGGTAAGGAGGCGATATGTTGCCTCCTCACCACCTGATATAAACCCATCATTGCTGTGCAATGCACATGATTGTGACACAGTAGTACTTCATTTGGAGGTTTAAATCAGGTGTAAGGAGGCGACACTGTGCCCGGTGATCTTTGACTTCTCCCATGTTGTTCAGGTAGGTCTCAACCTCTTTAAGGTTGCCTATCACTGGTCTATGGGAACGTTTGACCATTCTTCCAGAAGCACATTTGTGAGGTCAGGCACTGATGTGGACAAGAAGGCCTGGCTCACAGTCTCCTCTCTAATTCATCCCAAAGGTGTTCTATTGGGTTGTGGTCAGGACTCTGTGCAGGCCAGTCAAGTTCCCCCACCCCAAACTTGCTCATCCATGTCTTTATGGACCTTGCTTTGTGCACTGGTGTGCAGTCATATTGGAACTGGAAGGGGCCATCCCCAAACTGTTCCCACAAAGTTGGGAGCATGAAATTGTCCAAAATGTCGTGGTATGCTGACGCCTTAAGAGTTCCTTTCACGGGAACCAAGGGCCCAAGCCCAATTCCTGAAAAACAGCCCCACACCATAATCCCCCTCCACCAAATGATTTGGACCAGTGCACAAAGCATTTTTGAAAAATACACCCATACGCATGCAAGAGTACACACCAGTGCCAGCAATTACACACTTCCTATGGGCTAAAAATCAGCTACAGCTGTGCCTCCCAGGCACCACAACAGCAGACATAGTGTACACTGTGCACCCATATGCTGTACATTACAGCCTTGTGCAAGCGGCCTAATAACTGCTTCAGGTTATATGAAACCTACTGAAGCATAATAGTTGATGACCTTCCTGCACGCTAGGTAATTAAAGGTGCACTCTAATTAAGATCACCCAGGGGACATTGCCTACTGATTTTGTCTAATTTTATTCTGCCATTCATTTGGTTTAGAGGCAGCATAGGTGGCATAAAAGCAAAATGAAATAAAAAGGATGTCTGCATCCTCTGCATTCATCACTACAGTAAGCAGATTAAAAATAATAATGATATTTACTACAAAATATGACACACAAATACATACACCATTTAGAAATGGTATGTGCTGTTATATCAATTATATCAAAGGTGCTTTAAGGGTAACCTGTGCTAACTGACCCAAGAGTTACAGTGTTGGCCTTCATGCTCTAGAAAACAGCAATCTTGCTCCTTGATATGAGATGAGAGTCATCAGCCAATATTTCCCTGGCTGTGCTCAGCCAAATATGTATATTCTTTGCTTAGTTATCAAAGCAGGATTATTCATTCTCCAATTCTGATCCTGACATATATGAAATATTCATGTTGCATGGCTACACGACTATTACTTCAGGGATATGATCCATGGCTAGCGATTTACGTCTACATTCAGTATAACCGTAAACAAATTCTAGTGCAAAAAAAAAATGTAAAAGATTATCATCGCAACAAATATTGTATGCGGATAATTGTATATGCTTCATAAGTGTAACAATATCTTTTATTGTATTATTTTATTTTACCTGCTTTGAATGCGTATTTCTCCACATTTACAAACTGTTTAGCAAAACTGAGATTGACAAGAATTATGACAAATTGTAGCACTGCCAAGACTTCTTAAAGTGACCCTGTGTCAGAAACCATGAATCAGATTGAGACAGAAGTACAGTTAAATCACACTTGTTTAATAATAATAATAATAATAATAAAAAGGTAAACCGAGTAAACGTAGCCAAAACATAGCCAGAGTTCAGGAACCGGAACGGATAGTCAGACAAGCCAAAACATCAGGGAGCCAGAGATGAGCGTAGTAGAACAGCAAGCAGGATCTGGAGCCAGAAGGAATGTCAGCCAAGCAAGTCTTTAACAGGAACACAGGACAGCGTCTCTAGAGATGTGACCAAGGCAAAGGCAGAGATCACCTGGGCTTGACGGCTTAAGTAGGCAGGACTGATGAGCAGGATATCATCAACAGGTGAGTCACTGGAGAGAAAGGAGCTGGCAATTAGCCGACAACTGAGCGGCCAGCCTTGAGAAGGAAGGGCTGAGCCCAGCCCTGACACCCTGTCATGAAATTTAATTAGTAAAAACTCTGTTACCTGTAAAAGAAGAGAACACGTTTCTTACTGAATGTGCTGCCAAACTGCTTCTTCAATAGGAATTGTCCATCAAAGTCTTCTTCTGGAAGTGTCAATCTTCTGGTCCTCCATGTCACAACTGCATCCTGTAGAAACCTGAAGGTCAGACAGAAGAGCCGCTGAGTACTGCGGGAGACCAAGAGATCAACAGTTTCAGAAGAGTCAGTTTCAAAGATGACTTTAGAGGGCAATTCTTCTTGAACAGCAGTGGGAAAGGAGAGTATTTACTCTTACTTTCACATGAAAGAAAGTTTATATGTAATGCTTGTGACAGGGTCTTAAGTAACTGCAGCAACAGATTAAAAAAAAGCCATGTAAATAAAACTTGACCATTGTAGGCATCCCTGTTATGTGTATAATTTGTTCCCTTGCTATTAGATGTAAATGACATGGAGCAAGGTGAGAAAAAGATAAGTAGGTGAAATACAAAAAACAACTATGTTCTGAATACTATCATTATATGTGGTTGTGACATAGCCCCAATTACTTGAATGGCCGAGTTTGACAGACAATGGCGCCATGTCAACTCATCATGCCGCATGTAAACAGCCCACTTAGGCTGTATTTTAGACTTTGGGTGGGTGGTCATAGGAAAGTTAAAACCACAGCTCAATTGCCTGTTTTTACCGCCCCCCAGTCGCCTGTGTGAAATGGACCTTACAGAGGCATGCTCCACTACTGTCACCATCAGTAGACCCCTCCTGAGAAATGCCATCCAGCCATTGCTGGAGCAAGCGCATGTATACAAGAAGTGGTTTTCAAAGAGGCTGGAGGTGGTCAGTAGTACTAAACTGCAATAAAGGATGAAACAAGTATTTTATTTACAAAAAATGTATTTTGATTATGATGCACGGTGCTTTAGCAAATCAAATGGCATTCAGTTCAGGTCTACATCTACTTTAATGTTACCTTGGAGTAGGCATAGCTACATTTGTGTTTATATCCATATCAGTGCTTTTTTCTCTGCAGCAGAAATTTTACGGTAGGGCTTGCTCTGAAGTGGGAGAAAAGGTATTAAAAGCCATAAAATAATGTATCGCTGAATAGTATTTTATAGGCCTCTTCCTGTCTCAAAGGGGTTAATGAAGCATGATCCCTGTAATAACTCTGAATTCCCTTCTGAATTCCGTGCTCAGTTTGTAATGGATCTCTAAGGGAAGCAATATGTACAAACTATTATACGCACAGCCCAGCGTCTTCTAAGCACTCGTCTAACCCTTGCTGCTCCCTCAGCTGGTTTTATTGCCAGTGCACACTTCCTCCTGAGAGTACTTGTTCCATCTGTGGCCAGTTTTATTGCATTACAAACCTCTTGCGCCAATGTTTACACAGTCCAAACTCACCCTTGACAATTTTAGCAGAGTGATAATTGTAACGCGTCTAATTCAGACATTATTCTTTGTTCCTTTTAATTAATTTACTCATTTATAATTTCGTACCTCACCTCTTATTACAGTTAATACCCTGTCTGTATCCCTAGGGACTAATTAGTTTTTGGAGACGAGGCAAACATGAAATGAATTAGAGATGGTGTTGAAAAGCTAAGTTCTTTCATAAAAGGCACAGATAAATGTTTTCGAATCGCCTTCACTTTAGACGTTATGCTTTTGATGAGCTTTAAATGAGCTGGCGACGCCGGGGCTTAGTGTCATTCATTACATGCCCAAATAAAATACAGTCATAAATAAGACTGGTGTTACCGTGGCATTTTTCCGTCCTCAACAGACATCGTACTCACGACCCTGGCTGGAACCTCTGCCTCCATTTCTTGTGTAATGTTTTAAAAAGGCAAAACCATTAGCGGTCTGTTTTTCATACCACAATGTTTGAGGCAAGAGAAATTGCTCATGAGATCCTTTTGGCCCCTTAGGGAGATGACAGGAGGAAATTAATCTTCTGCTGTTAATCTGCTTTGTACCGCTGGATCAAAATGGGCGTCAAGGAGGCTTGTGTTACCAGGGAGCTGCGAGCTGCGCAGCTTATGCATGCTGCTAGGCAAAGTTAAAATATAAAAAATAGAGAGTGTTCTTGTACGTAATTCTGAGACAAGCAGCCTTTTGAGACTTGACATAACACCCGTTTTGTCCTTGTAGAACCAGGCATTTTTTTCATTTGCACGGAACTGAACTTAAAGTGACATGGTATGATATCCTTATTCTCCAAAAATAATCTATACACATCTATCACTTAATGGCCCTGTAATCTATTTTTCTCGGACGCTCTTCTTACTGGAGTTTTCTTCCTCCTCGTAAAATGCTCTGTGAGCTCCCAAATTTCTCCTTCCCTCCTCCTCACTTCCGTCTGTTTGAAACAAGCAGTGCTCATTAGCTGAGATCATGTGCACTGCTCTGTGCACACTACATCTTGCATAGTCCATGACGAGAGCCTCGTACACACGAACATCGGACGAATGATCGTCCATTTTTTTTACATGCTAGTCTCATATTGAAAACCAATAGGTTACTAAAGTTATGAAAATTCTCGTACCACAGAATACAATTTCTTAAGTGATGTAATGTATTATGATAAATATATGAAGCAGTGCTACAATATTTAACTCAATATTGTGAAAACACCGTTTGATGTCATTATATTGATTCATTTTTGTGTTTTCACACTATTGAGTTACATTTTTTTTGCGCTACTTCATATATTTATCACAATTCTTGCATCTAGTGTTTCAGATTGCTTAAACGGCTGCTCATTTGTATTGTATATATTTTTTAGTGCGGATATCCTATATGATTTTTGATGTAATGTATTCTTTCATTTACGAGCATGCGTGGTCTTGGTCGTACAATTTTTTTCAGACAAATACTGTACTGATTAAAGGAAAATTGTTCATTCTGCTATCATACAGGAAACATTTTTGTGTTTGTCCCTTCGGATACTTTCGCATGAACTGTCAGGATCGGCTCTCGAAAGCTGTGTACTAATGATCAGATTATCGTACGATTGCTTCAAAAGCGAATTTTCTCATCATGTATAATAGGCATAAGAGAGGGTGGCTACATTCCTACATACATGAAGAACAAATGTAGCTGCTCATTATCAGGGAAAAAAAGGGGTTGGAGATTTGGATCAGGCTGAGAGCAATAGAAGGTATTTTTTTTTTTAGTTACAAATACATACTTCAATAGAATTTAAATTTTTTTTTTTTTAAAACCAAAGCTCTCACTTTAATTTATGATATGCTGTGGAAGAGGTACTTTCCTAATAAAAAATTACGGGTGAGATATCATTATAGTGTGATAGTGGAGAGGAGGAACAATTACTCTCTGATTCATTTTCATAACTGCTATTGTATAGGATTATTACAGGTTACATCCAGCAGCAGAAAAGTGTCCCAATGAAAACACTTCCATAGCTTGTTAAACTACTTTATTATATTTTTAGATTTCTGCATCCTCTTTAACTACTTTAATGTCGTTTTAGCTTTTCAAACCATGTGAAACCCTTTCACTATCAGAGCCAATGTTTTATTTATTTTATTTGTGCACATTAAAATGCACATTCTTTTTTATTTTTGGGGTGATGGGGGGTACAGCACCAAACACATTAGTTATGTGTATTGGTATGTACCACATTACATGCAAGTGGCTGTTTTTGATAATAATCTTGCTGCCAGATACTGCCCTGAATGGCGGTCTTCCTGTGGTGTGAAGGATAAAAGAAACTGCTGCTACTCACAAAAGTTTCCCGCCCTCCCTCTTCTGCCTTCTCCTCCATTCATAGAATTCATCTTACTACTATCACACAATACATAGAGTTCTGTGAATGGGAGGGGGAGATTCTATCATTTAACTGCTCCTCCTCCAATCACAGAACTCTAAGGGGGTAATTTACTATAGCACCACAGCACTAATTACTGCAAATTAGCGCTAATCACGCTAATTAGCGCTAAAATGGTATTCACTATAGCGCTGGTAAAAAAAAATACTCCCAAAATCGAATCTACTATAGTTCCCTGAAAACAAATAGCGCCCAAACCCTTATTCTGCTAAAACCTGGAGTAGTGCACATGGAAATAATGTTTAGAGCATGATATAATTGCCTAAATGATACCGAAATATGCAGTATATTGTTTAAAGATAATCTGCTTTTAAACTGTGTGAAAAAGTGATTTCTACACTGAAATATCTTTAAAAGTCTGAGAAGAGATAAATTCCCACTTTTTGTACAACTAGGTGCCAACACAACTGAGCATGCTCAGAGCTGCAAATAGCTCTCATTTTAGCTCCATTGTCTTTTTTACAGGGCGCTATAGTAAATACCAATATGAGCACTGTGTTAAAGAGCATTTTTGGTGGTGGGTGCTCTATTTTGAATATGTGCCTTTTTAATATTATGTTGGAATGCTTTGTAAGAATAATGACTGTTAAATATGTTTCTATAATCTTGCAGATAAAAATGTGATGTGTTGCCTGTCCACTCTAAGGTTTAGACAAATTTTAGATTGTAAGCTCCTATGAGCAGGGCCCTTAAAACCTAATTGCTAACTGTTTTGCTAAAGGTAGCACCATATATCGTGTAGACATTTTTTGAAGCTAGTAAATGAATGTACATAATTTTGTTACTGCTGGCAAAATAAAAGTACATTATTGAGCTTGTTTGTTGTGTTTTTTTTTCTCTCTTTTCTTTCTTCTTTTTAATTAGTTTTGGGGGTGGTGGTTTTGGGGAAGTGCAATATCTTTTATATCTATAATTTCTATATGTATTTGTGCACCAAAAAAAGAATCTCTTCAGCACACCTGCAAGTAAATGATAAAGGTGGAATCTTTATATATAACAGCTGTGGAGAATTGCAGGTAATTAATTCAGCTGGTGGATAGGCAGTGTTGTATGAGTCAGCCCTGGTTCACATTGGTGCAATTTGACATGCAATTTGACATGTCAAATCGGTGGCAATTGCACCACTCTAATTGGTGCGGTGCCACAATTTCCAAGAGTAGTTTCTGTACTACTTTTTGGCGACTTTGGGTGGGATTTTTATTGACATCAGTGCAGAAATCTGGACAGATGTGTCTGAAATTCCCCCCCCGCAATCGTGACTGACATGCGGTTTGGTGTGAACCAGAGCTCAATCTGGGCCTTTGTAATTCAGCTTCTGCTATCCCAGGGACACCATTTCTTATCGAACTCCCCTAAGTTTACCTTCAAATATCATTATATGTAGAAATACAGATTCGCATATCTGCAAATAAACAAATATTAAAAAATTCTAATTGTGGTTGCAATCAAATATTCAAAGCTGCTATCAAAAGAGCGTGGTTTCACCTTCTGTTCCGGAAATGAGTCATTGTAATCACCCGGAAGTTCCTGTGCTGGTCAGGATCTCCATCTAGGTGGACATGGCGAGATCCCTCTTTATTTATTTATTATTTTGTTTGTTGTGTTTACCTCACTGATTGCTGCAGCTTTATTCACCATTTTTTATTTTTATGTTTATTCTTCTAGCGCAGTTTTTTTGTTTTTCTTTACTGTTCTAAACATGGGAAAGAAGTGCTACTTTACAGGCATACTAAGGACACTCCACAGGCACAATATTTAAAGGAATATTTCATTTTTATTGTTTCATTTTAAGCATTATTAAAATCACTGCTCCTGAAAAAACGGCCATTACTAAAACTTTTTTTGCATTATTGCAAAAATATACATGTCCCCTGGGGCAGGACTCGGGTCACTTTTTATAGCAATAACTTGCATATAAGCTTTTAAAATGAGCACTTTTGATTTTTCATGTTTATGTTCCATAGAGTTTAACGGTGTTTGCACAAATTTTTGGCCTGTTTGCAAGTTCTGGTGCGAACCGAACTGGGGGTGTTCGGCTCATCCCTACCCAATAGCCAATGGCACATGAGCATGGTTGGTACCATAATATTAATGCCTCAAATGCAAAACATTATTGTATAGAATGAAAAAAATCAAACATTAGTAATAGTATTTTCTATTTATGATTGTGCTCAGCTCCATAGTGGTATGCCCTGCTACCTTCAAAGGTTCAAGCCATGGGTTTAAGACTCCTGAAAACGTACATTGTACTCAGCAGCATAATTAGTGAATGCACAATCAGTTTGGTTTATTCCATCATTTAACTCTTCAAATGCATACAATGGTATGTAATTCAATAATATTATGGTGTGGCTATTCAAAAATCAAGGAAAAAACTGCGTAGGGTCCCCCCCAGTGCATACCAGGCCCTTCGGAGCTGGTATGGACTTTAATGGGAACCCCACACCAAAATGAAAATAAAAAATTGACATGGGGGCCCCCCAAAATCCATACCAGGCCCTTCAGGTCTGGTATGGATTTTAAGGGGAACCTTGTGCCAAAATAAAAAAATGGCGTAGGGTCCCCCAAAAATCCATACCAGACCATTATTCGAGAACGCAACCTGGCAGGTCAGGAAAGGGGGGGGCGAGCAAGCACCCATACCAGGCCACATGCCCTCAACATGGGGAGGGTACTTTGGGGTCCCCATCAAAGCACCTTGTCGCCATGTTGATGGGGACAAGGGCCTCATCCCCACAACCCTTGCCTGGTGGTTGTGGGGGTCTGCGGGCGGAGGGCTTATCGGAATCTGGAAGCTCCCTTTAACAAGGGGGCCCCCAGATCCCGCCCCCCCATGTGAATGGTACATTGTACCCCTACACATTCACCAAGAAAAGCAGTGAAATGTGACAAACGACAATAGCTGGTTTTTGACAATTCCTTTATTGAAAATGTCTTCTTCTTTCCCCCACTTCTTCCTCCATCTTCCTTCGGTTTTCTCCTTCTTCCTCCAGCTTCTTCTTCCCCCGCTTCTTCCTTCATCTTCCTCCACTTCGTCCTCCGGTTTTCTCCATCTTCCTCCGGCTTCTTCTTCCCCCACTTTGTCCTCCGGTCTTTCTCCTCTGTCACTCCCGCCTCCGACTTGCTGAACATGAAAACAACGAACCCCCTCTGACGCTTCTGCCAACCAATCTGTCCGCCTCCATAGCGCACATATATATAAAACTATGGGGCATGGCCACCGGATGACGTCAGCAGACCCTGCCCCGGTGTGACATCACTGACCCATCATGCCCCGGGCGGTGAAGTCACAAGGGGTGGGGTCTCAGAGTGACATCATCTGCCCCATCGTAGCATCTGAGGAGGTTCGTCTTTTGAATGTCCAGCGGGAGGAAAGAGACTGGAGGATGGACCGGGGGTAGAAGAAACCGGAGGAAGAAAAAGAGGAAGATGGAGGAAGAATCGGGGAAAGAAGAAGCTGGAGGAAGAAGGAGAAGAAGGAGAAGACCGAAGGAAGATCGGAGGAAGATAGAGGAAGAAGCGGGGGAAAGAAGAAGACATTTTTAATAAAGGGATTGTCAAAAACTGGCTATTGTCTTTTGTCACATTTCACTGCTTTTTTTGGTGAATGTGTAGGGGTACAATGTACCTGATAGTCATTCATATAGGTGTGGGGGCGGGATCTGGGGGCCCCCTAGTTAAAGGGGGCTTCCAGATCCGATAAGCCCCATGCCCGCAGACCCCCACAGCCACCGAGCAAGGGTTGTGGGGATGGGGCTCTTGTCCCCATCAACATGGGAACAAGGTGCTTTGGGGGGACCCCAAAGCACCCTCCCCATGTTGAGGGCATGTGGCCTGGTATGGTTCAGGAGGGGGGGTGCTCACTCGCCATATAAACCTTCAGTGAGAACTTTGGATTTTGCAGGTTCGAGCCCTATTGATTTCCACTATTCCAGCATATGTGAAATCTTAATTGGCCTTAATTGGGCACTATTTTCTGGGACTGCAGGATCATTTATTGGCACAATAGTAAATGACCCCCTATGCATGCAGGGAAAAGGTAAACAAACTACCAGCTGCTATAGTTCCCAGTACCTGGATAGCAGGTTGGTATATGCCTTATAATTAGTGTAAGGGTTGAAGTTTAACTCCAAAATTTTTTTTCGTTTTGTATAGCTTGGGAAAGAGTATTTGAAAAGGTTATAATTTCATCTGTGACCATTTAAAGAAACTTTCCTTCACTTTCTGTCTCTGTATTGCCTGTACGAAAAAAAAGGAGGGAGCAGTTGTCTCCGGGACAAAAAGGCACAGCCAGCAAGAAAAACATTGTAAGAAGTTCTAACCCCTCCCCCCCACACACACACACTCTGGTAAACTGGTGTATGTGTCTGTGTCCCCATTAGAGAAATTTCCTATCACTTCTTGTCTCTGCATTATAGACACAGATAGCAATAAAACCCGGAAAGAAAATATCACACCCAATCCTTCCCTGCTCTATCCAAAACTAAATAAATTGGTTAGAATTGACTTTTAACAGCATTCTTATGGGGAGATAGTGTCACCTCTGAGCAGGGCTGGACTGGGACAAAAATGTGGCCCTGGACTTCATCCAGACCGGCCCAGGGCACAACACATCAGGGCACGGTACATCAGGCCACATCAGGGTACAGAGCCCAGCACATCAGGGCACAAGGCACATCAGGGCACAGCACATCAGGGCACAGCACATCAGGGCACAGCACATCAGGGTACAGCACATCAGGGTACAGAGCCCAGTACATCAGCATACAGTGCACAACATATCAGGGTACAGTGCCCAGTACATCAGCGTACAGGGCACAACATATCAGGGTACAGTGCCCAGTACATCAGCGTACAGGGCACAACATATCAGGGTACAGTGCCCAGCACATCAGCCTACAGGGCACAACATATCAGGGTACAGAGCCCAGCACATCAGGGTACAGAGCCCAGCACATCAGCTAATAGGGCACAACACATCAGGGCACAGTACATCAGGGTATAGCACATCAGGACACAGCACATCAGGGCACAGAACATCAGAGCACACGACATTGAGGCACAGCACACCGGGGCACAGGACATCAGGGCACAGGACATCAGGGCAAAGCACATCGGGGCACAAGGCACATCAGGGCATAGGACATCGGGACACAGCACATCAGGGCACATAGCACATCAGGGCGCATCAGGGCACATAGCACATCAGGGCATGTGGCACATCAGGGCACGGGGCACATCAGGGCACGGGGCACATCAGGGCACGGGGCACATCAGGGCACGGGGCACATCAGGCCACATGGCACATCAGGGCACATTATGGCACATCAGGGCACATTATGGCACATCAGGGCACGGGGCACATCAGGGCACATGGCACATTATGGTGCACATCGCACATCAGGGCATGGGGCACATCAGGCCACATGGTACATCAGGGCACATAGCACATCAGGGCACGGGGCACATGGCACATCAGGGCACATGATGGGGCACATTATGGGGCACATGGCACATCAGGCCACATGGCACATTAGGGCACGGGGCACATGGCACATCAGGGCACATTATGGCACATCAGGGCACATTATGGGGCACATCAGGCTACATGGCACATTAGGGCACGTGGCACATCGGGGCACATCAGGGCATGGGGCACATCAGGGCTGGGGGAACATGATGGGGCACATAGCACATCAGGGCACATGATGGGGCACATAGCACATCGGGGCACATGATGGGGCACATAGCACATCGGGGCACATGATGGGGAACATAGCACATCGGGGCACATGATGGGGCACATAGCACATCGGGGCACATGATGGGGCACATAGCACATCGGGGCACATGATGGGGAACATAGCACATCGGGGCACATGATGGGGCACATAGCACATCGGGGCACATGATGGGGCACATAGCACATCGGGGCACATGATGGGGCACATAGCACATCGGGGCACATGATGGGGCACATAGCACATCGGGGCACATGATGGGGAACATAGCACATCGGGGCACATGATGGGGAACATGATGGGGCACATGATGGGGCACATAGCACATCGGGGCACATGATGGGGCACATGATGGGGCACATAGCACATCGGGGCACATGATGGGGCACATAGCACATCAGGGCACATGATGGGGCACATAGCACATCAGGGCACATGATGGGGAACATAGCACATCGGGGCACATGATGGGGCACATGATGGGGCACATAGCACATCAGGGCACATGATGGGGAACATAGCACATCGGGGCACATGATGGGGCACATGATGGGGTGATGGGGCACATAGCACATCGGGGCACATGATGGGGCACATAGCGGGGCACATGATGGGGCACATAGCGGGGCACATAGCACATCATCAGGGCACATTGTGGGGTCTTACTAGCCAGCATGCAGAGTAGCGCAGGGAGCTTCTGTAGTAATAAGTTCTCTCTCGTGTCATCACGCTGTTCTCCGGCGGCCCCGCCCCCTCCTCTCTTCTTGTCTATACCAGATGATCCTACAAGCCAATTGGTATAGACGAGAAGAGAGGAGGGGGCGGGGCCGCCGGAGAACAGCGTGATGACACGAGAGAGAACTTATTACTACAGAAGCTCCCTGCGCTACTCTGCATACTGGCTAATCTCGATCTACCCGTCAGGCGCCAGCTGTTGGCGGTTGATGGGTAGATCGCCGCGCACCGCAGATGCGCCTGAAAGTGAAAGTGGCCCAGACTGAGCCATCGGCCCACCGGGAATCTCCCGGTAGTCCCGATGGCCAGTCCATCCCTGCCTCTGAGGAGAGCCGTAGTGTCAGCGAACCCACATCCCTAATAGAATAAAGAAAAAATGACTCAAACATGAGTGTATATCCTCTAGTGGGAATTTGATTTGGGTCACTGACAGGTAGGTAAGTATTAATATATTGAGTAGAGAAGTAGAAATTAAAAAAAAAGATATTTATTATAGAAAAAAGATAAAAACATAGTAACTATGACATAACATAAAGAGCATTAAAATGGATGCATATACATGGAGATCAGAAGAAATAACATTGACCAATTCTATTGTATAATAACAGATAGAAAAAACCCAACGTTTCGAGGTAATAAAGGGATCAACCTGTTCTTCAGGGGTAAAAAGTTTTGGTCACGACAATAATTTATATCTACGGTCAAACGAGAAAAAGGACAAGATTTAGAAGCATATACAATGCATTAAACAATTTGCTGCATTTCCAATATTGGTCCTATATGATCATATATATAGCAAAGCATATATTGGATAATAGTATAGATACTAACCGTGTGTGCTAATACAAACATCCAAGGCATCCAAGGGGGATCAGTCGGCTGCAGACCCAGAGACCAGAAGAGGGACAAAGGCGGGTAGCTGGGACAAGAAAAGGAACAAGGACACAGAGGAACCTGAAGAGAAAAGAAGCAGTAGGGGGAGGTACCGCTGGGTGGATACCGTCCCCGGAGCTGGGAGGGGTCCCCCAAACGTCAGGACAGCTCCACAAAGGGCGTCTCCAATGGCACCTATTGTCACTGCGTGAAGGAGTAGGACAGAACCAATTCACAGGAAGTGGTCCCCGTGTCGTCCACCACTGAATACATTAACAAATAGCAAAAGAGTATATAGGGATGTGGGGGCCAGGATCTAAAGGGTAAGATAATACCTACCCAGCTTGCCAGCTAACAACTGTATATTCACAGAACCAGGAAGGGGGGGCTTAGTTTGCAGGGTCCCTTTGAGATACACAGCAGACTAGAACCAAGCCTCCTGGGGATGTATTGGGGAGGACTGGATGATCTAAGAAAAAAAAAAATAATAATGTAATAGGGTACAAAACGATGTAAGGTATTGGTTTGGATACTCCAAGTGAGCTCCTATGAATAGACCTAATAATAGTGTCAGCTGGTCAGAGAGTAGCTTACCTAAGTGAATCAGCTGTCCCAGAATGTCTGTGGTATGCTGCAAGCAGAAAGCTGTTGAATAACAGCTGATCCTTAAATATGTGAAGCTTGTTGGGAAGTAGCCGTGTGATAGGCTCATTGGACTGGGGAAGGAGGTACCTGACACAGGGTATAGGCAAAAAAAAAAAATGTAATAGGGTACAAAACGATGTAAGGTATTGGTTTGGATGCTCCAAGTGAGCTCCTATGAATAGACCTAATAATAGTGTCAGCTGGTCAAAGAGTAGCTTACCTAAGTGAATCAGCTGCCCCAGAGTGTCTGTGGTATGCTGCAAGCAGAAAGCTGTTGAATAACAGCTGATCCTTAAAAATGTGAAGCTTGTTGGGACATAGCCGTGTGATAGGCTCATTGGACTGGGGGAGGAGGTACCTGACACAGGGTATAGGCATTAATGAGTTGCACCCCGAGTGCATCGGCGTGCGGCATCATCTCCTGCAGGCCACCTGATGGGAGAGGAGAAGCAGAGTCCCAAAGGGGGCGTGGCCTAGCGTGACTGTGTCACGCTGGTTCCCAAGGAGGACGACGTCACGGCGGTGTCACCCCACATCGAAGTCTCGTGACGCAGTATCCGGCGTGTCCGCTGCCACGGAAACCCGGACAACAGACTGCCGGAGAATAGGGAGGCCGGGCATGTCAAGACAGGCATGCCACGGCCCAGTCTGCTCCGAGTGGAGGCTAGCAGGATGAAAGAGGATACAAACCGAAGTAGTCCCACCCAACCGAAGGAAAGAAGGCCTCTCTCGGGTCACCACGGATCAATCACCCGGATGCCTGGGTGGATGAGCAATGAACAACTAAATCAGTCATTTACAATAATATATTTACAATGCAGTGAACAACAAAATATGAAAATACATACATAGTATTACATGCATAGTAAATGCAAAAAAAGAAACAATAGAACAAAAGAGAAAGAAGGAAAAGAAAAGAATAAATGATGCACACATTAAAGCGACAAGCAGGGGGTCCGATCATAACCAGAATGCTATATGAAGTTTGCAGTCGGTTAGTCGGAGCTTCTGCTTAATCAGGGGGTTCCCACTCAGATCCTCCCAAAGAGAACCCCTCCAGGAAGGGTCTAAAAGATATGGTTCCATTTAGGCCAGGTGGTTTAGTCGCATTTAAGCGAAATATCCACCTCTGTTCGGACTGTAGGAGTAGTTTGTATCCCAGCACAGTGGTGTAGTGGATAGCACTTTCGCCTAGCCGTAAGAAGGGTTGCTGATTTGAATCCCAGCCACAACATTACCTGCCTGGAGTTTGCATGTTCTCCCTGTGCCTGTGTGGGTTTCCTCCGGGTACTCCGGTTTCCTCCCACACTCCAAAGACATGCTGGTAGGTTAATTGGATCCTGTCTAAATTGTCCCTAGTATGTATGAATGTGAGTTAGGGACCTTAGACCCAAGCTTCTTGAGGGTAGGGACTGATGTTAATGTACAATGTATATGTAAAGCGCTGCGTAAATTGATGGTGCTATATAAGTACCTGAAATAAATAAATAATAAATAAATATCCCCACCCTGTATTCTGGAATGCATCCTATCCAAGATGAGAAAGGATATTTTTGGTGTGACACCATCATGTACTTCTGTGACATGCCTCCCCAGTAGGGATGAGCTTCGAGTTCGAGTCGAACTCATGTTCGACTCGAACATTGGCTGTTCGCAAGTTCACCGAACAGCGAACAATTTGGGGTGTTCGCGGCAAATTCGAATGCCGCGGAACACCCTTTAAAAGTCTATGGGAGAAATCAAAAGTGCTAATTTTAAAGGCTAATATGCAAGTTATTGTCATAAAAAGTGTTTGGGGACCTGGGTCCTGCCCCAGGGGACATGGATCAATGCAAAAAAAAGTTTTAAAAACGGCCGTTTTTTCAGGAGCAGTGATTTTAATAATGCTTAAAGTCAATCAATAAAAGTGTAATATCCCTTTAAATTTCGTACCTGGGGGGTGTCTATAGTGTGCCTGTAAAGGGGCGCATGTTTCCTGTGTTTAGAACAGTCTGACAGCAAAATGACATTTTGAAGGAAAAAACTCATTTAAAACTATTGCATTGCCGACAATACACATAGAAGTTCATTGATAAAAACGGCATGGGAATTCCCCAAAGGGGAACCCCGAACCAAAATTTAAAAAAAAAAATGACGTGGGGGTCCCCCTAAATTCCATACCAGGCCCTTCAGGTCTGGTATGGATATTAAGGGGAACCCCGGCCAAAATTAAAAAAAAAAAATGACGTGGGGTTCCCCCTAAATTCCATACCAGACCCTTCAGGTCTGGTATGGATTTTAAGGGGAACCCCGCGCCAAAAAAAAAAAAAAAAACGGCGTGGGGTCCCCCCAAAAATCCATACCAGACCCTTATCCGAGCACGCAACCTGGCAGGCCGCAGGAAAAGAGGGGGGGATGAGAGTGCGGCCCCCCTCCCTCCTGAACCGTACCAGGCCACATGCCCTCAACATTGGGAGGGTGCTTTGGGGTAGCCCCCCAAAACACCTTGTCCCCATGTTGATGAGGACAAGGGCCTCATCCCCACAACCCTGGCCGGTGGTTGTGGGGGTCTGCGGGCGGGGGGCTTATCGGAATCTGGAAGCCCCCTTTAACAAGGTGACCCCCAGATCCTGGCCCCCCCCTGTGTGAAATGGTAAGGGGGTACATAAGTACCCCTACCATTTCACGAAAAAAGTGTCAAAAATGTTAAAAATGACAAGAGACAGTTTTTGACAATTCCTTTATTTAAATGCTTCTTCTATCTTCCTTCATCTTCTGGTTCTTCTGGTTCTTCTGGCTCTTCTGGCTCTTCTGGTTCTTTCTCCGGCGTTCTCGTCCAGCATCTCCTCCGCGGCGTCTTCTATCTTCTTCTCCTCGGGCCGCTCCGCACCCATGGCATGGGGGGGAGGCTCCCGCTCTTCTCTTCTTCTCTTCTTCTTTTCTTCTTTTCTTCTTTTCTTCTCTTCTTCTCTTCTTCTTCATTTTCTTCTCCGGGCCGCTCCGCAATCCATGCTGGCATGGAGGGAGGCTCCCGCTGTGTGACGGCGCTCCTCGTCTGACAGTTCTTAAATAACGGGGGGGCGGGGCCACCCGGTGACCCCGCCCCCCTCTGACGCACGGTGACTTGACGGGACTTCCCTGTGACGTCACGGGGAATGCCACAGGGAAGTCCCGTCAAGTCACCGTGCGTCAGAGGGGGGCGGGGTCACCGGGTGGCCCCGCCCCCCGTTATTTAAGAACTGTCAGACGAGGAGCGCCGTCACACAGCGGGAGCCTCCCTCCATGCCAGCATGGATTGCGGAGCGGCCCGGAGAAGAAAATGAAGAAGAGAAGAAGAGAAGAAGAGAAGAAGAGAAGAAGAGAAGAGCGGGAGCCTCCCCCCCATGCCATGGGTGCGGAGCGGCCCGAGGAGAAGAAGACAGAAGACGCCGCGGAGGAGATGCTGGACGAGAACGCCGGAGGAAGAACCAGAAGAACCAGAAGAGCCAGAAGAACCAGAAGATGAAGGAAGATAGAAGAAAGAAGAAGCATTTAAATAAAGGAATTGTCAAAAACTGTCTCTTGTCATTTTTAACATTTTTGACACTTTTTTCGTGAAATGGTAGGGGTACTTATGTACCCCCTTACCATTTCACACAGGGGGGGGGCCGGGATCTGGGGGTCACCTTGTTAAAGGGGGCTTCCAGATTCCGATAAGCCCCCCGCCCGCAGACCCCCACAACCACCGGCCAGGGTTGTGGGGATGAGGCCCTTGTCCTCATCAACATGGGGACAAGGTGTTTTGGGGGGCTACCCCAAAGCACCCTCCCAATGTTGAGGGCATGTGGCCTGGTACGGTTCAGGAGGGAGGGGGGCCGCACTCTCGTCCCCCCCTCTTTTCCTGCGGCCTGCCAGGTTGCGTGCTCGGATAAGGGTCTGGTATGGATTTTTGGGGGGACCCCACGCCGTTTTTTTTTTTTTTTTTTTGGCGCGGGGTTCCCCTTAAAATCCATACCAGACCTGAAGGGTCTGGTATGGAATTTAGGGGGAACCCCACGTCATTTTTTTTTTTAAATTTTGGCCGGGGTTCCCCTTAATATCCATACCAGACCTGAAGGGCCTGGTATGGAATTTAGGAGGACTCCCACGTCATTTTTTTTTTTTAATTTTGGTTCGGGGTTCCCCTTTGGGGAATTCCCATGCCGTTTTTATCAATGAACTTCTATGTGTATTGTCGGCAATGCAATAGCCGCGGGTAGTTTTAAATGAGTTTTTTCCTTCAAAATGTCATTTTGCTGTCAGACTGTTCTAAACACAGGAAACATGCGCCCCTTTACAGGCATACTATAGACACCCCCCAGGTACGAAATTTAAAGGGATATTACACTTTTATTGTTTGACTTTAAGCATTATTAAAATCACTGCTCCTGAAAAAACGGCCGTTTTTAAAACTTTTTTTTGCATTGATCCATGTCCCCTGGGGCAGGACCCAGGTCCCCAAACACTTTTTATGACAATAACTTGCATATAAGCCTTTAAAATTAGCACTTTTGATTATTCATGTTCGTGTCCCATAGACTTTAACGGTGTTCGCATGTTCGAACGAACTTTTTTCCTGTTCGCATGTTCTGGTGTGAACCGAACAGGGGGGTGTTCGGCTCATCCTACTCCCCAGTGGAAGACTGGGATTGCAGGTTTGCATTGACACAATGTGTCGGTAGGCATGACGCCAGAACTGCTGGATCATCTTGCCTACATAAAAACAGGAACAGTCACACAAAAGGAGATAGACCATGCCTGTTGTCTGGCAATTGGCGTGGTGTTTGGGTACATAGCGTTCTTCATTGGGGAGTGTCACATTTCTGGAGGTATTCATATAGCAACAATAGTTGCAACCCCAACAGGTAAAGGTACCTGGGTATTTGCACGGATCTTGTCGACCCATGTTGTTAAACTCACTGGAGACCAAGTGATCTTTAAGAGATCATGCCCATTTGTAAGTAAATGCAGGATTTTTGCTGGCAAATGGACCAATTTTGGGATCCATAGTAAGGACATGCCATTACTTACTGGTAATCCTTTTGAACGTTTCATGCTAATTGGAAAACCTGGTTATTATAGAGATTGGATTGGTTTTCTTATTTTTTGATGATGGGTTGTATAAAAGATCATTCCTTGTTCTTAATAGGGCTTTATTGTAAGCCTTTTTAAGACAAGTTTTGGAGTAACCGCGTCGGAGCAATCTCTCACGCAGCAAATCAGCCTCATTTTTGAAAATAGTGTCGTCCTTAAATACTGACTATAAGGGATATATGCTGTAAGTGCTTTGGGATGGAAGCTACTGGCATGTAAGATAGTGTTGCCAGATGTTGGTTTTCTAAAGAGACTACTGCTGATACGGCCCATTTCATCTTTATGGATGTTAACATCCAGAAATGTTAGGGAGTATCTATCCCATGTCATTGTAAATGTAAGGTTAAAGTTATTGGTGTTTAGTTGTTTCAAAAAAGATTCCAGTTGGTCAAGTGGGCCGTCCCAAATGAGGAAAATGTCATCGATGAATCTAAGCCAAAGACTGACACTCCTCATGAAGGGGGCCATGGATTCAGATTCTCCAATCATATGTTCCCATTCCCCCAGGTACAGATTGGCGTACGATGGGGCACAAAAGGTCCCCATTGCAACGCCCTGCACCTGGAGGAAGTGGGAGCCATTGAAGGTGAAATGATTGCGGTGGAGAATGAATTCTAAAAAGCCCAACAGAAATTCACTCATTGGGCCTGCGAACGGCTATCCTTACAGATAATATGTCTCATGCATGTTAGGCCCCTATCATGGGGTATGGAGCTGTATAGTGCCTCCACTTTGACAGCAACAAAGATCGACGTGGGCCAATGCACAGACTATCCAGAATTTGCAATAAATGCAAAGTATCCCGAAGATGACTATGGAGATTGGTCACATACGGGCGCAGGTAACCATCGACATAGATACTGAGATTTTCTGTCAGCGACCCATTGCCGGATACAATGGGTCTGCCGGGTGGGCGTTGCATGGATTTATGTAATTTGGGCAAAGAATAGAACGTTGGGATCTTAGGGAATTTAGTCCTAATGAATTCCCATTCGGACTTGTTGATAACATTTCGAACATGTGCCGAGTAAACCAAAGAATAAAAATCTTGCTTAAATTTTTCAATTTTATTGGCATTAATCTTACAATACCATTTCTTATTGTCAAGAATTTTCATGCACATGTCGACATATTTATCATTGTCCATAATCACAATATTGCCCCCCTTATCGGAGGGCTTTATTGTTATGCCCGGGTGCTCTTTCAGTGTTTTTAGGGCCGATCTTTCATCTTTGGACAGGTTGCTCTGATCGGAACTATTGATTCTTATTTTACATATCTCGCTGCCCGCCAATTTAACAAAGGCCAGGACGTTGGAGTTGGTATTTAGTGATGGAAATTTGTCCGATTTCTTTTTGAATGTAGGCATTGTGGTTCTGTTTGATCAAAATGCCCTAAAAGGTGTTCCAGATCGATTTGATTGATCATTTGGACCTCATTTTCCTCAAGCAAACTAACTAGGGCATCCAAGGCCTTTAGTTCCTGGGGCTCGAAGCTAGGCTGAGTGGGAATTTCTTTAGAGTATAGTTGCCTTAAAATGAGTTTGCAAATAATTGTCCTTAATCGCCTCAAATTTATTGATGTCCTGGCTGGGGTAAAAACTTAGGCCTCGTGCGAGGACCTTGGATTCTAGTTCCGAAAGTTTGTACTTAGATAAGTTGACCACATTTAGATCAGGGGTGGGCATGTCTAAAGGAGTTTGAGATTTATCGGCCCGATCTCTATTTCATTGTGATTCTAAGTTGGTAGGTTCCCTGGTCGCACTGTCATCATGTATCACATTGGATGACGATACCTTGTTGCCCACAGTGGACAGCCTGGGAAAAAGTCCTTAAGTGTGGTAATGTGGATAAAGTGCTTATATTAGATAGGATATTACCTTGCGTCGCTTGTGTGCCAAGATTGTGTGCCGAAGGGTTGTGTGATTCGGTGATACGTTTCTTAGGATGTTTGCCATTAGAACCACTTCCATTTGGTCCTTGTTTGGACTGTCCCCTGGACACACTGTGCTTTCACTTTAGATGTAATCAGTGTGACTTGGTCTCAGCTGCCCTTGCTGCTCCTCCTATTGAGGTATACAGGGGGCCCTCATGGTGACCTCGGCGACCCCTATACTTCTGCCACTGGTAACATGATAGCCCTCTGTCAGGTCACCTGTATCCAGGTGACAGATGCACCCCGTTGGGGTCAGGAGTGCACCGCTATGATAGTGGACCCTAAGGCTGACTGCTACAGATGGAACTCGGGGTGGTTCAGGAAGGCAGGTCCCCTGGAGCACCAACACGGATCCCACAGTGAGTTAGAGCACAGATTCCCCAGGGTGCGGAGTCTAAGAGCCAGTTGGTGTTCACCAGAGCCTCTAGTGGTGAGGATGGACTGGGCTGCAACTGGCTCCAGGTCGCGGCCCCCAGGGTCTCCCAGCTCACGCTCACGGTAGGCTACAGGAGGATGAAGAGGAAACAGCAGCCCAGGACAGCAAGGAATAGTAAGGAGGTAGCCAAATGTCGGGGTGACTAGCAGACAAGGATAACAGAGAACACGCCAAAAGTCATGGTCACAGGCAAACAGGGATAGTCGAGAACACGCCAAGGTCAGGATCACAAGCAGACAGGAATAGTCGGGAACACGCCAAGATCGGTAACAGAGACAGAGACAAACTTAGAGCACACGGCAAACAGGAAGCCAAACACATAATATTGCACGGCAAGGCAGGCTTGGAGAATACGGTGTTAAATAAATCCTGTTGAGGCTAGGGTGGAGCCACACAGAGGGAAGATTACTTAAGCATGCAGGTGTGAGAGTACAAGCCTCAAGGCTGATACACAGACCAGGTAAGAGACAGACAGGTCATTAATGTATTACTGCAAGGTCATGACACCCTCTGAAAGACAACTTCCCAAGGATAGAAAACAATGTTTCAGGTGAAAGGAAGTGCAAATAGCATTCTAACACAAAGAATACAGAAATATAGAATGATACAGAAAGGTACATAATTTGTTAGTTAAATATAGAGTGTTTGCAATATGTCTGCTTAATCAAAACTGAATGTTTAATAATTGAAAATGTCTCATAGTTTGTGGAATCTCTCACAAATAAAACCCAGGTACATTTAGCAAGCATCACATCTAAGCACTGGTAAGGTATAAGTGGAGATTGGTAGGCTAAGTCATATATTTTGGATTGTCCAACAATGTGATCTTTCAGTTATAACTCCCTACTCTATTCCTGCATTCTTCTAAATAGAAAACACATTAAAAATCTGACTGGGAGAGGGGGAAGTCCTCATAATGGCTGCAGCAGGTGTGCAGAACGGGGCAACTCAACTGTATTGATGCCACACATAAAATTCCTGAGATATACAAGTATAAAAAAATTGGCAGGTGTTTATTTTTATAACAGGTAGGTTATTAATTATTTTCCATGAAATACAAGGTAACCTCAAATGTTATATATACAAGATATGTAGCACATGATGCAACAAGAATGGCATATCAAAATTCTCATAAGAATTTAAAATTCAGAGCTAATGTGAGCCTATCAGTAAGTAGACTAGACTTTCAAATACTGCAATGAATAATAATATGTAAGTAAAACAATGACTAATGCCCCGTACACATGATCGAAAATGCCGCCAGCAAAACTCAGATGAGAGGTTTTGTTCGAAAAATGCGACCGTGTGTATGCTCCATCGGACTTTTGCTAGCGGAATTCCAGCCAGCAAAAGATTGAGAGCAGGTTCTCTATTTTTTGGTCGAAAAAAGTTCCTTTCCGAAAATGCGTTAGTCTGTATGCAATTCGGACGCAAAAAAAAATCACGCATGCTCAGAAACAATTTGACGCATGCTCAGAAGCATTGAACTTTATTTTCTCAGCTCGTCGTAGTGTTGTACGTCACCGCGTTCTTGATGGTTGAAAGTTCAGAGAACTTTTGTGTGACCGTGTGTATGCAAGGTAAGCTTGAGCGGAATCCCGTCGGAAAAGCCATCATACCTTTTTCCAACCAAAATTCCGAACGTGTGTACGCGGCATTAGAGAAACCGCTTGAAGTAATAAATCTCATTGCACATAATAAAATAGCAAGGCATAAGCTACCATTATTTAGCTACTGAAAACCGCTAATTTATTTTAATATATCGGACTTTGGAAATCAAGTTAGAAATGAGAAAGGAATGAGAAGAACGAGATTACAATCCTTGCAGGAGATTAAAAAGATGAATGAAGGGGAGGAGGAAGAAAAAAAAAGTGAAAAAGATGACCCATACCCCGAGAAGCCATCACGGGGCCTGAACTGTCCTCCACCCACAGGCCGGGCAGGAACAGTGACCCATATGTTGGAGCTTGTTGTTTTGTTCCGGGGTCATCTCCTGCACTGGAAGTGCCAGTTGTGTCAACAATTTCGGGAGCTGGGTCTCTGCTGAATCAGGTAGAGCCGTCTGCAAAGCAGCACAGATGGCTTCCACCCCAGGGCAAGGATCAGTAATGCAGCTTTTCAGTACTGTAAACAAATCTGGAATGGCCATGTCTGTGGGCACTTGTATCGGGGTGAACCCCAAGTTAACCAGTTTCACCAACACTTGTCCCTGCTGGACAACAGACAGAGTTCTGGCTACCAACCATTCACCTTTGGTTTCCAGGTTGCGTTGTGGTTCGACCATCACAGTGGCCCCTCTTACGTGTCTTCTAGCTACCACAGGAAGAGGGCACACCAACTCTTGATGCAGGGGTATAATAACCCCATGACGGGCAGGGAGATGGATGACCCCCACCTTCTCTGTGTGTTTATGACTCTGTTTCTTAACAGTGCGACAAGCGTGGATCAGATTCTGCAGTTGTGGTTCTGACTGCCCGGATACTTGCGTTGACGCCTCCACCAGAAGGCGAGTTAAGTCCAGTTCTTTTAGAGTGTTCATACCCAACACCACTGGAATTTCTGGGAAGGAAGACTTTCGGGTCACCACGACCCCAACCCTAGGGAGGGTTTGCTCATAAACTTTCATGGACATCCAAGTGACCCCTACTACTGGAATTGGTAGGTTGTTAGCAGCTTTCAGTCTCAACCAGGAGGGGTCTAGAGTTGGGGTCGGCCCAAAATGTTGCTGGTAGAACGAATAGGCCATAGTGGTGACTTCTGATCCAGTGTCCACCAGACATCTGGTCGGCTGTCTGTTGAACATCACTGTCACCACTGGGCACCCAGAAATCATTGTAGGATCAGGTTGAGGCAGTGAACGAATATTTCCCGTGGGTCGCCCCTCCGCCACAGGAATCTCTAGTTTAAAAGATGGTTTTGTATGTTCTGGGCTCCCCGTCTTGCACAATTCCTTGCGACGTGGCCTAGCCGTTCACGCTGCCAGCATTTTCAGTCAATATCGGGGTCCCTCCGGAGGGGGTTGATTGCCGCCTGGGGTTGTTCAGACCCGCTCCGCAGAGCTGCCACCTCTTGCCTGAGGGAGGCGACCATATCAACTAGGTCTCGTACGACCTTTTCCATCAAGGGCATCCCCACATTAGAGGCAGTGGCAGGGCATGGGGCAGTTGCTTCCTCCCGCTCCACTGGCCACCTGGCTCCATGAGTGAGGGTAACATGGCTTCTGGCACCAACCTGTTCATGGTTCGGCTCTTCCTGTTCCCTCTCAATGGCCTCTTGTGGGATAGCAGTGAATTTCACTGTACCATCAGCCCTCACTCGATCCCTTAAGGCTCTCTTTAATGAAGAGGACCATACACCAGCTGGTCCCGGATAAGCTGATCGGGGTTAGGGACCCCAGTTGCGTCGGGGGCCATTTTCTCCTCCAATCGGCACCAGATTTCCTGTAAGGCCACTGCAAATTAAGGGATAGTCTCTTGGTCGTGCTGCTCCCGACAATAGAAACTCTTCCGGAGTTTGGCTATGGAGGTACTCTCGCCATACAGGCTTTCTAGGTGGCCCACAATAGCTGTTCTGCTATCCCTTTCCTTCTCGGGCAGAACCATCACAGCCCGGCGTGCTTCTCCTTCTAGCGCATTAATTGCCAAATCTGCACAAAGTGTGCTGTGGGTATTTCGAACAAGCGGACCGAACTGTCCAATCTCTCCACCCAGTCTGTCAGGGACATATTGGTGCCATTAAATTTTGGAAACAGGGCCAAAGCCGCTCCGTATGGTGCCATGTTTCACCCTCTAGCCACTCCCCCGCTTGAGGATGGTGGTTCAGACATCCTGCCGACTACGCCGAAATGTAAGCGGGTGTAGGGCTTAGCGGCTTCACAGAGGGAATCACACGTACTGACTTTATAAACCAGGCAACATTTATTACCGGAGAGATGGTAGTAGAAAGAGTATATACAGCAGTAATACAAGTAGTTTCACTCCAGACATGGAGGCATAGATACACAGCACAGTCACTTCTGATGTAAGCAGTAGTTGTATTCGTCAGCACTCTAGTCACTTCTCACTGAATGACACAGTATAAACCCAAGCACACAATGCGTATCTGTAGAGGCTGATATTCACACACGTTACCCGGTAACAGCGGTATTCCTTCAGCAGATGGATATAGGCATCTGATACACTTGTCCCTCCCTCACAGCAAGGACACCAAATTTATTATCCGCAATGGGGAGTCTTTCATCCGACCAGGTTTGTTGATACAGGACTCCGGAGGAACCCTGAGCTATCCCTCACAGGCCGGAACACTCTCCCTAACTTCTCCTAACTCTCCCTGACAAGCAGGTTCACTCACCCTGTCTGTGTACACACGTGAACTCTACTAAACATGGCTGAGCTTTCCTATGTAAGATATCCACCCAAAAAATGGCCGACCAAATTTCTCGAGATTTGATTGTCCTATCAGAACACCAGGCTTCTCCAAAATGGAGACAATATAGAGGCTAAACAGCTCTGAACCTATGTACACATAATAAACATATCAAAGAGGCTGGAAGTGAGAATATACACTTGTTAACCCACTACCTCCTGCAGCCAGCTAGGCTGCCCTGCACACAGCTGCTTACACATAACTAAAGAGATGTTCAATGAGGTTTTTCCTTAACCACTTAAGCCCCGGACCATTTTGCTGGCCAAAGACCAGAGCACTTTTTGTGATTCGGCACTGCGTTGTTATAACTGACAATTGCGCGGTCGTGTGACGTGGCTCCCAAACAAAATTGACGTCCTTTTTTTCCCACAAATGGAGCTTTCTTTTGGTGGTATTTGATCACCTCTGCGGTTTTTATTTTTTGCGCTATAAACAAAAAAATAGCGTCAATTTTGAAAAAAAAAAACGCAATATTTTTAAATTTTTGCTATAATAAATATCCCCAAAAAATATATATATAAAAAACATTTTTCTCCTCAGTTTAGGCCGATACGTATTCTTCTACATATTTTTGGTAAAAAAAAAAATCACAATAAGCGTTTATTGATTGGTTTGCGCAAAAGTTATAGCGTCTACAAAATAGTTTTAGGGATAGTTTTAGGGATAGTTTTATGCAATTTTTATTCATTTTTTTTTTTTACTAGTAATGGTGATGATCAGCGATTTTTATCGTGACTGCGACATTATGGCAGACACATCGGACAATTTTGACACATTTTTGGGACCATTGGCATGAATACAGCGATCAATGCTAAAAAATTGCATTGATTACCGTAAAAATGTCACTGGCAGTGAAGGGGTTAACCACTAGGTGGCACTGTAGGGGTTAAGTGTGTCCTAGGGAGTGATTCTAACTGTGGGGGGAGGGGCTGTGTGTGACACATCACTGATCGGGGAGCAGCTTGTTTACATTTGCATCTCCCCGTTCTTCCTCACCTTGAGACGATCGCGGGTATCCCCGTGAACATTGGGTCCGCGGGACCCGCGATCATGGTCACGGAGCCCCCGGCGGTGCGCGCCCGCAAGCCGCCTCTTAAAGGGCAATGTACAGGTACATTAATCTGCCTGTACGTGCCCTTCTGCCGCAGTATATCTACGTGAGGCGGTTGGGAAGCGGATAATATGCCACAGATCACAAATGTTATCATGTTTGTCCAGGGAATTGTTAAAAGAGGCAGTTCGATGCTCCGTCCTTTTGACATCTTGGATCTTTGTGTGTAATTCTACCTTTACATTTAAGGGTGACTAAGCATCTGACTCTGGTGAGTATTTTCTCCAGGCATTGTTTAGATGTTCTAGAGAAATTGTGGGGAGGTAGTCCCAAAAGGTATGTTTTAGGAGTAAAGGGGATCCAGGAGTCAAAAAGATGATGGATAAGATTATGGACAGATGCCCATAAGGTTGAATGAGTGGACAATACTAGTGTAGCACCCTGATGTTTAGGCCGGGTTGCTATTAAATTTAGTTGCCAAGCGATAGTTGCCTTGGCCAATTGTTAGGAAATCAATTGATTTCCCCCTAATTCTGGAATTGCTGCACTTTTTCTTCTGCCACTAGATGGCCTGGTATCTGGTGACATTGGATAAGACAAGGGCATAGGACAGATTATGAATGAGTGGGGTGTCTCAGCAAATGGGCAGGGATTATCTTGGGTCCCTTGGCCTGCTGGGAGAGCCTATTTATTTTGGTGGAGTCAGGTGATCGGGGTTCTGTGCCACCTGGACGGCTGTCTGGGTGGACGTGTGTTATGTTGCCCCGGGCTGCTAGGTCGTAAGCCTTAGGCCTATCCCGGGGACATCTGGCTGCTAGGCTGTCTGAGGGCCTAACCAGAAGCAGGAGAACAGCAGAGGGTTGGGACTGTGGGCTTGTAGTCCAACCAGAAGTAATGGTTCTGCCGGCCGGGGAACCAGTTGTGGTCGGAGATAAAGGGGAAGCTGTCGCCACTAAGGGGCTGTCCACCTTTTTCCCGGAGACCATCGTGAGTAAGCTGAGGCTAGTACCAGAGCAGACTTCTCGCCAGCTGGGGACGGTGAAGAAGTGGGAAAACCTCAGTAAGTGCCCAGTCAGGGGCCTAGCGGGACGGCAGAGACGCTTGTGGAGCATCGGCAAGTTCCAAGCCAGGGACCTAGCGTGTCCGCGGGGATAACGGTTGAGGAGTATCTGTGAGTGCTAAGCTAGGGACCCAGCAGGGAAGTGGGGGTGACGCTTGAGGAAGATACTGAGTGCTAACATTGGAAGAGCTCAGGGGAACCAGTGGCTATTGGATCTGAGGTCTAGTGAGGGAGACTGGGAGCTCGTTGAGCGAAAACCCACAGTGAGTGAGTGTGGGGTAAGCTGAGAACTGTTCGAGTTGCAAATAGTTGGATACAATTACAGTTAGTAACTTCTACAAGACTGTTGCCATAGGAGACCGTGTTCTACCTATACTGAAGTGGTGTCTGGCTGGAGGCCTTCACCTGTATAGCTGTCTGCTTATAGAAGTCTCAGAGTCTGCCAATTAACATTGCATCTACTTAAGGGTATCCTGGCCCTATCCCTCTCTCCCCCAGTTCTGTTTAAGAGACAATACATTTCTTTGCATTCTAAAAGTGTCTGGCGCCCACCTTTCATCTTGCATTACACCCACCATGCCTTGCAACCCACTCCACACAGAAGGATGTCGGCTGTCCCTGACTCTGGAGGTCACCATTAGGCCTAAAGGGGCCTGGGACTTTGCTACACTAGTATGTGTTGCATTGACCCTAGGCTACTCCTGCATCTTCAGAATCTTTTATCTACAGAAGGATAAATAACACATAGTAACCCTTGTGTACCAGTGGAAGAGAATTTTATATTGATTTCCTTTATATACAAATGAAGCTTTTAAAAGGTTTGTGACCATACTGTTTGCCACGTTTCCAAAGTTCTTTCTTCTCCCAGAATTTGCTCCCATTCATATATAAGTGTTTGACAGAAGACTAAAGAGGTGTAAGAGTAAGCATCTTATAGATCTGGGAAATTAGTCCCTCAGTCGAAGAGCCAGCTAGTTACATTTTTTTTAACACTGTCAAATTTAAAGAATTGTAGACATTTGGTTCAGAATGGGCATACGGACACCTTGGTTGGTAACCATAAAAGGCTTGTTTAGGGAGATCATAAGCATTTTTAAGGTCTTGGTTCAAATGTAAAGTTCTAGTTCTAACATCCACCAAAGGGCGGAAGTGAAATAGGGCCTTATTCTTCCAAAAATGAGACATCTGTGAGGTTAAGCTATCTATGATAATGGGAGTAAGCACAATGGAGGTCTTGCTGATTGGCTGCTGCAGGAGATGGGTGGTCTGGTTGTTGGGTCATGAGGGATGCTGGGGTTATGGGGCTGCCCATTTGATCAAAAAATGCACACATGTTTGCAAATGCAGAGTATTGCGAAACCGTGGATTGCAATTAATGTATCTTGGTGTGAAGATTACTGGACTAATTCGCTGTGAGTTTTGGCTAATACAAATTAATTCGCTCATTATTATTTATTTCATGCATAGCCAAGCGATGCAATATTAAGTTTTGGGAGAGTCATAGCAAAGCAGAGGTAGAAGATACTCCACCCACCCATCATCCAGTCGTACTATCAGCAGCATATCCTATAGGAAGGCATTGGAAGGTGGCTAGGAACCACCTGGCATATGCTTGTAGACCACTGGTTGCCAATTACCTTGAGATACAGGTATATCTAATATTGCTGTGGCATAATAAGAAAGGTTAATGTCCCACTGCATGTGCTTCAGAAACAAGAAGGTGGTGTAAGTTTTTTTTGGATAAAATATTGTTGGTAATCACTATAGTCTCCTGTAACCTGCAAGTGCTCCCTCCTAACACACAAACAGTTTCTCTAGCCATCCCTCATACCTGGCCATGCCCTAAGGAGTAGGAGGGGCGAAACATGTAGGCAGAATGGGAAACACTCCTCCACCTGGAGTCCTGACATCTGTTTGGTGTCCATGCCAGCAGGACCTCTATATATGAGACATAGTATACCATGACAGCCGGATATATTGAAGATTAACAACTGTCAATGTAAGTCATATCCACTATCCACTGAGAGCTAACAGGACAGGACACAAGAACACTAAGGCGGCAGGAATGGTGAGACTATTAACTTGTCACAAGTATACCTCTATTTGATACAGCCACACTCCTGTGTACATGGCACAGGAAACAAGAACACACAACCCGGCAGGAGCGGTGAGATTGTTTTGCAAGTATACTGGTATTGGATACAGTTTTACTCTGACTAGAACTGCGCCACCACAGCTGATGGCCAATCAGCTGCAAGCACTGCAGATATTGCTTCCAAGCAGGCTGGACCTGGTACATATTCATTAAGCGTACAGGTAGCAGCCACTGACAATTTTTTTCCCCTATTCATCTTTTCAGACTGTTTTTCACCAGTTTTGCATTTGGCTAGGGTCAGTGTAACTACTGGTAGCATTAGGCGATACTTGGACCCTATAGATGTTGCACAGGCAGTCCAACTCCTCCAGGATGGCACATCAATATGTGCCATTGCCAGAAGGTTTACTATGTCTCCCAGCACAGTCTCAAGAGCATGGAGGAGATTCCAAGAGACAGGCGGTTACTCTAGGAGAGTTGGACAGGGACGTAGAAGGTCCTTAAACCATCTGCAGAACTGGTATCTGCTCCTTTATGTAAGGAGGAACAGGATGAGCACTGCCAGAGCCCTAAAAAATGACCTTCAGCAGGCAACTGGTGTGAATTAATAACTATCAGAAACAGACTTCATGAGGGTGGGCTGAGGGCCTGACGTCCTCTAGTGGACCCTGTGTTCACTGCCTGGAACTGTGGAGCTCCATTGGCATTTCCCATTGAACACCAGAATTGACAGGTCCACCACTGGCACCCCGTGTTTTTCACAGATGAGAGCAGGTTCACCCTGAGCACGTCTAACAGACGTGAAAGGGTCTGGAGAAGCCATGGAGAATGTTATGCTGCCTGCAACATAATTCAGCATGACTGGTTTGGTGGTGGGTTAGTGATGGTCTGGGGAGGCATATCCATGGAGGGATTCATAGATCTCTACAGGCTAGACAATGGCACCCTGACTGCCATTAGGTATTGGGATGAAATCCTTGGACCTTGGTCCTTTGTCAGACCCTACACTGGTGCTGTGGGTCCTGGGTTCCTCTTGGTGCACGAAAAAGCCCAGCCTCATGTGGCGAGAGTATGTAGCCAGTTCCTGGAGGATGAAGGAATTGATACCATTGCATGGCCCCGACGCTCGCCTGAACTAAATCCAATAGAACACCCCTGGGACATTATGTTTCGGTCCATCCGATCCCACCAGGTTGCACCTCAGTCTGTTCATGAGCTCAGTGATGCCCTGGTCCAGATCTGGGAGGAAATAACCCATGACACATCTGTCGTCTCATTAGGAGCATGCCCCAACATTGTCAGGCATGCAAACAAGCATGTGGAGGCCATACAAACTACTGAGTACCATTTTGAGTTGCTGCAATGAAATTTCAGCAAAATGGACTAGCCTGCTGCATTATTTTTTCACTTTGATTTTTGGGGTGTGTTTGATTTTAGCCCTTTGTAGGTTGATAATTTTCATTTCCATCAAGCGATGTGGCATCCTTTCGTTCCTAACACATTACCCAGTCCATATCAGTATAGATATTTACCCTGATATTTTTCCCCATTGAGATCTCATGTGTTTTCAAAGAGTTCCTTTAATCTTTTTGAGCAGTGTACATTGCAGAGGAGAAAAGGGATACTCTAAGTGGCAGGAAAGGTGAGATTGTTATACTGTCACAAGCACACTTGGATGGAATCCGGTTTCACTCTGACTAAGACTTTGCCGCTATAGCTGATGGTCAATCAGCTGCTAACACTGCAGAGTATTGATCACATAGCAGGCTGGATTCGGCACATATCCTTGAGGTGTCGAGTCAGTAATCAGGAGAGACTGTTATCTGCCTTGCTACTATGTACAATTGCTAATCAGCATATATCACGTATTCAGCACTTATCCATCTGCTTGACATACACTGCCGGCTCACTGCATTACATCCAGTGGACTTCTCATACAATATGGAGAGATTGGGTCTCCTTTTCAACATCCCAGAGGGAGGTAAGGGTTGACAGGGACTGTGGGGTGTGGGTTCTTTCTGGGGAAAGGAGTGGGGTATCTGGGGGGGAGTTCCCTGGGGGGCAGGAGGGAGGGGGGACACGGAGCCTGCTCAGTGGGAGGGGTCTATGAGACTTGCACTACATTGTTGTAATTTTCAGTCCTATGTAAGAAATACATTTATGTTGGTAGCCTTAGAGGTGCAGTATCCTTTTTGATGTTTTTTGTTTGCATTCCTAATATCTACCCTTCCCACTAGTTCTAAATTAAAGGATAAATTCACCTTTTCTGGCAGAATTTCACTGTTCATGATAAATAAAAGCGTTTTCCAATGCCATTTCTGGCCCAGCCATCCCAATGTGCTTTTCTCTCATGTACCTTGTCCGCAGGATGTTTAAAATCTTGTCACTTTATTTGTATTTTTTATCAGATTTTCAGATTCCATCACTTCCGTTAGCTTGTATCAGCAATCACTTCCTGTTAGCTCATCTCCCAGAAGCCTTCACGTCCTTGTTGCATCACAGAAGAGGGTGTGATAGGGTGTATTCACCACTCTGGACCACACCCCCCTCATTATAATATCTCCTTCCACCTACTGTACTTCCTATACAAATTGATTGTACAAACTCCTTTAGATCTCCCATTAACTATGTAGTACAAGAGCCTATCTGATTGGATACAAATTGAATGGATTAATCAGGTGTGTCCTCTATTCCATAGGTCTGGTGAAACTAAAGTAAATTGTACAGAGATTGTACAATCAGATTGCATAGTGTATGGCCATCTTTATAAAAGTACATAGGAGGGAGTGGACGGAGACACTCAGTTGTCAGGCCTCGTTTACATCTCCACAACTCCACATAGCAAAAACTCACATTCCCGCATGCGTTTGTTTTGGGTGTTTTGTAGCGTTTTCAGTCATCACACATAAAGCAACCCAATAACTTGATTGGGCTACCCTACACACGACAATCACCCCAGAAAATCTCCAGAACTTTTTTTTGGAGCAGAGCATAGTGCATTATCACAGTTTTTGGCGCATTTGCTGCACTTGGGGAGCCGTTAACATATAATGATAACACAAACACCATGCGCATTTGCAGTATTTCTGAAACGCATGGCAAAACTTGCAATTTTTTTGTGAGCTTTGCCATGCCTTTGGAAACACACAGATGTGAATAGAGCCTCATTATTCTTGTGTAAACACATCAATTTCACTTTCAGGCCCCATTCATACCTAGAGTAGTGGGAGTGGATGTTTTTGGGCTCATTTTTCCAGTGACACGCATAGGGCAACCTGTTGATTTCAATAGGCTGCGCTACATCTGGCAAAGTAGCTCATGGGACATTTTTGCATGTTTTTTATTACATTTGTCACCTGTTTTTTCATGTGGCAAAATGTGTGTTTGCTTCTATGTTTGGTGTGCCGATAACAATTAATGACACTGAAAGTGCAACTAGATAAGTTTAGGTATATAAATGTGGCCATACACTATGTAACCTAATTGTACAATCTTTGTAAAATTGCCTTTAGATTTACCAAAACTATATAATAGGAGGACACATCGTCAATCCAATCACTCTGTATCCAATCAGGCAGGCTCTTGCACTACATCAGGGGTGTCCCATGGGCTGCATGTGGCCTCAGGGAGTTAAGCATGAAGCCTGAGCCAATCTGAAGGGACGCTGGGGAAGCCAGGCAAATGCATGTGTGGAGGAATGCCGGGGATGCTGTGAAAACTTAGATGATGGGTGAAGGTGTGCTAACGAGGTCAGCTGGTAAACTCCTTCCTGTGTCTTACTGACTAGTCTGTCTGTGTCTGTTTATCAGGGAGTTTCTGAAGCGATCCGCAAAATATAGCCATGGATGAGGTAGGCCTTGTTTTCAAAATCAAATAAAACTTGTATTTTTGTGCAACCGAGGTACATTAACCACTTTAAGACCAAGCCTATTTCTGACACTTGTTGTTTACAGGTTAAAATCAGCATTTTTTGCTAGAAAATGGCTTAGAATCCACAAACATTCTATATAATTTTTTAGCAAAGACCCTAAAGAATAAAATGGCGGTTGTTGCAATATTTTATGTCATATGGTATTTGTACAGTGGTCTTTCAAACGCAATTTTTTGGGAAAAAGTACACTTAACTGAATTTAAAAAAATGAAAATGTAAAGTTAGCCCAACTTTTTTTGTATATTTTTTTTTCTTTTTCCACTTCAGCAAAAATTTTCTGAGAGACGTTGTATCAACTTTGGAGATCAAATTTGTCCCCTCTCATTTTTCACATCATTGTGGATTTATTCAAGATTATCTTTGATAATTTTCAAAGAAATATTTAATTTATTTAATTACAAAAAGTTAAAAAGATATATAAGTACCACACTTCCTCTATCCCTTCCTTGTCACTCAATCAGTTATCCCCGACTTCCCACCCTCCCCCCACTTCTATCTGGTTTGCTTTTTCCCAAGTTCCTTATCATTCTAGCTCAATACCTACTCCTTCCTTCATCTTGTCTAAGTATATATCCAAGGTTTTATATAATTTCCATCCCTCCCAGAGACTATTACACTTGTTATCTCTTCTCTCCCTGTTTCTCAGCAAATCCATTTTACAGTAATAGTCTATTTTTTCGTACCACTCTCTTATATCTGGTTTTCCACTTTTTAACCAATATTTTGGGATCAGACCCTTTGCGGCATTCAGGAGTTTTGGGACCATTGATCTCATATATTGTTTCTTTGGTATTTTATGATCGTGAAACAAGCAGGTCCATATATTTTGTTCCATTCTCTCACCAGTTATCTCCCCTATATTTTTTAGAACTTCTTGCCAGTAATCCGTTATTATTGGACACTCCAACCATAAATGTGTCATCGTTGCTCTTTGACCGCATTTTCTCCAACACAAGGGTGTTTTCTCTTGTTGATATCTGTGGGTTCTTATTGGTGTCAGGTACCACCTTGCTAACAGCTTATAGTTCATTTCAATGGTCTTCATATCCCAGGCATTATTGTATCCCATTTCTATCATCTTTTCCACTTTCTGATCTTCAAATTTTAAATTAATTTCTCTCTCCCATTGTTTAATGTACTCAGGTCTTTCTTGTCCATCTAAGTCAGCCAGTATTCCATAGATTTTTGATATTCCATTTTTCAGTGGCGTTTTGGTGAAACTAAGTTTTCCCAAAGGGCTTAATTTATCTTCTTCTCTGAGTGGATGTGGTATTGTGTTTACTAGGTGTCTTAATTGGCAATAATTCCATTCACTCATCTTCCACCCATTAATTTCTTCTAATTCTAGTCGTGTTTTAATCCTACCTTTTATGGTGATAGCTTTCAATTGTGGATTTCTTATTTCTCGTCCTACAAATATTTCCTTCCCTGGAGTAAAAAAATTTGTTCCTGTGAGTGCTAATAATGGTGAATTATATCTCCATTCATTCTTCATGTGTACTATATCCCAGATTTTGAAAACGTTTTTTAGTTATTTCGTGAGTTTCCGAATCCATTAATCTAAACTTTCGTTGTATCCATATGTTTTTGTGTAATATGGTTTTACTTATTGTGTTTTCCATCTCCACCCACTTTTTTTCACTATTTCCATTTGTCCACTCAATCATTCGTGACAAGACTATTGCTTTATAATACCTACTTATGTCTGAAGTTGCTAATCCTCCGTGCTCCCTTTTCCTTGCGATTTGTGCAAGTTTAATTCTTGGTTTTTTATTATGCCAAATATATTTTAACAATATTGTTTTAATTATTTTGAAAAAGCTCTGTGGAATCCTTACTGGCAACATCTGAAATTTGTAAATTATTTTTGGAAGTACCATCATTTTAAACATCTTAAAAGTCAAAGTAATGTGGCGCTAGTCTAAGTGTACCACTTGATGTACATCTCAAACTAAAGAATCTCCATGCTTCCTTACTGTTCAGTACTCAAAACACTCTTGGTAAACACTACTCACTTCTCCCATTAGGGGGCAATCAAGTCTACAAAAAAATTGAATACTAATAAATAAACCAAAACTATATATCATCCAATCGATCAAGTGTTCCTCAATCAGACTTTGTGAAACTATAACTAAAGGTGCTAATTAAAACACAATCAAACACGATGAAAAAAACAATTCCTCAAAAGTGTGTCATACATAGTGCATAATTTTCTTCAGCTTAATGAATAAAAACATTGGTAGACAAAATAAATATTTCTTGGTGACAACTGTGATGCAATAATAATCGAAAAATGTAACTCTATATCACATGATATAAATGTAAAGTGATCAAGTGTAAAAAAAGTGACATAAGTGCAGAGCCATGCATAATATAACAAATCTGACTCTTAAATGAACTCCCAAAGTCCAACACCTCTCCCCCAAAAAAAGGAAAAAAATAAAAAATAAATAATGGTAAAAAAATGTGTGACAATGAAATGTGATCAAGTCCAAAATGCTTCATGCAATGTGCTTAGTAATGTCCATACAAATGGTTGATATTAACATGCCAGTAGCGTGACTTTGTGCTGGATTCAAACACTTGAAAAACTGGTGCAGCACACAGGTGTTTCCCCCAGCCTCTCACCTCTATCAGCGGCCCCCAATGGGCCAAGTTAGGCAAATGGTCCTTTAGGGTAGGAGGAGCCAGGTGCCGACGCTTCCCGGGGACGGCCGTACCCGGAAGCCTGATTGTCTCTGCTGCATTTGTCGCTGACAGTATTCTGTTTGTAATGTAAGTTACTACTTTTTATCAATAAACGTATCTTGGAAGTACTTCACTATGGAAGCATCTCCTTCTTCATTCTGGGGTCGTGGGGAGCGCTGGTGACCAGATTGAGAGTCTGACCCAGGTACACCCCCTGGAAGAGGGGGTAGGCTGTTGGATTACCTTCCCTCACAGAGGAATATTAACCATTTGCCTAACTTGGCCCATTGGGGGCCGCTGATAGAGGTGAGAGGCTGGGGGAAACACCTGTGTGCTGCACCAGTTTTTCAAGTGTTTGAATCCAGCACAAAGTCACGCTACTGGCATGTTAATATCAACCATTTGTATGGACATTACTAAGCACATTGCATGAAGCATTTTGGACTTGATCACATTTCATTGTCACACATTTTTTTACCATTCTTTATTTTTTATTTTTTTCCTTTTTTTGGGGGAGAGGTGTTGGACTTTGGGAGTTCATTTAAGAGTCAGATTTGTTATATTATGCATGGCTCTGCACTTATGTCACTTTTTTTACACTTGATCACTTTACATTTATATCATGTGATATAGAGTTACATTTTTCGATTATTATTGCATCACAGTTGTCACCAAGAAATATTTATTTTGTCTACCAATGTTTTTATTCATTAAGCTGAAGAAAATTATGCACTATGTATGACACACTTTTGAGGAATTGTTTTTTTCATCGTGTTTGATTGTGTTTTAATTAGCACCTTTAGTTATAGTTTCACAAAGTCTGATTGAGGAACACTTGATCGATTGGATGATATATAGTTTTGGTTTATTTATTAGTATTCAATTTTTTTGTAGACTTGATTGCCCCCTAATGGGAGAAGTGAGTAGTGTTTACCAAGAGTGTTTTGAGTACTGAACAGTAAGGAAGCATGGAGATTCTTTAGTTTGAGATGTACATCAAGTGGTACACTTAGACTAGCGCCACATTACTTTGACTTTTAAGACGTTACTTATTAAGGTGGGTGAGGCCACCTCATATGTTGGCAGCTTCTCTATAATCTCTATTCTAGTACCCTTGACTCTGTGAGAACTTGGTTGTGCGCATTAGTTCTGTAACATTTTAATTATCATTTTAAACATATTTATTCTTCCGATCCATGAAAGTGGTTGTATACTTAATTTTTTTGTCTCTTCCTAAATCTCATTGATTAATGGGATATAATTTGCCGGGAAGAATTTTTCAACTTTTGAGGTTAATTTAATTCCAAGGTATTTTAGTTCTTCTTTTACCCATGTGAATGGAAATTCTTTTTGAAGAGACAGAGCTTCCCTTTTCCCTAGTCCAATATTTAATATCTCTGTTTTTATCGGGTTTGACAGTTCCCCATATTCTTTTATTTCTTTCAGTATATTTGGCAGAGTCACTCTTGGGTTAGTTACATACATCAGGATGTCACCCGCGTATGCCGCGATTTTGTGCTCTTTTTCTCCAACTCTCACCCCTCTCACATCCTGATTGTTTCGAAGTGTCGCCAGGAATGGTTCCAATGCCAATACATAAAGTAGTGGGGAAAGCGGGCAACCTTGCCATGTTCCGTTCTGCATTGCGATCAAAGGTGAGAGTCTGCCATTCACCTTTACCATTGCTGTTGGACCGTTATATAGATTTGTTACCCACTTCATCATTTTTGATCCTAGTCCCAAATGCCGCAAAGTATCCCTCATGAATCCCCAGTCTATCCTGTCAAATGCTTTTTCTGCATCTATTGACAGAAATAGAACTAGGGATTCACTTTGTTTACTCCTATGTAACATCAATATTGTTTTTAAGCTATTGTCCCTTCCTTCTCTCCCCGGTACAAATCCAGTCTGGTCAGGATTTATCCAAAGTGGAATTAATTTTTTTAGTCTAGTACAGTAGCTAAAATTTTAGCATAGAGTTTTGTGTCCACGTTCAACAGGGCAATAGGTCTGTAGCTTGAACAATTGGTTCTGTCTTTCCCTTCCTTGGGTAATATTGTAATGTGGGCTAATAGCGATTCTCGTCTTATCTCTTCTTCGTCTCCTATATTGTTCAGATATTCTTGCAACTTAGGGATCATTTGTTCTTGAAATTTTTTATAGTATTTAACCGTGAACCCGTCTGGTCCTGGGCTTTTTCCTGTAGGAGTTTCTTTTAATGCCTGTTTTATTTCCTCTTACGTTATTTTTTTTCCAGCTCTTTTAATTGCTCAAGTTTTATTTTTGGTAAATTTGCTTTTTTTTAGGTAGTCTTGTATCTTCTTTTTTCTTATATCTTCTTCAAAATGTATTTCCTGTTTTTTTATCGCGTATAGTGAGCTGAAGTATTTTTGAAATGCTAATGCAATATCCATTGTCTTGTTTACCACTTCTCCTTTCTTATTTTTAATCTTCTCAATATAATTTAAAGACTTCTTTTTTTTATCATATTTGCAAGGTATTTTCCTGGCTTGTTATCCCATTTGAATCTCTCCTGTAGTACTCTATTATATTCCCTCCTCTCTTCTTGTTCCATCCATTCCTTTAATTGATCTCTTTTTTGAATTAAAGTCCGATATGTTTCTTTATCTGATTGCTTTTTATGGCTTTGCTCCAGTTCATGTATTTCTTTTATAATTCTCGTCATATTTTTTCTTCTTTCCTTCTTTTTTCCTGCACCAATAGCTATTAATTTACCCCTGATGACAGCCTTATGCGCCTCCCAGATAGATGCTTTTGATAATTCTGGGGTGTCATTCTTCTGAAAATATCTTTTGATCTCTTCTGTTATCATTTTTTCCGTATCCCTATCTTCAATTATATCTTCATTTATTCTCCATGTACCTTTCTCGGAGGGTTCTCCTTGCATTTTAATTTTCAACATTACTGGACTATGATCAGAAGCTATTATTATTCCTATTTTTGTTTCTATTATTTCTTCCAAGCTTCTATGTTCAACCATGATATAGTCCAGCCTGGAATATGTTCCATGCACTGTTGAGTAGAAGGTATAATCTTTTGTATTTGGATGTTGTATTCGCCATGGATCGACTAATTGGTATTCATATAATTTTTCTTTTAATTTCCTTAGTTGTCTTACTTCTCTGTCTATTGCTATGGAGGTACTATCTAATCTATGGTCCATGGAGAAATTGAAGTCTCCGGTCAGTATTAATTTACCTTGTTTAAATTCCATTAAATCTTTTAATATTTATATCAGATATTTTTGGGGGTTTGTATTGGGACAGTTTACATTAGCAAGTGTGTATTTTACACCCTGTATGGAGCCTATAAGAAAGAGGAAACGTCCTTCTGGGTCCACTTTTCTTTGTTCTATTGTGAAACGAAGATTTTTCCCGATTCCAATAGCCACTCCTTTAGCCCTTCTTATTGGTGAATCTCCGTAGAACCATGTTGGAATATTTCTTGAATACATTTTGATATTTGAGTTTTGGGTGATATGTGTCTCCTGTAGAAATATTATTTCAGCCTTGCTTCTATCCAGTTCTTGAAGTATTATATTTCTCTTCCCTGGGGAGTTTAATCCTCGGACATTATATGACAACATTTTTATACTATTCGTATTTTCCATTCCTTTTTAGTCCCCGCACGTCTTCCTGGGTTCCCCCTGGCCGGTCTGAGCAAAGGACCGGAGGGGGGGGACCCCTGAGCCGATGCCTGAGGGATCCCTAACTTTGTTCCAGGATACTTGGCACTGTACCGACTTATGCAAAGCAGACCCCTCCCTCTCCCCTCCAAACCCCCTCCCCCTTCCTCCCCCCACCCCCACCCTGGTGATAGTATTTTGATCACATGGTCTCAAGAGCAGAGAGCGTTTTTATTTTATGGGGCTCAACCTTGCCCCCTCTACTCTCCTATAGCCGAGGTGGAAATCTATAAGATGTCCTGGGCCCCTCTCGCCTATACTAAGAAAGAGTGGCCCCCTGAACACGCCATGGGTCCCAGCCTCTACTCCCCGCCTCTGACCTGTTTTCTTTTCTTTCTTTTATTCCAATCCCAACCCCCCCACCCCCCTTTAAATAATACTACATCTTGTCTTTGTAGACTTAGTACTCTTTTTCAGATCCCATATTTCATTTAGGCTCTATTTAGGGCACTAATTCCTATATTCTGTTCCTAGAGCTCAGTTGCCATTGCGTTTCGTCTTGTGTCGTTGGTTGTTCTTGTCTGTTGCTTATATTTCTGCAATTTTCTGGTAGTGGAATTTCTAATTTATTACAGAAGTCCGGGATCTCTTCTATAAATCTTAGTCTGGCACGTCTTCCATTTTTCCTTGCTATCAGGCATGCAGGTTTGCCCCAGTTGTATTGTATTTCCTGCTCTTGGAGAATTTTCAATAAGGGTCTTAATGTCCTTCTTCTTCTTAATGTGTCTTGGGATAAGTCTTGAAAAATTTGTATCCTGCTTCTACGTATTCGATCGGTGGTTTTCTCTTCAGGTTCATGCAGATTCGATTTTTTTCTTCCCAGTTTTTAACTCAAATGATTATATCTCTTGGTTTTTCCATTGAGAGCCCTTGGGGTCTTCTTATTCTGTGTACTCTTTCTATTTTTATTATATTGGAATCTTCTTTTCCTAGGATAGGGTTAAGAGTCTTATTCATTATTTCTATTAAATTTTCTGCTTGTGTAGCTTCAGGGAGGCCTAGTATTCTCGTTTTTCCTTCGTTCTCTATTTTCTTGATCCTCTATTTTATAGGATTGTTCCTGTTGTTCCTTTTTTAATATGTTTATTTCACCCTTCAACTCTTTTATCATTTTTAAGTGGCAGTCTACTTTAGTCTCCACTTCTTCCACTCTTGAGAGGATGTGTCCCAGATCGTTATGTATTGTTGTCATCTCTGCCTTCAGGGAGTTTTCTAGTGCCGCAAACATTTTCTCCATGTCAGATTTTGTTGGTAATTGAGGTGCATGTTGGTCTTCCTCCCTTCCTCCTTCTTCTTCACCTTCCACTTCTGGTTCTTGTTCCATTCTGGATTCTGAGAGTAGGCTAGATTCAACTACTGTCTTATTCAGACCCTTTTTATCTTTTTTTCTCCTTCTATTTGTCAGGCTTTTATACCTGGTTGTCTCTCTCCTTCACCATTTCCTTGCGATAAATATCTGTTCATGGGTCCAGGGCTAGGGCCTAAGCTAGCCCGGGGTGCTTTAACTACTGCACCGGCACTTTTTGTCGTTTTACCCCTCATCACAGCAAACAAACAGAGAGCGAAACCCCACCCACCTCTCCAAGTGTATGTTAGGATTATATCTCAGGGTCTAATTATCTGTTCTCCTTGTATATAGAGCTTCTATAGACCACCAATTGGGAAGGAAAGAAAAAAAAAAACAAAAACAAAAACAAAAACTCTCTCCGGATGATCGTCTCTATGTCCTTCCCATCCTAAGCAAACCGATCAATTATCATTTATTTTTTTAACAGACAACCTCTGCTCATTATCATTGGGTTACTCTGTTGCAGAAAACAGATCTTTAAGCAAGGAAAAAAAAAAAAAAGAAAAGGAAAAAAAAAAAAAAAAGACTATCACGGCATATCACAGCAGACCACGACTTAACCTGTGCATGCAGATATGTATGGTGTATATATACATATCTATATTCCATCCTTTTATATCATCCTTGGGTTCTTTTCTTTTTTAATATCACAGTGTCCCAGTCTCTTTTGTAGTTTCTCCTTTCCTTTTCCTTTCTCCTCTCCTTCTTCCTCCCTCCTCCTCCTCCTCTTCCAGTTTTCTTTTCTACTTTTCTCTTCCCCTCCTTCTTTCCTTTAACCACAAGTGCTTTTAGCACATTTTATTTAATTATTTAATTGTTTGGTCTTGCTTTAGTCTTACTCCCATCTCCTTCTTTTCCACCATTTATTTATTTTTTTCCCCCTTCTTTCTTTTCAAACATACAACCGGGAAAAGCAAAGAGGTATACTTATCTGTGTGTGGGAGGAAGAGGTTCAGGAGGGATGCGGGTGAGTACTTCCACTAACACTTGCCGTGTTCGGTCACCTCGATCTCACCACCTCCTCTGTGCGCTCGTTCGGGTCTTTTTGGGTCTACTCGGCTCCTCTCGGCTCCTCCCGGAGCTACTCGTTGTCCTCCCTTGCTTCCCGTCAGCCTCTGGCAGCTGAACGCCGAGTGAGGACTGTAGATGGCGACTTAGAGCCCCGCACAGCGCCACGGCACCCCAGCTGATAGCTGGAGGAAGGAAGGATGGATGGCTAGATGGCTAGCGTCTCGGGTCACTGTCGGTGAAGAGAGAGAACCTCGTCTTCCTCACTCACATCAAAGAGGTAGGGGTGCCCAGATGTCCGTATGGAGGTACACGGGGTTTTCTACGGCTAGTACGGTGGGGGGTAGGCGGGGGGGAGGCTGCTAGCAATCCTTCATTGCCAAGGTGGGGGAAAAGCCCATGGACTCCTCACGGCGTGCGGTGTGCAGCACGGCGCCATTACCAGACTCCTCCCTCTCCCCCGGCAAGACATTTTACAATGGCTCTGTCACTAGACCTTTTTTTTTTTTTTTTTTTTTTTTTTTTTTACTCTTGTTATACTCTGGTTTCTCTTCAGATTGAATAAATCTTTCGCCTTTTTTTGTATATTGTAAAGTAAATAGGTACCTAACATGTTGCACTTTAAAATTCCATGCACTCATGGAATGGTGACAAACTACAGTACTTAAAATGCTCCATAGGCGAGACTTTAACATTTTTTAACCGTTACCAGTTTAGAGTTACAGAGGAGGTCTTTTCCTAGAATTATTGCTCTCACTCGGCGATACCTCACATATGCAATTTGTAAACATCCCTTGTGACAGTAATAGGCAGTGACAGATACTCTTTATGGAGGGATCTTGGATCTAAAAGACCCCAAGCCCCTCCTCTGCACTTTAAAGTATTCAAAACCCCAAAATCTGCATTTTTGAATACCTTAGATTTTTTAAAATTTGTGCCGCTGGCTGCCGAGTAACCTGGAAGTGACATTGTGACGTCGCTTACGGGTTACTACATCGGAGATCCGATCAAAGCCAATTGCGGCTTTTCTCAGGATACCGGCCAGACGGCGGACATGCCGACTGGTTGCTCGGGTCTCCCAGTGGGACGGGAGACCCGGATGGAGCGGAGGAGGGGGGATGTCCTCTCCCGCTACTTGTGATAGTGGCCGAGCGGCTGCTTAGCTGCATCGGTTGTTATCACATGAAAGCCGATCCTCCACTCTAAAAAATGGTACAGGGGTGATGCTTCTGGCTGCAGGCATCACCCCAGTATATCCACTTCAACAAAATGATTTACAGCAGTGTTATTTTGCATGAAGTGGCTAATGGTATATTGATACACAGGGGAGTTGGATTTTAGGAAAAAAAAAAGGTGAACTTAGCCTCAGCGTAGATTCTATATTCAGTCAGTGCATGCAGTGTAGTATATATAACACAGTGCAGGGCCGTCTTTAACATTGATTGGACCCTGGGCAAAAATATTCTTGGGCCTCCCCAATGCATTTTCGCTCTCCACCTGCTCTGAGACATACCATAAATGGAAGCTAGACTTAAAATCAGTTTACTGTAGCAGATCAGGCAGTGATTACGATTGCTTGCCAGAGGTTACAGCATATAATTACCGCTTACTGACTGGTTGCTAGAGGTTACAATACACATTACGGTTCACTGATTCGTTGCTAAAGGTTACAGCACATGATTGTTGCTTGTTGATTGGTTGCTAGAGGTTACTGCACATCATTACTGCTCACTGATTGGTTGCTAGAGGTTACAGCACATCATCTCCTCACTGCCTACACAACATGGACTGGGGAAGTGAGCAGACCCATCAATAGACAGTAAACTCCTGGGGATCCTAGAACTCCTGGGATCAGTGGCAGTGCTGAGGGGAGGGGAGGGTGTGATCAATGGCAATGCTGATTTTTTTACCATCTACCAATATAAAGAGGGGTTTCAACACGGACCACTGATGTAATAGAGGTTTACACTGGCCACTAATGTAATAGGAGTTTACAGTGACCACTAATGTAAGGGGAACATTCACACTGGCCACTAGTTTGAATGAAAGGATTGTACACCAAGCACCAATGTAATGAGAAGATTTACACTGATCATTGAGACATTTAGCCTGCGTTCACATTTGTGTGTGTCGGGAACACATGCAAAATCGTTTTCCTGACACCACAGAAACGTGCTGTCCTTTATCAGATACACAGCAGTGCCATTAATTGTTAATGACACCCTCCCGCATCTGCTGACATGTGCTGTGGCACCGTGTGATTTTGAAAAAGGGTTAGGGACTTTCTTCCGCATTTCTTATGCCATGTACATACAAGCGGAATATCTGACAGAAAAAGTCAGACGGGAGCTTTTCATCTTATATTCCGATCGTGTGTATGCCCCATCAGACTTTTTATGTCAAAAATTCTGACGGATCTAGAAAGAGAACATGTTCTAAATTTTTCCGAAATGCCGCTCGTCTGTATGCTGTTCCGATGTACCAAAAATGACACATGCTCTGAAGCAAGTACGAGACAGAAGCTATTGGCTACTGGCTATTGAACTTCTGTTTTCTAGTCCCGTTGTACATGTTGTACGTAACTGTGTTCTGGACAGTCGGAATTTGGTGCGACTGTGTGTATGCAAGACAGCTTGAGCGGAATTCCGTCTGAAAAACCTTCAGAGTTTATTCCGACGGGAAAACCGGTCGTGTGTACAGGGCATAACGCATAGAGCAGCCCACTGAAATTAATGGGCTGCCCTACATGTCACCTACATCTTTATCCACCCTGTCAGTACACCTTTGCATCCTAAAAGCCCTGCTAACCTCTCCACCCCAAACCTCCCCCATCCTCTCCACTCCAACCCTCCCCTTTAACTCTACCTGCTTCCTCTGCTCATCTTTGCACCCGCCTTCCTTACCTCTATACATCCCCTCCTTGCTCACCTGTGCACCCCACACTGTAATTCTTTCTCTCCCTATCTGTGCACACCCCACACTACCCCCACCAGTTTGCTTACCTTTGCAGAACAGAACAGGCTGATATTAGGCTTAATGAGCACAGTTGCAGGCAGGACTTCAAGCATGCCTCTTTACCTCCCCAGTGGGCAGAATTCAGTATAGGTGATGGTGGATATGACCTCAAGGGGACATGATATACATATGAATGCCACCTTTATTTACATATGAATGCTGTTGGTCCACAACTATTTACATATGAATGCTGCCACTATTTACATATCAATGCAGGTTATGTACATATAAACACAGGGTCTGCAGGTGAGTCATCTGTACACAACAATAGGGCAGAGTTTGGCAGCATTAGTAACAGCACTTCACACTGAGATATTGGGACACAGCACAGGACTAAAACAAGGGACAAGGGAATTTAAACCAGGATAGTTGGCAAGTATGAGGCTGCTGTTTGGGCCCCACAACAATAACAGGGCCCAGGGCAGCTGCCCCTTTTGCCCTGCCTTAAAGATGGCCCTGACACAGTGTATTGAAGTGGTAAAGAGGAACCCCGCACCAAAATGTAAAAAAACAATGGCGTGGGGTCCGCCCAAAATCCATACCAGGCCCTTCAGGTCTAGTAGTGATTTTAGGGGAACCCCGCGCCAAAATTTTTAAAAAAATGGTGTGGTGTCCCCCCCAACATCCATAGCAGACCCTTATCCAAGCAGGCAGCCATGGCAGGCCAGGAAAGGGGAGGAATGAGCGAGCACCTCCCCGCCCCTAGATCCTGGCCCCCCTATGTGAATGGGTAGGGGTATATTGTACCCCTACCCATTCACCAAAAAAGTGTCAAAAAAGTAAAAATGACAGGAGACAGTTTTTGACAATTTCTTTATTTAAAAAAAAGTGTCCCATGGTGTCCATACATCTTCAATCACGGCGACTGGACCCGAAAAATAGAAAAAAAAAAAAAGCTCCGCCTCGATGGGAGGCGTCCCACCGACTGCTGTCTCTTCACTGTTACAGCTGTTATATAGGCAAGCGCTCACCCCCCCTTTCCTGGCCTGCCATGACTGCTTGCTCGGATAAGGGTCTGGTATGGATTTTAGGGGGGACCCTACGTCATTTTTTTTTTACATTTTGCTGTGGAGTTCCCCTAAAATGCATACCAGACCCGAGGGGCCTGGTATGGATTTTGGGGGGGACCCCACGCTGTTTTTTTTTTTTAAAATGCAGTGCAGTTCCACTTAATATCCATACCAAACCTGAAGGGCCTGGTACTGACTGGGGGGGGGGACCCACACTGATTTTTTCATAGATTTTTATCTATATTGCCGGGGTATGGCAATACATTACAGCCGCAAGCAATTTTTCCTTTGGAAATGTCATTTTGCTGCGGCACAGTAAAACACAGAAAGGTGCACCACTTTACAGGCAGATTAAGGGGACCCCCCAGGCACGATATATAAAAGAATATTTCATTTTTATTGGTTCACTTTAAGCATTATTAAAATCACTGCTCCTGAAAAAATGTAATTTTTAAAAACTTTTTTTTGCATTGATACATGTCCCCTGGGGCAGTACCCGGGTCCCCAAACACTTTTTATGGCAATAACTTGCATATAAGCCTTTAAAATTAACACTTTTGATTTTTCACGTTCGTGTCCCATAGACTTTAACGGTGTTCGCATGTTCTCACAAATTTTGTTCTGGGGGGTGTTCGGCTCATCCTTAGCCAGCACTATACTTTTTCATGGTATTTACGTATATTTTGCAAACTGGAATATGCTACTTTGTAATACGTCATAGGTCTAGGCACATGTTTGAAATGTTTTCCTGGGGAGCAAGGGAGTGACGTAGAGCTATAAGTATTCATATTAGCTGTTTGAATTATTCCTATTAATTATTTCCCCAAATTATATCCCATTTAAAATGTATGTGTATATGCAGCATAGATCCGTTCACATCAGTGTTACTGGTTTACATTATAAGTGTTTGTATTTTGGCCAGAATATCATTCAAACATCAAATGCTCAAACAGTTCCTCCTGATGGAATTACAGTGGCTCGAAAAAGTATTCATACCCCTTCCACATTTTGTCATGTTACAACTAAAAACGTAAATGTATTTTATTGGGATTTTATGTGATAGACCAACACAAAGTGGCACATAATTGTGAAGTGAAAGGAAAACGATAAATGGTTTTCAAATTTTTTTACAAATAAATATCTGAAAAGTGTAGCATGCATTTGTTATCAGCCCCCTTTACTCTGATACCCCTAACTAAAATATAGTGGAACCAATTGCCTTTAGAAGTCACCGAATTAGTAAATAGAGTTCACCTGTGTGTAATTTAATATCAGTATACATGCAGCTGTTCTGTGAAGCCCTCAGAGGTTTGTTATGCCGCGTACTCACGACCGGTTTTTCGCTGAAACGGACTTGTCTACACATGATCACACCAAAGTCCGATCGTTTAGAACGCGATGACGTACAACGGGACTAGGAAAAAGGAAGTTCAACAGCCAGTAGCCAATAGCTGCACTTGCGTTGTTTTTGGTCCGTCGGAATAGCATACAGACGAATGGTTTTCCCGATAGGAATTGCTTCCGTCGGAAAGATTTAAAACATGTTCTATTTCTAGGTCTGTCAGAATTTTCGAAAGAAAAAGTTCGATGAAACCCACACATGATCGGAATGTCCGATGGAATTATTCCGCCGGACCTTTTGTGCCGGAAAGTCCGGTCGTGTATACACGGCATAAGAGAACCTTAGTGAACAAACAGCATCCAATGCCAAGGAACACACCAGGCAGGTTATGGATAATATTGTGGAGAAGTTTAGCAGGATTAGGTTCAAAAAAATATCCCAAGCTTTGAACATCTCACGGAGCACTTCAATCCATCGTCTGAAAATAGAAAGAGTATGACGCAACTGCTAACCTACCAAGACATGGCCATCCACCTAACAGGCTGGGCAAGGAGAGCATTAATCAGAGAAGCAGCCAAGAGGCCCATGGTAACTCTGGAGGAGGTGCAGTGATCCACAGCTCAGGTGGGAGAATCTCTTCGTAGAACAACTCCACAAATCTGGCCTTTATGGAAGAGTGGCAAGAAGAAAGCCATTGTTGAAAGAAGGCCATAAGAAGTCCCATTTGCAGTTTGCGAGAAGCCATGTGGGGGACACAGCAAACATGTGGAAGAAGGTGCTCTGGTTAAATGAGACCAAAATTGAACTTTTTGGCCTAACAGCAAAACCCTATGTGTGGTGGAAAACTAACACTGCACATAGTTACATAGTTACATAGTAGGTGAGGTTAAAAAAAGACACAAGTCCATCAAGTCCAACCTATGTGTGTGATTATGTGTCAGTATTGCATTGTATATCCCTGTATGCTGTGGTCATTCAGGTGCTTATCTAATAGTTTCTTGAAGCTATCAATGCTCCCCGCTGAGACCACCGCCTGTGGAAGGGAATTCCACATCCTTGCCGCTCTTACAGTAAAGAACCCTCTACGTAGTTTAAGGTTAAACCTCTTTTCTTATAATTTTAATGAGTGGCCACGAGTCTTGGTAAACTCTCTTCTGCGAAAAAGTTTTATCCCTATTGTGGGGTCACCAGTCCGGTATTTGTAAATTGAAATCATATCCCCTCTCAAGCGTCTCTTCTCCAGAGAGAATAATTTCAGTGCTCGCAACCTTTCCTCATAACTAAGATCCTCCAGACCCTTTATTAGCTTTGTTACCCTTCTTTGTACTCGCTCCATTTCCAGTACATCCTTCCTGAGGACTGGTGCCCAGAACTGGACCGCATACTCTAGGTGCAGCCGGACCAGAGTCTTGTAGAGCGGGAGAATTATCGTTTTATCTCTGGAGTTGATCCCCCTTTTAATGCATGCCAATATTCTGTTTGCTTTGTTAGCAGCAGCTTGGCATTGCCTGCCATTGCTGAGCCTATCATCTACTAGGACCCCCAGGTCCTTTTCCATCCTAGATTCCCCCAGAGGTTCTCCCCCCTGTGTATAGATTGCATTCATATTTTTGCCACCCAAATGCATTATTTTACATTTTTCTACATTGAACCTCATTTGCCATGTAGTCGCCCACCCCATTAATTTGTTCAGGTCTTTTTGCAAGGTTTCCACGTCCTGCGGAGAAGTTATTGCCCTGCTTAGCTTAGTATCATCTGCAAATACAGAGATTGAACTGTTTATCCCATCCTCCAGATCGTTTATGAACAAATTAAATAGGATTGGTCCCAGCACAGAACCCTGGGGAACCCCACTACCCACCCCTGACCATTCTGAGTACTCCCCATTTATCACCACCCTCTGAACTCGCCCTTGTAGCCAGTTTTCAATCCATGTACTCACCCTATGGTCCATGCCAACGGACCTTATTTTGTACAGTAAACGTTTATGGGGAACTGTGTCAAATGCTTTTGCAAAATCCAGATACACCACGTCTACAGGCCTTCCTTTATCTAGATGGCAACTCACCTCCTCATAGAAGGTTAATAGATTGGTTTGGCCAGAACGATTCTTCATGAATCCATGCTGATTACTGCTAATGATATCATTCGTATTACTAAAATCCTGTATATAGTCCCTTATCATCCCCTCCAAGAGTTTACATACTATCGATGTTAGGCTAACTGGTCTGTAATTCCCAGGGATGTATTTTGGGCCCTTTTTAAATATAGGTGCTACATTGGCTTTTCTCCAATCATCTGGTACCATTCCAGTCAGTAGACTATCTGTAAAAATTAGGAACAACGGTCTGGCAATCACTTGACTGAGTTCCCTAAGTACCCTCGGATGCAAGCCATCTGGTCCCGGTGATTTATTAATGTTAAGTTTCTCAAGTCTAATTTTAATTCCGTCCTGTTAATCATGGAGGTGCCTCCTGTGTTGTGTCATGAGGATAAACACTGCAGTTTTGGTTACTGAAGCCCCCCGATTCACTCGTGAAGACTGAGGAGAAGAATAAATTCAATACCTTCACCATCTCCCCATTGTTTGTAACCAGATGTCCTTCCTCATTCTTTATGGGGCCAATATGGTCTGTCCTCCCTTTTTTACTGTTTACATACTTAAAGAATTTCTTGGGATTTTTTTTGCTCTCCTCCACTATGTGTCTTTCATGTTCTATCTTAGCTGTCCTAATTGCACCTTTACATTTCCTGTTGCATTCTTTATAAAGTCTGAATGCTGAGGATGATCCCTCAACCTTATGTTTTTTGAAGGCCTTCTCCTTTGCTTTTATATGCATTTTTACATTGGAGTTAAGCCATCCAGGACTTTTGTTCGCTCTTTTAAATTTATTACCCAATGGGATACATTGGCTAATGCCCTTATTTAATATGCTCTTAAAGCAAACCCATCTCTCCTCCGTATTCTTTGTTCCTAATATTTTATCCCAGTTTAAGCCTTTTAGCAAGGTTTGTAATTTAGGGAAGTTGGCTCTTTTGAAATTCAGTGTCTTTGTATTCCCTTTATGTTTCCTATTTGTGTGATTTATACTGAAACTAATTGACCTGTGATCGCTGTTACCTAAATTGCCCCGCATTTCCACATCCGTGATCAGGTCTGTATTGTTGGTAATCAGTAGATCCAGTAATGTTTTATTTCTAGTTGGTGCGTCTACCATCTGACCCATAAAATTGTCCTGCAAGACATTAAGGAACTGGCGAGCCTTAAATGAATGCGCGGTTCCCTCCGCCCAGTCTATGTCTGGATAATTAAAATCCCCCATTATGATAACACTTCCCATCCTTGCTGCTACTCCAATTTGTGATAGGAGATCCGTCTCCACTTCCTCTCTCAGGTTAGAGGGCCTATAGCATACTCCCAGTATTATTTTCCCCTTAGCTTTATCCCTTTGGAGCTCTACCCATAAGGATTCCACCTCCTCTCTAGCTCCCTCAGTGATGTCATCTCTCACATTCACTTGTACATTATTCTTGATATATAGGCATACCCCTCCCGCTTTTTTACCCTCTCTATCCTTGCGGTATAGGGTATACATCACCCTTAACACACCATCCCCACTGTGAAACATGGTGGTGGCAGCATCATGTTGTGGGAATGCTTTTTTCAGCAGGGACTGGGAAGCTGGTCAGAGTTTATGGGAAGATGGTCAGAGTTGATGGGAAGACGGATGGAACCAAATACAGGGCAATCTTAGAAGAGAATCTGAGACTGGGGCAGAGGTTCACTTTCTACCAGGACATAAACATACAGCCAGAGCTACAATGGAATGGTTTAGATCAAAGCATATTCATGTGTTAGAATGACTCATTCAAAGTTCAAACCTAAATCCAACTGAGAATCTGTGGCAAGACTTGAAAATTGCTGTTCCCAGAGGCTCTCCATCCAATCTGACAGAGCTTGAGCTATTTTGCAAAGAAGAATGGAGAAAATGTCACTCTCTAGATGTGCAAAGCTGGTAGAGACATGCCCAAAAAGACTTGCAGCTGTAATTGCAGGGAAAGGTGGTTCTAAGTATTGACTCAGGAGAGCTGAATACAAATGCATGCCACACTTTTTCAGATATTTATTTGTAAAAAAAAATTGAAAACCAATTATCATTTTCCTTTCACTTCACAATTCACAATTATGTGTCACTTTGTGTTGGTCTATCACATAAAATCCCAATAAAATACATTTATGTTTTTGGTTGTAACATGACAAAATGTGGAAAATTTCAAGGGGTGTGAATACTTTTTCAAGGCACCGTATGTCTGTCAACAATAATGTGAACTTGATGAGTGGGCAATAGCTGCAGATGAGCAGATCTGGGCTGTGCAATGTTTATTTAGACAGGTGACTACAAAATTTGCAAGCTGTCGATTGAATTAATAGTGACAGGAAGTGCCTTGAACTAAATCAGCTGATTCCCACATGCTGCTACTCCCAGCTGGTGCCAGACTAGAGAACAATGGCATCATTTTAAATATGTCATATTTAGTGCAGGTCCTGATTCTGCAGCATCTTCATCAACAGGGAAATTACAGCCATAGGTGTTTTAACTTGAAGTAAACCTGCCACTGCTCTAAACTGGTAATAAAAGTAAATAAAGCAGTGCCTTTACATGCCTGCAAATTTCATTTCAGGTTGCCTTGGTGGTCCTACCTCTGTAGGATTACATTTTTTTCATGTTTTTGTTACAGGCAAAATACTGGCTTTTTTTTCTAATATGTCTATAAACATCTGCATACATCTATGTTTTTTGGTGTGATGCATTAAAATTTCTGCTTGCTGTATGTTTGATTTGGTTTCTAGCACATCTTCCAATAATACCTTGTGAAAAATACATTTATAGTAACCCCTTTTTTCCAAAAGAAAGAAGCCTTAAAATAGTTTTTGACGCATTAGCAGCAAATTGACTTATAGTTTAGCTCTTATCAACTGAAAAACAGCTGGGATCACAAAGAAAGAATCAAAGTGCCCCATGGAGCCCCAAAAAAAACACTAGTCTAACATGCTGAAAACTTACATTTGTTAATTTACTCTCGCATTCTCATCATTTTGGGATACAGACACAATATCTCTCTTGGAATTCAACAGAAACTGTGATTAGCATCAGAAGAAATATTCATGCTTACTCATATAGTCATACTTTACTCGCACATTAGTGATGGCATCTCTTCATATATCCCTTTTTAGGAGCCATGACTTGAAAGTTTGCCTGCAAATAACCATTGAAGCTGCTTGTACTCGATGCACACCTTTGTCCTACAACCCAACCAGAATCCCACTTTGATTGCTGCCATGGTTAAAAGGAGAACCTATTACAAGAGACTGTCGATTTATGGGAAATCTGTCAGAGTCTTGAATTTACAGAAAACTAGCAGATTCTTCACATTGAAGAGGCTGACAGTGTTAAAGGAAAAATTGCCAGTCACTGCCACCACTACAGGTGGAATGCCCATGTTATAGACTAACCTCATTAGGAATGCACAAATTAGAGGGATTAGCAGTCACTACATATGTTAAAGAATATTACAGTCAAAGTCAGAGAGACTGGTCAGGCATGATTGTCCATGTTATAGAGACTGCCCATGTTAGGCTGCCCACATCATCCAGAGTGCCCATTTCAGACCATAGACATAGAGTAACTGGCAGAAGCTATCCATGTTAAATTGCCAGTGTTGGTGTTATCTCAGAGACTGCAGGTCTGTGCTAAGTTTAGGGTGCCTTATTACTAAGGTACTATTTGGTCACATTACAGTTACATTGCAGCTCTCACAAGGAGTAAGAACTTCCTTCACCAACCAGTACATAAACTTCCATGCAGGACTCTGCATGACCCATCTACTCCTCAGATCTAAACCAGACTCTACACACATGTCCCTAATTTTACTGTGCATATACAATTGTTACAATGGGAAGAGAAGAGAAAACCAAATAAAAGAAAATTCTCCTTCATAAGCATCACCCTCCTCACCTGCCAACCGACGTGACAGCTAATGGGTGCTCCAATTTAATTACTGCCCAGCGTATACATAGCATATAATTGTTGAATAGTGTCTCTCTATGCAAGAATAACTTTATTCCCTAAATGCTGTTTTTCCGTGTAAGTTATTCCACAATATGACATCTCATGATAATTGAATCATTTGCTGTTATAAACTTTGAAAAAGCTGTGCAAGCTGTTTCATGTTTTGGAAGCTACACCAACCACAAACTTGCCAGTTGTGTAATTGGCACTGGGCTCTGTAGCCTAATGCTAGCTTCAGGACTGAGTTGTAAAGTGAGAAGACAGCCTCCTGTGTGATTACAAGTTTCTGGCCATAAAACAATGATACAGTAAAGTAAGGTTTTTAGTACTCACTGTAAATTTAAGGATATAGGATGTAGTAAGTCTTGGATTTGTGGGTTATACTGTTGCCTTCAGGAGATTTGGACATTGGCATAACAAAAAACATCATTTTTAGAGCAAGCAGTGCATAAGGCGGGACCTCTGTCCCTCAGTGGGCTTCAAAAAACAGATTTTATTTTGAACACACAGAGGGATGGGACCTGTGTACCTCAGTGGACTTCAAGAAACAGAATTTATGGTAAGTACAAAGCACTACAATCCTGTATCCCTCAATGGATGATAAACTAAGCTTAAAGAGATTGTAAAGGTAAAATAAAAAAACAAAACAAAACACGTCTATACTTACCTGCTCTGTGCAATGGAATTGCTGATACCTAAAAATTTTTTACCTCAATGCAAGGAATGCATTAAAGTTTGTTTGCTTCCTTCACCCCTCGGGTGCCACATTTGGCACCTTTCGGTGGGGAGGGGCAACGGGTACCTGTGTTGTGACAGGTACCTGTCTCCACTTTCGGGAGACATGGCTGCGGTGAGGTCCCCCGGAAGTTTGGCCCCCTTGCTCCACCGCTGGGCCAATTAGCGCAGCGTGCTTTATGCCGAAAGGCTTCACTGCCAGTTTCCCTTACCACGAACGGTGGCGGCGGCAGCACCCAAGAGCCAATCGGAAATTCGGCTGGGGTGGCGACATCACGGGATCCCTGGACAGGTAAGCGTCCTAATGTTAAAAGTCAGTAGCTACAGTATTAGTACACAGCACAGGACTAAAACCTCAAGGGATAAGGGAATTTAAACCAGGATAGTTGGCAAATATGAGGCAGCAGCTTTGGGCCCCACAACAATGACAGGGCCCAGGGCAGCTGCCCCTTTTGCCCTGCCTTAAAAACAGCCCTGCGTCTTGGACACATTTTGAATAAATTTGGGTAAAATGAATGTAGCCAGATTGGCACCCTTGCCCTTGGACTATCCACATTGCTGTGATTGGACTTGCAGCAAGGCAGAGTGTAGACAGACATATGAGGACTGCTACTGGCTGCTGAGCAGCCTGTATAAGGACCTGCCCACCAGTTCAGAGGAACAGTGGTTGTAGGGAGATGTAGTCCCCAAATAGAGATACAGACAGACATGGACAGACGGGACAGTGACCAAAGGCTGCATGGCTCTAGGCCGTGTTGGAGGGGGAGGTAAGCTGCATGCCCTGTCTGCTGTTGTAAATGCTGCAGGACCCAGTGAGGGAATTGTAACTACAGAGTCTGCATTGCTGAGGAGGATCATCTGTTGCAGGAGAGATAAGTTACTAGTCAGTCACTGGTGGTGAGAGCCCGTTTCCTTTGCATATCTGCTTTTGTGGGACTGAGCTAATATAGCTATGTTGTGAAGCCCAGACATCAGTGTATGAAATCTGCCATACAGTTTTGGGTTTTGTGCATAATCTGTTGTGACGCTGTTTGCTAATTTTGTGATACAGTCAGGGCCGGATTAAGAACATCATGGGCCTGGTGCTGAGGATTATGGTGGGGCTTTTTATATAAAAAATATATATATATAATTAAAATTGAAAACATTTTTTGTTATAACAAATTAAATTAAATAGAGAGAGGAAGGATGAGAGAGAGAGAAAGGGGATGAGAGAGGGGTGAGGGTTAAGGGAGGGAGGATGAGAGAGAGAGGGGGAATGAGAGAGAGAGCGAGGATGAGAATGAGCATGCATGGAAGTGATAGCAAGACAAGTGACTAGGGATGAGCCGAACACCCCCCGGTTCAGTTCGCATCCAGAACATGCGAACGGACCGAAAGTTTGCGCAAACATTTGAACACCTTTAAAGTCTTTGGGACTCGAACGTGAGAAATCAAAAGTGCGAATTTTAAAGGCTAATATGCAACTTGTTGTCCTAAAAAGGGTTTGGGGACCCGGGTCCTGCCCCAGGGGACATGTATCAATGCAAAAGAAAGTTTTAACCACTTCAGTCCCGGAAGGATTTACCCCCTTCCTGACCAGAGCACTTTTTACAATTTGGCACTGCGTCGCTTTAACTGCTAATTGCGCGGTCATGCAATGCTGTACCCAAACAAAATTTGCGTCCTTTTCTTCCCACAAATAGAGCTTTCTTTTGATGTTATTTGATCACCTCTGCGGTTTTTATTTTTTGGCGCTATAAACGGAAAAAGACCGAAAATTTTGAAAAAAAATGACATTTTCTACTTTTTGTTATTAAAAAAATCCAATAAACTCAATTTTAGTCATACATTTAGGCCAAAATGTATTCGGCCAAATGTCTTTGGTAAAAAAAATGTCAATAAGTGTATATTTATTGGTTTTGCGCAAAAGTTATAACGTCTACCAACTAGGGTACATTTTCTGTAATTTACACAGCTTTTAGTTTATGACTGCCTATGTCATTTCTTGAGGTGCTAAAATGGCAGGGCACTACAAACCCCCCCCCAAATGACCCCATTTTGGAAAGTAGACACCCCAAGGAAATTGCTAAGAGGCATGTTGAGCCCATTGAATATTAATTTTTTTTGTCCCAAGTGATTGAATGAAGACAAAAAAAAAAAAAATTACAAAAAGTTGTCACTAAATGATATATTGCTCACACAGGCCATGGGCATATGTGGAATTGCACCCCAAAATACATTTAGCTGCTTCTCCTGAGTATGGGGATACCACATGTGTGGGACTTTTTGGGAGCCTAGCCGCGTACGGGGCCCCGAAAACCAATCACCGCCTTCAGGATTTCTAAGGGTGTAAATTTTTTATTTCACTCTTCACTGCCTATCAAAGTTTTGGAGGCCATGGAATGCCCAGGTGGCACAAACCCCCCCAAATTACCCCATTTTGGAAAGTAGACACCCCAAGCTATTTGCTGAGAGGCATGGTGAGTATTTTGAAGCTCTCATTTGTTTTTGAAAATGAAGACAGACAAGAAAAAAAAATTTTTTTTTCTTCTTTCAATTTTCAAAACTTTGTGACAAAAAGTGAGGTCTGCAAAATACTCACTATACCTCTCAGCAAATAGCTTAGGGTGTCTACTTTCCAAAATAGGGTCATTTGGGGGGGGGGGGGTTGTGCCACCTGGGTATTCCATGGCCTCTGAAACTGTGATAGGCAGTGAAGAGTGAAATCAAAAATTTACGCCCTTAGAAAGCCTGAAGGCTTGGTTTTCGGGGTCCCGTACGCGGCTAAGCTCCCAAAAAGTCTCACACATGTGGTATCACTGCACTCAGGAGAAGCAACAGAATGTATTTTGGGGTGTAATTTCACATATTCCCATGGCATGTTTGAGCATTATATCATTTAGTGACAACTTTGTGCAAAGAAAAAAAAAAAATGTGTCTTTTTCCCGCAACTTGTGTCACGATATAAAATATTCCATGGACTCGACATGCCTCTCAGCAAATAGCTTGGGGTGTCTACTTTCCAAAATGGGGTCATTTGGGGGGGTTTGAACTGTCCTGGCATTTTATGCACAACATTTAGAAGCTTATGTCACACATTACCCACTCTTCTAACCACTTGAAGACAAAGCCCTTTCTGACACTTTTTGTTTACATGAAAAAATTATTTTTTTTGCAAGAAAATTACTTTGAACCCCCAAACATTATATATTTTTTTAAAGCAAATGCCCTACAGATTAAAATGGTGGGTGTTTCATTTTTTTTCACACAGTATTTGCGCGGCGATTTTTCAAACGCATTTTTTGGAGAAAAAAACACACTTTTTTCAATTTTAATGCACTAAAACACACTATATTGCCCAAATGTTTGATGAAATAAAAAAGATGATCTTAGGCCGAATACATGGATACCAAACATGACATGCTTTAAAATTGCACACAAATGTGCAGTGGCAACAAAATAAATACATTTTTAGAAGCCTTTAAAAGCCTTTACAGGTTACCACTTTAGATTTACAGAGGAGGTCTACTGCTAAAATTACTACCCTCGATCTGACCTTCGCGGTGATACCTCACATGCATGGTGCAATTGCTGTTTACATTTGACGCCAGACCAATGCTTGCGTTCGCCTTAGCGCGAGAGCAGGGGCGGACAGGGGTGCTTTTTTTTTTTTTTTTTTTCCTTTATTATTTTTTTGCTTTTTTTATCTTATTTTTAAACTGTTCCTTTCATTTTTTTTTTTAATCATTTTTATTGTTATCTCAGGGAATGTAAATATCCCCTATGATAGCAATAGGTAGTGACAGGTACTCTTTTTTGAAAAAATTGGGGTCTATTAGACCCTAGATCTCTCCTCTGCCCTCAAAGCATCTAACCACACCTAGATCGGTGTGATAAAATGCTTTCCCAATTTCCCAATGGTGCTGTTTACATCCCGCGAAATCTAAGTCATGACATGCTTGTAGCTTCCGGTTTCTTAGGCCATAGAGATGTTTGGAGCCACTCTGGTCTCTGATCAGCTCTATGGTCAGCTGGCTGAATCACCGGCTGCATTCTCAGGTTCCCTGATGAGACAGGAGAGCTAGAGAAAAACATGGAAGATGGTGGGGGGGGGCTAATTAGCCGCTAGGATTGCTTTTACATGAAAGCCGACCGCTGGCTGAAAAGAATGATACCAAGATGATACCTAAACCTGCAGGCATCATTGTGGTATAACCACTCAAAGTCGTGAATTGCGTACCTGAAGACAAAAAATGGTTAACAATAAAACACAGTAAACGGTAAAGTATAAAAAATTGCATACCTGAAAAGCAAACATGATAAACACAATAACAATACAACATTGCAGAATAGAATACAGTAAAAAAGAGCAGAACAATTGAGAGACAATAGAGAGAGAGAGAACAATGATCAACAATTTATTTTTATTTTATATATATTTTTTTTTTTTTACACTTTTTTTTGTAACTGTAACTTTTATAACTGTAACCGGTTCCAGGTTCGGGTCTCTCAAAATGAGATGGCATCTTGGGAGACCCTGTGAAAGTGTGCCTAGTCTGTGCAATGCTGTATCCTACGCTAATACTCAACTAGTGTATGGTAGCGTTCTAAACATTCACCAATGCAAAGACCAGGATTAGCAGGACAGGAGGGACAATAATAGCGGGTGTCACGCCTATATCCGCGCTTGCTGCAGACACAACATCTTTTTTGGGGGGGTTCGTTGGGTAGGGGTACTCGGGAGGACATAAAAATGCCTCTCATGCAGCCGACTGCATTTGGTTGCGGATGTGAATGGGGGAAGTACGGGTGCTGCAGAAGCGGTGGGTTCCCAATTAGGATTGGCGAATGCAGCAGGAAGGGCACTATGGGCAAGACGGGCCTGTGTTTATCTTCTTCTTGGTGGCAGCGGGACACTACTTGTGCTTGCCACCTCACCAGCTTGAACTGCATTTATGGGACTCGCCATGTCACCAAGTGTTACTGCAGTGCTGGTTTGACTACGACCGGGTGTACTAGGCTGCTGGTGCTTGCCAGTTCACCAAAACGCTACCAAAAAAAAAACTGTTAGCGATTGCAGGGATCAGGCCTGATTCTGTGAACGCTGCAGTTATGCGTTTAGTGTTTTGTAAGTGACAGTGATCGATCAATACTACACTTGGGTGGGCTGGGCTGGGCTGGGCCGGGCGGAGGGGCAAAATGCAGGTGCTAGCAGGTATCTGGGCTGATCCCGCTAACACTGCGTTTTTGGGAACCCTAAACTGCTGGGGACGCTAGTATAGATCTGATCAGATCAGATATTGATCCATTCAGATACTATACCACTAAGGGAGGTGTACGGTGCGCGCGTGGGTGTTAGCGGTACTGGCGCTAACCTGACGCTGCTGGGGCTGGTGCTTGCCAGTTCACCAAAATGCTACCAAAAAAACTGTTAGCGATCGCAGGGATCAGGCCTGACTCTGCGAATGCTGCAGTTATGCATTTAGTGTTTTGTAAGTGACAGTGATTGATCGATACTGCACTTGGGTGGGCTGGGCTGGGCCGGGTGGAGGGGCAAAACGCAGGTGCTAGCAAGTATCTGGGCTGATCCCGCTAACACTGCATTTTTCGGAACCCTAAACTGCTGGGGACGCTAGTATAGATCTGATCGGATCAGATATTGATCCGTTCAGATACTATACCACTAAGGGAGGTGTACGGTGTGTGCGTGGGTGTTAGCGGTACTGGCGCTAACCTGACGCTGCCTGGGGCTGGTGCTTGCCAGTTCACCAAAATGCTACCAAAAAACTGTTAGCGATCGCAGGGATCAGGCCTGACTCTGCGAACGCAGCAGTTATGCGTTTAGTGTTTTGTAAGTGACAGTGATCGATCGATACTGCACTTGGGTGGGCTGGGCTGGGCCGGGCGGAGGGGCAAAATGCAGGTGCTAGCAGGTATCTGGGCTGATCCCGCTAACACTGCGTTTTTGGGAACCCTAAACTGCTGGGGTCGCTAATATAGATCTGATCGTATCAAATATTGATCCGTTCAGATACTATACCACTAAGGGAGGCGTATGCTGCGTGCGTGGGTGTTAGCGGTACTGGCGCTAATCTGACGCTGCCTGGGGCGACGCATATCACCGCCGGGCGATCAGGGGGCTAAACCTTTATTCGGTAATAAACGGCGGGTGCCCTGACACTATAAAAAATGAACAAACTAACCAGCGTCACCCGTAACAATTATACGGTGATCACTGGTGAAAGGGTTAACTAGGGGACAATCAAGGGGTTAAAACCTTTATTAGGTAGTATATGGGGGTCCCTGACGCTATAAAACGCTGACGGCGAACCTAAATATTTACCTCCCTAACTAGCATCACCAGTGACACTAATACAGCGATCAGAAAAATGATCGCTTAGTGACACTGGCGACCGGGGGTGTTCAAGGGGTTAAAACTTTATTAGGGGGGGTTAGGGGGGTACACTAGACCTAAAGGGGGCTAACACTAACTGCCCTACCACACTAACTGTCACAAACTGACACCAATGCAGTGATCAGAAAAAACTGCTTGGTGTCAGTGTGACCGGGGGGGGGGTGATTGGGGGGTGATCAGGGGGGAATCGGGGAGGGGATCGGGAGGAGGGATCGGGGGTGTAATGTGTGCCTGGCATGTTCTACTGTGTGTGTTTGTGCACTCACATTGAAGTCTTCTCTCCTCGGCGCCGGAACGGAAAATACCGAGCCGAGGAGAGATGACATAATTTCCTCTGCTGCTGTTTAGCATACAGCAGCAGAGGAATGATCCCATTGGCTGGGAGCGATCGCGAGGGGGGGGCCACGAATGGATGGCCTCCCCCTCACCTCCGATCGCCAGGGGACAAACGCCGACCGCCTCGGGCACCCCCGCCCGCGGGAGGCAGATCATGTACAGGTACGTGATTCTGCCTGCCCGTGCCATTCTGCCGCAGTATATCTGCGTGAGGCGGTTGGCAAGTGGTTAAAAACGTCCGTTTTTCGGGAGCAGTGATTTTAATGATGCTTAAAGTGAAAAAATAAAAGTGAAATATTCCTTTAAATATCTACCTGGGGGGTGTCTATAGTATGCCTGTAAAGTGGCGTGTGTTTCCTGTGTTTAGAACGGTCCCTGCACAAAATGACATTTCTAAAGGAATAAAAGTCATTCAAAACTGCTTGCGGCTGTAATGTAATGTCGGGTCCCGGCAATATGGATGAAAATTATTGAGAAAAACGACATGGGTACCCCCCCCCCAGCCCATCACCAGGCCCTTTGGGTCTTGTATGGATATTAAGGGGCAAATTAAAAAAAGAAAAGGCGTGGGGCCCCCGGGCCCTATATACTGTGAACAGCAGTATACAGGCGGTCCAAACAAGACAGGGACTGTTCTTAAGTTGAATCTGTTTGTAATTTGCAACAGGTACATTTTTAAAGTGTAGCTCCAGCCAAAAAATCTACTTTTAAGCTTTTTGGATAACATAGGGAAGAGTTATCACCCCTGTAGCAATTGTTTTGCTGTCTGTGCCCCCAGAAGATTTCACCTCACTTTCTGTCCCAATGACAATTGGATTTTGAAAATTTGGGGTTTTTAGGGAAACAAGGATTGGTGATAAAGCATCAGTGGAGACACCTTTTTCCCATATTAACTCTTACAGGAGAGAATTTCCCTTCCTAGGGGTAGATTTCCTCTCACTTCCTGTTGTCTCCCTCCATTTGTAAGTAGGAGTCGTTTGTAAGTCGGATGTTTGAAAGTAGGGCACTGCCTGTATATACCATATGGCCTGCCCTAAATACTCTGCAGAAATTTGGGCCTTAGGTGTTGGTGGTACCAGAACACTATAAGCCCTCACAGTTACTCTTGGTGGGCGCTGGAACGGGCCCTGCTGTGAAATATTGTATCAAGAATTGTAATTACATGCCCCTGTTGAACAGGGGCAGAGAAATTGGGCCTTTGGTGGTGGTGGTGCCACAACACTGTAAGCCCTCACATTTACTCTTGGTGGGTGCTGGAACGGGCCCTGCTGCGAAATATTATATCAAGAATTGTAATTACATGCCCCTGTTAAACAAGGGCAGAAAAATTGGGCTTTAGGCACTGGTGCTGGTGCCACAACACTGCAACCCCTCACAGATACTCTAGTTGAGTGAAGGAACGAGCCCTGCTGCAAAATATTACAGTAAAAATTGTAATTACATGCCCCTGTTAAACAGGGGCAGAAAAAATGGGCTTTAGGCACTGGTGCTGGTGCCCAGAACCAAAAATGTTCTTAGAAGCTACCAACATGAACATTGAGGAGGAATAGGATAGTCACTCAGCATCAGCATAGGCAGTCTTCAAGGGATCTGTCAGGGAAGAAACCAGAATCATTCCTGTCAGTTTCGCCGTTTCCCTGCACGCATGCGTGGTGGAACGGCGCCTCAGTGCACACGCGCGGTCGCGGCGCGGTCGCGGCTCAGTCGAACAGTGTGCGCGCATAACGTGAATCCTCTGCCGGCCTATAAAAGCTGCCTGGCTGTTCAAGCAAATTGCTGGTTTATCTCTCAGCTCCCCTGTGATCTTGTTCCTGTTTCCTGCTGATCGATTACCTGCTGTGACCCGGATTTCCTTGACCTACTCTGATTCTCTCCTGGACCTGACCCCTGGATTGTTTAACGGACTCTGATTACCTCTGGTGTTTGACCCTCAGCCTGTACCCAGATTTGCCTTCTGTCTATTCTGCTGTCTCCTGTGTTTGACCCTCAGCCTGCTCTTGGATTTCCTCCAGCCTTGTATCCTGGCTCCCAGCCTGTCTACCAACTGGTCTCTGTTGCTGGTTCCCCAGCCTGTCCTGGACTTTGTTCTCCTACCGACCCACTAGGTCCAACACCTACCAGCACCTGCACAGCTATCCAGCTCCTCGCTGACCTTCACGCAAGATCTGTCTATCCTGCTGGTAGCTTGTCCCTCTTTGTGCAATTCACCCTCTGTACCATCTCCAGGGGGTGAAGTGCACTTAGTCGCAAGAGTGAATTGCTCCCTGCATCTTGGCCTCGGTGAGTACCCTTATCTGACGGTACAAACCAGCCATGTCAGAGGCCAACAGAGCGTGTTCCCCTCTTGAAGTACTGTGCCAGCAGGTTACGGCCCTCACGGAAGCAGTCCAGAAATTACAGGAGGGTTACGTCCAAATCAATGGTCACCTTCAGCAACTTGCCGGGGCACCTGCAACAGCATCTGCAGCTCCAGCACTCACAAGTGGGGCCTCCTCTTCTCAGGTCCTGTCTAGCCCTGCTGTGATGATGGCTGTTCCCGAACCTAGGGTCCCCACACCGGAGCACTTTGCGGGTGACCGAAAGAAATTCAGAGCATTCGATAACGCCTGCTCCCTGTACCTAGCTCTTCAACCCAGGACTTTTTCTTCTGAAATCGTGAAAGTTGGTTTCATCATTTCCTTACTGTCCTAAGAGCCACATGCCTGGGCTCACAGCCTCTTGGAACAGAGAAGCCCTCTATTAAATTCCATGGATACCTTTTTTGAATCTATGGGCCAACTATATGATGACCCACAACGCACCGCCACAGCCGAAGCCACCTTACACGCTTTGTTTCAAGGAAAGAGACCGGTTGGGGACTATACTGTTGAATTCCGCAAACGGTCAGCTGACACCGGGTGGAACGAGGCCGTTCTCAGATATCAGTATCGCCAGGGTCTCTCGGAAGCTCCTAAAGACAAGCTGGCTCGGGTTGGGACCCCTGCTTCTTTAGAGGACTTAATTCAATTAGCTACTAACCTAGACAGGCGCATGCGGGATTGGCACTCCAAGCGCTTCCAGGCTCCCCGACCCAGCTAGATGCTCCCTAAATCTTCTTCTGTCTATCCATCACTCCCAGTTCCTTCAGCCACCTCCGCTCCGGAAGGAGAACCCATCTAACTAGGACTGGTTCGATCTCTTACCCCTAATGAGAGGCAACGGAGACACCAAGCCAACCTATGCCTGTACTGCGGAGGGACAGGACATTACCTTTGCAACTGCCCTGTGAGACCTGGTAAGTTGTTTCCACGGTCTATTATGAACTACCAAGCCACAGGTTTTGCTCAGTCTTACATCACTCTTTCTGTCTCCCTACAGTTGCCGGAAGAGGAGATTCAACTAACAGCCATCATTGACTCAGGGGCGTGCAATTGTTTTCTGGACATTTCCTTAGCCCAAAAGTTGTACGTTCCGTTCCAGAATAAGAAACAAAACCTTCTGGTCTATCTGGCTGATGGATCCCTTCCCTGTTCCGGACCAGTCTCACAAGAAACTCAACCCATCCTTACCACCACAGACTCCGGTCACCGAGAGTTCTTACACTTTGACCTCATCAGTTCTCCTATGTTCCCCATTATCTTGGGGCTCCCCTGGCTGCAGGCCCATGATCCTCAAATTAATTGGAACAAGAAAGAGATCTCCTTCTCCTCTACATATTGCTCCCAGCATTGTCTTGTTCCAGCTCCAGCTTCCTGCCTGACAGTGGTTCCGGTACCTGATAATCTCCAGCACATTCCTCCAGTATACCTCGAATTTAAAGATGTCTTTGATAAGAAAAAAGCTGACTGTCTACCACCTCACCGATCCTACGATTGCCCTATTAAACTGTTACCTGGCTCTGAGATTCCTTTGGGACGCATATTCCCCCTGTCTGAAGCAGAGTTGGAGGTCCTTAAAGCTTACATTGATGAGAACTTGGAAAAAGGCTTCATTCACCCTTCCTCTTCTCCGGCTGGAGCCGGTATTTTTTTTATTGGGAAAATGGATGGCTCTCTAAGACCTTGCATCGACTACAGTGAACTCAACAAGATAACTATCAAAAACCGATACCCACTTCCACTCATCCCAGAGTTATTCCAGCGTTTCCGGACTGCCCAAATTTTTTCCAAGTTAGACTTGCGGGGCGCCTATAACCTTATTAGAATTCGTGCTGGTGATGAATGGAAAACCGCCTTCAGGTCCAGATTTGGACACTACGAATACCTAGTGATGCCTTTTGGGCTGTCCAATGCCCCGGCCACTTTTCAACATCTAGTAAACAATATTTTTCGAGATTATCTTGACAACTTTGTAGTCGTCTACTTGGATCCTCATCTTTTCTGCCACCATTGAACTACACCGAATCCATGTGAAAAAAGTTCTCACAATCCTCAGGAGACATAGACTGTACCTCAAGGCTGAGAAGTACGAATTTGAAAAGACTGTTGTCCAATTTCTGGGGTTTGTCATTTCCACCAAAGGGGTCGCTTTGAACCCACAAAAAGTCAAGGCGATCCAAGAATGGCCTGTTCCGGTAGATAAAAAGGGAGTGCAACGGTTTATAGGCTTCGCTAACTTCTATTGGAGATTTATTATAGGTTTTTCATCCATTGTCTCAACCATCATTCAGTTAACCCGTCAACACAGTCATTTTCAGTGGTCCCAGGAGGCACAAGAAGCCTTTGTCAAAAATTTTACAGCATCCAGACCCAGTTCTGCCATTTGCATTGGAGGTAGATGCCTATGAAACTGCCACTGGAGCCATTCTCTCTCAAAGATGGGGTCCTAAGGCACTCCTGCATCCTGTAGCCTTTGCAACCTAGAAACTAAGTCCCCCAGAGAAGAATTATGACGTTGGTGACCGGGAATTGTTAGCCATCAAGTTTGCCCTGGAAGAATGGAAATATCTGCTGGAGGGTGCGTCCCATCCTATCACAATTTTTACTGACCACAAGAACCTGGAGTACCTCAGGACAGCCAAACGCTTAAGACCCCGACAGGCACAGTGGGCACTTTTTTCTCCAGGTTCAACTTCCACATCTCATACAGACCTGGTTCCAAAAATGGGAAAGCGGACGCGCTCTCTCTGATGTTCCCAGAACCTCCCTAGTTAACAGAGCCCAGTATCATTTTATCACCTCAAAATTTTTTTCTTCTCACTCAGTCCTATCTGACAGCCGCTATCAAAACAGCATCCAGTCACTGTACTGATCCAGAGGTACCCTCCTTGGAGAGGGGCAAAGACTTGCTTTGGGCCCAGAATAAGATTTTCGTTCCACTGGAAGTAAGACCTTTAATTTTAAAAACCTTTCATGATCATAAACTGGCCAGTCATTTTAGGACACAAAAAACCTCAGAATTAATCTCCCGTTCTTTTTGGTGGCCTGGTTGAAGACGGGACTGTAAAGATTATGTCTCCTCATGCATCTCTTGCCAGCGCAGTAAGGGATCTAATGCCAAGTCTTGGGGGCTACTGAGGCCCTTACCTATTCCGGAACAGAAGTTTCTATGGACTTTATTGTCGATTTGCCACCCTCAGAAGGATTTACCACCATTCTGGTCGTTGTTGACCGTCTCTCAAAGATGGCACACTTCTTACCCATGATAGGCACTCCCTCTGCTCTGGATACAACCAACATCTTTATTAAAGAGATAGTAAGGATGCATGGAGTACCTGTTAGTATCGTCTCGGATAGAAGCATCCAATTTACCTCCAAGTTTGGAAATTAAGGTTTGTCTCTCTTCCGCATACCACCCCCAGAGCAATGGACAGACTGAGAGAACAAACCAAACCCTAGAACACTATCTCCGTTGCTTTTGTTCTGGCTCCCAGGATAATTGGTCTTCCCTTCTGCCCTATGCAGAATTTGCTTACAACAATTCCATACATACAGCTACCAACCAAACACCTTTTTTGGTCGAATTTCGGATTTCATCCCTCCTTTCTTCCTAACTCCGTCCCTGAAACCTCAGTCCCTGCCGTTCAAGATCGAATAACCTCTATTCAATCAAACTTTCAGAAGATTCAGGAGACTATGCAGAAGGCTCAGGACAGTTACAGGAAGTACTACGACAAAGGAAGGAAAGGGAACCTGGACTTCAAAATAGGTGAGAAGGTTTGGCTATCCGCCACTAATCTCAGGTTACCTTGCCCCTCACGAAAGTTGGGCCCTAGATTCATTGGTCCATTCAAGATTAAAAGAATGGTGAATCCTGTGGCCTTCGAGCTAGCGTTACCTAGCTCTTACAGGATACACCCAGCATTTCAAGTATCTCTCCTGAAACCAGTGGTCCCCAGTCCATTTCCTGGAAGAGAGGAACCTCCTCCTCCTTCAGTTGAGGTTAATGGGGAAAATGAATTTGAAGTGGAAGCCATGCTAAACTGCAGAAAGACGGGAAGACAACTCCAGTATTAGACAAAATGGAAGGGGTATCCCCCCGAAGATAACTATTGGGAACCTTCTGGGAATCTACGTGTTCCACGGTTGATCAAAGCCTTTCACCAGGAACATCCAGAGTTAATGGCCAGCTTGGGTGTCCAGAGGCCGCCCCCTGGGGGGGGGGGGGAGGTGGCGCCGCACAGTCAGGGAAGAAACCAGAATCAATCCTGTCAGTTTTGCCATTTCCATGCGTGCATGCGCGGCGGAACAGCGATTTGGCGCATGCGCGTTTGCGGCTCAGTTGAATGGCGCGCGTGCATGAGCACTAGCGCACGCATAACATGAATTCTCTGCCGGCCTATAAAAGCTGCCTGGCTGTTCAAGCAAATTGCTGGTTTGTCTCTCAACTCCCCTGTGATCTTATTCTTGTTTCCTGCTGATCAATTAGCTGTTGTGACCCGGATTGCCTTGACCTACTTTGATTCTCTCCTGGACCTGACCCCTGGCTTGTTTAATGGACTTGACCCTCAGCCTGTACCCAGATTTGCCTTCTGTCTCTTGTGCCTTGACCCTCAGCCTGTGACCCGGATCTGTCTACAGTCTCCAGTGCCTTGACCCTCTGCCTGATTTTTGGATTATTCAAGTCTCCTGTGTTTGACCCTCAGCCTGCTCTTGGATTTCCTCCAGCCTTGTATCCTGGCTCCCAACCTGTATACGAACTGGTCTCTGTTGTTGGTTCCCCAGCCTTTCCTGGACTTTGTTCTCCTACCGACCCGCTGGGTCCAATACCTACCAGCACCTGCACAGCTATCCAGCTCCTCGCTGACCTTCACGCAAGATCTGCCTATCCTGCTGGTAGCTTGTGCCTCTTTGTGCAATTCTCCCTCTGTACCATCTCCAGGGGGTGGAGTGCACTTAGTCGCAAGAGTGAACCGCTCTCTGCATCTTGGCCTCGGTGAGTACCCTTATCTGACAGGATCTCACATTCATAAAAAAATTAATCGGTTACATCAGCATCAGGTGCTTGGTAGCTGGTGATCCAAGACTGATTCATTTTTTATGAAGGTGAGCCGATCAACCGAGTCTGTGGACAGGCGCACTCTATGATTGGTTACAAAGCCTCCAACAGCACTGAATGTGCGTTCAGATAGAACGCTGGATGCAGGACAGTAGCTCAATTGCATACTGTGCAAGCTCTTGTCAGTGATCCATCCTCAAGACCCAATAACCCAGTGGATTTTTGGTTGGAAAGGTCTCCAAGTCTGATCTTGCCCCGAGGTATTCCTGCACCATGTAAATCAGATGTTGGGGATGGTTGCTGGAACCGATCAGACCTTGGGGCTGCGGACTAAAAAATTGTCTGAACGCATCGGTCAGACGGCCACCTTCTCCACCACTCCTTCTGTGACTGACCGAAGCCTCAGCAACACGTTGTCCAGCAGGACCAGGAAATTGTAACCTCCCAGGCTCTGTAAATGCACTGCACAAACCTTTCTGCAAGGCCTCCCGAAGAGGTTTCATCCTCTGCTCCCTCTGCGAAGGCTGCATAAGTTCCGCAACCTTACCTTTGTAACGTGGATCAAGAAGGGTTGACAGCCAGTACTGATCCCTCTCCTTGATACCACAAATCCGAGGGTCCTTTTGCAGGCTTTTTGGGATCAGAGAGGCCATGCAGCGTAGGTTTGCTGAGGCATTCAGTCCGGAGTCCTCTGGGTCACTAAGGATGACATGATCCTTAGCCACCTCCTCCCAGCCACGTACAAGTCCATGGGTTTCTGGGGACTGAAAACGTTACCTTGAAGACTGCTGCTGATGCTGAGTGCCAGGCTCCACCTCCATGCTGACACAACCCTCCTCCTCCTCTACCTGTGTGATAGGCGTGCCTGCAGGAATACTGTCTGGATAAAGGGGGCCTTGAGAGGTAAGGAAGTCCTCCTCTTCCTCCCTCTGTTCTGCCTCAAATGCTCTGTTCATTATTCCATGCAGCGTGTGCTCCAACAGGAAGACAAGAGGGACAGTATCACTAATGCATGCACTGTCACTGCTCACCATCCTCGTGGCCTCCTCAAATGGTGACAGGACAGTGCATGCATCCCTGATCATAGCCTACTGGCGTGGGGAAAAAAACAAGGTCCCCTGGCCCTGTCCTGGTGCCATACTCGCAAAGGTACTCATTGATGGCCCTCTGCTGCATGTGCAGCCGTTGCAGCATTGCCAACGTTGAGTTCCACCTGGTGGGCATGTCACAGATGAGGCGGTTCTTGGGCAGGTTGCTGTCACGTACCTGAAGGGAGACTGAATTGACAAGGTCGGCTTCTCTTGTATCTCCAGTCCAGGTCCCGCTGAGAGTGAAACAGAAGGAGCCCAGGAACAGGAGGCACAGGAGTGCCTGCAGATGAGAACCAGGAACCCTGTTGCAGGAAGTCGCAGCTGGTCGCAGGACAGTAGTTGCAGAGCAGGAAGTCACAGTTGGTCGCAGGACTGTAGTTGCAGACACTTGGGTAGTTGTGTTGGGCCAAAATGGGCACCAGGGCCAGGTCACAGGGATAGCGGGTTCATCAACAGGCAGCAGGGTACCGGAGCATCAGGCAGAGACGGGTCAGAAGGGAAGCCGGGTTTGTTAACAGCGGGCAGCAGGGTCCCGGAACATCAGGCAGAGACGGGTCAGATAGGAAGCCGGCATCAGGAACCAGAAATCAGGTATAGCAGAGTTCAGAGCTGGGTAAACAGGAGCCGAGGTCAGCAACGGGAATCAGGCAGAATAACACAGGTTCAGAGTAACAGGGACACAGCTGAAGACTAGTCAGCACTGATCAGTTGCTGGGGCCTCCTTTAAATAGGCCGACTGGCGCCAACTGGTGCTAGGGCGCGCTCCTGCGCGTGTACACCAGGCGCGGCGCACGCGCATGTGCATGAGCATGCACGGGCATCTTGCGCACCAGCGCATGCCAGGCGACTTCTGCTGGTTTCCTTACAGTTGAATTCCTTTTGAAGTTCAGCCAGCAGAGCACTGGCATTATATAACCAGCGAAAACAGATTTTCCTGGCCTGCCTCAGGAGATCCTGTAAGCCCGGGTACCTGCACAAGAACTGCTGCACCACCAAATTAGGGATGTGAGCCAAACAGGGAACATGGGTCAAGTGTCCCTGTCGGAGGGCAGAGAGAAGGTTGGTGCCATTGTCGCAAACCACCATTCCTGGCTGAAGCTGGCATGGCGTCAACCACCTCTGAACCTGCCCCTGCAGAGCTGCCAGAATCTCTGCCCCAGTGTGTCTCCTGTCCCCTAAGCAGACCAATTCAAGCACCACATGGCATCTTTTTGCCTGAGTGCTTGTGTAGCCCCTAGAACTCCTACGGAGCACCGCTGGTTCCGAGTACAAATATGCACAGGAAGAGGCCATAAAGGAAGAAGAAGAGGAGGGGGTGAAGGAGAGAGGTGTGACAGAATCACCACTACCAGCATTTTGGAGGTGTGGTGGCAGAACAAGCTCCTGCGTTACTGCACCCTGTCCTGCATCCTTCCCAGCTGCCAGCAGAGTTACCCAGTGCGCTGTGAAAGAAAGGTAACATCCTTGTCCATGCCTGCTGGACCATGAGTCGGCGGTAATATGCACCTTACCGCTGACCGCCCTGTCCAACGAGGCCAAGACATTGCCTTCCACATGCCGGTAGAAAGCCGGAATGGCCTTCCGAGAAAAAAAATGGCGTTTGGGAACCTGCCACCGAGGTACCGCACATTCCAGAAATTCTCGTAAGGGGGCAGAGTCTACCAGCTGAAAAGGCAGCAGTTGGAGTGCTAGCAATTTAGCCAAACTAGCATTCAGCCACTGAGCATGTGGATGGCTGGGACCAAATTTCTTTTGACGGTTTAGCAACTGGGGTAGGGAAATTTGCCTGCTACAATTGGATTTAAGTGTACCACTAGCAGATTGCCCGCAAGTGTTTGGGACACCTAATTCTACACCTTCATTCCACTCAGTGCGGGTCTCTGAGAGGACTGACGGTATAGTGGGGTTGGAGATCCCAGCTAATGAGGAGCAAGAAGAGGTCCACTTGGTCTTTGGTGTGGGTCTTTTAGGTACTGTTGCCAATGGACTGCATGGGAGCTCGACATATGTCTGGTCAAGCATGTGGTGCCGAAGCGGCTGCTGTTTTGGCCATGCTTGATACGTTTTAGACATATGTTGCAAATAGCAATGGTGAGATCTGCTGCACACGTCTCAAAAAAGGCCCACACCAAAGAACTTTTGAAAAAACACGCAGAGTCAGAAGCGCCCTGCACATGCAGAGCTCTGAGGTGTGATGCAGTTGGTTGGCTGTCCTTACGCTGGCCCCTGGATGGCATCCTGCCTCGTTGGAGATGTGCCTTCTCCTCCTCCTCTCTTTTATCAGGCACCCATGTAGAGTCAGTGACCTCATCATTCCCTCCCTCCTTGCCACTGGAGCAAACCTGGCAGTATGCTGCAGCTGGGGGAACATGACTGCCAGTTTCTTGTTCTTCTTGTGCAGCCCCTCTCTCTGGGCTCACGTTACTGCCTTCATCCTCAACCTGGGTACCATCATCGGAGCCTTCAAAACGCTGCGCATTCTCCTGCAGCATGTACCCGACACTGTGGTCGAACAGTTCGGGGGACTCCTCAGCACATAATGGTGGGGCTAGGGAAGGAATGACTGATGCCATTGAGCCGATGGAATAGGCCACTTTGGCAGCTGCATTGGAAGCCAAGCTTCTCTGAGTCTGGGTGACAGAGGATGAGGAGGATGAGGACGGCTTTGTGATCCACTCTAACAACTCTTCTGCATGTTGTGGCTCAACACGGCCAGCTGTTGAACAAAAAAGGACAATGCACTTTATGCACTGCAGATCACTGAACCACCTGCCTGGCCTGCCTGCCTGAAAGTGTCTTTGAATATGTACACCAGGAATGGCCTGTAGTCAGGTATAGGCTTGGCTAGACTAGAATGCAGTTGATATATATGTAGGAGACTGTATATATATCTTTATGCACTGCAGATCACTGAATCACCTGCCTGGCCTGCCTGCCTGAAAGTGTCTTTGAATACGTACACCAGGAATGGCCTATAGTCAGGTATAGGCTTGGCTAGACTAGAATGCAGTGGATATATGTAGGAGATAGTATATATATTTTATGCACTGCAGATCACTGAATCACCTGCCTGCCTGAAAGTGTATTTGAAAACGTACACCAGGAACTACCTGCAGTCAGATATAGGCTTGGCTAGACTAGAATGCAGTGGATATATATATGTAGGAGACTGTATATGTATTTTATGCACTGCAGATCACTGAATCACCTGCCTGCCTGCCTGAAAGTGTATTTGAAAATGTACACCAGGAACGGCCTGCAGTCAGATATAGGCTTGGCTAGACTAGAATGCAGTGGATATATATATGTTGGAGACTGTATATATATTTAATGCACTGCAGATCACTGAATCACTTGCCTGCCTGCCTTAAAGTGTATTTGAAAACGCGACGCACCGCACCGCTCAAATTTCAACTTTGTCGAATGATCGAACAGGCGATGTTCAAGTCGAACTCATGTTCAACTCGAACAGAAAGCACATCCCTATAAGTGACCGAAGGCACAGAACCTGGAAGGAAGACCGGGTGAAGATGGAACAAAAGTGTGCCCATTCTAGAGCTGGTAACATATTCAATATAATTTTAAAGAACTGTTTTTGTGTGTAAGAGGCATAGGGGAAGAGTATGGATAGTATAAAAGTGGGAAGTATGTGCAGGTGAGGGAGAGGAATATGAAGGGCATAACAGTGGACACTATGTACAGGAGAGGAGTGTGGAGGGTATGCCAGTGGGCAGTATGTAAAGGAGAGGAGTGTAGAGGGTATGATGGGCAGTATGTACAGGAGAGGAGTGTGAAAGGTATTATGAGGGCGGTTTGTACAGGAGAGGAGTGTGGAGGGTATGATGGGGCAGTATGTACAGGAGAGGAGTGTGGAAGGTATTATGAGGGTGGTCTGTACAGGAGAGGAGTGTGAAAAAAAAGATAGTTGGCAGTATGTATAGGAGAGGAGTATGCAGGGTATGACAGTTGGCAGTATGTACAGGAGAGGAGTGTGGAGGGTATCACAGTGGGCAGTATGTACAGGAGAGGAATGTGGAGGGTATGACAGTGAGCAGTATTCACAGGAGAGGAGTGTGGAGGGTTTGACAGTGGGCAGTATATACAGTAGGGATGGCCCCCCGGTTCGGTTCACACCAGAACATGCAAACAGGCAAAAAATTTGTTCGAACACGCGAACACCGTTAAAGTCTATGAGACACAAACATGAAAAATCATGTCCCTCTGATGCTACAGGGAAGTCATAGGGATGTCCCCATGCGTCAGAGGGGGGCGGGGTCACCCGGCGACATCAATGTGTGGCCCCACCCTCAGTTATAAAAGAGCTGTCACCTGAGAGCGGTCATTACGGCGGGTGCCTCCCATGGAGGCCGATTGTAGGCGGCGTGCGGCTTTTTTTTTTTTTTTTTTGCTTTTTTGGTCCGCCGGAGTGCAAGAAGAAGAAGACTCCGTGGGACAGTTTTATTTTTTTATTTTTTTAATAAAGGACTTGTGCCAAAGCGTGTATTGTGTTTTTTTTTACCATTTTCACACGTTTTTTGTGAAATGGTAGGGGTACATTTGTACCCAGTTACCATTTCACACAGGTGGGGCCAGGATCTGGGGGTTCCCTTGTTAAAGGGGGCTTCCAGATTCCGATAAGCCCCCACCCACAGACCCCCACAACCACCGGGCAAGGGTTGTGGGGATAAGGCCCTTCTCCCCATCAACATGGGGACAAGGGGCTTTGGGGGGCTACCCCAAAGCACCCTCCCAATGTTGAGAGCATGTGGCCTGGTACAGTTCAGGAAGGGGGGGGCGCTCTCTCATCCCCCCCTCTTTTCCTGCAGCCTGCCAGGTTGCGTGCTCGGATAAGGGTCTGGTATGGATTTTTGGGGGGACCCCACGCCATTTTTATTTTTTATTTTGGCGCGGGGTTCCCCTTAAAATCCATACCAGACCTGAAGGGTCTGGTATGGATTTTGAGGGGGACCCCTACACCATTTTTTTTTTAATTTTGGTGTGGGGTTTCCCTTAATATCCATACCAGACCTAAAGGGCCTGGTATGGAATTTGGGGGGACCCCCACGCATTTTTAAAAAAAAATTTGGTTCGGGGTTCCCCTGTGGGGGAATTCCATGCCGTTTTTATCAATTAACTTTTATGTGTATTGCCGGGACCGACAATTCATTATAGCCGCGAGTACTTTTAAATGACTTTTTTTCCTTTAGAAATATCATTTTGCTCTCGGACTGTTCTAAACACGGGAAACATGCTTTACAGGCATACTATAGACACCCCCAGGTACAAAATTTAAAGGAATATTACACTTTTATTGTTTCACTTTAAGCATTATTAAAATCACTGCTCCTGAAAAAACAGACGCTTTTAAAACTTTTTTTTGCATTGATACATGTCCCCTGGGGCAGGATCCAGGTCCCCAAACACTTTTTATGACAATACCATGCATATAAGCCTTTAAAATTAGCACTTTTTATTTCTCCCGTAGACTTTTAAAGGGTGTTCCGCAGCTTTCGAAATTGCTGCGAACACCCCAAATTGTTCGCTATTCGGCGAACAGGTGAACACCCGATGTTCGAGTTTAACTTAAGTTTGACTCAAACATCGGGACCATCCCTAATGTACAGGAGAGGAGTGTGTAGGGTATGACAGTGGGCAGTATGTACAGGAGAGGAGTGTGGAGGGTATGACCGTGGGCAGTATGTACAGGAGAGGAGTTTGGAGGGTATGACAGTAAGCAGTATGTACAGGAGAGGTGTGTGGAGGGTATGACAATGAGCAGTGTGTACAGAAGAGGAGTGTGGAGGGTATGACAGTGGGCACTATGTACAGGTGAGGAGGATGAAGGAATCTGGGAAGGAAAAATGTAAAGGTTTGTGGAAGGATGTTTAGGGACTGCGTAGTGTTTAAGCGGGCCATACATGAATTGAAATTAAACCAATTAAGCAGAGACCAGCCATAGTCGATCTATGTATGGGCTAGCTGGTTGTACACAAGTCAATCTATTAATTGACTTGAGTACAACCAGCCTGTCAGGTTTTCCCCAAAACAATCAGTGCTGCCAGCTATAGTTAGCAACACTGATCATTGTATTCTGTGGGTTGGGAAGGCTCCCCACTGGCAGAACACAATAACACTGCGGGAGTGATTCCCCCATCCACAGGTCAGCAAGTGAGAGGGCGTGTGGGGACAGGCTGGGGAGAGAGGTCTGTCAGCAGGGGGGTGTGAGGTGGTCATTGAGGGATATCAATCAGCGGGTGGGGGGAGTAACTGAAAGTGATAACTTTTGGAGTAGGGTCTGTCATCTGCAGGTTGGTAAATGGTCATCTGTGATATAAGTTGAAGGGAGGTGGCTAACATGGAAAGTGGCTGGGGAGTGACCTGGTTGGTGGTGAGTGTGAAGTGGATGATGTGTTTCAATTTTTTTTCACATTTGCAGTAATGCTTACTGGCCTCTGAAAAGTGATCTGTGGTGTATTGCTTTTCAACGAGTGGTATAGCAGCAGCTGACAGGCGTTAATGAGGTGCTACTGCCGCCTCCTTTTTTTTTTACATTGCTGAATGGCAGTTTTACATTGTTGGACTATGCTGCTACTGTGAGCGAGTTTGACAGGTGGTGCTGCCTGTCAAACACTGCAGGCTCCAAGCTATCCACTGAGCTCAGTGCCTCTGACAAGAAGTGAGGAGAGGCACTGTGAGCTCATCCTCTCAGTCTGCTGCAAACAGATTGTGCCAGCTTGTATTTACACTGGCCACTCTGTATATTGCCTCTGACAGGCTGCGCAAGGAGCCCCGTATCTCCAGGACCATAAGAACCCCAAATTTTGACCAGTAGTGGGGTAGACCTTCAGCTACCTACCCCCTAAATTTGGGCTCTATGTGACCCCTGGTTGCCGAGCCACAACCCTCAAAGTCAATCGTTTTTTTTTTTGGGTTGGGCCTATATTAAGGTAAGGGGCCTAGAGCTGCAGCTCCAATAGCCCCTATGTTAATCCAGCCCTGGATACAGTGTGGTATATTGTTCCAAATAAAATAATGCTTTTACAGCTTCAAAGTTTCTCAGAGAGTATAGTTCTGGAATTGCCAGACCAACAGACCTGGCACAAGACAATCGATCCTGACGTTGCCCCTATAGAATGACAGCTACCCAAACTGTCATCAGCTATATATGAGAAAGGACGAGTGTAGTAGTATCATCATTCACTAAATATGGCCAATTTGGTTAATGTCATTGCCCAAATTTGGCCAGTTACCCTATTTGGGCAGTGACATCACCAATATCCCCGCCACTTTGCTTGGGTATAGGATTTCCAGCCATGTAAACCAATGTACCTATGATGTCAGCTGATGCTAGGGATGTAACAGGTGCCAGAACCTGCTGATTCTTTGGGAACCATTGACAGTGGGAAGCTTTCATATATAGAACTGGTAGAAATATTGCACTTACAGTATCTCACAAAAGTGAGTATATATATATATATATATATATATATATATATATATATATATATATATATATATATATATATATATTAATACACTGCCTGCACTGACTGAATATCGAGTAAGCACTGAATAGAGTCTGTCACATATAGTCTCTGCTAAATGCAGAGTATATATACTGTATATATAAATATATATATATATATATATATATATATATATATATTAATTAGACTGACTGTATATATATATATATATATCAAATACCTGCTGCCAGAACCTGCTGCTTCTTTGGGAACCATTGACAGTGGGAAGCTTTCATATAGAGAATTGGTAGAAATATTGCACTTACAGTATCTCTCAAAAGTGAGTACACCCCTCACATTTTTGTAAATATTTTATTATATCTTTTCATGTGACAACACTGAAGAAATTACACTTTGCTACAATGTAAAGTAGTGAGTGTACAGCTTGTATAACAGTGTAAATTTGCTGTCCCCTCAAAATAACTCAACACAGCCATTAATGTCTAAACCGCTGGCAACAAAAGTGAGTACACCCCCTAAGTGAAAATGTCCAAATTGGGCCCAAAGTGTCAATATTTTGTGTGGCCACCATTATTTTCCAGCACTGCCTTAACCCTCTTGGGCATGGAGTTCACCAGAGCTTCACAGGTTGCCAATGGAGTCCTCTTCCACTCCTCCATGACGACATCATGGAGCTGGTGGATGTTAGAGACCTTGCGCTCCTCCAAATTCCATTTGAGGATGCCCCACAGATGCATAGCTCCCAACTGTCCCTGATTTCGAGGGGCTGTCCCTGATTTGGAGCAATGTCCCTCTGTCCCTCATTCCTCCTCATTTGTCCCTCATTTTGGTCTGATCTATATAGTTGTACATAAAATGCACTTTTTTTCCCAGTGCTAAACCTTTCATCCAATTTCTAAATTGCTGCATTTGTACATTTTAAAAACCAATATAAAGGAATAGTAGTGGTAAAAAAAAGCCCTTGTGGATTTAATTAACCTTTTTTTTGTTAATTCTCCTTGTGGCAGGGGGCGTGTCCTATGCCTACATACGTTTGTTAGTAGGTGTCTCTCACTCCCATCTCAAAATGTTGGGAGGTATGCAGATGCTCAATAGGCTTTAGGTCTGGAAACTTGGCCAGCCCATCATCTTTACCCTCAGCTTCTTTAGCAAGGCAGTGGTCATCTTGGAGGTGTGTTTCGGGTTGTTATCATGTTGGAATACTGCCCTGCGGCCCAGTCTCTGAAGGGAGGGAATCATGCTCTGCTTCACATAAGTAAACAAGTTGTAGTGACTGAAAACAACTACTAGATGTAAGCATACTACCAAATAATAATAACCTGAAGCAATTCCATACAACACAGAAAAAATACATATAAGTGGAAAAGCCTCAAAAGCTGTTGCTGATGATACAAGGATCCGTATAGCTGCTGTAAAGAGTCTAGCTCAAGCAGCTTATGAGAACTCTTATTTGAAGTTACTGAAGTTATTGCGAGATCGCAGTGCATTGCTGTATGATGATTGGCCAAAGCATGCATGTGACCTGCATGCTTTGGCCAATCACAGAGTGCTCTTCTATGAGAGCCATAATTGGCCAAAGGCAGGGTGCCTTTGGCCAATAAGGGCTCAGGGGGACTAAGTCAATGGCACAAACTATATAAGGCTGCTTACAAGGCGGCCGTGTGTAGTGGTGTTGGCGTGGACAGAGAGATAGCTTGATTTAGATTAACGCAGGTTATTCAGTTAGTGGCATTGTATTTGATATATACATACAGTCAGTCTAATATATATATATATATATATATATATATATATATATATATATATATACAGTATATATACTCTGCATTTAACAGAGACTATATGTGACAGACTCTATTCAGTGCTTACTCGATATTCAGTCAGTGCAGGCAGTGTATTAATATATATATATATATATATATGTACTCACTTTTGTGAGATACTGTAAGTGCAATATTTCTACCAGTTCTATATATGAAAGCTTCCCACTGTCAATGGTTCCCAAGGAAGCAGCAGGTTCTGGCACCTGTTACATCCCTAGCATCAGCTGACATCATAGGTACATTGGTTTACATGGCTGGAAATCCCATACCTAAGCAAAGTTGTGAGGATATCGGTGATGTCACTGCCCAAATTTGGTAACTGTTCAAATTTGGACAATGACATTAACCAAATTGGCCATATTTAGTGAATGATGACACTACTATACGCGTCCTTTCTCATATGCCCCAAGACAAGAAGAACAAGCAGGAACTAAAGATAGCTGAAGTAGATGTTCCAATATTTATGGACCTGATATATACACACACAGCACACAGTATCTCACAAAAGTGAGTACACCCCTCATATTTTTAAAAAAATTTTATTATATCTTTTCATGTAACAACACTAAAGAAATTACACTTTGCTACAATGTAAAGTGGTGAGTGTACAGCTTGTATAACAGTGTAAATTTGCTGTCCCCTCAAAATAACTCAACACACAGCCATTAATGTCTAAACTGCTGGCAACAAAAGTGAGTACACACCTAAGTGAAAATGTCCAAATTGGGCCCAATTAGCCATTTTCCCTCCCCAGTGTCATGTGACTCGTTAGTTACAAGGTCTGAGGTGTGAATGGGGAGCAGGTGTGTTAAATTTGGTGTTATCGGTCTCACTCTCTCACACTGGTCACTGGAAGTTCAACATGGCACCTCATGGTAAAGAACTCTCTAAGGATCTGAAAAAAAGAATTGTTGCTCTACAAAAAATGGCCTAGGCTATAAGAAGATTGCCAAGACCCTGAAACCGAGCTGCGGCACAGTGGCCAAGACCATACAGCGGTTTAACAGGACAGGTTCCACTCAGAACAGGCCTTGCCATGGTCAACCAAAGAAGTTGAGTGCATGTGCTCAGCGTCATATCCGGAGGTTGTCTTTGGGAAATAGACGTATGAGTGCTGCCAGCATTGCTGCAGAGGTTGAAGGGGTGGGGGGTCAGCCTGTCAGTGCTCAGACCATACGCCGCACACTGAATCAAACTGGTCTGCATGGCTGTCGTCCCAGAAGGAAGCCTCTTCTAAAGATGATGCACAAGAAACCCTGAAAACAGTTGGCTTAGAACAAGCAGACTATGGACATGGATTACTGGAACCATGTCCTGTGGTCTGATGAGACCAAGATAGGTTCAGATGGTGTCAAGCATGTGTGGCGGCAACCAGGTGAGGAGTACAAAGACAAGTGTGTCTTGCCTACAGTCAAGCATGGTGGTGGTTGTGTCTGGGCTGCATGAGTGCTGCCAGCACTGGGGAGCTACAGTTTATTGCGGGAACCATGAATGCTAACATGTACTGTGACATACTGAAGCAGACCATGATCCCCTCCCTTCAGAGACTGTGCCGCAGGGCAGTATTCCAACATGATAATGACCCCAAACACACCCCCAAGACGACCACTTCCTTGCTAAAGAAGCTGAGGGTAAAGGTGATGGACTGGCCAAGCATGTCTCCAGAACTAAACCCTATTGATCATCTGTGGGGAATCCTCAAACGGAAGGTGGAGGAGCGCAAGCCTCTAACATCCACCAGCTCTGTGATGTCGTCATGGAGGAGTGGAAGAGGAATCCAGTGGCAACCTGTAAAGCTCTGGTGAGCTCCATGTCCAAGAGGGTTAAGGCAGTGCTGGAAAATAATGGGGGCCACATAAAATTTTTGGGCCAATTTGGACATTTTCACTTAGGGCTGTACTCACTTTTGTTGTCAGCAGTTTAGACATTAATGGCTGTGTGTTGCGTTATTTTGAGGGGACAGAAAATTTACACTGTTATACAAACTGTACACTCACTACTTTACATTGCAGCAAAGTGTAATTTCCTCAGTGTTGTTACATGACAAGATATAATAAAATATTTACAAAAATGTGAGGGGTGTACTCACTTTTGTGAGATACTGTATATATTAGACATGTGCATTCGTTTTCGTCCGAATGCATTTTCGTCCGAAATTCAGGTATTTTCGTTATCGTTGTAACAAACGATAACGAAAGTGCAGAATCCTAAAAACAAAAGATCCGACATAAACAAATGCTTTATTTTCGTTTTCGTTGCTACAACAGTTCGATATAGATAGGAGATTCAACATGATGATGACAATAACAATCTGTGTCTATCAAACCTGTGGTCGAATGTGCCTAACCTTAACTCTATTAGTCCAAGATTATTCTACATAGAGAGAAAAGATTCGACATAGAGAGAAAAGATTCGACGTAAGGGAGAAAAGATTCGACATAGGGGAGAAAAGATAAATAAAAATAATGATGAATGTTATTGGCTGATTGTAACCAAAGAGGAGGAGGAGTAAAGTAGCTAGAACACACGTACTTTGGCTTATGGTGTCTGTTGAAAGTTCTAAGAAGATTCGACGGAGCAGGTAAACTATACGGCGTCGTACAGTTTAGCTGCTCCGTCGAACCTTCTTTGAAAATTCGACAGACACCATAAGCCTTCAATGACAGATTCGACCTTAATTTGGATTTTCGGACGAATGCAATTTTTAACGAAAAACAAAATAAAAAAACAAAATATTTCAGTGTGCACATGTCTAGTATATATATATATATATATATATATATATATATATATATATATATATATATATATATATATATATATATATATATATATACTCTGCATCCAGTGTAGCCTATATCTACAGTGCATTCTGTGGTGTACTGTTTCTAATATACTTCAGGTGGTGTACACAATATTTAATACAGTGTGTACAGTTTCTAATACTTATCTGGTGGTGTACACAGTATCTAATACAGTGTGTACAGTTTCTACTACACTTCTGGTGGTGTACACAGTATACAATACAGTGCAGCCATTGTACAGTTTCTAATACAGTGCAGGCGGTGCACACAGTACCTAATACAGTGTGTACAGTTTCTAATACTTATCTGGTGGTGTACACAGTATCTAATACAGTGTGTACAGTTTCTACTACACTTCTGGTGGTGTACACAGTATACAATACAGTGCAGCTGTTGTACAGTTGCTAATACAGTGCAGGCGGTGTATACAGTATCTAATACAGTGTATACAATTTCTACTACACTTCTGGGGGTTTGCACAGTACACAATACAGTGCAGCTGTAGTACATTTTCTACTACTTTTCTGGTGGTGTACACAGTATCTAATACAGTGTGTGCAGTTTCTACAACACTTCTGGTGGTGTACACAGTACACAATACAGTGCAGCCGTAGTACAGTTTCTACTACTTTTCTGGTAGTGTACACAGTATCTAATACAGTGTGTACAGTTTCTACTACACTTCTGGTGATGTACACAGTACACAATACAGTACAGCCGTAGTACAGTTTAGACTACTTTTCTGGTGGTGTACACAGTATCTAATACAGTCTGTACAGTTTCTACTACACTTCTGGTGGTTTACCCAGTACACAATACAGTGCAGCTGTAGTACAGCTTCTAATAAAGTGCAGGCGGTGTACACAGTATCTAATACAGTGTTTACCGTTTATGCTATACTTCTGGTGGTGTACACGGTACACATTACAGTGCAGCCGTAGTGCAGTTTCCAATACAGTGCAGGCAGTGTACACAGTATCTAATACAGTGTGTACAGTTTCTACTACACTTCAGGCAGTGTACACAGTATCTAATACAGTGTAGTGTGGTGTTGCAAAACAAAAAATACATCATGTCCGGAAGGTCACCAAGGAGAGGCAGACGCTCACAGGCCACTTAAAGAGGGCAAGCAGCCTCTGTGTCTACAGTCAACAGCGGTGGTCATGAGCATGGTGCATCCTCTGCAGGTAGCCGTGGGGCACGCTTGTCCTTTTTTAAGCCATGCTCATCCTCTATCACCCAGGCTCAGAGTAGTTTGCCTTCCAACGCAGCTGCCAAAGGGGCCTATTTTACCGACTCCTTGTCCACAGTCACTTCTTCCGTAGCCCCACCATCATGCACGGAGGAGTCCCTAGAATTATTCGACCACAGTGTCGGTTATATGCTGCTGGAGGATGCGCAGTGATTTGAAGGCTCCAATGTTGGTTCACAGGTTGAGGAAGGGAATAACGTGAGCCTAAAAAGAGGGGGTGCCCAAGAAGGACAAGAAACTGGCAGTTATGTTCCGCCAGCTGCAGCATACTGTCAAGTTTGCTCCAGTGATGAGGAGGGAGGGGATGATGAGGTCACTGACTGTACTAGGGTGCCTGAGAGAAGACAGGAGGAGGAGGAGGAGGCACAACTCCAACAAGGCAGGATGTCCTCTAGGGGACGGCTTAAGGGCAGCCACCCTATTGCATCACACCACAGAGCTCCGCAGGATCAGGGCACTGCTGACTCCCTGCTGAATTTTAAATGTTCCTTGGTGTGAGTCTTTTTTGACACGTGTACAGCAGATCGCACCTTTGCTGTTTGCAACCTATGTCTGAAGCGGATCAAGCGTGGCCAGAACAGCAGCTGCTTGGGCACCACATGCTTGACCAGACATATGATGACCTGCTATGCAGTCCGTTGGCAACAGCACTTGAAAGACCCACATCAAAGAAAAAGGCGGACTTCTCCTTGCTCCTCATCTGGGATCTCCAACCCCTCTATACCTCCAGTCCTCTCAAAAACCTGCACTGAGAGGAATGACGGTATAGCAATAGGTGTCCCAAGTACTTGCAGCCAATCTGCTAGCAGTACACCAACATCTGATTTTAGCAGGCAAATTTCCCTACCCCAGTTGCTGAACCATAAAAAGAAATTCGGTCCCAGCCATCCACATGCTCAGCGTCTAAATGCTAGCTTGGACAAGTTGTTAGCACTGCAACTGCTGCCTTTTCAGCTGGTAGACTCCGCCCCATTTTGTGAATTTGTGGAATGTGCTGTACTGCAGTGGCAGGTTCCAAAACGCCATTTCTTTTCACGGGAGGCCATTCCGGCTCTCTACCGGCATGTGGAAGACAATGTTTTGGCCTCATTGGACAGGGCGGTCAGCAGTAGGGTTCATATTACCACTGACTCATGGTCCAGCAGGCATGGGCAGGGACATTACCTTTCCTTCATGGCGCACTGGGTAACTCTGCTGGCAGCTGGGAAGGATGCAGGACAGGGTTCAGTGTTGTTGGAGCTTGGCTTCTTTCCGCCATGCCAGTGGCTACTGATCAAGGATGTATGCACTGTCCTGTAACCATATGAGGAGGCCACAAAGATGGTGAGAAGAGACAATGCATGCATCAGTGACACTGTCCCTCTAGTCTTCCTATTGGAGCATACGCTTCGTGGAATCATCGACAGGGCACTTGAGGCAGAACAGCGGGAAGAAGAGGAGGACTTCCTTACCTCTCAAGGCCCCCCTTATCCAGATAGCATTCCTGCGGGCCCACCAAAGTCACAGAAAGAAGAGGAGGAGAAGGATTGTGTCAGTATGGATGTAGAGGATAACACTCAGCAGCAGTCGTCAAGGTATGGTTTTAAGTCCCTAGAAACCCAAGGAGTTGTACATGGCTGGGAGGAGGTAGTTACGGATCATGTGATCCTTAGTGACCCAGAGGACTCAGAATCAAATTCCTCTGCAAATTTACACTGCATGGCCTCCCTGATTCTGCAAAGCTTGTGAAAGGACCCTAGGATTCATGTGATCAAGGAGAGGGATCATTACTGGCTGGCAACCCTTCTTGATCCACGTTACAAGGGTAAGGTTGCAGAACTCATCCTGCCTTCGCAGAGGGAGCAGAGAATGAAACATCTTCAGGGGATTTGAAGAAAGGTTCGTGCAACGCATTTCTAGACCCTGGGAGGTTACAATTTCCTGTTGCTGGACAATATGTTGCTGAGTTCAGTCAGAGGAAGAGCAATGGAGAAGGTGGCCAGCTGACCTATGCCTTTAAACAATTTTTCAGTCCTCAGCGCCAAGGTCTGATCGGTTCAAGCAACCATTACCAGCGTCTGCAATACATGGTGCAGAAATATCTAGGGGGAAAAGAGCAGACTTGGAGACCTTTCCAAAAGAGCATTCACTGGGTTACTGGGACTTGAGGATGGACCACTGGCCAGTACTTGCTCAATATGCAATTGAGCTACTGGCCTCTCCTGCATCCAGCATGCTTTCTGAATACACATTCAGTTCTGCTGGAGGGTTTGTAATGGATCAAAGAGTGCACATAAGTGTAAAAGCAGCCCTATACTATTATGCCCGGTGTATTGCTTCACACTGACCTGAGGATCTCTTCTTTACTGCTGCTGACACCACTCTGGAGACTGCTAGCTGGGATAAGAGGTGGAGTGCAGTTGGTATCACTCCGCATGGGAGAGAAGCTAGCACTACATAGGAGGCATCTGCTTATGCAGCTCTTGGTCCCTACTACAGCTCTAACTTTACAAGTAATCCCTCTGCATTGCATTCTGTTTGATGCTCTGGGATGGCAGGTCAGCAAGCCCAGACCGTGATCTACTAGTCACCTGCCCATGATCTACTGGTAGATTGTGATCTACCGGTTGCTGACCCCCGGTCTACAGCTTGGGTCAGTTAAATACATTGGGGTATGAAGACAGCAGTACAAGGAGTTAATAAAGTGTGAGGACACAAGTGGTTACCTAGAGTAACAGAGATTTACCAAGCCATCTGTCATTAAGCATTTACATGTGACAGGTGGGACAGCCTCTTGCAGCAGAGAGTTGTTGTCGGCACTTCTGTGAGCGGTCCGTCTCCCATAGCAATGGGAGCAGAATCGCGCCACAGAAGTCCCCAGCCTGTACACAGATACGGAAGAGTTAAGTGAAGATATGTGCTTGCATGGATTCTGTGCTATATGCCTGGCAGAAGCCCATACTGCTACTAGGAGTGAGGTAGCGATGATACACTGCACAGGTGGATGTGGACAAGGCTCAGCATGTCCCTCCTAAAGGCAAGTCACGGATGAAGGTGTACAATTACATGGGGACCCGAGAGTTGACTGGAGAGAAGTTATGGTGCAAGTGTACACGGCGTACGTTCATCTCTAAAAGCAAAGGCCTGCCTTAAGAGTATTCTTCCAAAGCAGCCTCAGGCTTGTCCCAAGGCCTTGATGAAAATGGCACAGAAATAAAGGTACCCCATGTGTAGAAAGTGATCCTGTTACAGGTGCCTAGCGTAGCCCAGAAGAACCCACCCCGGGGTAGACCTCTTATGTGACCCTTGCTTGGCACCCAACAAGGAGGGAAACATGGAGGATGTGAAGACCACCCTGTTACCCTAACCTGCCCACAGGTCTGTAACATAGAAACAGCCGGGTGTTAAGATGCTTTATGTACCCTGTGATTTTTGTGAGTATAATGTATATGTAATGCTGGCCATGCATTATACAATTTTCTTGTTCAATGTTCCTTTAGATTCTCCAAAACCATATAATATGAGGTCAAACCTAAACACTTTCAATTTGTATGCAATCAGGCAGACCCTTGCACTACATAGTTAATGGTAAATCTAAAGGAAATTGATAAAGGAAATTGATTAAGAAACTTGTATAATGAATAGCCAGCTTTATTGTTCTCTTCCTACTAACCCTGAGAAAAAACTGGGCATTCTTGAGAATTTTGGATTGATTGGACATGTTTGGAAAGTAGCATTGGGCCCTGGGAGTGATTTTACATACAGTATGTGTTCAAGCACCTTTGATGTCTTTTGCTGAGAGATCCTGGTAATACAGTAAGCAGGTGGCAATTCTGTTTTTTTGGTGACCTGGGAGCCCCTGCATGCAGAGGTCATAGCATAAAGCATTCATATTTTAAGTCACACTGTGTAGTTTATTAATTTTCAAGGTGGAATTTCACATTGGTTTCTTGTCAAATAATATGTTTTCACATATATAAATGGGGGATGAGATAATAGACTTTACCTTCCCTGGCCTGTCCTCACGTCAGCATACAATGGGTTAAGTCCTCCTCTGGAACCCACAGGACCACCACTTTCTAGCTAAATAAAAGACAGCCCCTCCCCAACTGAAGTGTTCCATAACCTAGCTTGTGACAGGCCACTAGAAAGGGAGTTCTGTGCTGACGTGAGGATAGGCCAGGAAAGGAAAATTACAATAAGTACTTGATGTACCATGTTCCTGGCTCTACTTCACGTCAACACACAATGGGATATAACTAGCTGAAAAAATGAGTAGGAGAGAACACATGAAAAGAAACATTGACAATCAAAGAAAAGCTGCTAAAGACAAACTTCCCATCCCAAACTTTGCAGACCGCACGTCTTGCTTGTAAAATCGAATGAAGGGCTAGCTGTCTCACATATATCTTCCACAGAAATCCTGGCAAAACTGCCCCAAAGGCTAACACCCCTCTGATCGTAGGATCTTACACCTATTCCTCAGCAGAAAGGCCTACTTCCTGCATGCATCTAATCACCCTGGTAAACCAATAGAAGATAAATCTTGAGAATCTGATAGCAAAATGAAAAGAATATCCATTTTCCTCATGAAGGCCTTTTGATCCCTTTAGTGAAAGAGAGCCTTGAGCTCATAAAAGTTCTGCCCCAGGGCATTCTGGGCCTTTTGAAACACACATGGCTGGAAGAGCTAAAGACCTTTGGGGTGCGGGAGCTATTGGACAAAGGTCAGGCTGACTGGCTTCTCCTCTGGTTCCCCCACCACCTGAGACCCCTGATGTGAGACCTTTGGCTTCCAGGGCCCAGAGGCGTTCTCATCACCCATCCCGCCTGAGCCCTAGTCCTTCCTGGGCAAGAGAAGGGACTGCTCACCTGACACCTGGAGCCATGGGCACTGATGTTGCTGTCTCTCCTTCCCCCGCGGATCCCCGGTCTTCTTGGTTCTTCTCGTTGGGTCCCTCCACCAGTGTATCCGTCTTCTTGCACTGCCCGTACTGGCTCCCGGAGTCCTAGGGCCCTGCGGAGGTCTGTCCTTGGTCCCCCTGCTGTGGCTCCCAGTCTGACTGTTTCCACCTCCTCCATGCGGCTTTCTGCACCCTCCCGGGTGAGAGCTGTGGCTTGGGCCATGCTCAGCTGTCCCAGATGGCTTTGCTGCACATCTGGGCCCTCCTGCTAGAGCCACGTGATGTGCCTGCACCTGCTGCTCATCGCTACCTGGGCTCATTGCGAGGGTGACTGGACCTCCACCTCTGGATCTCTCCATGAACTGCCTTCCTGCATCACCATGCATCCCTGTTCCTTCAGAAGCTGGGTGTCACAGGCATCTGCCAGCCCCTCCTGTGGATGATGCTGCTGCGGCCAGACCTCCCAGATCTCATGATGATTGTACATCTACGACTCCGCCTCAAATCAGTGAGTATGATTGTGACTTAGTTTGGGGTAGGTCCCGTGACCCTGCCGTATCAGGCCCACCAGAAGCACATATTTTCGATGTCAAATCCGTTTTGTCCAGTTTGGGCATGTCTGTGCCTGCGGCTAGTTTGGGGACCATTGCGGGAGCCCCTCTGTGGGTAGTTTAACTGAATGGCATGCATCTGCCTACAGATATCAAGGATAGAATATGGCATTGCATATTTGTCAAATTGCTCACGCTGGTCCATCCCATCAGGGATATGGTGGACAAATCCCAGCGGGTCAACCTGGCTGTCCCGAGTGTCAAACCTAAGCAGCTTCCTCAGACGTTCGGGAACTGGCTGCAGGGTTCCTGTGCTTATGCTGGTGTGCTTTGCGAGAGATGTCCTGAGATTTTCCTGTCTATGGGGGTCAGTGCTGGTTTTACTATGACACTCAATTTCGCTAAAGAATGGCGGCAAGCAAGGAGTTCTGATTGTCAGGATGGAAACCTGTGGTTGTTACTCATGTGCCCCCACAGATCATCTTCCCTCCAGTCTCTGGCCGGCACTCTTGCCAAAGAAGGCGTCTGCTGGCTATTTAATGGGAGCCACTGTAAGGCCCCATTCACACCTGAGCGTTTTGTAGCTTGAAGCCTGAAGCTACAAAACGCTGGAGGGGAGAGAATCAATTATTCTCCATGGAGATGGTTCACATCTCCACTCCAAAATGCCTGAAGTCAGAAGCTCCAAAATGCCTGAAGCTCAAACAAGTTCTGGAACTTTTTTTTTAGGCAGATTTGGGTTTTTTCTGCTTTTTACATTGGTGACCTTTTGACCTGTACAAAATTGTGGCAAAAACGTGTCATAATCGCGGCTTTTGAATTTTCTAAGCTGGAGGACACAGTGAACGTTTTAAAGATGCCTCACTGGCTAGGCCGGTATCCCCTCAATTGGGAAGCTTTGATCTTGAGGGATGGGCATGACTATGGAGTCTGGATCCCCTTCTGGATCCACCTTCTGACGAACCTACCATGGCGGGGAATTTGAAGTCTGCTTGTCACGTACCTTACTGTGGAGTCTGAAATGACGAGGGTGGCCTCTTGCATGGTTCCGGTCAGGGGCTAGCGGAGGTTGGAAATGGGCTGGCAGAGAGGTACAAGATCGGAAGACAGAGCCGTGGTCAGAAGTTCAAGCCGGGTTCGGTACAGGAAGCAGAAGTAAGCAGAGTTGCAGGGATAATCCAAAAGAGTAGTCAGGAAGGTCAAGGTTTCAGGATCAAGGTTCAATCAAACAGCAATCAAGGATACAGGTTTCAACAAGGAAGTATGAAACACAGGATGTATCTTGAATGTGTCGGGAAGTTCAAGTTCATACGCCACTGGATTGATCTTTCTCTTGACTGGGAAAGGTCCCAGATATTTAGGTCCCAATTTCCTGGACGGGCAGGCTAGTTTCAGATTGATTGTTGAAAGCCACACACGGTCACCAACTTTCAAATCCAGTTCTCCTCTCCTCTTTCTGTCAAAGAATCTTTTATTAACCTCCTGTGTCCTGGCAATGGTCTCTCTCAGCACCTGGTTATTAGTAACAAGGAAATATAGTCTGTCCTGAACAGCTGGTAACAGAGAGTCTGGAATTAGCGTTGGCAAGAAAGAGGGATGAAACCCATAATTAGAGAAGAAGGGAGATTGGTTGGTAGCTGTATGGGCAGAGTTGTTCAATGCGAATTCCGCCAAGGGCAGTAGTGAGGCCCAATCTTCCTGGGAAAAAGAGGTAAAGCATCACAGGTATTGTTCTAGCGTTTGGTTGGTACGCTCAGTCTGCCCATTGGACTGGGGATGGTAAGCTGAGGAGAAATTTAGTTTGATGCCCAGTGCTTCGAACAGTGTTTTCCAAAATCTTGAAATAAACTGCACTCCACGATCTGAGACAATGTCACTAGGGATTCCATGCAATCTCACCACTTCTTTAATAAAAACTTCAGCAGTTTCTGTTGCTGATGGGGTTCCTTTCATGGGGACAAAATGTGACATCCTGGAGAGGCGGTCTACCACTACAAAGATGGATGAAAATCCTTCCGATGGAGGGAGCTCTACAATAAAATCCATTGCAATCTTATCCCAGGGTCTTTCAGGAATGGGTAATGGTCTTAATAATCCCAATGCTTTGCTTTTGCTGTTCTTGTTTCTGAGACAAATTGAGCACGAGCCGACATATTTCCTGCAGTCCCTTGCTAAGCTGGGCCACCAAAAATGTCTCTGGACCAAATCCATGGTCTTGTGTCCCCCGAAATGGCCGGCCAGCGGGTAGTCATGGCCCACTTGTAAAATAGTAGTACGCAGATTCTGTGGTACGAAAATTTTATTCCCCTGCCGATAGAGCCCATCGTCTTCTTGAAGGTTCATATCTGGAGGCAGAGAGATTCCCCTGGATGCTTGACGTATCTGTGTCGTTAAATCGTTTTGTGTGAGCAAAAAATTCCCAGCCTGTAATATGGTATCCGTTTGAGGTAGAACCTCGATTTCCGTGAACATACGCGACAACGCGTCTGGTTTCACATTCTTGGATCTGGGCCGGTAGGTTATATGGAAACTGAAGCGAGAAAAAAAAAGAGCTCATCTTGCTTGTCTGGGTCTGAGATGTTTAGCAGTCCTGAGATACTCTAAATTTTTGTGATCTGTGAAGATCAGTATCGGGTGTGTTGCTCCCTCCAAGAGTTACCGCCACTCTTCCAGTGCCGATTTGATTGCCAACAATTCCCGGTCCCCCACATCGTAGTTCCTTTCTGAAGGCCCTAATTTCTTCGAGAAAAAGGCCACAGGGTGCATTAAAGCTTTAGGTCCTTGGCGCTGAGACAGGATGGCCCCTACAGCGCTCTCTGAAGCATCTACTTCCAGTATGTATGGAAGGGCAGGATCAGGGTGCTTCAATACCGGGGCAGAGGTGAATAATCTCTTTAATTTGTCAAAAGCAGCTTGAGCTACCTCTGTCCACTGAAAGCGGTTCTGTTTTTTGGTGAGCTGAGTGATGGGCATGATGATACCCGAAAAGTTTTTAATACATTTTCTGTAAAAATTGGAGAAACCAATAAACCGTTGTACCCCTTTCTTGTCAACGGGAGGCGGCCAGGACAATATGGCTGCGACCTTTTGAGGATCCTTTGCCATCCCTCCTGTAGAGATTACTAGTCCGAAAAAGTGAATGGTCTGCCATTCGAATTCACATTTCTCGGCCTTGGCATAGAGTCCATTTTGTCTTAACCTAAGAAGGACCTGTTTCACATGGTCACGATGTAGTTCCAGGGGAACCGAGAAAATCAGAATGTCGTCTAGATAAATGATCATGAATAGGTCTAGGAAGTCTCTGAAAATATTATTTACGAAATGCTGGAAGGTTGCTGGTGCGTTACATAACCCAAAGGGCATAACGAGGTACTCGAAATGGTCAAACCACGCCCGGAAGGCCGTTTTCCACTCATCACCCTTTCTGATCCTGATCAAGTTGTAAGCACCTCGTAAATCCAACTTGGTGAAAATCGTTGCAGAGCGGAGTCTCTGGAGCAATTCTGGAATTAGAGGCAGGGGGTAGCGATTTTTAACGGCAATCCGATTTAGTTCCCTGTAATCCACACATGGCCGGAGTGAGTGGTCCTTCTTTTCAACAAAGAATATTCCTGCTCCGGCTGGAGAAGTAGAGTGTCGGATGAACCACGTTTCAGGACCAAGAGTTCAGGTTCCGAGAGGGGGAAAATTCGGCCAAAGGGAATTTCTGCCCCTGGTAAAAGTTCAATCGGGGCAATCGTAGGCCCGGTGGGGAGGAAGGGTGTCTGCTTTTTGTTTATCAAAGACATCCAGGAAATCGTGGTATACGGGTGGAACAAGATCTTGGGATTCGGATGTGGGTTTGAGACAGCCAACAACTGGTACTGAGTGGTGGAGGGTTTGGAGGCAGTTATGGAGGCAATAGGCAGACTGAAAGACCACCTTGCCGGTTGTCCAATCGATCTGTGGGTTGTGTGCTTGCAACCATGGCATTCCCAGGATGATTGGGAAGAGCGGTGAGGATATCACGTCTAGGCACAACAGTTCTTGGTGGTTGGGTGAGATATCAGCGGGCAGAGGTTGAGTTTCTTGAATGATGGGCCCAGATTTGATGTTGGACCCATCAGCTAGTCGTATGGACAATTTGTGTTGCTTGGGACGTAGAGAAATCTTGTGTTGCAGGGCCAAGGCATGGTCGACGAAGCAACTACAGGCGCCTGAGTCAACGATGGCCTGGACCTGGAGTGCCCCTTCCGGAAGCTGTAGGGAGACAGGAACAGCAATGTGAGTTGATCTTGATAGAGCCAAAGCACAAGGATCAAGAGAAGGAGAGACACACTTACGAGTCTTGTTAGGACACATGTTGGCGTAATGACCGGCTCCTCCACAGTAAAGGCAGAGATTATTCATACGGCGGCGCTGCTTCTCTTCTGATGTCAATGGGGCACGAAGCAGGCCTAATTGCATTGGCTCGGGAGCTTCAGTGACTGGAGCAGATAGTGGGGTTGCAAGAGTAGGTGGGTGGCTGGGTACCCTTAGGTAACATCCACATGGGCCGGTATTGGCTGGTTCTTTCAGATCTTCGCTCCCTCAGCCGGCGATTGATCTGAATAGATAGCTGAATCAGTTCTTCAAGAGAATTGGGGACCCCCACCCGAGCTAGTTCATCTTTCAATGCCTCTGACAGTCCTGAGCGGAACTGAAAACGGAGAGCGGCGTCGTTCCACTGTGTGTCGGAACTCCACCGTCTAAAGTCTGTGACATAGTCCTCCACAGGCCTACGGCCTTGCTGGAGGGTGTGGAGACTAGCCTCAGCTGTAGTGGTGCGCTGAGGGTCATCATAAAGCTTAGCCATTTCATCCAAAAAAGAGTCCATGGTGCCTAGCAAGGGACTAGCTTGTTCTAATAGATGGTGAGCCCAGGTCTGGGGTTCTCCCTCCAAGGAGAAGGTGCGAGGCTGAAGTAGGAAATACAGATGGCAAGCGTTTCTGAAAGCGCGGAATTTACTGCGGTCTCCCATGAATCTTTCTGGAGCAGGAACTCGTGGCTCTGGGGGTGGCACCACTACTGTGGGAGTAGAAGTTGAGATCGACGATGCAGGTGCTGCGGCTGTCTGGCGTGCCGAGGTGCTTGGAGAGAGAGACTCCACTTGTTGCTCAAGTCGCTGATAGCCATCCTGCAGGCCCTGGACTGCTTGAGTGAGGTTTGCAATCTGCTGGCACAGAGCATCCATAGATGAGGCCCCCCTTTCAGACTCCATTTGGCTGGATTGTACTGCCACGTACCTTACTGTGGAGTCTGAAATGACGAGGGTGGCCTCTTGCACGGTTTCGGTCCTAACACCCCTGGAGGTGGCGACAGGGCTGCTAGGGCAACGGAAGGGTGCAGGTGCAGGATCAGGAACACCGGAGCCCTAGAGGTGCTGGTGAGATGTTGATCCTGGATTGGTTCAGGAAAGTCCAACAGGAGAACTTGCAAGGTCGGGAACAAGCAGGAGTCGGCAACGTGCTGGCAGGAAAGTACACAATCGATAGGCAGGTTTGTAGTCAGGGGCTAGCGGAGGTTGGCAATGGGCTGGCAGAGAGGTACAAGATCGGAAGACAGAGCTGTGGTCAGAAGTTCAAGCCGGGTTCAGTACAGGAAGCAGAAGTAAGCAGAGTTGCAGGGATAATCCAAACGAGTAGTCAGGAAGGCCAAGGTTTCAGGATCAAGGTTCAATCAAACAGCAATCAAGGATACAGGAACTAGCTGAGACAATCCAGCACTGATACTAGTATGCTGATCCTTTAAATAGGGCGCCCTGTGCTGTGATTCGTTGGCGTGCAGACGTGCCCACGCCGACGTGCACTCGTTCGTATAAGAGTACTAACGTGTGTGCCTGGTCCGGGGTTCACACGTTCGTGCCGCACGTCTGGCTGGCGCACGGAAACGAGCGTTTGTAATGGTTCTCTGACACTGCTGTTCAACATGAACACGTTGTGGCTGAGAAGCTCTGGAGGGAGCAGAAATTGGGGCATATGGCGGGCCTGTTTGATTTACCCCTTTTCAGAATCTGAGAGTTTCGCCTCTTGAAATTTTTCCCAAGAAGGAGGAGGGAAAATTCCACCTCATACACCACCTTTCCTATCCTTCTGGCTCTTCAGTGAACAACGGCATTAATAGGGACGAATCCAGGGTTCAATACGCCTCCTTTAACAAAGCACTCCACCTGGTTAGGTCTGCTGGTCCTTTGCCTGTTGGTTTATCCCCATGGGGAGGGCCTTTTGTAGACATCTATTGTGGGCTACATAGGGCGTGGTTGCCTGCCATCATTATGTCCGTATAACTAAACCATTGCGGAATGACTTGGAAATCTAGTTATCCTTTCTCCAGTCGTACAATGTCATTCTTGTTGGCTGCTGGAGGAGGTACCGAATGCACAGCTGGAGCATTACACTGATGCCGAGGCTCCTGTGGTTTCGGCGCTTTCTTTCAGGGGGAATGGTCTGTTGAGACTTGTCCAGCCTCATGGGCCCGCATGGACCTGTTGTGCAACCTCACCTTGTTGTAGCTTTTTCAGATAAGTATCACCATAGAGCTGTGGGGCGAGAGGTTGCACAACCAGCAGGTGGTTTTCTGGTCTGACAACATGAGCGTAGTTCTGGTCATCAACCAGTTTTCCTCTAGATCAACCCTGGTTGTGTCTTTGCTGCATTTTCTAGTTCTTAGATGCTTGCAGTTTAACATATGGTTTAAAGCAAAGCATGTTCCTGGGAAAGCTAACAATATTGCTGATGCTCTCTCTTGACTGATTTCGCTCCCTGGCTTCGTTGGCATCCCCAGAGGGGCTTCCCTGTCTGACCTATTCGTGGAACCTCCTTTACGAGGCTTGTTAGAGTTCCTCCAGGGATCACTGTCCCCAAGGACGTGGGTATTGTACTTCCGGATCTGGAAAGAATGGGTGCAGGTATTGTGCAGTGAGTTTTACATTACATCCCCCCAGGATAGATACCTGGCTTTGTTTTCCTACCTCATGTATTTGATCCAGAAGGGCTCAGCGGGCTCAATAGAGAGTCCGCCTTGTCCTTTTGGTTTAGGCTCCTAGGTTGGGAAGACATCGCAAAGGAGTTCCCTGTTCGGCGGGTGTTGCAGGGTTGGAGACACTCTACCCAGGCCCCAGATTCATGAAGACCAGTTTTGCTCCAATTTCTCATTTCCTCTCGCTGTTGCCTTTTGAATCAGCAAGTTGGTTTGCAAATCTAGATCCTCTGCTGGTGGTGTCAGGTCCAAGGACGTGATTATCTCTGAGCACTGTGTTTCGGTGTTCCTGCACACTTCAAAAATGGACAGCTGCAGTACGGACAGTTATACGCTTACAAGGGTCCTTTTTGGCCCAGTCTTGTTGGTCTCATGTTTTATGTCCTCCATCTCCCATTTACCTCATCATTTGGTTGCAAATTGTGCCTTGATTTATTTGGGCCCAGGACATTCCTGGTCTATACTTGGATGTTTCCACCTGAAGGTTAATGCACAAGTTTCTAAGTTTGTTCAGAGAATAGGGGGGATCATTGTCTGGCACAGGGATTTAGAAGGTGCGAATGGTGTTCCATTGAGACCAGATGGTGTTCACCTTAATTATATTGGCCTGGATATCTTTAACCTTGAACTTCAGTAAGATGTGGAACAGGCGCTAGCTGCTGTGGGGCGCTTGTTAGCTACATACTGACGTGCAGGTGGCATTTTTTTTACTTTGCCAGCATTTAAAGTCAGTGTAATGGGCTATGCCCTTGATTGGAAGTTGGAATTAATCTGTCTGTCCGGCACTTGTGGTAAGGACAGGCCCCCTTTGGAATTTGACTAGTTCATGTTAAAGCATGCTCACAGTACAACTGTGACTGGCACTGGTTAAATGTGTTTACACGTTCTGTGTTGGAAGTTAAATAAAGCTGTGGCCTTGCCCATTTACATCTTAATGGTTGTAAGTGTGGTTTCTTGTAGGGGGGGCAAGGGGTTATTCATTATGTTAATAGTCATTTTTTTTAGTCATTTTTTTCTTGAGATTATGTGCCCTTGTCTTTTGCATTAACACTGTTAGCAACTTGTCCATGTGTAAGAAACTGAAGTCTTCCTGCTGTGTACTCAGTGACTCTTGTGCGAATGCTCGGAGGGACTGCCAGCAGTTTTCCTGGAAACTGGGTACCACTTTAGAATTTAGCTTTGGAGATGGACGTAGTATCACTGATTCTGGTAAAAAGACACAAAGGGATCTTTGCAGGAAAGTGCTGCAATCTCCAACATCCTACTGTCTGAGGCAACTGCTGTCAGAGGAACTAGTTTTACCACTAGGAACCACAATGGAAATTAAGCTACTGGAGCAAAGGGTGCCTGTACTAGAGCTTTCAGAACCAAGCCCAAGTCCCATGAAGGAAACAAGGATTTACTTGATGGTCATATATGAATTACTGCCTACATGAAGCATCTGGTCAATGGCTCTTTCACCCAACTGCAGCCTGAAAAAGACGATAAAGGCAAAGACCTTGTATTGTAAAGGAGTTGTATGCCAGACCATCCTCTAGCGCTGATTGCAAAAAAGTTCAGGATATTGGCTAGAGCTGGGGACACAGCAGAAAAATCTTTTGCTGAGCAAACAGAACAAACTTCCTGCCATATGTAGCAATCAGCCTGCGGTCACACCGAGTATATTTAAAAGTAGTGCGACTTCAACCACTACTTCAGCACTACTTCATCACTACTTCTGTGAGATTGAAAACGATTTGGTAAGACTTCAGTGCTACTTCAGTGCTCTCCTCTCTGGAGATGAGACGCTTGAGAGGGGATATGATTTCAATGTACAAATACCGTACTGGTGACCCCACAATAGGGACATAACTCTTCCACAAAAGGGAATTTAAAAAGACACGCGGCCACTCACTAAAATTAGAAGAGAAGCGGTTTAACCTTGAACTGCGTAGAAGGTTTACTGTAAGAGCGGTAAGGATGTGGAATTCTCTTCCACCACAGACAGTGGTTTCAGCAGGGAGCATAGATCATTTCAAAAAACTATTAGATAGGCAGATGAACGGCCATAACATACAGGGATATACAATGTAATACAGACATAAAAGCACACACACACAGGTTGGACTTGATGGACTTGTGTCTTTTTTCAACCTCACCTATGTAACTTCAGTGAGAGGGGCTGTTCATGTCACGTTGGGGAACAGTGATGTTATGAACAAAAGTTTAACTAGCAAAGGGTTAATATTTAACTTCTTTCAGGGCCCAAGTAGTGTTGATATAGTCACAGGTAAGATTTGCAGCACGATTTACATTATAGTCCATGGCAGAGGAATCGTGCTGAAGTCCTGAAAAAGTAATAATGAACTACTTCTCAAATCGTACTACTTGAAATTGTATCTATTAAGACACTGCCAAAGAAACACATTAGATGCTACTTCAGGTATGATTTGTAAATCGTATGTCATGAATGAAGTCTTACTGGTGTGACCGAGGGCTCATGCATGATCTTGTAGCCTTCACCAAGGTCTGAACCACCTCGGATGAGAATCACTTCACCTCTAATCTGGCCGATTCCACAGTCAGTCTAAAAAGAGTCTCACTATATTGGGGTGCTGCCATTGACATTGGCATAAAAGATATTGTTTGACCAGAAACGGGCCTCCTCGGTCGGTGGAAAGCACCTGTATGGCACAAACATTTTCTGTCCAAATTTTCAGAAGAATCTTCATAATCAAGGACACTGGAGGAAGACAGACCAATGGAAAAACCCATGGCACTGTGAATCCATCTTCTATCACTTCACCTTTGTACCTTGTTGCAAATACCGGAAGCTGCGTGGTCAGTGGAGTCTCTATGAGCACTACAGCTGGAATGCCCCATATAGCCAATATTAGTTGAGGTACTCATTGTTGGAAAATAATTTGCCTAACTGATCCGTTAGTGGAATCTGCTTTCCCAGCAAGTAGACTGCGGTTAACTGCCTGTAAGCAGCTCTCTCCCCCATTGAAATGTTTCTGTTTTAAAACATAACAGAAAGACTCTTGGTGCCCCCGTGGCAGGCAATTTAGGCTACGGTTGTCTTGTTGGCAATCATCAACTTTACTCGGGCCCCACTGGAGGAAGATCCTGAAAGGCTTGCAATGCTAGAAAAAAACTGCCTTCCATTTAAGACAGTCAGAGCATTTGCATTCTACCAGGCTCCAATGGCCTTGCACCTGTCTCCTCTGACTGGAGACAGACTGACATCAGATTGATTCCATCTCCTGGGCTGAGAAGCACGCCCAAAAAGAAGCACACTGGTGATGTCCAGAACTCCAGTTCTTGCTAATTCGTGCAGATCTTCTGATCCATAGACAGCCCATCCCATTGAGTGAGGAAGCAAATTGAAATGCCCCAATGTGCCACCTGGCCCAAGGCACCACTGGATTGGCCGCTGTAAAAGGTCCCAATGGGGATAATGCAATCCCTCGCTGACATAAATGCTGTCTCCATGACTCTTCGTACGCTTTTAATTTCAGAAATTTTGCAGCTTTGAAAAACCACTTGACTTATTCAGGTATGAAATACTACTCCAAGATCCTTCAAAGATTGAGAAGGGGTTAAAGAGGAAGCAAAGTCCACTATTTTTTTTTGTTTTTAAGGCCACCCAGGTGGGTTATGCCATAATGTACTAGTATGCACAGCATATTAGCACATTATGGCAGACTTACCTGTCATATGGTATTCCGCAGCGCACCGCTGGGACCAATCCAGAAGGCCCCCAGAGCTTCCATCTTCGCCCGGTCTTCCTTCTGGGTCCTGTGCCTTCGGCCACTTGATAGGCCAGGCCGCAATGACTCCCCTCCCATGCATGAGCACGGGAGTCACATCACCACAGCACGGGTCAGGGGCTGATCGGGCCATAAATGTTCGCTGAGCTGCGCATGTGAACATGACAGCTGACAGGCAGAAGGATGCATTTATGGCAGAAGAGACCAATAGGGTCTTTTCTGTCATAAATATCCTGCCTGTCAGCCATTTTATTACAAAACAACTTTACTTCCTCTTTAACTGCTTTCCCTGTTTGTTCACTAGTCGACTGAAATTGGAGAAGGACTTCTAGAACAAGCGTTGTGATGCTTTGCCAGCTCCTGGCTTACATGTGCAACAATCAAAACTTCGTCCAAGTAGTGGTAGAGCCTTATCCCCAAAGACCAATTACCACCAACACTGCCTACAAAATTTTCTAAAAGATTCTTGGTGCTGTGGCGATTCTAAAAATGGGAAACACCTGAATTGGAAGTGACATCCGGTCACTGCAAATCTCAGATGTCTCATGTGTTAAGCACTGATCAGTACATGGAAGTATGCATCAGCCAGGTCAACTGAAACTAACCGGTCTTCGGGCAGAACTATCGTCATGACTGTCTGCACTGACCCCATCTTGAACCTTTTGGTGTGTATGTACCCATTTGATTTCTTTAAACCCAGACAGTAGGGAGAGCTCCTGATGCCTTGGATACTACAAAGAATGGGGGAGACCCCCAGATTCTGTTTTTCTGGTGGCCTTAGCACTATGCATTTGTTGCAGTATAATTCTTATGCGTAGTCTTAAGCAATAATTCTTTCTTCTTGAGATCTGTTGATCATTACTGAAAGGATTTGGTGGCAATTCTCTAATGTACTCCCACCTAACCGTCTTTGATGTTTGTCGCCCAAACCCTCCAAACAGAGGCTATCCTGGCTCCCACTGGAAGATTCTGATTGGGCAAACCTTAAAAAGACTTACCAGATAGCTATCAGCCTGCTCTGCATTGGATTCCATGTAAAAAAAGGAACTTTGAGCCCCTTTCACTGTGATCTGTGATCTGATAAATTTTCAGCCTGGCCTATAACATTTGGCCTCCTGAACCATTCTGAAGTTCGATCCAACTTGAGCAAAAAGACAACTGCTTCCTTTTATTAGACTGTGGCCACAGTCTAGACTTTTCTCCTGTCACTCGCTTCATCCAGCGTTTACCAAACAACAACCTCCCATTATGGGGAATGTTATCGAGGGCTTGTGTCGAAGCTTCAGCCACCCTCCAGTGGTGCAACCACAAAGCTCTCATGGCTATGACTGAATGCACCAGCCCTTGTACTAGGTCTATTGAAGCCTCCATCAAAAGTCAGCAGCCAGGTTCAAGTCCTCCAGAACCATGCCCACTCCTGCAGGTTCCACTTGAATTAAAGGCTATCTCTTAACATCACAGTTAACGCTGTTGCTGGTCAGCAGGCGAAAACCTGTTCTGGGGCTTTTTCAATACGTTTTGCCATGTTACAGATGTGCTCTATGCAGAAAAAATGCAGTATGTTCAACTTTAGATGACTGTACTGGAACACACTGCACTGGTGTGAAATAAGCTATTGGAATCTATAACACTGTTCATGTATTTTTGACTCAGAATAAAATGCATTGGACTACATCTGGTGTGAACCAGCCTTAAGGCTGCTTTCACTGGGGCGGGCGGGTGTTGACGGTAAAACGAAGCTAATATTAGCTGCGCTTTACTGTCATTTTAGCGGTGCTATTCGGCTGCTAGCAGGGCACTTTTAACTTCCACTAGCAGCTGATTAGAAGGGTTAAATGCGCCCATGTATCGCCGCTGCCGAAGCGCTTTGCAGCCGCTTTGGCAGTGGTGCCCTTTCATTTCAATGGGCAGGAGCAATGGAGGAGCGGTGTATACACCGCTCCTCCACCGCCCCAAAGATGCTGCTTGCAGGACTTTTTGTAACGTCCTGCTAGTGCAATGCCCCAGTCTGAAAGCACTCTGGCTTTCACACTGGGACTGCAGGGGAGGTGTTTTTCAGGCTCTTTATAGGTGCTATTTTTAGCCTGAAAAATGCCTCAGAGTAAAAGGGGTCTTAGTACACTTTCCAATCCATAGGATCCCGAAAGGCAAAACAGGCAAAGACACTTGCACACCAGCTGCTGGAGGGCCCCATCCACTCCATTCCTGGAAGTGCGTTGCTTAACCATTTGCTGACCTGTACATCACTTCCTGCAATAGATACTGGGGACGCATGCAAGCCGCCAGACACGCTGATTAAACTGAGGGGGAGCCAATCAGTGAGTCCGGCAGACCCGTTGTCCTGCTAAAAATCGCTGATCGCCTACATTACTTGTAAGAAAAATAAAAATAAATAAAAATAAATTAAAATATCCCATAGTTTTTAGGAGCAATAACTTTTGCGCAAACCAATCAATATATGCTTATTGGGAATTTTTTTACCCAAAATATGTAGCAGAATACACATTGGCCTAAATTGATGAAGAAAATTTAGGCCAATGTGTATTTTTTTTTATTGTATTTTTTTTATTGGATTTTTTTTTGTTTATAGCGCAAAAAATAAAAACCACAGAGGTGATCAAATACCAACACAAGATAGCTCTATTTGTGGGAAAAAAAGGCATACATTTTATTTGGGTACAGTGTCGCACGACTGCGCAATTTTCAGTTAAAGTGACGCAGTGCCGTATTGCAAAAAATGGTAAAACCTTCCAGGGCTAAAGTGGTTAAAGTGGTTGTAAAGTCTCACTTAAAAATAAAAAAAATAACAAACATGTTATACTTACCTCCTCAGCCTGGATCCTCCTCCCCTCGGGTCCTTGTTTGCTGCTCCTGGCCCCTCCCTCCTGGCGAGTGCTTCCATAAACCAGCAGCTTGCTTTGGGGGCACCCAACCGAGTCAGAGCTCCCCGTATCCATTGAGACACAGAGCTCCTACCAGGCCCTGCCCCCTCTCTCCCCTGATTGGCTAATTGACTGTCAGGTCACCTGAGGCCAGGTGACATATGCACACCGTTGGGGTCAGGAGTGCATTGCTAAGGTAGTGGACCCCTTTGGCTGACTGCTGCGGATGGAACTCTGGGTGGTTCAGGAAAGCAGGTCCACTGGAGTACCAACACGGATCCCACTGGGAGCTAGAGCATAAGATTTCCCAGGGCGCGGAGTCTAACAGCCAGAAGGTGTTCACCAGAGCCTCTAGTGGTGAGGATGGACTGCCCTGCAACTGGCTCCAGGTCATGGTCCCCAGGGTCTCCCAGCCCACGGTAGGCTACAGGAGGACAAAGATGAAGCAGCAGCCCAGGACAATGAGGGATAGTCAGGAGATAAGCCAAAGGTCGGGGCAACTAGTAGACAAGGATAGACAGAAAACACGCCAAAGGTCAGGGTAACAAGCAGGCAGGGATAGTCAAAGAACAAGCCAAGATCGGTAACAGAAACAGGCGTAGAGCACACGGCAAGCAGGAGACAGGAAACCAAACACACAATATTGCAGGCAGGCTTGGACAGCACAGTGTTAAATAATGTATCCTGTAGAGCAGTGGTTCTCAATCTTGCTAGTGCCGTGAAACCTTGATAAAATTTCACAAGTTGTGGGGACCCCTAACAGTAAAATTATTTTCGTAGAGTGGGTTGTCGGCACCCAAGGCAAGACAAGTAATTTGCACCCCTAATGGACATTTAGCACTCACCGAGTCCCTTCCACTCGTACAGCATTGAATCCCCTTATGGTACATTTTAGGATGTACCACTCTTTCTCTTTTTTCTCCTTTCTTTCTCTATCTTAATTTCTTGTTTTTTTCCCCCCATCCCTCTCTCTAGTCAATTTTCTTGTTCTTTCTCTTATTCTTTCTCTCCCTTTTTCTTTGTTCCTCCCCCTCTTTTCCTCCACCTTCCATGTATTCTCTATTTTTATTCCTTCTCTTACTCCTTGGTGGGGTGAGGGGAATGGGATGAGTGGCAGTGATGGGGAGTAGTTGGGATGTGTGGCAATGCTGGGGGGGAGTTCTGATCAGCCAACTTGGGTGCTCTTGATCAAGGTGATCTGCTGATCTGAGAATTGTAGTGGAGACTTTTAATGGCAACTATAATCACAGGTAGTTTTACACACTGTGTCTCCGACTTTGTGGTGTCTCATAACAGTGACACCTATGCCAAAATCAGGAGATAGGATCTCCTCCAGCCCCTACCACTTCACATTCCTCACCAGTCAGCTGACCTCTAGTCTCTGTCCCCCAGCCATGCCGTGAACTGAATGAGTGGCTGCGAAGAGGCTGAGTGGGAGGCCGCAGGCTCCAGGAACAGCTCAGCTGGGCGGTCACAGGCTCCAGGGACAGCCCTGCTGGGTGGCCTCAAAAAGGCTGGGAGAGCGGTGAGGGCCTCAGGAACAGCCCAGGATTCGGTGACCCCTGGCAAATCATCATTCGACCCCTGAGGGGGTCCCGACCCCCAGGTTGAGAACCACTGCTGTAGAGGCTAGGGTGGAGCCACGCTGAGGGAAGATTACTTAACCATGCAGGTGTAAAAGTGCAGGCCCAAGGCTAATACAAAGACCAGAGGTAAGCAGACAGACAGGGCATGAAGATATTACTGGCGATTTATGACACTGACTTTGACAGCCGCAGGAGCCAATGGCACTGCGGCTATGCCCCAGCCAATCAGAAGGAGAGTCCCGGATGGCCGAGGGAATCATGGACATCGATGGATAGAGGAGGGGCTCAGGGTAAGTATTAAGGGGTGCAACACAAAAAGTATTTGGTGCTGTGAACAAGGCCTGTGTGCCAAAATGCGCCTGTGTGTTGTTTTTATCATGGTCATAAGACAACAATAAAATTGAAGACTGAATTTCCAGTGGTGACGGCTCTTCTATGTACATAAGTATTAGGGGGTGCCGGCGGGCCTGCTACACACAAAAGCATAGAATGCATTAAGATAAAAAAACCTTTTGCCTTTACAACTCCTTTAAACATGCATTAGCCAGCTCATTAGATAAAGCTTAGAGAACTTTTACAAAAAAAGGTCACTGCCCCACCTTTAAATGGTCTTCACAGCAAGGAGCACTGAAAGGGCAAACACATGTCAAATAAAACCAAAGAATTTCCAAGCTCAACTTACCAACCAGTCTGCGACCAACTGAATGAACCTGTCTAACAGTATGCGTTAAAAACAGGGGTTTCGTTGCACACATTTGCAAATACGTGCGTAAGCTGCAGGCCCCAGCAAGGCACCCTGTATCCTGCAGACTCTAATGCTGCGTACACATGACCGGACTTTACGGCAGACTTTGTTCGGTGGACTTTTCAACGGACTTTACGACGGACTTTACGAATGAACGGACTTGCCTACACACGATCAACCAAAGTCCAACGGATTTGTACGTGATGACGTACGACAGGATTAAAACAAGGAAGTTCATAGCCAGTAGCCAATAGCTGCCCTAGCGTCGTTTTTTGTCCATCGGACTAGCATACAGACGAGCTGGCTTTTCGACCTGACTCGAGTCTGTCGAAAAGATTTGAAACATGTTTCATTTCTAGGTCCATCGAACTTTTGGGGAAAAAAAGTCCGCTGGAGCCCACACACGATCGAATTGTCTGACGGACTCCTGTCCGCAGGACCAAGTATGCCGTAAAGTCCGGTCGTGTGTACGCGGCATTACATTAACTTTAAAGAGTCTCCACAGTGGGAGCACATGTATTCTGATGGATAGATTAGGGGGCAGATGACTGGAGGTGCAGGAACACACTGAACACCCAGCACATTGCACAATGGCAGTAAAGGTGTCAGTGCGTTGCCTGACTAATACAGTATGTCAACAATACAAAATAAGGTCACTGCCCCCACCTATAACTGGTCTTCACAGCAAGGAGCACTGGAAGGGCAAACGCGTGTCAAATAAAACCAAAGAATTTCCAAGCTCAACTTACCAACCAGCCTGCGACCAACCAAATTAACCTAAAATAAAAAAACCTATAATAAAAACCTAATTAGTCCAAAAGTATGCATTAAAAACAGGGGTTTAGTTGCACATATTTGCAAATACATGCGTAAGCTGAAAGCCCCAGCAGGGCACTCTGGGGCTTTACGTTTTAAGGGGGCGTGGTCAACATCACCCTTTGACCACGCCCCCTTAAAACGTCATAGTCCCAGCATGCCCAGGGACTGTGACGTCTTAAGGGGGCGGGGTCACCGCCTATGTAAGTCATAGCGGAGCGCTCAGAGAGCATTACAGTGGGAGAGAGCGTGGTGTCAACATCGGAAGAAGAGAAGAGGGAAGAAGACAAGAAGGCAGAAGGCCAAAGTCCGGGCCAACGCTTGCAAAAGAGCGGCAGAAGATAGCGGAGGAGCCGACAGAAGAACCGGACCCCAGGAGATGAGACCGAAGAGACCCCCGAAGTCGGAAGAAGACCCCCGAAGTCGGAAGAAGACCCCCGGAGCTGTCTAATAAATTACTTTAAAAACCTGTGTAGTGTGTTTTTTTATTGACATTTTTTCTCCCAGGTGAATGGGTAGGGGCACGATGTAGGAAAAAAATCACGCTACCCTTAAAAATTATATATAGTACTGTGAAAATATATATGTGAAAACCTACGTGATAATAATAACATACAGGTGATAAGTTAAATTGGTGAATTAATATACGGCGTGAACCATGAAGAATGTCCAGTGATCGATAAACATAAATCGGCAAACGATCAGTAATCAATGGACAATATAGTGTAGTGAGCACCAGTGAAAATAAAAATTAAAGTCCAACAAATTAGCATAAATTGGTGAATCGGTTCCTGTTTCCCAATAGTAAGTGAGATCCACCACCATAAATCAACGAGAATGCGCCCTTGTATTGTCCTAAACCCCGCCTCCATGGGACGGCAAGCAGACACCAGATGGTAGGAAATCACCCAAGGCAGCTCCTCTGCTGTTACTTTCAGTGATGTCTTCTCTTCTCTACAATGTACCCCATACTCATTCACATAGGGTGGGGGGGCCGGGATCTGGGGGCCCCCTTATTAAAGGGGCTCCCGGATTCCAATAAGCCCCCCGCCCGCAGATCCCGACACCCAATGGCCAGGGTTGTGGGGAAGAGGCCCTTGTCCTCATCAACATGGGGACAAGGTGCTTTGGGGTGGGGGACTAGAAAAGGAGGCCGCTTTTATCGTCGAGATTGACACCTTGCAAGCCCCGTCGCGGGGCATACCAGGCCCTTAGGTCTGGTATGGATTGTAAGGGGAATCCCCTACGCCGAAAAAATGGAGTGGGTTCCCCCCCAAATCCATACCAGACTCCTATCCGAGCATGCAGCCTGGCCGGTCAGGAAAGGGGGTGGGGACGAGCAAGCAGTCTCCCCCTCCTGAGCCGTACCAGGTTGCATAAATAAATAAATAAAAAACAGCGCTCGCAAATAAATTAAAATTAAATAGTATACAGATCTACCTATCGCGTTGCAGCTGCTGGATGAAAGTGCTAAGACTTTAATAGTATGTAAAACAAAACCCTGCGCTGGCAACTCACCATGCAAATAATAATAAAATATAAAAAATAAAAAAATAAAAAAACAAATAATATATGCACAATTGATGTGTGCTATGTGAAATTGCACAAAAAACCACTACCGGGCTAGGTGACTAATAAACAATAATACACTAACTGTGTATATTTACTTGAAACGCACAAATGGTGTGGTCTGTGTGGAATTACCCAAAAAACCACTTGGACGCGATGCGACTACAGGGTGATAAAATATCGTTATACTAGTGCAAAAAAATATATATATAAAGGCATATAAATTAACATTCGTGATCCACAAACAACAGTAGGTGAATCTCTATAAAGAGATAAATGCCAAATTATAAGTGAAACAAAAAATCAAGAATAGCTGGTGGCAGAGAGTCTATTATATCAAGATGTTTCTCCACAAGAAACAATCAGCAGACTTCAAGCTTTTCCTCCATATGATAGGTCTGGACAAGAAGGTAGGCTGATGCTGGTGATGGTTATGAGGAGACTTATGGGACCACAAAACTCACGTTCCACCAAAAGAAAAGAGAAAACATATAGTGTAAAACCTATAACACCGTGAGATCACCTGCGCATATAAGCGCTACTCACGGAACCGATGTGCAGAGCAGGCATTCAGATATTTGGAAGGTGTTCGCTGCTGAACGGCGTGCGTTCCACCAACTCCAGGAAGTGATGTCACTGGTTCTCGGGTTTACAGGCGTAAGCAGGATGTTGCGTCAACACGTTTCACCCCTCCCCCAGGGCGTTATCAACGCTTTATAGAGATTCACCTACTGTTGTTTGTGGATCACGAATGTTAATTTATATGCCTTTATATATATATTTGTTTGCACTAGTATAGCGATATTTTATCGCCCTGTAGTCGCATCGCTTCCAAGTGGTTTTTTGGGTAATTCCACACAGACCACACCATTTGTGCGTTTCAAGTAAATATACACAGTTAGTGTATTATTGTTTATTAGTCACCTAGCCCGGTAGTGTTTTTTTCTGCAATTTCACATAGCACGCATCAATTGTGCATATATTATTTGTTTTTTTATTTTTTTATTTTTTATATTTTATTATTATTTGCATGGTGAGTTGCCAGCGCAGGGTTTTGTTTTACGTTCCAGGTTGCATGCCTTCAACATGGGGGGTGGGTGCTTTGGGGGAGGGGGGCACCCTGTGGGCCCCCCACCCCAAAGCACCTTGTCGCCATGTTGAGGACAAGGGCCTGGCCAGTGGTTGTCGGGGTCTGCGGGCGGGGGGACCACCGGAGCTGTCTAATAAATTACTTTAAAAACCTGTGTAGTTTGTTTTTTTATTGACACTTTTTCCCCCAGGTGAATGGGTAGGGGTACGATGTACCCCATACTCATTCACATAGGGTGGGGGGCCGGGATCTGGGGGCCCCCTTATTAAAGGGGCTCCCGGATTCCCATAAGCCCCCCGTCCGCAGACCCCGACAACCACTGGCCAGGGTTGTCGGGAAAAGGCCCTTGTCCTCATCAACATGGGGACAAGGTGCTTTGGGGTGGTGGGCCCACAGGGCACCCCCCTCCCCCAAAGCACCCACCCCCCCATGTTGAGGGCATGCGGCCTGGTACGGCTCAGGAGGGGGGGGCTGCTCGCTCGTCCCCACCCCCTTTCCTGACCGGCCGGGCTGCGTGCTCAGATAGGGGTCTGGTATGGATTTTGGGGGGGACCCCACGCCATTTTTTCAGCGTAGGGGATTCCCCTTACAATCCATACCAGACCTAAGGGCCTGGTATGCCCCGCGATGGGGCTTGCAAGGTGTCAATTTCGTCGATAAAAGCGACTTCCTTTTCTAGTCCCGTCGTACCCGAATTACGTTCAAAATGAACGGACTTGACCATGTGTTGGCAAGTCCATTCATTCGGAAAGTCCGCCGTAACTTCGTCGGAAGTCCGTCGGGAAGGCCAGCGGAGCTAGACTGCCAGAAAGTCCGGTCGTGTGTAGGCAAGTCCATCCGTTCAGAAAGTCCGGCAGAAGTCCGCCGGAAGTCCGTCGGGATGACCGTCGGACCTAGTTTCCCAGAAAGTCCGGTCGTGTGTACGCTGCATAACTCTAACTTTGAAGAGTCTCCACAGTGGGAGCACATGTATTCTGATGGATAGATAGAGAACTTTTACTGTGAATTGGTCTTCTTATCAGATCTCTCCTATTCAACAATAAGCTTTTAACTCTCTGTCATTATGGAAGAAGAAAACTCTCCCTTTTTCTCATTTGGAAATATCTGCATGCTTTTTGCAATGGTTGGGCCTGTGGCATGGATATTTACTGCATATTTTCCGCTACAGCCTTCTACATCTAGTCTTTGAAATTTGTGCATCAGCTTCTTTATCCATTGTCACTTAAGGCAATCCACGCAAATTAATTTCCTGTCACTGCAGACTGCATGCAGGTCCAACATGCACCCTGGACTGGGCAAGGCATTTCTTATTGCACTTATATAAACGCATGTGAGTCGTTTCCATGTGAGCTGCTTGAGGAGCATGAAAGCCGCCCTGTGCGGGAATCTGAGAAATGCAGATTGTCCTGGTTAGGAGATGATCAGTGGCAGGTCTTATGTTTTCTGGAGTGTTTGCGTTTAGGGCTTCTGCTCTTAAAATAATGCAGTTTGCATACCTTGAGCACTCTTTTAAACATGTCCCATGTTGCCCCTTCATACCACACAGGGCACACAGTTTCCGGAAGATTTACATCCAACATTCTGGGTCTTCCAACTCCAGGAGAGGCTGAGCTTGGAGGGGTGGTGCGGGCTGGGGGGTATACTTGCAACAACCAAAGTACTTACCAACAGGGATGGGCTCGGACTGTACCCGCAAGAAAGCCGGCATTACACACCGCCAATTATAGGCAGTGAGGCATTTCCCAGCCCGCAGCTGCACATACACGCGCTGCCTATTGCCGCGTACACACGGTCGGACTTTTCGTCTACAAAAGTCCGACAGCCTGTCCGACAGACTTCCGACGTACCTTCGGCGGACTTGCGGCAGACTTTGTTACGAACGGACTTGCCTACACACGACCACACAAAAGTCCGACGGATTCGTACGTGATGACGTACACCGGACTAAAATAAGGAAGTTCATAGCCAGTAGCCAATAGCTGCCCTAGCATGGGTTTTTGTCCGTCGGACTAGCACACAGACGAGCGGATTTCGGGGTCCGTCGTACTTACGACGTAAAGATTTGAAGCATGTTTCAAATCTAAAGTCCGTCGGATTTGAGGCTAAAAAAGTCCGTTGAAAGTCCGGAGAAGCCCACACACGATCGGATTACCAGCCACCTTTAGTCCGTCAGCGTCCGTTGGACTTTTGTAGACGAAAAGTCCGACCGTGTGTACGCGGCATATGATTAGCGGCGTGCAGTGATGGCTTCCTAGCAGAATCCGCACACACCCAAGCCCATCATTACTTACCAACTGCAATCAAAAGATGACCTGTAGCATGACCAAAAAAAAAAAAAAAGAGCACTTCAGTTGGGGAGAGGCTGTCTTTTATTTAGCTAGGAAGAGGTGGTCCTGTGGGTTCCAGAGAAGGCGTTAACCTGTTATGTGCTGATATAAGGTAGGGTCAGGAAATCATCTTTTGTATTTGTGGGTATATTTATATAGGAGTTTGCGCACCTTTTTTTTTTATCTTGCATTTCTAAAAGTTAAATCATTTAAACCCATATAGTACCAAGTAACTGGATATGGTACTATTGTTCACATTCATACCATAAATTCAGGTAATGGGTAACTAGATTGTCTCAGCCAATTAGGAGGCAATTCTTTAATCGCTGTGTATGCTGGGATAGGCTATTTATTTGGAAGGAGTCAGGTGATCGGGGTTCTTCCTGCCCGAGGCTGTGGCCTGGGTGGGTATGTGTTGAGAAGCTCCTGGTTGCTGGGTCTGAAGCCTGAGGCCTATCCATGCTGGCTGCTAGGTCCACCTAAGGCCTATCCAGCAGTTCAGGGTTCCGCAAAGGAGGAGCAGCCAAGGTTAAGTTCAAAGCCTGGGGTGGAACCGCATGTGTCAGAGGCTCGGCCTGAAGGGAGCCTGTTTATTGTCAGAGGTAAAGGAGAAGCAGTTGCCACAAAGGGACGACTACTCCTGTTACTGGAGGCAAGTTTGGAATGGATGAAGTTCTGAAGGAGTACCAGAGCAGACGCTTCACTAGCCTGGGACAGTGAAGTAGTGGGAAAGCTTCAGTAGAGACTCATCCAGGAAGCCAGTGGGTAGCTGTAAGTAAAGCTTGAAGGAGTACGGCGGGTAGCTGTAAGTAAGGCTTGAAGATAAAGTACAGCTGTGGGTTAAGCTCCGCAATCCAGCAGGTAGCTGAGAGTCCAAGAAGTCTAGCGAAGGACGGCGAGCTGAGCTTAAGGATCTACAGTGGGATACTGTGAGTTAAGCTGGAAGATCTACAGTGGGTTACTGTGAGTTAAACTGGAAGATCTACAGTAGGATACTGTGAGAGAATTTGTTGCCATAGGAGACAGCGGTTACTACAAGATACAGATTGCTGCATTCAGCTTAAAGGCCGTCGTTCTGTATTGCTGTCTGCCTAGTTCTATTTTTGTCTGCGAAGTTTGCCTTAAAGCGGAGTTCCGCTTAAAAAAAAAATAAAAGTCAGCAACTACAAATACTGCAGCTGCTAACCTAATAATCGGACACTCACCTGTCCCACGGTCCAGCGATGTGGGGGAAAGAAGCCCCGCTCCTCATCCCCTCCTCTCTGCGGCGCCAGCATTGTCACTGTGGGCGCCCGGCTGTGGCTTCACAGTCGGGCACGCACTGCGCATGCGCGAGGCACTCGGTGCGCTGTGACTGGCCGGGCAATCATCTGGGACCTGTGACGTGTCCCAGATGATTGCCGAGAGGGAGGGGGGAGAGGTGATCTCCCTTTCGGTGCGGCAGTGTGCCGGGAGAAAGTTGGAGCTAATTTTCATCCACTGGGAGCTCAAAAACTAGGCTTTCCTCTCCCCCCCAAAAAATGACATGCTAAATGTGGCATGTCAGGGGGTCACCTTCCCTTAAAGCGGAAGTTCCATTTTTGGGTGGAACTCTGGTTTAATTGCTATTGCATTTGCCTAAGGGTGTCATGTGCCCTACACCGACTCTCCCCACACGCAGTTCCTGTTAAGAAAAATAAAACTCTCTTTGTTCATTTTTACAAAAAGTGACTGGCGTCCAATCTTTTCACCTTGCACTACACCCACTATGCCTAGTAACCTGCATCCTGAGGAGGAATGTCAGTTCTCCCTGCCTCTTGTGGTCACCATCAGGCCCTTGGAAGTCGGGGAGACCACTACATACATTAAGTGATATAAATGAAATAATAATATAAATATGAAATAACTTTTACTGATATCACTGCTGCTGAAATAGGTTTAAGTTACGTAGAATGACACTGACAAACTGCAGTGTACAATGCTACACTAAACTCTCTTTCCTTATGATCCTTATGGGAACCAAGGGAGATCTTACATGATGCTGGGAGTCGTTCAACCCAGGAAATGAGGTGAAGACATCGGGCAGAATGGGAATTTCAAGCTGCTCAGCACAAAGAGGAAGGTAAATAATACACAGCAGTCTTCTTTTCAGTTATCAGCATGACAGTTGGCATCAACTGGCAAAAAACAAATCGAGGTTGTGTATTAATGCAGTGGAAGAGGCGCCAGCGAGGTACTACTACCTACGTAATACAGAGGTGTGAGGCCCACAGTGTATAATAGAAAGATGTGAGGCTCTTCATTCAGGAAAGAGGAATGAGGCACATGCAGTAGAAAACCATTGCACATTTAATACCAAGACATGAAGCACTGCATGTAATGCAGCGTACACACGGTCGGACTTTTCCACCAGACTGGTCCGACGGACTTTCCGACAGACTTTCAACGGACTTTTGACGGACTTCCGACAGACTTTTTAAAGAATGGACTTGCCTACACATGATCACACCAAAGTCCGACGGATTGGTACGTGATGACGTACACCGGACTAAAATAAGGAAGTTGATAGCCAGTAGCCAATAGCTGCCCTAGCGTCGGTTTTTGTCCGTTGGACTAGCATACAGACGAGCGGATTTCTCGGTCCGGCGGAGTTACGGCGTAAAGATTTGAAGCATGTTCCAAATCTAAAGTCCGTTATTTTCGACTGGAAAAGTCAGCTGAAGATCCGATGAAGCCCACACACGATCGGATTGTCCGCCAGACTCGGTCCGGTCGAAAAGTCCTCCCGTGTGTACGCGGCTTAAGAAGTCTGAGTAACTGTGTGCAGCTCAAATGCATATAGAAGCACAAGCCAGTGAGTGTAATAGTAAGGCATGAGTAAGCCTGTTATTTAAGGGTTTAACCATTTAAGGACCGGAAGGATTTGCCCCCTTAATGACCAGGCCATTTTTTGCGATATGGCACTGCGCTGCTTTAACTGAAAATTGCGCGGTCGTGCGGCGTGGTACCCAAACAAAATTGATGTCTTTTTTTTCCTGCAAATAGAGCTTTCTTTTGGTGGTATTTGATCACCTCTGCAGTTTTTATTTTTTGTGCTATAAACAAAAAAAGAGCAACAATTTTGAAAAAAAAAACAAACAATATTTTTTTACTTTTTGCTATAATAAATATCGCCCCCCAAAAAAACAAATTTCTTCATCAGTTTAGCCCAATATGTATTCTTCTACATATTTTTGTTAAAAAAAAATCACAATAAGCGTATATTGATTGGTTTACTTCTACAAAATAGGGGATAGATTTATGGCATTTCTATTATTTATTTTTTTACTCGTAATGGCGACCATCTGCGATTTTTAGCGGGACTGCGACATTGCTGTGGACAGATCGGACACTTTTGACACATTTTTGGTACCATTAACATTTATACAGCGATCAGTGCTATAAAAATGCACTGATTACTGTGTAAATGTCACCGGCAGGGAAGGGGTTAACACAAAGGGGCAATCAAGGGGTTAAATGTGTTCCCTGGAAGGTGTTTCTAACTGTGGGGGTGGGACTGACTGGAAGAGGAGAGAAATCACTGTTCCTAATCACTAGGCCCAATCAAAGCAGCCGACGTACAATGATGGCTATTCGCCCTGAAGAGCCAACCTGCCTGTTATGGACTGTTATGGGGAATTCAATACAGCAATAAGATATTTTTTCTGGTGGTATACCTCATTTAACATGACCTGCGCTTAGTGGCGTACCTAGCAAATCTAATGCAAGACAACCAAAATTGGCTTGTCAGGCTCCAGTAGACTTCAACAAAATGTACACTTACAGTGGGGACGGAAAGTATTCAGACCCCCTTACATTTTTCACTCTTTGTTATATTGCAGCCATTTGCTAAAATCATTTAAGTTAATTTTTTTCCTCATTAATGTACACACAGCACCCCATATTGACAGAAAAACACAGAATTGTTGACATTTTTGCAGATTTATTAAAAAAGAAAAACTGAAATATCACATGGTCCTAAGTAGTCAGACCCTTTGCTCAGTATTTAGTAGAAGCACCCTTTTGATCTAATACAGCCATGAGTCTTTTTGGGAAAGATGCAACAAGTTTTTCACACCTGGATTTGGGGATCCTATGCCATTCCTCCTTGCAGACCCTCTCCAGTTCTGTCAGGTTGGATGGTAAACGTTGGTGGACAGCCATTTTTAGGTCTCTCCAGGGATGCTCAATTGGATTTAAGTCAGGGCTCTGGCTGGGCCATTCAAGAACAGTCACGGAGTTGTTGTGAAGCCACTCCTTCGTTATTTTAGCTGTGTGCTTAGGTTCATTGTCTTGTTGGAAGGTAAACCTTCGGCCCAGTCTGAGGTCCTGAGCACTCTGGAGAAGGTTTTTCGTCCAGGATATCCCTGTACTTGGCCGTATTCATCTTTTCCTCGATTGCAACCAGTCGTCCTGTCCCTGCAGCTGGAAAACACCCCCACAGCATGATGCTGCCACCACCATGCTTCACTGTTGGGACTATATTGGACAGGTGATGAGCAGTGCCTGGTTTTCTCCACACATACCGCTTATAATTAAGGCCAAAAAGTTCTGTCTTGGTCTCATCATACCAGAGAATCTTATTTCTCACCATCTTGGAGTCCTTCAGGTGTTTTTTAGCAAACTCCATGCGGGCTTTTATGTGTCTTGCACTGAGGAGAGGCTTCTGTCGGGCCACTATGCCATATGGCCCCGACTGGTGGAGGGCTGCAGTGATGGTTGACTTTCTACAACTTTCTCCCATCTCCCGACTGCATCTCTGGAGCTCAGCCACAGTGATCTTTGGGTTCTTCTTTACCTCTCTCACCAAGGCTCTTCTCACCGATCAGTTTGGCCGGAGGGCCAGCTCTAGGAAGGGTGCTGGTCGTCCCAAATGGCCTCTATTTAGGGATTATAGAGGCCACTTTGCTCTTAGGAACCTTAAGTGCAGCAGAATTTTTTTGTAACCTTGGCCAGATCTGTGCCTTGCCACAATTCTGTCTCTGAGCTCTTCAGGCAGTTTCTTTGACCTCATGATTCTCATTTGCTCTGACATGCACTGTGAGCTATAAGGTGTAGACAGGTATAGACAGGTGTGTGGCTTTCCTAATCGAGTCCAATCAGTATAATCAAACACAGCTGGACTTAAATGAAGGTGTAGAACCATCTCAAGGATGATCAGAAGAAATGGACAGCACCTGAGTTGAATATATGAGTGTCACAGCCAAGGGTCTGAATACTTAGGATATGTGATATTTCAGTTTTTCTTTTTTAATAAATCTGCAAAAATGTCAACAATTCTGTGTTTTTCTGTCAATATAGGGTGCTGTGTGTACATTAATAAGGAAAAAATGAACTTAAATGATTTTAGCAAATGGCTGCACTATAACAAAGAGTGAAAAATTTAAGGGGGTCTGAATACTTTCCGTCCCCACTGTACCTGCTCTGTGCAACGATATTGCATAGAAAAGTCACTTACCTCCTCTTCTGACAGTTCCTCGCCAGTGCTGTCACTTTCTTTCTTCTCTGGGTGCTTCTCTAGCAAGCTGTGTGCTAAGGAGGCACCCGTGCATGTGTGCTATTGACCCAGGCTGTTTATATTTATGCATCTTGCCCTTTCTGGGACTCCAGTTATACCTTTTTTAGTGTTTTGTTAGCCATTTTGATTATACCCACATGTGTCCTATTAGGTTTTTACATCTACTTGGAGTCCATGTGATATCCCCTGTGCTCTGTTTGGGACAAGTGGAGAGACCTGTGGTATTGCTGCCCACCCGAGACATCCAACATATGTAGATTATGTAATTGTTTATTAATGTTGCTCTGTACATGTAAGTTTATACACATGATTATAGTCTGCACCATGTGATTATATTTACTGTCAGATATACTGAGTTATACTTTATTGCAGAGATCCTTTGAGGTTATCAGTGGATGCCATACCCCTGAAGAAGACTGAAACAGTTGAAAGAAACGCTTTGGGTTTTTTTTTTGTGTTTAGGACATCTGTGTATATTTTATGCATGTGTATCTCTACTTACAAGCTTGTACTACGCACAAGCTATAATTATAGCTTTGTACTATATCATTTAATGTTGTACTATACTGCCCCTGTTTCTTTTAACATTGTTTCAATAAAACATTGAATATTGTTTGGGTATATTGCCTATACTTTCCTTGGTATCAGAAAATCCCATTTTCCCCAGTCTTTCCACCATGTGGGTTCATATATAGTAATATAGGGATTGATACCAGCTTACTCTGGGGTTCAGGAACAAATTATTTAAGTAGTGCACCTGTAAACACACACAGCGGCGATAAGTCATACCCCCAATCCCTCCTCACAGGAGTTTGACTGACAGCAGCCTATGGCTCCACTGCTCTCAGTGTCTCCTATGGGGCCACGGAGTGAGGAGAGTGGTGATGCAGCCAAGACAGTACTGGAACGGGGTGACAGGAGCCAGGTAAATATTTAGGGATGGGGGTAGGATAGGATAGGACAGGTAGCGGGGTGTTTTATACCTTAATACAGTGAATGTACAAATGAATATACAAACAAAAAGTGTAGCGCTATAATATGTCAGTCAGCAGTATTTTAAAGTATGCTGAATAATATATATCGAATGTTAGGTCTTGCTAGACCTCATAGAAAAAAACCATAAACTAGTGAAGAATCTAATATTCAAAAAGAAAAACACTAGTGACATATCCTATGTAATAAATAGTATAGATTATATGTGCATCAAAAAGGTTTAATCCAAACCCTCAACACAAAACAATAAGCATGTAAGGGTGAGGATAAGTGATAGGTCACTGAGATCTTGAATAGTTCGTTTCATCAAGCAGAGAAATCCTGGAGCATGGACATGAAACTCATAATAGCATCTATTCTTATCTCCGATAGACTCTTCTAATAATCAGCCCGGTGCAACAGTAACATAAAATGCCCTTACCGGACGTGGTGGACTCACAGGCCGTTGGCGGTGAGTCATACGAGCTTGAACCGTAAACACGGTAAGGCAACAGCTGTTTCTGGTCCTCAACCGAAGGGTCCTGGGAAGGTCTCCAATCCCGAGCGATCCCCCCGGTTCGTCCTCCAGCAATCACTTGGATCTCAGGCGATTTGAGGTGGGAAAAAAAGGCTCCACATAGTGTGAATTCCGAGTTATCAGGAAGTTTATTGTATAAAAAGTTCCAACAAAAATTCAAAATAAAAACAAAGTTCTTACAGAAGTAAAAAAATGTGTTTAGCGCAGTAGACAGATGGTTTAAGGTAGCGTCCTACACCCGAAGCGTTTCGTCTAAAAAGACATCAACTGGGGTACAGCCAACCTCTCATCTGCTGCGCTATTTATTTAAAAATGTTCAAATTTCCATCGGGGACACCTGTGCGGCGTGACTTCCGGGTTAGTGTCATGTGAGGGTGTTCTTAATCAGCTGACTGTCTATCTAGCCTATCACAAGGTGAATACCAGCTCGAAACCAAGCCTCAGTATTGAATCTCCTGTCCAACCGATTATAATTGGGCGGTGAGGACATGTGATTACTACGTCCGAGCGTCACAACATGGTGACGCGGAACGCAAATTATTCATCCTGGTTAGCTAGCCGTTTCCGGGTATGTGCGTCATCGCGTATTTACGCGGTGACGTCACGCGTCAGTCGTACCCTCTCATTATTCGGAAAATGCATATAGCCAGGAACACCGTCTATCACGCAGGTGCAACAGCACGAGAGCCGAGGATCTTTCCTCCTCAGTGCGTCAAGACGTAGTGTTGTAAACAGGCACCAATCGAAAACACTTCTTCACTATGTTAGCCACTCATATCATTCCCTGTGTTTACCAGAATCACCGGACATGAATCCGATGGGCCGTTTAATATCCAGAGAGAATAAAATCACTGGGGCATAGGAATAGTGTAGGTGCACATACTATTAAATCATCGAGGGAAAGACTTAGGTGTGAAACTATAATAGTCATAACACACATGTTCCCCCATGTTTACAACCATTGCTCCCCAGCAAAACAGTATAATCATCTTAAAAAACTACATATTATAATACAAATTCATATAAAAATACATATATAAAAATAGATATATGGCCACATAGAGTAGGGATCCACTCCATGTTTAACCAGACTAACCATCCAGCGGGAACATATGTCAAAGGAAAAAGACATATATGTTTCTTTTCTGACAATTTAAAATGAATCTCCGATGCTTCCCAATTTGAGGAAACATGGGGGGGAGGGAAGAGGAACAATTTATATATATATAAAAATCACAAATCAAAATATTACTGTGAAAAATAGCTATTATAAATATTGGAGACGTGTAGAATCAGTATAGTAGGGATAGTGACATATAATGCCGAGTGAGATGACCACAGTCAATCAAAATCATGGAGATTTTCCGTAAAGGGATGTAAAGAGGGACGTAACTAGAATCTTAAGACTGATTAATAAATGCATTAATGTCCCACTCGATGTTTAAACCATGAGGTACATAGCATTTAATTTGGTGTATCCACCAAGTTTCGAGTCTAGAGACTCCCCTTACGTTGGATTTCCCTCTCCAATGTGGTATAAACCGATCAATGACCTGAAAAGTGGTCCCTGCTGGGTTACGGTCATGATGTAATGCATAGTGTTTGGGAACACTATGATTGGTTTTACCTTTCTTGATTGCTGTAATATGTTCTTTCACCCTAGTGGTAAAATTACGTATTGTCCGACCAATATATTGCTTTTTACACGGACATGTGATAAGATATACAATGTAAGGAGTTTTACATGTAGCAATGAGATTCATTTTAAATTGTCAGAAAAGAAACATATATGTCTTTTTCCTTTGACATATGTTCCCGCTGGATGGTTAGTCTGGTTAAACATGGAGTGGATCCCTACTCTATGTGGCCATATATCTATTTTTATATATGTATTTTTATATGAATTTGTATTATAATATGTAGTTTTTTAAGATGATTATACTGTTTTGCTGGGGAGCAATGGTTGTAAACATGGGGGAACATGTGTGTTATGACTATTATAGTTTCACACCTAAGTCTTTCCCTCGATGATTTAATAGTATGTGCACCTACACTATTCCTATGCCCCAGTGATTTTATTCTCTCTGGATATTAAACGGCCCATCGGATTCATGTCCTGTGATTCTGGTAAACACAGGGAATGATATGAGTGGCTAACATAGTGAAGAAGTGTTTTCGATTGGTGCCTGTTTACAACACTACGTCTTGACGCACTGAGGAGGAAAGATCCTCGGCTCTCGTGCTGTTGCGCCTGCGTGATAGACGGTGTTCCTGGCTATATGCATTTTCCGAATAATGAGAGGGTACGACTGACGCGTGACGTCACCGCGTAAATACGCGATGACGCACATACCCGGAAACGGCTAGCTAACCAGGATGAATAATTTGCGTTCCACGTCACCATGTTGTGACGCTCGGACGTAGTAATCACATGTCCTCACCGCCCAATTATAATCGGTTGGACAGGAGATTCAATACTGAGGCTTGGTTTAGAGCTGGTATTCACCTTGTGATAGGCTAGATAGACAGTCAGCTGATTAAGAACACCCTCACATGACACTAACCCGGAAGTCACGCCGCACAGGTGTCCCCGATGGAAATTTGAACATTTTTAAATAAATAGCGCAGCAGATGAGAGGTTGGCTGTACCCCAGTTGATGTCTTTTTAGACAAAACGCGTCGGGTGTAGGACGCTACCTTAAACCATCTGTCTACTGCGCTAAACACATTTTTTTACTTCTGTAAGAACTTTGTTTTTATTTTGAATTTTTGTTGGAACTTTTTATACAATAAACTTCCTGATAACTCGGAATTCACACTATGTGGAGCCTTTTTTTTCCCACTTTCCCTGCCTCAATTTGCCTGAGATCCAAGTGATTGCTGGAGGACGAACCGGGGGGATCGCTCGGGATTGGAGACCTTCCCAGGACCCTTCAGTTGAGGACCAGAAACAGCTGTTGCCTTACCGTGTTTACGGTTCAAGCTCGTATGACTCACCGCCAACGGCCTGTGAGTCCACCACGTCCGGTAAGGGCATTTTATGTTACTGTTGCACCGGGCTGATTATTAGAAGAGTCTATCGGAGATAAGAATAGATGCTATTATGAGTTTCATGTCCATGCTCCAGGATTTCTCTGCTTGATGAAACGAACTATTCAAGATCTCAGTGACCTATCACTTTTCCTCACCCTTACATGCTTATTGTTTTGTGTTGAGGGTTTGGATTAAACCTTTTTGATGCACATATAATCTATACTATTTATTACATAGGATATGTCACTAGTGTTTTTCTTTTTGAATATTAGATTCTTCACTAGTTTATGGTTTTTTTCTATGAGGTCTAGCAAGACCTAACATTCGATATATATTATTCAGCATACTTTAAAATACTGCTGACTGACATATTATAGCGCTACACTTTTTGTTTGTATATTCATTTTCACAATTAGTCTAATTGATGGTGTTGGCTGCTTGTTTTTTATTTTTTATTTTTATTTTTTTGGTTGGCGCAGCAGATTCACTTTTTCACAGTGAATGTACAAAGTATTAACCACTTCGCGCCCACGATATAGCCGAAAGATGGCTGCAGCACGAACGATATCTGCCGGGTGGCCGTCCCTGGATGTCCTGCTGTTTACTTCCGTGATGCGCGCTCCCGCGGGCGCGCATCGGGGAAGTTTTGTGCTGGCCGTGTCCCTTGGACACAGCGAGTCACAGATCGCTGAAAACGGCCAATCATAGCAGCCATTTTCAGCGCGGTCGGCGCCAGTGACATCTGCCAGTGCCTCTGCCAGTGCCATCTGCCAGTCCCATCTGCCAGTCCCATCTGCCATCAGTGCCACCTGCCATCAGTTTCACCTGCCATCAGTGCCACCTGCCATCAGTGCCACCTGCCATCAGTTCCACCTATCAGTGCAACCTGTCAGTACCATCTGTCATCAGTGCCACCTGCCATCAGTTCCACCTGCAATCAGTTACACCTGCCATCAGTGCCACCTGCCATCAGTGCCACCTGCCGTCAGTGCTATCTGTCAGTGCAACTTGTCAGTACCATCTATCAGTACCACCTGTCAGTGCCACGTGCCATCTGTTATCAGTGTCATCAGTGCCACGTATCAGTGTCATCAGTGTCACGTAAGTGTCACGTGTCATCAGTGCCATGTAAGAGTCACGTGTCATCAGTGCCACGTAAGAGTGCCAGCTATCATCAGTGTCACTTGTCATCAGTGCCTTCTGTCATCACCAACAATGGATAGAAGATTATATTCAGCTGAGGAGGCGTACAATATTCTTGCGGGCGACAAGAGCAACGGGGAGCTCTCCGCTTCGGATTCCTCCTCATTTTCAGATTCTGAGTCTGACGTGGACTACGAGCCAGTCCTAACCAGTGGTACATTGACAGCCTCAGAGGAGGAGGATGAGAGTCTGCCCGCCAGATGAAGGCGTACTGGTGAGGAGGCAGTGGCATCCACCAGCACCGCAGTGCCATCCACCAGCACCGCAGTGCCATCCACCAGCACCGCAGTACCTTGGCAAAGGCCACGTACCAGTGGGGTGTCACCTCAGTCCCAAAGGGTTAGGTCCCATGCAGCCTTCCCTATTCCCTTCAAAACCCCTTGTGGCTGCCTCCTAATTCAGGAGAAGCTAACGTTCCCCCTTTCACTGCCCAGCCAGGAGTCCAGGTGGACACAGAAAATGTTTCCCCGATAGACTTTTTCCACCTTATTTTTACTGAGAACATGCTTGCATCAATTGTGGCCCAATGCAACCTATATGCCCAACAATTTATAGCAAGTAACCCAAAGACCCATTATGCCCGTCCCTACGAGTGGAGAGCCCTAACAGTGGAGGAGTTTAAAATTTTTTTGGGCCTCACATTCTGTATGGGACTAAACAGAAAAAATGAATTACGTTCGTATTGGTCTACCTTCCCCATCTACCACATGCCCATCTTTTCCTCAATAATGCCCAGGACCAGATATCTCATGATTATGAGATTTCTACACTATAACGACAATACCCAGTGCCCTCCCCGAAATCACCCAAATTTTGACAAGCTTTTTAAAATTCGGCCCCTAATAAATTATTTTTCTGATTTGGATGGGAGAAGCCTCTACCCCTGTCCCCATTCTGTCCTGAAAGAAGCCCTACTTCTGCCTGCTGCCAGTAGGACCTATGCCATCATGCCTCTGCCTGTCGCATGAACTGACCACACCACATGGACCTGCCTACTACCAGGACCAATATATTGGCACTGCTGACAATCTCTGCCTGCACTGACCCTGGACTGTATATGAACAGTATCCCTGCCTGCTGCCTGTACTGACTATGGACAGTATTCCTGCCTTTTGCCTGGAAAATTGCGTTCGCTTTTGCTGACCAAGTACCTGCCTGCTGCCTGGACCATTGCTATCCTCCTGTGTACAACTGCGCTACTACAACCACAGGTAATCTTTTGTTTACTCTTTGCTCAGCATAATGTATTTTGGGGTGTAATTCTTGGTATGTGAATGCTATGTGTCCCTAGAACACCTGATGGTGTTCCTTGCATGTTGGGCCTCTGTATGTGGCCAGGCTGTGTAAAAGTCTCACACATGTGGTATCGCCGTACTCAGGAGGAGTAGCAGAATGTATTTTGGCATGTCATTTTTGCTATGTACATGCTATGTGTTGGAAATATCTTATAAATGCACAACTTTGCGTAAAAAAAATGCGTTTTCATTTTTTTCCACATTTTCCAAAAACTTTTGGAAAAAAATGAACTGTTCAAAACCACAGGTAATCTTATCATTATGCCTCATAGATTATATGTTGGGGTGTTAGCTTTCCAAAATGGGGTCACTTTGTGGGCGTTTCCATTGTCCTGGTGCTCCAGGGCCTTCAAAAGTGCAATAGGTGGGTGAGAAATGAGATGTGTAATTTATGCTCCTAGAACGCCTGATGGTGCTATTTCAATATTGTACCTCTGTATGTGGCCAGGCTGAGTAAAAGTCTCACACATTTGGTATCACCATACTCAGGAGGAGTAGTAGAATGTATTTTGGGGTGTCATTTTTGCTATGTACATGCTATGTGTTGGAAATATCTTATAAATGCACAACTTTGCGTAAAAAAAAAAGATTTTTCATTTTTTTTCCACATTTTCCAAAAACTTCTGGAAAAAAATGAACCGTTCAAAAGACTCATTATGCCTCATAGATTATACGTTGGGGTGCTAGCTTTCCAAAATGGGGTCACTTTGTGGGCGTTTCCATTGTCCTGGTGCTCCAGGGCCTTCAAAAGTGTAATAGGTGGTTGAGAAATGAGATGTGTAATTTATGCTCCTAGAACGCCTGATGGTGCTATTTCAATATTGGGCCTCTGTATGTGGCCAGGCTGTGTAAAAGTCTCACACATTTGGTATCGTCATACTCAGGAGGAGTAGCAGAATGTATTTTGGGGTGTCATTTATGCTATGTACATGCTATGTGTTGGAAATATCTTATAAATGCACAACTTTGCGTAAAAAAAATGCTTTTTCATTTTTTTTCCACATTTTCCAAAAACTTCTGGAAAAAAATGAACCGTTCAAAAGACTCATTATGCCTCATAGATTATACGTTGGGGCGCTAGCTTTCCAAAATGGGGTCACTTTGTGGGCATTTCCATTGTCCTCGTGCTCCAGGGCCTTCAAAATTGTAATAGGTGGTTGAGAAATGAGATGTGTAATTTATGCTCCTAGAACGCCTGATGGTGCTATTTCAATATTGGGCCTCTGTATGTGGCCAGGCTGTGTAAAAGTCTCACACATTTGGTATCGCCATACTCAGGAGGAGTAGCAGAATGTATTTTGGGGTGCCATTTTTGCTATGTACATGCTATGTGTTGGAAATATCTCATAAATGCACAACTTTGCGTAAAAAAAATGCGTTTTCATTTTTTTCCACATTTTCCAAAAACTTTTGGAAAAAAATGAACCGTTCAAAAGGCTCATTATGCCTCATAGATTATATGTTGGGGTGTTAGCTTTCCAAAATGAGGTCACTTTGTGGGCGTTTCCATTGTCCTAGTGCTCCAGGGCCTTCAAAATTGTAATAGGTGGTTGAGAAATGAGATGTGTAATTTATGCTCCTAGAACGCCTGATGGTGCTATTTCAATATTGGGCCTCTGTATGTGGCCAGGCTGTGTAAAAGTCTCACACATTTGGTATCGCCATACTCAGGAGGAGTAGCAGAATGTATTTTGGGGTGTCATTTTTGCTATGTACATGCTATGTGTTGGAAATATCTTATAAATGCACAACTTTGCGTAAAAAAAAATGCGTTTTCATTTTTTTTCCACATTTTCCAAAAACTTTTGGAAAAAAATGAACCGTTCAAAAGACTCATTATGCCTCATAGATTATATGTTGGGGTGTTAGCTTTCCAAAATGAGGTCACTTTGTGGGCATTTCCATTGTCCTCGTGCTCCAGGGCCTTCAAAATTGTAATAGGTGGTTGAGAAATGAGATGTGTAATTTATGCTCCTAGAACGCCTGATGGTGCTATTTCAATATTGGGCCTCTGTATGTGGCCAGGCTGTGTAAAAGTCTCACACATTTGGTATCGCCATACTCAGGAGGAGTAGCAGAATGTATTTTGGGGTGTCATTTGTGCTATACGCATGCCATGTGAGAGAAATAACCTTTTACAATGACAATTTTGTGGAAAAAAAAAAATCTTCATTTTGCAAAGAATTGTGGGAAAAAAATGACAACATCAAAAACCTCACTATGCATCTTACTAAATACCTTGGAATGTCTACTTTCAAAAAAGGGGTCATTTGGGGGGTATTTGTACTTTCCTGGCTTGTTCGGGTCGCAAGAAATGAGATAGGCCACCAGTACATCAGGTGTGATTAATTTTTTATGATTTGCACCACAGCTTGTAGACTCTCTAACTTCCACACAGACCAAATAATATCCACTAATTTTGGTTATTTTTACCAAAGATATGTAGCAGTATAAATTGTGGCCAAAATTTCTGAAGAAAAATTAATAATTTGCAAAATTTTACTACATAAACTAAGAAAAATGCATTTTTTTTGAAAATTTTCTGTCTTTTTTAATTTATAGCGCAAAAAATAAAAAACCCAGAGGTGATCAAATACCACCAAAAGAAAGCTCTATTTGTATGAAAAAAAGGACAAAAAATTTATTTGGGTACAGTATTACATGACTGAGTAATTGTCATTCAAAGTGTGACAGTGCTGAAAGCTGAAAATTGGTCTGGGCAGGAGGGGGGTTTAAGTGCCCAGTTGTCAAGTGGTTAAGGTAAAAAATCTTTTGCCTTTAGAACTACTTTAAAACATTCCTACTGTATCTGAAACATTTCCCACACCTATTTTTATAGAAACTGCAGTTTTTCTCTGAGGTACAGTAATACTAATAAGAAATGTTTACGGTAAACTGGATAGAATTGTGCTGTTTTAATGCTAATAAGAAATGTTTACAGTAAACTGTGCAGAACTGTGCGGTTCTTGCTCTTTTATCCTAAACAAATTCCACTACAATAAACTGGAACATTTCTGATATTAAAAGATTGAAGCAGTTTCCCCTTGTAAAAATCAAATCTATGTAGCCTCTAAAAACACATCATGAGTGCTATCCATCCCATAAATGCACAAAATAAGATATTATGGTATCTGAAGAGAAGAAGGGGAAGGGGATGCTGACAACGGCTATCTTTTTTTTCCCAACATTCTGAACTCTCACTGTATTTAGAATTGTGAAGAAAAGGTATGGTGAACAGGCATAGGGCAATGCTATTTCGTTTAATTTTGCCATTTTTAAGTATGGCACTCTGGGCAGAAGGATCTGGCATGAACAGCAGTGTCTAATTTGTTTTCTAGATACTATTACACAGAATGTTACACATTTTTTTTTCTCAAAGTAAAAGATGGCAACAAGTGTCAATTTGAATGCCAAGTAACAAATAATGTAGTCCGAGCCTGTTAGTCTTCTCTGTTAGCATTCTGGCAAAACCCTGGGCTTGTGGGGGCAACTGAGAATATCAGTGATGCATACACAGCATTTTCCCTACTGAAGCTTTAAGGCTTTATTCAGATGGGTGTTGATGTTTGTTATTGTGCCTGCATCCATCCTGAACTGTGCACAAGCAGCATATAGAGGTCGGTTCAGATGGACGGGCCCCGCCAGAGACAGCGACATGTCAAGATCTGATAGATGTGTGCAAGAGCAGGTTCACGGATTTGAATCTGCCTGCATGAAAAGGTAATCCCTATTTATACTGTCCTATATTTTACCTCTACTACCCATATCTTTTGCCCAATATTGTAGCCCCTTATTATTGCTACTACAAATAATCTGACACCAAAGGTTGGGATAAAACTGGCTGCTTACGGCCCCTTTATTAAAATAAAATAATTAACAGTATAAACCAAAAACAAAGCATAAACTTTTTGGTTGCCAATCCTTGGAGGCACTATGTATCCAACACAGTATCGCTATAAATTGAAACTTAGATAAAGCCAAACCATCCGAATGAACCAGAAAAGAACCAACCACCATTGGGCGAATCCTTTAAGCCATTACCATCTTCACAGGGCATGTGAAGGAACCCTGTATTTGGCGCAACTCAATGTGAGCCCCCCTGCCAGCTTGATCCGTCTTTGAACGGCGGATGAAAAGCCTCACCGAGTCGTCACAGCGGACATCGTCCGCCGACATGCCATCTTGGAAGGGCTGGCCAGTTCCCCCACCCTGAGGGCTCCATAAAATGCCATGCAAATGCCGCCCGGAATAACAATGTCTCAAACTCAGATGAACAAACTGCAGCCGTCTGTATGAACAAAGAATGCAAAATATCAAAAGTTATAGGCCGGGGCCGTCCGGCCGCCGAGCGCCCTTTCAATGACCTCTCAATGCCTGTTTTACCAAAAAGTCTTTAGTAAAATTGGGCATGCCTCGCATTTTGAACCAAAAAGCCAGACCTGCCAATTTCCTTTGCATGAAATGGATATCCCTTCCGCAAAACACGTGCATATAAAATAGATAAGTAACTGGCTAGTCTCCCCACTATCACCCCCACAGCCTGACTGCTGAGGTAAAGCCTCCCATTCCCTCCAGACCTTAGAATAGAACGACCATGTCCACTCACTCAAGGAGTTTCGAATCAGACCGGAGCCTATTCCAACGCAACCCGCCATAGATAAGGAGGACAAGGGGTTCCGTGCTGCTTTGCACCCGGCGCCAATTCCCAGAACCTGTCCAACTGAAAACGGGAAAGAGTGTCAGCCACCATATTCTCCACTCCGGGAATATGCACAGCATATAAGAAAATGTTTTTCCGTAGACAACACAAAACCAAGTATTGCAACAAACGTATGACCGGAGGCGAGGACCCTGACAGTTGAGAACCTGCACTACCCCCAGGTTGTCACAATGCAGCCGTACCTTTTTGTTGCATAGGACTTCCCCCCAGAGCGCAAAGGCAACCAACACTGGAAAAAGTTCCAGCAGCACCAAATTCTTTAAGTATCCCGCCTCCTGCCATTCTTTGGGCGGCAGCCCTCCGCACTCCACCAACCCCCCAAAAATGCCCCATACCGGTAGAACCAGCTGCATCCGTAAAGAGTTCCAAGTCATAATTGCTGACCGGCCACTCCATCCAGATGGACCGCCTATTGAACTTGTCCAGAAATGCCTGCCAAACCTGCAGGTCATTCCTGTGCTCCCTATTCAGTCTGATGAAATGCCTAGATGAAGTGACCCCAGCCGTGGCGGCCGACAGCCGTCGACAAAAAACTCTGCCCATGGGCATAATACGGCATGCAAAATTAAGCTTGCCGAGTAGAGACTGCAGGTCCTGCAGTTGGATCCTATGTTTCCCTGCAACTAAGCGAACCTCTTCCTGTAATGCACGCAACCTATTGTCAGGCAGATGACAATCCATTGCCCTAGAATCAATCTCAATCCCCAGAAATGTAATCACCTCTGCGAGGCCTTCCGTCTTATCAGCCGCAATGGGTACACCAAAATGCTCCGCTATGTGCTGCACTGTAGCCAGCAGTACTCCACATAACCTAGAAAATGGGGAGCCTACGCAGAGATAGTCATCCAGGTAATGAATGACTGAATTGACACCTGCAACATCCCGTATTATCCACTCCAAAATAGAACTAAAAGTCTCAAAGAATGCGCATGAGATGGAACAACCCATAGGCAGGCATAGATCCATGTAATAAGCCCCCAACCATTTACATCCCAGGAGATGAAAACTGCGGGGGTGAACGGGGAGTAAGCGAAAGGCTGCTTCTATATCACTTTTGGCCATAAGGGCCTCCTTTCCGTATCGCCGAACCCAACACACGGCAGCATCGAACAAAGTATACGATACTGCACATGCTTTGGGGTCGATGCATCGTTAACAGAACCACCCTTTGGAAACGATAAGTGGTGTATCAATTGGAACTCATTGGGCTCCTTCTTCGGAACTACGCCCAATGTTGACACCACTACATTTTCCAAAGGTGGGAGCAGAAAGGGGCCGCCCATGTGGCCCAAGGACACTTCCTTAGCAAGCTTCTCAGAAACCACTTTAGAGTGTTCCTTAGCAGATCTCAGGTTGGCCGCCATAGGAGGAATCTGTGTAAGGGAGCATGGAATCACAAAACCCTCCGTTAAACCCTTTCTTAGTAACCGAACCACCTGCCGGTCCGGATATTTATTTAGAAAGGGGGACATCCTGTCCGCCCTCACCGGCGTTCGGCGTCTTACCTGCAGCATCGCCGGTACGGGATTTCCCGGCCTTAAAACCGCGGGACAAGGGGTGGGCCCCTCCGCAGTGTGAGCATTCATGTTTGTATCGGCAGTTGGCACCGAACCTACAAGAACCCTCATTGAATTGCCAGCACTGACCCCGCTTTTTTGCGGCCGGCTGTCCAGGGGTGTTTAGACTCCCGGCCCCCGCTGGAAAAAATGGCACAGAGGCTCATGGAGAGGGCATAAGTTTCACCCACAAACAGATGTCCTTATGGTCCCATCGCAGGGAAGAGCGTATTGCTTTGCGCCGACAAAATTGTTCCTCATATTGCATCCAAGCCACACCACCGTAAACCCTCTGGGCCTTGCCAATGGAGTCCAGATAGCAAAACAATGGCGAGTAATTCTCCGGTGCTTTTTCACCAATGACACTAGCCAAAATGGCGAATTTCTGCAACCAGTTACTAAACGTTCACGGAATCAACCGATACCGCCGCTTTTCCTACTCTTCCTTTTTCGATTCCTCTGGCTTAACCCTGTCCAGGTTTAATTTTTCCAGAGGGAGCAACATGAAGATCTCCACATACTCCCCTTTCCAAATCTTTTTCCGTACTTCCGTTTTGAGATAAGCCAGACGTACACTTCGCACTTGGCCAAATCGCCCATCCAAACCAGCTCCGTATTCTTACTAACCTCCTTTGCGGGAACCGCAGGGGAAAGGGGGCTTGATTCCTGATCCACCGAATCCCCCGGAGACACCACTGCTTCTGACCCCTGCACTGTCCCCTGTACCTGACCCACTACTGATCGAGCCCCTGCCTGACCCACTTCTGCAACCCAGGTCGACACCGGTGGGGACCCCGCTGGCGTGCCTGCATCAAAATGCTGCACCAGCGATCGTAGTCCCACCAATAGGTCTTGCATGACTGTGGCTTCCCCAGATGTGGCTGGCCCCACACCTGTTGACCAAGGGGGGTGGCAAGATACCCCACTCCCTGATGCTGAAGGGACATTTACCCCCTAGGCCCTTCTACCTCTGGAACCGGACACAGGGACAGGAGAAGACTGAAAAGAAGAATCATCATTAGGCATGGACTTACTGGGCCAACCAGGACGTGGTCCCACAGCCTTTAATCCGGAATCCACTGCAGCCAACCTCCTCGGGGCGACTACCTCCTCCTCGCTGGACAGTTCCCCTTCCAATTGGGATGAATCTTGGAGGTTGCACTGGTGAGGATGTGCCGGCCGCGGAAGGCCCTGGCAGCTCGTCATCTGTTCTGCGCCTTTGGCCCGCGGGACTGCTGGTCCTGGCCGTGGCAGTATGGGACCTCTTCACCCCCCCTGGAGGTGGGAGGGGCCTTGCTTCTCCTCCCTTCCACTGTAGCCCTCGGATCCCGGCTGAATCCGGGTGCATTTATTTTTATTATTTTATTTATTTCAGGTACTTATATAGCGCCGTCAGTTTACGCAGCGCTTTACATATACATTATACATTCACATCAGTCCATACACCCTCAAGGAGCTTACAATCTAACGTCCCTAACTCACATTCATACATACTAGGGCCAGGAGACAGGATGCAATTAACCTACCAGCATGTCTTTGGAGTGTGGGAGGAAGCCGGAGTACCCGGAGGAAACCCACGCAGACACAGGGAGAACATGCAAACTCCAGGCAGGTAGTGGTCGGGATTCGAACCAGTGACCCTTCTTACTGCTAGGCGAGAGTGCTACCCACTACACCACTGTGCCGCCCTGATGCATTGGGTGCATTGGGGACACTGGCCGCCCTGATGGATGGGCCCAGCCCAGTGCGACTCCTCCCCCGCTGAGCCGCCATCTCTGGGGAAACATCCACCAGGGATGGTGCCACACTTCCCCTGGTCTGTACGTGGTTTGAGGCCAGGGAGGGGAGGTGCTGCGCTGCCGTCCTGTCAGGCCCCACCCCCACTGAGGCATCCTCCCGGCACTGTCCCCGGCTCCCGCCGATGGCGGCGGAGCCGGCGGTGTCTGAGGGTGGTAAACAGTAGCCCCGAGCTGCGCTGAGCTCGAGGGGACCCGGATGGGCTGTAGCTCTCCAGCGGGCATGCCCACCGAGCATGCCGCTTCTGTGACACGCTGGGGACCACAGTGGCCATCCCCTGCATGGCTGTGAGCTGGCTCTGCAGCCAAGCCATGCCCATAGTCTCTGCCATTACCCTCAGTTGCTCAGCCATCCTTCCAGCTTCAGCCATTGATCCGCAGAGGACAGCAGGGGCAGATGTCAGCACACTAGCTTTTCCTATCCTCGTGTGCTGACAGGAAGTCTGCACCTCTGACCTCCTCTCTGCACTGCCTCCCCCTCACACCACTCTGACCAATCCTCTGTGAGCTCAAGTTAACTTCAGGAACAATTTAACCCTCACTAACCCAGCCTACAGGGTCCCATTTCATGTAGTCTTGCGCTTATTTCTTCTTTTCTTTTGCTGCGGGCTTTTCTTTCCGATCCACGCACCCATTCCTGCATGCATGTCAAATTTTTACATGTGGCTGTGTCTGGCTGTATCTGTGTATAGGCTGCCTGCTTGGGGAGGACACAGTTGCAATTACAAACACAGCTTGCACACAGAATGGGTGTCAACGCTGGTCTGAATGAATCCCTAAAATAGGAATGGTAATGAGAGCACCAAGAGTAATACAGCAGCAGTCTTCCTTCCTCCTGCATTGTAACGAATGCTAAATTTCACAAAACCCTTATTACAGCAGCATGGTCCTGCATACTTTATATGGGTGTAGCACTGGGCTCTTTAAATCTAGTCCACCAGCTCTGACTTTTTTTCCTCTTTTCTCTGCTTGAGTGGGATCCTTAAGGAGGAAGAGGTTAGCCTAAACTGGGGTTGGCTGCCTGTGAAGCCAAGGCTGCTAGCAACCATCCAGTCAGTGGCAGCACACGGGTGCTGCCTCCCCTATCCATTCGTCTGGCCCCCTGACCTTCATATCAGTGGCACCGGATCATGGATTCCAATGCCACGGGGTGTTTTTTTAAGCACCTGATAAGAGCCAGAGGCTCTAACAGGCTTCAAGAAAGGGTTGGCTCGGAGCGCAGAGCATTGCGCTCCGATCCCACCCTGTTGTGTGACGATAAGCGAATTAGTTTTTGCTATTATCACACTAAAGTTCCTCCCCACCAATCAGGAGGCAGGTCTGTGAGACTTGTTTCCTGATTGGCTGAAGCATCAGGCGATCCTATTGGATGCCTAGCACTTTTGCGGAAGGGAAGACACACGACGGCGGAGGAAGCTGGAGGAGCGGACATGGGAGCAGCCTTGGTCGCTGCCTGCACTCCAGGGGAAGAGGACACCACAGCCCCGCTACACGAGCAGGTAAGTGCCAACCACCCGCGCAGGGGGTGTTCTGTTTGTTTGCCACCCCCCCAAAAGAACCCACCAGCTGCCACTGCATCCAATCACCATGCCACAAACAACCTGGTCCTCAGGGACAGGCGAATCAGTTAGTCCAGTTTGTCCCTTGATAACAGATTGTTGAGTTCTAGGGTTTTGGAGTGGAACTGGGCAAATGGGACTGCATTAAAAGTGGTAACCATCAGCCCCTAGACTCTCAATCAATAGTCAATTGATTGAATATTCTTTGGGTTTGAATTGTCCATGTTGCATTGTCAGTCAAGACTTGCTTCAATCTTAAAAAGAGCTCATCTAGATATCCTTCAATGTGGATGCCTTGGGAGCATACCAATTCAAGCATAGGGGCTAGAACCTTGATGAACATGTGGGTGGGAAAGACAGGCTAAATTGTGGGGCCATGAACAGGCAGTGTTTGGGACCAACATGCAAAGGGCAGGAATTGGTGATGTTCTGGAAAAACAGGGACGTGCAAGTATGCATCCTTGATCTCTACAGAGACCATAAAGTCTCCCTGATGGCGGGAGGCTATAAAAGACTGGATGGATTCCATGCAGATTTTTTGGGATCTAAGATGTGGCATCCTGAAATCTTTCCACCACAGAAACTGGGGCAGTAATCTCCAGATCCAGAAGACCTACAAGTGCTGCATGGAACTCTTCTAATCTGTGCAGTGAAACTGGAGTATTGGAAGACATAAAACCAGAGGGAAGCTGAGAGCAGAACTCCAGTTTGTAGCCTTTGGAAACCACTTCCTGTGCACAGGCATCTGAGATGCTGTCTTAGAAGCCAAGGGTTTGCAGTTATAATGGGCTTCTGGCTTAGGATTGTCTTCTAGGTTGAAGCCGCGAAGTAGTGAAAGTAATGTCTGGGAGAAGTTTGTGCATTGGAAATGTTTTTGAAAACTTAGGGCCTATAAGGAATCCCAGAATAATTACAGCACTAGCTGAAGTTAAAGACTGCTCTTCCATTTTTAAGGTGGCATGCACGACATCAACAGAGCTGAAATTATCTGTCTATGCCTGGGAGCTATGGCAGTTGCATGCAAATCCTCAGGGACGGCATCTGTGGCAAGGATTTTTTAAAAACTCTTAATCGACTAGAGCATCTGCAGCAGGAGGATCAGAGGTAGCTACAGATGCAGGGAAGTCAGATATTGATTCTGGAGGGCAAGGCATTGAGGTACGCTTATAGCCTCTTTGGCCAGAGTTGCAATTAAAGTTGCAGATTAGCTAATAAAATCCTCTCAGAATAAATCTGAGGAGGGGGCTACACCCAACGGAAATGTAATGACTTAAGCAGAGGACAATGTTCTAAGATGTTGGTGTCAGACCCTTAAGAGGGAGCACTGCAGACCACCCCAGAACTGTTGGATCATGAGCTGAATGAACCAGATACAGCAAGACTGCTCCTTTTTGGGATCTAAAATATTGCACTGCTTGGCAGGTACAACTTAGCTCAGAATAAAAGGTAAAACCCTGGATACTCACAAACCAGTTGCTAAAAGCAGGGGTGTTAAAAACATCAGTGGTGACCAGGTTACTGTAAGCAGAAGCAAGGACTACCAAAGGTAAGACTTTGGGGGAGATTTACTAACTGGTACACACAGAATCTCATGCAGATGTGTATAGTAGCCAATCAGCTTTTAACTTTAGCTTGTTCAATTAAGTTTTGACAAAAAAAGTATAAGCTGATTGATTATTATGCACAACTGCACCAGATTCTGTGTGTACCAGTTTTAGTAAATCTCCACCTGTGTGTCTCTTGCAAATTGGAGCATTGAAAGGAAGATGCTACTTTATGGCAAATGACACTGCACTAAATTCCACAGTGCTTTAACCCTTTCTGTGGAAACCAAGAGGCAAAAAGAAAAATAATGTTGCCCAATGGTTCTTATAAAAGAAGTAGCTCCCAATGCTTGGCCCTCATGGCCTACTCATAAATGACCTTTTAGAAGCAGGGCATCACCAGAGGCTGTGCTGTAGTATTGGACCTGGAAAGCGCTCCGCTGCTAACTAATACAATATACAAATGTCTGTAAAGCACCCCAATGCAGAAATGCAGAGCGTAGTGCCAGAATGTTACATTGCATGCATCAAATCTTGATGAAAGAAAAAAGAAAGAGAATTTAGAGAAAAGATGGCTAGTAAAATGGTGAAACTCTGTAGAGACTGCACTTTTGTGCTTATGGTTTCAATCTTACTGATATGTTCTGTACTATTGGATTGTTGAGCACATTTTGGGGTGTCTTATACCACTACCCACCCCCTTATCTTATCCTTTTGATTATATTTAGTTTGAATGTAATGTGATACATTGATAGTGTATGCTTTTTCTTCTTTCTGTTTTTTCGAAAATGTAATAAAAACATTTGAAAAGGAATCTCTGTAGAGAAACGGTGTCCATCCTCCAAGGACACTACCAAAATAAATGCTGGGAGTGCGAGAGGTTACACCAGGCTGGTCACTGTTGTTTGCCAGTGTCCAATTCCTCCTGTAGATGGCAGTATAGCCCACGTGTCTCTGAATCTTGTGTCCTTCAAAGAACATGAAGGAAGAAATATTGTGGTGGCATGGTAATGTTTGGAAGTCTTTTGACTTCTTGTATAATATAAAATATTGCCTTTGTTTCCTCCGATCCTCACTGTTCATCCTTCCAGTGCACCACCCTCTTACCCCTTCTGCCCAGACCCTCCTGTGTGCCTCCCCCTGCAGTGCTGCCAGTTTTGAGGAAGGAGATGGGGGAAAGGGCCTCTAAATATGTCATATTTACCCACCCTTTCCCTTCCTTTCCTTTCCCGAATGTTCAGTTTGTGAATGAACAACAGAAGCCAGACTCTGTACAGAGAGCTTTCTGTTCATTCACTGTCTAATGCAGCTGAAGCTACAGAGACAATGACTGAGGAATTTATATTCTAAGTCCCATTCTCTGTCTCAAAAGAGACATCAAGGGTCTGTTTATAACCCTGATATTTCAACAAAGCCCCAATTCTCCCAACAACATTGTGAAAAAATAAATAAAAAATTATTAAAAAATTGTGAATACAAAATGTAAAAATAATTAAAAATAAGGGTTGCAGGGGGCTTCACATGCAGGGGGTTCTTCCAAAGAAGTTGGGTTCTTTAAATAAGTGGCACTTCCGCTCTTGCTCCATCCATCTGAACATTTTCTTCTCTCTTCCCAGATAAATCTGCATTTATACTTCCATCTACCTAAACTGAACATCTTTACAATTTTGGCCTATTAGTCCTCTTGCAGTTTGATTGTGGTGTGAAAAGTTTTGCTCTGCTAGCTGTGTGCCTAAATTTAGCTCCTGATTGATTAATTACCAGATTCAATCCACACCCAACACAGTATAAAAACAAGGCCTTCTTTACGGGGGGGGGGGGGGGGGGGACAAGCAGGGGGTTGCACATGCAGGGGGTTCTTCCAAAGAAGTGTGGTCCTTAAAATAAGTGGCACGTCCGCTCTTGTAGCATCCATCTGAACATTTTCTTCTCTCTTCACAGGTAAATCTGCGTTTATACTTCCATCTACCTAAACTGAACATTGACTGACTGCTCAAAAGCATATTTGGTAAATCTGAGTTTATACTTCCATCTACCTAAACTGAACATTGACTAACTGCTGAAATGCATATTTGGTAAATCTGTGTTTGTCACCTCTGTTTCAACTCCATCTGTAGCCATGCGCACAATATTTCAATGTTTATTTAGCTATTAAGTCTTACCTAAATTATGGGTTCCCTTATCTTTACAATTTTGGCCTTTTAGTCCTCTTGCAGCTTGATTGTGGTGTGAAAGGTTTTGCTCTGCTAGCTGTGTGCCTAATATTAGCTCCTGATTGATTAATTGCCAGATTCAATCCACACCCAACACAGTATAAAAACAAGGCCTTCTTTAAGGGGGAACACAAGCAGGGGGCTGCACATGCAGGAGGTTCTTCCAAAGAAGTGGGGTTGTTTAAATAAGTGGCACTTCCGCTCTTGCACTTCAGCGATTTGCACAAAGCAAACCACAGCAGACTGCAGGTGACCTCATTTCCACATTATCTCACCTTCCTTTCTGAAACATGCACTCTTTACCTCTCCTCCTTTTCACAATTGCAGCCTCTCTCCTCAAACTCACTTTTCTTCACCCCTCTGCTCCACCCCACAATCTATACATATCACCCTCACTTCTTCCCTCCCCCTATTACTGCACTCATCACCTCTTTCTAACCCTAAGCCCACTTGCTAACAAACCCCCAGGATACTGAAGCATGTCCCCTCATACAAATCGTATTCTCATATTACCTCCCTTACTCTTCTGCTTCTCCTAACTGCTGGAGATATATCCCCAAAACCCTGGGCCTCCCTTATTTAACTGTACCCAACACACTACACCCTCTGCCAGTAGTCGCAATCTACGCAATTTAGTCTCCATTCCTCTTCTTCCCAACACCAGCCTTCCCCTCTCCTGTGCCCTCTGGAACGCCCGCTCTGTCTGCAACAAACTCACCGCTGTTCATGACCTCTTTGTCACTAATTCCTTTAATCTACTTGCTGTCACTGAAACCTGGCTCCACGAATCTGACACCCCTTCTCCTGATTCCCTCTGCCAAGGTGGCCTTCACTGGACTCACTCCCCTAGGCCTAATGGACGCAAGGGAGGTGGAGTGGGATTCCTCCTATCCCCCAGAGCACCTTCCAGGTTATTCACTCTCCTCCTTCTCTTTCCCTCTTATCATTTAAAGCTCACTTTATACATCTATTCTCTCCAACTTCCCTAAGAATTGCTCTGATCTACCGGCCCCCTGGACCATTATCGACTTTCCTTGATGAGTTTTCTGCCTGGCTACCCTACTTTCTCTCTTCGGAAATTCCCACAATCCTTCTCGATGATTTCAACATCCCTGCTAATACAAACACTCCTGCTACTTCTAAACTACTTAATATAACCTCTTCATTTGACCTAAAGCAATGGGTACAGGCTTCCACTCACTCTGATGGCAACACCCTTGACCTTGTATTCTCCTACCTATGCACTCCATGCAACTTCTCAAGCAATCCTTTTCCTCTCTCTGACCACCACCTTATTAGTTTCTCTCTCCCTCTGTCTTCCACCATCTTTCCCTCCAATCGCCTAACCATCACCCCCAGAAACTTTCGCAACTTCAACTCTTCTCTCCTCTATTCTGCTACTGACCACCTCTATGACAAAATCTCTCCCCTGTCCTGCCCCAACCAAGCCACTTCCATCCCTGTCCTCCACCCTGGACAAGCTCTCTCCCCTCACTACATGCAGAATCAGGCCTCAACCCCTACAACCCTGGCAAACAGATGACACTAAAATTCTCAAAAAACGTAGTCGCGCTCTTGAGCGTCTGTGGCACAAGACTAAGTCTCCCAAAGACTTCAACCAATACAAATCTGCCCTCCAAAAATACTATTCTCTCCTCCACACTGCCAAGCAGACCTATTTTACAACTCTTATTAACACCTTCTCATCCAGTCCCCGTAAACTCTTCTCTACCTTCAACTCTCTACTTCGTCGTCCTCCACCGTCTCCACCCACTGACTCACTCCCTGCCCAGGTGATTGCTAATCATTTCAAAAACAAGATTGATACAATCTGTGATGAAATCTCCACTTTACAGGTATCTCCCCCAGTTAAGACCCCATGTCAACAGGTACAACTGACACTCCCCTTATTCAAATCTGCTACTACAGATGAAGTTGCTAAACTCCTTTCTAACACCCACCTAAAGATCTGTCCCCTGGACCCTATTCCCTCTCAAATACTACGGTCGCCCTCTGACTTTATCCTACACTCTCTAACCCACATCTTCAATCTCTCCCTCACCTTTGGCATTTTCCCCAATGCTCTAAAACATGCACTGGTCACCCCCATACTTAAAAAGCCGTCCTTGGCCCCTACGAATCTTAACAACCTACACCCTGTATTCTTGCTCCCCTTTTCCTCTAAACTCCTTGAATGCCTGGTTTACAACCAACTGAGTGACCACCTCATTAAAAATAACTTTCCCCAATTGTCTTCCAGGACAGCCTTTGAGAGATGGAGTCCCACCCATCGCCACAGGAAACACATTGCCACAGTTCAAAAGGTGGTCCCTCAGGTCCTTGGACAGTCATTTGTGTTTCCTCCATCGGAACATGTTGCTAGGAACCAGGAGAGGTACTGCATCTCTCAGGGGCTACCTGAAGGGAGTGGAAACCGCACATGGGGACTGGGTCCTATCCGTCGGCTCCAGTATAGTCCTTACCTTTTGTACTGTCCAGCATGATAGGAGCAGACCCATTACCCCCCTCCTTCCAGTGCCGAGGTGTTCCAGTGGCAGGGTGAGGCAGGTTCCCCCAGGAGCGGTGTAGGTGGATTTGTCCATCCCAGCTCCTTGCTGCAATTGCGGTGGGGGCCGGAGACGCCGTTTGCGTCATTACCGGCAGAACCACATCAACGATGTGTGCTGAGGGATGCAAGGAGGAAGGGGAAATCCCAGGCTGGGCCTACTATTCCCGACCAGCATCCAGCAATACCGGACTAGCGGCGGTATCCAGAGCTCGAGGGGGGGACCATGGAGGCAAATCCCCAGGACACTCTGGCGAATGGAGTCACCAGCCCAACCTAGGTAGGCTGCTGGGCAAGCCCTGTACTGAGGTTTTTTCATGTGGGTAGTTGTAAGGCTGGGACTTCATGGTGCTGGATGTCTCACTGTCCTGGATTTATGCAGTTTGGTGGTTGCAGCATGGGTGTTAAAAGAGGGTAAAAGGTTGTTTGATGCTGAGATCATCTATTCTTTATTTTCAGGCTAAGGAGACTCCAAGGGAAGACAAGTCAGGCCGCAAAAAGTGCCCTAATTGTGAAAACAAGTTATCCTCAGGCTCTAACAAAGCTTTATGCAAACAGTGTATTGCAGACTTACTAAAATCAGAGGCAGACTCTCCCTTGGCTAATTTCCTTAGCTCCTTTAAAGATGAGATGGCGTCAACCTTTAAATCTCTCAGGGAGTTAATCACAGATGTAAACACGTCTGCTTCCACCAGTAGAGCAGCTGCAATTCCCTCTTCACCAGGCCTTACAACACCCAGCTCCGGGGAGCCCCGTAGAGTCAGGGAGCATAGCCCTGCATTAGTTAGCCCTGAATCCTCTGACGCAGACTCAGACCAGGATGAGGATCAGGCTGTAGCTAACAAAGCCGCAAAATACAAGCTGTCCCTTGAGGAAGTGGACGAGCTGTTGAGCGCTATTTATGATACACTGGAAATTGATGAGGAAGAAGTTCAGTTGTCCAGACATGACAAGATGTATGAGGCCCTAGGAAAAAAGAAGGCAAAAGTATTCCCTATATATAACATGCTTTCTGACCTTGTCCGTAAGGAGTGGGCTGAGCTGGATAAGAAAATTTTCTTCCTAAATTCTCTTAAAAGGAGATTCCCCTTTGACGAGAGCCCAGAGGTGGTCTGAAATAAAAATCCAAAACTCGACGCCCCACTGTCCAAAGTGTCGAAACAGTCTGACCTTCCTTTTGAGGATATGGGTCATTTAAAGGACGCAATGGACAGGAAAACAGACATAGTCTTAAAAAGGGCCTGGGATGCTTCAATGGCAGGCCTGAAGCCAGCTCTAGCCACTTCTTGTGTAGCTAGAAATCTAGAGTTCTGGTTGTCACAACTACAAGAACACCTAAGGGCATGCACTCCTAGAGGGGAGCTCTTAAAAACCTTCCCTATGCTTTTCAAGGCGACAAGTTTCATTTCCGACGCTTCTACTGATTCTGTAAAATTTGCGGCTAAGGCCGCGGCACTTTCTGTCACAGCCAGAAGGTCAGTCCGGATGAAAACTTGGGGGGGGGTGACACGGCGTCCAAAACACGCCTGTGCAGTGTCCCCTTTACAGGATATTTAGAATTTGGCCCTGAATTAGATTCCGCCTTAGAAAGAATGGCGGATAAAAAGAAAACTTTTCCCTTCTAAAAAGAAAAACTTTCAAAGGAAGTTTTTTCATCCTTCAAAAGAACCCTCCAAAACAGAGAAGGACTTCAAACCCCAAAAGCACTGGACAGGACAAAAAAGGAAAGGAAAAGGGGGTATACTTTTTAACCGCCCCAGTCAGAACCCTAAACCCCAGTGACATCAGGGTCCCTGTGGGATGGGAGGAGGGAGGAGCCGGATGTGGGCGAGGTCGGACTGCTAGGGCTGAGAGCCGGGAGCTCGCCGTCCCTCCAGCCGTGATGCAGACCAGGAGCTCACGGACCGAACGCTAGCCTCCCGCCCCCTCATCCCGGCGAGCCGCGCGGCGTACGCGGCTCTCGCTCTCCTCTCCGGCCCTCTCTCCGGCTCTGGAAACCAGCGGTAAGGGGGAAGGCGTTGGGAGCGGTGTCTACCACCTGCATTACCATTTGACTGATCTTAAATACTCTTGTACCATTGTTGCAACATTTCCCACTAAGTGTATATTAAGACACATCTGGCAGAGGGGTAGATGTGGGTAGATGTGAAGGCTGGGGGGCGGTAGGGAAGAAGCCATAAGGGTACAAGCAGCTCCAGTCTCCCTTGCCTTCGATTGCACCTGGGGGGGGAGTAGGGGTTCGCTCCCCCCGGGCCCGGGGCTATACCAGAACAAAGTGTAACCAGCTGAGCATTATATACTCAAGGCCGAGAGTCCAGGTGGGAGTGAAATAGCTGCATAAGACAGGGAGAAGGTCCCTAAGAGACTCAGAATGCACTTGAGCAATTAAAGGAGAAAACGCAAATAATAATTGCTAATCAGCCACGCGTTAACACCATTTAGGTAATCCCCCATCTGTTGGTCTGCCTACACCATCGGCCTGTCCCCTTAGGGGCCGAAATAAACAGGGAGATGAGAGGCAAGTCAACAAGAGGGACCACAGCAAATCCACCCAGGACCAGCTCAAGCCCAGGCACAATTAGGAGATACATGGTGAACAATGGTGGTAAGGAGAGCCCGGATGAATCAATAAGGGCAACAGCGGCAACAGGTGCAAAAAGTAAAACACCAGAACGCCCAGGTAAATCGGGGACAAGAAGACAAATGGCCGAAGGGGATGCAAGACCCCCAGGGTGCAATATAGGAGTAGAATCGCCAGTGGAAACCCAGCAGGACAGAATACTTCCCACCAAGGAGGAAATAGCAGAGATGTTTGCTAGGCTGGAGGTCTCAATCAAGGAGGAGATTAGTATTGTGCACGAAAATATGGGTCACATCCTGAAAAGAGTGGAGGAGGTGGAATCTATAGCAGACAAACAAGGAGTCGAAATTCAAAAACTGAAACATCAGATGGAAGTTATGCAGGTCGAACAAAGAAATATCAAATACAGACTGGAAGACCAAGAGAACCGCAGCAGAAGAAAGAACCTCTGGATCAGAGGCCTCCCGGAACAGCAAGAAGGAATAGAGAACCTACAGCTTAAAATGGAAGAAATCTATAAAGATCTGATGAACCCAACAGAAGCCGGTAGAAAGCTCAAACTGGATAGGGTGCACAGAATAAGAAAACCACTAGAAATTAGGGGGGATACACCACGAGATGTTATTGTGCGATTCCACAACTTTGCGGATAAAGAACAGATAACTTCCAACTTAAAGAGAAATCTTCAGGCTAAGTATGGAGAAACAAATCTGCACATCTTCCAAGACCTTGCAGCGGTGACCCTCAACAGGAGAAGAATCCAGAAACCCCTTCTGGCAATCTTGAAATCGCATGGAGTCCAATACTCCTGGGGCTTCCCAGCCTGCCTAATTAGACGCAAAGAGGGCCGAAAGGCCGTGCTTAGATTCCCGGAAGAAACACAAAAATTTTGTGAGCGCCTAGAAATACCTCTAATAGAAATCCCGGGGGATAAGAGAGCCCAACCGAGCCAACAGTACCGGGAGCCTGTCTTTTTGAAAGTAGAATGCAAATAAGAGAGTGATGACACCTAACCTAAAAATGATTTCTTACAACGTAAGGGGTCTGAATGCCTGCGTAAAGCGAGCCAACATTCTGGGGGAATTGAAGTTCCTGAAGGCAGAGGTGGCAATGCTTCAAGAGACACATCTTAGTGCCAACAGGAACCAAAAAATCTACTCCAGAGACTTCCCAGTGTGGTACTACAGTGACTCACCAATCAGGGGTGCAAGAGGAGTGGCCATAGGGTTTGCCAGGGGAACTAGATTTGAATTAGAGGAGAGATTATCCGATCCGGAGGGGAGGTTTCTCTTCCTCAAAGGAAAAATTAATGGTTGAAAGTGTTCCCTGGAAAACATCTATGGGCCAAATAAAAACACTTATAGAAGAGTAATGAGCATACTGACCAAATTTGGCATATTTAAGATGGGGAGGGCTATAGTAGGAGGAGACTTCAATCTGTGTCTGGACCCTGAGAGAGATTGTTCATCTCGGGCACGGGGGAGAGGGGGAGTGTGGGCCGAGAAACTTAAAAAAAAGTTACTTCAGCTCTAGTTAGTAGATGCCTGGAGGATACAACAAGGAGATATAAGGGACTACACTTACTTTTCCCCCGTGCATGAGACATACTCAAGACTCGATTTTTTTTTGGTAGAGCATAGGATGCTGGAAGAGATTACGGGGGTCGTCATTGGTAATATGACATTCTCGGGCCACGCACCCGTGAGCTTATACATAAAGGTAGGAGAAACTGATACACAGAGTACGGGGTGGAGATTGAATGAAGACCTGTTAGCAGATAATGACACTCTAAGGAGAATAAAGGAAGAGTTGGAGTGGTTTTTCAAAATCAACACTCCCGGGGAGGTAAATGAGGCTACAATCTGGGAAGCCCATAAAACATATATAAGGGGTAACTTTATGATGATAGGGGGGGGGGGGGAAATAAGAGACTGAAAAATCAAAGGCTAGCCCTGACCAAAGAGATCCAAGAACTGGAGCAACAACATAAAGTATCAGGTGGGAGGGAGGTATGGACAAACCTACTTAAAAGGAGGGAAGAGCTGAGGACCTCTCTGGAACAGGAAATACGCAAAACTTACTATTTGGTTAAAAAAGAGAGATACATGAAAGGAAACAAACCCGGTAGGCTCTTAGCAAGGGCCCTAAAAAAAAAGAAAACAAGCAACTATATTGAAAAAATTAGGACCAGTTCGGGGGAAATCAAGCATAGAACGCGAGATATAGCTAAAGCTTTTCAAGCATTCTATAGGACATTGTATGCAATCAATGCGGACAACCCTCAGGAACGGGATAAACATAAGCATGAGGCTAGCAAACCGTTCTTAAAGGAGGCAAATTTTTAAAAAATCACGGAAGAAGACAGTAATATGCTGGATGCCCCTGTGACCCTACAGGAATTAAGGAGGGCCATCCAGGATATCCCAAACGGGAAAAGCCCAGGGCCTGACGGGCTGACTGCCCTTTATTATAAAAAGTTGCAGGAACCACTGCTCCCCATATTGTGCTCCTACATTAACGGCATTGGGGAAAGCTGGGAGATGAGAAAGGAAGCACTCGAAGCGAACATCGTCGTTATAAAGAAGGAGGGAAAGGATAGCACCTTATGCTCCAGCTTTAGACCCATCTCCCTCCTGAACGTAGATACGAAGATCTACGCAAAGATTCTTGCAGACAGATTGAAAAAGGTTATAAAAGAGGTGATCCATCCCGATCAAGTGGGATTCGTACCTGGGAGGGAAGGGAGAGATAACAGCATTAAAACATTAATAGTGACCCAGATAATGAAGGATAGGGGAGCCCCAGGTCTACTCCTGTCGATGGATGCGGAAAAAGCATTCGACAGGGTAGACTGGGGCTTCATGTGGAACACCCTGGAAGAGCTTGGTATAGGCAATAAAAAGATTGGAAGGATTAAGGCCCTGTATACCCACCCCACTGCCAGAGTCAAAATTAACGGCACCCTGTCCGGACCCATTGTGCTGCAAAATGGCACCAGGCAGGGTTGCCCGCTTTCCCTGCTGCTGTTTGTGCTGACATTGGAGCCGTTGTTGGCTAGGATAAGACTCAGCCCTGATATCAGCGGAGTAAAAATCGGGGAAGACGAATTTAAAATCGCAGCTTTCGCAGATGATGTCCTGTTGTACGTCACCCGTCCGAAGATCACCCTCCCCAACTTACTTGCGACCCTTAGAAACTATGGTCGAGTATCAAATTTTCGGGTAAATGCGACCAAGTCGGAAGTAATGGAAGTCGTAGAAGATAAAGAAGGGGATAAGGCCTACCAAAAGAGTCTACCATTTAAATGGAGGATAAAAGAATTGAGCTATTTAGGAGTTAAAATATCATTAACAAAAGAGACAATGTTCCAAGCCAATTACATGACCCTCCTTAACGAGATTGGGGCTGAGTTAAACAGATTTCCACGGAACCGACTGTCATGGGGAGGCAGAATAAACTTACTCAAAATGTCAATTCTCCCCAAAATCACATACAAAATCCAAATGCTCCCAATTGCAATTTCACAGAGTTTTCTGAACAAAATGCACACACTGTTTCTAAAGTTCATATGGAGGGGGAAGAAGCCACGAGTAAAGTACGCACAACTAGTGAATGTTAAGAAGAGGGGGGGTTGGGGTGCACCAGATATTAAAAAATACTACACAGCAATAGTATTATCACGTATCCCGGAATGGGTCAATAACAATAAAGATAAGCAATGGGTGAAAATAGAGAACACAAGGAGCGGGGTTGATTTAGGAAAAAATGTTTGGATACCACCACAATTTAGAAAATTGAACACAAAATCATTTGACATCACGAAACACGTTTTGAACACTTGGGATAAAATATATACTAGAGAGAAGTGGAGATACAACTCACCACTAGTCCCGCTTAAGGACACAGATTACTTTCCGCCGGGGAGGGAGGATATGGCTGGGAGATGGATTTTGAGTGAAGAGGTCCAGCTTAAAGATATCACCAGTCAGGGAACACTGTGTACTTACCAGGAACTCAAGGCAAAAGATAATTGGTTTGTTATGGATAACTGGAAATACAGGCAGTTGAAACATTTTGTAGAATCCCCCCCGCAGCCAATCAGGTCGATGGAAGATCTCTACCCCCTTGAAAAAGTATGTATAAAGAAAAAGAGGAGGGGAGGAATGTCCAGGATCTATAGAACTCTGATAAGAATGGGAGAGGCTGAGCGCCCAGGATTTCTCAAGAAATGGGAGGAGGAAATAGGAAATAAGATCAGTGATAATGAGGTGAGGAGGGTCTTGAGCAGAGTAAACGCTACATCAGCAAACTACAGGATAGCAGAAATGAATTTTAGAATCCTGGCCAGAATGTATGTCACCCCGGATCTAGCGCATAAAATCCAGGATGAAACTTCGCAGTATTGTTGGAGGGGGTGCAGGGAAATAGGGACAATGACGCACATTTGGTGGACGTGTCCGGTAATGAAAAAATTTTGGGAGGAGATAAGGGGGATCACATATTTGATTACTAACAAGAGAGTACCAGATGATCCCCGGGTGTGTCTGCACCATGGTAGCAACGTGCCCTCCAAGAGATATCGGAAAATATTGTTACCGCACCTCCTCAATGCAGCTAAGAGTCTCATCCCCAGACACTGGCGGGACATTAGGAGACCTTCAATGCGGGAGTGGTTCGACAAAATAGATGAAATTCACTGCATGGAATATCTAAGATACAGTGAAGGGCTGGAGATGGAGGAGTACGAGGAGACGTGGAGAGATTGGGTTAGGTTCAAGGCCTCCAACCAGGCGGCTGAGGTATGGGAGGATGAGTTAGACAACTCACCTTAAATAAAAGATACAAATTTAAAATCGAGTCATGCACCTAAACAGGCATTAGGAACAGTTGGAAGACAGTGAGAGGCTATGTTGGGACTCTCAGGGGAAGTGTGGGGGTGGGAGGGGGGGAGGGGGGGATGGGTGGGCTAGGGGATCACGGGCGAGGGGGAGGAGGTTGGGGGGGGGATATAGTGGTATTGTATTGAGGAACAAGTAATGGTAGAGGGTAATATTTTTATATTCTATATTATTTGGAAAACAAAGATTATGTGCAAAAAGAAAAGGCCACAATGATGTGAAAGTATTGAGGGATAAGGTTGACTGGAAAGTTGAAACAACATTCTCCCACGAATAGTACTTGGCTGAAGTGGCAAAAAAAAAAAAAAGGGTCCCTGTGGGAGGAAGATTACATAAATTTTCTCCTGCAGTGGGAAAAGATAACCTCAAATGAGTTTGTGCTAAACATAATAAGAAGAGGTTATGCGCTGGAATTTCACAGCAACCCACCCTCAAAATTTCTAGTGCCAAAACTTCCAAGACACTCAGAAAAGGCCAGGGCCTTATCATTACTAATAGGGGAGATGGTGGATCAAGAGGTATTGACACCAGTCCCTATTCAGGAACAGGGGGACGATTTTACTCGCACATCTTTGTGGTAAAGAAACCGTCACGGAAGTTCAGACTAATAATGAACCTCCGACCCCTGAATCTCTCCATCCAATACAAAAGATTTCGGATGGAGTCCATTTACTCCATACAGAATCTTCTCCAAAAAGAGGTGTTTATGGCTACCCTGGATTAAGGGATGCCTATCTAGATATCCCAATAAAGGAAGGAATGCCAGAAATTTCTTTGTATGGTGATTCAGATAGACACCAAAATGTATCACTTTCAGTGCAGAGCACTGCCCTTCGGGCTATCGTCCTCTCCGAGAATTTTTACCAAGGTTCTCGGGGAAGCACTAGTTCCGTTGAGACTTCAGTCAGTCTCGATCATTCCATATCTAGACAACTTACTCCTCATGGCCCACTCTGAGAAACAACTTTGTCAGGAGTTAACACAACTCAGCCTGAGTCAATTGGGGTGGATAATCAGTTAGGAAAAATCCAAAACAACCCCAACACAGAATATTCTGTATTTGGGCTACAAGATTCTATCCGTAGATCAAAAGATAGTCTTGCCGGAAGAAAAGATATTGAATTTGAAGCACAGAATGTCCTTTCTTCAAACCAGCACCAAATGTACAGTGAGAGAGGTGATGTCAACATTAGAACTTATAAACTATAAAAAATAGGGGATTGGCGCTGTTCACTGTTAAATTAATAGTAAAACCTCTCACCACAAGGGAAAAACTGCGTTACAAATCTGAATAAATAAATTTGTGAAAAAAAGGTGAAAAAGTATACTTCAATACGTATAATCCCAAAAAATGGTGTATATATATCCACGAATATGACTGAGGCTACCAATGAACATACAAACTACTTTAATAAATTAAAATATATACAGAAAATAGAAATGAAAAATAAATTAAAATATACAAAAATAACGAAAAAATCCAAAAAATAAAAATGTATGTATATTGAAGAAGTGCCCTGAAAACCAATAAGTGATGAACAATCCAAATGGTGTTATACCAATTATGTGTTTGGGAATCTAAATTGTGATCATGCAAAAAGTGAAACAAAACATTTTGTGCATTTAAAATCTGAAATTGTGATCACATACCAAGTAAAGCAATGGTAAAAAATAAAAAATATTAAAAAATCTAAAAAACAAATCTAAAAAACAGCGATGATAGTCTGTGCATACAAAATTTCAAAAAAGTGTCCGTGCATACAAAAAATTACAAAAGTATCAAAAGTGTGATGCATATATCAAAAAAAATAAATAATTAGTCCTGTGTATATAAAAAATCCTTTTGCAGAAATCTGATGTGTCTCCAAGTGGTTCCGGATGTATCTGTTGAGATTGGTGTGAACCGTCCTATATGGAACCCCCACTAGTGTCCCCACTCACCGGCACGCCCAACCCCTGCAAGGGTAATAGGCATATAGACGTGAATCCGATGGTCCAAGCGATCGATGTCCCCTTCACCAACTTCTCTCCACTTGTGTCACCAATGTGATCTTAATGGCATCCTCCGGGATAAAATTCCATATACAGGGAGAAGAGAAGAGCCTCATAGTATAAATCCAAAGATTACTTTATTCAGCTTTTCAAGCTTACATTAAAAAAGTTTGAAAAAAACTAGCAGCTCTCTGCCGGCTGGCTCCACGCCAGAAGCCGCAGACAGTGAAGTGGTAGCGGCGTGCGTTCCACGGCCCGTCTACCAAAAGCCGGAAGTAAACAGCATAAACAGAAGATAGAGCGACGTATGCGTACCAAGTGGCCACGCCTATATATATAAGCATTAGGACTTATGACAGCAGCAATTCCGGCTGTACAATGAGCCAGGTTCCACCAAAGAGACCATCAGGGTTTTGTGTTGGAACAGTTAGAGGACAAGGATCTGGAAGAATACGTATCAATCCCCACCAACATAACACATTCCCTCTGGTGGTGGAAGGACACATATAATTTAAACAAAGGGGTACTCTGGGTCTTACCTATCACATCCACTCCAGGGGTCGGGGAGCCCATCTCAACTCATGCTGGGCCCAGGACAGGTGGACACCAGAGGAGAAACATTTCTCCAATTGGAAGGAGCTAACAGCTATCCTCAGAGCCCTACTAGCCTTTCAGGACACAATACAAGGTCACCATCTACAAGTCCACTCAGACAATATGACGGCTGTAGCCTATATAAACAAACAGGGAGGCACTAGAAGTCCTCGACTAATGTTGATGGCCAGGCACATATTTCAGTGGGCAGAATCCAATCTAGAATCTGTCTCTGCGATACACCTGAAAGGGGAGCAGAACAGCAGACTTCTTGAGTCGACAACTAGTTTCGACTCAAGAGTGGTCTCTGCAAGTTTTTGACCACATAGCAGCTTACTGGGGGAAGCCAGAAGTGGACCTATTTGCAAACAAAAAGAATGCAAAAGTTCCCAGTTTTTGCTCGCTCTGCCCAGTAGATCAACCCTTGGTGGTAGACACCTTACAGACTCCCTGAACCTTCAACTTGACCTATGCGTTTCCACCACTTCATCTCATCCCAAGAGTTCTAGCAAAGTTTCTAGCGGAAGAAACATGTTTAATCCTAGTGGCACCATTTTGGCCCAAGAGGCCATGGTTCACAACTTAACTAAAGTTAACAGACCAGCCTCGCCGGAGGTTTCCCTGCAGACAAGATCTCCTGTCATAGGGACCTCTCTTACATCCACAAGTAGCCATGCTGAACCTTTCAGTGTGGTTACTGAGGAAGAAATTCTGTGGAGTAAAGGCCTAACAGAAAGAGTTGTTCAGACTTTACTACAGAGCCGAAAACCAGTCACCAGAGCTATTTATAGGAAAGTCTGGAGGAAGTTTAACAGCTGGTTGGATAACCAAAGTGAGGTAAACAAGGATACAACAAACATCCTACAGTTTCTCCAAAAGGGGATAGACAAGGGATTAACTCCTAGTACTATTAAGGTTCAGATAGCGGCCTTAAGTGTGTACTTAGAGAAACGTTTACAGGAAGATCCCCTTATCGCTGGGTTCTGTAAGGCAATTTCCAGACACAAACCGGTCAGAGTTAACATAACTCCAACCTGGGACCTATCGGTCATCCTCAGGGCCTTTCTGGGGCCACCATTTGAACCTATCTCAGAGGCCTCGCTAAGACTGATCACATTTAAGACACTGCTCCTCGTGGCAATCACTTCAGCCCGTAGGGTTAGTGAAATCCAAGCCCTCTCCATTAGAGAACCATTCCTTCAGGTTCTTGAAGATAGAGTTGTCTTAAAGACGGACCCTGGGTTCTTGCCAAAGGTGGCATCAAGGTTTCATAGGTCGCAAGATATTGTCCACCCTTCATTCTGTCAAAACGCCTCAAACAAGAAAGAGAAACAATTTCATTTACTAGATGTGAGGCGGTGTATCCTAGAGTACCTAAAGGTAACCAAACCATCTTCTCCCCTAAGATGTATGACCATTATGTGTCAGCAAAATTCCCCCCCGCCCAAAAAAAAAAAAAAACTGAGCACTAATCTGCATGCTTACCCCCTGTAACAAGGGGTTAAATTCTGTGTTACATTTATTCATAGATTCATTTATATATTTACCCTTTTAGATATGTGGTCAGTAAATGCAATGATTAAAACACACAAAACAAAGAATGTAATAAAAGAGATTTACTTAGCTTCGATTAAAGATGTATTACAGATGATACAATACAGGATAAATTCAGCATTCAATCCAGGGAACCCCTCAACTTCTGAATTTTCAGATAGTTCTGGAAGCCGACAGCCTGTTCAAGATCTGGGACCACTAACGTCCCTTCACGAAGTTCCCCGGCCTGCTCTATTGTCTGACCTTTTAAAGGCTAGATGGAAGGCGCGAAAAAGCTGGTTTTATCTGGTACCATAGGCGTGCGCACAGGGTGTGCCAGGTGTGCCTGGGCACACCCTAATCGCCTTGTGTGGTGCATATTCCCCCCTGTTTAGACCACTGATATTTCATCCAAAAAAAAAAATGTTACAAAATAAAAGAATAAAAATACAACTACTGACACTGTCCACTGCCCTACTGACACCATCAGTACATATACACATGTATATATATTTGGGCTTTGGGGTGCACACCCTAATGCAATAGGCTGCGCACACCTATGTCTGGTACTAACAAAGCCTATCCCAAGACAATGTGACCATCTGTGAATGACCGTCTGTGAGCTCAGAAACATACATTATACATATATATATATATAAAAGTAATCACCTTAAAACTATTACTAAGTTTCTTGTAATTCAATAACTAAAGTTATATATGAATATAGACCCATACTACATTCCACCCCTTGACTTACAAGATTCTTAGTTTAGTTTATAATACTCAGGATTACTTATAGATATATCAAGATGTTCTACTTAAGGTAGTCCTTTCGCTTGTACTCCAATATAAACATTTCTGACTTCATTAATTTCATCCTTCACATTTCCAGTATTATAAGTACCGTATTTATCGGCAGTATAACACGCACTTTTTTCCCCTTAAAATCAGGGGAAAGTCGCAGGTGCGTGTTATACGCCGATGCCCTGCGATCCGGAGCTGTCAAAACGTTAAAATCGCCGACCGCGATTTGAAAATGGCGCCGGATAGCTCCGCTCGGGACTACGAGTGGAACCGAAAGTAAACGAGAGCCGCCGGAAAGACCCGAGGACCGGCTCTGTGTATTTCGGCGCCGGCGGCGCCATTTTCAAATCGCGGTCGGCGATTTTGAAGCAGGGACAGGCTGCACTGGGGAAGGCTGCACTGGGAAAGGCTGCACTGGGAAAGGCTGCACTGGGGAAGGCTGCACTGGGGAAGGCTGCACTGACAAGGCTGCACTGGGGAAGGCTGCACTGACAAGGCTGCACTGGGGAAGGCTGCACTGACATGGCTGCACTGACATGGCTGCACTGGGGAAGGCTGCACTGAGAAGGCTGCACTGGGGAAGGCTGCACTGACAAGGCTGCACTGACAAGGCTGCACTGACAAGGCTGCACTGACATGGCTGCACTGACATGGCTGCACTGACATGGCTGCACTGACAAGGCTGCACTGGGGAAGGCTGCACTGGGGCAAGGCTGCACTGGGATAAGGCTGCAATGGACACTGGGGAAGGCTGCACTGACAAGGCTGCACTGACAAGGCTGCACTGACAAGGCTGCACTGGGGAAGGCTGCACTGAGAAGGCTGCAATGATGGGCATTTAAATGTAAGTTTTTTTCCCTTCAACTTCCCTCCTAAAAGTTTTTTTTCCCTTAAAATTCCCTCCTAAATTGGGGTGCGTGTTATACGCCGGTGCGTGTTATACGCCGATAAATACGGTATGTATGCGAAACACTCCTCATTATTAAAATATGGTCCCATATATCCCACCCCTTGGGTATTTTCCACATGTCCTCATTATTAAATATGGTCCCATATATCCCACCCCTTGGGTATTTTCCACATGTAAATCAATGTATAACAGTTTTACATCCTTCCACACCTCGTCTTATTTATCTAAAGTTCTATCTCTTGACCCACTTTCTCTGTCTGATTTACCTGTCCAGGAAATCTCATTCTGCTATGTTAGGGCTGAAAAATATAAAAAATGTCCAGGCTTACAAAAACAACTATATGTTGGACTAACAGAATAACACCAAACGTCCTTTTGAAAGTACAGGCATGAGCATCAAACTTTCCTTTCCAAGAGTTTAAACGCTTAGATACTTGTCAAAGTCCTCCATATCTGGTGATGGACAGCAGAGTCTTAGACATCTGGTTACCAGATCGCAGCTGCAGCATAACACTTGCAACACTGTAGAACTGAAAGAACTGTAGAATACAAAGTCCATATCCTTCGGACTATTGCAGCTCACAAGTCATAAACGTGCAGGCACATAACCACATAGTAGCTGTAACTTCTACAGACAGTTCAGGCACATGACCATCAGAGCAGATAAAACAGTTCAAGTACTTCACCATCAGATTCAGGTACTTAACCATGATAGCGGATGGAACAGTTCAGGTACTCGACCCTCAGAACAGGTAGAACTTGCACCAACAGTGCAGCTGCTGATCATTGGTAAAGACTTTATAGACCGTTGCTGCTGTCAAAAGTGTTTGTCTTCTTTCTCCAATATGCTTCTAGTTGACATCATGACAGGTGTGTTACCAAATATGTCAGTCCAACATTGCTTAATTAACAACAATGCCCATATAGCCCATTATAGATTTCTGAACAGGGGAATCGATAATCATTAGTGACCTGTCTTATCATTGAAAAACTCATCTTTCTACATTAAAGGTGAAATATTATTACAGGTATATTACTTATCCCCCACCTGAACTACTCTGTCTCAAATTATAGGCCCAACTTTAAACTTCTTCATGTGTGTTTCCTCTATGCACTTTGATCTCCTTCCCCACTCTAAAGACATTCTGGCAGGTTAACCGGCTCTTGTCTACACTGATCCCAATATGTGCATATAATATGCCCATGCATATGTGTCACTGTATTCTACATGCCAGTCCCACCCCAAGCAATCAATGAGAATTGAGGAAAACAAAACCTGAGAACCTATTTTATAACTCTTTTTCTTTACCAAGAAAATTTTATGAAAACTCAACCAGGTGTATAGAACAGGATGGTTAAAGAATCACTGAGTGTCAGATATAACTGACCATATATATATAACACTAGAACACCTCATGTTGAAAGACTTAAAAATTGTGTTCAGTGCAATAATATTAACCTAAATGTACAGTTATAAGTAGACATAAGTACTTTTTTTTCCTTGAAAAACAAAATGATTACTTTAACTTTAAACTGTCAATCATGCAGAAAAATGTACTTTATATGTAAAACCCCAGGCACACTCCCACAGTGGTACCAAAATAATTATGGTAGAATATACAGAAGTAGATGCCGCCATAATTTTGCTTACATATACACAGAAAAGAACAACATGTAAATGTTTGGGTATTCTTACACCCTTCAAACCATTACAAGTATTATATAATTCCAGATATCAAAACAATCTTGCTGTCAATATTCAAACATTATTTGTTCTATATCATTTTATAATCAACTCAATCAGAGGAAACCCTTATAAATCTATCATGCAGCATCGAGAGTATTAGCTGCTCTGGTTTACAATCAGTTCCAATGAAAACTTTCATTACATTTGCATATTGCATAAAAATAACAACAAAAACAACATAAATGATTCAGTTTGACTGTAATCTTCATCTTTAGTTCTTGGACATCAAACCATATCAGACAGGTGGATTGATGCTGTTTAATATTGTCTAGGAACTGAACAAAACAAAAAGGTTATTTAGTGTGATGTTATTACAGCTCCTTCCTAGAAAGTAACAAATATTTAGCAACAAACACATTTAACCAACACTTTCCACAAACAACATAGGCGTGCGCACAGGGTGTGCCAGGTGTGCTGAGCACACCCTAATTGCCTTGTGTGGTGCATATTCCCCCCTGTTTAGACCACTGATATTTCAAACCCCAAAAAAATGTTACAAAAGAAAATAATTTTTTGGAAATAAAAATAAACAAAATTACACTGTCCACTGCCCTACTGACACCATCAGTACATATACACATGCATATGTATTTGAGCTTTGGGGTGCACACCCTAATGCAAGAGGCTGTGTACACCTATGACAAACAACAAAACATATGGCCATTATTTCTGTTATTTATGAGTGCACTTTTATTACCCTTATTAATTGAGCTCATATTACTTAATTATCACCACGTGGATTTTCATTAAAGGACGTCCATTCAAAGTTGTCATTAACCATGGTTGAAATAATTCACAAGAACATTATATGGTGTTCATTACATTTGTGCACAAACATTATACATCACCAAACTCATATTGATGTTTCTATTGCAACCTCTTGTTCAATACCATACAGATCTACGAAACTTCTAGGAATAGACCTGGTTCCTTCTGTCTTAACGAAAAAAACATTAGAGTTGTATCCTAGAACATGACACTATTACATTCACCAATAGAATTATAATAATCATGACTGCTATTCAGGATTTTAAAGGGTGTTAACATCAATCAGCCATTTACTTTCTTTGTTTCAAATAATCCTAGATTTTAACAAAACTAACAATTTCAACTAGGATGTTATTTTTTCAACATGATTAGACATTTCTCAGGTGTTCAGCACTGTCCTGCTTTTCACAGGCACAAGCTTTTTTAAGGGGGGTGGGGGGTTAAGGGGGAATCTCCCTCTCTTAAGGAATCGTCTCATTCAAGCAGACTCTCACAAATACAGTCTACAGCTGAAGCTCTTCTTTTCACAAAATGCTGGACTATTGTCCATTGTCCGGGGGAGGGGGGGGGATGCTGCAGACTAGCCATTCCTGCTAACTCTTCAGTTACACATAAAAAAGACTCACTTTTCTCAAAGCGTTTGCCTTAGTTTCATTACTTGAATATTCTAATGTTAAACATACTTAAACATCAGTAGCCAAATACATTTTACATATCATCCATACAAGCAACTTTTCCTCACCAAAAGCTAGCTAAACAACCAACAAAAGAGCTCAACATTTAAACTCAACACATATATTACTGCAGTAATCACAATCTAAGCATCAATACAGGTCATATTTTTCCTTTTCCTACCTGTTTTCTGCTCATCGTTTTCAAACCTCAAAGAACAATTATGTGAGCACCAGCGAAAGGGCCACTCGTCCACCTAACATATAAATATGATACAGCATTAGTGTTATAATCTTCTTAACACAGAACCACAGCCAATTGTAAGGGGATTGCAGAGGTAGATCCCCATAACCTGTATACAGCATTGTATGAAATAAGAATTATTGACCTCTAAATAGATAGAGATGTTTGGATAGGAAAAATTACATAGATAAGTGCAAATACAGAAGATGATCAGCTGGGTGTTTAAGCATTGGAATGCTTAAGTGTGGCTAAAAGAGCAGAGTATCAACCAGTGGATGATGCTGACACAGGTTTCAAAAGGAGTTATGCTCACCCAAGGGGATGTCCCAACTTAGTTAGAGGCAACAGTATCTGAAAGAAGTGGCTGTTCCATTTTAAATGTGGCTCAAACAGCACCAAAAAAAGCCAATGAAGTGTTGTTGAGCCTGGGAGCTAGATCAGCTGATTAGGAAAAAAGTAATCCATCAAGGATTTGTGACACCCTCTGTCAGGCAGTACTTCTAAAGCAAAAAAAGATCCTGAAGGGAATGGTGCAGCTCTATACTTATGGTTTCTGCATTCAGAGTTAGCAAACATAGCAAGAAGTTGGACTAAAAAATCTAGAGTTCAGATAAGAGTTTTTCTTTTTCTTCCATTGTTTAATACCTGTGAGTCCCCTTAAAGGAGAAGGGGTGATGGAAGTAGGAATTCTGAGGTAAATATGGGAACATCCTTATGAAAAGCCTTATATGTAAATCAGTAATATGAGAGGCATACGATTTTGGTGAGTTTATCTTACCAAACGGGAGTGGTATATCACAGATCACATGGTGATGTTATGAAGAATTAAAGTCACAAGCTACAAACCTTGGCTATTCACAACCAATTGTTTAGGCAGGAGAGGTTCAATGGCCAGGTTTGACCAGGTCACTGTAGGCAATAGCAAAAGATGAACAGATGTGTAAAACCCTGTCCCTGGCAGATAGGAGCAATGGCAAGAAGAAGCTACCTCACGCTAAAAAAAGGAGTCCAGGCATGGTTTCCAAGGCATCCTGAGGAAACACTGATCCAGATATCTGCATAGAGAGTGCATGTGGCATAGATTAAAGAAAAAAAAATTGATAAAAAATGGGTAAACTTTACAGTAGAGAAAAGACATCCATCCTCCTAGGGCACTAGCAAAATAATGAAGCATGCACGGAATAGGTGGCTTTATACCTGGCTGGCTAATTACTTATTTGTTTGCCAGTATCAAAATACTCCTGAAAGCAGCACTATAACCAGACTGTATCAGAATAACTGAGCCCGGTATCCCTTAATATAGGATAAACAGAATCATATTTTCTTTCCTGATAGCAATTTTTTTTAAATAGTACACTTACTGCAGCACATGCGCATATATAAGCTGGCAAGAGCTTGGCTAAATGCTGGGAAAACAGTATATAAAATTGGGTTTTACATAATCGGAGGCTACCCAAAAAAAGATGGTCTGGAAAAAGGATCTGAGAAAATGGCAGTGATGGCAATGGAAAAATAGGGGAGCATGGACCTGATATGGCTGGATAGAGGCCAAAAGAGGTATCGTAAGTTTACCATAATATGCAAGTGTGTAAAGCAGTGTGTTAAATCTAAGGGCTTCTGTGCTGATACAGGAATAGAAGTGTCATTTGCCTGACTATGTAGCGTTGCGTAGCTGTGTGAATCACAAGAATGCTATAACAGTGTTACAAATCCTTTGGAAAAATATTCAACATCAATCCTCATTTTAAGTTATTGTACTGTTTTGCCCCTCCAATCTAAACACTGAAAGTGTGATCTCTATAACCGATCCAGTTGTGGTGAGATAGCTGTATTTACAGTCTTAGTAGAATTAGCAGACAGCGACTCAATCCTAATGACATCTTGCAGATCATAGAAAGCTTTAATCCAAAAACTTGTGTAGATCATAACAGATGAACTGTGTGATTTGGGAACTGAGGAATAGAAGGAATGGTATGTCCTCACAGGAACTGAAAGCACACCTCATATCCTGTAGGTCATTTCCACAGCTAATGACCATATACCAAACTCAATTCTCTACACTGACTGCCACACCACATACGCAAGACTGACAAACCATTGATATCAATATGCAAGCTTGATAGTCACTTGTCCCCTTTCAGAATGATGACCAGTGGCATCTATACACACCCTCCTACACACACCTACACCCCACCCCTCAGTCCCAAGACTCCCTTTCTCAGACTAACAAATGAATCCTGTTTTCTCATAAACGGACAATAATAACCCACACACCCCTCTACAGACCCAAGAAAGCCACAACCCATTCTATCTTGATTTAGGGACAGTTACGGTGTTCCCTGAATAAACAATCTTAAAGCTACATGCACACCTGGGTTGAAAGCCCCAGCATTCCCTGAGAAGATGAAAGCCACCTGTACAAATCAGTCATCATTCATCAAGTGCCATATATGTTCTATTTTTAAGAAAGTTGAATACACCAGTAAACAAATATTTTATTTTTAACACCTATATATTAAATGTTTACTTCTAGAGGGAATTATATTTTTTTCATATTAACATTTACTGTAGGACATTCTAAAGAGAGAGAACAGCAGGAGCTGTGTTCCTGCACATTGATTAACATTATGTAACCTTTCATTTTAACCAGTCCAAACGAAATATTAAACATTTGTATTTTTTAGTCTCTACCATAATACATAAAGAATATATATGTAATGTAATACTAAATATACACATGTACTATTACTGTGTAGGTTTTCCTCCATCCAGTTGGTGGCGCTGTATCACTATATAGATGGAGTGGAGTCTTTAGTGAGAGTTGCTCCCTCAGAGACTCCGTAAGTATTACAGAGGTTATAGCTGTCTGACTGAACGCTGAAGCTTCTGGTCACCTCTGGCAGCCATCTTGATGTGGGACCTTATAAATTAGGGTTACTGTGATATTTAGACACACCTGGGGCAGGTGGAAGGTCAGCAAGAGAGACCCCACTTATTATGAGGAGTGTGCAGTAGGGTCAGTGCATAAGGAACATTTTGGTGTCTGGATTATTGAAGTAGAGTTTGTCACCCTTTCAGTGGAAGATGTCCTCTGGTAACACAGGCTCAAGCCTGGTGAGACTGTACAATTGGCAGTTCCTATACTTTGATACTATACAAATATCCACTACTCTTTTGCCTAAATGTCAACACCTAAAGAAGCTGTCTTATCTATTCATTGCTAACTTAAATTCAATACACAATTTACAACATCTAGAACTTTGTGCATGATCTCTTCCAGACTGGGTACCCCAAACTTTGGCCCTGCCTACAAATGGTCACAGTCCAAGATTTAATGTTATGATTAAATAAGATGGAGCGCCAGAGCTGTCAGTTAAAATAAAATGTAATAAATATACAAGCCTTGTTAATATACTATTATTGGCTAACAAATTTAGAGCATGATGTGTTTTTAAACAAAAATGTATTTCAGAGCTTCATTTATATGCACAATATGTATAATGGGTCACAGAGATACAGATGAAACACCATTAAGCACTGAGCCTTGGCAATACTCAGCTCTAAATAGGCTGCCTGGTGCCAATGTCTGTGGTTGACATGCATGCACATTTGCGCACAAGATTTGTGCACAATCACCCATCTGGCTAGCATTCTATGCACAGAAATGTGAATGCCTTTGCACATCTGCACAATTCCAAACTCTAGCATGATGTTCCAGTTAAATAGATAGATAATGTATAGAATTTATATTGGCAGTTGAGAAGAGGCTAGGAGGCGGAAAATGTGCAGTTCAAGAGCTGTGTAAGGGCAATACAGAAAATTGGTGGCCTGAATAAAAAGAAAAGGCAAAGTAGCAAGAAAGAAGGATTAGACACTGGTGTATGATAGCAGCAGATGGGAATGCAAATAAGTACAGGGATGGTTGAAAATCAGTGAAAGAACAGGGAAGCAAGGACAAGAGAAGGAAGACAAATAGTGTAGAAGTTGATGGGATCAAAAATATTAAAATTCTAAGAGGAGAGGCAGGAGTTAGGAAACAAAGGACAGAGAAAAGTTCAGTTCGTAGAATTTTCAGCAGCAGATATCGAAGCTTGTGACTATGAACAAAAATATAGTCAATTATAAATATTAAATTCTATTCTCCAATACCTGCACTCACATCTCTTCTGAGAATAATTTACTTATTATTTATTAACCTTCAGAGACACTATTTATTGCATTGACGTACCACCTTGATTTCATGCATAACTAATTCAGTAGTTTGTTAAGAAGTAATTTAACAAATTGTTTGGATGGGACACTGCCTGAAATGTAATGTTTCAATGGATATTTGAGGATCTGCTCTGCATTTGATGTTACTAGATTTATTGATAGAGTGAGTAGACCAAATCACCAGGAGGACGATTTGAAATGTACAGGGGCAATTTGTAGCCTGAGGGGATTTACAAATACATGTGGTAATATATAAATTGCCACGCTAAATGCGATACTGTACAAGAGGTGAATCAAATAATGTGAAATACAACATATAAAATACACATATGTGCATGTGTGTAAAAAATATATGAAAAAAGTCCAGAATAAGTCCTCAAAGCACCGCTGTGACCCTTTGCAAGGAAATAGTGTTTAATCCACTTTGGTTATCACTATGTGAACCATCACCAACCATAAGAAATGGGCTCTTACCAGAAAACAAGTATTCCACTACAGAGTCAAATCAGCTTATATATGACAATCCCATAAAACAGAAATCCGTCTCACATTGCTTGGGTGGAGTTCCACAGTACATCTCGCTTCCTCCTCAGGTACAGATACCAGAGAGCTCTCCTCCGGGCTTCAAAATATACCTCAATGCTCCACCACTATGTAACCTCATCACCAGCCTCCTGGAGACTATTGTAGACCTCAGAGCCTCCAGGCCTGCCGACAGCATGCACCAGTCAGTGACCACCCCTTACCTATTGAAGAACCTGCAAACGGCAGAGCAGGCAGACAGCGGTATCCTTTGTCGTGGGCGGAGTTATGTTTTTTTAAATTTTTAATGAAGGAATTGTCAAAAACTGTGTGTGTGTTTTTATTTCTTTTTAACATTTTGTTTGGTGAAAGAGTAGGGGTACAATGTACCTAAAACTCATTCACATGGGGGGGGGCGGGATCTGAGATTCCGATAAGCCCCCTTTCTGCAGACCCCCACAACCACCGCCCATGGGCAGAGGCCCTTGTCCCCATGGGGACAAGGTGCTTCGGGGCGGGGGGTGCAGAGCCCCCACCTACCCCAAACCACCCCCCCATATTGAGGGCATGTGGCCTGGTAAGGTTCACTCGTCCCCCCTTTCCTGGCCTGCCAAGCTGCATAAGGGTCTGGTAGGGATTGGGGGGATGCCATTTTTTTAAAACAATTTTGGCATGAAGGTTTCCCTTAAAATCCATCCCAGACCCAAAGGGCCTGGTATGGATTGGGGGGCCCCCACGCCATTTTTTTTACATTTTTGTATTGCTGGCAATGTTTTTTTTTTTATTCAGCTGTCAGCGGGGAAGCCCGTTGACTGCTTTAAGGACGTGGCTTCCTGGCCCACTCCTTAACAACCAGCTATTCACTGTGCCCTAACTGGGCAAAACCTTGCACCTGACCAGCGGTCAGGTGCATTGCTTTAGCCAATTAGGGCTTAGACTGCCACCCCTTGACTGCAAAGTCTATTTTCTGTAAAAGGCCAATTTAGCCTTGAAAGTATTTTCAAGTCTGTAAGTTAGCAGTTGCAGTGAACTGGCCACACATGTCCCAATCTAACTGTTCAACCTAAGTTTAAATGGAACTGAATAGAAATCTAAAGCTGTATAGGCTTGCATAAGGTCCGCTGCATTCATACATTTTGGATGCTTAATCATACCGCCCAACTTTTGAACATATGAATGAGGGACACCTGGAGAAGGAGAAGACATGAGGAGCACAATAAAAATGGGTGTGACTAGAATGCACTTAATATTAAGGTTGCTGGAGTATGGAGTTAAATAGAGTTTATGTCTGCATATGGTATATACAGTACACGGTCTGCAGTCCTTGTACCCACAAACTACTCCATAATTGCTGTACTATGAGTGAGAGACTCACTTACATAAACCTACACTTAATTTAAAAAATCCTGCCACCCTTTACATTAGGAGTCCCATCTTCACATCAGAATTTACCTTAACATCAGTGGAAGCCCTTTACACCAGGAGTCCCCCTTAAATCAAGGGCTTCCTTTGCATCAAGAGTTCCCCCTTTACATCAGGAGTCACCCTTTACATCAAGAGTCACCCCATTCACATCAGGAGTCCATCCTCTATTACAAAAGACTCTCTTCTTTACATCTAGAGCCCCCCCTTTTACATCAGGAGTCCTTCTTGATATATTTAAATTACTTTTAGTGCACACAAACACAAAGTAATACCCAATTTTTGGTAAAACATAAAAGATGATGTTATGCCGAGTAAATAGATGCCTAACAAGTCATGCTTTAAAATTGCGTACGCCCGTGAAACTGCACCAAACTATAGTACCTAAAAATATCCTTAGCTGATGCTTTGAAAGCCTTTACAGGTTACCAGTTTAGAGTTATACAGGAGGTCTGAGGCTAGAATTATTGCTCTTGCGGCGATACCTCACATAAGTGACGTGATCACCGTTTCCATATGCGTGCAAGACCTACATGCGTGTTCACATTTACATGTGAGCACAAGGGCAATAAAATCGTTTTGATTAATATTCATTTTGGGGCAATACGATGCAATCACATGTGCTATTTGATACCCTCTAAGGTAATGTTTGGATTTACCGTTTTTTTTTTTTTTTTCCTCACTCCTTGATCTATCTTTGGCACTTTTTAACCTCTTTTGTTCACCTGGGGTCATCCCCACACATCCTCTCACGCATGCCTTCACTTTTCTCACTTAACCCATACCCACAGATTGATGCATTTCACTTCCACCATATCCATTTCACACCCATCACTTCCATCTTCCTACTTTCCTGCACTTTCTTGCCCCCCCCCCCTCCTGAACTTCCATTATTTCATTATTACTTTTCACACACGGTACCAACCAAGTGGGGTTGCAATACTACCTTTATTTTCTATATATCCTTTTAACTAATTGGTCTTTACAACTTGATATATAAATACAGCTTTGAAGTTTTTTTACTTACATATATGACACATTTGGAGACTTTTGTTCCCTAGTGGCCGATTTGTCCACCTATTTATTTTATTAACTTGTTTTACACACAATGAGCGTTTATTTAGTTTGACTCTTTAACTTCATCACAGGTGTGGTTCGGGTTTCGGCCGGTTTTTTGGCCTGGTGGGCAGTGCCCTAAAGTGTATTTCCCAGCAGACTGACCCTCTGAAGAAGACCCCTAGTGTATGGGTTGAAACGCGTCACGTTCAAAATTCATGATATCAACATTTGTTGTTATGAATTTATGTCTGCAAATTTATGTTTAGCTGAATTAATTTTAAAATGCTTCCCACTGGAGCTCATTGGTTTATCTTCCATGTCATGTCATTTGTGTACAAATAAATATGTTCAATTTTTCCTACACCACTGACTCAATTCGTTACTGTGCTGTCTAAAAACCCTACCCCGGGGAAACCTCTTCTTTTTTGTTCCTATCTTACAGGGGTGAGCAGCAATTTTTCTTCTCTTCTAGTTTCCCATCCTTGCAATTACCAGTTTAGAGTTATACAGGAGGTCTGGGGCTAAAATTATTGCGATACCTCACATAAGTGGCGTGATCACCGTTTCCATATGCGTGCAAGACCTACATGCGTGTTCACATTTACATGTGAGCACAAGGGCAATAAAATCGTTTTTATTAATATTCATTTTATTTACATTTTTTTTACACTGTACCTTTATTTTTATTTTTTATTGAACTTTATTGCTATCACAAGGGTTGAAAAACATCCCTTTTGATAGCATGGGCCAAGACAGGTCCTCTTATTGGAGAGATCTGGGGTCTTTTAGACACCCTATCTCTCCTCTTGCCTCCAAAGCATCTGATCAAATGAGATTGGTTTGGTCAGATCCTGTACAAGCCAGAAAAGGCTTGTAAACAACTGAAACCGAAAGTGACTAAATCCTCAATGCTTCCAGCTTCTTACATCACAAAGGGGATGCGGGTATGGATGTACCTTCCTCCTCTCATAGTGCTTCACCGATCTAAAAGGCAGGTGCACTGGGCTCCCCGATCACTTGGCAAAGGCAGTTGGAGGGGGGCAAACCCCGTCCAGCCGCCTGTAAAAATGATTGAGCGGCTGTACTTTTGTTTTTGTAAGAAATCGCCAGCAAAAAAAATGATATCTTGAACATTGCTGCAACTGCAGTGATGACCGAGATATCACCTTTCCCGCCCAAGGAAGTATATATAAGTGTACAGTGGACAAGAAGTGGATTTAATCATAAACAAAAGAAGAGAAGCGCAGTATGACTGGATACTTTAATATACCCCATTATAGGGCTACTCACAATGTACAGTAAAAACAGGCACATCATATAGTTGTGATCCCGAACGCCAGGTACAAACAGAGCCTTGGTAGCTGCCGGTGCTGCCCGATGTCTGGTGGTAAGTGTCCCAAGAGCGAAGAGGAAGCCGGCTAAAGTCCTTTTTTGGTCTGGTGGAGCGCACGTGGATGTTATTCAGGACCAGGATGCAACATGTTTCGGAGCAAGTGCTATGTCACAATGGGGCATGCACGCTCGCGCCCACATCTGGCAGCACTGGCAGCTCCCGTGGCCCTGTTCGTACCTGGCATTCTGGATCACAACTACATGATGTTCCTGTTTTTAATGTACCATTGAGAGTAGCCCTATATTGAGTTATATTAAAGTATCCAGTCATACTGCACGTAGAAGCACTTCTCTTCTTTTGTTTTTGTCTTTTATGTGCTTTAGAGTTTGCTACAGCTCTTGAAGGAGCTTGCCTTAGTGACGGATGTTTTTGGACTTTTTATGGACTAACATTTTATTTCATTATCATAATTGCTTATGGTTGGTCAGGTTACTCAGGTATAGTGACCAAGCCTTTGCACCTACAATTCCTTCTTCTTCTTTAGTGGATTTAATCATGCCCCTTTTATCCACGCTCAATATTCAGAGCAATATATCCACACCTATTATCGCTTTGGAATGTACACCATGCTGCATGTCTTCTTCACCCCCAAAGTGTCCCTCTGTCGTGTACCTGGTCTTAAAGCCAAAATGCTGAAAGGGCTCTTCTTGTGGCTGAGTGCTCAGTGTCCCTGAAGGTGGAAACAGGGAACACGAAGCCCAGAGAAGCAGGGATTACTGGCTGTGCCAGAGAGAGATGCAGGTGTGGAGATCTCTCCATAGATGGGTACCAGAAGAGGTGAGCAGTAGGACCCAGTAGAACTGGTACAGACTGCACACAGCAGGAAACAGGTTGCAGTGAAAAGTGCAGCAAGCTGGAAACAACAAGTAGGTATTGCAGGCTGGAGCAGCAGGTAGGCACCAGGGCGGATCACAGCAGACATGGTGAAACAGGACGGATGTCAAGGTCAGTAAGCCAGTGGGTAGTAGACAGAAGAACAGAGACGTGGTCAAGCAAGCCAAAAGTCATACACAGGACAGGAGACAAGAACAGATCCATTGTCAATCCGAGGTCAGAGCTGGGAGAGAGACAAGAGCACACACACAGGAACAGGAAGCAGGCAGACCAGTCAGAAATGACCATGTGCTGCAGTCACTCTTTTAAAGACCAGAGGGCACCAGGATCTGACAAGCACTGCATGCGCCACATCTTCGCCATAGCAAACATGCGTTCATAATACGTGTGCATGCATTTGTGCAGGTACGGCCATATTAGAAATTGGCCACTGTGCCAGGCCTATGGGCAACTCTCCTCCAACTAGTATCCTGACACCCTCTTTCACAGTGCCATAGCTGGGAGGTTTGGATTTGCAGAACATAAAATTGCCTGACTGACTGGTCTATTTTAGTAATACTTTCCCAAATTGACTGTTTATGGAAAAGTAAAGTAAGTAAAAATTATACACAAGCATTGTCATTTTGAGGGCATATTGTACTCTTTATCTGCAGTGTTTAATTGTGGCACCTTGCTGACAGAGAGCAGCAGGGAATCACAGATTGATTCTATCAGACAGATAGTACAAACAGTCAAATCTTTTGTACATTTGTGATTTTTGTTTCATATGCACATGTATAAAAGATCAAGTATAGCATTGCCCTCATAAAACAAAAGGCATATTTACATGTCATCATTCTGAACGCACATCTAACAACAAGGGGTTTATTACTTGTGCAGAGCCATGCAAATAATTTATATATGCACCAGTGACCAAATTTGTATCTCTACTGCTGGAATACATGTAGAGCTCACCCCCTAATGGTCCCAAGGTTTTTTCCCCTGTAAGTGCCCTAGCAGCTATTCACACACTCTCAGTCACTCTTCTGGCTCAATGACCAGTCAAGGGGGTATTCTTTTTTGGTGCATTATTGTAACTTGAACCTGGGTGGATGCAGGGTAACCGTGGGATATGCCAGCAACATTAAGTAGTAATTAGAAGACACCTATCTTTCTCCTAATGATTCTGAGCACAGTCCTTGCAGCAGCAAATAATTTGCTGAACTACACAGAGACACCAAGAAAAATGTCCACTTTTAAGTGCAAACTGACCCTGATGTAATAGGGATAGCAGCAGGACACAGTCACTGGGATCTCACACACCGGTTTGTACTCACTAATGTCCTTGGATAGTTGGATGCCTCCTTCCAATATCTGACAGACATATTTCTGTGAATTCTTCAGACCAGATCCCCCAAATAGTCCCTCAGTCAGCTTCAACAACGTTCAGTAGAATAGGCTTCCCAGCTAGCACAGCTGGGACCTTCTTGAGCAAAATGAAGAAGCACAGCTTGGACTGCCCAGTAGGACAGCAGCCCTTCAGGCTGGAATTTCCTCCTTCTGGACAAGAACATCTGTTCTAAGCCTTAAACTATCTATGCTATTTCCCAGCCACCATCTTGGCAATCTCTTGCAGGGATTGGCTTGGGCTGCATAAATATTCAGCTGCTGATTTGACTCTCCCAACTCGCATTATAGAACCCTCCAGGAGGGTACTACATATAGTACAGGCTAAAATAATATATTCTGGTCTGCTTACACTATTGTTTTAATACAGATAGCATTCATATGTTAAAACTATTTAAATAGAGCCAGCTGATGAAAAGCAATTTACAAAATGCATGCATGCTACAGTTTTGCGTAAACAGGTATGTTACCGAGTGCACATGGAAGTAACAGGGTCCCTATTCCAGTCTGCATGCAGTTCTTTTAGGCTCGTTCACTGGCTTGTGCCCCTCCCACTTCTAAAGCATGACCAACGGTAAACTGAATAGGAATTACTTACCTGAGTCAGAGATACTGTTATGCAGTGATGTTATTGCTGGGACTATGTAGCTTCTGTCACTGAAACGTGCTGAAGTAAACACACTGGATCTGAGGGACCCTGGAATTATGTTTAAATCCTGGGACAGTCTTACAGAATCTAGAACAATTGGGGGTTATGACTTATATAACATGTTCACAGTCTCTTGTTGTCTGTCTCTGACAGTTTTCTGTAGCATTACATTTACTAAATATTATGTGTGGCCCTTTGGCAATGTCAGGGGGTGAACTTAGGGCCTCTACCACTGATTAACACTGCTTTAGGGCTTGTGTCTTAGATTGTAAGTTTCTTGGGGGCAGGGACTGTTGTTAATGTACAGTATATTGTATATGTAAAGCGCTGCATAAATTAATGGCACCATATAAGTACCTGTAATTAATAAAGAATAAATGGGCCAGCTACTAATGTGCATGAGCTAGACATGCATGTTCTACTGAATACCTATGATATAGTTCATTTGATTTTACAAACTCTATTCAAACTTGTATTTTACTGTTATTCAACTACCTGACCTCCGGAAGATTTACCCCCCTTCACGACAGGCCATTTTTTGCGATACAGCACTGCGTTACTTTTTCTGACAATTGCACGGTCATGCACAGATGTACCCAAATAAAATTTGTAATTTTTTCCCATAGATAGAGTTTTCTTTTGGTGGTATTTGATCACCACTGTGTTTTTTTATTTTTTGTGCTATAAACAAAAAAATACGTACAATTTTGAAAAAAAAAAAATTCTTCTATAAAAATGTAAAAAGTTACGGCACGTTTAGCACCATATATTTCATTGCGTTACTGCAAGTTTAATGCCATATAGTTCTGTGCATTACTACAAGTTTAACGCTGTAAAGTTCTGTGCGTTACTGCAAGTTTAACGCCATATATTTCATTGCATTACTGCAAGTTTAACACCATATAGTTCTGTGCGATACTGCAAGTTTAACACTGTATATTTATTTGCATTACTGCAAGTTTAACGCCATATAGTTCTGTGCATTACTGCAAGTTTAACGCCATATATTTCATTGTGTTACTGCAAGTTTAACGCCATATATTGCATTGTGCTACTGCAAGTGTAACGCTGTATATTTCATTGCGTTCCTGCAAGTTTAACACCATATATTTCATTGCGTTACTGCAAGTTTAACGCCATATAGTTCTGTGTGTTACTGCAAATTTAACACTGTATAGTTCTATGAGTTACTGCAAGTTTAACGCCGTATAATTCTATGTGTTACTGCAAGTTTAACGCTGTATATTTAATTGCCTAACTGAAAGTTTAATGCCACATATTTAATTGCGTTACTGCAAGTTTAACACCATATAGTTCTGTGCGCTACTGCAAGTTTAATGCTGTATATTTCGGTGCGTTACTGCAAGTTTAACGCTGCATAGTTCTGTGCGTTACTGCAAGTTTAACGCCATATATTTCATTGCGTTACTGCAAGTTTAACGCCATATAGTTCTGTGCATTACTGCAAGTTTAACGCTGTATATTTCATGGCATTATTGCAAGTTTTTTAAAATTTTATTTTTATTGGGTTATAAAAAGATACATGTAAACTCGTTACACAATGCACATTGAACCAGTAATGAAGATGTAATGTTAACAAACATACAAAAAAAAAGACAATGTAGAAAAAGTAAATGCATATAAGCAATGTCGACAGATACAGGACACAGTGGTGTTCTGTATCGCTCATCAAAAATTATAAACAACTCATAGGTATAAATTAGTGTCCAAAACTGGAGTACAGTCAAGAATATAAAAAGGGCAAAGGTTTTTGGGAGGGTATGAAATAACCAATAAAAGACCATTAAAGCATCGATTGGCATATTTAGAAATGGGGAGGGGAAGAGGGAGAATGAACAGAGACACCGTTATGTTAACATAAATTAGGAGGCCGTGGTTGGCAAATGTGTCCCAAATTCCGATAGATCCCAAGGTTCCCACACTTTAGTAAATTGGGGAATGGAATCATGTACAGAAGCTGTTAGGAACTCCATCCTCCGGATCTCAGACACCAATTGCAGAAATCTAGACCACGGAGGAGGTGTGCTGGACAGCCAGCATAATGGAATAAGCCTTTTGGCAGCTAGCAAAATGTAAGAGATTAGCCGGTTTGTTTTTTTGGGAACTCCTGTAATAGGGAGGCCCAGCAGGTAATTTAAGGGATCTAGCGGGAGGGACACATCCACCACCCTCTGTATAAGTATGTTCACATCATACCAAAAGGGTTGAATCAGAGAACATTGCCAAAAAATATGAAATAAAGAACCTATGTCAGTTCCGCAACGCCAACAGTGCAGCGAGACTGAGGGGTCATATTTGTGCATTACATCAGGAGTCTTATACCAGAACATAAGAATCTTGATGGATGTCTCCCTTTGAGTGACACATTTGGAGAACTTCAAAACAGAAGACCAAATCTTGTCCCATAGCTGTACAGTGATAGGTCGGGCCAATAGATGGGACCACCTTTTCATATAGTGGTGCGTGGTCTCCTCTAGAGGAGTCGACTCATGGAGGATGCGATAGATACAGGATATTAAATGTCATTGTGAGGGCCCTGAGCGCATAGATGTTCAAAGGCGGTTGGTTTATCAAGGGTCAAGGTTGAGGATTTAGAGTGAAAAAAGTGTCTAACCTGTAGATAAAAAGCGAAAAGGTAGAAGGGTATATCAAATTTCTCACATAAAGTATTGAAGGTATGTAATCCCCGCGTGATGGGATGGACCAAATTCCGTAGCTGAAAAAGAGGTGCGTGTAGCCATGGGAAGACCCTACCTAGGGACATACTGTCTGGTATGAATGGATTGAACAGCACATTCACTAGAGGAGAGCAAGGTGAGGTGAGAGAATAGTCCTTGAAACATTTACGCCAGATGGCTAGGGTAAAGGTCATTGGAGCAGTGCACTGGCGTTTATAAATGGGATCCAGGGAGGGAGGGGTACCCCACACCAAGGAGCACGGGTGGACCGGGTATAGCACTCCTTTTTCAATGGCAGTCCACTGATTCGGTGCGTGCAGAGAGGACCAAGAGGTAATGGCCCTTAAGTATGTAGCGAAGTAATATTTAGCAATGTCCAGGGCTCCCAGACCCCCCCTGGATCTTAGGGAGAAAATCACCGAGCTTGCAATGCAATGAGCCCTACCATCCCATATGAATTTTAGAAAGCTCCTCTGAAGTGCTTTTAGTTGAGAGGAAGGAAGGGCAACCGGTAGTGTTTCAAAGTGATAGAGCAATCTGGGTAAAATAGACATTTTGAGGACGTTGATCCTACCTAACAGGGACAGAGGATACTTTGTCCAGGTCAACAGGGATTTGTTGATATCTAGAATCAGAGGGGGAAAGTTAGCAGAATAGAGGGTTGAATAGGAGGGGGTTCGAAGGACACCCAAATATTTGAGAGAGGAATTGCACCATTTATAGGAGTATGAGTCTTTGAGCTGAGACAGTTGCGATGGTGTTATGTGTATGGGGAGGGCTTCAGTTTTGGAAGTATTAACTTTTTAACCAGAGATGGCACTAAAGAAAGCCAATAGTTTATGTAGCGAGGGGAGAGAAATCAACTGGTTGGTAATGGTAAGCAGGATGTCATCTTCAAAAAGAGACAATTTATATTCCTTCTGTCGCATCACTATCCCCCGAATGTCCGGATGAGTGCGGATGGACTCGGCCAGGGATTCTAAACATAAGATAAAAGGTAATGGTGATGGGGGTACCCCTGCCGAGTTCCATTTGTCATGGGAAAGCCGGGCGATAGGAAGGATGACATCCGGCACTCAGGCCGTGACAATTGAATAAAGAGCCTCTAAAGCTTTTAAAAAAGGACCATTAAAACCATACATTTTTAAGGTGGCAAACATATAAGGCCAGCTCAGCCTGTCAAAGGCCTTTTGCACGTCTAAACTTAAAATCAGTGCCGAGTGAGACGACCTGTCCAGGAGATCTATCAGATCTATCGTACGTCAGGGGTTGTCCCCCGCATGTCTACCAGGGACAAAGCCCACTTGGTCTCTATGTATCAGTTTGGGTATAAGCCTGGATAATCTGGATGCAAGTATTTTGGTAAATATTTTATAGTCCGAATTTAGAAGGGCTATGGGTCTATAGTTATCCGGAGTAGAGGGGTCCTTACCAGGCTTTGGAATAACTGAGATGTAAGAATGAGAAAAGTGTGGATGTGGGGATGTGCCTTTAACCACTTCAATACAGGGCACTTATACACCTTCTTGCCCAGACCAATTTTCAGCATTCAACGCTGTTGTAGTTTGAATGACAATTGCGCGGTCATGCTACACTGTACCCAAACTAAATTTTTATCATTTTGTTCCCACAAATACAGCTTTCTTTTGGTGGTATTTGATCACCTCTGTGGTTTTTATTTTTTGCTAAACAAATAAAAAAGGACCGAAAATTTTCAAAAAAATAAAAGTTTTGCTTTTGTTTCTGTTAAAAATTTTGTAAATAAGTAAGTTTTCTCTTTCACTGATGGGCACTGATAAGGCGGCACTGACAGGCACTAATAAGGAGGCACCGATGAGGTGGCACCAATGAGTGGGCACTGACGATGGGCACTGATATGCGGCACTGGTAGGCGACACTGATGGGTGGCACTGATATGCAGCACTGATGGGCATTGATAGGCGGCACTGATGGTCACTCATGGGTGGCACTGGTGGGCACTGATAGGTGACACTGATGGACACTGAAAGGCTGCAAAGATGGGTTCTTATGGGTGGCACTGATAGGCGGCACTGATGGGCACTGATAGGCAGCACTGATAGGTGGCATTGCTGGGCACTGATATGTGGCACTGATACGCGGCACTGATATGAGGCACTGATAGGCATCCCTGGTGGCACTGGCAGTGGTAGGCATTGTGAGTGGGCACTGATTGGCTGTGGCCTGGGCATTGATTGCCAGCTGCCTGGGCACAGATTAGTATTCCCCTGGGGGTCTAGGGGGCATACCTTTTGGTCCAGTGTGGTGGTCATCCTGGTGGTCCTGGACAGCTTCCCTGATGGTCCTGGGAAGGATCCGAGTGGGGGCTGTGCTGATAAACAATCAGCACAGACCCCCCCTGTCAGGAGAGTAGCCGATCAGCTCTCCTCTACTCACGTCTGTCAGACGCGAGTGAGGAAAAGCCGATCACCGGCTCTTCTTATTTACATCATGATCAGCCGTGATTGGACACGGCTGACCATGTGGTAAAGAGTCTCTGTCAGAGACTCTTTACCTAGATCAGAGTTGCGGTGTGTCAGACTGACACACCGCAACAACGATCGCCGTGACGCACGCCTCCGGGGGTGCGCAGCGGCTTAATATCCTGATCACGTCATATGACGTCCGGTCGGGATTTTGAAACCGCTTTGCTGCCATCATTTTGCTATATGGCGGGCAACAAGTGGTTAAGTAGAGAGAGTCATACAGAGTTAACATGTGTGTGGATAGGATGTCAAAGAAGGTTTTATAGTAAGAGTATGGTAAGCCGTCAGGGCTGGGTGATTTATGCAGTAGGAGAGTCTTAATTATGGACAGGAGTTCCTCAGCTGTTATGTCCGCATTTAAACTATCTAGATCTGCTACAGATAATTTCGGAAGCTTTATGTTGGAGAAGAAAGACTAAAATTTTTCCTGGATGAAATTGAAGTGATTCTCCGGGGTCAGACAGTTATAGAGTTTACTGTAAAATTCGCCAAATATTTTGGACATCTCATGAGGGCAGTGTGCTCTAGATCCATCTGCCTGTTGGAGAAAGTCAGGGAACAAACTGAACGGTCGCGGGCATAGTTTATTGACTAACATTCTATGGGGTTTATTAGAGTATTCGTAAAATTTCTGTTTCATCCAGAGTAAGGATCTGGCTGTCTTGTCAAGCTGTGTTGATTATTTTGTTCTCTGAGGGAGGTGACTTTACGTAGTTTCACCACCGTGGGAGCACACAACAGCTTCCGCTCCGCAACTATCAGAGCGGATGTCAAGGACTGAATAAATTCTCTATCTCTCCTCAATCCAGAACTTTTAGCTATGCATGCACCACGAAATACAGCCTTGTGTGCCTCCCACAGTGTAGAAACCCCCGACACCGACCCAATGTTGAGCTGAAAATAGCTAAAATAGATTGGGATACCTCGGATTGTAAGAGATGATCATTAAGACGCCAATGACAGGATTTGGTGTAGGCCTGAGAAAGCATAAGATCCAGGATGATGGGTGCATGATCTGACCATGTAATGGGGGATATATCAGACTCGACCACGTAGGGGAGGAGAGGGGCTGAGATGAAGAAGTGGTTGAGGTGTGAGTACATTTTATGAGCTGGGGAGTAGAACGTGAACTGTTTAGCAGAGGGATGCTTAATCCTCCATGAGTCGAATAGTCGGCGGGACCTATTACATTTACGGAAAGCATTAGCTTGGGACGAGATTCTTTTGGATGGTACAGTACTGAGGAGGGTCTGTCTATCGCTAGAGGGTGACACAACCAGATTGAAGTCCCCCCCGATGATCATAAAAGGTTGTGTGCAGTATTGAGGGGTATCAAAAAGTTTGTCTAGGAAGTCAATCTGGCCTGTATTAGGGGCACAGAGATTGACAAGAGTAAAGGAAGCAGACATATATTCACAATTTAAAATAAGGAATCTCCCATGGGGAACTGCATGAGATTTTTTTACCTTAACAGGGCATGACTTCCTAATCAGAATTGCCACTCTCGCCTTGCCCGTGGAGTCAGAGGCAAGGAAGGAAGTGGGGAAAAACTTTGAGGCAAAGTTAAATGAACCTCCTGCATGGAAGCAAGTTTCCTGGATCATTATCACGTCTGCGCCTGAGGCTCTGAAATCCTTCAGGGCCATTCAGCATTTACTGATAGAACCTAGGCCCTTCACATTATACGACATGATCCTCAGGGCCATAATTGTATTCTGTTCAGATAGGCTCATGTAGAGATAGTATAGGAGAAGAGCAATACAATATCGACCGAAACCAGTAAAGAGCTATAAATCCTCTTTGGTCCCCATAATGTTAGACGTAGCCAAGAGACAGACTGCGTCGAAATGGCTGGACATCTCGAGTCCCAACACTCGAGACTGGCTCTTTGGCCTTAATGAAATATACAATGTCGAGTGTATGGACGAAGGGGGAGCTGAACATGAGGAGGAGGATCATTCAGGGAAATGGGCAGGCTGGATTAAGTTTAAAAGGACCTGGAGCTATTTAAAGGAGATTATACATTTGGTACAATAAGTCTGTTACTTTTCCGAAGAGAAGATAGACCAGGAAGGAAGGCGTCCTCTGTGAGCAGTGTCCTGCAGGTTGGGGCAGTATTGTTACGAAAAATGATAAATAAAGAATTAAAAAAAAAAAAAAAATACAATATCGACAACATAGGAATAGATATAATTCTGATTGTGAGTGTTACCATTAGCAGTAACTCCTCGGCATGTGAGTGTTAACAGATGTACTCTGTAATTAAACCTCTTTGAAGCAAGGAAACAAAAACAGTGTGATTGCAACCTATAAAGCTGATCTATAAACATGAACATAAGAAAGAAAAAAAAACAACAAACAAAACAGAAAAAGGAAACAAGATACTTACATTTTCAAAAGCCTGAGATATTACTGCATCTCAGGGAGCCCTGGGCATAATCCAAGGCCTGGTAGGGACATGTATGGACTTCTATCAGGAGACTGGGTAGGAAAAATGAGAAGGGCCAGCTGCTCACCTTATGAGCTTGGTAACATGTAAAATAAAACTGACAATATGAGACCTGTTTACAATAAAAAGGAAAAGTCATCTGAAAAAAACAGGAGCAGTCATTACCTAAGGTGCAAAAACCTTAAAGGTACCTCATGGGATGGTAAAAAATTTCTACCCCGAACAGGGAACAGGGTAGATACAAAACTTTATGAACCAGAGCAGCAAACTTTGTTTCATCTGTAACACGAAGAAACAGGAAGCAAGGAGTAATGAAAAAAAAGGATCCAAAAAAAAAAAAGATGTACAGAAGATTCAAGGTGGTTGTTTGGAGCAGCGTGTACGTTGAGGTGTAGATAGGTGTTTCTTAGATTTGCCCCGAACGGGTGTCCAGATGCGGATAGGGGTATTTGGTGGTAGACGAACCTGGGTGACAGGAGGAATCAAATCTTCTTCCGGAAGAGGAGGCAGGCCGAGGTTTTTCAGGAAGGCCTTGCCTTCTTGTAAGTCACGCAGAGTGTACTGGGTACCTTCCTTAGACACAGCAAGGCGAAAGGGGAAACCCCAGTAGTATGGAATCTTATGATGTTGTAGATGGGAGGTAATTGGACGCAAGTTCCTTTGTTTAGTAAGAGTGATGGGAGAGAGGTCGCTAAAAATCTGCAGTTTCACACCCTTGTACATAATTTGGGATTTATTACGTGTGGCCAAGGTCAGCGCCTCTTTGCTTTCAAAAAAGTGAAACTTCAATATAACATCCCTGGGCCTAGCTCCAGCTGGCGGCTTTGGGCCCAAGGACCAGTGTGCCTTGTCCAGGCGCCAGTCTATGTCCACCACTGTGGGGGCCAGAGAGTGTTAAAAAGACCCAAAAGATAGGCACATAGGTCAGGGTCTCCTACCGTCTCCGGAAATCCTCTGAAGCGCAAGTTTTGTCTCCTTTCTCTGTTCTCCAAGTCCTCTTGTTGTAGCTGTAGCTGATTGACTGAGAGGTGTAGGTTGTGGGGGGGCGTGGCTTGGCGAGCGACCGCGATGGACGTGCTAGAGGAGCTGCCGGAACGACACAGCCTAAAGCCGGACAACCCGAGAGCACAGTCCTGGAGATGGGCAAGCTGACTCAGCAGACACCCCACTCCAGATCACGCCGCAACTCTGCAGCTGCCTCCGCCGCTAGAAGCATTGCGGACCTCTTAAAAGCACAGCCGTCTCCACGAGGCAGCGGTGCAGGCCTCAAGATGGCGCGGGCTCCGCATGACGAGGAGGACTTCAGCGAGGACTCACAATCTGCACAGGAGGACTCAGGTAGGGGACGTAATCGCTCCAACAAGCCCCTTACATATGCTGACATGTCCGGATTTGCGGCAGATATAAAATCTACATTCTCTGCCGCCATCACGGACCTGAAATCAAATTTACTCTCACTGTCTGACAATCTGGAGAATGTGGAGGCTGCGGGCAGGCACAGAGACAGGGCCATACATAGGCTGGAAAAGGTCGCTGATTCACATGCTGAACAGTTCATTGAAATGAACAGACATTTAGAGGACCTTGACAACCGTGGGAGGAGAAATAACATTAGGGTGAGGGGGATTTTACGCTCGCCATCTGATTTACCAGACTTTTGTGCAGGTCTTGGTTTAGACAGAGTGGAATTGCCTGACTGGTACCAGGAGTTTGCTCTTCCACCACTCACAAGAAGTCCCCACTCCTCACCATCTTCCACACCGGAGAAGCAGGTCCCTAAGCGGATGAAACATGGCCGCGGAGGCGGTCAACACGCAGGGACACCTAATAGGAGACAAAATCCTCACGGATCTCAAGGAGCGGAGTAACGCAGTGAGATTACAATCTTGGAGTTTGGTGCTTTGACTCCCAACAACTCCCATTATAGGTCAGGTTCTGGATAACCACAAATTACTTTTCCCCTAAGTTCTTTACAATTAAAATAAGGCAGCCAGAAGACCTATCTAACGCAAGCTGCATGGTTCTAACTGTTACAACGCTTTCCCAAGATGCCAGTGATCAGCAGGACATTACCTCAAAGCGATGTTTTTGGTCACGATGCTTGACAACGCTAGGGTCCCTTTACTTTGGGCTTTGGAAATCACTGGACTTCCATGCAGAAGTGGTGCAGGTGATAGCGCCCGAATAGAAACAGAAACACTTCACACAGAAACCAGGGGAGACATGCCAGATTTTATAGAGTCCAGTTACTATTTTTCAAGACAGGGTTGATCCTTCAAGACATTAGTTTAATTTTTGGCCTATTTTTACAGGCTGTGTCGTTCTTTCTTTTTAGTTCCGTATCGTTTGGTTTACATTTTTCAAGTCACATTTTTTATATTTTTCTGAACTTACTGTATACAAGGGTCTCGTGATCAGGACTTGATCTTCTTCACGACACCATTGGTTGTGACTTTTCCGCCTTGGTGGCGAACCTCCCACGAACCCACAAAGTACACTTGGGCCGGAGGTTTCACGACCCAGGTGCACTATCCACTTGCTTTAGAAAAGTTGTTTAACATCTAAAGTATATTTACCCGAAGAATTTCTCCATTGTTATAGGATTCACTATCTATCCTGAATCCAACTCTCCCTATTCTTTCTTCTATACTCTTCACTCTTTTTGGCTTGTATCTTCTTTGTGCTCTCTCCCCTTGGTCTACTGAAAATCCGTGTAAACATTGAGTAACCTTGATTTGTCTTTGCAGAATTAGATTGAAAAATCCCCCACATACTTAAACTACAGGGATGGCGTACTCGTCACTTGGAGAGAGGCCTATGGTGATCTCTCATAATATCAAGGGACTGAACATCCCTGAGAAACGGGTCTCACTCCTCAGAGAGCTGAAGAAAGGTAGGCCACAATTTGTTTTCCTACAGGAAACTCACTTCCGCACCAACCAAATTCCTAAATTTACAAATGCATACTTCACTAAGGCATACCACGCAACTAATGACTTAGCAAAAACCAAAGGGGTGACCATTCTACTCAGCAAAGACAATCCCTTTACCCTTACCGACCGAATGACAGATCCAGAGGGTTGCTATATTATTATCAAGGGTACTTATGGAAACAGGACTGTGATGTTGGCTAACATATACTTTCCTAATTCTTCTCAGGTCTCCTTTTGCCAGAAGGTCACCTGTGAACTGAAGGGCTTTGCAGCGGGGACACTGATTTTGGGAGGAGATTTTAATGTCCCACTAAACCCAATCATAGACTCCTCCACTGGAAAGTCCTGCATCACGTATAGAGCTCTTAAAACAATCAAAAAAGTATTTAAACTCTTTACAATTGGTTAGATACATGGAGATTCCACCATCCAGACACCCGAGACTTCACATTTCACTCTATTCCCCATGATCGATACTCCCGTATTGACCACATTTACATCTCCCAAAGAGACCTACAGACAGTGACAGAGGCTCACATTGGCATTCAGACGATTTCTGACCATGCGCCCGTCTCCTTAGGAGTAGATCTACTTTCCACACCACTCAGGGCTAACACATGGAGACTGAACACGTCTCTGTTAACAGACCCTGATTTGCTCCCTCGTATACGGGAAGCTATATCTGACTTTTTTATTTTTAATAACACACCAGACATGGATCCGATGACGATATGGGAGGCACATAAATGCACGATCGGAGGGAACTAATCAGGTTAGGTGCACAACGCAAGAAAAAGCAGGAAAAGGAAACTTGACTGATAGAATACGCACCCTGGAAACCTCACACAAACAATCTCTGGCAATTCAGACAGCTACAGAACTGCTAGAAGCCAGGAAAAAGTTACGAGAAATACTCCACACCAAAACGCAGAGATCACTATTTTTTAAAAAAAAGAGTATATTATGAGTTGGGAGACAAGACTGAACGGTTTTTAGCTAGGGCCTTAAGAGATGCTTGCTCCAATAATGTAATTTCTGGCATTAGGTCGCCTGATGGGACTTTGGAGGTAACCTCAGAAGCCATTGCGTCTCAATTTCATAGCTACTATTCTAAACTTTACAATTTAACAAGACAACACAGACCTCCCACGATACCAACCGACAGAACGCAGGCCATACAAGACTACCTGACTGACAGTGGTTTACCACAGCTAGAGGTTGCAGAGACGACCCCCCTAGAGGACCAGATAACGCTAGCTGAAATCCAGGGGGCAATCAAAGGACTTAAACCAGGAAAGAGCCCGGGTCCGGATGGCTACACATCCACCTATTACAAAACCTTTAATGATATCTTGTCTGCCCCATTGGCAAGAGCACTGAACTCCCTTTCCTCACCCAGGCAAATACCCTCAGACTTTCTTTCAGCTCACATAACGGTGTTACATAAAGCTGGTAAAGACCCCACAGAGTGCCCAAGCTACAAGCCCATTTCGTTATTGAATTTGGATCTCAAAATACTAACCAAGATTCTAGCCAATAGATTAAAACCACTCCTCTCTTCCTTAATAGGACAGGATCAAGTGGGCTTCATGCCAGGAAGAGAGGCAGGGGATAATATTATCAAGGCATTGCTCCTGACGCATGCAGCACACTCGCAGGGTATCGAGGGCCTTCTCCTGTCTACAGACGCGGAGAAGGCCTTCGATCGGGTTTCCTGGGACCACATGCTGGCGGTTTGTCGCCATGTGGGGTTGGGAACACACATGATGACTTGGATTACAGCTCTCTATCAGAACCCTTCTGCTAGGATAAGGGTCAATGGCATATTGTCGGACAAGGTCAAGATATCAAATGGGACCAGACAAGGTTGTCCCCTATCGCCGTTGCTGTTTATCCTATCATTAGAGCCTTTTATCAGGAAGGTCAATAAGAACAAATCCATCTCAGGCTTCGAAGCAGCTAATAAAATTTACAAGACAGCAGCTTATGCGGATGACCTCTTGTTTTTCCTGACCAAACCTCATATCACAATTCCAAAGCTACTGGAAGAATTTACACATTATGGCTATATTTCTAACCTCAAAATCAACTACTCTAAGTCTGAGGCAATGAATATAACATTATCAGAGGATACACTCGCTAGAACTCAGGGAAACTGTTCGTTCCGCTGGATAGCGGGTGAACTCAGGTACTTAGGGGTATCGTTACCTTTGAGACTGACAAAAACATACGAAAAGAACTTCCCCCCTATGCTAAGAAACATTGCCTCGGACTTACAAAGTTGGAACTCTAAATTTTTTTCTTGGTTCAGAAGGGCGGCCATTCTCAAAATGGTCATTCTCCCGAGACTATTGTATCTGCTGAGATCATTACCTGTCGGGATCCCATTGCATTTTTTTAAGCAATTACAATCTATTCTTACACGCTTTCTATAGGGACATAGACGACCCAGAATCAAATTTGCCCTCCTAGCTAGACCCAAGGGGCGGGGTGGAATGGGCTTACCACATTTCCACAATTATTACCTAGCCTCTCACCTTACTAGGGTGATTGATTGGCATTGCCACGGAAAATAAAGGATTGGGTCCAGTTGGAAGAGTCACTGACCTCGGGCGGACTTAGGTTCTCTCCATGGATTCCTTGGGGAAAACAACATCAATCTATAAAGAAACACCCACTGACGGGGGTCACCATGAATGCCTTCCAGATGGTGATTAAAAAATACGACTTAACGACACAGTTTAGCCCATTGACTCCGCTACAAAATAATCCAGATTTCGCTCCAGGTTTGGCAGGTAAAATCTTTCAAGCTTTAGATGCATCAAAACTACTGACTGCAGGAGATTGCTTTAGAAATGACAAGGTTAAAGACTATTCAGTGATGAAAGAGGAGAATGATATTCCCCATTTATCCAGATGGTCATACTTTCAAATCCATAGCTTTGTTACGGATAAGACTAAACTACCACACTTTCAAAGACCTATGACCCAACTAGAGACAGCATGCCACAGAGGAGATGACTTTCTCAAGACAACCTCCGTCACATACTCCTGGCTTCAAAACCCTATCACAACTACTGATGACAGATTTAGAATAGAATGGTCCAGAGCTCTACAGAAAGATATTACTGATAACCAATAGCTAGCGGCTTGCTCGTTAGCACATAAATGTTCCATCAGCACTAAACATAAGAGACGGCATACAAACTTCTGACTCACTGGTACGTCACACCCCATAAACTCAAAACATGGTTCCCAGAGGCCTCTGACAGATGCTGGCGATGCAACAGAGAGACGGGCACTCTCATACATATTTGGTGGCAGTGCCCAATTCTTGAAACTTTCTGGACAGGGGTGAGGGATATTGTACGACAGATAACGGAGACCAGAATCACTCTGGATGCAGCATGCTGCCTACTCCACATCTCGAACTTCCCTTACAAAAGATATAAAAAATCTTTAACGAAGCACCTTTTGAACGCCGCCAAGGCCCTAATCCCGCTACGCTGGAAGAGTACTCAGGCTCCTTCGGTTACAGAGTGGCTCCGGAATCTGTCGTATGGAAGATTTATTAGCCCAAACCTCAGATGACATAGAAAGATACCACAAAACATGGACCCCCTGGCTTCATTTCAAGGTTACACCAGCTTATGATCAATTAATGAACATCTAATACCTCTCTGAGTGTAGGAACCTTTCGTCACTCATATGTAAAACCAAATTGTGCAATGGAGACCATAGGGGGAGGGACACCACTACTTCGTAGACAAGCTCTTCTCTCTTACCTTTTTCTCTACTCTCTTTTCTTTTTCTTTGCAATTTATCTTCTTTCTTTGAACAATAAAAATTTTGTTTTTTCTCAAAGAACTCAAAGCTGACGGATGAGTATGATAGATGCTATAAATGGTTAATTTGATCCAGATATCTAACTAGTTGAAGCAATAGATAACCTTAATCGCTACTACTTTCATGTGCACCTTCTGTACAGATGTAGGTTTTTCTGATTTATAATCTGTTTAACATACTTTCATATAGATGATAGCCAATGTACTCACCGCTAATCGGATGTAATGAACGCATATTTTAGATTAACAATGTAAAATAGCTTTGATTGTTAAGCTTCATTGACCTTCAATAAAACTCTTTAATGGAGATGTAGGTTGTGATTTTCTCTTCAATAGCCTGTACATAGCTTATCATCTCATCAAATTTGTTTTCAAGAGTATCAGTACGTTCCCCAATTTGGTTTATTTCCCCTCTCAGTTTGTTTGCCAATTTGCTTACCTCTGCCGAGACGTTAAACGTGATTTGTTGAAGCAAAAGCTGTAGTTTAGCGTCCAGGATATCAGGGGTGAGAGTCTCATGTGGGGATGATGGATTGAGAACTTGACTCTTGGTATTAGCTAGTTAAGGGTTCTCTGTATCTTCCATATCTAGGGATGGATCCATCGTGGTGAATTGGTTCGCGGAGGAGTTCAAGGTTGTGGAATGTGGCCTAGTAACAAAGCGTTCCATATTTAATCCTTCGCGTGACCCAAACTGTGGCTTATAATAACGCTGCTGCTGGCCAACTTTGCCCATGAGGTGCTCGAGAAGTGTAATGGTCAGGCAAGCTTACCTCCGGAGCTATGCGTAGCTAATATAACATTTCGGAGGTCTCGGAAAGCAGACAAGGGCCCAGGAATCACTTAGGCAGCAATTTTCATAGTAAGGGAAAGGACTCTGTTAAACATGGTGGGGCCATTGGTCAGTAGCCCTGTGGACCCCTATAATATTTGTGAGGGGGTGCTTATTAGAGCAGGTGGTCCTCAAAGCTCCCTGGAAGGATGGCCAGCTGAGTATCAGGAGAGAAATTTGCTTGAGAATCTCTGGATTACCAAGATGGCCGCCGCCCTCTAGGTGTAGGCTAAAGCCGCGGACTTTCCTAAGGAGCGGCCGCCAAACAAGTGAGATCTGCTCCGTTGAGGCCCAAAACCGCCAGCTGAGGACAGGTAATGTCTCACAGGAGGGTGGGCACCTCAGGGGGTGTCATCCGCAGGGGGATGTTACTCACTGACCCGGGAGGAGATCTGTGGCCTAGTCCGGAGGCCTCTAGAGAACGGCCGGCCGCAGAGCAGGAGAGGTCAGTAATGGGAGGCTTCTCACACTTTCTTCTGGCTGGAATTCTGCCAAATGTCCTCCGGAGGTGGGTTGGCCTACAGTTACAGTCGAGGCTGGGGCATTTGTTCTCTCCGCGGATCGCGGTCGTAGGATGTAAAAAGCGCCGGGCGGTCTGTAGGCCCCAAACGGCGGGGGCCTCTGCGCTGTGTAGTCGGCCACCGATCCGGGCCCAGCTAGCCACAAAGCACAATAGCCCCCTGGACCAAGGTAGGAGAACTCCAGGCACCAGGGGAGGCAATCTGGGGTTTCACCAGGGCAAGGGTGAGCGGTGGATGGTGGCGGATTAGCGCTGGGTATGGGGAGCTCAGTATCTGCACGTCTTCCCAGCTTCACGACCAGGACACGCCCCCCTGCATTATTGCAAGTTTAACGCCATATAGTTCTGTGCATTACTGCAAGTTTAACGCTATATATTTCATTGCGTTACTGCAAGTTTAACACCATATAGTTCTGTGCGATACTGAAAGTTTAAGGCTGTATATTTAATTGCGTTACTGCAAGCTTAACGCCATATAGTTCTGTGCGTTACCGCAAGTTTAATGCCATATATTTCATTGTGTTACTGCAAGTTTAATGCCATATATTGCATTGTGTTACTGCAAGTGTAACGCTGTATATTTCATTGCGTTCCTGCAAGTTTAACCCCATACAGTGGGGACGGAAAGTATTCAGACCCCCTTAAATTTTTCACTCTTTATTATATTGCAGCCATTTGCTAAAATCATTTAAGTTCAATGTTGACATTTTTGCAGATTTATTAAAAAAGAAAAACTGAAATATCACATGGTCCTAAGTATTTAGACCCTTTGCTCAGTATTTAGTAGAAGCACCCTTTTGATCTAATACAGCCATGATTCTTTTTGGGAAAGATGCAACAAGTTTTTCACACCTGGATTTGTGGATCCTCTGCCATTCCTTTTACAGATCCTCTCCAGTTCTGTCAGGTTGGATGGTAAACGTTGGTGGACAGCCATTCTTAGATCTCTCCAGAGATGCTCAATTGGGTTTAAGTCAGGGCTCTGGCTGGGCCATTCAAGAACAGTCACGGAGTTGTTGTGATGCCACTCCTTCCTTATTTTAGCTGTGTGCTTAGGGTCATTGTCTTGTTGGAAGGTAAACCTTCGGCCCAGTCTGAGGTCCTGAGCACTCTGGAGAAGGTTTTCGTCCAGGATATCCCTGTACTTGTCCGCATTCATCTTTCCCTCAATTGCAACCAGTGGTCCTGTCCCTGTAGCTGAAAAACACCCCCACAGCATGATGCTGCCACCACCATGCTTCACTGTTGGGACTGTATTGGACAGGTGATGAGCAGTGCCTGGATTTCTCCACACATACCGCTTAGAATTAAGGCCAAAAAGTTCCATCTTGATCTCATCAGTCCTCCACTGCGGAGAGGCTTCCAACGGGCCACTCTGCCATAAAGCCCCGACTGGTGGAGGGCTGCAGTGATCGAAAAAGTGGGGGAAAGGACGAACCTGGGACTTTAAATGGAACGTGAGGAAAGGTTCATCCCTCCCTATTGTGTATATAAGAGGGGGGAGGTTGGGACTTTAAATGAGGCTTGCATAATGGGACCAATCAAGTTCACATAAGTCAAAACATATGTATGTTTTATTGAGACCAATGATCGACATAGCATAAAGTGGCAGTGTTGCATACATAAATCGTAAAAAAATGGTCAATCACAATATATAAGGTAAAACACGTAACAGCAAAGGCATGAACAAAATAAATAGTATAAATAGTATAAATAGTACATCCTAGTCCTCCACTGACCAGGGTAAACCAAACAGTAAAATATAAATGGACAAAAAAGGGGGGATGAGGCCATCTAAAATCAATCGATGTGTATGGGATGCATCGGGGTGGGCTCTACGCGTTTCGTGGACTCCTATCCACTTGTCAGGAGCCAGGTGCATCCACGTTCTATGGAAAAATATGAATAACCCATATGGTCTGGTTAGTATACCCTTATGTAAAAGGGCGAAAAATTGAGTATGAAAAGTGAAAAAAAGTGGCCATGCCTAGTTGTACTCACATAAAAACCACAGCTGAGACCATGCCAAACCACATGCCAAGGGTCCATCAATGAGCCCGGCCCAGGAGCTGAGGAGGGAAAACAGCCGGAAATCAGGGGAGCGCAAACCATCACCCATATGCCTAGACTTTAGGGGTATACCAAGTAAAACTATTATATATCTGTGACAATATAGGTCAACAGGGATGAGCCAAACACCCCCTGTTCGGTTCGCACCAGAGCATGCGAACAGGCAAAGAATTTGTTTGAACATGCAAACACCATTAAAGTCTATGGGACACGAACATGAATAATCAAAAGTGCTAATTTTAAAGGCTTATATGCAAGGTATTGTCATAAAAAGTGTTTGGGGACCTGGGTCCTGCCCCAGGGGACATGGATCAATGCAAAAAAGTTTTAAAAATGGCCGTTTTTTTAGGAGCAGTGATTTTAATAATGCTTAAAGTGAAACAATAAAAGTGTAATATTCCTTTAAATTTTGTACCTAGGGGGTGTCTATAGTATGCCTGTAAAGGGGCGCATGTTTCCTGTGTTTAGAACAGTCTGACAGCAAAATTAAATTTCAAAGGAAAAAAGTCATTTAAAACTACTTGCGGCTATTAATGAATTGCCGGTCCGACAATACACATAAAAGTTCATTGATAAAAACGGCATGAGAATTCCCCACAGGGGAACCCCGAACCAAAATTAAAAAAAAAATGACATGGGGGTCCCCCTAAATTCGATACCAGGCGTGGGTCCCCCTCAAAATCTATACCAGACCCTTCAGGTCTGGTATGGATTTTAAGGGGAACCCCGCGCCAAAATTTAAAAAAAAAATAGCTTGGGGTTTGGGGTCTCCCCAAAAATCCATACCAGACCCTTATCCGAGCACGCAACCTGGCAGGCCGCAGGAAAAGAGGGGGGGACAGGAAAGCGCCCCCCCTCCTGAACCGTACAAGGCCACATGCCCTCAACATTGGGAGGGTGCTTTGGGGTAGCCCCCAAAACACCTTGTCCCCATGTTGATGGGGACAAGGGCCTCATCCCCACAACCCTTGCCGGGTGTTGTGGGGGTCTGCGGGCGGGCGGCTTATCGGAATCTTCTTATCTTCTATCTTTTTTCTTCTATCTTCCTTCGGTTTCTTCCTCCATCTTCTTCTGGTTCTTCTGGTCCTTCTGGTTCTTCCTCCAGTGTTCTAGTCCGGCATCTTCCTCCGCGGCGCCAGCATCTTCTTCCCTTCGTCTTCTGGGCCGCTCCGCATCCAGCATGATGGGAGGCTCCCGCTGTGTGACGCTTCTCCTCTTCTGACGGTTCTTAAATAACGGAGGGCGGGGCCACCCGGTGACCCCGCCCCCTCTGACAGACGGGGACTTCCCTGTGGCATTCCCCGTGACGTCAGAGGGGGGCAGACAGGGAAGTCACCGTGCGTCAGAGAGGGGCGGGGTCATCGGGTGGCCCCGCCCTCCATTATTTAAGAACCGTCAGAAGAGGAGAAGCGTCACACAGCGGGAGCCTCCCATCATGCTGGATGCGGAGCGGCCCAGAAGACGAAGGGAAGAAGGCGCTGGCGCCGCGGAGGAAGGTGCCGGACGAGGACACCAGAGGAGGAACCAGAAGAAGATGAAGGTGAAGGAAGAAACCGAAGGAAGAAAGAAGATATAAGAAAGAAGAAGCATTTAAATAAAGGAATTGTCAAAAACTGTCTCTTGTCATTTTTAACATTTTTAGACAGTTTTTTTGTGAAATGGTAGGGGTACTTTTGTACCCCTTACCATTTCACACAGGGGGGAGGGCCGGGATCTGGGGGTCCCCTTGTTAAAGGGGGCTTCCAGATTCTGATAAGCACCCCGCCCGCAGACCCCCACAACCACCCGGCAAGGGTTGTGGGGATGAGGCCCTTGTCCCCATCAACATGGGGACAAGGTGTTTTGGGGGGCTACCCCAAAGCACCTTCCCAATGTTGAGGGCATGTGGCCTGGTACGGTTCAGGAGGGGGGCGCTCTCTCATCCCCCCTCTTTTCCTGCGGCCTGCCAGGTTGCGTGCTCGGATAAGGGTCTGGTATGGATTTTTGGGGAGACCCCACACCATTTTTTTTTTAATTTTGGCTGGGGTTCCCCTTAATATCCATACCAGACCTGAAGGGCCTGGTATGGAATTTAGGGGGACCCCCCCATGTAATTTTTTTAAAAATTTTGGTTCGGGGTTCCCCTGTGGGGAATTCCCATGCCGTTTTTATCAATGAACTTTTATGTGTATTGTTGGACCGGCAATTCATTAATAGCCACGAGTAGTTTTAAATGACTTTTTTCCTTTGAAATGTCATTTTGCTGTCAGACTGTTCTAAACACGGGAAACATGTGCCCCTTTACAGGCATACTATAGACACCCCCCAGGTACAAAATTTAAAGGGATATCACACTTTTATTGTTTCACTTTAAGCATTATTAAAATCACTGCTCCTGAAAAAACTGACGTTTTTAAAACTTGTTTGCTTTGATCCATGTCCCCTGGGGCAGGACCCAGGTCCCCAAACACTTTTTATGACAATAACTTGCATATAAGCCTTTAAAATTAGTACTTTTGATTTCTCCCATAGACTTTTAAAGGGTGTTCCGCGGCTTTCGAATTTGCCGCGAACACCCCAAATTGTTCACTGTGCAGCAAACTGGTGAACAGCCGATGTTCGAGTCGAACATGAGTTTGACTTGAACTCGAAGCTCATCCCTATAGGTCAATAAATAGATCTCGAAGTAAAGAGGGCCACGACCCTGATAGTGGGGTAAATACCATGGATTTACCAGGATGGATCCAAAATGAGGAAAAGATGATCCGCACTGTTGTGATTGCTCTTAAGAAGTATAATATTTATTGACAAGCCACAGTGACCAAACGCAAATAAGAACAGTTGACGCGTTTCAGCCTATAAGGCCTTAGTCATAACAACTATAAGTGCACCATAAGTGCAGCAGAAATGTTTTTGTAACCTTGGCCAGATCTGTGCCTTGCCACAATTCTGTTTCTGAGCTCTTCAGGCAGTTCCTTTGACCTCATGATTCTCATTTGCTCTGACATGCACTGTGAGCTGTAAGGGCTTATATAGACAGGTGTGTGGCTTTCCTAATCAAGTACAATCAGTATAATCAAACACAGCTGGACTCAAATGAAGGTGTAGAACCATCTCAAGGATGATCAGAAGACATGGACAGCACCTGAGTTAAATATATGAGTGTCACAGCAAAGGGTCTGAATACTTAGGACCATGTGATATTTCAGTTTTTCTTTTTTAATAAATCTGCAAAAATGTCAACAATTCTGTGTTTTTCTGTCAATATGGGGTGTTGTGTGTACATTAATGAGGAAAAAAATGAACTTAAATGATTTTAGAAAATGGCTGCACTATAACAAAGAGTGAAAAATTTAAGGGGGTCTGAATACTTTCTGTCCCCACTGTATATTTCATTGCGTTACTGCAAGTTTAACGCCATATAGTTCTGTGCGTTACTGCAAATTTAACGCCGTATAGTTCTATGGGTTACTGCAAGTTTAACGCCGTATAGTTCTATGCGTTACTGCAAGTTTAATGCCGTATATTTCATTGCGTTACTGAAAGTTTAATGCCATATATTTCATTGCGTTACTGTAAGTTTAACACCATATAGTTCTGTACGCTACTGCAAGTTTAATGCTGTATATTTCGGTGCATTACTGCAAGTTTAACGCTGTATAGTTCTGTGCGTTGCTTCAAGTTTAACGCCATATATTTAATTGCGATACTGCAAGTTTAACGCCATATATTTCTGTGCATTACTGCAAGTTTAACGCTGTATATTTAATCAAATTATTGCAAGTTTAACGCCATATAGTTCTGTGCATTACTGCAAATTTAATGCTGTATATTTCATTGCATTACTGCAAGTTTAACACCATATATTTCATTGCGCTACTGCAAGTTTAATGCCATATAGTTTTGTACGTTACTGCAAGTTTAACGCTGTAAAGTTCTGTGCATTACTGCAAGTTTAACACCATATTTTTCATTGTGTTACTGCAAGTTTAACGCCATATAGTTCTGTGCGCTACTGTAAGTTTAACGCTGTATATTTTATTGCATTACTGCAAGTTTAACGCCATATAGTTCTGTGCGTTACTGCAAGTTTATTGTCATATATTTAATTACGTTACTGCAAGTTTAATGCCATATAGTTCTGTGCCTTACTGCAAGTTTAATGCCGTATATTTTATTGCGTTACTGCAAGTTTAACACCATATAGTTTTGTGCATTACTGCAAATTTAACACCGTATAGTCCCATGTGTTACTGCAAGTTTAACGCCATATATTTTATTGCGTTACTGCAAGTTTAACACCATATAGTTATGTGCGTTACTGCAAGTTTAATGCCATATATTTCATCGTATTACTGCAAGTTTAATGCTATATAGTTCTGTGCGTTACTGCAAGTTTAACGCTGTATATTTCATTGCGTTACTGCAAGTTTCATGACATATAGTTTTTTGCGTTACTGCAAGTTTAACGATGTATATTCCATTGCGTTACTGCAAGTTGAACGCCATATATTTCAATGCATTACTGCAATTTTAACGACATATAGTTTTTTGCGTTACTGCAAGTTTAAAGCTGTATATTCCATTGCGTTACTAAAAGTTGAACGCCATCTATTTCATTGCATTACTGCACATTTGACACAGTATATTGCAGTATATTATAGTGTATCCGTGGAGTTTGTCTGTGTAGTGAATACTCAAATTAAAGTGCATTCCCATGGTACTTTAAGGGGGCCAGCAGTGTATGTGTCCACAGGCAAAGGTGGACATGGTCAGTCCTCAGGCCGGGCATCAATTCATCTGTTTAGTGATGTTGCCTGGGCTATCCAGCCACAGCATGCAGAGGAGGTGGTGGACTGGCATACTAAACCGTCCTCATCCTCCTCACCCACCATTACCCAAGCAGAGACTAGTGCGCAGTCCCCTGCAGCTGCTAGTGGCTAAACCTGCCTCCTTGTCCACAGCTATTTCTGCCATAGCCCCAGCATCAGGCATGGAGATGTCAGAGGAGTTATTTGAACACAACATCAGCCACTTGCTCCTTGACGATGCACAGCCATTACTTGATTCACATGTTGGTTCCGAGATTGAGGAAGGTTCTGAGCCTACAGAGAGGGGAGAACACTAGTACACTAATTGGCATTCATGTTCCCTCAGTCGCAGTGTAGTGCCAAGTTGTTTCCAGTGGTAATGAGGATGGAGGAGATGATGAGGTTACTGACTCAACTTGGGTGCCAGATAGAGCAGAGGAGGAAAGTGAGGGTGAGGCACAACCCCAACTAGGCAGCCATCAAAGAAGAATAAAGAGCAGCTACCCTATTCCATCACATTGTGGTGCTGTTATGTCCCCGTCCACTTCCCACAGCTCAGCTGTTTGTGCCTTTTTTTAGTACATGTGCAGCCAATCACACTGTTGCTATTTGCAAACTTTGTCTCAAGCACATCAAGCGTGGCAAAAACACCAACCATTTGGCTACCACATGCTTGACAAGGCATTTAACCTCCCACCACTCAGCCCATTGGCAAGAACACATAAAAGCCACAAAAAGGGGCACAAATCTGTCCCTCCTCCTTACTCACTGCAGTCTGTCCCTGCTATACCTCATAACCTCTCAGCAGCCACCACTGACAGGGATGATGGTATAGCGCAGGGCATCCCAGGTCCTTGCAGCACATCTGCCAGCAGCACACCACCAGGTGTAGACTATAGCTGGCAAATTTCTCTGCCCCATCTGCTGCAGTGGAAAAAAAATACAGTCCCTGCCACCCACATGTCCAGCGTCTAAATGGCTTTACAACTTTTGCCTTTCCGCCTGGTGGATTCTACCCACTTCTGTGAATTTGCTGAATGTGCTGTACCACAATGACAGGTTCCCAGTTGCTATTTCTTTTCACGTAAGGCCATTCCAGTGTGGAAGGCAAAGTGGTGGTATCGTTGGGCAAGGCAGTCAGCCGCAAAGTCCACATTACTGCTGACACATGGTCCAGCAAGCATAAGCAGGGATGCAGCTTGTTGTGTCCTCATGTCTCCATACAGCTGGTGATGATACAAGATTTGTCAGCTCATCCTCCATGCCCTCCTCTGCTAAATTGTCCAATGACTCTCAAGTACCCCCCTAAGCCTAACGGCCACCAGCATCGGGTTCCCCTTGTGCCTGCTATGGCTCCTAAAGGAGCTGCCGTACATATATGGCGATTCGCGCAGGATAGCCAACTTGCTGCCGTATGTATGGGAACCGGTCAGGAAGTGGTTAAAAATTATGACAAAAGCTGCACTCACATGAGACTCGCAGCGACGTGCGATCCACGCCTCGTTCTGAATATACTAGTTCATTGGATGTCACATATGGGACCCAGAAATGACGAATCCCCGCTCCGAAGTGCATTTCACTGTACTGGTCTCATCAGGAAGTTGACACCATAAGAGCTCTTCTTTGTGTCCCTGGTGGAGTCTGTTCCCTCATCCTCAGCTTTTGTTGGAGGGGGTCCCACAGTGGATAGAGGTTTACCCAGGATCTATCTGGTTCATTGAAAAAAAAGCGTATTTTGACCTACCATAAAAAGTGGTCAAACACCTTTGGTGAGTTGCCATCTACCTCATGACCACTCGTGGTGAAACATTTACTTGAAGATACATCAAACCAGAAGATAATATATGTTTTATGGTGTTTGGATTGTCACCTTGGACTTTATTAGTTTGCTATTTGCACATGGTTCACTTGCACCATTATTTATGTTGAACTATTTCATGTATAATGATTCGTAGCTCCAACACCTTTACTTTTGTTTATTCACCCATTAAGTTCACACTTTCTTAAAGGGGCAGCTACATGATCTAATATCACTTCAGGCGCCATTACCAGCCACATTTTTTATATATATTAAAATATGCAAATACATATATGTGTAGCAATTACTCTCGGCGGAGCTGATGGTTTAAAGCGGGCTTGTTACCTTCACTCTGCTTGCCTCTGTTTCACCGGCATCGGGTCTAGGGTTCCGTTGAGTTTACCTCCGGATGATACAAGCACCGACACTTGAGTGCGTTTTCAATGCTTTACTGAACAATTAACGAAGGAAGTAGCAGGAAAGAGGCAGAAGGGAAACTGCAGGGAAAGCTCAAATACCTTTTTGTAGGATTCTTGACAAATGTCCTTTAGAGTTGAATATTACAGTAGAATGCGCTCCCTTCGTGGGACACAATCTTTGCTCGCCTGGATAGTCCTCTCTCACTTGCCTAGCAGCCAGTATGTAGCACAAACAAAGGTCTCTGCCACAGACTTGCTTGGGATGAACCCGTACGATCCTCTGCCACAGGATGTATTGGTTTTGTGGTGAATGTCAGTCACAGTGCTTGAACCTTTAAGCCGAACCCGGCAACACTATGCTGTAAAGTTACTTTAGGATACGTCCTACAACCGAGTCACCAGGTCCCTCTCCAGACCAGCACTCTGCGTGATCCTTCCATGACGGGTCCCCCCCCTGGGATCTCCTCGGTTGTCCAGCTTCTTCACTCATAGACAGCTCAGGACCATTCCTCAGCTGCTGTGGTAGGCCCCAGACAAGCTTCTGGGCCCACCCTTGCGCCGCAGTGACGAGGGCCTCCGGAACGGAGGACCACGAGGTAGCACTCTAACGCATACCTGTCGGCCAGGAGGGCCAGCAGGTGGCTGTAAAAAATGACCCTAAAACATGGCGTCTGTCCCATAAATACCCTCTCCCAGAATCCCACTCGGAGGACCACCTCCACCGAGTTGTCTCCGGGACAGAAGAGCATCCATACGCTTTGACACGTTGCCTTTCCAACACTAGCCAATAGTAACAACGACACCCACCGGCCCAGTATGGAAACACATGCAACGTCAGCCAAGCTGGAACAGAGGCAAATCTAACTTCCCCTAACAAGCAATTTACTAAATTTACCTATCAGATGGTAGATCGCAAATCTATCAGCGCTACATATGGATCTCAGAAATTAATTTTAAATCAACATAAAAAAAAAGAGAGAAAAATTACCGTATATACTCGAGTATAAGCAGAGTTTTTCATCCCATTTTTTAGGCTGAAACCCCCTCCCCTCTGGCTTATACTCGAGTGAGCCGTACAGCAGCCGTACCTTTGCTTACTAAAACGTGTGTCTCCCGCTGTGTTATGCAGTCTGTTTAATTGTCCATTGTAACAAAGCCCCGCCTCCTCCTCATCCATGATAGAGGAACACTAATACAATGCCAGGAAACTGTATCAGCGTTGCGTCTATCACAGACGAGGAGGAGGCGGGGGTATTTAAACTAAGTGTAGAGGGTGCAGCCACTATTGCGTCATAAGCACATGGCAAATACAGATGAGTATATATTTGTACGTCCGTATAAGTGGCAGTACTTGTATACCTACCGTGTAAAAGGATTATCTGGGGCGGCAGCACGTGGAGTAATATCAGGCATTTATGTATGATAAAGCCAGACCATCCTTAGTAGGTGAGTAATCCCCATACACCATGGGTCCGCGGTGGATACAAGTATAGGGTATATCTGTTAATAACTCCACCATGCCACAAAAGGGGAAGTGGAAAAAGGGGGAAGAGGGGGACCTATGGGTAATAATAGTAGTCCATTAACCCTAGGCTGAAAAAGGGAAAAAATAAACAAAACAAAAAAGATGTCTAGTTCTGATCTAGTGCCATCCCAGATCATGAAGACATCGTCGATGTACCTGTGCCACGAGATAACAAGGCACATCCCCATCAACTCATTCTCATTTAAGAATACCTGGCATTCCCACCCCCCAGGTACAGGTTGGCGTACGATGGGACGCATCGCTTTCCCATCACCACCACCTGCACCTGGAGGAAGTGGGAACCCCGAAAAACAAAAACATTCTGAAAAAGAATGTATTCTAGGAGCCTTAGGACAGACGAGTTATAAGGCCGTAGTTTTACTGTCAAAAATTCACCAATAACTTGTAGGCCTCTCTCATGCAGTATTGAACTGTATAAAGCTTCTATGTCAATAGTGACAAGTCACACACCCCAGGGGACCATAAGGTCCTCCAGAGTGCGCAGCAGGTCTCTAATATCCTGTAAGTAAGATGGAAAGGAGAAGACAAAGGGTCTGAGGTAATTTTCTATAAGTTTACTTGCATGCTCTATCAGACACCCTAGTCCAAACACAATAGGTGTTGCTCTATTGTTTCTTCCTCACTAGCAAGCCAAATGATGCAGTAATCTGTGCCTGCAAGGGTGTAATGTCCATTAGAGTAAATGTTTGCAGCAACCTAGTAATTCTGCCACTGGTGATGAATCACCGGAGTTATGTCCGACTACTTCTGCTAATTTCCCACAGCAAGGTTGCAAAATTATTACAGTGGTTTACTCAGAACAAGTGTACAGGTTAGGAATTCAAAATTCCCCATGGCTTTCCTTGCCTTGATACTTGATACAGTTAGACCTGTCTCCCGAATGGCCAAAGCATTAGGCGATCCTATTGGATGCCTAACAGTTTGGCAGAAGAGAAGACAAGTGGACACAGGAGCCTCAGCCACCACTTCCCGCCAAGGAGAGCTAGTGAGGAAGAGAGCCCCTGAGGAGAAGAGCCGCAGAGGAAGAGAGCAGCAGCCGAGGAGAAGAGCCACTGAGGAAGAGAGCCGCCGAGGAGAAGAGCCACCAAGGAGAGCCGCCGAGGAGGAGAGCCGCCAAGGAGAAGAGCCGCTGAGGTGGAGAGCTTTGGCCCCTGTCACTCCAGGAGAGGAGCAGTAAGTGCCGCCAGACCGGCCGCGGGGGGGGGGTTAGTGAAGTGGCTGCATTTCAAGTGACAGGTGGCTGCATTAGATGGGCACAGGTGGCTGCATTTGATGGGCACAAGTGGCTGCATTTGAAGTGACAAGTGGCTGCATTTGATGGGGCACAAGTGGCAGCATTAGATGGGCACAGGTGGCTGCATTAAATGGACACAGGTGGCTGCATTTGATGGGCACAAGTGGCTGCATTTGATGGGGCACAAGTGGCAGCATTAAATTGGCACAGGTAGCTGCATTAAATGGACACAGGTGGCTGCATTTGATGGGCACAAGTGGCTGCATTTGATGGAGCACAAGTGGCTGCATTTGATTGGCACAAGTGGCTGCATATACTGGGCACAAGTGGCTGCATTTGATGGGAACAAGTGGCTGCATTTGATGGGCACAAGTGGCTGCGTATGATGGGCACAAGTGGCTGTGTATGATGGGCACAATTGGCTGCGTATGATGGGCACAGTGACTGCATTTGATGGGCACAATGGCTGCATTTGATGGGCACAGTGAGGCTGCAATTGTATTTGTACTACAATTTTAATCAGTATTTTTCAGTTTGTTTGCGCCCTCCCAAAAATTTTTAGCACCAGCCGCCACTGCTGTGATGTCTTCTAGCACTGTTACCAGTCTTGGATCATTAAAGAGGCCTTAAGGCTTCTCAAACTTTCCAGTACACCTTACTTTAACCTGTTCTGTAGAGAGACTTGAATATGCCTTATAAACTGTTTACTCCTCTCCAACACTTTTCAGACACATATCCTGTACATTTGAGATTTTAATAAAACATGAATTGTTTCTATTGAGGATGCTCAGATGTTTAAGGACACCACTAATAAGTGTTTAGAAGCCCTTTCCAAATCCTTTTTTCACTAGCAGGCCCTGCTATGCAACATGCTATAGCCAGGATATCAGTATCTCAAACTGTATTTCAAACTGTAGGGAGCCATGTAAATGTATCCAGCTCCAGTCCTTACTGATCATTTAGCTGTAGAGCGTTTAGAACTTTTGCCTTCAGCTCTACATTATTGCATTAATGACTTAGTTGATATTATCCGTCTTGTCTCTTGAATAGGAATCCTGTCTGTCAACATAAGGAGATTTCTATGGCTGAAATGTTGGAACACCGACGGAATATCTGAATGCCTGCTCTGCACATCGGTTCCGTGAGTAGCGCTTATATGCGCAGGTGATCTCACTGTGCCATAGGTTTTTACACTATATGCATTCTCCTCTTTTTTTGGTGGAACGGGAGATTTGTGGTTCCCAAAAGTCTCTTCATAACTACTATCAGCACTAGCCCACCTTCATGCCCAGACCTAGTGTGCGGATTGAAAAGCTTGAAGTCTGTTGAATGTTTTTGTGAAGAAACACCTTGATTTAAAGGACTCCCTGCTAATAGCAATTTATATTTTTATATCATTTGGTATCTGGCATCTGTCTCATAAGAGGTTTTGTACCCGTAATTGTAGTCACGAATGTAATTTTATATGTCATATTATTTGAATTGCACTAGTTTAGCGACATTTAATTGTTTTTGAGTCGCATAGTTTTTAGTGGCTTTTCTGCTTATTCTACACTGTCTACACCATTTTCTGCACATTTTTATCACTATTTTTACATCTGTGTTTGCGGTCATGAATGACAATTTACATGTCACATTTTTTTAAATTGCACTGGTGTAGCGATTTATCTTACACAGTCTGCATCATTTATGCACCTGTATATTTCATGAATTATAATTTTTGTCTATTTATTTATATATTTATTTCATGAATTATATATATTTTTATTTATCTACTTATTTGTATGGTGAGTTGCCAGCGCAGGTTTTTCTTGTTTTATTTTGAAATGTTGGTCTGCAGAACACTAAAAAACGTTTGCTCTGCATGCTTTTTGATGGTGAATGTTTGTTGGTTGCTTGGTTTTCATAAAAAACGTTACTGGTGGTAAGAATACTGACCCCAGCAAAAGAAACCTAGACTTCAAACTGGCAAATCTTCTCCTACCTCTGAAGCCAAACAGAGTTCCTTTCATTTTTTCCAGGCTTCCCAGTCCAAAGCCAAACCTAAGGGAGGAGCCCAGTTCAACCAAAAACCCCATAGACTTTCGAAAAATAACAAAATTGACTTTTAAGGTGCCCCCAAAGAGTAACACACCGTACAATACATATTTTAAAATAAACTGGGAGATATTCTCCCCATGCTTTTATAATGTTAATGATGAAAACTAGACAGAGTCCAACTATGATGCTAAAAGTAGAGCAGCAAAGCCCACTATGCAATATCATACTGTATAGACATACATTACATCAATACATAAAATATGTATCCATAAGAGCAATGATAAAGTGTGTTGTCCAATTCAAATATGACTCTGAATCCTCAACAAGTTTCACAGGAATTTTAGCCTGCTTCCTCGGGAGGTTAACTACTACTAAGGAAAAACAAAACAGAAAAAAAATGCATAGATAAATATGAAAATATAAGACAATTTAGTATATTTAAGTACATACTGTAGTGGAACCTGATACATATATTTGTGTGGTAAATCACTCCAAAAAGAAGAGGAGAGGGCAATAAAAGGACATCCATGCTGTGAAGGCCAAACAAGAAGATGGGGAGAACCCCAGGGAGTCACCCAATCCGTCAAAGTAGGTATCCGCCACGTGCAGATGCGGGGAGGCATAGGGAGACCCAGCCAAGGACAAGAAAGTGTGTCAACACTATAAAAAACAAAATAATCATAAATAATAATATAAATAATTATAAATCCCATAGTGATGGGAGTCCTCATCAATTGTGAGCTAAACACATGTTGGCATATAACAACCACCAAGGTGAGGGCGGAAGCCAGCACCTCCTACCCTCCCATGGAGGAGGGAGGCAGCCTTGGCTCCACACCTCAACCAGATAGGTAGCCAGGGAAGAGCTGCCCAGCATGGGAAAGCAAAGGAACCAAAGGGGTTCTGCCAGTCCCATATCAGTGTGCAACCCTCACCCCAAAAAGACCCGGAACATCAGCAAGGAAAAAACTTGGGGTACCCCAGTCCTTTATTGAGCTGGAGGAGTCCCTACAGAGCCCAAAAAAAGATGGACAACTGGGCCCAATCAAATTGGGATCCCCAGACCATCACCTAGGTGACCACACCACATAAAAAAAAAAAAGAAGGGAGGGGGTAGAGGGAAAAAAAACAAATATATATATATATATATATATATATATATATATATATATACATAAACAATAATAAATACATCTCCATACCACTGCATATCCTAATAGTATTATTTGTTTAGGACAGAATTGGATATTCTTATTATGTTTATGACAAAAAGTGTACCAAAATTTAAATTTAAATGAAAGGTTTGTATTATAAGACCTCACTGAGGCCTGGTTGTGTCAAGGCCACAAGTCTCTCCTCATTCTCCTCCTCTGGGGTCCTTTCTAATTCATTCCAGATCAACAAATCGCATACATAACAGATCAAAATTATGTTTCATGCCAATATGATAGCTAATGGGCGTCAGCATTTTAGCATTAGAAGTATAGTAATAGCAATAGTGGTCATTAATACATTGATGGAAATGCCATATAGTCTTACCCACGTAATAATCTCCACATTGGCAGAGCAGCGAATAGACCACCCCCATGGTATCACATGTAATGTGGTGCCTAAGGGTGAAACGGACATTGTTTGGCAGATCAAGAGATTCACATTAAAAAATTCATGGACATTCAGTGCATCCTCGATATTTAAAAGTATCTTTTTGTCTATTCCTTAACAGATAATTTGTTTTATTATAAAGGCTGTGCACTAATTTGTCCCTCATAGATCTCGATCTCCTGTAGACAATTTCTGGACATGACTTAAAATATTTTGAAATATATGCTAAATTGTCCTAAATTTTTACATTTATCTATGCATTTTTTTTGTTTTTCTTTAACCTCCTGAGGATGCAGGCTGAGATTTCTGCAACACATGTTGAGGATTCAGAGCCATACTTGAATTGGACAACACACTTTGTCATTGCTCTTGTGGATACATATTTTTTGTATTGATCTAATGTATGTCTTTAAAGTATGATATTGCATAGTGGGCTTTGCTGCTTTGTAATACGTTTACTCTTCTTTTAGCATCATAGTTGGACTCTGTCTAGTTTTTATCTTTAACATTAATAAAGTATGGGGAGAAATTCTCCCAGTTGATTTTACATTGTGTATTGTACAGTGTGTTACTCTTTGGGGGCATCCTAAAAGTCCATTTTGTTATTTTTGGAATGTTCATGACCCTTTTGGGATGTGGTCAGGTGTCCCTATTTGTAACATCAAATCCACCCAACAACCTCTTATACTATATGCAACCAAAAACCTACCTTGGGGTTCAAATTTTCCCTGGTACATGCATGCAAACTTGCATGTTCCAAACTTTACAGCACATCAACACTATCTCAGTTTTGCTATGGGCACTCAACACAATGCGTTTATAGCCATACAATTTGGCCTATGGTCTGCACCCCGAGTGTTCACCAAAGTTCTGGTCCCTTTTCAAGCTCTACTACACTTCCAAGGTATTCCCATTGTGGGATAACTAGAAAATCTACTTTTGAGGTAACAGCTCCAATTCTTCTCAGGAATCCAGCACTGATGCCTGGGAAATCCTCCCCCTCTCTTGGATGATTCTCACAAAGGATGCAGGCCTGAACGGCTGTGGAGGAGTCCTGGACACCTTGTTGGTGCAGGGGATGTCAGAGGAATTCTGTCTTCTGAGCAACATTCTGGAGCTCAAAGTGATTTGGCTGTCCTTTTAACACTGGACACACCATTTTTGGTGCCATTTAATCATCTTTGGTGCCATTTAATCATCTTACAGTTTAACAATGGCACTGCAGTGGCGTACCTCAACTGTCAGAAACAAGAAGTCTGGCTGTGTCAAAAGAGGTAGAAATGATACTAGTGTGGGCAGAACTCCATGTTCCAGCCTTGTCTGCTGTTCACATAAGCGACGTGAACAAATAGTAGGCAGACTACCTCAACTAGTAGCGACTGGACACCAGGGAATGGCCCTTACACCCATAAATGTTCCGATAGCTGTGTCACAGGTGGAGAACACTAAATGTGGACCTTCTTGCTTCCAAAATGAACAAGAAACTGGACACGTTTATCTCCAGGTGCAGAGATCCTCTGGTGGAAGCAATTAATGTTCTGGTGGCTCCATAGCCTGATCTATTATAAACCAAAATAGTGTAGCGCCCCCTCGCAAAAATCCCAAAAATGAAGAAAAAAACATATATATATATATATATGCAAAGAATCAAAGAAAAGTAAAAAAAAAAATATATAGATAAAAAAAAAAAAAAAAACTGTAATACAGTCTATTATGTGTTTTTAGTGCTTAGCAACTCCACTTCTTTTCAAGTGAGTATATTTCCATTTGTGATCAAATCACTGCATGCCACCACCATAAACGTGCAAACAGTGGAGCTTCATATTGTATTTATTTGAATTTATACTGACCATTAGCCCTGGGGTGGGGGGTGCTCTGCCTCAGGCCAGAGTTCAGGTGCTGGCCTGGGAAGCTTGGAAGGAGTCTTCCCAGAGAGGCAGCTGAAGCAAGGAAAACATTGTGAGTACTACAGCATGGTGCAAGGACTTACAAGGGGAGGGACTGCCATATGTAGCAGGTCTCTCTAGAAGATAGCGGTATGCTTACATCTTCTGTAACCATGCCCTTGGAGATCTCTGGATTAGTCAGTCGGGTAGACTGGTGAAGAGAGTCAGTCACTTAGACTGGTGAAGAGACAGCCAGGTGGGCTGGTGAAGAAGCAGCCAGGTGGGCTAGCATTTCCTGTAGTGGTAGAGCTGGGACCAGTGTCTACAAGTGAGTTGGAGGTGCTCCAGGATGCAGTTCACAACACATTGTACACTGTACTACTTTCTAAGACTGTTATGCCGTGTACACACGGGCGGACTTTTCGACCGGACTTCATCACGTTCAACGTTCGGACTTTAGTCTGTTCGTGTGTGGGCAAGTCCGGTCGTTCGCAGGTCCGTTGTAACTTTGTTGAAAGTTCGTCGGAAAGACCGTCGGACGTTTGATGCTCAAAAGGCAGCCCGTGTGTACACGGCATTAGCTGCCAAAAGAGGCATCAATCAGAGTTGTTCAGCCTGAGAAAGAGGAATCAATCAGAGCTATACAGACTGAGGAAGAGGAATCAATCAGAGCCGTACAGACTGAGGAAGAGGAATCAGAGTTGTACAGAGTAAAGGAGAAGAATTAATTGGAGTTGTACATAGGGAGGAAGTTGTCCCTGGTTTTATTACTGTTAAGTTGGGAATCTCATAATTCCTATTCCTCATCCAAGTTATTACCCTCTTATTAAAACATCAAAGCAAAGCTCAAAGACTGTTCCTTACCTCTGGAGAAAGCATGGAAGTTACTTGTGGCCTGGCTGTGCAGCAGTGGGGAGCCTTGTCATCTGCAACCCCTATGGGGGTAGTGCTACATTGGGAATTTACACTGACCAAAACTTAACAGGCAAGTTTTAAATTACTGCAAATGTAAAGGGGAGAGACAATTTAACTGCTTCCCAACCAGCCACTGCAGTTATACTGCGGCAGAATGGCACTGATGCACGGGCCGTCGTAGCTGTATGTTGGCTCTTTAAGATGCTATAGCAGGTGCGCAAAAATACAATAATACAAAATACAAAAATATGAATACACACTGTACAAATTGAAGCACATTTTTACATTCTGCAATTACCTATCAAGATAATAGTAGAACAAAACTTTAAACAGTACCATTTGAAAGTATTCAGGCAGGCCCTTTCACTACATGCTTTGGTGAATTCATCCATAAATATGACCACAAAAAAGGTAGCTATAGTGTGTATGGGTTTGGCAAAGTCAGCAGATAGAGGATTGGTATCGGTTGACTTAGTGGTTGGGGGGAGGGAGGGTTCCAAATGATTTTGTGACTGCAAAAAAAAGCCTCTGGCACTCAGCCTGAATTTAAGGACACAAATAACATTTGTACATATTTTAGGGGGTGTTTAGGGTAAAGCACTACAATGGAGCTGACAAAATACATTGTTAAGTGGCTAGGCTAGGTGTGTATGGACCCAGGATAGCATGCTGGGAAGGTTAGTGAAGGCAAATATGCATGAAGGACAAAAATGGAGCATTAAAAAATTCCAACATGCATGAGGACAAAGGGGACATTCGCAGCATATTACAATCATGGTAATTAGGGAAAGATGAAAGAAATACAATACATTAGCAAACATTAAATACATAGAATGTGATGTTAAAGGAGAAAAAAATACCTTAATATAGTCCTTCTGCAGGAACTGTATGATGGCAGAACAGGTCTCTGGAATAATGATTCCCAGAGCCTGGGGGGAGATGCCTGTCCAGAACTGCAGACTTCTCCCTGTCGCCAAGTACCGCAAGGTGGCAACTAGCCTCTGTTCAGGAGTGATGGCTTGCCGCATGCAGGTGCCCTGCTTGGTAATATAAGGGGACCGCAAAGCCAACAAACGGTGAAAAACACATATGAGAGAATTGGTCATGTTGGAGCAACCAATTCTTTGTCCATGAACTCCTCCTCCTCCTGTTCATGGACTGGGCTAAGAACCCCAACACCAAGCCCCTGCACAGCACGAACTCTACGATGAGTACGTACCTGCAACATGGCTTCAGAATGGTCGGCTGGTCAAAACGAACTAAAAGACAAGAACGCACTGAAAATCAAGTACGTACTATAAATAGCATGCACTGAAAACCAGATGCGAACTGACTACACACATCCGAACCCACAAACAGAAACTGTAGAGCAGTAACGATCTGAAAAGCACCAAGCTGAAAAGCACCAAGCTGAAAAGCACGAATCGTCTCTCAACAAACTTCTACTAACACGAGATTAGCAGAAGGAGCCCAAAGGGTGGGGCACTGGCTACTGAACTTCCTCTTTATAGTGCCGTCCTATATGTTGTACATCAGTACGTTCTCGACGATCGGAATTTCCGACAACATTTGTGCGACCGTGTGTATGCAGGACACGCTTGAGCCAACATCTGTCGGAAAAAAATCCCAGGATTTCGCTGTCGGAATGTTCGATCGTTTGTACACGGCATAACAGTGTGGATTGAAGAATCTACACAGTCAGTTATCGCATTCAGGTAACTGCTACATTTGCATCTGCAGTCACTGTTTGATCAATAATTTTCCAGCTGGCTCAGTCATTATTTAAATCCACTTTTGTTGAGTCAAGTGTTACTTACAGGGCCATCCACAGCTCAAATTTTGCCTGATTTGGCAGGATTCAGACAAAATCTGAGCCATCAATGACCAGGGTCAATGGTATTTAAGTTGTTCATTTTCAAATTAATCAGAAATGAGGCCAGCATGTGGCTAATGATTTTGTCAACAACCGATGGACTGTTTTGGATTTTCTTGATATTCTGCCAATCTTATGATGAACATCGGGCTTATAACTGTCACCTCTAAAAGTGTAACTAAACCCAAAAATTCTATATATTTTAGCTTACTAAACTGAATGTGGTGGCTGCATTCGTTTTCGTTTTTTTCAGGCTTCTATTCCTTTATTTTCACCTGGTGATTGGCCAATAACACAGCTTCTGTCCTAAAGTGGACCTCCACCCAAAAAGGGGAAGCTCCACTTGTTTGCTTCCTTCCCCCTTCACTGCCACATTTGGCACCTTTCATTGGGGAGGAGGGAGTGGGTACCTGGTTTTGACAGGTACCCGCTCCCACTAACGGATGACTTTGCCGCAGAGAAGTCACCTGGAAATTCGGCCCCCCTCCTCCTTCCCCCGCCGCCAGGCTATTCATGAAGCACAGCGTGCTTCACGAATGCACAGTAGGAAGCTGGCTGTGAAGCTGCAAGGCCGCAAGGCTTCACTGGCAGTTTCCCTTACAAGAAATGGCGGTGGCAGCACCCGAGAGCCGATTTAAAATCGGCTGGCGTGAAGACACTGCTGGATTCATGGACAGGTAAGCATCCTAATATTAAAAGTCAGCAGCTACATGGCAGCCCTCTGCACCTATTGCACAACTACAAGTCCCATCATGCTTCTGCCTGTGGGAGTCATGCTTGTAACTGTCAGCCTTGCAATGGCTTTATGTGATTTGTAGTTCCCTAACAGCGGAAGGGCCGCCAGTTTGACACCTGAGCACAGTATTTGTAGCTGCTGACTTTTATTTTTTTCTGAAGGAGCCTGGAGCTCCTCTTTAAGGTGGCTACATTCATTCCTCCAGTGTAAACATGGAGAAGCAAGGTAGCCACCCTTGGACAGCAATATTGTCAATCAGTGGAGAGGATAGTGATAAAATCTAGTAGATAGACTTTACATAAGTGACTAACAAATTAAAGCCAAACTCCAGCTAGCAATTTTTAAGCAGTTAATTATCTTTTATTTTTTTCACATGGGGCTCAAGTGGGGCTCAGAAACACAAAACCTGCTGTGTTAATGCTAGTGACAGACTGTATTGTGTATGTCCTTTTTGATTTTGGTGATAGTTACACTTTAAGTTCACAATACAGTGTTTCAAACTCAGATTTAATTCATGGTCATATCATGATAAAGACTCTAAATGCAGTATTATTATACGTATACCATTGTTGTAATGCTGTGGGACAGTGTTCTTGTATTTACCTCACTCAGCTTCCTGGCCTCTTTAAGGATTTTAGTGCTGTGGGGAGATTGCAAGCAAAGCAGCATGAAGACATCAGCTTTTCTAGTGTGAATCCTCTTTATAGGAGCCTCCATCCTCTTGAATCCTCTTTATGGCATTTTCTCCACCCCCTCCTGCTGCAAAGAAGTGTCTGTCACATGTGCCACTGCAGGAGTTCTGCTTAAAAAAAACAGTCATTTGCATAGACACAAGAACCCGAGCAGTTGGTGTCATGTGTGAGCTTTGAATATAAGTAGTGCATGAATGCATAGAGGCATTACACATTACACCTCGGTACTAGAGGGGGCAGAATTACATCGTGTTCGCTAATAAAATCAGCGAGAGACGAGTCTGCTAGGACGTGCTGCTCTGAAAGTCACATCCTCAGCGCAAAGGCACTTTATAAACAAATCAAGTGAATTAGGCACAAAAATAGCTTTCCGGTAAAGCAGTGTACTCAGCAGAAAACATTACACACCGAGACACGCTGAGGAACACTATGTGACGTAATAACAAATAAATGACTATTACTACCTGGAGGTGCCTTAAGGGCTATTAGAATTTTGTTTGATGGTACGAGCTGTATGTTAGCAACAGGAAATGGTGAAGACTGGCAAGCCGTGATGTTTCAGAACAATTTGCACCTTTTACACCCTGGATGTAAGATGAGAGGGTACTCCTCTACCCCTGTTATGTATGTTCTTATGTAGGTATTGCAATAGCTGGGAACTGGATGGATCAGTTTTAAATCGTGTCCATTTTTGGCCATTTCAGTCCCTAATGGGGGTAGAATCTGCAGTCTGGGCCATAATGTAAGGATAGATTAAAATGGCCAAATTGTCAGATATATTTCTAATCAGGGCTTTTTTTCTCAGTAAATAGGTGCAGGAACTCACCCTTCCAGCCCAAATCCCCGCCCACAACCACGCCCAAACCCCACCCCAAACCACGCCCAAACTCCACCCCCAGACACAACTTTCTTAGAGGAGAGAAGTACAGTAATAAGTGAGGCCTTAGAACTGTGTATCACACATAGTTCAGGAATGTGTAACACACAAAGTACAGGACTCAGGACTTTGTAACACACAGGGCTCAGGAGTGTGTGTTGTGCAATTGTGAGCAGTGAATATCACACAGGGTGCAGAAAAAAAAAAACAGCAAACAGGATAGTACTTACATTCAATGCAAAGCGTCCCTTGTTCTCAGAAATATGGAGCATATAGCCCTGTATACAGAGTGCAGGGGTCAGGAATATGTAACAGCCCAGCACACAGAGAACAGTGGTAAAGCTATATAATATGCAGTCCAGCATACAGAGTGCAGGGCTCAGGGGTATGTAATGCAAAACCCATTATACACAGGGCCGTCTTTAATTTTGATTGGGCCCTGGGCAAACATTTTCTTGGGGCCCCCCCTCCATTCTGAGACATACAAAAAATAGCAGGTAGACTCAAAATCAGTTTCTGCAGCAGATCACGCAGCAATTGCAATTGTTTGCCAGAGGTTACAGCCTATCCTTACTGCTCACTGGCTGGTTTCTAGAGGTTACAACACATAATTTCTGATTGCCGATTGGTTGCTAGATGTTAATGTACATTATTAGCGCTCACTAATTGGTTGCTAGGGGTTACAGTACATCATTAGCACTTACTGATTGGTCGCTAGAGATTAAAGCAGATCACTACTGTTTGCTGATTGGTTGCTAGAGGTTCATGCACATCATTACCTCTCACTGAGCAGTGGAGCAATCCCAAATAATTGAGCAAGTAAAGGGGCACATTAATACACATACTACAGGAGAGGTTCAGAGACTGCGGACATACTACAGGAGACACTCAGAGACTGCGGACATACTGCAGGAGATTACCAGAGACTGCGGACATACTGCAGGAGACACTCAGAGACTGCGGACATACTGCAGGAGACACTCAGAGACTGCGGACATACTGCAGGAGATTACCAGAGACTGCGGACATACTGCAGGAGATTAACAGAGGCTGCGGACATACTGCAGGAGACAATCAGAGGCTGCGGACATACTGCAGGAGACAATCAGAGGCTGCGGACATACTGCAGGAGACAATCAGAGGCTGCGGACATACTGCAGGAGACAATCAGAGGCTGCGGACATACTGCAGGAGACAATCAGAGGCTGCGGACATACTGCAGGAGACAATCAGAGGCTGCGGACATACTGCAGGAGACAATCAAAGGCTGCGGACATACTGCAGGAGACAATCAGAGGCTGCGGACATACTGCAGGAGACAATCAGAGGCTGCGGACATACTGCAGGAGACAATCAGAGGCTGCGGACATACTGCAGGAGACAATCAGAGGCTGCGGACATACTGCAGGAGACAATCAGAGGCTGCGGACATACTGCAGGAGACAATCAGAGACTGCGGACATACTGCAGGAGACAATCAGAGACTGCGGACATACTGCAGGAGACACTCAGAGACTGCGGACATACTGCAGGAGACAATCAGAGACTGCGGACATACTGCAGGAGATTACCAGAGACTGCGGACATACTGCAGGAGATTACCAGAGACTGCGGACATACTGCAGGAGATTAACAGAGACTGCGGACATACTGCAGGAGACAATCAGAGACTGCGGACATACTGCAGGAGACACTCAGAGACTGCGGACATACTGCAGGAGACACTCAGAGACTGCGGACATACTGCAGGAGACACTCAGAGACTGCGGACATACTGCAGGAGACACTCAGAGACTGCGGAAATATTGCAGGAGATTACCAGAGACTGCGGACATACTGCAGGAGACAATCAGAGACTGCGGACATACTGCAGGAGATTACCAGAGACTGCGGACATACTGCAGGAGATTACCAGAGACTGCGGACATACTGCAGGAGACACTCAGAGACTGCGGACATACTGCAGGAGATTAACAGAGACTGCGGACATACTGCAGGAGACAACCAGAGACTGCGGACATACTGCAGGAGACACTCAGAGACTGCGGACATACTGCAGGAGACACTCAGAGACTGCGGACATACTGCAGGAGACACTCAGAGACTGCGGACATACTGCAGGAGACACTCAGAGACTGCGGAAATATTGCAGGAGATTACCAGAGACTGCGGACATACTGCAGGAGACAATCAGAGACTGTGGACATACTGCAGGAGATTAACAGAGGCTGCGGACATACTGCAGGAGACAATCAGAGGCTGCGGACATACTGCAGGAGACAATCAGAGGCTGCGGACATACTGCAGGAGACAATCAGAGGCTGCGGACATACTGCAGGAGACAATCAGAGGCTGCGGACATACTGCAGGAGACAATCAGAGGCTGCGGACATACTGCAGGAGACAATCAGAGGCTGCGGACATACTTCAGGAGACAATCAGAGGCTGCGGACATACTGCAGGAGACAATCAGAGGCTGCGGACATACTGCAGGAGACAATCAGAGGCTGCGGACATACTGCAGGAGACAATCAGAGGCTGCGGACATACTGCAGGAGACAATCAGAGGCTGCGGACATACTGCAGGAGACAATCAGAGACTGCGGACATACTGCAGGAGACAATCAGAGACTGCGGACATACTGCAGGAGACACTCAGAGACTGCGGACATACTGCAGGAGACAATCAGAGACTGCGGACATACTGCAGGAGATTACCAGAGACTGCGGACATACTGCAGGAGATTACCAGAGACTGCGGACATACTGCAGGAGACAATCAGAGACTGCGGACATACTGCAGGAGACACTCAGAGACTGCGGACATACTGCAGGAGACACTCAGAGACTGCGGACATACTGCAGGAGACACTCAGAGACTGCGGACATACTGCAGGAGACACTCAGAGACTGCGGACATACTGCAGGAGACACTCAGAGACTGCGGAAATATTGCAGGAGATTACCAGAGACTGCGGACATACTGCAGGAGATTACCAGAGACTGCGGACATACTGCAGGAGATTACCAGAGACTGCGGACATACTGCAGGAGATTACCAGAGACTGCGGACATACTGCAGGAGACACTCAGAGACTGCGGACATACTGCAGGAGATTAACAGAGACTGCAGACATACTGCAGGAGACAATCAGAGACTGCGGACATACTGCAGGAGACACTCAGAGACTGCGGACATACTGCAGGAGACACTCAGAGACTGCGGACATACTGCAGGAGACACTCAGAGACTGCGGACATACTGCAGGAGACACTCAGAGACTGCGGACATACTGCAGGAGACACTCAGAGACTGCGGAAATATTGCAGGAGATTACCAGAGACTGCGGACATACTGCAGGAGACAATCAGAGACTGTGGACATACTGCAGGAGATTAACAGAGGCTGCGGACATACTGCAGGAGACAATCAGAGGCTGCGGACATACTGCAGGAGACAATCAGAGGCTGCGGACATACTGCAGGAGACAATCAGAGGCTGCGGACATACTGCAGGAGACAATCAGAGGCTGCGGACATACTGCAGGAGACAATCAGAGGCTGCGGACATACTGCAGGAGACAATCAGAGGCTGCGGACATACTGCAGGAGACAATCAGAGGCTGCGGACATACTGCAGGAGACAATCAGAGGCTGCGGACATACTGCAGGAGACAATCAGAGGCTGCGGACATGCTGCAGGAGACAATCAGAGGCTGCGGACATACTGCAGGAGACAAGAGACTGCGGACATACTGCAGGAGACAATCAGAGACTGCGGACATACTGCAGGAGACACTCAGAGACTGCGGACATACTGCAGGAGACAATCAGAGACTGCGGACATACTGCAGGAGATTACCAGAGACTGCGGACATACTGCAGGAGATTACCAGAGGCTGCGGACATACTGCAGGAGACAATCAGAGACTGCGGACATACTGCAGGAGACACTCAGAGACTGCGGACATACTGCAGGAGACACTCAGAGACTGCGGACATACTGCAGGAGACACTCAGAGACTGCGGACATACTGCAGGAGACACTCAGAGACTGCGGACATACTGCAGGAGACACTCAGAGACTGCGGACATACTGCAGGAGACACTCAGAGACTGCGGAAATATTGCAGGAGATTACCAGAGACTGCGGACATACTGCAGGAGACAATCAGAGACTGCGGACATACTGCAGGAGACAATCAGAGACTGCGGACATACTGCAGGAGACAATCAGAGATTGGGGACATACTGCAGGAGACAATCAGAGACTGCGGACATACTGCAGGAGACAATCAGAGATTGGGGACATACTGCAGGAGACAATCAGAGACTGCGGACATACTGCAGGAGACAATCAGAGATTGGGGACATACTGCAGGAGACAATCAGAGACTGCAGACATTATACAGGGGATGGTCAGAGAACTTTCAGCAATGCACAGCTTTACAGTTAAATAACACAGCTCAGGGTTTAAACATTCAGGCATTTTATGGGTGTAAGCACATACCTGGCCAGCCAAACTTACTACATACATTCAGGACTGTGGGCGGGGCTTCCACTCTCTGCTCTCACTAAAGCAGCTGGGAGCTCCACTGATGCTTTGTTGGGTGGGCCCTGGGCCCACATCACCCGTGAATGGTCGCCTCGTGCAGCCTGTGTACTCGGAATAGAGCTCTGTAGTAAGAGCCAGTGATCGGAGTGGGAGTGTCATTGAAGCTCCACTGACACTCCCACTCCAATCACTGGCTCTCACTACAGAAGCTCTTTTCCGAGTACACAGGCTGCACATGGGCGGGGTCAGAGCGTCAGTGGAGCTCCCGGCCCCGCCCCCTCTCAGCTGGCTAGCGAGGAATACCTCCTCCCGTGTCCTCTGTGCGCTCTGCAAAGCTGTGATCGGGGCCCCAATTCACGGCTAGCGCGGGCCCCCCAACAAAGATTGGGCCCAGGGCAAGTGCCCCGTTTGCCCTGCGCTAAAGACGGCCCTGATTATACAGCATTCAGGAGGACCATACAGAGGCCTTTAACCACTTGCTTACTGGACACTTAAACCCCCCCTCCTGCCCAGACCAATTTTCAGCTTTCAGCACTGTCGCACAATCACAATTACGCGGTCATACAACACTGTACTCAAATGACATTTTTATAAATTTTTTCCCACAAATAGAGCTTTCTTTTGCTGGTATTTAATCACAGCTGGGATTTGTATTTTTTGCTAAACAAACAAAAAAAGATGGAAAATTTTGAAAAAAAAATGATGTTTCATAGTTTGTTATAAAATTTTGCAAACAGGTAATTTTTCTCCTTCATTGATATGCACTGATGAGGCGGCACTGGTGGGCACTGATAGGCTGCACTGATGGGCACGGATAGGCACAGTTAAGGCTGCACTGATAAGGCGGCACTGATGGGGACACATAAGGTGTTATTGATGGGCACAGATAAGGCAGCACTGATGGCCACTGATAAGATGGCACTGATGCGTGGCACTGATGGGTGGCAATGATGGGCACTAATAGGTACCACTGATAGATGGCACAGATGGGCACTGATAGGTGGCACTGATGGGCACTGGTAGGTGACACTGATGGGCACTGATAGGTGGCACTGATGTGCAGCACTGTTGTTGAGGCACTGATTGTGAGCACTGATAGGTGGCACTGTGGGCATTTATAGGTGGCACTGATGGGTGGCATTGTGGGCACTAAAGGGTGGCACTGTGGGCACTGGTAGGCGGCACTGTTGCCTACTGCTAGGTGGCACTGGCAGGGGGCACAGGTGGGCACTGAGGGTCTGCAGACTGATGTCCCTTTCACAGCCGCCGGTGATCAGCTTTTTTTTCCTCCTCACGCTGTCCACTGAGCCGGCGGATGACAAGTCCGTCTCTGTACTCTGTGCAGGGACGGGCCTGTCAGAGAGTCCGCTCTCTCCCCGATGGGGGGATCAGATGAAATAGGACCGCCTGTCCGTTTTCATCCGATCCGATCCACCAGATGGATGGAAAATAGGGTTTCCATCCGTCTGGATTTTGCGGATCAGGGCGGATCGGATGTCAGCGGACATGTCACCGCTGACATCCGTCGCTCCATAGAGATGTATGGAGCAACCGTTCAGATCCGCCTAAAAACTGACAGGCGGATCTGAACGGTCCGCACATGTGAAAGGGGCCTAAAGCTCGCCCCAAACCACAGCTCTCACCTTTGTCACCCACCTCTGCACCCCCAGCTTTCCCTACAGCTCTCACCTCTACACAACCTCCTCCACAGCTCTCATTTTACACGACCTGTCTTCTGCCCTCTGCAGCTCTTACCTCTGTACAAAGCTCCCTTGCCAGTTCTCCTCTCTGGACAAATTTCCACCCCCCTCCTTACTGCACAATCACCCCCCCCTCCCTTCTTTCACAGTTATCCTCTCACTGTGAACACAGTCTCTGGCCCCCCGTTTTTCATTTAGAATTCCCTCACCTCTTCCACTGATGATCCAGTGCTCCAGTCCATGTGTTATGCCTCAGATGATTGCGAACTGTAGCTGGGGTGGAGTTTCAGGGCTTCTCTGCTCCCTGCTCTGTGCTATAATGTGAGAAGAGGCGGGGACAGAAGCTGCTGCTTGAATCAACACAGGCAGCTGTATGTTGTTATGCTGGGACCTGAAAATCTCAAAAGGCAGCAGCCCTGTGTGCGCAGCGCTAGTGTGAGACAGATCAGAGCAGAGAGGGCTGCCCGTTAGAGGTGCCTGAACTGCGTTCCGCCAAGTTCCGGCTAAAAAAAAGCCCTGTTTCTAATCATTATTAACTGAACACAGCAATATTTGTTAAAACAGACCTGATTTAAAAAATGTAAGATTTGCCTTGATTGGTAACATCTTCAAATATTAGTTGTGCCTAAGCAATACCCTATAAATCTAACTGAGAAATAACAGTACACTTCCTGTGCCTACAGCCTCATAGCTGTATATCTACAATGTGAGATCATCTAAGGCACTGCTAATTAAGACTGCTATCAGGTGATTTGTAGTGAGATTTGGTGATGTAAACTCTGTTGAAGGAGTGAAGGCCATGCCTAAAGACCTTTCTACTGCCCTGTACACACGGTCGGATTTTCCAACGGAAAATGTGCGATCGGAGCTTGTTGTCCGAAATTCCGACCGTGTGCGGGGTCCATCGGACTTTTTCCATCGGAATTTCCGACACACAAAGTTTGAGAGCAGGCTATAAAATTTTCCAACAACAAAATCCGTTCGCGTCAATTCTGACCATGTGTGGACAATTCCAATGCACAAAGTGCCACGCATGCTCAGAATAAATTCCGAGACGGAACTGCTCGGTCTGGTAAAATTAGCGTTCGTAATGGATATAGCACTTTCGTCACGCTGCAATGTTTTAAATTGTTTAATGCAGCGCACTCTCTTCTTCTTTATAATGCTAGAAGAATGAAGTTGTTTTGCTGCTCATATTCACAGAGTTCTCACAAACTTCTTTCTTTATTATTTATCGTGATTTCATGAATATAATATTTTTATTTGTCACATCTCCCGAAAAGAATTACATTTTTGGATATTTTTAGATTTTGTTTTTTTTTGTTTTTATTTTTTGAAATCCTGATCTCCTGTTATTTTTTGTATATATTTTTTTTTTAACTCCAGAATAGTTTTGGGTGTGTTTTGTGTGTCAAGTTACCACAACATGATCATTATCTTGTATTATTTAATCTCAAGAAGATTGCTTGGTGTTGGTGTCTCTTGTTAATTTCACATTGTATTTTTGAAATGTACCTGCCTCCTCACAAACAAACTGTCCTTTTTGAAGGAAAACATACATAGGCGAGTATAATAAAACAAACCAAAAATTTATTAAGGGGTCATAACCAAATAAAGAGGGAGGCAACGCTGGAGAAATAGCAGAGATTGGCAAAGCCTTTGGCCCCCAGGGCACACATCAATTATTTTACTGCAAAATTGGTGGCCCGAGGAGTCCATATATAAGGGAGTGCAATCTGGTCCAGAAGTCCAAGAGATCATGAACAGCAGCAGATGACATGTATGTCCACAGGCTGTGGTCATACAAGAGCCTGCATCTTTTGTCAGACCAGACTCAACCCAGGCCATCACTTTCTTGTCTTCCTTACATGCTTCCTTCCAGGCTGTGCCTGTGGTGTTGGAGGTGTGGCAGGAGGAAGAGGAGGAGGAGGATGATGCAACTCACACAGGTGGGTATAGGGTGTGATTTTGCCCTTCACCCCCTTAGTTAATGTTTTATAAAGGATGTCCTCACACATGAGGCATTGGCCCTCCTGCATGTCCTGCAGTTTTGTGGCAGCCATGCAGGCAAAGGCTTCTTCATGAGTGGGGGTGGCTCTGAGGGACGCAGAAGCCTCCTGAATCAGCCTGAGCGCTGACTCCTCCACGTTACTCCCCTTCCTGGGTCTTTTGTTTGGAAGGTGGAGGGGAGGGACCTGTGATTCTGTAAGGCTCCTACTGGGCCCAGCCTCCTCCTAGCTGACACTTACCCCCGCCTCCTCCTGGCTGCCACTTACCCCGGACACCTCCTGGCTGCCACTAATCCCCGCCTCCTCCTGTGTGCCACATTCCACAGCCTCCTCCTGGCTGAGGTCTTCCTGTGTATGAAAAAGGGACATAGTTTTAGTTTTTTCTTCATCAATCACACACAATTTTCACCTCATGACTGTTGCAAATTGAATGTTAACAAATATGACAGATTATCATTCTGAGCCCAGCATTTTTCATTCTTGTCCCAAATATTTTTGCCCACTACTGTCTATTGTTATGTAAAACACTTTATTAAATCAGCAATTAGTGATCAATAATAACATCTAGTAAACATCATTTATTTATTGACCAGAAATCTGTAGAAGAATGCTATACCTGACTCAAGCTGGGCTCCTCCACTTCTTCCTGGCTGGAAGTCCCAGGTTGGACATCAGAAGCCTCAGCTGGGGTGGAAGATAGGGTGGAAGGAAGAGTGGAAGGTAGGGTTGAGATGGATTCCCTGACTTCAGTCTGGTCTGACAGAAAACAAAGTCTCTCATAGTACCACAGCCCGGGGACATAAATGTCATCTGCTGCAGCTCCTGATCTCTGGGAATCCTGGACCTTCTTGCGCTCCCTAAGATAAGTGCTCCTTAGGCCACCAATTTTGGCTTTTAAATAGGGGATGGTTGCTGTGGGGAACACCGGCTTCACCAACTCCAGCAGTTTCTCCAGCGCTGCCTGCCTCTTTTGTTTATGATTATATTGCGGGTGTTTGACCTGCCACAGACAGGGCAGCTCCCTGTATTTATCTATGAGGAGGAATTTGTGGTCATTGAAGCCATCCATTTTATCTGCAATACACAAGACAAACCCTAATGTCAGGCTAAAGTCTCCTAATTTTGTCCCAATATAGGCCTCAATCTATAGGCAGTATAGGCCCAAGATTAAATGTTACCTTCGTTATCACGATCGGCGCTTCTGATACTCCTTCCTCCGCTCACAGATCGTACGTACGACGCACGCTGTTATGCTTTATATACACTGCGCATGTGTGAAACTCCGCCCACCCCTGACATTCTTTCTAGTCTATTCCCTGCCCCTTCTCGTGCAAAAAAATAAGTAGTTGTCCTTTGTTCCTATTCTTTATATGTCTTACGTTTGTGCTGCTCCATGTGCTTTTCTTTACTGTTGTACAGTTTAAAATGGCAACTTTCATGTTCATGGACACATTATTTGTTCGTAGGAAACATTGTTCATTTGGCCAATAAAACACCATGTTTTGTCCAGATGCAGTTCAATACATTTTTTCTGGCCTACTTCTCTTAAAATAAGTTTGTTGTCTAGATGGGTTAGTAACTAGAATGAAATGAAAACTAGATTCTGTGTAAGGAGAGGACACTCAGCAGCTGTTTACACATCTGGACGCTGGAGCACTAGTGTGGGACACAAGAACACCCTTTTTATTAGGGGGCCCACACAGGTGCTCCAGTGTATACTATAGGGGTGACTCCATCTGTGAAGCTTGTACAAAACAGATAAGTGTTCAAGCTTGACAAAGGACAAAAATATTTCTTCATCTTGCAACTGTGCTAAAAGAGACAATTGTACCCCACTTCCAAACAACGTTTCATATTCCTATTTCTGCCATTAAATATCTGTGTGCTAAGTATACCTATTTTTTTTAACATAGGGGAGAAAAGACTCCGAGGATACCACTCATCAGAGGAGACAACGGACTCCCCACTTCAGGAAGAAGAAGGGAGACGTTATCGAAATTGTCACCACAACAGGTAAGTGTCTGTGACCACAGCCTCAGGTAAGAGATGGATGCCTGCATATTTATAATACATGGTGTGTTTTTTTTTATATTTTAGGTAATCGTGATGTTGTGGAAGAGGAATGTCACTTCACCAGTGAAAGTGCCCAGATCCTCATCGGGGAGATAATGGGGTGTAATGGGGATTTGGAAAACATCAAGCAAAACATCAATGATGTTCAAAACAAAATGAAGAACATCATTGATGTTTTAGGGAGAATTTAAAACACCCAGAAATACCTAACCTATTGCAGTTTTATTATTGTTATTTTTATGACAATTTTTTGACATATGAAAAGCCAAATTTTGAAGATGCACACAGTGTGTCAACATGTGCTATCTGCCATCACGGGAGATCAATGTACGCGTTTTGTGGGTGCAACCCCTTCCTCAATAATAAAGTAGCTGAGAGGAAGGGGTTTCACCCTCAAAACACGTCCATTGATCCCCCATGATGGCAGCTAGCACATGTTGACATTAGGCAATTTGTGTGCATCTTCAAAATTTAGCTTTTCCAGGGGTGACATCACCCCATCTGCTGAACGCAATATCAAACACAGTTTATAAATACTCATGTCTGATATTGCCTTCACTTTCTATAAAAGTTAAACTTTGTAAGTTCCAGAGTTGTGTATTTGTTTATGGTTTTAAACATGCCTGTTTTACCTTCAAAGACAATTTCTAATTATTTTATTGTGACCCAAAAATTGTTATACAACAAGCATGTTGGTTTGTTCAAAAAACCTTTTAGAAATGCACATGTGATTGTGCTTTGATTAAAAAGATTGATAATCAACAATGTGTGGCTTCTTCTTTCAATGCTCAAAAGCATTTTCTGTAGTAAAGTTGGTCTTTTCAGTGGCAATGGGGGTTATTTACTAAAGGCAAATCCACTTTGCACTACAAGTGCCGTTTCAGTGCAGTCTCAAGTGCACTTGTAGTGCAAGGTGTATTTTCCTTTAGTAAATAACACCCAACAGTGCTTTCTAATATTACACAATCACGCCATTTTCAGGACTCAACAAAATTTAGGGCATTGTGTTGAAAATTATTATTATTTTTGTCAGTAATGCATTACATACATTCACAAAAAAAACAAGGTGTGTGTGTAGCAGACCCACAACATAATAATTAATAGTTAGCCGAAGAAGAGATTGTCACCTCATGTATCAACGAAATTTCGTTTGCACTGTTGAAGAAAAAGGCCAAAAAATTAGACCATTAATAAAAGATAACCGAGGAGACAGCTAAAAGAAAGCCAAGCAGGAAATCAAAGCAAATATTTGTTCAGTTTAAAATATATTTATATTTAAAAAATGTCTCAGACATTGTCTGGCATATCGATGGCCCCCCTACCCGCAAAGTATTCCATGTATCTTATACGGACTTCGCGGGCACTCTGGGGGGGCAAACCAGGACGGCCAGCTTCAAGCGCCATCAGGTTTGGTTCATTAATAATAATTCCAGCCTCAGGCCCAACAGAGGCAGCATAGTTCCAAGAATTTCTCCTTAAAAAGTTGTGGAGAACACAGCAACACGGGATGATGTGATTGAGTTTATATTCTGCCATGTGTATGGGTGTAAGAAATAGGCGGAACCGGCTGGCCATTATTTCAAACGTGTTTTCCACCACTCTTCTGGCTCTGGCCAGCCGGTAATTAAAAGCCCTCTGGTCCGGGGTGAGGGTCCTCATAGGGAATGGCCGCATAAGATGGTCCCCCATCGCAACAAAGACGAATGGGAGTCCTTCCGCATTGTCTTCTGGAGGTGGCAAGCCCAAGTTGCCATTTTGGAGACACCTGTAGAACTCCGTCTGGGCAATGACTCCACCATCTGACATCCGGCCATTCTTCCCCACGTCCACATACAGGAACTCGTAAGTAGCCGACACCACCACCAACATCATAATACTATTGAACCCCTTGTAATTATAATAGTATGACCCCGAGTTGGGTGGTGAGACGATGTGGACGTGTTTCCCATCAATTGCCCCTCCGCAGTTAGGAAAGTCCCACCACTGGGCAAAGTGGGAGGCCACAGTCTACTATTCGTGTGGGTTGGAAGGAAACTGTGGAGTCAAACAAGAACCAAAAATTAATCATTTTGCACATAAACATGGAAAGCAGATTAGACACAAACATTCTTGGCCAACATCAGTATAACATTTATTTTAGGGAGTATTTAAAGACAATGGTATAAGGTCCACCTATCAGATCCCCCCCCCCCTCTCATGGGCCATTTTAAAAATTTTAGGGGGGGGGGGGATTTTTTGGACAGGTAGCCCTCTCCACTTCATTGAGAGATGAATGCCTAGATAATGTGTATTACTTTGGCCAGCCCCTCCTTACTTTACACTATTGGCAGCCCACTGGACAGGTAAGAAGTGTCATAATACAAAAATATAAATACACACTGTACACATTTTAGCACATTTTTACATTCTGATAGTGCCTATCAAGATAATAGGATACAAAAACTTTACACAGTACCATTTGAAAGTATTCGGGCAGGCCCTTGCACTACATGCTTTGGGGAATTCATCCATAAATCTGACCACAAAAGAGGTGGGTATAGTGTGTATGGGTTTGGCAAAGTCAGCAGATAGAGGATTGGTATCAGCTGACTTAGCAGTTGGGGGAGGGAGGGTTCCAAATAATTTTGGGACCCCAAAAAAAAGCCTCTGGCACTCTGCCTGAATTTAAAGCACAAATAACCTTTTTACACATTTTAGGGTGTGTTTAGAGTAAAGCACTACAATGGAGCTGACAAAATACATTGTTAAGTGACTGGGCGAGGTGGATATAGGCCCAGGAGAGCATGCTGGGGAGGTAAGTGAAGGCAAATATGTATGACGGACAAAAAAAAGTCAAATAAAACCAACATGCATGAGGACAAAGGGGACATTCACAGCATATTACAATCATGGTAATTAGGGAATAATTAGGGAATAAGGAAAGAAATACATTACATTAGCAAACATTAAATACAAAAAAATGTGATGTTAAAGGATAAAAATCTTACCTTAATATAGTCCTTCTGCAGGACCTGGATGATGGCAGAACAGGTCTCCGGGATAATGATCCCCAGAGCCTGGGGGGAGATGCCTGTTGAGGACTTGAGGTCCTGCAGGCTTCTCCCCGTCGCCAAGTACCGCAGGGTGGCGACGAGCCTCTGCTCCGGAGTGATGGCTTGCCTCATGCAATTATCCTGCCTGCTGATATAAGGGGTCAGCAAAGCCAACAAACATGGAGCAAAGGCATGTGACAGAATTGGCCACGCTGGAGCAACCAATTCTTGGTCCATGAACTCCTCCTCGCCCAGTTCATGGACTGGGCTTGTGTCAAAGTAAGAACCCCAACACCAAGCCCCCGCACAGCACGAACTCTACGATGAGTACGTACACGCACCATGGCTAGAAAACGGTCGGCTGGTCAGAACGAGGTAACAGAACGCACTGAAGAACAGCAAGGCCTGTGAAGAGCGACCTGAAAATCAGTAACGAACGGACAAGAACACAATGACAAATCAGTGGGAACTCGCTGCACGCACTGAAGACCAGATACAAACCCACAAGCACAAACTGAACAGCAGAAAAACGATCTGAAAACCACGAGTCTGAAAAGCATGAATTGTCTCTCACCAAACTTTTACTAACACAAGATTAGCAAAAGGAGCCCAAAGGGTGCCGCGCTTGGTATTGAACTACCCTTTTATAGTCTCGTTGTACGTGGTGAACGTCACCGCGTTCTTGATGTTCGGAAATTCCAACAACTTTGTGTGACCGTGTGTATGCAAGACAAGTCTGAGCCAACATCCGTCGGAAAAAATCCATTGATTTTGTTGTCGGAATGTCCAATCAATGTCCGACCGTGTGTACAGGGCATATTTCTACTTCATTTATTCTGTAGTTTTGCACTTTCCGCATCTCTCCTGCTGCTACTTGATTATTCCTCAGTGAGTCATCAAATCTCTGTTTATCAGAAGAAACTTTGATAAAGGGATCCAATGCTCTGCCTTCACCAGAATGGGCACCTTCACATGAAGATGCAGTGAAAAACAGGGTACATCAGTCAGACATAGTATGGAGCCTAAAGGCAACACTTGGGACCAGTCACTTACCCTCTGCTTGACCTTTTTTGGGAACATCTTCCTCAGTTCAAGTCTTTTTAAAATTTTGAACCTGAACTGATTGTGACAGACTCCAGACACCCTGAATGGGTGCCTCCGCCAAATGGTGCCTCCTGCCCTCCAAACCCTACCAGCCCTTTACCCCAAGCATCATACACAAACAAGATGTTGAGATGTCAAGATGTTGAGGAAAAACCCAAAGGAATAACTGTTTATTAAAACCCAGTCACATACTCTATACCCCCAGGAGGACATTTGGGGGTATTAGTATAGTATAGTAAGACGTACAGTAACAAACAAATGGCCCCTGCCCCCACCTATAACTGGCCATCACAGCAAGGAGCATATGGAAGGGCAAAGCATGCAAAAAAAAAAAAAAAACAGAGAAAAGATAAGACGTACAACAAGTAAAAACATGACAATGCAACCCTAAAACATTCATCTAACTAACAGCTAGGGACCTAGACAAGTCTTATCAGTATGGCTAGTAGCCACAGAAATTCCCCACCCTGCCTCCCCTGTCTATGTGCTGGAAAACATGTCCACAATTAGACTTAATTAGCCAAGGCACCAGGATACCCAACCCAGATCTAGCTCGGATCTAGCTTACCAAGTGGCACATCTTTGGCGGAAATAGTATAAAAGTTAATAATATAAAGTTGGTAGTAGCCAGGGCAAAATGGTCAAATGCTGCTTCATGCAGCTCTCGAGGACTAGCCAGGGAAAGATAAGAAATATGACCAAGAAGAGTTCCATATCCCCGAGCTGGTGAAGGTGCGTCTGCATGATCTGTCCTATTGGGATTTGAGCACAAGTATATATTTTCTCTGTTGTAACGCAGGTCAGTGACCAGATCTGAACCTAGTTGCTCTCCCCCACTTTGGGTCGTTATGGCCCATGTTGGCATGGTGCCCACCATGGCATTTGCAGTGGCAAGGCAGTGTAGAACTGGCCAGAAGAGGGATTACTTTGATGCAGTTGGTCAGCCTAAACATATATTGCAATTAGGGATGAGCTCGATGTTAGACTCGAACATCAGGTGTTCGCCTGTTCGCCGAACAGCGAACATTATGCGGTGTTCGTGGCAAATTCGAAAGCCGCTGAACACCATTAAAGTCTATGGGACATTAACATTTTAAAGGCTTGTATGCAATTTATTGCCATAAAATGTGATTGTAATAATGCTTAAAGTGAAACAATAAAATATAAATATTCCTTTAAAGATCGTGCCTAGGGGGTGTCTATAGTATGCCTGTAAAGTGGCGCAGTTTTCCCATGTTTAGAACAATACCACAGCAAAATGAAAGTCATTTAAAAGTGATTGCGGCTGTAATGAATTGTCAGGTCTCGGCAATATAGTTAAAACTCATTGAAAAAAACGGCATGGGCCCCCCCCCCCCAGTCCATTACCAGGCCCTTTGGGTCTGGTATGAATATTAAGGGGAACCCTGAACCAAAATTTAAAAAGAAATTGCTTGGGGGTCCACCCAAAATCCATATCAGGCCCTTCAGGTCTGGTATTGATATTAAGGGGAACCCTGCGCCAATTTTTGTTTTTTTAAAATGGCGTAGGGGTCCCCCTAAAAAAATACCAGACTCTTCAGGTCTGGTATGGATTTTAAGGGGAGCCCTGCGCCAAGATAAAAAAAGTGGCGTAGTGGTCAACCCAAAATCCATACCAGACCCTTATCCGAGCACTCAACCTGGCAGGCTGCAGGAAAAGAGGGGGGGATGAGAGAGCGCCCCCCTCCTTAACCGTACCAGACCACATGCCCTCAACATGGGGGGATGCTTTGGATTCACCCCCAAAGCACCCCCAAAGAGGTATTACTTTGACACAGTTGATCAGCTTAAACATGTATTGCAATATATGTGAATTAATAATCCCCGTTTTTCATTGCATAGATTGCTGGAAAGGGCGTAGCAGTGTGCAGAGGGTCCATCCAGAATTTAGTTTAGTTTAAATACATGTACAAGCTATTGGGATTTGAGCACAGGTATATATTTTCTCTGTGCAATCTGTCCGACGCAATATTCTCGCAGACACACCACTGTTCTGGGGACTTCCTGGTCACATAATCTCTGTATATACTCCCGGCAAGCCAAAGGGTTTTGGGACCTGGCTCTCCTCAATGTTCTGACTGGGAGAAGCAGACAAAATCCCCGGTATCCTCCATCAGCCATAATGAGTAGGTAAAAGCCTAGCCCACGTTTCCCTTCAAAAGCCGCTGTCCCAAATGAGTTTGTCACATTGATATTGTAAGGTCTGCTTATTTAGTTTGCTTCTTAGTTGTGCAATTTGTGTACTTACCTTCCTTTTATGCAATGTTAGACCTGCAACCCCTTGTACTACTAACATATTTGGTCCTTACTTAAGAATCATTAGTTAAGGTGAATGGAGAAGACATACTAACATTTGGTGGTGGACTAGATAGAGAAAATGCTGTGTGCAGGGCTCAGTAATCTGCCTGGACCCTGGTGGATTTTGCTACTTTAACAGTTTGGTTAAAATCTGTGTTATACTGTAACCATTGTCCGGCATTTCTGTGAATTAATTGCCAACATTTTATCCCTGATGAAAGGGAAGTGTTGAGTCCCCGAAACGCGTTGGCTCTGCAACAATGTTTATTTCAGCTTACCTTGGAATAAATCTGTGTATGAATGAATAAAATTTGGTGTGACACTTCAGTCTCACCTTCCCTGAAGCTTGAAGGTGACATATATCCAGGTACATAAGTTATTTCATAACCCTGCACATCCAGCAAAGTTAGATCCCTTCAAGTAAATCAAATTTCTTCAAGTTGAGATGGTCCAGTGCAGTCAAGATGTGGAAGCTTGGTCAAAAAGAAAAAAACTCTTTGCCACAATAATAATGCTAGTATACTGTATATGTGATGGAATAATACCTGACAGGTAAGCCACAAGTCCTGTCCTAAAACTAAGCCCATCCATTCCTGCCACAGGCCTGTACATCTTCAAAGCCTCTGATCCAAGCCACTTGTCTTCTCTTTCCTTCACTTGATAACTGAATCTCTTTAGGGGAAATAACTCCCCTTTGAGACTTTATGTAAATGATTTGTAGTGACAATTTACCCTTTACTATATTATATCTAGAAGGGGATAACAATCTGTAAACACCAAGGAAAATATTTTCAGCACTTATTTCTGCAAGGCCACATGTACTGAAAAACACCCTGAGGACTAACAGTACAAACATGTTCACAGCCCAAGGACAAATCTTTCTTCTAAGCCTAACACCATAGGACGCTGTAGGCATGGATTTTAAGCCCTATGTTACAAGAGCTCACCAAGGGAAGATACACTGGGTGCATTGTTAGCCTTGCATATTCTGATTTGTACCTTAATAGAATGATCCTGGCAGGACAGAGACAAGGGGTGGCTGCCCTGGGCATTGTGGTATCATGTGAGGTGGGGGAGAGATTGTGTGTGTGTGAGAGTGTGAGGCGATTGGGGGCAGGAGATTTGTGTTAGGAGGGGGAATTTGGGGGACGGCAGGGGCTAAGAATTGTACTAGGAGGGGACGTTTTTTAGGGGGGGTAGTTACGAGTGGTGATTTAGAGGGATTTATGTTGGGAGGGGGAATGGGGGAAGAGGACCTGTGCTAGGAGGGGAAATTTGTGTGTGTGTGGACGGAGGGTAATTTTGAGGGGTAGAAAATTTGTGCTAGGAGCTGTGATTTTTTGGGGGGGGATATCTGTGCTGGGGGGATTTGGGGGATGTGGTAAAGATTTGTGCTGGGAGGGGGGATTCTTTCTCACACATAATGCTCATACATCTTGGGGGGGGGCACAGTTTGGCATGTTTGCCCTGGGGTCTAGATGACCTTGTCCCAGCACCTATTCAGACCTCCATCAGCATGGACCTGCATTGATTGCAGTGACACCAAAGCTGATCCATCATTGTTCATGATGTGCTTATGAGTGTCTTGTGTCTGTGTGTAACCCTTATTGGTAACAGTTTGCAGGGCAAGTGGATAGTTGCAACACTTGTCCAGATCTGAATTAATAATGGATGGTCAAGCAGAAGAGATGAAGTGTGTGCTAGCATTTTTGTTTCAATAATAGAATGATTTCACAACCCGTTCAACACAATCTCTGCACACTACATTTCTTTTACCTGATCTGACTTGCTTCGCTGAAGAACTGAATAGGAGAGGCTGATGCTCTTCATAGCTCAGCACATATTTATTGCAGGTCATAAAAACTGTCTATTACCTAGATATCACTGTCTACACACTTTATAGAAGGAATTTTAGGTTGAGACATTTGAGGGACACTGCATAGATCCTGCTTGGTGCAACCTCCTCTAGTAGGGTTAAGAAGAAGACAGATGTAATTATTCTATATGGTTCAGAATTCCTCTTTTGGTTGGTTGATGAGGGACCAAATGGAACATTCTTATCTTTTATATTTCTCTTCTCTATAAAGACCATTTAAAAAGGCACAAACAGTGCAAAAAAGATCTCAATAACAGACTCATTAGAAAGTTATAAAAACCAGGCTGAGCTATAAATTCTTTCATCAGTGTTCATCTTAGTTTTGATGACTAGCTTGATGCCTTTGCAAGCCCTGTCCCATATTTGGATGTCTTCTAACCATCTTGTTGAGTGGGGGGGTAAAGGAAGCTCTCCCTAGTGGCTGGAATAGGACTACACCAACATGTTATTGCCCCCTCCAATGGGTTGTTAAGCCATTTTGGTGTCCAATTGTGACACAGACCTCTCCGAGATGGTGTCCAGAGCCTACAGTCATATGCTGGGCTCAGCTTAGAAAACTCCCTACACAAATAAACTGTGGACATCTAGTGGCACCTGGAAGCAGAATTGTCCCAAGGAATTACAATGAGGCCCTAACACCTTGCTACAATCATATCAAGCATGTTTCAGTTTATTTAGGTTTTTCTACTTACAGATGCCCTTTTTGTATAGTTTATTTTTTACTTTCTAAGGATACCATATGATGCCCAGGCTTTGGATTGAAGTGGTAGAGCCTTTATGGTAATGGATTATTATGCAAAACCAAACTAGGCAAAATGGATATACTACTTTTTCACTCACAATGGAACGTTAAAGTGGTTGTAAATGAAAACGAACAAAAATGAACAAAGCATATACACTATAGTGTGTAACTGCCTCTATCCAAAGCACCTAGTATGATTTCTGTCTCGTTGGAGGTAGATAAGAAAATCCGGACAGCTGCACTCCAGGAGGATGTAGTTCAAAAATTATTTATTTATATTTTCATGAGCATATAGCATACAAAACACTATGGCAGAAAGTACAGGCAATCAGCTTATGATTTCTGTCTCGTCTCTCATTCCTTTATCTGTGTGTGTCACTGTGTGACCGGGGCTTTTTTTCTCGGAGAATAGTTGAGGGAAACTCCCCCCGTCTGAGTCTCCCCTTGTCTCTGCCCCTACCCACCTCTGACCACCATCCCTTGATTCCACCCCCTACCAACCTACCAGTACTGCCCCTTTTAGAGAATACAGAACCAAGTATCATTTTGTGGTGCTAAATCATTTGTATGGAACATGTTAATGATAAAAAGAAAAACAACAATAGATTCCCTGCAGCAACAGTGAACCACCCACAACAAAATATCATACCCAGTAACAAAATATCCACCCAAGCAACATTAGACCCCCCCCAGCAGCAACAACAGATCTTCCAGCAGCTAGCATCAATAGATCCTCCAGCAGCCAGTAAAAATAGACCTCTCCCTCAACAGTAGATCCCTTCCAACAACATAAGACCCCCCCAGCAACAATAGACCATCACACAAAATCAGATCCCCAGGGGGTCTGAATACTTTCCGTCCCACTGTACATTCAGTGCTGTAGGAACTGCATTCCCCCGCGTTCCCGCTGAAAAAAAGCCCTGCTTCTGACAGACTATGATAGTCTATGCCAACAGCAAGCAATCCCAAGAGATGGCCCTGAACCCCCTCCCCCTAGCACACAGCAGGTGATTGATAGCCTCAGCTGTTCATGTTTCCCTATAATACTGTGTCCCCATTCACTCCGCTCAGCAGTCTGCTGTGCAGTGTTTGGTGTCACATCACTGCCCCCTGCCTTCTGAAGCACAAAAATGCTGTGCAAATTCTGTACTTTGAATAGATGCAAAGGGGAGAGGGCTGCAGATAAAGATACAACTTATGTAGGGGGATTTGGTTCATCTCTATTACCTGAGGCTAGTCACTTCAGCGGGTACAGTAAATGTTGCAGTTTGTAAACACTTTAAAGCGGTAGTAAACTGCTGAAGAAAAAAAAACAAAACCTGCAAGACAATGGCCTAATGTGCTAGTATGCATCGCATACTAGCACATTATGAAATACTTAACTTAGAACAAAGCTCCTGCAGCCTGACCCGGTCAGCGCTGAGGGGGCTGACATGTTGCGCGCGGGAGTCCTCCGTACCGGCAGTTTTTGACACGATACGCCGGACCTTCACTGCACATGCGCCACTGACATCAGCAGCTGCATGCAGGGTGAATATCTCCTAAACCATGTATAATAAGGCTTACCTGTAGGTATGTCCAAGCAGAGTATACAACTGCTTTAAGGACATTGGATCATACAGTATATAAATGTTGCCTTTCCTGCTCCTTCCAACAGGCATGAAAGTAAAACTATAGTCAAGGTAAATCTTGGAAAGCATTCTCTGATTGGACAAGGCGATTGCGATGTCACTGTTCCACCTCTCTACCTCGTCCATTTACTTTGCATTCTTTAACCACTTCAGCCCTGGAAGATTTGGCTGCTCAATGACCAGGCTATTTTTTGCGATACGGCACTGTGTTGCTTTAACTGACAATTGTGCAGTCATGCGACAAGGTACCCAAACAAAATTGACGTCCTTTTTTTCCCACAAATAGAGCTTTCTTTTGGTGGTATTTGATTGCCTCTGCAGTTTTTATTTTTTACGCTATAAACAAAAGAAGAGCGACAATTTTGAAAAAAAAAACAATATCTTTTACTTTTTGCTATAATAAATATCCCACATTTTTTATCAAAAAATGTTTTTTTTCCTCAGTTTAGGTCGATATTTATTCTTCTACATATTTTTTGGTAAAAAATCCCAATAAGTGTATATTGATTGGTTTGCCCAAAAGTTATAGCGTCTACAAAATAGGGGATAGATTTATGGCATTTTTATTATTATTTTTTTTTTACTAGTAATGGCGGTGATCTGCAATTTTTATAGGGACTGCGATATTGCGGAAGACAAATTGGATACTTTTGACACATTTTTGGGACCAATGACAATTATACAGCGATCAGTGCTATAAAAACGCACTGATTACTGTATAAATGTCACGGGCAGGGAAGGGGTTAACACTAGGGGGATCAAGGGGTTAACTGTGTTCCCTAGTGTGTGTTCTGACTGTAGGGGGGATGGGACTGTCTAGGAGGAGAGAGAGATCGGTGTTCATACTTGGTATGAACACATGATCTGTCTCTACTCCCCTGAAAGAACCGGGATCTGTGTGTTTATCCCCGCCAGGCACTTGCATTCACTCTGGGCACACGATGCGGGCGTGCACCTCCGACGGCACGCACGCCCCTAGTGGCCAAAAGGCGAAGCAACGTAAGGTAACATCATTTTGCCCAGCCGTGCCATTCTGCCGCAGTAAAACTGCGGCAGCTGGTCGGTAAACGGTTAAAAAAAAACAATGCGTTCTCTGAATGGTACCCATGCCAAGCAAGCAACCTCCTGTGTCCACTAAGCACCAGGGAAGCCAGTTGGCACAAGAGACTGTACAATAATTGGTACAATAATTCTAATTCTATTCAAATTAGTAATTGCTAATTGTTTACTGTCAAAAGAAACAAGGGTTGTAAACACTACTGCTGGCCTAAATTGTTAATTTCAGGTAGGGTCTTTTTATCTTGATTAACATAAAATTAAAAGTGTTTGATCAACCAACTGTCTTTTATATCTTAGTAACCCTAGGTTCACACCTATGCATTTTTTAGTGTGTTTTTCAGTTTGCAGAAACGCACTAGAGTCTATTTAACATGGTTTCCTATGGTACACGTTCACATGTATGCATTTTGTGGCCAGTGCATTTTTGGAAAGGGTCAGGGACTTTATTTCTGCGTTTTACATGGAACGGAACCACACCAGAAATGCAAGTGTTGTGTTTGTGATGTTATTTTGCATTTTGCCTTTTTTTATTTTTCTGTTCAAACACTGTACATAGCTGGTTGCTAAGAAAGAGGCCAGGAACCCGGCCTCTGCGTCCTTAACAACCAATGAGTCATCATCTGTCAGTGGGGTTCCCCACTGACAGCTGAATGTAAAAGAAGAAAAAATTGCCAGCAAAGAAAAATTGCAAAAAAAAAAAAAACGGCATGGGGTCCCCCTAGGTCCATACCAGGCCCTTCAGGTCTAGTATGGATTTGAAGGGGACCCCCCCACGCCAAAAGTTTTTTTTTTAAATGGCGTGGGGTCTCCCAAAATCCATACCAGACCCTTATATGAGCATGCAGCCCGGCGGGTCAGGAAAGGGAGGGGACGAGCAGGAGCCCCCCCTGAACCATACCAGGCCGTATGCCCTCAACGTGGGCAGATGGGTGCTTTGGGGTGGGGGTCTGCGGGCAGGGGGCTTATTGGAATTTGTAAGCACCCTTTAACAAGAGAGCCCCCAGATCCCACCCCCCTCGATGTGAATGGGTATCGGGTACCCCTACCCATTCACCAGAAATAGCAGTGAAAGTCCTTAATTAAAAAAGAAGCCTTGAGCTGTCTTCTCCCCGAGCTGTCTTCTCCTTGTGCTGTCTTCTCCCCGAACTGTCTTCTCCTTGTGCTGTCTTCTCCCCGAGCTGTCTTTTACCTCGCTGGTTACCTGCTAAAAACAAAAAAAGGGTGCTCTTCTCCTAAGACTGTCTTCCTCCATTATGTTGTCACCCGCTGTCTGGCATCTCTTATATAGCCATGGGGCGTGGCCATCCGGTGACATCACCTTGGAGAGCCTGCCCCTTGTGACGACACATATACGGGGAGAAGACAGCTTGGGGAGAAGACGGCTCGGGGCTTCTTTTTTATTACAGGACTTGTCAAAAACCGGCTCTTGTTTTTTTTAACATTTCACTGCTTTTTCGGGTGAAAGGTGTAGGGATACAATGTACCCAATACCCACTCACATAGGGGGGGCAGGATCTGGGGGCCCCTTGTTAAAGGGTGATTCCAGATTCCGATAAGCCCCCCTCCCACAGACCCCGACAACCACAGCCCAGGGTTGTCGGGAAGAGGCCCTTGTCCCCATCAACATGGGAAGCTCTGCCCCCCGCCCCAAAGCACCCATACCCCCATATTGAGGGCATGCGGCCTGGTACGGTTCAGGAGCGGGGGTGATCGCTCATCCCCTCCCTTTCCTGACCTGTTGGGCTGCATGCTCGGATAAGGGTCTGGTATGGATTTTGGGGGGGGGCCCTGCTTACAAATGATGACTCGTCAGTTGTTAAGGACGCAGCGGCCGGCTTCCCGCCCCCCTCCTTAACATGTACAGTGTGTTTACAGTGAGTTTAAAGAGATAAAAAGCATAAACAAATGAGGATGGGCATGGATGGGCACTGATAGGTGGCACTGTACACTAATAAATGATACTGATGGATGCCAATCGATGCCAGACAATAATGCCTGCCAATCAATAATGCCCATTGTGGGCACTGATTGGCATCCATTGTGAGCATTGCTTGGCATCCCTGGTGGTCTAGGGTGGCGAGTGAGGAAAAGCCGACCACCGGCTCTTCCTGTTTACACTGTGATCAGCCGTGATCGGACACGGCTGATCACGTGGTAAAGAGTCTCCGTCAGACACTCTTTACCAAGATCAGTGTTGCGGGGTGTCAGACTGACACCCCGTGACAACGATCACCGCGATGCGTGCCCCCGGGGGCGTGCAGCGGCTTAATATCCTGCTGGACATCATATGACGACTGGTCAGGATATTGAAACCACTTTGCTGCAGTCATTTTGCTATATGACAAATTTTAAAAATGACAGTATTTAAAACAGCCAAACTTGGCTATTTGAATACGTTTAAGTGCAGAGGAGGGATTTAGGGTAACTCTATTGCAAGCCCTCCTCTGCAACTCTAAACTGGTAACCTGCAAAAAAAATTAAAACGTCAGCCTATGGAGATTGAAGTACCGTAGTTTGTCGCCATTCCACGAGTGTGCGCAATTTAAAGCGTGACATGTTAGGTATCTATTTACTCGGCGTAACATCATCTTTCACATTATACAAAAAAATTGGGCTGACTTTACTGTTTTTTTTCTTTTTAATTCATCAAGTATATATTTTTTTTTTTAAATTGCATTTGAAAGGCCCTTGTGCAAATACAGTGCGTCATAAAATGCTGCAACAATCACCATTTTATTCTCTATGGTCTCTGCTAAAAAATATCTACAATGTTTAGGGGTTCTAAGTAATTTTCTAGCAAAAAAATACTGATTTTAACTTGTAAGCAACAATTGTCAGAAAAAGGCTTAGGCATGAAGGGGTTAAGCACCAGGAGAGGTGTGAAAAGCATTAGCTGTACTGTTTTATCACTACCATTTGCTGTATGAATTGTCGTTTTATCACATGAAACCAGTAAAAAGGTGATTTAATTAGAGTGCAGCTATCCAGACTTTCTTCTTCCACATGTCTCTGATGCATGCAGGGCCGGTACCTATTTTATATGCAGAAGCAGCAGAGCAGCAGGGGAGTTCTATTCCTTGAGCGATACATTACTTACTACTGAAAGATTTTGATTGCTGGGAAAGTATCATGGAAGGAAAGGTCTAGAATAGGGATGAGCTTCGAGTTCGAGTCGAACTCATCTTCGACTCGAACATTGGCTGTTCGCAAGTTCGCCGAACAGCGAACAATTTGGGGTGTTCGAATGCCGCGGAACACCCTTTAAAAGTCTATGGGAGAAATCAAAAGTGCTAATTTTAAAGGCTAATATGCAAGTTATTGTCATAAAAAGTGTTTGGGGACCCGGGTCCTGCCCCAGGGGACATGGATCAATGCAAAAAAAAGTTTTAAAAACGGCTGTTTTTTCAGGAGCAGTGATTTTAATAATGCTTAAAGGGGTTGTAAAGTTGTTTTTTTTTTTTTTTTAAAATAACAAACATGTTATACTTACCTTCACTGTGCAGCTCGTTCTGCACAGAGTGGCCCCGAACCTGGTCTTCTGGGGTCCCTCGGCGGCTGTTTCAGCTCCTCCCCGCAAGCATTTACCACCTTCATGCGAGCTCCCTCGCACGGTGGTGAGTGCTTGCGGGCGCGCTCCCGTGATACAGCTGGCGGCTATAGCCGCTCGCTGTATCACTCGGCCCCGCCCCCCGGCGCGCCGCGTCATCGGATGTGATTGACAGCAGCGCGAGCCAATGGCTGCGCTGCTTTCAATCCATCCACTGCAGCCAATCAGCGACCAGGCTGAGCTGCAATGAAGCTGACGAGGACGAGGAGCGAAGATTCGAGGCGTCAGGTAAGTAAAACGGGGGGGCTGGGGGCGGCGGTACTGTCAAAAGTTTTTTCACCTTAATGCATAGAATGCATTAAGGTGAAAAAATTTTTACCTTTACAACCCCTTTAAAGTAAAACAATAAAAGTGTAATATCCCTTTAAATTTCGTACCTGGGGGGTGTCTATAGTATGCCTGTTAAGGGGCGCATGTTTCCTGTGTTTAGAACAGTCTGACAGCAAAATGACATTTTGAAGGAAAAAACTCATTTAAAACTACCCGCGGCTATTGCATTGCCGACAATACACATAGAAGTTCATTGATAAAAACGGCATGGGAATTCCCCAAAGGGGAACCCCGAACCAAAATTAAAAAAAAAAAATGACGTGGGAGTCCCCCTAAATTCCATACCAGGCCCTTCAGGTCTGGTATGGATATTAAGGGGAACCCCGGCCAAAATTAAAAAAAAAAAATGACGTGGGGTTCCCCCTAAATTCCACACCAGACCCTTCAGGTCTGGTATGGATTTTAAGGGGAACCCCGCGCCAAAAAAAAAAAAAAAAAACGGCGTGGGGTCCCCCCCAAAAATCCATACCAGACCCTTATCCGAGCACGCAACCTGGCAGGCCGCAGGAAAAGAGGGGGGGACGAGAGTGCGGCCCCCCCCTCCTGAACCGTACCAGGCCACATGCCCTCAACATTGGGAGGGTGCTTTGGGGTAGCCCCCCAAAACACCTTGTCCCCATGTTGATGAGGACAAGGGCCTCATCCCCACAACCCTGGCCGGTGGTTGTGGGGGTCTGCGGGCGGGGGGCTTATCGGAATCTGGAAGCCCCCTTTAACAAGGGGACCCCCAGATCACGGCCCCCCCCCTGTGTGAAATGGTAAGGGGGTACAAAAGTACCCCTACCATTTCACTAAAAAACTGTCAAAAATGTTAAAAATGACAAGAGACAGTTTTTGACAATTCCTTTATTTAAATACTTCTTCTTTCTTCTATCTTCCTTCATCTTCTGGTTCTTCTGGTTCTTCTGGCTCTTCTGGTTCTTCCTCCGGCGTTCTCGTCCAGCATCTCCTCCGCGGCGTCTTCTATCTTCTTCTCCTCGGGCCGCTCCGCACCCATGGCATGGGGGGAGGCTCCCGCTCTTCTCTTCTTCTTCATCTTCTTCTCTTCTTCTTTTCTTCTCTTCTTCATTTTCTTCTCCGGGCCGCTCCTCACACATGCTAGCATGGCGGGAGGCTCCCGCTGTGTGACGGCGCTCCTCGTCTGACAGTTCTTAAATAACGGGGGGCGGGGCCACCCGGTGACCCCGCCCCCCTCTGACGCATGGTGACTTGACGGGACTTCCCTGTGACCTGAAGGGTCTGGTATGGAATTTAGGGGGAACCCCACGTCATTTTTTTTTTTTACATTTTGGCCGGGGTTCCCCTTAATATCCATACCAGACCTGAAGGGCCTGGTATGGAATTTAGGGGGACTCCCACGTCATTTTTTTTTTTTTATTTTGGTTCCGGGTTCCCCTTTGGGGAATTCCCATGCCGTTTTTATCAATGAACTTCTATGTGTATTGTCGGCAATGCAATAGCCGCGGGTAGTTTTAAATGAGTTTTTTCCTTCAAAATGTCATTTTGCTGTCAGACTGTTCTAAACACAGGAAACATGCGCCCCTTTACAGGCATACTATAGACACCCCCCAGGTACGAAATTTAAAGGGATATTACACTTTTATTGTTTGACTTTAAGCATTATTAAAATCACTGCTCCTGAAAAAACGGCCGTTTTTAAAACTTTTTTTTGCATTGATCCATGTCCCCTGGGGCAGGACCCAGGTCCCCAAACACTTTTTTATGACAATAACTTGCATATTAGCCTTTAAAATTAGAACTTTTGATTATTCATGTTCGTGTCCCATAGACTTTAACGGTGTTCGCGTGTTCGAACGAACTTTTTTCCTGTTCGCATGTTCTGGTGCGAACCGAACAGGGGGGTGTTCGGCTCATCCCTAGTCTAGAATATAGTGTACAACATACATTATTGCATGCATGGAAGCCATCTAGGTGCATAATATAGATCAGACATGTATGCTAGATTGGAGTGTCCATTTGCTTGTTAATATACGCTATATTGCGAAAAGTATTGGGACACACCTCAGAATCATTGGATTCAGGTGTTCCAATCACCTCCATGGCCACGGGTGTATAAAATCAACACCTAGGCATGCAGACTACTTCTACAAACATTTGTGAAAGAATGGGTCGCTCTCAGGAGCTCAGTGAATTCAAGCATGGTACCGTGATAGGTTGCCACCTGTGCAATAAGTCCATCTTTGAAATTTCCTTGCTACTAAATATTCCACGGTCAACTGTTAGTGGTATTATAACAAATTGGAAGCAACTGGGAACAACAGCAACTCAGCCACGAAGTGGTAGGCCACGTGAAATGGCAGAGCGGGTCAGAGCATGCTGAAACTCACAGTGCGCAAGTCGACAACTGTCTGCAGAGTCAAAAGCTATAGATCTTCAAACTTCGTGTGGCCTTCAGATTAGCATAACAACAGTGCCTAGAGAGCTTCATGGAATGAGTTTCCATGGCCCAGCAGCTGCATCCAAGCCTTATATCACCAAGTGCAATGCAATATGTTGGATGCAGTGGTGTAAAGCACATTGGACTCTAGTGTAGTGAAGACATGTTCTCTGGGGAGATGAATCACACTTCTCTGTCTGGCAATCCGATGGATGTGCCTGGGTTTGATGGTTGCCAGGAGAATGGTACTTGCCTGGCTGCATTGTGCCAAATGTAAAGTTTGGTAAAAGAGGGATTATCGTGTGGGGTTGTTTTTAAGGTGTCAAGCTTGGACCCTTAGTTCCAGTGAAGGGAATTCTTAAGAAGTCTGCATACCAAGACATTTTTGACAATTTCATGCTCCCAACTTTGTGGGAACAGTTTGGGGATGGCCCCTCCCTGTTCCAACATGACTGCGCACCAGTGCATAAAGCAAGGTCCATAAAGACATGGACGAGAACGTTTGGGGTGGAGGAACTTGACTGGCCAGCACAGAGTCCTGACCTCAACCCAAAAGAACACCTTTGGGATGAATTAGAGTGGAGACTGCGAGCCAGGCCTTCTCGTCCAACATCAGTGCCTGACCTCACAAATGCACTTCAGGAAGAATAGTCAAACATTCCCATAGATACACTCCTAAACCTTGTGGACAGCCTTCCCAGAAGAGTTGAAGCAGTTATAGCTGCAAAGGATAGGCCAACTCAATATTGAACCCTACAGACTAGTACTGGGATGCCATTAAAGTTCATATGTGTGTAAAGGCAGGTGTCCAGGGGCGTAACTACCACCATAGCGACCCATGCGGGCACTATGGGGCCCACAGCCGAGTGGGGCCCAGTGAGGATGAGAGCACCGCCGGCACAGTCTCCCAGCCAGGGGAAGAGAGAGGAGAGAAAGAGGCGAGCTGTCCGTGTCAGCAGAGAGCTGAATTGCCCGATGTAATAGCTTTCATTAGAACTTCCAGTGTTCCTGGGGCTCACGTCACATAGCGCCACCTCTTGGCCCGGCGCCTTTGATAGACAGAACGCCGATCCAATGCGGGACATGTGACATCATCAAAGGCATCGGGCCAAGAGGTGGGGCTATGTGACGATGAGCCCGGGAAGACGGGAAATTCAAATGAAAGCTATTACAGTGGGCAATCCCACTCTCTGCTGATCTGGGTGGCTTGCCTCTTCCTCTGCATAGGTGAGGCTGTATGGGGCACAGGCAGACCAGGCTATATGGGGCACAGGTCACGCTGTATGGGGCACAGGTCACGCTGTATGGGGCACAGGTCATGCTGTATGGGGCACAAGTCACGCTGTATGGGGCACAGGCAGACCAGGCTGTATGGGGCACAGGTCACGCTGTATGGGGCACAGGTCACGCTGCATTGGGCACAGTTCACGTTGCATGGGGCACAGGTCGCGCTGCATGGGGCACAGGTCACGCTGCATGGGGCACAGGTCATGCTGCATTGGGCACAGGTCACGTTGTATGGGGCACAGGTCACGCTGTATGGGGCAAAGGTCACGCTGTATTGGGCACAGGTACCACTGTATGGGGCACAGGTCACGCTGCATGGGGCACAGGTCATGCTGCATGGGGCACAGGTCACGCTGCATGGGGCACAGGTCACGCTGCATGGGGCACAGGTCACGCTGCATGGGCCACAGGTCACGCTGTATGGGCCACAGGTCACGCTGTATGGGGCACAGGTCACGCTGTATTGGGCACAGGTCACGCTGCATTGTACACAGGTCACGCTGTATGTGGCACAGCTCACACTGCATTGACACTAGGGCAGCTGTGGGGGGGGGCTGTTTGCAGGGGGGGCCCCATACAACATTTTGCTATGGGGCCCTGCTATTTCTATTTACGCCCCTGCAGGTGTCCCAATACTTTTGGCAATATAGTGTATGTCAGAAAGAAAGACTGAGTACTTTGAATGGGACGCTGAAGTTTTCTGATCATTATATAATTTTGCATGTACTCTGTTTGACTTTGTCACCTATTTTGGGATCCAGAAAATGCTACTCTCTGAGAATCAATATAGCTGCCTGGAAATTTGGTTGGGTTGGGGAAGTTTGCATTTCTATAACTGGCTTCACACTCTTGTTTCCACAACAGCACTAACAATTATATTAGATTGTTAGTCTTCATTATTTATATTTACAACAATGGTGACCAGATAAGCATAGCTGCAGGGGGTAAACCTATGGTCGTGAGCAGCCTCAACACTGGGGGGAGGCAGGCAGCAGCAAATGGAAGGGGGGAGGCAGGCAGCAGGAAATGGACGGGGGGGGGGGGAATTACTGCAGAGGGAAGGACAGACAGTAGCCAAAAATAAGCATACAATCCTATAGCCATAGGCTGCCCCCCTTCCTCAAATAAGGGTTTTGTGGAGGTACATTTTATTTTGATTTACTATGGCCTTTATTTTTGGGGGGTGGGGGGGTTTGGCAGATTAAACTTGTTGTTGACCCTGGCAAAGCTGCCTTTTGTTTACAGCTTATCAACACATACTTGTGCATTAAAGTTGTATGCAACAAAGTACGAGGGGATGATTTGGGTGATATCCAGCATGCACATATTTACATTTAACTTTTTTTTTTACTTTTTTTGGTTTGTAAGGCTGTCTCTGACCTAATGAAGCAACCACAGTCAAAGACGGCAATGCAACCTGGGAACTCCCTTATGCCGTGTACACATGACCGGACTTTCTGGTAGACTAGGTCCGACGGTCTTCCTGACAGACTTTCGACAGACTTTACGAACGAATGGACTTGCCCACACACGACCAGACTTTCTAGACTAGGTCCGACGGTTTCCCCTTATGACATCACAGTCCCATCATGCCCCGGGACTGTGACGTCATAAGGGGCGGGGTCACTGGGTGATATCACCCGGTGACCATGCCCCATGCCTATATAAGTCGTTGTGCACCGTGCACAAAGCATTACAGTGGGAGAGAGCGTCTTGTCAACATCGGAAGAAAAGAACAGGTAACAAGACGATGGAGAAGACCGGGCCAATGCTAGCAAGAGAGCAGCAAAAGAGCAGAAGATAGCGGAGAAGCCCGGCTGAAGAACAGGAGAGCGGGAGAAGAACCAGACACCGGGAGAAGAGGCCGGAGAGAGCAGAGAAGTCGGAAGAGACCCCCGAAGTCGGAAAGAAGACCCCCCCGGAGCTGCCTAATAAATTACTTTAAAAACCTGTCTAACGTGTTTTTTTATTGACACTTTCTTTCCCCAGGTGAATGGGTAGGGGAACGATGTACCCCATATTCATTCACATAGGGTGGAGGGGCCGGGATCTGGGGGCCCCCTTATTAAAGGGGGCTCCTGGATTCCGATAAGCCCCCCGCCCGCAGACCCCGACAACCAACGGCCAGGGTTGTCGGCGGGAAGAGGCCCTTGTCCTCATCAACATGGGGACAATGTGCTCTGGGGTGGGGGGGCCGCAGGACGCCCTGCTTCTCCAAAGCACCCACCCCCATTTTGAGGGCATGCGGCCTGGTATAGTTCAGGATAGGGTACATTGGGGGTATCTACAAGCTACTTTGACAAAATTTGGCTTCAGGGTTTTAGCCTCTCAGCTATTTTAGCGTTATACACAAATCCATCGGCACAAGTTTTTACCTCCTATGTACTCTCCAATGCCTTTAAGATCACAAATGGCACAAGGCAGGGCTGCTTTGATCTTCAAGAGGAGAGCCAATCAGTGGCTCTCCTGACAGTGGGGGTCTGTGCTGATTATTTATCAGTGCAGCCCCCCTCCCATCCCGCCTAGGACCACCAGTATGCCGCCCAGGACCACCAGGGTGGCCATCCACACTGGGCCACCAGGTATACCCCCCTAGACCACCAGGGAAATGCAAATCTGTGCCCAGGCAGCTGCCAATCAATGCCCAGGCAGCTACCAATCAGTGCCCACTCACAATGCCTATCACTGCCAGTGCCACCAGGGATGCCTATCAGTGCTGCATATCAGTGCCACATATCAATGCCCATCAGTGTCAAGCAGTGCCGCCTATCAGTGCCCATCAGTGCCTAGAAATGCCACCTATCAGTGCCACCCATAAGTACCCATCTTTGCAGCCTTTCAGTGCCCATCAGTGTTGCCTATCAATGCCCATCAGTGCCCATCAGTGCCCACCAGTGCCACCCATTAGTGCCCATCAGTGCCGCCTATCAATGCCCATCAGTGCTGCATATCAGTGCCACCCGTCAGTGCCACCTAGCAGTGCCCATCGTCAGTGCCCCTCAGTGCCCGCTCATTGGTGCCACCTGATCGGTGCTGCCTTATCAGTGCCCATCAGTGCCGCCTTATCAGTGAAGGAGAAAACGTACTTGTTTACAAAATTTTATAACAGAAACAAAAGCAACATTTTTTTTTTTTTTCATCTTTGGTCTTTTTTATTTGTTTAGCAAAAAATAAAAACTGCAGAGGTGATCAAATACCACCAAAAGAAAGCTCTATTTGTGGGAACAAAATGATAAAAATTTCTTTTTGGGTACAGTGTAGCATGACTGCGCAATTGTCATTCAAAGTGTGACAGGGCTGAAAGCTGAAAATTGGTCTGGGCAGGAAGGTGTATAAGTGCCCTATATTGAATTGGTTAACCACTTAAGGACTGAGCCCCTTTCTGAGATTTGTTGTTTATAAGTTTTTTTGCTAGAAAATTTCTTAGAACCCCCAAACATTATATTTTTTTTTCTAACACCCTAGAGAATAAAATGGCGGTCGTTGCAATACTTTCTGTCACACTGTATTTGCGCAGCGATCTTACAAGGGCACTTTTTTTTGAGAAAAATACACTTTTTTGAATAAAAAAAGACAACAGTAAAGTTAGCCCAATTTGTTTATATTGTGAAAGATAATGTTACACTGAGTAAATTGATACCCAACATGTCACGCTTCAAAATTACGCCTGCTCGTGGAATGGCGACAAATATTTACCCTTAAAAATCTCCATAGGCGACGTTTAAAAAATTCTACAGGTTGCATGTTTTGAGTTAGAGGAGGTCTAGGGCTATAATTATTGCTCTCACTCTACCGATCACGGTGATACCTCACATGTGTGGTTTGAACACCGTTTTCATATGCAGGCGCTTCTCACGTATGCGTTCGCTTCTGCACGCGAGCTTGGCGGGATGGGGCGCGTTTAAAAAAAAATTTTCTTATTTATTTTACCTTTTATTTTTACACTGTTCTTTTTAAAAAAAAATTATGTCACTTTTATTCCTATTACAAGGAATATAAACATTCCTTGTAATAGAAAAAAAGCATGACAGGACCTGTTAAATATTAGATCTGGGGTCAAAAAGACCTCAGATCTCATATTTACACTAAAATGCAATAAAAAAAAAAGCCCTTTAAGAGCTATGGGCGGAAGTGACGTTTTACTTCCGCCCTGCAATGATATGGAGACGAGTGGGGTCCATTTTCCCCTCACTCATCCCCATACCAAGCCAGGAGAAGGATCCGATCGCCTCCGCCGCTACCGACGGCTCTTGTAAGAGGTGGAGGGCACCGGAGCGCGGTGGGAGCCTCTCCCACCACCGATAAAAGTGATCTTGCATCAAATCCACCACAGAGACCACTTTTATCTGAAATCGGACTGCCCGCTGAAGAAGAGGATACTGGGGTTATGGCAGCTAGGTGCTGCCATAACAGTGATATTCCTCTTCAAAGTACCGATGCAAAACTGCAGCGGGTGGTCCGTAAGTGGTTAATAATAATAAAAAAAGGTAAACAGAGTAAACATCGAGATAAACCACCACACATAACTGCAACAAATCTCAGAGGATATCGTTAATAAATTCCTGGAAAACTGCCAGGGCGTTACAAAGGCCAAAAGGCATTACAAGATATTCATAATGGCCTGTTCTGGTATTAAACACAGTTTTCCACTTGTCGCCCTCCTTAATCCTCACAAAATTGTATACCCCTCTCAAATCAAGCTTCATGAAAACCGTTGCTCCCTTGAGGCATTCAAATAGCTCCGTAACCAACAGAATCGGATAGGCATTCTTAATCGTGAAACGATTGAGACCCCTATAGTCAGTACAAGGTCTCAGTTCACCACTCTTCTTCTTCACAAAGAAGAAACCAGCACCAGCAGGAGATGGGGATTTGCGGATGAAACCTTGAGAAAGTGCGTCTGCAACATACTTCTCCATGGCCTTATCCTGGCCATGAGGAGGTATGGCACCAGGTTGATGGTCAATTGTGTAATCATATTACCGGTGTGGAGGCAAACTACTGGCTTGACTTTTGTCAAAGACATCGCTAGAATTGCGGTACTCCTCTGGTAGGGAGGAGAGAGAAGAAGTGCACAGGACCTTGGCTACCTTCTGGAAGCATGTCTCACTGCATTGTGGTCACCAGGAGAGAACCTCAGCATGGAGCCAATCAAAAGAGGGGTTGTGCTGCTGTAACCGAGGATAACCAATAACCAGCAGAAACTTAGGTGAGGAAATAACTTGGAATTGGATTATCTCATGGTGAAGAGCCCCTACGGCCATGGACAACGGAACAGTCTCATGAGTCACATGAGCAGGCTGTAGAGGTCTCCCATCAAGAGCCTCAATGGCAAGTGGAGTGTCACCCAGTTGCAGTGGAATCAAGTGCTTCGATACAAAGGCAGCATCAATGGACAGGCCTGCAGCCCCAGAGTCGATTAGAGCCTGTATCTCAACAGACGACTCAGCCCAATAAAGGGTAACCAAAACCAGGGGCTTATCCTTCTGGATAACTGGGGATGAAACAACGCCACCTAATGCCTGATTCAGGCATTCCCCGGACGGGTAGGACAAGACTTCAATAAGTGACCTGCCTGGCCACAATAAAGGCACAATCTCTCCCTCCTCCTAAGGGTTCTCTCATCCATAGAGAGACGCGTGAAGCCCAAGTGCATGGGTTCATCTTCACAGACCGACTCGGTACCAGGAGGCATGGGAGGTGAAGGAGGCAAGGGTGGGACTGCAATGTTTGGAGACAAATGTACAGGAGGCTTCCACAAGCTCTCTTTAAAAGTAAGTCTTTCTCTGAGTCTGGAGTTAAAGTGGAGGGCCACCCTAAAATAAAAAATAACATGAAGAATCGTAAAAAAAAAAAACATTTGAAAAAAATAATTTTTAAAACTTACCTGAACCCTTATTGCTAGGCAGTCTTCCTAATCTGCCTTTTCCTATTCCGCGGCGTGTCCTGCTCCTCGGTGAGCGGCCCCGTTGCCTTTTGGGAACTGTGCGTGTGCAGTAGGAAACTGGCAGTGAAGCCGCAAGGCTCCACTGCCTGTTTCCCTTAGTTAGGATGGAGGTTGTGGGACCCGAGAGCCGAGGGATGGGTCGGCCTCGGGCGGCCGACATTGCGGGCACCCAGGACAGGTAAGTGTACTTATTTAAAGTCAGCAGCTACAGTGTTTGTAGCTGCTGACTTTTAAAAAAAAATTTTCCTGGCCGGAATCCCGCTTTAATGAGGATGGCAAATGTGATCAACTTCTCCAGCTCAGTTGGTATATCTCGGGCTGCTATCTTATCCTTGATGGTATCTGAGAGACCATGAGAAAAAGCAGCCACGAGGGCCTCATTGTTCCAAGCAACCTCTGCTGCCAGAGTATGGAATTCAATGGCGTAGTCGGCAACAGTCCTCGTACTCTGTTTGATGGACATGAGGCACTTGAGAGCAGAAGCGGAGCGTGCAGGAAAGTCAAATACCCTTTTAAAAGAAGCCACAAACTAAGGGTAACTCAAGACAACAGGTTTTTGCATCTCCCATAAAGGGTTTGCCCAGGCCAAGGCTCTCTCAGAAAGCAAAGATATCACGAAACCTACTTTGCTTCTGTCCGTGGGAAAAGCCTGGGGCAGTATCTGAAAGTATAGCTTAACCTGGTTGAGAAACCCTCTGCATTGGACTGGATCGCCCCCAAATCGCTGGGGAAGTGGAGCAGAACCAGACATACCTCTTATAGAGGCAATACTCAAAGCAGGTGCCTGCACAGAGACTGGAGGAGCAGCAGGGATGACCTGCAACACAGGTTGGGAGATTCCAGGTGAGCCGTGCGACTCAGGAGCGTTTGTAATGCCATGGCAAACTGATCCATGCGGTGATCCTGCTCATCCAATCTGGAAAAAATATTACCAACAAGTAGATTGACTGCATCTTCTGAATTCATGGCCTTCGCCTACTGTCAGAAACCATGACTCAGACTGAGACAGAAGTACAGTTAAATCTCATTTGTTTAATAATATAAAATAGGTAGACAGAGTAAACGTAGTTAAAACATAGCCAGAGATCAGGAACCGGAATGGATAGTCAGATAAGCCAAAACGTCAGGGAGCCAGAGATGAATGTAGTAGAACAGCAAGTAGGATCTGGAGCCAGAAGGAATGTCAGCCAAGCAAGTCTTTAACAGGAACACAGAAGAGCGTCTCTAGAGATGTGACCAAGGTGAAGGCAGAGATAATCTGGGCTGGATGGCTTAAGTAGGCAGGACTGACGAGCAGGATATAATCAAGAGGTGAGTCACTGTGGAGAGATAGGAGCTGGAAATTAGCTGACAGCTGAGCGGCCAGCTAAGAGAAGGAAGGGCTGAGCCCAGCCCTAACAGTGTGGGACGTTTCGTACATTGGTGGCAAGCAGTGGGATGCTTCCTGCAGTCTGGGACATCCAAACCTCCACCTGTATTCAAGGTCCAGATAGCAGGAGAGGAGAGGTGCAGATACCAGCCTTCATGGAAGAGGAATTCAGAAGGAGGTTGCGAGAGATGCAGATAGAGCACAGAGAACCAGTATCAAAGCAGGTCCTGCTGGGATGGTATGATTCTATCCGCTGTGAACTCTGGAAGGAAATGCTAGCCCGTGAGCAGCACCACGAGGGAAAAGTTCTCACCTCCATCCAGGAAAGGTACTGGTCGCAGTATGGAATGCGGGTGCTGTTTTGGGGAGAAAAAACGCACAAAGAGCAGACAGCTGAATTAAGCAGGCTGATCTGGGCAGAGATGTGGCTGTTTGAGAGCTATAGAGCCCTCCGGTGGCATGTATCCCAAGCATGCCCTTGGATAGCGGATGACAGCCCAACAGAAGGTTTTGGCTACGGCGGTCTGGGACTGTTGTATGTGAAGCTGACAGGGGACCTTAACTTTGGGAGTGATTTGGATTGGCAGTTGGACGAAATCATGGATTTCAGAGAAGATCTACTGAGCGTCTTGGAAGTGTGCTGGGCACTAGAAGATATAGAGTTTCTGGCTGTTCAGGAATGGGAGCTAGAGATCGCCTACAGACGGCTGCTAGACTCTGCTGAGTGCCAAGGCTGGGCTCCCTTTGCCTGGGACTATCAGGAAATACCACCAGACAGCTCTGAAATCCTGGCTGAAGAGTCGGAAAGGTGGCATAGTAACAGTGTGCTTTGCCAACCTGCCCCCGCAGCTATAGACGCGGAGGTCTTATGGTGGATGCAACAAGTGCTGACTGACCTTGACAAACCTGTTTCTGCACAAAACGAGGTTGGATGGAGGAATGTGCCTGTCCAGCAGCATGCCAGAGAATCAGCAGTGAAAAATCTGGACATTGCCATCCCTGAAGCTGAAGTGCTGACAACAGGGCAGAGCTCTGCTAACCTCTGCCCAGCACCGATAGCATCTTCTGGGTTGCGCGGACAGGAGATGGTGAACCTCTATCCCCAGACACCAGTTGCAGAGACAGGGGATTTGATAGACTTTTCTGCTGAAGAAGAACAACCTTGTGAGCTTCCAGCAGAAGAGCTGATATCAGGGTCAAACTTCACTGAGCTCTGCCCAGCACCAACAGCAGTATCTGTGTCATAAACCAGATAAGACCAGAACTGTGTGGGCTGCAACAGAGTGAAGCAGACATAAATAGGTGAAAGCAAGTTTATTAAGGTAAATGCATATACATGTGAACACACCACCAGAAAGAGTGAACAAACCAAACAACCAAACAGTGATAATGAACAACCAGCATATGTAGCAAAAGGGAGTACCAGAATCGTAGTCAAGCCAGGCCAGGGTCATAAACAGGAGATCAGTAGCTGGGAAGGGAAACAAACAGGACAAGAGAGGATGGATGGATCACAGGAGGGACGGGTCAGCAGAGGCGGCTCTCTAATTAGGCGAAATAGGCGGTGGCCTCAGGCCTCGCAGTCATAGGGGCCTCGCACAGCTGGCTAGTTTACCTAATTAGAGAGCCGCCTCATTCAGCAGCAGAGATCTCCGTCCCGAGTCCCCTCGCCCTGCTACAGGGAGAGATAACAGGCTGCGAGTGAGACGTGTGATCGGAGCTCACAGACATCTCCGGATCACAGGCAGGGAGGGAGAGCCGCTCACTGTACAGCCTGCTCTGACAGATCTTCCCCCTCCCCCTGCTGCCCGTACAGCCAGACAGAAGAGGAGAGAGAGATTCTGCTCCTCCTCCTCCCGCCCTCTCCTCCTGTGTCTGAAGCCCAGCAAAGAGAAAAGGACAAGGGGAGTCTGATCCATCCATCCATCCATCCATCCATCCCTCCTGCCTCCCAGTGAGTACACTGATGTAGGGGATGCTCTTCCTTCCCTTCTTCCTCCATTCCCCTCTCTTTCTTTCCATTCTTTTTGTCTCTTTCTTTCTCTTTCCTTCATTCTTTCCCCATCCCCCTCTTTTTCTTTCTTTCTTTCTTTCTTTCTTTCTTTCTTTCTTTCTTTCTTTCTTTCTTTCTTTCTTTCTTTCTTTCTTTCTTTCTTTCTTTCTTTCTTTCTTTCTTTCTTTCTTTCTTTCTTTCTTTCTCTTTCTTTCTTTCTTTCTTTCTTTCTTTTTTTCTCTTTCTTTCCTTCCATCTGTCTTTCTTTCTCTTTCCTGTCCATCTTTCTTTTTTTTTTCTTTCTCTTTCTTTCCTGTCCATCTGTCTTTCTTTCTCTTTCTTTCCTGTTCTTCTTTCTTTCTTTCTTTCTTTCTTTCTTTCTTTCTTTCTTTCTTTCTTTCTTTCTTTCTTTCTTTCTTTCTTTCTTTCTTTCTTTCTTTCTTTCTTTCTCCATCCCCCTCTCTTTCTTTCTTCCTTTATTTCCATTCGTTTTGTCATTCTTTCTTTTTCTCTTTCCTTCCTTCTTCCTCCATCCCCCTCTCTTTCTTTCTCTTTCTTTCTTTTTTCTCTTTCTTTCCTTCCATCTGTCTTTCTTTCTCTTTCTTTCCTTCCATCTTTCTTTCTTTCTTTCTTTCTTTCTTTCTTTCTTTCTTTCTTTCTTTCTTTCTTTCTTTCTTTCTTTCTTTCTTTCCTTCCATCTGTCTTTCTTTCTTTCTTTCCTTCTTTCTTTCCTTCCATCTGTCTTTCTTTCTTTCTTTCCTTCTTTCTTTCCTTCCATCTGTCTTTCTTTCCTTCTTTCTTTCCTTCCATCTGTCTTTCTTTCTCTTTCCTGTCCATCTTTCTTTTTTTTTTCTTTCTCTTTCTTTCCTGTCCATCTGTCTTTCTTTCTCTTTCTTTCCTGTTCTTCTTTCTTTCTTTCTTTCTTTCTTTCTTTCTTTCTTTCTTTCTTTCTTTCTTTCTTTCTTTCTTTCTTTCTTTCTTTCCTTCCATCTGTCTTTCTTTCTTTCTTTCCTTCTTTCTTTCCTTCCATCTGTCTTTCTTTCTTTCTTTCCTTCTTTCTTTCCTTCCATCTGTCTTTCTTTCTTTCTTTCCTTCTTTCTTTCCTTCCATCTGTCTTTCTTTGTCTTTCTTTCCTGTCCATCTGTCTTTCTTTCTCTTTCTTTTCTGTCCATCTTTCTTTTTTTTTTCTTTCTCTTTCTTTCCTGTCCATCTTTCTTTCTTTCTTTCTTTCTTTCTTTCTTTCTTTCTTTCTTTCTTTCTTTCTTTCTTTCTCTTTCTTTCTTTCTTTCTTTCTTTCTTTCTTTCTTTCTTTCTTTCTTTCTTTCTTTCTTTCTTTCTTTCTTTCTTTCCTTCCATCTGTCTTTCTTTCTTTCTTTCCTTCTTTCTTTCCTTCCATCTGTCTTTCTTTCTTTCTTTCCTTCTGTCTTTCTTTCTTTCTTTCCTTCTTTCTTTCCTTCCATCTGTCTTTCTTTCCTTCTTTCTTTCCTTCCATCTGTCTTTCTTTCTTTCTTTCCTTCTTTCTTTCCTTCCATCTGTCTTTCTTTCCTTCTTTCTTTCCTTCCATCTGTCTTTCTTTCTTTCTTTCCTTCTTTCTTTCCTGTCCATCTGTCTTTCTTTCTCTTTCTTTCCTGTTCTTCTTTCTTTCTTTCTTTCTTTCTTTCTTTCTTTCTTCTTTCTTTCTTTCTTTCTTTCTTTCTTTCTTTCTTTCTTTCCTTCCATCTGTCTTTCTTTCTTTCTTTCCTTCTTTCTTTCCTTCCATCTGTCTTTCTTTCTTTCTTTCCTTCTTTCTTTCCTTCCATCTGTCTTTCTTTGTCTTTCTTTCCTGTCCATCTGTCTTTCTTCTCTTTCTTTTCTGTCCATCTTTCTTTTTTTTTCTTTCTCTTTCTTTCCTGTCCATCTTTCTTTCTTTCTTTCTTTCTTCTTTCTTTCTTTCTTTCTTTCTTTCTTTCTTTCTTTCTTTCTTTCTTTCTTTCTTTCTTTCTTTCTTTCTTTCTTTCTTTCCTTCATCTGTCTTTCTTTCTCTTTCCTTCCATCTGTCTTTCTTTCTCTTTCTTTCCTTCCATCTGTCTTTCTTTCTCTTTCTTTCCTTCCATCTGTCTTTCTTTCTCTTTCCTTCCATCTGTCTTTCTTTCTCTTTCCTTCCATCTGTCTTTCTTTTTCTTTCTTTCCTTCCATCTTTCTTTCTTTCTTTCTTTCTTTCTTTCTTTCTTTCTTTCTTTCTTTCTTTCTTTCTTTCTTTCTTTCTTTCTTTCTTTCTTTCTTTCTTTCTTTCATCTGTCTTTCTTTCTCTTCCTTTCCTGTCCATCTTTCTTTCTTTCATCTGTCTTTCTTTCTCTTCCTTTCCTGTCCATCTTTCTTTCTTTCTTTCTTTCTTTCTTTCTTTCTTTCTTTCTTTCTTTCTTTCTTTCTTTCTTTCTTTCTTTCTTTCTTTCTTTCTTTCTTTCTTTCTTTCTTTCCATCTGTCTTTCTTTCTCTTTCCTTCCATCTGTCTTTCTTTCTCTTTCTTTCCTTCCATCTGTCTTTCTTTCTCTTTCTTTCCTTCCATCTGTCTTTCTTTCCTTCTTTCTTTCTTTCCTTCTTTCTTTCTTTCTTTCTTTCTTTCTTTCTTTCTTTCTTTCCTTCTTTCTTTCTTTCTTTCTTTCTTTCTTTCTTTCTTTCTTTCTTTCTTTCTTTCTTTCTTTCTTTCTTTCTTTCTTTCTTTCTTTCTTTCTTTCTTTCTCCACCCATCCCCCTTTATTTCTCTCTTTGTGACAGCCTACCAGAATAGGTAGGATCTGTGAGAGCAGTTTCCCTGTGCAGCTCTGCTTGAGGAAAATATATCTTTATTATGCCCACTTACCTACCCCCTGTACTGTCCACTCCCCTATACTGTACCCTCCTAATACAGTTCATAATACAGTGGGGCCTCATGTCTAAGTTTTGCCTAAGGCCTCACAAAGTCTAGAGCCGCCTCTGCGGGTCAGGTACAAGGCTCAGGGTCCAGGGTTCAGGTAACAGACAGGAAACAGGATCAACAGGTTCCAGGAATCAGGCTTCAGCATAGGCGTGCGCAAGTGGTGTGCCAGGTGTGCCTGGGCACACCCTAATCACTATGTGCATTGCCGATTCCCCCTACTCCTCTCTCCCCGGCTTATGAGGGGAATGTTTCAGGATGGAGAGCTGGGGAAGGGGCTAGCAAATATGTAATTTACCGACCCCATCCTTTTTGTAAATGAACTGAACACAGTGAACACACTCGCTCACTGTGTCCATTCACAACTGAAGCATAGTAAACTGTGTTTACTATGCTTCAGTTTGTGGATGAACAGGAAGCCACTCAGCATAGAGCACTTCCTATTCATTTACTGCCCCGTGCAGAGAAAGGCATGTGTGTTTGTGCTTTGGGGTGCACACCCTAATGCAATAGGCTGCGCACACCTATGGGCTTCAGGTTCAGGAATCAGGTTTCAGGTTCAGAGTAATAGGATGCAGGCTGCAGGTCAGAGCTCAAAGACAATACCAGGGCAAAATGAGTGTGCACTTGCCGGGTATTTATACTGCAGCTGCTAATTAAGGTTAGGTGACACCTGTCTGCAGAGGGGAATACCTGCTCCATACTGCCAGGATTCCTCCGCTGGTGGACGCCAGTACTGCGGCCCAAAGGTGACAGAATACCAGCAGGAAAAAGCTCTTCTGACAGCTCCAAACTGCCAGAAGACACCTGCTGGTGGACCTCAGTACTGCACGTCAAATGATCAACATTACCAGTGGAGGAGACCTTTCCCGACAGTACCCCCCCTCGAAGGAGCGACCTCCGGACACTCCAACTAGCCATTGCTGGGGAAAGTCCATGGTGTCCAGCCGGGCAGCGGGCACCTCAAGCTGGGCAGCAAGCAGTGGCACATCAGGCTGGGTAGCAGACAGGAACACACCAGGCTGGGCAGCAGACAGGAACACACCAGGCTGGGCAGCGGACAGGAACATACCAGGCTGGGCAGTGGACAGGAACACACCAGGCTGGGCAGCGGACAGGAACACACCAGGCTGGGCAGCGGACAGGAACACTTCAAGCTGGGCAGCAGGCACGGGCACTTTAAGTTGGGCAGCAGGCACGGGCACTTCAAGCTGGGCAGCAGGCACATCAAGTGGGGCAGCAGGCACATCAAGTGGGGCAGCAGGCACAGGCACTTCAAGCTGGGCAACAGGCATGGGTACTTCAAGCTGGGCAGCGGGCACGGGTACTTCAAGCTGGGCAGCGGGCACGTGCACTTCAAGCTGGGCAGCAGGCAGAGGCACAGGCACATCAAACTGGGCATCGGGCATGGGCACAGGCTGGGCAGCAGACAGGAACACACCAGGCTGGGAAACGGACAGGAACACACCAGGCTAGGCAGCGGTCAGGAACACACCAGGCTGGGCAGTGGACAGGAACACACTAGGCTGGGCAGTGGACAGGAACACACCAGGCTGGGCAACGGACAGGAACACACCAGGCTGGGCAGCAGACAGGAACACACCAAGCTGGGCAGCAGGTATTGGCACTTCAAGCTGGGCAGCAGGCACGGGCACTTCAAGCTGGGCAGCAGGCACAGGCACTTCAAGCTGGGCAGTAGGCACAGGCACTTAAAGCTGGGCAGCAGTCACAGGCACATCAAGCTCAAGCTGGGCAGTAGGCACAGGCACTTAAAGCTGGGCAGCAGTCACAGGCACATCAAGCTGGGCATCGGGCATGGGCACAGGCTGGGCAGAAAGCTCCAGGTCATCAGGCTGGGCAGCAAGCTTTGGGTCATCAGGCTGGGCAGCAAGCTTTGGGTCATCAGGCTGGGCAGCAGATAGTGGCACATCAGGCTGGAAGGCGGGCACATCAGGCTGGAAAGCGGGCACATCAGGCTGGAAAGCAGGAACATCAGACTGGAAAGCAGGCACATCAAGCTGGAAGGCGGGCACATCAGGCTGGAAGGCGGGCACATCAGGCTGGAAGGCAGGCACATCAGGCTGGAAAGCAGGCACATCAGGCTGGAAAGTAGACATATCAGGCTGGAAAGCAGGAACATCAGGCTGGAAAGCGGTCACATCAAGCTGGAAAGCGGGCACATCAGGCTGGAAAGCAGGCACATCAGGCTGAAAGGCAGGAACATCAGGCTGGAAGGCAGGAACATCAGGCTGGAAGGCAGGCACATCAGGCTGGAAAGCGGGCACATCAGGCTGGAAAGCGGGCACATAAGGCTGGAAGGCAGGCACATCAGGCTGGAAAGCGGGCACATTAGCCTGGAAGGTGGGCACATCAGGCTGGAAGGTGGGCACATCAGGCTGGAAAGCAGGCACATCAGGCTGGAAAGTAGACATATCAGGCTGGAAAGCAGGAACATCAGGCTGGAAAGCGGTCACATCAAGCTGGAAAGCGGGCACATCAGGCTGGAAAGCAGGCACATCAGGCTGAAAGGCAGGAACATCAGGCTGGAAGGCAGGAACATCAGGCTGGAAGGCAGGCACATCAGGCTGGAAAGCGGGCACATCAGGCTGGAAAGCGGGCACATAAGGCTGGAAGGCAGGCACATCAGGCTGTTAAGCGGGCACATTAGGCTGGAAGGTGGGCACATCAGGCTGGAAGGTGGGCACATCAGGCTGGAAGGCAGGCACATCAGGCTGGAAAGCAGGCACATCAGGCTGGAAAGCAGGCATATCAGGCTGGAAAGTGGGCACATCAGGCTGGAAGGCAGGCACATCAGGCTGGGAGGCAGGAACATCAGGCTGGAAAGCGGGCACATCAAGCTGGAAAGCGGGCACATCAGGAGGCTGGACAGCGGGCACTGGCACCTCCGGCTGGAACACTGGCACCTCAGGCTGAAAGTACTGGCACCTCAGGCCGGAACACTGGCCCCTCAGGCTGGATAGCAAGCACTGGGACGTCAGACTGGATTGGATTAGCTGGTGCGGAGGCAGGTTGGGTTACTGGCAGGATTGTCTTGGTTGGAAAAAACTTTAGTTTTTTCTTTGGCTTAGCCACTGAAGCTCTGAAGGGGAGGGGTACAGCAGACTGGAAAGGAGGATTGGCATATGGCAGAGAAGAGGCAACAGTAGCTGGGGGAAGTTCCTGTGGGTTTGTAGGTAGCTGAGAAGAGGCAGGTGGGTTGAATGCAGGATAGGTACAGGGAGCAGAGACCGGATATGAGTATTTGGCTGGGAGCAGCATATACTGAGCTGCAACTGAGGTTGACATGGGCGATGGAGAAACATACATTTGGGTAGGCTGGTGTTTGGTGGCAGAGGTGGTTTGTTTGGCTGGAGCTGATTGCATCATGTCAGACCATGCTGAAAGTATAGGTTGTACAAACTGTGCTTTTAAATCTCCCTGTCTAACAAAAGACTGAGCAGACACAATGCACTCAGCAATCACCTGTGGGGGAACAGGCAGAGTAGTGCTCACAAAAATTGGCAGGATCATCTTCAAAAAGCCACACTAGGGATACAACCTGATTCATATCAAAAGGAGGAGTGAAATCATCACGGCCCCCTGGAATACAGGGCAGGGCCAGCTCAGTACAGATCTTGATCAAAGGCTGCACCAACCCCAAACAATAAATAACCCCGATCGACCAGGGAGTGAGACAAACGTATAGTTGTAAACAACTGGTCACTAGACCATTCTTTCAGAGCCTGGCGGCAATAATCACCACTTTCAGATGCCAGCAGAGAAAAATAAATAACCTCATCGGCATTCATGTTTGCAACCAAACTGAATCAAAATGGTTCCCCTGTGCAGCCACTTCCGGTCAGGGATGGTCCTGGTTTTCTGTCATAAACCAGATAAGACCAGAACTGTGTGGACTGCAACAGAGTGAACCAGACATAAATATGTAAAAGCAAGTTTATTAAGGTAACTGCATATACATGTGAACACACCACCAATACAGAGTGAACAAACCAAACAACCAAACAGTGATAATAAACAACCAGCATATGTAGCAAAAGGGAGTACCAGAATCGTAGTCAAGCCAGGCCAGGGTCATAAACAGGAGATCAGTAGCTGGCAAGGGAAACAAACAGGACAAGAGAGGATGGATGGATCACAGGAGGGATGGGTCCGGTACAAGGCTCAGGGTCCAGGGTTCAGGTAACAGACAGAAAACAGGATCAACAGGTTCCAGGAATCAGGCTTCAGGTTCAGGAATCAGGTTTCAGGATCAGAGTAATAGGATGCAGGCTGCAGGTCAGGGCTCAAGGACAATACCAGGGCAAAATGAGTGTGCACTTGTCGGGTATTTATACTGCAGCTGCTAATTAAGGTCAGGTGACACCTGTCTGCAGAGGGGAATACCCACTCCATACTGCCAGGATTCCTCCGCTGGTGGACGCCAGTACTGTGGCCCAAAGGTGACAGAATACCAGCAGGAAAAAGCTCTTCCGACAGCTTTTTTTTCTGACAGTTTTTTCACATATAGCTGCAGTGATGGATATTTTTGATTTTATTGAAAAAACGCACAATTAATTTGGAAAATGTTTTTTCCACTGCACCTAGCACCGATAAGGGTGATTTAGACACCAATTTTAGGAAATTCGGCCACCTAATGGAAAAAAAGGTGAGCTTTAGGTGGGACATAGCTGCTCATGAACAATACATTAAAGATAAAATTGTCCCGAGAAGATTGAGATGGGATGTATCTATCTGTGATGGTTTGACAGATCAAGACGCAACTAATGAGTGGTATAAATTTTTTAACGATAAAGGTCTGGATCTAGTACATTTTGCCTTAAAAAGGAAACAAAGGAAATTAAACATGATTAACCAGCAAATTGCTGAAAGCAAAACCATACTGGACCCTTTTAAAGAGACAGCACCTTTTTCATCACTAACTCAACAACTGAATAAAGTGTTAGAACAGAAAGATGTTGAATTGAAACAAAGGAAAAAGAGAAAATACCTCAGAGATACCAATGATTATCAGTTAGAACAGGTTTTCAATTGGCAAATCAATGCCAAACAAGGTAAAACTGGGTCTATAGCCTCATCACCAGATAGAGAGGTGAGGATAGTGAGCCCCAGGAGAAATACATATTATAGGACTCCAGAAAGGAGATCCAGGACACCAGAAACCCCAAGATATAACCAACAGAAACAATGGGAACAAAGTAACACACATGACAATGGATCAAGAACACCAAAACCTTGGTGGAGGAACAAAACAAAAAATAAATCACCAAGAAGACCCTACTGGAAAAATAATGCCAATAAAAGACCAAACAAACCCCACTATCCACCCTACAATCAATCAAGATCGCACCAATCAGGTAATGAATCGCAATATGATCAGGTGGAAAATGGCAGGTACCCCAGGTATGGGGAACAAGGATACTATCAACATTCAACTAGAACTGAACCAAGAGGAAATCAATATAATTCCAGAAATGACCCCAGAAACTCCTACCAACAACCTCATAGGGATCAGCCAAGGGATTATCGGTATGATCAGGATAGGAGAGATCATAGGGACTATCAACAGAGCAATGGTGAATCTCGAGACCACCAGTCCAATGGTAATAGAATGGGACCAGAGAATACGACCAATACAGATATCATGATAGGAGGAGCCCATTGCCTACCACCAATAGATACGAGCCTCTTAGAAATTACATAGAGGAAGAACAGTCAAGATCTTTTTTAGATTTCCGCAGAAACGAAGATCCCCCACCCCCTACAGGAATATACAAACAGAGAAAGAAGTCCAAACACCATAAAAGGGGATGCAGAGCAGGATGGCAAACCCAAAAGAAAAAGAGAGTACTAGGGGAAGGCATCTACAACCTCAGCGGCAAAGAGCTCACACGAGCGGAATTAATCACACTGGACAAAGGCCTTAAATATGCACCAAAAAAGAATCTGGACAAATTCCAGATGTATATTGACATACAAAAAATACACCAGGAAATTGAATATCAAGAAATACTTATTATCCAGACCACCATCTACATTGAACAAAGGAGTGGAACTTGGCAGAGGAGTACAGCATAGTGATTTAAGAAATAAGTCACTATTCAATCCACCCTCTACAAATAATGAACATATTGAGGTGTTTAAAAAAAATGGTGATCAAAGACCTGGAACAACTCAAGTTCAGTAGAATCTCGGAATCCCAGCATATACAACAAGGTATAAAACAATTAGAAGCAAATAAAGATATTATAATTAGACCGGCCGACAAAGGGGGCGCCATTGTAGTACTAACAAAGGAATACTACCACCAGGAACTGATGGGACAACTTAACGATAATAACACATATCTGAAACTCAGTAGCAATCCTACTAGAGAATACAAATGAGATCTGTCCTCTTTGATTCAAAAAGGAATCAACAAAAATATTCTATCCAAAAAAGAATCTAGATATTTAGTACCGGATACATGTAGAGTTCCAATCATTTACACCATCCCGAAGATCCATAAGAATGCTGAGGCACCACCAGGAAGACCCATCATTAATGGGATTCAATCGATCAATGCAAGACTAGGGGAATATGTGGACAAATTCTTGCAACCTCTAGTACCTAACACTAAAGCTTATCTACGTGATACCAAACATTTATTACAAATATTAAAAATCTCTGACCCTGGACCCTAATGGAAGATATCTGTTAGCAACTGCGGATGTTGCTTCACTGTACACAATAATTGAACATAGCGATGCAATAGAAGCATCTAAATGGGCTATGGATTCATTCAGCCATCTCATTTCTAAACAGAAAAGATTTCTTCTTAGAAGCCTGGCCTTTGGTATTCAACATAACTACTTCTGGTATAATGACAATTATTTTCGACAACTGACGGGTATTGGGATGGGAGCTAAATATTGCCCCAAGTGTAGCCAACATATTCATGGCAAAATGGGAGGAGGATGCCATCTTTTTAAATACTCCAAAGGAACTGGTTCTATATAAAAGATTCATAGACGATTGTATTTTTATTTGGAAGGGTGATGAACTGAGTTTAAGATCCTTTTTCCAACGTTTGAATATGAACCAAAAAAATATTAAACTTGAACATCAAATTAGTGAGACTAAAATCCAGTTCCTTGATCTTGAAATAGAACTAACAGCCAATATCATCAGCACAAAAAACTTTCTTCAAACCGGTGGAAAGGAACAGCTATATACCAGTAACGAGTTGCCACTATGAGCCATGGTTAATCAACATTCCGAAGGGCCAGTTTATTCGCTTACGGAGAAATTGTTCAGAAAATAATGACTATCTTAAACAAGCTCAGTGGATAGGTAAGAGGTTTGAAGAAAAAGGGTACAATAAATGTTTTATAGAAGAAAAAAATAACAGAAGTCAATCAAACCTCAAGAGAAGCGCTGATCCAAGATAAAATCAAGGTAAATGACAAAACAGATGACATACCTCTGATAATGGACTTCAGTATACAACACAGGAGGATGGAGAGGATTATAAAAAGACATTGGTCTATTTTAAAAACTGATACTACTTTGGCAAATATACTCCCAGAAAAACCGAGATTCATTTATAGACGAGCTCCAACTCTAAGGGACATCATAGCTAAAAATGTACCCAACCCACCCAAGAGAATAACTGATTTAAAACCTTTTTTCAGGGTAAAGGATTCTATCCCTGTAAAAGGTGTTATGCCTGCATAAATACTAATCAAAATGGATACAGATGTCAGAATTTTTCTTCAACAAATACTGGACAAGAATTTGAAATAAAGGATTTTATATCTTGCAGGACTGAGGGGGTGGTATATGCTTACAGTGCTCCTGCTCCCTCCAATACATTGGCAGAACGAAGCGACCAATGTGGAAGAGAATAAGAGAAGCATATCCAGAACATTAGAAAAGGCTATCCAAAACACAGTCTTTCAAAACATTTTGATAGGTATCATAATAGAGACCCTAGGGGTCTCCAATTCTGGGCTATTCAAAAGTATAAGGCTCATTGGAGGGGTTCCCATAAAGTGAGGGAACTCAGCAAGAATGAATCCAAATGGATATTCCAGAATGGGTACATTAGAACTCCATGGTTTGAACATTGAATTTGACCTGAATTGTTTTATTTCTGATTTTTAGAGGTTTTCATATATATATATATATATATATATATATATATATATATATATATATATATATAATATAAATATATATATATATATATATAATATATATATATATTTTTATGGTATATATTTTATTTTAATATTTTTTTATTTATATTTTTTATTTTTATTTATTTTTTGGTCCAATATTCTCATTATTTGTCCAATACCAGTTTTTTCTGAGTGGCAATATTTGGTTCAGTTCTAGCATATAAATAATGGTCATCATCCATTTTTGCAATATTCTATCATGGAATTTTTAGGTTTTAATTTTATATTTTAATATTATTTCCCTATTTCTTATATCATATCTTATTTTAATTTTAGATATATATATATATATATATATATATATATATATATATATATATATATATATATATATATTATATATATATATATATATCATGTCATCTTGTTTACTCCGTTTTCCCATACATTTTATGAGCAGAGCATGTGGATACCCCCATTTTTGTGATATCATGGGGCAACTGGTCCAATTATCAAAACATTAGAGACAATGCTTTGCCATATACTCCCTCTGTGAGATGTTATACCAATTGTGACCACTGGAGGGAATTGAAGAATTAAACGTGATTAGAGATATCAATATATATATTTTTTACTTTTTACACATTGCGTTTTTTACACATTGAATCGTGGTTTTGATAAACCAACGATATTCATATGAATTAACATGTCTAATAAAAGTAGGTTTTAACAGGATTGAAGTTTATGCAGGAAGCAGAATGATGACAAACTCATGCTGTAGCCATGGCAACCACTCTGCTGTTGTGCTATAAAGCTGAGTCCGTCAGAGCTTGTATTATCCTTGAAAAAGTCACGTGACTGTGATGTAACGCGTGGGAGGAGCCAAGGAAGCTCTGTGCAGATCAGCAGTTTCACACAGTGTACTGCACTGAATCTGCTCCTGTCTAAGGCGGCTGACTGCTATAGTAAAACCTGCATATGCCTTATCATTATAAGGCACACGTGAGTGGATTGAAGTTTGCCTGTGTACCTTGGTATCCTAACTATTGCACAATGATTGTTTTTTTTCTCTTATCTGCCTGTTTTATGATTCTCTCATTGGTTGTGAATAGAAGCAAAAAAACACATTGGTACTATCAATGAGTACCTTAATTAAGCAAGTGTTTTTAAACAGCTTTGCTAGTGATCAAAAGCTCTATACCAATCAGGATTCTACACACTATATAATTGAACCTTCTGAATACATCCTATATATTTATTTTTATGTGGATTTTTTTATGTGAATTTTTTACACATTTGGTGTCACTAATTTTTTATAATTTTTACATATTTTGATTGCTGGATTTTATAGGAATTTTTACTCACCGCTGGATTTATTTGACTATTTATATTTATTCTTATATATTCATTTTCATGCACATTGTGAAGCGCTTCAAATATCATTATTTATTTCTTCTGACAGCTCCAAACTGCCAGGAGGACACCTGCTGGTGGACCTCAGTACTCCACCCCTAATCGATATTACCAGCGGAGGAGACCTTTCCTGACAATCTGTGAAGTTACAAGGAACTTCCCCCAGCTGAAGCGCTGGCCACCGGACAGAGGATCCAAGACCTCTGCCCCACATCTGTGGCAGTTCCGGAGGCTCAGGGTGAGAAGGTGGTGCTCACTTCCCAGCAGATACAGGGGGGAGAAGGGAGAGGAGGTGTTCGTCGCCCCCCCAACAGTGGGCCAGGGTGGAGGAAGCAGTCTGTCCTCCCCAGCAAAGATCCGTGCACCTGGGAGGCAGTACCACAGACATGTCATCTGAGCAGCCAGATGAGGGAACGGAAAAGGAAGAAGCTGGCTCACCTCCCCAATGGCAGCTACACAGTTTGGGAGTGGAGAAAGCCAGCCTCCTGCCCCAATGGTTAGCCGGAGTGGAGGATGTGGAGTCCCCAGCAGAAGTTCTGGCAACAGGGCAGAGTGCTGCCCAGCATCGGCAACAACTGTGGAGTTCCGGGGAGCCAGGGCAGTCGCCCCTCTCTCCAGCGACAAGCTGATGTAGTACATCTTCTAACCCCAGCTGAATCAGTGGCAACAGGGCAGAGCGCCGCTGGCCTCTGCCTAGCACCCACAGTGTCTCTACAGCTTCAGGAAGCTGGAGAGATCGGCCCCTCTGCCCACCAGCAGGCCGAGCCCCGAAATGTTAAAGACCACCCAGCTGAAGCGCTGGCAGCCGGACAAACAGTCAATGACCTCTGCCCCACACCTACTGAGGTCAACTATTCCTTGCAGACAAGAATGGAGATCATGCGGACAGACTATGTGAGTTCACTCTGCCTGACTAACGCATGTCCAGACCAGGTGGAGGTCTGGGACCTTGTTAGTTGACTTTTGATGGGGGAGAAATGTGATAGACTCACCCGGGATAGAGGCTTTTGGAGGGGACTTATAGGACATTATAGGACATTATTAAGGAGGCCATGATGGTCTCTGCCAGTTTGGGACTCAGTGGACAGATGCATGTGAAAGGAATGCTGATTGATGAGATCTGGAAAGCCCGAGTCTTTCACCCAATAGTTTATTGTGCTCATTAACACACCTTTGTCTTCTAGCAAACAATTGGGGGATGTGTTTATACTTATGTGTATTGTAAGTTGTGAGTGAGGAGATGGCAAGTCTACCCTGAAAGGTCATATCTCTGAGTCACCTAGTCTGGGTAAATGATTAGGTAACTAGCTCATGTTAATTAGGTTTCTGGTTACAGTTTGTATTGTCAGCCTGCTGTATATATTTGTGTGTCATCTCAAAAAAATCAGTTCACGTTCAGCAACCAAATGAGTATTGCCTTGTGTGTGGTTGTCAGCAGTTGGAATATCTGATATCTATATTCAGACTGGGAGGAAGCGGTATATGACGAAAGCACTCAAGCAGAGTGTGGGACGTTTAGTTACAGAAAGGATAGCAACTTTTAACCAGTTGTCATTCTTGTCAGGAGTGATCCGAGGTGAGGGGGAGGCCACTGATTCATGGCCACCTCCTCATGATCACTCCTGGCGAATGACAGGCTTCCTCTGCTGCTGTAATGTAAACAGCGGCAGAGGAAATGATGTCATCTCTCCTCGGGAAGCCTTTTCGGTCCAGCTCCCGAAGAGAGAAGACATCCAAGTAAGTTTGCACCAACACTGCACTTACAGTGGAACACGCAGGCACACTTTTCACCCCCGATCACCCCCCTGTACCCCCTGTCCCAGTGACACCAATAGCAGTTTTTTTTTTCTGATTATTGCATTGGTGTCAGTTTGTGACAGTTATAAGTTGTAGGGCAGTTAGTGTTAGGCCCCTTTAGGTCTAGGGTACCCCCCTAACCCCCCCAATAAAGTTTTAACCCCGTGATCACCCCCCGTCGCCAGTGTTACTAAGCGATCATTTTTCTGATCGCTGTATTAGTGTCACAGGTGACGCTAGTTAGGGAGGTAAGTAGTTAGGTTCGCCGTCAGCGTTTTATAGCATCAGGGACCCCAATATACTACCTAATAAAGGTTTTAACCCCCTGATTGCCCCCTAGTTAACCCTTTCACCAGTGATCACCGTATAACTGTTACGGGTGACTCTGGTTAGTTAGTTTGTTTATTATAGTTTCAGGGCACCCGCCGTTTATTACCTAATAAAGGCTTAACCCCCTAATCACCCGGCGGTGATATAAGTTAAGTTTTAGGTTCAGATAGGGTCTGCGTCGCCCCAGGCAGCGTCAGGTTAGTGCCAGTACCGCTAAAACCCACGCACGCAGCATACACCTCCCTTAGTGGTATAGTATCTGAATGGATCAATATCTGATCCGATCAGATCTATACTTGCGTCCCCAGCACTTTAGGGTTCCCAAAAAAGCAGTGTTAGTGGGATCAGCCCAGATACCTGCTAGCACCTACGTTTTGCCCCTCCGCCCAGCCCACCCAAGTGCAGTATCGATCGATTACTGTCACTTACAAAACACTAAACACATAACTGCAGTGTTCGCAGAGTCAGGCCTGATCCCTGCGATTGCTAACAGTTTTTTGGTAGCATTTTGATACAGTCGCTAACAGTCAGGAGCTTTTTTGCCTGTGAGTCTCACTAGTGTACCACTAAATTTAGAGCCCAAAATGGCAAATCGAAGGTACACTAGTGGAAAGGCCTACACGTTTCTGAGCATGACAGATAGTGAAGAGGAAGTCACTCATCTGTCAGATTCAGGCTCAGAATACAAACCTGTAGACAGCAGCGGCTCCATGACAGATAGCTCTGACGACGGTTGTGGCCCCTGCCAAGGTGAGGCGTACCAGACCCCAATCTTCTTCTTCTGCTGTTGAGGTGCAGGAACCGCAGGGCTCTCATATTGAGCAGAGCAGTACTAGCGCCGCTATTCCTTCTGTGAACTGGCAAGCACCAGCGACCTAGTACACCCTGGTCGTACATAGAGCACTGCAGTAACACTTGGTGATGTGGCGAGTCCCATAAGTGCAGTTCAAGCTGGCGAGGTGGCAAGCACAAGTAGTGTCCCGCTGCCACCAAGAAGACGAACACAGGCCCGTCGTGCCCATAGTGCTTTTCCAGCTGCATTTGCCAATCCTAATTGGGAACCCACCACTTCTGCAGCACCCGTACTTGCCCCATTCACTGGCCAACCCGGCATTCAGGTGGAAACAGTTGATTTTACGCCACTTGATTTTTATTCACTGTTTTTCACCAAAGATCTCTATAGATCTATTGTGGACCAAAGCAATTTGTACGCTGGTCAACACATCGCCACTATTCCCAGTCCTCCCTTGCCAGAGATTGGAGACCAATTACGGTTTCCGAATTTAAGCTCTTTCTGGGCCTTTCCCTCAACATGGGCATAACTAAAAAGAGTGAGTTGCGGTCATATTGGTCCACTGACCCAATTCACCATATGCCCTTGTCTCTGCCTCCATGACCAGGGCATGATACGAGCAGATCTTGCGGTTCATGCACTTCAACAACAATGAACTCTGTTGTCTGCGTTGATGAGTCCCTGATTAAGTTTTCTGGCCGCTTGTCATTCAAACAGTACCTTCCCAGCAAGCGTGCCAGATATGGGGTCAAGATATATAAGCTCTGTGACAGGTCCACAGGCTATACATGTAGTTTTATGGTTTACGAGGGAAAAGATAGCCACGTAGAGCCGACAAACTGCCCTGACTACATAGGAAGCGCTGGCAAGATTGTGTGGGACTTGGTGTCACCCTTATTCGGAAAGGGGTACCACTTATATGTGGACAATTATTACAAGAGCATGCCACTTTTTAGTCACCTTTTTGATCATCAGATTGGAGCATGTGGCACCATGTGACCTAATCGTCGGGGCTTTCCCCAGCGGCTTGTAGATTCCCATCTTAGGCTGGGGGAGAGAGCCTGCTTGCAGTGTAATAATTTGCTTGCTATGAAGTGGAGGGATAATAAGAATGTATTCATTCTTACCTCCCTTCATGCAGACACGACGGTCCAAATTACTACGGCGACTGGTGTTGTGGAGAAACATCTCTGTGCCCACGAATATAACCAAAATATGGGAGGGGTGGACCTAAACAACCAGTTGTTGGCGCCGTACCTAGTTGCCTGTAAGGCCAGACGCTGGTATAAAAAAGTGTCTGTATACTTATTTCAATTGGATTTGCTAAACGCTCATGTGCTATACAGAGCTTCAGGACGGACTGGATCTTTCCTTAAATTCCAGGAAGAGATCGTCAGAGCCCTTCTGTTTCCAGATGGTGCTCCACCTCACCTTCCCAATCCAAATGCAGTAAGCCGGCTGCATGAGAGGCATTTTCCTTGTGTCCTCCCGCGTACCCCTACCCAACGAGCCCCCCAAAGAAAATGTCGTGTCTGCAGAAAGCACGGATATATGCCTGACACTATTATTGTCCCTCCTGTCCTGACAATCCTGGTCTTTGCATTGGTGAATGTATTGAGCACTACCATACACTAGTTGAGTTTTAGCGTAGGGTACAGCATTGCACAGACTAGGCACACTTTCACAGGGTCTCCCAAGATGCCATTGCATTTTGAGTGACTCAAACCTGGAACCGGTTACAGTTACAAAAGTTACAGTTATAAAAAAAAATGTAAAAAAAAAAAAAAAAGTAAAATAAAAATACACAAAAAAAATATAAAATAAAAAAAAAAAATTTTTGTTCTCTCTCTCTCTATTCTCTCTCTATTGTTCTGCTCTTTTTTACTGTATTCTATTCTGCAATGTTATTTGTTGTTATGTTTTATCATGTTTGCTTTTCAGGTATGTAATTTTTTTATACTTTACTGTTTACTGTGTTTTATTGTTAACCATTTTTTTGTTTTCAGGTTCGCCATTCAGCTGTAGCACAGATTTAGTTATCTTGACAGCAACAGCGTTTGCTCCCACGATACATAAAGCCATGACTCCAGGGCTGTCGGAGGTGATTTCACCACCACAGTTACATACTTCAGCATATATGCCGAAGAATGAGTGCAGCAGGGGCGGAGGAGCGATTTGCTCCTACCTTTTGCGGGCGGATGCCCCCATGCTTCGGCATATATATATTTTAGGCACAGGTTGCATTGAAAAATGTTTTATTTTTTGCTATTTTTTTTGTATTTGCTTTGCAGGTATGGTAAGTCTTACTGTTATACTGCAATGTTACTTTCTTTTATTGTTAACCATCATTTGCTTAGCAGGTACGCCATTCAGTTGCAGCGCGGATTTATTTATCTTGACAGCAACAGCGTTTGCTCCCACGATACATAAAGCCGTGACTCCAGCGCTGTTGGAGGTGATTTCACCACCACAGTTAAAAAAAAGAGCATATATGCCGAAGCATGGGGGCAGCAGGGGCGGGGGAGCGATTTGCTCCTAACTTTTGGGGCGGATGCCCCAATGCTTCGGCATTTATAAATGGTGCATGTATGCCCATCATTATGGATATATGAGAACCAGTGCGCAAAACCACAATATGAGCAAAGGATTAGTAAAAATGACGGTAAAATACCCGATGGAGAGCCGCCCACATAGACAGGTTCACTCAGTTCCCCAAAAAACAACTAAAAAGTAAAAATATGTGGCGCTATTCCATCAATCAGTAACAGTACAAAGTGTGGTAAAGTGGGCAGAGTATAATCCACCTCGTGTGGTAATATGCCAAGCAAACGTGAATAATGGCCACGGATTGATGCCACCATACAAAAATGGATCAAATAAAAGCGGATGCACTTCTGCGATAAGAAATATATATATAAGCAATTAAATAGAAAGTGCCACAGTGCTAGATGAGATAAACAATCACCCCTCAATAGGTGAAAGAAAAATCTGCAGATATGGACAAATGACTTCCCAAGTGAATGCTCACAACCAAAATTCATATATAAAGTGAAAGCAATTAGATGTAAAGTGACTCAGTGCTTAATGAAATATAACTGTGAATAAGAAAAATACCTTCCCAAATAAATTGCTCACAACCAAAATTCATACACAAGTGATGCCGGTGACTCAAAATTAATCGCTAAACATAAATAATAATAAATAATGACGCTGATACAGAATAAATAAAGTCACTTCTTCTAAGTGAGCTAAAAAATGTATCTAGGCAGTGATAAAGTGACATATAGTGCAGTATAAAATATTCAGATCAGCACCAAATGTGTGCATAGATTGCAAAATAGTGTATAATAACGACCAAATTGAATAGTAAAATCATGCCATAAAATACAATAATACAGTAATGAAATAGTCAATGATAATAGGACAGCTAATCCCACAAAAGAGATGCTGTCCCAGATAGTGACAATAGTGCAATAATGTCCATACAAAAGTGCAGTAGTGATGAGTGATTTCCACAAAGAGTCTTTAGACACAGTGCAAAAAAAATGTGCAGTGACTGATAAATTTTTTTCTTCTATGCACGTTCTAGTGCATCTCCCAGGTGTTTCCCCCAGCCTCTCACCTCCAACAGCGGCCCCCAATGGGCCTAGTAGGGCGGGTGGATAATTCTAGGAGAGGATGTATTTCCTGCAGCGTGTCTTTCAAACATCCAGTAGGTCTGTCTCTCTGCAACTCATCCCACAGCTCTCAGCACTCTCAGCGGTCCCAGCAGTTTTTAAGAGCAAAGAAAAGATCTCATGGTGTAGTATTTAAAAGCCCATTTATTAAAAAAACATAGTAACTTACATTGAGATAAACAGCAAACAGTGGATGTGAGGGAAGCTTCCGGGTTCGGCCGTCCCCGAGAAGCGTCGGCACCTGACTCCTCCTACCCTGACGCGTTGCGTCACAGCACGTGACTTTATCAAAGAGATCACTATCTGGGACAGCATCTCTTTTGTGGGATTAGCTGTCCTATTATCATTGACTATTTCATTACTGTATTATTGTATTTTATGGCATGATTTTACTATTCAATTTGGTCGTTATTATACACTATTTTGCAATCTATGCACACATTTGGTGCTGATCTGAATATTTTATACTGCACTATATGTCACTTTATCACTGCCTAGATACATTTTTTAGCTCACTTAGAAGAAGTGACTTTATTTATTCTGTATCAGCGTCATTATTTATTATTATTTATGTTTAGCGATTAATTTTGAGTCACCGGCATCACTTGTGTATGAATTTTGGTTGTGAGCAATTTATTTGGGAAGGTATTTTTCTTATTCACAGTTATATTTCATTAAGCACTGAGTCACTTTACATCTAATTGCTTTCACTTTATATATGAATTTTGGTTGTGAGCATTCACTTGGGAAGTCATTTGTCCATATCTGCAGATTTTTCTTTCACCTATTGAGGGGTGATTGTTTATCTCATCTAGCACTGTGGCACTTTCTATTTAATTGCTTATATATATATTTCTTATCGCAGAAGTGCATCCGCTTTTATTTGATCCATTTTTGTATGGTGGCATCAATCCGTGGCCATTATTCACGTTTGCTTGGCATATTACCACACGAGGTGGATTATACTCTGCCCACTTTACCACACTTTGTACTGTTACTGATTGATGGAATAGCGCCACATATTTTTACTTTTTAGTTGTTTTATGCCCATCATTAGAAGTGGGTGGATGAAGAGAGGTATTCTAATGGTGGGCATACCCTCCGATCAATCTCTTTTTTTCGTTCAGCCCACAGCTGCGTGAAAAAAAAAGATTACAATATATGCCCAACAAGGACCAGCAACATACTGGTATGTTGCTGAACTTTGAGTGGTTATACCAGAATGATGCCTGCAGGTTTAGGTATCATCTTGGTATCATTCTTTTCAGCCAGCGGTCAGCTTTCATGTAAAAGCAATCCTAGCAGCTAATTAGCCTCTAGACTGCTTTTACAAGCAGTGGGAGGGAATGTCCCCCCCTTCCCACCATCTTCCATGGTTTACTCTGGCTCTCCTGTCCCAACAGGGAACCCGAGACTGCAGCCAGAGAGCTGATCAGAGACCAGAATGGCTCCAATCATCTCTATAACCTAAGAAACCGGAAGCTACGAGCATTTCATGACTTTCGCCGGATGTAAACAGCGCCATTGGGAAATTGGGAAAGCATTTTATCACACAGATCTTAGTGTGGTCAGATGCTTTGAGGGCATAGGAGAGATCTAGGGTCTAATAGACCCATTTTTTTTCAAAAAAGAGTACCTGTCACTACCTATTGCTATCATAGGGGATATTTACATTCCCTGAGATAACAATAAAAATGATTAAAAAAATGAAAGGAACAGTTTAAAAATAAGATAAAAAAAAAAGCACCCATGTTCCCCCCTGCTCTTGCACAAAGGTGAGCGCAAGCGTCGGTCTGGCGTCAAATGTAAACAGCAATTGTACCATGCATGTGAAGTATCACCTCGAAGGTCAGATCGAGGGAAGTTATTTTAGCAGTAGACCTCCTCTGTAAATCTAAAGTGGTAACCTGTAAAGGCTTTTAAAGGATTTTAAAAATGTATGTAATTTGTCGCCACTGCACGTTTGTGCGCAATTTTAAAGCATGTCGTGTTTGGTATCCATGTACTCGGCCTAAGATCATCTTTTTTGTTTCATCAAACATGTGGGCAATATAGTGTGTTTTAGTGCATTATAATTTAAAAAAGTGTGTTTTTTTCCCAGAAAAATGCGTTTGAAAAATCGCTGCGCAAATACTGTGTGAAAAAAATGAAACGCCCACCATTTTAATCTGTAGGGCCTTTGCTTTAAAAAAATATATAATGTTTAGGGGTTCAAAGTAATTTTCTTGCAAAAAAATAATATTTTTTCATGTAAACAAAAAGTGTCAGAAAGAGCTTTGTCTTCAAGTGGTTAGAAGAGTGGGTGATGTGTGACACATGCTTCTAAATGTTGTGCATAAAATGCCAGGACAGTTCAAAAAACCCCCAAATGACCCCATTTTGGAAAGTAGACACTCCAAGATATTTGCTGAGAGGCATGTCAAGTCCATGGAATATTTTATATTGTGACACAAGTTGCGGGAAAAAGACAATTTTTTTTTTTTTGCACAAAGTTGTCACTAAATGATATATTGCTCAAACATGCCATGGGCATATGTGAAATTACACCCCAAAATACATTCTGTTTCTTCTCCTGAGAACAGGGATACCACATGTGTGAGACTTTTTGGGAGCCTAGCCGCGTACGGGACCCCAAAACCAAGCACCACCTTCAGGGTTTCTAAGGGTGTACATTTTTTATTTCACTCCTCACTGCCTATCACAGTTTCGGAGGCCATGGAATGCCCAGATGGCACAACCCCTCCCAATGACCCCATTTTGGAAAGTAGACACCCCAAGCTATTTGCTGAGAGGTATGGTGAGTATTTTGCAGATCTCGCTTTTTGTCACAAAGTTTTGAAATTTGAAAGAAGAAAAAAAAATACATTTTTCTTTTCTTTCTTCATTTTCAAAAACAAATGAGAGCTGCAAAATACTCACCATGCCTCTCAGCAAATAGCTTGGGGTGTCTAACTTCCAAAATGGGGTCATTTGGGGGGTTTTGTGCCATCTTGGCATTTTATGGCCTTCAAAACTGTTATAGGTAGTGAGGAGTGAAATCAAAAATTCACGCCCTTAGAAATCCTGAAAGCTGTGCTTGGATTTTAGGGCCCCGTACGCGGCTAAGCTCCCAAGAAGTCCCACACATGTGGTATCCCCGTACTCAGGAGAAGCAGCAGAATGTATTTTGGGGTGTAATTCCACATATGCCCATGGCATGTTTGAGCAATATATCATTTAGTGACAACTTTGTGCAAAAAATAAAAGTTTGTCATTTTCCCGCAACTTGTGGCAAAATATAAAATATTCCATTGACTCAACATGCCTCTCAGCAAATAGCTTGTGGTGTTTACTTTCCAAAATGGGGTCATTTGGGGGGGGGTTGTGCCATCTTAGCATTTTATGGCCTTCAAAACTGTGATAGGTAGCGAGGAGTGAAATAAAAAATTTACGCCCTTAGAAAGCCTGAAGGCAGTACTTGGTTTTCGGGGCCCTGTACGCGGCTAGGCTCCCAAGAAGTCCCACACATGTGGTATCCTCGTACTCAGGAGAAGCAGCAGAATGTATTTTGGGGTGCAATTCCACATATGCCTATGGCATGTGTGAGCAATATATAATTTAGTAATAAGGAGAGCCGGCAAAACTGTAATCCTTGAAGTGACGTTTATTGGTACATCAGAGTGACAATAAAACAATAAATCTGACGCGTTTCGGCAATAGCCTTAGTCGTATCATTTAGTGACAACTTTTTGTAAAAATTTTTTTTATTTGTCATGATTGAATCACTTGGGACAAAAAATAAAATATTCAATGGGCTCAACATGCCTCTCAGCAATTTCCTGTGGCTGAATACATTTTGGTCTAAATGTATGACTAAAATTGAGTTTATTGGATTTTTTTCTAACAGAAAGTTTAAAATATCATTTTTTTTCAAAATTTTCAGTATTTTTCCGTTTATAGCGCAAAAAATAAAAACCACAGAGGTGATCAAATACCATCAAAAGAAAGCTCTCTTTGTGGGAAGAAAAGGACGCAAATTTTGTGTGGGTACAACATTGCATGACCGCGCAATTAGCAGTTAAAGCGGCGCAGTGCCAAATTGTAAAATGTGCTCTGGTCAGGAAGGGGGTAAAACCTTCCGCGGCTGAAGTGGTTAAAATTGTTATTTTACCAAAAATTCTTTACATCTTTAGGACAGTACTAATACCCGTGCCAACCCTTTTTTTTTAACAAACTCGATACTTCACTTCGATCGTTTGTTCGGAAAGGAACTAGAGTAAGAATAGCTTTTTCTACCCTCATAAAGCAAAGATCAAAAGGCTGTATGGGAGTCCCAGTAATTAAAGATTACTACAAAGTGATTCTTTTAGACCAACTAAAAGCGTAGTTTGACCCATCTCCAGTAAAGCAATGTGTTCTATTAGAACAAAATTTGGTACACAAAAGTAACCTTCAAGCTTTACTTATAGCAGTGGCCACCAATAAACCAATCTACTTACCAGACCACCCATCCATCACCGCTTCTCTTCAGGCATGGACAGGCCTTCTAGACAGAAGTCAGGAGCTCATTCATATACCCCTATGTCATATACCACTTCAGTCTTTTGAATTCTTAATACCAGGTCTCTCGGTTAAATCATGGCTAGACGCTGGGTACTCCACCCTACAGGAGATCCCAGACATAGTCAAACACAGAGAAATGTTTAAGATGTTCCAGATTCAACATCTCATACATACTTTTACTTCTGATACCATAGCCCTGGATAAAAGAATATGGGAATTTTATCTCAGAGATTCTATCCAAAAAAGAGGCATTTCCCTTCTTTACTCCCTGCTTCAATCCAATACTCCAATAAAACAAACACCATCTATACTGAAATGGGAACAGGATTGAGGTAGATCATACTCAGAACAAGAATGGACCCAAGCAATAAGATCCAGCCTAGGAGCTTCACATTGTGTATTACACTGGGAAAATGTTTATAAGATACTCTATAGATGGTACCTGATGCCAGTCAGACTATCTAAAATCTATAAAGAACAATCCCCAGATTGCTTACATAACTGCAGACAATCTGGGAACTTGTTGCATATAATCTGGTACTGTAAATCAATAACCAGCTTTTGGAAGTCTGTCTTCCAACAGATCTCATCTATCACTGGGATCATAACCCATCCCTCGCCAGCATTGGCACTGTTAGGACTTTCTATAGAGAACTTTCCTACTAACTTTAGAACAGTAGTTCTACATATCTTAATAGCAGCTAGATTGTCCATAATGTGTCAGTGGAAAAAAGATATAGTGCCTACACGCACAGAAGTTGTTTCTAGGGTGAATTTACTTTGCTCATATGAACACTCATATGCTAGTATCCATGGTAATAGGGACATCTTCAAGCGGAAATGGGAATTATGGATTGAAACATACATCTTAACCAATATCCTCTGACCAGTTAGAATATATTGGCAGGTAATTGAAAAAGCATTTAACTTAAATGTAGCAAGTGAGGACTAATAGTTAACAGTTACTACAGTTGTAGTACCACCGTTACTTTGTGTTTTTCTTTTGTTTTGTTTTTTCTGTTGATTTTTGTTTATTGTTCTCTATAAGGTCAAGTTATATATTTCTGGGTTAGATTAACGGTCCTCTAATTACAGGTCTATGTACAAGATAAACAAATATACTTTATATCTAACATATAACCTCTATGAACCTGATGGTAAAATTACTACTACTACTATTGAATGTAGCTTCTGTTTATTTACCCTTAAAGTGCACCACCTACCAACTTGTTACCTAAGATTGTCTAGACATATTGCAACTATGTAAATTTATGACCTTGTACCTGTTTAAAACCAATAAAAAAAACTCAATGTTGAAAAAAAAAAAAAAAACGGATCCATCTATGGCCAGCTTAAGTTTTGACAGTGCTCAGAGCTAAACACTGATCCAGATCCAGCCATTTCCCTACCTACCACTACTTTTGTATATATATTTAAATTTTCTTTTACACTTATGACAGATCAGTATTTTTGACTCTTTTTCATGTATTATTTATTTATGCATTCATTTTTTTCCTCATAAGGCAGTCTCTGCAATGTTTAAAGGGTAACTCCACTTCCGTGAGGAAAAAGTTAGCTAATAAAGAAAAATAATATAGTGCATATAATTGGGACACTAATCATATTGTAATTGAATGTTATTAAAAATTACCTTTCCTTTTCAATCTGCAGCCGATGTAATTTTCTGAGAATACATTGCAATATGGCTACCTGGAGGTGTTCTGTACACAGAATGTGTACTGACCACTCCCCAGAAACATCATGTCCTGCTTGTGTGATTGGCTCACTGATTTTCTCAGAAGTCTGCCTAAGATAAAAATCAGATTTCAGGCATCCCCGGCAACAAAAATGTCATTTTTGGAGATGCATGCCCAGCATATTTCCTCATTAGTGCTTTGCAGCTGCCACAGCTGACAGTTAATTATGAAACCACTCCCATTAGACCCACTCAGAACAGAGGCACAGACAAACACACATGGATTTCTTCAGAATAACAAAAGGTAGGAATCTGCAACAAAGGTTAATTGTAATCCTTGCAATGTACATAGATCACCCAGGGGGAATGTTTTTTTCTCAACAAAAGTGGAGTTATGCTTTAAGCAAATCCAAGTTCCAAGTTTCAAATTCCAAGTTCTGAATTCCAAATTCCAAGTTCCGAGTTCCGAATTCCAAATTCCAAGTCCCAAGTTTCAAATTCCAGGTTCCAAATTTTAAGTTCTGAATTCCAAATTCTAAGTTCCAAATTCCGAATGCCATGTTCTGAATTCCGAATTCCAAATTTCGAATTCCAAATTTCGAATTCCGAAATCCACTTTCTAAGTTCCGAATTCTGAATTCCAAATTCCAAATTTCAAATTCTGAATTCCAAATTCTATGTTCCCAGTTCCGAATTCTGAATTCCAAATTTCAAATTCCGAATTCCAAATTCCGAGTTCCAAATTACGAATTCCACGTCCCGATTTTCAAGTTCCGAGTTCCGAATTCTAAGTTCTGAATTCCAAATTCCGAATTCCAAGTTCCAATTTTCCGAATTTTAAGTTCCAAATTCCAAGTTCCAAATTCTGAATTCCAAGTTCCAAATTCCGAACTCTGGGTTCCAAGTTCCGAATTCTGAAATTCCATATTATAAGTTCCGAGTTCCGCTTTCTGAGTTCCGAATTCCGAGTTCCAAATTCCAAATTCTGATTAAAAAAAAAAATTTACCTCAATTGCATCCTTGGGCTCTTCTGATTTGACAGACAATCAGGGACAGGCAAAAGGTCAGGCATCCCCTGCAACAAAAATGTCATTTTTGGAGAGATACTTTCAATAGGAACCCGTCTAAAGGGATGCAGGCACAGCAGATTTCCTCATTAGTGCTTTGCAGCTGCCACAGCTGACCGTTAATTATGAAACCACTTCCATTAGACCCACTCAGAACAGAGGCACAGACAAACGCACATGGGTTTCTTCAGAATAACAACATCACCCAGGGGAATGTTTCTTCTCAACAAAAGTGGAGCTACACTTTAAGCAAATCCAAGTTTCAAATTCCAAGTTCCGAATTCCAAATTCCAAGTTCCGAATTCCAAATTCCAAACTCCAAATTCCAAATTCCAGGTTTAGAATTCCAAGTTTCTGAATTCCAAATTCCAAGTTCCAAATTCCAAATGCCATGTTCTGAATTCCGAATTCTGAATTTCAAAGTTTTCGAATTATGAATTCCAATTTCCGAATTCCAAATTTCGAATTCCGAATTCCATATTCCAAGTTCTGAATTCTGTATTCCAAGTTCCGAATTCCAAATTCCAAGTTCTGAATTCTGAGTTTCGAATTCCAAGTTCCGAATTCCAAATTCCGAATTCCAAATTCCATATTCCGAGTTCCCAATTCCGAGTTCCCAATTCCGAGTTCCCAATTCCAAGTTCCGAATTCCAAGTTCTGAATTCCAAGTTCCCAATTCCAAGTTCCGAATTCCGAATTCCAAGTTCCAAATTCCGAGTTTTTAAAATTTACCTCAATTGCATCCTTGGGCTCTTCTGATTTGACAGACAATCAGGGACAGGCAAAAGGTCAGGGCAGCCTGTACACAAGCATTGCCAGGGATGCAGAAAATAACATACACTGGGGCTAGAGAATAAACCTAATGCTTGGGTTCTGAGGACTTATCCTGTAGGTGGTATAGAAACCAGCAGCTAAGTTCTGGAAATGCCTAAACTGTCAGTCTTAGAATAAACCAAGAATGCATGATATAGAGAGGAAGGAGGGACCACATGCTAAATAGAACCACAAATAGCAGCACATCTGCTTTACAGCTGATTTAAAGAAAATTGATAAGTCAGAAACCTAAAGCTCCCCATAGATGGATCAAAATTCAGTTGGTTTGGCAGGGACTGGCCAAATTTCGATCCATGTATGGGTACTGTGGTTGTACAGAAGTTGATCTATCGATCAATAGATCTAGTCGATTTATAGCCTGCAACACTGATCTGTGTTTTCTGAGGGTGGGAAAGTCTTCCTGCTGTCAGAATACAATAACACATTGGGAAAATTCCCACATACAACTTGAATGCGTGGTTGAGGGAAATCAGGTCAGTTTTTTTTGTTCAACCCACTGGTTGAATTAAAAAACTGATCCATCTATGGCCAGCTTAAGTTTTGACAGTGCTCAGAGCTAAACACTGATCCAGATCAGCCATTTCCCTACCTACCACTACTTTTGTATATATATTTTAATTTTCTTTTATACTTATGACAGATCAGCATTTTTGACTCTTTTTTGTGTATTATTTATTTATGCATTCATTTTTTGGCAGTCTCTGCAATGTTTAAGCAAATCCAAATTCCAAGTTCCAAATTCTGAATTCCAAGTTCCAAGTTCCAAATTCTGAATTCCAATTTCTAAATTCTGAATTCCACATACTGAATTGTAAAAAATACGGAATTCCAAATTCTGAATTCCAATTTCCAAATTCCAAGTTTCAAATTCCAAGTTCCAAATGACAAATTCCAAGTTCCAAATTCCAAGTTCCGAATTCTGAGTTCCAAATTCTGAATTCCAAATTCGAAAGGCTGAGTTCCAAATTCTGAATTCCGAGTTCCAAATTCTGAATTCCAAATTCCGAGTTCCGAGTTCCAAGTTCCGAATTCCAAGTTCCGAATTCCATATTCCAAATTCCGAGTTCCTTGAATGTGTACTTGAATGTGTGAATGGGGGAAATCAGGTCAGTTTTTTTGTTCAACCCACTGGTTGAATTAAAAAAACTGATCCATCTATGGATCAGCTTCATTTTTTTCAGCTTAAGTTTTGACAGTACTCAGAGCTAAACACTGACCCAGATCCAGCCATTTAACTACCTACCCCTACTTATGTATATGTATTTTTAATTTTCTTTTACACCTATAACAGATCAGCATTTTTGACTCTTTTTAGTGTATTTATTTATGCAGTTTATTTTTACCTCATAAGGCAGTCTCTGCAATGTTTAATTAAATACAAATTTCAAGTTCCAAATTATGAATTCCATGTTCCAAATTCCAAATTCTAAATTCCAAATTATGAATTCCAAATACTGAATTTCAATTTCCAAATGGCAACTTGCAAACTCCACATGGCAAATTCCAAGTTCCGAGTCTCAAATTCAAAGTTCCAAATTCCAAGTTCCAAATTCCGAATTCCAAGTTCCAAATTCCAAGTTCCGAATTCCAAGTTCCCAATTCTGAATTCCAAGTTCCCAATTCCAAGTTCCAAATTCCGAGTTCCGAATTCTGAGTTCCAAATTCCAAGTTCCCAATTCCAAGTTCCCAATTCCAAATTCTATATATTCCAAGTTCCGAATTCCGAATTCCATATTCCGAATCCAAATTCCAAAATCCAAGTTCTAAACTCTGAGTTCTGAGTTCCGAGTTCCGAGGTCCGAGTGAGTTCAGAAATTCTGTGTTCCAAATTCTGAATTCCAAGTTTCAAATTCTGAATTTCCGAATTCCGAATTCCAAGATCCGTATTTCCCAAGTTCCGAACTCCAAATTCCGAATCCCAAATTCTGAATTCCATATTCCAAGTTCCGAATTCTGAGTTCGGAGTTCAGAATTCCAAATTCTGAATTCCAAATTCCATATTCCAAGTTCTGAATTCCATATTCCAAGTTCTGAATTCCGAATTCCACATTCCAAATTCCAAATTTCGAATTCCAAATTCCGAGTTCCAAATTCTGAATTCCAAGTTCCACATTCTGAATTCCGAGTTTCCCATTTTCCGAATTCCAAATTCCATATTCCAGGTTCCAAATTCCAAGTTCCGAGTTCCGAGGTCCGAGCTCAGAAATTCCAAGTTCCAAATTCTGAATTCCAAGTTCCGAATTCCATTTGCCAAATTCCAAATTCCAAGTTCCCGAATTCAGAGTTCCGAATTCCAAGTTCTGAATTCCAAGTTCCAAATTCCAAATTCCGAGTTCTGAATTCCAAGTTCCAAATGGCAAGTTCCATATTCCAAATTCTGAATTCCGAGTTCCAAATTCTGAATTCCGAGTTCAAAATTCCATATTCCGAGTTCCAAATTCCAAATTCTAAATTCCAAATTCTGAATTCCAAATTCCGAATTCCAAATTCTGAATTCCAAATTCTGAATTACAAGTTCCAAATTCTGAATTTCCGAATTCCGAGTTCCGAATTTCCCAAGTTCCGAACTCCAAATTCCGAATCCCAAATACCGAATTCCATGTTCCAAGTTCCGAATTCTAAGTTCCGAATTCTGAATTCCAAATTCCAAATTTCAAATTCTGAATTCCAAATTCTATGTTCCCAGTTCCGAATTCTGAATTCCAAATTTCAAATTCCGAATTCCAAATTCCGAGTTCCAAATTACGAATTCCACGTCCCGATTTTCAAGTTCCGAGTTCCGAATTCTAAGTTCTGAATTCCAAATTCCGAATTCCAAGTTCCAATTTTCCGAATTTTAAGTTCCAAATTCCAAGTTCCAAATTCTGAATTCCAAGTTCCAAATTCCGAACTCTGGGTTCCAAGTTCCGAATTCTGAAATTCCATATTATAAGTTCCGAGTTCCGCTTTCTGAGTTCCGAATTCCGAGTTCCAAATTCCAAATTCTGATTAAAAAAAAAAATTTACCTCAATTGCATCCTTGGGCTCTTCTGATTTGACAGACAATCAGGGACAGGCAAAAGGTCAGGCATCCCCTGCAACAAAAATGTCATTTTTGGAGAGATACTTTCAATAGGAACCCGTCTAAAGGGATGCAGGCACAGCAGATTTCCTCATTAGTGCTTTGCAGCTGCCACAGCTGACCGTTAATTATGAAACCACTTCCATTAGACCCACTCAGAACAGAGGCACAGACAAACGCACATGGGTTTCTTCAGAATAACAACATCACCCAGGGGAATGTTTCTTCTCAACAAAAGTGGAGCTACACTTTAAGCAAATCCAAGTTTCAAATTCCAAGTTCCGAATTCCAAATTCCAAGTTCCGAATTCCAAATTCCAAACTCCAAATTCCAAATTCCAGGTTTAGAATTCCAAGTTTCTGAATTCCAAATTCCAAGTTCCAAATTCCAAATGCCATGTTCTGAATTCCGAATTCTGAATTTCAAAGTTTTCGAATTATGAATTCCAATTTCCGAATTCCAAATTTCCAATTCCGAATTCCATATTCCAAGTTCTGAATTCTGTATTCCAAGTTCCGAATTCCAAATTCCAAGTTCTGAATTCTGAGTTTCGAATTCCAAGTTCCGAATTCCAAATTCCGAATTCCAAATTCCATATTCCGAGTTCCCAATTCCGAGTTCCCAATTCCGAGTTCCCAATTCCAAGTTCCGAATTCCAAGTTCTGAATTCCAAGTTCCCAATTCCAAGTTCCGAATTCCGAATTCCAAGTTCCAAATTCCGAGTTTTTAAAATTTACCTCAATTGCATCCTTGGGCTCTTCTGATTTGACAGACAATCAGGGACAGGCAAAAGGTCAGGGCAGCCTGTACACAAGCATTGCCAGGGATGCAGAAAATAACATACACTGGGGCTAGAGAATAAACCTAATGCTTGGGTTCTGAGGACTTATCCTGTAGGTGGTATAGAAACCAGCAGCTAAGTTCTGGAAATGCCTAAACTGTCAGTCTTAGAATAAACCAAGAATGCATGATATAGAGAGGAAGGAGGGACCACATGCTAAATAGAACCACAAATAGCAGCACATCTGCTTTACAGCTGATTTAAAGAAAATTGATAAGTCAGAAACCTAAAGCTCCCCATAGATGGATCAAAATTCAGTTGGTTTGGCAGGGACTGGCCAAATTTCGATCCATGTATGGGTACTGTGGTTGTACAGAAGTTGATCTATCGATCAATAGATCTAGTCGATTTATAGCCTGCAACACTGATCTGTGTTTTCTGAGGGTGGGAAAGTCTTCCTGCTGTCAGAATACAATAACACATTGGGAAAATTCCCACATACAACTTGAATGCGTGGTTGAGGGAAATCAGGTCAGTTTTTTTTGTTCAACCCACTGGTTGAATTAAAAAACTGATCCATCTATGGCCAGCTTAAGTTTTGACAGTGCTCAGAGCTAAACACTGATCCAGATCAGCCATTTCCCTACCTACCACTACTTTTGTATATATATTTTAATTTTCTTTTATACTTATGACAGATCAGCATTTTTGACTCTTTTTTGTGTATTATTTATTTATGCATTCATTTTTTGGCAGTCTCTGCAATGTTTAAGCAAATCCAAATTCCAAGTTCCAAATTCTGAATTCCAAGTTCCAAGTTCCAAATTCTGAATTCCAATTTCTAAATTCTGAATTCCACATACTGAATTGTAAAAAATACGGAATTCCAAATTCTGAATTCCAATTTCCAAATTCCAAGTTTCAAATTCCAAGTTCCAAATGACAAATTCCAAGTTCCAAATTCCAAGTTCCGAATTCTGAGTTCCAAATTCTGAATTCCAAATTCGAAAGGCTGAGTTCCAAATTCTGAATTCCGAGTTCCAAATTCTGAATTCCAAATTCCGAGTTCCGAGTTCCAAGTTCCGAATTCCAAGTTCCGAATTCCATATTCCAAATTCCGAGTTCCTTGAATGTGTACTTGAATGTGTGAATGGGGGAAATCAGGTCAGTTTTTTTGTTCAACCCACTGGTTGAATTAAAAAAACTGATCCATCTATGGATCAGCTTCATTTTTTTCAGCTTAAGTTTTGACAGTACTCAGAGCTAAACACTGACCCAGATCCAGCCATTTAACTACCTACCCCTACTTATGTATATGTATTTTTAATTTTCTTTTACACCTATAACAGATCAGCATTTTTGACTCTTTTTAGTGTATTTATTTATGCAGTTTATTTTTACCTCATAAGGCAGTCTCTGCAATGTTTAATTAAATACAAATTTCAAGTTCCAAATTATGAATTCCATGTTCCAAATTCCAAATTCTAAATTCCAAATTATGAATTCCAAATACTGAATTTCAATTTCCAAATGGCAACTTGCAAACTCCACATGGCAAATTCCAAGTTCCGAGTCTCAAATTCAAAGTTCCAAATTCCAAGTTCCAAATTCCGAATTCCAAGTTCCAAATTCCAAGTTCCGAATTCCAAGTTCCCAATTCTGAATTCCAAGTTCCCAATTCCAAGTTCCAAATTCCGAGTTCCGAATTCTGAGTTCCAAATTCCAAGTTCCCAATTCCAAGTTCCCAATTCCAAATTCTATATATTCCAAGTTCCGAATTCCGAATTCCATATTCCGAATCCAAATTCCAAAATCCAAGTTCTAAACTCTGAGTTCTGAGTTCCGAGTTCCGAGGTCCGAGTGAGTTCAGAAATTCTGTGTTCCAAATTCTGAATTCCAAGTTTCAAATTCTGAATTTCCGAATTCCGAATTCCAAGATCCGTATTTCCCAAGTTCCGAACTCCAAATTCCGAATCCCAAATTCTGAATTCCATATTCCAAGTTCCGAATTCTGAGTTCGGAGTTCAGAATTCCAAATTCTGAATTCCAAATTCCATATTCCAAGTTCTGAATTCCATATTCCAAGTTCTGAATTCCGAATTCCACATTCCAAATTCCAAATTTCGAATTCCAAATTCCGAGTTCCAAATTCTGAATTCCAAGTTCCACATTCTGAATTCCGAGTTTCCCATTTTCCGAATTCCAAATTCCATATTCCAGGTTCCAAATTCCAAGTTCCGAGTTCCGAGGTCCGAGCTCAGAAATTCCAAGTTCCAAATTCTGAATTCCAAGTTCCGAATTCCATTTGCCAAATTCCAAATTCCAAGTTCCCGAATTCAGAGTTCCGAATTCCAAGTTCTGAATTCCAAGTTCCAAATTCCAAATTCCGAGTTCTGAATTCCAAGTTCCAAATGGCAAGTTCCATATTCCAAATTCTGAATTCCGAGTTCCAAATTCTGAATTCCGAGTTCAAAATTCCATATTCCGAGTTCCAAATTCCAAATTCTAAATTCCAAATTCTGAATTCCAAATTCCGAATTCCAAATTCTGAATTCCAAATTCTGAATTACAAGTTCCAAATTCTGAATTTCCGAATTCCGAGTTCCGAATTTCCCAAGTTCCGAACTCCAAATTCCGAATCCCAAATACCGAATTCCATGTTCCAAGTTCCGAATTCTAAGTTCCGAATTCTGAATTCCAAATTCCAAATTTCAAATTCTGAATTCCAAATTCTATGTTCCCAGTTCCGAATTCTGAATTCCAAATTTCAAATTCCGAATTCCAAATTCCGAGTTCCAAATTACGAATTCCACGTCCCGATTTTCAAGTTCCGAGTTCCGAATTCTAAGTTCTGAATTCCAAATTCCGAATTCCAAGTTCCAATTTTCCGAATTTTAAGTTCCAAATTCCAAGTTCCAAATTCTGAATTCCAAGTTCCAAATTCCGAACTCTGGGTTCCAAGTTCCGAATTCTGAAATTCCATATTATAAGTTCCGAGTTCCGCTTTCTGAGTTCCGAATTCCGAGTTCCAAATTCCAAATTCTGATTAAAAAAAAAAATTTACCTCAATTGCATCCTTGGGCTCTTCTGATTTGACAGACAATCAGGGACAGGCAAAAGGTCAGGCATCCCCTGCAACAAAAATGTCATTTTTGGAGAGATACTTTCAATAGGAACCCGTCTAAAGGGATGCAGGCACAGCAGATTTCCTCATTAGTGCTTTGCAGCTGCCACAGCTGACCGTTAATTATGAAACCACTTCCATTAGACCCACTCAGAACAGAGGCACAGACAAACGCACATGGGTTTCTTCAGAATAACAACATCACCCAGGGGAATGTTTCTTCTCAACAAAAGTGGAGCTACACTTTAAGCAAATCCAAGTTTCAAATTCCAAGTTCCGAATTCCAAATTCCAAGTTCCGAATTCCAAATTCCAAACTCCAAATTCCAAATTCCAGGTTTAGAATTCCAAGTTTCTGAATTCCAAATTCCAAGTTCCAAATTCCAAATGCCATGTTCTGAATTCCGAATTCTGAATTTCAAAGTTTTCGAATTATGAATTCCAATTTCCGAATTCCAAATTTCCAATTCCGAATTCCATATTCCAAGTTCTGAATTCTGTATTCCAAGTTCCGAATTCCAAATTCCAAGTTCTGAATTCTGAGTTTCGAATTCCAAGTTCCGAATTCCAAATTCCGAATTCCAAATTCCATATTCCGAGTTCCCAATTCCGAGTTCCCAATTCCGAGTTCCCAATTCCAAGTTCCGAATTCCAAGTTCTGAATTCCAAGTTCCCAATTCCAAGTTCCGAATTCCGAATTCCAAGTTCCAAATTCCGAGTTTTTAAAATTTACCTCAATTGCATCCTTGGGCTCTTCTGATTTGACAGACAATCAGGGACAGGCAAAAGGTCAGGGCAGCCTGTACACAAGCATTGCCAGGGATGCAGAAAATAACATACACTGGGGCTAGAGAATAAACCTAATGCTTGGGTTCTGAGGACTTATCCTGTAGGTGGTATAGAAACCAGCAGCTAAGTTCTGGAAATGCCTAAACTGTCAGTCTTAGAATAAACCAAGAATGCATGATATAGAGAGGAAGGAGGGACCACATGCTAAATAGAACCACAAATAGCAGCACATCTGCTTTACAGCTGATTTAAAGAAAATTGATAAGTCAGAAACCTAAAGCTCCCCATAGATGGATCAAAATTCAGTTGGTTTGGCAGGGACTGGCCAAATTTCGATCCATGTATGGGTACTGTGGTTGTACAGAAGTTGATCTATCGATCAATAGATCTAGTCGATTTATAGCCTGCAACACTGATCTGTGTTTTCTGAGGGTGGGAAAGTCTTCCTGCTGTCAGAATACAATAACACATTGGGAAAATTCCCACATACAACTTGAATGCGTGGTTGAGGGAAATCAGGTCAGTTTTTTTTGTTCAACCCACTGGTTGAATTAAAAAACTGATCCATCTATGGCCAGCTTAAGTTTTGACAGTGCTCAGAGCTAAACACTGATCCAGATCAGCCATTTCCCTACCTACCACTACTTTTGTATATATATTTTAATTTTCTTTTATACTTATGACAGATCAGCATTTTTGACTCTTTTTTGTGTATTATTTATTTATGCATTCATTTTTTGGCAGTCTCTGCAATGTTTAAGCAAATCCAAATTCCAAGTTCCAAATTCTGAATTCCAAGTTCCAAGTTCCAAATTCTGAATTCCAATTTCTAAATTCTGAATTCCACATACTGAATTGTAAAAAATACGGAATTCCAAATTCTGAATTCCAATTTCCAAATTCCAAGTTTCAAATTCCAAGTTCCAAATGACAAATTCCAAGTTCCAAATTCCAAGTTCCGAATTCTGAGTTCCAAATTCTGAATTCCAAATTCGAAAGGCTGAGTTCCAAATTCTGAATTCCGAGTTCCAAATTCTGAATTCCAAATTCCGAGTTCCGAGTTCCAAGTTCCGAATTCCAAGTTCCGAATTCCATATTCCAAATTCCGAGTTCCTTGAATGTGTACTTGAATGTGTGAATGGGGGAAATCAGGTCAGTTTTTTTGTTCAACCCACTGGTTGAATTAAAAAAACTGATCCATCTATGGATCAGCTTCATTTTTTTCAGCTTAAGTTTTGACAGTACTCAGAGCTAAACACTGACCCAGATCCAGCCATTTAACTACCTACCCCTACTTATGTATATGTATTTTTAATTTTCTTTTACACCTATAACAGATCAGCATTTTTGACTCTTTTTAGTGTATTTATTTATGCAGTTTATTTTTACCTCATAAGGCAGTCTCTGCAATGTTTAATTAAATACAAATTTCAAGTTCCAAATTATGAATTCCATGTTCCAAATTCCAAATTCTAAATTCCAAATTATGAATTCCAAATACTGAATTTCAATTTCCAAATGGCAACTTGCAAACTCCACATGGCAAATTCCAAGTTCCGAGTCTCAAATTCAAAGTTCCAAATTCCAAGTTCCAAATTCCGAATTCCAAGTTCCAAATTCCAAGTTCCGAATTCCAAGTTCCCAATTCTGAATTCCAAGTTCCCAATTCCAAGTTCCAAATTCCGAGTTCCGAATTCTGAGTTCCAAATTCCAAGTTCCCAATTCCAAGTTCCCAATTCCAAATTCTATATATTCCAAGTTCCGAATTCCGAATTCCATATTCCGAATCCAAATTCCAAAATCCAAGTTCTAAACTCTGAGTTCTGAGTTCCGAGTTCCGAGGTCCGAGTGAGTTCAGAAATTCTGTGTTCCAAATTCTGAATTCCAAGTTTCAAATTCTGAATTTCCGAATTCCGAATTCCAAGATCCGTATTTCCCAAGTTCCGAACTCCAAATTCCGAATCCCAAATTCTGAATTCCATATTCCAAGTTCCGAATTCTGAGTTCGGAGTTCAGAATTCCAAATTCTGAATTCCAAATTCCATATTCCAAGTTCTGAATTCCATATTCCAAGTTCTGAATTCCGAATTCCACATTCCAAATTCCAAATTTCGAATTCCAAATTCCGAGTTCCAAATTCTGAATTCCAAGTTCCACATTCTGAATTCCGAGTTTCCCATTTTCCGAATTCCAAATTCCATATTCCAGGTTCCAAATTCCAAGTTCCGAGTTCCGAGGTCCGAGCTCAGAAATTCCAAGTTCCAAATTCTGAATTCCAAGTTCCGAATTCCATTTGCCAAATTCCAAATTCCAAGTTCCCGAATTCAGAGTTCCGAATTCCAAGTTCTGAATTCCAAGTTCCAAATTCCAAATTCCGAGTTCTGAATTCCAAGTTCCAAATGGCAAGTTCCATATTCCAAATTCTGAATTCCGAGTTCCAAATTCTGAATTCCGAGTTCAAAATTCCATATTCCGAGTTCCAAATTCCAAATTCTAAATTCCAAATTCTGAATTCCAAATTCCGAATTCCAAATTCTGAATTCCAAATTCTGAATTACAAGTTCCAAATTCTGAATTTCCGAATTCCGAGTTCCGAATTTCCCAAGTTCCGAACTCCAAATTCCGAGTTCCGAATTTCCCAAGTTCCGAACTCCAAATTCCGAATCCCAAATACCGAATTCCATGTTCCAAGTTCCGAATTCTAAGTTCCGAATTCTGAATTCCAAATTCCAAATTTCAAATTCTGAATTCCAAATTCTATGTTCCCAGTTCCGAATTCTGAATTCCAAATTTCAAATTCCGAATTCCAAATTCCGAGTTCCAAATTACGAATTCCACGTCCCGATTTTCAAGTTCCGAGTTCCGAATTCTAAGTTCTGAATTCCAAATTCCGAATTCCAAGTTCCAATTTTCCGAATTTTAAGTTCCAAATTCCAAGTTCCAAATTCTGAATTCCAAGTTCCAAATTCCGAACTCTGGGTTCCAAGTTCCGAATTCTGAAATTCCATATTATAAGTTCCGAGTTCCGCTTTCTGAGTTCCGAATTCCGAGTTCCAAATTCCAAATTCTGATTAAAAAAAAAAATTTACCTCAATTGCATCCTTGGGCTCTTCTGATTTGACAGACAATCAGGGACAGGCAAAAGGTCAGGCATCCCCTGCAACAAAAATGTCATTTTTGGAGAGATACTTTCAATAGGAACCCGTCTAAAGGGATGCAGGCACAGCAGATTTCCTCATTAGTGCTTTGCAGCTGCCACAGCTGACCGTTAATTATGAAACCACTTCCATTAGACCCACTCAGAACAGAGGCACAGACAAACGCACATGGGTTTCTTCAGAATAACAACATCACCCAGGGGAATGTTTCTTCTCAACAAAAGTGGAGCTACACTTTAAGCAAATCCAAGTTTCAAATTCCAAGTTCCGAATTCCAAATTCCAAGTTCCGAATTCCAAATTCCAAACTCCAAATTCCAAATTCCAGGTTTAGAATTCCAAGTTTCTGAATTCCAAATTCCAAGTTCCAAATTCCAAATGCCATGTTCTGAATTCCGAATTCTGAATTTCAAAGTTTTCGAATTATGAATTCCAATTTCCGAATTCCAAATTTCCAATTCCGAATTCCATATTCCAAGTTCTGAATTCTGTATTCCAAGTTCCGAATTCCAAATTCCAAGTTCTGAATTCTGAGTTTCGAATTCCAAGTTCCGAATTCCAAATTCCGAATTCCGAGTTCCCAATTCCGAGTTCCCAATTCCGAGTTCCCAATTCCGAGTTCCCAATTCCAAGTTCCGAATTCCAAGTTCTGAATTCCAAGTTCCCAATTCCAAGTTCCGAATTCCGAATTCCAAGTTCCAAATTCCGAGTTTTTAAAATTTACCTCAATTGCATCCTTGGGCTCTTCTGATTTGACAGACAATCAGGGACAGGCAAAAGGTCAGGGCAGCCTGTACACAAGCATTGCCAGGGATGCAGAAAATAACATACACTGGGGCTAGAGAATAAACCTAATGCTTGGGTTCTGAGGACTTATCCTGTAGGTGGTATAGAAACCAGCAGCTAAGTTCTGGAAATGCCTAAACTGTCAGTCTTAGAATAAACCAAGAATGCATGATATAGAGAGGAAGGAGGGACCACATGCTAAATAGAACCACAAATAGCAGCACATCTGCTTTACAGCTGATTTAAAGAAAATTGATAAGTCAGAAACCTAAAGCTCCCCATAGATGGATCAAAATTCAGTTGGTTTGGCAGGGACTGGCCAAATTTCGATCCATGTATGGGTACTGTGGTTGTACAGAAGTTGATCTATCGATCAATAGATCTAGTCGATTTATAGCCTGCAACACTGATCTGTGTTTTCTGAGGGTGGGAAAGTCTTCCTGCTGTCAGAATACAATAACACATTGGGAAAATTCCCACATACAACTTGAATGCGTGGTTGAGGGAAATCAGGTCAGTTTTTTTTGTTCAACCCACTGGTTGAATTAAAAAACTGATCCATCTATGGCCAGCTTAAGTTTTGACAGTGCTCAGAGCTAAACACTGATCCAGATCAGCCATTTCCCTACCTACCACTACTTTTGTATATATATTTTAATTTTCTTTTATACTTATGACAGATCAGCATTTTTGACTCTTTTTTGTGTATTATTTATTTATGCATTCATTTTTTGGCAGTCTCTGCAATGTTTAAGCAAATCCAAATTCCAAGTTCCAAATTCTGAATTCCAAGTTCCAAGTTCCAAATTCTGAATTCCAATTTCTAAATTCTGAATTCCACATACTGAATTGTAAAAAATACGGAATTCCAAATTCTGAATTCCAATTTCCAAATTCCAAGTTTCAAATTCCAAGTTCCAAATGACAAATTCCAAGTTCCAAATTCCAAGTTCCGAATTCTGAGTTCCAAATTCTGAATTCCAAATTCGAAAGGCTGAGTTCCAAATTCTGAATTCCGAGTTCCAAATTCTGAATTCCAAATTCCGAGTTCCGAGTTCCAAGTTCCGAATTCCAAGTTCCGAATTCCATATTCCAAATTCCGAGTTCCTTGAATGTGTACTTGAATGTGTGAATGGGGGAAATCAGGTCAGTTTTTTTGTTCAACCCACTGGTTGAATTAAAAAAACTGATCCATCTATGGATCAGCTTCATTTTTTTCAGCTTAAGTTTTGACAGTACTCAGAGCTAAACACTGACCCAGATCCAGCCATTTAACTACCTACCCCTACTTATGTATATGTATTTTTAATTTTCTTTTACACCTATAACAGATCAGCATTTTTGACTCTTTTTAGTGTATTTATTTATGCAGTTTATTTTTACCTCATAAGGCAGTCTCTGCAATGTTTAATTAAATACAAATTTCAAGTTCCAAATTATGAATTCCATGTTCCAAATTCCAAATTCTAAATTCCAAATTATGAATTCCAAATACTGAATTTCAATTTCCAAATGGCAACTTGCAAACTCCACATGGCAAATTCCAAGTTCCGAGTCTCAAATTCAAAGTTCCAAATTCCAAGTTCCAAATTCCGAATTCCAAGTTCCAAATTCCAAGTTCCGAATTCCAAGTTCCCAATTCTGAATTCCAAGTTCCCAATTCCAAGTTCCAAATTCCGAGTTCCGAATTCTGAGTTCCAAATTCCAAGTTCCCAATTCCAAGTTCCCAATTCCAAATTCTATATATTCCAAGTTCCGAATTCCGAATTCCATATTCCGAATCCAAATTCCAAAATCCAAGTTCTAAACTCTGAGTTCTGAGTTCCGAGTTCCGAGGTCCGAGTGAGTTCAGAAATTCTGTGTTCCAAATTCTGAATTCCAAGTTTCAAATTCTGAATTTCCGAATTCCGAATTCCAAGATCCGTATTTCCCAAGTTCCGAACTCCAAATTCCGAATCCCAAATTCTGAATTCCATATTCCAAGTTCCGAATTCTGAGTTCGGAGTTCAGAATTCCAAATTCTGAATTCCAAATTCCATATTCCAAGTTCTGAATTCCATATTCCAAGTTCTGAATTCCGAATTCCACATTCCAAATTCCAAATTTCGAATTCCAAATTCCGAGTTCCAAATTCTGAATTCCAAGTTCCACATTCTGAATTCCGAGTTTCCCATTTTCCGAATTCCAAATTCCATATTCCAGGTTCCAAATTCCAAGTTCCGAGTTCCGAGGTCCGAGCTCAGAAATTCCAAGTTCCAAATTCTGAATTCCAAGTTCCGAATTCCATTTGCCAAATTCCAAATTCCAAGTTCCCGAATTCAGAGTTCCGAATTCCAAGTTCTGAATTCCAAGTTCCAAATTCCAAATTCCGAGTTCTGAATTCCAAGTTCCAAATGGCAAGTTCCATATTCCAAATTCTGAATTCCGAGTTCCAAATTCTGAATTCCGAGTTCAAAATTCCATATTCCGAGTTCCAAATTCCAAATTCTAAATTCCAAATTCTGAATTCCAAATTCCGAATTCCAAATTCTGAATTCCAAATTCTGAATTACAAGTTCCAAATTCTGAATTTCCGAATTCCGAGTTCCGAATTTCCCAAGTTCCGAACTTCAAATTCCGAATCCCAAATACCGAATTCCATGTTCCAAGTTCCGAATTCTAAGTTCGGAATTCTGAATTCCAAGTTCAGAATTCCAAATTCTGAATTCCAATTTCCATATTCCAAGTTCTGAATTCCATATTCCAAGTTCTGAATTCCGAATTCCACGTTCCAAATTCCAAATTTTGAATTCCAAATTCCGAGTTCCAAATTCTGAATTTCAAGTTCCACATTCTGAATTCCGATTTCCGAATTTCCCATGTTCCGAATTCCAAATTCCATATTCCAGGTTCCAAATTCCAAGTTCTGAGTTCCGAGGTCTGAGCTCAGAAATTCCAAGTTCCAAATTCTGAATTCCAAGTTCTGAATTCCAAGTTCCAAATTCTGAATTTCCGAATTCCGAATTCCAAGTTCCGAATTTCCCAAGTTCCGAACTCCAAATTCCGAATCCCAAATTCCGAATTCCATATTCCAAGTTCCGAATTCTGAGATCGGAATTCTGAATTCCAAGTTCAGAATTCCAAATTCTGAATTCCAATTTCCATATTCCAAGTTCTGAATTCCATATTCCAAGTTCTGAATTCCGAATTCCAGGTTCCAAATTCCAAATTTTGAATTCCAAATTCCGAGTTCCAAATTCTGAATTCCAAGTTCCACATTCTGAATTCCGAGTTCCGAATTTCCCATGTTCCGAATTCCAAATTCCATATTCCAGGTTCCAAATTCCAAGTTCCGAGGTCCGAGCTCAGAAATTCCAAGTTCCAAATTCTGAATTCCAAGTTCCGAATTCCATTTGCCAAATTCCTAATTCCGAGTTCCCAAATTCAGAGTTCCGAATTCCAAGTTCTGAATTCCAAGTTCCAAATTCCAAATTCCGAGTTCCGAATTCTGAGTTCTGAATTCCAAGTTCAAAATGGCAAGTTCCATATTCAAAATTCCGAATTCCGAGTTCCAAATTCTAAATTCCGAGTTCCAAATTCCATATTCCGAGTTCCAAATTCCAAATTCTAAATTCCAAATTCTGAATTCCAAGTTCCAAATTCCAAATTCCGAGTTCTGAATTCCAAGTTCCAAATGGAAAGTTCCATATTCCAAATTCCGAATTCCGAGTTCCAAATTCTGAATTCCGAGTTCAAAATTCCATATTCCGAGTTCCAAATTCCAAATTCTAAATTCCAAATTCTGAATTCCAAATTCCGAATTCCAAATTCTGAATTCCAAATTCTGAATTCCAAGTTCCAAATTCTGAATTTCCGAATTCCGAGTTCCGAATTTCCCAAGTTCCGAACTCCAAATTCCGAATCCCAAATTCCGAATTCCATGTTCCAAGTTCCGAATTCTAAGTTCGGAATTCTGAATTCCAAGTTCAGAATTCCAAATTCTGAATTCCAATTTCCATATTCCAAGTTCTGAATTCCATATTCCAAGTTCTGAATTCCGAATTCCACGTTCCAAATTCCAAATTTTGAATTCCAAATTCCGAGTTCCAAATTCTGAATTTCAAGTTCCACATTCTGAATTCCGAGTTCCGAATTTCCCATGTTCCGAATTCCAAATTCCATATTCCAGGTTCCAAATTCCAAGTTCTGAGTTCCGAGGTCTGAGCTCAGAAATTCCAAGTTCCAAATTCTGAATTCCAAGTTCTGAATTCCAAGTTCCAAATTCTGAATTTCCGAATTCCGAATTCCAAGTTCCGAATTTCCCAAGTTCCGAACTCCAAATTCTGAATCCCAAATTCCGAATTCCATATTCCAAGTTCCGAATTCTGAGATCGGAATTCTGAATTCCAAGTTCAGAATTCCAAATTCTGAATTCCAATTTCCATATTCCAAGTTCTGAATTCCATATTCCAAGTTCTGAATTCCGAATTCCAGGTTCCAAATTCCAAATTTTGAATTCCAAATTCCGAGTTCCAAATTCTGAATTCCAAGTTCCACATTCTGAATTCCGAGTTCCGAATTTCCCATGTTCCGAATTCCAAATTCCATATTCCAGGTTCCAAATTCCAAGTTCCGAGTTCCGAGGTCCGAGCTCAGAAATTCCAAGTTCCAAATTCTGAATTCCAAGTTCCGAATTCCATTTGCCAAATTCCTAATTCCGAGTTCCCAAATTCAGAGTTCCGAATTCCAAGTTCTGAATTCCAAGTTCCAAATTCCAAATTCCGAGTTCCGAATTCTGAGTTCTGAATTCCAAGTTCAAAATGGCAAGTTCCATATTCAAAATTCCGAATTCCGAGTTCCAAATTCTAAATTCCGAGTTCCAAATTCCATATTCCGAGTTCCAAATTCCAAATTCTAAATTCCAAATTCTGAATTCCAAATTCCGAATTCCAAATTCTGAATTCCAAGTTCTGAATTCCAAGTTCCGAATTCCAAAGTCCGAATTTCAAATTATGAATTCCAAAGTCCATATTCCAAATTCTGAATTCCATATTCCAAGTCCTGAATTCCTAATTCCACGCTCTGAATTCAGAATTCGAAAGGCCGAGTTCCAAGTTCCGAATTTCGAGTTCCAAATTCTGAATTCCAAGTTCCGAATTCTGACTTCCAAATTCCGAGTTCCGAAATTCCCAAGTTCCGAATTCCAAATTCTGAATTCCAATTTCCAAATTCCAATTTCCGAATTCCATATTCCAAGTTCTGAATTCCAAGTTCCGAATTCCAAGTTCTGAATTCTGAGTTCTGAATTCCAAGTTCCGAATTCCAAATTCCAAGTTCCGGATTCTGAGTTCTGAATTTCGAGTTCCAAATTGCAAGTTCCATATTCCAAATTCCAAATTGTGAGTTTACCAAATTCCAAATTCCATATTACATATTCCGAGTTCCAAATTCCGAATTTCAAGTTCTGAATTCCAAATTCCAAGTTCTAAATTCCAAATTCCAAATTCTATATTCCAAATTCCATATTCCAAGTTCCAAGTTCCGAATTCCGAGTACCGAATTCCAAATTTCAAAATTCAAATTCTGATTTCTGAATTCCATATTCCAAGTTCCGAATTATGAATTCCAAATTCCAAATGCCAAGTTCTGAATTCCAAAGTTCCAAATTCCAAGCTTTGAGTTCCAAATTCCATATTCCGAGTTCTGAATTCCGAATTCCAAAGTTCCATATTCCAAGTTCCAAATTCCAATTTTCAAATTCCGAGTTCCAAATGCTAATTTCCGAGTTCCAAATTCCAAGTACGAAGTTCCGAGTTCCAAATTCCAAATTCCCAGTTCCAAAGTTTCCATTTCTGAGTTCCCAATTCCGAGTTCCGAGTTCCCAATTCCAAATTCCAAGTTCCAAATTCTGAATTCCAATTTTCAAATTCCAAATTCCGAGTTCCAAATTCCAAATTCAAAGTTCCATATTCTGAATTACGAGTTCTGGATTCCAAATTCTGAATTCCGAGTTCCAAATTCCAATTTCTAAATTCCGAGTACCGGAATCCAAATTCTGAATTCCGAGTTCCGGATTCCAAATTCTGAATTCTGAGTTCCGGATTCCAAATTCTGAATTCCGAGTTTCGGATTCCAAATTCTAAATTCTGAATTCCGAATTCCAAACGCCGAATTCCGAATTCCATAGTCCAAGTTCTGAATTCCGAATTCCAAAGTTCCGAATTCCAAAGTTCCGAATTCCAAAGTTCCGAATTCCAAATTCCATATTCCATGTTCCGAATTCCAAATTCCATATTCCAAGTTCTGAATTCCAAATTCCAAGTTCCATATTCCAAGTTCTGTATTCCAAGTTCGGAATTCCAAATTGCAAGTTCCGAAGTCAAAGTTCCGAATTTTGAATGCCAAGTTCCAAGTTCCGAATTCCGAATACCGAATTCCAAATGCCAAGTTCCGAATTCCGAATTCCAAAGTTCCAAATTCCAAGTTTTGAGTTCCAAATTCCAAATTCCATATTCCAAGTTCTGAATTCCAAATTCCCAAACTCCAAGTTCCAATTTCCGAATTTCAATTTTCAAATTCCAAGTTCTAATGCTAATTTCCGAGTTCCCAATTCCGAGTTCCAAATTCCGAGTACCAAATTCTGAGTTCCAAATTCCAAGCTTCGAATTCCAAATTCCAAATTCCAATTTTCAAATTTCAAATTCCGAGTTGCGAATTCCAAATTCCAAGTTCCGAGTTTCAAATTCCGAATTCCAAGTCCCGAGTTCAGGATTCCAAATTCAGAATTCAGAATTCCTTATTCCAAGTTTGGAATTCCAATTTCCGAGTTCCAAATTCCGAGTTACGAGTTCTGAATTCCGAGATCCAAATTTTGAGTTCCGAATTCCAAATTCCAAGTTCTTAATTCCAAATTCCATATTCCAAGTTCCGAATTCCGAAATCAAATTCCATATTCCAAGTTCCGAATTCCGAAATTCCAAGTTCCGAGTTCCAGATTCCAAATTCAGAATTCCATATTACAATTTCAGAATTCCAATTTCCAAGTATCGAAGTCTGAGCTCTGAGTTCTGAATTCCAAAGTCTGAGTTCAGAATTCCAAGTTCCACTTCTGAGTTCCGAATTCCAAGTTCCGAGTTCCGAATTCTGAGTTCCAAATTCTGAGTTCCGAGTTCCGAATTCCAAGTTCCAAATTCCAAGTTCCAAATTCCCAATTCCGAGTTCCCAATTCTGAGTTCCAAGTTCCAAATTCCAAATTCCAAGTTCCGAATTCCATAGTCCAAGTTCTGAATTCCAAATTCCATAGTCCAATTTCCGAATTCTGAGTTCTGAATTCCAAGTTCAGAGTTTCAAATTCCCAGTTCCCAGTTCCCAGTTTCAAGTTCCAAGTTCCAAGTTCCCAGTTCCCAGTTCCCAGTTCCGAATTCTGAATTCCAAGTTCCAAATTGTGAATTCCAAGTTCCAAATTCCAAATTGTGAATTCCAAGTTCCAAATTCCAAATTGTGAATTCCAAGTTCTGAGTTCTGAATTCCGAGTACCGAATACTAAATTTCAAATTCCAGATTCCGAATTCCAAATTTCGAATTCTAGATTCTGAATTCCAAATTCCAGATTCCGAATTCCATATTCCGAATTCTGAATTCCATATTCCATATTCCAAGTCCTGAATTCCAAGTTCCAAGTTCCAAATTCCAAATTCTGAGTTCCCAATTCCCAGTTCCAAGTTCCGAAGTCCGAATTCCAAGTTCGGAATTCCGAATTCCGAGTTCCGAATTCCAAATTCCAAATTCCAAGTTCCAAATTCCAAATTCCATATTCCAAATTCCAAATTCGGAAAATTCGTAATTCCAAGAATTCGTAATTCGAAAACTTGTAATTTGGATCTCGGAATTTGGAATTTGGAATTCGGACTTCGGAACTTGAAACTCCAAATTCCGAAATTCGAATTCCGAGTTTCAAATTCTGAGTTCTGAATTCCGAATTCCAAAAATTCTAAATTCCAAGTTACGAGTTTCCAATTCTGAGTTCCGAGTTCCAAATTCCGAGTTCCGGATTCCAAATTCTGAATTCCGAGTTCCGGATTCCAAATTTTGAATTAGGAGTTCCGGATTCCGAGTACCGAATACTAAATTTCAAATTCCAGATTCTGAATTCCAAATTTCGAAGTCCAGATTCTGAATTCCAAATTCCGAATTCCAGATTCCAAATTCTGAATTCCGAATTCCAGATTCCGAATTCTGAATTCCATATTCCATATTCCAAGTCCTGAATTCCAAATTTCAAGTTCCAAGTTCCGAATTCCCAATTCCAAATTCCGAGTTCCCAATTCCCAGTTCCAAGTTCCGAAGTCCAAATTCCAAGTTTGAAATTTCCGGATTCCAAGTTCCAAATTCAAATTCCAAGTTCCAAATTCCAAGTTCCAAATTCCAAATTCCATATTCCAAATTCCAAATTCCATATTCCAAATTCCATATTCCAAATTCCAAATTCCATATTCCAAGTTCCGAATTCCACATTCTGAATTTGATGTTCTGAATTCCAAATTCCAAGTTCCGTGTTCCAAATTCCAAATTCCGAGAATTCGTAATTTGGAAACTTGTAATTCGGATCTTAGAATTTGGAATTCAGGACTTGGAATTTAGAATTCCAGATTTTGAAATTCAAAATCTGAATTCCGAGTTTCCAATTCCAAGTTCTGAATTCTGAATTCCAAAAATTCTAAATTCCAAATTCCAAGTTCCGAGTTTCAAATTATGAGTTCTGAGTTCCAAATTCTGAGTTCCGAGTTCCAAATTCCAAATCCCAAATTCTGAATTCCGAATTCCATAGTCCAAGTTCCAAATTCCGAATTCCATAGTCCAAGTTTCGAATTCCGAATTCCAAGTTCCGAATTCCAAGTTCCGAATTCCAAGTTCCACATGCCGAGTTCCGAGTCCCCAGTTCCAGATTCCAAATTCCAAGTTCCGAATTTTGAGTTCCAAGTTCCGAATTCTGAGTTCCAAGTTCCGAATTCCAAATTCCGAATTCCATATTCCATATTCCAAGTTCCGATTTCCAAAGTTCCAAATACCAAGTTCCGAGTTCCAAGTTCCAAACTCCGAATTCCAAATTCCGAATTCCAAGTTTCAAATTCCGAGTTCCGAATTCCAAGTTTCAAATTCCAAATGACATATTCCAAGTTCCAAGTCCCGAATTCCACGTTCTGAATTCCACATTCCGAATTTCGAATTCCAAAGTTCCAAATTCCAAGTTCCAAGTTCTGAGTTCCAAATTCCAAATTCCATATTCCAAGTTCTGAATTCTGAATCCAAGTTCCAAGCTCCGAATTCTGTATTCCAAGTTCCAAGTTCTGAATTCTGAGTACCAAATTCCAAATTTCAAATTCTGAATTCTGAATTCCATATTCCAAGTTCCGAATTCCAAATTCCAAAGTTCCAAATTCCAAGTTTCGAGTTCCAAATTCCATATTCCAAGTTCTGAATTCCGAATTCCAAAGATCCAAATTTCAAGTTCCAATTTCCGAATTCCAATTTTCAAATTCCGAGTTCCAAATGCTAATTTCCGAGTTCCCAATTCCGAGTTCCAAATTCCAAATTCCGAGTACCAAATTCCAAGTTTCAAATTCCAAATTCCCAGTTCCAAAGTTTCCATTTCAGAGTTCCTGATTCCGAGTTCCCAATTCCGAATTCTGAGTTCCAAATTCTAAATTTCCAGTTCCAAAGTTTGCATTTCCAAGTTCCCAATTCCGAGTTCGCAATTCTGAATTCTGAATTCCAAGTTCCAAATTCCGAGTTCCAAATTCCAAATTCCAAGTTCCATATTCCAATTTCTGAGTTCAGGATTCCAAATTCAGAATTCCTTATTCCAAGTTCGGAATTCCAATTTCCGTGTTCCAAATTCCGAGTTCCGAATTCCAAGTTCCAAATTCAGAATTCCAAGTTCCAAAATCCAAGTTCCATATTCCAAGTTCCGAGGTCCGGATTCCAAATTCAGAATTCCATATTCCAATTTTGGAATTCCAGTTTCCAAGTACCGAAGTCCGAGCTATGAGTTCCGAATTCCAAAGTCCGAGTTCCAGATTCCAAGTTCCAAATTCCGAGTTCCGAATTCCAAGTTCCAAATTCCGAATTCCAAGTTCCAAAATCCGAATGCCAAGTTCCGAATTCCAAGTTCCAAGTTCTGAATTCTGAGTTCAGAGTTTTGAGTTCAGATTTTCGAGTTCAGAGTTTCGAGTTCCCAGTTCCGAATTCTGAATTCCAAGTTCCAAATTCCGAATTTCAAATTCCGAATTCCAAGTTCGGAATTGTGAATTCCAAGTTCTGAGTTCCGAGTTCCGAATTCCGAGTACCGAATACTGAATTTCAAATTCTAAATTCCAGATTCCAAATTCCAAATTCCAAATTCCAGATTCCAAATTCCAGATTCCAAATTCTGAATTCCAGATTCCAAATTCCGAATTCCAGATTCCGAATTCCAGATTCCGAATTCCGAGTTCCAAATTCTGGGTTCCAAATTCTGAGTTCCCAGTTCCGAATTTCGAATTCCAAGTTCCAAATTCTAAGTTCCGAATTCTGAGTTCCATGTTCCGAATTCCAAATTCCATATTCCAAGTTCCAAATTCCAATTTTCAAATTCCGAGTTCCGAATTCCAAGTTCCAAATTCCAAGTGTGTGTGAAGAAAAGTACCTCCCGCTACTGAGAGTAAACAAATGTGTCTAAAACAGAAGAGTGGCAATGAAAATGTATAAAGCACCAGCTGCAAGACCTGTGAGTGTTCACATAACACAAATGAAAATATAAATATAAAAGGTGATCTCGGGCAGTGATAAATAAAGAACACTCTAAAACACTAAGTGCAGTAGGACTGAATAAAGTGCAATAAACCATGTGCATAAACATAAGTGACCGACAACTCCCTCATTAGCAAGTTGAGAAAATGAAAATGATATCAAATGTCCATATATATAACTATGTGAACAAAAAATGATAATAAAAAGTGTCCATAAATGGTGAACAAATCCAAAATAGAAAAGTGATTTTGTAAGAATGATGGATAAGGTAAAGTGGATGATGTCTCCATTCTCCACCAATCAGTAATGTCCTATGTTGAAGTGGAGAAGCACTAGAATGAATACATAACCAAAAATGATGTAGAAATCTAGGTCATGTCCTTAAAAAACAGTGCCACGAATAATCTCTTCCAGTATGGTCTCACAGGACCCTTACCACATAAATGAAGTAAACAAGCATCACTATTGAATTAAATTTTCCACACCATTCTGTTGGGACCTCTTCATATGTGTATTTCCTAGTGATGGAACCCGGGGATACTTCTCCAAATGGTTAGGTGCTTCTCTATACCGTCCTATAAGGCTCCTATGGGCGCCATAATAGGTGGGAAAGAAGGGGAGAAAAGAGGATGCCTCCAATGGTGTAGTAATATAAATAATCAGTAATATTAGGAAGCCACGTGACGTGGTGTAATCGGTAGGGAGAGTTTTGAGCTAGACGCACACCGGAAGTGATGTAAGGAGGCACTTAGGACACCGTGTTTACTGTTCTTTGCCTGATTTTTTTCAATTTAATGTAAGAGTCCACCCGCTGTTTTAAGTCAATAAAATTACTGATTATTTATATTACTACTCCATTGGAGGCACCCTCTTTTCTCCCCTTCTTTCCTACCTATTATGGCGCCCATAGGAGCCTTATAGGACGGTATAGAGAAGCACTTAACCATTTGGAGAAGTATCCCTGGGTTCCATCACTAGGATATACACATATGAAGAGGTCCCAACAGAATGGTGTGGAAAATTTAATCCAATAGTGATGCTTGTTTACTTCATTTATGAGGTAAGGGTCCTGTGAGACTGTACTGGAAGAGATTATTCGTGGCACTGTTTTTTAAGGACATGACCTAGATTTCTACATAATTTTTGGTTATGTATTCATTCTAGTGCTTCTCCACTTCAACATAGGACGTTACTCATTGGTGGAGACTGGAGACATCATCCACTTTACCTTATCCATCATTCTTACATAATCACTTTTCCATTTTGGATTTGTTTACTATTTATGGACACTTTTTATTATCATTTTCTGTTGACTTAGTCATGTATATGGACATTTGATATCATTTACATTTTATCAACTCGCCTATGAGGGAGTTGTCGGTCACCTATGTTTACGCACATTGTTTATTGCACTTTATTCAGTCCTATTGCACTTATGCCCCGTACACACGGTCGGACTTTGTTCGGAGATTCCGACAACAAAATCCTAGGATTTTTTCCGATGGATGTTGGCTCAAACTTGTTTTGTCTACACACGGTCGCACAAAGTTGTCGGAATTTCCGATCGCCAACCACGTGGTCACGTACACCATGTACGACTAGACTAGAAAAGGCCAGTTCAGAACCAAGGGCGGCACCCTTTGGGCTCCTTTTGCTAATCTCGTGTTAGTAAAATTTTGGTGAGAGACGATTTGCGCTTTTTCAGACTCGTGGCTTTCAGATCGTTTTCTGCCCTTCAGTTTGTGCTTGTGGGTTTGTATCTGCTCTTCAGTGCGTGCAGCAAGTTCCGCGTGACTTTAATTAGTCATTGTGTTCTTGTTCGTTCGTTACTGTTTTTCAGGTCGCTCTTCACAGGCCTTGCTGTTCTTCAGTGCGTTCTGTTACTTCGTTCTGAGCAGCCGACCGTTTTCTAGCCATGTTGTGTATGCGTACTCCTCGTAGAGTTCGTGCTGTGCGGGGGCTTGGTGTTGGGGTCCTGACCTTGACACAAGTCCAGTCCATGAACAGGGTGGGGAGGAGTTCATGGACCAAGAATTGGTTGCTTCAGCGTAACCAGTTCTCTCATATGCCTTTGCTCCGTGAGATCCGTGAGAATAATCCTGATGATTTCAGGAACTTTCTCAGGATGACGGACCCCGTGCTTCACCGTCTGTTGGCTTCGCTGACCCCTTATATTAGCAGGCAGGATACCTGCATGAGGCAAGCCATCACTCCGGAGCAGAGGCTCGTCGCTACCCTGCGGTATTTGGCGACAGGGAGAAGTCTGCAGGACTCAAAGTTCTCAACAGGCATCTCCCCCCAGGCTCTGGGGATCATTATCCCAGAGACCTGTTCTACCATCATACAGGTTCTGCAGAAGGAGTATATGAAGGTAAGATTTTTATCCTTTAATATCACATTTTATTGTATTGAATGTTTGCTAATATATTGTATTTCTTTTCTCATTCCCTAATTACCATGATTGGAATATGCTGTGAATGTCCCCTTTGTTCTCATGCATGCTGGATTTTAATGTAATTATTATTTTAGGTCCTTCATACATATTTGCCCTTCAATAACCTCCCCAGCATGGTGTCTCCTGGCCTATATTCACCTCATGTAGTCACTTAACAATGTATTTTTTCTGCTCCATAGTAGTGCTTTACCCCAAACACCCCCTAAAATGTTTTGAAATGTTATTTTTGCTTTAAATTCTGGCAGAGTGCCAGAGGCTTTTTTTGGTGGTATCCCCAAATAATTTTTAGTAACCCTCCCTCCCCCAACTGCTAAGTCAGCTGATCCCAATTCTCTATCCTCAATCATCTATCTGCTGACTTTGCCAAACCCATACACACTATACCCATCTCTTTAGTGCTCAGATTTATGCATGAATTCCCCAAAGCATGTAGTGCAAGGGCCTGCCTGTATACTTTCAAATGGTACTGTTTAAAGTTTTTGTATCCTATTATTATCTTGCTAGGTAATAGCAGAATGTCCAAATGTGCTCAAATGTGTACAGTGTGTATTTATATCTTTGTATTATGACACTTCTTACCTGTCCAGTGGGCTGCCAATAGTGTAACTAAGGAGGGGCTGTTCCAAGTAATATCCTGTATTTGGGCATTCATCTCTCAATGAAGTGAAGAGGGTTACCTGTCCAAGATTTCCACACACCCCCTATAATGTTAGAAAAGGCCCATGAGAGAGGGGGGGAGGGGGAATATGATAGGTGTACCTTATACTTTGGCGTTGTTAAATTCCCCTTAATAAATGCTATCTGGAGGTTGCCCCATAATGTTTGTGCCTAATCTGCTTGCCATGTTTCTGAGCAAAAATAGTAATGTTTTATTTTTTCCCTCAACAGTTTCCTTCCACGCCACAGGAATGGCAGACTGTGGCCTCCCACTTTGCCCAGCGGTGGGACTTTCCTAACTGCGGAGGGGCAATTGATGGGAAACACGTCCACATCGTCCCACCACCCAACTCGGGGTCGTACTATTTCAACTATAAGGGGTTCAATAGTATAGTGATGTTGGCGGTGGTGTCGGCTATTTACGACTTCCTGTATGTGGACGTGGGGAAGAATGGCCGGATGTCCGATGGTTGAGTCATCGCCCAGACGGAGTTCTACAGGCGTCTCCAGAATGGCAGCTTGGACTTGCCAGCTCCAGAGGACAATGTGGAAGGACTCCCATTCGTGTTCGTTGCTGATGAAGCGTTTGCGCTGGGGGACCACCTGATGCGGCCATTCCTGATGAGGACCCTCACCCCGGAACAGAGGGTTTTTAATTACCGGTTGGCCAGAGCCCGAAGAGTGGTGGAGAACACATTTGGAATCCTGGCCAGCCGGTTCCGCCTATTTCTGACACCTATCCATATGGCGGAGTATAAACTGAACCATATTATACTGGCGTGCTGTATTCTCCATAACTTTTTAAGGAAACATTCGGCCAACTATGCTGGCTCAGTTGGGCCTGAGGCCGGAGTGATACCTGAAACACTGACGGTGCTTGAAAGCGACCGTCCTGGCTTGCCCTCCCTGAGTGCCCGTGATGTCTGGTTATGCTACCTGGAGTTCTTTGCGGGTAGGGGGGCCATCAATATGCCAGCAAATATGTGAAGCCTTTTTCTATTAAAAAAAAAAAAGAAATTCTTTGTGGACATTTACTGCTTGTGTTTGTTTTAGCTGACCCTGACAGAAATGTGTTTATTCCAGAAAATGGCGTGATTGTGTAACCTTATACAAAGCACTGTTGGCTGTTATTTACTAAATGCAAAAACACATTTCACTACAAGTGCAGTTGCAACTGCACTGGAACTGCACTTGTAGTGCCAAGAGGATTTGCCCTTAGTAAATAACCCCCATTTTCTCTGAAAACAACAATGACATTACCCCAAAAGTGTTGTAGCGTTGAGACAATAATCCACACATTCTTGCTTAACAAACTTTTTTATACCTGCACAATCACATGTGCATTTACCAAAGCTTTTTCAAACAAACCAACATGTTTGTTGTATAACAATTTTTGGGGTAGCATTATCAAAAATAGAAATGTCCATTTACGATAAAACAGGCCTGTGTAAAACCAACAAGAAAGACACAAATCTTGAACTTACAAACGTCACATTTGGTAGAACTTGAAGACAATATCAGACATGAGTATTTAGGAACTGTGTTTGATATTGCGCTCATATGGGGTGAAGTCACCCCAGGAAAAGCCAAATTTGGAAGATGCACACCAATTTTTCCAATGTCAACATGTGCGACCTGCCATCACGGGGGATCAAGGGACGTGTTTTGGGGGAGCAAGCCCTTCCTCTCAGCTACTTTATTATTGAGGAAGGGGTTGCACCCCCAAAACGCGTCCATTGATCTCCCGTGATGGCAGATAGCACATGTTGGCACACTGTGTGCATACTCCAAATTTGGCTTTGTGAAAAATCACAAAAATATTTTGCACATTGTAGCACACAAAAGAAGAAAGTGATTTGGAGGGGTTTTAAACTCGCCCCAAAACATCAATGATGTTTTTATTTTTTGGAATAACATCACTGATGTTTTTCTTGATGTTTTCCAATTGTAAATTACACCCCATGATCTCCCCGATCAGGATCTGGGCACTTTCGGATGTGAAAGGATCTGGATCCACAACATCACGATCACCTAAAAAGAGAGGAACCCCAAAAAAAAATTAGGTCTCAAAAATATGACGGCATCCATCTCTTACCTGAGCCTGTGGTCGCAGACACTAACCTGTTGTGGTGACTAGTTCCACCACGTCTTCTTCCTCCTGCTCAGATTGTGTTGGGGGGATTTCCCCTTCTTCCAGAGGGGGGGGCTCTGGTCTCCTCGGATGAGGGGTGTCCTCCGAGTCTTTTCTCCCCTATGTAAAACAAAATGGTATAATTAGCACACAGATATTTGATGGCAGAACTAGAAATAGGAAACATTGCTTGGAAGTGGGGTACAATTGTCAATTTTAGCAGAGTTTAAAACTGTAGTATTTTAAGTGTCCTTTGTCAAGCTGCAATACTTTACCTGTTTGGTACAAGCTTCACAGATGTAGCCCCCCCCCCCCTATAGTATACACTGGAGCACCTGTGTGGCCCCCTAATAAAAATGGTGTTCTTGTGTCCCACACTAGTGCTCCAGTGTCCAGATGTGAAAACAGCTGCTCAGTGTCCTCTCCTTACACAGAATCTAGTTTGCATTTCATTCTAGTAACAAAGCCATCTACACAACCCAATTCTTTTAAGACAAGTATAGGGCGTAAAAATGGTGGCCAAATGCATATGGCCTAAACAATGGTATTTTATAGTCCGAAAGAAAAATGTTTGATACGAACGAATAATGTGCCCATGAACCTGAAAGTTGCCATTTTAAACTGTACAACAGTTCCTAAAAGCACATGGAGCAGCACGAACGTAATAAACATAAAGAATAGGAACACAGCACAACTACTTATCTTTTTGCAGCACTCTCCGGATCTTTCTGTACTGCTCATGTTCTCGTAATTTGAGGTCCGACCACCGCTTCCTGAGCTGATCTTTCGATCGTCGTACCCCGAAATTTTGACCACTTTCGCCATTATCTTGGCCTTTCTGACATTGGGGTTGGGGTAAGGCCCATACTTTCCATCATAGTCAGCCTTCTTCAGGATGTCCACCATCTCCAACATCTCCCCAAAGGACATATTTGAGTCCTTAAATCTCCTTCTGGATCGGGACGTGTCCAGATCCAGCCTTTCCTCCTCCTCCTCGTCGTTGCTACAATTAGCATGCACCTGCTGTGTCTCCGCCATGTGCTCTTCCCCCACTGCGCCGAACTAAAAGGGGCGGGGAATAGACTAGAAAGAACGTCAGGGGCGGGCGGAGTTACACGCATGCGCAGTGTGTATAAAGCGTAACACGCGTGCGTCTTACGTACGATCTGTGAGCGGAGGAAGGAGCATCGGAGGCGCCGATCATGATAATGAAGGTAGGATCTAAACTTGGGCCTATACTGCTTCAAAATGGAAGCCTATATTGTAACAAGATTAGGGGAGTTTGGCCTGACATTAGGGTTTGTCTTGTGTTGTGTCTTGCAGAGAAAATGGATGGGTTCAACGACCACAATTTCCTCCCCCTGTTCATTGACAAATACAGGGAGCTGCCCTGTCTGTGGCAAGTGAGACATCCTCATTACAACCATAAACAAAAGAGGCAGGCAGCGCTGGAGAAACTGCTGGAGTTGGTGACGCCGGTGGTCCCCACAGCAACCATCCCTTATTTAAAAGCCAAAATTGGTGGCCTGAGGAGCACTTATCTTAGGGAGCGCAAGAAAGTCACAGATTCGCAGAGGTCCGGAGCTGCAGCAGATGACGTTTATGTCCCCAGGCTGTGGTACTATGAGAAACTGCGATTTCTGTCAGACCACACTGAAGTCAGGGAATCCCTCTCTACTCTTCCTTCCATGCTTCCTTCCACCCCAGCTGAGGCTTCCAATGTCCAACCTGGGCCTTCCAGCCAGGAAGAAGTGGAGGAGCCCAGCTGGAGTCAGGTATAGCATTCTTCTACAGATTTCTGGGCAATAAAGAAATGATATTTACTATAGATGTTATTATTAATCACTAATTGCTGATTGAAAAAAGTGTTTTACATATCAATAGACAGTAGTGGGCACCCAAATTTGGGACAAGAATGAAAAATGCTGGGCTCAGAAGGATAGTCTGTTATATTTGTTACCATTCAATTTGCAACAGTCAGGAGGTGAAAATTGTGTGTGATTGATGAAAACAATACTAAAACTATGTCCCTTTTTCATACACAGGAAGACCTCAGCCAGGAGGAGGTTGTGGAATGTGGCAGTCAGGAGGAGGCGGGGATTAGTGGCAGCCAGGAGGAGGCGGGGCTGAGTGTCAGCCAGGAGAAGCCTGGGACAAGTCGCAGCCTGACTGAATCTCAGGTTCCTCCCCTCCGCCTTCCATATAAAAGAGCCAGGAAGACGACTCCGAGTCCCGTGCAGGATTCTGCGTTCAGGCTCATTCAGGAGGCTTTGGCGTCCCTACGAGCCTTACCCACTCCTGAAGAGGCCTTTGCCTGCATGGCTGCCACAAAACTGCAGGCCATGCAGGAGGGTCAACGCAAGCTCTATTAGGACCTTCTGTATAAAGTCCTACGTAAGGGGGTGAGTGGGGAACTAACACCCAAGACCGACGTCATTGAGTTGGACCATCCTCCTCCTGCTGCCACAACTCCACCACCACAGCCACCGCGTGGAAGGAGGCGTGGAAGCAAGACAAGAGAGTGATGACCCTGGGTTCAGTCTGGTCTGACAGAAGCTGCAGTCTCTTGTATGACCACAGCCTGGGGACATAGATGTCATCTGCTGCTTTCCGGATCTCTGGGACTTCTGGACCAGACTGCCCTCCCTTAGATAAGGACTCCTCAGGCCACCAATTTTGCTTTTAAATAATTGATGTCTGCCCTGGGGGTCCAAGGCTTCAACCATTTCTGCAGTTTCTCCAGCGTTGCCTCCCTCTTTGTTTAGTTGTGACCCCTTAATAACATTTTTTTTGGGAAATTATACTCTCCTGTGTGTGTTTTCATCCAAAAAGGACAGTTTGTTGGTGACGATTCAGGTACATTTCTAACATAAAATGTGAAATTAACAAGGGACAACAACACCAAACAATCTCCTACAGATTAAATAGAACAGCATATCAATGGTGTTGTGGGAACTTGTCACAAAAAACACACACAAACATTTTCGGGAGTACAAATAAAAATCCCCCCCAAAAAAATAACACCCTTCAAAAAAATACAAACACAAAAAAAGAATCTACATCAAAGCCAAAAAAAAAAAATATATACAACAAAAATATGTTGTCAGATGTGAGAAATCAAAATATATTGAGGGAATCCCAATAAATAGTAACGAAATAAGTTTGTGAGAAGTCTGTGTGAATATGAGCAGCAAAACTACTATATTCTGGTCACATTATAAAGAAGAAGAGATTGCGCTGTATTAAACCATTTTTAACATTGCAGCGTGATGAAAGTGCTGTATCCATTGCGAATGCTAAGTTTACCAGAACGAGCTGTTCCGGAATTTCTTCTGAGCATGCGTGGCACATTGTGCGTCGGAACAGGCCACACACGGTCGGAATTGACGCGATCGGATTTTGTTGTCGGAAAATTTTATCTCCTGCTCTCCAACTTTGTGTGTCGGAAAATCCAAGGGAAAATGTCCAATGGAGCCCACACACGGTCGGAATTTCTGACAACACGCTCCGATCGGACATTTTCCATCGGAAAATCCGATCGTGTGTACGGGGCATTAGTGTTTTAGAGTGTTCTTTATTTATCACTGTTCGAGATCACCTTTTATATTTATATCCGAATTCCATATTCCAAGTTCCAAGTTCCAAATTCCGAATTTCACATTCCAAAGTTCCAAATTCCAAGTTCCGAGTTCCAAATTCCAAATTCTGAGAATTTGGAATTCGGAAACTTGTAATTTGGATCTCGGAATTTGGAATTTTAAGTTCCGAAGTCCGAGTTACGAGTTCCGAATTCCGAAGTTTGAGTTCCGAATTCCAAGTTCCAAAATTCCAAATTCTGAATTCAGAATTCCAAGTTCCAAAATTCCAAATTCTGAATTCAGAATTCCAAGTTCCAAATTCAGAATTTTGAATTCAGAATTCCAAGTTCCAAATTCCAAGTCCTGAATTCCAAGTTCCAATTTCCAAATATCAAATTCAGAATTCCAAGTTCCAAATTCCAAGTCCTGAATTCCAAATTTGGAACTTGAAATTTGGGATTCGGAACTTGGAATATGGCATTTGAAATTGGAATCCAGAACTCAGAATTTGTAATTCGGAATTCGGAACTTGGAATTTGGAACTTGGAATATGGAATTTGTAATTCAGAATTTGGAACTCGGAACTCAGAACCTCAGAATTTGGAACTTGGAATTTAGAATTTGGAATTCGGAATTTGGAACTTGGAACTTGGAATTCAGGACTTGAAATTTGGAACTTGGAATTCGGAATTTGGAATTTGGAACTTGGAGTTCGTAACTCGGAACTCGGAATTTCAAACTTGGAATTCAGAAATCGTAACTCGGACTTTGGAATTCTAAAATTGGAATTCGGAGTTTGGAATATGGAATTCATAATTCTGAATTTGGAATCAGGGAACTCGGAACTTGGAATATGGAACTTGGAATTTGGAACTTGGAATTTAGAACTTGGAATTCGGAACTTGGCATATGGAATTTGAAATTGGGAATTCGGACTTTAGAATTCAGAGTTCCGAATTCCAAACTCAGAGTTCCGAGGTCCAAATTCCAAGTTCCGAATTCCTAATTCCAAGTTCTGAATTCCCAATTCCAAGCTCCATATTCCAAGTTCCAAGTTCCAGATTCCAAATTCAGAATTATGAATTCCATATTCCAAGTTCCGAATTCCAATTTCTGAGTTCCAAAGTCCGAGTTATGATTTCCGAAGTGCAAGTTATGATTTCCGAGTTCCGAAGTTCGAGTTCCGAAGTCCGAGTTCCGAAGTCCGAATTCTGAATGCCAAGTTCAAAATTCTGAGTTTCAAATTCTGAATTCCGAATTCCAAGTTCCGAATTCTGAGTTTCGGATTCCAAATTCTGAATGCCATATTCCAAGTTCCAAATCCCAAAGTCCAAGTTCCTAATTCTGATGTCTGAATTCTGAGTTCCGAATTCCGAGTTCCAGGTTCCGAATTCTGAATTCCAAGTACCAAATTCCAAATTCCAAGTTCCAAATTTGGAATTTTGATTTCAGGACTTGGAATTTATAATTCCAAATTCCAAGTTCCGGGTTCCAAATTCTGAGTTCCGGGTTCCAAATCCTGAATTCTGAGTTCTGGTGTCCAAATTCCAAATTCCGAGTCCCAAATTCTGAGTTCCCAATTCTGAGTTCAGATTTCCGAATTCCAAATGCCAAGTTCCGAATTCTGAGTTCCAAGTTCCAAATTCCAAATTCCATATTCCAAGTTCCGAGTTCTGGATTCCAAATTCAGAATTATGAATTCTATATTCCAAGTTCCGAATTCCAATTTCCAAGTTCCGAAGTCTGAGTTCCAAGTTCCGTGTTCCGAAGTCCAAGTTCCGAATTCCAATTTCCAAGTTCCGAAGTCTGAGTTCCAAGTTCCGCGTTCCGAAGTCCAAGTTCCAAATTCTGATTTCCAAGTTACAAATTCCAAGTCCTTAATTCCAAATTCCAAGTTCCAAATTCCGAGGTTCCAAGTTCAGAATTCTGAGTTCCAAATTCTGAATTCCAAGTTCCATATTCCAAGTTCCAAATTCCGAGTTCCAAATTCCAAGTTCTAAATTCTGAGTTCCAAATTCCGAATTCCGAATGCCATATTCCAAGTTCCGAATCCCAAATTCCAAGTTCCTAATTCCGATTTCCGAATTCAAAGATCTGAATTCAAAATTTCTAATTCATAGTTCTGGATGCCAAGTTCCAAATTCTAAGTTCCGGATTCCAAATTCCGAATGCCATATTCCAAGTTCCGAATCCCAAATTCCAAGTTCCTAATTCCGATTTCCGAATTCCGAGTTCCAAGTTCCGAATTCTGAATTTGGAAATTTGGAATTCAGGACTTGGAATTCATAATTTCAAATTCAGAAATCCAAGTTCCCCATTCCAAGTTCTGAATTCCGAGTTCCAAATTTGGAATTCAGGACTCAGAATTCATAATTCCAAATTCCATATTCTGAAATCTGAGTTCCCGGTTCCGAGTTCCAAATTCCGAGTTCTGAATTCTGAATTCCAAGTTCCAAATTCGTAATTTGTAAACTCGGGCGTGGCCATTACATTATGTCATCCGGAGACCCTGCGCCCTTATGACTTCACCGCCTGGGGCATGATGGGTCCGTGATGTCACAAGGGGACGGGGCCTCCGAGAAGCGGGAAGAAGAAGATATTTTTAATAAAAGACTTGTCAAAAACTGTCTACTGTATTTTTTAAGACTACACTACTTGTTTGGTGAATGGGTAGGGGTACAATGTACCCCATACTCATTCACATAGGGGGAGGCCGGGATCTGGGGCCCCCTTGTTAAAGGGGGCTTCCAGATTCCGATAAGCCCCCGCCCACAGACCCTGACAACCACCGTGCAAGGGTTGTTGGGAAGAGGCCCTTGTCTACAACAACATGGGGCAAGGTGCTTTGGGGTGGGGGCGCAGAGCCCCCCTGCCCTAAAGCACCCATCCCCCATGTTGAGGGCATGCAGCCTGGTATGGTTCAGGAGGGGGGGCGCTCACTCCTCCCCTCCCTTTCCTGGCCTGCTGGGCTGCATGCTCGGATAAGGGTCTGGTATAGATTTTGGGGGACCCCCACGACATTTTTTAAAAATTTGGGATTTGGGGGTCCCCTCCAAATCCATACTAGATCCAAGGGCCTGGTATGGACCTGGGGGGAGCCCACACTGATTTTTTTCACATTTTTTTTTCTTAGCCGGCAATTTTTTTTTTACATTCAGCGGGAAAGCCCGCTGACATCTGATGACTCATCAGTTGTTAAGGACGCAGCCCCATCCATATCAACCAGCTATATACAGTAAAAAAAATGCAAAACGCAAATTCTGGCAAAATCATGGTAAAAACTCATGTCCAAAAAAAGCATTGCAGAAATGCTTAAAAGCAACATGCATAGATGTGAATCGCGACTTACAGTTGGTTTCTTTAAACACTGTATTTTCAATCCCTGTACTAATTTCAACAAATATAGTCTTACCCACTACTACAGTAGTTGTCGCCATCTTCCTTTGAGTATGCTAGGTCAAGACCAACTGGTCCGTTTCTTCGTGACTTGTGATTTCACCCAAGCAGCCATACAGTGAAACAACAGCAGTCTTCCCATGCTCTCTGGCACTCCCTGCTGGCCTAACAAGATATTTTCCCATTACTAAGGGCAATAGCAGATATTTTTCCACAAGAACCAGAGCAGGCAAGCATAGACCTCTGCCCAGCCTAGCTACCTTATACAGCTAGTAGAGTCAGATGACACTTAGAAGCAGCATGACCCCACTCACTGCACCGCAAGCAGTGCACTTATCCTGGCTTTCCATGCAGAATCCTCCTGCATTCTGAAGCACACTCACATATTTCTAGGAGGTATGAGCTGCACCTCCCCTGGAGCTATTGTCTCGTGGTGATGCGCTTTCACCAGTTGCTATGGGAGATGGTCTTCCCTCAACTGAGGCTGTTGGCTTTTTTTTTTTTAATTAAAATAATAAACATCTTATACTTGTATTTTCTGTGCAATGGTATTGCACAGAGCAGCCCCAAACCTATATGAGTCCCATGCAGGCATTGTCTGCTCCTCAAAACAAAACCAAAGAAATTCCAGACTCAACTTACCAACCAGCCAGCTAACCAATCCAATTGTCCTGCCCAACAGTATGCATTAAAAACAGGGGTTTCGTTTGCACACATTTGCAAATACATGCGTAAGCTACAGAGCCCATAAAGGTGCCCCAGGCTGGTCAGTAAGTTTAGCCAGGAATTAGGTGAGGGCAGTGGTCCTTTGTTTGTACTGTTGAAATATTGGTGAGGGGATGCACTGGAACCTTTGCTGCCATGGTGCTATACGCTGGGTGTCCAGTGTGCCCCTGTGCCTTTAAGGAGGGGTGGGATCACTCCAGGCTCACCTGTCCTCTTCTTATCCATTATAATGCAAGTGCTACCACTGTGGAGGCTCTCAAAATTTAAAGTTAGGACTACAGATCCTGGGGTGCCTTGACAGTGCTCTGTAGCTTATGCATGTATTTGCAAATGTGTGCAAACGAAACCCCTGTTTTTAACGCATACTGTTAGACAGGACAATTCAGTTGGTTAGCAGGCTAGTGGTAAGTTCAGCTGGGAATTTCTTTGGTTGCTATGGGGGGCAGACATGTGGGCTCAATCCCCAGACAGGCTGTTTGTATACATAGACACACACACAGTGCGGCTCAGCCACACCCCCCAGTCCCTCCTCACAGCAATTGATTGACAGCAGCAGGAGCCAGAGTCCCTGTGAGAAGAGGGAAAGGGGAGAGAAGAGATGCAGCTGTGCACAGAGCTGGATCGATTAAGGACTCAGGTAAGCACTTAAGGAGGTGGGGGAGCACAGCAAGTTGTAAAATGTTTTTTTTACCTTAAATTGTACTAAACCCACGTCCCTGCATTCACTATATCTGGTCTCCCACAGTACACATGGAAAGGCAACTATTATAGTAAATATAAACTGCTAAATATCTTTTCTCATCAGCACTATATAGCAATCTTGTGACTTCTATCAGTGTCCGGCCAAGCACTGGTTAAAGATTGTAGGAGGAGTTTTCATTCTCCTCTGACTGTCCTATGAGGCTGCAGGACCCCTGACCCTCTGTCTGGACAGTGCTGATTGGCGTTGTGCTGATCACATGCACCCTCCTAAGGAAAAAAAAACTATCTAGCAACACACACCAAAATGAGCATGTGCCCCAAGGCTCTGTACTAACAGCAGATGGTTGGGGACAGTAAAACATGGGGAGGATCATAGTAGACAGGATCAAACAGCCTTTTTACCCAATGCACAGGATTAACCCCTTAGGTTCAACAGTGAGTATAACAAGCATGCTTTACTGCATATAAAGACTGATTTTACTGTTGTGGGTTTAGTAACGCTTCAATGCAGGGAATGCATTAAGTTAAAAATGCTTTAGCTTGAGAACCATTTTAAACTTGTAGAAGTCACTGTGACCTCAGCCTGTCACTAGAGATTGGCCGAAGACCCCCCCTGCTTGGGAGTTCTGCTGCGAACAGAACAGGGGGGTTCTGACCCGAATGGCGAACCCCATTGAAGTCTATGGGAGCCAAACAGAAAAAAATCAAAAGTGCCCATTTTGAAGGCTTAGAGTATATGCAAGTAATTGGCCATAAAAGAGGTATGGGGGTCCGGGTACTGCCCTGGGGAACATGTATCAATGCAAATATTTTTTTAAAAACAATAATTTTTTCAGGAGCAGTGATTTTATGATGCTTAAAGTGCAACAATAAAAAAATTCCTTTAAATATAGTGCCTTGTGCATCCCCTTAGCCTCCCTGGCGGTATGATTATTTCAGATTTTAGGTGCTGAAAGCGGTACCATTATTTTGCATGGAAATTTGGCGTTTTATATTGTAGGTCTGTAAATCTTAACAATAACACACTTAAATCTGTCCAAACCAGAGTCTAGTAGATATCCCGGGTATGATAAAGTTTGAAACACAAAAATATAAATTATAATATAATAAATAAAAATAAATAATTAAAAAAAAAAAATAGTAATAAAATAAATTTCCCCACAATTCACTATCGCTCAATTCTGCAAGTGTTCTAATTTACTATCGCTGTTTTCTAGCTGGTCTAAAGCCACTTTTGACGTAAAGGGACACTTTTTGGTTGCTATGGACAATCTCCAGTTTCCAGGCAGAAAGAACAGTGTATATCATGTAAAATTGCATGCAGGGCATGGGACAAAGCACTGGGGACAAAAGGGATGTGAAATCATTTCATACAGTACTGTAATCTGTAAGATTACAGTACTGTATGTGTTATGCTTTTGACATTTTTTTGAATTTGCCGCCAGGCTCCGCCCCCGTGCGTCGCACCGCTCGCAGGGAACGGAGCCTGGCACAGAGAGGCTTCGGAGGAGGACGGAGCCCTCGGACACTGCGGGGGACATCGCAGGATCCCGGGGACAAGGTAAGTAACGCCGCCCCAGGATCCTGCAATGCGATCCCGAGTGTGGCTCGGGGTTACCGCTAATGGTACTGAATTTTAACCCCGAGCCACACTCGGGAAAACCGCCAGGGAGGTTAGTCTGCCTGTAAAGTGGTGCAGCTGTAGCATGCATAGAACATGTTGCAAAAATTGCTTTTTTGTTGCAGCAAAAATGACATTTTCTAAAGAAAGAAAAATCAGTCAAATCACATTTAAATGGACTCGCAGTTGCAATTGCCAGCATCCAGTTATTTACAAAAAAAATAAAGAAACAGTGTGAGGTCCCCCCCCAAATCCATACCAGGCCCTTATCGGAGCACAGAGCCTGGCAGGTCAGAAAAGGGGGGAGATGATAAAACGCCCCCTCCTGAACTATACCAGGCCACATGCCCTCAACATGGGGGGGGTCCCAAAGCACCTTGTCCCTATGTTGATGGGTACAAAGGTCTCTTCTCCACAACCCTGGGCTGTGGTTGTAGGAATAAAAGGGCAGGGGACTTATCCAAATCTGGAAGCCCCCTTTAGGAGGGGGCCCCAGGAACCTGCCCCCTGATAGGATACTCTGTATTCCTATACCTCTATTCCTATATAGCACCTTTATTACTGTCTAATTTCATTACATTATTGCATTTCTATGTTTCGCCACACCCAGATCTGCGCAGGGAACAATGTACATATAATAATGACCCAACAGAGATCAGATCTATACACTGTTCAATTTAGTGTTCCCGGGTACAGAATATTTATAGTATACAATTAAGATATAGCCCAACCATGGGTCATTACCAATCCAAGCCAGGCTAAACACCTCCCGCATGAACATATTATTAGTTACTCTTAGTATTATTATTAGTTATTATTATTAGTTATTAGTTATTTATAGCATTTCTTGCCTGTCAATGTTCAGACAGTTTTTACAACAGCTTTTATAACAATACACAGGCTATCACATCACTTTGACCCAGATGCTAGTTTTGTGGTTAACACAAAACTGAAACAAGATTTTTTTTCTCTTTAGAAACCTACTTCTAACTTCAGAGCAACAATATATTTAAAGGAGTAATAACCCAAAGCAATAATATATTAGGGGGGCTCTTTACAATGATCTTTCAACCACCTCTTTTGTCACGAATGTGACAACTACAAACCCTGTTGCCCAAATATGCCCTTTAACCACTTCCCGCCCGCCCTATAGCGGATTGACGTCCGGGAAGTGGTTCTGTTATCCTGACTGGACGTCATATGACGTCCAGCAGGATAACATGCCGCAGCGCGCCCCCGGGGGCGCGCATCGCGGCGATCGGTGGAGCGGTGTGTCAGTCTGACACACCGCTACACTGATCTTGGTAAAAAGCCTCCGGCGGAGGCTCTTTACCATGTGATCAGCCGTGTCCAATCACGGCTGATCACGCTGTCAATAGGAAGAGCCGTTGATCGGCTCTTCCTCACTCGCGTCTGACAGACGCGATTAGAGGAGAGCCGATCGGCGGCTCTCCTGGCAGGGGGGGTCTGCGCTGATTGTTTATCAGCGCAGCCCCCCTCAGATCACCACACTGGACCACCAGGGATCGCCACTAGGACCACCAGGGAAGGGGCAACATGTGGATGGCCAGGTATGTACCCCATGGCCATCCACATGTGCCCAGTGTGCCAAATCTGTGCCAATCAGTGCCCACAAATGGGCACTGATTAGCACCATTATGTTGCAGTGATGCCCAGCAATGCCACCCTTAGGGGCATCACTGCAAACAAGCAGTGCCATCAGTGCCACCCATCAGTGTCCATCCGTGCCCATCAGTGCCCATCTATCAGTGCCCATCCATGCCCATCTGTGCCAACTATCAGTGCCACCTATGAGTGCCCATCAATGCCACCTATGAGTGCCCATCAATGCCACCTATGAGTGCCCATCAGTGCCACCTATAAGTGCCCATCTGTGCCACCTATGAGTGCCCATCAGTGCCGCATACCAGTGCCACCTATCAGTGCCCATCAGTGCCGCCTATCAGTGCCCATCAGTGCCGCCTATCAGTGCCCATCATCAGTGCCCATCAGTGCCACCTCATCAGTGCCACCTCATTGGTGCCACCTCATCGGTGCCCATCAGTGCCCGTCAGTGCCCGTCAGTGCAGCCATATCAGTGCCCGTAATTGAAGAAGAAAACGTACTTATTTACAAAAAAGTTTTAACAGAAACAAAGAAAAACTTGTTTTTTTTCAAAATTTTCGGTCTTTTTTTATTTGTTGCGCAAAAAATAAAAACCGCAGAGGTGATCAAATACCACCAAAAGAAAGCTCTATTTGTGGGAACAAAATGATAAAAAATTTGTTTGGGTACAGTGTAGCATGACCGCGCAATTGTTATTCAAATTGCGACAGCGCTGAAAGCTGAAAATTGGTCTGGGCGGGAAGGTGTCTAAGTGCCCTGTATTGAAGTGGTTAACATCAGCCTAGATTACTTTTCCCACAAATGTGTTATCTTAAAGCGGGGGTCCACCTATCTATTGTTTTTTTTTTTTTTTTAGTTCATTCACAAACTTTTCTTCTCAGCATTACATACTCACATATTGTGTGTAATATGTCCACCTGTGTCAGATTTCCTCGGAAAGAATAACTTATATTATTCACTGCAGGCGGTTTCCATCTTCATTGTGGGCATTTGAAGCCCACAAGCATTTATTTCCTGGATGCGGTGAATGCTGTGCTCCCAGGATTCACCGCTCGTTCCCTCACATGCTCAGTGGCATCCTGGGAAGCCTGAGACTAGCTCCCAGGAGTCTGGGAGAGGCTAGAAACACGGCTACTCCCACGGGAGGAGAACCAGGAAGTGCAAAGAAGAATAGAAAAATAAAAGGTAATTACTGCGATTTAAATTTTTTTAAATGGCATGTCAGCATCTAGGGAAGGAAGAGAATACATACAGATATTGTTCAAAATTTGGGTGGAACCCCGCTTTAAGCATGTATAAAGTAGAGTACAATAAGCACATCAGAAATAGTAGATATGAAGATCTCAGCTGCATAGCAATTGTCCGTGACAGTCCATAAAACCAAGAGGGAGGAGACATGACAGTCTGTAGATTAATGAAAATTAGTCCTCATCAAAAATATAAAAGAACACAAATAGAGTCTCTTTTGTATGGCTTATAAATGTCCATAAAATTTCCAGTATACAAAAAAGTCCACATTATTTCACTCCTTAATTTCATTTCCTAAACTCTTAAAATACCTCCAAGGATTTGATCCTGTACTCATCCATACAATCAGAAGATTCCCCACCAAAAACTTGAAATTGACATCCGCAGACAGACTGGAATTGATGCATTTGGACTTGGATTGGGTCTTCAGGCAGGCACCTCAGATCTCTCTCTCAAGGTGTTCACTAAAACTCTCAGGCCTTGGGTTTGCGTCATGGCTCCTCCTCTAATGCCCTGTACACACGGTCGGAATTTCCGACGGAAAATGTGCGATCGAAGCTTGTTGTTGGACTTTCCGACCGTGTGTGGGCTCCATCAGACTTTTTCCATCGGAATTTCCGGCACACAAAGTTTGAGGGCTGGCTATAAAATTTTACGACAACAAAATCCGTTTGCGTAAATTCCGACCGTGTGTCGCCAATTCCGACGCACAAAGTGCCACGCATGCTCAGAATAAATTTCGAGACGGAACTGCTCGGTCTGGTAAAATTAGCGTTCATAATGGATATAGCACTTTCATCATGCTTCAATGTTTTAAATTGTTTAATTCAGCGCACTCTCTTCTTCTTTATAATGCTAGAAGAAAGAAGTTGTTTTGCTGCTCATATTCACACAGACTTCTCACAAACTTCTTTCTTTATTATTTCTCGTGATTTCATGAATATAATATTTTTATTTGTCACATCTCCCGAAAATTTTATTTTTTTTATGTTTTTATATTTTAATTATTTGTTTTTATTTTTTTAAATCCTGATCTCCTGTTATTCTTTAATTTTTTTTTTTTTTTGATCTCCAGAATTGTTTTGGGTATGTTTTGTGTGTCAAGTTACCACAACACAATTATTATCTTGTATTATTTAATCTCAAGGAGGTTGCTTGTTGTTGGTGTCTCTTGTTAATTTCACATTGTATTTTTGATATTGTATTTTTGAAATGTACCTGCCTACTCACAAACAAACTGTCATTTTTGAAGGAAAACACACATCGGTAAGTATTATTTAAAAAAAAATACCTTTATTAAGGGGTCATAACCAAAGAAAGAGGGAAGGCAACACTGGAGAAACTGCTGAAATTGGTGAAGCCTTTGGCCCCCAGGGCACACATCAACTATTTTAATGCAAAATTGGTGGCCTGAGGAGTCCATATATAAGGGAGTACAATCTGGTCCAGAAGTCCAAGAGATCATGAACAGCAGCAGATGACATACATTTTCCCTGGCTGTGGTCATACCACAGCCTGCATCTTTTGTCAGATCAGATTGAACCCAGGGCCATCACTTTCTTGTCTTCCTTCCACTCTTCCTTCCAGGCTGTGTCTGTGGTGGTGGAGGTGTGGCAGGAGGAGGATGATGCAACTCACACAGGTGGGTATTGGGTGTGATTTGGCCCCTCACCCCCTTAGTTAATGTTTCAAAAAGGATTTCCTCACACATGAGGTGTTGGCCCTCCCCCATGTCCTGCAGTTTGGTGGCAGCCATGCAGGCAAAGGCCTCTCCATGAGTGGGGGTGGTTCTGAGGGCTGCAGAAGCCTCCCCAATCAGCCTGAGCGCTGATTCCTCAACGTTACTCCCCTTCCTGGGTCTTTTGGTTGGAAGGCGGAGGGGAGGGACCTGGGATTGTGTGAGGCTCTTACTGGGCCCTGCCTACTCCTGGCTGCCACTAACCCCCACCTCCTCCTGTGTGCCACATTCCACAGCCTCCTCCTGGCTGAGGTCTTCCTGTGTATGAAAAAGGGACATAGTTTTAGTTTTTTCTTCATCAATCACACACAATTTTCATCTCATGACTGTTGAAAATTGAATGTTAACAAATATAAAAGATTATCATTCTGAGCCCAGCGTTTTTCATTCTTGTCCCAATTATTTTTGCCCACTACTGTCTATTGATATGTAAAACACTTTATTAAATCAGCAATTGGTGCTCCTCAGGCCACCAATTTTGGCTTTTAAATAGGGGATGGTTGCTGTGGGGACCACCAGCTTCACCAACTCCAGCAGTTTCTCCAGAGCTGCCTACCTCTTTTGTGTATTATTATATTGTGGGTGTTTGACCTGCCATAGACAGGGCATGTCCGCTTCTTCCCCGCTGACCGACCTTTTGCTGTGGACACTGCCTGCAGTCCCCACTGCACTGCCGAATCTTCACCCCAAGGGATCCTGTAGCTGCTGCACAGACTCTGTCTCCCCTTGATGATGTCATCAGCGCACGTCGCCGTCCCCACCACCACGCTCTGTACAGGCTTCCCAAGCCCCTACCTGGACCTGGAGGGGTTTCCTCCTGATCTACTTGCTCCTGCAGCCGCGATTCCAGGGACATTTTGCTGCTGATCACTCGCTAAAGGAGGGCTGCTGGCTGCGCCAAGAGACAAGCTAGCGACTGCAGTGCCAACTCTTCCCCGCCGGCCTGCAATGCCGACTGCCTCATTGCCAGCATTACCGGCCGCCTGCTCCAGAGACTGGATGACAGAGGAGGGGACCGGAGCTGGAATAAGGTGAAAGTCTCCCCCATAAGAGCTCCGCTGTGGATGGGGATTCCTCCCAGGTGCCCCACCAGCAACCACAGGCTTATGTTTAGCGGGTGGGCATGAAGGGTCTGAACACAGGCTCCCAGTGTGGCGCTGAGCCCTAGGGGTATGATCTGGACTGAGGTGCTCCGGAGGCAGAGACCTCCGAGCTTGTGTGGTGGCAGGCCCCGGTTGAGGGGGGTCCTGCCATACCCCTTACAGTGATGCTGCTACCTGGCTTTGAACCCAGTCAGGGCCATGTATTGCAGTTGCGCCTTTGAGCTGTTGTAAAAGCTGCTGCAACTCACTCATGGTTTCTTTTCCATAGAAAACGCAGCGAACTGCCAGACAGACGTTCCTACTATGATTTCAGACTGCAAGTGACGCCCCCTTCACTCCTCCCCTGAAGTACTATATCTCCTGCTCCTCCCATTACCCCATCTGTTCGTCCACTCAGGTAAGAGCACTGACCTTTTAAAACCAAACCCCTAATTTGAACTCACTTTGGCCTGGTATACTTCCACCTTGTCATGTATGCCCTTCGTTATGCTTTGTTAAGCTTCGTGCATGTCTAAACTAAAACAAGACTTCCTTTTTCTCTATAGAAACCTACTTCTAACTTCAGAGCAACAATATATTTAAAGGAATGATAATCCAAAGCAATAATATATTAAGGGGCTCTTTAAAATATTCTTTCACCCCCCTACCTATTCACCAAAAAAGTGTCAAAAAGTAATAAAAACACAGAGACAGTTTTTGACAATTCCTTTATTAAAAAATAAAAAAACAGTGTCCCCCAATGTAAATCCATTGTGAATCACGCCGCCCACCGCACCAGAAAAAGAAAAAAAAACGCTCTGCACTCATTAACGGCTGACCGTCAAATACTTCCTTTGCCGTTTGACAGTTCTTATATAGGTAAGGGCGATGTCACCTGGTGGCACCGCCCCTTTGTGATTTGACGGACCGATGCATACTCATTCACATGGGGGGGCCAGGATCTAGGAGCCCCCTTCCTAAAGGCAGCTTCCAAATTCCGGGAAGCCCCCTGCAAGCAGACCCACAAAACCACAGCCCAGGGTTGTGGGGAAGGGACCCTTGCTGGTATGGGACCCATGCTGGCATGGTGGGATGCTCCCGCTGTGTGACGCATCTCCTCTTCTGACGGTTCGTAAATAACGGGGGGGCGGCCCACCCGGTGACCCCACCCCCTTCTGAAGCACGGGATATGATGGGACTTCCCTGTGGCATTCTCTGTGACGTCACAGGGAAGTCCCGGCAAGTCACCGTCCCCGTGGCCCCGCCCCCCGTTATTTAAGAACCGTCAGAAGAGGAGATGCATCACACAGCGGGAGCCTCCCTCCATGCCAGCATTGGTGCGGAGCGGCCCGGAGAAGAAAATGAATAAGAAAAGAAGAGAAGAAGATGAAGAAGAAGATGAAGCAGAGAAGAAGATGAAGAGAAGAGCGGGAGCCTCCCCCCATGCCATGGGTGTGGAGCGGCCCGAGGAGAAGATAGAAGACGCCGCGGAGGAGATGCTGGACGAGAACACCGGAGGAAGAACCAGAAGAGCCAGAAGAACCAGAAGAAGAAGATGAAGGAAGATAGAAGATAGAAGAAAGAAGAAGCATTTAAATAAAGGAATTGTCAAAAACTGTCTCTTGTCATTTTTAACATTTTTGACAGTTTTTTAGTGAAATGGTAGGGGTACAAAGTACCCCCTTACCATTTCACATGGGGGGGGGCCGGGATCTGGGGGTCCCCTTGTTAAAGGGGGCTTCCAGATTCCGATAAGCCCCCCACCCGCAGACCCCCACAACCACCGGCCAGGGTTGTGGGGATGAGGCCCTTGTCCTCATCAACATGGGGACAAGGTGTTTTGGGGGGCTACCCCAAAGTACCCTCCCAATGTTGAGGGCATGTGGCCTGGTATGGTTCAGGAGGGGAGGCCGCTCTCTCGTCCCCCCCTCTTTTCCTGCGGCCTGCCAGGTTGCGTGCTCAGATAAGGGTCTGATATGGATGTTTGGGGGACCCCACTACGTTTTTTTTTTTTGGCGCGGGGTTCCCCTTAAAACCCATACCTCAGGTCTGGTATGGAATTTAGGGGGACCCCCACATCATTTTTTTTTTAAATTTTGGCCGGGGTTCCCCTTAATATCCATACCAGACCTGAAGGGCCAAGTATGGAATTTAGGGGGACCCCCACGTCATTTTTTTTTTAATTTTGGTTCGGGGTTCCCCTGTGGGGAATTCCCATGCCGTTTTTATCAATGAACTTTTATGTGTATTGTCGGACTGGCAATTCAAATGCCGCGAGTAGTTTTAAATGACTTTTTTCCTTTGAAGTGTCATTTTGCTGTCAGACTGTTCTAAACACGGGAAACATGCGCCCCTTTACAGGCATACTATAGACACCTCCCAGCTACGAAATTTAAAGGGATATTACACTTTTATTGTTTGACTTTAAGCATTATTAAAATCACTGCTCCTGAAAAAACGTCCTTTTTAAAACTTTTTTTTTCATTGATCCATGTCCCCTGGGGCAGGACCCAGGTCCCCAAACACTTTTTATGACAATAACTTGCATATAAGCGTTTAAAATTAGCACTTTTGATTATTCATGTTCGTGTCCCATAGACTTTAACGGTGTTCGCGTGTTCGAACAAACTTTTTTCCTGTTCGCATATTCTGGTGCAAACCGAACAGGGGGGTGTTTGGCTCATCCCTATTAAGGATGCCGCAGCCGGCTTCCCGGCCCTGCTCCATAACAACCAGCTTTACAGTGTCCTGATTAGGCAAAGCTTTGCCCAGTCAGGGTGCAGAATGCACTGTGCAGCGCGCAGTGCATTGCAGGGCGTTCGGCAGGGTGAACACCCGTCGAACACCCTGCAAATTTGGGTGTTTCCCAAACAGGGCGAACAGCCAATGTTCAGTCCAACTTATGCTGGGGCCAAACTATTTGCCCAACTCTATCTATCACCAAGTAGGACACCTGGTACTTTACCAGCAGCAGAGGCAGCAGAAGTTTTAACCAATGTTCTTTGGGCCATGCTTCTTGTACAGCAACTTTCTCAGTGGAACTTAGAAAGGTATTTGCGTCATCAGTAGACAACATGTTTTGCAAAAAGTCAGTTGGCCTAATTGCACTAGGGTTGCCATGGGCAACAGCATTCATCTCCTGCCATTTGCTCTTTCATAGCACAAAGTGTTGGCTTGGCTTTCCTTGTAGCTAGGGTCATAATTGCCAAATTACATTTACATCAGTCCACACCAGACTCCCAAACTGGCTGATTTTTTGGGCACCCATCTCCAGCAAGCTGGTGCACTGTCAGTTTAAAGCCTGCTCTCACTTGCAGGTACCTCTTGCAGGTACTGACCACCTGCCACACACAATGTGCTTTTCAATGGCTCTTCATCATAAAGTATTGACAGTTCATTACAGCGAAACTCACATTTTCCAGCAAGGATCAGGAAAGTCTCTACTTTCTTGCCTGCATCTGAGCACCAGTTGTGGGGTGGGGGGTGGGTTATTGGTCATTAAAATGTAAAGTAAAGTTCAAATAAGCTCACAGGTTTTTTAACATCAGAACATAACATTTCCAGCCTTCTGGTTATCCAAACATTGTGGTCCCTTAGTCTCTCTCAGCACAGACTCACCACGTTATCTCAGTCAGCTTTATGACAAATGAAATGTCCACCTGGGCTTCGCAGGCTTCTGCCTAATCTCTTAATACCTCTCAGGCGATGGAAGACCTGACCTGTTCAAATTGGATTGCTTCTCATTGAGGTCAGGTAGACACACTGCTCCTCCAGCAGCTTGTCTCCAGTGGAAGAAATGCTGAACAACAGACAGCCCCATGACTAATACAGCTGTGCACACCTACACAATAACAATACTGGTTTCCATTAAAATGTGGACCCAATTCAGGTGATACCAATCCTGGAAAAAAAATGAAAAACCGGTTTCTCCACTCAGAAGACATCCCAGAGACCCTCAGCCTGCATAAGTGAGAACCCTGGGTGACAGTTAACCCTTCTGACACTGTGTCAAGGTGCAGCATGTCACAATGTTTACAATGAACTTTCATCTTGTTGAGATTCTTCCTTACTGTTATATGAGATATATTTTTCTAAATTTATATTCCATTAGGTATAGCAGGGTCCACGCGTGGCATGGTTATGTTCTAGAGGGGTTTATCAATACCATGGTATGCTTTGATCTTTATTTGTGTGTCCAACAAAGAGGTATCTTCAACTTTATGGCTGCCTGCAACTATAATTTGAAAAAAAATATTTGGTGGTTATGTTGGATTCCTTATAGTAGTCCATTCAGCATTGGTTTGACCTTTTTTTGTTTGTTTATGGCCTATATATAGTCATATATATATATATATATATATATATATATATATATATATATATAGTTAGTAAGGTTGAATAAAGACACCACTCCATCCAGTTCAACCTGAGTGAGTGTGGGTGCGTGTCTACATTTATCCCTATTTATTTAAGGTACCCATATAGCGCCGTCAATTTTACACAGCGCTCCACATATACATCGCCCACTCACATCGGTCCCTATCCTCAAGGAGCCCACAATCGAAAGTCCCCAACTCACATTCATATACTATGGCCAATTTTGGACAAAAGCCAATTAACCTACCAGTATGTCTTTGGAGTGTGGGAGGAAACCAGAGTACCAGGTGGAAACCCACGCAGGCACAGGGAGAACGTGCGACCCTTTTTACTGCTAGGCGAGAGTGCTACCCACTACACCACTGTAATATACAGTCAGGTCCAGAAATATTGGGACATCGACACAATTCTAATCTTTTTTGGCTCTATACACCACCACAATAGATCTGAAATGAAACAAACAAGATGTGCTTTAACTGTAGAGTTTCAGCTTTAATTTGAGGGTATTTACATCCAAATCAGGTGAACAGTGTAGGAATTACAATAGTTTGTATATGTGCCTCCCACTTTTTAAGGGACCAAAAGTAATGGGACAGATTAACAATCATTCATAAAACTTTTACTTTTTAATACTTGGTTGCAAATCCTTTGCAGTCAATTACAGCTTGAAGTCTGGAATGCATAGACATCAGCAGACGCTGGGTTTCATCCTCGGTGATGCTCTGCCAGGACTCTACTGCAACTGTCTTCAGTTCCTGCTTGTTCTTGGGGCATTTTCCCTTCAGTTTTGTCCTTCCTGTTACCTTACCAGGGGCCGCGAGTCGGACGCGTAAGGGAGCCTACTCTCTGCCCAAGCGGACTCACTGGTCTGGTAAGTAGGAGTCTGATAGTATCAGGCAGCCATGACCGAGTCCGGGCAGGGGGCCTCCCCTATGGACGAACTTTGCAGACACTTGGCAGGATTAACCCAAGCAGTCAAAAGTTTACAGGATGGCTATACCCGACTAGAGGAACGTGTTCAGGCCCTGTCTGCACCTACCAATCCTCAGGGGACTTCGTCTGCAACCGGAGCACCCTCCGTAATCATGCTCCCTCCAGAGCCCAAAGTACCTATACCGGAGAGATTTTTTGGAGACCGTAGTAAATACCGTGCATTCTGGAATGCATGTAGTCTCTATTTTGCTCTGCAGCCTCGGACCTTCTCCCTAGAAGCCACCAAAGTGGGCTTTGTTATTTCCCTGTTGTCCGGTGAGCCTCAAACCTGGGCCCATCACCTTCTGGAACAAAAGTCGGATGCCCTGGAAAGTCTGGACGCCTTCTTCTTGGCGATGTCTCAACTTTATGAGGATCCTCAACTAACCGCTTCTGCTGAAGCTTCCCTGCACTCCCTTCGGCAAGGCCGCAGGGCAGCGGAGGACTATGCTGTTGAATTTAGGCGCTGGAGTTCCGATACGGCATGGAATGACGCGGCTCTGCGTCATCAGTTTAGAATGGGTTTGTCCGATCCACTCAAGGACGAGTTAGCACGGGTTGGGATACCTCAGACCCTGGAAGAATTAATTAACCTCTCAATCCAAATTGACCGTCGTCTGAGAGAACTACGCACCAAAAGATCTACCAGTGCCTATCGACCCACTTGGATGCTTCCACAGGTTCCCAGTCCTCCTAGTAGGCCTTTGGCTCCTCCAACCTCTCCAGTTTTCAACACGTCAGAGCCTATGCAGCTTGGTCTGCTCCGTCCTTCCTTGACTCCTGAAGAGAAGTTACGAAGACGTAACCTTAACCTATGCCTCTACTGTGGGGAACCTGGGCACTACGCCAGCGTCTGCCCCAACAAGACGCATAAGTGTCGTTCTTCTGCTCGTATATGTGCTACTATCATGCCAAAACCTAGTACTCACCTTACCATCTCTGTCACTCTGCAGCTTCCCGGAAAGGCTATCCAAGTTCCAGTCATCGTTGATTCCGGAGCATGCAGCTGCTTCATGGACCAGGCCTTTGCAGCTCAGCATGATATCCCACTCCGACTCAAGACCCAGAGCCTGGCTGTCCACCTTGCAGACGGTTCCGCCCTCCGTTCCGGTCCTGTCATTCAAGAGACTATCCCTATAATAGCTACTATAAACTCTCAACACCAGGAATTCCTCCGTTTAGATGTCATTTCCTCTCCCCTGTTCCCTGTCATCCTGGGCATGCCGTGGTTGCTGGGCCATAACGCCCATATCAACTGGGTTTCTGGGAAAGTGGAGTTTCTCTCTGATTATTGCCAACAACATTGCCTGCCAAGAATGGCCCATGAGATACCTCAACTCCTCGGCCTACACCCTGAAACCAACTCACACCAAGCCATCCCAGAACCCTACCGAGATTTCTCTGATGTATTCAGCAAGAAAGGTGCTGAGACTCTACCGCCACACAGGCCCTATGATTGCCCTATAGAGCTGCTACCTGGAACCGAAGTACCCTTCGGTAGGATCTTTCCATTGACTGAGCAGGAATTGGATACGCTAAAACAATACCTTGATGAGAATTTAAAGAAAAAGTTCATCCGCCCGTCCACATCTCCGGCCGGCGCAGGCATATTCTTTGTGGAAAAAAAAGATCATTCCCTTCGGCCATGTATCGACTACCGGGAATTAAATCGGATAACGATCAAGAATCGCTACCCCTTACCCCTGGTGCCTGAATTATTCCAGAGGCTAGGAACGGCAACTGTCTTCACAAAACTGGATCTTCGCGAAGCCTATAATTTAATCCGTATCCGGGAGGGGGACGAGTGGAAAACCGCTTTTCGCACTCGTTTTGGGCATTTCGAGTATTGCGTTATGCCCTTCGGTCTATGCAATGCCCCAGCCACATTCCAACATTTTGTGAACGACTTCCGGGAATTTTTGGATCTCTACGTCATCGTCTACCTCGATGACATTCTCATTTTCTCATCATCACTGACTGATCATCGCCCGGCTCAGGCATCACGGGCTGTATGCTAAACTCGATAAATGTGAATTTGAACTCCAATGCATCCAATTCCTGGGGCTCATCATTTCAGTGGAAGGTATTAAAATGGACCCTCAAAAGGTGTCCGCCATCCTGGACTGGCCCGCACCTACGGACAAGAAGGGGGTCCAACGCTTCGTTGGATTTTCCAATTTCTATAGGAAATTCATCAGAGACTTTTCCAAGATCATCGCCCCCATTACTGAATTAACAAGACAGGGAACCCGATTCTGCTGGACCCCCAGGGCTCAATTGGCCTTTGAAAAATTAAAAGGATTATTCACGTCGGCCTCCTTCCTCAAACACCCTAACTCTGCCTTGCCATTCGTGTTGGAGGTTGACGCCTCAGAGGTCGCAGTAGGAGCTGTACTCTCCCAACGTCAGGGCCCCAAGGCCCTTCTGTTTCCAATAGCTTTTTTTTCTCGCAAATTATCGGTGTCTGAAAGAAACTACGATGTAGGAGACCGGGAGCTTCTGGCCATCAAGACGGCTCTGGAGGAGTGGCGCTATCTTTTGGAGGGTGCTGTACATCCTATTCTAATCTACACGGACCACAAGAACTTGGAGTATTTGAGATCTGCCAAGAGACTAAAACCGCGACAAGCCAGATGGGCGCTCTTCTTCTCTCGCTTTCAATTTCATATAACCTACAGACCCGGCTCCAAAAACATCAAACCAGACGCTCTCTCACGAATGTTCCATGACTCCAAAGAAACCGTCCCTCCCGACACTATCCTGCCTGCAGGAAATTTTTTATTGCTTCAGGGGGATTTAATCTCCAGAATAAGGCAAGCTTCCACAACTATACCCCAACCCACTGAGACCAGCCTAAGAGATGGTTTACTCTGGCATAAGGAGAAGATCATGGTTCCTGAGAGCCTTAGGGTACCAGTACTAGAGCTTTGCCATGACCACAAGTTGGCTGGGCACTTCGGGGCTCAGAAGACAACCGAACTGGCGCAGCGCACCTTTTGGTGGCCACAGTTGGCCGAGGACTGTAGGAATTACGTCAGTTCCTGCCACACATGTGCCCGAAGCAAGAATATTCGGATGAAGGCCTGGGGCTTACTGAAACCCTTGCCCATCCCTGACAGACCTTGGAAAATGATCGCGATGGATTTCATTGTGGAACTGCCCCCATCCGAAGGCTTCTCCACCATCTTTGTCATAATTGATAGATTGTCAAAAATGGCTCACTTCTTGCCTATGAAAGGCACACCCTCAGCCGTGGAAACGGCGAAGATCTTCATTAAAGAAATTGTGAGATTACATGGGGTTCCCTCTAATATCGTCTCGGACCGGGGTGTCCAATTCACCTCCAGGTTCTGGAAGGCATTGTGTGGTTCCCTCGAAATTGAGTTAGCGTTCTCTTCAGCCTATCACCCTCAGACAAACAGCCAGACGGAGAGAACCAACCAAACCTTGGAGCAATACCTCCGTTGTTTCTCGGCCTTTTCCCAGGATGACTGGGTTTCTCTGCTACCAGTTGCGGAGTTTTCATACAATAACTCCCTGCACTCAGCCATCAACCAGACGCCATTTTTTGCCAATTATGGATTTCATCCCTCCTTTCTACCCAGCTCAGTACCTGAATGCTCCCTCCCGGCAGTGACCGAGACATTGGAATTCTTCTCTACCAACAACAAACTTCTGCAGGAAACAATGGCCCAATCCCAGGCTTCTTATAAAAAAACGTTCGACAAGAAGAGGTGCGGGGAGCTTATCCTGGAACCTGGCAATCAAGTATGGCTGTCCACAACTAACTTAAAAATGGCTTGCCCTTCTAGGAAACTAGGGCCTAAATTCATGGGACCCTTCTCGGTGAGAAGAAAAATAAACAACGTAGCGTACGAGCTCAGTCTGCCGGACTCCTTCAAAATACACCGGGTTTTCCATGTGTCCTTACTGAAACCGGTCGCTCCTGATCCTTTCCCCAACCATAGTACCAGTCCTCCTGAGCCTGTTATGATCAATAACGAGGAGGAGTTTGAAATCGAGGCTATCCTGGACTGTAGGAAAAGGCGCAATCAAATACAGTATCTTATTAAATGGAAGGGGTATGGTCCGGAGGACAATTCCTGGGAACCAGAAAACAATTTACATGCCCCGGAACTTTTACAGACTTTCAGAAATGTTCATGCCTCCAAGTTGGCCCGGCTGGGCATCCGGAGGCTGCCCTTAGGGAGGGGGCACTGTCAGAGAGCTCACCTTGCTGGTCATGGGATTGGCCACCAGAGGGCGTGCCTGTGAACAGTTGTCAGGCACTCTGTTCAGTGCTGCCTGATCATCAGCTTCCTGTGCCATAGTTCCTGTTTCCTGTCTTGTCTTCCTGTTTACCTGATCTCCTGACGACCCGGATTGCCCTTGGATTCCCCTTTTTGCTGCCTGTACCTGACCTTGGCCTGTTTGACTCCGCTTCTGCCTGCTCCTATTGTACCTTGCTGCCAGTCTGTTGCCGAACCCAGCCTGTCTCCTGACCATCCTGCTCAGTCTCATCGCCTGTGTTCCAGCGTGCACCTGCTGTTCATAGACTGCTATTCCACCAGCATCTGGACTCTAGTTCACAGGCTCTCATACCACTCCGCACTCCTGTGCTTCCTGTTACCTTACCAGGGGCCGCGAGTCAGACGCGTAAGGGAGCCTACTCTCTGCCCAAGCGGACTCACCGGTCTGGTAAGTAGGAGTCTGATACACAGGCTGCAATGACACAGGAAAGGCTGCAATGACACAGGCGGCAATGACACAGGAAAGGCTGCAATGACACAGGCTGCAATGACACAGGAAAGGCTGCAATGACACAGGGAAGGCAGCAGATGGACATTGATAACACTGCATTGATGGGCATTTAAATGTTTTTTACCTTAAACTTCCCTCCTAAAGTTTTTTTCCTTAAAATTCCCTCCTAAACTTGGGGTGCGTGTTATACGCCGATAAATACGGTATATATATATATATATATATATATATATATATATATATATATATATATATATATATATATATATATATACATATACACCCCTCACATTTTTGTAAATATTTTACTATATCTTTTGATGTGACAGCACTGAAAAAATGACACTTTTTTACAATGTAAAGTAGTGAGTGCACAGCTTGTATGACAGTGTAAATTTGCTTTCCCCTCAAAATAACTCAACACACAGCTATTAATGCTGTGCAACAAAAGTGAGTACACCCCTAAATGAAAATGTCCAAATTGGGCCAAAAATGTCAATATTTTGTGTGGCCACCATTATTTTCAGCACTGCCTTAACCCTCTTGGCCAGTCCATCACCTTTACCCTTAGCTTCTTTAGCAAGGCAGTGGTCATTCCTTCTGGGATGACAGCCATGCAGACCAATCTGATGCAGTGTGCGGTGTATGGTTTGAGCACTGACAGGCTGACCACTATATGGTCTTGGCCACCGTGCTACAGCTCAGTTTCAGGGTCTTGGCAATCTTCTTATAGCCTAGGCCATCTTTATGTTAAGCAACAATTCTTTTTCTCAGATCCTCAGAGATTTCTTTGCCTTGAGGTGCCATGTTGAACTTCCAGTGACCAGTATGAGTCACACCTGCTCCCCATTTACACCTGAAACCTTGTAACACTAAAGAGTCACATGACACCAGGGAGGGAAATGGCTAATTCGGCCCAATTTGGACATTTTCACTTAGGGGTGTACACACTTTTGTTGCCAGCAGTTTAGACATTATTGGCTGTGTGTTGAGCTATTTTGAACGGACAGCAAATTTACACTGTTATACAAACTGTATACTCACTACTTTACATTGTAGCAAAATGAAATTTCTTCAGTGTTGTCACATGAAAAAATATATTAAAATATTTACAAAAATGTGAGGGGTGTATTCACCTCTGTGAGATACCATTTATGTAAATATATATATATATATATATATATATAATATATATATATATATATATATATATATATATATATATATATATATATATATATATATATATATATAATGTCACCAGGGACCCCGGAGCATTAAACAAAATTATTATTTATGGACATTCTTGTATGCTTCTACTTCTATCCAGTTTACTTTCTTCTGATGATTACATGGAGTCCAAGCTAATCAACGCTCATAAATATTTTCTTAATGCCAGAGCAGACATTCCTCTCTTGCCTGACAAAGATAAAGAGTTCATTCATTGTGGAAAAGGAAAGAACAAAAAAAATATGTTATCTGTTTATGCAGCTCACTCTGTATGCAAATACTAAAATGGCCATAGCCTGGCCTAAGGTTTACTTTAAGATGAAGTCCATTGTGGAAAGCCAAATTTTATCTGCAGCTGTGGTCATAATAACTCATAGACAAATATATTAGAATTCAAGGATGCACCAGTTAGAACATTGGGATATTAGAATTTCCTGGACCTCCCCCTGTCGGCCTACTATGGGTGAGCTCCGCCCCCTCTGACCCCTCCAGGACCACCTCTTTTCTAGCCCATAAAGGGCGGGTGGCTGCCCATACCAGTGTTCTTTTTTCGTCCTCGTTCCGGACGCCTTTTAAAGTTTTTTTTTTTTTCTCTTCTCCATCCATCCTGTCGGGTTCAGCCTCTCCCGATTCAGAAGACCCCCCCCATATAGGCTGTAAATCTCCTGAGGAGGTGGGTTCCCATGGTGCTGGGATTGTATGGTACAGTATAAATGACTGTGTATTACTGGCAAAGGTCACTGGCAGTATAAATGACTGTATAAACCTTCGTTAGGCAGGTGCTGGCACTCTCTCCTTCCATGTTTTTGTGTGTTCATGGTTTGGCTTGCTGGGTCTTGTAGTTCACCTTCTCCACATGTACTCCTTTCAGGAAGCTCAGAGTTGTGCAGGTGAGGTCAGAGGTAGCTTTCTCTTTGGGTTGTCTAGCAAACACCACAATGCTCACTGCTGATTGCAGCAGCCTCTGTCCTCTAGGCCAGTGTTTCTCATCTCCAGTCCTCAAGGCGCCCCAACAGGTCATGTTTTCAGGCTTACCATTATTTTCCACAGGTGAGTTGATTAGTTTCATTGCCTCAGTAATTACCACAGCCGTTTCATTTGAGGGAAATCCTGAAAACATGACCTGTTGGGGTGCCTTGAGGACTGGAGTTGAGAAACACTGCTCTAGGCTGATCTCAATCTCCAGCTGGTCAATCTGCTTCTCTGCTCTGCTCTGGTAAGCCACCTTCCAGGTACTTTCTGCTGTGTTACTTGTCTCTCAGAGTATTTTTATTATCCTGTACCTCCTAGGACTGGGGAATTTTGCCTGCCTGCCTAGCTGCTTTAAGCACTGAAGATTTGGATGGAGAAGTTTATTTTAAATGTAGTTATTTATTTATTTTTTTAAAAGAGAGCACATCCTCTGTGTTTTACAGAAAGAAGGGCCCACTGCGAGATAAACTCCCGCAAAGAGGTTCCAAATCAGCATTCCAGCCTCAAAAGAGTAAAGAAGGGACTAGACATGACAAATCGCAGAGTCGCATGAAGCTGGATAGATGCCTGTTGTCACAGCATTCCAGATCTCCCTCGCTCTTACCTCACTTTAGTCGCTTGGACCCAAGCCAAGAGAGGTCAAGACATCAGACGGATCAGAACAATGCTGCAAAACCATGCCAGGTTAAATCCTACATTAAGCACGCAGTCAAGGAAGGGTTAAAGAGTGTTTCAAGGAATCCTGCTCATCCTACTGTATCTTCACCATCTGCAGATTCAGATCATGTGTTTTCAGTGCCATCTGACAGAGATGGTCTCAGAATCGCATACGTTTGATTTTTGCACTGGTTCCCCCCTTGGTGGAGGCTGTTAAGGAAAGAATCTTCGCCTCCAAATAAACAGCAAAGATACTACCCGTATTTAAAGAGATCGTTACCCTCCTTCCCATTTCATTCCTGAAATTAATAAGTAATTGACGATGAGTGGGGGGGGGGGGGGCTGAGAAGTAGCTCAATGTGCATAATGGAGTATCGAAGCTGTACCCCTTGGGACACTACGCCTAAGGTGGATGCTTCATTACGTATATTGGCCCGCCACATTACGCTTCCGCCGGAGTATTCGGTCTCTTTTAGGAATCCTATGGATCGCAAAGTAAACGCAGACCTAAAAAGGTTATATAGTTTGGACAGCAGCCTGCAGACCGGTGGTAGCACTCACTCCTGTGGCAACAGCACTTGGGCTGGGTTCGCACCTGTGCGTTTTTTGGTGCTTTTTGCGTTTTGTGGATTTGCACTACCGTCCGTTTATCATGGTCTCCTATGGAACACGTTCTGTGGTGCGGTTCTGTGGAATGCGCCGGGAGTGCATGGGTGTGAATCCAGCCTTAGAGTGTGGGTAGCGGAGCTGGTGGATGGATGTTTGGATGAAAGTCTGGGAAGTGGAAGTTCTCCTCCTTTGCAGACTGCAGTAGAGTTGTGGCTGAAGTGGCTGTCGACCAGGTCAAGATGACAGCAAAGATAATGGCTCTTTAAGACACAGCAGCCCTTTCGGTTTAAAAAGAGATCTAAAGAAGGGTTTAGAAATGCCAGGGCTTACAGACAGTTTTAAGACATTGGAGAGGAGCTGGTTCAACCTTCCAGAAACCTTCCAAGCCCAGGGCCATCAAAGCTCCTGGGGCTGTTTCCACTGCTGCATCCCCAGAGTTGCGCAATTTACACTGTGACTTTGCTGTGAGATTTGTGATGCGATGTCATTCGACCTGTGAAAACCATGTGAGAACAAATCGCACAGATGTCGGAACAAAGTAGTGCAAAAACCTTTTTTTGGAGTCGCTGCGACTTAAGTCGCACCAATTAGAACGGGGACCATTGAAATACATGGGTTTTGACTTGTCATGAGACTTCGCATGTGTCAGGTCACACAACAACTCGCAGTAGTGGAGACAGAGCCTAAGGCTTCAAATAGGTCCTTCTGAAGCTGTCTCCGCTTAACCTTCTCAAGTAGGAGCAAGACTAGCCCAATTCAGGGGGGTTTGAGCGGACAAATGACATGATGCCAGGATTGTAGCCGTCATTCGATCACGTTATCTTCTCGAGTTCACAACAAGGCCCCCTCAGACCTTGTTCATAGAAACTGGACTTCCTACGGATTTGGAAAGGAGGCAATGTTTGCAAGGATATATAGGGGAGCTGTTGGCAGCAAGGGCCATCCTTCCGGTTCCAAGGCACGAATCGGGTCAAAGAGTATGTTCCCTCACTGTTTTTGGTCCCAGAGACTTCAGGGGGTTTCGGACCAGTTTTTGACCTCAAAGTCCTGAATTCTTACATGAAGGTTCCACCATTCAAAATGGAATCATTGGAAACGATTGTTTCGGTTGTGGAGTCAGGAGACTGGATGGTTTCCATCGATCTGGCGGATGCGTATCTTCATGTCTCTATAGACGCATCTCACCATCGCTTTCTCAGGCCTCCCGTGGAAGGCTTTCATTTTCATTTTTAATCTCTCCCATTCGGTCTCTGCACGACTCCACGATTGTTTTTTAAAGCTACTGTCTGCTGTCGTTGCGACTCTCAGGGTCAAGGGAGTGCAAATATTTAATTATCTAGATGACATGCTCCTTCTAGTTCATGTGAATTCACTTGCAAAACACTAACTCGTTTCGGTTGGTTGATCAACTTTCGGAAGAGCCAGATGCATCTGACCCAAATGTTGGAGAATTCAACACGGGTCGGGGTCGTGTTTCTCTTCCTCAGAGGAAGGTCCAGGGGATCCAGTCTCCGACAAAGCAGTGATGGCCAGGCCTTCTATGATGCTGAAGGAATCCATGCAGTATCTGGGGGTTTTATCAGCCACAGATCCAGTAGTCCCATGGGTCAGGTGGCGCAGAAGGAGGTTTCAATGCAACTTTCTTCTTCAGTGGGATCATCTGCCAATTCCGATAATCTGGTCCCTGGTTGGTGGTCAGTAGCTCACAATCTTTCCAGCGGAGTTCCGTTGAAGGCCTCAGAACCAATAGTGGTGTCGACCAATGCCAGTCTGGCAGGCTGCAGGGCACACTGCCTGGGACAGCAGGTTCAAGGCCAATGGTTCCTTTGTGGGGTGAAGAGTTCAAATTTCCTGGGATTGGATGCTGTCAGACGCGCTCTTAGTGTTCCAACCTATGTTGCGAGGTCGAGCTGTCAAGATTCTTTTGGACAACAAAACTACGTTGGCTTATGTGTCTCATCAAGGGGGCACAAGAAGTCACCCTCTCCTTCAGGTGGCATGTCAATCTTCCTCTGCACAGAGAAGAATCTCGGCTCTCTTACAGCATCTTAACTCCCAGGGCCTGGCAATGTTTTAGCAGATCGCTTGAGTCGAGGCTTTGGGGATCACAACAAATGGGGCCTCAGCCCCAAGTACCTACACAAGATCTTCAGGATCTGGGGGACGCCTTCGATAGATCTTATGGCATTGGAGAATTGTCAACTGCCTTGCTTCTTCACCTGGACCTAGCATCCACAGGCATTGGGTCAGGGTGCTCTGTCCAGGTCTTGGAACTTCCCCTTGGTGTATGTGTTCCATTGGCTCTCAAAATCCTGCTGAAGATTCAGCAAGAAAGGGTCACAGCAATAGTAGTCCTATCTTACTGGCTCAGGGAGCTGTGGTTCCCTCTGGCTTGAAGGATAAGGTTGGGCTCACCAATCCCTTTGCCTCCTTGTCAAAGTCTCCTTCTGCAGAGTGGGGCCTGACACCCAAACCGCAGGAGGATAAAGTTGATGACATTATTACAGGATCGTCAGAACGAATGTAACCTCTCACCAGATCTGGAATACTACAGAAAGGGGTTGGGACCTTGGATCTCCTTCAGTATCTAACATTTTGGAGTTTCTGTAGAGTAGTCTCCAAGGGTTAGCTTATGATTACCTGAAGGGTCAAATCCCTGCCTTGTCGGCTATGTCGTGTACAAGATATGCTCTACATCCTTCTGATTTTTAGGGGCAGCCATAGAAATCAGTCCTCCATTGAAATCGTTTTTTCCAAAAGAGGACTTAACACTGGTCTTGGGAACATTGCTGGTTCCTCCGTTTTGATCAAGCTTTCTCTTGTTCATTATTTCTTTTAACAGTTTTGTTTTTTACTAGCCGTGGCCTCAGCCAGAAGAGACTCCGAGTTATGCAGCTTCTCACTAAAGAACCTTTTTGTTTGGTGCTCCCAGACAAGATAGTCCTTAGGCCAATACCGAGCTTTCTACCTAAGGTGGCCACATAATTTCGTATGAACTTGGAGGTCATTCTCCCAGCCTTTCCGGCGGATACAGCTGATGAGTGGAGTAGGTTAGACCTGGTCTCTGCGCTTTCAACCTACCTGAAATGGACTAAAAGCTTTGGCAAGCAAGATCAGCTGTAGGTTTTCCCAATGGGGCCTAAAGGGTATGCCAGCAACATCCAGAGTTGGGTCTTCCTGGTTTGTCAAGACCATGCATATTGCATACAAAACGCTGGGCCTTCCTCCTCCTTCAGAGATCAAAGCACATTCGACGAGGGGTATGGCAGCATCCTGGGCATACATAAAGGTCGCCCCTGGGGTAATTTGCCGAGCAGCAAGCTGGAGCGTGCCCAACACCTTTTTTAGGAATTACAAGCTTAATATGGCTTGTCCACCTGAGGAAACATTTGGCTCTACCGTATTACAGCGGCTGTTGCCCATTTAAAATTTTTGAGTAGCATTGCATTGAGGGTTTGGCTTATTTTTTTTATTTGTCTTCCCTCCCTTCTTAATATTGCTTGGTACATCCCATAGTAGGCTGACATGGGGAGGTCCAGGAATAAGGAAAATTGTTGTCCATACTTACCGTAATTTTCCTTTCCTGGATCCTCCCCATGTCAGCCGGAGGATTCCCACCCAGTTTATCCATCGCAAGGTGGGGTTTTTTGAACACTGGTGTGGGCAGCCAGCTGACCTTTATGGGCTAGAAAAGAGGTGGTCTTGGAGGGGTCAGAGGGGGCGGAGCTGACCCATAGTAGGCTGACATGGGGAGGATCCAGGAAAGGAAAATTACGGTAAGTATGGACAACAATTTTCCTTAATATGCATCAGGAGGAAGAGATGTTAAGTGATAAATGGGAATAATATTTTTGTTATCTTTCAGATTTTGGTACATTGAAGGCCCTTAAAATGATTGTAAATGTTTTTTTTTTTTTTTTTTATAACAAACATGTCATGCTTACCTGCTCTGTGCAATGGTTCTGCAGAGAGCAGTCCCAAGCCTCCTTTTCCAGGGTCCCCCACTGGTGCTCCTGGCTCCTCCCACCCTGCAGAGTGCCCACCATAGCAAGCGACCCACTTACTCGTCCAGGCTCACTTACGAGCTGGCTCTGTGTGTCCATTAACACAGAGTGTGGCTCGGCTCCGCCCCCAGCTCCCTCCTTACTGGCTGTGATTGACTGCGACAGGAGCCAATGGCTCCCGCTGCTGTGTCTGAGGAGAGAGAGCCAAGAGAGGTGCTGCTCTTGTGCACAATGTTGGATTGAGATTGGGCTCAGGTAAATATAAGGGGTGGCCGGGGGTGGAGGAGGATCTGCACAGAGACGGTTTTTTACCTTAATGCAGAGGATGCATTAAGGTAAAAAAACCTTCAGCCTTTACAACCACTTTAAGTTGACTTAATTTTTATGTTCACTAAAGGTGTACATATCTATATGTTTATTTAGCTTTCTGGTAATGTTTAAAATGTAACTACTCCTCCCCCCTGTTGTGCCATGTTTGTTATAATTTTGGATGCGGTGTCGGGAACCCGAAGGCTAATGAAGAACTATCCTGGTGAGGATGGTGCTGGAACCCATGGACAGGTAAATGTCCTTTTATTAGAAGTCAGCAGCTACAGGATTTGTAGCTGCTGACATTGAACCACTTTTTATTTACAAGTAAAAATGTGTATTTTTTGCTAGAAAATTACTTAGAACCCGAAACGTTATATATATATATATATATATATATATATATATATATATATATATATATATATACACACATTTGCGGAGCATTTTTTCAGACGCATTTTTTTTGGAGAAAACTTTAAAGGTTAACTCCACTTTCTTGGGAAAAAAAATTGCAAAAAAGGAAAAAATAATTTTGTACATATCATTGCGACACTAATCATATTGTAATTGAATGTTATTAAAAATTACCTTTCCTTTTCAATCTGCATTTAATGTAATTTTCTGAGAATACATTGCAATATGGCTACCTGGAGCTGTTCTGTACAAAGAGTGTGTACTGGCCACTCCCCAGAAATGTTGTTTCCTGCTTGTGTGATTGGCTCACCAATTTTCACAGAAGTCTGCCTAAGATACAAATCAGATTTCAGGCATCCCTTGCAACAAAAATTTCATTTTTTGAGAGATACTTTCAATAGCAACACGTCTAAAGGGATGCAGGCCCAGCAGATTTCCTCAATAGTGCCCTTCAGCTCCACACCTGACAGTTAATTATGAAACCACTCCCATTACACTCACTCAGAACAGAGGCTCAGACAAACACATATGGATTTCTTCAGAATAACAAAAGGTAGGAATCTGCAACAAAGTTTGTTATAATCCTTGCAATGTACATTGATCACCCAGTGAGGAATGTTTTTTTCTCAACAAAAGTGGAGTTACTCGTTAATGAATTTTAATGCAAAAGAACACAATTTATAACCCAGTCTTTTGGTAAAGTATAAAAGATGATGTTATGTAGAGTAAATAGGTACCTAACATGTCCCGCTATAAAATTGCAAAGGTTTGTGGATTGGCGACAAACTACAATACTTAGAAATCTCTATAGGCGATGCTTTAAAATTTCTTACAGGTTACCACTTTGGAGTTACAAAGCATGTCTAGGGCTAGAATTATTGCTTTCATTACAATATTTGCAGAGCTATCTCACATGTATGGTGCGAACAACTTTTGCATATGTGTGCGTGACCTATGTATGCATTTGCCTCTGCTCATGAGCACAGGAGTACAGGAGGACGGGGATGTTTCTAAAAAAAAAAAAAAAAATGTTCAATTTGTTTAATTTTACACTGTCCCTTTATTTTTTTTTAGCATATTTATTGTCATAAGAAATGTTAACATTCCTTGTGATAACAATAAAACATCACATGTCCTCTTTATGGAGGCATCTGGGGTCTATAAGACCCCCAGATCTCTCCTCTACCCTTGAAAGCATGGGATCAAAAAAACAAAAAACAAAAAAAAACATTGATCTCATGCTTTCCAATAAAAAAAAGACTGTTTATATTTTGTCACTTCCAGTCTCCTAGACCATAGAGATAATAAAGAACATTCTGGTCCCCAATCAGCTCTATGATCAGCTGGCAGAACCGATTGCACAGGAGTGCCCTGAAATGTACCGGCGGGCAGTGGAGGGAGGAGCGGCCCCTACCGCTGTTTGTAAAAGTGATTCAGCGGTTGATTAGCTGCTTGAATCACTTTTACAGGTTAGAGAATCGCCAGCTGAAAATTTTTAAGCCAGAGTTATGGCTGAAGCCATGGCCCCCGGTATAACCACTTGCGCACAATGGCGTGCATATACATGATTGTGCAGGAAGTGGTTAATTTTTTGTTGTTGTTAGTGAACAACTGCTTTAACCATTCCCTAATAATACAGCTTGTTGGAAAGAAAACAATGTGTCAGTGTGGAAATGTTATGTATTAGCTCAGGAATGTAAATAATTTGTAACTTTGCACCAGAGGAAGATCATTCTGTGAATGAAGCAAACTAAGAATGTTTTGTGCCTCCATTCACAGAGCAATCTCCCTATTGTTTAGTGTTAGCCTGTGATTTTTTTTTTTTTACATTTAAGCATTAAATATTACAAAATATAAATATTCAAATATATTCAGTGTTCAATATTCAATGTTGAATATAGCATTTTTTTGAAAATTAACTATATTTGAGATAAACAAAACATGAGTTATTTTATGACAAAATTCATGTGATTATAAACCATTAGTCAACTGACCCCACAGTGATATCATCTTTTCACACCCCAGCTTGCAGACTGGACAGTGAAAGAGCAGCAGAAGACTGAGGTCACCAATGTGCTCCATTAGCTATCAGCACATTTACGTGCAGCACACCTATAATTCTGCTTCCTTTTTAGGTGCAATGCCACTGTACAGGGGATTGCTAGAGATCAGATTCAATTCAAAAACTTAAACTAGTTTAAATTGATCAAAATTATATCATTTATTAATAACTATAGACCCATTAGACACTGCTATTTTGTGTCTTTTATATTTGCTTTAAGTTTGCTAGGTTCAAAAAGAAATATATACACTTTTTTTCATTGATCTTTTTTTAAAAGATTATTGGAGAACCCAATCAGTTTCTATCAATGGTCTATAGCTTTAAAATAATTATAACATGGGCACTAAGTGATTTTTTTCCCAGGGTATTTAAAGAACATTTTATAATGTCAAAACATGTCTGACATCTCCTGACTACCCAGTGTTATTAATTTATTCTTGATTTTTGACAAGCCGCAGAAACACTGACAGGTTACTATGAGATTTACATCAGGCAGTGGATAAAGATTACGATGGGAGCGTGATTACATTTATTGTCACCAAATGATTGTTCGGATGGAGAGCTTGGAGGTGTGCGAAATGATTCCCTTGTCACAGCTGAAGGTAAAGTTATTTTCCATCACAAAATATTAATAGCTGAATGCAATTTAACCACTTCCTTCCATATTTTCCAAGAATCCCTTAGTATAACTTACATTTTTTAAATAAAGATTCAGCAGATTTTATACGTTATGCATACAATAGTAAAAAAAAGACACATAAGTGTATCTTTTTTAGACTGTGTAAAAGTTATAGAGTCTACAAAACTATTGTATATGCTGTGTGTATGTATATATGTGTGTGTGTGTGTGTATGTGTGTAAAATAAATATATATATATATATATATATATATATATATATATATATATATATATATATATATAATTTGAAATGTATCAACCCTGATGTTCTGACTGCCTCATCTCAGTATTAATTTCTTGAGGCCCTAAAATGCCAGGCAGGACAATATAAATACCCCCCACCATAAAGAGCATGGTGAGTTTTTAAAAATAAATTGCCACTTTTGCTGTAAAATGAAGAAAGTAAATAACATTTGTTATTTTAACAAATGATTTATCATGGATGGAATAGGTATACTTACAGTTACACTCCAAAACCAATTGTTCTAGTGCTACTGCTCCCAAATATAGAGATATCACATGTGTGAGATGTTTTCAGTGCCTAGATGCAAAGATTGGCCTAAAATCCAATGAGCACCTTCAAACTTTCAAAGGGCATACATTTTGCATCTGATCTGATTTGCATTCTGACTACCTATTACATTTCTTAAAGCCCTGAAGTGACAGGACAGGATACACAAAATGACCACGTTTTACAAAACAGAATCTCCAACATAAATAATTAGAGGCATGGTGAGTTTTCTGAAGATCACCTTTCTTGACACAAGTTTTTAGAAAATCAAGGCGGAAAATTACCATTTATTTTTACACGCAGCTGTAAATGAATTAGATATTTCTCACACACAACATAGGCATATCTATAGTTATATTCCAAAACACATTCTGATACTCTTTCTGAGTATGGGGATACTGCATGTTTGAGACTTTTTCAGAGTTTCAAGTGGTCTAAATTAGGCATCTATTTTCCTGGCTTCCTATCACAAGTTTGTGGAAAGAAGATAATCATTTTTTTCCACAAAGTTGTAAATTAGTAAGATATTGCTAACACACAGAATGGGCATACTTGGAGTTATACCCCAAAACACATTCTACTGCTTCTCCGGAGTATGGAGATACCACATGTGTGAGAATTTTTCAGAACCTTTCCGCATAGAGGGGCCCAAAGTCCAAAAAGCACCTCCAAACATTCAAGAGGAATAAATTATACATCTAATATCCTGACTATCACATTTTTTTAGAGGACCTGGAGCACCAGGACAGTAGAAACAGCTACAAAATGACCACATTTTGGATAGTAAACACCCCAAGGTAATTTTAAGAGGCATGGCGAATCTCTTAAAGATTTTATATTTTTGCCACAAGTTTACACAAAGTTGTCAGTTTAATAAAATATTTTTCACACACATGGACATACTTAACATTACAACCCAAAGCACATTCTGCTACTCCTGATTATTGCAATGTCCTTTGTGCAAAACTTTTTTAACATTTGGACTGATTATGTACCTGTCAGTGTATCTTGGGTATCACAAAGATCAACCAACATTATATCAAAAACACTCTACTGTAATGCTCACCTCCTGTATGAGTGGTCAGGGAATATAGCTTAATTTAGCACCGCCTACTACTGCAATCCCCATTCCTATAAGCCAAGCAAGCATAGCTTACTGGTACGTGGCTGCCGCCAGGAATGCTATGTTCACTGGCCAGGAAGTACAGGAGGATGTACAAAAGAGCTCCTGTGGTTTCAGGAGTGCAGTTGTCCACAGGAGATGGCTGGGGCTGGTGTCTCACAGGAACATAATCAGTGGGACATGAAGATCAGATCAGGTGGCAGGCAGAAACCTGGTCAATAAACAGGCAAAGGAGTTGTCCAGGCAGCAGGCAGAAATATGGTCAATAAACAGACCATGGTCAGTAAAGACAGCAGGCAGAGGCAACACTTCACTGCTGTGACGGTGATCAGGAACACTGTTGCTGGCTGAACTGGCTCTGGTGACACCATACTGATGTAGTGGCAATCAGAGACACCGTTGATGGCTGCACTGGCTCTGGCGACACCATACTGATGTGGTGGCCATCAGGGACACTGTTGATGGCTGCACTGGCTCTGGTGACACTGGTACTGGTGTTGCAGCGATTAGGAGCACTGTTGCTGGCCTTCTCTGCTCTAGTGGCACTGGAACTGATGTGGCAGTGATCAGGAACACTGTTGCTGGCTTATACTGGTCTGGCAACACTGGCACTAGTGTGGCAGCGATCAGGGACACTGTTGCTAGATGCACTGGTCTGGCAACATTGTACTGCTGTGGCAGCCATCAGGGACACTGGCTGCACTAGTATAGTGACACTGTACTGGGGTGGCCAGTGATCAGGGACACTGTGGGTGGCTACACTGGTCTGGTAACATTGTACTGGTGTGGTGAGGATTAGGGTCACTGTTGCTGTCTGCACTGGTCTAGTGACATTATACTGGGGAGGCGGTGATCAGGAAAAATGTTGCTAATTGCAAGGGTCTGGCAACACTGTACTGGTGTGGTGATGTCAGGGACACTGTTGCTGGCTGCACTGGTCTGGTGACACTGTACTGGTGTGGCAGCAATCTGGGTAATTGTTGCTGGCTGCACTGTTCTGGCAACACTGTACTGGTGTGGCAGCCATCAGGGACACTGATTGGCTGCACTGGTATGTTGACACTGTACTGGGTGACCAGCAATCAATGAAAACTGTGGTTGGCTGCACTGGTCTGGTGATACTGTAATGGGGTGATGGGGATCAGGAACACTGTTGGTGGCTGCCTTGGTCTGGTGACACTGTACTAGCATGGCAGAATTAGGGTCACTGTTTCTGGCTGCACTGGTCTAGTGACACTGCACTGGGGTGGCAGCCATCAGGGACACTGACTGGCTGCACTGTTATGGTGATATTGTACTGGAGTGGCCAGCAATCGGAGACACTGTGGCTGGCTGCACTGCTAAAGTAACACTGTACTGGTGTGATTAGTGATCATGGACACTGGCTGGCTGCACTGCCATACAGTGTCACCGGAGCAGCCAGCCAGTATGTCTCCGATCACTAGCCACCTCAGTGTAGTGTCATCACTGCTAGAGAATGAGCACAAGCAGTGCATGGGAATCCCATTTTAAAACCGCTTCCCGCCCTCAGAAGTCAGCTGCCTGGCCATTTATATGCAATGGCCGCAAATGAGTTTAGTCTAGGTTCTAAGGGTATTCAACTCATTGTTTGTTCTAATTAACCCTGTGTTGATGTTTACGGTAATGTGTGTTAATTGAATGAGCTGATCACATTAGCCACCAGCACTGGCTAGGAGACGAACAGTCTAGGCTGAGGAGGGGGGAGATTGTTGCTTGTATTGTTAATTGTAATTAGCTCCTGCTATTGTGTTTATACTACTGTGTGAAGCTCAGTGCCCACAAGTCTGTCCTACAGGTCATGTCTCTGAGTCATCTGGTCTGGGTAAATTTTGTAGTAAATTAGCTCATGTTAATTAGGTTAGCTTTGAGTCATCCTGCTGTATAAATTTGTGTGAGATCTCCAAATAAAGAGTTAGTCCTGATGTACTCCAAGACTGGTGTTGTCTAGTTCTTGGGTGTTCCTATAGCCAGATCCATTGGACTCGTGTTCCAGAACTTAGGAAGCGGTATACTGACGGAAGCACTCAAGCGAAGTGAGGGACGTTCCGTGACATTGGTGGCAGCAGTGGGATAGCTTCCTGCAGTCTGGGAAATCTAAACCTCCACCTGGATCCAAGATCAGGATAGCAGACTTCAGTCACCCCAGCGGAGATATGGACCTGGCAGAGTTCCCCGGGCTGCTGCGGATCATCCTTTCAACATACACCAGGACTGTGTCTGAGGATGAATACCTGGAGCTCAGGCAGCAAATTCGGGTGGAGCTCTGGATTGGAGCCCTCCAGCTGGCTGGTATAAAACAGGGCAAGTGCTTTCCAACCCAAGAGCAACGGGCCAGTGACCAACAGGCATTGCAGATGGCATTCCTGGGAGAGCGGCCCCAGGAGCAATGGGTGACTGAGTTGGACAGGCTGGTCCAGCAGGAGATAGAGCTGGACAATCGTTATGCAGAGGAGGGATATTTAGGGGAGACAACAGAATGCTCTCCGGAGGATATGACTTTGGAGGCCCTGGATTGCTGTGGGAGAGCCTTACAGATCATTTTGTGTTTGGCGATGAAGGGGAACTTGACCTTGAGGACCTGCGAGAATATAGAGAGGCTATGCTCGGTCTTGCAGGGGTCTCAGAGCTCAAACCTGATCTGGACCTTTTACTAAGGAAGGAACAGCATCTGGAAAGGGCATACAGGAAACTGCTAGAACACATTCAGCAGCATGCCAGAGAATCGGCAGTGAAAAATCTGAACATTGCCGTTCCCAAACCTGAAGTGCTGACCACAGGGCAGAGCTCTGCTAACCTCTGCCCAGCACTGATAACATCTTCTGGGTTCCATTGACAGGAGATGGTGAACCTATATCCCCAGACATCAATTCCAGAGACTGATGGATTTAATAGACGTTTCTGTAGAGGAGGAACCACCTAGCAAACCCCCAGCAGAAGTGCTGGCAACCGGACAGAGGATCCAAGACCTCTGCCCCACACCTGTGGAAGTTTCGGAGGCTCAGGGTGAGAAGGTGGCAATCACTTCCCAGCAGCAGATACAGGGGGAAAAGGGAGAGGAGGTGTGTGTTGTCCCTCCCCAACAGTTGGCCAGGGTGGAGGAAGCGGACTTTCCTCCCCAGCAAAGATCCATGCACCTGGGAGACAGTACCATTGACATGTCGTCCCAGCAGCCAGATGAGGGTATGGAAAAGGAAGCAGCCGGCTCCCCTTTCCAATGGCAGCTACACAGTTTGGGAGTGGAGGAAGCCAGCCTCCTGCCCCAATGGTTAGCCGGAGCGGAGGATGCGGAGTCCCCAGCAGAAGTGCTGGCAACAGGGCAGAGTGCTACCAACCTCTGCCCAGCACCGGCAACAACTGTGGAGTTCCAGGGAGTCGGGGCAGTTGGCCCCTCTCTCCGACGACAAGCTGATGTAGTGGAGCTGCTACTCCCAGCTGAATCACTGGCAACAGGGCAGAGCACCGCTGGCCTCTGCCTAGCACCTAGTGTCTCTCTACAGCTTCAAGAAGCAGGGGTGATCGGCCCCTCTGCCCAGCAGCGGCCTGAGCCCAGGAATGTTAAAAACAATCCAGCTGAAGCCCTGGCAGCCAGACAGAGAGTACATGACCTCTGCCCCACACCTACTGAGGTCAACTATTCCTTGCAGCCAAGAATGGAGATCATGCGGGAAGACTGTGAGTTCGCTCTCCCTGACTAACGCATGTCCAGACCAGGTGGGGGTCTGGGACCTTGTTAGTCAAGCTTTGATGTGGGAGAAATGTGACAGACTCACCCGAGACATGTCTCTGAGTCATCTGGTCTGGGTAAATTTTGTAGTAAATTAGCTCATGTTAATTAGGTTAGCTTTGAGTCATCCTGCTGTATAAATTTGTGTGAGATCTCAAATAAAGAGTTAGTCCTGATGTACTCCAAGACTGGTGTTGTCTAGTTCTTGGGTGTTCCTATAGCCAGATCCATTGGACTCGTGTTCCAGATCTTAGGAAGCAGTATACTGACGGAAGCACTCAAGCGAAGTGAGGGACGTTCCGTGACAAGAACAAACAGACAAAACAAAAGCAGGGTTAGGAGAACAAACACACAAGGCTAAATACTTATGCTTAGAAAACAAAGCAGGACCTGGTCAGGGATCAGACATGCAAATGCTCTCAGGCAAAGTAATGAGCAAGAAACATACAACAGATAGCAAAAGCAAACCAAAAATAGGATTTTTATAATAGCTTACCTGTAAAATCCTTTTCTTGGAGTACATCACGGGTCACAGAGCCACAGTAATAACTGTATGGGTTATATGGCACCTTCAGGTGGTGGACACTGGCACACCCTAAACAGGAAGTTCAATTCCCCATATATAACCCCTCCCCTTACCGGGAGTACCTCAGTTTTGTAGCAAAGCAATACACGTGTAACCAGAAAGAGGGGAGGGACCTCTGTGTCCTGTGATGTACTCCAAGAAAAAGATTTTTATAGGTAAGCGGTTATAAAAATCCTATTTTCTTTATCGTACATCACAGGACACAGAGCCATAGTAATAACTGTATGGGATGTCCCAGAGCAATGCCACCTGAGGGGAGGGGACACAAACAAAAGTAGGGTGCAATCAGACCTGAGGACCTATACTGCTGCCTGCAGCACACTACACCCAAAGGCGATATCCCCATGCCTTCTTATATTCACCTGAATCTGGTGAATGTATGGACTGAAGACCAGGTTGCGGCTTTGGAGGCTTGGTGATGCACTGCCCACAAAGCACTAACAGCCCCGGTGGAGTGCGCTTTGACCTGAAGAGGTGGAACCTTATCCTTCAAGCCATAAACTTGAATAATTACCTGCCAAATCCATTTGACAATAGTGGATTTCAATGCTGCCTGTCCTTTCCTAGGACCTTCAGGCAATATGAACAAAACATCTGTTTTTCAAATCTGAGCAGTCGCCTTTAAATAGATCTTGACTGCTCTCACTACATCCAAAGAGTGTAGTGACCCTCCTTCCTTAGAACAGGGTTCTGGAAAAAATGAAGATAAAATAGTATCCTGGTTTAGGTGAAAACCTGAAACCACTTTGACAGAAAGTTAGGATGAGGACGCAATACTACTCTATCCTTGTGAACGATTAAATATGGCTCTTTACAAGAAAGAGCCGCCAACTCTGATACCCTTCTTGCAGAAGAAATGGCTACCAGAAAAACTAGCTTCCTTGTCAAAAGGACCAAAGGAATATGTCGTATCGGCTCAAAAGGCTGTTTCTGTAATGCCGACAGAACTAAATTCAAGTCCCAAAGGTTCAGGGGTGCCCTAACCGGTGGATTAAGCCGTGTTACCCCCTGTATAGAGCTTTGGATCAAAGAATGCGAAGCAAGCGGACGCTGAAACAATACTGATAACGCAGAGACCTGGCCCTTTATAGGACTTAAGGCCAGTTTCATTTCTAGCCCCATTTGCAAAAGGCAAGAATTCTACCTATGACATACTTCCTAGGATGCCAACCCCTGGATTCACACCAAGAAACATATGCCTTCCAGACTCTATAATAAATCACTCTGGAAGCTGGCTTCCTTGCAATAATGAAGGTAGGTATCACTGAGCCTGAAAGCCCACGATTCCTTAGAATGTGGGTTTCAAATGCCAAATGGTTATATTTAGCATTTGTAAAGTAGGATGGAACACTGCTCCCTGCGATAGCAGGTCCGAACGTGGTGGTAGGGGCCATGGGGCCCCTACCACCATCTTTACCATTTCTGCATACCAAGAACTTCTGGGCCACGCTGGGGCCACAAGAACTACCGACTTCCTTTCTCGCTTGATCCTGCAAAGAAGTTGAGGTAGCAACAGAATAGGAGCGAATGCATAAATCAGTCAGAACTGATCCCACGCGGTCACCAACGCATCTGTTCCGTGAGCGAGTGGATCCCTTGTTCTTGACACAAAGTTGTCAACTTTGTTGTTGAACCTGGACGCAAACAGACCTACATCCGGGATCCCCCATCTTTGGCATATAGCCAGGAAGATGTCGGGGTGAAGGGACCATTCCCCTGGGAACAACTGCTGGCGACTTAAGTAGTCTGCCTGCCAGTTCTCTACCCCTGGAATGAAGATTGCCGAAATGCACGGCACATGTTTTTCTGCCCAGGCTAGGATATGGTTTACCTCTCCCTGGGCTGCCTGACTTCTGGTGCCCCCTTGGTGATAGATATAAGCCACTGCTGTGGCATTGTCGGATTGAATCCTGACAGCAGAATTCTGCAACCTGAATGTCCAGGCCCTTAGGGCTAAACGTGCCGCCCAAATTTGTTGATGGGCAAGGTCCTTTTGGTTCTGGACCATTTCCCTTGGAGAGACACCTCTTCTAGGACTGCTCCCCAACCTGAAAGGCTGGCATCTGTTGTTACCACCTTCCAGGTAACTGGTAAGAAGGATTTCCCCTTCTGCAGATTCTCGGATATCCTCCACCAACTGAGGCTCTGACGCACTTTTGCCGACAAACGCATTGGAAAATCTAGTGCCTGAATCTTCTTGTTCCAAGCTGATAGAACACTGTTTTGCAGCAGTCTCGAATGAAACTGAGCATAGGGAACTGCTTCGAATGAAGCCACCATCTTCCACAACAACCTCATACAAAGGCGAATGGAAGGACCCTTCTTTGCCCTGACCCCTTGGACCAGCTCCTTTATGGCGCCGATCTTTGCCTGGCATAAAAACACCTTCTTCTGGGTTGTATCTTTGACCAGACCCAAGTACTCTATTCTTCTTACATGCGTTGATGACCCAACCTAGGTATTCCAGGTAGTTGACTGTGGTGACCACGTTTTGGTCCAAGCAGACCAAAGAGCAGGTTGTCCAGGTATGCTATTATTGTTATAACTTGATTCCTTAATCTGGCCAGGGGAAGGGCCAGAAGTTTTTTAAACACTCGAGGTGCAGTAGCTAGACTGAAAGGCAAGGCTACAGACTGAAAATGAAGTCCTTCTACTTCGAAACACAGATACTTCTGGTGAGCGGGAATAATAGGTTCATGCAGGTATGCATCCTTGATGTCGATTGATGCCAAAAGCTCTCCCCCTTGTAGGATGGAGACTACTAATCGGATTGATTCCATGCGAAAAGAGCAAATATTCAGGAATCGATTTAGATCTTTGAGATCTAGAATGGGCCTGACATCACCATTTGGTTTTGGTACTGTGAAAAGGTTTGAATAAAACCCTGACCCCTGCTCTTCCACAGGAACCACCATGATGACCTTTTGCGACAAAAAGTTGGTCTAACGCTAGAAAGAGAGACTTCTTTTTCTCTGGATCTTTGGGGACATTTGACCTGAGGAAGCAAGGAGACGGGAGCTCTCGGAACTCTAGTTTGTAACCTAGAGCTATTGTGGAGACCACCCATCTGTCCCGAAATTCTTCCTGTCAGACCTTTCAGAACTGCAGAAGTCTTCCCCCCACTCAAACGAGTGGGGGCGCCCCTTCATAAAGAGACTTTAGCGTTCTGTCTTGCGGGCTTCCTCCCCCAGGACTTCTTTTGTCCCTGGGGTTGACCCTGAAGTTTACCTCTTGAACCTGACGGTGGAGGCCGTTGCGACAGCCTGGAGGCTGATGCCCCTGGCACTGGAGAAAGAGAGCCCTATTAAATGAGGGATGTTTACTCTTTTTCTTAACTGGCAAAAGGGTACTTTTCCCACTTGATTTTTTTTTGGATATATTTGTCCAAATTCTCCCCAAACAGCTTTTCACCGCGAAAAGGAAAACCAGCCAGGAGCTTCTTGCATAGCGCTTTGGCTGACCAACCTTTTAACCATAAGATTCTACACATATGTACCAACCCAAGCGTAAGGCAAGAGGTTTGAAGAAGAGAATCTCTGATTGCGTCAATTGCAAAGCACAAAGCTGCTGGCAGCTCAGCTAATTCCTGGACCTGCTGTTCAGGGAACACCTTGAGAACCTGTTTCAAGTGGTCTCTCAAGGATTGACATACCCCAATTGCCGCCACTGCAGATTGAGCCACTGAACCTGCCAGGGAGAAAATGTTTTTTAACAGGAATTCCATTTTTTTTATCAGTTGGATCCCTAAGCATTAACGTATTGTCAACCGGACAAGTCAAACTTTTATTCACAGAGGATATAGCAGCGTCAATTGCTGGTATACTCCACGTCTTAGTGAATTTTTCCTCCATAGAATGAAGTGTTGAAAACTTCTTAGGAGGAAAAACGTGCTTATCTGGGTGATTCCACTCAGAATACATAAGCTTTTCTAGTAATGAATGGACAGGAAAGGCATGCAAGGCTTGCGGGGGCTTTAGTGAACCCAAACAGGAAGTGGACTCTTCAACCGACTCCGTTAAGGGTAACTTAAATGTGGCGCGGACCATTTCAGTAAGAGAATGCACCAGCAACTTCTCAGCATGTTAAGCTGAAGAAGGTCCTTCCCCACTGGATTCCTCGGAAGAGTAATCATCAGCCTGTTCAAGGTCCCCTGAGGGGGATTCATCTTCCCCCTCCCACAGTTCCTCCGTTTGGGGATCCTGGGTGGTAGAAGGGGACCTCCACTCCATGAAGACGTGATTAAAGCCACTAATCTTTCCTCTAAGCCACTCAAAGCTGAGGAGAAAACCTGCTCAGTTATATAGACAGGGGGTGAAGTGTCGGAAGCAATTACAGCCCCTGATGACCCTGATGGCTCACTCTGACCAGCCTCCTTAGATCAGGATGGTGTTGCAGAGGGAGGGTCCTTAGGACCTGAGGGCGACCCCTTTGTGTCCTTGGTCTTTGCGGCATTTGAACCACCTCCTCTGGTCATAGGGCCGAGCACAAACGCAGAGGTACCACCAAAAAAATGCACCCATGCTGAGCGATAGTCCAGCAACTGCCACTGCTATGCCAATGCCTGTGTCACTCACTCACATGCCACCCATGCGCTCTGTGTCCCTCCTAGCTGTATGCACCTGAACAAACGATGCTAAGCCCTGCCCCCTTCCTCCGACCACCCATCACGCCCCTCTCCCTCATGCACGAGCGGGCTCTGATCCTGACCGGACCGCATGGAGGAGGGCTGGGGGAGGAGGAGAGCTGCCAAAGGGAACCGCCATAATGGCGGCGGGAGCAGCACGGCATACCGTCTGATGCCATGCTCCCGCTGCCTGGAGGAAAGATATCCAGGTGGGGGGTCATTCCTGTGCAGCTTGTACACAGAGGCGGGACTGACAAGCATGGAACAGGTACGTGCTCTTGACAGCCCCCGGTGGTGACTATAGGCATAGCAACATTTACTTTAAAGAGAAAACCCACAAGAATTCGAAAAATTCCTTAGGAAACTCCCTTACCTTATCTCGCTGCAGGGTTCTGTGGTAACAGACCCAATCTTCACTTCTCACGGTGGGCTACGTTTAGAAAACCTTCAGAGACTGGGGCCCCCTTTTTTATCGGGGGATCCACAGCCCTGGGCCTGTAAAAAGCACCCCGCCAGGAATAATGGTTGAAAAAACCAAATACTGGATCCCGGGGTCCAGCTCCCTAAAAAGAGAAGCGTTACAGGCAAAACCTCATTTCTTCGGACACGAGGCCCAGGTACCATTCAATTTGGCCTGGAAAAGACACTTTGAATGGATCCCGTTGCATGGCTTGCCCCAGTAAGGAATATTCCAGCGAAGCTCAGCACAGCAAATCTTTACTCGTGACTAGGGATGAGCCGAACACCCCCCTGTTCGGTTCGCATCAGAACTTGCGAACAGGAAAAAAGTTCTTTCGAACACGCGAACACCGTTAAAGTCTATGGGACACGAACATGAATAATCAAAAGTGCTAATTTTAAAGGCTTACATGCAAGTTATTGTCATAAAAAGTGTTTGGGGACCTGGGTCCTGCCCCAGGGGACATGGATCAATGCAAAAAAAAGTTTTAAAAACGGCCGTTTTTTCAGGAGCAGTGATTTTAATAATGCTTAAAGTCAAACAAAAAAAGTGTAATATCCCTTTAAATTTCGTCGCTGGGGGGTGTCTATAGTATGCATGTAAAGGGGCGCATGTTTCCCATGTTTAGAACAGTCTGACAGCAAAATGACATTTCAAAGGAAAAAAGCCATTTAAAACTACTCGCGGCTATTGCATTGCCGGTCCGACAATACACATAAAAGTTCATTGATAAAAACGCCATGGGAATTCCCCACAGGGGAACCCCGAACCAAAATTTAAAAAAAAATGACGTGGGGGTCCCCCTAAATTCCATACCAGACCCTTCAGGTCTGGTACAGATTTTAAGGGGAACCCCGCGCCAAAAAAAAAAAAAATGGCGTGGGGTCCCCCCAAAAATCCATACCAGACCCTTATCCGAGCACGCAACCTGGCAGGCCGCAGGAAAAGAGGGGGGGACGAGAGAGCGCCCCCCCTTCCTGAACTGTACCAGGCCACATGCCCTCAACATTGGGAGGGTGCTTTGGGGTAGCCCTCCAAAACACCTTGTCCCCATGTTGATGAGGACAAGGGCCTCATCCCCACAACCCTGGCCGGTGGTTGTGGGGGTCTGCGGGCAGGGAGCTTATCGGAATCTGGAAGCCCCCTTTAACAAGGGGACCCCCAGATCCCGGCCCCCCCCTGTGTGAAATGGTAAGGGGGTACAAAAGTACCCCTACCATTTCACTAAAAAACTGTCAAAAATGTTAAAAATGACAAGAGACAGTTTTTGACAATTCCTTTATTTAAATGCTTCTTCTTTCTTCTATCTTCTATCTTCCTTCATCTTCTTCTTCTGGTTCTTCTGGTTCTTCTGGCTCTTCTGGTTCTTCCTCCGGTGTTCTCGTCCAGCATCTCCTCCGCGGCGTCTTCTATCTTCTTCTCCTCGGGCCGCTCCGCACCCATGGCATGGGGGGAGGCTCCCGCTCTTCTCTTCATCTTCTTCTCTTCTTCGTCTTCTTCTTCATCTTCTTATTTTCTTCTCTTCTTCTCTTCTTCATTTTCTTCTCCGAGCCGCTCCGCATCCATGCTGGCATGGAGGGAAGCTCCCGCTGTGTGACGGCGTCTCCTCGTCTGATGGTTCTTAAATAACGGGGGGCGGGGCCACCCGGTGACCCCGCCCCCCTCTGACGCACGGTGACTTGACGGGACTTTCCTGTGATGTCACGGGGAATGCCACAGGGAAGTCCCGTCATGTCCCGTGCAGAGAAGAAGAGAAGAAGACGAAGAAGAGAAGAAGATGAAGAGAAGAGCGGGAGCCTCCCCCCATGCCATGGGTGCGGAGCGGCCCGAGGAGAAGAAGATAGAAGACGCCGCGGAGGAGATGCTGGACGAGAACGCTGGAAGAAGATCCAGAAGGGCCAGAAGAACCAGAAGAAGAAGAAGAAGATGAAGGAAGATAGAAGAAAGAAGAAGCATTTAAATAAATGAATTGTCAAAAACTGTCTCTTGTCATCCCCTTACCATTTCACATGGGGGGGGCCTGGATCTGGGGGTCCCCTTGTTAAAGGGGGCTTCCAGATTCCGATAAGCCCCCCGCCCGCAGACCCCCACAACCACCGGCCAGGGTTGTGGGGATGAGGTCCTTGTCCTCATCAACATGGGGACAAGGTGTTTTGGGGGGCTACCCCAAAGCACCCTCCCAATGTTGAGGGCATGTGGCCTGGTACGGTTCAGGAGGGGGGGCGCTCTCCTGTCCCCCCCTCTTTTCCTGCGGCCTGCCAGGTTGCGTGTTCGGATAAGGGTCTGGTATGGATTTTTGGGGGGACCCCATGCCGTTTTTTTTTTTTTGGCGCGGGGTTCCCCTTAAAATCCATACAGACCTGAAGGGTCTGGTATGGAATTTAGGGGGACCCCCACGTCATTTTTTTTTTTAAATTTTGGTTCGGGGTTCCCCTGTGGGGAATTTCCATGCCGTTTTTATCAATGAACTTCTATGTGTATTGTTGGACCGGCCATGCAATAGCCACGAGTAGTTTTAAATGGCTTTTTTCCTTCGAAATGTCATTTTGCTGTCAGACTGTTCTAAACATGGGAAACATGCACCCCTTTACAGGCATACTATAGACAGCCCCCAGGTACGAAATTTAAAGGGATATTACACTTTTATTGTTTGACTTTAAGCATTATTAAAATCACTGCTCCTGAAAAAACGGCCGTTTTTAAAACTTTTTTTTGCATTGATCCATGTCCCCTGGGGCAGGACCCAGGTCCCCAAACACTTTTTATGACAATAACTTGCATATAAGCCTTTAAAATTAGTACTTTTGATTTCTCCCATAGACTTTTAAAGGGTGTTCCGCGGCATTCGAATTTGCCGCGAACACCCCAAATTGTTCGCTGTTCAGTGAACTTGCGAACAGCCAATGTTCGAGTCGAACATGAGTTCGACTCGAACTCGAAGCTCATCCCTACTCGTGATCAATACCTAAGTAACTAGCGAAAAAACTGGGGTACTCCCGGTAAAGGGAGGGGTTATATGGGGAATTGAACTTCCTGTTTAGGGTGTGCCAGTGTCCACCACCTGAAGGTGCCATATAACCCATACAGTTATTACTGTGGCTCTGTGTCCTGTGATGTACGATAAAGAAAAGAGCAGGGTACAACATGGATAACTCAAAACTAGTGGCAGTTCATGCAACCAGTCCATTATCAGATCTGTCCTGCTGCCAAATCCTCATGGTGGGCAGGTCTTCCTCATGCAGTCCATTATCTCTTTGAGCTAGACATGCTTAGTTCTCCTCAGCTGCAGGTAAGGCCGGGCTGTATTAATGATGACATTACTAGATAAGCAGCACTGGACGATGTAAACAATTTTAGCTGTCTGTGCAGTGCAGCAGGAAGATGACAGGGGTAGTAGGTAGAAGTTATTGCTTGTAAGCCAGACCACATCTGGTGCTTGATCTGTTATTTTTCTCAATGGTTTGAATTAGACTTCTAAAACTTCAACTGTCATTAAGACTGATAGCGTTTTCATTCTAGTTATCTAGCGTTCAGTTGATTAATAGTCACTTACATAAATCAGGGCAAACATTAACTTGTTCTAGTCATTAGATTGACAGCCAGGTAAAATGATCAGCGTTTGATTCACCAGATCACGTCTAAAGATTTTTGAGGCTCTGCTTGCAATAAAGACATGGCTGCATAGTCTGATAACAGCTATATACTCCCTGACTCTCTGCATATTTCAGCATGCCCTTCAATAATCCAGTAAGCTTTGTTAAGTTACACTTATATTGCTGGCAATAGGACAACACGCAAAATGTTCAGTGTCAGTTATGCTATATTATCATATGCATCCAGCTTTAACCATTGCAAAAGAGATATTTGCTATCACCCTGGGGTTCCTTAACACTTTTTGAAGGTAAAAGTTGCATCAGCTGCGTGGATTACTTTCCATTTGTGCACTAGTGGTCTGACCTTGGATAGATGGAGGTCAGCATCTTTAGCAATACTCTTATAAGCCTATTAGACCAAATGTGCATCAGCAACGTTTTTTCCTGAATTTCTCAGAATGTCTTCTGACTGCTGAATAATTAGCTTCAGCAAACCTACAATAACTTCATTACACATTTCAAGTCGAGCTAAAGTTAGAATTCCTCAAATGACTTCCAAATTTTGCATCACTATGTATTTTTCAACAGATACATGGGGCAGAAGAAATTTTGCAGATGCATAGGTTGTAAAGATAATTTTTAAAATAAATCTAATTTAGGTAGCTATAAATTAAATATTAAGATCAATTTAAAAATGATTTAGTAAATGGTATGATGATTGTTACTAAAGCTTAAAGTGGACAGGCATTTTTTTTTTTTTGTTTTATTGAATACAATAGGAGAGAGATAAAACCTCTGGTTTTTATTGCTGTCCTAAGTAAATTTACCATCTTTTTTTCTGGTGACCATTATTAGCAGGACAGAAAGTGATAGGAAATTAACATTTTTGTTACCCGACCAGAAGATACAGGAGAATAGTCTAATGTGGAGTCCTGTTCTTGTGGCATTTATTTCCTTCCTGTTGTGTCTCCAGGATTTTATAGCAAAAATGTACAGTACTTCCCAATGATGTTGCTAAGGTGAGGCACCCAGGGCATGTACACTGTATCTCTAGCTGGATGCTCTAAGTCCTGGCACTGCCAGCCTTTTTTTTTTGGAAATTTCACCACTGCAGCCCTCAGGCAGTGCCTCCCCACAATTCCTTTACTTAGACCAAGCTGTTTCCAAGTTCCTGAGGGGGGTTAAGACATTACATGAATGTACATTCCTGCTGGGATTTAGGAGTCTACAAAACAGTCAACATTCACCAGCTGCAGATGGACTTCTTGACACTGCAACAAGCTAAAATGAAAGGTTTTGGATGCACATACACTTAACCTTTACTGGGTGACCATGCTGACTGAAGGTGGGGAAGAGGGTGGGAAGAGTTTGAGATAGCTTAACATTGGGTGCTGCAGTTCTTTACATACAGTATGTCTGAACACTGTACTCTCTGTACTGTATGTAATCAGGGCCGGCGCTATCGCTAGGCAAACTAGGCAGCCACCTAGGGTGTACTGCCGCCTAGGGTGCAGCCACAGCCATTGATCTGCTGTTCCCCACCAGGGTCACCATCGGGAGATGCGGCTGTCAAAGGAAGCCTCCATGAAGTACTCCAGCAGGCCCACCTCCCCCAGGTCCTGATTGGTGGCTCTCACAGAGATCACGCGGGTCCTGCTGGCTCGTTCTTGGGCACGGAAGCCTGGTAGTTCAGTTGTGAAGCTGGAACTGGGGGCTGCTGTTCACACTCCTCCTCAGCCTCCTAGGGCCCCCTGGGCCCCTCTGCTCCATCCTGTCCTGTACCACAAGGCTCCAGCAGGCTCCATCCTCCTCATCACCGGCACAGCATGTACAACGGGGTATCTGGACCAATGCAGTGGGCTGGTATGTGCACCTGACAATCTGATATTCCCAGCACCACTCCCATCAGATCCCAGCTATGGATCCTGAGCACCAGCACACAGCCCGGCCAGACCGGGTAGTAGCAGTCCGCTCTGTGTCTGTCTCGGCTGCCCGTCTGCCACTCACAGTCAGTGCTGCTCTACAGAAGGAGCTCCCCGCTCTCTGTTCGCTCTACTTCCCCGCTCATTGGAGGAGGACCCCTCCAGCCGTACGTCCATTCCGCTCCTCTGTATACCTTCACTGTCCCACTGGCCCCAGCACACTCAGCCTATCCATATACAACCCTAGCCCATCCCTATGCTACCCAAGTTCACCCCTATACTGCCCTAGCCCTTCCGTATACTACCATAGCCCATCCGTAAACTGCCCTAGCCAGTCAGTATACTACCCTAGCCCAATCGTATACTGCCCTAGCCTGTCTATATACTGTTCTAGCCTGTCTTCATACTGTCCTAGCCCATCCACACACTGCCCTAGTCTGTATGTATACTGTCCTAGCCCATCCATACACTGCCCTAGCCCGTCCGTATACTACCCTAGCCCGCCCCTATACTGCCCTAGCCCGCCCCTGTACTGCCCTAGCTCATCCATATACTGTCCTAGCCTGTCTGTATACTGTCCTAGCCTGTCCGTATACTGTCCTAGCCTGTTCATATACTACCCTAGCCTGTCCATATACTACCCTAGCCCATCCATATACAGTTCTAACCTGTCCATATACTACCCCAGCCTGTCCATATACTGTCCTAGTGTCAGGGCTGGGCTCAGCCCTTCCTTCTCAAAGCTGGTCGCTCAGCTGTCGGCTAATTGCCAGCTCCTATCTCTCCACAGTGACTCACCTGTTGATGATATCCTGCCCGTCAGTCCTGCCTACTTAAGCCGTCCAGTCCAGCCCATCTCTGCCTTCACCTTGGTCACATCTCTAGAGACACTCTCCTGTGTTCCTGTTAAAGACTTGCTTGGCTGACATTCCTTCTGTCTCCAGATCCTGCTTGCTGTTCTACTACGTTCATCTCTGGCTCCCTGACTTTGGCTTGTCTGACTATCTGTTTCGGTTCCTGAACTCTGGCTATGTTTTGACTACGTTTACTCTGTTTACCTTTTTTTTTATTATTAAACAAGTGTGATTTAACTGTACTTTTGTCTCAGTCTGATTCATGGTTTCTGACAGTAGGCGAAGGCCATGAATTCAGAAGATGCAGTCAATCCACTTGATGGTAATATTTTTTCCAGATTGGATGAGCAGGATCACCGCACGCCATGGCATTGCAAATGATCCTGAGTCACACGGCTCATCTGGAATCTCCCGCTGTGGCTCCTCTGGTACAACTTGAGTTGCAGGCTGTCCCTGCTGCTGCTCCAAACTCTGTGCAGGCACCTGCCTCGAGTATTACCTCAACAAGAGGTATGTCTGGTTCTGCTCCGCTTCCCCAGTGATTTGGGGGTGATCCAATCCAATGCAGAATGTTTCTCAACCAGGTTGAGATATACTTTGAGATGCTGCCCCAGGCGTTTCCCATGGACAGAAGCAAAGTAGGTTTCATGATATCTTTTTTTTTGAGAGAGAGCCTTGGCCTGGGCAAACCCTCTATAGGAGATGTAAAAACCTGTTGTCTTGAGTTACCTGAGTTTGTGGCTTCTTTTAAAAGGGTATTTGACATTCCCGCACACTCTGCTTCTGCTGCCAAGTGCCTCATGTCCAAACAGAGTGTGAGAACCGTTGCCGATTACGCCATTGATGTCCGTACTCTGGCAGCAGAGGTTGCTTGGAATAATGAAGCCCTCGTGGCTGCTTTTTCTCATGGTCCCTCGGATACCATCAAGGATGAGATAGCAGCCCAAGATATACCCACTGGGCTGGAGAAGTTGATCACGTTTGCCATCCTCATTGACTCCAGACTCAGAGAAAGACTCCCTTTTAAGGAGCGCTTGCGGAAGCCTCCTGTACATTTGTCTCCGAACTTTGCAGTCCCACCCTTGCCTCCCTCATCTCCCATGCCCCCTGGTACCGAGTCGGTCTGTGAAGATGAACCCATGCACTTGGGCTTCACGTGTCTCTCTGCGGATGAGAGAACCCTTAGGGGGAGGGAGGAATTGTGTCTTTATTGTGGACAGGCAGGTCACTTTTTGAAGTCTTGTCCTACCCGTCCAGGGAACACCCGAACCTTGAGGTCCTGTCACGGACAGACCTTAGGTGGCATTGTTTCATCCCTAGTTATCCAGAAGGATAAGCCCCTGGTTTCGGTTAGCCTTTCTTGGGCTGAGTTGTCCATCGAGATACAGGCTCTAATCGACTCTGGGGTTGCAGGCCTGTTCATTGATGCTGCCTTTGTATCAAAGCACTCGATTCCGCTGCAGCTGCGTGACACTCAACTTGCCATTGAGGCTCTTACGGGAGACCTCTACAGCCTGCCCATGTTACTCATGAGACGGTTCTGTTGTCCAAGGCCGTAGGGGCTCTTCACCATATAATAATCAAATTCAAATATTATTTCCTCACCTAAGTTTCCGCTGGTTATTGGTTATCCTTGGTTGCAGAGGCACAACCCCTCTTTTAAATTGGCTCCGTGCTGAGGTTCTCTCCTGGTCGCCACAATGCAGTAAGACATGCTTACAGAAGATAGCCAAGGTCCTGTGCACCTCTTCACTCTCCTTCCTGCCGGAGGAGTACCATGATTTTAGCGATGTCTTTAACAAAGGTCAAGCCGGTAGTTTGCCACCACACCAGTCGTATGATTGCGCAATTGACCTTCAACCTGTTGCCATACCCCCTCATGGCCAGGTTTACCCTTTGTTGGTCTTGGAGGATAAGGCCATGGAGGTGTATGTTGCAGATGCACTTTCTCGAGGTTTCATCCAGAAATCCTTGTCTCCTGCCAGTGCTGGTTTCTTCTTTGTGAAGAAGAGTGGTGAACTGAGACCTTATATTGATTATAGGGGTCTCAATCATTTCACGATTAAGCATGCCTATCCGATTCTGTTGAGTTATTTGACCGCCTCAAGGGAGCAACAGTTTTCACGAAGCTTGATTTGAGAGGGGCATACAATCACGTGAGAATTAAGGAGGGTGACGAGTGAAAAACTGTGATTAATACCAGAACAGGCCATTATGAGTACCTTGTAATGCCTTTTGGCCTTTGTAACGCCCCAGCATTTTTTCAGGAATTTATTAACGATGTCCTCCGAGATTTGTTGCAGTTACGTGTAGTGGTTTATCTCAACGATATCCTCACATTTTCCAAGTCCCTGGAGAGCCACCACACAGATGTCTGTCATGTGCTTCAGAAACTAAGAGAACAATCTCTATTGTAAATTGGAGAAGTGCGAATTCCATTGTGAACAGGTTAAATTCCTGGGTTATGTCATTTCCACTGGTGGTTTTTCGATGGACCCAGAGAAACTTTCAGCAGTCCTACAGTGGCCCCGACCCATGGGTTTACTTCCTCTGCAGCGTTTTCTTGGCTTTGCCAACTATTATCGGAAGTTTATTCGTAACTTCTCGTTTCTGGTCAAGCCCCTGACTGATATGACCAGAAAGGACGGTAACCCACAGAGTTGGTCTCCGGAGTCCATTAAGGCCTTTGAGAGTCTCAAGGCTGCCTTTTCTGCTCCTGTGTTGGCACATCCTGATCCTACATTACCTTTTATCCTTGAGGTTGATCCTTCCGAGGAAGTCCATGGAGCAATTCCTACGTTGCTATATTTCTGACCATCACAACAACTGGTCAGACTTCTTACCGTGGGCGGAGTTTGCTCACAATAGTGCCTTGAATTCTGCTTCCCGATTGTCAACTCAGCATTCTCTCTCCTCCAAACACGATGAGTTGTGTTTCTACCAAACAGTTCTACCTTGGTTTCATCTGACCATATGACATTCTCCCAGTCCTCTTCTGGATCATCGAAATGCTCTCTAGCAAACTTCAGATGGGCCCGGACATATACTGGCTTAAGCAGGGGGACACGTCTGGCACTGCAGGATCTTAGTCCTGGCGGCGTAGTGTGTTACTGATGGTAGCCTTTGTTACCTTGGTCCCAGCTCTCTGCAGATCATTCACTAGGTCTCCCCGTGTGGTTCTGGGATTTTTGATCACCATTCTTGACCCAGAGCTGCCGGGCTGCATGCTCAGATAATGGTCTGGTATAAATTTTGGCCGGACCCCACGCTGGTTTTTAAAAAAAATTGTGAGGGGTGCCAGTGTTCTGTCAAAATAGCCAGTTCATCAAGATCTCCAATTAGGTCTCTTCTGATTACTGTAAACCATAATTTAATTGGAGATTTGGACAACTTGCTGTTTTGACACAACAACGGCAACCATATACACCCCTGGGCATGGTATTATGAGCCAATATTGTTAGTCCACTCCGATACTAACCAACAAAATGGCTACCTCCACGGCGGCGACAACTTTTTCCTTTTTACCCGCTGTTGTGTCAAAAGAGCAAAGTCTTCATGTACTGGAGTGTACATGCTTGCCGGTGTTGTTTGTCAAAATGGAAAGTCATCGAAATCTCCAATAAATTATGGTTTACAGTAACCGGAAGTGACGTAATTGGTGATTTTGATGAATTGCCTATTTTGACTGAACACAGGCTCCAATTACAGCCACGCTGGTGGCGTCCAGAGCTCCAAGACTGGCAGGTTGGCAGAGGGCTGACAGCTGTAACGTCAGCAGGTAGAGACAGCAGGAGGCATGGCGGCACGCGTTCGGAGCATGCGTGCTACTTCCTCAGGCCATCAGATGGCAGCCTTGGAGCTCTGGACACCACCAGCACAGCTGTGTCGGAGCCCGCACCCCTCACAGTGCCCTGGAACTGATGCAGAGAGGCATACTGCTATATAAATGCTCTGTTTTATTCTACCAATTGTGAATTTACTACCTTTTAAATAAATTGTGATTGCTTTACTTACTACACTCAGATTGGCACTGTGGTTTTCTCTCTTGTTAAAAAGTAAAATAACACTAATTCAGTCATACATTTGTACAAAGCAACTTATAGGTCCAGAGGCTGTGGAAAAAAGTTTAAAAAGGTCTGGCAGGCTTGGCTTGACTCATCGTATACAGTAGGCTAAATAGGATGGTGTATATCTGTAGATGAGGTTAAATAAGACATAGAGCTGGTAAATTATGCTATTTGGTAATAAACAAAATCCACATAAAGAGGCATATAAAGGTGTTCTCATCTACATAGGTGTATAGATGTCTGTTACGTAGGCGGCATGGTACGGATGTAACTAATCCTAAGGTGCGCATCTCTATAAATGTGAAATGTTGGCAATTGGTTGGGCAGGGTGGTTGAGGGGGAGGGAAGGGAGTTAGATTGAACTATGTTAGCTCTGTTTTGATGGCCCTGCGTGGCTGAGACCGGGATGGCACGTTACCTACCGGGTTGTGTGTGTTTTTTTTCTTTTTTTTTTTTTGCTATTGTTTCATATGTACTGTATTGTAAAAAAACTTAATAAAAAAGAATTTATAAAAAAAAAAGTAAATAACACAGCAACAGTTTTTGACAATTGCTTTATTAAAAAACAAAAATAAATTAATTACAAAAAGGCCCCTGAAGTAGATCCAGTGTCATTTGTGATGCCCGCTGCTACCGCCGACCCCCAAAAAATAGCTCTGCATGCGACAAAGACTCCCACCTTCTGACAGCTCCGCCGTCTGACAATTCTTAAATAACTTAGGGGCGGGGCCACCTGATTACATCATTGGGTGGCCCCACCCCCATGTGACATTGACCCAGCATTCCCCGGATGAGGGACAAGGGGGCGGGTCACACAATGGCATCATCAGGTAGCTCCACCCCTTAGTTATTTAAGAACTGCCAGTTTGCGGAGCGGGAGCCTTTGTTGGGTGCAGAGCTTTTTTTTTGTTCAAGCCAGCAGTAGCGGCGGGAATCATGATTGATGCTGGATCTACTTTGGGGGACATTTATTTTTTTTGTTTTTTTTAATAAAGGAATTGTCAAAAGCTGTTGTGTTTTTATTTACTTTTTACACTTTTTTGGTGAATGAGTAGGGGTACTACAGTATGTACCCCATAATCATTCACATAGGGGGTTGAATCTGGGGGCCTCCTTTTTTAAAGGGGACTTCCAGATTCTGATAACTCACCCCCGCACCCCCACAACCACCGGGCCATAGTTGTGGGCAAGAGGCCCAACAAGGCATCAACATGGGGACAAGGTGCTTTAGGGGGCAGAGCCTCCCCTGCCCCAAAGCACCCCCCTATGTTGAGGGAATGTGGCCTGGTATGGTTCAGGACTGGGGGGCGCTCACTCTTGCCCCCTCTCCTGGGGTTTGAGAACTCCTCAAAAAGTGCCAAATGTGGCATTGGAGGGGGGAGAATGCAAACAAGCGTAACTTCACCTTTTGGACGAAGTTCTGCTTTAACAAAGCTTATGGCCAGAAGCTGAAACAATGAAGTGTGTTACTTTAACTCTAGTGGATATCCTTCAGGAAGTGCATGATTAGTACTAGAACAGGTACAATAAATTTACTTTAAAAAATAAATAAATAAATAAATACAGATCTTGGATAGTGTCATTTTTAAATATGCTCTAGGTATAATTAAAAATAAAAGTTAGCTCTATTATTTAGAACTTTACTTAATAATTTATTTATAATTTCCCACGCTTTCAACTCGATACATCTGAGTAAACAGTACAAATGTTTAAATTAAACCAGCAAAATAAGTTAATTCCCAACAGCCTGTCATTTCTAATACAAGCATTTACTGGTGAAATATAAGCTTCAACTTGTCTCCTCTTTACTTGACATAACCCTTTGATCCTGTCTGCTGTGTTCTATGTTCTTATTCAGCCTAGAGTCTTTTCTGACTGGCATTTATAGACGGAAACACATGACCTGTTGCTCCCATTCTAACTGCCTTGACTGCTGATACGAAATTGCTGATTTAATAGCAGTGGCGTAAGTTTTGGTCCCAAAAATACTCAATGTCACACAGGATGAAAATTGAATGATTTCTGTATTTACTCTCAGGATTATAAATTAGTTTCTTGCTGTGCAGGAGACTGATGAAATGACATTTTTAGATTTTTTTTTTGCTGGAAAGCAAGACAATTCCATATTTCTAGGATTAGTTTTCGAAATCTTTCAAAATCTAAGGACAGCTGTGACTAATACAAGCAGGTGTCTGTATGTATTACAGTCTGCAAACAACCCTATCTAAGCCAGTACAACAGTTAATGAGGTGGGCCTAAAGAGACCAAAAATCCCCTCCACAAAACACTGTAAAAATTGTCATTGTGTGACTGTCAGATAGTTGTGACTTACATCCATTCTATTGTCTAATGCCTTTCTAGACAAACTTCTGCATTGTTTCAGTGTGTTTCTGGATGTTGGTCAGCCCTGGATTTTTAGGAAGGGATGCAGATTGCGGCCTACAGTGGCATCTTCAACCTTGCCACCCTTTGCATATTCACCCAACACAATCCCCATAGTAACAAGTATAGCCAACCGATGTGGTATTGCTAGGTCCCTGTTGGACCCATGACTGCTATTAAGCTTTGCTCTACTCTAGCTCTTCCTAATTTGTCCCAGGATCTGGCTCTGAAAATGTTGTGAGGTTGTGGTGACTTTGGTGGGGCCAATCATGTCATAAAGTTCTACATGGCACCATCAATATGTTTACACCTGCCTGCAAGGACCATCTGCATGGAGATACAGATGGCCTGTTCCTGCCAACCTGTTCATCAGTACATACAGTGAAGAAAGTGATGGCTTGGGTTGAAATACACTTAGCTATAAAAAGATGAACATATATTTTTTGTGCAGATGAATATATAAACTATGATGTGATGGATATGAATATATTGGAAAGAAATTAATATTTATATTGGACAGTTATTGATATTTATATGTTCAGAACAGAGATGGCTACATAAACTTAGCAGATATGGATGCATGTGTTTGCTGGGAGAGACAGATACAGTACATTTTAAACAAGCAGTGCAGGCATTGAAATAATAAATGTGAAGTAAAATCAAACGTAATGTCATGTATTTAACTGGGCTATTTGGATTTTGGGTGTCAGTAACTGTGGAGGGGCTGCGGGGTCCTTTAACAGAGTGGGACCCATAAGCCGGTGCTTATTCTGCCAATCTGGTAATCCAGCTCTGTTGACAGACCATGACTTTTTCAGTAGGAGTAGTCTATGTTCTGAACTGGCTGTTTCATGCATCTTTCCATAGAAATTGGGTTCCTCTGAGGTCTACTGATTGTGCAGCACTACTGCACTAATATTATTTCTGTTTTGTTTTCCTCTAACATTTCTTGTTCTTTTATATCCCTATTGCAAGAGGCATTAAATGCCCATTAATGGATTAGTACACAGCAACCACAAATGCCCCTAATATGTCAAGACAGTAAGACACATTACTGCTCCACTTGTATTAGTGGGTCAATGTGTTCCAATAATAAAAAAGATAGACATACGCCCAAGATACATAATGAAATCTAAAATCCAATGTTATTTTGATGTGCACTGTTTTTCTTTTTTTTCAGCTTCCCTCATAAGGCAACTGCTTCTGTAGCTCTGTCCTTAAGCCAGCCTTGATTTAACATTAAAGCACTAGCTTATAGCTATTCCTACTAAAACATCACTGAAATATTATTTTCAAGACAGCAGTTCTTTTAAACAGCTCCACTAAAGGCCAGAAAATTACTGAATGATAGGTATGTTTTGATTATTATAATTCAATTGCTTTGCCAAATATATGGGATAGTGTTTTCCCTATAGTGCATCCCCTTATCTGCTTACCTGTCTTGAAACCAAACCTGTAAACCATTTCCCCTAATGAAATATTTTCCAAACAAAAGGTGTCTCCCTACTGTGAAATAATACAGTATAATTACCTGTTTCTTCCATCAGGGTGGAAAATGCCTGGACACTTGACTATTTGGGGGATAAATAGAAGGAAATAGCTCATGATTGCTCTGAGTTAAAAGCTTTCCCTTCTACATATCTAAGGTGACTATTTAAGTCAAAAACACAGCACTTTAACATTCTCTCTGAATCAAAAAGAGCACTCAGGGCTGTCCTGTTTTACTTTAGCAAAAATGGCCTACGTTTTGTATCATTCCATGTTTATTCTGTATTATTTATTATTACATGATATGGTGGATGAATTTAATTACCAGCAAATGGTGTAGATTGTAGACTTAAAATATAAATATACACTATATGCATTAGTCACATCAGATGGCCCAATGGAACTTCAGGAAAAGCCATAGCTGAAAAGACACCAATGTTGACCATACACTATGCAAATGTTGTCCAATTCCTGTAGAACCACTAAAAATCTACTTCTTGGGTGACCCTGTAGCCTAACTCTCGCCCACTATCTGTTGGTTGAAAATTCGAAGTAGCCAGGCAGTAAATTATTGGCTAAACAGTGGATGCATCCAAGCAGATTCAGCCACTATTTGGGCAGCTGTCAGAGCATGATACCATTGGGGAATTGTTCATCCATGCTTTTAACACAGATGATGGAATCTGTTCGAATTTTACATAAAAAAAAAGTGGAGAGATACCTGTACTCACTATCGCAATATTTCAGCTTTCAGTGTCCCTGCATATTGGTCTATAAATAAATACCAACACACTGCTGAAGTCCACCCCCTGCTCGCTTTCTGCTATTGGTTGCCTAAATACCTCCTTTCCAGCTATCAATGTCTGAATACAGATTGGGAGTAATGTACAATGAAATACAACCTTATTGCCTTACAGAATATAAACTCTGACAAAGGAGGCGCAATTTGGCCTCTGAAACGTGTTCCTGATTGGCTACAGAGTCTGTGGCATCTGACTGCTCCATTGACAGCTCCTTTCTCGAGTCTCCCGTGGCAGTTCTCTGGCACTTGTCCAGATTCCTGGCTTCCACAGCGCTCTTGTCATTTCAGCAGTCTCTGTCGGAAGTGGACTCTGCACTGGTGGCTACACATGGAGCTTGTTATATGCCTGTTTTGGTGACTTTTGTAAGTGAAATTTTATTGTATTTTTACATACACTGTTGAATAAATGCTGCTACATCATTTGTGGCTTTGTGCCTTTTTCTCCCCTTCCCCTTCTTCTGTTTCAGCTTTTAGGTTTCTAGCCCATCCAAATAGGCAGCCTAACTCCAGCCAGCTGTGTCAGCAAAAGACTATTCACTAATTCATTATAGCCGAGACCTCCGGGGTTATATATGTCTATATATACAGTACATGCATACATCTTTGACATTTTATATAATTATTTGAGGTGTACCTATATCTGATATCGATATAGTGCTTCATACATCATTCAATTTGATTGCTTAATACCATCCCTTGATTGTAACAAGCAATAAGTGTAACGCTGAGTGTTGGTAGTTTTCCTCTTTATCCCCATCAGATTTCCACCTTACATCATGCTCCCATAAGCGTGCCCCATTACATCAGTTGCCCCATTCAGATTACACACCTTATATCAGGGTCTCCATCAGATACCCAGTTTACACCAGGGTCCCCATCAGAGTGCCCCCTTACATCAAGTGTCCCTATCAGACTCCCTGCTTATATCAGATGTCCTCATTAGAGTTTCCCCTTACATCAACTGTCCCCATCAGAGTCCTCTCATTAATTGCCCCATGGATCAATGGCTGAACTCTCAGAGACCTGGTGGGGGGGGGCACAACCAAAATTTAGGGAGGCACCCGCCTGGTATTGGGCCTGCAAGAAAGTAGTACCTACCAGATTTACTTTACTGCTTTACCATTATGCAAGCACTGATTAAAACAAAAACATTCCACAGTGTTTCCTAATAAATTAATTGAATAATTTAACACTGACAGTTGTGGTCAAACCTCACCATCCAAAATATCTATGCCTCCTTCTTCGGGGCAGGACTATAAATGAATAAGAATTCATGCTTTGAAAGGGGGCCCTGTTTGTGTCAAAGTCTAGAACACCTTCTGCAACATGGCAGCACAGCAAATGAACTTGAGGAGTACAAGCTTTTTACCAGAGTGTGCATAGAAGTAATACACCTAAGTGTTGCAAAACAATTTGCAAGTTAGGTGTGAACATCCTTAGAGAATTATTTAAAGTGATAATAACCCAAGTGCAAAAAATTTTGCGCATTATTAATGCCTGACACTTTTCACTCTTGATGAATCTGATGGGTTTATCACACATTACAGCAGGTTAAATGAACTGACAGCTAACTTACAGGATATGTGATACCAAAATGTAACAGGTTATTTGAACAGAGCTTCATGTTTGAACAATATAGTAAAACCATAGTTCTTCTTTAATATACAAGATCTCACAAAAGTGAGTACACCACTCACATTTTTGTAAATATTTTTTTATATTTTTTCATGTGACAACACTGAAGAAATTACACTTTGCTACAATGTAAAGTCGTGAGTGTACAGCTTGTATAACAGTGTAAATTTGCTGTCCAAATTGGGCCCAATTTGTTAGTGTTACAAGGTCTCAGGTGGGAATGGGGAGCAGGTGTGTTAAATTTGGTGTTATCGCTCTCACTCATACTGATCACTGAAAGTTCAACATGGCACCTCATGGCAAAGAACTCTCTGAGGATCTGAAAAAAAGAATTGTTGCTCTACATAAAGATGGTCTAGGTTATAAGAAGATTGCCAAGACCCTGAAACTGAGCTGCAGCAAGCTGGCCAAGACCATACAGCAGTTTAACAGGACAGGTTCCACTCAAAACAGTCGACCAAAGAAGTTGTGTGCACGTGCTCAGCATCATATCCAGAGGTTGTCTTTGGGAAATAGACATATGAGTGCTGCCAGCATTGCTGCAGAGTTTGAAGGTGTGGTGGGTCAGTCTGTCAGTGCTCATATAATACGCCGCACACTGCATCAAATTGGTCTGCATGGCTGTTGTCCCAGAAGGAAGCATCTTCTAAAGATGATACATAAGAAAGCCCTCAAACAGTTTGCTGAAGACAAGCATACTAAGGACATGGATTACTGGAACCATGTCCTGTGGTCTGATGAGACCAAGATAAACATATTTGGTTCAGATGGTGTCAAGCGTGTGTGGTGGCAACCAGGTGAGGAGCACAAAGACAAGTTTGTCTTGCCTACAGTCAAGCATGGTGGTGGGAGTGTCATGGTCTGGGGCTGCATAAGTGCTGCCGGCACTGGGGAGCTACATTCATTGAGGGAACCATGAATGCCAACATGTACTGTGACATACTGAAGCAGAGCATGATCCCCTCCCTTCAGAGACTGGGTCGCAGGGTAGTAATCCAACATGATAATGACCCCAAACACACCTCCAAGATGACCACTGCTTTGCTAAAGAAGCTGAGGGTAAAGGTGATGGACTGGCCAAGCATCTATCCAGACCTAAACCCTATTGAGCATCTGAGGGGCATCCTCAAACGGAAGGTGGAGGAGCGTGAGGTCTCACCAGCTCCCTGATATCATCATAGATGAGTGGAAGAGGACTCCAGTGGCTACCTGTGAAGCTCTGGTGAACTTAATGCCCAAGAGGGTTAAGGCAGTGCTAGAAAATAATGGTGGCCACACAAAGTATTACACTTTGGGCCCAATTTAGACATTTTCACTTAGGGGTGTATTCACTTTTGTTGCCAGCGGTTTAGACATTAATGGCTGTGTAATGAGTTATTTTGAGGGGACAGCAAATTTACACTGTTATACAAGCTGTACACTCACTACTTTACATTGTAGAAAAGTATCATTTCTTCAGTGTTGTCACATGAAAAAGATATAATAAAATATTTACAAAAATGTAAGTGGTGTACTCACTTTTGTGAGATACTGTAATAAACCTTTCAGAGTGCATATTCGGTTTTACTGTACAAGCTGAATTAAGTACCGTACATGTTAAAACTCCAGTCAGAGTTAAAATTACTGTTTAACTTAGATTGTGTGTACCAACTATTATTTACTGTATATACAGTTCCTTGAAAAAGTATTCATACTCCTTGCAATTTTCCACATTTTGTCATGTCACAACCAAAAACGTAAATGTATTTTATTGGGATTTTATGATAGACCAACACAAAGTGGCACATAATTGTAAAGTGGAAGAAAAATGATAAATGGTTTGCCACATGTTTTACAAATAAATAACATCTGTGGAGTGCATTTGAATTCAGCCCCCTTTACTCTGTTACCGCTAACTAAAATCTAGTGGAGCCAATTGCCTTCAGAAGTCACCTAATTAGTGAATAGAGTCCACTTGTGTGTAATTTAATCTCAGTATAAACACAGCTGTTCTGTGAAGCCTTCAGAGGTTTGTTAGGGAACCTTAGTAACCAAACAGCATCATAAAGGCCAAGGAACATACCAAATAGGTCAGGGATAAAGTTATGGAGAAGTTTAAAGCAGGGTTAGGTCTTAAAAAAACATTTCAAGCTTTGAACATCTCATGGAGCACTGTTCAATCCATCATCCAAAAATGGAAAGAGTATGGCACAACGGTAAACCTACCAAGACATGGCCGCCCTCCCAAACTGACAGCCCGGGCAAGGAAAGCATTAATCAGAGATGCAGCCAAGAGGAGCTGCAGAGATCCACAGCTCAGGTGAGAGAATCTGTCCACAGGACAACTATTAGTGGTGCAGTGCACTCCACAAATCTGGCCTTTATCGAAGAGTGGCAAGAAGGAAGCCATTGTTGAAAGAAAGCCAAAAGAAGTCCCGGTTTCAGTTTGTAAGAGGCCATGTGGGGGACACAACAAACATGTGGAAGAAGGTGCTCTGGTCAGATGAGACCAAAATTAAACTTTTTGGCCTAAAAGCAAAACTCTATGTGTGGCGGAAAACGAACACTGCACATCACCCTGAACACACCATCCCCACCATGAAAATGGTGGTGGCAGTATCATGTTGTGGTCACTGGTCAGAGTTGATTGGAAGATGGATGGAGCCAAATACAGGGCAACTCCCACCACAGCGTAATCTGCTTGAAATTCCTGTTTGTATAGGTTTCTTCTAAATAAAAGCTGTGTTTCACTCTACAAATATACAAAAAAATGTTACATTAATCAGCCTTTACCAAACTGGTAAAAAAAGAAGAATGTGAATAAACTATGTTGATGCTATTTAGATGAATAAATAGACACAGGTCATTAGAAGCTCAAAATGTAATAGTTAGTTCAAATTCTCTGTCCATGGTACTGAATACTACACACAGCAATATTACAGAAGCTGCCTATCTAGGTAACTTAACATATGCCTACTGGAGTCTTTTTCCCATTGAAATTTTACCATATTCCAAAAGCACAGCTATCATACAATGACTAAAAATAGTTCAGATGCAGCGCTTGAAGAACTAAGCCTGAAGGAAATTGAATTCAGGGGAGATGATGTGTAAAAAAGACAGGACCCTCACACCAGCTTCATTGTATGCAATGACACATCACACCACAATGCACCTATAAAATACTCTTACCAGAGGGCAGATGAACATAAGCGTATAAGCACAAGTGCCAAGGATGTCTCCAGGCTCCAGCATGTACTGCTCTCCCACACTGCAGGCACTGCAATTGTTCTCTCTCTCCAAAGTTTAGTGACAGGTCTCTGCTCAGAATCCAGCACTGCTCCACTCGGTTATACAATAAACTGATACTTGAAAAATTAGAATATTGTGTAAAAGTTCATTTATTTCACTAATGCAACTTAAAAGGTGAAACTAATATATGAGATAGACTCATTACATGCAAACAAGATGGTTCAAGCCGTGATTTGTCATAATTGTGATGATTATGGCTTACAGCTCATGAAAACCCCAAATCCACAATCTCAGAAAATTAGAATGTTGTGAAAAGGTGCAATATTCTAGGCTCAAAGTGTCCCACTCTAATCAGCTAATTAAGCCATAACACCTGCAAAGGCTTCCCGAGCCTTTAAATGGTCTCTCAGTCTGGTTCAGTAGGAATCACAATCATGGGAAAGACTGCTGACCTGACAGTTGTGCAGAAAACCCATCATTGACACCCTCAATAAGGAGGGAAAGCCTCAAAAGGTAATTGCAAAAGAAGTTGGATGTTCCCAAAGTGCTGTATCAAAGCACATTAATAGAAAGTTATGTGGAAGGAAAAGGTGCACAAGCAGCAGGGATGACCACAGCCTGGAGAGGATTGTCAGGAAAAGGCCATTCAAAAGCGTTGGGGACTTTCACAAGGAGTGGACAGAGGCTGGAGTCAGTGTATCAAGAGCCACCACACACAGACGGATCTTGGACATGGGCTTCAAATGTCGTATTCCTCTTTTCAAGCCACTCCTGAACAACAAACAACGTCAGAAGCGTCTTACCTGGGCTAAAGAAAAACAGACCTGGTCTGTTGCTCAGTGGTCCAAAGTCCTCTTGTTTGATGAGAGCAAATTTTGCATCTCATTTGGAAACCAAGGACCCAGAGTATGGAGGAAGAATGGAGAGGCACACACTGCAAGATGCTTGAAGTCCAGTGTGAGGTTTCCACAGTCTGTGTTGCTTTGGGGAGCCATTTCATCTGCTGGTGTTGGTCCACTGTGCTTCATTAAGTCCAGGGTCAACGCAGCTGTCTACCAGGAGATTTTGGAGCACTTCATGCTTCCTTCCGCAGACGAGCTCTATGGGGATGCTGACTTCATTTTCCAGCAGGACTTGGCACCTGCCCACACTGCCAAAAGCACCAAAACCTGGTTCAATGTCCATGGGATTACTGTGCTTGATTGGCCGGCAAACTCGCCTGACCTGAACCCCATAGAGAATCTATGGGGCATGAGACCAAGCAATGCAGAAGAGCTGAAGCCCACTATTGAAGCATCCTGGTCTTCCATAACACCTCAGCAGTGCCACAGACTGATAGTTTCCATGCCACGCCGCATTGAGGCAGTAATTGCTGCAAAAGGGGACCAAACCAAGTACTGAGTACATATGCATGCTTATACTTTTCAGAGGTCCTATATTGTTCTATGTACAATCCTTGTTTTATTGATTGCATGTAATATTATAATTTTCTGAGATTATGGATTTGGGGTTTTCATGAGCTGTAAGCCATAATCATCACGGCTTGAACTATCTGGCTTTGCATGTAATGAGTCTATCTCATATATTAGTTTCACCTTTTAAGTTGCATTAGTGAAATAAATAAACTTTTGCACAATATTCTCATTTTTCGAGTATCACCTGTATAATGAAGCACATAGTGCATTTCAACCAATAGGACGACCTATTGGTTGAAATGCATTAGCTGATGCCTTGAGGACACAAGCACGCTATGAGTCGAGGCCAAACTATCTTTTTAATGCTCGTTTTTTAAACTTTATTCTGTGAGTTCTTTCACAATAAATTCAATATTTACCCAAACAAGCTTCACTATGCGCTTCCTTATACAGTATCTATTTTTGGGCGCATTTCGTTATTGGATAACCGAGTGGAGCAGTGCTGGATTCTGAGCAGAGACCTGTCACTAAACTTTGGAGAGGGAGAACAGTTGCAGTGCCTGCAGTGTGGGAGAATAGTACATGCTGGAGCCTGGAGACATCCTTGGCACCTGTGTTTATAGACTTATGTTCATCTACCCTCTGTTAAGAGTATTGTATAGGTGCACTGTGGTGTTATGTGTCATTGCATACACTGAAGCTGGTGTAAGGGGCCTGTCTTTTCTACACACCATCTCCCCTGGATTCCATTTCCTAAGTGCTGCATATGAACTCTTTTTATACATTTTATATCGCCATAAACAATATTTATGCTAGCTGCTAATGTGTATCTATGGACTTTCTGTATGCCTTTATTGTTTGTTTGTAGGGCAGATATTATCACACTTGTTTATATATCATACAATGACTACATTTCAATACAATTTTGTGCATACTTTGTGGCAGCAGAATGTTGAACCTAGCTAATCACAAATGATGGCTTTTTAACCACAGTATGTGGGGCTTCCATGCCAGGTATTATGTCTGATAAACCTGATAAAGGTTACCACCTTTTGGTCCAAAGACAGCCGAACAGGGTGATGTTTTATGCCGCGTACACACGAAATTCCGCCAGCAAAAGTCCGATGTGAGCTTTTGGTCAGAAATTCGGACTGTGTGTATGCTCCATCTGACTTTTGCTGGCGGAATCTCTGCCAGCAAAAGATTGAGAGCAGTTTCTCTATTTTTCCGTCGGAAAAAGTTCCTATTGGAAATTCCGTTCATCTGTATGCAATTCCGACGCGGAAAAAAACATGCATGCTCAGAATCAAGTACGAGACAGAAGCGCTCAGTTTGGTAAAACGAGATAAACACGAGATTAGCAGGAAGGAGCCCAAAGGGTGGTGCGCTTCATATGGAATATCCCTTTTCTAGTGCCGTTGTATGTGTTGTACGCCACCGCGTTCTTGATGGTCGAAAGTTCCGAGAACTTGTGTGACCGTGTGTATGCAAGCCAAGCTTGAGCGGAATTCCATCGGAAAAAAACATCCAAGGTTTTTCTGATGAAAATTCGGATTGTGTGTACGCGGCATTAGTCATAAGCAGCATGTTTTCTTTTCAGCTTTCTTTTTAGCTCATAGACATTGAAAAAGACACTGCATTTCTGGCAAGATCAACAACAGTGCATCCAGAAAGTATTCACAGCGCTTCACTTTTTCCACATTTTGTTATGTTACAGCCTTATTCCAAAATGAATTAAATTCATTATTTTCTTCAAAATTCTGCAATCAATACCCCATAATGACAACATGAAAGAAGTTTGTTTGAAATCTTTGCAAATGTATTAAAAATAAAAAACAAAAACATCACATGTACATAAGTATTTACAGCCTTTGCTCAATACTTCGTTGAAGCACCTTTGGCACCAATTACAGCCTCAAGTCATTTTGAGTATTATGCTACAAGCTTGACACACCTATTTTTTGTCAATTTCTCCCATTCTTTTTGCAGAACCTCTCAAGCTACATTAATTTTGATGGGGAGCCATTTTCAAATCTCTCCAGAGATGTTCAATCAGGTTCAAGTCTGGGCTCTGGCTGAGTCATTCAAGGACATTCACAGAGTTGTCCCATGGACACTCCTTTATTATCTTGGCTGTGTGCTTAGGGTCATTGTCCCTCCAGAGCACTCTGGTGCAGGCTTTTATCAAGGATGTCTCTGTACACAGCTGCATTCATCTTTTCCTCAATCCTGACTAGTCTTCCAGTTCCTGCCACTGAAAAACGTACCACAGCATGATGCATGATGATTGGCCAGGTGATGGGACTGTGATCTCATAAGGGGGCATGGCTTTGTCATCTGATGACCACGCCCCCTTATGAGATCACAGTCCCAGCATGCCCTGGGACTGTGACCTCATAAGGGGACGGGGTCACCGCCTATATAAGTCATAGCGGAGCGCTCAGAAAGCATTACAGCCAGAGAGAGCGTCATGTCAACATCTCTGGAAGAGAAGAGGGAGGAAGACATCTCTGAAGACTGGGCTCCTCCACTAGCAAAAGAACGGCAAAAGAGCAGAAGATAGCGGAGGAGCCCGGCAGAAGGAAGAAGGCACCGGAGAAGAACCAGAGAGCGCAGAGACGACACCAGAGAGAGGGAGAAGAGGCCTGAGAGACCCCCAAAGTCGGCAGGAGACCCCCGAAGTCGGAAGAAGACCCCCGGAGCTGCCTAACAAATTACCTTTAAAACCTGTGTAGTGTGTTTTTTTTATTGACACTTTTCCCCCCAGGTGAATGGGTAGAGGTACCATGTACCCCATACTCATTCACATAGGGTGGGGGGGCCGGAATCTGGTGGCCCCATTATTAAAGGGAGCTCCCGGAATCTGATAAGCTCCTCGCCCAGAGACCCCGACAACCAACGGCCAGGGTTGTCGGGAAGAGGCCCTTGTCCTCATCAACATGGGGACAAGGTGCTTTGGGGTGGAGGGGGCCCCGCAGTGCATCCCCTCCCCCAAAGCACCCACCCCCTATGTTGAGGGCATGCAGCCTGGTACGGTTCAGGAGGGGGGGCGCTCCGTCGTCCCCACCCCCTTTCCTGACGGGCCGGGCTGCGTGCTCGGATAAGGGTCTGGTATGGATTTGGGGGGGACCCCCACGCCATTTTTTCAGCGTAGGGAGTTCCCCTTAAAATCCATACCAGACCTAAGGGCCCGGTATGCCCCCAGAGGGGAATTCCCTCTCACGCTCGCTGCAATAGGAAAATGTGTTTTTTCTATTGCAGCCAGCGCGAGATGTACAGTACCCTGTCACCGAGAACCAGCGCGATGGGTTCGCACTGGAAACATTCTCGCGGCCGCATACTGTAGTTTGTACAAAAGTCCAATGCTTTTGTGTACACACGATCGGACCTTGCTCCATCGAACTTTTGTTGCCGGAAGGTTTGTGCGTTCGCACAGCCAACAAAAGTCTGATGGAAACAGAAAAAGTTTGTCCGATGGAGCGTACACACGGTCGGATGTTGCTCCAAAACATGCATGTTTGTTGTCAAAAAGTCAGATCATGTGTACGATACTTTAGAAGCCTTTACGGGTTATCAGTTTAGACTTAAGCATGAGCTCTGGTGCTAGAATTATTGCTCTCACTCTGATGTTCAAAGTAATACTTCACATGTGTGATGCAATCATCATTTACATATGCAAAAGAGACCTACAGGCACATTTGCATTTGAGCACGGGGGTGGGAGCACTTTCATTTTTTGAAAAAAAAATCATTTTTTATTTTCTTTAAAAAAAAATGTTTTCACTTTTTCTTAATTTTTTTTTTTATTCAACTTTATTGCTATCACAGGGGACGAACATCCATAAGACCCCGATCAACCTTTGCCCTCCAAAGCAGCTGATCAGACTGAGATCAGTTTTATCGGCTGCTGTTCTGTATAGTAACGGCCAGTAACCAAAGAACTAAAACTGAAATTGAAGAAATCCTATCGCTTTCAGGATCATTTATCAGAGGAGGGGCAGGAACGGACAGGTTGTAGCAGTCATGAGCTCTCTGGTGGAACTAAAGAGCCTGGGAACAGAAAAGCGCGGTGGCAGAAGGGGGCCCTCCTCTGGGCACTGTAAAAGTGTAAGAACAAAGGGGAATGACGGCGCGAGGACCAACAGAGTAATAATAATAAAATAGATAACTAAAAAATGCAAAGAGGGGATAATGATGAGAAAGTCTGTCTTATGGTTCCAATAAAAGTTCCAGTTTACACTGGCGGCTGCAACCTTTGGAGTAGAAGCAAGACTCTGGGTAACAAAGATAAAAGACCAGGTGTGCCAGACTCAGTGCAGTATTATGATATCCCATTTAATAGAAAATAAAAAATAAAAAACAAGCCAAATGGCTACTCACAAAAGAGAAGTAAAAACGGGCACATAATGCAGGGTCCAAGGGGCGAAGTCGTTCAGCGGTCCAAGGTGCTGTCCATATGGTGAGAAGATGGCAGGGTCCAGGTGTTGTGGACAGTAAGCCGCTTAAGGATGGAACAGCGGTGTAGCCTCTGATGATATCCGGGAGGTACAGCACACAGGCGTACTGTGCAACGAACGGAGACGAAACCGGAACTGGAAGTGCGTTCCAGACTGGGACGCAAACGACAAAGGAACGGAAGTAGCGTAATTAGGGCAGCCAATGGGATGACGCGTTTCACAGCATCCGCTGTTTCTTCAGATCCCCCCAGATCGGAAGAAACAGTGGATGCTGTGAAACGCGTCATCCTATTGGCTGCCCTAATTGCGTCACTTCCGGTCCTCGTTGTTTGCGTCCCAGGCTGGAATGCACTTCCGGTTTTCGGTTTCCGGTCTCCGTTCGTTGCAAAGTACGCCTGTGTGCTGTACCTTTATCTCTGTAAAAGTGATCAGGCAGCTGTAAAGCCGATTGATCACTTTAATGCCCCGTACACACGGTCGGATTTTCCGATGGAAAATGTGTGATAGGACCTTGTTGTCGGAAATTCCGACCGTGTGTAGGCTCCATCACACATTTTCCATCAGATTTTCCGACACACAAAGTTTGAGAGCAGGCTATAAAATTTTCCGACAACAAAATCCGTTGTCGGAATTTCCGATTGTGTGTACACAAATCCAACGCACAAAGTGCCACGCATGCTCAGAATAAATAAAGAGATGAAAGCTATTGGCTACTGCCCTGTTTATAGTCCCGACGTACGTGTTTTACGTCACCGCGCTCAGAATGATCGGATTTTCCGACAACTTTGACCGTGTGTATGCAAGACGAGTTTGAGCCAACATCCGTCGGAAAAAATCCTAGGATTTTGTTGTCGGAATGTCCGATCAATGTCCGACCATGTGTACGGGGTATTACAGTAAAGCCCATCGCTGGCTGAAAATTTTGATACCTGGATCATGGCTGCAGCTGTGGCCAGGATCCTGGTATAATAAATTATCATCCAGGATGTTTATATACTTTCGCTGGATGGCAAATGGTTAAACGGAATACAAGAGGTCACTTGCTCGGCACCATTGCCGTGCACATAAAGCTGTGTATTTTTTCAATGAGTACAAAGCGTTCTCTGATTGGATGAGGTGAATTGGGAGGGTCAGTGACTACTACGGTGATTTCCAACATCCACTCTACTTCTTGGTGTGCTGGTTTTCTCTTCATTGCACAAATTCAGAGTTGTCCTGTGCAGTCGCGGCTGGTGCTAAAGATTTTTGGGGGGCACTGAGGACGTCGTGAGACTTATCTATAAATGGAGCCTTCCAACTGTCACGGCTCCCCTGATACCCGGCGACTTCCCTGTTAGCCCGGTCTTCTTTCCGGGTTCAAAATCTTCAGCCTCCTGATTGGCTGGGATGAGAAGCCGAGAAACCGGAAGTGACGCAATGGTGAATATTGATTCCCTAAAACCAAAAGTGGGAGGGTTTGTGATGCAGTGCTCTGCGCCCCAAGGACAACCTAAAACCAGCCAATTAGAGCCTTAGGTTTTAATCACATGCTTGTAAAAAAATGACGGACTTAATAGAAACACAATGCTCATATTCACACACACTTCTCACAAAGTTTTATTTGTGTTTTTTTAGTGGGATTCCCTGAATATATTGTTATTAGTTGTCACATCTGACAGTTTTATATTGTTTAATTTTTTTTTTTTTTTTGGATTTTAAGCCTTTTTTTTTCTTTAATGTTTGGATTTTTTCCAAGGCTGATCTTTGTTCAATGTTATTTTTATTTTTACTCCAGAATATTTTTGGGTGTGTTTTGTGTGTCAAGTTACCCCAACACCATTGATATCTTTTATTATTTAATCTCCAGGAGATTGTTTGTTGTTGGTGTCCCTTGTTCATTTCACATTGTATATTTGAAATGTACCTGAATCCTCACAAACCAACTGTCATTTTTGAAGTAAAACACATAGGAGAGTATAATTCAAAACAAAAATCCTTTATTAAGGGATCAGAACCAAACAAAGAGGAAGGCAACACTGGATCAACAGGAGAAATTAGCAAAGCCTGGGACCCCCACGGCAGACATCAATTCTTGAACATCAAAATTGGTGGCCTGAGGAGTCCATATCTAAGGGAGGGCAGTCTGGTCCAGAATTCGCAGAGATCCGGATAGCAGCAGATGACATCTGTGTCCCCAGGCTGTGGTACCACAAGAGGCTGCATCTTTTGGCCGACCAGACTGAACCCAGGGCAATCACTGTCTGGTCTTCCTTCCACGCTTCCTTCCGGGCTGTGGCTGTGCAGTTGGAGATGTGGCAGGAGGAGGAGTAGGACCTGGAGGAGGAGGAGGACTGGGGGGACCTGGAAGAGGACTGGGGGGACCTAGAGGAGAGGGAGGAGGAGGAGGAGGACCTGCAGGAGGAGGACCATCCCAAAGATGTGTGTGAGGTGTAATTTGGCCCCTCATACATTTCTCCAGAGCCTCCGATATGAGGGCCTCACACATGGCTTTTTGGCCCTCCTCCATCCTCTGCATTTTATAGGCTATGAAGGCAGCAATGTTCTCCTGCATGGTGTGTGGTGCTCCCAGGACCTCTGTAGCCCTCCAAAAGAATGCTATAGCAGCCTCCTCTAGGGTACTCCTCCTACTGCCACTTTCTGTTTTCAGGGGGGGTGGAGGGACCTTGATATCAGCCAGCCGGCTCGGCCCGGCCACCTCCTGGCTGAGACTTCCCTGTGTATGAAAAAGGGACATGGTTTTAGTTTTTGCATCATCAATCACAATCCTAAATTAGTACTCCCAACTAACTTCTAGTTAACATCATTGATTGGACAAGCAGAAATATTTAGAGGAATGCTATACCTGGCTCAATCTGGGCTCCTCCACATGCGGCCTGGAAGGCCCAGGGTGGGCATCAGAAGCCTCAGCCGGGGGGGAAGGAAGCGTGGAAGGAAGACTGGAGAGGGATGGCCTGGGTTCAGTCTGGCCTGCCAGAAAGTGCAGCCTGTCGTAGTACAACATCCTGGGGACATAGATGTCATCTGCTGCTCCGGATCTCTGTGAATCCAGGACTTTCTTGTGCTCCCTCAGATATGTGCTCCTCAGGCCACCAATGAAAATCTTTAAATAAGTGATGTCTGCCGTGGGGATCACCTGCTTCACAATTTCACACAATTGCTCCAGTGCTGCCTTCCTCTTTGCTTGGTTCTTGAAATGGGGGTGGGTAATCTCCCACAGACAGGGCAGCTCCCTTAAGATATCTATGAATACTGACATGAAGTCATTGTCTTTCATTAAGATATCCATGTTCACTGCAAGACACAACACAAGACAAAGCCTAATGTCAGACAAAACTCTCCTAATCTTGTTACAATATAGGCCTCAATCTAGAAGCAGTATAGGCACAAGTTTGTCTCTTACCTTCATTCTTACGATCGGCGCGTCCAATGCTCCTTCCTCCGCTCACAGATTGTACGTAATACGCACGCGTGTTACGCTTTATACACACTGCGCATGCGTGTAACTCCGCCCGCCCCTGACGTTCTTTCTAGTCTATTCCCCGCCCCTTTTCGTTCAGCGCAGTGGGTGAAGAGCATGATGGCGGAGTTACAGCAGGTGCGTGCTAATTCTAGCAACGAGGAGGAGGAGGAAAGGCCGGATCCAGGCACGTCCCGATCCAGAAGGAGACGTTTTAAGGCCACAAATATGTCGTTTGGGGAGATGTTGGAGATGGTCGACATCATGAGGAAGTCCGACTATGACGGAAAATATGGGCCTTACCCCAACCCGAACATCCGAAAGGCCAAGATCATGGCGAAAGTGGTCAGGAGTCTTGAGAGGAATTTCAGGGTACGAAGATCTAAAGATCAGCTCAGAAAGCGGTGGTCGGACCTGAAGTTGAGAGAGCCAGAGCAGTACCGAAAGATCCGGAGAGTGCTGCAAAAAAGTAAGTAGTTGTGCTGTGTTCCTATTCTTTCTGTCTTTATTACGTTCGTTCTGCTCCATATGCTTTTATTAATTGTAACGTTTAAAAAGGGCAACTTTAATGTTCATGGGCCCATTATTCGTTCGTATCAAACATTTTTCTTTCAGCCTCTAGAACACCATTGTTTAGGCCATATGCATTTTCACACATTTTTTGGGGCCTACTTGGATGCCAAATATTTGTTTGTGTAGATGGGTTTGTTACTAGAATGAAATGCAAACTAGATTGTGTGTAAGGAGAGGACACTGAACAGCTGTTTTCACATCTGGACACTGGAGCACTAGTGTGGGACCCCAGAACACCATTTTTATTAGGGGGGCCACACAGGTGCTCCAGTGTATACTATAGGGGGGGGCTACATCTGTGAAGCTTTTACCAAACAGGTAAAGTATTGCAGCTTGACAAAGGACACTAAAAAATATACATCTTGGAACTCGGCTAAAATAGACAATTGTACCCCACTTCCAAGCAATGTTTCCTATTTCTAGTTCTGCCATCAAATATCTGTGTGCTAAGTATACCATTTTTGTTTTACATAGGGGAGAAAAGACTCAGAGGACACACCTCATCCGAGGAGACCAGAGACCCCCAACCTCTGGAAGAAGGGGAAATACCAACACAAGAAGCTGAGCAGGAGGAAGAAGAAGATGTGGTGGAGATTGGCACCACAACAGGTGAGTGTCTGCGACCACAGACTCAGGTAAGAGATGGATGGTGGCAGATTTTTGAGACCTTTTTTTTTGTTCTTTATCTCTTTTTAGGTGATCGTGATGTGAGGGAGAGAGAACGCTTTACATCTGAAAGTGCCCAGATACTGATTGGGGAGATCATGGGGTGTAATCTCCAATTGCAAAACATCCAGCAACAAATCAGTGATGTTATTAAAAAAAATAATAACATCATTGATGTTTTGGGGCGAATTTAAACCCCACAAAATCACCTGTTTTATCGTGGTCCAATCTTACAAAATTTTTTCAATGTTTAGAAAAGCCAAATTTGGAGGATGCACACAGTGTGCCAACATGTGCTATCTGCCATCACGGGAGATCAATGGACGCGTTTTGGGGGTGCAACCCCTTCCTCAATTATAAAGTAGCGTTGAGGAAGGGCTTGCTCCCCCAAAACACGTCCCTTGATCCCCCCTGATGGCAGATAGCACATGTTGACATTCGTAAATTGGTGTGCATCTTCCAAATTTGGCTTTTCCAGGGGTGATTTACCCCCATCTGAACGCTATATCAAACCCAGTTCCTAAATACTGATGTCTGATATAGCCTTCAGGTTTTACCTAATGTGAACTTTGTAAGTTCAAGTTTTTTGGCTTTCTTGTTGGTTTTACACAGGCCTGTTTTATCTGAAATGGATATTTCGATTTTTGATAATGCTACTGCAAACATTGATACAACAAACATGTTGGTTTGTTTTAAAAACCTTTCGTAAATGCACATGTGATTGTGCAGGTATAAAAAAGTGCCTTACTCAAGAATGTGTGGATTATTGTCTCAACACTACAACACTTTTGGGGTGATGTAATTGCTGTTTTATGCAAAAATGGGGGTTATTTCCTAAGGGCAAATCCACTTTGCACTACAAGTGCAGGTTCAGTGCAGTTGCAAGTGCACTTGTAGTGAAATGTGTTTTTGCATTTAGGAAGTACCAGCCAACACTGTTTTTGATAAGGTTACCCAATCACGACATTTTCTGCACTCAACACATTTCTGTCAGGGTCAGCTAAAACAAACACAAGCAGTAAATGTCCACAAAGAATTTCTTTTGGTTGTTTTTTATTTGAAAAAGGTGTCACAGATTGTCTGGCATATTGATAGCCCCCCTACCCGCAAAGAACTCCAGGTATCGTAACCGGACATCACGGGCATTCAGGGAGGGCAAGCCAGGACGGCCACTTTCAAGCGCCGTCAGTGTTGATGGATTTGGGATTCCGGCCTCAGGCCCAACTGAGCCAGCATAGTTGGCTGAATGTTTTCTTAAAAAATTATGGAGAACACAGCAGGCAAGTATTATATGGTTCAGTTTATACTCCGCCATATGGATGGGTGTCAGAAATAATCGGAACCGGCTGGCCAGGATTCCAAATGTGTTCTCCACCACTCTTCGGGCTCTGGCCAGCCGGTAATTAAAAACCCTCTGTTCCGGGGTGAGGGTCCTCATTGGGAATGGCAGCATCAGGTGATCCCCCAGCGCAAATGCTTCATCAGCAACGAACACAAATGGGAGACCTTCAACATTGTCCTCTGGAGGTGGCAAGTCCAAGCTGCCATTCTGGAGACGACTGTAGAACTCCGTCTGGGCGATCACTCCACCATCGGACATCCGGCCATTCTTCCCCACGTCCACATACAAGAACTCGTAATTAGCCGACACCACCGCCAACATCACTATACTATTAAACCCCTTGTAATTATAATAGTACGACCCCGAGTTGGGTGGTGGGACGATGTGGACGTGTTTCCCATCAATTGCCCCTCCGCAGTTAGGAAAGTCCCACTGCTGGGCAAAGTGGGAGGCCACAGTCTGCCATTCCTGTGGCGTGGAAGGAAACTGTTGAGGAAAAAACAATAAACATTAATATTTTTTCACAGATACATGGCAAGCAGATTATACACAAACATTATGGGGCAACCTCCAGATAGCATTTACTAAGGGGAATTTAACAACAACAAAGTATAAGGTACCCCTATCATATTCCCCCTCCCCCCCTCTCATGGGCCATTTCTAACATTATAGGGGGGGGGACTCTTGGACAGGTAACCCTCTTCACTTCATTTAGAGATGAATGCCTAAATACAGGGTATTACTTGGAACAGCCCCTCCTTAGTTACACTATTGGCAGACCAAGTGACTACATGAGGTGAATATAGGGCAGGAGACACCATGCTGGAGAGGTTATTGAAGGGCAAATATGTATGAAGGACATAAAATAATAATTACATAAAAATCCAGCATGCATGAGGACAAAGGGGACATTCACAGCATATTACAATCATGGTAATTAGGGAATGAGGAAAGAAATACAATATATTAGCAAACATTCAATACAATAAAATGTGATATAAAAGAATAAAAATCTTACCTTCATATACTCCTTCTGCAGGACCTGGATGATGGCAGAACAGGTCTCTGGGATAATGATCCCCAGAGCCTGGGGGGAGATGCCTGTTGAGAAGTTGAGGTCCTGCAGGCTTCTCCCTGTGGCCAAATACCGCAAGGTAGCGACCAACCTCTGCTCCGGAGTGATGGCTTGCCTCATGCAGGTATCCTGCCTGCTGATATAGGGGGTCAGCGAAGCCAACAAACGGTGAAATACGGGGTCCGTCATCCTGAGAAAGTTCCTGAAATCATCAGGATTATTCTCACGGATCTCACGGAGCAAAGGCATATGACAGAACTGGTCACGCTGAAGCAACCAATTCTTGGTCCATGAACTCCTCTTCACCCTGTTCATGGACTGGACTTGTGTCAAGCTCAGGACCCCAACACCAAGCCCCCGCACAGCACGAACTCTACGAGAAGTACGCATACGAAACATGGCTAGAAAATGGTCGGCTGCTCAGAACGAAGTAACAGAACGCACTGAAGAACAGCAAGGCCTGTGAAGAGCGACCTGAAAACCAGCAACGAGCAGACAAGATCACACAGAAAACTCTGATACGAACTGACTGCACGCACTGAAGAGCAGATACAAACCCACAAGCACAAACTGAACGGCAGAAAACGATCTGAAAGCCACGAGTCTGAAAATGCGCGAATCGTCTCTCACCAAACTTTTACTAACATGAGACTAGCAAAAGGAGCATAAAGGGTGCCGCGCTTGGTTCTGAACCGGCCTTTTCTAGTCTCGTTGTACATGGTGTACGTGACCGCGTGGTTGTCGATCGGAAATTCCGACAACTTTGTGCGACCGTGTGTAGGCAAAACAAGTTTGAGCCAACATCCGTCGGAAAAAATCCTAGGATTTTGTTGTCGGAATGTCCGAACAAAGTCCGACCGTGTGTACGGGGCAATAGAATGATTGATTTTTGAATAAATGATAATATGACTAACATGTTTTAACTTTAAGATATTAAAAAATGTTAGTCATTATATTAGTTATTTAAAAATAAATCGCTCTATGATTAGCTTGGGAACTTTGGGGGGGGCGGCGCCCCTTGTGGAGCGGCCACCGCTGGTTCTGTGGATGTTTTCCATGCTACCTCAAGAAATGTAATTAGCATCCATTTTTATATGTGACTACATAATAATTAGTGTCTATATTGTCAAGACAGGAGAGTAGGAGGGTTTGAGTAGTTTAGGAAAAGGCAATTGGGCAGGGCTGATACCACTCAATTAGGGATGAGCCAAACACCCCCCCCCTCCCCCAGGTTCACAGCAGAACATGCAAACAGGCAAAAAATTTGTTCGAACATGTGAACACCGTTAAAGTCTATGGGACACAAACGTGAAAAATCAAAAGTGCTAATTTTAAAGGCTTATATGCAAGTTATTGCCATAAAAAGTGTTTGGGGACCCGGGTCCTGCCCCAATGCAAAAAAAAAAGCTTTAAAAACTGCCGTTTTTTCTGGAGCAGTGATTTTAATAATGCTTAAAGTGAAACAATAAAAATGAAATATTCCTTTAAATATCGTGCCTGAGGGGTGTCTATAGTATGACTGTAAAGTGGAGCAGTTTTTCCCTTGTTTAAAACAATACCACAGCAAAATGACATTTCTAAAGGTAAAAAAGTCATTTAAAACTGCTTGCGGCTGTAATGTATTGCTGGGTCCAGTCAATATAGATAAAAATCATTGAAAAAAAGGGATGGGTTCCCCCCCCCCAGTCCATTACCCCGGCCCTTTGGGTCTGGTATGGTTATTAAGGGGAACCCCGCACCCAATTTTTTTTCTTAAATGGCGTGGGGGGCCCCCAGGCACTATATACTCTGAACAGCAGTATACATACTATAAGGCCTGCCCTATATACTCTGCAGAAAATTAGATGTTGGTGGTAAGCCCTCACAGTTACTCTTGGTGAGTGCAGGAACGGGCCCTGCTGTGAAATATTATATCAAAAATTGTAATTACATGCCCCTGTTGAACAGGGGCAGAAAAATTGGGCCTTTGGTGGTGGTGGTACCAGAACACTGTAAGTCCTCACAGTTAATCTTGTTGGGCGCAGGAACGGCTCTGCTGTGAAATATTATATCATGATTTGGAATTACATACCCCTGTTAAACAGGGACAGAAAAATTGGGCCTTGGGTGGTGGTGGTGGAAAAGGGAATTGTCCCCCAAGAAAACAGGGGTTTCTAGGCAGTAAAAGATGTATAAGGGTAACACTCAGTTAAAAAATAATAGTTTTTATTGGAATATATTGACAGTAAGTAAAAACATTAGCTGTGGTACAGGAGATACAGAAGCATAAAAACGCATTTATAACTACACACAAATGGACAAGTGCTTGGATAAGTCCTGATGCGTTTTGACCCCATTGGGTCTTCTTCAGAGGATATGTGTGTGCTGTAGAAAAAATTACATGCATAAAAATGTACCTGAGTACAAAATGTGCATAATTATAAATGATAAATATAAGAATACAAGACAATTTGGAGTATAGTTACCAATCACACGTGTATGGCCATTTCTCCTGATTCTGAGGTCCTCAAAAAGTTTCCACCACCTGATCTTGGCCCGGTCTTCCCTGCCCGCCGACACCCCAAAGGGGGGAAGGCCGCGCACAACTGCGCAACTTAGGATGGACTACACTTCTGGAGAAAGCCCTATGATCAGAGGGAGCATGCGGGCCCGGCAGCACCTGCAACCTATATATTAAGCAACAGCACTAATCAGTGCTTATAATAGTGTATAACTAAGATTTAATTATAACTTAATGGGCTTGAATTGGGTAGATAGATTATTAATAATAGTCGCAATATAATCAAATTCAGGCTGTTATGTCCAACCTTCGTGATAAGCAACATGCAGGTAAATTATATGCTTATAATCAGAAAATTATATCATATATCCAGGTGGGTAATAACCCCCATAACAGGGAAGAGAAAACAAGGAAGACTTATTAAAGAAGAGCAAGAAAGAGAAATTAAGAAAAAAGCTGAAATTTAAGGGAAGGAAAGAAAAACGCACCGACATGTGAGGAATGAGGGGGAAGGGAAAAAAAAGGGGGGGGACCTGGGAGGTGGGGAAAGGTGTGGAAAAAGGGGATGGGGGGGAAGGAAGAAGAGAAAGAAAGGAAAAGTGGGACAAGTAAAAAGAAGAATGAGAAAGAATGAAGATAAAAAAATAAAAAAGAAGGAAATGTAATTGATTGGAAGGGTTGGATAGGAACGATAATAAGGAAAAGAGTGAAGGAATGAAGGAATGATGTGCAATGTGAGCATTGCTAAAAGTGAGGAGTGAATTGGGAACTGAAGAAGTGAAGGTGAACAAGCGTGAGAAGAAACAAAAACAAACCAAACAAAACAAAACCAGTGATGGAAAGTATCATAAACATATCATATCATATGAAAAGTGAAAGGTGAGATGAAAAAATTGGGTGAAGAAAGGGGGGGGAGGGGGGCTGGGGTGAGGGAGTGAAAGAGTCCAAAGAAATGTGAATATGGACTGTAGTGCAAAGGACAATTAATAATGCCCATAATAAAATTACCTTAAGAGTGTAAGACGTGTAGGCAATGTAGCAGTGTAGAAGAAACGGTATTGGTAGCTGCTCAAGATCAATTGTAGAGGGTAAAAAAGCCAAATCTAAAATAGAATTATAAAATATTTATATGCCTATCAGGTGTTGAAAAAGGAAAAAAGTATAGATTGTGGACCATTGATACCTGAAAAAAGCAACATGGTCTAAATTTGGAGAAGTATGCAGGAATAGCCAAGATTACCTGTAACAGAGATGCTCCTCAAAGAATAGGTATCTTGTTGGAATGGTGAGGATCAAATGAAGGATCCCATAGACTGCCATTCACATTAAATATCAAGGGGTTGGATATTATTTGCAGCTGAAAGTGGCTACAGGTGCACACCAGCCACTCCCATCCCACCCACCCTTCAAGAGACAGTGCATGTGTAGTCCACCCAGCGTTCCGGAAGACATCCCATCCCGGTATCTGCCATCATCACCGCCACAATTGCGTGGCATCGTGACGTCATGCGCACAAGTGTGCGCGTGGGCACAGTCACAGAGCCCGGGATGATCAGGAGCACCGCCGGCACGGATGATCCCCCCCAGAAGTAGGCGGCAAAACAGGGGAACCGGACCTGGGCTGGGAAGAACTGAAAACCATAAAACATGTTAGCAAATTAGCAAAAAATAAATAAAAAATAAAATGAGCCAGGGGTGTGACAATGTTTAAATCTTGTTTTCTGATCTTTGAATTCACTTTGAACAAGCATGTCTTTGAGGGAAGTGGCCCTCCTAAAGGTTATTGATGATTGTTTTGGAAGAAGAGTTTTTAATTTGGGGTTGTCAGTTAGAATGCTCCAATGCTTTTGCAAGATATTTTTTATGGCTACATGTTGGCATGAATACCGCATAATAATGCTAGTAAGATTTGAAGCAGTAGGATCGCGAGATTGGGGGTTTTGCAGCAAAGTGGACCGAGATTGTATCATTGTTTTGTTGTATGCCTTCTTTAGGCATGATCTATTATAACCACGTGTCAAAAGATGGCTCTGAAGGGGTCCGGCCTCTTCTTTGAAAAGCGCATCAGTAGAGCAATTGCGACGAAGTCGCAAGTATTGCCCGTAAAGGATCGAGTTTATGAGTGACGATGGATGAAAACTCGTAGCATCAAGCACCGTATTGCCAGCCGTGCTTTTGCGGAACAGGGTGCTGAGCAGCTTGTTGTCAGAGGTGGTTTTGACCCAAACATTCAAAAAGGTAACACTCACATGACTATGGGTCATGGTGAATTTTAGACCATAGTCATTTCCATTCATTAAATGTGTGACATATTATATCAAGATTTGGAATTACATGCCCCTGTTAAACAGGGGCAGAAAAATTGGGCCTTGGGTGGTGGTGGTGGTGCCCTAAACCAAAAATATTGTTGGAAGCTAAGATCATCAAGACTGAGGAGGAATAGGATAGTCAGCATAGGCAGTCTTCAAGGGATCTCACATCCATAGAAAATTCAATCAGTTACATCAGCATCAGGTGCTTAATAGCTGCTGATCCAAGACTGATTCATTTTTATAAATGTGAACCTATCAACGGCGTCTGTGGACAGGCACACTCTATGATCTGTTACAAACCCTCCAGCAGCACTGAATGTGCGTTCAGAAGAACGCTGAATGCAGGACAGGCCAGTAGCTCAATTGCATATTGAGCAAGTTCTGGCCAGTGGTTCATCCTCAAGACCCAGTGACCTAGTGGATGCTCTGTTGGAAAAGTTTTCAAGTCTGCTCTTGCCCCTAGATATTCCTGCACCATGTAATGCAGACACTGGCGATGGTTGCTTGAACCAATCAGACCTTGGCGCTGAGGACTGAAAAATTGTTTAAAGGCATCAGTAAGCCGGCCACCTTCTCCACCGCTCTTCCTCTGACTGAACGAAGCCTCATCAACACATTGTCCAGCACCAGGAAATTGTAACCTCCCAGGGTCTGGAAATGCATTGCACAAACCTTTCTTCAAGGCCTCCTGAAGATGTTTCATCCTCTGCTCCCTCTGCAAAGGCAGGATGATTTCTGCAACATCACCCTTGTAACGTGGATCAAGAAGGGTTGCCAGCCAGTAATAATCCTTCTTCTTGATACCACGAATCCTAGGGTCCTTTCATAGGCTTTGCAGAATCAGGGAGGCCATGCAGTGTAAGTTTGCAGAGGCATTCGATTCTGAGTCCTCTGGGTCACTAAGGATCACATGATCCGCAACAACCTCCTCCCAGCCACGTACAACGCATTGGGTTGCTGGGGCCTGAAAACCATCCCTTGAAGACTGCTGCTGAGTGTTATCCTCCACGTCCATGCTGACACAGTCCTCTTCCTCCTCTTCTTCCTGTGTGTTTGGCGGGCCCACAGGAATGCTATCTGGATAAAGGGGGCCTTGAGGGGTAAGTAAGTCATCCTCTTCCCCCCGCTGTTCTGCCTCAAGTGCCCTGTCCATTATTCCACGAAGCGTGTGCTCCATCAGGAAGACTAGAGGGACAGTGTCACTGATGCATGCATTGTCGCTGCTCACCATCCTTGTGGCCTCCTCAAATGGTGGCAGGACAGTGCATGCATCCTTGATCAGTACCCACTGGCGTAGTGAAAAGAAGCCAACCTCCCCTGACCCTGCCCTAGTGCCATACTCGCACAGGTACTCATTGATGGCCCTCTGCTGCATGTGCAGCCGCTGCAGGAATTAACAACATTGAGTTCCACCTGGTGGGCATGTCACAAATGAGGCGGTTGGTGGGCAGGTTGCATTCCCTTTAAATGTCAGCCAGCCAAACACTGGCATTGTATGACCGGCGGAAATGACCAGACTTTTCTGGCCTGCCTCAGGAGATCCTGCAAGCCTGGGTGCCTGCTCAAGAACCGCCGCACCACCAAATTCAAGACATGTGTCAAACATGGAACATGGGCCAAGTGTCCCTGTTGGAGGGCAGAGCGAAGGTTGTTGCCATAGTCGCATACAACCATCCCTGGCTGAAGCTGGCGTAGCGTCAACCACCTCTGAGCCTGAACCTGCAGAGCTGACAGAATCTCTGCCCCAGTGTGGCTCCTGTGCCCTAAGCAGACCAACTCAAGCACCACATGGCATCTTTTTGTCTGACTGCTGGCCCCTTGAACGCTTACAGAGCACCGCTGGTTCAGAGGACAAATCTGCAGAAGAGGCCATAGAGGAAAAAGAAGAGGAAGAGGTGCAGGAGAGAACTGTGGCAGAATCACCACTAGCATTTTGGAGGAAAAGTGGTGGAACAAGCACCAACAATACTGAACCCTCTCCTGCATCCTTCCCAGATGCCAGCAGAGTTACCCAGTGCGCCATGAAGGAAAGGTAACGTCCCTGCCCATGCCTGCTGGACCATGAGTCAGTGGTAATATGCACCTTACTGCTGACCGCCCTGTCCAACGAGGCCAAAACATTGCCTTCCACATGCCGGTAGAAAGCAGGAATGGCCTTCCGTGAAAAGAAATGGCGTTTTGGAACCTGCCACTGAGGTACAGTACATTCCACAAATTCACGAAAGGGGGCAGTCTACCAGCTGAAAAGGCAGCAGTTGCAGTGCTAGCAATTTGATCAAGCTAGCATTCAGACGCTGAGCATGTGGATGGCTGGCACCAAATTTCTTTTTACGGTTCAGCAACTGGGGTAGGAAAATTTGCCTGCTAAAATTAGATGGTGGTGTACTGATAGCAGATTGGCTGCAAGTACTTGGGACACCTATTGCTATACCTTCATTCCTCTCTGTGCAGGTTTTTGAGAGGACTGGAGGTAAAGTGGGGTTGGAAATCCCAGATGTGGAGCAAAGGAGAAGTCCGCCTTTTTCTTTGATGTGGGTCTTTCAAGTGCTGTTGCCAACGGACTGCATGGTAGGTCGTTATATGTCTGGTCAAGCATGTGGTGCCCAAGCGGCTGCTGTTCTGGCCATGCTTGATCCGCTTCAGACATAGGTTGCAAACAGCAATGGTGCGATCTGCTGCACACGTGTCAAAAAAGGCCCACACCAAGGAACGTTTAAAAGTCAGCGGGGAGTCAGCTCTGCGGTGTGATGCAATAGGGTGGCTGCCCTTAAGCTGCCCCCTAGAGGACATCCTACCTCATTGGAGTTGTGCCTCCTCCTCCTCTCTCTTCTCTCAGGCACCCAAGTAGAGACAGTGACCTCATCATCCCCTCCCTCCTTGTCACTGGAGCAAACTTGGCAGTATGCTGCAGCTGGAGGAACATGACTGACAGTTTCTTGTCCTTTTTGGGCACGCCCTCTCTCTAGGCTCACATTACTCCCTTCCTCAACCTGGGAACCAACATTGGAGCCTTCAAATTGCTGTGCATCCATCAGCAGCCAGTTCCAGGGACTCCTCCATGCATGATGGTGGGGCTACGAAAGGAGTGGCTGTGGACAAGGAGCCGGTGGAATAGGCCACTTTGGCAGCTGCATTGGAAGGCAAACTACTCTAAGCCTGGGATGTGGAGGATGAGGACGCCTTTGTTATCTACTCCACCAACTCTTCTGCGTGTTCTGGCTCAATAAAATGGCCAGCAGCAGAAAAAAAGGACAAGCATGCCCCACAGCCACATGCAGAGGATGCACCATATCCACAGCCAGCACTGTTGACTGTAGACACAGAGGCTTCTTGCCCTCTTTAAGTGGCCTGTGAGCGTCTGCCTCTCCTTGGTGGCCTTCCGGACATGATGTATATTTTGTTTTGCAACACCACACTACACTGTATTAGATACTGTGTACACCACCAGAAGTGTAGTAGAAACTGTACGCACTGTATTAGTTACTGTGTACACCGCCTGCACTGTATTAACAACTGTACTATGGCTGCACTGTATTGTGTACACCACCAGAAGTGTAGTAAAAACTGTACACACTGTATTGGATACTGTGTACACTGCCTGAAGTGTATTAGAAACAGTACACCATGGAATGCACTGTAGATATAGGCTACACTGGATGCAGAGTATATATATATATATATATATATATATACACACACACACACACACACACAGGAGACTGTATATATATATATATATATATATATATATATATATATATATTTTAATACACTGCCTGGACTGACTGAATATAGAGTGAACTCTGACTCTATAGTCTATGCTAAATGCAGAGTATATATATATATATATATATATATATATATATATATATATATCTCAAATACACTGCCACTAACTGAATAACCTGCCTGCTTAATCTAAATCAAGCTATCTCTTCATCCACACCAACAACACTACACAGGGCCGCGGTGTAAGCAGCCTTATATAGTGTGGGGTGTGGACTTAGTCCCCTCAGGGGTGTGTCTGCAGAGGTGTGTCTGCATTTTATTTTAGCATGTACGGTACTGTACAATAATTAATTAGGGAAAAAACACTGCGCTAGGCTGGTAAATGAAGCAGCTACATACAATGTGACAAACAAAAATACAAAATCTATAAAAAATGTAGCGCATAAAATATATGCTATGTGATCGTCACAAACACCTCAAATCTATAAACCAGGTGTAGTGGAATACCACAAAGAATAGGGTGGGGATGAGGTGAAGTCCATATAAGTAAAACCAAAGAGAAGTGAAAGTCTCCAAATGAATGTGTACATAAAAAAGTCATTAGTAATGGGAGTGTTCCCAATGTGGACAGAAGACTAGGTTGGTCAACACACGGATACGGCTTCAAACTGCAACAACATCAAATCAAAGAATGGTAGGCATGAACTCTTACCAGATCCTGTGGACTCCCCTGTCATATGACATGGAGTCATGTAGGCATTTCGCCACTCAGGGCATGTAAACCGATATCCAGACCGCCAGGGCTCGCAGATGTCAATTCCCCAAATCCTCCCAGGGTCGTCAGATGGATCTTCGCAATGGGTATAGACGAAGTTCGGCCAACTGGAATGTGCAGTAGGTAATGGAGATGGGGTGTCTACACAAAGCGAGGCTGGTGTGGGCGGAACCTCACGTCTGAACGAACGTGAGGTAATAAGAAGGAGGGGGGAAAAAAAAAGAGAATCTCCGAGTGGATCCAAGCAAGGAGGCGGAAGTGCCCGAGGCTGACGTCACGCAGCGGGATCGGCTGAAATCGGTCGTATAGTGCGGGAGCGCGCAGATACACTGTTGTGAGGAGTGCGCGTTTCTGCGAGAGGTGCCGTTATACCGTAGTAACGAGCGGGATGCTGTGAAACTACTTACCCCTTTTAAATGCTTCAGAAGTGTGCTCTTCTGGCCGCTCTTAGCTAGTCCCCATTCTTCAAGTGCTGCTCTTAAATCAGTTACCGAAGGCTGTCCAGCAGCCTCCCGTCTAGCGTCACGTCTTCTAGTTCTGCCATTTTGGACTTGTTCAGTCGTTGCAAAACCTAGAAGGGACAAGAAGCACCGGCTGAGGGGCGCTATACGACCGAGTTCGGCCGATCCCGCTGCGTGACGTCAGCTTCGGGCACTTCCGCCTCCTCGCTCGGATCCATTTGGAGATTCTCTTTTTTTTCTTTCCCCCTCCTTCCTGTTATCTCACGTTCGTTCACACGTGAGGTTTCGCCCACACCAGCCTCGCTTTCGTGTAAACACCCCATCTCCGTTACCTACTGCACATTCCAGTTGGCCGAACTTTGTCTATACCCATTGCAAAGATCCATCTGGCGACTCCAGGAGGATTTGGGGAATTGACATCTGCGAGCCCTGACGGTCTGGATATCGGTTTACATGCCCTGAGTGGCGAAATGCCTACATAACTCCATGTCATATGACAGAGGAGTCCACAGGATCTGGTAAGAGTTCATGCCTACCATTCTTTGATTTGATGTTGTTGCAGGTTGAAGCCGTATCCGTGTGTTGACCAACCTAGTCTTCTGTCCACATTGGGAACACTCCCATTACTAATGACTTTTTATGTACACATTCATTTGTAGACTTTCACTTCTCTTTGGTTTTACTTATATGGACTCACCTCATCCCCACCCTATTCTTTGTGGTATTCCACTACACCTGGTTTATAGATTTGAGGTGTTTGTGACGATCACATAACATATTTTTTATGCGCTACATTTTGTATAGATTTAATAATTAATTAGTGACATATAATTTCAGCTTACCATAAACTCAAATGTCGGCGTGCAATAAAAATACCACTGTAGCCATTGGAGACTGAGGGAGTTATTTAAAAAACAGGAATACATTAAATTGTTACACTTATTGAACCAGGAGATACCATGTATCATTCTCCCAGAGGATAAAAAATTACTTTTTTCTATGTTATCATTAGACACCTGCTCAATCTAAACTAAAAGTAGACCAACCCAAATACCAATTGGACCTAACCTATGTTTACTGATGCTTTTTGTCTTGACCAAAATTTTCTAAATGTGAGTCATTTCAGTGCATTTCCACAATGACACTGATTGATTTTACTTGCTCCTTTGAATGGTTCTTTAACTTGTTAAGGCAAAGGTGAACCGTCCATGGATCAGAACAAGGTCTGTTATGACTTTTACAGAGCTGGATGAAAATTGATAGATGGAATTGTCTGGTGGTTACTGCATTCAAGTGACTGTTCAAGGTAACATGGAAAAAAGTGATACTGAAATACAATGTAATCCTGTCCTAGTTATTCCTAAGAAAATGATGAATTACCTTCTAAGGTATTGACATACCTGTTATTCAGTAGTTTGGCTTCACATTAAAACTAATTCTGGGAATTAAACAAAATCAACCCTTGCTGTGCACCTCACGCTGCAAGGGTAGAATGCACATTAAATCTAAGGTACAGCACTGAACATGAGGAGTAAAGCATGCAATTGGGTGGCCCAAAACTGCTTAGAGAGGACACTGCAAGGGATCGGTTTAATTAAAGTGATTGTAAACGATCACCTTGTAAAACAACCCATTCAATTTAAAATTGAAATGAAAGGCAAAACATTTGTGTATAGAATCAAAAAAAAAAAACAAAAAAGCTTAAAAATACCCTTTTCCCTTTTTTATAAGTGATCACATTCCCTCTGTTTTCTGTTGAGCTGGGGGAGGAGAAAAAGCAGCACACTGATCTTTCCAATGAATGGCTGTAAAGGGGGGGGGGTGCGTCAGGACAAATGTGATCATTGGAAGAGGGCAAACTGAGTTCCAAGCATAGCTAGAGAATTGACCACGACGTGTTCTCTTACTTAGTGTGATCAGTTTCTAATAGGAAAGCACTGGGACTGGCAGTAACACCAGGGATTTCACACAAAGGAACCAACACAAAGAGGACAGAATACGTTTTCAAACAAGTACATGGTACAGCAGGCACATATCAGGAATATGACACGGTAACAGACACTTTAAAGTGGTTGTGAACCCTCACATATATCTAGTGAAGTGAACAGCCTCAGATGATGCACAGAGATTAAACAAATCCTCCTACATACGTTTTATTTGTTTATCTGCAGTCTTCTCTTGTCTACAACCCTTCAAAAATGCAGATTTGTGATAAAATCCTTATGCATCTGTGAGGCGCACAGAGGAGGGGATGGAGAGCTGCAGTTAAAGCTTTTATACATTGTGTGAGAGCTGATTAGAGGAAAGGGACAGACCCCTCCCTCTACATAGGCAGAGGAACGAAGGAACATGCAGAGCAGTATTCTGAATAGACAAGCTGTATGTTTATCCACCTCCCGGACACAAATTTTATCTCCTGCGCCAGGAAAACTTCTCAGAAGTGACTCATGCTGATAACAGAGGAACGAAGGATCAGAGAGAAACCCCACTTACAGCTTTGAGAGAGATTAGTAAACACTACAGATATACGTACTTAGTTCAAATATCATGACTAGGGTTAACAACCACTTCATAGAGTTAGGAGTAGGGTAAATATTACTTATCTTAGAATAAGGTATCTTATCCCTGCACCTCTAGAAAAAAATTTGATTTAACCCCTTGCAGTGAGGGGGGGGGGGGGGGTGGCTTGGTGCTGGCACTGCAAGGGTAGATTTTGCCTCACACAACAGAAATCAGAATTGAATTCCTTGTAATGCAATGGTTTTCTAGTACAGTTAAATCTTGGCTACAGCGACTTCTAACACATGCATCTCATGCAAAGGCCTTTGTAACATTGACAGCTTACTTAGCATGAAGCATTGTTTAGTGATCGCTATCTCCAAAACCACTTTGTTGTCTACGGCCATCAGGGAAGCATGTACATAACTCTAGGTAACAAGGACATGTGTACAATTTATATTACAACATTATTTGATGATCCTTGTTCACATATTTATATCAATTCTTGGGCTCATGGGGTTTTGTGGCAAACAAGTTTAGAATGATGAAGTTGAGACATAACTGTGTCTTATAAAGATATTCCTAAAAATATAAGAAAGAACGTATAATAATATATAAATATAAAATTGACTACCTAAAGCATCTTGTAATATGTACATTATGTAGTATTTTATCTGCCTGGGATTGCCCAAACACCAATACATTTTTTATGGTACCTCATCTCCTATGGTGTAATACTTTGCCATTAGAGCTGTCATTTTTCAGTTTCTTTCATCTGGCTGACAACACTGCTCGCTCTGCAACGTAATCACAGAGCAGTCACTGTGTGGACATGGTAGTCTTAGATGGACATTTAGTAATTTAGTGATTGTAAAGTATTTTTTTTTTAAATACCAAACATGTTATACTTATGTGCTCTGTGCAATGGGATTGCACAATGCAGCCCCGAACCTCCTCTTCTCGGGTCCCCTACTGGTGCTGCTGACTCCTCCTCTTCTGAGTGTGCCCCCATAGCAAACCGCTTGCTATGGAGGCACACCCTTGAGCTTTCTTCCGAGCCCCGCTGCCTGCATACATAGACACAGAAAGCATGGCTTGCCCCTGCCCCCCCTGCTCCCTCATCGCAGGACTTGACTGACAGCAGCAGCAACCAATAGCTCCTGCTTCCTCAGCAAAGCCTGTGAGACCAGAAAGCGAGAGCCACTACAGAGGGCACAGTGCTGGATTGAGTGAGGTCTCAGGTAAGTATAAAGAGGGGTGAGGGGGCAATACTTTTATCTAAACATTTTTACCTTAGTGCAGGGAATGCAGTGAAGTACAAAATGTTCAGGCTTTAAAACCACTTTAAGTAACTTACAAGTCGACCCTTGTAAGCACCCTGCCAGTTTTATTTAGTTTAATCCAACCCCTGTAACTTCCAGTTTTGCTGTATAGCTTGGTCTGTTATACGAAGTGTTAAAATAGCAGATCTACTGGAAAGATCAAGTGTTAAAACTATGTTACACAGGGTACCCCAAAAAAACAAAAAACTGATGTGTTATTGCTAATAACAGACCGCATTCTCTATGTAATTTAAGTATTTGCCCATAGTTCAATTTTAAATTAATTTAAAGCATTATTAAACCCAAAAGAAAACATTTATTATATTGCAGCTTAGCAATCCTTACCTGTGATGGCTAAATTAGTTTTGTGTTTAGGCTTTCTTCTATTTTCATCTGGTGATCCAGCCAGTAAATCTATTGTTTTTCTAAAGAACAAGCTCGCTTCCTGTTACGTACCTGCCGGATGAGCCTGATGTGTAGTGGGAAGGCTTTCTCTTACAACCCCGGCTCAAGGGCCACCGGTGTTGCAAGAGACCGGCAGTGTATGGGTGCCTGGTTCATCTTTGGTCTTGTCAGTTCAGCTGGTGCAGCAGGAAACAGGAAGCAGGCTGGTAGGTGCAGAGCTGGGAAGACACTGAATACGTAGTCAGACAAGCTGAGTTTGGTAACAGACGATCATATGTAGATATAGATGACAGGCAGAGAATGGTCAGGATACAGGCAAGGTTTGGCAACAGGATATTAAGCAGTGTAGAGCTGAGCGTGGTTAGGCCGGGGTCAGGATAACAGAGATCAATCGTAGTCAAACAAGCCGGGTCAAACACAGGACACAGATCGGATCACAGGAACAGGAAGTCACGGGAACAGGTATGAGCTGCAGATCAGACAGCAAAGATACAGTGCTGCTGAGGTGTTTAAATAAGACAGCCTGTTGCCAATCACTGAAATCAGTCTGCACTATTTTAACCCCTAGGTGGCAGATCCATGACACTTCCAGTGGTATCAGTTTACATGGATGAGACAAACCATTTACCACTGGCAGGGGGGCTTACAATGATGAGCTTTTATTTATTAATGTAAAACCTTTTTTTTTTCAAAAGGTAAAAAACTGTTTGCTTTAATTTAGACTTTGAGCTGGAGTTAAGTCTGAATTTTGTTAGTTATTTAAATCTGCCAGTATATCTAACACTCCCCTACCCCCAAGACTGACATTGTTGCGGTCTAAAAGTGCTTCCTGTGCTCATTCATCCAGAGTGGGAGCACTCTAATACAGGATTATAATTACAGTGCTCTGATATCCATGTTGTTGTACCAACATCCCTACTATAAGAATACACATCACAAGAACATTAACCATGGAACCTTTAGGGTACATTACCATTTATATAATAACCATATTTCTTTAAAATGTATTTCTATTTTATTAGTACAAAAAATATTTATCCTTATATATTATATTTAAGAATACATCACTAAAAAATAAAAAACAACTGGCAATTTAATAATGTGTAGTGTTTTACATATTGGCGACATATTATCTAAGAAGTTTATAACATCACGTTATTTACACCGTAATAATCTTTGAAAATATTTGCATACAGCTTCAACAACTATAAAGGCACATTTCTCAATGCATTTCATAAACTTTATTTCACTTAATTTCACTTAATCAGGAGTTGATGCTATTGACAGAATATCCAAAGAATGCAAATGAATATTAGGTATAGTTAAACCGAGACCTTAATTTAATATTCAGACTAAAAGTAAAATATCCACTCCCAGACCAGGCCTTTTCTGGCACTTTTTGTTTACATGTAACAATCAGTATTATTTGCTAAAAAATTACTTAGAACCCTCAAACATATTTTTTTTTTTAAAGCAGAGGCCCTAGAGAATGGGTTTTGCAATGTGTTATGTCACACGTTATTTGTGCAGCGCTTTTTCAAACGCAATACACTTTTTTGAATTATAATGCAAAAAATACAATACATAACCCAATATTTTGTAAATTTTTAAAAATTATGTTACGCCGAAAATAGATACCAAACAAGTTATGCTTTAAAATTGTACACTCCTGTGCAAAGGTGAAAAACCATAGGGGACAATGGTTTACAGGTTACCACTTTAGATTTACAGAGGAGATGTAGTACTAGTATTACTGTCCATGATCGTGATAGTGGTAATACCTCACATGTGTGGGATGATCCTGATGATCGCTGTTTGCATGCGTGCAGAACTGACGCATACGTTTGTCTTTGTGCACAAACACGGCTGGATGGGGGCATTTTAAATTGTTTTTAAAATTATTCATTTTTTTTTTTTTTTTTTACTGTTGCTTTAATTTTTTTTTTATCATTTTTATTGCTGTCACAAAGCATGCAAACATCCTTGCGACACCAATAGGCATGTGACAGGTACTCTTTATGGAGAGATCTGGGGTCTATAAGACCCCAAATCCCTCCTCTGCCCTTAAAAGCATTCAATCACACAAAGATGGGGACTTAATTCCAGTGTTGGGAACTCATAAGGCGACAGCATACCAAGACATTTTGGACAACTTTGTGGGAACAGTGTGGGGATGGTCCCTTCCTGTCTCAACATGATTGCACACCAGTGCACAAAGCAAGGTTTATAAAGACATGGATGAGAGAGTTTGAAGTGGAGGAACTTTACTGGCCTGCACAGTGTCCTGACCTCAACCCAATAGAACACCTTTGGGATGCATTAGAGTCGAGACTGCGAGCCAGGCCTTCTCGTCTAACATCAGTGCCTGACCTCACAAAAGCGATTCTGGAAGAATGGTCTAACATTACCATAGAAACACACCTAAACCTTGTGGACAGGCTTCCCAGAAGAGTTGAAGCTGTTATAGCTGCAAAGGGTAGGCCCACTCAGTATTGAACCCTATGAACTAAGACTAGGATGCCATTAAAGTTCATGTGCGTGTAAAGGCAGGCGTCCCAACACTTTTGACAATATAGTGTATGTGTTCCTTGGGTAGCAATCGGTTAATGAGCTATTTAGGCAAAAAGCTTGAATATGTTTGAATATTGTAAACTTTTTCTTCATCACTGTAATGCAAAGAGCTACATGCTAAGAGCAGCAACTCATAGCAAACAATTAGACATCATCTTTGAGTTGGTTGCTGTAGATGGGCAGATTTTTTGTCAAGAACAACTGGCAGTTAGACTGGATGTACCCATTTCCAGTGCACATGCAGTGAAAGATAATTTCCTTTTTCTGCTTTAGAATATGTTGGAAAAATCTCTTTGTGTGATAATGAGCACTTCTGAGCATTGGAAGCACCTGTAATTGCCCTCTAATTAACCCCTACCTGGCCTAATAATCATCAAAGCGCCACAAGTATCCATATATTCTAAAATTATCATAAAAGATGTGTGAATCCTTGTCGCATTAATGTGCAAATCTTCCTTGCATATTCTACCTATCACCAGCAATGACACAGTGTGTGGATTTCTCAAGCAAGATTTAGACAATAGTAGCTGCCTATATAGTGCCAGTCCAGTTGGATTGACATTAGCTTTGTCTGTATTTGCAAGCCCTGTATCTGAAATACTGGACAGTCAATTGTAGCAATTTTGCAAATATGTGTAAATGATTTACATTGTATCTAGAGCAGCATTTCTGAACTGAGGTGCTGTCTGGATGACAAACACATTTATGCAGCATCACAGAAATGGGCACATGTGATTGCACTGGAAGCGCCCGATCGTGTGCCTTCAGCATGGAGACCAAGCTGCCACTGACAGCTTCTAGTCTAAAGCCTTGTAAACACAATTGGATTTTCCGAAGACAAAGCGTCAGACTTTTGTCCGAAGGGCGTGTGCCATGAACTTGTCTTGCATACATACGGCACACAATTGTCTGCCAACAAACATGAACGTAGTGACATACTACGAGGAATTTCAGCTCTTGAGCGCCACCCTTTGGGCACCTTCTGATAAGGTCGTGTTTGGTGAGTATTTATTCCGAGCATGCGTTTTTGTACTTTGGACTTTTGTGTGACTGACTTGTGTACACACAATAGGAAAATCTGACAACAGACCGTTGTCCACCGAAAGTTTACTAGCCTACCATTCAACATTTGTTGGCTGAAAGTTGGCCAACAATTGTCTGATGGAACGTACTAACGGTCGGATTTTAGGCAGTCTGTCATCACACAATTCCCTGCCGAAAATCCAATCGTGTGTATGAGGCTCTAGGCCCCTTGCTCATGGAACACCCAGCCCCTGTGTATCCTGTGCCAGCATTTTAGTGCACTTGGGCGACACAGGTGTAGCATCCAGCTCCGCTTCCTGTATCCAGCCTGCTATAGTATACAGCAGGCTGAAATTTTCTGCGGATGGACAGGGTTGAACAGTGTACTAATGTTTAGAACCCTTTAAGTTTAGGAACAAAAACTAGGAACACAGATATTCTGCCTTACATAGACACTTAATTTCAGTATTACTCAGTTCACCTGCAGTAAAACACTGGGTTGCACATACAGAGATAACAATCGGGAGCTGGTAAGACCAGATGCCAATCATGTGATCACTGTGGTAGCCAGTCACAGTGACCACTAGGTCAGAACAAGTCCATGTATCATTTCTCCTCAGTGAGGAGAAACAGATGCATTGAGGGTCATTTATTAAGCAAATTAGAGACACACTTAGTCAAAAATCAGCCTGCATTTGCTGCAACAAAGTCTCTGTAACAGGTTTATAGTCTGGAGCATCTGTTTTTCTGGACAGCTAAGTGCAACACTTTGCAAAGTTCAAAGACAGAAGAGCTCACATTATCAGTGGATTTTGTCAGGGAAGCAGCGATAGACACCATTAGGTGAGTAGTGAGGACAAAGCTCCATTCATGACTAAGAGGACCCAGTGGCTGAAGCTCTGAGTGGCAAATCCATCTTCAAAGAGCTTCTGCAAAATCTCTTAGGTCAAAAGATGGGAACAACCATCTCAAGTTTTACTGGCAGCCTGCTCTTGCAGGAAGCAGGACAGGGGGTTGAGGCTTCAAAGGGTCCAGTTATCTAGACAGAAACAGTCCAGATTAAGGGACTTAGGATCCATCCATTAGAGAAGATAATTTAAAGGAGGATGCAAAAGTACTCTGGCAACCTTTCAGAGCCCTCAGAGGCCTAAGGTTCATACAGCATCCTTCAATTCAAAAAAATCCCTTTAACGGTATTTCACCTGGACTAGTAAAGTCAGGGCCATATTGGCCATATTTGCATATCCTGTATCTGGGCATATCAACACCAGGTTCCGTAGGTCGTTTCTATTGTCAGACAAGACCACTTACAGAATTTCAGGCAGCTTCCTCCTTAATCCTCCTTCACACCTACCAGAGTGTTGCATTCTGCAGAGAAGATGAGCATCCTCTCCTAGTACCTTCAATCCCTATGGCACAAGCAGGTAATAATACCAGTGCCCCACACAAAGATATACAAGGTTTTACACTCCTCTGTTCCTCATTCAAAAAAACAGAGATTGGGAGTCAGTGGTTGAATTAAAGAGGCTAAATTGTTTTATCCATTTGGAAAAATTCCTTACAAACAATTGCTTAGAGTTGAGTGTTGAGAGGTGAGTTACTTGCTTACCAGGAGATTCTTTTCACCTCCTTACCCGCATTCAGCTGGATAGTAAACATCAAAAAGAGGCAGCTGGAACTCACCCAAAGGACTGTATAGCTGGGGGCACAGTTCGATACCCATGAAAATACCGTTTTGCATTGTTTTCAGAAAGTTCCTGGAAGCAGGATGAAGCTTCCAAAGGCAAATTCCTCATGGATAATGTTAGCCTCCCACTGCACAAGCCTGTTAAGTGCTATGGCCTTCAGTATTCCAGTGGTGTAATGGGCTCACTGGCATCTTAGGATTTTTTCAGAACAGCTTTCTGTTGCAATGGAAGAAGCAGCACACACAATCTCACTCCAGAGGTCCATTACCCTGGACCATTGTTACAACAGATGCAAATGTAACAGGTTCGAGAGTGCTGTGCAACCTGCAAGGCAGATGGAATTTTCTAATGGAAGGGATAGTTTTCAACATGTTGAAGGTACTAGCAGTTCTGATAGCACTTACCTCCCTAAAGCCACACATTCAGGGGTAGCCCATCATGTGTCAAATGGACAACAGGGCAACAGTCTTTTACGTTCAGGGAAAGGGAAGGTCCCACAGCTGTATTCTCCTCAGAGAAGTTAAGCCAATCATGACTAGGGATGAGCCCGCAGTTCGAGTCGAATGTAAGTTCGACTCAAACATTGGGTGTTTGTTCTAAAATAAACGAACATATGGGGTTTTTGCGGGAAATTGGAGCTCCGCGGAACGCCCCATAATGCACTGTGAGATCGGAGATAGATAGATTGAGCTAGACGGAGATAGATTGAGCTAGATTAGGTAGGCAGGTTAGTTAGTGGCAGGTTAGTTAGTGGCAGTGTATTTGAGATATATATATATATATATATATATATATATATATATATATATATATATATATATATACAGTGGGGACTAAAAGTATTCAGACCCCCTTAAATTTTTCACTCTTTGTTATATTGCAGCCATTTGCTAAAATAATTTAAGTTCATTTTTTTCCTCATTAATATACACACAGCACCCCATATTGACAGAAAAACACAGAATTGTTGACATTTTTGCAGATTTATTAAAAAAGAAAAACTGAAATATCACATGGTCCTAAGTATTCAGACCCTTTGCTGTAACACTCATATATTTAACTCAGATACTGTCCATTTCTTCTGATCATCCTTGAGATGGTTCTACACCTTCATTTGAGTCCAGCTGTGTTTGATTATACTGATTGGACTTGATTAGGAAAGCCACACACCTGTCTATATAAGACCTTACAGCTCACAGTGCATGTCAGAGCAAATAAGAATCATGAGGTCAAAGGAACTGCCTGAAGAGCTCAGAGACAGAATTGTGGCAAGGCACAGATCTGGCCACGGTTACAAAAAATTTCTGCTGCACTTAAGGTTCCTAAGAGCACAGTGGCCTCCATAATCCTTAAATGGAAGATGTTTGGGACGACCAGAACCCTTCCTAGAGCTGGCCGTCCGGCCAAACTGAGCTATCAGGGGAGAAGAGCCTTGGTGAGAGAGGTAAAGAAGAACCCAAAGATTACAGTGGCTGAGTTCCAGAGATGCAGTCGGGAGATGGGAGAAAGTTGTAGAAAGTCAACCATCACTGCAGCCCTCCACCTGTCGGGCTTTATGGCAGAGTGGCCCGACGGAAGTCTCTCCTCAGTGCAAGACACATGAAAGCCCACGTGGAGTTTGCTAAAAAACACCTGAAGGACTCCAAGATGGTGAGAAATAAGATTCTTTGGTCTGATGAGACCAAGATAGAACTTTCTGGCCTTAATTGTAAGCGGTATGTGTGGAGAGAACCAAGCACTGCTCATCACCTGTCCAATACAGTCCCAACAGTGAAGCATGGTGGTGGCAGCATCATGCTGTGAGGGTGTTTTTCAGCTGCAGGGACAGGACGACTGGTTGCAATAGAGGGAAAGATGAATGCGGCAAGTACAGGGATATCATGGACGAAAACCTTCTCCAGAGTGCTCAGGACCTCAGACTGGGCCGAAGGTTTACCTTCCAACAAGACAATGACCCTAAGCACACAGCTGAAATAACGAAGGAGTGGCTTCACAACAACTCCGTGACTGTTCTTGAATGGCCCAGCCAGAGCCCTGACTTAAACCCAATTGAGCATCTCTGGAGAAACCTAAAAATGGCTGTCCACCAACGTTTACCATCCAACCTGACAGAACTGGAGAGGATCTGCAAAGGAGGAATGGCAGAGGATCCCCAAATCCAGGTGTGAAAAACTTGTTGCATCTTTCCCAAAAAGACTCATGGCTGTATTAGATCAAAAGGGTGCTTCTACCAAATACTGAGCAAAGGGTCTGAATACTTAGGACCATGTGATATTTCAGTTTTTCTTTTTTAATAAATCTGAAAAAGTGTCAACAATTCTGTGTCTTTCTGTCAGTATGGGGTGCTGTGTGTACATTAATGAGGATAAAAATTAACTTAAATGAGTTTAGCAAATGGCTGCAATATAACAAAGAGTGAAAAATTTAAGGGGGTCTGAATACTGTCCCCACTGTGTATATATATATATATATATATATATATATATATATATATATATATACACACACACACATAGTCTAGTACAGGGGTGTCAAACTCAATTTCATCGTGGGCCGCATCAGCATTATGATTGCCCTGAAAAGGGCCGGGGACTTATCTGATTCTGGAAGCCCCCTTTGACAAGGGGTCCCCAGATCCCCCCCCCCCTATGTGAATGGGTATGGGGTACCATAAAAAAAAATTGGCGTGGAGTTCCCCTTAATATCCATACCAGAGCCGAAGGGCCTGGTAATGGACTTGGGGGGAACCCACGCTGTTTTTTTCAATAATTTCTTATGTATATTGCCGGAATACGGCAATACATTACAGCTGTGAGCAATTTTAAATTACATTTTTTCCTTTAGAAATGTAATTTTGCTGCGGTATTATTATACGCATGGGAAAGACGCGCTACTTTACAGGCAGACTAAGGGACCCCCAGCCACGATATTTAAAGGAATATTTCATCTTTATTGCTTCACTTTAAGCATTATTAAAATCACTGCTCCTAAAAAATCGTCCGTTTTAAAAACTTTTTTTTGCATTGATACATGTCCCCTGGGGCAGTACCCAGGTCACCATACACTTTTTTATGGCAATAACTTGCACATAAGTCTTTAACCACTTGCCGACTGCCTAACGCAGATGTACTGCGGCAGAATGGCAGGGGCAGGCAAAATCACGTATCTGATACTACACACTACACTACACTTACAGTAGAACACTGTAGACACACTTTTTACCCCCCGATCACCCCCCGGTCACCCACCCTGCACCCCCAGTCACAGTGACACCAATAGCAGTTTTTTTTTGTTTTTTTTTTACTGATTACTGTATTGGTGTCATTTTGTGACAGTTATAAGTGGTAGGGCAGTTAGTGGTAGGCCCCTTTAGGTCTAGGGTACCCCCCTAACCCACCCTAATAAAGATTTAACCCCGTGATCACCCCCCGTCGCCAGTGTCACTAAGCGATCGTTTTTCTGATCGCTGTATTAGTGTCACAGGTGACGCTAGTTAGGGAGGTAAGTATTTAGGTTCGCTGTCAGGTTTTTATAGCGTCAGGTACCCCCATATACTACCTAATAAAGGTTTTAACCCCCTGATTTCCCCCTAGTTAACCCTTTCACTAGTGATCACCGTATAACTGTTACAGGTGACGCTGGTTAGTTAGTTTGTTTTTTATCGTTTCAGGGCACCCGCCGTTTATTACCTAATAAAGGTTTAACCCCCTGATCACCCGGCAGGTGATACAAGTTGGGTTTTAGGGTCAGATAGGGTCTGTGTCACCCCAGGCAGCGTCATGTTAGTGCCAGTACCGCTAACACCCACGCACGCAGCATACACCTCCCTTAGTGGTATAGTATCTGAACGGATCAATATCTGATCTGATCAGATCTATACTAGCGTCCCCAGCAGTTTAGGGTTCCCAAAAACGCAGTGTTAGCGGGATCAACCCAGATGCCTGCTAGCACCTGCGTTTTGCCCCTCCGCCCAGCCCAGCCCACCCAAGTTCAGTATCGATCGGTGTCACTTACAAAACACTAAACAAACATAACTGCAGCGTTCGCAGAGTCAGGCCTGATCCATGCGATCGCTAACAGTTTTTTTGGTAGCGTTTTGATACAGTCGCTAACAGTCAGGAGCTTTTTTACCTGTGAGTCTCACTAGTGTACCACTAAATTTAGAGCCCAAAATGGCAAATCGAAGGTATACTAGTGAAGAGGCCTACACGTTTCTGAGTATGACAGATAGTGAAGAGGAAGTCACTCATCTGTCAGATTCAGGCTCAGAATATGATCCTGTAGACGACAACGGCTCCATGACAGATAGCTCTGACGACGGAGTTGTGGTCCCTGCCAAGGTCAGGCGTACCAGACCCCGAGCTTCTTCTGTCATTGATGTGCAAGAACCGCAGGTCCCTCGTATGGAAAAGAGCAGTACTAGTGCCGCTATTCCTTCTGGTGAACTGGCAAACACCTAGTACACCCTGGTCATAGTCAATCCAGCACTGCAGTATCACGTGGTGACGTGGCGCGTCCCATAAGTGCAGTTCAAGCTGGTGAGGTGGCAAGCACAAGTAGTGCCCCACTGCCACCAAGAAGAAGAACACAGGCCCGTCGTGCCCATAGTGCCCTTCCTGGTGCATTCGCCAGTCCTAATTGGGAACTCACCACTTCTGCAGCACCCGTACTTCCCCCCTTCACTGCCCAACCCGGCATTCAGGTGGAAACAGTTGATTTTATGTCGCTTGATTTTTATTCGCTGTTTTTCACCGAAGATCTCTATAGATCTATTGTGGACCAAAGCAATTTGTACGCTGGTCAACACATCGCCACTATTCCCCAGTCCTCCCTTGCCAGAGATTGGAGACCAATTACGGTTTCCGAATTTAAGCTCTTTCTGGGCCTTTCCCTCAACATGGGCATAACTAAAAAGAGTGAGTTGCGGTCATATTTGTCCACTGACCCAATTCACCATATGCCCTTGTTCTCTGCCTCCATGACCAGGGCACGATACGAGCAGATTTTGCGGTTCATGCACTTCAATGACAATGAACTCTGTCGTCCTTGTGGAGACGCTGGATACGATCGGCGCTACAAAATTCAGCCCCTCGTAAACCACTTCAACCAACGTTTTGCAGACTTGTTTACTCCCCATCAAGTTGTCTGCGTTGATGAGTCCCTGATTAAGTTTTTTGGCCGCTTGTCATTCAAACAGTACCTTCCCAGCAAGCGTGCCAGATACGGGGTCAAGATGTATAAGCTCTGTGACAGGGCCATGGGCTATACATGTAGTTTTATGGTTTACGAGGGAAAAGATAGCCGCGTAGAGCCGACAAACTGCCCTGACTACATAGGAAACGCTGGCAAGATTGTGTGGGACTTGGTGTCACCCTTATTCGGAAAGGGGTACCACTTGTACATGGACAATTATTACACGAGCGTGCCACTTTTTAGTCACTTGTTTGATCAGCAGATTGGAGCATGTGGCACCGTGCCACCTAATCGCCGGGGCTTTCCCCAACGGCTTGTAGATTCCCGTCTTAGGCTGGGGGAGAGAGCCTGCTTGAAGTGTAATAACTTGCTCGCTATGAAGTGGAGGGATAATAAGAATGTTTTCGTTCTTACCTCTCTTCATGCAGACACGACGGTCCAAATTACTACGGCGATTGGTGTTGTGGAGAAACCCCTCTGTGTCCACGAATATAACCTTAACATGGGAGGGGTGGACCTCAACGACCAGTTGTTGGTGCCGTACCTAGTTGCCCGTAAGGCCAGACACTGGTACAAGAAAGTGTCTGTTTATTTATTTCAATTGGCTTTGCTGAACGCTCATGTGCTATACAGAGCTTCAGGACGGACTGGATCCTTCCTTAAATTCCAGGAAGAGATCGTCAGAGCCCTTCTGTTTCCAGACGGTGCTCCACCTCACCTTCCCCAACCAAATGCAGTAAGCCGGCTGCATGAGAGGCATTTTCTTTATGTCCTCCCGAGACCCCTACCCAAGAACCCCCCAAAAAAGATGTAGTGTCTGCAGCAAGCGCATATATAGGCGTAACACCCGCTATTTTTGTCCCTCCTGTCCTGACAATCCTGGTCTTTGCATTGGTGAATGTTTTGAACACTACCATACACTAGTTGAGTAGGGTACAGCACTGCACAGACTAGGCACACTTTCACAGGGTCTCCCAAGATGCCATCGCATTTTGAGAGACCTGAACTTGGAACCGGTTACAGTAACAAAAGTTACAGTTACAAAAAATAAAAATAAAAAAAAAAAAAACACAAAAAAAATATAAAATAAAAAAAAACAAAAATAGTTGTTTTATTGTTCTCTCTCTATTCTCTCTCTTTTGTTCTGCTCTTTTTTACTGTATTCTATTCTGTAATGTTTTAATGTTATTATGTTTTATCATGTTTGCTTTTCAGGTATGCAATTTTTTTATACTTTACTGTTTACTGTGTTTTATTGTTAAGCATTTTTTTGTTTTCAGGTATGCCATTCAGCTGCAGAGCGGATTTATTTATCTTGACAGCAACAGCGTTTGCTTCCACGATACATAAAGCCGTGACTCCAGCGCTGTCAGAGGTGATTTCACCACCACAGTTAAAAAAAGAGCATATATGTGGAAGCATGGGGGCAGCAAGGGCGGAGGAGTGATTTGCTCCTACCTTTTGGGGCGGATGCCCCCATGCTTCGGCATGTATAAACGGTGCATGTATGCCCATCATTAGAAGTGGGTGGATGAAGGGAGGTATTCTAATGGTTTGCATACCCACCGATCAATCTCTTTTTTTCGTTCAGCCCACAAGCTGCATGAAAAAAAAGTTTACAATATATGCCCAACAAGGACCAGCAATGTACTGGTATGTTTCTGGACTTTGAGTGGTTATACCAGAATGATGCCTGCAGGTTTAGGTATCATCTTGGTATCATTCTTTTCAGCCAGCGGTCGGCTTTCATGTAAAAGCAATCCTAGCGGCTAATTAGCCTCTAGACTGCTTTTACAAGCAGTGGGAGGGAATGCCCCCCCCACCGTCTTCCATGTTTTTCTCTGGCTCTCCTGTCCCAACAGGGAACCTGAGAATGCAGCCGGTGATTAGGCCAGCTTACCATAGACCTATGACCTATAGCCTAAGAAACCGGAAGCTACGAGCATTTTATGACTTAGATTTCGCTGGATGTAAACAGCGCCATTGGGAAATTGGGAAAGCATTTTATCATACCGATCTTGGTGTGGTCAGATGCTTTGAGGGCAGAGGAGAGATCTAGGGTCTAATAGACCCCAATTTTTTCAAAAAAGAGTACCTGTCACTACCTATTGTTATCATAGGGGATATTTACATTCCCAGGGATAACAAGAAAAATGATTAAAAAAAATGAAAGGAACAGTTTAAAAATAAGATAAAAAAGCAAAAAAATAATAAAGAAAAAAAAAAGCACCCCTGTCCCCCCTTGCTCTCGCTCAAAGGCGAACGCAAGCGTCGGTCTGGCGTCAAATGTAAACAGCAATTGCACCATGCATGTGAGGTATCACCGCAAAGGTCAGATCGAGGGCAGTAATTTTAGCAGTAGACCTCCTCTGTAAATCTAAAGTGGTAACCTGTAAAGGCTTTTAAAGGCTTTTAAAAATGTATTTAGTTTGTCGCCACTGCACGTTTGTGCGCAACTTTAAATAATGTTGTGTTTGGTATCCATGTACTCGGCCTAAGATCATCTTTTTTATTTCATCAAACATTTGGGCAATATAGTGTGTTTTAGTGCATTAAAATTTAAAAAAGTGTGTTTTTTCCCCAAAAAATGTGTTTGAAAAATTGCTGCGCAAATACTGTGTGAAAAAAAAAATGAAACACCCACCATTTTAATCTGTGGGGCCTTTGCTTTAAAAAAATATATAATGTTTGGGGGTTCAAAGTAATTTTCTTGCAAAAAAAATAATTTTTTCATGTAAACAAAAAGTGTCAGAACGGGCTTTGTCTTCAAGTGGTTAGAAGAGTGGGTGATGTGTGACATAAGCTTTTAAATGTTGTGCATAAAATGCCAGGACAGTTCAAACCCCCCCCCCCCAAATGACCCCATTTTGGAAAGTAGACACCCCAAGCTATTTGCTGAGAGGCATGTTGAGTCCATGGAATATTTTATATTGTGACACAAGTTGTGGGAAAAAGACAATTTTTTTTTTTTTTTTTTTGCACAAAGTTGTCACTAAATGATATATTTCTCAAACATGCCATGGGAATATGTGAAATTAATAAATAATGATATTTGAAGCGCTTCACAATGTGCATGAAAATGAATATATAAGAATAAATATAAATAGTCAAATAAATCCAGCGGTGAGTAAAAATTCCTATAAAATCCAGCCATCAAAATAGTGTAAAATTATAAAAAATTAGTGACACCAAATGTGTAAAAAATTCACATAAAAAATCCACATAAAAATAAATATATAGGGATGTATTCAGAAGGTTCAATTATACAGGTGTAGAATCCTGATTGGTATAGAGCTTTTGATCACTAGCAAAGCTGTTTAAAAACACTTGCTTAATTAAGGTGCTCATTGATAGTACCAATGTGTTTTTTGCTTCTATTCACAGCCAATGTGAGAATCATAAACAGGCAGATAAGAGAAAAAAACAATCATTGTGCAATAGTTAGGATACCAAGGTACACAGGCAAACTTCAATCCACTCACGTGTGCCTTATAATGATAAGGCATATGCAGGTTTTACTATAGCAGTCAGCCACCTTAGACAGGAGCAGATTCAGTGCAGTACACTGTGTGAAACTGCTGATCTGCACAGAGCTTCCTTGGCTCCTCCCACACGTTACATCACAGTCACGTGACGGATCACGTGACTGTGATGTAATGCGTGGGAGGTGCCAAGGAAGCTCTGTGCAGATCAGCAGTTTCACACAGTGTACTGCACTGAATCTGCTCCTGTCTAAGGCAGCTGACTGCTATAGTAAAACCTGCATATGCCTTATCATTATAAGGCACACGTGAGTGGATTGAAGTTTGCCTGTGTACCTTGGTATCCTAACTATTGCACAATGATTGTTTTTTTCTCTTATCTGCCTGTTTATGATTCTTACATTGGTTGTGAATAGAAGCAAAAAACACATTGGTACTATCAATGAGCACCTTAATTAAGCAAGTGTTTTTAAACAGCTTTACTAGTGATCAAAAGCTCTATACCAATCAGGATTCTACACCTGTATAATTGAACCTTCTGAATACATCCCTATATATTTATTTTTATGTGGATTTTTTATGTGAATTTTTTACACATTTGGTGTCACTAATTTTTTATAATTTTACACTATTTTGATTGCTGGATTTTATAGGAATTTTTACTCACCGCTGGATTTATTTGACTATTTATATTTATTCTTATATATTCATTTTCATGCACATTGTGAAGCGCTTCAAATATCATTATTTATTCTTTTTAAGTGACTCTGAAAACACTCTCTTTTGATAGCAGCCTCACTTGGTTTTATGTGTAATTATCAGCTATTTAGCATCACAGCGCTTTGTGTTTTATATATAATATGTGAAATTACACACCAAAATACATTCTGTTGCTTCTCCTGAGTACGGGAATACCACAAGTGAGACTTTTTGGGAGCCTAGCCGCGTACGGGACCCCGAAAACCAAGCACCGCCTTCAGGCTTTCTAAGGGTGTAAATTTTTGATTTCACTCTTCACTGCCTATCACAGTTTCGAAGGCCATGGAATGCACAAATGGCACAAACCCCCCCAAATGACCCCATTTTGGAAAGTAGACACCCCAAGCTATTTGCTGAGAGGTATGGTGAGTATTTTGCAGACCTCACTTTTTGCCACAAAGTTTTGAAAATTGAAAAAAGAAAACAAAATAATTTTTTTTGTCTTTCTTCATTTTCAAAAACAAATGAGAGCTGCAAAATACTCACCGTGCCTCTCAGCAAATAGCTTGGGGTGTCTACTTTCTAAAATGGGGTCATTTGGGGGGGTTTTGTGCTATCTTGGCATTTTTATGGCCTTCGAAACTGTGATAAGTAGTGAGGAGTAAAATCAAAAATTTACGTCCTTAGAAAACCTGAAGGCAGTGATTGGTTTTCGGGGCCCCGTATGCAGCTAGGCTCCCAAAAAGTCCCACACATGTGGTATCCCCATACTCAGGAGAAGCAGCAGAATGTATTTTGGTGTGTAATTCCACATATGCCTATGGCATGTTTGATCAATATATCATTTAGTGACAACTTTGTGCAAAAAAAAAAAAAAAAAGTTTGTCACTTTCCCGCAACTTGTGGCAAAATATAAAATATTCCATGGACTCAACATGCCTCTCAGCAAATAGCTTTGGGTGTCTACTTTCCAAAACAGGGTCATTTGTGGGGGGTTTGTGCCATCTGTGCATTTTATGGCCTTCAAAACTGTGATAGGTAGTGAGGAGTAAAATCAAAAATTTACGCCCTTAGAAATCCTGAAGGCGGTGCTTGGTTTTCGGGGCCCCGTACGCGGCTAGGCTCCCAAAAAGTCCCACACATGTGGTATCCCTGTATTCAGGAGAAGCAGCTAAATGTATTTTGGGGCGCAATTCCATATATAATCATGGCATGTGTGAGCAATATATCATTTAGTGACAACTTTGTGCAAAAGAAAAAAAATAATAATTTCCTGCAACTTGTGTCAAAATATAAAATATTCCATGGACTCAACATGCCTCTCAGCAAATAGCCTGGGGTGTCTACTTTCCAAAATGGGGTCATTTGGGGGGTTTTGTGAAATCTTGGTATTTTATGGCCTTCAAAACTGTGATAGGTAGTGAGGAGTGAAATAAAAAATTTACGCCCTTAGAAATCCTGAAGGCGGTGCTTGGTTTTCGGGGCCCCGTATGTGGCTAGGCTCACAAAAAGTCCCACACATGTGGTATCCCCATATTCAGGAGAAGCAGCTAAATGTATTTTGGGGCACAATTCCACATATAACCATGGCATGTGTGAGCAATATATCATTTAGTGACAACTTTTTGTAAAATTTTTTTTTTTTTGTTATCATTATTCAGTCACTTGGGACAAAAAAATGTAATATTCAATGGGCTCAACATGCCTCTCAGCAATTTCCTTGGGGTGTATACTTTCCAAAATGGGGTCATTTGGAGGGGAGGGAGGTTGTACTGCCCTGCCATTTAGCACCTCAAGAAATGAGATAGGCAGTCATAAACTAAAAGCTGTGTAAATTCCAGAAAATGTACCCTAGTTTGTAGACGCTATAACTTTTGCGCAAACCAATCAATATACGCTTATTGACATTTTTTTACCAAAGACATGTGGCCGAATACATTTTGGCCTAAATGTATGACTAAAATTGAGTTTACTGGATTTTTTTTATAACAAAAAGTAGAAAATATCATTTTTTTTCAAAATTTTCGGTCTTTTTCCCTTTATAGCGCAAAAAATAAAACCACAGAGGTGATCAAATACCATCAAAAGAAAGCTCTATTTGTGGGAAAAAAAGGACGCAAATTTCGTTTTGGTACAGCATTGCATGATTGCGCAATTAGCAGTTAAAGTGGCACAGTACCAAATTGTAAAAAGTGCTCTGGTCAGGAAGGGGGTAAATCCTTCCAGGGCTGAAGTGGTTAAAATGAACACTTTTGATTTTTCACGTTCGTGTCCCATAGACTTTAACGGTGTTCACATGTTTGCACAAAGTTTTTGTCTGTACGCATGTTCTGGTACGAACCAAACCGGGGGGGTGTTCGGCTCATCCCTAATCATGACCTTGGCAGAAGAGAACCTCCAGGAGCTGCAAGCAGTGTAACTCCCCAGCTTTTAAAATATCGAGCCAGACCACTTCTCCAGAAATGTCCCAGATCTAAAAAAATTGAGTCTTCACTCAAGCATCCTCTCCCAGATTACTCAGCTCAGGGTCTTCCTCAGCTAGACTTGTTCAGCCTCTCTGTCCAACCACAGTTTACCAAGGTTTCTATCCCACCACCTTCACTCTCTGGCAGAGGGCACAGATACACTGACCCTTCCACGGGACTGTCACACAGCCTTTCCCCCAATTCCTCTGGTAATGCGATTCCTGGTGAAACTGCTTTCAGAAGGTTTATTTATAAGGATCCCTGGTCACAGGAGTCTCTGCCCTCATACAGCTCCCCATTTGCCCACAATGTTTGTCTCAGGGGTATTCCTGCATCCTCAGCTGGAACAATTTTCTCTTCTGACCTTGAAGTTGAAGTGTAAGGACCTGGAAAAGATAGGACGCTCTCTAGAAGTAATTTCAATGCTGCAGAAGTCCTGCAAATCTTCATCTAACAGCATCTCCTCCCTCATATGAGACAGGTTCACAGCATTTGCAGCGGGCCAGGAGTTTGAAATATGTAACCCAGTGGTCTCCCAGTTGTTAAATGCTAAACCACAATATCTGTGCTACATACAAATTACAAACATGCAAAACAAGAAAACAGCCACCAGCTGGAAAAATTATATAGAAAGTCTTTGTAACAATATGTGCTAACCCCCTGATGCAATATTCACAATAAAATCTTTCATGCCTTTCTTAAGTGAGAATTCCTAACTTTGTCACTCCATTCCACCATCAATAAATGTTACATAACATGACCGAGACTTCACTGTGTACCAAAACAACACTGACTGGCCCCCCAGCCCCCCCATTTTACTCACCTGAGTCCTGCAATTCACTTGCTGCTCTTCCCCTCTGCCCGTTGTCTCGGCTCTTTATTGGATAGATTGATAGCAGCGCAGCCATTGGCTCCCACTGCTGTCAATCAAATCCAATGAAGCGGGAGCTGGGGGTGGGGCTGAGTCCGGCATTCTGCATCTATAGACACAAATGCTGGACTCTGGAGCGCGCCCGCAAGGTAACCCCCCCGGGAGAGCGCTTGTCCTGGGGGTTATACAATGCGGAGAGGAGCTACCAGCACCGTCAAGGGACCCCAGAAGTCGAGAATCAGGGCCACTCTGTGCAAAACGAACTGCACAGTGGAGGTAAGCATGACATGTTAGTTATTTAAAAAAGAAAAAAAAAAAAAAACGAAGCCTTACCATCACTTTAAGGGACGTCCTAGTGTGACAAAATGCACAGGACAGAGTTTCCAGACATTGACATCATAACGCACGGTGTGATTTGTTCAGGTAGGGGTTTTTTCTGAATATTAGGGGTCCAAACTTCTAGTAATATATCATTTAGTTATGATGTAGGTGTCTGTTTTGGTCTCACTCACACTGTGGGAAATTTATTGATGGTGGAATGGAGTGACAAAGTTACACTGTTGGAAGTTTCCCAGTTGTTGTCGTTCATACAGATAGATTCAAACTTGGGCCTCTGCTTCAGTTCTCTGAAGGTTGACATTTCTGCTTTTCTCTTTCACAAGAAAGAGCTGGGCAAAAAAAACAACTTTTGGTAAAGCAGTGTATGAGGGCAGTGCTTAAAGAGGAAGTAAACCCCGCAAAATATTTCTTTTTTTTCTAATATTTCAATGTTTTTTTTACCTTGCCAAGCAAGAGATCCATAAATTAGTCCTAAACGAGTGTTAGAAGTACCTTTTTTATGATTTTTATTTTCCTGTATCTTCCGAGTATCGCCCGCGCCATTCTTTGTCCTGTTTGCTGAAGCCGATGCGGACGTAATTTCCGCCCTTTATGGAAATGCTGATTTAATTTTCCAGCAGGACTTGGCACCTGCCCGCACTGCCAAAAGTACCCATGCCTGGTTTAATGATCATGGCATCACTGTGCTTGGTTGGCCAGCAAACTCGTCTGACCTAAACCCCATAGAGAATCTGTGGGGTATTGTCAAGAGGAAGATGAGAGACACATCAGACCCAACAATGCAGATGAGCTGAAAACCACTATAAAAGAAACCTGGGCTTCCATAACACCTCAGTGGTGCCACAGGCTGATCGCCTCCATGCCACGCTGCATTGATGCAGCAATTCATGCAAAAGAAGCCTGACCAAGTGCTGAGTGCATACTATACTGTACATGGACATACTTTTCAGTAAGCCAACTTTTTTGTATAAAAAACCCTTTTTTTTATTGGCCTTATGTAATATGCTACTTTTCTGAGATACTGAATTTTGGGTTTTCACTGGCTGTAAGCCATAGTCATCGAAACTAAAAGAAAGAAATGCTTCATGATATTCTAGTTTTATGAGATGAACCTGTATATATTGATTTTTTCACCACTATGATTGGCTGTCACAGTGATCACATGATCGGTAGACAGTCCCAATGGCTACTAAATGTTAGTAGGGGCCTAGAACTGCCTTTGACGTGCAGCAAGCGCCACCCAGCACAGAAACATTGGCTGCCCAGTAACACATATGTTCGGCATGTGGGCATTAAAGTGGCCGCACATCAGTGATACGCAGGCAGCAACAGGTTAATATCTGCCAGGAGTTGAGCTGTAAAAATTTAAAATAAAACCACAAACACTGAATAATGAAACCAGTGTGTTTTGTGCACAAATTCAAGTAGATTCTATTTGATGTAACACAGTTGAAACCTTTTTGATCATTATAATTTCATTGACAGTTGACAGGACAGGAAAATGTATTTCATCTGTACAGAACAATGTGATGCCTGGTCAGACAGTGAACCTTTGACTCACATGGCATTTTTTTGTTGCCATTTGAGTAGCAAGGTTTATATGGAAACAATATGACATACTTTTTCTGTAAAGCTCAGTTTTGTTGCAGAATTGTTGTTTCTGTCAGTTTTTTGTGGTTGCAGGGTTTGATAAACTATAAGGGTAAATCACCAACATGCCAGTCTAATTACCTGTAATTTTCAAGGAGCGTTAAACAGTTCATATGTGTCAACCAAGAAAATAAATGCAAGTTAACTTGCCCTGGAAACAAAAGGACCATTTCCCTTTTTTGAGCTTAAGCCCTGGTTCACATTGATGTGATTTGACATGTCAAATCGGCAGCATTTGCCGGCAGTGGCAGCGTCCGAATCAGTGTGATGGCGCATTTGCCGCGCCGCACCGATTCCCAAAAGTAGTTTCTGTACTACTTTTGGTGATTTCGGGGTGAGAGTTTCATTGACATCTGTGCAGAAACCCACACAGATGTCTCTGAAATCACCCCGGAAGTCGGAACTGACATGCGGGAATGAAATTGAACTTGCACGATTTCATTCCCGCAGTCAGTGTGAACCTAGGCTTAGACACACTTTTCCACACCTGATATTTATAGTGAGGTGTGTGTAGCATAGTGGAGCCTTTCTATAACAAAAGGTATTCACACATCTCATTCCGTCACATATTCTAAAATAGGGATTAGTTTTCCTTATTTCAGGATAGTGGGTGGGGCTATGGAAATTATTTCTTGTTTGCCCCATTGGCTAACTGTACATGCAAAACCACCGGAGTGTAGTACATATACAGTCTAATAATATAGAACTATTTATTTTATTATGCTTACAGCTGTTTGGGCTTGTTGGCCCTCACCAATGCATTGTAAGAAAACCATTGCTTTTATAAAGTAGGGCATCAAAAAAAAGCAAAACCCAGAGAGTTATAGTGAGAATGAACGAAAACAAAGAACCCTCCACTGAATCAGGAGGACAGTGGAGCTTTCTTAGAACCAAAGCTCATTTCATCATATACCTCAGAATTAAGGAGATTATTCTTCATTTCAGGACAGTGGGCAGAAACATGACAATCTTTACTGTTTGCCTTAAGTTACCAACTGTACCTGTGAATAGACAAATCAATACCTTCTGTTCTAAGAATGCTTTACTGGTTCAATGGAGGGCTTTATGGTTTCTTTATTGCTACCTTATTGCTATCTAATCCAAATCCAAAATCTTCCTTTATTGACAACTTCACAGTAAACACAGCCTTAACAAAGAGAAGTTAACAGGTTTCAGCCTTAAGCACCTTAGTCATTGCTATCTGCCTATAAATTGGGTGGAGGATGGGTCCTCTAACTTCCTAGTCTGCTGTCTGAAAATTGATACATAACAAACAGACAGGACATATGCAGATATCTTTCAAATTGGGACACAGACAGCAAAAAGAAGTTGACAGATATTGTAACCGTTCCATATATGTGTTATGTGTTCCATATAATGTGCTCCATTTTAAAAAACCCGAGTTGGGGTTTAAAGTGGAGCTAAACGCAAAAAGTGAGGATTCGCTAAATCTACAAATCTTAACCGTTGAATGCTAGACTTAACAGTACCCTGAAAGATCTACGCATGGTCTGGAATTCCTCCTGAAAAACAGAAGTGTACGTCTGGGGACTAGACACTCCTATTTGGCAGCCTCATAGCTCTAAACATAGCTCTAAATCTGTAGTATGAGATCATCTAAAGCACTGCTGACTGCTAGTCTAAGAAGATTTGCACTGAAATTTGGTGATGTCATTATTGTGCTGCTCACTGTCCTCCTTACTGGAGAGAAAACTGTTCCTAAGGACCTGTAATGCAAGGATGTCCTTGCTTCTGCTTCATTTATTCTATGCTTCCTGCACCTCTCCTGCTGATTCCTGAATATTCCATTACAAGTCATGAGGGGTTGCATCCTGATATGAAAACACAAGGCCCTGCTTCTCTAACAAGATGGCCACCTCCACACAGAGACACTGTACAGAACAACGCATGGTAAATCAGTAATGGGGAAAATTCAGCTGAAGGGTGGACATAGGCAATACTGGTAACTAGTCTTTTTTTATGCATTCTTTATTTGTAATCATGTTCAAAGTTTACAACAATCAGAAAAGTTTGAAGGTAAAGCAGTTATCATAACAGCCAAAAGTTATGCATACAATCAAGCTTCCAGAGTATTATAAAGAAGCTGGACATAATGTAAATACAGTTGTGCTCATAGGTTTACATACCCTGGCAGAATCTATGATTTTTTGGCCATTTTTCAGAGAATATGAATGATAACACAAAAACATTTCTTTTACTTATGGTTAGTGTTTGGCTGAAGCCATTTAATATCAATGAACTGTATTTACTCTTTTTAAATCATAATGACAACAGAAACTACCCAAATGACCCTGATCAAAAGTTTACATACCCTGGTGATTTTGGCCTGATAACATGCACACAAGTTGACACAAAGGGGTTTGAATGGCTATTAAAGGTAACCATCCTCACCTGTTATCTGTTTGCTTGTAATTACTGTGTGTGTATAAAAGGTCAATGAGTTTCTGGACTCCTGAAAGACCCTTGGGGAAAGCAAAAGAATTATCAAGGGATCTGCGGGAAAAGGTAGTTGAACTGTATAAAACAAGAGAGGGATATAAAAAGATATACAAGGAATTGAGAATGCCAATCAGCAGTGTTCAAACTCTAATGAAGAAGTGGAAAATGAGGGGTTCTGTTGAAACCAGGTAGACCAACTAAAATTTTAGCTGCAACTGCTAGGAAAATTCTTTGGGATGCAAAGAAAAACCCACAAATAACTTCAGGTGAAATACAGGACTCTCCGAAAACATATGGTGTGGCTGTTTCAAGATGCACAATAAGGAGGCACTTGAAGAAAGATGGGCTGCAAGGTTGAGTCACCAGAAGAAACCCATTACTACGCAAATGCCACAGAGTATCCTGCTTACAATATGCCAAACAGCACAGAGACAAGCCTCAAACCTTCTGGCACAAAGTCATTTGGAGTGATGACACCAAAATTTAGCTTTTTGGCCACAACCATAAACGCTACATTTGGAGAGGAGCCAACTATGATGAAAGGTACACCATTCCTACTGTGAAACACAGACGTGGATCGCTGATGTTTTGGTGATGTGTGAGCTACAAAGGCACAGGAAATTTGGTCAAAATTGATGGCAAGATGAATGCAGTATGTTATCAAAAAATACTGTAGGAACATTTGCATTAATCAGCCAGGAAGCTGCGCACGGGACGTACTTGCATATTCCAATATGACAATGATCCAAAACACAAGGCCAAGTTGACCTGTTATTGGCTACAGCAGAATAAAGTGAAGGTTCTGGAGTGGCCAGCTCAGTCTCCTGACCTCACTATCATTGAGCCACTCTGGGGAGATCTCAAATGTGCAGTTCATGCAAGATAGCCCAAGAATTTACAGGAACTGGAGGCTTTTTGCCAAGAGGAATGGGCAGCTTTACCATCTGAGAAGATAAAGAGCCTCATCCACAAATACCACAAAAGACTTCAAACTGTCATTGATCTTAAAGGGGGCAATACATGGTATTAAGAACTGGGGTATGTAAACTTTTGATCAGGGTCATTTGGGTAGTTTCCGTTGTCATTATGATTTAAAAAAAGTAAACACAGTTGACTGATAATAAATGGCTTCAGCCAAACACTAACCATGAGTGAAAGAAAAGTTTTTGTGTTATCATTCATATTCTCGGAAAAAATGGCCAAGAAATCATACATTCTGCTAGGGTATGTAAACTTATGAGCACAACTGTATATTCATCTCAGATAGTGACCAAAATTGGCACTTAGCAGAGCTGTTAGCCCACAGAACCTCATGGAAATGGACTCATCCTCTGATGGTATCTTCTCTAGTATCCTACCAAGTTAAGAAAAAGTAGTACATAGAGTAATTGCAGAATGGGGAGGAGAATAAGTAAAGTGTCAAAGAAAAACCGGATATAGGGAAAAGAAATATTGGGTAAAGTGGGGAGGGAGAAATAATAAATATATAGTAGGCCCCAGGCAGGAGAAAACCAAGCACCTGGATCCTGAAACAACCTCCAATGGCTCTACCAGATAGAGCACCTTGCGTAGCTCATCGGGCAGTTCTAAGGCATGTTGAGTGTCTGGTAAGTTATAATAATTACCCTACCAAAATCTTCTTAAATTTTTCAATGCAGTAGTATTCTGTATAATAAAACCATGTTTTATGGAGCCTTTCATAAGTATCTTTCAGGGAACTGGTCAGTCCTTCCATTTGTCTAATGTCTTTGACCTTGAGGAACCATTGCTGCAAAGTGGGTGGGTCTGTCGATCTGCACATAGGTGGAATACATAACCAGGCAGCATTGACCAAATGCCTCACCACTGATTTCTTGTAGGCAGACAATGGAATCTCGTTATGGTGCAGTAGCAAAAAGGAAAGTGTGAATGGTAATGGCCTGTTGGTAGGTCTTTGTGTTGTGACAGCTCCCCATTTTGAACCACAGCGCCAGCATGTCACAGGCACAGAGGGGTACATATGATGCAGGACTGTTGAGGTGCAGTACCACCAGCACCATAACAGATCGGTGCGATTCCAAGCCTTCAGTGACAGTCTCCCAGGTTTACAAACTGAATTCAGGTGCTGGCAGAAATAGAGCACATCTCACTCCAAAATGTAATATAGTTTGCCTGGTGCACTTTGTTGATATTGAACAGATAAGCAGCAGAATCTATAGCTCTTAATTCATGTGCACTGCTCACAATCATTAGGTTTCACATGGCTTGTGCATATAATGTGCATATCATTGACTTTACATTGGAGTTGAGGGAGTTGTGGTGCAGTACCACCAGGTTACTATTTTGTAGCCTAGGTCTTGGTATGTATTACAGATGAATGGTTTAAAAGACAGCCAGGGGGGGGCAGGAGGCGGAGCCTAGCGGAGCAGACATGCATTGTTAGAGCTCCACACCGCTGAGGAGAGAAGAGAAGGACAAAGCGGAGCCTGCAGGCTCAAAAGGTATCCATTTGAACCTTTTTGCCCCAGGGAACAAACTGTGAAAGTTTGGGCAGGAAATATGGTACTGGGAGGAAACCGTGGCAGAAATAAAAATCACCTCACAAAGAGCTCACAGGCACTCACTGCAGCTGAAGCAGCTCCAGTCACCTCACAAGATACAGCATCAGGGCGCTCTCACAGACAGAAAATGTCACAGCAAGACTCTCCATTTGAGTCAGATACAGAACAAATCCTCTCACAAACTTCTCCACAAGCCTCCTCAGTATCCCCAGTAATATTATTACAATTTGAAAAGATGCTTCATAAGGCTTTAAAACAAACCTCAGACCAAATAACAAACAGCCTAACCAAAGAAATAAGAGAGCTGGGAAACTGCACCGCAGCCTTAGAAATAAAAATGGATGAAATTGAAATTACAACCCAAGAAAATATAACAGAATTGGAACAATTAAAAAAAGAGAATTTAATACTTCAAACTAAGCTCGAAGATTACGAAAATAGAGCCAGACGTTCAAACTTGCGCATAAGGGGAATACCTGAAACTGTGACAGACCTGCAATCTACTATTACTGCTCTATTACAAGAACTAAAGCCAGATATCCCTATTGAACGTTTAGAACTGGACAGAGTACACAGAGCCCTCACAGCCAAAAAGAAAGATGGACCCCCACGTGATATAATCACAAAATTTCATTATTACAGAACGAAAGAACAAATACTAATTGCTGCAAGAGAAAAAAAGGAACTTAATTTTCAAGGACACAATTATCAAATTTTTGCTGACCTATCCCAACTTACTATTACTAAAAGACGATCCATGAAACCCCAACTAATGGAACTGCAACGCCACAACATTATGTATCAATGGGGCTTCCCCTTTTCAGTCAGATTTAACTACCAAGGTACAATTTACAGAAGCAGATCAGCAGATGAACTACAACAAACCCTTTTAAAATTAAATCTGACAGAACCCACAAGCAGCAACACTCCCACACGCAGAAGAATGGCATCATCTTCACCTTCAGGCAGCACCCAGAAAATTCCAGAACAAAATGGGAATCATCATTCTCACAAAAGAGGCCGTTATGCCACATCATCCATGGACCAAGAAGATTCAATGGACTGACATCCTAATTCCTGATATCTCTTCATTTATTATACTAAGAGATGGTTCTCTATAAAAAAAAACTATATTTATAACTGAATGTAACTGCATTCTGATAGTCACACACTGTGTGGGATCATGTTACATTCCAGTTATATTTCTTATTACTTCCTTCTGATTCATATAGCCTTAGAATATATAAGTGAAATAAGGAAATTCTTGTTCAGTTATATATTATCAGGTAATAACAATAGATTTATTACTTTTTAGGACAAATATGTTCAATAATCCAGAAGTAATGGAAGCTTTTTTTTTTTTTTTTTTTTTTTTTTTTAAAACAAATATATTATTACCTAACTAGTTCCTAGAATTATGTTTTTGTTTATTCTAATCTGAAGCAATACAACCTCAATTTTATGAGTTAACATATCTAAACAGTTACATATGAATAAAATATGTAATTGTTTACTCTAAAAGGGTTAAAATCCCAAAATAATTCAAACTATCTTCATCAATACCAAAGTTATTAACAGTACCTTTCTAACTGAATTATTTAGCCTAGGGCAAGACTAACCATATACAACCACCCTGGAATAAATAATTTCAACAAAAACTATATTCTGCACTCCAACTAATGAAACATCATTTTGATGTCTTTTGACATAGCACTTCTCTCCTGTAAGCGGAAGATCCGTGTACCCCCATTAGCCCTCCTCATTCTCCCAACCATATTATGTGGGAGTGTGACGAAGGCACTTATTCCCCTGAGAGAGATATTTATTCTCTTTCACGGGTAAATTGTGATTACTTGCAAAAAATAATTTATACAATGTATCATCTAATCTCATATGTTTTTTGTTTACCCTTTACTCCAGAATTCACTGGTTTCTTTTCTATCTATTCATCTCTTCAGTCCACACAGGTTGATCTGCGCAGTCAGCTCTGCATAACAAAAAGTAAGTCAAAACTATTTGATCTATTGCCATGGCACCACTGAATATACTTTCCCTGAATGTTCAGGGAATAAATGTCCCTCAAAAAAGGACCAAAGCCTTCCGTACTTTCCATAACAAGAAGGCTCACATAGTATGCCTCCAAGAAACACACTTCACCAAAGATTCTACTCCAAAATATATTTCTCCTTTTTATCAACAAATTTACACGGCTTCTGCCTGTACCAAGCAAAGGGGAACTCTAATTGCATTTCACCGATCCACACCATTCACCTTATCATCAGAAATTAAAGACCCAGAAGGTAGATACCTGATACTCATGGGTTATATAATGGATACAGCAATCACGGTGATTTCCTACTACGCTCCTAACAAACAACCTACACCATTCCTCTCACATATATTACAAGTGATTAATACACACAAAATAGGAACAGTGATAATGTGTGGAGATTCAAACCAGGTCCTCCTCCCATTTCTAGATAAATCACCTTTTACACCATCCAAAATAACCTCTAGATTACCTTTTTCTCAACTTCTTTCCAAATACAATCTGGTAGATTCATGGAGAGAAAGTAACCCAATGAAAAAGAAATTCACTTATTTCTCGCACCCTCATCAAACCTTCACCAGAATAGATCATATTTTTCTAACAATAGGAATGATACCAGAAATTATTGCATCAGATATAATTCCGATTCCGTGGTCTGACCATAATGCAGTATACACTACTATAGCCTCAGCCATACCAAAAGCGCATGACCCAACGTGGTACTTACCGGACATAATGCTCAAACACCCACTACATCAGATGGCCATTGAACAAGCTTTAAAGGAATACATATCAATTAATAATACAACAGACATCTCCCCAATAACACTGTGGGAAGCTCATAAGCCTGTCTTGCGTGGTACAATACAAAGACAAATGGCACTATTTAAACGGGAACGCAAAAATCTAGCAAAAAAACTAGAACTCAATTTTAATGCAGCCTACATATCATTTCAAGATAATCCATCTCAGAGTACAAAATCTCATCTGGAAAAATCTAGATTGGAATACGATCTATTTCTCACTGAGTCAGTTGATAAATCCCTCAAACGCTCCAAACACAATTTCTACATGAATACAAACAAACCAGGTACATATTTGGCTCGGGCATTAAATTCAACTAACAAATCTTTCAAACCAATACGTTTGAAATTATCAAAAAATGTTTACACTTGTAATCCAGTTAAAATAGTCCATAAATTTCACTCACATCTCGCAACTTTATACAAGACAAACAATGAATTTAATCCTACAGAGGCTGAATCCTTCTTCTCAAAAATAACCTTACCTGAGTTATCTCAGAATCAAAAAAGCAGTTTGGATGAGCCTATAACTATAGATGAAGTTGCTAACGCCATAAAAGACCTAAAACTTAACAAAAGACCCGGCCCAGACGGCTACTCAGCTTTATACTATAAAACATTCTCAGAAATACTCTCTCCCATTCTCACTGAAACTTTTAACAAACTTCTAGATGGACATTCTTTTCGGCAAGAAACACTAATGGCAATTGTTTGTATGATCCCAAAACCCCTTTCTGATGATACTTCCTGTGTGAATTATCGGCCTATCTCTCTGTTAAACCTCGATATTAAATTATTAGCAAAAATAATAGCAAAACGCCTCAATAGCATTATAGGAAAATTAATACATAGAGATCAAGTAGGCTTCATGCCAAATAGACAGGCAGGCGATAATATACGCAGGGCAGTGTTATTGGCACATATTGCTAAAAAACGGAAAATCCCTTTATGTTTTCTATCTCTCGATATTAAGAGGGCATTTGACACAGTATCCTGGCAATATATGCAATATTCATTACAAAAATGGGGTTTTGGACCCCACTTTTTAACATGGATCAAAGCATTATATAATAAACCCAAAGCCTATATAAAATATGCTGGTTACAAATCTGAAGCCTTTAATATCGAAAGAGGTACCCGACAGGGTTGCCCATTATCTCCCTTATTATTTGCCCTTATACTCGAACCCATGGCCCAATATATCAGAACAAACCAAACTATAACTGGCATTGAAGTAGGAGGTATTACACACAAATTATGTATATTTGCAGACGATATATTACTTTTTCTATCATCACCACAGGTCTCTGGTCCTAACTTAATACCAGCTCTTGATGGATTTGCAGCCCTATCCGGCCTTATGATTAATCCTAAGAAATGCCTAGTGCTTAATATTTCACTCACAAACATGGAATTGATCCCGGCTAGGGCTGCACTCCCATTCACATGGGCAGAAAAATCAATCCCATATCTTGGAATTCATTTAACAGCCTCTCATTCTGACTTATTCTCAACCAATTATCCTCCTGTATTAAGACAGATCACAAATCTAATAAAACAATGGTCGCAACTTCCTTTATCCTGGATGGGGAAGATTAATGCAATCAAAATGACTATTCTACCCAAATTGCTTTATCTATTCAGAGTCCTCCCTATTCCAATTCCTTCCTATTTTTTGAGAATAGTACAAAAAAGAGCAACTTCGTTTATATGGGGCTCTTCTAAACCACGTATACCTATACACACACTACATCTTCCCAAAAATAAAGGAGGCCTGGGATACCCTAATTTTACTAACTACTACAGAGCGGCACATTTGGCCAGTCTGTCCAAATACCATGCAAAACAGGAAATCCCATTATGGGTATTTATAGAGGCTTCAGAAAATGACCCTCTATTAATATCAAATTTATTATGGCTTGATCCTAAAGACCGCTTTAAAATTCATAATCCCATAACTAAACACTTCTTATCTCTCTGGGATAAACTAAAAACCAAATATCAGTTACAATCTCCACACAATCCTCTCCTTTCTTTTATCAGAAATCCGGCCTTTTATCCGGCATGGATCTACCCAAATTCTTTTAAAGCTTGGACAACATCAGGCATTCAGACACTAAATGACTTCATAGCATCTAAATCATTCCTTTCATTCCCATCGCTTAGAGAAAAATATGATCTACCAAACACTGAGATATTTAGATATCTCCAAATCAAAAATTTCTATACACCATTCCTAAAGGGGGATACACCATTATCCCAACTATCCATTTTTGAATCAATCTGTACAAAAGATCCATTTGCTAAAGGTACAATTTCATCACTTTATAATCAATTATATGGAGTACCAAATCTTAATAGACCCTCCTACGTTCAGAGGTGGGAGGAGGACCTGGGACGAACTTTAGAAGACACGGACTGGTCTAACATATGGCTCACATCTAAGTCATCTTCACCCAACATCTTAGCACTGGAGACAAATTATAAAGTCCTAACTCGCTGGTACCTTGTACCCGCTAGAGTGGCAAAATATTCACCTAATACCTCAGCTCTTTGTTTTCGAGGATGCCCAGAAATAGGCACATATTTACACATATGGTGGACGTGCCCAGTAATCCAAACCTTCTGGAAGGAAGTCTTCGTGATTGCATCTAAAATATTTAAAAAAATAATACAACCAGATCCATATTTAACTTTACTTAATCTAAAACCGGAATGGTTAACACTCTCTCAATTCAAACTTATGATCCAACTAATAACGGCTGCAAAACAAACAGTGGCCAAGGCATGGAAATCTCCTACATTGGTACTAGCAGAAACAATTCACAGAATGAATAATACAATGTCCCATGCTAAGATGGTAGCCATCGATCAAAATCAAATTCCAAAATTTGAAAAACTTTGGCATCCTTGGATAAAACAACAGTTCCTGTCAAACTTCAATGACTCTGTCCTGTTGCCATGGTAACAGATTAAATGACTTACAGAGATACCCATTCTAAGGCTTCAAAGAGAACTAAAAAGAATAATAAACTGGGACAACCTTGTGGACCATACCTCTGCCTTTCTTCCCTTTTTCTTCTTTCTCTTTCCTTTTCTCCACCTTACGATTAAAGCTCATTATCAGAATTTATTTGACCTATATACACTCTACTTGTAAACAATATGTATAGTAGGTATAAATCATTTAAATACCTACAAAAGTAACTAAGGAAATGATATATATCTTTAATTTAGGTTTACGTGAACCCAATGTTTAATATTTGAAATTTCATGATATTTACCTATATAAACCCTACTGTAAAACAATGAGCTTACTTTATAGATCCTTGTAAACTTACTTTATGTATCTTTATAACATTGTATACTCAATAAACTTCTTTTGACAAGGAAAAGACAGCCAGAATCGCGTTGCTGTCTGCAGGTGTTCAACACAATTAGAGTTTTCTCTCCCATTTATCTAAAAAGTTAGGTGTTGAGTGTGAGTTTTCAGAAAGTAGTAGTTTATAAGTGAGAGAAAGGTCTCCTCAATGCAGCACTCACCTTCACATACAGTCAGTGGTCATGTGAATGAAGAGGCTTCAGGTAGGAACAATAAGAAATGGAGGTAACAAGTCTGTTGTCTGACGTTTTGTGCACAGTTTTCAAAGTTCAGATCCTGTTTAAAGCCTCGTACACACAATCATATTTTCCGCAGACAAAATCTTGGACTTTTGTCCAAAGGGCGTTGGCCGAGAACTTGCCTTGTATACAAACGGCAAGGAATTGTCGGCCAACAAACACGAACGTAGTGATGTACTATGTGGTTTTTCAGCTCTTTAGCGCCACCATTTGGGCTCCTTCTGCTAATTTCATGTTAGTAGAAGTTTGGTGAATGTTGATTTTCGCTTTTCGTTTCGTGTTTTTTAATTCATTTCTGAGCGGCCGTTTGTCAACCAGCCATGTTGCGGAATCGGAAGAGATAACGTGTTATTTATTATTGGCCTTGGAGTTATTGATTTGACCCAAGTGCAATCCAGGAACAGGAGGAGGAGGATTTTTTGGACCAAAAATTGGTTGCTTTATTAATGGTGACCAATTATGTCATATGCCTTTGCTGCGGGAGCTCCAGGAGAATAATCCAGATGATTTTCGGAATTATCTCCGGATGACAGACCACTGCTTTCACCAACTCTTGGCATTGTTGATCCCCTATATTAAGAAGCAGGACACATGCATGAGGCTTTTATTTTATTTTTTGGTTGAATAATGATTTGATTTGGTATGTTTTCTATATTTTTGGATGCATAGAATGCACTTTTTGGTTAAGTTCTATTGGCAGATAGCATGTCTAATTTTATTTGTTTTCTTTTTAATGCACAATAAAAAAAATGTGGAGAATAATACTTGACTATGTGTTTTACTTCAAATGACAGTTTGGGAGTAGGCAGTTACATTTTAAAAAATACAAAGTAAAATTAACAAGGGACACCAACATAGTTGTATCTTTGATCTTAAAAACTACGTGATAATGGTATTGTGGTAACTTGCACCAAAAAAAAAAAAAAACAACAAGGACTTGTGTACACACGCTCGGAAAATCTGACAACAGACATTTGTCCGCTGAAAATTTTAAAGCCTGCAATCCAACATTTGTCCGCGGAAAATCCGACAACAACTGTCTGATGGAATGCACAAATGGTCGGATTTTCCGCCAACAGCCTGTCATCACACAATTCCCGTCGGAAAATCCGATCATGTATACGAGGCTTAAGGCTTAATTCTGTGCATTTTATCAACTTGAGATTTACTGAAAGGAGGACCTACCTAATCTACCCAATCAATTTGCATCCAGTCAGACAGGCCATTGCATTATATAGTTGTTTGTTGATCAGAAGGAGATCATGGAAACATAGAAACAGAAAAACGATGGCAGAAAAAAAAAAACAGGGGGTCCCTAGAGTCTGCCCCATTTGTTTATTCATTATATATTTATAGACTTTTTTTTACATTTTTTATCTGACTTTATCCAAAGTATGTTTGAAATCACTTACTATTGATTGACTCACTACTTCATATTGAAAGTACTGCCCACCTGAACCATATTCAGTCCCTTGATGTACTTAAAGGGTTCAATCATGTCTTTCCTTTTCCTTCTTTCCTCCAGATTGCGCATATTACATTCCTAAAGTCTCTCCTGATATGTTTTATCCCTCAGAGCTTTTACCATTTTTGTTGCATGTTCCTGGACTTGTTCTATCTTATCAATATCTTTTTGTAAGTTAGGTCTTTTGTACTGGATGCAGTATTCTAAATGGAGTCTAACTAAAGATCTATATAGAGGAATCAGGACCTCCTTCCTCCTGCTGGTGATCTCTTTAGTGATGCATCCTGGAATTCTATTCACTTATATTCCTAATCTCAGATTATTAAAACAATCAATCACCCACGCTACAAATAATAATAAGTGTTATGCCTCGTACACACGATCGGACTTTCTGACAACAAAACCGTGGATTTTTGTTCGAAAGATGTTGGCTCCAACTTGTCTTGCAAACACACGGTCACACAAATGTTCACCAACAATTACGAACGTAGTGACGTACAAGACGTACGTGTTGTCTCCATTACGAACGCTAGTTTTACAAGACCGAGCACTTCCGGCTCGTACTTGATTCCGAGCATGTGTGGACTTTTTTCCTACGGACTTATGTACACACGATCGGAAAGTCCAACAGCAAACATTTGTTGGCGGAAAATTTGAGAACCTCCTAGCCAACATTTGTTGGTGGAAAGTCTGACAACAAATGTTCGTTGGAGCATACACACGGTCGGACTTTCCGCCAACAAGCTCACATCCAACATTTGTTGTCAGAAAATCTGATCAGGTGTACGGTGCATTAGGCTTGCCGCTGTTGTTCATGACAAAGGTCAAAATGTGAAAGAAATGTATATGCCACAGTGCGAACAAGCCTAATTAAATGATAATACAGTGCTAACACTGTGCATAAATTGTGCGTACAAAAAAACAATTGAAATAGTGAAAAATATTGGACAAGCATATGGCCAGTGAAAGTTCAAATAAATGTGCAAAAATGCATAAATAAAGTTCCAATAGCAAAGACTTCTTCACAAGTGCTGCTGTGCTGACAGTTCCCACAGTGCTGCAATAATAATTGGTATCCACACAGGTGATAATGTGCTCCACACCCCCCTACCCCAAGTGGTTAGACTCACCAGATCCAATAGACCCCTCAAGCAGAACTGCATTGTGGGTCAAACAGGCTTAGTCTGGTGAGCAGGGTGATGATGAGACGCCAACTCCAAGATACGATTCTTCCTGTGATGTTTCAAACTCGGACATAAGGAGAGAGAGCCCACGGGGGGGATTTACTAAAACCTGGTGCAGCTGTACATAGAAACCAATCAGCTTCCAGGTTTTATTGTCAGAGCTTTACTTAAAAAGCTAAAGTTAGAAACTGATTGGCTACCATGCACAGCTGCACCAGATTTTGTACTCTCCAGTTTTAGTAAATAACCCCCATACTGTAGTACGTCTTGTTTATTCAGTAATGTTCCATAATAAAAAGCGAAAGGATGTGGCATCAAAAAAGACAGTCCACTCGTTCCAGGAAGCAACAGGTTCTCTCACAACCTCATCTGCGTTCCAACATATATCGGATGTGATGTCACTGCGGTGCCATAGTCTACGTCTAATCTCAGATTGTACCGCTTGTGCTGAGATTTTTTTTAGAAACTGGCCTTTGTGTGGATGTTGGATGTTACACAAACAGCCTTTAGCCCAGGGTTGATTTAAAAGATTTTCCCCCATGTGGTTTTTTTGTTTTTCACAAGAAAGTGAAACAAATTTACTTGTACATCAAATACTGTACAGGCAGTCCCCGGGTTACAAACAAGTTCTGAACCTACAGGTTCTGTAGGTTTGTTGAATTTGCATGTAAGTTGAAACAGGTACATTTTCTTAAGTGTAACTGCAGCAAAAAAAATATTTTTACATTTTTTGGATAGCATAGGGAAGGGATAACACCCCTGTAACATTTATTTTGCTGTCTGTGCCCCTGTTGAGAAGATTTCACCTCACTTTCTGTCCCTGGGACAATTGGATTTAGAAAATTTTAGATTGTTGTGGAGATGAGGATTGGTGATAAAGCTTCAGTGGAGACACTTTTTCCCATGATAACTCTTATGCCGCGTACACACGGTCGGACTTTCCAGCAGGAAAATCCGACGGAATCTTTTCATTGGACATTCCGATCGTGTGTGGGCCTCATTGGACTTTTTTTTTTGAAAATTCTGATGGACCTAGAAATAGAACATGTTTTAAATCTTTCCGACAGAATCAGTTCCTATCGGGAAAACCGCTCATCTGTATGCTGTTCCCATGGACCAAAAACGACGCATGCTCTGAACCAAGTACAAGACGGCAGCTATTGGCTACTCGCTATTGAACTTCCTTTTTCTAGTCCCGTCGTACGTGTTGTACATCACCGTGTTCTAGATGGTCGGACTTTGGTGTGATCGTCTGTAGGCAAGACAGTTTCAGCGGAACTCCGTCGGAACTAAACAGAGTTTATTCCGACGGAAAACCGGTCGTGTGTACGCGGCATTACAGGAGTGAATTTCCCTTCCTAGGGGTAGATTTCCTCTCACTCTGATATTTGTAACTTGGGGACTGCCTGGATAAAGGTCATGAAAATCTTGTGAAAAAAACGGAAAATTTCTTATCAAATACTTACCGTAATTTTCCTTTTCTGATGGACTCCAAGGCAGCCTATGTGTGGGTTAACCCTGCCTCCTCTCCAATGCTATAGGACCCCACTCCCATAAATTTGAGCTCACAGCCAGAGACTGACTTTCATAACTAGCCAACTCTTGACCAATGGGTGGGAACTCTGTCTGCCATGAAGTCCATCAGGAAAGGAAAATTACGGTAAGTATTTGATAAGAAATTTGATAAGAAATTTTCAATTTTCCTGACAGACTCCATGGCAGCCTACGTGTGGGAAATAATTAGCCAAACCACAGGGGTGGGTATGCTGATCAAAAAAAAAATTTAATTTGCCCCGTCAACCGACAGGACTCTTAAACCAAAGTTCACAGATGATAGAGAAGCAGGTTCTATGCAATAATGTGACATAAAGGTATTAATGGAGGCCCACGAGGCCGCTTTGCAGGTATTCCTTCAGTATTTCCCCTACATCCATAAGGTGAGCCTCAGTGAAATCTGGGGCCCTGAATGTAGGCAGTAACACTGATGTAACTTTCGGGTTGGAGCCCAGCATAGGAATAACGACCACCCGATCCGGGAAGAATGTCAGGAATGGTTCTTTATGACCTAGGGACCCAATTTCAGAGACCCTTTTGGCTGAAGTGATGGCCACAAGGAAGGTGACTTTTGCAGAAAGGTCTTTGATGGAGGCCTGAACTGAGTCCAGACAGAGAGTCGAGAACAAGGGGAAGATCCCATTTGGGGAATCTTGGCCTTTTTTGGGGCCTGAGTCTTGCTGCTCCACGGAAAATCTGCCGAATTAGAGGGTGAACGACCCATGAAGTTCCAGAGAAGGCCGATGGCTGATACTTTGACCCTGAGGGAGCTGATGGATAAAGACAGATCTGGGCCGGTATGAAGGAAACCGAGGATGTCTTGGATTCCCAGATCTCAGAACAATCTTCCCGTAGAAGAGAATTCAACAAACTTGGCCCATATTCTCCCACAGACCTTATTTGTACTCGCCTTTCTCGAGCTCATGAGGGTGGAAATTACTTTTGACGTGCACCCGAGAGTTTCCAGCCTCTCCCTCTCAAGAACCAGACCATCAGTCTCAATAACGCCGGGCAAGGGCGCAGAGCTGCCCCCTGAGAAAGAAAGTCCAGTCTGAGGGGAAGAGGAACTGGGTCCCGGAAGCTGAGCTGGGTCAGGCGGGGAAACCACAGCTTGTTTGGCCAGTAAGGAGCGACCATTACCATTTCGACTGCCTCCGTTTGGAGTCTCTGCAAAAACCTGAGGATGACTGGGAATGGGGGAAAGGCATATGCCCAGCTGAAGCTCCACCGATCTGTCAGAGCATCTACTCCGAAGGCCTGGTTGCAACGTCCAGGAGTGTAATACTTATTGACCTTGAAGTTGCAGGGGGATGCAAATAGGTCTACTTCGGGTTCCACTCCTCAGCACAGTATACACTTGAACTTCTCCACAGGAAGGGACCATTCATTGTTGTATAACTGTGTGCGAGACAGGAAGTCCGCTTGGGTGTTCTGGGCTCTGGGAACGAAGACTGCCGAGATATTGGTCAGGTTTTTCTGGGCCCAAGACATGGTGGGCTTGACCTCTTGGAGCAAGGTAGAGCTCCAAGTGCCCCCCTGTCTCTTCACATAGGAGACTGCTGTGGTATTGTCAATTCTCAGAAGAACTGCTTCCCCTTTCAGGAGATGACTGAGGGCTTGAAGGGCGCACTAGGCTGCCAGAAGTTCCAAGACATTTGAGCCCGGGTTGTGGAGATGAGTATCCCATCTGCCCTGGGCAAGCTCTGACCTGCAGAGGGCTCACCATCCGGCACTGCTGGCATCGATAGTGACCGTGACCCAAGAGACGGGGGCAATGGAGTGGCATGTGAGGAGATTCCTGCTCTGAAGCCACCAAAAGAGACTGTTCCTCATTACTGATGTTATGTGAATGGATTGGTTGTTGTCTCCTGAGTTCCATTGCAGGAGAAACCCTGTCTGAAAGGGACGTAGCCTCCACAGAGACCATTTGATCATGGGGGTTGTAGAAACCATCGTGCCTATAATTTTTAGGCACTGAGAGGCCCTCAGGCATGAGGAGGTTAAAGCTGTGACACTCTCTCGTATGACTGGAATCTTTTCCACTGGCAGAGAGATGGTACTTTTCACTGTATGGAACTGGGCCCCTAGATATACCAGGCGCTGTACTGGTTCCAGATGGCTCTTTTTCAGGTTTAGTAACCAGCCAAACTCGAGCAGTGTGGTAATGACCTGAGTTCTGTGGATCAGCATCTGCTCCTTGTCTTGGGATAGGAACAGGAGGTCATCGAGATAGTGGTACAATCGTATCCCTTTTGTTCTGATGAGGGCCACCATGGCCAGAAGAACTTTCGAAAATACTCTTGGTGAGGTTGTCAGCCCGAAATGGAGGCAGGTGAACTGTAGATGTTCTTGCCTGACCATGAACCGGAGGTATTTGTGGAAATCTTCTGCTACAGGCATGTGGAAATAGGCATCCTTTAAGTTGATTGAGATTAGCCAATCGCCTGGCTGCACAGCTTGTTGGATGGTAGACAGAGTCTCCATTTTGAATCTTTTGTGTTTTATAAATTCGTTTAGGTAGGTTAGGTCTATCACAGGATGCCATGAAGCCTTTTACTTAAGCACTAGGAAGAGAAGAAAGTACACCCCTTGGAATTCTTCGCCCTTCGGCACCACGGCTCCCTGTACCGTCATTGAATCCACATAGGACAGTAACACCTGCTTATTTTCTTCTGACTGTGGTAGCAGGGTAGAAATTAATCTGGGGGGGAGGAGTACTGGTGAAGGACCATGTGTGGCCTGTAGAGACCGTTTTGATGGTCCAGTAGTCCGAGATTGAGGCCCCCAGACGTGCCGGAAGAGAAGCAGACGCGCCCCCACCTGACCCGCCTGGGCTTGCCTAATCTCAAAACGACTTAGCCTGCTAGCGTCCTCTGGATAACAATATATAAATACAGCGCTCACAGACATAGACCCATCATAAGTGAAAACAAAAGCATAAAGTCCATAAAAAACGCTTCACATCTGGTGTGCAAAAAGTTCAGAAAATGCATCACATCTGGTGTGCTAAAAAGTGCAGAGAAAATGTTACAGAAAAATTTTCAGGCGTACCAACACCCCCACATGTGCCCCCACTCACCAGATCACAACGACACCCAGCAAAGGATGTCCACAGAATGGCAGATACACTGATGGGACTTGATGATAAATAATCCTTCAAAATGGTTTCTCAGCCATAAAAAAACAGGTACCCAAAAGAAAAAAAAGAGGGACTGATAGTGAAGTATGCTATGAACAGGAATATATTGCGCATACAAAATGCATACTTACAGATGTAAGTTAAAAACAGGCATGGAACTGATAGGAAAATACAGCAGACGCCGTTACTGACGTTCTTTCCACGAGACCGGAAGTGACGTCAGTCGTACCGGAAGTTGTGTCGCATCAATGCATTTCACCCTCCCACAGGGCGTCCTTTGATGACCAACCAAGAAACCAAGCCTCAGTCTCGTCCGAGGATCGCGCATGCGTGGAAGCGCGCCGGAGCTGTTGCCCGGGAGAAGGAGCCACGTCCTGGAACGCAGAAGCATTTCAGGCGCCATAGAGAGAACAGGGGACAAAGGAAAATAGAAAACAGGGCAAGGGACGGCATGAGGGGAAGACAAGGAAAAAAGGACATGTATACACAAACTGCTGCCATGGAAGAAAGCTTCAGACCTTGCCAGCCAATCCTTCACATACATAGGCCATCCCCACCACTGGACACAGAGGCCTGGAGCCACGCACCTGTCCATGGCTGGGCCCTGGGCTATCTTGACACCGCTAGCAATGTATGCCCGGCACCAACCTCAATCGATTGGACATCCGTAAACGTAAGTGCATTGCTTGTAGGTCCAGTGAGGAGGACAAAAAAGGAATGCAGTCCCTGGCTGTGAGCTCAAATTTATGGGAGTTGGTTCCTATAGCATTGGAGAGGAGGCGGGGTTAACCCACACATAGGCTGCCATGGAGTCTGTCAGAAAAGCACATTTTTTTTCAGTGCTTTTTTTTTTTTTTTTTTGGAAGGGAGGGAGGAAATAAAGTTTGTTAACTGGTGTCACCATAATGGGACAAATAATTTGATTTAAAGAGACACAGAAGATCTGAACTTGGCGATCGTCCATGAAAGCTTCTCAGTACTCTTACCTGCAAACGGGCACAACAGATGTTGCAGCACTTCTTTTTTCAGACATCTGTTCAAACAACAGATGTATTTCCTAGGAAGTGTGAGGTCAAAAGAGGTGGAATAATTATGTCCAACACAATCAGTTCAGCCACAACATCTTCTCCTGACATATGTTAAACAGTAGCCGCAGTTTCACTTTTTCATGCCTCACCACATTTCGCCTTTAGTTTTTGACATCTGTGTATGTATTGAAAAAGTTATTTGCTATGCCAGGAAAGTTAAAAATTCACAGCAAGCGCTAATTGTATAAATGGTCATTATTGTCATGTAGAATTGCTTATCTGATTTCCTGCAAAATATATTTGACTATATTTCAGAAAGGAAGAAAATACTACAATTTAGATATTTGCATGCGTTATAACTATTATAACTGGCCATGAGCAAAAGTGGGAAACTGAAATTTGACATAATTGAAACAGATTTTCTTGTCTTTTCTGTTCTTATTTTAAAGCCACATACACACCATCAGAATAACATACAAAAAATATTGCAAATACACAAAAAAAATTCTTGTACAATACCAGATAGTACGGTTTTCATTTAATCAGCACAGTTTTCGTCCAAAAATACAATACAAATACACTACAACACATTACATCACTTCCGAATTTTTATTCTGTCATACGAGAATTTTCGTATTTTATTCATTCGATCATTTGTCCGATAATCTCATCGTGTGTACTATGCTTAGGGCTTATTCTCATGTGTTTTCTAAATGTTCTTATCCACTATGCAAAAAAAAAAAAAACATTGTGTACAAGACTCAACAGCTCAAGCTCACATTTACATACAAAGCTGAGTGAGTCATAGAAGTGACTTGTGTCCCTCCCTTCCCCTTCCTGCTATGACAGCTCCATCTGAAGTTTCTGCAGCTGCTGCTACTTGGCAGTAGAAAACACATAATGCTCTGTGAGTCCCATATGTCACATGTTTACCTACAAAAAAATATATACATTTAAATAAGAGATAAATCTTTTATCAGGACTAGTTTCCTGATGATTCAATGTACATTGACATGAACAGCTATAGTCGCCAAATAAAGTAAATGTCAAAAGACAACAACACATGGAAAAAAATGTGAGACAGGCATAGCTTATTGTCACTTCATAACAGGAGGTACCTGAACAAGGACCTTCATGGCAGGATTACCAATTATTTTTTTAATGAAAGCTGCATATTTTAAAGCTTGAAATTAGTTTTGAAATCACTTTAATATGTTAAAGGTTATATGAGATTTTACCATGTAAATTTTTATCTAAAACGTATCTAATACATGTACATCACACGTGAAGAATAAAAAGGTGGCGCTTCCTAAAAAAATTTCACCCTTACAGTGACTACTTATTCACCTCGTGAACACCTATTAAAGTGTACTTTATCATAAAAAATACATATGTGAAAAAATATATATATAGTAGACACCAAGTGAGCAAATTTGCAAATTGTGATACAGTGCCAATATTACACAAAATTAGAAAAAATACATAAAGGATGAAGACATGAAGTTGCTATATATGCTTTAGAGTATATACCATAAAAGTATATATGTATATTGTGCCCCAATGACAGAAAAAAATGTTCATTTGAAATTCGAATTGAAATTTGAAAAGTCCTCAAAACACAATGTGCAAAATCTTCTTTCCAAGACTTCCACCACACCCGAGTGTTCGGTGAGCCCACTCCCAATGAAAGACTCACTCACCAGCTCCAATTGCCCCCACTTGCGTGTAAGGCTAAAAAGCTAAATGCTTCCAAATCACCAGGATTTGACCACCAATTCCTCCATCCAAGTATAGGTGAAAAATACGTTCCATATGTGAAATAAAAAAGATGCTCCAAATGGTGTGATACCGTACAACCAGTTTATTAATACACACTTAAAACCAATCTTCAATCATTAAACTCACACTTTTAAAAGGTAAAACTGACACAGCAATCTCCACAGCACACTGTATGAACAATGCATAGCACAGCAACTTGTAAAACCTTCTGAGGGTATGCGGTCACGGCGGACGCGAGATATGCAGGCATCTGTTAGGACACTCTCACCCACTCCTCGTTCGCCCGACTCCCAAGACCCGATCTCTATCTTAGTAGGCTGCACCGCACCGCTCATCCCTCTGCACGTCACTCATAAGCGATATCCACCACTGCTTGGCCACGTCCCGACATGTTTCGTCATGCCTGTGACTTATTCATGGGATAGGCCGCCCTGTGTGTCCGTCACTCCTTATATACCCTCCTGTCCATGACTGACAGAGGTTCACTCAGTGCGCATGCGTCCCACATGTACGCCGCGCCTGCGTGATAATCGTGTCCCCGTGAGTGCAAACCCCCATTGCTTGGGAACACCGCTCCAAGAATCCTAGAGCATCGGACCGTATCATTCAGCAATCAATTTTGCATATGCGCTTTCCAAATATCTATCATGGAGGCACATACTAATTAACATTATATAGTATTTTCATACCGGACCCTGAATATTATAACTCTGTGCTGGTTGTTTCAGTGATATTACTCAATTAGGTTCAACATCACCCAGCAACCTCTTCTTCCCACTAATCATAAAACATCAAAATACATTATGATCGTACAGTAATAAAACTCATTAAAAATACACATAATCATTAAAAACAATTAAAAACTTTGTGTACAAGACTCAACAGCTCAAGCTCACATTTACATACAAAGCTGAGTGAGTCATAGAAGTGACTTGTGTCCCTCCCTTCCCCTTCCTGCTATGACAGCTCCATCTGAAGTTTCTGCAGCTGCTGCTACTTGGCAGTAGAAAACACATAATGCTCTGTGAGTCCCATATGTCACATGTTTACCTACAAAAAAATATATACATTTAAATAAGAGATAAATCTTTTATCAGGACTAGTTTCCTGATGATTCAATGTACATTGACATGAACAGCTATAGGCGCCAAATAAAGTAAATGTCAAAAGACAACAACACATGGAAAAAATTGTGAGACAGGCACAGCTCATTGTCACTTCATAACAGGAGGTACCTGAACAAGGACCTTCATGGCAGGATTACCAATTATTTTTTTTAATGAAAGCTGCATATTTTAAAGCTTGAAATTAGTTTTGAAATCACTTTAATATGTTAAAGGTTATATGAGATTTTAGTGGTTGGATGTACACCTACTTTAACTATACGTTGTGTATATTATGGTATTTGTGGCATTTTTAACAAAAGAACTATTGCAAGATTAGTTATAGGTTATGCAGTTGTAATGACTTTAAGGGAGTACTGCATATAAAATCAATAATAAAAAGCAGCATCTTATGCTCTGTCCACAGCGCTGATTGTGTGTTGTTACAAGATTAAGACTTTAAAGGCTTATCTTTATTTTTGTAGCTAATTTTTTAGTGGTTTTGTTGGAATAATGAATAATAATAATTTTTCTGTCTGTCCTACCAGTCTAGTTGACTATTAGGATGTTACACTCAAGTACTGATATTTCAGTGGTTTTGGGTGCTTTTTGTAAACCTATTATTACAGAAAAAAATTGATGGGTACCATCAGTGAGAAAATGACTATCTGAAATAATTAGCACAGCTTTTGGAGTTATTATTTCAAGTAGGAAGTTTGGTCCTACTGTTCAAAAGAAAAACCTATAGCTTTCTATGACTCAATGCCCATCAATGCCACTATTGGTACATGTTTTGCATCTGTAATCCCCATTGCTGCAGCTCACCAAACAACGTTTATCATTATGCAGTTTTACATATTTACAGTCACATTCATGTATTAGATATAAAGGTATTAAATATAAATAAATAAAATAAAATATAATTAAATATAATACCTATATATAAAAGGTATTTTATATATATATATATATATATATATATATATATATATATATATATATATATATATATATATATATATATATATTTACAACTTTAAAGGAATGGAAAACAACCTATGGGAAATTCTAAAGGATTTTCAATTATAGGTCACTGAAGCGTTGCCCTTTAAAGATGAGTTTATTGTGTCTGCGTTCGGTTCTACAAACACTATTAAAGTTCGAGCGCCAAATCCGAACACCAGTGAAAAAATTGTGATGGCCATTTTCTAGGTTAAAAGGGAAGGGATTATCAAACAAATGGTATAGGGATAGGAGACTGTTCTGGGAAAACAAACAAAACAAAAATAAAAACAAAGTGGGGGTTGTGGAAAAGAGGCCCTTGTCCTCATTAACATAGCAGCATGGTACCTCCCCATGCTGAACTGGACGGATTTTGTTCTGTCTATGCCCAGCTTTAGTCACACAGTGCATCCGGAAAGTATTCACAGCACTTCACTTTTTCCACATTTTGTTATGGTACTTATTCCAAAATGTATTAAATGGATTATTTTCCTCAAAATTCTACAAACAACACCCCATAGTGACAATGTGAAAGAAGCTTGTTTGAAATCTTTGCAAATTTATTTTAAAAAACTGAAAAAAAAAAATCACATGTACATAAGTATTCAAAGCCAAAAACACTCAAAATTGAGCTCAGATGCATCCTGTTTCCACTGATCATCCTTGAGATGTTTCTACACCTTGATTGGAGTCCACCTGTGGTAAATTCAGTTGATTGGACATGATTTGGGAAAGGCACACACTTGTCTATATAAGGTCCCACAGTTAACAGTGCATGTCAGACACAAACCAATCCATGAAGTCCAAGGAATTGTCTGTAGACCTCCGAGGAAGGATTGTATCGAGGCACAGATCTGGGGAAGGGTACAGCAAAATTTCTGCAGCATCGAAGATCTCAATGAGCACAGTGGCCTGCATCATCCGTAAATGGAAAACATTTGGAACCATCAGGACTCTTTCTAGAGCGGGCCATCTGACCAAACTGAGCAATCGGGGGTGAAGGACCTTAGTCAGGGAGGTGACCAAGAACCCAATGGTCACTCTGACAGAGCTCCAGCATTCCCTGCAGCACTCCACCAATCAGGCCTGTATGATAAAGTGACCAGATGGAAGCCACTCCTCAGTAAAAGGCACATGACAGCCCGCCTGGAGTTTGCCAAAAGGTACCTAAAGGACTATCAGACCATAAGAAACAAAATTTTCTGGTCTGATGAACCAAAGATTGGTGGCAGCATCATACTGTGGGGATGTTTTTCATCGGCGGGAACTGGGGGACTAGTCAGGATTGAGGGAAAGATGAATGCAGCAATGTACAGAGACATGAAAACCTGCTCCAGAGCGCTCTGGACCTCAGACTGGGGCGAAGGTTCATCTTCCAACGGGACAACGACCCTAAGCACACAGCCAAGATAACAAAGGAGTGGCTATAGGACAACTCTGTGAATGTCCTTGAGTGGCCCAGCCAAGGCCCAGACTTGAACCCGATTGAACATCTCTGGAGATACATAATTTGTAATAAAAACATCTTTGCCATTTTGAAGCTTCCCTATTATTTTATATATACTGTGATTCTGTACTTGCCAAATATGCTGCAGAAATCTCCCTCCACTGAGTCTGGCTGCAATCATTTTAACTGTGGGCGGCTGAAGCTGCTGCCTGCTCACTTCCTGGATTTACACAGACACACAGAGGCACACCTCCAGCTCTGCAGCTCTCATTGACCCTCTAGCTCACCCTCCCCCCTTCCTGGCAAACTCTCAGGAGAGTGAGAGAGAGAGAGCTGTGCATGATGTCATATACCCAGGCATTTTTCCAGACAAGAAACAGGAAGTGGGCTGTATAAGGTATTTACTGGCAGAAAAAAAATGTTTTACTATCCAAAGTTAAAACAACAAGGGCAGAAGATTTAATAGATGGGAAGATGAAAAAATTACTGAAGTTCCGCTTTAAGAGGTCCTGCAAAGAATAATGGGAGAAACTGACCAAAAATAGGTGTGCCAAGCTTGTAGCATCATACTCAAAAAGACTTGAGGCTGTAATTGGTGCCAAAGGTGCTTCAACAAAGTATTGAGCAAAGGCTGTGAATACTTATGTATATGGGATTTTTTTATTTTTCTATTTTTAATAAATTTTAAAAAGATTTCCATCAAACTTCTTTCACATTGTCATTATGGAGTATTGTTTGTAGAATATTGAGGAAAATAATTAATTTAATCCATTTTGGAATAAGGCTGTAAGCATAACCAAATGTGGAAAAAGTGAAGCACTGTGAAGACTTTCCGTATGCACTGTATCTATTTGGGATACTACCAGCCTTTTACACCATGAACTGGCATTCCGATGGTTTAAAAGCAAGCAAGCATCCCCCTTTAATATTTTTAACAGCCTGTGTTCCCCTTTGCTCAAAAGAAAGCACCATTTTCAGAATAAATGTATTATGCGTAAACAAGCGCTGGCCTCCTCAGTATTCCACAAGACCTAGGATATTTTGCTAGCACTGAGTTAGGGTTTATGTGTATCCCAGTGGGGCAGGTTTTAGTGGGGGCAAGTCAAATGGAGTCTGTTAAACTGTGAAGTGGTTAAAGAGTCTTTTCCCAAGTACATTCAGCTTTATAATTTGAAAAGCGGGAGCCTTTCAATGTGCTACAGTCCCTTTGAGAATAAATTAGGAATGACATTTTTTTAGAGGAAGTCATAAGTTTTTGTGTGTGTTTTTTTTTTTTAATGTTTGAATGCTTATAAACTGTTGCTTTACATGTTTTTTTTTTTACCAGCTACAGTACACTATATACAATATTCATCATAAAATAAACATATAATAGATGACAAAGCACGCAGTACACAATGGGTTAGCTAATGAAGCAGTTTAGCAGACTCTGATTGCTTTGAGGTTGTGGTCCCTCTGACTGAAACTTTACACTTGGTCATCTGAAAATGGATGAGTTATTGCTCTAACCAGTGTTTTTCAACCAGGGTGCCCAGACACTCTGGGGTGCCTTGAGTTTTCTTCAGGGGTGCCGTGGCAAAATGCCTAAAAATTGCCCAAAAATTGTATACAAGCCAGCTTGTGGATGAAGGTTGCCGTTTAGTCACACAAAGGTTTTCATTGTGCACCATTACAACCTTTTAGCTTCCGGCATCCTAACAACCAATGGCATCATCAGTTGATAAGGAGAATGTCAGTCACCTGCATAGCATCCTTGTTTGACCCTCCCCTGCCCCTCTCCATCAGTGTTGGGGTCACATTAGCTAAGTGATGGAGAAAAACTGCAATAGTGATGGAGAAAAGAAACACTGGAATACTAGTCAGTACTAGTTTGTAAAAGGGTATTTGCTTTGGAAGAATAAATCACAGCTAATGTTGGGTTACCTACTTGGACTTTTGGATGTTGCTGCATTATGTAAAACTATTAGAATAACTTTTATATTTTACAATGGGGTGGCCCTAAACTGTCCATCATTTCTAAAGGTTGCCTCAAGACTGTCCATAATATTTAAAGGGCCCAGCAAGATTATCCTTCATTTTTAAAGGGGCCTCAAGATTGTCCATCAATTTTAAAGGTGCCTCAAGGCTTTCCATAATTTTTAAAGGGTGCCTTGAGATTGTCCATAATTTTTAAAGAGTGCCTTGACTGAAAAAGGGTTGAGAAACATTGGTCTAACTAATTACATTGTTTTTGTAAATCTCAGTTTGAATGTTACATCATCAAACAAACTGAGAGTCTGGAAAATGGAAAAAGAAAAATTATGCCCTGTACACACGACCGGTTTTGCCGTCGGAATAAACTCTGAAGGTTTTTCCAACGGAATTCCACTCAAGCTGTCTTGCATACACATGGTCACACCAAATTCCGACCGTCAAGAACGCGGTGACGTACAACACGTATGACGGGACAACACGTACGACGTCTCATACTTGCTTCAGAGCATGCGTCATTTTTGGTACATTGGAACAGCATACAGACGAGCGGTTTTCCCAAATGGAATTTGTTCCGTCGGAAAAATATAGAACATGTTCTCTATCTAGGTCCGTCTGAATTTTCGGCGTAAAAAGTCAGGTGGGGCATATATACGGTCGGAATATACGATGAAAAGCTCCCATCTGACTTTTTCTGTTGGAAATTTCGACTGTGTGAACGGGGCATTAAGGCACTGTTCACATTTGAATTGCGTGATTCTGACTGTGTTTTCAGAACACACTATAAACGTGCCAAAATGTGCAATTCATTATTAATGCCACCCCAAGGGTGTTAAAGAAAATGGTGTTTCTTCGCATGACAAAAAGTTTGAAAAACAAGCAAAAATGCGCTATTTGAAAACGCCCCAAAGCAGGCTCCAAAAAATGGGTACAGAGGTTACTTTGGCAAATTTTTGGACAATAGGGCAGCCCATTATAGTGAATGGGCTGCCCTTCATGTTAGGAAAAAGATGCGCAAAAAAAAGCCAAAAAAGATGTAAATGCAACACAAGTCCCACCCACTGGCTAAAAAGGTGAATGCAAAATATTAACATGAACATTTTCAGATTTACTGGACTAAAAAATATATTTTTTTGTGTCCTGAAGATAATAAATATAGATAGAAATTATGTACAAACCACTCTATGATCTGCTTAAGCAAAGAGGCCTAGAATAGTATAGCGAAGACCAATAGACAACCTTTGGATTATAAATTTTATATAATGTAGTCTGGACTGTAGCAGAATATCTTCCTTTTTGCTTCTGTATTATTGTTCTGCAGTGTGTACAGGGTTAAACTGAATATTCATTAATGCAGAAGTGCAGCAGCCATCTTTAAGGATTTCACTTTGCAATGTTTGTCTATGAAGTGTCTCCAGTGCACCAGTGCAGGGGGAAGCCATCTTGGCTGGGTCTGGATTAATCCTGAAGGATGGTGATTAGTTGATGCAACAAAGCAAGAAGAGGGGTCTGCAGGCTGCTGGGTATGAAAGGGAGAACAATCTTAACAGGGGGTATAGAAAAGACTGGGCTGCCATAGCTGACCACAGTCAGAAAAGACTGCTCATTGCAAAGGACCTTGCCTGTGCAATGAGAGATGAAAACTTTCACCCTGAGAAGGTGTGAGGTGTGATGTGGATGCCTGGTGTGATCAGACTGTATAGAGAGCACTCCCACCGCTTGTAAGCAAAAGAAAAGAGGGAATGTCTCAGCGGGGCTGAACAAGAGACATCACAGACACTCCTGTCCCTGTGTGAGGACTTAAACCGAACCAGAGCACCTGTCGGAAGACCCAGAAGAGAGTGCCCTAGGTCTGGCAAGAGATTAACATTGCATAGGTTGACTGCTGGGCTATGCTTGGCCTAATAAATACTTTGAAATACCTCAAGGTGTGTCGGGAAGTGCTGGGTAGAAGAAGTATGTCATCTTCAGATGTGCAGAGAAATCACAAAACAATTCCCATTCTTTGGTCAACCCTTATTTAAATAATTTCTGAACAATCATAGATACTGTAAATATACATAAGGGCACTTTCACATGGGCGGACTCCGTGAGTGGATCCACCCGCTCAGCAAGGGATTTGTCTGCTGATTCCCACTGAGCAGACGGATGACAGGTCCATGTCGGCTCAACTTAAGCAAAGAGGACACGGACCCCCCATCGTCTGTGTTTGGTGAAAAAGATCAGATCAGATATTGGCGGGCGAACAGACCACCGTCTATTTACATCAGCCGCTCCATAGAGGGCAATGAATGATCTGATCAGGTCCGCCTAAAAACTGACAGTCGGACCTGATCGATCGACCCCTGTGAAAAGGGCCCTAATCCTGATACACACTAGTATTTTTTTTTTCGTTCAAGCTAGCATGCTGAATGAAAAAAAAGGAGCTCGGGAGGAGCTGTTGTACTACCTGTCCGATCTTAGTACAGCGATCTCCCCTGCTGAACTATTGTGTTCTGATAGAGGGACAGCTCCCCCACCAGAACACACCGGACAGCGCTCTCAGCCATTGGCGATCAGCAGAACTTTTTTCAGTCATGCCCCTTGCTGAATGGCCAGCTTTGGTCGGACCGGCTACTGTACACCAAATGAGCTAAATGTTGGTCCGGTTTCTATTGAACTGACCGATGCCGCCAATATTCGGCCCATGTTTATGGCCCTTTAGACAGCTTATAACTCAGATTTTAACACTATTTCACAAATCCTTTTTATTAGTTACAAAAGAGAAATTCAGCTGAAAAGCTAGTATCACATAGCCTAGCACTGCTCTTATCGTTTTACAGCCATTCTGTTAGACTTTAAAATATATCCATTTTAAATGCTTAAAAGTAGTGTTTCCCGCCATAAAGATACCTGACTGGCGGATTACAGATGTCATTTTCCCTAATAGCAACCTACCACCCTGTTACCCCAATGACTCAAACCACACCGAGCTTGGAGTATTAAAAGGCCATAGCGGCCTAATTTATTAAACAAATAATCTTAAATATAAAATATAACATATCAACATTATCTATCATAAATAGAAAAACATCAACAACAAAAACAACATCTGTTGAAACAACCTGCTTAATTATCAAGCGTTGGTCTGAGCAATATCTTGATCATCCTCTGTGTCCATAACAGGACTTGCACTGCGGTCCCATCAAATCTATCAAATAGGCCTCAAGCCGACAAGCTGGCTCAGAGACTAGCAATGACCGCAGTGCCCCATTATCACTTCCCGGCTAACCTCCGTTAACCGGGAACCACCATCATGAGCCATATCAACGCTAGCTCCCAAAAAGCCTCTTACTTTTGCCATTTACCTTGCTTTTTTGCCCAGACCAACGCCCGCCACAGCGCCCAAGAATAATACCTTAATCTTGGGTGCCCCTCCACACCCGAAGAGCTCTCTGTATTCCATCCTGTAGCCCCAGGGCCCACAAATCAATTCCAACCTCATTCAAATGTACTCCATCCGCTCTCAAATACCTCCACGTCTCAAACTCGAGTTCCATATGCCTAACCGCCAGACCACCATTCATCACTACAAATTTGCTTACTTCCCTATTTATTTTCTTACGGGCCCTGTTAACCCCTTCAACTGATCTAGCCATCCTCCATGATGTACGGGCCACCATGTCTGACCATACAATAATCATTTTTGGAAAAGCTTCCCTTAAACGCCAAACATCCAACTTGATGTCGCGTTTTAGGTCTACCATGGCTCTAATGCCCAGGTCATTACCGCCTGCATGTATTACCAATACATCCGGCGGCCTATCCCGTTGCACGTAACGATGCACCTCTGACACTAATCTGCCCCATAACATACCTGGGATCCCCAACCACTTTATGGACGCTTCCTTCCTGCTAAAACCCAATTGCCTACCCTCATAACGGGCGTCCCCTCTCCGGGCCCCCCATGCCACATAGGAATGGCCCATGATCCAGACCATCCCTGGCAGCGAATCTGAAATAGAAAAGCACAGAAAACCATACTATAACAAAAAACAAAAACACAAACCTATTATTGCTTCAACACCCCGCCATATCTCTATTACCATACTGCCCTACAAACCTATCACCAAATTGGGCCGCACATAAGATTGAAATCTCTTAGATTCCCATCTACCAATCCTCTTCACAGTTTCCTCCCCCAATCCGTTCCTGGCTGCCTCGGTGGCTGCTCCTATCCTGAAGGAATGTGACGAGAATTCCTTCTCTATCAACCCCAGTCCCTGTATACATTTTGCAAAAACTGCCCTGAATTGGAATCTGGATAAAAATTCCCCCCCCAAATGTATCAAAAAGGGGCCCAGACCCACTGGGCGAACACCTAAAAATTCCTTAACCGCCCCAACTGGGCACAACTGCAAACCCATAACCGGATATACCCGCACCATTTTGCCTCTCCCCAGTTGGTCAGTCTTAGATTTCCTCAAATACAACTGCAGAACTTCTGCCTCACACCGCACGTCCTGATAACTCAGACCTCCTTGCACTTTTTTAGAAGGGCTAACCAGTTCCCCTATTCTAAAAGCCCCGAAAAACGCCAACAAAAATGCCACCTTAAACAACATCACCTCGTAACCCGAGGAGCATACCCTCTCCAGCTGCCCTATAATACCCTGTAAAATCTCAAATGTCACCGGTCTTCTCGCATCCCGTCAGACCATCGCCTTTCTGTAACCCTTCATTGCCTGCCGCACCCAAAAATCTTTCGTAAAATCCACTTGACCTTGCAGCTTAAACAGAAAAGCCAACCCGGTCACGTTCCTATTCACCACTGATGCGGATACCCCCTCCTCCATTTTCCTAGCAATGTAATATAGTAACAGCAATCTCACCTCCTTACCGACCGGCTCTTCCCCAATATTCTGGACAAACTCCCTCCATTCTTGCCATACCCTTGTGTATGCCGCCCACGTGGACCCACTTACCGAGTTCTTTACTCATCCAGCGATGAGGCCAATGCTATCGCCCACAGCCAGTCGGGACAAGGCACCCCGTGTTGCTCCGCCTCCGGCGCCAACTCCCGGAACCTTTCCCACTGGAAGCGAGACAAGGCATCAGCTATAACATTTTCAACCCCCGGTAGGTGCACAGCATGAATGAAAACATTCAATTGCAAACAACGTAATACCAAGTGTTGCAATAGCCTAATCACTGGCGGAGACGATGCCGTAGTCCTATTAATTACTTGTACCACTCCCAGATTGTCCCCGTGGAAACGCACCTTCAGATCCCTGAATGATGCTCCCCATAATTCCACCGCCAGCACTACCGGAAACAATTCCAGTAACACTAGGTTCTTTGTAAAACCTGCGTCCACCCACGACTGAGGCCAAGGCCCAGCGCTCCACTGCCCCTGAAAAAAGGCCCCGAACCCTGTGGAACCAGCAGCATCCGTGTATAGTTCCAAATCAAAGTTGCTGACCGGACCAGCCATCCAGAAAGCCCTACCGTTAAACGCTTCTAAAAAGGTGTGCCACACCCTTAAGTCCGCTCTATGTGTTTCTCTCAACCGCACAAAATGTCTTGGCGATTTTACCCCGCTCGTGCTTGCCGACAACCTTCGACAGAAAACCCTACCCATCGGTAATATGCGGCATGCAAAATTAAGCTTGCCCAACACCGATTGCAGCGTTCTTAGCTGAACCTTTCGCAAACCCATTAGCCCCGAAATCTCCCTCTTCAGGTCCTCCAGTTTATCGTCCGGCAACCTGCATTCCATCGCCTCCGTGTCCAGCACAATCCCTAAGAACGTGATGACCGTACATGGTCCCTCCGTCTTGTCAGCCGCCAATGGGATGCCAAATTTTTCTGCGATGTGTTCCAACGTTGCCAGAAGCACCGCACAGATCCTCGAATCAGCCGGACCCATGCAGAGAAAATCATCCAAGTAGTGAATTATCGAATTCACACCCGACACCTCCCTGACAACCCATTCCACAAATGAGCTGAACTGCTCAAATATCGCGCACGATATTGATATTGAGCAGCCCATTGGTAAGCATTGGTCAACATAAAATTCGTTGTTCCAATGACACCCCAATAACCGAAAGCTGTCCGGGTGGACCGGCAGCAGTCGGAAAGCTGATTCCACATCCGCCTTAGCCATGAGAGCCCCTTTCCCATAGCGCCGAACCCAACCCACTGCAGCGTCGAATGATGTATATGTCACGGAACACTCACCCTGGTCTATAGCATCATTGACCGACCCCCCCTTTTGGGAAAGATAAATGATGGATTAGCCTGAATTTTCCCGGCTTCTTCTTTGGTACCAACCCCAGCGGTGACACCACCAAATTATCCAATGGAGCCACCGAAAATGGACCGCCCATCCGACCTAGTGCAACCTCCTTCCGTAGTTTCTCTGAAACTATGTCCGGGTGTTCCCCGGCGGACCGTAAATTAGGCGACAATGGCGGGATGACCGACAGATTGCACGGTATCTTAAAACCCACAGAGAAACCTTCATCCAACAGTTGCGCTGCTCTTTTGTCTGGATACCTACCGAGAAACAGCCGCATCTTTTCCACTCTCACTGGGGTCCTCCCTTTTGTTTGCAGTTTCTCCTTGCTTACCCTTTCCTTGTTTGAAACACCTTGACCCCGGGTGGGATCCCCCACATCCTGAACACTCGTGTTTATACTTACATGAGGCTCCAAACCTGCAGGTCCCGGTGTTGTATTGCCAACAAACCCCCTTTTTGTTTCCAACCGTATGTCCCTGGGTGGAAGGTCCACCGGTCCCTCCTGGAAAAAACTGATTGGGGGCCCTCGCCGTCGTCATCAATCTCATCCACAAGCTTATGTCCTTGTGATCCCAACGCAGCGCGGGTCTGATCGCCCTCCGTTGACGGAACTGCTCATCATATCTCAGCCACGCCGTGCCCCCATAGACCCTGTAGGCCTCACCAATAGCATCTTGGTAACAAAATAACGCTGAGCAATGCTCGGGTTGCTTCTCACCTATCACACTAGCCATGATCGCAAACGCCTGTAACCAGTTTGTAAATGTTCTGGGAATTAGCCTGTACCTCCTCTTCTCTTCGTCCTCCTTCTTCGAATCATCCGGTTTTACCCTATCCAGGTTGAATTTTTCTAAAGGCAATAGGGAAAAAATTTCCACGTACTCACCCTTCCACAGTTTCTCACGCACCTCCTGTTTCAAGTGCGACCCTAACGGACCCTCATAGCACACATAAACCTCGCACCTGGCTGCATCCGCCAATCTTGTAATGTCCTGCCTGCTAGTGGTCTCCGCTGGTTTGTCCGTCCCTTGTGCCACAGCACTCCCAGACGCCGCCTGTGAAGTCGAGGCAACTGCTGCCGTGACCGTAGGTACTGCTGCTGTTATCCCCATAGGCACAACCCCTCCAGGCCCCCCTGTCGGCGGAATCCACGATGCTACCGGGCCAGAGTTACCCGTCCCTGACCCCTCAAAGCGCAGAAGTAACTCTTTGATGCCCGCTAAAAACCCCCCTAAGCCTGAAGCCCCCCGACTCCCTGCTGCCCCTGACCCACTGCTAACTGTGCTCCCCGCTGGCTCCCCCGTCCCCCCTACTCTCGCCATACTAGAATCAACAGATAACACATTTGACTCACCAGGCTGCACAGGCGTAACCTCATCAGCCGGACCAGGGATCTCCACCGCTGCTGCTCTCCTGCGAGGGGGGGTTGATTCCTCTTCCGACCCGGACCATCCCCTTTCTCGCTCGCCTCCTCTTCCACCTTCTTCATCCGATGAAGGCCCACCCGACCTGTCTGTCAGGGTTGCCGCTGGGGCTGTGGCCGGACGCCCCCGCCTCCGCGTGTCCCTTCCGCCTGCCGATTTGCATTTTGCTTTGCCTGGACCGGTGAGTACCTCAGTCCTGCCGCCTGGAACCTGCGTTGCCCTGCTAGGCCGACCCCTCTCGATCCTCCTGTGTGCCCCTGCCGTGGAACCAGAAGGCCCGGGGCTGGCTGCATGTGCTCTCTCCCCCCGTGTGGTATCTCTCCTCCAGTGGGCGGGGCTAGCGCTCCTCATTCTGCCCGCTCTGCTAGGCCGCACCGCTGCTCTATTACCTTCCGGCCGGTAGTCCTGCCGCGCCGCCGCCGCGCTCGATCTCCCTCCGGTACAGCCTTCCGTTTCGGCGGCGGGCCCACCTCGGGACCCGAAGGAGTCCCGGGCTGCCGTTGTGCGGTCACGCGCTGGTCAGGGGAGAATCGTTCAGGCGGGCGGGACCGCCGGGTTCTGGCGCCGCTCGATCTTCCCTGCGCTTCTGGCTCCCTGCTGTGCAGAGCCGCTGTAATAGTGTCTTGCAGCCATGCCGCCCCCCGCACCTCGGCCTCGGCCCTGAGCTGCTCCATCAGGCTATCCATCTCAGCCATGCTCTTCCAGGAACTTTCCACAACTACTGTTACACCCCTTTGGGCGGGGTTACCTTATAAAGCCTTCCTTGCTACCTCCCCCTCGGTTACTTAATACCACACCCCTAAAAACTATTAACTCCCCTGTTACCACAGTCATGTATGCCCTCCTCTATGCATTACATGCTGTTGCTACGGGCTTCTCTATTCTGGCACATCAAGTATACAGGTTAATCTTTTCCTGGCTGGAGAGTTGACATTCCTTTATGAAGTATGCTTGCCCCAGGTTGGGGACATATAAGTAAGTTGAAACTCTCTATCCTGTAATCTGACTTCCTTAGGGTACGTTTTTTACGCTTGTCAAACTCGTGTCAAACACGCAAACGCTTTGGGGAGTGTTTTTAACGTGCCTTTAATGCGCGCTAAACATGATGCAAACTCAATGAGCAACTCGCATGAACTCTATAGGCATGTTTGTTAAGCATCAGAATTTTAAGCAAGTGTGACCAAGGCCTAAAATAAAGCTGTCATGAGTGAAAAAAATGGGGAAAGTATTGCTGCCCTTCCTCTGTCTGACTGTTTTGCTGACCCGCTGCTTCAATACTTCAAAGTGACTTCAAAGCAATGAAGCCAGAGAGTTAACAGCCAGGTAACCAGCATTTTCAGAAGGAAATAGCAGCCTCCATGTTTGTCTGATGACAAGTTTTCATGTGAGTTATAGTTGCTAGATTTTAGCCTATAAATCTGCATTACTGTGGCAGGGGGAGGGGGGGATAATTTATCTGCACACTAATTAATGTTTCTCTATAATCTCAGATGTATATTTAACAGACCATTTGACACGTTTCTTCAATAGGGCTGCCATCTGCCTAGGGAGAGTGTACAGCAGTTTCAGCTCTACACATTGTTACAGGGTGGATAGTAAAGTTGAAATATTTAAAGACCGGATATCATGAGCATGGCTGTTAGTTTCATATCATGCATGTATCCTCCAAGGTCAGACTAATCAAATTCAGTGTAAATTATTTCCTGCTGATTTAGGATTCTACAAGTACTGGAAATATTACTATGTTTTATTAAAAAAGAGAGCAGCTTTTTCACTGGGAAAGCTTTGTCTCTCCCTTCGGTTAGATTCACACTGGCCTGTTCTCTGAAAGGCGATCTGCAATTGATCGCTTTTCAGAGCACAGCTATGCAGCCACTGTCAGGTGTTCAGGAGGTGACCCTGGTTGCCCATTTGTTTTTCCTCATGAATGGCAGTTTATAATGGGGCTAACCTGCAAGACAAGCAGCAGCGGCCGGTCCATAAGGGGCGCAGCCCCCCTAATTAATCTCCACCGGATGGATAGATTTCTACGAGTTTTTCTTTCTTTTTTGAAGCACATGTTTAGAGTGCTCTAATTGGCTTCAAAAAGATTGGGCTTAAACTGATTGTAAATGCTCGTTTTTTTGTTTTTTTTTTAAAAAACAAATATGTCATACTTACCTCCACTGTGCAGTTTGTTTTGCACAGAGTGGCCCAGATCATCCACTTCTGGGGTTCCGCGGCGGTGCTATCAGCTCCTCCCTGCATCCTAAAACCCCCTAGGAGAAGCGCTCTCCTGGGGGGGTTACCTTGTGGGGTGCGCTCCCGAGTCCAGCATTTGCGTCCATAGTGATGAATGAAAGACTCGTCATTGGATTCGATTGACAGCAGCGGGTGCCAATGGCTGCGCTGCTATCAATCTATCCAATCAAGAGCCGAGAACCCCGGTCAGAGAGGTACAGCGCGTCTCTCCCGAGGGATTGAAGAGCTGAGGTGAGTGGGCTGCGAGTCCGTGTCTGAATGGATGTGGCTCAGCTTGGGTGCCCCCATAGCAAGCTGCTTGCTGAGGGGGCACTCAACAGGAGGGAGGGACCAGGAGAACAGAAGAGGGGGATGTGGGCTGCTCTGTGGAAATCCCCTGCACATGGCAGGTAAGTATGACATGTTTGTTATTATTACCTAAAAATAAAACAGGACTTTATAATCACTTTAAGGATCACGTGACCGGGCCAGACCGGACTGGATTAAAAAAAGGAAGTATACGGGGTTTTTTTTCGCACGTGATATTCAGGATAGGTAGGAGGAAGAAGGAGGGAACATTTTTGAAGAATAGTGTTAGATTTTTCTTTCATTTAAGTATTATTTAAGTATATTTCTTTTTGTGCTGCAGGACTGAAGAAATGTACTCTGAAATAAATTGAATTCACTACATGAAATGAATTTTCACATTTTAGCCTGCCTGTTACAATAATCTAACCTGTGATGCTCTCACTGATGTGTTCAAATTGATTTAATCAATTGTTCTAGATTTCAAATTTATAATCACTTGAAGTACGTATAGGCTAAAGACAGACGTGGGATGTACAGTAATTGAAAGGATAGCTGTACTTCACTGCAGTGAGTCTTAAAAATGATAAGTTCTGGAAATTTGAGTGCAGGGAGGAATAAAGTTATTCTTCATACAATTTTGAAGCATGTTTTTTTCTTCATAGTTAAATCTTTCTGATAAAATTATCATTTTGATTCCAGGCAACTAATTAGTGTGGGTTTTTTTCATGCATGATATATTAAAGAAAATGTCAGCAGGCAAGACAGTACTATAATCCTGACAACTTCAGACAATTTGCCAGTGTTGTGGATCACATTTTGAAGTAAGTAAAACAAACTTATCAGGACTGTATTTAGCTCATTCCTAGTTTGTCTGCTAACGAGGGCTAAAACAAAAAGGATATCATTATATGATAATGCAATATTGGCTACTTCAGAACCCAGAAGGATTTACCCACGTCCTGACCAGGCCATTTTTTGCGATACGGCATTGCGTTACTTTAACTGACAATTGCGCAGTCGTGTGATGCTGTACCCAAACAAAAATCGATGTCCTTTTTTTCCCACAAATAGAGCATTCTTTTGGTGGTATTTGATCACCTCTGCGATTTTTATAAACAAAAAAAGACAGACAATTTTGAAAAAAAAAAAAACAATATTTTTTTACTTTCTGCTATAATACATATCCAAAAATAAATATAAAAAAACTAATTTATGTATCAGTTTAGGCCAATATGTATTCTGCTACATATTTTTGGTAAAAGAAAAATCACAATAAGCGTATATTGATTGGTTTGCGCAAAAGTTACAGCATCTACAAAATAGGGAAAAGATTTAGGGACTTTTTTTTTTTTTTATTGGTTTTATTAGTAATGGCAGTGATCTGCAATTTTTAGCGGGACTGTGACATTGCGGCGGACAAATCTTACCCTAAGTGACACTTTTTGGTGACCAGTGACACCTATATAGTGATCAGTGCTATAAAAATGCACTGATCACTGTATAAATGACACTGGCAGGGAAGGGGTTAACATTAATGGTGATCAAAGGGTTAAGTTTTCCCTAAGGAGGTGCTTTCTAACTGTCAGGGGGGTGGGATCACTGGGAGTAGAGAGAGATCGCTGTTCCTGATAACTAGAAACAGCTGATCTCTCTCTCCTGCCCTGTCGGAACAGGGATCCGCCTTGTTTACAAAGGCAGATCCCTGTTCTGCCTCTCTTTCCCGCGATCGCGGGTGGCCGGTGGACATCGAGTCCACCGGACACGAACTGACGTACCAGTACGTTGTTTTGCGCAACCGAGCCACCTTGCCGCAGTATAACTGCGGCGGCTGGCCGGCAACTGGTTAAAAATAAAGATATAAATATATCTTAGACTGTGACGATGGGGTCTTCTTTATCTCTACCAGAACATAGTGTTGAAGAAATATACAAATGAGAAAGAAGATAAGTGTCTTCAGTAATCTTTATATCTGTAGCCAGCATAGGGCCCCTTTCACACTGACGGACCAATTGGGTCCACCTTACAGTTTTTAAAGTGGACTTGATCGGCCCATCCAATGTTCTCTATGGAGTGGCGGATGTCCGCTGACACCCGCCGGCATCCGATCGGGTCCACTAAAAACGGACGGATGGGGATCTGTTCCCCATCCGTCTGGTGGATTGGATGACAGTCGAATAGAAATGGACAAGCGGTCCGTTTCCATCTGACTTCCCCAAAGAGAAAAGAGGGCTGTGTCCGCTCTGCATAGTGGACCTGTCATCCGCCTGATTAACAGGGATCAGCGGAGAGATCCCCTACTGAGCAGGCTGATCCGCTTGGCAGAGTCAACCCCATCTGAAAGGGGCCTAAAGAAAAGAGTTCTGATACAAGTCAGAAAGCAAGTATGAATCTTATACAAGATGGACCCTTTGTATACAGACAACATCCAATTAACAAATATCTTAGATCACCTAATCCAAAATAATTTTGTCAATTCTGAGAATTAAAAACCACACCTGTATAGGGTGTAAAGCCATGTTAATGAAAAGCCTTATCAACAAGTTGATATGCATGTTTAACAATCGTGACAAAAACTACCTTGAGACACAAACATTATTGGCTTATAAAACATAATATACAAATGGCACAGGACAAAACATTGCTCTGGCCCCATTATTTTTTTTTATAACTTCACAGGCATTGATAAGAAAGACATGCGTAAGCGTCTTCATCCAAAATGGTAAATGTTATTGGTTAACTTTCCCTAATAATGAAACAGTACAGGGGCGCAGATTATTGTAACTCCTTAGTTTAGTAAACTGCAAGTTGCAGTATCTCCCTGTCCGATCTATTGTCTCTTAGTTCCCCATCAAGTGCCTAGTCCCCCCCCAGGTCTGCCTCCCCTGAATGAGGCCACACTGAATACTTTCTCATCAATTGAAGGTTTTTCATCAGTCTTGGAAGTTTGAACTCAAGATGCAATGGGAACTACCACCTTGAAATACTTACATTATTGGCTTACAAAACATAATATACAGTATATCTCATTAAGTTGGACTTCTGTGTTGGCACAGGGCAAAACATTGTTCTGGCCCCATTTTTTTTTTATAACTTCACAGATACTGATAAGAAAGGAATACGTAAGCATCTTCATCCAAAATGGTGAATGTTATTGGTTAACTTTCCCTTAGGATCACCTCCTGGCACGTGGCTATATATGCACCCCAAAAGTTTCCTGATAAACAGCAAACACAGATCATCTTACAGCCTACCATTACTCCCTTTAGAAAAATTATGCTTCGAAAGAGCACCAATAACTAACACCACTTCTCTAGCTTATTGCTGGCTGAATCAAAAACAGCACACAGATGACTTAAAGCATAAAGAAAAGTGGGAAAAAGACTTAAATATTAAGATTTCCTCTAAACAATGGGAGAATGCCTGTATTATGACTCATAAATGCTCTTTAAGCACTAAATATCAGGAGATCTCTTATAAAATCCTCACCCAATAGTATATCACACCACATAAAGCCAGGAGATGGTCCCCCACAAACTCTGACATCTGCTGGCGCTGCGGGAAGGACGTCGGCAACTTCCTCCATATATGGTGGGAATGCCCACCACTTCAGGCCTTCTGGGAAACAGTGATAGAATGGACCAAATTCATAACAGACTCAAAAAGTGAATTCAATGCTGCCGCTTGTCTAATTAATGTAAATAAATTCACCATAAGCAGATATAAAAAAATCCCTCTCTAGGCATCTATTATTAGCCGCTAAAACACTCATACCCCTCCATTGGAAGACCACACACATACCACACATTAAAGACTGGTTAGAAAGAGTAAATTACATTTACAAGATGGAAGAGATTGCCGCAATGAAGAAAGAAAATAGCACAAATTTCAACCGCACCTGGCAACCGTGGTTATTGTTTGTTCGCTCCTCTGTTTTCAGCTCACTCACTAACTAATGTCTCTCAGGAAACAGAATGCTGTTTATTATTGTAAGAATGTTTTTAGGCCACAATACGCTTCAATACTGCTTATTCCTTCCTCTACTGTCGGTTAACGAATATACTATTATATATATTTTATGTCACGATTCTTAAAACACCACTTTTCATTATAGTGGGATACTTATTATTCACTACCCCTTACCTATTATAGTACTCCTTACCTATACTCCTTACCCCCCTTACCCCTACCTCTCCTCTTACCCTCCCTTTTTTCACCTTCTGATCCCCCTTTCCATACCCTTCCCCTTCACCCTCCCTTAATCATATCCTTTACTGAATAGTTCATAATACAATCATAAACTCCAATAATTACTTAATCATATGACGAAATTCCATTTGCAAATAACAGTTACTAAATGTAATACCTTTACACTGAGGATAATTGTTCTTGTGTTCTTCTTTCTGCTGTTCAAATTGTATTACATGCAATTATTGTAATATCACAAGCTTTAATAAACTTTTGATTGTGAAAAAAAAAAAAAAAACTTTCCCTTATGATGAAACAGTTCAGGGGTGCAAATTATTGTAACTCCAAGTTACAGTATCTCCCTGTCTGATCCATAGTCTCTTAGTTCCCCATCGGGTGCCTAGTTCCCCCTCCCCAGGTCTGCCTCCCCTAAATGAGGCCATACTGAATCATTTCTGATCAATTGAACTTTTTTCATCAGTCTTGGACATTTAAACTCAGGATGTAATCTGTAGTAGCACTGAGTTAATCTGTATTTGGAGTATCGTGGCCTCTTTAAGTGCTTCTATTTACTCTGAAGACGTTTAATTGTAATGAGATGCTGCGTTGGGCAGGCGGAGCACAGTGTCTGACATTATTATGCTTTTGCACATGCGCGCTGGTTACTGATGCCGATAGCGCCATTTTGTATATCACAAGTATTATTTAATGTTTGCTGATTTTGCACACAAACATTTTTTGAAAGCATATACACTAAGATTAAATAGCAGTTTTTAAACCGTATTATGCTCTGTGAAGTGTGCTTCCTTTTTAATTATATGGTCCAATGCGGGAAGAGATGTAGTGTCTTGCGTAGCTGGATACCTGCAATCCCAGGGTCCTCTGTTGTCGGATGTACGTATGCCTTGGAAACCATCCATGTGTGTCCTGCCAGTTGTCCATGAGATCCTGGAAAAGACATCTGAGCGGGTCTGGAGCAGGAATGAGCGTGGAATGGTGCGCTTTTTGACATTTTTTTGATATAGGCAAGGCCGCTGATAGGGGGGGACCACCAGTCCTCCTGTAGGGGGCCCAAACACACATGGAGGTCCGGACAGGGAGGTGGATCGGTGCGGTGTGGCAATAACAGAAACAATGTCTCTCCTTCCAGCAGCTGAGAGCTGGTCTATCTCTCCCTCCTGTTGGCTCTCAGCTGCTGGAAGGAGAGACACGCAGGGCATTGCACACTGCACCGATCCACCTCCCTGTCTGGGCTACATATGATCCCCCCATGGGTGCCCGCCCCCCCCCACCCCCACAGTGTTGCCTGTTTTCCTCTCCCTGAAAACAGAGGGATGTGTCAGTGTCAGGATGGAGAGTGGGGGAAGGGGCTGGTAAATATGTCATTTACCAGTACCTTTCTAGGGCTGTCTTAACGCACAGGCACCTCTGGGAACTGCCCAGGTGTCCTAGGTGCATGAGGGGTTCCTGAAGTTTCCTCCCAGCAGTTTTCTGGCAAGTGGCAACAGTTTCCCTCATTTTGGCCAGCTCTTTTGTACAGGTCAGTTCTGTTCTCTGTCTCATGTCGAGCTGTCTTCATGGCTCCCTTCCTACCTGCCTCAGCCACTATCCCATCCTGCACCCTTTCATCCTCACACAGATCTATCTCTGCTTTTCACACTGCCTCTCTCTTCGTTTGTTTGATCTATGTTATCTCTCGCTCCCTTCTCCCAGCCGATTTGCAAACATCTAGAAGCTCTGCTAATTTACAGCCTCTTCCTCAGCTGGCTGGAATTCTCTTCCTGACACTTTCTCGGCAATAGTCCCTTCCCCCACTCCCCTCCCCCCCTTCTTCTTTGGAGACACTTCACCCTCAAGCAGGTGAGTGTCCCTGCATACACAAACTCTGCAAATGGCTGGAATCCCCCACCCTGCACACCCCCCAACATTGTTTCTTTACTACACAATGGACTCCTACCCACCCCACTTTTTCCCCCTCTTCCTCCTTCTCCCCTACCCCAAGATCTCCACCCCCCTCTATTTTTTTCAGGGGCTAAGGAGGAACCCTGAGGTGAGACGTTTTACTACTGCTGCTGCTTGTGTGGGTGGGATGTGTACTGTGCCAGTCCCTACTGACCCTCCTCTCCTATTCATTCCATGTGATTGGCGCATGGAATGACACATCCCACCCACACAAGCAGCAGTAATAAGATGCTCTACCTCAGAGTTCTTACTTAACCCCCAGCAAAGCACCAGAAGAGAGCCAGAAACCCTGTATCGGTGATGGCAGCTTCCCTGCACACCTCTTCTTGAGGAGACCAAATCTGTTCTATACATTACTGCCCCTATACTGTACCCTCTTGCCCCCTGTCCTATGTCAACTCCCCCTCCCCCTCTACTGTGCCTTCCTGCTCTCCCCTGTACTGTACCCTTCGAACCACTGTACTGTGCCCTCCCCCCATACTGTACCTTTCTGCCCCCCATACTGTGCCCTACAACCCCCCCGTACTGTACCTTCGTGTCCCCCGCCTACTGTGCCCACCTGTACTGTACCCTCCTGACTGCTGTATTGTGCCCTCCTGTCTCCTCCTGTACTGTACCCTCCTGCCCCCCCCGTACTGTGCCATCCTGCCCCCTCGTACTGTGCCCTTTTGCCCCCCCCCCAAACTGTACCCTCCTGTTCCCCCGTAAGTTTGTAAGTTACGTTGTGTTTGTGTCCGCTAATAATGATTTTTGTGTATCTTTTGCGAAAATGTTGTTTTGATCTTTTTTTAGTGGGGCCCCGTCAGGTAGGCTGTACGGGCCTGTGATTTCCAACAGCAGTCCTGGATATAGGGGTCATATTGCAGGGTATGAGTTTGGCTATCTTTTCTGGTGGTGGTGGCGGCTGGATTGGTTTGCTCACATCCTGGCACAAGAGAATTTGGATCTTTTGTTTTCATAAGCAAATTTGTGGACATTTTATCACTTTATTATTTTGAATATAAAAAAGGACCTTTTTTTGAGACTATATTAAAAAAAAAAATGCACGTGGTGTACTATGGATTTAAAGGAACATTACCCATGCTCATGAACACTGAGGATAGAGCTTTGCATATATGGTTTTAGATTATTATTAATATCTGAATGTTGGTATTTATGTTGGCAGCTTTCTGTTTACATTTTATTTAATGTTGAGTTGTGATTTATAACATATTTTTCGCACATTGTAGGTAGGTTTTTGAGTTTATTAGCGCAGAGGTTTTTGGTTTTTAAATTTATGTACACGTATAAAAAAAACATTATAAATATTTTTTTTTTTAATTTGCTAGTGATCACATACCCTCTGGAAGTTATAGGAAATAACAGAAATTGTCTCACATGGTGATACTGTTACTAAAACTGGCGTGAATGCTTTCCTTAATTAAGCGCAGGCAGTTTTAAAGGGAACTGCCACCAAAAAAGTTTTGTAAATGCTTAGTTGAATTCCCCAGAAAGTGTCTTCTATATGTTAATAAAAAAGAACCATCAAAAGCTGGAAGAGGTTGATGTTTTGAAATGTATTAAAGGGTTTAGCATAACAGTATGGCTCACAAAAAATTACCAGTACATATCTAGGTTTTTTTTTAACCTTTAAATGTTCAGGTGTCTCTGAACACAAAACTTCATCAGACGCCTCCTCTGCAAATTACTGTCGCCATCCACGGAACTTAGGATGGGATTAAAGGCTATAACATTAATATTTAATGCATCTCAGACAAATGAATACATCAAAGCTGGAAACATTTTGTCCCTGTGTAGGAAATGAGGTTAAACCTGTTAGTCAGCCATTGATTTTTGTTACCAAAATAACTTAGTCGTCCAGCAACTGGGTTCAAACTGAGTAAAAAGGATTTTTCTTTTTATGCCTTTAATTGTATTTTCACAGAAGATAAGATTTTCATGGGAACCGCTCTTGATGCTACAACGCTTTTAATGTTCACTTTCGCATTAATTAGAAGCACCCAGTAAAACCCAGGGAACTTGTATAATCAAGTGTTGTTGGAAGTGGTAACTCCTTTGTCAGGAAAAACAATTTGAAGAAGAACTTCTGTATTCATCTCCAAAGCCAGTGTAAATAATGTAGTTTTCAAGAAAGCTCTAGCGGTAGTTTTTCTTTAAGGCTTAGTTTACATTTGCATTTGGGGGTGGCAACATCACATAGCTCCCAACTGTCCATGAATTCAAGGGACTGTCCCTGATTTGGAGCAATGTCCCTCTGTCCCTCATTCTTCCTCATTTTGGTCTGATCTATATAGATGTATATAAAATTTACTTTTTATCTATCAAAAAGGGTTTTCCAGTGCTAAAGCTTTCATCTGATTTCTAAATTGCTGCATTTGTAAATTCCAAAAGCCAATATAAAGGAATAGTAGTGGTAAAAAAAGCACTTTTGAGTTTAACCAATCTTGATTTTTTGTATAATTCTCCTTTAAGGGGGCGTGGCAAGGGGTGTGTCCTATGCCTGCATGCTTTTGCTGATAGGTGTCCCTCATTCCCATCTCAAAAAGTTGGGAGGTATGACATCAGATGGTTGAGCTGCATCTTTACTGACACCTAGTCGCCCCCCCTCCAAGCTGCAAAGGCAGTTGTACGGGGATAGGAATATTCACATGTCATGGCTATAATGGAAAGCAACACGACTTGGCAAAAATGATTTCCCCTGTTGCATTCATAGGGCAGTACTGCCCATCCAATGCAACCTATTTAAGTGAACAGTGCCGCAGGACATATCACTTCTTGACTACCAGTCAAATGCCCTCTAAAAGGAATTCAGATCGCCCATCAGAGGTGATGCTTGTGTAAGTGAGCCCTAAAAAAAGAACTCCGGTCTAAACAAAAACTATTCCATAGTTCCTAATTGCCGAGATTTTAGATCTCTAAACACACCCTATTAAAGCGTATATGAACAGAAATATAGTAAATTGCAACTTACCATTCCTTAGATGTGGAGACTGCTTTCATTTTTATTTTTCAGGCTAAGAACATTTTCAGTAAGTACAGAAAACAATTGTTGAATGTGTCAGAAATACAGCTTACTTGTCACTTCCCGTGGGCCGAAAAGATAGCACAAGCATCCTTATATTTCTTGGAAAAACTACTAGCCTAGGGTTGCCACCTTTTCTTCAAGTCAAACCCGAACATTTTAGTGGCACACAGCGTATAAACTATACATATATTTTGCTATTAAAAATAATTTCTAAATATATGAAGTTAATAACAAGAGTCCCCCTTTACATCAGAGTCCACAGAGTTCCCCTTTTACATCTGAACTTCCCTTCACTGTAAGGGGGAACTCTGCAGACTCTGATGTAAGGGAGAACTCTGAGGACTCTAACATAAGGGATGCACTGGGAACCCTGATTTAAGCAGGAACACTGAGAACTTTGATGTACGGAAAGAACTCTGATAGAAAGAGGGAGACTTCAGTCACAGACAGGGATGGATGGTGAGCTCACTCACCCCTTGCCAGTCAGCACCTCTCATCCAGATGTATCAGAGGCTGCTGGACTTCAAATTTCCAGCCCGCACTTTCCTTTTCTAAGGAGTGTGGGTAGACACTGAGGGATAGGGACGGGAGGAAGAGGTGCAGATCAAGCCCTCTCTTCTCTCCCATCTGTGTGTGTGTTTGGGGGTTGGGGGGATTGTTAGTGCTGGCTTTGGGCAGCATGAAAGAGAGTGTAACAGACACTCTCAGCTTAGACAACTGCAGCCAGCAAACCTGCTGGGAAGCCATAGTCCATTCTGAATAATGTGTCTGGGTTTCAGGCAGTCTGAAACCCGGACACATGATTCCAAACCCGAACTGTCCGGGTGAATCCCAAATAGGTGGCAACCCTATACTAGCCCCATTAATCCACTGTGTAATGGAGATGAACAAAGCAAGACAGCTTGTGTGACAACCATGGCTTTCTCTATAAACTGGCCATACACAGCCACAGGTGGGCCACAAACAGGTTGGATGGAGGAATCCCCCCTACCGGGACATTGTATTCTGACAACGGCACTGCCACTGTCAGATTACACTAATCAGTAGCTGCAGCTGATCGTTGCAGCTGTTGATCAATGAAAATTTTCCAACATGTCCCAACAAGAAGAGTTGATCAAACGGTCAACTTCTTTTGACGAGGAACGGCCACACACTGATCGAAATTCAGCTGGTCCCTGCTGAACCAGAGGAATTTTGATCAGTGTGTGGCCTGTGATAGACACAAAGGAGATATGAGCGTATGCATGAAGGCATAGGGAGTGTGCTGTTAGCAAGATCACCAGGTAAAAAAGTCTGAAAAAGAAAACAAATGCAGTTACCACATTTTAGGACTGGTATGCTGGAATATATTACATTTTTGTTTTTAGGTTTAGATATGCTTTCATTTTGTCTTGCCATATCTTCTAAACCAGGTAACTAAAAACATTTGTTATGTATTGCTGCTCCTTCAGGTCACTGGAAGTTATTGTGAGCTATGCTGAGTCAATGTACACCTCTATAATTGACAGATATGATACAGTGGGTAGGAGTGGTCAAACACAGCTTGTTTTTTAGAATTCTTCCAAAACATTACAGTGTTTTGCAGAGAATTGCTTGTTTTTCATTTTCTGAAATTACATCGGGGTTATGTTATATAGTCAAATTATATTTTTAGGGTGCTTAGAATAATTCTTATGCCCCGTACACACGGTCGGACTTTGTTCGGACATTCCGACAACAAAATCCTAGGATTTTTTCCGACGGATGTTGGCTCAAACTTGTCTTGCATACACACGGTCACACAAAGTTGTCGGAAAATCCGTTCGTTCTGAACGCGGTGACGTAAAACACGTACGTCGGGACTATAAACGGGGCAGTGACCAATAGCTTTCATCTCTTTATTTATTCTGAGCATGCGTGGCACTTTGTCCGTCGGATTTGTGTACACACAAACGGAATTTCCGACAACGGATTTTGTTGTCGGAAAATTTTATATCCTGCTCTCAAACTTTGTGTGTCGGAAAATCCGATGGAAAATGTGTGATGGAGCCTACACACGGTCGGAATTTCCAACAACAAGGTCCTATCACGCATTTTCCGTCGGAAAATCCGACCTTGTGTACGGGGCATTAGAAGAGGAGACTCTGAAAAAGTGAATTTGAATGATATTTAAAAAGCAGCAGTATAGCCACTGCCGATGTGCTTTACAAATGTATATTGCACTTTGCTGACTTTGAGAGTCCAGGAGACCAGTTAAAGTCACATGACTCACTTTTCTTCAGTGAATGAGCTCTCTCTCTCTCTTGCATTAAAGTGTAAGTTCACCTTTTTACACTTTTTTTTTTTTTTCTAAACTCCAGCTCCCCTATGCACCAGTATAGCATTCATGTACTTTTTTTGCAAAAATATCAAAGCTTTCCAATTAAATCTACAGTCACTTACTTTTCTTGTGCTCATCCATGTATCCAGACGTTTCCATTTGTAATGTCTGTCTTCCTGATCAGACTTTAGGTCATGACACAGGAAGGAGTTGACCAGCTAACCTCATTAGCACACACCTCGCATCATCAACCCTCCCCTTCCCAGGTGCACGTTTTTTAAATGAAATGCAATCAATCAGTGATCACCCTTCTCAGTAAATACACAATATACAATCCAATTGCATAGTGTATGGCCATCTTTATTTAAGTACAGTAGAAAGGAGTGGACAGAAACAATCAACTGTCAAGCCCCTTTCACAACTCTGCATAACGGGAACTCAAATTCCCACATGCGTTTTTTTGCAAGGGGGGGAGGTGGTTTGGAGCATTTCCACTCATCACACATAAGGCAGCCCATCCACCTGAAGTGACTGTAGATTTAATTGGAAAGGATATTTTTGCAAAAAAAGTACATGAATGCTATACTGGTGCATATGGCAGCTGGAATTTAGAAAAAAAAAAAAAAAAGTGTACAAAGGTGAACTTACTCTTTAACCAGAAAAAAACTGGAGAAAAAAGCACAGCACTAGTTCCTTAGTGTGCACCTACTCCTGCCACAGATTTCTAGCAATCCCTAGTTAGAAACTGTAAAAACTCTGTATACAAATCAACTTTACCCAGTGGCGGTGCATCCATAAGGGCGCACAGGCACCACTCCCTCTCTCCAGCCACCACCTCTATCACTAATAAATAGATTCATGGCCGCAGCTGCCACCCCCTATTCAGGCGCCCAGACCCTTTTCGCTATGGGCAGATCATTCAGAGACCCAGATATCCAGGATATACTCAGCTTCCTTCAATCCAGCCTTGATCTGTCGCTAGCTATCAGTTCTCTCAGGGTCCAGGTCTCAGCCTTATCGGCCTTCTCCAGAACATCATGGGCTGTCCACCCCTTTATCCGGCAGTTCTTCTGTGGAGTGACAAGACTCAAGCCCCAAAGAAGACCAATTCCCCAAATGGGATCTTCCTCTTGTTCTTAAAGCGGGGGTCCACCCACACCGCCAAAAAAAAAAAAAATTAAAAGCCAGCAGCTACAAATACTGCAGCTGCTGACTTTTAATACATGGCCTCTTACCTGTCCCAGGGTCCAGCGATGTCGGCAGGCGACGCCGAGAACCCGCTCGGTTCTCGGCAGCTGCCGCCGCCATCCTAGGTGAGGGAATCAGGAAGTGAAGCGTTGCGGCTTCACTTCCCGGTTCCCTATTGCGCATGCGTGAGTCGCGCTGCGCGTCCCAAGTGGTCCCCGCTCTCTCCTGGGAGCTGTGTGTTTCCCAGGAGACAGCGCGGTGGGGACGGGAAGAGGCGTAGACTCCCATGGGAGTCTATGCCGGAAGTGGGTGCAAATACCTGTCTTAGACAGGTATCTGCACTCCCCTCCCCCCTGAAAGGTGCCAAATGTGACACCGGGGGGGGGGGGGTTCCGAAAAGCGGAAGTTCCATTTTTGTGTGGGACTCCGCTTTAAATCATTGCCTGGACTAAGTTTCTGCAGGATCTACCCCGCTTCCTATCAAAGACCTTTCTGTAAGAGTTGCTTTCCTGGTAGCCATCACTTCGGCCAAAAGGGTTTCCGAGATCGGGTCCTTGGGTTACAAAGAATCATTCCTGACTTTCTTCCCGGACCGGGTGGTCCTCATCCCTATGCTCGGCTCAAACCCAAAAGTCACTTCTGTGTTCCATGAGAACCAAGAGATTGTCCTACCTACATTCAGGGCCCTAAGGTCCACCGTAGTTCAACCTCTGGATGTAGGTGAAATACTGAAAGAATACCTGCAAGTTACTTTCTCCTTTTAGACGCTCCGACTACCTGTTTATCCTGCACTTGGGCAGTAACAGTGGGAAGCGAACTTCGGCTAGAACGATTGCTGCCTGGATCGTTCAGTCTATCCAGCAGGCCTATAGGCCTAAGGGCTTGGCTCCTCCAGAGGCAGTGATGGCAGATTCCACCATGGGCATGGTGGCTTCGTGGGCAGCAGCCTGGCATGTGGTTCCAGATGTCATCTGCAAAGCGGCCTCAAGGGCCTCCATTAATACTTTTATGTCACATTACTGCATAGAGCTTGCTTCTCTATCTTCTGTGAACTTTGGTTTAAAAATCCTGTCGGTTGACGGGTCAAATAAAATTTTCTTTGATAAGCATACCCACCCATGTGGTCAGGCTAGTTATTTCCCACACGTAGGCTGCCATGGAGTCAGGAAAACTAAAAATTTATTATCAAATACTTACCGTAATTTTCCATTCCTGATGGACTCCATGGCAGACGGAGTTCCCACCCATCGGTCAAGAGTAGGCTAGTTACGGAACGCAGTCTCTAACGGTGAGTTCAAATTTATGGGAGTGGGGTCCTATAGCATTGGAGAGGAGGCGGGATTAACCCACACGTAGGCTCCCATGGAGTCCATCAGGAAAGGAAAATTACGGTAAGTATTTGATAAAAAAAATGTCCGTGTTTTCCAAGTCAGTTACTTTATATAGAACCTATTCGGCTTTCTATAACCGGAAACTCTGTCCATGGGGCATTCTTTCAGTTATTACTTTTATTTATTTTTTTAAATGGCAGTAAATAATGCATTTAAATATGTATAATTCATACAGTAATTAAATTAACAATCATCATTTTAGATATAGAATTAAATGATCTTTTATACTCTCCCCTTAAGGACAATAAAAAAAAAACATAATTTAGCAGCCATCAGGGTATGGTAATAAAAATATTTAATAATGCCACTAAACGCAGTTAGAAACGTAGAGACAGATAACCATAAATATTTTCTTAGATGTCACAAGGCAGTCATTTGCCATTGCCTATGGTCATCACAAAATAAATGTGGTTTTTATTCTATGTTAAAAATGTATCTAATATTAAATCTGATCTTTCTGCAGATTGATAGGATAGTTTTAGCATTTTAGCTAAAGTAGCTCAGTTTTACTATGCTAAAAGCACCCATGTACATACACTATATTACCAAAAGTATTGGGACGCCTGCCTTTACACGCACATTAACTATAAGAGCATTCCAGTCTTATGCCGCGTACACACGGTCGGACTTTTCGGCTACAAAAGTCCAACGGACGCTGACGGACTAAAGCTGGCTGGTAATCCGATCGTGTGTGGGCTTCTCCGGACTTTCAACGTACTTTTTTAGCCTCAAATCCGACGGACTTTAGATTTGAAACATGCATCAAATCTTTACGTCGTAACTACGACGGACCCCGAAGTCCGCTCGTCTGTATGCTAGTCCGACGGACAAAAAAACGACGCATGCTCATAAGCAAAAACTAAACGGAAGCACTCGGTCTAGTAAAACTAGTGTTCGTATTGTAGGTAGCACATTCATCACGCTGCAAAATCTGTGATCGTTGAATGCAGCGCATTTTATTTCTTCTTTACGAATGCTCTAAAGAACGAAGGTGTTTTGCTGTTCATAATCAGAGTTCTCCCAAACTGATTTCTGGATTCTTTTTCTCTTTGATCTCATGAATGATATAGTATGCATTTTAAAAACAATGTTTCCATACTAATAATACTTTTTCCCCTTTTTTTTTTTTAGGTTTGTAAAGTTACCACAAAGAACCCATTATTCTTTTTTTTTTTTATAGTGATTATTTTTTAGTTTTTAGATAAAGTTAACCCAAAGCACCGTTTTTGGTTATGTAAATTTTTTTATTTTCAAGACTTACCACTTGAACATTATTAACATTAGTAATGTATTTTTGGTGTGTTTTTTCCAAACTCAATGAGATTGTTGTCCCTTGTTAATTTAACATTGTGTGTAAAATCAATGATTTAAAAGAAAACACATAAAGTCTTTTGCTAAACTCAAAAAAGATCCATTTATTCATGGTCAAAATAAAATAAAGAGGAAGTCAACGCTGGAAAAAGTCGGTGTACAAGAAAATTGGGATCTTGCGGAGTCCATATAAGAGGGAGCACAATCTGGTCCAAGAATCCCAGAGATCAACAGCACCAGCAGATGATCTAGATGTCCCCAGACTGTGGTCCTACAACAGCCTGCGTCTTCTGTCAGACCAGACTGAACCCAGGTCATCACTTTCTTCTCTTCCCTGCAGCCTTTCCTCCACGCTGCCCTGCAGCCTTCCCTGTAGCCTTCTTTTGAGGCTGTGGCTCTGGTGTTTCAGTTGTGGCAGGAGGAGGAGGAGGAGGAGGAGGAGGGGGGGCTGCCTCATGTAGTTGGGTGTTTTGTGTTAGCGTGCCCTGCAGCCCCTTATGGATTGTTTCCCCAAATAGGCGCTCACAAATGAGGCGCTGCTCCCAATCCATCTGAAGAAGCCTGCTGGCTAAGTAGCAGCCATAGGATTCTTCCGCTTCGGGGGGGCTCCTTAAAAAACGGGTGGCCTCTTGCATGAGGCGCAGGGATGCGTCCTGTGTGACCATCCCCTTCCTGGCCCTTTTTTTGGGAAGGTGGAGGGGAGGCACTTGGGATTCGGTCAGGCTCCTACTGGGCCCAGCCACCTCACTTGGCCCAGCCACCTCACTGGGAGCAGCCACCTCACTGGGAGCAGCCACCTCACTGGGAGCAGCCACCTCCTGCCTGACACTGGGCCCAGCCTCCTCCAGGATGATGGTGAATCCGGCCTCCTCCAGGCTGTCCATGGGCCCGGTCTCCTCCTGCCTGCCACTTTCCCCACATTCCTCCTGGATGGACTCATCCTGTGTATAAAAAAAGGACAATAGTTTGAGTATATTTTTTTGGGTTCATCAATGACACACAGTTTGCTTCTCATGAATAGCAAATTCAATGTGAATACATCTCTTTAATAAAAGAGTCTAATCAGACACCCTAATTATTTCAAGCAGGTGCCAAACATATTTAGCCACTACTGTCAATTGATATGTATACACAATTTTGAGGCCAAAATTATTTTAGACAATTATAACATCCAGTTAACATCATTAATATTAGTACTAAATATTTGTTAATATAATTTACCTGACTCCAGATGGTCATATCCGGTTCATCCAGGATGGAAGACCCAGCTTGCTCCTCATCAGCCTCTGCTGGGGTGGAGGGAAGGGTGGAGGGAAGGGTTGAAAGTGATGGCCTGGCTTCATTCTGGTCATCAAGAAAACGGAGTTGATTGTAGTACCACAGCCTGGGTACATAAACATCATCTGCTGATGCTCCTGATCTCCTTGATTCCTGGATCTTCTTATGCTCCCTCTTATACATGTTCCTCAAGACCCCAATTTTCTTGAGCAATGTCTCCATTGTTGCTTCCGGGATGGTCGCCTGGACAAAGGACAGAAGTCTCTCCAGCGTTGACTTCCTCACATGCTTTGCATAATACTGAGGGTGTTTCACCTCCCACAAATTCCTCATCTCTCGATATTTAGAAATAAAAGCTGTAAGGAACTCTGGATCCTTAAATAGGGGATTCATTATATCTGGAAAAGATGAAGTCACAAGACAAAAAACACTTTTATTATAGGTTTCTGCTAACCCCTCATCATCTTCTCCCTATGTAGGCCTCATCAATCTATCAAGCCATATAGGCCGCTTGCTCCAAAGTCATGACCATAAAACCCAAAAAATATATATCTAAAATTACCTTCGTTTTGTAACGTCCTGGTCCACTATCACCTACCACAGAACGTACGTACGACACGTGCGCAAGGGTCCTCTTTACACACTACGCATGTGTGAAACTCCGCCTGCGTCGCCCGCCCCTGACGTTCGAAATTAACTCATGTTCTCCGCCCCCTAATTCGACGCACAGAACGTACGTACGACACGTGCGCAAGGCCCCTCTTTATACACTACGCATGTGTGAAACTCCGCCTGCGTCGCCCGCCCCTGACGTTCGAAATTAACTCATGTTCTCCGCCCCCTAATTCGACGCACAGAACGTACGTACGACACGTGCGCAAGGCCCCTCTTTATACACTACGCATGTGTGAAACTCCGCCTGCGTCGCCCGCCCCTGACGTTCGAAATTAACTCATGTTCTCTGCCCCCTAATTCGACGCACAGAACGTACGTACGACACGTGCGCAAGGCCCCTCTTTATACACTACGCATGTGTGAAACTCCGCCTGCGTCGCCCGCCCCTGACGTTCGATTTTAACTCATGTTCTCCGCCCATTTTTTGTTACGGCGCGTAGTGGAGTAAATAATGGCGGAGACACCTGATATGTTGACGACCTCAGGTAGTGGAGACAGCCCGGAGGCTGGAACGTCAACAAAATCTATGAGGCCTAGATTTAAGGCCTCTAATATGAGTTTTAAAGAGATGGTGGAGATGGTGGCCATTCTTCACAAAGACGACTATGATGGGAAGTATGGGCCGTACGCACGGCCAAATTTGCGCAAGGCCAAAATAATGGCGAAGGTCGTGGACACTTTGCTGGCATCTTTTGGGGTCCAGCGCTCCAGAGATCAACTGAGAAAAAGATGGTCTGACCTGAAACTCAGGGAGCCGGATCAATACCGACGTATCCGGAAAGTTCTTAAAAAAAGTAAGTACTTGTCGTGTTTTTCTCTTGTGTTTATTACCTTGTATACTGCTCCATGTGCTTTTCCTTCCTATACGATTTTTAGTTCATCGTTTTAAACGATCTTTTAATAAACCTCGTTACATATCTATAGATAGATCTATCTATATATATAAAGATATATATATATATATAGATAGATAGATAGATATATATATATATCTATATATATATCTATATATATATATAGATATATATATAGATATAGATATAGATATAGATATAGAGAGAGAGAGAGAGAGAGAGAGAGAGAGAAATATATAGAGAGAGAGAAATATAGAGATAGGTAGATAGATAGATATAGAAATGTAAAACATTCTTTTTGAATATTTTAAGTTATCTTTTTTTTTTTTCTTTACATTTAGTTAGATATTTATAGATTTTGTTCCAGATATAGAGAGAGAGAGATCAAAAGATTATTAACTATATTTTGAGATATTGATATCTAGATATCTATCTATCCGATATGTCTTTATAATTTTAAATATTGAGGTAAAATAGGAACTCTACACAAACCACTTCACTACAAATGTTGGAAAATTACTATGTACTAAAATATCTGTGTGCTAAGTAGATTAATAATTTTTTGTTTCACATAGGGGAAAAATCACTCAGCCAACAAGAAGACAGTCCACCCCAAGCCAAACATGATTGGGAAATCAGCCCAAGTCCCACTGAGGATGTGGAGGAAGGAGAGGTGGGCGACATGGGCACCCCACCAGGTGAGTGTCTGACACACCAGCTTACGTTAATCTATGCATGGCTGCCTTTTGTTTAATGTAATTTGTCTACTCTATTTTAGGGGATCTGGTTGTGCTTGATTCAAGCAACAGCACCACCCCCGAGGATGTGGAGGAATTATGCTACATGGGCACCCCACCAGGTCAGTGTCTGAGACAACAGCTTTATTATGGTAAGGTAAACTATGTATGTGTGCATATTTCTAAAGACATTTTTTGGTTTCATTCCACTTTAGGTACAACAAGAAGTGACTATTTCACCTCAGAAAGTGCCCAACGGCTAATTGGTCAAATAATGGCCTGGAATAAGGACATCGATGAAATGCGTAATCGGCTGGATCGTATGCAGCAGGAAATGAAGGACATGATTGATGTTTTGGGTCGAATCTAAATGCCCTTTTTGAAACCCCAAAACATCAATCATGTCCTTCATTTCCTGTTTTGCTGACCCCATTCTGGGCCTTCTCTTTCTTTTTTTGGCTGAACAGAAATGGCTGTTTAACCTAATTTAAAAAAGGAGGGCTGTTTCTCGTAAATACCTAAAAAATCCACAAAAAAATAAAACTTGATTTTCTCAAACCCCCCCCCCAAAAAAAAAAATTGATTTTAAAAAAAACAAAAAAATAAAAAAAACTTGATTTTAAAAAACTCAAAAAAAAAACAAAAAACTTGATTTTAAAAAACCAAAAAAAAAAAAAAAAAAAACTTGATTTTAAAAAAACTAAAAAAAATAACAAAACTTGATTTTCAAAAAAACAAAAAAAATAAAAAAAAATTGATTTTAAAAAACCAAAACAAAATAACAAAACTTGATTTTCAAAAAAAAAAAAAAACAAAAAAAAAAAAAAAAACTTGATTTTAAAAAAACCAAAAAAAAATAACAAAACTTGATTTTCAAAAAAAAAAAAAAAAAAAAAAAAAAAAACTTGATTTTAAAAAACCAAAAAAAAACCAAAAAAAAACTTGATTTTAAAAAAACTAAAAAAAATAACAAAACTTGATTTTCAAAAAAACAAAAAAAATAAAGAAAAATTGATTTTAAAAAACCAAAAAAAATAACAAAACTTGATTTTCAAAAAAAAAAAAAAAAAAAAAAAAAACTTGATTAAAAAAAAAAAAAAAAAAAAAAAAAAGCCTGTTTGCGAAAATCAAAAAGCCAAAAATATTTTTTTGTGGATTAGGTAGAAATATTTAAATATAATTATATTTTTCTACATTATTAAGATATCATTATATTTTTGTCTATGAACATTTTATACTAAATGCAGAACTGAATGCATAACAACCATTAATAAAAACATCTCCTTATAGGAATTAAATAAATGTGTGGTTTGTTATTTCAAGGCTCAGTATCAGTTTGGTTATAATTGTAAAAAAGTTGTTTACAGTGGCAATGGAGCTTATTTAGACATTTAAAATTAAAATACAGTTGGCACTACAACTGCTCGACCATAACCTAGGAGACAGCCCAAAAGAAAGGCAAGCAATAAATATAATGCAAGATTTCATCAATATTTTTTTTATTGTAAAAAATTATATATCCTGGCCCATTGCAATGGCCCCCCTACCCATAAAATAATTAACATATTGCTGTCTAACTTGACGGGCACTTTGGGGGGCCAAGCCAGTACGGACAGTATCCAGGCCCGTAAGGTTGGCATCTATTTGTCCGGCCTCAGGCCCAACTGTGCCTATATAATTCGGAGAATGTTTGTTTAAAAAGTTGTGCAGAATGCAGCACGATAAAATGATAAAATTAAGTTTGTATTCCGCCAAATTAATGGCTGTTTGAAACAGGCGGAACCGGCTGGCCAGAATTCCAAACGCATTCTCAACCACTCTTCTAGCTCTGGCCAGCCGGAAATGAAAAACCCTCCTCTCCGGGGTGAGGGTTCTTTGGGGGAATGGCCTCATGAGGTGCTTGCTCAGAGCGAAGGCTTCATCTGCAATGAAGACAAAGGGGAGTCCTTCCACGTTATCCGCATCAGGTGGCAATCCCAGGCCACCACTCTGGAGACGCTGGCAGAACTCCGTCTGGGCAAATACTCCTCCATCCGACATCCGGCCATTCTTCCCCACGTCCACATATAAAAAATCATAGTGTGCCGACACCACCGCCATTAAAACAATACTGTGGAACCCCTTATAATTAAAATAGTATGACCCCGAATGGGGTGGTGGCACAATGTGGACATGTTTCCCATCTATAGCCCCTCCACAATTGGGAAAGTCCCAACGGCTGGCAAAATGGGATGCCACAGTCTGCCATTCCTGTGGCGTTGAAGGAAACTGGGGAATCAAACAAGAAAACCAAAATCAATTAATTTGGAAGCTAACATTGCAAGAAAATTAGACAATTAAAAACATTATTCCCCAGCATCAGTATAACATTCAATAATTTAATTCTTCTGGAATAACTAATATGGAAAGGCACACTTATCAGATTGCTCACCCCCTCTGATGGAACATTGATTACATTTTAGGGGGTTGTGAAATCCCTAAAAAAAATTACTTTTAGGACACGCAGGAATTTAGGGACTAAAAAGGCTACAAGACTGCAGTTGTCGCACTCTGCAGGTGCAGTTGCTAACCAGCTTACAGTAAATGAGGTAATGTAAAAAGGCATTCATGTTGCAAGGAGTACACAATCACATGCAAGGGCAATTAATGAAAACACTTTGAGGCTTGCATATGATTTGATGATGGAAATCAGCAGAGCTTCTGCTCATTTACTAAAGCACTGGAACAAATGCACTTGTAGAGTGCACATGCATTTTGCAAACTGCAACATATATTTGCTTTAGACAAATCAACACCACAGAACATTCAAGCAAATTTTTACGAGGGTGGGGGGGGGTTGTGAAATCTAGATAATTGCTAATTAGCAGCACACTATTTGGAGTGAGTTTAGGTGGGGGTGGGTGGGGGGGTTGGGAAATCTAGATAATTGCTAATTAGCAGCACACTATTTGGAGTGAGTTTAGGTGGGTGGGGGGGGGGTTGTGAAATCTAGATAATTGCTAATTAGCAGCACACTATTTGGAGTGAGTTTAGGTGGGGGTGGGTGGGGGGGTTGGGAAATCTAGATAATTGCTAATTAGCAGCACACTATTTGGAGTGAGTTTAGGTGGGTGGGGGGGGGGTTGTGAAATCTAGATAATTGCTAATTAGCAGCACACTATTTGGAGTGAGTTTAGGTGGGGGTGGGTGGGGGGGTTGGGAAATCTAGATAATTGCTAATTAGCAGCACACTATTTGGAGTGAGTTTAGGTGGGGGTGGGTGGGGGGGTTGGGAAATCTAGATAATTGCTAATTAGCAGCACACTATTTGGAGTGAGTTTAGGTGGGGGTGGGTGGGGGGGTTGGGAAATCTAGATAATTGCTAATTAGCAGCACACTATTTGGAGTGAGTTTAGGTGGGGGTGGGTGGGGGGGTTGTGAAATCTAGATAATTGCTAATTAGCAGCACACTATTTGGAGTGAGTTTAGGTGGGGGGGGGGGTTGTGAAATCTAGCTAATTGCTAATTATAAGCACACTAAATACACTCAAACAAAATACATTCAAAATGAGTAGACTAGGTGGATATGTTCCCATCACTTCATGCTGGGGAGGTTATTGAAGGAAAATATACATGCATGACAAAAAATAACAGGAAAAAAATCCAGCATGTGTGAGGATAAAAAGGGGACATTCACACTATATTGCAATGATGGTAAGTAGTGTTTGAAGCAAGAAATACATTACATTATCAAAGATTACATAAAAGAACATGTGATGCTAATAAAAGAAAAATATCTTACCTTAATATAGTCCTTCTGCAGGACCTGGATGATGGCAGAACAGGTCTCTGGGATAATGATCCCCAGAGCCTGGGGGGAGATGCCTGTCGAGAACTTAAGGTCCTGCAGGCTTCTCCCTGTGGCCAAATACCGCAAGGTAGCGACCAGCCTCTGCTCCGGAGTGATGGCTTGCCTCATGCAGGTATCCTGCCTGCTGATATAGGGGGTCAGCAAAGCCAACAAACGGTCAAAAACGGGGTCCGTCATCCGGAGAAAGTTCCCGAAATCCTCAGGATTATTCTCACGGATCTCACGGAGCAAAGGCATGTGACAGAACTGGTCACGCTGAAGCAACCAATTCTTGGTCCATGAACTCCTCCTCGCCCTGTTCATGGACTGGTCTTGGGCTGAAGAATAAACTACAGCACCAAGCACATACAATGCACGAGCTCTACGACGAGTACGTACAGGTAACATGGTTTCAAAACGGTCGGCTGGTCAGAACGCACTAAACAGAACGCACTGAAGAACAGCAAGGCCTGTGAAGAACGACCTGAAAATCAGGAACGAGCGGCCAATAAAACAAAGATTTCTCAATGCCAACTGACCAAACGCACTGAAAAGCAGATACAAACCTCACAAGCACAGACTGAACAACAGTTAAAACGAACTGAAAAATACGAGTCTCACAAGCGCGAATCGTCTCTCACCAAACTTCTACTAACACGAGATAAACACGAGATTAGCAGAAGGAGCCCAAAGGGTGTCGTACGGGCTATTGAACTTCCGTTTTATAGTCTCGTCGGACTTGGTGTACGTCACCGCGTACTAGGCTGTCGTACTTTTGTGTGGTCGTGTGTAGGCAAGTCCGTTCGTAAGAAAGTCTGCCGCAAGTCCGCCGAAGGTACGTCGGAAGTATGTCGGACAGGCTGTCGGACTTTTGTAGACGAAAAGTCCGACCGTGTGTACGCGGCATTAGTCTGTAGGGTTAAATATTGCTTTGACCCACCCTTTGCAGCTATAATGGATTCAACTCTTCTGGGAAGGCTGTCCACAAGGTTTAGGAGTGTGTCTATGGATCCATTCTTCCAAAAGCGCATTTGTGAGGTCAGGCACTGATGTGGACGAGAAGGCCTGGCTCTTAGTCTCCCCTCTAATTCATCCCAAAGGTGTTCTTACAGGTTGAGGTCAGGACTCTGTGCAGGCCAGTCAAGTTCCTCCATCCCAAACTCGCACATCCATGCCTTTATGGACCTTGCTTTGTGCACTGGTCCGAATCATTTGGTGGAGGGGAGATTTTGCTGTGAGGTTGTTTTTCAGGGGTAGGGCTTGGCCCTTTAGTTCCAGTGAAGGGAACTCTTAAGGCATAAGCATACCAAGACATTTTGGACAGGGATGGCCTCTTTCTGTTCCCTTTCTGATTGTGCACCAGTGCACAAAGCAAGGTCCATAAAGACATGGATGAGGGAGTTTGGGTGGAGGAACTTGACTGGCCTGCACAGAGTCCTGACCTCAACCAGATAGAAAACCTGTGGGATGAATTGGAGCAGAGACTGCGAGCCAGGCCTTCTCGTCCACATCAGTGCCTGACCTCACAAACGTGCTTCTGGAAGAATGGTCAAACATTCCCATAGACACACTTAAAAACCTCATGGACAGCCTTCCCAGAAGCTGTTATAGTGGCAAACTCAATATTGAACCCTATGGATTAAGACTGGGATGCCATTAAAGTTCATGTTCGTGTAAAAGCAGGTGTCCCAATACTTTTGGTAATATAGTGTATCTTAGATCAGATTGATTCTGGAAGGAGACAATCTTTCACATGGGGATTCCAGGCGCATTCATTGACAATGCCCTGAATGAGACTTTAAGTGCCAGTTCACGCTGATGCGTGTTCATAACGAATGTGATGCGTCAAAAAATTCGCATGTCATCCATAAAGTCATTGCTTTCAATGACGGTCGTTCACATACATGCGTTGTGATTCCTCTACGAATGCGATGCGATAAAAAAAAAAGGGACTTGTGCAAGTTTACAGTGTTGCGTTGCAAATTTAGTCTCCATAGACATCGATGTAAATCGTTCTGGAATCGCATTGTTGGTTCAGATATGTGCGAATTCCACCACACTACTCTCCACAAAAACCAGGAAGTACACAGGAAGTTAACTCCTTTTTTTTTTGTACATCATGAGTCCATTGGCTAGAACATCAATTGCAGCTATGTCCAACTCCTGAAATTCACGTTAAACTCACGTTAAAATCGCTGTAAATTTGCGGTAAAATCGCACCTCACACAGGACAAAAAACGGGACAAATTCACAGTGCAGCAGTGTGAACCGACACTAAAGCTCTTTAATTTTCACCTTAATATAGAAATTCTTTTTTGTAATTGCTAAGATCTGGTTACAAACAATGTTACTAAATAACAGTTTTAGCAAAACAAAGCAATATAGAGTATTATATATAGAATATTGTCTTCATCCTAGGCTTGCTATGTGTGTCTGTAATGGTCATTATTCTATATGGTTGGGCCAAAGTAGGGAGAGGAGAATCAGTTGGAGAAGGGTCAGATCAACAATAGTATTAAGGATCAATGATAAAGTGAAACACTAATGCCCTGTGCACACGATCGGACATTGATCGGACATTCCGACCACAAAATCCGTTGTATTTTTTCTGACGGATTTTGGGCCAAACTTGTCTTGCATACACACGGTCGCACAAAGTTATTGGAAAATCCAATCATTCTGAACGCGGTGACATAAAACACGTACGTCGGGACTATAAACGGGGCAGTAGCCAATAGCTTTCGTCTCTTAATTTACTGTGAGCATGCAAGGCACTTTGTGTGTCATATTTGTGTACACACGATCGGAATTTAACGGATCGGATTTTGTTGTCGGAAATTTTTATATCCTACTCTCAAACTTTGTGTATCGGAAATTCCGACGGAAAAAGTCCGATGGAGCCCACACACGATTGGAATTTCCGACAACACAATCCGATCGCACTTTTTCCGTTGGAAAATCTGACTGTGTGTACAGGGCATAAGGCTACTGTCACACTGGGGTGGGGGGGGGCGTTAGCGGCGCTTTACCATTGTTATAGCGGCGCTTTGCGCCCGCTAGCAGGGCGCTTTTAACCCCCGCTTTTAACCCCCCGCTAGAGGCGGAGGAAAGGGTTAAAAGCGCCGCTGCCAAATCGCTTTGCAGCAGCTTCGGCGGTGCTGCCCATTGATTTCAATGGCATGGGCGGTTTAGGAGCAGTGTATACACCGCTCCCACACCTCCCCAAAGATGCTGCTTGCAGGACTTTTTTTTCCCATCCTGCAAGCGCACCACCCCAGTGTTCTCTTTTACACCCTGTAAAAAAAATGCTTTGATATACAAGTGCTTTGGATTGTAAGCATGTTTCTGGAACGAATTATGCTGGCAAACCAAGGTTTTACTATATATAGATCTATATCTATATATAGATATAGATCTATATATAGATATAGATCTATATCTATATCTATATATATATAGATATAGATATATATCTATATATATAGATATCTATATCTATATATATAGATATATATCTATATATATATTGCAAAAATTTAAAATTAATACCACCAAAAGAAAGCTCTTTTTGTGTGAAATAAAGGAAAAAAATGTCATATGGGTACAATTTTGCATGACTGAGTAATTGTTATTCAAAGTATGAAAGCGGAAAGTTGGACTGGTTAGGAAGGGAGTATAAGTCCCCGTGGGCAAGTGGTTAAACTGAATGGGTTGTTTTACAAGGTAAGGATTCACATACTGTACACTTTAAGTTTGCCACGGCATATGAACATCCCCCTCCAGCTATATTGTAGACCTAGGTGGGAGGATCGGAGGGGGTACAACCATGGCTCAACCACCTGTTTTTGCCACCCCCTGCCACCAGTGTAAAAGAGGCTTTAGAGCTTGTTTGCTAATCCTCTGTTATTGTTCACTACGGTATTTTGAAAGTCCTGCCATTGCAAAACATTTCTTAACGCTCCTTGAATAGGGTCATAAAAAATATTGATTCCTGAAAATATGACAAAAACTTTTAATAAACACGAGGTTTTAAACGTTTTGGGACAATGTATCTCTTGATTATGTCCACGGCTCAATGACAGTAATTTTTAATGATGGTTTACACTAAAAGGGGTTTATGTGCATTTTCATATCCTGCAGATTATTATTCTTAAAATATGAATAATAGAAACACATAATTATCTGAAGCAATGTCAAATTTAATTAACTAAGGCTGTGCTCAGAAAGCAGGCAGCGTTGAAGAAAAAAAGCAATTGGCGGGTTGGGATTGGTTTGCAGATACTTGTGTTGCTTCATATCTAACACAACCATCGCAAGGCCTCAGCTCAGAAATTAGCAGCTGCTGTGGATACCCACGTCATATAAATGTTATCAGTCTGAAAAGGGCTGAGTCCTGTATGCTACCATCTAAAGCCTTTCTCACAAAATCTCATTAACAAGTATTGGCCTTGCTTTTGCCTAATGATAAATTGGTTGGGCTGTGGAGGATAGCAAGCCTGTGAGTAAATGGACAGAAGCAAATTTATGATCACATTGTAAGACTGGGAACTTGGGGGTAGGCAAATGTAACAAATATCTATTTTGTCTATAAAGCCAGGTTAGCACATCAGAGGTGGTATCAAAAAGTTTCAAGACTAGCTCTGTTTACAAGAAAGTACTTTGTTTATCTAAGTTTACACGCTATCACCTTCAAAATAGTCCCCCTGCACAGCAATACAGCGCTCCCAGCATTCCTGCCACTTCTGGAATGTGTCCTTGAAGTCTTCTTTTCAAAGCATGTCAAGCACCTTCTTCTATTCAAGCTGGATCTCCGCAATGGTGTCAAAACAGGGACATGTGAGCTGGATCTTCATCTTTGGGAAGAGGACGAAGTCCACAGGAACCAAATTTGGTGAGTAGGGTGGGTGCAGAAGTGAGGTCATGCTGTTTCCAGCGAGAAACTCACCTGTGAGGGAGCTCGGTGACAGGGTACATTGTAGACGTGGAGCATTCAGTTTTTCAAGCGCCTCAGGTCCGGTCCTTTTCGCTGAATTGCGACCTGCCTCGCCTTTTTTGGTCATGGAGATGATGAGCTCTTTCACTGCGAAGACTGTTGCTTCATCTCAGGGTCATACCTGTACACCCAAGTTTCATCACTGGTAATGATGCTTGACGTGAAGGACGGGTGATCCACAGCATGCTGACACAGTTCTTGGCAGACTTTGGCGTGGTGTTCCTTCTGCTCCTGGGTCAGAAATCTGGGGATGAACTTGGCAGTAACACAGCGCATGTTCAAATCACATGTGAGGATTGCGTGGACTGTTCCGTATGACACACTGACAATGGCAGCAATGTTGTGGACTTTTCTCCGACGATCATCATGCACAAGTTGCAACATTTTTGGGGGCTGAGCTTGTTGAAGGCCTTCCTGATCTCTTGTCAACTTCCAGTGATGTTCTTCCATTCTTTTGCCACTCAAAACACCTCAAAAATCGCCATAAACTTGCCAAATCATCTCAAATGTCTCTGTGACAGATTTGCCCCTTTTCATGCAGAATTTCATGTTTGCTGTTCATGAATAAATCGCAGACTTGGTAAAGAACATGGTCAGAATAGCACCAGTTGCACAGCTCCCGATGTACACAGGACAATGTCTTTTGGCACACTGACTTATGAAGGTCGGTGCTCCCTGTGACTGTGCATGCAGCCTTGTGCTGCCATCTGCTGGTGTGTTACAAAACTCTTTGATACCACCTCATATCCTAAGGGGACCGTGGAGACTAGTGCACAACAGGCCATTTTTGCATGGGTGACTGCAGTTTAAGTTGAAACAAACTTTGACTAAAGCTGGCCATAGATGGTTCAGCAGGAACCAGCCAAGATTTAAACCATGTATGAGCAGGCTGAATTTACCCAAGTTGATCGATCTATCAACTTGGGTACAACCAGCCTGCTGGATTTTACATGGATTATTGCAAGTGACTGTTATAGCAGTTAGCAATAATCACTGTATTCTCTCGGGGGGAACTACCTCATTTTGTACCTTTCGGGGGGAGTGGGTACCTGTATTTGACAAGTACCCGTCCCCACTTCCGGAAGACCCTGCCACAGATCTGCCGGGTCACACCTACAAATCTGCTCAGTGCAACCCAACAATATCAGCACTAATTTTATAAAGTAAGATCTGGGTTTATAACCTTTGTGACTATTGGGAAATGTTTTTAATGCAAATGTGAGCCCATACTATAAAAAAGTAACACATGTGGACAAGGCATGTCCCAATAGAAAATAGATTTGCATAAAAAAAAAATCATTTTTTTGGCTTATTTTTTTTCCCCCAGTCACATAACCACTTCCTCTGTGCTGTGTGCACTGGTTGGAGCAAAGGGGAATGGTGGGTGACAGTGACTCCCAGTGACGTCACTGGCTCATTTAGCTCCCATCTCACCTTAAAGCGGAGTTCCACTTAAAAGGCTCCGCTTATCTGCCTCCTTCCCTCCTCCGGTTCCACATTTGGTACCTTTGGGGGGGGGGGGAGCAGGTACCTGTTTTTGACAGGTACCTGTCCTCACTTCAGGAAGACCTCGCCGCGGACCTCGTCGCACACAGTTCGGCCCCCCACCTCCTCATTCCCCTTCCTCATGCACAGTAGGGAACCGACTATGAAGCCGAAAGGCTTCACTGACAGTTTCCCTTACAAGGAATGATGGCGGCAGCACCCGAGAGCCAATGGACGGATCGCAGGATCCCTGGACAGGTAAGTGTCCTAATATTTAAAGTCAGAAGCTACAGTATTTGTAACTCCTGACCTTTCATTTTTTGAGGGGGGCTCCTCTTTAATATTTGAAATATACATACCATGCATTGGGTGATGACCTGAAGCCACACATTGGGAGCATTAAAAAAAATTGGAAATCACATAGCAAAAAATGTGAATTGGTGCTTGTACAGCAGTATACTAAAAGATAGTTTTGCGTGCCGGTTCACACTTGTGCGATGTGATTTTGATGCAAATTTTTTCATTGCGTGTTTGCTTATTACCAGCGCGATTGTATTGCGAATTCAACGTGAATTTTATGCGCTTAGAATGTAAATTAGGCACAGATGCGATTTGTGCTCAGGCCAATCGAAAAGGCAAGGAAAAAATGGGTGTTAACTTCCTGTGCTCTTCCTTGTTTTCCTTTGTGGGGAGAGTATTGTCGTTGAGGAGTGTGGTTTGTTTGTGAGTAGTCAGTGAGGATTTAAATTTTTGGTCATTATGTTTCATCAAATGCAGTTGATCATGGCAGCAGTTGTTAGCCGTCCTGATGGACAAAGCCAGGAGGAAGAGGAGGAGGAGGAAGAGACTGATGAGTACAAGAAGATATTGAGTCCATCCAATTATTCAAAATAGAGAAGAGAGAGGCCAGTTCAGGATCCTCTACAATGATCTCAGGCAGCATGAGGAGAAGTTCTTCAACTATTCCCGGATGTCAATAAATAGGTTAGTACCTGTACTCCTCTTCCTTCTCCTCCTCCCTCCTTCTTACTATCTATCACTGACATGCATCCTACTGACCACCAACCCCACTGACCACCAATGCCACTGACCACCAATCCCACTGACCACCAATGTAAGGGCATGCATCCCACTGACCACCAATCTTACTGACCACCAATCTTACTGACCACCAATGCCACTGACCACCAATCTTACTGACCACCAATGCCACTGACCACCAATCCTACTTTTGATCTCTTTTCTCCTTTAACTAGAACTCTTGCCTATTACCATTCTATTTGATTTTGTGTATGGGCTTTAGCCTGTCACTTACATTGGATTTGTGGTTTTATTCCTTAGTTTCGATGAATTGCTTCGGCTGCTTGGTACACGTTTGGAGTATCAGAACACCACCTTTCGGAATAGTGTGGAGCCAGCGGAAAGGTTGCTTGTTACATTAAGGTAAATTTTATAGATATACTTGGTGAAATTTTATGCTATGCACCATAGTAAGCTATAGCAAAGAATGCAGACAGATATGACAACAAAATTGTGTTCCAAAAAAGTATTTATTTTTTTATTTTCAAAAACTTAATTATTTTTTGATTACATACTTTGCATGAAATATTTTGGAAAGAATCTAACTCCCTCTGACTCTCTAAATTCCTTTGACTCTCTTAATTCCTCTGACTCTCTGACTCTCTAACTCTAACTTCCCCTGACTCTCTAACTCCCTCTGACTCTCTGACCTCCTCTGACTCTCTAACTCTCTCTGACTCTCTAACTCACTCTAACTCTCTAACTCACTCTGGCTCTCTTACTTCCTCTGACTCTCTTACTTACTCTGACTCTCTAACTTCCCCTGACTCTCTAACTTCCTCTGACTCTCTAACTTCCCCTGACTCTCTTACTTCCCTTGACTCTCTTACTTCCCCTGACTCTCTAACTTCCCCTGACTCTCTAACTTCCTATGACTCTCTTAATTCCTCTGACTGTCTTGCTTCCTCTGACTGTCTAGCTTGAACGTAACTGAACTTTAATATTAAGTTACAAAACTTTAGTCATTCAAACTCTATCTCTCCAACTCATTCTCCCTGTCATCTCCCACTCTCTCATCCTCCCTTCCTCTGACTCTCTAACTTCCTCTGACTCTCTAACTTCCTCTGACTCTCTTACTTCCCCTGACTCTCTAACTTCCCCTGACTCTCTAACTTCCTATGACTCTCTTAATTCCTCTGACTGTCTTGCTTCCTCTGACTGTCTAGCTTGAACGTAACTGAACTTTAATATTAAGTTACAAAACTTTAGTAATTCAAACTCTATCTCTCCAACTCATTCTCCCTGTCATCTCCCACTCTCTCATCCTCCCTTCCTCTGACTCTCTAACTTCCTCTGACTCTCTAACTTCCCCTGACTCTCTAACTTCCCCTGACTCTCTTACTTCCCCTGACTTTCTAACTTCCCCTGACTCTCTAACTTCCCCTGACTCTCTTACTTCCCCTGACTCTCTAACTTCCTCTGACTCTCTAACTTCCCCTGACTCTCTTACTCACTCTGACTCTCTTAATTCCTCTGACTGTCTTGCTTCCTCTGACTGTCTAGCTTCCTCTGACTGTCTAGCTTGAACGTAACTGAACTTTAATATTAAGTTACAAAACTTTAGTAACTCAAACTCTATCTCTCCAACTCATCCTCCCTCCCTCGCATCTTCATATCCACTTTCCCCTTAATCTTTTTTCTCTACATCTCTATTTCCCTGAGCCAATCAAAATATGATAGCATTTTGGAATACACTATTCAAAATTACAAAAAATAATTTAACAAAAACATAACGCTAACAAATAAAGTATCAATTTTCAACGTGAAGTTGGTAGCAGCATTAGCAGGTAGTCATCTACAAATTCTAAAAACTTGGTGAACTATGTTCATCAGGCTTAGTTAAATAATGCCGTTGTAGTGTTGCTGTTGAAGATTTTGGTGGTGTTAGCTGCAAGGCTTCACCTTGTGTTGAGGGATATTTCCTCAATAACACAGGCGGGGATATCTCGTTATCTGGTGGTACACTTGGAGGCCCATATTGCCGATAGGGTGTAGGCATGTTTGAGGCTACTTCAAGCAATCGATTGTGATATGGATAATGACTTGGAATTGTTGGTTTCTGCTGTTCCATTGGTCTTGTTACAGGTGGAAATTGATTTGCCACGGACGGTATTTGCTCCTAGAGCTGTGCTGGTCTGTTTTGTGTCGGGACATGGTAAGATGTTGAGTCAAGTGGTCTCATATCCATTTGTCTGCTGATATCCGTGGTTCTACTTGGGAGTGAAATTACTGAGGCAACAGGTGAAGGAATAGGATATGGGATTCGTGATCTGGGGGTCTCATACATGCTAGAGGGTTCTGCAAAACTAGAGGGATAAGGGTTTGGTGCAGTGTTTGAGGCAGAGGAAATGGGAGTAAATATTTGAGTACTAGGAATGTCGTGCATTGGCACAGAAACATGGCGTGGCACAGTGAATGAATGGATGCAATGTTGCACTGCAATCCTCACATTAAAGTAATGGTCTGGCAAGACCTCTTTGAGAAGAGGCACCAAACTAATGGCAAACATAGTGTGAGGGCATTGCTGGGCATCGATTTGTTCAGTGATACCTGACACTATGTGTAGTAATTTATTGGTCTGGTCTTGGTCTTCAACCTGTTCTGCTGCCCTGCTGCTTTTCTTCCTGCGGGAAGCAGATGCTTGCCTTTGCCTTCTGCTGGAAGGTGTCGAAACATCTGTATCCTCATTATCCCGCTCCTGAGCAGAGGACTCATGTACCTCGATCAGCTCACCCTGGAGCTCCATAGATGAATCCTCCTGATTTGTGCAAGCAAATGATACTCCTTCATCATCGTCAACACTAGGAGCATGCTCCTCCTCCCCCTCCTTCTCCTCCCAACTTGCTTCCGTGCTGCAATACAAAAAATTTAAATTGGAACTCTGTTATGAAATAAAAAGTATAGCTGATAGGGGGAGAAGTAAAGGTTAGGGTTAGGACTGGTTAATTAGATAGAGATGGTAGAGTGACCGATTCATGTATCATAACTTACTTCCTCAATTCTAGTACTGGCTTCAAAAAATCCATGTATCTGGCGAAGGCATAGGGATGCTTTGGGGGGGCACCAGGCCCACTCCTTGCTTCACGCTGCAGTCTCTGGTGTTTCTGAAGTGTGTCCTTGAGGCTCCGCCACCTAGTGCGTATGAGTCCTTCTGTAATAAAAAAAAACATAACTTATTTATTTTATATTTTTTTCAGATACCTAGCAAATGGAAATTAATTTGCCAGCTTACACTACGAGTTCAAATTGGGAAAATCTATGGTGAGCACAATTGTGCGTGACACCTGTATCGCCATCTGGGAGGTCCTAAGAGATGTGGTCATGAAAAACCAAACAAAGAGGAATGGAACACCAAAGCTGAGTTGTTTTGGGAGCACTGCAACTTCCCTAACTGTGTTGGTGCCATAGACGGCAAGCACATCAGAATTGTGAGGCCAGTCGGTAGTGGGACAAAATTTTTTAATTATAAAAAATATTTTTCTTTCGTTCTTCTGGCAGTGGCTGCTGGAAACTACTCGTTCACCTACATCGACATTGGTTCTTATGGGAGCAGTTCTGACTCCAGCATTTTTTCCCACTCAAGTTTTGGAAGAATGATTCAGGAGAACGCACTAGACCTCTCAAATGAACGACCACTCCCTGGAACATCAGAACCCTCTCTCCCTTTAATATTTGTCGGTGATGAGGCTTTCGCTCTTTCAGAAAAAATGCTCAGGCCATATGCTAACCGGTCACTGTCTGTGGAGAAAAGGGTCTTTAATTATCGGCTAACAAGAGCACGAAGAGTTGTGGAGTGTACTTTCGGAATCCTGGCAAACAAATGGCAATTTCTTCACACCCCAATAACTTTAAGCATGGAAAACGCCATAATTGCCGTACAAGCTGCCTGTGCATTCCACAATCTTGTCTGCGAAAGAGATGGATACCTTTTCGAGGACTCTTTAATGGATGAGATGGAAGGCACAGATTGGACACATACAAGGGGCAATTACATAAGGGCCAGCATCCGTGAGAAATTTACTGACTTCTTTATGAGTCCTGCTGGTCAGGTATCATGGCAGCTTGATGCCATTCAATAAAGACCAATAACTTTTTCCCTGTCAGTGCTGCATTGTCTACTATCTGTACTTTTTTCTATAAATGTAATAAAGTTTTATTGTTCAACAGTGTGTCCATCTATTTTTTGCACTTTCTATGTCAACATACAGAGCATGCAATATCATTCCACAACATTGGTGGTCAGTGGCATTGGTGATCAGTGGGATGCATGCCCTTACATTGGTGGTCAGTGGGATTGGTGGTTTGTGGGATGCATGCCCTTGCATTGGTGGTCAGTGGAATTGGTGGTCAGTGGGATTGGTGGTCAGTGGCATTGGTGGTCAGTGGGATGCATGCCCTTACATTGGTGGTCAGTGGGATTGGTGGTCAGTGGAATTGGTGGTTTGTGGAATGCATGCCCTTGCATTGGTGGTCAGTGGTATTGGTGGTCTGTGGGATGAATAAATAGAAATATACTTATGTTTATGTTTGCGAACATGAGGTGTGAAGTCATCCCAGTCTGCATACAGACTTTTACAAATTTCATCCCAGCCTCTGCCCTTCCTGGCATTGTTTTTGTATTCTTCGATCTGGCTGTCCCATATATAAGGCCTGTCACGGACAAGACTGATGAGCTCCTCATTATCAATGCTGTTCCGATGCCTGGGGGCCATTTTGAATACTTACAGATGGACATGAGACAGGAAACAGGAAGTGAGGGGGCAGAACTGAGTTGAACTGAAAGGAGGAGCTGAAGGTGAAGAATTCGCACATATCTGAACCAACAATGCGCTTCCAGAATGATTTACGTTAATGTCTATGGAGACTAAATTCGCAACGCAACACTGCAAACTCGCACAAGAGCCTTTTTTTTATCGCATTGCATTTGGAGAGGAATCGCAACGCATATATGTAAACGACCGTCATTTAAAACAATTACTGTACTTTTTGGATGACATGCGGATCTAGTTTTTGTTTAACGCAACGCATTTGTTATAAACTCGCACAAGTGTGAACCGGCACTTAAAGTATATTTTCTTTTTTACGGTCAAATTTGACAAAACCCTCCTATATTTTATGTGTTCCCATTTACACATTCTTATCTTTTGGATGATTCTAAGGAGAAGGTGTCATGGCTGATATAAGAATTTCTGGATAGTCTCAAGTGTCTTTGTCCCCATACTATCCCTCATTAACATACAATGCAATAGGTCAGTCTTTACATTTTTAACTGTTTGTTAGTACAGACAGTGTTCAAATCTAGTTTACAGTTGATAATGAAGAACTGCCAACACAGTACAGACAGGGTTAATCATGTTAAAGAGGTTGTAAAAGTTTTTTTTTTTTTTTTTACCTTAATGCATTCTATTTTAGTGACAGTTAAGCCTCGTACACACGATCGGATTTTTCGCAGACAATGTCTCGGACTTTTGTCCGAAGGGCATTGGCCAGGAACTTATCTTGCATACAAACAGCAAGGAATTGACGGTCAACAAACACGAACATAGTGACGTACTACGTGGTTTTTCAGCTCTTTAGCACCACCCTTTGCGCTTCTTCTGCTACATTTGTGTTAGTAGAAGTTTGTTGAGTGTTGATTCGTGCTTTTCATTTCGCGCTTTTCATTTAGCGCTTTTCAGTTCTCGCTTTTCATTTTGTGCTTTTCAGTTCGTTTCTGAACGGCCGTTCAACAACCAGACATGTTGCGGAATCGGAGGAGATAACGTGTTATTTATTAGTGGCCTTGGAGTTATTGCTTTGACCCAAGTCCAGTCCAGGAACAGAAGGAGGAGGATTTCTTGGACCAAAAATTGGTTGCTTTATTAATCGTGACCAATTATATCATATGCCTTTGCTGCGGGAGCTACAGGAGAATAATCCAGGTGATTTTCGGAATTATTTCCGGATGACGGACCCCTGCTTTCACCAACTCTTGGCATTGTTGACCCCCTATATTAGGAAGCAGGGCATGAGGCTTTTATTTTATTTTTTGGTTGAATAATGATTTGTTATATTTTCTATATTTTTGGATGCTTAGAATGCACTTTTTGGTTAAGTTCTATTGTTAGATAGCATGTTTAATTTTATTTGTTTTCTTTTTTTAATGCACAATAAAAAAATTGTGGAGAATACTTGGTTATGTGTGTTGTTCAAGTGACAGTTTGGGAGTAGGCAGTTACATTTAAAAAAAATACAATGTAAAATTGACAAGGGACACCAACATAGTTGTATCTTTGATCTTAAAAACTACGGGATAATGGTGTTGTGGTAACTTGCCCAAAAAAAAAAAAAAAAAAAGCATAATAATATTATTCTTGATATCACTAGAAAAAAAAGCCTTTGAAAATTCCTTTGCAATAACTCCATCAGTATCACCAGCAAAGCAGCTTCATTATTATCCCACTAAAGAAGAAGAGAATTGTGCGCTGCATTTCGAGATTTCATAATTTGCCATGTGACAAATATTAATTCTCTATTACGAACGCTAGTTTACAAGACCGACCGCTTCTGGCTTGTCCTTGCTTCCGAGCATGCGTGTTTGTACTTTGGACGTTTGTCCGACGGACTTGTGTACACACGCTCGGAAAATCCGACAACAGACATTTGTCCATAGAAAATTTTAAAGCCTGCTATCCAACATTTGTCCGCAGAAAATCCGACAACAATTGTCCGATGGAGCATACAAACGGCAGGATTTTCTGCCAACAGCCTGTTATCACACAATTCCCGTCGGGAAATCCAATCGTATGTACGAGGCTTAAGGGTTTATGCTGGATACATATTATGCAATTTTTGTTTTTCAATTTCCTTTAGACCCCTTTCACACTGAGGCATTTTTCAGGCGCTACAGCACTAAAAATAGCGCCTGCATAGCACCTGAAAAAAGCCTCAGCTGCAAACCCAGTGTGAAAGCCGAGTGCTTCCACACTGGGGCACTGCGCTGGCAGGGCGTCACAAAAAGTCCTGCCAGCAGCTTCTTTGCAGCGGTGAATACACCGCTCCTGCCCGTTTTGTGGGCGGATTTAAAGTGGAGTTCCACCCAAAAATGGAACTTCCACTTTTTGGATTCCTCCCCCCCTCCGGTGTCACATTTGGAACCTTTCAGGTGGGAGGAGGGAGCAGATACCTGTCTAATACAGGTATGTGCTCGAATTTCCTGGCATAGATCACCAAGGCGCTTGCGGTGACCTATGCCACTTCCAGCGCCTACCCCGTCCTCCCCCGCTGTTTTCTGGGAGACACACAGGTCACCGAAACAGAAGGGACCTGAAAGGATGCGAAGCGCAACTCGCGCATGCGCAGTAGGGAACCAGGAAGTGAAGCCGCACGGCTTCACTTCCTTATTCCCTTACCGAGGATGGCGGCGGCAGCAGCCGAGAGCCGAAGGACGAATCGGCTTCGGCTGCCGACATCACAGGCGCCCTGGACAGGTAAGTGTCCATATATTAAAAGTCAGCAGCTGCAGTATTTGTAACTGCTGGTTTTTAATATTTTTTTTTCAGCGGACCTCCGTTTTAACCCCTTTTCGGACGCTAGTGGGGGGTTAAAACTGCGCCGCTAAAATGATGGTAAAGCTGCGCTAAAAATAGCGCTGCTTTACCGCTGACACCCGAGGCAGCTCAGTGTGAAAGGGGTCTTAGATTTACCTTCAACTGTAGTAAAAGGGCCTGCCTGACTGCATACAATTTGAAAGTCTTTAGGTTTGACCTCATATTATATGGTTTTGGTAAATCTAAAGCAAAGTTGTATAAGAAAATTGTATAAAAATTGTATAGTGTGTAACCAGCTTTCGGGGGTTACGTTTAAGGAGTAGTCACTTTTCAGGCGGACCCGATTGGAACCTCCATTCTTCTCTATAGACGGACACCCACCTACATCCAATCCGATCTGATCTGCCAAAAACAGACAGATGGGGATACGTTCACCATCCGTCCAGCAGATTGGATCAAATGGCAGTCGGGTGTAAACGGACAGGCAGTCCGTGTACATCTGGCAACCCATAGAGGAGAGTGGTCTGTGTCCGTGTCTGCTCTGCATGAGTGGACTGGATACGGACCTGTCATCTGCCTGTCATCTACCTGTCATTTGCCTGCTGAGCAAGCAGATTGAAGCTGGAGTTGCGAGTTGTGAAAGGGGCTTTAGTCTCTACCTGATTCCAGGTTTAGGGTGCGCGAACGCGTGACCCCTCCCCCTGACACCCACTGTGATTGTACACAGCGGGAGTCTGTCAGCTGTCTGCTAATTGGCTGTTGGCAATTACAGCCCAGAGCCCTGTGTTGACAATCAAGAAATCTAATTTTTTTTTATTGCATATGATTTGTTACAAAAAGTAAAGAAATATTGTTTTTGTTTCAAAATACTTTTTATTTTTTTTGCATATATAGCAAAAAATTAAAAACCCAGTGGTGATCACATACCACCAAAAGAAAGCTCTATTTGTGTGAAAAAATGATATACATTTAGTTTGGGTACAATTGCCAGTTAAAATAGAGCAGTGCTAAATAGCAAAAAATGGCCTGGTCATGAAGGGGGTAAAATCTTCAGAATTTCAGAAAAGTATGAGTGGAACATGCTACATGTACAGGTGTTTTTTCTGACATTTGGATTTTGTAGGCTGTGTTCAGTTAATATATATTTATATAGCAGTTCTGTATGCTGTCCTGGTACCTTTTTCCTTCCCTAACCATTGCTTTTGTAAAAAAAAAAAAAAAATACTGCTAGAAGAGAAGGGGAGAACAAAGTGGCTGTGTTCACATAGCCTAAATAAAGTAAACCGGGGGTGCCTATATCATAAAGATGTGCCAAGGTCAGTGGTGTTAAAGAGAAAATCCACTCAAGCAGTTATAATAGGTACTAACTACTGGCAATATCTTTTCTTGCTCAGTCGGTCAAAATTCTGTCAGGGTCATGCCATCCAGCAGCTTCACCCTAATAAGTGAAGGCAATTTCCGAAGCCTTGCAGAAGTCTGTATTTTGTCCTCTGGTGAACCATGCATGAACCTTTACAGTACTTTCTGTAAATACCTGACACTGATACATAAAATATTACGCTGTCACATCTACATACAAGAGAGGTCGCCAATAGGATTTCATGTCACCTATCCCTACCGTGCAAATTCTCAGCTGGGTGCAGCAGACCCAAGGTCAATATTTGACTTTAGGTCAAATTCCCACCAGATTAGCTATAAACATTGAAAGGATTTTAGCAAACTTTTTAAATGTCTACCTATGTATAATCTTTAGACTCTGTGTAGAATTTGAAATGGCACTAGCATATACTGACTTATCAGTAGTGCCATGGGTATGGATACCACGACCTTTGAGAGGACTGGCGGCCACAATATCTCCCCTGACTAAATCAATCCTGGCAATATGGGACTCCCTACATACTTGGTATTGTTGAGAATATAATTCCCCATTAATGCCCTTGCTGAAACATGAATATTTCATGGCGGGAGTACTTGATAAGGGCTTTGAATCATGGTTCCCAGAGGTAACACTGCTATTACACCAAGCATTAAAAGACTAAAAAATTAAACCAAATAAGTCCTTATGTGGAGTAGATCAGCCAACATTTCATGGACCAATGGAGATACATACAGTTGTCTCAATTTATTCGGAATCTTCCGCAGCCCATTCATTCTTTAAAACAATTGAATCCTATTGAACTAATTAAGCAATATAGAAATCAACCACAACATTGCATTTCTCAAAGCTTTGATCAGGGCTTTTTTTCTCAGAAAATAGGTGCAGGAACTCCCTCGTCTCTGCCCCCTACCCACCTCTCTTGGCTCCAACCCCTACCCACTTCCCAAAATCATCCCTTTCAGAGAATACAAAACCAAGTATCATTTTGTGCTACTAAGTAATTTGTATAAAATTTGATATCCCACCCCAGAAACAGTAGACCCTCCAGCAACAATAGATCCCCCACACAACAACAGACATTCCCCCCAGCAACAATGGGCCCTCCCGCAACAAAATACCACCCCAACAACAATAGACCCTACCAGCAACAACAGATCCTCCAGCAGCCAGCAACAGTAGACCTCTCCCTCAATAGTAGATCTTTCTCAGCAACAGTAGACCCCCTGCCAGCAACAATAGACCTGCCAATAACAATAGACCCCCCCACACAAAAATAGACTCCCAACAATGACAACAGATCCCCAGCAGCCAGCATCAATAGACCCTCCAGCACACCCCAGCAATCCTTGCCAAAAAATACATTCAGTTGTGGAGGTGCAGAACTGCGTTCCCGCTGGAAAAAAAGCCCTGGCTTTGATGAATCTGCAATACCCTGAGTACCCATATTACTGTATATAGGTTGGTGGGAAAAAGATTTGCAAATTACACTTACAGATAAACAAAAAAGATAAGATTATACTTTTTTTTTCTTATATGCCCGCCACCTCGAGTAGAATGACAGAGGTAATCGGGAAAACCGCTCGTCTGTATGCTGTTCCGACAGACCAAAAATGACGCATGCTCTGAAGCAAGTACAAGGCGGAAGCTATTGGCTACTGGCTATTGAACTTCCTTTTACTAATCCCGTTGTCCCCCGTACATGTTGTATGTCACCGCATTCTTGACGGTTGGACTTTGGTGTGATCGTGTGTATGCAAGACAGTTTCAGCGGAATTCCGTCGGAACTCCGTCGGAAAAACCTTCAGAGTTTATTCCGACGGGAAAACCGGTCGTGTGTACGTGTGACTCGACCTCGTCCCTGTGTTGGAGTGAAAGCAAGCTAAACACGGGCACATGGTGGTTCTGCCCTAAAATCTGGCCATTTTGGGAAGAAGTGGCGAAGGTGATCTCTGATACTGGGCCGAGTAATTAAACCTGAACCGTTAACGTTTTTACTTCATTGTACGAATGAAACAACCCATATTTGTTAAACGCTTGTAAGGGCTCTTTCACACGGACGATCCGTATGTCCGTTTTTCATCCATCCGTTTTCGGATGAAAAACGGACATACAGTCATCCCTATGGAGCGTCGGATGTCAGCGGTGACATGTCCGCTGACATCCGACCCCGCTCCGATCCGAAAAGTGTAACGGAGGAAAAACCTACTTTTCCATCCGTTTTCGGATCGGATCGGATGACGACGGACACTACGGACCGTCATCATCCGATCCCCCCATAGGGGAGAGCGGCGCTCTGACAGGTCCGTCGCTGCACAGTGTGCAGCGATGGACCTGTCATCTTCCTGCTCAGCGGGGATCGGCGGAGCGATCCCCGCTGAGCCAGCGTGTGTTCACGGGGCGGATCATCACTGATCTGCCCCGTGTGAAAGAGGCCTAGATCTTTGATTCCACTATACTGGAGAAAAAGTTTAAAGTGATTGTAAGCTTTCATTTTTTTTAATTTAAAGTAACAAACGTGTCATACTTACCTCCACTGTGCAGCTTGTTTTGCATAGAGTTGCCCCGATCGTCCTCTTCTGGGGTCCCTCGGCGGCTCTCGCGGCTCCTCCCCGCATCAGATAACCCCCTAGGAGAAGCGCTCTCCCAGGGGGTTACCTTGCGGGCGCGCTCCCGAGTCCAGCATTCGGCGTCCGTAGACATGAAGGCCAGACTCGGCCCCACCCCGCCGGCGCCCACGTCATTGGATTTGATTGACAGCTGCCATCAATCTATCCAATCAAGAGCCGGGACCCCGTGCAGAGAGGGACAAAGCGTCTCCGCCGAGGGAAATAAGGGGCTCAGGTAAGTAAAATGGGGGGGGTTGGGGGGCCGGTCACTGCCAGAAGTTTTTTCACCTTAATGCATAGGATACATTAAGGTGAAAAAACATGAGGGTTTACAACCCCTCTAATACCTACTATCTCACAGTGGCTACGAAGGGTTGACGAGCTCCATCTAATGGAAGAAATAGCCTGTACAAATAAAGGGCTGACCAGAAAATATATTAAGACATATTTGAATTTAAGGAAACTAAACTATATTATGAAATAATATCAGACCCTGACTGTAAATCAGAGTAAGACTTATATATTAATTTTGATTAACCTTATAGTTTCTGTACCTCCCAGATAGTTCTATATATTTATATATCGTAGGTGTTCTATCGGGTTAAGATTAGGACTCTGTGCAGGCCAGTCAAGTTCGTCCACCCCAAACTCGCTCATCCATGTCTTTATGAACCTTGCTTTGTGCACTAGTTCGCAGTCATGTTGGAACAGCAAAGGGTCATCCCCAAACTGTTCCCACAAAGTTGGGAGCATAAAATCCTCCAAAATGTCTTGGTATGCTGACACCTTAAGAGTTCTCTTCACTGGAACTAAGGAGCCAAGCCCAACCCCTGAAAAACAACCCCACACCATAATCCCCCTTCCACCAAATGATTTGGACCAGTGCACAAAACAAGGTCCCTTAAAGACATGGCTGAGCGAGTTTGGGGTGGAGGAGCTTGACTTGTCTGCACAGAGTCCTGACCTCAACCTGATCGAACACCGTTGGGATGAATTAAAATACAGTGGAACCTTGGATTTTGAGCATAATCCATTCCAGGAGAATGCTTGTAATCCAAAGCACTCGCATATCAAAGCGAGTTTCCCCATAGAAGTCAATGGAAACTAAGATAATTTGTTCCACATTGACTTCTATTGTATGCAATATCGCATGTGGCCAGAGATGGGGGGGTTGCCAGAGAGACTCGGAAATACTCGGAGACCGATCGGAAGCACTCGGAAACCCTCGGAAAGGCTCGGGAACTGAGTATTTCCGAGTGCATACGAGCGGCTCTGAACGGCTCCAAGAGTCTGGCTGCTGCCTGTGCAGCTACAGGGGAGCAGTTGGAGGGTGGTAAAAAAACGCAGTTCAACCGTTTGGTTTTACCATCCCCCAACCTCACATGTGAACGAGCCTTGGTTTACATCTGTGCGGTTGCCTGCTGCGTGTAGGGAAGTCTAATCATTTCATTGAAATCACAAAATAAAACAGAGGGCGCACAACAATAATCTTTAATGTGTAAAAAGAGATAAGTATTATACTCACAAACTGACAAATGCGTCACAGTCTTTCATAAAACCAGCTTTGGATCCACGAAACAACATATCACATTACAGATCGAACTCCAATGGTATAACAGGCTGGCGCGTTTCTTCTTCGTGATTTCAATGCTTTTAGACTTCCCCAATCTGATGAGGGCGGCAAGGCATGACATATACAGGCAAGCCGGGATGCGAATATAGACTAAACTGATAGAATAAACTGACATTTCTGGGCCCACTTTCAAGCGCAGGGGATTTTGTTTTGTGTTTGCTATTTATCCAGCAATAATTTCAATGGGCTGCCCTACTGGCAAAAAGGCATGGAAAGAAGCCATGGACTCTTTTTTTAAAACATTGCGCTGAACTGATTTGGCGCTGCGCTTGCCAATGTGTGTGGGTACCATTTAAGAATCAGTGGGTCCTTTGAACATCTGCTAAAGAGCATTTGTCTGTGTGTCAGGAACACACACAATTCTTTTCTGTAAAATATTCAAGCTCCTTGAGGGCAGGGACTGCACAGTGTGTAAAGAGCTGGGTACATTTTCAGAGCTATAGAAATGCCTGTAATTGATAAATACATTTGTATTCCTGTGTCCCACTAGCTAAATTTACACTCATAATCAGTCTTGGTAATCATTAATGTGTGGACAGAAAGCGATATGAGATCCAAAATTTTACAAGTGTCACCAGAACAAGAAGTAAAGCAGAAGAATGGGCACTTCTAAGTGCAGTAATAAAACACTTTAATGACAAGGAAGAGTTAAAAACACTTACAAGATGGGAGTGAAAAAAGGCATATCAATCAATCCATAACGTCCAGCAGGATGCCTCCACTCCCATCTTGTAAGTGTTTTTAACCCTTCCTTGTCATTAAAGTGTTTCATTACTGCACTTAGAAGCGCCTTCTCTTCTGCTATGTTATTCCTATAGAGTGTGCTTCCCTTTTCTGCAGTGCTAATGTGGTGCATTAATCACATTTCAAGAGCCAGTCATGTACTGTTTGTTAAAGAGGAAGTAAACCATGATGGGTTTACTTCCTCTTTGTTTCTCTGCAAAGGTAAAGCATAATGGGCTACTATGCATTGCATAGTAGCCCATTATGTGTCACTTACCTGACACAGGAGCCTGCGATGTCACCGCTGTCCCCTCTTCCACGAAGCGTCCATCTTCCTTCCGGGTATCACTGCTCCGGCGCTGTGACTGGCCAGAGCAGCGATGACGTCACTCCGGTGCATGCGCGCGGGAGCCGTCAGTGACGGCATGAGCGCCTTCACTAACGGCAAGCTCAGTGCGCCTGCGCCGTTGTCTACGTCGTGCATGCGCTGTAGACATCGGTACCCGTTTTCAGGAAAATATCTCCTTAACCGTGTAGGCTTAACTGTAGGTTAAAGTGGTCTGTAAGGATTTACAACCACTTTAAAGTCTTCTTGCTATCCAGAGCACCCTATTCTCCACACTCCTAGAACAAGTAAGGTGTAAATATTCCAATGAGGACATCTGTTCAAGTGATAGCTGTCTAAATACAGGTTCCTCTCACTTTGTAAAGATTTCTTCTCTCTTAACCACGTCACATCCCGGCTATTGTCAAATGATATCCGCAGAAGGGATCTCCCATCCTGGGCGGGCGTCATATGACGTCCTGGGCCTCCCGGTCATCTAGGGGCCGCGATGTCCGCTGGGCACCCGCGATTGCCGGGAAAAGGACCGGGACGTGGATCTGTGTGTGTAAACACACAGATCCACGTCCTGTCAGGTGAGAGGAGACCGATCGTGCGTTCCCAGTACAGAGGAAGTACACTCTTCTCCCCTTGTAAGTCCCCTCCCCCCTATAGTTAGAATCACTCCCTAGGTAACACATTTAACCGGCTCCCTAGTGTTAACCCCTTCCCTGCCAGTGACATTTATACAGTAATCAGTGCATTTTTATAGCACTGATCGCTGTATAAATGTGAATGGTCCCAAAATAGTGTCAAAAGTGTCCGATGTGTCCGCCGCAATGTCACAGTCACGATAAAAATTGCAGATGGCCAACATTTCTAGTAAAAAAATAAAAATAAATAATGCCATAAATCTATCCCCTATTTTGTAGACACTATCACTTTTGTGCAAACCAATCAATATATGCTTATTGCTATTTTTTTTACCAAAAATATGTAGAAGAATATATATCGGCCTAAACTGAGGAAAAAATGTGTTGTTTTTTTTTAAATTGGGATATTTATTATAGCAAAAAGTAAAAAATATTGTGTTCTTTTTTAAACTTGTCACTCTTCTTTTCTTTATAGCGCAAGAAAGAAAAAACGCAGAGGTGATCAAATACCACCAAAAGAAAGCTCTATTTGAGGGGAAAAAAATGATAAATTTTATTTGGGTATAGTGTTGCATGACCGCGCAATTGTCATTCAAAATGCAACAGCGCTGAAAACTGAAAATTGGCCTGGGCAGGAAGGGGGTGAAAAGGCCCTGTATTGAAGTGGTTAAAGAGGTTGTAAACCTCCAACCCCCCCCCCCCCAAAAAAAAAATACCTGCACAACAAAAGCAGAATGAGCTAGCTCATTATGAAATACTTACCTTAGAACGATGCCCTGGATCGGCGTCGGCACACCGCTCACACGGCCGACATGTTTCCCGGAGTTACTTCCAGGTTCACGGGCTGCGGCGCTATGATTGGCCGGAGCCGTGATTATGTCACTCCCGCACATGTGTGCGGGTGCCGCTGGTCACTGCACGGCCCTGAAGAAATGGCATGAGTGGGCCGTTCCTTCAGTGCGCATGTGCCGATGTCGTCGTCGGCAGCATATATAGTAAATATCTCCTAAACGGCGCAAGTTTAGGAGATATTTACAGTACAGTGTAAAATACATACTCATCGGCCACTTTATTAGGTACACCTTGCTAGTACCGGGTTGGACCCCTTTTTGCCTTTAGAACTGCATTAATTCTTCATGCCATAGGTTCAACAAGGTGTTGGAAACATTCCTCAGAGATTTTGGTCCATATTGACATGATAACATCACGCAGTTGCTGCAGATTTGTCGGCTGCACATCAATGATGCAAATTTTCTGTTCCGCCACATCCCAAAGGTGCTCTATTGAATTGAGATGTGGTGACTGTGGAGGCCATTGGAGTACAATGAACTTATTGTCATATTCAAGAGAACCAGTTTGAGAAGATTTGAGCTTTGTGACATGGTGCATTATTCTGCTGGAAGTAGCCATCAGAAGATGAGTACACTTTAGTCATAAAGGGATGGACATGGTCAGCAACAATACTCAGGTAGGCCGTGGTGTTTAAACGATGCTCAATTGATACTAATGGGCCCGAAGTGTGCCAAGAAAATATCCCCCACACCATTACACCACCACCAGCCTGAACCGTTGATACAAGGCAGGATGGATCCATGCTTTCATGTTGTTTATGCCAAATTCTGACCCTACCATCTGAATGTTGCAGCTGAAATCGAAACTCATCAGACCAGGCAACGTTTTTCCAATTTTTTATTGTCCGATTTTGATGAGCCTGTGCAAATTGAAGCCACAATTTCCTGTTCTTAGCTGACAGGAGTGGCACCCAGAGTGGTCTTCTCCTGCTGTAGTCCATCTGCTTCAAAGTTCGATGTGTTGTGCATTCCGAGATGGTATTCTGCATACCTTGTTGTATTGAGTGGTTATTTGAGTTACTGTTGCCTTTCTATCATCTCGAACCAGTCTGCCCAGTCTCCTCAACAAAGCAACTGGATATTTTCTCTTTTTCTGCCCATTCTCTATAAACCCTAGAGATAGTTGTACATGAAAATCCCAGTGGATCAGCAGTTTTTGAAATGCTCAGACCAGTCCGTCTGGCACCAACAACCATGCCACATTCAAAGTCACTTAAATCCCCTTTCTTCCCCATTCTGATGCTCGGTTTGAACTTCAGCAAGTCATCATCACCACATCTAGATGCCTAAATGCATTGAGTTGCTGCCATGTGATTGGCTGATTTGCAATTTGTATTACCAAGCAATTAAACAGGTGTACCTAATAAAGTGGCCAGTGACTGACAGTGCCTGTAATAAATAAATAAATACACATTTTTTTCTCACTTCCTATTGCACTTTTAGGACATACAAAGTAAAAAGAAATCTCCTCAATGGTGAGAATCTCCTACAAATGGCACAGAATAAATTGAAAAGGATTTTAACTATTGCCTACTCTATACAAACTAGAAGAAACACATTTTGGTTAGACATACACTATCTTTAAATGTATTATTTTTTTAATATAAAAAAAAGGAATACGTTTATTTAGTGCTAGTAACCAGATGTCTCTCAGTAAAGAGTAAATGCCCATTGCGTCTCTACAGCAACAACATAAAATACAGGCGGGGAGTAAAAGCAAGCTATGGTACGGCTATTCTAAAGTTACATCTTGAAATTTAATGTCAGTCTTTATTAAATTCAGTGGGATCCAGATCTCCTGCTTACTTTCTCCTTGTATAACAGTCTGTTCTGATACATGGCATAATATTCTCTGACAGAGAAGTACGCTCATTATAAATGGAAGGTTTCTCTGGAGAGATAGTACATGTGGTCACCCTGCTTATAGGAAATCCACCGCACGCCATGAGATGGCGATCTAACAACTTGTTCCTTGTGGTTTTTTTTTTTGTCCTTGTAGTTAACACATGTTTTAATTTTGGCCCCAGACTGTCAATTACCAACCGAGCTGCTAGTGTTTGCCTCAGGCAATCTTTGGGAAAACACAGGCCGTGTCAGCAAACCTACAAAAGCCTGGCTGGGTTTGCAACCTACAGGATTGTCTCTTAAGTCTGGAAACACTTTGCTGGCTCCTACCCTGGAGATCAGAGCGCTAGCCTCCTCCCTCAATCTGCTCTTTAAATTCATTTCCACTTAGCATATTGATTCAACAGACAAACTTCCTTGGAGAGCCATTGCACAGCATTTCATGTTCTTGTAAACCTAGAGAGGAAATAAAAAAAAAAAAAATCTCAAGATGTACACTGGGAGGGGAAAGATAAAAAAGCTATTTTTTCCGCAAGATATTTTCTTCATTGTAAAAACACATCTAAAACACTGCAAATAATATCAAATTGAGATACTTGGAGGCAAGCTTCAAAGCAGAATACTCAACGTCTTAATTTTATTTTACTGTAGTCACTACCAGAAATCTTTTTTTTGTGAGTTAAAGAGAATCTTTAGTCTTTATAAAAGTTTGCATACACATATGTGAATATAAATCAGTTAAATGTGGCACTAAACAGAAGCTAGTTCATGAATAGAGCTTTAATAATATTAAAAGGGATGAGCAAGCCTGCCTGGGTTTGATTTGAGTTGGGCTCAGCAAGTCTAGCAGGAAATCTGTACCCACAAACTTAGTGCTGAACACCAATGAAGTCTATCGGAGGCTGTTGTTCAAAAAGGGCAAGAGTAACTGGGTTATTACACTGTAAAAAAATATTGTGCTGGGTCTACTCAAAAAAAATTGAGGCAACTATTTGCATCAGCTTTTTAAGCACTAGAGTCTAAACTAAACTTATTTTTGTCTGACTCACTAGACTTTTCATGTTTTCAGCTTTGTTGTTTTAAATAAAGCCAACTCAATTTTTTTCAGTTTATAGACCATAGCGTTTTAAGTTAGGAATACATACCTTAACTTGTCTGGAACTATAGTTTTAAGTAAAGCCAACTCATTTTTCCAGTTTCTAGACAGAGAAAATTTAGTACTGTCCGTGATACTTTTTTTATTTGCACTAACATACAATTTTTCAGGACAAGCTTTCGGGGTATGTCTCCTTCTTCAAGGTCCAAGCAGTACTGATTCACAAATTTTTAAGCAGAATGTTAAAGAAGAAGAAAAAAAAAAAAAAAAGAGAAAACCAAACACATACAAATCAATGGTAATAAAGATAGCAGCAGAGTTAGTGAGAAAAGACAGAGAGAGAGCTAGGGGGGAATGCAGGGGGGGATACTAGTCACAGAGCGGTCGTAAAACTTTAGCATAATGTGTAAGGAAACCAATATCTAAATTCAGGCCATTATTCTTAGTGTCAAAAATAAGTATCATTCTTAGTTCAAACGTTTTCCTTTCCTGGATAGGAAATGGGTTTAAGTAAAGTAAACCAAATGTTTCCAGTTTATAGACCATAGGTTCAAGTAAAGCCAACTCAATTTTTCCAGTTTCTAGACAGAGAAAATTGAGTACTGTCCGTGATACTTTTTTTATTTGCACTAACATACAATTTTTCAGGACAAGCTTTCGAGGTATGTCCCTTTCTTCAAGGTCCAAGCTGTAAGATCCCATGATATTGAAGGTCCCATTTGTGTGTGTAACACTTTTGGATAGATTTATCTGGTTGCATAGTTTGCAGCGTTTTTTATTGCAGGGTTTGCTACCATTATTTGTGACTTCATAATCTTACAGCTGTACCTCAAGTAATGTTGTGTACCTCATCCAATGCAAAAGGTGCAGCAAAGGATCTTATGTTGGTGAAACAGGACAGAAGTTGCAAGCGAGGATGAATTTGCACAGACATACCATCAAAGAACATAAAGAAGACAGTTTATGCACACCTGTGGGACATCATTTCTCACAATCGGACCACACTATAGAAGACCTCAATGTCTTAGTTCTTAAAGGGAATTTCAGAACTATCCAGGAAAGGAAAACATTTGAACTAAGAATGATACTTATTTTTGACACTAAGAATAATGGCCTGAATTTAGATATTGGTTTCCTTACACATTATGCTAAAGTTTTACGACCGCTCTGTGACTAGTATCCCCCCCTGCATTCCCCCCTAGCTCTCCCTCTGTCTTATCTCACTAACTCTGCTGCTATCTTTATTACCATTGATTTGTATGTGTTTGGTTTTCTCTTTTTTTTTTTTTTTTCTTCTTCTTTAACATTCTGCTTAAAAATTTGTGAATCAGTACTGCTTGGACCTTGAAGAAGGAGACATACCCCGAAAGCTTGTCCTGAAAAATTGTATGTTAGTGCAAATAAAAAAAGTATCACGGACAGTACTCAATTTTCTCTGTCACAATTGCACTAATACGGCTACAATCAAATCCAGTTTCTAGAAAAGTTTAAGTTAGGAACACATACATTAACTTATTTATTTCAAGTACTTATATAGCACCATCAATTTATGGAGCGCTTTACATACACATTGTATATTTACATCTGTCCCTGCCCTCAAGGAGCTTTCAATCTAAGATCCCTAATTCACATTCATACGTACACATACTAGGGCCAATTTACCTACCACCATATCTTTGGAGTGTGGAAGGAAACCTACGCAAGCAAGGGGTAGAACATGCAAACTGCAGGCAGGTAGTGTTGTGGTCAGGATTTGAACCAGGGACCCTTTTGCTGCTAGGCAAACGTGCTAACCACTACACCACTGTGCTGCCCTATTACTTAGTTGCTTAGTTACTTCATTACTTCGTTTTAAGAGATATTAACTTTTTTTTCAGTTTTTTTAAGTTGGTAAAACTTATTTTCCAAATGTATTTGATATATGTTTGAAGGTTTTTATATAAAAATAATACAACAATATGTTTTTTTTTAAAAAGCAATAGTCTCATGAAACAGGCTTTCAAAACAAATTAACATTTATTATTTTGCAAACATTTAAAAAAAAAAAAAAGAAAAAGAAAAAAAATGCCTCTTTCTTAGCTAACAAATCAAACTGAAACACACACATGTATATACAGTTTCTGTAAAGAACATAGAATACAGAATGTATTAACTTTTTTTAAGCCTTTTAGGAAAGTACCATATTTATCTGCATATAACACGCACCCTAATTTTAAGAGGGATGTTTCAGGAAAAAAACTTTTAAATAACGGACTGTGAAGCAAAATAAAGGTCAGTGCCCATTAATACAGCCTGATCAGTGCCCATCTGCAGCCTCACTATTGCCCATTAATGAAGCCTGATCAGTGCCCATCTGCAGCCTTGCCATTGTCCATCAATGTAGTCTGATCAGTGCCCATTTGCAGCCTTGCTATTGCCAGTGTGATGAAATATTCTGTATCATAAATGAAAGATGACTGTGAATTTCTAAATCCTCAGCAATATAAGGCACAGTGCAGAACTTTTTACACCACGTGCTATCTTGAATATAGGGATGAGCTTCGAGTTCGAGTCGAACTCATGTTCGACTCGAACATCGGCTGTTCGCCAGTTCGCCGAACAGCGAACAATTTGGGGTGTTCGCGGCAAATTCGAAAGCCGCGGAACACCCTTTAAAAGTCTATGGGAGAAATCAAAAGTGCTAATTTTAAAGGCTTATATGCATGGTATTGTCATAAAAAGTGTTTGGGGACCTGGGTCCTGCCCCAGGGGACATGGATCAATGCAAAAAAAAGTTTTAAAAACGGACGTTTTTTCGGGAGCAATGATTTTAATAACGCTTAGTGAAACAATGAAAGTGTAATATACCTTTAAATTTCGTACCTGGGGGGGTGTCTATAGTATACCTGTAAAGGGGCGCATGTTTCCCGTGTTTAGAACAGTCTGACAGCAAAATAACATTTCAAAGAAAAAAAAGTCATTTAAAACTACTCGCGGCTATTAATGAATTGCCGGTCCGACAATACACATAAAAGTTCATTGATAAAAACGGCATGGGAATTCCCCACAGGGGAAACCCCCCAAAATCCATACCAGACCCTTATCCGAGCACGCAACCTGGCAGGCCGCAGGAAAAGAGGGGGGGGCGAGAGAGCGCCCCCCCTTCAGAACCGTACCAGGCCACATGCCCTCAACATTGGGAGGGTGCTTTGGGGTAGCCCCCCAAAGCACCTTGTCCCCATGTTGATGGGGGCAAGGGCCTCATCCCCACAACCCTTGCCCGGTGGTTGTGGGGGTCTGCGGGCGGGGGGCTTATCAGAATCTGGAAGCCCCCTTTCACAAGGAGACTCCCAGATCCCGGCCCTCCCCCATGTGTGAAATGGTAAGGGGGTACAAAAGTACCCCTACCATTTCACAAAAAAACTGTCAAAAATGTTAAAAATGACAAGAGACAGTTTTTGACAATTCCTTTATTTAAATGCTTCTTCTATCTTCTATCTTCTTTCTTCTAACTTCTACCTTCTATCTTCTATCTTCCCTCGGTTTCTTCCTCCATCTTCTTCTGGTTCTTCTGGTTCTTCCTCCATGTGTTCTCGTCCGGCATCTTCCTCCGCGGCGTCTTCTTCCCTTCTTCTCCTTGGGCCCCCCGTTATTTAAGAACCATCAGAAGAGGAGAAGCGTCACACAGCGGGAGCCTCCCATCATGCCATCATGTATGCGGAGTGGCCCGAGGAGAAGAAGGGAAGAAGACGCCGCAGAGAAGGATGCCGGACGAGAACACCGGAGGAAGAACCAGAAGAACCAGAAGAAGAAGAAGATGGAGGAAGAAACCGAAGGAAGATAGAAGATAGAAGAAAGAAGATAGAAGAAAGAAGAAGCATTTAAATAAAGGAATTGTCAAAAACTGTCTCTTGTCATTTTTAACATTTTTTACAGTTTTGTTGTGAAATGGTAGGGGTACTTTTGTACCCCCTTACCATTTCACACAGGGGGAGGGCAGGGATCTGGGGGTCCCCTTGTTAAAGGGGGCTTCCAGATTCCGATAAGCCCCCCACCCGCAGACCCCCACAACCACCGGACAAGGGTTGTGGGGATGAGGCCCTTGTCCCCATCAACATGGGGACAAGGTGTTTTGGGGGGCTACCCCAAAGCACCCTCCCAATGTTGAGGGCATGTGGCCTGGTACGGTTCAGGAGGAGGGCGCTCTCTCGTCCCCCCCCTCTTTTCCTGCGGCCTGCCAGTTTGCGTGCTCAGATAAGGGTCTGGTATGGATTTTTGGGGGGACCCCACGCCATTTATTTAAACATTTTGGTGCGGGGTTCCCCTTAAAATTCATACCAGACCTGAAGGGTCTGGTATAGATTTTGAGGGGGACCCCATGCCATTTTTTTTTAATGTTGGTTCAGGGTTCCCCTGTGTGCCGTTTTTATCAATGAACTTTTATGTGTATTGTCGGACCCGCAATTCATTAATAGCCGGGAGTAGTTTTAAATGACTTTTTTCCTTTTGAAATGTCATTTTGCTGTCAGACTGTTCTAAACACGGGAAACATGAGCCCCTTTACAGGCATACTATAGACACCCCCCCAGGTACGAAATTTAAAGGAATATTACACTTTTATTGTTTGACTTTAAGCATTATTAAAATCGCTGCTCCTGAAAAAACGGCCGTTTTTAAAACTTTTTTTTGCATTGATCCATGTTCCCTGGGGCAGGACCCAGGTCCCCAAACACTTTTTATGATAATAACTTGCATATAAGCCTTTAAAATTAGCACTTTTAATTATTCATGTTCGTGTCCCATAGACTTTAACGATGTTCGCGTGTTCAAACAAATTTTTTGCCTGTTCGCAAGTTATGGTGTGAACCGAACAGGGGGGTGTTCGCCTCATCCCTACTTATATATTTGGCCAATTTATATGTTGTATATACAATTAGCAAAGCCTCTGCTTACACTTCGCACTTTTATACATTTTTGAGGAATCAATGGATATTTTTTATATCAATTGCATCATACTGTAATGCTTAGAGAGAGACTGTAACTTTGCTCCTCATCTCCTGTGTACTCGGCTCAGCTCGGCACTCAGCACGCAATCCGGGATATGTGACATGCCAGGAGCCATCCAGGAGGCGGGAATGGGCGTGACTGCGAGCCAAGCTGAGACAAGATGAGCCGAGTACACAGGAAATCCCGGCTCTGTCTAATCTGGTGGCACTCTTCCCCTCCTTCCCCTCCGAGGCAGCACTATGTCAGCGTATAACACGCACCCACGATTTTCCCCCTATTTTCGGGGGGGAAAGTGCATGTTATACGCCGATAAATACGGTCATTTTCACTTTAACCACTTTAGTCCCGGAAGGATTTGCCCCCTTAATGACCAGGCCATTTTTTACGATACGGCACTGCGTTGCTTTAAGTGACAATTGTGCGGTCGTGAGACGCTGTACCCAAACAAAATTTACGGCTTTTTTCCCCACAAGAGCTTTCTTTTGGTGGTATTTTTGATCACCTCTGCGGTTTTTATTTTTTGTGCTATAAACAAAAAAAATATACAGTTTAAAAATAAACTTTTTTTTTACTTTCTGCTATAATACATATCCAAAAAAATATAGAAAAAAAATAATTTATTCTTCAGTTTAGGCCGATATATATTCTTATAATATTTTTGGTTCAAAAAAATTTCAATAGGCGTATATTGATTGGTTTGCACAAAAGTTATCACGTCTGCAAACTATGGGATAGATTTAGGGACTTTTATTTATTTTTTTATGTTTTTACTGGCAATGGCGGCAATCTGCGATTTTTAGCGGGACTGCAACATTGCGGCGGACAAATCTGACCCCACATTACACTTTTTGGGGACCAGTGACATTATTACATTGATCAGTGCTATAAAAATGCACTGATCAATGTATAAATGACACTGGCAGGAAAGGGGTTAACACTAGGGGGCGATCAAGGGGTTAAGTGTGTTCCCTGGGTGTTTTCTAACTGTAGGAGGGATGGGCTACCAGGGACATGACAGAGATAGCTGTTCCCGATCACTGGAAACAGAAGCTCTCTGACATGTCATCTGGCAGATCACCTTGTTTACATAGGCAGATCCCTGTTCTGCCTCTGTATACTGCGATCGCCCGCTATCTCCTGTGCAAAGACTGATGTAAACCTATGGCGGTTCGTGCAGGACAGCGACCTGCCACAGTATAATGATGGCGGCTGGTCGGCAAGCGATTACAGTGTAAATTTTAGGTTTTCAGGGTAGTTCAGGCTAAAAGCATAAATGAGTCCCATAATCATTCTTTCTGATACAAAATGAGAGTGCTATATGAAAAAAATACACTATACCAATATGCTTGTTTTTCCTGCTAATGCAGCATAAATATGGTATATCTCAAAATGAAAAAAAAAAAAACAGTTTGCTGTAGGTGGTTATAAAGTGTTAGGTGGGGTTTGGCTTCTATTTGTTAGTGGTTCTAAATCTGGTAATACATTTAACACTAACAACGCTGCTATCTGTTGTGCCTCCTATGCTCATACATCCAGAGTTGTGACCCACTAATAAAGGAGGTGTGTTACTGGCCAGATTACCAGGTGAAAAGAGAGGTAAAACAGACAAAGAAAAGAAAACTGATGCAGCCACTACATCTAATGATTGGTAAGCTGCAATATAATACATATTTGGTTTAGGGTTTAATCCCGCTTTAAACCCACTTTAAAGAGAAACTATAATGATGTTTGGTCATTTGCTTCTAATGTTTGCTAGATTATTATCTGGTGTTTTATACATTTTTACCTTTTTGTTATCATCATTTATATAAAAAATAATTTGCAGAGTATGCTGGGCTTTCAAATAAGAATGACCAGCAGTGGCTATGCACTTGTAGATAAAAAAGTCAGAAAGGACTAATATTTCACAGGCAGAAAGGGGGGAGTCTCTCTTTGTGTGTGAAATCTGCTATCTTGCTACATACGGTTCCTTGCAAAAGTATTCACCCCCTTGGTTTTTTACCTATTTTGTTACATTACAGCCATTAGTTCAATGTTTTTTTTAATCTGAATTATATGTGATGGGTCAGAACACAATAGTCTAAGTTGGTGAAGTAAAATTAGAAAAATATATACATAAACCTATTTTTCAGAAATAAAAAACTGATAATTGGCATGTACGTATGAATTCGCCCCCTTTGTTATGAAGCTCATAAAAAGCTCTGGTGCAACCAATTACCTTCAGAAGTCACATAATTAGTGAAATGATATCCACCTGTGTGCAATCTAAGTGTCACATGATCCGTCATTACTTATACACACCTTTTTGAAAGGCCCCAGAGGCTGCAGCACCTAAGCAAGAAGCACCACTAACCAAACACTGCCATGAAGACCAAGGAACTCTCCAAACAAGTAAGGGACAATGTTGTTGAGAAGTACAAGTCAGGGTTAGGTTATAAAAAAAATATCCAAATCTTTGATGGTTCCTAGGAGCACCATCAAATTTATCATAACCAAATGGAAAGAACATGGCACAACAGCAAACCTGCCAAGAGACGGCCACACACCAAAGCTCACTGACCGGGCAAGGAGGGCATTAATCAGAGAAGCAACACAGAGACCTAAGGTAACCCTGGAGGAGCTGCAGAGTTCCACAGCAGATACTGGAGTATCTGTGCATAGGACGACAATAAACCGTACGCTCCATAGAGTTGGGCTTTATGGCAGAGTGGCCAGAAGAAAGTCATTACTTTCAGCAAAAAACAAAATGGCATGTTTTGAGTTTGCGAAAAGGCATGTGAGAGACTCCCAAAATGTATGGAGGAAGGTGTTCTGGTCTGATGAGACTAAAATTGAACTTTTTGGCCATCAAAGAAAACGCTATGTCTGGCGCAAACCCAACACATCACATCACCCAAAGAACACCATCCCCACATTGAAACATGGTGGGGGCAGCATCATGCTATGGGGATGTTTTTAAGCAGTAGGGACTGGGAAACTGGTTAGGGTTGGGGGGGGGGAGATGGATGGTGCTAAATACAGGGATTTTCTTGAACAAAACCTTACCACTCTCTGTGTGATTTAAGGCTAGGACGGAGGTTCACCTTCCAGCAGGACAATGAACACACTGCTAAAGCAACACTTGAGTGGTTTAAGGGGAAACATGTAAATGTGTTGGAATGGCCTAGTCAAAGCCCAGACCTCAATCCAATAGAAAATCTGTGGTCAGACTTAAAGATTGCTGTTCACAAGTGCAAACCATCCAACTTGAAGGAGCTGAAGCAGTTTTGCAAGGAGGAATGGGCAAAAATCCCAGTAGTAAGATGTGGCAAGCTCATAGAGACTTATCCAATGCGACTTGGAGCTGTGATAGTCGCAAAAGGTGGCTCTACAAAGTATTGACTTTAGGGGGGGTGAATAGTTATGCACATTGACCTTTTCTGTTATTTTGTCCTATTTGTTGTTTGCTTCACAATAAAAAAAAAATATCTTCAAAGTTGTGGGCATGTTCTGTAAATTAAATGATGCAAATCCTCAAACAATCCATGTTAATTCCAGGTTGTGAGTCAACAAGACACGAAAAAAGCAAAGGGGGTGAATACTTTTGCAAGGTACTGTAGGTCACAACATGGGCACATAGTAGAAAAAAAAAGTAGAGGCTTCGAGGGTTTAGTGAACTCTCATTTGCCATCTGCTGGCTGCAAATGAAAAACATGGATTACTTATGTGCAATATTTCATATTTACCTGACCAAGGGGACATCATATAGTTATATATTTTATTTTTTTGTCCTGAACCTAATGAATACACTAAAATATGCAACACCACTATACATTTTCTGTAACCTGTATGGGCAATAGGTGACCAAACTATAATGGTTTAGTCAGTCTTTATCATTTTTATTTACTGATGTTTTATATCTTTTTTTATTAAAATAAATTTTTTATTTTCACTATTTTCTAAACAAACATTTATTGCAAAGTATATCTGTGACAATTAGTATGCAAAACATTCTGGGCTTTCTAATAGGAAATCCCAGAATTGACGGTGTGCTTTGTGACAACTTCTGTAAATGTACTGGTTATAATGATAGCAACCGTAGGAGGGGACATGTCTGCGATTTAAGTTTCTTTTTAGCACATGAGAGCATGAAACTCATAGAGGTTTACCCACCAGTTGAATATGGTAAACATGAAATATTCACATTTAATACATATTTTGTATTAACATGATTGAAATAAAAAATAAGAGCTTTGTATTTTTTATTTTATGTTATTATTTTATTTATTGTGTGTACTGAACAGAACGAATAAAAAGTGAATATATAAAACACTATTGATTCATTTTAATGAATAAATTATAAATTGTAATGTTTTCTGTGTTTGATCAAATATGTACAAGTAATGTACAAAATAGTAGCTCTTACCTTTAACAGATATAATCTGGTAGTTGTACTGGTTACAATTTGCATGTCACTATTCAACAGAACTGAAAGTAGACGTTCCTGGATTGTATATATGCCCTGATTTATGCGTAAGGGAATAAGTTCCACCAGGCCTGGGCTGGCCATAGGCCAGTGGGCCAGGGCTGAAACTAGGGGGAGCATCTGCCTCGGGTGCTGCAGCTCTCTCCTCTTCCTCCTTCTTTTGGTCCTCCAGGATCTCTGCTGTACCTCCTCAGCTCCCTGCAATGTGCAGGGATGGAGGGGGAGGAGGTAGTGAGGCAGAGGCAGACAGCTCTGGAGTTAAGGTTGCCACCTGCACGGGATTCACCTGGACAGTACGGGTTTTGAATCATGTGTCCAGGTCTCCTTCTGCCTGATACCCGGACACATGATTCAGACTGCACTGTGATTTCTGTGCTCCACCTGCTCAGCTGGTGGAGGAACATGAGTAGTTAATGTTATCAGGAGTAAGTTCTTACCTGGTGTATCTGTATGGTGTATCTGTATAGAAGTGGACGTCGGGACTCCACTTGCAGCGGCGTACGACGGGACTAGAAAACGGAAGTTCAATAGCCAGTAGCCAATAGCTTCCGTCTCGTACTTGCTTCAGAGCATGCGTCGTTTTTGGTAGGTAGCATACAGACGTAGCAGCATACAGACGAGCGGTTTTTCCGATAGTAATTTGTTCCTTTGGAAAAATATAGAACATGTTCTCTATCTAAGTCCGTCTGAATTTTTGACAGAAAAAGTCCGATGGGGCATACACATGGTCAGAATATACGATGAAAAGCTCCCATTGGACTCTTTCTGTCGGCAATTCCGCTCATGTGTACGCAGCATTAGAGCTGATGAAGCCTAGGCTCCTCCACTCTGACGGTACATCCACAACAAGAGCAGCCTAGGAGGAGGGACATCTGTGTGGACATAGCCACGCTGATTTGAGGTCTATAAAGGGAGATTTACACTGTGCATAGTCACACTGGTCAGATTACACCAGGGGGCATTACATTGTGAGGAGGATTTCACTTGGGGGGGGGTTTACACAGGGAGAGTACACTGCAGGGGATTACACTGGGGGGATTACATTGCAAGGATTACACTGGGGGGGGGGATTAAACAGGGGATTACATTGTGAGGAGGGCACTGGGGGATTTACACAAGGGGAGTATACTGCAGGGGATTACATTGGGGGGATTACATTGCAAAGATTACACTGGGGGGATTACATTGCAAAGATTACACTGGGGGGGGATTAAACGGGGGGATTACATTGTGAGGAGGACACTGGGGGGTTTACAGAAGGAAAGTATACTGCAGGGGATTACACTGGGGGGATTACATTGCAAAGATTACACTGGGGGATTACACTGGGGGGATTACATTGCAAAGATTACACTGGGGGGATTACACGGGGGGATTTACACCAGGGGGATTACACTGTAAGGATTACACGGGGGGAATACACTGCAGGGAATTAGGCCTCATGCCCACGAGGCGTTTTTACAGCCGCTTTTAGGAGCGTCAGGCGGTTTATTTTGCAGCTTAACCACTTGCCGCCCGCCCTATTACAAAATGACAACGGCAAAGTTGTTTGATATTCCTGACTGGACGTCATCAGGATATGGAGCGGCGATCGTTGTTGCGGGGTGTCAGTCTGACACCCCACAACACCGATCTAGGTAAAGAGTCTCTGACGGAGACTCTTTACCACGTGATCAGCCGTGTTCAATCACGGCTGATCGTGATGTAAATAGGAAGAGCCGGTGATCGGCTTTTTCTCACTCGCGTCTGACAGACGTGAGTAGAGGAGAGCCGATTGGCTGCTCTCCTGACAAGGGGGGTCTGTGCTGATTTTTTATCAGCACAGCCCCCCTCGGATCCTGCCCAGGACCACCAGGGCAGCCGACCAGGACCACTAGGATGGCCACCACACTGGATCACCAGGTATGCCCCCTAGACCCCCAAGGAAATACCAATATGTGCCCAGGCAGCTGCCAATCTGTGCCCCGGCAGCTGCCAATCAGTGCCCACTCCAATGCCTGCCAGTGCCACCAGGGATGCCTATCAGTGCCTCGTATCAGTGCCGCGTATCAGTGCCCATCAGTGCCACGTATCAGTGCCCATCAGTGCCACCTATCAGTGCCCATCAGTGCCCAGCAGTGACGCCTATCAGTGCCGCCTATCAGTGCCACCCTATCAGTGCCCAGCAGTGCCGCCTTTCAGTGCTCATCAGTGTCGCCTATCAGTGCCCATCAGTGCCAACCAGTGCCACCCAGTGCCCCCATGAGTGCCCATCAGTGCCGCCTATCAATGCCCATCACTGCTGCATATCAGTGCCACCCATCAGTGCCGCCTACCAGTGCCCATCAGTGCCACATATCAGTGCCCATCGTCAGTGCCCATCAGTGCCCGCTCATTGGTGCCACCTTATTGGTGCTGCTGTATCAGTGCCTGTCAGTGCCGCCTTATCAGTGCCCATCAGTGAAAGAGAAAACTTACTTATTACAAATTTTTTTAACAGAAACAAAAGCAAAACTTGTATTTTTTTCAAAATTTTCTGTCTTTTTTTACTTGTTTAGCAAAAAATAAAAACCGCAGAGGTGATCAAATACCACCAAAAGAAAGCTGTATTTGTGGGAACAAAATGATAAAAATGTAGTTTGGGTACAGTGTTGTATGACGGCGCAATTGTCATTCAAACTGAGACAGTGCTGAAAGCTGAAAATTGGTCTGGGCAGGAAGGTGTCTAAGTGCCCTGTATTGAAGTGGTTAAAAACGCTTCTCCATGTTATTCTATGGCCTCATGCACACACAGGCTTTTAGGAGCTGTAAGTGGCATAGGCGTTTTTAAGCTCTAAAAAAAACCTACAACCAGTGTGTTCTCATTAGAGCTGTAAAAATGCCTGACGCTGGTAAAAGCTGCGTTAAGCCTCATCAAGCATTTCTCATGCCCCTATGGGAGCCTATTGATTTGAATAGAAGTTGCACCAGAAGTTGGATCACGATGATCCTGACTTGCGGTGCGGCTTGTGTGCTGAAGATCTTGAAAAGGAACCCCTCTTCAAAATTAAAAAAAAAAAAACTGGCGTGGGGTTCCCCCCCACCAAGAGGAAACCAGGCTGGTCGGTCTGGTATAGATTTTAAGGGGAACCCCCACGCCAAAAAAAATTGCGTGGGGTGCACCCCAAGATCCATACAAGACCCTTATAATGAGTAGGAAAGGTGGGGGCAAGCGAGCGCCCCCCCATCCTGGAACATACCAGGCCACATGCCCTTAACATGGGGGGTGGGTGATTTGATGTCCGGAGGCCCGCCCCTTATGATGTCACCACCCACTGCACGATGGGCATAAATGTAACAAGGGGGCGGGGCCTCCAGATGGTGTCACCAGATGGCCCCACTCCATGTCTATATAAGTAATGGCACACAACGGCCCTAGCATTACACTGAGAGAGAGCATAGAGAGCATCAGAGGAAGAACAGAGGGAGAAGACAGTGTGGAGAGCAGACCAGGCAGAGGCAGAAGACAGCGCAGAGGGGGAGAAGAACCAGAGAGGGGTAGAAGACAGCGCAGAGAGGAGAAGAACTGGAGAGGGGAAGAAAACATCAGCGGAGGAGGGAGAAGAACCTGAGGATGAAGACATCACCAGAGGGAGAAGAAATTGGAAGAGACGCCGGAGCTGCCTTAATAAATTACTTTAAAAACCTGTGTAGTGTTTTCATTCTTGACACTTTTTCTTTGGGTGAATGGGTATGGGCACAATGTACCCCATACTTATTACATACAGTGGGGGGCCGGGATCTGGGGGCCCCCTTGTTAAAAAAAAAATAAGCCCCCCGCCCACAGACCCCGACAACCACCGGCCAGGGTTGTTGGGAAGAGGCCCTTGTCCCCATCAACATGGGGACAAGGTGCTTTGGGGTGGGGGGCACAGGTCCCCTGCCCCAAAGCACCCACCCCCCATGTTGAGGGCATGTGGCCTGGTATGGTCCAGGGGGGGGGGGACACTCGCCCCCTTTTCCTGACCTGCCGGGCTGCATGCTCCGATAAGGGTCTGATATGGATCTTGGGGGGAACCATGTAACTATGTAATGTGAAAGCCAGGCCCGGACTGGAACAAAAAAAAAAAAGGCCCTGGCATTTTAGACTGAGCAACCCAGTGTAATCCTCCCAGTGTAACCCTCCCACAAGTGTAATCCTCCCAGTGTAAATTTTCCCAGTGTAACAGTGTAATCTCCCCAGTGTAAAACCCCTGCAGTGTATTTCCCCCAGTGTACGCTTCTAGTTTATTCAGCCCTGTGTAAACCCCCATTGTACTCCCCCAGTAATCCCCTGCAGTGCAATGCCCCGTACACACGGTCGGATTTTCCGATGGAAAATGTCCGATCGGAGCGTGTTGTCGGAAATTCCGACCGTGTGTGGGCTCCATCGGACATTTTCCATCGGATTTTCCGACACACAAAGTTTGAGAGCAGGATATAAAATTTTCCGACAACAAAGTCCGATTGCGTCAATTCCGACCGTGAGTGGCCTGTTCCGATGCACAAAGTGCCAGGCATGCTCAGAAGAAATTCCAACACGGAACAGCTTGGTCTGGTAAAATTAGCGTTCGCAATAGATACAGCACTTTCGTCACGCTGCAATGTTAAAAATGGTTTAATACAGCGCACTCTCTTCTTCTTTATAATGTGACAAGAATTAAGTAGTTTTGCTGCTCATATTCACACACACTTCTCACAAACTTATTTCTTTACTATTTATCAGGATTCCCTCAATATATTTTGATTTGTCACATCTGACAACATTATTTTGTTTTTTTTTTTTTTTAGTTTTTTTTTGTTTTTAAGGCCGATTTTTTTTTTGGTTTGTATTTTTTTCAAGGCTTATTTTTTTGGGGGGAGATTTTTATTTGTACTCCTGAAAATTTTTGTGTGTGTTTTATGTGTCAAGTTACCACAACACCATTGATATGTTGTTCTATTTAATCTGTAGGAGATTGTTTGGTGTTGTTGTCCCTTGTTAATTTCACATTTTATGTTAGAAATGTACCTGAATCGTCACCAACAAACTGTCCTTTTTGGATGAAAACACACATAGGAGAGTATAATTTTCCAAAAAATAACTTTTATTAAGGGCTTACAACTAAACAAAGAGGGAGGCAAGAAGGAAGGCGGAGGGGAGGAACCTGCAATTCAGTCAGGCTGCGACTGGTCCCAGGCTTCTTTTTCGTTCTGCGCAGTGGGGGAAGAGCACATGGCGGATACACAGCAGGTGCGTGCTAATTATAGCAACGAGGAGGAGGAGGAGGAAAGCCCGGAGCCTGAAACGTCTGGATCCAGAAGGAGATTTAAGGCCTCAAATATGTCCTTTGGGGAGATGTTGGAGATGGTGGACATCCTGAAGAGGGCTGACTATGAGGGGAAGTATGGACCTTACCCCAACCCCAATGTCAGAAAGGCCAAGATCATAGCGAAAGTGGTCAAAAGTCTGCACCGGCATTTCGGGGTACAACGATCGAAAGATCAGCTCAGGAAACGGTGGTCGGACCTGAAATTACGAGAACATGAGCAGTACAGAAAGATCCGGAGAGTGCTGCAAAAAAAGTAAGTAGTTGTCCTGTGTTCCTTTTCTTTATGTTTCTTACATTCGTGCTGCCCCATGTGCTTTTCTTACAAGTGTACATTTTTAAATGGCAAATTTCATGTTCATGGGTACATTATTCGTTCGTATCAAATATTTTTCTTTCGGCCTATAAAACACCATTGTTTAGGCCATATGCATTTGGCCACAATTTTTACGCCCTACTTTTCAGAAACTAGTTTGGTTGGGTAGATGGCTTTGTTACTAGAATGAAATGCAAACTAGATTCTGTGTAAGGAGAGGACACTGAGCAGCTGTTTTCACATCTGGACACTGGAGCACTAGTGTGGGACACAAGAACACCATTTTTATTAGGGGGCCACACAGGTGCTCCAGTGTATACTATAGGGGGGGCTACATCTGTGAAGCTTGTACCAAACAGGTAAAGTATTGAAGCTTGAAAAAGGACACTGAAAAGCTACTCTGCCAAAATAGACAATTGTACCCCACTTCCAAGCAATGTTTTATATTTATAGTTCTGCCATCAAATCACTGTGTGCTAAGTATAGCATTTTTGTTTGACATAGGGGAGAAAAGACTCGGAGGACACCCCTCATCCGAGGAGACCACAGACCCCCCACCTCTGGAAGAAGGGGAAATACCCCCAACCCAAGAAGTGCAGGAGGAAGAAGACGTGGTGGAAATTGTCACCACAACAGGTGAGTGTCTGCGACCACAGGCTCAGGTAAGAGATGTATGCCGGCATATTTTTGATACTTTTTTTTTGGGTTTCTCTCTTTTTAGGTGATAGTGATTTTGTGGATCCAGATCCTTTCACATCAGAAAGTGCCCAGATCCTGATCGGGGAGATCATGGGGTGTAATTTAGAATTGGAAAACCTCAAGAAAAACATCAATGATGTTATTCAAAAAAATAAAAACATCATTGATGTTTTGGGGCGAGTTTAAAACCCCTACAAATCCCTTTGTTTTTTTGTGTGCTCCAATGTTGAAAATGTGTGAAAGATTTGTAGAAAAGCCTAATTTGTAGGATGCACACAGTGTGCCAACATGTGCTATCTGCCATCACGGGAGATCAATGGACGCGTTTTGGGGGTGCAACCCCTTCCTCAATAATAAAGTAGCTGAGAGGAAGGGGTTTCTCCCCCAAAACACTTCCCTTGATCCCCCGTGATGACAGCTAGCACATGTTGACATTGGGAAATTTGTGTGCATCTTCCAAATTTGGCTTTTCCTGGGGTGACTTCACCCCATCTGAACGCAATATCAAACACAGTTCCTAAATACTCATGTCTGATATTGCCTTCAAGTTCTACCAAATGTGAACTTTGTAAGTTCAAGATTTGTGTCTTTCTTGTTGGTTTTACACATGCCTGTTTTATCTTAAATGGACATTTATCTGTTTTATAATGCTACCCCAAAAATTGTTATACAACAAACATGTTGGTTTGTTAGAAAAACCTTTTCTAAATGCACATGTGATTGTGCAGGTATTAAAGAGATTGTTAAGCAAGAATGTGTGGATTATTGTGTCAACGCTAAAACACTTTGTTGGTGATGTAATTGGTGTTTTCTGTGAAAATGGGGGTTATTTCCTAAGGGCAAATTCTCTTTGCACTACAAGTGCAGTTTCACTGCACTTGTAGTGCAAAGTGTCTTTGCCTTTAGTAAATAACACCCAACAGTGCTTTGTATAAGGTTACACAATCACGCCATTTTCTGGACTCAACACATTTCGGTCAGGGTCAGCTAAAACAAACACAAGCAGTAAATGTCCACAAAGATTTTCTTTTTTTTGCTTTTTTATTTGATAAAGGCTTCACAAATTTGCTGGCATATTGATGGCCCCTCTACCCGCAAAGAACTCCAGGTATCATAACCGGACATCACGGGCACTCAGGGAGGGCAAGCCAGGACGGCCACTTTCAAGCGCCGTCAGTGTTGTTTCATGGATCATTCCGGCCTCAGGCCCAACTGAGCCAGCATAGTTGGCCGAATGTTTGCGTAAAAAGTTATGGAGAATACAGCACGCCAGGATTATATGATTAAGTTTATACTCCGCCATATGGATGGGTGTCAGAAATAGGCGGAACCGGCTGGCCAGGATTCCAAATGTGTTCTCCACCACTCTTCTGGCTCTGGCCAGCCGGTAATTAAAAACCCTCTGTTCCGGGGTGAGGGTCCTCATAGGGAATGGCCGCATAAGATGGTCCCCCAGCGCAAACGCTTCATCAGCAACGAAGACGAATGGGAGTCCTTCCACATTGTCCTCTGGAGGTGGCAAGTCCAAGCTGCCATTCTGGAGACGCCTGTAGAACTCCGTCTGGGTGATGACTCCACCATCGGACATCCGGCCATTCTTCCCCACGTCCACATACAAGAAGTCGTAATTAGCCGACACCACCGCCAACATCACAATACTATTGAACCCCTTATAGTTGAAATAGTACGACCCAGAGTTGGGTGATGGGACGATGTGGACGTGTTTCCCATCAATTGCCCCTCCGCAGTTAGGAAAGTCCCACCGTTGGGCAAAGTGGGAGGCCACAGTCTGCCATTCCTGTGGCGTGGAAGGAAACTGTTGAGGAAAACAAAAATAAATTAATATTTTTGCACATAAACATGGCAAGCAGATTAGACACAAACATTCTTGGCCAACCTCCAGATAGCATTTATTTTAAGGGGAATTTAACAACACCAAAGTATAAGGTACACCTAGCATATCCCCCCCCCCCCCTCATGGGCCATTTCTAACATTATGGGGGGTGGGGAAATCTTGGACAGGTAACCCTCTCCACTTCATTGAGAGATGAATGACTAAATACAGGGTATTACTTGGAACAGCCCCTCCTTAGTTACACTATTGGCAGCCCACTGGACAGGTAAGAAGTGTCATAATACAAAGATATAAATACACACTGCACACATTTGAGGACATTTGGACATTCTGCTATTACCTGTCAAGATAATAATAGGATATAAAAACTTTAAACAGTACCATTTGAAAGTAGACAGGCAGGCCCTTGCACTACATGCTTTGGGTAATTCATCCATAAATCTGACCACAAAAGAGATGGGTATAGTGTGTATGGGTTTGGCAAAGTCAGCAGATAGATGATTGAGGATAGATAGAGAATTTGGATCAGCTGACTTAGCAGTTGGGGGGAGGGAGGGTTAATAAAAATGATTTGGGGACACCACAAAAAAAAAGTATCTGGCACTCTGCCTGAATTTAAAGCACAAATCACATTTCTAAACATTTTAGGGGGTGTTTGGGGTAAAGCACTACTATGGAGCTGATAAAATACATTGTTAAGTGACTACATGAGGTGAATATAGGGGCAGGAGAACATGCTGGGGAGGTTATTGAAGGCCAATCTGTATGAAGGTGTCATGAGAAGGTCTACCCGTTGGTGGCGCTATCGGTCTCTTGGATCGCAGTACCAGTGTCCATCAGCAGGTGTCTTCCAACACCTAGGACCTGCAGTAAGAGGTCTTTCCTGCTGGTGGCACTGTTGCATCCTCGGGCCGTAGTACCGGCGTCAACCAGCGGGTGCACTCTGGCAGTGTGGAGCAAACAGCTCACACTGCGCTCAGCTGTGACATGAGGTCAATTACCACAGCCTTACAAATACCCGGCAAGCCCTCATAGGCTTGCCTTGGTATCTCTCTCTCTCCCTGCGTTCTGACCTTGCTGCCTGTTTGACCTTGAGCCTGCTATCTGCCTTGTCCTGATCTGATCCCATCCCTATCCTGAGGCCTTCCTAGTCCTGTCCCTTCTGTTCCTGGCTCCCTTGGATCCCTGCCCTGAACCCCATCCATCCATCCTCTCCTTGTCCTGTTCAGTTTCCCGTCCTTACTCTTCTGCTGACTTCCCTGTGTATGACCTTGGCTTGGCTTTGATTACGATTACGGTATCTCCATTTACCTATATATATTGTTGTTTGTAGTGGGTTGTTGTGTGGGTTTGCACTGTTTATATTCCTTTCACTTATCACTTGTTAATAAACACCATTATTTCACTTATATGTGTTTTGGGTTTCCTCTGTGTAGTCCACACAGTCTGGTCAATTAGATATCCTGACAGCATACCAAGGCCATCCCTGACCAGACGTGGCTGCACTGAGAAACCGTCCTGTTACGGTGGGCGCGCAAAATGGACTTTGATGAAATTGTCTATTATTCTCTGCTGGCGGCAGAGGATAATGAATATTGTTGTCAGACTCTTAAAGATTGGACCCGAGACCAACTGCTGGAAACGATACAAACCGCCCATTTACTTGTAGATCAAGGTCATGTGTTATTTGAGGATGTTCAGCCTTTGATCCAATTATGTACAAAGTCAGCCTTGTCATGCATTCCCGAAGGTAGTGACGATTTCTCCCCTCCTTTCAGTTGTGACCAGGTTGAATCCTTGGTATGGTTGTTAGAGGATGATCCGGCTTCCTTTGATGAACACTATTCCGCTTGTTCCCAGCAGGCGTTATCCGATTGCATTTATTCAGTACAATCTTTGGTTAGTCAGGCTGTATGTGAATCAGCGTTTGTTCAACCTTTGCTGCAGGCATGGTCAGACCTCCTGTCTTTAGCTAAGCCACACTATTCCAGCCCTGCCATTAATCATCTGCTTTCTAAAAGATCTATTTCCCCGTCACCTATGGCAACCTCAGCTACAACCCAGTTTAATCAGCTCCCTACCAAATACTACCACCCAGTCTCCAAGTGTCGCACCCATCCTGCCTTCAATTCACCTGTCTCTTCTCCTCCACCTGTAACAGTCCCACAAAACCCCTCTCTAGCTACAGTTCCTTGGTCTTCCTTCTGCCCAGCTACTTTCTTTTCTTACAGCCCTGCACCTACATACAAAACTGCACGGGCTAAACCAAAGAAGAAGCAAAAATTCTTCCCGACCCACACCATCTTGCCAGTAACCCAACCTGTTCCAGCTCGCCAGTCTGATGTTCCAGCCTTCCAGTCTGATGTTTCAGCCTTCCAGTCTGATGTTCCAACCTTCCAGTCTGATGTTCCAGCCTTCCAGTCTGATGTTCCAGCTTTCCAGTCTGATGTTCCAGCTTTCCAGTCTGATGTTCCAGCTTTGCAGTCTGATGTTCCAGCTTTGCAGTCTGATGTTCCAGCTTTGCAGTCTGAAGTTCAAGCTTTGCAGTCTGAAGTTCAAGCTTTGCAGTCTGAAGTTCCAGCTTTGCAGTCTGAAGTTCCAGCTTTGCAGTCTGAAGTTCCAGCTTTGCAGTCTGATGTTCCAGCCTTCCAGTCTGATGTTCCAGCCTTCCAGTCTGATGTTCCAGCTTTACAGTCTGATGTTCCAGCTTTGCAGTCTGAAGTTCCAGCTTTGCAGTCTGATGTTCCAGCTTTGCAGTCTGATGTTCCAGCTTTGCAGTCTGATGTTCCAGCTTTGCAGTCTGATGTTCCAGCTTTGCAGTCTGATGTTCCAGCTTTGCAGTCTGATGTTCCAGCTTTGCAGTCTGATGTTCCAGCTTTGCAGTCTGATGTTCCAGCCTTCCAGTCTGATGTTCCAGCTTTGCAGTCTGATGTTCCAGCTTTACAGTCTGATGTGCCTGCCTCCCAGTCTGTCGTCCCGATGCCTGCCTTCCAGCTCGATGTCCCTGCCTTCCAGCCGGATGTCTTGCAGCTTGCCTTCCAGCCCGATGTCTTGATGCCTACCTACCAGTCTGATGTGCCAGCTTCCCAGATTGATGTGCCAGCTTCCCAGATTGATGTGCCAGCTTCCCAGTTTGCTGTACCAGCTTCCCAGCCTGATGTCTTGCAGCTTGCCTTCCAGCCTGATGTCTTGATGCCTACCTACCAGTCTGATGTGCCAGCTTCCCAGTCTGATGTGCCAGCTTCCCAGTCTGATGTGCCAGCTTCCCAGATTGATGTGCCAGCTTCCCAGATTGATGTACCAGCCTCCCAGATTGATGTGCCAGCCTCCCAGATTGATGTGCCAGCTTCCCAGATTGATGTGCCAGCTTCCCAGATTGATGTGCCAGCTTCCCAGATTGATGTGCCAGCTTCCCAGTTTGCTGTACCAGCTTCCCAGCCTGATGCCTTGCAGCTTGTCTTCCAGCCTGATGTCTTGATGCCTACCTACCAGTCTGATGTGCCAGCTTCCCAGATTGATGTGCCAGCTTCCCAGATTGATGTGCCAGCTTCCCAGATTGATGTGCCAGCTTCCCAGCCTGATGCCTTGCAGCTTGTCTTCCAGCCTGATGTCTTGATGCCTACCTACCAGTCTGATGTGCCAGCTTCCCAGTCTGATGTGCCAGCTTCCCAGTCTGATGTGCTAGCTTCCCAGATTGATGTGCCAGCTTCCCAGATTGATGTGCCAGCTTCCCAGATTGATGTGCCAGCTTCCCAGATTGATGTGCCAGCTTCCCAGATTGATGTGCCAGCTTCCCAGTTTGCTGTACCAGCTTCCCAGCCTGATGTCTTGCAGCTTGCCTTCCAGCCTGATGTCTCGAAGATTGCTTCCCAGTCTGATGTGCCAGCTTCTCAGTCTGACATGCCAGCTTCCAAGTCGGATGTTCCAGCTTTCCAGTCTGATGTTCCAGCCCTCCAGCCTGATGTTCGGGTGTCTGCCCCCCAGCTCAAGTGGTTCCTGTCGTCTGCTGCCCAGCTCAAGTGGTTCCTGTCGTCTGCTGCCCAGCTCAAGCGGTTCCTGTCGTCTGCTGCCCAGCTCAAGCGGTTCCTGTCGTCTGCTGCCCAGCTCAAGGGGTTCCTGTCGTCTGCTGCCCAGCTCAAGTGGTTCCTGTCGTCTGCTGCCCAGCTCAAGTGGTTCCTGTCGTCTGCTGCCCAGCTCAAGTGTTTCCTGTCGTCTGCTGCCCAGCTCAAGTGGTTCCTGTCGTCTGCTGCCCAGCTCAAGTGGTTCCTGTCGTCTGCTGCACAGCTCAAGTGGTTCCTGTCGTCTGCTGCCCAGCTCAAGTGGTTCCTGTCATCTGCTGCCCAGCTCAAGTGGTTCCTGTCGTCTGCTGCCCAGCTCAAGTGGTTCCTGTCGTCTGCTGCCCAGCTCAAGTGGTTCCTGTCGTCTGCTGCCCAGCTCAAGTGGTTCCTGTCGTCTGCTGCCCAGCTCAAGTGGTTCCTGTCGTCTGCTGCCCAGCTCAAGTGGTTCCTGTCGTCTGCTGCCCAGCTCAAGTGGTTCCTGCCGTCTGCTGCCCAGCTCAAGTGGTTCCTGCCGTCTGCTGCCCAGCTCAAGTGGTTCCTGCCGTCTGCTGCCCAGCTCAAGTGGTTCCTGCCGTCTGCTGCCCAGCTCAAGTGGTTCCTGCCGTCTGCTGCCCAGCTCAAGTGGTTCCTGCCGTCTGCTGCCCAGCTCAAGTGTTTCCTGTCGTCTGCTGCCCAGCTCAAGTGGTTCCTGTCGTCTGCTGCCCAGCTTAATGACTCTGACATGCCAGCAGTACCCACTGTCCAGGTTGATGTACCCGATGCCCGGCCTGATGTGCCCTCATCTGTTCAGTTGGAGGCCATGAACTTTGAACAGATGCACCTTGTTGGAGCGTCCGGAGGCCGCTCCTTTAGGGGGGGGTACTGTCATGAGAAGGTCTACCCGTTGGTGGCGCTATCGGTCTCTTGGATCGCAGTACCAGTGTCCATCAGCAGGTGTCTTCCAACACCTAGGACCTGCAGTAAGAGGTCTTTCCTGCTGGTGGCACTGTTGCATCCTCGGGCCGTAGTACCGGCGTCAACCAGCGGGTGCACTCTGGCAGTGTGGAGCAAACAGCTCACACTGCGCTCAGCTGTGACATGAGGTCAGTTACCACAGCCTTACAAATACCCGGCAAGCCCTCATAGGCTTGCCTTGGTATCTCTCTCTCTCCCTGCGTTCTGACCTTGCTGCCTGTTTGACCTTGAGCCTGCTATCTGCCTTGTCCTGATCTGATCCCATCCCTATCCTGAGGCCTTCCTAGTCCTGTCCCTTCTGTTCCTGGCTCCCTTGGATCCCTGCCCTGAACCCCATCCATCCATCCTCTCTTTGTCCTGTTCAGTTTCCCGTCCTTACTCTTCTGCTGACTTCCCTGTGTATGACCTTGGCTTGGCTTTGATTACGATTACGGTATCTCCATTTACCTATATATATTGTTGTTTGTAGTGGGTTGTTGTGTGGGTTTGCACTGTTTATATTCCTTTCACTTATCACTTGTTAATAAACACCATTATTTCACTTATATGTGTTTTGAGTTTCCTCTGTGTAGTCCACACAGTCTGGTCAATTAGATATCCTGACAGAAGGACTAAAAAATTAATTACATAAAAATCCAGCATGCATGAGGACAAAGGGGACATTCACAGCATATTCCAATCATGGTAATTAGGGAATGAGGAAAGAAATACAATATATTATCAATCATTAAATACAAAAAAATGTGAGATTAAAGGATAAAAATCTTACCTTCATATACTCCTTCTGCAGGACCTGGATGATGGCAGAACAGGTCTCTGGGATAATGATTCCCAGAGCCTGGGGGGAGATGCCTGTCGAGAACTTGAGGTCCTGCAGGCTTCTCCCTGTCACCAAGTACCGCAGGGTAGCGACCAGCCTCTGCTCCGGAGTGCTGGCTTGCCTCATGCAGGTATCCTGCCTGCTAATATAGGGGGTCAGCAAAGCCAGCAGACGGTGAAACACGGGGTCCGTCATCCTGAGAAAGTTCCTGAAATCATCAGGATTATTCTCACGGATCTCACGGAGCAAAGGCATATGACAGAACTGGTCACGCTGAAGCAACCAATTCTTGATCCATGAACTCCTCCCCACCCTGTTCATGGACTGAACTTGTGTCAAGGTCAGGACCCCAACACCAAGCCCCCGCACAGCACGAACTCTACGAGGAGTACGTATACGCAACATGGCTAGAAAACAGTCGGCTGCTCAGAACGAAGTAACAGAACGCACTGAAGAACAGCAAGGCCTGTGAAGAGCGACCTGAAAAACAGTAACGAACGAACAAGAACACAATGACTATTTAAAGTCACGCGGAACTTTCTTGCATGCACTGAAGAGCAGATACAAACCCACAAGCACAAACTGAACCGCAGAAAACGATCTGAAGGCCATGAGTCTGAAAAAGCGGGAATCGTCTCTCACCAAACTTTTACTAACACGAGATTAGCAAAAGGAGCCCAAAGGGTGCCGCGCTTGGTTCTGAACTGGCCTTTTCTAGTCTCGTCGTACGTGCTTGACTTCACCGCGTTGTTGGCGATCGGAAATTCGGACAACTTTGTGCGACCGTGTGTACGCAAAACAAGTTTGAGCCAACATCCGTCGGAAAAAATCCTAGGATTTTGTTGTCAGAATGTCCGAACAAAGTCCGACCGTGTGTACGGGGCATAAGAAACGAGCTGCAAAGTCATTACCAACGCCAGAAAATAGCGGCTGTAAAGTAGCCTTTTGCATTGGCGTTAATGCGCGTTTAACCGCTCTAGCTTTTAGCAGCGTTTCTGTCTCTATTCAAAATCAGTGGTTCCCTATGGGAGCCCATTGATTTGAATAGAAGTCGCACCAGAAGTCAGATCGTAATGATCTGACTTGTGGCACGGCTTGTGTGCTGAGGATCTTGAAGGGGAACTCCTCGCCAAAATGAAAATAAAAACTGTCCTCTTTTCTTCTAATTTTAAAGAGTTGCCACGTGTCTTGTTAAACTCCCTTCCGCGAAAAAGTTTTATCCCTATTGTGGGGTCTCCAGTATGGTATTTGAAAATTGAAATCATATCCCCTCTCAAGTGTCTCTTCTCCAGAGAGAATAAGTTCAGTGCTCACAACCTTTCCTCATAACTAATGTCCTCCAGACCCTTTATTAGCTTTGTTGCTCTTCTTTGTACTCGCTCCATTTCCAATACATCCTTCCTGAGGACTGGTGCCCAGAACTGGACAGCATACTCCAGGTGCGGCCAGACTAGAGTCTTGCAGAGTGGGAGAATTATCGCTTTATGCCAATATTCTGTTTACTTTGTTAGCAGCAGCTTGAGCTGAGCCTATCATCTACTAGGACCCTCAGGTCATTTTCCATCCTAGATTCCCCAGGAGGTTCTCCCCCCAGTGTATTGATTGCATTCATATTTTTGCCACCCAAATGCATTATTTTACATTTTTCTACATTAAACCTCATTTGCCATGTAGTTGCCCACCCCATTAATTTGTTCAGATCTTCTTGCAAGGTTTCCACATCCTGTGGAGAAGTTATTGCCCTGTTTAGCTTAGTATCACCCGCAAATACAGAGATTGAACTGTTTACCCCATCCTCCAGGTCATTTATGAACAAATTAAATAGGATTGGTCCCAGCACAGAACCCTGTGGGACTAGGGTGCCCACGTGTCCCCGATTGCCCAGGACATTCCCGCAATTAGCAGGTCTGCCCCGGGTCCCAGGCACCTTCATTCCAGGACAATACAGTGTCCCGGAATGAAACTGACAGAGCGAGAAAACCCCGCTATAGCGCTGCCGCTCGCTCTGCCTCCAGCTCCATCTGCCTCCAGCCGAGGGGAGCTGAGACTGCCCCTCCGCCTGAGCACAGCCGAGGGGAGCTGAGACCGCCCCCCGCCCGAGCACAGCCGAACCCGCCCGAGCCGAGGGGAGCTGAGACCGCCCCCCGGCCCTCGCCCAAGCACAGCCGAGCCCACCCGAGCCGAGCCACAGCTGAACCTGCCCGAGTCGGGGGGAGTCTGTACTGATTGAGGGGGATCTATACTGAGGGAGGGGGGGTCTGTAATGAGGGGGGTCTATACATATTGGGGGGAGTCTGTACTGATTGAGGGGGATATATACTGAGGGATGGGGGTCTGTACTGAGGGAGGGGGGTCTGTACTGGGGGGGTCTATACATATTGGGGGAGTCTGTACTGAGGGAGGGGCATCTACAGTATACTGAGGGGGGGTCTGTACTTAGTGAGGGGGTCTGTACTGAGGGAGGGGGATCTATATTGAGGGAGGGGGGTCTGTACTGAGGGAGGGGTGTCTATACTTAATGAAGGGGGGTCTGTACTAAGGGGGGACTTTACTTGACAGGGGGTGACACCAACCCTAGTGAAGCCACTGCCACCCACCTTCTCTATGTTCTCTGGGCCCACTTCAGCATGCTCTAAAACAGGTCCCCGGGCCTCACTGCCACGGTGGTAAGTGACACGCTGCATCTAGTGGCAGGTGACGGTGGCAAGTGACACACTTCATCTGGTAGCAGGCGATGGTGACATGCTGCATCTGGTGGCAAGTGACAAGCTCAGGGTTCCCAATGATTCTGCATTATGGTGAGTTGAACTGTTTCATTATATATTACAATGTAGTAATGTAGTAATGGAAATAATATTTGATCCATATCAAGCATAGTGTTGGGATGATATAAGTGGTAAACCAGCCATTCACCTGACAAATCACTTGATCCTGAAATCCCCGTCAACTCCGAGACTACATTCAAAACACCCCCCCCCCCCTCCTTGGCAAAATGTGGTCACCCTGTGTGAGACCCCACTACCCACGCCTGACCATTCCGCGTATTCCCCATTTATCACCACCCTCTGAACTCGCCCTTGTAGCCAGTTTTTAATCCATGTACTCACCCTATGGTCCATGCCAACGGACCTTATTTTGTACAGAAAACGTTTATGAGGAACTGTGTCAAATGCTTTTGCAAAATCCAGATACACCACGTCTACGGGCCTTCCTTTATCTAGATGGCAACTCACCTCCTCATAGAAGGTTAATAGATTGGTTTGGCAAGAACGATTCTTCATGAATCCATGTTGATTACTGCTAATGATACTGTTTTCATTACTAAAATCTTGTATATCCACTTCAGCCCCGGACCATTATGCTGCATAAGGACCAGAGGACTTTTTCCAATTTGGCACTGCGTCGCTTTAACTGCTAATTGCGCGGTCATGCAATGCTGTACCCAAACGAAATTTGCGTCCTTTTCTTCCCACAAATAGAGCTTTCTTTTGATGGTATTTGATCACCTCTGCCATTTTTATTCTTTGTGCTATAAACGGAAAAAGACCGAAATTTTTTTAAAAAAATGATATTTTCTACTTTTTGTTATTAAAAAAATCCAATAACCTCAATTTTAGTCATACATTTAGGCCAAAATGTATTCGGCCACATGTCTTTAGTAAAAAAAATGTCAATAAGTGTATATTTATTGGTTTGCGCAAAAGTTATAGCGTCTACAAACTAGGGTACATTTTCTGGAATTTACACAGCTTTTAGTTTATGACTGCCTATGTCATTTCTTGAGGTGCTAAAATGGCAGGGCGGTACAACCCCCCCCCCAAATGACCCCATTTTGGAAAGTAGACACCCCAAGGAAATTGCTGAGAGGCATATTGAGCCCATTGAATATTATTTTTTTTTGTCCCAAGTGATTGAATAATGACAAAAAAAAAAAATTACAAAAAGTTGTCACTAAATGATATATTGCTCATATAGGCCATGGGCTATGTGGAATTGCACCCCAAAATATATTCAGCTGCTTCTCCTGAGTACGGGGATACCACATGTGTGGGACTTTTTGGGAGCCTAGCCGCGTACGGGACCCCGAAAACCAATCACCGCCTTCAGGATTTCTAAGGGCGTAAATTTTTGATTTTACTCCTCACTACCTATCACAGTTTTGAAAGCCATAAAATGCCCAGATGGCACAACCCCCCCCCCCCAAATGACCCCATTTTGGAAAGTAGACACCCCAAGCTATTTGCTTTGAGGCATGTTGAGTCCATGGAATATTTTATATTTTGACACAAGTTGCGGGAAAGTGACAATTATTTTTTTTTTTTTTTGCACAAAGTTGTCACTAAATGATATATTGCTCACACAGGCCATGGGCATATGTGGAATTGCACCCCAAAATATGTTTAGCTCCTTCTCCTGAGTATGGGGATACCACATTTGTGGGACTTTTGGGGAGCCCAGCCGCATACAGGGCCCCGAAAACCAATCACCGCCTTCAGGATTTCTAAGGGTGTAAATTTTTGATTTCACTCTTCACTGCCTATCACAGTTTCGGAGGCCATGGAATGCCCAGATGGCACAAAACCTCCCCAAATGACCCCATTTTGGAAAGTAGACACCCCAAGCTATTTGCTGAGAGGCATGGTGAGTATTGTGCAGCTCTCATTTGTTTTTGAAAATGAAGAAAGGCAAGAAAAAAAATGTTTTTTTTTCTTTTTTCAATTTTCAAAACTTTGTGACAAAAAGTGGGGTCTGCAAAATACTCACTATACCTCTCAGCAAATAGCTTGGAGTGTCTACTTTCCAAAATGGGGTCATTTGGGGGGGGGGGGTTTGTGCCACCTGGGCATTCCATGGCCTCCGAAACTGTGATAGGCAGTGAAGAGTGAAATCAAAAATGTACGCACTTAGAAAGCCTGAAGGCGGTGCTTGGTTTTTGGGGTCCCGTACGCGGCTAGATTCCCAAAAAGTCTCACACATGTGGTATCCCCGTACTCAGGAGAAGCAACAGAATGCATTTTGGGGTGTACTTTCACATATTCCCATGGCATGTTTGAGCAATATATCATTTGGTGACAACTTTGTGCAAAAAAAAAAAAATTTGTCTCTTTCCCGCAACTTGTGTCACAATATAAAGTATTCCATGGACTCGACATGCCTCTCAGCAAATAGCTTGGGGTGTCTACTTTCCAAAATGGAGTCATTTGGGGGGGGGGGGTGAACTGTCCTGGCATTTTATGCACAACATTTAGAAGCTTATGTCACACATCACCCACTCTTCTAACCACTTGAAGACAAAGCCCCTTCTGACACTTTTTGTTTATATGAAAAAATTTTTTTTTTTTGCAAGAAAATTACTTTGAACCCCCAAACATTATATATTGTTTTAAAGCAAATGCCCTACAGATTAAAATGGTGGGTGTTTCATTTTTTTTTTCCCACACAGTATTTGCGCAGCGATTTTTCAAATGCATTTTTTGGGGAAAAAACACACTTTTTTAAATTTTAATGCACTAAAACACACTATATTGCCCAAATGTTTGATGAAATAAAAAAGATGATCTTAGGCCGAGTGCAGGGATACCAAACATGACATGCTTTAAAATTGCGCACAAACATGCAGTGGCAACAAAATAAATACATTTTTAAAAGCCTTTAAAAGCCTTTACAGGTTACCACTTTAGATTTACAGAGGAGGTCTACTGCTAAACTTACTGCCCTCGATCTGACCTTCGCGGTGATACCTCACATGCATGGTGCAATTGCTGTTTACATTGGATGCCAGACCGACGCTTGCGTTCGCCTTAGCGCGAGAGCAGGGGGGACAGGGGTGCTTTTTTTTTTTTTTTTCTTTATTATTTTTTTGCTTTTTTATCTTATTTTTAAACTGTTCCAATCACCCCTCCGGGGGGGAGGGGTGATTGGGGGGTGATCGGGGGGGCGATCGGGGGGGGGTCGGGGGTGTAAAGTGTGCCTGGCATGTTCTACTGTGTGTGTTTGTGTTTGTGCACTTACATTACAGTCTTCTCTCCTCGGCGCCGGAACGGAAACTGCCGAGCCGAGGAGAGATGACATCACATCCTCTACACACAGGCAGGGGAGGATTCTCATTGGCTGGGAGTGATCGCGAGGGGGGGCCACGATCGGATGGCCTCCCCCTCATCTCTGATCGCTGCCAGACCAACGGCGACCGCCTCAGGCACCGGGGGGGGTCCGATCGGACCCCCCGCCCGCGGGAAGGCAATCACTTACCAGGTACGTGATTTTGCCTGCCCGTGCCATTCTGCTGAAGTTCATCAGCGTGAGGCGGTCGTCAAGTGGATATAGTCCCTTATCATGCCCTCCAATAGCTTGCATACTATTGATGTTAGGCTAACTGGTCTGTAATTCCCAGGGATGTATTTTGGGCCCTTTTTAACCGCTTCAGCCCCGGAAGAATTGGTTGCTTAATGACCAGGCCATTTTTGCGATTCGGCACTGCGCCCTTTAACTGACAATTGCGCAGTTGTGCGACGCTGTAACCAAACAATATTGACGTCTTTTTTTTCCCACAAATAGAGCTTTCTTTTGGTGGTATTTGATCCCCTCTGCGGTTTTTATTTTTTGCGCTATAAACAAAAGAAGAGCAACAATTTTGAAAAAAAAGGATTGCGACATTATGGCAGACACATCGGACACTTTTAACACTTTTTTTAAACCATTGACAATTATACAGCGATCAGTGCTATAAAAATGCACTGATTACTGTGTAAATGTCACCTGGCAGGGAAGGGGTTAACATTAGGGGGCGATCAAGGGGTTAATTATGTTCCCTAGTGTTCTACCTGTGGGGAGAGTGGGACTGACTAACAGGAGACAGAGATCGGTGTTCATACATAGTATGTACACATGATCTGTCTTCTCTCCCCTGAAAGAACCAGGATCTGTGTGTTTACACACACAAGATTCCGGTTCTCGCTCTGTCACGAGCAATCGGTCATCGCGCCGGCCGGGCACTCACATCAGGGTCAGGCACATGCTGCGGGCGCACGCACGCCCCTAGTGGCCAAAAGGCAAAGCAACGTAACATAACGTTGTTATGCCCAGCCGTGCCATTCTGCTGCAGTAAAACTGTGGCGGCCGGTCAGCGAGCGGTTAAATATTGGTGCTACATTGGCTTTTCACCAATCCGCTGGTACCATTCCAGTCAGTAGACTGTCAGTAAAAATTAGGAACATTGGTCTGGCAATTACTTGACTGAGTTCCCTAAGTACCTTCGGGTGCAAGCCATCTGGTCCCAGTGATTTATTAATGTTAAGTTTCCCGTCTAATTCTAATTCTGTCCCCCGTTTGCCATGAGGGTGCTTCCTGTGATGTGTCACGAGGATAAACACAGCAGTTTTGGTTACTGATGCTCCCTGATTCCCTCGTGAAGACTAAAGAGAAGAATAAATTCAATACCTTCGCCATCTCCCTATCCTTTGTAACCAGATGTCCTTCCTCATTCTTTATGGGGCCAATATGGTCTGTCCTCCCTTTTTTACTGTTTACACACTTAAAGAATTTCTTGGAATTTTTTTGCTCTCTTCCGCTATGTGTCTTTAGTGTTCTATCTTAGCTGTCCTTATTGCACCGGTACATTTCTTGTTGCATTCATTATAAAGTTTGAATGCTGATGATGATCCCTGAACCTTGTATTTTTTGAAGGCCTTCTCTTTTGCTTTTATAGGCATCTTTACATTGGCGTTAAGCCATCCAGGACTTTTGTTTGCTCTTTTAAATTTATTATCCAATGGGATGCACTGGCTAATGCCCTTATTTAATATGCTCTTAAAGCGAACCCATCTCTCCTCCGCGTTCTTTGTTCCTAAGATTTTATCCCAATTTTCTATCTTCTAGCAAGGTTCATAGTTTAGGGAAGTTGGCTCTTCTGAAATTCAGTGTCTTTGTATTTCCCTTATGTTTCCTATTTGTGTGATTTATACTGAAGCCACTTGACCTGTGATCGCTGATTCCTAAATTTCAGGTCTGTATTGTTGGTAATCAGTAGATCTAGAAAAGCTTTATTTCTAGTTGGTGCATCTACCATCTGACACATGACATTTTCCTGAAAGACATTTAGGAACTGGCGAGCCTTAGACGAATGCGTGGTTCCCTCCACCCAGTCTATGTCTGGATAATTAAAATCCCCCATTATGATAACACTTCCCATTGATATATTAGAGGTCTGTTCTTTTATAATTATAGACTATTATGAGTGTGTTAAGCTTTGGTAATATTTTGATACTTTTACTTTATACCTCCTTGTTCAATAAAACAATACCAGTAGTTTTATACATTGTGATTTTTTTTTCTACTCATGTTTTAAAAATATATTATTATTATATGAGTAATATTGATTTGCAACATTTTTATATTAGATGCTTACCTGGGCAACATTGCACATAGAATATTAAGACAATGCTGTATAGCCAAGTTATCCTGTAAATTAAAGTCAGGTGTTGGCAACTATGCATAGCAATGATAATTTTTACAACACTGCCTGGAAACCAAAACAGCATAATTGCACTTTTATGTACATTTCAAGTTTCCTGAATTAGGCTTAATTCGCATTTAGTGGAAACTCAAGTAATGACTGTGTTATGACATCAGTGAAAGGAAATTTCAGCTTGGCTCAGTAGTACTTTCCATCCCTATGCTATAATAAATTATCTAGATGTTAAATTATTACAAACTAGATTATAAATACGGTCTAGAAGCAACACAAACCATAAAAATGCAGTATTACTATATATCAGTTTTTATCAACATGTTTTATAATCTGTTTTTTCAACTAATGTATACAAATATTGGTGGGAACTAAAACAGACAGACCCATTCTGATGAGAGCATGAGGTTTGGGGTGTACCTTGTTATGTAATAAGATAACATAAAAATGAAACTAATGTAGCGCTATCACCACAGCAGACGCTTGAATTTTTTTTGTGCCCGGGCCTCCCACTGTTTATTCCACAGCCAGTCACAGGGTATTTTTCACACAGCCATGTGCACACACTCTTCTGCTCGTTGTCTTCAATAACCAGTCTAGGGGATGTGCTTTTTGTTTTATTTGGAGAATTTGGATAGGAGAAGGGATTTAGTAGGATACTCCAAATTTACTATTCACAAGCGAGGACAACTTTCTCAATAGAGCTGTTTAGCAGACTATCTGTATAACAATATAGCAGGCTGTACAGAATAGAGCAAGTCCCTTTGTAATATGAAGACATTTAGTGGACCTTGCGTTTTCAGTGTCACACAGTGTCCCCTTTAGCTAACACCCAGTATGCTGACTTCTAGCACCAATAGGGGGATTTAGCAACAACAGTCTCTAGGATCCCTAGGGGGTCTGTACTCATATGGCCCTGGCCGCAGTTTACATTCCTCTGTGATACCAGACAGGATCCGTGGACATCCTCCCTCATTCAGCTCTCAGGAGAATCCTGGGTTTCAGCTTTAATGTTTCAGGCCCTCAGGTCACCCACCTGAGGCCGCATGGCAGCCTATGCTGAGGAGGGGCATCTCCCCTTTTAATTTACTAGGGCCGTATGGATATTCATGCTCTCATCTGCATGGTTACCACCCACTGTCCAGCGCATTCCATAGCTACTAGACCAGTGTGAACTTCAAGACAGCATGAGCAGCATCAGAGCACACTGAGCAGACTACACTAAATGATCACAACTCTCTGTTCAGCAGACAGCACATAAATGTACCTACTGTCTCTCTGCTTAGCAGAGAAACCAAAAACTATAGTGCTCTCACCCTAGCACATACCTAGGATGGTGCTACACTAATAAGGCCTGTCCTGTCCAAAAGTACACTTCCTTCACGGTTGGGAGAGGCAGATTGAAACCCCCATTGGTCAAAGATATATCTCTAAAACAAACTGTTTACCAATAAATTATAGTGTAGATAGGCATAATTGTTTGCTAAATAGCTTTGCCATGGTTGTAAGGCAGATACATTTAATTTTTTTCAGGTATTTCTATGAAACCAAGGAAGGTAGCATTTTGCTTCAGCAACAGAACACACCCTTGGCTTACACATTGGGCAATGAAGGTGACGCAGCTCATTCATCACTTGCTCTTTCCTGTCCATTTTGATGGGATCTGCCTGGGGAATGGTGTTTGGAATATCTTGATCTGCGGAGCGGCTCACAGCAAGGGTCCGGTGCATCTCCATTCACCATTTCAGGTCCAATTTCAGCCCAAATTTTTGGCTGCATTTCGGCCTGAAACAGACCAGAAGACGCACAGGACTCCTGTGCAATTCACTCGGGGACCGCTCCGGAGATGTGTGAACCATCTCCATAGAGAGCCGGTCACAATCTCCTGACATGCATGGCATGGCAACCCGCATCCAATTTGCAATAGTGTGAACCCAACCTTAAACTTCCTGGAATACACATATTGCTATTGTGGTTAAGGATCTGGGTGTGTTGTTGCATCCCCTCTTTGGATGGCAAGATTAAACTCCAGACCAAACCTGAGTTGGATTCTTGCATGAATATTTTGCTCTTTATCTTTGAAGCTCTGCATTTGATGTACAAAAATGGAGGGTTATATTGGATATTTACCACACCTTTTGGATTTAGGAATTTCCACTCCAGCAATATGTTGCTATTGTGGTCAAGGATCTGGTCGTGCTGTGCATCCCCTCGATTGATGGCAGGATTGAATCCAGACTAGAACTGATTTGGATTTTTGCATGAATATTTTGCTCTTTATCTTTTGAAGCTCTTTGCTTTTGATGTAAAAAAGTGGAGGACTATATTGGAGATTTACTACACCTTTTGGACTACTATCTTCATGTCCCTTGGCTGTCCCCTTCTGGATTTAGGAATTTCCACTCCAGCAAACTGTATGGAAACTTTTGATTTTACATTACTAGGTTTTCCTGTATGGGTACTGTTCACAAGTTCTCCTGATGAAGATGTTTGAAGCATTCAAAACGCCTCGAGCTAACATGTGGATGTTGAATTGAAATAAGATTTGTGAACTTCACTTTGTAAACACTGGGAATGGTGCTATATACAATTTTAATATTTGGATAATAAACTTTATGATTTTATGAATTGACTTTGTGGTATGATTCTCTATATGCCCAGAAAAAACTGCATTGCTTTATATTTATATAAATTCAGACATTATTGCATTAAAACTATTTTAATGAGTTATTACTGTGTTGCTTGTGGTAACTATTTCTTTGGGTAAATGTATTTTCTGCTGTGTTAGTTGTGCTCTTTAGTTGATGCTGCCCGGCAAAAGTGGTGCTGCCAGAGAGGTAAGGGTTAGCGCTGCTCTTCAGGCCTTCCTGGGCTTTTCTGAAAAGCACCATCCTCTGCTGGACAAAGCATATAAAAAGGGAAACGGTATCTAGGTAAAAGGTCTTTGTTCTCTGCAAGGAAAATGAGTGAGAGTGCTGCTGGGGATGTAAAAAGCCACTTTGCTACTTTATCACCCCTTGTGGGAACCCATTCAGGGTTCCAAGGGACATGGACTTGACTGCTAAAAAGGGCACTTAGAAGACTTTGTACAGGAATGTGCATTGAAGATTTTGCTGAGAACTGTTATTTGGTAAACTAACAACTAATTCAGTAAAGAACTTTATTGTTAAGCCAATCTACCTAGTCTGAGATCACTAAAGGGGTGCATGCATGTTGTATCAAAAAACAGGGTTTGGAAGGGAGATGAAGAGATGTCAGTGTGAGCATAATACAAAGGTCTAACCTGCAGTGGAAGCAGAAGAGGCTTAAGCAGCCAGTCAGCAGGAGTTGTAGTGACATGGCATGGGTGACGAGGAACCTGGTAGGGAGGGAGTTTGTGAGCTTTTCCCCCTCCCTAGTGACCACATAGTTGCCAACATTGCAAAAAAAATATGTGGGACACTTTTTTGGCTGTAGGCGGAGCCTTGCAATAATTAGGGGGCGGGGCATTCGTTTGTAGGCGTGACCTAGCAAAAAAATTGGCAAGTGCGGCGCGCGAAGCGCGGCGTGGCGAAAAATGGGCGTGGCTTACGCATAAAAGTGGGCATGGCATAAATGGGCGTGGCTAAAGAGGGTGTGGTTAGAGTCTGAGATGAATGAGGGATGGAGAGGGAAAGGGGGAGAAGGAGAGGGGGAGAGGGGGAATGACGGGACAGCAACCCCAGATCCTGCACAATAGAAATATGTGTATTCTAGAAAGTTTAACAATCAGCAGATAAAGATACTCCAAACGCCAGGTGTTAACGCTTCAATCATCCCGGCACCATGGTTGTTATGGTGTCAGGATGATTGAAGCGCATTATTTCTATTATTACATTGTAATATAAAATTAAATCATTCAACTCACCATAATGCCGAATCAGTGGGATCCCTGAGCGTGTCACTAGCCACGTCGCCTGCGATCAGCAGAGTCTGTCCTTGCATCAGGTGCCCCCGGCAGAGTTTGTCCTTGCATCAGGTGCCCCCGGCAAAGTCTGTATAGACCCCCTCAGTGCAGACCCCCTCCATCAGTGCAGACCCCCTCCATCAGTGCAGACCCCCCTCTATTAGTGCAGCCCCCCTCTATTAGTGCAGCCCCCCTCTATAAGTGCAGACCCCCCCTCAGTGCAGCCCCCCTCTATAAGTGCAGCCCCCCCCTCTATAAGTGCAGACCCCCCCTCAATGCAGCCCCCCTCTATAAGTGCAGACCCCCCTCAATTAGTGCAGCCACCCCCCCTCAATGCAGCCCCCCATCTATAAGTGCAGACCCCCCCAATCAATGCAGCCCCCCTCAATTAGTGCAGCCACCCCCCTCAATGCAGCCCCCCCCCTCAATAAGTGCAGACCCCCCTCACCCCCCGCTCACCCTTCTTCAGTGCAGGTGCAGCCGGCCGGTGTTCTGCCTGCCGAGAAAGTTCCCCTCGGCAAATATGGACCCCCCTGTACTGCGCAGGCGCAGCGCTTGCGCAGTACGGGGCAGGGGAACTTAGTTTCGGCAAGACACGCCGCGCCGTCGCATTGTCTTCTCCTTCAGTGGAGAGGGGAGGGGCCGTGCAGCCGCTTCATTGGCTGCACGGATCGAGCCCCCTTCCTCTCTCCACTACACAAGACAGTTACTAGGGGGAAGACAGAGCGGCGGCGGCGGCCGCCATTTTGCTGGAGCCAGCTGCTCCAAAACAAACAAAAAAACATTCGCGATTTTCCTTATGGAAAATCACGATTCGGGACACCCTCCATCCGGGACGAGGGTCCCAAAATCGGGATTGTCCCGGGAAAATCGGGACTGTTGGCAACTATGTGACCAGTGCCCTGCATATTGCAGCATGGAGTATCCCAGCATACCAGTACCTAGCCTGAGATGTCACGGAAGAGGAAAAGTGAGCGAGAGGCTTTGATAATGAAGAAGCTCGGAAACATGTAAAAAGATGATCTCTTGTGTAAGGCACAGGTCTAACATTGTCACTGGGTGTGAGGTGACACGTAAGGCTATGCTGATGGAATGGGGTACAGGCTCTGCGGTACTCATTTAAAGTTGCTGCATATATTAAGAAAAAATACAGGAAGTGAAACATATACAAAGGGTTAATTGTGCAAGAGGAACCCAATGCCTTAACCCTGATTTCATGTGACTGCAGCGAGTGTTGTACTGTGACTGTACCGAGGTCTGGAGAGTAAACCAATCATGTGCAATAGAGTATGCTTGCTTCTAAGTCAGGGAACTGCCTTTCACATGTCAGTAGCCTCTGCCTGTAGATCCAGGCAGTAGCGAGTCTTCCATTGGGAGCATTAAGCTTTGCTACGCAGACACTGCATTTTAGCTAATATCTACCTGAAGTTCATGTATCATTTTTGTTCAAAATACATCTAAAGATCAAACCAACCTGCATTACACCCAATATTTTGACCTAACTCCCCTATTTTCAAAAATGCTCTTTTTACTGCTGTGGTGAATGTCCTGCCAAAAGCAGTTACATAAATCTGCTCCTAAGAGTTCTACAGGGAAGTTCTATAGTCAAAGAACTGATCATGCATTTGATGACCCTTTCCTCCTCTGAGCCTTCTCTGTGCTCCAGCTGACCGAACACAACTGACCTCAGCTAAGCATGTTCCTCTCCCACGTCAGAAGGCCTTGATTAATCCAGCAGCTGCTTTGAGTTCTGCATGTGGTTTCCCATGCAAATACAAGGCTTGCTGTCTGGAACTTCTACAGCAGGCAGCAGTCTCTGGAAGAAATAAACTTTATATTTGTTCAGGTGCATCCAGCTAGCCAATCTTCCTAAAAATATTTGGGAAAACCACTGCCTGGTAACACACCAGTAAAATAGCTGTACTGTATTTTGAAATGTTTCACTTGATATCCCAGTCTCAGTTATATTCAGATATTCTACTAGGAACATACGGTCATACACCAGAACCAATCAAAAGGGGGAAAGTTTTTAAAATATTTGATGTCTCACTATAAATGAAGTGTTGATGAAAAGCTTGATAGTGACAGGATGTGAATGATAGTTTATCCCCTCCTTTCACTTCCAATGAGCAATCTGTAGAGAAAGCCACAGGTGAGATCAAATATAGAACTGAATCTTGATATTGAGCAGTAATTTTTTTAAATCAAATTGCTAGAACTTGAATTGCTGAATGTCTGTCCTGGTTTACAGCTAGCAAAGCTCATTCCAAAGCAGCAGCTGCTAGATGCATATGCATATTCAGTTTTAGGTTTTACTTTACTTGATTAATTGAACATTAAAGAGTTTAATGCTGAACTTTGGAGAAACAGCCAGATATGCAAATTAAATATACGCTATCTTACCAAAAGTATTCAGATGCCTGCCTTTACACGCACATGAAGTTTAATGGCATCCCAGTCTTAGTCCGTAGGGTTCAATATTGAGTTGGCCCTCCCTTTGCAGCTATACATGCTTCAACTCTTCTGGGAAGGCTTTTCACAAGGTTTAGGAGTGTGTCTATGGGAATGTTTGACCAGTGTTCCAGATGCGCATTTGTGAGTTCAGGCACTGATATGGATGAGAAGGACTGGCCTGCACAGAGTCCTGACCTCAACCCGATAGAACACCTTTGGGGTGAATTAGAGTGGAGACTGCGAGCCAGGCCTTCTCATCCACATCAGTGCCTGACCTCACAAATGCACTTCTGGAAGAATGGTCAAACATTCCCATAGATACACTCCTAAACCTTGTGGACAGCCTTCCCAGGAGTGTTGAAGCTGTTATAGCTGCAAAGGGTTGCCTTCCTATATTAAACCTTATTGACATAGATAGGCACTCCCACAGATTTACATCTCTGAAGAGCCCTTGGCCTGCACATAGAACATTCTATTCAGAGTGTAGGTAGAACAGGGCAAGAAAGGCATGATCTCTATGCATGCAGCCACTTCCAAATTTTGGGCTGCTTGATTGACACTACTAGAGACATTGGAGTGGATGGTCTGCAATATGCTCCTCCATGTCAAGAAATTATGGGGGTTTTCTTTGCTCCTGGCAGCTAAATGGAGCAGTGAGAGAAAAAAGGAAAGGCGAGTATATGCCAGGGGACCAAACTTTATTGCTAGGAACACAACAATACTTTGCAGTTATGCACACAGTAACATTATTATTAACATTATTAGTATTATGCCCTCATTAGTGTGTCATGTTACCATTCATTTTAAAGGCAACACAACTGTAACACATCATGCACTGCCACATTCTGCATTCTAAAAAAAAAGGGTCAGGTTTGGTTTTGGCTCTGCTGGGGTGTGTTGGCAGCTAATATGAAATGAACGTGTTAGGTAATGCACTGTAACACACATGTTAGGGGGGCCTTTAACAAACATCCTGGGCCAAGCATAGGTTTGCTCTAAGAGCTCTTGCACACTGGGGCGGGGGTGGCGTCGGCGGTAAAACGCCGCTATTATTAGTGGCGTTTTACCGTCGGTATTCGGCCGCTAGCGGGGCGGTTTTACCCCCCGCTAGCGGCCGAGAAAGGGTTAAATACCACCGCAAAGCGCCTCTGCAGAGGCGCTTTGCCGGCGGTATAGCCGCGCCGTCCCATTGATTTCAATGGGCAGGAGCGGTAAAGGAGCGGTATACACTCCGCTTCTTCACCGCTCCGAAGATGCTGCTGGCAGGACTTTTTTTACCGTCCTGCCAGCGCATCGCTCCAGTGTGAAAGCCCTCGGGGCTTTCACACTGGAATACAAGCAGCGGCACTTTCAGGTCGGTTTGCAGGCGCTATTATTAACGCAATAGCGCCTGCAAACCGCCCCAGTGTGCAAGGGCTCTAAGGCTCCATTCACACTTCTGATGCATTTTGCATTTTGCAGAAATGCATGGGAATTTTTTAACATGGGTTCCTATGGAACATGTTCACATCAATGCCTTTTTGTACCTCTGCATTTTTGGAAAGGGTCAGGGACTTTTTTTCATGCAAAATGCAGCGTTTTGCATGTAATAGAATTCAATGGACTAGCATCAAAAACGCAAGTGCAGCGTTTTTGCAGCGTTTTTACAGCGTTTTTGATGCGTTTTTGGTGTTTTTTTTTTATTTTTTTTAGACTGTATACAGTCTAAAAAAAACTGTAAAAAAAAAAAAAAAACGTGGCAAAAAGACGGCAAAAACGCTACAAAAACGCTTCTCAAAAACGTGGCAAGCATCACAAAAAAAACTCCAAAAACGCTCAAAAGCAACATGCATAGATGTGAATCGAGCCTAAGGCCTGATTCACACTTATGCATTTTTAGGCTCGATTCACACCTATGCATGTTGCTTTTGAGCGTTTTTGGAGGTTTTTTTTCATGCTTGCCGCGTTTTTGAGCCGCGTTTTTGCCGCGTTTTTGCCGCGATTTTGCCGCGATTTTGCCGCGATTTGCGTTTTGCGTTTTTTTTTTTTTTTTTTTTTTCATTTTTTTTTACAGTCTTACAAAAAAATTACAAAAAAAAAAAAAAAATAAAAAAAAAAAAAAAAAAACGGCAAAAACGCACCAAAAACGCATCAAAAACGCATCAAAAACGCTGCAAAAAAGGTGCACTTGCGTTTTTGATGCTTGTCCATTGAAAACCATTACATGCAAAACGCTGCATTTTGCATGAGAAAAAGTCCCCGACCCTTTCCAAAAACGCGGAGATACAAAAAAGCATTGATGTGAACATGTTCCATAGGAACCCATGTTAAAAAATTCCCGTGCATTTCTGCAAAATGCAAAATGCATCAAAAAACGCGCTAGTGTGAATGGGGCCTAAGTAACCTCTATAGAAGGGAAGGCTAAACATCTGCCGAATGGGTGCCACTGACACATTCTCTTGCTTTGCTGCATTATACTCCTTCCTTGTCACTTTTGCCCTGTATTAGCTATGTCCCATTATGTGCACAAGGTTCTATGTTTTAATGAAATCAAGTATCATTACTTTTTTTGGAAGATCAAAAATGAACTTCATATATGTACGTATACACAGTGGTGCATCGAACACTGAGGACCTAGCAATGTCGTTATACAAGGTCCATGAGGAAATTAGCTATTCCTGTACTAAATGATCAGCTTACACCATAAATTTCAGAGACATACAGAAAATCCATACTACAGAGCTCACTGATTCTGATCTGACCTATGGCTAGAATTTTTCTTGTGTTCCTCATTAAAGTGGCACCTTTAAATGTTCAGCACAAGTGAGAAAGTACCATGTAAGCAGATAATAAGAGGAAAGTGTTGTCAATGCGGCTTTCATAAATGATCAATAAGTTTGTTCTTGTGCTGAATTTTTGTTACCATTTCTGGTTTGATCTTTACATTTCTCCATGATAAGGCTGCATTTTTCACTATCGGCTGTGCTTAGACAACCTTCGTCTCTCCGGTGAGTTACAGGGTCCATCATGACTTAACACATCAAAGCGTCTGCAGCAGCTAGAGCGCTGGGCCAGTTCTCAATGAAATGGGCAGACAGTGTGTTAACAGCCTGGCCTTGATCCATCACACAAAACCACATAGTAATTGCCATTGAGTCTGAGGCATAACATCGAATCTCAGCTTAATGAATGCCATCCAATGTGTTACTATATCCAAGCATGACAAGAGATCTAAAATGAGTGGTAAATGACTTCAGAGATGCAGTTTATATATGACACAACAAAGTATTATTTGACTTCTTCATTACAGTATTTATCGGAGCAAATCAAAAGCAATTCAGATTTAATTGGCTCATCCAATCTGCCTCATTTCTACTTACCTTACTTTAACAGAGACAAACAGATAACCAAGAACTCTGCAAATGTTATATTAGGCAACATTTTCCTTTTCTTTTTACATTTTTACTTTTTTGGTGCTGGTGGCATTATATCTATATGGATATCTCTTCTCTAATTAGTTTATAAAGTATCACATACTGCTTTTAAACCTGAACTTCAGGCAGATATAAAAAAAACACCATAGAAGAACCTTTGGCAGAATTAATCCATTCCAATGAATCAATTACAGGTATTAAAGTGGGCAATATTGAACACAAACTAGGATTATTCGCCGATGATATAATACTTTCCTTATCCAGTCCTGAAACCTCTCTCACAAATGTGCAAAATATATTAGAATCCTTTGGGAAAATCTCATACTACAAAATTAATAATAACAAATGTTATGTCCTGCCTATGAATATATCCAAAAAAAAGAGGTACATGGCCCTTAAAAATAAAACGAGTTACAATTGGGACGAGCCCTCCATTCCTTATTTCCAACTTACTTATCCAACAGCTAAATTATATGAAGTAAATTTACCTAAACTACTAGAAAATATAAATAAGGATCTCCAATATCTTTACATAAAACACAACTCTTCTAGGTATGAGAAAATAGCGGCTTTTAAAATGCAGACCCTCCCTAAAATTCTTTATTATTTCCGTTCGCTCTTCTTCAAGGTGAACAATACATTTTTCAACCAGGTCAATCTAAAGCTTAAAACATGTATTTGGAATGATAAAAAACCTAGAGTAGCCTTCTCAATTCTTACCACTACTAAGAGTAAAGGTGCAATGGGTCTCCCAGATATTCGACAGTATTACTATGTGTCACTCCTTTATCAAATGAAATTTTGATTTTCTAATTCAGACGAGAAACTTTGGGTAAATATTGAAAAAGAAGTCACCAAGGGCAATGACGTGTGCATTAGCTATAGCGTATGCTTTGCTTCCTAAAGTCGTAATACCAAAGCTCATCACTATCAAATCCATGTTGATAGCTTGGAAACACATATTATCTAAATCAAAAGAACTAGGTGAACTAATTAAAATTCCTGTGCCCTTAAGAGTGCTGGACTACTGTAGAGCCCATATCTCAGTGAATAATTAGATTTCATAGGGGTTCAATTACTATGTCAACCTACCCCTAGCCTATAAAGAGTTGGTGCTAAAAAAACTTAGACATTTTGAAAGATTAAAGGAATTTGACCCGGAATCGAGCATCAATATCCCATCAATAATCTGGAGGTACCTACTGAACAAATATGCTTATGATAAGAAAGGAATATCGTTATTTCATAAACTTTTCTCAGAATTCCCTAAATCTGTTAAAACCAATAATATGCTGAAATGGGAAAAGGATCTTTCCCTATCTATTGCTTGGCAACAATGGAATAAGGCCATAATTCTGAGCACTAAGGCATCATCATGCATTGAACATTGGGATAATACCTAAAAGATATTAAATAGATGGTACCTTACACCATATAAGCTTTCCAAAATCTACCCATGACTCTCCCCAACTTGAACAAACTGGTTCCCTTTATTATATTTGATGGAGTTGCAAAAATCTTAGTAGTTTCTGGAAATCAGTTTCAACATTTATTGCTAACCTCACTGGTAATTTACTTCCCCTTACTCCTGCAATGGCCCTTTTAGGAATAAATCTGGATCTTTACTCTTTAGAGTATAGAACAGTAGTATCAAATGTATTAATAGCAGCAAGGCTGACTATAACTAAACTATGGAAATCCACGAAGCACCAAATTTATCTGATGTTGTTATACGGTTGAATTCACAAGCTCAATATGAGTTAATGTTAACGTATAAAAATTACAACACAGTCAAGTTTGAGAAACTATGGCAAATATGGGCTAGTCACCCTAGAGCTTCTACCTCACTCAAAAACATGAGCTGCAGTTCTTAAACCATATTTCAGTATTATTCCAGGAGTACTGTCAAGGTTTCACAGTTCTCTCTTTTTCTAATTTCTTGAATTGTCGATGATAATGTTGTCATTATATTAGTTAGTGCCTGTTTACAGTTAGAACCCAATGGGGTAAACAGGGATGTTACTATACTGTTTATGTATGCTTTATTTGATCATTTGTATGACTATCGTCCATTACTTTGAGATTAGTGTGTAAACATTTTACTGCTATACCTGATTGTTATATACCAGAACCAGCTTCCTTTAATTTTTCTGTTATTTGTATGGAATTTTCAATACAAATTCTTTAATGCTAAAAAAAAAAAAAAAAAAAAAAAAAAAAAAACCACTATAAATGCACCCTTGTATTACTTAAAAAAACTATTGTATTTTAAATGCATCTAGAGTATGTAGTGAAATATGACTTGATATGAGACTTTTAATTAGCGAAAGGGGCAGCACCAGGAGCCAATGAGGGGTGCTGAAAATACTGACAGGGAACAGAACAGAGTGACAGTGTGCTCCCAGTCCTTCATTGTCCATACACAGTCTGGGGTCAAAGGGTGACCGCTACTTATTGCTAAAATGCAGTAGAAAAAAGTCCAGTCTCCAGGCCAGCTATACTATCTGACAAGGATGTTTGAGGAAGAAGTATGGGATATGAAGAAAAATCCCCAACATACTTACCTCCATGCTGCAGCATCAGTATCGAGATATAGCTGTCCCATGCCAGCTCTAAGACCAAAAACTGAGCAATCACATGATTGCTGACTGCTCAGTTCTCTTGCTGCTTCGAAAAGAGCTCTGCTCCTCCAGTGCTGGGCTGGGATCTGAGATAGGTGGTAGTAGGGTGCCCACGTGTCCCGGATTGCCTGGGATTATCCCGCAATTGCCATGTATGTCCCAGGTCCCGGACACCTTCATTCCAGGACACTGTCCCGGAATGAAATAGAGTACACAGCCAGTGCAGCCACCCTACATTTCCTGGACTGGTTGCTAGGGCCGGCCCCGCCTGGCGTCTAGTAACCAGTGATGTCACAGACAATCAGAGTCAAACAGGCCGGGAGCGAAGCCCGCGCTTAGTGCTGCACAACTCTCTGCACCCACCTTGGCACCCCCCGGCCCCGCCCCTCCTCCTCCAGCGCCCAGCGGCATTTAGCAGGGACTGGTCTAGTATGACCTTCACTCTCCAGTGTCAGCCCGTCCGCTGTCAGCTAGGAATGGATATGCCCGACTGCTGCTACTGCTTAAGTGGAAGGCGGAGGGTCCGGTGATGACATGAGAAGAAGGCAGAAGTGGCTGAAGCTGTCAGCCTGACTGAAGAGGAGCATGCAGGGTCCAGACTCCAGTCTTGGATCCTCTCCTCCCCTCTCCTCCCTGCACTTCACCACAAAGACCGAGGACATGTGCTGCAGGAAGTGAGTGATACCTACAAGGAACTGCAGTAATTCAGGTACAGATAACATGGGGACATACAGCACAGGCTGGACCGGGCTTATGTCGGGGCTGTAACAGGGAGAGAGCAAGCAGAACTGGAATAGGGTGGCCATGAGGTGGGCGGTGTGCTCTGCTTCTCCTAACATGGATTGGCATGGATTAATGGCCATCACTCCTCAGGACTTTCTGCGGGGGGCACTCTGGAGGTACTATCTGTGTGCCTTCAGAGTGCCCCCTTACTTCCTTCAGAGTGCTCCCTTACTTACTCCCCTTACTTTCTGCAGAGTGCCCCTTTACTTTCTCCCCCCCCCTTAGGGGGCACTCTTGAGGGGGATGTAAAGGGGCACTCTGGAGGAGGATGTAAGGCGCACTCCAGAGGATGTAAGGAGGCACTAAGGGGGCACCCCGGAGGAAGTAAGGGGGCTCTGACTAAGTTAATACCGCCAGAGTGCCCCCTTACATCCCCCCTTACAACCTCCAGGGTGCCCCCTTAGTGCCTCCAGAGTGCCCCTTTACTTCCTCCAGAGTGCCCCCCTTACATCCTTCGGAGTGCCCCACCACCAAGGTGGCTGACAGACTATCAGGAAGTGGTATTGCACTCCTCTCCTGTACATATTACCCACCGCCATACGCTCCGCACTCCTCTCCTGTACATATTACCCACCGCCATACACTCCATACTCCTCTCCTGTACATATTACCCACTGCCATACACACTGCACTCCTCTCCTGTACATACTACCCACTGCCATACACTCCGCACTTCTCTCCTGTACATACTACTCAGCGCTGTACACTCCACACTTCTCTCATGTACATACTACCCACCGCCATACACTCCACACTCCTCTCATGTACATACTACCCACTGCCATACACTTCGCTCTCCTCTCCTGTACATACTACTCACCTCCATACACTCTGCATTCCCTATTTAACATTACCACATTCTTCACTATATAAGTCATTTCAGACTCCCTTTAACAACACCCCCTTTAAGCCAATATTTAGCTCAATTTAGGACATGTCCACTGTTTACCACGACGCATATTGTTGTTCTTCCTGATGCCTAGGGCCCACATTTGTTCTTGCACACGGGCCCGCTGAATCATCTTTTTTTTTTTTTTGTGGGGTGGGGGGTGTCTCTGAATGGCAGTTTGGAAATGTGGTCATCCTAGGTGGTAGTGGCTGGCTCCAGCTCTGTCGCGCGCTATAAGGTAGCTAACTGTCAGAAAGCTGGTTGGATACCAACAGATTGTCGAATCCTTCCAGAGCTAAACGTAGCCTCATCAGCTGATAACAGGCAATAGCCCGCTGTCAGCTGACACCGGGACACAGAAGAATGAAAGTAGGTGCACTTATGTGACCCACAAGAAAAACATGGCCAAACAACACTTTGGCAATACTTTTCTTTTAAATCTCAGGAATAAACAGATAGAAATATAAAATATTTGGCAGGTGAAGCAGCTTTTAGACTGCTTTCACACTGAGGTGCTTTACAGGCACTATATCGCTAAAAATAACGCCTGCATAGCGCCTGTAAAGAGCCTCTCCTCTCACTCCAGTTTGAAAGCCCGGTGGGCTTGCAGGACGATAAAAAAAAGTCCTGCAAGCAGCATCTTGCAGCGCTGTAGGAGCGGTGTACACACTGCTCCTAAAGTGCCCCTGCCCATTGAGATCAATGGGCAGTGCCGCCAAACCGCTGGTGGTTTTAACCCTTTTTCGGCTGCTAGCGGGGGGGTTAAAAGTGCCCCGCTAGCGGCTGAATAGTAGCACTAAAACGACAGTAAAGTGCCGCTAAAAATAGTGGCGCTTTACCGACGATGCCCCCAACGCCTCAGTGTGAAAGCAGCTTTATATATACATTTTCAAATGTATATTTATCTGCTTGTCTAGAAATCCTGGTCTAGCACAAGATATGGTAAGTGCATCACAAGACTAGCTGATCTCAGTCAAAGCCATAGAAATATTTATATTAATAACATTTTTTACCTTTTTTTTTAACTTTCTTTGCCACTAGACCAGTGGACACTAGGGATGAGCCGAACACCCCCCGGTTCGGTTCGCACCAGAACCTGCGAACGGACCGAAAGTTCGCACGAACGTTAGAACCCCATTGACGTCTATGGGACTCGAACGTTCGAAATCAAAAGTGCTCATTTTAAAGGCTAATTTGCATGGTATTGTCCTAAAAAGGGTTTGGGGACCCGGGTCCTACCCCAGGGGACATGTATCAATGCAAAAAAAACTTTTAATAACTTTTTTCGGGAGCAGTGATTTAAATGATGCTTAAAGTAAAAAAAAAAGTGAAATATTCCTTTAAATATCGTACCTGAGGGGTGTCTATAGTATGCCTGTAAAGTGACGCGTGTTTCCCGTGTTTAGAACAGTCCCTGCACCAAATGTCATTTTTAAAGGAAAAAATCTCATTTAAAACTACTTGCGGGTTTAATGTAATGTCGGGTCCTGGCAATATGGATGAAAATCAGTGAGACAAACGGCATGGGTACCCCCCAGTCCATTACCAGGCCCTTTGGGTCTTGTATGGATATTAAGGGGAACCCCGCACCCAAATTAAAATAAGGAAAGGTGTGGGGCCACCAGGCCCTATATACTCTGAACAGCAGTATACAGGCTGTAGGTTTGTTGTTAAGTAGAATCTCTTTGTAATTTTGAACGGGTACATTTTTAACGTGTTTAGCTCCAGCCAAAAAATCATTTTTAAGCTTTTTGGAAAACATAGGAAAGGGTTATCACCCCTGTGACATTTGTTTTGCTGTCTTTCCTCCTCTTCAGAAGATTTCACCTCACTTTTTGTCCCAATGGATTGGAAAGCATCAGTGGAAAGGAGAAATGTTTTTCCCATATTAACTCTTACAGGAGAGAATTTCCCTTCCTAGGGGTAGATTTCACTTCCTGTTGTCTCCTTCCGTTTGCAAGTAGGAGTTGTTTGTAAGTTAGTTGTTTGAAAGTAGGGTCCTGCCCTATATACTCAGCAGAAATTTGGGCCTTAGGTGTTGCTGTGGCCACAACACTGTAAGCCCTCACAGGGCTCTGCTGTGAAATATTAGATCAAGAATTGTAATTACATGCCCCTGTTGAACAGGAGCTGAAAATTAGGCCTTAGGCACTGGTGCTGGTGCCACAACACTGCAACCCCTCACAGACACTCTAGTTGGAATGCAGGAACGAGCCCTGCTGCAAAGTATTGCATCAAAAATTGTAATTACACGCCCCTGTTAAACAAGGGCTGAAAAATTGGGCCTTAGGCACTGGTGCTGGTGCCACAACACTGCAACCCCTCACAGACACTCTAGTTGGAATGCAGGAACGAGCCCTGCTGCAAAGTATTACATCAAAAATTGTAATTACACGCCCCTGTTAAACAGGGGCTGAAAAATTGTGCCTTAGGCACTGGTGGTGGCACCCAGAACCAAAAATGTTCTTACAAGCTATCAGCGTGATGATTGAGGAGGAAGAGGATAATTACTCAGGGATAGTCACTCAGCATCAGCATAGGCAGTCTTTGAAGGGATCTGAGATTTCAAAAAAAATTATTCAGTTACATCAGCATCAGGTGCTTGGTAGCTGGTGGTGATCCAAGACTCATTCATTTTTATGAAGGTCAGTCGATCGACCGAGTCAGTGGACAGACGCACCCTGTGATCGGTTACCACGCCTCCAGCAGCACTGAATGTGCGTTCCGAAAGAACGCTGGATGCAGGACAGGCCAGTAGCTCAATTGCATACTGTACAAGCTCTGGCCAGTGATCCATCCTCAAGACCCAGTAACCCAGAGGATTTTCGGTGGGAAAGGTGTCCAAGTCTGATCTTGCCCCTAGGTATTCCTGCACCATGTAAAACAGACGCTGGCGATGGTTGCTGGAACCGATCATACCTTGGGGCTGCGGACCAAAAAATTGTCTGAACGCATCGGTCAGACGGCCACCTTCTCCACCGCTCCTTCTTTGACTGACCGAAGCCTCAGCAACACGTTGTCCAGAAACAGGAGTTTGTAACCTCCCAGTCTCTGGGAACGCGTTGCACAGAACTTTCTGCAAGGCCTCCCGAAGATGTTTCATCCTCTGCTCCCTCTGCGATGGCAAGATAAGGTCCGCAACCTTACCCTTGTAACGTGGATCAAGGAGGGTTGCCAGCCAGTATTGGTCCTTCTCCTTGATACCACGAATACGAGGATCCTTACGCAGGCTTTGCAGGATCAGGGAGGCCATGCAGCGTAGGTTTGCTGAGGCATTCGGTCCGGAGTCCTCTGGGTCACTAAGGACGACATGGTCCGCAGCCACCTCCTCCCAGCCACGTACAAGTCCATGTGTTTCTTGGGACTGATCCCTTAAAGACTGCTGCTGATGCTGAGTGCCAGGCTCCACCTCCATACTGACACAATCTTCCTCCTCCTCCTCCTCCTCTTCCTCTTCGTCCTCTTCCTGTGTGAGGAACACTGTCTGGATAAAGGGGGCCTTGAGAGCTAAGGAAGTCCTCCTCTTCCTGCCTCTGTTCTGCCTCAAGTGCCCTGTCCATTATTCCACGCAGCGTGTGCTCCAACAGGTGGACAAGGGGGACAGTGTCACTGATGCATGCACTGTCACTGCTCACCATCCTCGTGGCCTCCTCAAATGGTGACAGGACAGTGCATGCATCCCTGATCATGGCCCACTGGCGTGGGGAAAAAAAAACAAGCTCCCCTGACCCTGTCCTGGTGCCATAGTCGCACAGGTACTCATTGATGGCCCTCTGCTGCGTGTGCAGCCGCTGCAGCATGGCCAACGTTGAGTTCCACCTGGTGGGCATGTCACAGATTAGGCGGTTCTTGGGCAGGTTAAACTCCTTTTGGAGGTCCGTCAGCCGAGCACTGGCATTATATGACCGGCGGAAATGCACACAGACTTTCCTGGCCTGCCTCAGGACATCCTGTAAGCCCGGGTACCTGCCCAAGAACCGCTGCACCACCAAGTTAAGGACGTGAGCCAAACAGGGCACATGGGTCATTTGTCCCTGTCGGAGGGCAGAGAGGAGGTTGGTGCCATTGTCGCAAACCACCATTCCTGCCTTAAGTTGGCGTGGCGTCAACCACCTCTGAACCTGCCCCTGCAGAGCTGACAGAACCTCTGCCCCAGTGTGGCTCCTGTCCCCCAAGCACACCAGCTCAAGCACCGCATGGCATCTTTTGGCCTGCGTACTTGCGTAGCCCCTTGAACGACTACGGAGCACCGCTGGTTCCGAGGAAGAGGCCATGGAGGAAGAAGAAGAGGAGGGGGTGGAGGAGAGAGGTGTGTCACAATCATTAGCATTTTGGAGGCGTGGTGGCGGAACAACCTCCAACACTACTGCACCTTGTCCTGCATCCTTCCCAGCTGCCAGCAGAGTCACCCAATGCGCCGTGAAACTTAGGTAACGTCCCTGTCCATGCCTGCTGGACCATGAGTCAGCGGTAATATGCACCTTACCGCTGACCGCCCTGTCCAGCGAGGCATGGACATTGCCTTCCACATGCTGGTAGAGAGCCGGAATTGCCTTCCGTGAGAAAAAGTGGCGTTTGGGTACCTGCCACTGAGGAACCGCACATTCCACAAACTCACGGAAGGGGGCAGAGTCTACCAACTGAAAAGGCAGCAGTTGAAGTGCTAGCAATTTTGCCAAGCTAGCATTCAACCGTTGGGCATGTGGATGGCTGGGAGCAAACTTCTTTCGGCGGTGCAGCAGCTGGGGCAGGGAAATTTGCCTGGTACAATCTGACGTCGGTGTACCAAAATCAGATTGCCCACAAGTACGTGGCTGTGACACACCTAATTCTACACCTTCATTCCTCTCAGTGCAGGTCTCAGAGAGGACTGAAGGTCTAGTGGGGTTGGAAATCTCAGCTGATGAGGAGCAAGCAGAGGTCCTCTTTGTTCTTTGGTGTGGGTCTTTTAGATACGCTTGCCAACGAACTGCATGGCAGGTCAACATATGTCTGGTCAAGCATGTGGTACCCAAGCGGGAGATGTTTTGGCCACGCGAGATACGCTTGAGACATATGTTGCAAATAGCAGCGGTGCGATCTGATGCACTCGTCTCAAAAAAGGCCCACACCAAAGAACTTTTTGAATAACGAGCAGAGACTGCAGCGCCCTGCACATGTGGAGCTTTGGGGTGTGATGCAGTCAATGTGCTACCCTTAGGCTGGCCCCTGGAGGGCATCCTGCCTCGTTGGTGATGTGCCGCCTCCTCCTCCTCCTCCTCCTCCTCCTCCTCTCTCCTATCAGGCACCCACGTTGAGTCAGTGACCTCATCATCCCCTCCCTCCTCATCACTGGAGCAAACCTGGCAGTATGCTGCAGCAGGGGGAGCATGACTGCCAGATTGCTGTCCTTCTTGGGCACCCCCTCTGTCCGTGCTCGTGTTACTGCCTTCATCGAGCTCAGTATCATCATCAGAGCCTTCCAAACGCTGGGCATCCTCCTGGAGCATGTACCCAACACTGTGGTCAAACAGTTCGAGGGACTCCTCAGGAGGACATGGTGGGGCTAGGGAAGGAGTCACTGATGACATTGAGCCAAGGGAAGAGGCCGCTGCTTTGCCAGACAAAGTACCCTGGGCATGGGTGAGAGAGGATGAGGAGGATGAGGACGGCTTGGTCATCCACTCGACCAAGTCTTCCGCATGTTGCGGCTCAACATGGCCAGCTGCCGAAAAAAAGGCCAAGCGTGTCCCATGGCCACGTGCTGATGAGGATGCACCGTCTCCACGACCAGCACTAGACACAGAGCCTGCTTGCCCTCTCTTATTGGCTTGTGACTGTCTGCCTCTCCTTCTTGGCCTTCCAGACATACTAATGGCCTGTAGCTGCACTAAGCTGGGATATATATATATATATATATATATATATATATATATATATGTACTGATACTGCAGCTAGCAAAATCAACTGCCTGCCTGTAGTATGAGAACACCACCAACCTTCTACAGGTAGCTTTAGCTGAACACTGTGAGGTGGACGCACCCCACTAACTTGTAGGTTTAGCTGAACACTGTGAGCAGGGCGCACCCCACTAACTTGTAGGTTTAGCAGAACACTGTGAGCAGGACGCACTGCACTAACTGTAAATAGTCTAGCTGCCTGACTGTGGTACTAATAGGATCAAAAGAACACCAGCAATTTTCTTTAAAATACTGTAACAAGACAAGCCTGCCTGTCAGTAAGAAGATAACAGGAACGGATCTAGCTGAACACTGTGAGCAGGACGCACCCCACTAGCTTGTAGGTTTAGCTGAACACTGTGAGGTGGACGCACCCCACTAACTTGTAGGTTTAGCTGAACACTGTGAGCAGGACGCACCCCACTAACTTGTAGGTTTAGCAGAACACTGTGAGCAGGACGCACTGCACTAACTGTAAATAGTCTAGCTGCCTGACTGTGGTACTAATAGGATCAAAAGAACACCAGCAATTTTCTTCAGGTAGCTGTATTTACTGTAACAAGACAAGCCTGCCTGTCAGTAAGAAGATAACAGAAACGGATCTAGCTGAACACTGTGAGCAGGACGCACCCCACTAGCTTGTAGGTTTAGCTGAACACTGTGAGGTGGACGCACCCCACTAACTTGTAGGTTTAGCTGAACACTGTGAGCAGGACGCACCCCACTAACTTGTAGGTTTAGCAGAACACTGTGAGCAGGACGCACTGCACTAACTGTAAATAGTCTAGCTGCCTGACTGTGGTACTAATAGGATCAAAAGAACACCAGCAATTTTCTTCAGGTAGCTGTATTTACTGTAACAAGACAAGCCTGCCTGTTAGTAAGAAGATAACAGAAACGGATCTAGCTGAACACTGTGAGCAGGACGCACCCCACTAGCTTGTAGGTTTAGCTGAACACTGTGAGGTGGACGCACCCCACTAACTTGTAGGTTTAGCTGAACACTGTGAGCAGGACGCACCCCACTTACTTGTAGGTTTAGCAGAACACTGTGGGCAGGACGCACTGCACTAACTGTAAATAGTCTAGCTGCCTGACTGTGGTACTAATAGGATCAAAAGAACACCAGTAATTTTCTTTAAAATACTGTAACAAGACAAGCCTGCCTGTCAGTAAGAAGATAACAGGAACGGATCTAGCTGAACACTGTGAGCAGGACGCACTGCACTAAATGTAAATAGTCTAGCTGCCTGACTGTGGTACTAATAGGATCAAAAGAACACCAGTAATTTTCTTCAAAATACTGTAACAAGACAAGCCTGCCTGTCAGTAGGAATATAACAGGAACGGATCTAGCTGAACACTGTGAGCAGGACGCACTGCACTAAATGTAAATAGTCTAGAAGATAACAGGAACGGATCTAGCTAAACTGAATACAGTGTATATATATATATATATGCAACACCTGGGATGCATATATATACACAATACACTTTAAGTGCAGCTAACTGACTGACTGTCCTGCCTAATCTAGCTAACTCAAATGAAATGACACTGTCTCTCTCTCTCTCTAAGCACACCGGAACACACTGCACAGGGCCGCCGTGCAGGCGGCCTTATATAGTGTGGGGCGTGTACTAAATCCCCTGAGCCATAATTGGCCAAAGCCTCCTTGGCTTTGGCCAATTATGGCTCTCTGTTAAGGCGGCGCTGTGATTGGCCAAGCATGCGGGTCATAGTGCATGCTTGGCCAATCATCAGCAAGCAATGCACTGCAGTGCCGCAGTGAATTATGGGCCGTGACGCGCCACACGAATTTGGCGCGAACGGCCCATATCGTTCGCAATTCGGCGAACGATCGAACAGCCGATGTTCGAGTCGAACATGGGTTCGACTCGAACACGAAGCTCATCCCTAGTGGACACTGAGTTCTTAATTTTATTACAGTGTCAGATATTTCATAAGGTATATATATATGGAAACCTGTGCATACCCATTGCCAATGGTGTAATTTGTGCTTTTATTTTGGGTGTGCTTTTTTAAGTGAAATAGCACAAACAGAAACTTTGAGGTTTGGAAAGTTTGGCATAAATGAGTGTTCTGGCTGCTTTTGCCCATGTGTTTTAGCTTCCTCTCCAATGCAGTTTGAAAGGAAGGAATCAATGAAGTCAATGCTAAATTGAGAAGCAAGCTCTTCCTAGTAGAAACACTGCATTTACCAAGTTAATGGCAAGGCGGCGAGGAAGTGGGATGTCAGCATGCAAGAGTGATTGTTTTATTACAAGTAGGCCTTCATTTCTATCAATAAAACACTGCTTTGCCATTGAAAAGTAATTACTGTACATATTGTCATGCATACACAATAAAGGTATATTTTTGATTGTACCATTTTGGTGGATTTATTGTACATGTAAAGTCAATTGTGAGACTTTCACATAAGCTTTAACATGTTCTTGTAATCCCAACAGTTATTTTCAATATTTGAAATCTGCAGTTTTTTTTTTTTTTTTAGGGCACGGTCACACTATAGCAGAGAGCTCTATTCTTTTGTATAAGAAAAATGCAGTTCTCTGCAAAGGCACACAGAAAACAATGCTTTTCTATGTGCCCCATTCACACTTCCCTGCAGCTGTCATCTGGGGGGCAGAGTGGTGCGGAAATCTGCAACGCTGCTGTAGTTTTCTGCACCGCTCCAAAGTTTAACTGTGAAAAAAACCCACAGAAAATACCCGCAGCAGGGTGAATTTGACAGTGGTGCAGGGGCATAGCTAGCACATCTGGCACCCGGGGCTGGACATTTTTTTTTGCACATTTTTCTTTGCCCCCCCCCGAAAAATGGTATATGGCAACATAGCAGCGCCACGCCAAAACTGTGGGTGTGGTCAGATTGCATTAAGAGCGGGAGGGGCTTAAAGGGCCATATGCTTTAATGACTTTGCCACAAGCGAGTATGTATCAGACAGTACAAACCTCAGTATATTCCTTTTAATAAAATAAAACTGTTCTGTTGCATATTCTTTACTACACACCAGCTAACATAAAGTGATATTAAAGTCTTGTTTTTTGTTTGTTTTTTTCTAAATAATAAACGTGTTCTACTTACCTGCTCTGTGTAATGGTTTTTCACAGAGCAGCTTGGATCCTCCTCTTCTTGGGTTCTTCGCCGGCACCCCTGCCCCCCCCCTCCTCTTTTGGGTGCCCCCACAGCAAGCAGCTTGTGTCCATACACACACGGAGCCATGGCTCGACTTTGCTCCCTCTGTCTTCTGATTGGCTCACTGGCTGTGATTGACAGCAGTGTGAGCCAATTGCTCCCGCTACTGCCAACAGCCAATCAGGAGTGCGAGTCCCCAGACAGCCAAGGCTCTCATGGACATCGCTGGATTGAGAGGGGGCTCAGGTAAGAATTAGATGAGGCTGCTGCACACAGAAGGTTTTTTACCTTCATGCATAGAATGTTGTGCCTTTACAACCACTTTAACAAAGAATGTGCTGTACTTAGAATGCAGTAGTCAAGAGTAAGAAATGTAAAACACAGTGAGGGAAATTTTTTCAAAATTGGTGCAGTCAGAATTTGGAACAACTGTGCATAGCAATCAATCAGCTTCTACAGAGGCGGCTCTCTAATTATGCAAATTAGGTGGTCGCCTTAGGCCTCGCCCCTGCAGGGGCCTGGCGGTCGCCTAATTTGCCCTTACTGCAACCTCGATGATTCGCTGGGATGGTCCTGCAATATGATCCATTCACGACCCGGAGTCCCAGCGAATCAGAGTCCCGCAATGCTCGCAGCTTGTGCGGGGTGTCTCCATTCCCGCAGGCCGCAAGCTCCACTGTGCTTTGCAGCCGGGATCTCTCCCCAGCTGCCTGGCACACACAGTGCACTGCGGAGCAAACTGAATCCGCCCCTCTTCCTCCTGCTGTGATGTTTTCCTGTGCACAGAGGAGGAGGAGGGGAGGAGGCTCACCACTGTACCGAGAGCGTGCTGGTCTGTGTAATCTAAAATTGAGTCTTGCAGAGGAGGGGAGCATGAAGAAGAGGGTGAGGGAGGGGGGACAAACAAAGAGTTCACATGGAGTGATTTGGGGGAGAGGATATGTGCTAGGGGCACTTTAGGACTTGTGCTACAAGGGGGCTCGGATATGAAATCCACCCCCCCAGCACATGCCTTCTTCCCTCCCAAAGCCCCCTTAGCACATATCTTCTTCCCCCAATCAAACAGATGCTGTCTGCCACAAAGGGGGTGGCTCCACAAGCGATGTGGATAAATGCACCCACTGTCCAAGCTAGTGCCTCCCTACCAGGCAAGTTAGTGGAGCAAAGTGTGGGTTCCAAGACACAAGGCAGGTTCACACCATGAATCACACAGGACGCAGTGTGCAATTCACATGTGACCCGAGTGCAGTGCAATTTCAGCCCATTCATGTCTGCAGTCTCTGACCATCTCTTGTATCATGTCTGCAGGCTCTGACCATCTCTTGTATCATGTCTGTGGTCTCTGACCATCTCTTGTATCATGTCTGCGGTCTCTGACAATCTCTTGTATCATGTCTGCGGTCTCTGACAATCTCTTGTATCATGTCTGCGGCCTCTGACAATCTCTTGTATCATGTCTGCAGGCTCTGACCATCTCTTGTATCATGTCTGTGGTCTCTGACCATCTCTTGTATCATGTCTGTGGTCTCTGACAATCTCTTGTATCATGTCTGCGGTCTCTGACCATCTCTTGTATCATGTCTGCGGTCTCTGACCATTTCTTGTATCATGTCTGCGGTCTCTGACTATCTCTTGTATCATGTCTGCGGTCTCTGACCATCTCTTGTATCATGTCTGCAGTCTCTGACCATCTCTTGTATCATGTCTGCGGTCTCTGACCATCTCTTGCAGTGGCGGCCCGTCAATTAGCCTAGGTTGACACTGATGCGATGCGGGAACCAGCGCAATTACATCGCTGGTTCCTGCATCGCATCTCTCCCGCAGGCAGTTCACACTGCCCTCTGCGAACCGATGCGGGTGTCAATACATTGTTAATGACACCCACAGATCGGTTCACAGATCACAGTGCAAACTGTGAACTCACACAGGAATCGGAACGCATAGGTGAAAACACCCATGCGATCCGATTTCACTGCAGGGAAAAAAGTCCCTGCACTTTTTTCCTGCGAATCTAATGCGAGTTCAGCCATACAACTGTATGGCTGAACTTGCATCTCACAGACATCGCATATGATTGGCACCGCAGGTGCAGATGCGAACCCCATGCGTGGTCTGAGATCACACTAGTGTGAACCTGGGCTCAAAGGCGCACGGGCACCGCCCCCTCTATCACACCACCCCCATATATGTATAATAGATAGATTTATGCATAGCATAAAGCTATCCATGGCCGCTGCAGCCACCCCCTATTCATGCGTCCAGCCCCTTTTAGGACACCAGGCGCCTGAATTACAGCGGCGGAGTGTTTTTTTGAAGCACCTGATTAGAGCCAGAGGCTCTAATAGGAGCGCAGAGCATTGCAATTGGGGCCCACCCAGGTGTGTTAGAAAAGCAAATTAATATTCACTTTTCTAAAAAATCAGCAAGCATGTGTCTGATACCCGTCACCTGATTGGCTGAAAGCACAGGTGATCCTATTGGAAGCCTAGCAGGAGGAAAGAAGAGAGACGCATGGCGGAAGCATGAAGGACACAGCTCACTGCTGCCTGACCCGCTGCCTGTCCCACAGCTCCCCGCCGTCACCCGCTGCCTGACCCGCCACCAAGATGGGGTAAGTGCCGGTCAGACAAGGAGCGGGCGGGTTGGTGCTAGCTAAATGCCACTGGGGGGCTGCATTTGAGGGGCACAGTGGCTGCAATTGATGGCACAGTGGCTGCATTTGATGGGCACAGTGGCTGCATTTGATGGGTACAGTGGCTGCATTTTATGGGCGCAGTGGCTGCACTTGATGGGCACTGTGGCTGCATTTGATGGGCGCAGTGGCTGCATTTGATGGGCGCAGTGGCTGCATTTGATGGGCACAGTGGCTGCAATTGATGGGCACAGTGGCTGCAATTGATGGGTACAGTGGCTGCATTTGATGGGCATCTCTTGTATCATCTCTGCAGTCTCTGACCTTCTCCTGTATCATGCCTGTAGTCTCTGATCATCTCCTGTAATATGTCAGCACAGTCTCTGACCATCTCCTGTATCATGTCTGCAGTCTCTGACCATCTCTTGTATAATTTTTGCAATCTCTGACCACCTCTTGTATTATGTCTGCAGTCTCTGACCATCTCTTGTATCATGTCTGACTCTGATATAAAGGTAATCTTTGGTCACCAGAGCTCCCTCCCTCCCTTACATTAGAGTTCCCCTTTAAACCAAAGTCTGTAGGTTCCCCTTTAGATCATGATCCGCAGCAATCCCCTTTACATCAGAGTTGCCCTTGCACTGTAAGGGGGAATCCTGCAGACTCTGATATACGGGGGAACTCTGTGCTGGCTGTGTTATATTAACTTGACCTTCATGTAAATGCAGAAATATGCGTGTAATATCTAATATATATGTAATATATATATTTGATTAAAGAAGAATTAGTTAGAGAAAATTCTATAAACGGTGAATTCATAGTTCATATCATTCAAAACTCCTAATATATGCAATTTACAGTTAATTTTTATCGATTGAATTATTTTTCCCTTTATGGGCTTGAGTGGGGCCTTATGTCTCAGATTTGCCTAAGGCCTCACAAAGCCTAGCGCCGCCTCTGAGCTTCTATCTTCAGCTTGTTCAGCTTAAGGCTGGGTTCACACTGGTGCGACACGACAGCCGTCCTACTTTGGATCCGACTTTGCCCTGCGACATGAAGCCGGCATGTGTCCGACTTTCAATGAACGGGGATCCGACTTGGATCCCCGCCAATGCCGGCACCGTGTTTGGTATGAATCTTTAGGGGGGAACTCCGCGCCAAATTTTAAATAAAAAACCGGCATGGGTTCCCCCTCCAGAGGCATACCAGGCCCTTGGGTCTGGTATGGACCTTGAGGGGAACCCCCTACGCCGAAAAAACGGCGTGGGGGGTCGCCCCCAATCCATACCAGACCCTTATCCGAGCACGCAGCCCGGCCGGACAGGAATGGGGGTGGGGACGAGCGAGCGCCCCCCCTTCCTGAACCGTACCAGGCCGCATGCCCTCAACATGGGGAGTGGTGCCTTGGGGGAGGGGGCGCGCTGCGGCCCCCCCACCCCAAAGCACCTTGTCCCCATGTTGATGAGGACAAGGGCCTCTTCCCGACAACCCTGGCCGTTGGTTGTCGGGGTCTGCGGGCGGGGGGCTTATCGGAATCCGGGAGCCCCCTTTAATAAGGGAGCCCCCAGATCCCGGCCCCCCACCCTATGTGAATGAGTATGGGGTACAGCGTACCCCTACCCATTCACCTAGGAAAAAAGTGTCAATTTAAAAAAAAACACTACACAGATTTTTAAAGCATTTTATTAGACAGCTCCGGGGGTCTTCTTCCGACTTCGGGGGTCTCTCCGGTTCTTCTCCACGCTCTCCGGATCTTCTGCCGGGCTCCTCCGCTCTCTTCTGCTCTTTTGCCGCTCTTTTGCTAAAGCGGAGGAGCCCGGTCTTCAATCTTCTGCCTTCTGCCCTCTTCTCCTGATATTGACACGACGCTCTCTGGGGCTAGAATGCTCTCTGTGCGCTCTGCTCTGACTTATATAGGCGGTGACCCCGCCCCCTTATGCCGTCACAGTCCCTGGGCATGCTGGGACTGTGACGTTTTAGGGGGCGTGGTCATCACCCGATGACCACGCCCCCTTATGCCGTCACAGTCCCAGCATGCCCAGGGACTGTGACGGCATAAGGGGGCGGGGTCACCGCCTATATAAGTCAGAGCAGAGCGCACAGAGAGCATTCTAGCCCCAGAGAGCGTCGTGTCAACATCAGGAGAAGAGGGCAGAAGGCAGAAGGCAGAAGGCAGAAGATTGAAGACCAGGCTCCTCCGCTTTAGCAAAAGAGCGGCAAAAGAGCAGAAGAGAGCGGAGGAGCCCGGCAGAAGATCCGGAGAGCGTGGAGAAGAACCGGAGAGACCCCCGAAGTCGGAAGAAGACCCCCGGAGCTGTCTAATAAAATGCTTTAAAAATCTGTGTAGTGTTTTTTTTTAAATTGACACTTTTTTCCTAGGTGAATGGGTAGGGGTACGCTGTACCCCATACTCATTCACATAGGGTGGGGGGCCGGGATCTGGGGGCCCCCTTATTAAAGGGGGCTCCCGGATTCCGATAAGCCCCCCGCCCGCAGACCCCGACAACCAACGGCCAGGGTTGTCAGGAAGAGGCCCTTGTCCTCATCAACATGGGGACAAGGTGCTTTGGGGTGGGGGGGCCGCAGCGCGCCCCCCTCCCCCAAGGCAACAACCCCCCATGTTGAGGGCATGCGGCCTGGTACGGTTCAGGAGGGGGGGGGGGCGCTCGCTCGTCCCCACCCCCATTCCTGTCCGGCCGGGCTGCGTGCTCGGATAAGGGTCTGGTATGGATTGGGGGGACCCCCCACGCCGCCTTTTCGGCGTAGGGGGTTCCCCTCAAGTTCCATACCAGACCCAAGGGCCTGGTATGCTCTTGGAGGGGGAACCCATGCCGGATTTTTATCTAAAATTTGGCGCGGAGTTCCCCCTCAAGATGATCTGAGCACAAGTCGCGTGCCGAAGTCGGATCATGCGAGACGGCAATCCGACTTTGATCCGACTTCAATGATAGTCAATAGGCTGAAGTAGGATCAAAGTCGGACCAAAGTAGTACAGGGAGCATTTCTAAAGTCGGAACGACTTGTGTCGGACCAGTTAGGACGGCTCCCATAGGGAAACATTAAATTTCACACGTCATGCGACATGAGCTCCCAATGTCGGAGCGTTTGTCGGACCAGTGTGAACCCAGCCTTAAAAATGAAAGCTATGAGCTGCTTGCTTGCCATGCACAGCTGTTCCAAATTCTGTCTGCTCTAGTTTTGATAAATTTCCCTAAGGGCTAAGCAGACAGGTCCTGTATTCTGAGCCATTTTTTACTGCATCTGCATCCACCAGAGAACTTCACCTATAGAAGTGGGTGCACAGATCCGAATGCAGACACTGTGCATTTGGATACATGCATTCCTTCCTGTCTGCATGTCAAATTTTGACATTCGACTGTCCATGCAGCTGCTGCGTCCCAATTGACTTTGACTGGACTGCCTGCACAGAGATGCACAGAACACCATGCATCTCCATGCGGTGCACGGCCATCACACTGGGCATGGACGCATATGCTCCATGTAAATGAGGCCTAATTGTCATGTGGGCCAGATAGCAGTAAAGAGAAGATGTTGGGTAATTAAAAGAGAAGTATGGGAATTTTATTTATAAATCATACTTACCTAGGTAAACGCTGCATCTGTCCCCCACTGGCTCTAAGGGTGAGAACAGAGTAATCAAACAGCCGATCACTCAGTTCTCAGTGCTCCCTAAGCAGAGAGCTGGTGGCTGTCAGTTTCTGGCTCTGCTCTGCCCCCGGTGTTAACTTAAACACCGGGCTGTGGAGGGGGCTGAAGTGGCCGGCTCAAGCAATCAGTGGCTCGCTAAGAGGCTGAGCTGGGTGCTGGTCCAGGCATATGAGCAGATTCCAACCATATGGTTGCGATCTTTCCCAAGCCTGAACCAATTTTGTGACATCAGCCGAGAGCAGGCTGTCAGCTAAAAATGGGTCACAGGAGTGCAAAACAATCTGCACTGATGTGATCAACAGGAGAAGTACAACCAAACAGGCTTTGGTTATACTTCTCCTTTAATAAATCTATCACACGACCTGTCTCTCTGCTTCTGTTTGGCATTACTTGCAACAATTGATAAATGTTCCCATTTATGTTGTGAACTCACCCTCCAGGGCCCAGGCAGGTTCTTCCTCAGCCCAGGCTTTAAATCCAGGCTCTCTCTCACTGAAGCTGGAAAGTACTGCAGGCACCCTCTTTTCTAGTCCAGAGGGCCACGACCCCTATCTCATAGTCCAGGGCCTCCAGACACTCGCTGCCCTAGTCCAGGGCCTCCAGACACACCCTCTCCTAATCCGGGACCTCCAGGCACCCCCTTACCTAGTCCAGTATCTCCCTTGTCCCCCACCTATCCAGGGGCCTTTGCCACACCAACCACCATTTCCTAGTCAATGGCCTCCTCTGCACCCACCCCCCTAGTCCAGGGCCTCCTCTGCACTCCTCTGTTAGTCCAAGGCTTCCTTTACAGCTCACCCCAAAATATGAGCCTCCTCTGCACCCTGCTCTCCGAATCCAGATCCTTTATCAACCCCACTTTTTAAGTCCAGGGCCTCCTCTATATCCCCCAGTCCAGGGCCTCCGTTGTACTCCCCTCCTAGTCCAGGGCCTCCTCTGTATCCCACAGTCCAGGGCCTCCTCTGCACCCCCCCTGTCAAGGGCCTCCTGTGTACTCCCCTCCTAGTCCAGCACCTCCTCTGCACCCCCCCCACTCCAGCACCTCCTCTGCACTCCCCAGTACAGGGCCTCCTCTGCACCCCCCCAGTCCAGGGCCTCCTCTGCACTCCCCAGCCCAAGGCCTCCTCCGCACACCCCATCAGCCCAGGGCCTTCACTGCACCCTCCAGCCCAGGGCATCCTCTAACCCCCCCAGTCTGTGGCCTCCTATGCACACCCCCTCAGCCCAGGGCCTTCACTGCACCCTCCCAGCCCAGGGTCTCCTCCGCACAATCACCAGTCCAGGGCCTCCTCCACACCCCTCAGTCCAGGGCCTCCTCCGCACCCCCCCAGTCAAGGGCCTCCTGTGTACTCCCCTCTTAGTCCAGCACCTCCTCTGCACCCCCCCCCCACTCCAGGGCCTCCTCTGCACTCCCCAGTACAGGGCCTCCTCTGCACCCCCCCAGTCCAGGGCCTCCTCTGCACTCCCCAGCCCAAGGCCTCCTCCGCACACCCCATCAGCCCAGGGCCTTCACTGCACCCTCCAGCCCAGGGCATCCTCTAACCCCCCCAGTCTGTGGCCTCCTATGCACACCCCCCTCAGCCCAGGGCCTTCACTGCACCCCCCAGCCCAGGGTCTCCTCCGCACAATCACCAGTCCAGGGCCTCCTCCACACCCCCTCAGTCCAGGGCCTCCTCCGCACCCCCCCAGTCCAGGGCCTTCTTTTGAAGCCCCCCTTCTCTGGGATGCCTCATGTAGAAAAGACATAGGCTGTTTGGGCACTGGGCAGGACTAGGAGGGAGACCTGCCTGTTCATTACACTTGATCGGGTGGCAGTGACACCCGGCAGTGACCCTGGTGGCACCTCCCTAGATGCGTCCCCTGGGCAGGCGCCCCCCTGCCCCCCCCTAGTTTTGGCCCTGCAGTGGGGTGATTGGTGCAATGGCAGTGCAACGAAGCTATGGGAAGTGCGGGGAAGCCAGTGCTATGGGAGGAGGAGGGGGCAGGGGAGCACACAGGGGAATCTGACAGCCGGGGGGTGATTGATGTGGCTGGGGTGGCATTTACAAAAACTGATCTCCCTTTATGGCTCTCTCTGCCATACAGGAAGATTGGTTCTTGTAATTACCCCCCCCCCCACACACACACCGAGCATCCCCTAGCTACGGAGTAAAGTAGGGAAAAAATTATTAAAGGCAAACAGACAATGCACATGTAACATGATAGTTGTAACAAGGTCATTACTGTATTTGTAGAATTATATCTATTATTAAAAGAGAAGTATTGGGATTTTTTTTAGAAATCATACTCGCCTAGGTGGATGCAGTTTCAAAGAACAATGGGTTGGCCCCTAAAAGTCACACATCTAGGTGTCCTATAGTGGGGAGTAGAGGGGCAACCTCAGCCTGGACTCCAACCAGGCCACACTCCTAATACATTTCACTCTGCCCCCGAGCGTAGTCATGGGGATAGGGAACTCATGCATGTGGGGAGTATTTAGGCATCATCGGTAGTCACTCATTGGATGTGAAGAGGTAGCAGGTGTATGTGATTGATTATAATGTGTGTTGTGTTTGAAAGTGAATTTTGTCAATGCAATTAAGCCTGTGGTGCTACTCTCTATATCAGTGTTTCTCAACTCCAGTCCTCAAGGCGCCCCAATAGGCCATGTTTTCAGAATTTCCCTCAGATGAAACGACTGTGGTAACTACTAAGGCAATGAAACTGATTGTCAGGGAAATGTACGAAGAATGGGCAATCCTACCAGTACTTTTCATGGATGCACTAGACGTAACAGATGTTGGTGCCCTCTGGCCTATTTAAACCTGCCACTGACACATACAGATTCCTGGATTGTCTTCAGCTCCCTGTATCTCCTGTGTCTTGTATATCCTGATCTTTTGGACTTCCTGCTACCGACCCGGCTTGCTGTACCCCTTTATCCTGAACCCCTGGCTTACCCCTGGCTCACGTCTTGACCTCTGTTCCTGGCTGCTCCATCGTGATTGATCCAGCTGACTACCCTGTTATCTCCTGCCCTCAGTGTATGACCTGGCTTGCTCCTGTACCTATCTCGGACTGATTCTATTGGATATGACCCCTGGCCTGGCTACTGACTTCTTTCTGGTTCACCCTGCTGTTCTATACCTGTGGTACCACCTTGCACGGCTGTCAACACAGTTTACCTAGCGCACCCCAGCTGCTCTCTGTTAACCAGCTCATCCAACAGCTGGACCGGCCAACCGTGCTTCTTTGGGCACTGCACTCCCTGTATCACTCTCAGGGGTGCGTTGCACTTAGTTGCAAGGGGCGCCCTCTCAGCAATCCGGCCTCACACCTGAAACATGACACTAATCAAATCCCCTGTGCAAAATAATGGAGCGCCTGAAAACATGACCTGTTGGGACGCCTTGAGGGCTGACGTTGAGAAACACTGCTCTATATAATACATGTTGTTGTAAGGGAAAAAAAAGAAAATATGTGATGCTGATACTCCCTATAAAACCAATAAATCTAAAAACTTTATTAATGTTTGTGTACAAGAAAATAATAAGACATTTGTTTTTTTCATTTATTTTTTTAAAGTTTGTATTTTGGTTTGCGCTTAATTAAACATATAAACTTTTTGTTTTTATTGTCTGCTATTGCGTGTGAAATACACAAGAGAAATATAAGAGAAATAAATTCCATAAAAAATCCCAATAGACTTTCATCGGTCCAATCTGTCCCCCGAAGCCCCCCCCCAAGCCAGCTCTAAGACTGCCTATTGCTCAATTCTCAGCGCTCTGTGAGCAGAGAGCTGGTGACTGTCAGTCACAGCTGGGCTGTGGTGGGGGCAGGAGCAGGATTGGCTGACCCAGGCTCTCAGCAGCTCGCTGAGAGGCTGACCTAGCTGTTGGTCCAGGGTCCTAAGTGGATGCCGACCATATGATCGCAATCTTTCCCCAGCCTGGACCGGCTCTGTGACATCAGCCGACAGCGGGCTTCAGCGGGTCACAGGAGTGAAGACTGAACTGCACTTCTGTGATCCACAAAAAAAGTACAGCCAAACAAGCTTTGACTGTACTCTTTTAGTGTTCTCCTAAAGAAGTGAATTTTGTTCATGAAACATATTAAGAGGCAACAATTTTAGGTCCAAAGAATCCTGGAATCATCATAAAATATCAATATGTGAAATATTGATGTTTTATAACACTGTTTATGCTTGAACCAAATGGATTGTTGAGAAAATTGGTATCAATATGACTGCAGTTAGAATTACCAGGCAAAATACATGTATGTGGTTTTATTATGTATATCATACTTTTTTTAATGAAGTGAAAAAGATATTACCAATTTAGATCTTGTTGTATCATGTATTGATGTCATGATACCCTAAAAGTCCCAAATAATACTGTCAGCTCCAAAGAAGGGTTAAAGTGGCAAAGGTTTTTCTAGGTAATCATTGGCTGCTTAGAGAGAATTGCAGTTGAAGACAGGGGCAGCATTAAACTGATAAGGCTGTGATCAGAGAATGGAAAGAGGTTGCAGAGGTTGTAGAATACCAGTTCAAGGGTGTTACTATCAGAGTGAGTAGGAGTGTGTGTTCATTATGTTAGGCCAAAAGATAGGTTAAGTTGAGAAGTTGAAAGATAGCAGGGGTGTTAAGATTGTCAGGGATATTAAAGTCACCAAGAATGACAGTGAGTATTTCAGAGAAGGGAATGTAGGCCAGGAGGCAAATAAATGACTGCAATCCTTAGAGAAATTTGAGAAAAAAGGAGAATACAGTGAGCCTCAAAATAGGAGGACAATAGAGAGGGAGGTGAAGGAAGAACTTGTAAAGTGCTCAGAGGGGATAGAGGGAATCCAACACCACCTCCTTTTCATCCACTGGGTCTGGGTGAGTGAATCCACTGGGGCAACAGGAGAGGCACAGTAAGATTTTTTAAGCCAAGTTTCAGTAGCGGCAAGTAGGTTTAAGGAGGTGAGTATAAATTGGTCATGGACAGATGTAAGCTTGTTACAGACAAAGAAGGCTTTCCAGAGGGCACATAAGATGGGGTGCTGGTTATAAAGTACATTCTCCATTATGGAGAGGTCTGAATTTCTGGCAGGGTCAACAGGTATTGTTTACAATGATTGAACAGATACAGTATAACAAAATGCTTTCACTGGTATATTTAGCAGACCAAAAGGGAGAAAATAAGAGAAGTTGTTGGGGTTTACATTTTCTTGAAGTATATGGTTGATGATTTGCTGGCTTGTCATGTCCTCTATCCAACATAAAATTAACACAAAATGGTAGACCAAAATTCATCACTATTATTATTCTTCAAGATTTATATAGAGCCATCAGTTTGTGCAGCACTTTACAATATAAGGGAGACAGCACAGCTACACCACCAGTTTATTACAGAAGGTTTGGGCAGGCCCTTATGGAGCTTACAATTTTAAAAAGGGAAGGGAAAGTGGTTCAAAAGGTAATAGCCATAGGGAAAGAGCTATTGGGGATGGTCAAAGTAAAGTTTTTAGGTGGATTATCTGAATTATGCTAAAGCCATCATACAAAAAATTGTATTAAAAGGTGGGAAGCTAAAAAGAAATGTATCACATAGAATCACTCAAATCCCAAATGGTGACTAAATCCCTACAAAGAGCACACCAATGTGTCATAAAACAATTGAATTCTAGAAATTTTATGACTGTCTGAATAACCAACATTATTTCTCTATGGATAAATGATGGTATTTATATCATATAAGATTATCTGACTATTCCCTGTTTGAGTATTCAAATTTCAATTCTTGTACTGCCTATATAGTAGCACAGCAGTCCATAGAACACTTTTGTATTTTTAATTTATAATCAGACAGGCAAAGCAAGCTATATGTGTATATCCACCCTATGATTCTCTTATTTTCACTCTGTCCAATTTTAAATGTATATAACTTCACCATTAGCCTTCAGGTACACAGGACATTTGTAAACTTCTTCTGAATGCTGGAAACCTGAGAGCTGGTAACCAACGGTTAAAAACATCCGTTTTGCCACTTTGACATACTGCGTTTATGCGCGTTTAGCTGCGTTTATGAGCATTTGCGTTTAGAAGCGTTTTTTTACAGATAACCTCAGTAGACCCTCCCAAATGCCCACAATGCAGGAAAAACAAGTATTCTGAACTATTTCAGCCATTCTGTGAGAGAAAAGATCCCTCTCTCTCTACACTTATAAATATAAACGCGGGTTACCGTGTTTAGACGTTTACAAACATTTGGCGTTTGAAATGCTGGTAAAATACAGTAAACTACAATCCTGAATGTGATTTATCTGCTTTCAAAAAATGCTTGTAACCTCAACTGCTTCTAACCAAATATAAACGACTGAGTGCACATGTACACATAAGATAACACTGAGGAGAGTTCAGGGGCTGCTGAAAAAACGCCAAACTGCTCCTAAACTTCAGTTTATTAGCTGCAGTGTACATGAGGCCTTAACCATATTTATGTTGACCGTAATTGTGAAAAATAATCAACCATATTTAGATAAATCCATGCTGTTTATTTTTATAAAAGCAGCTTATCTTTGTCACCTCTTTGTGATACATTTAGCCTTTAAAGTGGATGTAAACCCAATGTCATCCTTTCTAAACTCCTGCCATAGGGGTTATCTATAAGGATATACATGCCTCCTGCATGTATCTTTACCTGTCAAATGTCTCCCCTCTGTCTGTTATGAGACCCGAAAAACTGCATATTCTGTGGGTGGGTCTGTTGTCTGGAGCTCGGTGGGTGGAGTTGTGATGTCAGTGGACTCCCCGCCCACCTCTACACTCCTTGTCAATATGCATTTTCTCCTGTGTATTTCTTACACTGAACATCTGCTATGATCTCTAATATCCAGTGAAAAGACAGGAAAGTAACCACATGACTTTAGCATGCCCAATCATGCTGAGGTGTGGAACAGCCAATCCTTGCAGAGCTGCTGAAGAAAGGAGTGGGGGGAGGGAATTAAAAAATAATGCATGTCTTAGGCTAGTGCACGAGATATGTAAATCACCTGTCACTCACAGCAAGGGGGAGGATTTGACAAAGTTTTTCTCTGTTTGTGAAGTTTTATCTCACTGAACAATAAAAGGGGATTGCTCAGAGCTGGATTAAATCTTTGTGGCAAGACTGGGCTCAAATGATAGTAAATCTTATACTCTACATTATGACATAAAAAAAAAAAAAAAAATCGGGTTTATATCCACTTTAAAGCCCTATAACTCTTACATCATGCACTTTCCATTTCCCTTTATGGAAATGCTACAGACATTCCACTATGACAGGGGTGGCAAATCAACGAGGGGCATTTAAGTGGCTTGGTAACCAGTTGCCAGCCACAATGAGTGGAGTGGGCGGATGACAGGTCCATGTCCACTTTGCATGTGCAGAGTGGACATGGACATAGCCCACTCTACTCTATGGGCCCTCTGATCCGATCTGCCCAGACGGAAGTGGATGGATCCCCTTCTATTTTTTTAGTGGATTGGATTGGATTGGAGGTAGATGGGTGTAAACAGACACAAGTCCACCATAGAGGTGAATGGAGGGACCGATTGGGTCTGATTGAAAAACGGACAGGTGGACCCAATCAGACCAATCATGTGAAATGGTCCTAAGGCTGTATTCAGGAGTTTTGTTGCACTTTCAGAAAGCGAACCAAACCCGCAAGTAATGACAGAAGTCTATGGCTCATTGCAGGTAATCCGCAGGTGCACTGTGCTGCACCTGCAGATCAGTTTGAAAGTAGCTCAGAGTAACCAGTGCAGAACTAGAACAGATATACCCATTGCTATGTGATTTTAAATGAAAAAAACTGGCCTTTAAACACAATCTTCACTTCAGGAAGCACCTTACAGGTATCGCCGGCTGTTGCTGTCCCAGGCGGAGTGCATTTGGTAGCAGTTTGTGACAGGAGCTGGCGCTATACAGAAAGCATCAGCTCTGCTTTCTACTGCAGCTGAATGCTTCCTCTACCGCCAACTTCTGAACACTGATGCTTTGAAATGGCAGGTCGGGAACCCGTGATCTTGGCTTGCTGACCTGCCATCTCAGAGCAGGAGGCCGCAGGCCACATCAGAGGGCTCCACAGGCCACATATGGCCCATGGGCTAGCGGTTGGGCACCCCTGCATTATGAGATTCTGAAATTCCTGCATCCCTAATATGTTCCAAAATTGTATTTTAAATAGCCATGCTTTTCTGGTGTACATTATCTTACATTTAACCATTTAGACTACCAGCATACAGTAGTTTCACAATTAATTAATGGTCTTACAAGGAAACTTTTCCCTCCTTTACAATCTTCAAACTTTGTTCCTTTCCCCTAAATTTATCAAATTGAGCAGTGACCATACATACCTTCTACTTGTGTTTTTTTATCCATCCTTCTCTGGATGAGGGTGTGTACTTACTTTAAACCAACTGGTCTCTTAAAAGTGGGTTACGTCTGGAAATATTAGATGGAATTGGACCAACTATCTGTTTCAGATATTAATTTTAAGTAAATAGCAATGTTTACTCATCGGGGCTTGCAATTTTCCCAAGTGACACCCATAACTTGTAACTGATCTGGTATATTTGTCCCTTCTTTTCTCTTTTTTGAGTTCTGAAAGGCTTTTCCTGGTGGTAATTTAGACCTTGACAGCTCAATTTTTTTTGGAACACTCTTCATTAGCTCAACATGTACAATTGAGTCAGTTGCCAGATGTCACAGATCGAGTCTTTGGGGGAGATTTATTATAACTAGTGCACGCAGAATCTGGTGTGGCTGTGCAGTAACCAATCAGCTTCTAACTTCAGCTTGTTCAATTAATCTTTGACAATAAAACCTAGAAGCTGATTGGACCAGATTCTGTGTGCACTCATTTTTAGTACATTTCCATATTTGTGTATCCACTTCTGGTAGCCACTGAAATGATTCCACAAAACAGATAATTCCCAGGAGTATAGTCACATTACATTTTGTCAGAAGACTCCAAGTGGGAGGATGGAAAAATACAAAACAGTATATATTTTATATACTTGCCTAGGCTGAAAACATTTATCAGAGTCTGGCTCTGACCAGTTATGTTTCCTATCTGTGTCAGAAGGATCGCCGTTTTTTTAACACCCTCTGTTCTACTGTATATTTTCTAGAAATATTGAACAAACTATCAAGCTTGGTGTTTCCAGTTTAGTCTTGGATATAAGTCTGGCAGATCCTAGAGACTTGGCAGCTGTGCCTGACTGGCAGCCAAAGTGCATACTGTGTACAGGCTATAGTGAGCTTTCGTTTTTTTATTAATTAAATTACAGTTTAGCAGCTCTAAAATTCTCTTCAGCAGACTGTCTCTTCTGGCAAATGCCAGAATGACCAGATTGCTAGTCTGGGTCTGTCTGGCAGTACATAAGGTCTGCAAGACTACAGTTGCTGACCTGATAAAAATATGTGTTTTCACACTGTACAACATTTGAATGTATACTTAGAAAAGCTATTTTGGCCATACTTATTTTCTGGGTCACAGGAGTGTACTTACTTTTGCTCTCCTGTGAGCCAGAATCAGCCAACAACAGGCTAAAGCCTGCTGTCAACTGACATCACAGAGCTGCTCCAGGTTCTGGAAGAATCCCGACCATATTGTAAGGATCCACCTGGATCCATGATCTGCAGCTGGCTCATCCTCCTAGTGCATGCTGGAGAGCCGAAGCCACATTGCGCCCACCCCCTCCCCAGTCAGCATGCCAGTGAGCGCTGGAGGGGCAGAGGGGAGAGCAGTGACTATCAGTATTGAGAATAAAAGGGGTAAAACTTTCAGAAAAGGTACTTCTCCTTGAGTTGGATGAAACAGGTGGCCCATACCCTCCACAGTTATGGGACCCTTTAGATATGACCAAGATATGATTTAATATCTTATTTTTTTTAAATCATAGAATAAAGTGAGTTGCTACCATTTAGACTATCCGATGGCAAAGAATAGGCTGGCTGTTACATAATACCCAATTAGTTATCAATTGGTTATCAAAATCTTCATACTCGTAGCTGTACTTCTCCCTGTCCCTGCTGTCACAATTAAAAAAAAAGTGTCCGGGCATGGAGCTCCACCCACATGGCCGCATCATTTATTCACAGAGTTCTGAGAATGGGAGGGCTACGAGTACTGACAGCCTTTGCGGCTGACAGCTTGTAGTTTTCAATGAACTAAAACAAAAAAAAATCCAAAAAAAACAATATAAAATGGGCAGACTTGATGGACAACTCAGTCTCTTTCTGCCGTCACTTTTCTATGTTTCTATTTTTCTAACTACCACGGTGCTGTTTAGTGCTCTAGGTAGTTCATTGATCCTTCCTGTTATTGTGCAACTGCCTGCCTGTATGAGGTATGAGCATATAGCTTACACAGACAGTCTGCAGGAGCCCTGCATTGCACCGGCGATCTGCTGATCATAGGTGCAATGCTTTGCAGGCTCCAAGTAAAAAAATAATAGAAAGAAATTGGAGATTGGAAAATGGACTTTATAGGCACACACATAGAGTAACTAAAATAAATTTAAATTTTAATTGGATAAAGTTAAAATCATGGTTTACAAACATATAAAAAAGAAAACAACATTATAATATTACTTGACACCAAGGACTCAAATAACACCTCTAAATTATATATTCTAATCCAAATCGGTGCAATTAGATATAACCAGTAGCAGCATCCAATAGGAGTAAGGTGCATGGAGTGGTTGAGTCACAATATGAGGTCACAGAGAAAATTAGTTCTACATGTTACGTGCACATTTGCGCTTCTTCAGGAGTTTGCAGATATGGTAAGAAAATTTCAAGGTAGCATATCATAGGAACTTTGTATAAATGTAAGTAAGACAAGAAGTCCCCAGTATTGAAATAGTAAAATCAGTGGCTAAAACAGGCCTCTATCCAACACTAGCTGGTAACCGTGGTATCCAGGAAATATACTATAAAGCACGCACTTTTGATAGAAGGTAGTCTATCCCAGCAATTGTCACTGTAGATAAAGGCAGTGAACAAGACTGTCCAGTAGTCAAGAAGAAGGATCTATGGCTCAAAGGGCTAATGCCTTTAGTGAACAGTATAAATAAAGAAAAATGGAGAGGCAGAGCCGTGCGTGCTATCCTGGATGGGGAATATGGCCTAGGCTCACTCATGACAGAAGGCTTAAAATGACTGATTCAACTAATCTATATTAATCTATATTATTAGTTCCTTTATACCTCTTAGCCTTAACTTAATGACCACTGACAGGTTAAGTGAATAACATTGATTATTTTGTTACAATGGCATCTGAAAGTCGTGGGATATATTATGCAGTAGGTAAACATGTTTTCCCTAAGGTTGATGTGATGAAAGCAGAAAAAGTGGGCATTGCAGTTTGTTGTCTACGGGGCTGCATAGCCATGGTCCAGATAGGGTGCACATGCTGACCCGTGTACACAGGGTCAACATGTGCTGACACATCTTTGTAGACAAAGATTCCTGTAATGGGCATGTGCACATCAGAACTGGATCATGGGGCAATGAAAGAAAGTGGCCTGGTCTGATAAATCATGTTATCTTTTACATCATGTGGGTGTCCAGGTTCATGTGTGTCACTTACCTGGGGAAGAGATGGCACCATGATGCAGTATTGGAGAAGGCAAGTCAGCATGGGAAGTGTGATGCTTTGGGCAATGTCCTGCTGGGAAATATGAGCGCTGCTATTCGTGAGGATGTTACTTGACATGTACCACCTATCTAAACATTGTTACTGACCAAGTATACTTCTTCATGGAAACAATATTCACTGATTGCAGTGGCCCCTTTCAACAGCATAATGCACTCTGCCACACTGCAAAAATGGTTCAAGAATGGTTTGAGGAACCCAACAATGAGCTTGAGGTGTTGACTTGGCCTACAAATTCTTCAGATCTAAATTCATCAAGCATCTGTGGGATGTGCTCGAAAAACAAGACCCCACCTTGCCCCTTACAGGACTTAAAGGATCTGCTACTAACAGCTTGGTACCAGATACCACCGAATACCTTCAGAGGTCTAGTGGCAGGTCAAGGCTCAACAAGTAAGGGTGTTTTTGGTGGCAAAAAGATAACCTACTCAATATTAGGTGGGTGGTCATAAAGTTATGACTAATTGGTGTATATCCTAATATATTAAATAGTTACATAGTTGTAAGGACACCAGTTCAACTTGTATGGGTGTGGGTGTGTTTGTGTTAATACCATTTCCCTTTTCCCTGTATATTGGACTCACTAAGAATCTCATTCAAGAGTTTTTTTTCAATACTTCCTGTAGACACCACCAGCTGTGGAAGGGCGTTCCACATACTTATCACTTATCTGACAATAAAGAACCCCTTACACAGTTTGAAGTTAAACCTCTTCTCTTTCAACTTCATTGAGTGGCAATAGGGTTGATTTACTAAAGGCAAAAAGACTGTGCACTTTTGAAAGTGCAGTTGCACACTGCAAGAGTAGTTGCTCCAGAGCTTAGTATATGAGCAGAAGCTCTGCTGACTTTTATCAACCAATCATGTGCAAACAAAAATGCTGTTTTTTTTATTTTCCTTGCACGTGATTGGGTATTCTTTGCAAAGTGAAGCTTTACCTCATTTACTAAGCTCCTGAGCAGCTGCACTTGCAGAGTGCAATTGCACTTTCCAAGATGCACAGTCTATTGGCCTTTAGTAAATCAACCCCAATGTGTCCTGTTAAGTGACCTGAGACTAAATAGTTTCCCCCATGCTAAAAATCACCAGCAAGATATTTATAAATTGCTGTCCTATCCCTCTTAAGTGTCTCTTCTTCAGGGAGAATAATTTTAATGTTTGTAGTCATTCATAGTAACTGAGGTCCTCCAGACAGCCCCTTATTAGCTTTGTTAGCCTTCTTTGGTCTCTCTCCAACACCAGCACATCTTTCCTGGGGACTGATGACCATAACTGGACAACATACTTAATATGTGGACGGACCGGATTTTTGTAAAGTGGCAGAAGTAAAGTCTTATCACTTGAGTAAATACTCATTTTAATGCACGCTAATAGTTTGCTAGATTTGCTTCCTGCAGCTTGGCATTGTATGTTATTGCTGAGCCTGTGATCTATTAGGACCCCCAGATCTTTTTCCATCTATGATTCCCCCAAATGCTTTCCCCTTTTTTGTAGCCCCGAGTGCATTACCTTACATTTTTCCACATTAAACCTAATTTGCCACATAGTTGTCCATCTCTTTATTTTATTGAGGTCTTCTTGTAAAGTTTCTTGTTATGAAATTATTGTCCTACTTATATAATTTGCAAACACTGAGGTTGAACTATTTATACCAACCTCTATTTCATTTATGAATAAATTATAAAGAATTGGTCCCAGAACAGAGTCTTGGGGTACCACGCTCACAACTCCAGAGCATTCTGACTATACACTATTTATCAACAACCTTTGGATGTACCCCTGTAACCAGTTTTCTATCCAGGTACAAACATTATCGTCCATGCCAACAGACCTCAGTTTGTAAATTTAACATTTATGGGAACTGTATCGAAATGGTTTGGCAAAATCCAGATACACCACATCCACAGGCCTTCTTCTATCTAGATGACAGTTCACTTCCTTATAGAATGTTAACAGATAGGTTTGGCAAAAATGAGCTTTCATAAATCCATGCTGATTACAACTAAAGATAGTGTTTTCATAAGCAAATTCTTGGATATAGTCCCTTATCATCCCCTCCAATAATTGACATACTATCAATGTTAGACTGATTGGCCTGTGGTTCCCAGGTACAGTAAATATCTTGACCCTTTTTAAAATATTAGTGCCACGTTGGCTTTTTGAAAGTCTTCTGGTACCATTCCTGTTATTAAGCTGTCCTTAAAAATTAGGAATAATGGTCTGACTATAACCTGACTATTTTCTTTGAGGACTCTCAGGTGTAAGCCATCTTGTTCAAGAGATTTATTTACTTTAGATTTTTCAAATCTTTTTTGGACATTGGCTTCTGTTAGCCACAAGGCTGTTATATTACTATTGGTACAGTCTTGTTTAACCACTTCAGCCCCGGAAGGATCTACCCCCTTCCTGACCAGCGCGTTTTTTGCTATTTGGCACTGTGTCGCTTTAACTGACAAGTGCACGGTCGTGCGATGTGGCTCCCAAACAAAATTGACGTCCTTTTTTCCCCACAAATAGAGCTTTCTTTTGGTGGTATTTGATCACCTCTGCGTTTTTTATTTTTTGCGCTATAAACAAAATTAGAGCAACAATTTTGAAAAAAACGCATTATTTTTTACATTTTGCTATAATAAATATCCCCCAAAAATACATAAAAAAACATTTTTTTTCCTCGGTTTAGGCCAATATGTATTCTTCTACATATTTTTGGTAAAAAAAAATCGCAATAAGCGTTTATTGATTGGTTTGCGCAAAAGTTATAGCGTTTACAAAATAGGGAATAGTTTTATGGCATTTCTATTAATAATTTTTTTTTTTTACTAGTAATGGCGGCGATCAGCGATTTGTATTGTGACTGCGACATTATGGCGGACATGTCGGACATTTTTGACACATTTTTGGGACCATTGTCATTTATACAGCAATCAGTGCTATAAAAATGCACTGATTCCTGTGTAAATGACACTGGCAGTGAAGGGGTTAACGACTAGGGGGTGGGGAGGGGTTAAGTCAGTACTAGGGATGTGTTCTAACTGTAGGGGGGATGGGCTGTGTGTGACACGTCACTGATCTCTGCTCCCTGACACTGTCACTAGGTAGAACTGGAAGATGCTGTTTACATCAGCATCTCCCCGTTCGTCCTCTCCGTGATGCGATCGCAGGTAATCCCGCAGCGATCGAGTCCGTGGGACCCGCGACCCAACTCACGGAGCTTGCGGCAGGCGCGCGCACGGCAGCAAATTAAAAGTAACCTATGGGTACGTTACTTTGCGCAGCCGTGCCATTTTGCTGACATAGATCTACAGGAGGTGGTCGGCAAGTGGTTAATATACCCCTCCTTTTCCTTTGTAAAAACTTAGGAGAAGAATGCATTTAACACAGTTGCCTTCTCCTTGTCATTTGTAACCAACTTCCCCTGATCATCGTTTATCCTCAGTATGCTCTGACCTCTTTTTCTTACTATTATTATATTTTAAAAATTTGGGGGGGTTTTTTTACTCTTTACTCTCTTACTCTTTTTTTACTCTTCTGCTATGTTTCTCTCAAGGTCTATTTTAGCTGGCCTCACTGCGCTCTTACATTTCGTTTGCAGTCCTTGTAGTGCTGGAATGCTTTTTATTTTATTGTTTTTTAAAGGCCATTTTGTATACCTTTACCCGCTAAAGTTTAGCCACCCAGGTTAAACCTTGGCTCTTTTATATTTGTTGCCCATTGGAATGCGCTAATGCCAATGTATTTAATATGCTTATAAAGCTCTCCCATTTTTCCTCACTTTTCAGTGTTTCTAGAATTTGATCATCGCGGGCGCCCTGGACAGGTAAGTGTCCATGTTTTAAAAGTCAGCAGCTGCAGTATTTGTAGCTGCTGACTTTAAAAAAAAAAAATTATGGCGGAGCTCCGCTTTAACTTAGTGAGCAGTTCCATCTGCCTAGCTAACATCTGGATAATTTGAAGTTCCCATTATAATAACATTGCCCTGTCTTGCTGCCATTCCTAACTGTGACAGGAGGTCAGACTCCTCCTTATCCTTCAGGCTAGGGGGCCTGTAGCATATGCCCATTATTAATTTCCCATTTTTTCATTCCCTTTGAAGCTACAGCCACAGAGATTCTACCTCCTCCTTTGCCTCGTTATCAAGTTGTCTCTGGTGTTCATTAGCAAATATTCTAAATCTCCTCTTCTGATATTCCCACAAATTCTAAATCCTCCTCATGTATTAGCAGCTCCAGGTCTTCTATTTTGATAGTTAGAATACTAGCATTTGTAAACATGCCTTTTCGTTTTGTAGGGGTGCATATTATTTTCTTCTTGTTTGTTCTGAGGCTGCATTTTGCTTCTGCCAACCTACATACCTTAGGTTTAGGAACTCTAGTTACACTACCAATGTTGTCCCTAGTAGCACCCTCTGACCTTCGCTCACTGCTGACCAGTGGCGGCCTGTCCATAGGGGGCGCACGGGCGTTCCCCCCACCCAGCAGTCACAAAAAAAAAGGTCCCTTTAAAAAAAATAAATAGAAAAAAAAAATATTCTTTAAGTGCACTGTGTTCGGGCGCCGGACACAGTGCACTATGGGAAGCGCCACATCAATGCAATCACGAGATTGTAGATGAGGCGCTTCATTTGCAGGCTTTTGACCTGCTTTGCCACGCAATCCAAAGCACCGAACAGCTTCCGCCTGTAGTACGGGAGCTTTATTGTTCATGTGAAGATGGATGTCGGCAGCTCTGTGGAACGCACGGCGCAAGCGGAGCTGCCTGTAAGGTAAGTGAGGCTCAGGGCTGCATTTGATGGGGCACAGTGAGGCTACATTAGATCGGGCGCAGTGAGGCTGCATTAGATGGGGCACAGTGAGGCTGCATTAGATCGGGCACAGTGAGGCTGCATTAGATCGGGCACAGTGAGGCTGCGCTAGATCGGACACAGTGAGGCTGCATTTGATGGGCACAGTGGCTGCATTTGATGGGGCACAGTGGCTGCATATGATGGGCACAGTAGCTGTATTTGATGGGGCACAGTGGCAGCATTTGATGGCACAGTGGGAGCATTTGATATGGCACAGTGACTGCGTTTGATGGCACAGTGGCTGCGTTTGATGGCACAGTGGCGGTAATTGATGGGCACAGTGTCTGCATTTGGCACAGTGGCTGTGTTTGATGGTACAGTGGCGGCAATTGATGAGCACAGTGGCTGTGTTTGATGGCACGGTGGCTGCATTTGATAGGGCACAGTGAAGCTGCATTTGATGGGGCACCGTGAGGCTGCATTTGATGGGGCACAGTGGCTGCATTCGATGCTGCAGAGTGGCTGCATTTGATGGGGCAAAGTGGCTGCATAAGATGGGCACAGTGGCTGCATAAGATGGGCACAGTGGCTGCATATGATGGGCACAGTAGCTGTATTTGATGGGGCACAGTGGCAGCATTTGATGGCACAGTGGCTGCATTTGATGGCACTGTGGGACCATTTGATATGGCACAGTGGCTGCATTTGATGGGCACAGTGGCTGTGTTTGATGGCACAGTGGCAGCAATTGATGGGCACAGTGGCTGCATTTGGCACAGTGGCTGTGTTTGATGGTACAGTGGCAGCAATTGATGGGCACAAAACAGAAAATGGTGTATATAATATTCAAAAAAGTGACACAGTGCCAAACAATTCAGTGCAAAATAATGCTATGCTAGGAGTGTTATGCCCTTCTAGGGGCGTAATATAAACTTATATACCCATAGGTTTAAAACATTGGTACAAAATAGTAATACATTAATAGATAAATAATAGTGCACAGTAAATTCAACTGGTGAAGAAAGTGCAATGCAATACAGTGTAAAGTAATGCGATAGTGTATGTCATGCACACATAGGGGTACACTGTAATCCCAGCATGTCCAATGTGAAAATACACGCAGTGACAAATCTTCCAATATAAAAGCGCCAAATAGATTATATATACATAAGTAGATAAACAAGAGTGCCTAGTGAAATAAAACAGGTGACAGAGGTATTAGTCCATAGTGTGCTAATAAAACATCCAGTGACTTCACACCAAGCAAGATGATTCTCCACAGAGCATATAGTAGAGTAGGTGTATGCCGTAAGGTGTGTAAACCAGAGAAACAACACAGTGACTCCTCTTCGTGACAAGAATCCTGCATTAATAAGTAGTGGCCCCTTACCTCATATAACTGAGGTAACAGCGTAAGCAGCAAGGCTGATACTGGCTCCTTCTCATAAACCTGGACCCGACTCTTGTTCTCCAAAACATCTAAGTCCCTCCAGGGGTGCAGTAGCCGTAAATGAAAAGAAGGGGATGCCACATAGTGTAGTATTTAAAATAGCAAAAGCCAAAGTTTATTTAGACAAGGGTACTCACATAAAACACAGCAAATCTTGCATATCACCAACGAGCAGTGGGCTTGTACGCGTCAGTCAATGGGATGTGCCTGTCCTGTCCCTACGCGTGACGTCACATACCTTGTGACTTCATCAGGGGATACAAAGGGGCACAGAGTGTTGTCCTTAAATAATAGTGATCTAATAGGTATACGGTGGCCATTTTCTTGTAGCTACATGGAAAGACGCCATAGCGACCATTTTCCCGGAGGGTAATGGGGGCGGCCATTTTATTGGTTGTCTAAACAATAGCACGAATGCAGATATAATTGCAAGCGGTGCTTATTGCCGTAGAACACGCAGGACGATAAAAAATGTATGACCTAAGCAAAAATGGACTAATGGACTATGAGCTGAAAAGCCATTAGGTTGTAAGTCACTGACTGAAATACAAGAATGGCCCCTTGCAATATTTGAGGTCGCAGAAAAAAACAATTATTTTAAAAACATAATAATAGAAAAATTCTAAAATTTAAAAATATATATTATAAAGAAAAATATTAAAAAGGATTAAAAAGGATAATTGAGAGTAATAAAAAATGTTTTTGCGGGGGAGGGATTATTAAACAAAAATTATTTCTTTCTTTTTTCAAGTGAAAACCGATGGGATAGGATAAGCCATAGCACTGATGACAGCATACATTTCAGATACGGGTACAATAAAAAAAACGTCAAAAACACAGATGTTCATAAAGGTATCAATAAACTATCCTGAGCACGTCGCGGTGAACTCAGGTGATAGTATAAATAACACAATAGACTTTTTAAAATATCACAATTAAAAGTGCATCATGCAAATTTTGAGGGATATGTAAATACATCAGTTATGACATTAGAGACAAAGTGGGAGAAGGTAAAGGGTAATAAGATGCACAGCGAAGCATATCCAGTTTGTATACAAACTCAAGAATAATAGGGAACATCAAAAAGGCCATAAAAAACATACCGTTACCTAGCAATTGCTGTATAGAGGAGAGTATACCAGCGTCCTTCATCAGATAAGCTGGGGCGGCCTAAGATATTATGTTAAGGGTATTAGCATATTTAAGATAGTCAGAAGTCACTAAGGAAGCAGTTGAGATCAAATTCAGTGTTTAGGCCTCTCGGCGCAAATGTGTCTAGCATAAATATCCATTTGGACTTTGCTTGACTTATGGTCCTGACTGTGACCCCCCGCCAGTGTCTAACGTAGGGTTCAATTCCCCAAAATTTAAGGTGGGTGGGGTCCTTGTTGTGGCATAGCAAGAAATGTTTCAAAACACTATGTTTATCATATCCATTAATGATATTCTGGACTTGCTCTTTAATCCGCACCCTAAGGGGTCTTTTTGTGTGGCCAATGTATTGGAGCCCACAGCTGCACGCAAGGGCGTACACAGCCCCCTCTGTATTGCAGCATATGAAGTTTTTTACCTCATATGTGTCTCCTGTACTAGAAGATGTAAAATGGAATTTCTTTTCATTCGGCCTTCTCGTTCTTAGGCAGGCAAAACATCTCTTACATGGGTAAAAGCCTTTTCCGTTAAAAAAGGAATAAGTCCTTTTCGGTGGATCTACTACGTTCCTCACCACTTTATCCCGGATCGTTGGTGCTCTTTTATATAGAAATCTAGGGTTCAGAGGTAGGAACTCTTGTAGTTGGTTATCCGCTAAAAGTATATGCCAATGGCGTTTGATAATTCTTTCAATTTTCTTGTGCTGTGCACTAAAGTCTAGGATTAGAGGTGCTCCCGCCATTGGTTGTTTCTGTTTGATCGTGTCTCTAATTAATGAATTCCGGTTCATTGCAGTCACCTCTTCTATTTTCTTTTCAATAAACTGGCGATCGTAGCCTTTTTTCGTAAATTTAAGTGCTACCTTCTCTGCTTGATCTAAGAAGGTGACGTCACGCGTAGGGACACAGTCTGACATTGTGATACACAATCAGTTTATGCAGTTTCCCATTAAGGATTTTTATGCATACTGCTACCTTTAGCAGCAGTGTCAGTCTATTATTGGATTAGAGCAGCACCATACTTTTCATTTAATTGATTGGCACAGTGGCTGCGTTTGATGGCACAGTGAGGCTGCAGTTGATGGGGTTTTTTTTTCAGAATTTTTCAGTTTGTTTGAGCCCCCCAAAAATTTTGAGCACCAGCCGCCACTGCTGCTGACTATAGCTTCCTCTGATCTGAAAGCTCTTCTACCCACAATTTGTTACTTCTTTACCATAGTACTAAAAGGAACTGCACAAAAGCAGAGAGATATCACTATGAAGACTACAGTCACACTGATGTTGCAGGTATACATGCCTGTGCAAACACTTGTGTACCCAGTGAATATGAACTCTTAACACTTGTTGAATGCATACGGTAGATTTTTTTTTAAATGTGTTTGTGACTGTATGTACGTATGTCTGCAATAAACTATTTTATATGTCTAGGGCTCCAAAATATTTTACCTTAAATTTTGAGGTCAGAAAAGTCTAAGCATCGGTAATATAGGTAATCTTGCTTTTTTTTTTCTTTTTTTTTTTACCAACCCTACTTTGGGCAACTGTAAAATTATGTTTCAACAAAATACAGTTGATTGATTACCTAATGAAAATGTCAACACAACGAGCCTGATAAATGCTAATAGCTATTTATGATTCCAGTTTATGCTGTCTGTGCTTGTAAAAGAAATTAGGGTGTTTCAAATTTAGTGATCACCATGACAACAATGTAGGGAAACTGTGAAATGAAGCACTGGACCACAACCAGTTCCCAATAGTATCTATTATCCAATAGATACAATGACATTTGTTATAAATTGTCAAAAATTATGTTAGTCATAGTTTCAGTCCTTTTGCAATATGGCAAACAAAAAATTATAAAATTTAAAATAAATGTGTACAGTAAATATAATATTTAGATGTTGTTTTTATCATTGTAACTAGTACACAGTTGGAACATGGTTCAAGTTATCAAACCTCCTTTCAAAGAAACTGCATTTAATTTTCCCAGCAGCTTTAAGCCCTCCAGGTTTAGTCCTAGTTGCAGCTATTAATTTGCTTGAATCCTATACCTTGTTAATACTTTCGCTATATAAACAGTGTGCTGTGCCCATTATTAGGAAAACATCCAGATTTTATCAGTAACGTGGTGAAGTAGTTATAAATAATGTGCTAATGTAGCACTTCTGCCTAAGTGAAGCTGTTGAAAACTCACGGTGATGGTCTTTAGAATGTGCTAAGCCCTCATTACTTATATAAATCTTTCTAAAGAGCAGGTTACACGCCTGTATACCTGAGTTATGTGATGATGGTAATACAAGCTGAACAATTACACTCTGGACCTACAGGTAGATTAACCTTCAGGCTTTAATATGGAACCTAATTTGTGCTAATAAGTCAAAATCACAGGGTCATGGAAGGAAGCTGTGGGTAGAAATATGGAAGCTGCCATTGCTGGCTTGCTTTTGTAGGTCAACTTCTGTGTCAACTTTATCCTGGCTTCACTACTTAGTGAGCCACTGACCTGCTAGCATACAACCAGTGAAGAAATAAAACAACTAATACAGAAATGTTCCAGGTCAGTGAATCTCTAAGTAGTGAAGCAAGGACAAGGTTGAAAGCTAGTACACCTTCAAAAATGTATCCTTAATAGCGGCTCTTATGTTCCTATCCTGACAGATTCCTATTAGGCCTTATTCACATGGATGCTGTGGCCTAGAGCATGAATCCTCAGTTTATGTGGCTTGGGCCTCCGAAGCTGGGAGCAGGTAGCCTTTGTTCTCTATGGGAAAGCAGTGACTATACGGACACAGCCACTCAGTCTAGTTTTACAGGTGTGCAGCTGTGCCTCCAAAATTATTTGTTGTGCAAAACCATTGCACAGAGCAGGTAACAATAACATGTTTGTTATTTCTAAACAACAAAAAACTTTAATATCATTTTAAAGCAGAGTTCCACCCAAAAGTGGAACTTCCACTTATCCGATTCCTCCCCCCCTCCGGTGCCACATTAGGGACCTTTTGGGGGGGGGAGCGGGTACCTGTTTTTGACAGGTACCCTGTCCCCACTTCCGTCGGACCTCACCGCTGCGAGGTACGCCAGAAGTTTGGCTCCCCTCCTCCCCCTCCTCCTTGGTGAGTGACGATTTGCGCTTTTCAGCCTTGTGCTTTTCAGTTAGTTTCTGTTTTTCAGGTTGTGCTTGTCGGTTCGTATCTGTCTTTCAGTGCGTGCTTGTCAGGTCGTTTCTGTTTTTCAGTGCGTTCTATTTATAGTTCGCTTCTGATTTTCAGTGCGTGCTTGTCCAGTCCTTTCTGATTTTCAGTGCGTTCTGTCAGTTCGTTCTAAGCAGCCGTTGATTTACTAGCCATGCTGCGTTCTCGTCGAAGAGATTGTGCTGTTGTTGGGCTTGGAGTTATTGCTTTGACCCAAGTCCAGTCCATGAACAGGGGGAGGAGGAGTTCTTGGACCAAGAATTGGTTACTTAATTGTGACCAATTCTGTCATATGCCTTTGCTGTGGGAGCTCCAGGAGAATAATCCTGATGATTTCAGGAATTATCTCCAGATGACGGACCCCGTCTTTCACTGTCTATTGGCTTTGCTGTCCCCTTATATTATGAAGTAGGACACCTGCATGTGGCAAGCCATCTCTCCTGAGCAAAGGCTCGTCGCCACCTTGCGGTACTTGGTGACAGGGAGAAGTCTCCAGGACCTCAAGTTCATGACTGGGATCAACCCCCAGGCTCTGGGAATCATTATTCCAGAGATCTGTTCTGCCATCATACAAGTCCTGCAGAAGGACTAAATTGGGGTAAGTTTTATCCTTTAACATCACATTCTATGTATTTAATGTTTGCTAATGTATTGTATTAATTTCTTCATTCCATAATTACAATGATTGTAATATGCTGTGAATGTCCTCTTTGTCGTCATGCATACTGTAAGCTTTTAATGCTCCTTTTTTGTCCTTCATGCATATTTGCCTTCACTAACCTCCCCAGCATGCTATCCTGGGCCCATACACACCTAGCCTAGTAACTTAACAATGTATTTTGTCAGCTCCATTGTAGTGCTTACCCTAAACACCCCCTAAAATATGTCCAAATGTTATTGTTGTCCTTAAATTCAGGCAGAGTACAAGAGGATTTTTTTGGGGCCAAAACTCATTTGGAACCCTCCCTCCCCCCAACCGCTAAGTCAACCATACCAATACTCTATCTGCTGACTTTGCCAAACCCATACATACTATACCTACCTCTTTTGTGGTCATATTTATGGATGAATTAACCAAAGCATGTAGTGAAAGTGCCTGCCTGAATACTTTCAAATGGTACTGTTTAAAGTTTTGTTCTCCTATTATCTTGATAGGTAATTGCAGAATGTAAAAATGTGCTTCAATTTGGACAGTGTGTATTCATATTTTTGGATTATGACACTTCTTACCTGTCCAGTGGGCTGCCAATAGTATAAGTAAGGAGGGGCTGGCCAAAGTAACACACATTATTTATGCATTCAGCTCTCAATGAAGTGGAGAGGGTTACCTGTCCAAAACATCTTCCCACCCCCCCACCATAACATTTTTCCAATGGGCCACCAGAGGGGGTGAGGAATCTGATAAGTTGACCTTATACTTTTGTCTTTAAATACTAATTTCAATAAATGTTATACTTATGTTGGTCAAGAATGTTTGTGTCTAATCTGCTTGCAATGTTATGTGCAAAAGTACTAATTATTTTTTCCTTGTTTGACTCCACAGTTTCCTTCCAATCCACAGGAATGGCAGACTGTGGCTTCCCAGTTTCTTCACCAGTGGGGCTTTCCCAATTGTGGTGGTGCTATCGATGGGAAGCACGTAAGGATCATCCCACCACCCAACTCGGTTGTACTACTATAATTACAAGGGGTTTAGTAGTATAGTGATGTTGGCAGTGGTGGTGGTAAATTTTTGAATTCATCTACCTGGATGTTGGGAAGAACGGCCGAAACTCTGATGGAGGAGTGATCGCCCAGACGGAGTTTTGCCGGCGTCTACAAAATGGCACCTTGGGGTTGCCACCTCCGGAGGAGAATGTTGAGGGCCTCAATTTCGTGTTTGTCGCGGATGAGGCCTTTGCACTGGGGGAACATCTGATGAGGCCGTTCCCCATAAGGAACATGACCCCAGAGCAGAGGGTTTTTAATTACTGGCTGGCACATGCCAAAAGAGTGGTGGAGAATGCTTTTTGCATAATAGCCAGCCGGTTCAGGATCTTCCTTACATCCATCAACCTGGCCGAATAAAAAACGTAACCACGTTGAGCTGCTGCCTTCTGCACAACTACCTTCGAAAGAATGCAAGCATTGCACTTGTAATGCAAAGTGGTTTTGCCTTTTTGAAATAAGCCCCAGTGTGTCAACATGTGCTAGTTCCCATCACAGGGGATCAATGGATGTGTTTCGGGGGTGCAACACCTTCCTCTCACCTACTTTAGTTTGGAGGAAGGGGTTGCACCCACAAAATGCGCACATTGATATCCCATGATGGGAGATAGCACATGTTGACACACTGTGTGCATCTTCAAAATTTGGCTTTGCAATTCATTTAAAACTGTAAAATCATGCCCAACATAATGGCAACTTTAAAATGTTTTTTTGTTTAGATTTTGCCTAAAATATCTATGATGTTGCTCAGTGTTTTTTGAACATCATGGATGTTTTGTTTCATCTTTTCCAAATCACGATTGCACACCATGATCTCACTGATAAGGATTTGTGCACTTGCACTGCTGAAGTGAGATTCTTCTTCCACAACATCCATATCACCTAAAAATAAAAAAACACACCATGTATTATAAATATGCAGGCATCCATCTATTACCTGAAGCTGTGGTCTCAGACACTGACCTGTTGTCGACACCATTTCTACCACTTCACCCAGCACTTCCTGAACATCTGCATCCACATCTTCAGGGTGTGTGGTGAGTTGCCTTTCTTCATTCAGTGTGGGGTTACTGGTGTCCTCAGATGTCCCTATTCTTTTCTCCCCTATGTGAATACAAAAAAGGTATACTTAGCAGACAGATGTGTTAGGCTAGAAATAGTAATATGAAACATTGCTTGGAAGTGTCTTCCAATTGTCTGTTTTGGCAGAGTTACAAGCTGAATACATGATTTTTCCCTTTCAAAAGCTGGAATACTTACCTGTTTTGTGCAAGTTTCACACATAGAGAGACCCCTAGTATCCACTGGAGCACCTGCTTGGGACACCATAACAAGGGTGTTATGGTGCCCCACACTAGTGCTCCTGCATCCAGATGTGTAAACAGCTACTAAGTGTCCTCTCCTGACACTGAATAAAGTTGTCATTTCATTACAGTTTCAAACACATCTAGACAACAATGTAATAAACTTCTTTTAATCCAAATAGGCATGAACAAATGTAGTCAACCTGCATCTGCCAAAAAACAACGTATTAGTGGTCGAACGAATGATGTTTAATACGAACGATTCCTGTGTCCACGAACCTCAAACTTGGCATTTTAAACTGTTAAACTGAACACTAAAGAAAAGCACATGGACCAGCACGAAAGTAATAATAATAATAGGAACACACGACAAATACTTACTTTTTTGCAGCACTTTCCTGATCTTTCTATACTGATCTTGCTCCCTCAATCTCAGGTCTGACCTAACCTCAATTGATCCTTGGATCGTCGTACCCCAAAATTCCTGTACAACTTTAGCCATGATCTTGGCCTTTCTCACATTAGGGTTTCTGTATGGCCCATGATTCCCATCATAGTCTGTCCTCTTTAAGATGTCCACCATCTCCACCATCTCTTCAAACTACATATTTGAGGCCTTATATCTCCACCTGGATCTGGAACTGCCTTGCCTCAGGCTTTCCTCGTTGCTGATAAAAGCACACACCTGCTGTGTCTCCGCCATGTGCTGTCCCACTGCCCGGAAAGAGAAGAGGTGGGGAATACACTAGAAAGAAGGACAGGGGCGGAGTTTCACGCATGTACAGTGTATATAAAGCATAACACGTGGGCAATGTAACGGACGGACATACAATCTGTTAGTGGAGGACGGAGGATCGTTATTGCCGATCGTTCAAATAAAGGTATAATTGTAAATTGGGGCATTAGTGGTTAGTGGCCTATGCTGATTATAGATTGAGGCCTATATTGAGACAAGATTATGAGAGTTTAGCCTGATATTAGGATTTGTCTTGTGTTGTGTCTTGCAGATAAATTGGTTGATACATTTACGGCCCCAGGTTACCTGCTTGACTTTATCGAAAAATACCGGGAGCTGCCATGTCTTTGGCAAGTAAAATGCAAGCACTATTTAAACAAGATAAAGAGGAAGGCAGCGATGGAGAAACTGTTGGAATTAGTGAAGCCTGTGTATCCCATGGCAGACATCAACTATTTGAAGCTCAAAATTGGTAGCCTGAGGAGCACATATAATAAGGAGTGCAAGAAAGTCCAGGATTCCCAGAGATCTGGAGCAACAGCAGATGACGTATTTGTCCCCAGGCTGTGGTACTACCACAGCCTGCGTTTTTTTGTCCGACCAGACTGAACCCAGGTCATCGCTCTCAACACTTCCTTCAACATCAGCTGAGGCTCCTGAGGTCCAACCTGGGCCTTCCACCCAGGAAGAAGATGTGGAGGAGCCCAGCTTGACCCAGGTATAGCATTGCTGAACATATTTCTTGTCAAAAAGTTAATGATGTTAACTAGATGTTATTGATCACAAATTCCTGATTTAACAAAGTGGTTTACATATCAATAGACAGTAGTAGCCAAAAATGTTTGGGACAAGAATGAAAAATGCGGGGGTCAGAATGATAGTCTTTTCTAGTTGTTAACATTCAATTTGCAACAGTCATAAGCTCAAAATCGTGTGTGATTGATGACCAAAACCTTAAAACTATGTACAATTTCATACACAGGAAAGTCTAAGCCTCAGCCAAGAGGAGGCCATGGCAAGCAGCCTGACAGAATCGCAGGTTCTTCCCCTCTGCCCTCCAACCAAAAGGACCATGAAGTCAAGGAACCTGGAGGAGGCCATGGCTGCTTTTCTTCGACATGCTACAGTGGCAATTAGCATGGCCCCCGATGGCCAGGAGGCGTTTGGATGCGTCACAGCTAATAAAACAGATGGAGGAGGCCCAGTGCACTATATGTGAGGAAATCATTCTTCAGGCCCTAAACAAAGGGACGAGGGGCGAACTCACCCATCAAACACACCTCTGTGAGTTGGACCATGCTCCTCCACCACCTCCACCAACAACACAGCCACCCCACCCACCACAGCAGCATGGAAGGAAGTCTGGAAGGAAGTGTTGAGAATATTGGCCTGGGTTCGGTGTGGTCTGGCAAAAACGCAGGCTGTTGTAAGACCACAGCCTCGGGACATATATGTCATCTGCTGCTGCTCCCGATCTCTCGGGGTCATGGACCATATTGTGCTCCCTATTAAATGGACTCCTCAGGTTACCAATTTGGACAGTCAATAAATAAATAAAAATTATTAGGGAGATCACTGGGGAAAAAAAATTATTATGGAGATCACTAGAAAAAATACATATATTATTCTGGAGATCAGTAGAAAAAAAAAAGAAAAAAACATATTGTTCTGGAGATCACAAAAAAAAAAAAAAAAAATACGTTTTTCAGAACTCTGTGAATATCAGCAGCAAAGAAACTTCATTATTATACCATTATAAAGAAGAAGAGAATGCGCTGCATTGAGAGATTTCATATTTGCCGTGTCACGAATGTGATATCTTCATTACGAACACTAGTCTTACAAGACCAAGTGCTTCCGGCTCGTCCTTGATTCCGAGCATGCTAGAAACGGGAGAAGTGGGACTTTGAGTGAGGTGTGCAAAAAAGGCCAAGGGATCAGTCACCATGTAACAAACCATTTATTGATAGACAATAGCCTAGTGGCACAGTGTTGTTCCAAAATATACATAAAACCGTCAAGTATAGTACATATACATCCTTATATATATACATGGTAGATATAGATAACAAAACCCAGATGATGCAGGGCAAGAAGTGATTGAAAAGTTATAACATCCATAAAATGTACAAGGTCACAACATTGGTATATAAAAACCCAATAAAAAATGATATGGTGCATGTGGTAAGCCCAACGCGTTTTGTGTGTCAAACACTCTTCAGGGGCAATTAAAAAAAAAAAACAAAAAGAAAAAATTAATAGAAAAACAAGGAGTCCGAATGAGTCAAAAATGATTGTGCATAAGGAAGAAAGGGTATGCATATGGGAGAGGCTGAAAGCCACAATTCCCAGATGTATACTCACTTGACCAAGGAGTGCAACCTCCATGGGTTCCATAGTCGCAGGCCACCGACTGAATCAGGTCCGGGAGCTGAGGGAAGAGCACACAGACAGGGAGAGAGAGAAAACGCCAGGCGCACACAGAGAGTCCCCATAGAGTAATATGTCCACACTGGCATAAGATGAGGGGAGTGAGTCTGTAGTAGTGATAAAAAGTAATATGTATAAAGTATGCTCCTAGGCTAACAAAAGCCCCCAATCACAGAGTAAATGTGAAGAAAATATGAGCATATGGTAACCCTCTTACCTATGGATGGTGGGTGATGGCCACACATATCCTGCCCAGTGATGGACGTGCTGCCTGAAATTAGGCTAGCGAGAAAATGGGGGCCTTTATGTGCACCTAGCCAACCCCTCCCCCCAGCAGGGAAACTCCCCCCCCAGCGTCAAACAGTGCAGACACCAAGTGAACCGAGGCCTCCTCCAGCGCAGCGGCACTCGCCGCCCACAGCTGCTGGGGACGCCGCCGTCCATGTGTCCGCACAGAAGGTAAACACAACGCCGACAATGTGAGGGACGTCACGTGCACGGCGTGGAGGAATGACACCGATGCAGGGAGGGGAACCCGCCCCGATCCCCCGTCACCCACAAGGATGACGAGGAGAGAAGGGGAAGGGGGAGGGGCCCTACCATGCGTCGTAGCTCCCGGATACCGAGGCATGCGTCTTTGTACTTTGGACTTTTGTCCGATGGACTTGTGTACACACGATCGGAAAGTCCGACAACACACATTTGGTGGAAAATTTGAGAACATGCTAGCCAACATTTGTTGGCGGAAAGTCCAACAACAAATGTCCGATGGAGCATACACAAGGTCGGATTTTCCGCCAACAGCTTGACATCCAACATTTCCCGTCGGAAAATCTGATCTTGTGTACGCAGCATAACAGGGTTTTTTATTTTTAGGTTTTCAAACACTTTAATTCCTAAATTTACTGAAAAAAACAACAAAACCAGGAACATACTTACTATCAATATAATGTGTTCCTTGTGCTTCTGTCTCCTGCTTGAAGTTGAAATCTTCCTCCTCCCATTCCCTCCAATCCTTGCTACTGGTTTGGCCGGGTTAATAGAGCCAAGGGACATGTCATATGAACTCATCAGGAGCGCCAACTATGTCCACCCTTTCCACTCCCCTCATCCATTCATAGAAGCTGTACTATCACTTCTATAAATGAAAAACAACCTATGAATGGAGGATGGGCAGATAAATGAAAGGTCTACCTCCTCCATTCTTGATCGCTTTTCCTTCATAGAAGCTATATTACAGTTGGAGGAGAGGGGTGGAAAGGGCAGGCATAGTCAACACCCTTGATGAGTGCATATGGTCCCTCAGCTCTATTAACCCCGCTGCACAGCAAGATTATGACATTGAGGGTTTCCTTTTTGTTTTACTAAACGTATGCTTTAAGCAAGGTTTACAAGAAGGCAGCAGTAAAAAGAGAGGCGAGAGCTATGTGGGATGTCCTGACAACTACATCCTTCCCAAGCAATGTCCGCACTGAAGAGAATTGTGTCCCCTCCCAGGGCACTATCCAGCACCCAGGGGTGGGTGACAGCTTAAGGAGGAACTGCAGTCTGCTCACATAATTTGTAATAAAAACATCTTTGCCATTCTGAAGCTTCCCACTTTGCATATTATTTTATATACACTATGATTCTGTACTTGCCAAATATGCTGCAGAAATCTCCCTTCACTAAGTCTGGCTGCATCCATTTTAACTGCGGGCAGCTGAAGCTGCTGCCTGTTCACTTCCTGGATTTACACAGACACACCTGCAGCTCTGCAGCTCTCATTGGCCCTCTTATGACTCATCCCCCTCCCTTCCTGGCAAACTCTCACGAGAGTGAGAGAGAGCGAGAGCTGAGCATGATGTCATAAGCCTAGGCTTTTTACCAGACAAGAAACAGGAAGTGGGCTGTATAAGGTATTTACTGGCAGAAAAAAATGTTTTACTATCCAAAGTTAAAACAACAAGGGCAGAAGATTTAATAGATGGAAAGTTGAAAGAATTGCTGAAGGTCCGCTTTAAGTGCTCCTTATGCCGTGTACACACAGCCGGACTTCCCGACACAAAAAGTCTGATGGGAGCTTTGGTCGGACATTCCGACCATGTGTATGCCCCATCGGACTTTTTCTGACGGCATTTCCGACAGACTCAGATATAGAACATGTTGTAAATCTTTCTGTCGGAAATACCGACGGAGTTTAGCCTGTTGGCAAGTCCGTTCGTGTGTACGCGGCATTACACTATCACTGCCTAGGACAACACCTCCTTTGACAGGGACATCTAGAGGAGGCACAGGAATACTGCCACGGAATATTCTGTTCATACTAATCTATCTTGCACTCCTATAAAACAAACAACAATCATATATTCCTTAAAGTGGAACTTCACCTTGATAGGGAAGTTCCGCTTTTTGCCCTCCTCCCCCCATACTATTTTAGCCACTTTTCTTTGGGGGGAGGGGGGGGCGTGAGTCACTGGTTTTGACAGGTACCTGCTCCCACTATCAACTGGATCCCTCTGCTCATCCTCCAGGAGTTCTCTTCCACCCACTCCCTGCCCACAACCTTCTGGGACACACCACAGGTCCCAGAAGGCTGAGGGACCATTCACAAAGCACAGCATGGCTTGTGCATGCGCAATGGGCAGCCAGCTGTGATGTCACAAGGAATCAAAGCCGCTGCCAGGGACCCGAAGACTGGGGAGGACAGTACTGGACCACTGGACAAGTGAGTGTCCTTTTTTTAAAGTCACTAGCTACAGTAATTGTAGCTGCTGAGTTTTATTTTTTGTTAAACGGGGCGAAGAACTGCTTTAATTTCGTGTATTATCAACACTCATAGCTAAACTATCATATCAGTTAGAAACACTGATGATGATAAAAACACCTTTTTATTTATATTGCATTATAATTCTTTACCTTCTTTTTGTAAGCTTGCTTCAAAGTGTTTTATTTATATAAATGTTATTTCTACTAATTGAGAGATCAAAGTGTACAGCAAAAATAGAAATTCAGATTATAATCCATGTTAGTTGTTGTTTTGTTAGGTAATGCGCACTGGGGTAGGCTGAAGATGCAGTAAGGATCTGCTTGCTTGATAAGTGCAGTCTGCATACCATGCACAATGGAACAATAAAAGGTGGAATAAATCCCGTACTCAAAACAGCTTGAGTTCTAATTACTTCGAATTCGAGATGAGCAAATCATTTCGCCTATTTCACTTTTGGCAAGAATTCAGACTGGTTCTCAGCAGGTGAAACATTTCATGGAAACAGGGTGCTTTGTATCATTTCAGTTTTAATGACTCAATCTGGCAACAGGACAGCACATCTACAAGCAAACTACGTGGGAGCTTAGCGAGAAGGAAAAAGAAATGACCGCCAGACGTCTGTGCTGGTCCTTTCTGTAATCTCATGGGAACCTTTTTAAGAGCTTCATATCTAGATCAAATGTATTGCCTACAATTAAAAATGTTTAAATGATAACTGTCTGTGACTGGCAGGTATGTGTTTGAGCTTCAATTTTGCCCATGTATGATGGGTCTGCATATATAGTACAAACAATAAATAATATATGTCACTAACACACCCTCAGTCGACTCTGGACTTTTTTAAAGCAGGCAAACAGCTAAATATTTGGATTATATACATATATATGAGAGATATTTTACCTACCAAACCATTTCTGTTTTTGAATTTGTATTTTTGTCCATTCGTTCCTCAAATTTATACAGCCCTGCTGAACAGCACAGCCGCGCAGATAACGCCACAAACTCTGTTACGAATAAGGAATATAATGTTGATATCCTCCCTTCCTCAGCCTTCTGAATAAACAGGGAAGAGGAGCTTTAAAGGTCATCTCTCTACTTAATCTTCTTTCCCCTCCTCTTAGCATATTCGCAAGAAGCTCCCTCCCTTTCTCAATTGGGGTGCTGCTGTACAGAGGTTAAAAAGATACTGATATGTAATCAAACACAGTTTCTTACACTAGTTACTTTAACCAATTGTCAGAAATCTCATTACAGAGGATGAGAAGGTGTTTTAAAGTGTCCTCCTATTCGTACCACTCCATCAGACACAGCAGATCACAGAATGGGGTACAGGGCCAATAAAATTGGAAAGGGGGAGTTCCTGCACCTATTTTCTGAGAAAAAAAGCCCTGCATACCTACATAGCAACTAATGACCTGCGCTTTTCAATCTGTGCGATTTTGAAATCCATATGCATTGCTGCTTTACAAGTTTGAGTGGAACTTTTGGGAACTTTTTCATTATTTTATTCAAGTATTTTTGCAAGTATTTATTTGTCCCTATCTTTTTTTAATACATATGCTTTTGAATTCAGAGGATTGCCACCCGGTGGCCTTTGGCCCACGCACAGGGAATGGTTCTTTTCTAAGTTTATACTAACAGGTCTAGTGTTCGATGACGTGGGTCACTCACTACCCACCTCACCGAGACCTGCCCTATAGGACTTTTCTTTAGATGAGCTTGGTCTTCAGTTTTTGTTGTTTTTCATATACTAGCACTCGGTATCCTTTACAACCCCACAACTTTTTTTACTGGCAAAACATGAAAAATGTACTGTGTATGTGATTATCTAGGCACGAGCGTGTGGATAATTAAAGTTGCATGCATAAAGTGAAAAAAATCACTTGAATGTGTATAAAAAAGTAATTGCTGCGCTATCACCAAAAGTTTATCTGTGAGTAATAACCACTGCCTGTGATCTGCTGTTGTATTTGTTTTCAGCAATCATCAAATATTCAGGAAAAATCTATCTATGAATCATAAACAATAATACAGTCCATGTAGTTGTGAATGTGATAGTCCTATACAACTTGTGATATATACTGTATATATATCACCCCTAGGTAAGTGCTGCAAGAACATGCAATTAGAAAACACCTCCACCAAGGTGAGCCCCTTTTGGCAAACTCTCACCTCTCCATATTGTCCCCCACGACAAAGGTCGATATACGCTCCAACACTAAACTGACTTCGTTCCTTCTTAATCAGAAAGGACTCTGGCTCTTGGAGAACCTCATCAGCTCAGGTGGGTGGATGGATGGACAATTCAGTGTGTATTTACACTGTTATTTTATTTAAAAAAGCATTAAAATAGAAAACCATTCACTTATAGTAAGACCAGACATAGCTTTAAAAAATTCCTATTTGCAACCATAAGGGCAGATGGCAATGAATTGGATCCTGCAATGTAAGCTTCGACTGTCAGCTTGCTCTCTTTCTCAGTGCTGTGAAGCCACTCCGGACACTGGGTGGACTGATTTCATTGCACTTTATTTATTTTTTTACCTATAATGTTTACTTGATATTTGATTGAGAATTTTGTTTTTTTTTTTATAGCTGGAATACTTCCGTATTCAATCATATCAGCGCTTTGTATAGACTTTTAGATAATCAAGGTTTCCATCACATTTGCACACAGAAAGATATCACTTTGTTTGTCTACCTTAAAGAAGAACTTCATAAAACCTGTAACTGTTGGGACAATGAACACTTTGTTCAGGATTCTGTAATGTACAACATAATTTATAGAGTGCAGGGGTCAGGAGTAAGTAACATACAAAACAAACTATAGAGTGTAACAGTCAGGATGAGCCCATCTGTTCACATCAGATTCTCCCCTTACATCATGATTTACTATCATAGTTTCCCCTCCACATCAGAGTCCTCCCCCTTACACCAGGGTCCCAAGAACCAACCCCCCGACATCATCAGGGTCACCCCTTTTATCAGGGTCCGCAGAGTCACCCCCCTTACATCAGGGTTCCCAAAGTCTCCCCTAACATTAGTGTCTCTAGAGTCTTTTCCTTGCTTCAGGGTCCCCAGGATTCTTCCCTCTTAGCTCAGGGTTCCCAGTGCACTCTTACCTCAGAGCACCCAGAGTCTCCCCTCGGATTAGGGTCCAAAGAGTCACCACCCCCTTACATCAAGGTTGCAAGAGTCACCCTCTTTGCATCAGGGTCCCCAAAGCCCCCCCCTCCTTATTTCTGGTTCCCCTGAGGAACACCCAGAATCCCCAGAGTTTCCCTACTTACATCAGGTCCCCAGAGCCCACCTGTACATCAGGGAGTACTCCTCCTTACACAAGGGTCCCCAGAGTCCCCAACTTACATCAAGGTACCCAGACATCCAGAGTCGCCTCCCCTTACATTAGGGTCCTCATATTTCCCTCTCCATTCCTTTCATCTTGGTCCCCAGGGTCCCTCTCTAGCATCAGGTCCCTAGTGCCTACCCTTACATTAGAGTCCCCAAGGTTACTCCACCTTACATCAGAATCCCCAGAACTTCCCTTACATCAGGGTCCCCAGAGCCACCCCCTTACATCAGGGTCCCCAAAGCTATCAAAATTGGAAATAACGGAATCACGCTTGAAGGGACCAGTGACCATGCATATGATCACCAGTCCTACGATAATAATCAATATGTGAATAAACTCAATGTGATGAAATAAAACACAAATCAAAGAGAATAAAACAACTTGACAATTGATAGTCCATCAAAGGTGCATTACTGATTTACAATAATGAAAACAAAAGATAGAAAGGCTCCAATAGTGTAAAATCATTTAACTTTATTAAAATAATCAAAAATATTGCACTCACATGTTGGTATTCGAAAATAAGCGCCTAGAAACAGTCTGGAGCACCGGCCGGCTGTGTTTGTGTTACATAGAGGAATTGCAGCTCCATATTTCACATTGTTTTATTTGACCTATGCGCAGTTTCTTCCACCTTTTTTTCTGATCCCCAAAGCTATCCCCCCTACTTCAGGGTCCCTAGAACCACCCCCTTACATCAGGGTCCTTAGAGTCGAATCCCCCCATACATCAGGGTTCCCGGAGCCACATTCTCTTACATCAGGGTCCCCAGAGTCATCTCTCTTTCATAGGGGTCTCTAGACTCACCATCCATTATATTAGGATCCATAGAGTCCCCCTGCTTACAACAGGGTCCTCAGAGCCACCCCCTCACACCAGGATCCCCAAAGTCATCCCCATCATACATCAGGGTTCCTAGAGTCTCAATCCCTTACATTAGGGTCCCCTATGTCACCATCCCTTACATCAGGGTCCCCAGAGTCTCCATCCCTTACATTAGGATCCTGAGAGTCCCCCCTGATTACATCAGGGTCTCCAGAGCCCAGAGCCACCCCCCCCCCCCAATTTTAAATGAGTGTCTGCATATTTCTTTTACCCCTCCTTCATTAAAGTCCACTTCAATCTGTGCAGCCCCAGTTACAAGTGAAAACTGGGAGGTGGGGCACTGGCAGCAGGTCTGAAGGAGAGAGAGTTCCATCCTTCTCCTCCAAATGCATGGGGCAGAGCAAGCATCTAGTTGGATATTAGTAGGTCGGGCAGTCATAGCAAGCAACTACTAGAACTCACAGCGGCCGGTGGGAGGTAGCACTGCAGCGGCAGACAGAAAGCAAAAACAATGTCCTCTATGAGATGAAGGTGCTATGGAGGTGCTATAGCATACCCATGCACCCCCATGACAATGCCCCTGTGCGCTGCTGACCAGCGGCGCAGTGGCACTGGGTACTTGGTCCAGACGCTTAAGGAAGGGGTTAAAACTTGAGAATATAGTTGTCTCAAGTGGTTTGGATGTGTCATTGCCATCAACCTATGTAATATTTCAAAATCTGCACAAACCTCTAATTGGGATTTTTATGGCAATGAAAGCTGTTAATTTGAGTAAAAATAATTTATTTTACATATAGATATAAATACATAGAACAAAAATTGATAAATAGAACTTCATCATTACACAAACATTACATCATATTAAAAAGCAGAATGCATATTGAGAAAAATGAGAGAAAGTGATACATAATACTACAAGATACAATCACCACAAATTCAGAGAAGTGGCGTCAAGTAACAGAATTCCAACGCGTTTCAATATACATATTTCAAGAAAAGTCTTCCTCAAGGAAAATTGTATCACACTCTAAGGAAAATCAAAGCCACAATGTTGTAGACTATATACATATAGTGTGACTGGACAGAGTGACTGCTAAACCACTTACATTTTTCATATGCATTTAATGGGCAACAAATAGTGCATTCCCGGTGTCAGAGTGAGAGATTCCAGTCCTCAACTAGCCTGTCAGGGAAATGGCTGTGTTGTAGGCAATCCCGCCAGTAACCGTCATGGTTGCGCCAGACGAGTTTACACGCGCTTGTGCGCGCGCAGATGCGCGACAGCCAGGGCACGGCAGCCTGTGCGCGCACACGCCGTGACAATTGTAGGCGCACCCCCCGCCTATTTAAGCCTGCCACTGACACTTGCAGTTTACTAGATTATCAACAGCTTCCTGTGTTCCTGTGCCTTGTATACCCTGAAGACCCCTGGCTTGACCTCTACTTGGCTTGACCTGTGTTCCTGTCTATCTCCTCGCTCTGACCTCGGCTTAGCTGACTACTCTTTGATCCTCTGCCCTCTGTGTTTGACCCAGCTTGTTCCTGTACTCCTCTCGGACTGTCTCCTGGTATATGACCCCTGGCCTGGCTGCGGACCCTGTTCCTGGTTCACCCTGCTGTTTCTTACTCAAGACTTCTCTTCGCATGGCTGCCCACACTGCTACCCAACGCACTCCAGCCATCTACTGTCAACCAGCCAGCCTGCAGCATTTCTGGCAACAAGTGCACCTTTGGGCACCGCATCCCCTGTATCACTCCCAGGGGAGCGCTGCACTCAGCCGCAAGGGACGCCCTCTCAGCAACCCGGCCTCACACCAGAGACTTGACATAGTGAAAGATCCCAGTAATGGCATTTCAAACATCAATACTTGATGGCTGTATAAAACATATATGAAAGAGAAGGGTAGTGAGAGAGGCCCCCCCATATATATATGTATGAGTTCCCAAGACAAGCCCCCCCCTAAAGATGTCCAGTTATTCCTTGGGGTTAAACCTTGACACCCCTCCCCCCCTTAATCTACACTATAATTGCCATTACAATTCTCTCTTTTTTTTACAAACTACAGTGCCTTGAAAAAGTATTCATAACCCTTGACATTTTCCACATTTTGTCATGTTACAACCAAAATCGTAAATGCGTTTTTATTGGGATTTTATGTGATAGAAAAAAATGATAAACTGAATAGTATATATGCAAACATATAACCAATAAAGTGAACAAACAGAAAATCCAATGTTCACTGTTGTGAACAGAAGAAAAATTGGAATTCAAAAGAAAATGTCCATCTAATAATGGTGAGTCTTCAATCAAGTGGAAATAGTGCAGACAAGATGGAACTGGCAGTGATGCTTATAAATGAAATCCTCTGTCATAATAATGTAGATGGGTACTCTTACTGGATACAGTGGACCCACTTACCAGCGGTAGTGGGTCAGACAGTCTTATGTGGGCCGAATGCCTCACGGTTTAGATTAGGCAGGAAAGGGATGAGTTCAAACAGGATGCAAGCACTCTTCAGCGGTAGTGATCTAGACAGGATTTCAATCCACTCAATCCACTGGGGTGAAAGTAAAAAAAAAGAAAAGGCTCCTTATGGTCCTGGTCAAAAACCAGAGAGGTTTTTATTTAAAATGCCGATACATTAAAACAAATAAGTACATAAAAACCGGTGATCACAGGTATAAAAATTGAGAGAAGAGGAGCAATATGGGGAGCAAGCGTAGCTACGCTTGCTCCCCATATTGCTCTTCTCTCAATTTTTATTTTTATCTTGCCAGCATGTGAATATGGCTCAGATTTGTTTACGATATGTCTAGTGTTAACAACAGAACAATGATGGGTCGATGACCTGATCACCAGTTCCCTGGGTTGTAGCAGCAGGCTGTAGTGATGGGGGAGCCCCTCTTGATGTAGCAATGGGTGCTAAACCTGTTACAGCACCCAGGTATACAGTGTGGCAGGTCCAGCTTAGAATGCAGTAGCGCTAGTACCTCTGAAACAATCTAACGTACAGTGGACCTGGATCAGTTTGGCAGGCTGTGTGCGTTGGTGTCGCTGTGGCAATTGAATGAACTGTGGAGCTGGAACAGAATGAACTGGATGCACTGGTAGTCACTGGCAGAGTGGCAATGCTGAACCTCTGGGATGTACAGGATACACAGATCTGTCGGTGGCTCATTGGCTGTTTCAAATACCCGGGCCTTTCGGTCTCCCTCTCTACCTTTTGCCCATAGGTGCTTTCCAGACCCACACTCGGCAGGAATCTTTGCCAGGAATTTTAATATATACCTCATTTAGAACTCCACCTGCTTCCATTGTTTATTGTAGTTCATGAGCTCAGCTACTCCAGTGTCACTTATTACAGCCCAGACTACATCTCCCAACATTCCTAGCGTTCTGCACTGTGAACTAGGAGCCTAGCACATTCAATATCCCCATCTGGTGGCAAAAAGGGAACTGTTCCAACTGGCAATTTATATCACAATGAGACCAAAGTTCTACATAAATACTATAACAGAATGCCTGGGTATATATTTGAAATATTGTGGTTATCATTATTGCTACTACAGCTCTTATTTTTTTTGTTACAAACTACAACACCACTTCTTTCATCACTTTCTTGCTGAGGCAGTGGAAGGGGTGGGAGGGCCTAGAATTTACACTAAGGCCCTGAGATCTGAAATGCTGAAAGACTGGTAAACTACTGTGGACAGAGTGATTAGCTGAAAAATGAATGTTAAAAGTGTAGCACCCTGGAGTTTAGGCAGGGATGCTCCTCACAAATTTACTTGCCAGGAGTAGTCCACCTGGTCGATTGTTAGAGATCCATTGATTTCTCCCTTTCTCCTTGGCCTGCTGGGAGAACCTATACAGTATCTAACAAAAGTCGACATCACGGAGCTGGTGGATGTTAGAGACCTTGCGCTCCTCCACCTTCCATTTGAGGATGCCCCACAGATGCTCAATAGGGTTTAGGTCTGGAAACATGCTTGGCCAGTCCATCACCTTTACCCTCAGCTTCTTTAGCAAGGCAGTGGTCATCTTGGAGATATGTTTGGGGTCATTATGTTGGAATACTGCCCTGCGACACAGTCTCTGAAGGGAGAGGATCATGCTCTACTTCAGTATGTCACAGTACATGTTGGCATTCATGGTTACCTCAATGAACTGTAGCTCCCCAGTGCCGGCAGCACTCATGCAGCCCCAGACCATGACACTCCCACCACCATGCTTGACTGTAGGCAAGACACACTTGTCTTTGTACTCCTCACCTGATTGCCGCCACACACGTTTGACACCATCTGAACCACATAAGTTTATCTTGGTCTCATCAGACCACAGGACATGGTTCCAGTAATCCATGTCCTTAGTCTGCTTGTCTTCAGGGCTTTCTTGTGCATCATCTTTAGAAGAGGTTTCCTTCTGCGACCACAGCCATGCAGACCAATTTAAAGCAGTGTGCTGTGTGTGGTCTGGGCACTGACAGGCTGACACCCCCTTCAACCTCTGCAGCAATGCTGTCAGCACTCATACGTCTATTTCTCAAAGACAACCTTTGGATATGACGCTGAGCATGTGCACTCAACTTCTTTGGTCGACCATGGCAAGGCCTGTTCTGAGTAGAACCTGTCCTGTTAAATCACTGTATGGTCTTGGCCCCTGTGCTACAATTCAGTTTCAGGGTCTTGGCAATCTTCTTATAGCCTAGGCCATCTTTATGTAGAGCATTCAATTTTGAACTTCCAGTGACCAGTATGAGAGAGTGAGAGCGATAACACCAAAATTTAACACACCTGCTCCCCATTCACACCTGTAACCTTGTAACACTAATGAGTCACATGACACCAGAGAGGGAAAATGGTTAATTGGGCCCAATTTGGACATTTTCACTTAAGGGCGTACTCAATTTTGTTGCCAGCGGTTTAGACATTAATGGCTGTGTGTTGAGTTATTTTGAGGGGACAGCAAATTTACATTGTTATACAAGCTGTACACTCACTACTTTACATTGTAGAAAAGTGTAATTTCTTCAGTATTGTCACATGAAAAGATATAATAAAATATTTACAAAAATATGAGGGGTGTACTCACTTTTGTGAGATACTGTATATTCGGGTGGAGTCAGGTGATCTATGTTCTGCACCACCCGGACGACTGTCTGGGTGGACATGTGTCGTGTTGCCCCGGCTGCTAGGCCTGAGACTGGGCCTATCCTGGGGTCATCTGGTTGCTAGGCTGTCTGAGGCCTATCCAGAAGCAAGAGAGAGCAGCGCAGGGTTGGGATTGCCGGCCAGAGAACCTGTCAGTGGTCGGAGGTAGAGAGGAAGCTGTCACCCCAAAGGTGAGTAACTGAAGCAAGTACCGGAGTCACATTCTCACCGAACGGGCACGATGGAGAATCGGGAAACTTCAGACGGTGGGCTGAAGAACTACAAGGAGAAGTTGTAGTGTAAGAGAAGGAACTGTTATGTTTGGTGCTAGGAACTGTTAAAGACTGTTGCCATAAGAGACAGCATTCCTGCACGTGCAGATGTGGCTTCTTTCTGGGGGGTTTTCCCTGCATGGCTGTCCTCTTATTGAAGTCTCAGAGTCTGCTAATTGAACTTGCAACTACTCAAGGGTGTCCTGGTCCTAACCCTCTTTCCCCCATAAAAGTTTGTAAAAGAAATAAACATCTCTATTTGCATTCAAGAAGTGTGTGGCACCCAATAACTTCCACCTTGCACCCACTATGCCTCATAACCCACCACATACTGAAGGATGTCAGCTATCTCTGGCCCTGGAGGTTTTCATTAGACTGGAGGAGGCCGGAGACCTTGCTATAAAAGTAAAATCTTTGTACTGATGCCCCCCTGACAAATTCTGTCCACAGTGCTGATCCTTTGTACTGACTATCCTGATAGCTATCCTGCTATCTGTCTTTTACTTAGACATACCTTATCTTAAGATCAATGGCAGGAGCAAGGTTGCTGAGGAGCCTATCATGTTTAGCAGGGATTTTTTTCTCAAGAATAGGTGTAGGTACTCTGTCCACCCTGACCTACCTCTGAGCACTGTCCCTCGTCTTCGCCCCTTATCCACCTCCTAGTACCACTCCTTTTAGTGAATACAGAGCCAAGTATCATTTTGAGGTGTTAAGTAATTTGTATGGAATTGGCTAATAATAATAGACCCCCCCTCCCCCCAGCAACAACAGATCTGCCAGCAACAATAGATCCTTCCCAGCAACAATAAACCCTCCCCCATAAACAAAATACACCACCCCAGGAACAAAATACACACATCAACACCAATAGATCCTTCCCAGCAACAAAAGACTCCTGCTGGCAACAACAGATCCTCCAGCAGACAGTATCAATAGATCCTCCTCCCTTTAACAGTAGATTCCCCCAACAACATAAGAACACCAGAGCAAAAGATTCCCCCATCAGCATCAGCAACAGATCCCCCTGCAATGGTGATCCCTTGAGCAAAAATTTACACCCCCCCAGCAACACTACAACCCCCAGCTATAAGAGATCCCCAACAGTCAGCATCAATAGACCCTCAAGCATATCCCAGCCCCCTTTGCCAGCACCTACATTTGTGCTGGAGGTGCCAGGAACTGTGTTCCCCCCGCGTTCCCGCTGTAAAAAAAGCCCTGACATTTAGATTATAGGGCCCCCATAGTTAGTTAGTCTTTACATCGAGTCCTGTATCCCGAGGAGCCTCCTTAAATCTCTGCCCTTCCTGGCACTAAAACCCAATTGTGTCATTTAAATATCAAAAGCCAGAGTCTCCAATTTAACTGAAGTTCAAGCATTTGACAGATGGCAGGTGGACTTGCAGACTGGGGAGATGGGCCCATCCAATCTCTTCTGCATCCCAAATTTCAGATCCAACAGAAGAATTTTACAATCAGACTCTTAAAGGGAGACTGACCTATTTTCCACACCAGGCTTCCCTGGATCCCAAAGTGGCCCCAATATGCATATTGGGTGTCAAATATCTCTCATTCACAATCTTGAATTGGCTGTCAACCCCATTTCCAAGACTGCCTAATCTCTGGGGAGATGATATTCACAGACTATACTAGAAATTACCACATTATCTAGATAGATGCTGCATATTTCTGGTGTGGCCAAATAAACGTATCCATAGCCATCTGAAAGGTTTTCACTGCCTGAATAAAGTTTGGTAGGAAAAACCCCCACGTGCTCTTGCACAGAAAACTTCCACAGAGTTTTTAAACGTCTTTTACACAGCCTCTTTCTGTGAGGCTTTCTGGCCCTTCTATAATGAACCAGGTATCCTGGCAGGTGGCCTGTGAACTGGGCAGGCCAGGTCCACCCAATCTCTTATGTAGCCCAAACTTTATGGAGGGACTTCACCCATAATCTTAAAAATTACACAGACGCACCTTTAGAAATGTTTAACCAATTCAGTTCTGGACGTTCGTGTATTTATTTTTCTTTTTGTTGCCAACCTACTGCCTTGTCAAGTTTGATGATGGTTTTGCTAACTCCCTAGATCCATTTGTTTAACCTGTTGTTCTGTACTTTCATGGGTCGAATGACACGATTTATAATTGTATGTACATTTTGCCTCTTTATTAAATACTGATTTGAATAAAAAATTAACCGTACTATTACTTCCTGCAATGAAAAGCACTCTATAATTGAAGGGCAATAAGGGGGAAAGGTGGGACTTTGAATGAGGTTATTGACATTGTGGAGGTAGATTGGAAAAAGTACATATTTATTGATCATAGAAAGACGTATAAAGAACATGGCAATAATAAAGACCACATCAACAATAGGTATATCATTACATATATGATCCACCCAGACATCTACATACACGTGTGGCATGGACAGCAAGGTACATAAATATATATCAACTAAACATCACATAGTGGTCTAAAGTAATTGATTACTACATTAGATAAATTCATATATGTACATACATCATATAAGCAGCACTTGCGAGGAAAATAAGAATGTTGTAAAACAGTAAAACTGTAATTGATGGGTAAATGAAAATCTGAATTGATAGTCTATTTGTCACGGGAACCACGTACCTGATGTGAGACCGAAGTAGTGGGGAGGCCTCCCTTGCACCTCGGGTCCTTGAAGCCTCTGGAGATGGAGACAGAGACTTGGTGGACACCGAGTGGCATGGGTGCCTGGGGTGCGGAGCATTGTGCAGGCCTTAGTCCGAGATCCCAGCCGAGGTCAAGTCCAGTTAGGCAACAAAGTATAAAATGGTTATTCAGAAGAAGAATGGTCAAGATCCAAGCTGGGGTCGGTTCCAATCTGGCAGCTTGTACAAAAGGGGCAAAGAAGTAGAATGGTTAAGGTACAAATCCGAGGTCAATGGCAAGCAGCATTCAAGAGTAGTCAAATAGGTTTCCAGGTCACAACAAGTTCAGACAGATCACACACTAGCACAGGAACAAGGGGGGAGGGGCTAAAGAAAATCCAGCAATTTGGCAGTGTCTGGGCTGGGCTTATATAGGGAAGTTTTAGGTCACTTCCTGTGCACCTCCTGGGCATTTTCCTGCCTTTTTCCATCAGGTTGATGTCATTTCCTGTGCGCCTCCTGGTCATTTTCCTGGATTTTTCCATCAGGTTGAAGTCACTTCCTGTGCGCATCCTGGGCATTTTCCTGCCTTTTTTCCTTCAAGTCCATCAAGTTAGCGCACTAAGGCTTCTTTGGCGCATGCTCAGTTGGCATGGTTTTCCTCTTGCGGCAACGTGCCATTGGTGCATGCGTAGTAAGCCCTGGACTCTTACAGAGCCCCCCCCGAAGGGGCGACCTCCGGAAGCCCGTCCGAGAGGAAGCTCTCTGAAAGAACTGCTGGAGAAGATCTGGAGCGTGGATATGCGACTCGGGTTCCCAGGAATTCTCTTGAGGGCCGGAACCCCTCCACTTTACCAGAAATTGGTGTCCGCTGCCCCTTCTATGGCAGTCCAGGATGGCCTCCACCTCGTACTCCTCAATCCCTTTAATCATAGAGGCAGGCGGAGGACAGGCCCCACGTTCCCAAAAGGGGTTTGTGGCCACGGGCTTCAGGAGGGAGGCATGGAAGACTGGGTGGATCCGGTAAGTTGAGGGCAGTTTTTGTTTGTAGACAACAGGGTTGAATCGGGACAGGACAGGGAAGGGGCCAATGAACTTAGGGCCCAATTTCTTGGAGGGACAGGCCATCTTCAAATGCCTGGTAGACAGCCAAACCTTGTCTTCCGGTTGAAGATCCAGGTCCCCCTGCCGCCTTCGATCATAGATGGTCTTGTAATACAGCTGTGCATTGGCCATGGTATCCTTTAGGAGCTCTAAGTTGTTGTGTAGAAACTCCACTCTGTTCCAGACAGCCGGGACCAAAGCAGAAGCAGGTAGGACAGGGGAAAAAGAAGGGTGGTACCCCAGGTTGGCATAGAACAGTGATTGTTCAGTGGTAGAAAGTATTGCGTTGTTGTATGCGAATTTTGCGCAAGGAAGTAGGGATGCCCAATTGTCCTGGACAAAGGTGGAGAAACAACGAAGGTACTGTTCAAGATTTTGTCCATTGGTCTGAGGGTGGTAGGATGAGGAGTAGTGGTTCTCGATTTCTAGAGCAAGACAGAGCTCCTTCCAGAATTTAGAAGTGACCCCACGATCCAATACAATATTGCTGGGGAGCCCAAGGAGGCGTATGATCTCCTTGATAAAAGCCTGAGTTGTTTCTGGGGCGGAAGGAGTGCCAATCATAGGAATAAAATTAGCCATTTTTGTAAGGCGGTCCACAACAACAAATATGGATGTAAACCCATCAGAGGGTGGTAGCTCCACTATCTAATCCATGCTGATCTGTTCCCAGGGTCTAGAGGGAACAGGCAGGGGGCGTAGGAGACCCCATGATTTATTCTTTTCCATTTTGCTGTGATCGCACACCGGGCAGGAATTGACGTAAGCCTGGCAGTCTGCCTTGAGGGTAGGCCACCAAAAGGTTCAGAAAAGCAGATCGGTGGTTTTGGTCACCCCGAAATGCCCTGCTAACTTGTTGTCATAGCAGAGTTTCAGCACAGGAACTCTCAGTTGAAGGGGCACAAATCACAGCATGGTTATGGAAGAAAAGTCTGTCCTTTTCTTGCAGATGTTCTCCTGAGAGCAGTTGGTCTAGAGAGGAGGCTAGTTTCCTTGTCAAAAGAAGTTTATTGAGTATACAATGTTATAAAGATACATAAAGTAAGTTTACAAGGATCTATAAAGTAAGCTCATTGTTTTACAGTAGGGTTTATATAGGTAAATATCATGAAATTTCAAATATTAAACATTGGGTTCACGTAAACCTAAATTAAAGATATATATCATTTCCTTAGTTACTTTTGTAGGTATTTAAATGATTTATACCTACTATACATATTGTTTACAAGTAGAGTGTATATAGGTCAAATAAATTCTGATAATGAGCTTTAATCGTAAGGTGGAGAAAAGGAAAGAGAAAGAAGAAAAAGGGTTGAAAGGTAGAGGTATGGTCCACAAGGTTGTCCCGCTCGTCAGTTTATTATTCTTTTTAGTTCTCTTTGAAGCCTTAGAATGGGTGTCTCTGTAAGTCATTTAATCTGTTACCATGGCAACAGGACAGAGTCATTGAAGTTTGACAGGAACTGTTGTTTTATCCAAGGATGCCAAAGTTTTTCAAACTTTGGAAGAGAGGAGGCTAGTTTAATCCTGGACAAGAGGTCATCCGTAAGTAGGAAGAAATTATAGGCAGGGAGTATTGCGTCCGTCATTGGCGAGTTATCTTATGTGGGATACATGCGGGATAGAGCATCAGGTTTACAATTCTTGGATCCTGGATGGTACGTGATATGCATTTGAAATCAGGTAAAGAAGAGAGCCCATCTGGCTTGTCTAGGTCTGAAACGTTTAGCTGTACGGAGGTATTCCAAATTCCTATGATCAGTGTAGACAAGTATAAGGTGCAAAGCTCCTTCCAATAGATATCGCCATTCTTCCAGGGCCAGTTTAATAGCAAGGAGTTCTCGGTCCCCTACATCATAATTCCTTTTGGCTGGGGACAACTTCCTGGAAAACAAGGCAACAGGATGCAAGATGGCTGTGGTTTCGTGGCGCTGAGAAAGGACTGCCCCAACCGCAATCTCTGAAGCATCAACCTCCAACACATAAGGCAGGGCTGGGTCATGATGTCGAAGGACCAGGGCAGAGGTGAATTGCTTTTTGAGTTTGTCGAAAGCCATTTGTGCTGAGGGGGACCACAGAAAATGGCTGTTTTGCTTGGTGAGTTGTGTGATAGGTGAAATTATTGATGAGAAGCCTTTGATGAATCTTTTATAAAAATTGGCGAATCCCACAAACCTCTGGACGCTCTTACAGTCCGAGGGTACTGGCCATTCAAGAACTGCAGTTACCTTCTGAGGGTCCATGGAGCTGCCAGAAGTCGAAATAATGAGGCCAAGGAATTGTATGGTATCTTTCTCAAACTAACATTTTTCAAGCTTGGCGTACAGTTCATGGGCTCAGAGGCGAAAATGGACTTTTCACATGTAGATGTGATGTGACTCGAGGGAAGGTGAAAAAACAAGGATGTCATCTAAGTACACTATCATAAAGAGGTCAAGAAAATCCCTAAAGATGTCATTCACCAAGTGTTGGAAAGTTGCTGGGGCGTTTCACAGCCCAAATGGCATGACCAAATACTCAAAATGGTCAAACCTAGTACGAAAGGCCGTTTTCCATTTTTCGCCCTCTCTTATCCATATTAAATTGTAGGCCCCCCTTAGGTCCAATTTTGAGAAGACCTTGGTGGTGCGGAACCTCTGGATGAGCTCAGGGACTAGAGGCAACGGGTATCGATTCTTGATTGTGATACTGTTCAATTCTCTGTAGTCGATACATGGTCTTAAAGAATGGTCCTTGTTTTCCAAAAAGAAGAGTCCAGCACCAGCAGAAGAGGTAGGGGGCCGGATGAACTCTTTCCTAAGATTGTCATCAATGTATATTTGGAGGACTTCTAATTCAGGCTCAGAGAGTGGGAAGATCCTCCCAAATGGTATTGTAGAACCAGGCAGAAGCTCAATGGGGCAATCATACCTCCATTGAAAATAACCAGAAAAATGGGGGAAGAAATCACGTCCAGGTGAAGATATTCCCGATGGTCTGCTTCGGTGGTGTCCAATATGAGGGTTGTCTCATGGGTTATGGGACCCGAGGTTGATGTGGAGCCATCTGCCAGATGAACAGTAAATGGCTGGGGCTTCTTGCATAGTGGGATTAAATGCTTTTTGGAGAAGTGGATGTCAATAAAGCAGCTGCAAGCCCCAGAGTCAATAATGGCTGCTACTCAGATTATCCTTCCCAGTATCTGCATAGAGAGGCAGAGAGTGAGATGTGAGGAGTTAACAACGTACGGTGAAACAGATGTGGGTTTGATCCACTTACTCGGTCTAATGGGAAATCCCTGAAGAAAGTGACCCACTCCACCGCAATACAGGCATAGATTGTTCAGGCGGCTGCATTGTCACTCTTCGGGTGTGAGGGGTGCACAAATTAAGCCAAGTTGCATCGGTTCTGCGTCATAAATTGGGGTTGATGCGTGGGTCTCAGGGGTTCGCAGGTGTGGAGCCATGGGTACTTGTGGGAGCATCCATGTAGGACGGGCCATAACGGATCGTTCCCTGCGACGTTCTCTGAGTCTGCGATCAAGCTAGATAGCCAACTGAATCATAGGTTCCAATGTATCAGGGAGCCCCACTCATTCGTCTTTGAGGGGCTCGGACAGGCCCAAGCGAAACTGATGGCGCAAGGCATCGTCGTTCCATGCAGCGTCTGCAGCCCACTTGCAGAATTCCGTTATTCTGCAAGTGGTCACGTTACGTAGTCCTCAACAGGGCATTTACCCTGTTTTAGAGAGGTCAACACTGTTTCAACCGTGGTGGTTCATTGTGGGTCATCATAGAGCATTGCCATGGCATTGAAAAAAGAAGACAGTAAGTGCAGTATAGGACTCTCCCTTTCCAATAGCTGATGAGCCCATGCTTGAGGTTCTTCTGTAAGTAAGGCTAATACGAACCCGACCTTTGTATCCTCTGAAGAGACGGTCCTGAGCTGAAAGGTAAAGTATAGCCGACAGGCGTTCCTGAACGCCCGGGACCTGTGGCGAACCCCTGAAAAGCGTTCCGGTGTAGCAACCCCGTGGTTCAGGAGCTGGAGTAGAGATGGGCTGCTCCATAGCCATAATAGGTGGTTCCGCAGGTATAGGACTGAAGGATTGGCCATTGCAGTCAGCCGACCTTCCAGTTGAAAGTACCCCTCTTGTATGGACGTTAGGGCCACAGAGACACAGAGGCCACTTGTTGGCACAGGGCCTCGAAGGCAGAAGCACTCCCCTCAGTCTCAGACATGGCTGGATTATTCTGTCACGGGAGCCACGTCCTGATGTGAGACCGAAGTAATGGGGAGGCCTACCTTGCACCTCGGGTTCTTGAACCCTCTGGAGATGGAGACAGAGACTTGGTGGACACTGAGTGGCACAGGTACCAAGGGTGCGGAGCACCGTGCAAGCCTTGGTTCGGGATCCGAGCCGAGGTCAAGTCCAGTTGGGCAACGAAGTATAAAAGGGTTATTCAGAAGAATGGTCGAGATCCAAGCCAGCTTCAGTTCCAATCTGGCAGCTGAGTACAAAATGGCAAAGAAGTAGAATGGTTAAGGTACAAATCCGAGGTCAATGGCAAGCAGCATTCAAGAGTAGTCAAATAGGTTTCCAGGTCACAACAAGTTCAGACAGAGCACACACTAGCACAGGGACAAGGGGGGATGGAAGATAATCCAGCAATTTGGCAGTGTCTGGGCTGGGCTTATATAGGGAAGTTTGAGGCCACTTCCTGTGTGCTTCCTGGGCATTTTCCCACCTTTTTCCATCAGGTTGATGTCACTTCCTGTGCGCTTCCTGGGCATTTTCCTGCCTTTTTCCATCAACTCGTCTTTGGCGCATGCTCAGTTGGCACGGATTTCCTCTTGTGGCAACGCTCCATTAGTGCATGTGTAGTAAGCCCTGGACTATTACAGACATGAGTGTGCATCACAATTTACCGACGCGTTTCGTGTAGGGACACTCTTCAGGAGAAGATGCTCAGAAATATCTATAAGGTATAATAAAATATAATTATTCTGGTTGTGACTGATAATATCAGGGAAAGGTGGGTTAGCCTGAGTACTTACATGGGGTTAATGCGATGGATTGCGACAGCCATAGGGAAGGCCCCAGGGGTATCTTCTGCCTCCTTGGTTTTCTTTCTCTACTCCATTCCATGCTATTTTGGCTGTGGTCTCACACTCATCTTAGTTTATACACTCACATTCTTATTCATCATCACTATCTTTTTTTTTTTTTATAATTTCTTTATTGAAGGAAAATAGCGAGCATATACAAGAAAAAGATAACATTAGCATAGCACTGAAAAGTTACAACATATTGTTGTATCGTAGTACATAAGAAAAAAAAACTCTTAAACACTGACTCAGCCTTGACTAGGGCGCCTTCTCAACTGGTTTACCCATATGATTCCTGGGGTGATGATGAGTATCAATGCTGAGAATTGTATGTTATGTATTTTGTGTCCGTATAGATTGATGGGGTAGGTATTACAGGAGGAGGACTTTGTTGATAAGGGAGGTAGGTAGTGGTGTGAGTATGTAGAAAGAAAACGAGTTTCGTATTTGAAGAAGGTGAATTTGGTCGTTTTCAACCTGTAGTAGGGTTCAGGGCGGGTGTGTTGCAGCCGTGTGAAGTGAGGGTAATGCTCAATTAAGTGGGTCTCGAATTGAGTATTATGGGGGGAGGGAGGGGGAGGGAGGGGGAGGGGTGGGATATGAGGGGGGGTAGGGTTGGAGGAGGAGGGGTAAGAGGGTTGATCATCATCACTATCTTAATTGGATATCATTATCCCTACTCAAACTTATTAGCATTAGTTTATACTGATAATGCATTTTTTATTTTTTAGACTACCTCCAGGCGGTCATCAGGGGGTCACCATTGTATTTCCCTATGAACAAAGCAACTTGTGTCATGTGTTTAAGGGGGGGGTTGTATGTGCGCCTTGCTGGCACGCGGCTCTACATTACCTCACCTCCCGGGAGAGACAACCCCTGGGGCCTTGGCCTTTTGGCTGCCGCAATCCATCGCATTGACCCAATGTAAGTACTCAGGACGGGCTAACCTGCCTTTCCCTGATATGATCAGTTACAACAAGATTAATTATATTTTATTATACCTTATAGATATTTCTGAGCATCCACCCCTGAAGAGTGTCCCTAAAAGAAATGCGTCGGACAATTGTGATGCATACTCATGTCTGTAATAGACTATCAATTCAGATTTTCATCTACCCATCAATTACAGTTTTACCGTTTTACAACATTCTTTTTTTCCTCGTAAGTGCTGCTTATATGATGTATGTACATATATAAATTTATCTAATGTAGTAATCAATTACTTTAGACAACTATGTGATATTTAGTCGATATATATTTATGTACCTTGCTGTCCATGCCACACGTGTAGATGTGTGGGTGGATCATATATGTAATGATATACCTATTGTTAATATGGTCTTTATAATTGCCATGTTCTTTATACGTCTTTCTATGATCAATAAATATGTACTTTTTCCAATCTACCTCCACAATGGTTACTTGTACCAGGGATGGAGGCACACCACATATGTTCCTCATTCACAGTCCCAACCCCCCCCCCCCCATTTTTTCTATAATTTTAGGGTGGAAAGAAAAATAATCTGACAGGAGGTAGGTTCAACGGGTGTGCCACATCCCAAGTACATGAAAAAAAGCAATGGTTCCCCTGGAGCGGGATTTTAAAGGCACAGGTACCACACAGTTGGTACAATATAAGTAAAAGCTATAATTTTATTACATAACAAGAAAAAATATATACAAATCAAAACAGAAAAATACAATGTACACATAGAATAGAATAAATATAAATATGGATACAAATTGAAATATAATGGAAAAAAGACCGTCACTGGAAGTGGGTAAGTCTCACTGAACCGACGCATTTCCGATAATCCTTCATCAGGGTTCATAAAGTGAGAGTTAGCATCTGGGGGATTACAGAGTAGAAAAAGGGAGGTAATTAATACTAGATATGAAGCCCCCCCCAGAGCGGACCAAAAAACATAAAAATCACTTACTTCCAATATACAGACAATACATAAGTATTCATGGCATTAAAAACAACCTTCACGGATGTCTCCCCGGCAGGTGTCCACATGAAAATGAATTCAAAAAGGTTTTTTTCCTAGGCTGTATCAAAGAGAACTTTTTGCCAAGGGAAGAATACCCCTAGTTGCGCTGAGGGTCAACGCACCCTAGAACCAGATGTGGTGTCTGTGTGCAGACTGGGGTCCAGAAGACTCAGGACCTGGGAACAAAAAAAACACAAACAATAAGGCGGGGGGGGGACGAAAATTCGTTTGTAATCCTGAAGTTATATCAAGATAGGACCAATATATTAGAACAAAAAGAGACCTACCTATTATAGATATTCAAAAAAGTATATCCTTAGATGGTCAGGTAAGCGGGGGAATGGGAGTCTAGGCTTGACACCAAAGTGCTGTAGAAAAAATGGGGGAGCCTGGTTAATAATAGGTATCATACAAAGAGTAAAGAAAAGGCAGGGCAGAAGCCCCAAAAATGGCATTCATGATTTAAAAGATAAATCACATGAGTATAACTAAATAGTTTGTAAAGACTTCACTTACTTTGGGCAGCCCGTTGGACAGATACAGACTAGACATCCAAATCCTACCTGAAAGCCATTTCGAATTAGCTGGGTTATTTAAACCTAATGATAACAAGCTATCAGCTGATTCCTAAAAGGAATCAGCTGGATGGAGATGTATCTAGGGGCTGTCCCTCCCAGGTCACCATCAGCTGAATAAAAGTCAGCTCGATGGAGGTGTGTGCCAATCCCATCCTGCCAATGGGCCCCCTGAGCATTGGCTGCACCCCGCCTCCCCGCAGAGCCGGCCCCGACGACGCTCCGCGCATGTGCGCCAGTCAAGCTGGAACGCAAGCGCGGACATACGTCACGGCGCCGTGCCACGGAGTGACACGCCGCAGCCCACTCCCACCGGCACGGCAAACCAACCCTGGAGACAGTCGAGGAGATAACAGCCCCTCCCACGGTGTCCCCGTAGGGAACATCTTTGCCGTGCCAGGCCTGCACACAGAGTGCAGCGCTCCACAAGGACATACATAGCACAGCTACACATGTCAGAATAGTATACCCAAAGAAGACAATGGAAAAGTGGATTCCACCGTACGGGATAGTACATAAATATTAACAAAAAACCAAGGAGGAGGGGTGAAAGGTAGAAAGAAAACCACTAAACCTGTGAGCCCACCCACCTCACTCTAAGAGGTTATTTTGATGGTGATGGTGGCCAAACTAATCGCCTAAGGAAGAAAGGAAAAATAGGCCATTTTGGGGAACCACCAGGTCTGTAGACCTGCTTACAATTGCAGACATTGGATACATGATGATTGTTAGGTAAGTAACATAGAGCACATTAAGCGTAAGTGGATCACATGCAGGGAAGACACCCATGAAGCTGTCATACACAGAGAATAAATGATGAAACAGGGAACAACATGTACAGTCCAAATGGATTAGTAATGCAAAAGAAAACAAACAGGGGGCGGAGTTCATAATACAACAGAACGAAGAGGTAATGAAAAGCACATATATCCAAATGTAAGGTCCCAATGCTGCCAAAACATTATACACCCCGCCCAGGCTCTCAGTACATATTAACTACATATAAAATAAAAATAAAGACCCAAAGGGGTCAAAAACTTGTACTAATATGTTCCATTTAATATAGGCAAGGCAGCGGAGACCAACGTTTGTTGAAAAGGGACCAAAGGAACAAGGACCAAAACAGAGAAGAGAGGAAAAGGGTATAGGGCAAAAAAGGATCCCAAATATACCCTATCTCTCCATGCCCCCGGAATCAAAGCCCTCCAAGAATGGCTTAAAGCATACTGCCTCATTGAGTCCAGGGGGTTTGGTAGCTCGCAGATTGTAAATTCATTGCAGTTCGAGCTGGAGGAGATCTTTGTTCCAATCCCTCCGTCGGACTGGGGGTACCCGATCCAAAATTAAAAACGTAATTTTTGGAAAACCCCCTGGTGTATCAAGGTGCTATGCCTTCCCAGTGGTAGGTCGGGATCACATGTCTGCATGCTCCGGATGTGATGGTATGCCCTATGCCAAAACTCAAGTTTGGTCTTTCCGACATAGAAGCACCCACAGTCACACCGGAGCATGTATACAACACCTTCGGTCTTGCAATTAGCGAAATGTTTAGGCCTGAAGGTACTGCCATCAGGTAAAATAGGATTTTTGATAGTATACATGAATTTGCAGTACCCACAGGCCCCACACATAAAAGTGCCCTTATACTTGCAATGCTCGGCAAAGTTGTCTCCCTTAAATTCACTTCTGACCAATCTGGAGGCCACAGATGTGGCCTTCCTGAAGGTGAAGAGCGGACTGTCGGGGAGGAGTCTACTCAAATTGGGGTCCATGGTTAAGACATGCCAAAATTTGGACACAATTTGTTTAACCTCTGTATGTTGGTTGCAGTACTTGGTAATGATACGCAGGGGATTATCCTGATTCTTAGGCTTTTGTGAGTAAATAAGTGTGTGTCGAGTATGCATAGTGGCCGTCTGTAAGCCTTTTTTAGAGATGTACGTGAATAGCCTCTTAGGAGGAGTCTTTCACGTAAATTGTTCACTTCAACTTTACAAGTCGCTTCATCAGTACAGTTTCTTCGCACCCTGAGATCCTGGCTATACGGTATAGATTTAATTAGACTTTGTGGATGGAAATTGGAGGCATGCAGAATGGTGTTGCCTGCAGTGGCCTTCCGATAGAGGCCACTGAGGAGTCCACCATCAACACTCCTAGAGACCATAATGTCCAAAAAAGGAATCTCACTGCGACTTGATGACATCGTGAAGGTGAGATTAAAACGGTTTTTGTTCATACATTCTAGACACGTATATAAGAGCTCTAAGGGGCTCCAAATGGTGAAAATGTCATCGATGTATCGGAACCACATAAGAAAGTGGTTCGTATACATTGATAAGTCCTCATCATTAAGAAAAGAGGTCTCCAATTCCCCCAGGTACAGGTTCGCGTAGGATGGGGCACAACAAGTCCCCATCGCTACACCCTGTACCTGGAGGAAGTGGGAGCCATCAAAGGTAAATATATTATGATATTATGATTTATTATGTATCCTTTATTATGATAAAGGATACACTCCAAAAACTGCAAGATCAATTCTTTGTATGCCCAGTCCCCATCCCTTCTCTTAGAGATTGCCTTCTTGATAGCTGAGAGCCCCCCAGCATGGGGGATAGAGCTATAAAGAGCTTCTACGTCGATAGTGACCAAGTATGCATGTTCTGGTATTACAAGATTTTCAATGATTTTAAGAAAATGAATAGTGTCTTTGACGAAGGAACGTAAGCTAATAACACAGGGTTTTAAATATTCATCAGTTAAACGACTGACGTTTTCACTGATGGACCCCCTACCTGATATAATCGGTCTACCTGTTGCATTACGACTATCCTTATGAATTTTCGGTAATGAATAAAACGTTGGTACTACCGGAAATTTGATTCTGATGTATTCCCATGTAGTCTTGTTAATAACATTGTTATTATATGCTGAGTCCACCAATAAATAGTATTCTTGGTGGAATCTGTTGACCACATCCCTGGTAATTTTTTTGTACCAATTTTTATTCATTAGGATTTTTAGACACATGGAGGTATATTGGGCCATCAGGACAATGTTGCCCCCCTTGTCGGAAGGCTTGATAACTATCGACTTGTCACTAAGCTCCTTTAATGTGTGTTTATCTGCCCTGTTGGTATTTGTCGCTTTAGGGGAACGGATGCAAAGTTTATCGATCCCCTATTAACCAACTTCAAAAACGTTGAGATATTGGGGTTGGAACTTGAGGGTGGAAACTGCACTGACTTTTTCTTGAGTTTGGACCCTTGTCTTTGCTCCTGTGCCGGCCTGCCCTTGGTGTCCATGGGAAGAGATAACACCGTAGGCAGGTCAATGCGATCAATAAGGTCAGTCGTATCGCTCTCTTCCAAGAGTGACACCAACTGGTCAATAGCTTGGTTTTCTTGAGGTGTTAGATCAATGGATCCCTGGGGCTTTTGGTACATATTTTTAAGCAAAAGTTTGCGTGCAAACATTTCTAAATCTTTCACAACTTCAAACGTATCATTATTTTCATTGGGGCAGAATCCGAGACCTTTTTGGAGTACACGGGCTTCACTGTTGGTCAGGCTGTGGGAAGAGAGATTGACAATGTTAAAGGACATATCAAGTCCGTCAACATTCCCAGTAGTTAACTCCTCCCCACATGCAGCTAAATTCTGTTAGTGGGTTTGTTTAAAACGTCTCTACTAAAGGGACAGTCTCCTGTCTATCCCCACCCTGTTGGGTGGTTCTGGACCTCGTGACGGGAGGTGAATTTGTATTACCTGCCAAAGATGGCATGGAGGCAGGAACTATAGAGCTCGATGCCCCAAGGGGTGCCTTACCTGCAACCGAGGGCATGCCAAGGGGGCCTTCTGATGTATTGGTGTTGTGAGTCCTAGATCCCTGAGGTTGATTGTCACCTCGATTGGGATGGGGTGCCTTTTTGTTCTTTGAGGAAACCTGTGAAGAGACAGATGATATGCTCGAAGAAGAATTAGAGATGGCAGAGTAATTATCCTTTCGATTCCTAAATTTATTGTGATTTTTAGGCTGTTGTTGATTCCATTTATAGGCTCGATTGTCTTCAAAGGCACATCGATCCCTAATAAATTTGTTCTCCTTTTTCATTAAAGTATCTTTATTGAAATCCTCTAAGTGTTTCTTGAGTTTGGACTCCCTATCCGTAAATGTTTTGTGCGTCTGCAACGGTTGAAGTTTAAGACAGGTGGCATGTATGTCACCATCCAGTATACTTGACCGTTTTTGATACTCTATAATAAGAAGTTCCATCATGTCCTTGTAACATGTACGTAAAATTTTTCCCATGCCTTTTTAAACTCAGCGTCCAGTCCCTCCAAATTGGGGAATATCTGGACCCTGAGTCCCAATGGGTTCATGTCATCCTTGATATAGTCCTGAAAGGACTTAATGTGCCAAAACAAGGACAATTTTTTCTCAAGAATTTTGGTAAGTTTCAAAAACAGTCCATTAATTTCAGAATCAATATGCTCATTTTTTCCATACTAATCCAAATAGCCAGACATGAGGTTATTCCAGTTGCTCCCTGTGTAGTTGGCCATAATTAAAACACCATACAATCTACAAGAAGACATACAAAGTGGTAATTGTTAGATTACTAAGTGCCCAAAGCACCTAAAAAAGTAAAGAAAACAGTCCTCGTAATAGACGAAATACCCAACCATATGGGCATGTAAGCCCAATGGCTGTTTAAGAGATATAATAAACTACTTACTGTCAGAAAAAGGAGCGGGGGCTGGTATTTTCTACCAAAGTACAATAGAAAGAAAAAGAATCTGAGGGGAGGTAGGTTCAATGGGTGTGCCACATCCCAAGTACATGAAAAAAAGCAATGGTTCCCCTGGAGCGGGATTTTAAAGGCACTACCACACAGTTGGTACAATATAAGTAAAAGGTATAATTTTATTACATAACAAGAAAAAATATATACAAATCAAAACAGAAAAATACAATGTACACATAGAATAGAATAAATATGAATATGGATACAAATTGAAATATAATGGAAAAAAGACTGTCACTGGAAGTGGGTAAGTCTCACTGAACCGGCGCCTTTCCGATAAGCCTTCATCAGGGTTCATGAAGTGAGAGTTAGCATCTGGGGGATTACAGAGTAGAGAAAGGAAGGTAATTAATACTAGATATGAAGCCCCCCCCCAGAGCGGACCAAGAAACATAAAAATCACTTACTTCCAATATACTGACAATACATAAGTATCCATGGCATTAAAAACAACCTTCACGGATGTCTCCCCGGCAGGTGTCCACATGAAAATTAATTCAAAAAGGATCTTTTCCTAGGCTGTATCAAAGAGAACTTTTTGCCAAGGGAAGAATACCCCTAGTTGCGCTGAGGGTCACCGCACCCTAGAACCAGGTGTGGTGTCTGTGTGCAGACCTGGGAACAAAAAAACACACACAATAAGGTGGGGGGGACGAAAATTGGTTTGTAATCCTGAAGGTATATCAAGATAGGACCAATATATTAGAACAAAAAGAGACCTACCTATTATAGATATTCAAGAAAGTATATCCTTAGATGGTCAGGTAAGAGGGGGAATGGGAGTCTAGGCTTGACACCAAAGTGCTGTAGAAAAACTGGGGGAGCCTGGTTAATAATAGGCATCATACAAAGAGTAAAGAAAAGGCAGGGCAGAAGCCCCAAAAATTGGCATTCGTGATTTAAAAGATAATCACATGAGTATAACTAAATAGTTTGTAAAGACTTCGCTTACTTTGGGCAGCCCGTTGGACAGATACAGACTAGACATCCAAATCCTACCTGAAAGTCAATTCGAATGAGCTGGGTTATTTAAACCTAATGATAACGAGCCATCAGCTGATTCCAAAAAGGAATCAGCTGGATGGAGATGTATCTAGGGGTTGTCCCTCCCAGGCCACCATCAGCTGACTAAAAGTCAGCTCGATGGAGGTGTGTGCCAATCCCACCCTGCCAATGGGCCCCCTGAGCGTCGGCTGCGCCCTGCCTCCCCGCAGAGCCGGCCCCGACGACGCTCCGCGCATGCGTGTCAGTCAAGCTGGAACGCAAGCGCAGATATACGGCACCGCGCCACGCAGTGACGCACCGCAGCCCACTCCCACTCCCACCGGCACGGCAAACCAACCCTGAAGACAGTCGAAGACTGATCAAGGGCGGGGATGGAGGGACGTCGGAGATAACAGCCCCTCCCACGGTGTCCCCGTAGGGAACATCTTTGCCATGCCAGGCCTGCACACAGAGTGCAGCGCTCCACAAGGACATACATGGCACAGCTACACATGTCAGAATAGTATACCCAAAGAAGACAATGGAAAAGTGGAGTCCACTGTACGGGATAGTACATAAATATTAACAAAAAACAAGGAGGAGGGGTGAAAGGTGGAAAGAAAACCACCAAACCTGTGAGCCCACCCACCTCACTCTAAGAGGTTATTTTGATGGTGATGGTGGCCAAACTAATCGCCCAAGGAAGAAAGGAAAAATGGGCCATTTTGGGGAACCACCAGGTCTGTAGACCTGCTTCCCATTGCAGGCATTGGTGATGATTGTTAGGTAAGTAACATAGAGCACACTAAGGTAAGTGGATCACATGCAGGGAAGACACCCATGAAGCTGTCATACAAGGAGAACAAATTTTAGGGTGGGTGCATGAATGAAAGGTCCACCTCCTCCATTCATAGAGCACTTTTCATTCCAGAAATGCAGAACACAGCATGCAGAACAAAGTCAGGGAGAGAATGAGTCACATTGTGGGAGTACAACAGCATAGGCTGCAGCACACAGTCTAGAATACATAGCTAGTGAGAGAAAGAGATACAGTGAATGAGTGGAACAGTGCATATTGCAGCACGTAGCTTGCATCACAAAGTTAGTGGGAGAAAGGAGCTACAGTGAAAAAGTAAAACACTGCAGAAGGCAGCATAGAACTATTGTGCAACATGATGGCCCGCATGCCCCTATGAGAACAGCCTTGTGGTGGAGAAGTAGAGCCATCTCCAAGGGGACCCCAAGTCTTAACACAATGTTAAGAGAAGGAAAAGTTCACACTATGATGACCCTTTAAACTCTTTTACTGGAATACAAATGATATACAGATGTACAGCCATCCCATAGTTGACAGCACATTCCTTTAGTTGCAAACAGAAAATAGTAGAGAGCTGAGTCAAGGAATAGTCAAGGAGTAGTACTATTAGGGGGTTTTCCAGAGTCCTACATCCCATACCTAAGTGATGTGAGTAGTCCCATAAGTCCTGCACCCATTCCTCCTCGCTTACCCCCTAAAGGGATGCTCCCAGAAACGAGATCCTCAAAGATTATATCTTTGCTGCCTTGCGCTGCCACCCACGACCACCCAACCCTAAGTGAACTCCCCCAGACTATTTATACAGATTTCTCCCCCACTGGGACAGAGCTTGCAATATCTCACTCTGTATGATACACCCCACTCACTACTCTGGGGACCTCTAGTGGCTACCTAGGCACCTAAACTGCTTACTATTTACTACAGGATTCTCAACTCTACAATGGCAACATCTAGTGGCCAATTTGGGAAACTGCGCCTCTGTGCTCTTACCCTACAGAACCAGGGGTAGAAGGATCCACAATTTAAGAGATGAACAGTGCAGATGGCAGCATGTAGCTCTCAGTAGAGGGCTGGGGAGAAAAGAAGCCATAATGCAGAAAACTGTCAGCATGAAAGCACTGGGGGAGTAGGTGAATTCTTCCTGAGGATACAGTATATACAGGAGATGAATATGCACAAAACCCTTCAGTACTGCTGAAAGGAATTAAAAAAAAAAAAAGCCCTTCTCTTTTTACTGTATATTGGGATCTATATGGCAGGGCTGTTGTAAGGCTGCCCTGGTCACCTCAATATGTTTTGCAGTCGACAGCTCAGTTGATAAAAAATTGCGCTGTGTATGGTGTTAATGATAAAGCATGTTTTATGACTGTCTAAGATGGCCTCCAAGGTATCAATTAGTACCACTGTAAAGTCCCATGATAATTATATTACCTGTGGTTGTGTAAAGGTTAATGATAGAATGTTTTGTTAGTGGTCCTTGAGGAGAGACATTGGAAACAGTCACCTGTGCTGTGCATAAACAGTCTTTCTTGTGATAAGTAGTGGCAGTTTGAAACTTAAAAGTTTAGTTATTGCAACCTTTACCTAACTAAAATTGCAAACACATATTTTAAGATCTGCCCAAGAAAGCTAAAATGTCTGCAAAATAGTGTTTGAACCATGACATTCCAATTCAAATTGCATCACCACCTGCTCCTTTCTTTGTACAAAAGAAACCTGATCTACAGCCTGCAGCATTTCACAGCGCACTGTCTGGATCTGTACTCATAGGGCTTCGGGAACCGATGAGCTTGTTTCACTGAAGGGTTTTAACATTCACGCAGCATAATCCGTGAAGCAGCATTTCATGGTTAGTGAGAACTATTCACCCTCCCACAAGCTCAGTGTACTATGCTCTACAATAATGCTGAATTGTTCCGTGACATTTTAGCTTCATGAACATCCTAACTGGTGCTTTCTCAATGTGCGTAATGTATGTGCTACATTACAGAAACAGAAAAACTAGGAAACTATATAAATGTTAGTAGATAAAAACGAACACCCTTGGAGGCCATAAAGATAATATGCAGGTATAATCACAAATGCTTTTGCAAATAGCTATCAACGCTTACCAACATTGATGATTTATTTGCTTTGCTTAGATTCGTTACAGCTGATTTTCAAGCACCTGGATTTTTTTTTTTTTTATTTTGCTTGATTTGCCAGGCCAATTGACTTCCTTTCATCTAATGAGGTGAACTGGTAAAGGGTTTTTTGGACTTCTTTCCAGATCACTTTGTGTGATTTGTGTGCATTAAAGTGTCCATAAGAATTTTCCATGTCCTCTGACATCTGGTTAACCATTAAGTCAGTAGGAATATTTAAAGTAATGACATTTTCTATTGGTTAATTGATGTGATTTTTTATGACAGAGCAGGAACCCTGTCCCACAGTTGTCTGCACTGTCATTTATTAAAACTGAACAGAGATAAAAGATCCTTCCCCAGACCAGGACTCCAGACAAGTGCCAGCAAAATCCTGAAGATGTCCAGTTCTTGTCTCACTAGCAGCAGCCCCAGGAGAATAGGAAACCCTCCTAGTAGAGGAAGACCCCTCTGCCTAGGCCTCCCAAACAATTATCACCTCCCCAGCCAACTTCTGGCTACCACCTTCCCAGGGATTGGCTGGAGTCTGATAAATGATCATAGATCAGGGATTGAGCCTCCTGCTATATGTTCTGGAAGCTTCTTTCAGAGGCAGAACCATCAACCACTGACCTAAAAAGTACATGACCAGACTAAAAAAAACAGATCACCAATCCACTGACTACTGTGGAGGCAAAAAAACTAAATTTAGTCTAACATTATGGGTAGGGTGCGATAGATAGATAGATAGATAGATAGATAGATAGATAGATAGATAGATAGATAGATAGATAGATAGATAGATAGATAGATAGAACAACAGTTAAAAATGATCTAAAATCTTTATAGTTTTCTTTGAATAGTTTTCCTTGAATAGCACCACATTGTTAAAGGCCCTTCTGTACTTCCATTCTCCTATATGATGCATAAATATTTCCCACCTTTACTTACAGTGCCTGGAAATATTTGGATTCTTATATTTGAGAAGATTTTCTGTGGATTTCTCTCAATCGTTATACTACAAGTAATGTTTTAGTGGATGCACAACTAACACTGATAAGCTTGGAAAAAGACTCATGTCAACTGAATTCAACCACTTAATACACCTTCAGTTTTGGTCCTTAGCACAAATCTTTGGTCCAACTTGACTGAAGATTTATAATGTTTTCCACTTAGATTGATTTATTTTCATCAACGTATTGAGTAGTTTTCTTTGCTTTGGAGGGCAAAGAAACATTGGGGAGAAAATAGAAGCACCTGCAAGATCAAAACACAGATTCATCTAAAAACTATAACAGGGCAACACAGTTGTGTAGTGGTTAGCACTTTCACCTAGCAGCAAAACGGGTCACTGGTTCATATCCCAACCACGACACTATCTGCCTGGAGTTTGCATGTTCTCCCTGTGCCTGTGTGGGTTTCCTCCGGGTACTCCGGTTTCCTCCCACACTCTAAAGACATGCTGGTAGGTTAATCAGATCCTGCCTAACTTGTCCCTAGTATGTGTATGTATGAATGTGAGTTAGGGACCTTAGGTTGTAAGCTCCTTGAGGGCAGGGACTGATGTGAATGTACAATGCATATGTAAAGCGCTGCGTAAATTGACAGCGCTATATAAGTACCTGAAATAAAAAAATAAAACAATTAAAATGTCTTTGAGGAAGAAGGCACAGAGCCTGCAAAACATGTTCTGGGGAATTTAAGAAAGCATTTAGGACACTTTTTTGCAGGTAGTTCCCTTTAAAACTACATGCGCCTAATTCAGGCAAGCATTTATGCCAGTTTCTGTAAGAGTACAAACATATACAACACATTCACAAAGCTTCTACCACCACCACTTTAGCAACCTGTCACTATGGCTATAGCAGTGTCTTAAGAATTACCACAAGTGCACAGATTAGGAGACATCGGTTCGGTCCAACTCTGAGCTAATGCACAGAGAGTCTCCAATGCTGCTAAATGTTACAGCTCTCCACACAGGGCTCTGTCCTCAGCCCCTTTCAGCTGTCCACTGGGAGCAACCCTAGGTGAAAGTTGAGTGTGAACAAAGGGGCTGGGGATACTGGTGGTGTCATTACCCAAATATGGCAATGCCCATATTCAGTAAATGATGAGTCACAGGGGAGTTGATAAAGAACTTGTCTCCATGGCTTCAGAGTCTGTTGGGTGGGCAGTTCAGTCTCAAGTTCTCCTTGCTTTTATTGACAGCCATGGACATAGATAAGGGGGGGGGGGGTTGGGGTGTCTGAACCCCCCCCAGAGCAGAGTTGTGAAAAAAAGGGAGCTTTGCACTCGTCCCCGTTCAGTCCGTAATTGTCAATGGATGGAAACAAAGCAAGTTCTTGTGCCAATCTAGCTGCTGTCATCCTCCCTCTCCTTCCTCCTCTCTCCAGGCCGCTTTAGATCTCAGCTTGCACAGGGGCAGGGTACTCCACTGACATATTGGCTCAGGAGGGGGACGTTTCACTGACATTTCGGCTCGGGCAGGGCACTCCACTGACATCTCGGCTCAGGGGGGGCAGGGCGCTCCGCTGCACGGGGGCAGGGTACTCCACTGACATATTGGCTCAGGAGGGGGGCACTCCACTGACATCTCGGCTCAGGGGGGGCAGGGCGCTCCGCTGACAGACGGCTTGGCTTGGCTTGGGGGGGGGGGGGGGGCGGTCCACTGAATCTGTGAAGACTGCACTGTAACATAAAGGCACCTTTAAGAAAAATTCAAATGTACTGCAAGCAGGGGGTGCGGGAGGAGAAGAGGATCAATTCCTAGCTTCAGTGCCCTGGACTGCACCAGAAAATTAAATTCAGTGCATGACAGCTTCATGCCACAGTCAGACTGCCCTGCCATCTGCTGAAAAGAATTTGCAGGGGGTCACTGATGTAAGAGGAGAGTAGGGCCCCTAAGATAAGGGTAATACAACTGTAGTCTCTGATTATCTTCTGTAATCTGTCCGCAGTCTCTGATTATCTCATGTAGTCCGTCTGCAGTCTCTGATTATCTCCTGCAGTCCACCCGCAGTCTCTGATTATCTCCTGTAATCCGTCCACAGTCTCTGATTATCTCCTGTAGTCCATCCACATGCTCTGATTATCTCCTGTAATCCATCCGCAGTCTCTGATTATCTCCTGTAATTCTTCCGCTGTCTCTGATTATCTCCTGTAATCCATCCACAGTCTCTGACTATCTCTTGTAGTCCATCTGCAGTCTCTGATTATCTCCTGTAGTCAGTCTGCAATCTCTGATTATCTCCTGTAGTCCATCCGCAGTCTCTGATTATCTCCTGTAATCCGTCCGCAGTCTCTGATTATCTCCTGTAGTCCATCCGCAGCCCCTGATTCTCTCCTGTAATCCATCCGCAGTCTCTAATTATGTCCTGTGGTCCATCTGCAGTCTATGATTATCTCCTGTAGTAGGTCTGCAGTCTCTGAATATCTCCTGTAGTCCATCCGCAGTCTCTGATTATCTCCTCTAATACGTCCGCAGTCTCTGGTTCTTTCCTGTAATCCATCCGCAGTCTCTGATTATCTCCTGTAGTAGGTCTGCAGTCTCTGATTATCTCCTGTAGTCTATCCGCAGTCACTAATTATCTCCTGTAATCCATCCGCAGTCTCTCCTCCTCTGCCCTTAAGCCCCTCTGACAATAATATTTTGACTACACCCATTTTTTGTGCACGCCGCAGGTCATTGTCTCCCTGGCATACCCCTTATTCTCAAGTTCAAAAGTTCAGTGGTATGTTTTGTATGTATGGACTCTGCACAGTACCACTTCTCTTGCCTGGTATGCTGGGTTAACAAAAAATCAGTGATTGTGCTGCCTTCCACAAGATGGTGTCCTTTGCACTTGTCCAGTAAGATTGGATATTACAGTGCACCACCCTGTGATAGCCACTGTTTGCTCCTAAATTTGTCTTCATTTGCCCTCTGAAGCAAAGAAAACTACCCAGTATTTCCAGAAACATGGGTGCATGTGATTATCTTGCCTTATTCTCATAATGCAGCTCTTGGTTCCATGACTGTACCTGTCACCTTAGCACTGTAACCTCAACCACATCAGTTTGGAGCTTTCTCTGTCAATCAAAAGTAAAGCGGACCTAGTCTCTCCACCCACCCTGTCTGTGTAATGGGTGCGGTAGCCTAGGAAGTAGTACAAGGAAGATGTAGTGTCCAGTATGAACACTTCTGACCTCAGTGTTTCAGTCTAAAACATTCAGATACCTATTTCTGTCAGGTACATGAATCTGGCACAAGCACTCACAATTTCGGTGCAGCCTGAGAGACTTCTAAAGGTTGTCTACAACACCCTTTATCATTTTCTCCCATTGTCTTTTCACAATTAATGAAGCTCCCATGCCTTGGGTACCTTTATTTCACAATACAGGTGTTTCATTGAAGCTACAAGACTAAAAAAAAACCTAATCTTGTATATTTAACCACTTCAATACCAGGCACTTAGACACCTTCCCGCCTGGGCCAATTTTCAGCTTTCAGCGCTGTCGCAATTTGAATGACAACTGCGCGGTCATACAACACTCTACCCAAACAATTTTTTTATCATTTTGTTCCCACAAATAGAGCTTTCTTTTGGTGGTATTTGATCACCTCTGCGGTTTTTATTTTTTGCGCAACAAATAAAAAAAGACCGAAAATTTAAAAAAAAACAAGTTTTTCTTTGTTTCCGTTAAACATTTTTGGAAAAAAGTATGTTTTCTTCTTCAATGACAGGCACTGATATGGCTGCACTGACGGGCACTGATACGGCGGCACTGATGGGCACCGATGAGGTGGCACTGATGAGGTGGCACTGACGGGCACTGGTGATGAGCACTGATAGGCGGCACTGATGGGCACTGATAGGTGGCACTGATGGGCACTGATAGGTGGCACTGGTATGTGGCACCGATGGGCACTCATAGGTGGCACAGATGGGCACTCATAGGCGGCACTGATGGGCATTTTAGGTGGCAATGATGGGTACTTATGGGTGGCACTGATGGGTACTTATTGGTGGCACTGATAGGTGGCACAGATGGGCACTGATGGGCACTGATAGGTGGGCACTGATGGGCGCACGGATGGGCACTGACAGGTGGCACCGATGGACACTGATGGGTGGAACTGATGCCCCTAAGGGTGGCATTGCTGGGCATCAGTACTATATAATGGTGTCAATCAGTGCCAATTTGTGGGCACTGATTGGCACAGATTGGGCATTGACTGGGCACATTGGGCACATGTGGATGGCCATGGGGTACATACCTGGCCATCCACGTGTTGCCCCTATCCCTGGTGGTCCTAGTGGCGATCCCTGGTGGTCCAGTGTGGTGATCTGAGAGGGGCTGTGCTGATAAACAATCAGCACAGACCCCCCCTGTCAGGACAACCGCCGATCGGCTCTCCTCTACTCGCGTCTGACAGAGTGAGGAAAAGCCGATCAACGGTTCTTCCTATTGACATCGTGATTAGCCGTGGACACGGCTGATCATGTAGTAAAGAGCCTCTGCCGGAGGCTCTTTACCAAGATCGGTGTAGCGGTGTGTCAGACTAACACACCGATCGCCGCGATGCGCGCCCCCGCGAGTGCACGGCGGCATGTTATCCTGCTGGACGTCATATGATGCCCAGTCAGGATAACTGAACCACCGCCCGGCCGTCATCTGCTATGGGCCGGGCGGGAAGTGGTTAAGCAAACATGTCCATATATTGCCACATCCATAAACTAGAATACTAATGAAAATACACCCTGTTCCAAATTATTATGCAAATTCTATTTCAGTATCACAAAGATTAAATATTTTGTTTTCAGTTTAACTCATGGATGGCATTGTGTCTCAGGGCTCTTTTGATCACTGAAAACAATCTCGGACACCTGTGATAATTAGATTGTCAGGTGAGCCCAATAAAAGGAAAAACGACTAAAGGAGGGTGTTCCACATTATTAAGCAGAGCACCATTTTCAAGCAATATGGGGAAGAAAAAGGATCTCTCTGCTGCCGAAAAGAGTGAAATAGTTCAATGCCTTGGACGAGGTATGAAAACATTAGATATTTCACGAAAACTTAAGCGTGATCATCGCACTATTTGTGAGATAGATTCAGAGCAAGAGATTTGTGGCTGATTCAGAGCACAGACGGGTTTCGTGCAGATAAAGGCACATTGAGGAAGATTTCTGCCAGATCCATGCATCGGATCAAGAGAGCAGCTGCTAAAACACCATTACATAGCAGCAAACAGATATTTGAAGCTGCTGGTGCCTCTGGAGTCCCACGGACATCAAGGTGTAGAGTCCTCCAGAGTCTTGCAACTGTGCATAAACCTTCTATTTGGCCACCACTAACCAATGCTCACAAGCAGAAATGGCTGAATTGGGCAGAAAAATACATGAAGAATAATTTTCAAACAGTCCTGTTCACTGATGAGTGCTGTGCAACCCTGGATGGTCCAGATGGATGGAGTAGTGGATGGTTGGTGGACAGCCACCCTGTTCCAACTAGGCTGCAACGTCAGCAAGGCGGTGGTGGAGTCATGTTTTGTGCTGGAATCATGGGAAGAGAACTGGTTGGCCCCTTTAGGGTCCCCGAAGGTGTAAAGATGAACTCTGTAAAGTATGTGGAGTTCCTGACTGATAACTTCCTTCCCTGGTATAGAAGGAAAAACTATGCTTTCAGTAATAAAATCATCTTCATGCATGACAATGCACCATCTCATGCTGCAAAGAATACCTCTGCATCAATGGCTGCTATGGGGATAAAAGGAGAGAAAGTCATGGTGTGGCCTCCACCCTCTCCTGACCTCAATCCTATTGAGAACGTTTGGAGCATCCTCAAGAAAAAGATCTATGAGGGTGGGAGGCAGTTTACATCCAAACAGCAGCTCTGGGAGGCTATTCTGACATCTTGCAAACAAATTCAAGCAGAAAATGTTCAAAAACTCTCAAGTTCAAGTTCAATTAATGCAAATCTTGTGAAGCTGCTATCAAATAAGTGGTCCTCTGTTAATATGTAACGTGACCTGTTAAAATGTTTAAAAAGTTAAAATGTTGTTCAAAGTTTGATTGAAATAGCTTTGATTTCATTAAATATGCTGCAAACACAACGAATGACAATTTTAAGTTCTTTACAACCTATAAAGTGTTTTGAAATTTACTGTGTGTAATAATTTGGAACAGTGCATTGTAAGTTTTTTATTTTGAAAAATAAAAACTGTTATCATTAGGAGGTTTGTTTAATAAAATTTGAATTGTACTCTTAATAGTTGATAATATTATGCTGACTGTTGTTTACATCAATTATTTAGGTAAATTAGAAAAATATCATTGGCATAATATTTTGGAACAGGGTGTAATATAGTAGAAATAAAAGTGGTCACAAACACTCTAATATTAGAATTACAGGTATTCAATCAAATAAGGATATACTGTATAAAATGTAGGCACAATAATAAATGTCTGCAGTTAAAGTGATTGCGCTGGCATTGCACAACCCAACCTATTTTTCCTGTTTCTTTTTCTCAAAACTCTCTAGTAAAAAGAATTAATAATAAAATCAAGGTTAATGTTTCACAATGTAAGAAGAATAACAGTTATATGTGTATTCAAAATGATTGCATCACAATAATACACAGCACTAAAAAAAAGAAAAAACATGTGTAGATTGTAATAACCCATGGCAACCAATTAGATTTCAGTTTGCTGCATTCTGAGTTGTGAAAGAAGATATATAATCGGTTGCCATGGATTATTACTCTCACCACTCTCATCACCGCTCTTAGCACTGCCTTATTAAATAATTAATTGTGTTCATTATTTCCTAGCCTTTTCTTCTTAATGTCCTTCATTTTCTTTCACTTCAGCTTTTCATTCAGTAACATCGACATATTCGTCTTTTTTCTCTCTGTGTCCTCAATGTATCTCTTAAGATTCCTCATTTGTCTTTCCGGCTTATCTTGACTCTCTCCATTCTCAGCTTTTTCTTAAGCATTCAGCTTTTTTTTAACCTTCGCTATATTCTATGCATTCACCACAGGCTGGCTTTCTTTGTTCTGTAAATACCTTTTTCCACACACTTCAGCCATCCATAGAAATTTCCTTTTAGATTCCTTATAGTACATTGGATTTTGGCGCAAGACTTTACCATGGTAGTTCTCTGTGAGTGGTTTCATCATAAATCCTAAACCTCTGCAGAGGTTTAGGCAGTAGACCCTAGCACATAACCCACCTTGAAGTTAAGCACTTCCTCACCCACCCTCACCTTAAACCTGTCCTAAAACTTAAAGGGAATGTGTAGTGGTTTTTATTATTTATTACTATACAGGATTTATAACAGTTTAAAGTAGACCTTCAGTAATTTTTTAAACTTTCCATCTATTAAATCTAAATCTTCTGCCCTTGTTGTTTTAACTTTGAATAGTAAAATATATTTTTTCTGCCAGTAAATACCTTATACAGCCCACTTCCTGTTTCTTGTCTGGTAAAAAGCCTAGGCTTGTGACATCATACACAGCTCTCTCTCTCTCTCACACATGTGAGAGTTTGCCAGGAACGGAGGAAGGATGAGACATAGGAGGGCCAATGAGAGCTGCAGGGCTGCAGAGCTGGAGGTGTACCTCTGTGTGTCTGTGTAAATCCAGGAAGTGAACAGGCAGCAGCTTCAGCTGCCCACAGTTAAAATGAATGCAGCCAGACTTAGTGGAGGGAGATTTCAGCAGCATATTTGGCAAACACAGAGTGACAGTATATATAAAAAATTATATGCAAATTGGTTGGAGGGAAGCTTCAGAATGGCAAAGATGTTTTTATTACAAGTTATGTGAGCAGACTGCAGTTCCTCTTTAAGCAGCACTTTACAACATACCATAAGTTTTTATAGATATTTTCTTTATGTTAATTATAGCTAGGACCAAAAAATAAATAAAAATGTTAGGCATTATTATTGACTTTTACTAGTCAGGTAAATAAGAAATATTGCATATATCCTCTTTTTGGCTCCTTAGGTTTTCCTGCATCTTTGTTCCCCCTCAGTTTAAAAATACCTGTTGATTTCAGCTCAGGCTAAAATTTACACAAAGAAATGAATCAGAAGAGAGTCAATGAAATACAGTGTGCCTAAAAGGAGGTAACTATGCTTTCATTTATAAAAAATATAAACTTTGTGAGACATAAAACACATTTAGAACTTTATTTTTTTTTTTAAATACTTACCCCAAACCATTATTCTTTTTTTTAAATCCTAAGGCTTAAATCTAACAAATCAGTAAAAGCCCAATTAAAACTCTAACGTGGAAGTATAGGGTAGATATAAGTCTTATTAATTTGTGCAATAATATCTGGAACTGATGGATGGGTTGTGGCAAAACATCCCAAGAATACATCTCAAATATTTATTTGTGTGACAACATATGCAGTTTTTAAGGGACCAGTCAGTAATCAAAACACTATTAAAAGTTTCATTAAAGGTTTCTATTAAAATGTTTTTAAAATTCTTTTCATGCAGTATAATTTTTTTCAAATAACATGCTTATTTAAGTAGACATTGGTCAAAATATCCTTCCCTATATGGCAACACCTACCAAATTCGACCTGAACATGTTTCCAGTCATCAGTTGGCTTACTGAAAAGGGGAAAAGTCCTTTATCAATACATTTCACAATCTATATTCCCCAGCAGGAAGGCTAATATTGCCACAATGGGGGAGTTATTTACTGCAAACTGGAGAGTGAAAAATATGATGCAACTTCTGCATAGAAGCCAATAAGCTTCCAGGTTTTAGGCCAAAACTTAATTGAACAAGCTGAAGTTAGATGCTGATTGGCTACCATGCACAGCTGCACCAGATTCTGAGTGCACCAGTTTTAGTAAATCTACACAATGGGGGACTGCAACCCAGTAGGCACCTCTGGTTAAGACTAGTGGGGACACCTGGGATATTCTTCAAGAGCTTGTGATCTACGAGCATATACATGGGGTTTCATAAAAGTAGCAGGTCTGTACAACTTTAAATCTATGCAAGGGCATTGAGGGTCTGTAGACTGCCTTTTTTTTGAGAGCTCTGAATGTCATACTGCTGATGAGCATTATTGCTGGAGTCTAACAACATTTAAAAAGCGTGAGGCCTTTCTATCAATAGAGTCTACTGCATTTGTTGTCTAAATATTAATTCTTAGGGTTGTTTGACTTTACCTTATTGGAATGTCAGTGCCTATAAGATATATGTTCTCTACTGAAGGATTGGTCATCCTATGTAGGTCTTGTTAAAAACTTGGCCTCCTTCATCACCTTACCTATGCTGCATACTGTTTATACATTGTAAAATATATCAGTGTAAAAACCTTCTCTTTAATCCGCTTCAGTGCAGTCACATGATCCAGAAGCAGTGGCTCCCCTGTGTCAGTGAGTGGTCTTCTGCGGGATAGAAGAGGGAGTGCCATCAATGGAGGGGAAGTAGAAGCCAGCGGGTGACATCACCACTTGTCACGTACCTGGTTCGGAGGCCAAGGTGCTGAGAGGGCTTCCCTTGCGGCTGAATGCAGGGCACTCCTGAAGGTGGTGACAGGGAGTGCTATACCCAAAGAAGCAGGGGTTGCCAGATGCGATAGGCTGAGTGTTGAGACATCTGCTGGATGGTGGCTGGACGAGCAGGATGCACTGCTGGGCAGGGGTCCCTCAGATGTACCAGATTAGATTAAGCCGAAGGAAGAGCCAGGAGCAGGGTCAGGAGGCAGGCCAATAGTCATATACGAAGTATTAACCAGGGCTAAGGCAGTAGGCAAGGACAGGAGTAAGCCGGGGTCATACACTGATAATCAGACAGCAGAGGAGTCCAGAAGAGCAAGCCAGAGGTAATACACGGGTACAGCCGACAGGAGCGGAGTCAGTGGAACAAGCCGAGGGTCAAAGCCGGAAATGGTGACAAGACAGGTCAAAGGCAAGCGGGTCGGTAACAGGAAATCCGATAGTATCAAGAACAGGAACACAGGAACACACAGGGAGCTAAAGATCATCCAGCAATTAGTGGCTGATGCTGTTGGCTGTAAATAGGCCACTGGGCGCCAGATCTGGGAAGCATTGCGTGCGCCTTGGCTTTCTAGGCGACAATGGCGAATTTCCATGCTCTAATGGCTAATTTCTATGCGCCAATCTACGATTCTGCTGGGCATTAGCAGATGTGCCAGTTCTTCTGCAGGCTGTTCTCTGACACCACTCCAGGAACTTATCCCCATTGTTGATCAGTCATTGACACAAGGGAGCACGAGGTTCAGGATCATGTGATGGCACTGAATCGAATTAAAGAAAATATATTTTCTCTGTTATAAAGCATATAAGTTATATACAGCATAGGTAGGAGCTGGGGGAGGCAACATTTTTTACAAGACATATGTTCAGCCTATGCTTCCACTTTAAATGTATGTAAAGCATAACAATAGACTTCGCTTTTTGCTGCATGTTTGTCTATTAAATATACAACTGAAAGCAATTAGTTATATCTGTTTTATAAGTGCAAATTAAATACTGTTGATTTTGCCAGGAACTCAGAGTTGTTCTGTGTTCTCTGCACGCTTCCTGTGTTACCATTACATAGTCGCATAGTTGGTAAGATTGAATAAAGACACCAGTCAATCCAGTCCAACCTGTGTGGGTGTGAGTGTGTTTGTCAATAATAATTCCCATATCCCTGAATATTGCGCTTGTTAAGATGCTCATCTAATAGTTTATTGAGACTATTGACACTCCCCGCGGACACCACTGCTTGTGAAAGGGAGTTCCACATCCTTTCCGCTCTGACAGTAAAGAACCCTCTATGCAATTTAATCTTAAATCTCTTCTCCTTCAGTTTCAATGAATGTCTGTGTATCTTTTTAAACTCTCTGCCACTGAATAGTTTTTTTCCCTATTCCAGAGTCACCATTGAGGTATTTGTATATTGCTATCATATCTTCTCTCAAGTGTCTCTTCTACAGGGAGAATAACTTTAAAGGTCTTGCTGTAAGGTTTTCACATCCTCCTGTGAAGTTATTACCCTGCTAAGCTTTATAGCTTCAGAAGACATTGAGAATGAATGATTAATGCCAACCTCTATATCATTTATAAATACATTAAACAGAATTTTCCCCAGGACAGATCCTGGGAGACCTCACTTACCACTCCAGATCATTCTGAGTACTGACTACCCTTTGAATATGCTCCTGTAACCAGTTTTCTATCCAGGTACATACCTTATGGTCCATGGCAACAGACCTCAATTTAAAAAAGTAATTGTTTATGGGGAACCATATTGAATGCTTTTGCGAAATCCAGATACACCATTTCTGTTATCTAGGTGGTAGCTTGCTTCCTCGTAGTTAACAGATTGGTCTTGCAAGAACTATCTCTTATAAATCCATGTTGATTACTACTAATGATATTGTTTTCATCAGCAAATTCTTGGATATATTCCCTTATCATCCCCTCTAATAATCTACATACTATTGATGTTAGACTGACTGGTCTGTAGTTTCCATGTATATATCGCGGCCCTTTTTTAAATATTGGTATCACGTTGGCTTTTCTTCAATCATCTGTTACTATTCCAGTCAGTACACTGTCTATAAAAATTAGGAACAATGGTCTGGCTATAACCTGGCTAAGTTCTTTAAGGGCTCTCGGGTGTAAGCCATCTGATCCCGGTGATTTATTTTCATTACATTTTTCAAGTCTATTTCTGACGCTGGCTACTGTTAGCTACACAAGTACATACAATGAATTGTTATTAACAATACGTTCTTAATTACTATATCCCTTTTCCTTTGTGAAAACTGAGGAGAAGTATTTAGTATAGATGCGTTCTCCTTCTCTTTTGTAACCAAGTTCCCCTGATCATCCCTTATGGGGCCAATATGCTCTGACCTCACTTTCTTACTGTTAATATATTTAAAACATTTCTTGTGAATTTTTTTTTTTTTTACTCTCCTCCACTATGTTTTTTTTCATGGTGTATTTTAGCAGCCCTGATTGCGCTCTTACACTTCTTGTTCCAGCCTTATAATGTTTGAAGGCCTTTTTTCTCTTTCATATGTATTTTTACGTTATAGTTTAGCCACGCTGGTTTAACCTTAACTATATTTGTTGCCCATTGGAATGCACTGACCAATACCCTTATTTAAAGAGTAACATTCCCCTCTGGGTGATCTATGTACATTGCAAGGATTTTAACAAACTTTGTTGCAGTTTCCTACCTTTTTGTTATTCTGAAGAAAGAGCTGTTGGTTTGTCTGTGTCCATGTGGAAAGGGAATTTAATGGGAGTTGTTTAATAATTATCAATAAAATAATACATTTAATAATTTAATAATTATCTAACAGCAGCTGCACCTGCAGGGCTCTAGTGAGGAAACTTGCAGGGTCTGCATCCCTTTAGATGTGATTTCTTATTGGGAGTATCTCACCAAAAATGACATTTTTGTTGCAGGGGATGCCTGAAATCTGACTTGTATCCTAATGCAGACTTCTGGGAAAATCAGTGAGCCAATCACACAAGCAGAGAATTATGTTTATGTTCTGTGTACAGAACATGTCCAGGTAGCCATATTGCATTGCATTTTACAGAAAATTACAGTGCTGCAGATTGAAAAGGATAGGTAATTTTTAATAACATTCAATTACAATATGACGTGTGTCACAATTGTATACGCTATTTTACTATTATTTTTATTTGCTATTTTTTTGCCACGAAAGTGGAGTTACCCTTTAATACGTTGTTAATTTAAATCCCCCATTATAATAACATTGCCCTACCTTCCCATCATTCCTAACTGTGATAAGAGATCAGACTCTTCCTTGAAGTTAGGGGGCCTGTAGCATATGCTCACTACTCCTTTCACATTAGTTTATTCCCTTTGGAGCTCCAGCCACAAGGATTCCACCTTTTTCCTAGGTCCATTAGAAATGTTGTCCCTCACATTTACTAGGAAATCATTCTTGATATACAGGATATACAGGCATACCTCTGCACCTTTTCTACCCTCCCTGTCCCTCCGATATAGGGAAAATGGCTGTCAAACCAAGTTTCTGATATTCCCACGAAGTCAAAATCCTCCTCATATATTAGCAACTCCAGTTCTTCCATTTACAGACTTCTAGCATTTGTGTACATGCCTCTTAATTTTTTACGGGCGCATAATATTTCCTTCTTAGTTATTATGAGTCTGCAATTGGGTTTTGTCAACCTACTTACCTTGGGTTTAGGGATTCTAGTCACCCTATCACTAATGCCTCCAATAGCACCCTCTAACCCTTGTTTATTGCTGGCTATCACTTCCTCTGACCCCCCCCCCCACCTAATTTAAAAGTCCCTCTAGCTTGCTGACCATCCTCTCTCCCAATAGAGCTGCACCCTCCCATTTAGGTGCAGTCCATTCCTCATATAGAGAAAGTAACCAACTGAAAAGTCAGCCCAGTTCTCCAGGAACCCAAAACCCTCCTTACTGCACCAGTTCCTCAGCTACTTGTTAATTTTCCTAATCTCCTGCTGCCTCTCTGGTGGGGCTCGAAGTACAATCAATATTTCTGAGAATACCACCTTGGAGTCCTTTTTCATCAATATTGCTCCTAAGTCCCTGAAATCATTTTTTAGGATGCTCCACCTTCCTCTAACTTTGTCATTGGTACCAATATGTACCATGACAGCTGGGTCCTCCCCAGCCTCTCTCAGCAATCTGTCTATCAATGTGCAGAACCCGAGCGCCCGAGTCTCTCTACAGCATTCTGACACTCCCTCGCTGAGTCACAGCTAGAGTTGTTCAATCAGCAGGGAGCATTAGCTTTGCTGATTGCAGAGTCGCATTAAAGTTTATTACTACAAGTGTAGGGCACATTCATGCCCTTTCTAGGGCATACAACTATATGGAAGAGTCTGAGCTCTGCCATAACGACTTACAAAAAATGTGGGTCAATCACTATTGGTTTCACTAGGACGTGAGCCTGTCATGGAAATGGTCACTACCAAAACCTGGAACATGCAAGCAAATTAATAAGTACTATTCATCTCATACCTGTATTTGTCCATGTATATAGCAACTGCACTGCTGGAAGGTTTCATGGAAATGTATAAGAAGTGTCAGTACAGTTCTGCTTGAGGGTAATGCTGACTGTGCTAAAGCAATCCCCAGATGCTATGCTACTGTACACGTAGGTTGATAGTGGCAAGATTAATACAGGTGCTCTGCATGCAAACTCTGATGCATTCTACACTTTTTCATGCAATTTCAAAGAAACCATACTATACATTAATTGCTAATTAATAACTAATTATTTTCAATGATTCCAAGCAATGTAGTACTGAAGAGGTTAAAAGTAGTCATTTGGATTTAAGTATTAGTATGAATGATGCTCTTTCTCAGAGCAATTACTAACAGCTGCCATGTTGAATTTGCTGTGACTGACAGCTCCTTGGCATATATAGCATTGTGTGTGCTAGGTGTCCTACATCTCAGAAAATAAATATGCTAATTTTCTGCAGATAACCCTTGTATTTCATAACTTTATTTAACCACTTTAAGACCAGATCTATTTTGACATTTCTCACATATACTGTATGTAAAAATCTGCATTTTTTGCTAGAAAATTACTAAGAACCCTCAAACAGTATATATTTTTTAAGCAGTGGCCCTAAAGAATAAAATTGTGGGTGTTGCAATTTTTTATGTCACATGGTATTTGGACAGCAGTTTTTCAAATGCAAATGTTTTGAAAAAAGACACTTTAATGAATTTTAATGCACACAAACACAATATAATACATTTTTTTAGTAAAATATAAAAGATGATGTTATGCCGAGTAAATAGATACCAAACATGTCACGCTTTAAAATTGTGCATGCTGGTGGAACACGACAAACTACGGTTCAAAAAATTATCCATAGGCAACAGTTTAAAAGCCTTTTCAGGTTACCACTTTAGATTTACACAGGAGGTCTGGTGCTAGAATTATTGCTCTTGATCTGACGTTCGCAGTGATATCTCCTGCCATGTGTGGTGCGATCGCTATTTACATATGTGTGTGGGACCGACGTGTGTGTTCACCTTTGCATGCGAGCACGGGAGGGGGGGATAACGGGACGGGGGAGCTTTACATTTTTTTCATTTTATTATCTATTCTATTTAATTTTTTTATTTTTAGGCTGTTGTTAATTTTTTTTTAAACAACTTTATTGCTATCACAAGGGAAGATCATCATCCCTTTACTCTTTACTGAGAGATCTGGAGTCTATTAGCAGTGATGGGAGTAAGTCACACTTGTGCAAGTCACAAGCAAGTCTCAAGTCTTAACCTTCAAGTCACAAGCAAGTCCCAAGTTACTGTGGCGAAAAGTAAGCAAGTCAAGTCGAGTCCCTGCTAGAAGTCAAGCAAGTCAAGTCAAGTCATTTATTTTGGTCAAGTCAAAAATTAAGTCAAAATACTGATCTACCCCGAAGCCGGGACTCGGGGGGAGCTTTCTTTTGTGTGTGTGGGGGGGGGGTGGCTTTTGCCTAGGCCAAGACACAGCACTGGTGGTGCCAAGTCATTGCAAGTCAAATAGCCCAAGTCAAAGTCAAGTCGCAAGTCATTAGTGACAAGTCAAAGTCAAGTCTAGTCATTTATTTAATTTTGTCAAGCAACTCGCAAGTCCTCAAACAGGTGACTCGAGTCTGACTCGAGTCAAGTCATGTGACTCGAGTCCCCCACCTCTGCCTATTAGACCCTAGATCTCTCCTCTGCCCTTAAAAGCATCGATGCAACCAAGATCGGTTTGATCCAAAGCTTTCCCAAGACAGTAATGGAAACTAGGTTCCAGGCGCTCCTGACTGAAAAAGACCGTGATGGCTTGTTTACATCCAGAGAGACCTGAAATCACAAAATACTTGTCAAATCCAGTTTCTTAGACCATAGAGATGATTGAGGATGTTCCATTTCTCGATCATCTCTATGGTCAGCCGCCAGAGCCAGTGGGGCTAGAGAGCCCACAAAGGTGGTGGAAGGCAGCGGGACCCCCTTCCACTGCCTTTAAATGTGATCTAGCGACTAATTCGCTGCTAGGGTCGCTTTTATAAAAAAGTCCATCGCCGGCTGAAAACAAAGATACTGGAATGATGCCTGCAGTTGCATCATCGCCTAAACTCCGCAAGGTACTGGCACGTTGCTGGAGCTGAAGTGGTTACAAAAAATTCTAATTGTAAGGGTAACAAGCAAATAAGCTAGTACAGTTGTATGTAACAAAAACATTTGGGTGCTGGATTTTCAGGAACAAATTATAGTCCTATTTCATATTTTACTAAAACACTTAACAAAAACAAGCTGACCAGTTTAAAGTGGTTCTAAAGGCTCAAAGTTTTTTTTTTTTTAAAGACAAAAGGGGGATATTTGCGCTAACCACCAAAATATAATCCAAACTGAAAAAATTATATATGAGTGCACAGGTGATGTGACTGTGTATACAGATAACATGATTAAATGCTGCAGCTCTATAGGCTAAATACTGAAACCTAAAAAAAAAAAAAAAAGCAAAAAAAACTGCAAATAGTGATAAATATTGATATAAACTAAATCTCAATAAAATATATGAAAAAAATATAACATGTGAAAAATAAATATGTGTATCAAAACATATAAAGAAAAGTCCATATAATATGCAAAAAATAAATAAATAAACCAAAGTCCTAAAATGAATCTCCAAAATTAGAAAAAGAAAAGTCCTTCAATAAATCCCCAGAAAGCAGGATACATATTCCTCAGTCCAACCGTCTGAGATGCGGTGTACGATGTACAAATACAAACTGCTTACCAGATAAATTGGATCTCAGATTATAGAGATCAAAAGCGCCTGTGCATTAGCCTGCCGGCAGGTGAACTTGCGATGGTTAAAAAGCAGGGAAATATCCACCCGTACTCAAGGAACCAGCAAAGACAAGCATCACTCCCGGGACACTCTTATGGAAGCAAGGATCTGGAGATTCAGATATCATGACCTTTCAAGGCCGATATATGCATCAGTTAGTTGTTACCCCTCACTACAGATATATCCAGCTCAGCTTTTCCACCTGTTATAGGGAACGCCAATATCATGTCTATCGATCTCCCACAAGCCTCAGATCCAATTAGGTCATATGTTAGGAAGACACACCTCATTGTGCAACATCCAGCAGATATGGTGGATCCCTATTACAGAGATCAGACTCGCTGTGGAACATATATAAAATATATTTTATTGAGATTTAGTTTATATCAAGTTTTTTTTTACCTTAATGCATTATATGCATTAAGGTAAAAAACCTTCTGGGTGCAGCTCCCCAGCCCCCCCTTATACTTACCTGAGCCCCTTCTCAATCCAGCAATATTCATGAAAGCAGCGGCTCTTCTGGGACTCACTCCTTATTGATTTACACAGCAGTGGGAGGCATTGGCTCCTGCTGCTGTCAAGCACAGCCGGTGAGCCAATGAGGAGAGAGCGGGGGCCGGGGCTGGGCTGAGCCACACTCCATGTGTGAATGGACAATGTCGAGCCTGCTCGAGTGCCCCCACAGCAAGAGGCTTGCTAGCGGGGGCATTTGGCAGAGGGGGGGAGCCTGGACCACCGGTGGGGGACCCAAAAAGAAGTGGATCAGAGCTGCTCTGTGCAAAACCATTGCACAGAGCAGATAAGTATAACATGTTTGTTATTACAAAAAAATAAATGATGTTGCCTTTAGAAACAGTTTAAATTTCTGACACCCTAGAGCAGTGATGGTGAACCTCGGCACCCCAGATGTTTTGGAACTACATTTCCCATGATGCTCCACTACACTGCAGAGTGCATGGGTATCATGGGAAATGTAGTTCCAAAACATCTGGGGTGCCAAGGTTCGCCATCACTGCCCTAGAGGTACCTGCTCATGCCTGCAACAGCTTTTACTGCCCATTCTATGCCCAAATACTGGTCAGTTCTGGTCAAGCAAAGCTTCTACACTTTCAGATAATATTTGCACTATCCCACTTGAACACTCGGAATGCACAAAAATAATTATGCTTGAGTAAAAAAAAAACCTTTAATTAGGTTGAACTAAGCAAAGCTTTGATTAAAAAAAAAAAGGTATTAAGAAATGCATGGTTGGCTGAAATTGCTAACATTCTTTAAAAATGTTACTTGTATGAGTGTATTTGCTTCAGTTAAGTCACTGACCCAGAACTTGCCAGTGAAGCTGCAATGCCTGATATACTTATTGGTTCCAGGTCAGTAACTGGATTCAAGTTGGTCGACCATCGATGCAGTTGCTTATTTCTACCAGTGCATATTTGTTTAAAGCCTAGTTGAAATTTCAGTTGAAATCAGCTACATACAATCCAGGTATAGCAAAACAAAAGGTGTGAAAAGTCTTATGGTTTGTTTTCTTTAAGCCCCCATTCACATCGGGCCCATTTGCCATGCGATTTGACATATCAAATCGCATGCCAAATCGGAGCTTATTGTTGGCAATAGCACCATCCTAACCAGTGCAACGCTGACTTTGCGGCGCAACACAGATTTCCAAAAGTAGTTTCTGCACTTCTTTTGGTGACTTCGGGGTTGATTTCAATAGACATCTGTGCATGAACTCGCGCAGATGTCTGTCAAGTCGCCCCCCAAAGTCAGACTGAAATGCCGACTCGTACGATTTCAAACCCGCCCTCAGTGTGAATGAGGGCTAAGGGTCGGTTCACACTGGTCTGACATACGCTCCGACTTCGAGAGCACAAGTCACATGACATGTCAAAATCAATGGTTCCCTATGAGAGCCGTCTTAACTGGTCCAACTTTGAAAAGGGTTCCTGCACTACTTTGGTCTGACTTGGGCATGATTTCAGTGCATTGATTTAAATATAAGTTGCATCCAAGTCGGATCATCATTGTGGCATGCGACATGTGCTCTGAGGATCTTGAAGGGGAACCCCATGCCAAAATGTAAAAAAAAAAAAAACAGCGTGGGTTCCCCCTCCCTTAAAACCATACCAGCCTCTTCAGTCTGATATGGATTTTGAGGGGAAATCCCAAGCCAAATTATTATTTTTTTTCAACGGCGTGGGGTCCCTCCTGGAATCCATACCAGACCCTTATACGAGCATGCAGCCCAGCAGGTCAGGAAAGGGGGGGCAAGCGAGCACCCCCCCCCCCCCCCCAGACCATACCAAGCCACATGCACTTAACATGGATAAGGGAAGAAGGTTTTTTTGGAACTTTGCGTGAGGCACGTGACTTAGCTAAATCAAAAGTAATTTCGTAAAACCTTATTTATTTTCAGACAACATAGTGACATGGACATTCACTGTACTGTTCATTTAAGCACAAGAGATTGCATTTTGTTCTCACTGTTGAAATGTGTTCTGTAACCTTCACCTAACACACAGACACATCTCCTACTAAACGCTCTCTACTCCTCCCTCCCTTCTCAAGGTTTTACTTTTGCAATTGTTCTATTAGCTAGTTTTTAATAATATATTTCTATTTGTTAGCTTTTAATAACATATTTCTTTTTGTTAGTTTTTAATAACCACACACCACCCCTTTCTTATCTATGTATAAAATAACATGTAATAATACATTTTCACAGAACGGACATTTTAAACACAGTGATTGAGTCCTGTGAATCTGTTCTTGCAGCTGCAGTATTAACTTTGTTTTAGAGTCCCAATCACAAATCAGTCATATCAATAGTAAACTGCAATATGTACATACATGATTGTAGAATAATGGAGTAAGTACACACATCAAAAACATGCACAGTATATTTCAAACATATACAAAGTAGGTATCAGAGCACATATTGGTGGATAGTAATAGCCGATGTGTTCCATATCACAAAATAAATAAAAGTATGACACTTGTATGGTGTAGTATGAATTTTAATGAACCGTATCTATAAAATTATATAGCTGCATCATGTTAGCTGTGCGCGTTTCGTGGAGTCCTCTCCACGTCCTCAGGAGCATATGCACACTATATCCCAAAACATATGGGATATATAAAAACTGTACCAATATGGTCTAAGTATCATAAACCCAAATATAGGGAAAGAATTGTGCCCAAAAATTAATGGACATCCCAGGAATACTTACATATCGGCTAAAATCGTCTATACCTGAGTAGTGTGTGTATTGTGAGTATCTGTGTATTGTGAGTACCTGTGTATTGTGAGTACCTGTGTATTGTGAGTACCTGAGTATTGTGAGTACCTGTGTATTGTGAGTACCTGTGTATGGTGTGTATCATGAGTACCTGTGTATTGTGTGTACCTGTGTATTGTGAGTGCCCGAGTACCTGTGTATTAAGGGTATTGTGAGTACCTGTGTATTGTGAGTACTCGTGTGCTGTGAGTACCGAGTGCTGTGAGTGCACATGTGCTGTGATTACCCGGGTGATGTGAGTGCATGTGTGCTGTGAGTACCCATGTGCTGTGAGTACCCATGTACTGGGAGTACCCGTATACTGTGAGTACCCGAGTGCTGTGAGTGCATGTGTGCTGTGAGTACCCATGTACTGTGAGCACCTGAGTGCTGTGAGTGCACGTGTACTGTGAGTACCCGTGTGCTATGAGTGCACGTGTGCTGTGAGTACCCGAGTGCTGTGAGTACCCGCGTGCTATAAGTGCACATGTGCTGTGAGTACCCGTGTGCTGTGAGTACCCGTGTGCTGTGAGTGCACGTGTGCTGTGAGTACCAGTGTACTGTGAGTGCTTGTGTGCTGTGAGTGCATGTGTGCTGCGAGTACCTGTGAATTGTATTGTGGAGTACCTGTGTATTGTATTGTGGAGTAGAGTTGTTTCCCTGGAAGCCCAGGTTCTGAATCTAGGGAAGCAACTGTCAACACTGAGAAGACTCTCCATACTAAAGCAGAGTTGGGATCGCACACAGCAGGTGCTGGCAGGGGCTAGCACAGAGGCGGGTGACGATAAAGAGGGGCAGGCACCAAAGCAGAGTAGATGGGTGACAGTCAGGAAGGGTAGAGGTGAAAGTGCCAGGGAGGCCGGTCCTGGGCTGGAACATCCCAATATGTACGCCCTGCGAGGTCGGGAGTAAAGTTAAGGGAAAGGTAGGACAGATTCTGGTGGTAGGGGACTCAATTCTTAGGACAGAGAGGGCAATCTGTCACAAAGTCCTGAAGCACCGAACCGTATGTTGTCTACCGGGCGTTCTGGTTCAGCACATCACGGATCTGGTGGACAGATTACTGGGAAGGGCTGGGGAAGACCCGGGTGTCATGGTGCATGTTGGCACCAATGACAAAGTCAGAGGAAAATGGAGTGTCCTAAACGATTTTAGGGACTTAATTAAGGAAAAGGACCTGCAAGTTAGCATTCTCAGAAATACTACAAATACTACTACAAATACTACTACCCTCTGGAACAAATTCCAGAGGGTAGTATTGGGGGCATTAGTGGTAGGTTAACTAAACCACTTAAACCCGAGGTAAGTACAGTAAAGCCCCATACACACTATCAGATTTTCTGCTGATTTTTTCCTTCAGATTTACCAAAACCATATAATATGAGGTCAAACCTTAGGAGTTTCAATTTGTATGCAATCAGGCAGGCCCTTGCACTACATGGTTTTGGTAAATCTGAAGACAAAAATCAGCAGAAAGTCTGATAGTGTGTATGGGGCTTAACAAGTCCTATTTGCAACATCAGAACACCCAATAAGGAGATAGTATGCGACCGGTCTAAACTACGTGGCATGTTCGCCAATGCCAGGAGTCTGGCGGATAATACGGGTGAACTCGAGCTACTGTTGTACGATGAGGATTTCGATTTTGTAGGAATTTCTGAGACCTGGTTCAACAGCTCTCATGATTTGCTGGCAACCATTCAAGGGTATTCCCTATATCGCAGGGATAGAGAGGGTAAAAAAGGGGGAGGGGTATCCCTGTATATCAAAATTGATGCACAAGTGAATGTGAGAGACGACATCACTAAGGGAGCAAGGGAGGAGGTGGAATCCCTATGGGTAGAGCTACAAAAAGAGGAAACTAAGGGGAAAGTAATACTGGGATTATGCTATAGGCCCCCAAACCAGAGGGAGGAGGGGGAGGCGGACCTCCTATCACAATTTGGATTAGCAGCGAGGATGGGTAGTGTCATTATAATGGGGGGATTTCAATTATACAGACACAGACTGGGTGGAAGGAACTGCGCATTGATCTAAAGTTCGCCATTTCCTAAATGTCTTGCAGGACAATTTCATGGGTCAGATGGTAAATGCACCAACTAGAGAGAAAGCGTTACTAGACCTACTGATTACCAATAATACAGACCTGATCACGGATGTGGAAACACGGGGTAATTTAGGAAACAGTGATCACAGGTCAATTAGGTACAGTATAAATCACACAAATAGGAAACATAAGGGAAATACAAAGACACTGCATTTCAAAAGAGCCAACTTCCCTAAACTACGATCCCTGCTAGAAGGTACTAAATGGGATAAAATCTTAGGAACAAAGAACACGGAGGAAAAATAGGTATGCTTTAAGAGCATATTAAATAAGGGTATTAGCCAGTGCATCCCATTGGGAAATAAATTTAAAAGAGCTAACAAAAGTCCTGGGTGGCTTAACTCCAACATAAAAATGTAAATATAAAAGCAAAGGAGGCCTTCAAAAATTACAAGGTTCATCATCATCATCAGCATTCCAACTTTACAAAGAATGCAACAAGAAATGTAAGGGTGCAATCAGGGCAGCTAAGATAGAACACAAAAGACACAGCTGACACACACACACACACACACACACACACACACACAGTATACAATCACACAGTATACACAGACAGATGTAAAAAAAAAACACAGATTTATACATACTGTCCCTGGTTTTACTGAGGCTGGCGACCCTGATGGGGCCCCCTAGTGGCCCAGGGCCCTCGGGCAGTGCCCGAGTGACTCAATGGTCAGTCCGCCCCTGGGTCTGGCTGCACCTGGAGTATGCCATCCAGTTCTGAGCACCAGTCCTCAGGAAGGGTGTGCTGGAACTGGAGAGAGTCCAGAGAAGGGCAACAAAGCTAATAAAGGGTCTGGAGGATCTTAGTTATGAGGAAAGGTTAAGAGCACTGAACTTATTGAGAGGGGATATGATTTCAATGTACAAATACCATACTGGTGACCCCACAATAGGGATAAAACTTTTACGTAAAAGGAAATTTAAAAAGACACGTGGCCATTCACTAAAATTAGAAGAGAAGCAGTTTAATCTTAAACTGCGTAGAAGGTTCTTTACTGTAAGAGCGGTAAGGATGTGGAATTCTCTTCCACAGGCAGTGGTTTCAGCGGGGAACATCAATGATTTCAGAAAACTTAGGCACCTGAATGACCACAACATACAGGGATATACAAATGTAATACTGACATAAAAGCACACACACAGGTTGGACTTGTATCTTTTTTCAACCTCACCTACTATGTAACTATGTTACTATGTAAAAGGTGGTGCTGGAAAGCGAGGGCAATCAAAGTAGTCTGCCAAGGGAACTGTGGTGGTGGAGACCACAAGGAGGGAGCCAGGCGCACACAATAAATTCCCCAAGAGAGCAGAGATTCCCATGATGTGGTCTGATATTGTGGGGACAGTAGCTCCAAAAATCTAAAAGGTGAATGAATGTATGTGAATGTATGTGAATGTGAATGTATAGAAATAAAGCTACTGTCAATTTCAGCCAGTATCCACTGTGACTGTAGAAAAAGTCAGATGTGATTGGGGAAAATAGCATAGACCATGACCCAAGTAAAAGAGGAGTGAAGCTAGTGAAGGAGACATTACATGGACCCACCATACATGCTCCAAGAGAAAAGAACAAGGTGAGTAAGACATATGTACTGTACATAAAATCGGAGATATAGGAGCAAACTAACAAAGTGGATAACTAAGTTCCCATCTGGAGCCATAATCCAAAGGTGGTGTGCTCAGTGCCCAAGGTGTGCAGCAGTGAAGGCTGTCAACTACCCTTGGGGATATATGTGCACCCGGCACCACCACCATGTCCTCAACATGGGAGGGGTGGGTACTTTGTACCCAACACCACAAAGCACCTTGTCCCCATGATAATGGGGACAAGGGCCTCTTCCCAACAACCCTGGGTGGTGGTTGTCAGGATCTGCGGGCAGGGGGCTTATCGGAATCTGGAACCCCCCAAATCCTGGCCCCCCATAGGAATGAGTAGGGGTACATTGCACCCCTACTCTTTCACCAAAAAAAGTGTCAATAAGAAAAAAACACAGACACAGACAGACAACACCCCATAGCTATATAAGAACTGGCAGACAACAGAGCTGACACAACGGCGGGAACGGAGGAGGACCTTTTTAATTTTTTTAGCGGGCAGAACACAGAAGACCAGGAGAAGACCGGAGTAAGAAGACGGCAGACCTGAAACAGAAGAAAGAGCTAAGACGGGGACATTCTTAATTTTTAATAAAGTACTTGTCCAAAACTGTGTCTGCGTTTTTTTCTTATTGACACTGTTGATTATTGAGTAGGCATACAATGTAGCCCGTACTCATTCACATGTGGGCTCCTTGTTAAAGGGAGCTTGCAGATTCTGATAAGCCCCCTGCCTGCAGACCCCCACAACCACAGCCCAGGGTTGTCAGAAAGAAGCCCTTGTCCCCATCAACATAGGGGGCGGGGCTCTGGAGTAGGTAATATTTCAATTTATCCAGCCTGCAGCTTCGGCCTTAATAATGCTTAATTATTGTGGACCAATGCTTCCCTGTACTCTTTTATTACCTATTGACTGCCCTTGCTATGTGACTGATTGCTGTATATTACATTTATATCCCCATGGAACCCCAGGCACTATGTGAAGGTACAGATAAGTAGGAGCCGAGTGTATGTTTAATGTTCTTCCCATGGATGAAGGACCTCAAGTCCTGTCCACCATGCTGTACTATTTAGTACTGGGCTTGTATTCAAGAGGAATATAAAAATTGACCCCTCTTCAAATATCATCTTTGTACAGAAAAGCACTGACTTTTATTGTAGCACTAGTTGTAGTGCCAAAGGTGGTTTCGCAATCGAGGGGTTTATGTGCAAGTAGTCATTATCTCTACCCACTCGTGAAGACCTCCATGCAACCTTTGTAACCACAAAGATTTCTGTTGAATTATTGTCCTGATTGACAGTGACATCACATGAACTGAATTGCCAAGATTCTCACAGTCAAACAATTTTTCGGGCGGTTGTTGAGTAGTGTACTTGCTCAGTTAAAGTCAATTGGGATTTTGCTGATCTGCATTCACTTTTTAGTTTTAGAAGAATAAAACTCATTTTACTATGTTTGTTTTATTTATTTTGTTGGTCCTGCCCTTTTTGTGAGATTTCCCTTTACTTTCTGATCCAGAGACACAAAAGGAAGGGAGGGGACAGCTCTACAAAGTCATAGGAATTTCCCAGTTAGACAGTTGTCACTGGAACACATGTCCCTTTCGGAAAAAATGTCCTTACCTTTTGTTTTGATGGCAACTCTAAAATTTTTTGTTTCCTATTACTTTCTCTCTTGGTGACAATGGTAAGTTGGACAAATTGGTTTGTTTATATCCACCAGGCATACAGACAGAAAAATAAATGGTCAGGGTTTGCAATCCCTAAATATGCTATCCAAAGTTAAAGTGAACAGTCCTTGTTTGGTCTTTTTCTTTAAAGTGCTAGTAAAGTCCGTTTTTTATTTTGGACCTATAGGTAGCCTATGATAAGGTTTACCTGTAGGTACAGTGAATATCTCCTAAACGTGCACCATTTAGGAGATATTTATGTGTAGCAGCCAGTAACCTCAACGGCGCATGCGCACTGCACTCTCAGTGGAGAGAACTGTGCCACAACTGTGACTCCTGCGCATATGTGCAGGAGTGATGTCATCGCGGCTCGACTATTCAAATGGCCGGAGTCGGCAAACCCGGAAGGAAGACCAGGTGAAGATGAAATCCCTGTCTGCGGTGACCACGTGCTGCTGGAGGGATCTGTTTCTTAGGTAAGTCTGTCATAATGTGCTAGTATGCGATGCATACTAGCACATTATGATAGACTTACCTAAGAAAGCCTGCAGAGGGACCAGTTTTTTTTTTTTTAAATCACAGTTTACCTATGCTTTAATCTTTTCACATAATGTGAATGAGTAGAAGGAAGGGGATACCTCCCATTGTTGTTTTATTTTTATTTTTTTTTTAAGTAGAAAACCAGCTGGTTTAAATAGTAACAGATTAAAACCCAGTATGCGGGTTTACAGAAATACTTTTTTGACAGAGCAAATTTGTTAAATATTTGCTTAATCTGATATTAGTGGAAACAGGTCTTCAGTAGTATAAAGGCCATTTCACACCGAGTGTGGTGATTAGAGGTTTTCTGCAATGGAAGAACGCGGGTCACTGCTAGGACACACAGAAAACTTTTTTTTCTATGTGTCCTATTCACACTGTAATGCAGCCTGGAATTGGACCCCCCTACTCCTGGCTCACTGCAACTGGAACAGACAGCTGCCACACACTAAACCTTTGCAGCTTAGTGTGCGGTAGCTCTCTGGGGCAGTGTAAGTGGACCCTAATAAGGATAAAAAGAAACTAAGCAGCTGAATTAAATAATTATGTTTACTGAAACTTAAAGTTCAGATGTGGCAGTACATCCTAACAGACAAAATGTTGCTCATTCACCCCAAGCTAAAGATGCTGTTTTGTATGTTTTCAGGAGACACCCAAACACTGGTAAATTGGTTCACATGCCAGACCCTCGATTATTTTGATATATCTGATATGCTGTGTGATACATTTAGGCTACTTTCACACTGGGGCAGGGGTGCATTAGCGGTAAAGCGCTGCTAGTTGTAGCGGTGCTTTACCGCTGTTATAGTGGTGCTTTTTGGCCGCTAGTGGGGTGCTTTTAACCCCTGCTAGCGGCCGAAGAAAGGGTTAAATGCACCCGAAAAGCGCCACTGCCGAAGCGATATGCAGGCGCTTCGGCAGCGCTGCCCATTGATTTTAATGGCAGGGGCGGTGAGGGAGCGGTGTATACACCGCTCCCTCACCGCCCCAAAGACGCTGCTTGCAGGAATTTTTTTCCTGTCCAGCAAGCGCACCGCCCCAGTGCGAAAGCACTCGGGCTTTCACACTGGGGTGGCTTGAGAGTTGCTTTTCAGGCGCTTTACAGGTGCTATTTTTAGAGCTAAAACGCTTGAAAATCGTCCCAGTGTAAAAGGGGTCTTAATGGTTAAATTGAGTTGAGCATGTGTTGGTAAAACTGTACAAATCATTGCAACTCAGTGATGGACAACCCTCTGGGCGCAGGGGGCCGTAAGTATGACCCTTGACATCAGCAAAGGCCCGCACTTAACATACAATGATTCTAATGCCGTGTACACACAGGCAGACTTTTCGGCATCAAAGGTCTGACGGTCTTTCCGACGGACTTTCGAACGAACGGACTTGCCTACGCACGATCACACCAAAGTCCGTTGGATTCGTATGTGATGACGTATGACTGGACTAAAATAAGGAAGTTCATAGCCAGTAGCCAATAGCTGCCCTAGCGTCGGTTTTCTTCCGTCAGACTAGTATACAGACGGATTTTTCGTTTTCTTTTCGAAAAGACTCGAATCCGTCGGAAAGATTTGAAACATGTTTTAAATCTAAAGTCTGTCTGATTTTTCGACCGAAAAATTCTACTGCAGGTTCGATGAAGCTCACACACGGTCGGATTGTCCGACGGATTCGTTCCGTCTGACCAGTCTGGTTGAAAAGTCTGCTCGTGTGTACACGGCATTGCACTACAGAAAATTCTCAACAAGAGATGGTCAAAGACTACAAGCATGCTACAAGTGATGCTCAAAAACTGTAAACATGCTAGAAAGCGTTGTTGGAGACTGAGGAGTCACATTGCACAAGACAGCTAGCAATCACTGCTATTGCATCCCTTTACAATTCAATGCTATCAAAGTAGTGCTCCCTACAGCCCTCTTAAATATTATTGGTGCCACATTTGATATTTCTGTCAGTAAGGTCTAGTATAAAAGATCCGAGGGGAAAAAAAAAAAAGTGAAAAAGCATGGGTAGCACAAAAAAAGCAGAAAAAATAAAACAAGGCATTTAACTACTAGATCCCAGTCTAAAGCCCCATACACACTATTAAGCCTCATACACACGGTTCGATTGTTGGCAGGGGATTGTCTGTTGACAGACTATTGTCCTAAAATCTTAGTGTTAGTACGCTCCTTTTGACAATTGTTGTCCAATTTTCTGCCAACAAATGTTGGATGACAGGCTAGTATATTTTCGTATGTTCAGTACACAAATCCATCGCACAAAAGTCAAAAGTACAAAAACACGCATGTGGATCAATGCTCACCAAACATGAAATTAGCAGAAGGAGCCCAAAGGGTGGCGCTCAAGAGCTGAAATTCCTTGTAGTACAGCACTGCGTTCGTGTTTGTGGCATGACAATTGTGTACCGATAGTATGCAAGACAAGATCCTGGTACACGCCCTTTTGACACAGGGCTCGGTTGGCCAACAATTGCACAGTGTGTACGAGGCTTAAGAGTCTGAGCAAGCACCTAGGCAGGGTAAAACAGACAAAAAACAGCAAAAAAAATTCCCAGGTCACTTACCAACCAGCCTGCAACAAACCGAATGGTCCTGTCTAACAGTTCACGTTAAAACCAGGGGTTTAGTTTGCACACATTTGCAAATATATGCGTAAGCTGCAGGGCCAATTCATGGCACCCTCTTGTACTGTAGTCCTAACTCTATAAATTTTGAGAGCCTCAAAAGTTGGAGCACATAAATAATAATGTATAGATTAAGGGCAGGTATACCTGGAGCAAGCCCACCCCTCCTTAAAGGTATAGGAATGCACTGGACACCCAGTAATAGCACAATGGCAGTAAAGGTATAGAGTGTCTCCTTACCTTTTCACCAAGAGTACAAACAAATGGCAACCACCCCAACCTATAACTGGCCTTTGCAGCAAGGAGCCCATGGAAAGGTGACGCATGTAAAAAAAAAACAAAAAAAAAAATCCTGGGTAACTTACCAACCAGCCTGCAACAAACCGAATGGTCCTGTCTAACAGTTCATGTCAAAACCAGGGGTTTAGTTTGCACACATTTACAAATATATGCATAAGCTGCAGGGCCACTTCACAGCACCCTAGTGTACTGCAGTCATGACTGCACATACAGTGGGGACCGAAAGTATTCAGACCCCCTTAAATTTTTCACTATTTGTTATATTGCAGCCATTTGCTAAAATCATTTAAGTTCATTTTTTTCCTCATTAATGTACACACAGCACCCCATAGTGACAGAAAAACACAGAATTGTTGACATTTTTGCAGATTTATTAAAAAAGAAAAACTGAAATATCACATGGTCCTACGTATTCAGACCCTTTGCTGTGACACTCATATATTTAACTCAGGTGCTGTCCATTTCTTCTGATCATCCTTGAGATGGTTCTACACCTTCATTTGAGTCCAGCTGTGTTTAATTATACTGATTGGACTTGATTAGGAAAGCCACACACCTGTGTATATAAGACTTTACAGCTCACAGTGCATGTCAGAGCAAATGAGAATCATGAGGTCAAAGGAACCGCCTGAAGAGCTCAGAGGCAGAATTGTGGCAAGGCACAGATCTGGCCAAGGTTACAAAAAATTTCTGCTGCACTTAAGGTTCCTAAGAGCACAGTGGCCTCCTTAATCCTTAAATGGAAGATGTTTGGGATGACCAGAACCCTTCCAAGAGCTGGCCATCTGGCCAAACTGAGCTATCGGGGGAGAAGAGCCTTGGTGAGAGAGGTAAAGAAGAACCCAAAGATCATTGTGGCTGAGCTCCAAAGATGCAGTCGGGAGATGGGAGAATGTTGTAGAAAGTCAACCATCACTGCAGCCCTCCACCAGTCGGGGCTTTATGGCAGAGTGGCCCGACGGAAGCCTCTCCTCAGTGCAAGACACATGAAAGCCCGCATGGAGTTTGCTAAAAACACCTGAAGGACTCCAAGATGGTGAGAAATAAGATTCTTTGGTCTGATGAGACCAAGATAGAACTTTTTGGCCTTAATTCTAAGCGGTATGTGTGGAGAAAACCAGGCACTGCTCATCACCTGTCCAATACAGTCCCCTGTCAGCTACCCACCTCTGTCAGCTACCCCCCTCTGTCAGTTACCCTCCCTCTGTCAGTTACCCCCCCTGTCAGTTACCCTCCCTCTGTCAGTTACCCCTCCTCTGTCAGTTACCCCCTTCTGTCAGTTACCCCCCCCTGTCAGTTACCCCATCTGTCAGTTACCCTCCCTCTGTCAGTTACCCCTCTCTGTCAGTTACCCCCCCTGTCAGTTACCCCCCTCTGTCAGTTACCCCCTCTGTCAGCTACTCCCTTCTCTGTCAGCTACTCCCCTTTCTGTCAGCTACTCCCCCCTCTGTCCGCTACACCTCCTCTGACAGCTACTCCCCCCCCCCTCTGTCAGCTACTCCCCTCTCTGTCAGCTACACCTCCTTTGTCAGCTACTCCCCTCTCTGTCAGCTACACCCCCCTCTGTTAGCTACTCCCCCCGTCAGCTACCCCCCCTCCGTCAGCTACTCCCCCCCTCTGTCAGCTACACACCCTTTTGTTAGCTTTCCCACCCCTGTCAGCTACTCCCTCTCTGTCAACTACTCCTCCCCTCTGTCAGCTATTCCCCCCTCTGTCAGCTACTCCCCCCTCTGTCAGCTATTCCCCCCCATCTGTCAGCTTCACCCTCCCTCTGTCAGCTATTCCCCCCCGGCAGCTACCCCCCCCTCTCTGTCAGGCCACCCCCTCTCTTACCACCTTTCTCTCTCACCCCTCCTCCCTCTCAGTGCCCTTCTCTCTCCCACCCCTCCTCTCTCTCTCACCGCACTCCCCCTCACAACCCCAATCCCCTCCCCTCTCTCTTTCTCACCCCCTCTCTCTTCTGCCTCCTCACCCCCTTACCTCCTCCTCTCACCCTTTCTCACCCTTTCTCACCTCCCTCCCCCACCTCTTCTCCCCCCCCAGGGGGTGAGGGCCCCATGATTCCTAACAGCGGCCCTGTGAGTGAGTGCACAAGTTCGGATGTGTTTTGATTCCTGTGTCCTCTGACACACTGGGCACAGCAATGCAGCACCTGCCTCTACTTTGCCTTCTCTCCAAGCCCCCCCCACACAAGGGAAGGAAAGAAGGAAAATAGCACTACAGTAGAGCAGCTTCACTCTGCCCCCAAACTCCGGCTTACACTTTTCCTGGCTCTAAATGGCTCTCGGTAAGGCAGTCTAATGTGGGTCTTTAGGGGCAGGGGACACTGATGGGGGGGCGGCATTGAAGGACCCAGCCCTGGGGGGCAAGGGGAGTAAATCCGGGCCTGGCAGCAGGCGTACTTATTCAGCCTGTGATTAGCTGAATAGGTCACGTGCGGGCGGCGGACATGAGAGTCTGTGATTGGTCACATGTGGAGGCGGGGCTGGACTGTGGGTGATCATGGCCGCCCGGAGTCCTGCCTCCTTGCCTGGAGTGTGCTCTGCTGTGTCTCCTGGAGTCCTCATTGAGGTATCTTTCTCATCTGCCCTCTCACCCCCCTCTGTCAGCCACTCTCCCTCTGTCAGCTACCCCCTCTGTCAGCTACCCCCTCTGTCAGTTACCCCCCTCTGTCAGTTACCCTCCATCTGTCAGTTACCCCCCTCTGTCAGTTACCCCCCCTCTGTCAGTTACTCCCTCTGTCAGTTACCCTCCCTCTGTCAGTTACCCTCCCTCTGTCAGTTACCCCCCTCTGTCAGCCACCCCCCCTGTCAGTTACCCCCCCTCTGTCAGCTACCCCCCCTCTGTCAGCTACTCCCCCCCTCTGTCAGCTACTCCCTTCTCTGTCAGCTACTCCCCTCTCTGTCAGCTACAACCACCTCTGTTAGCTACTCTCCCCTCTGTCAGCTATTGCCCCCCTCTGTCAGCTACACCCCCCTCTATCAGCTATTCCCCCAGTCTGTCAGCTACTCCCCTCTCTGTCAGCTACTCCCCCCCTCTGTTAGCTACCCCCCCGTCAGCTATTCCCCCCTCTGTCAGCTACTCCCCCATCTGTCAGCTATTCCCCCCCTCTGTCAGCTACACCCCCCCCTCTGTCAGCTATTCCCCCCCATCAGCTACCCCGTCTCTCTGTCAGGCCACCCCCTCTCTTACCACCTTTCTCTCTCACCCCTCCGCTCTCTAAGCCCCCTTCTCTCTCCCACTCCTCCTCTCTCTCTCACCCCACTCCCCCTCACAACCCCGATCCCCTCCCCATCTCTCTTTCTCACCCCCTCTCTCTTCTGCCTCCTCACCCCCTTACCTCCTCCTCTCACTCTTTCTCACCTCCCTCCCCCACCTCTTCTCCCCCCTCAGGGGGCGAAGGCCCCATGATTCCTAACAGAGGCCCTGTGAGTGAGTGCACAAGTTCGGATGTGTTTTGATCACTGTGTCCTGCTGACACACTGGGCACAGCAATGCAGCTCCTGCCTCTACTTTGCCTTCTCTCCAAGCCCCCCCATGGTGAGCGGCCATTATCTTGGGGTGGGGAGTACCTGAGTGTAGTCACTACTGAAGATCCCCTATCTTATAGTATATAGGTTACTCAGATCCGCATGGTTCTAATATATATATATATATATATATATATATATATATATATATATTAGGGTTGTCCCGATACCGATACTAGTATCGGTATCGGCACCGATACCGAGCATTTGCCCAAGTACTTGTACTCGGGCAAATGCTCCCGATGCTTCCCCCAGCTTTAGTGACATACAGCTGTGATCGGTCACCGCTGACTGTCACTGCATCCTCCTCCATGCCCCCTCCTTTCCTCTGTCCCCCTCCGCTGTCCCCCTTCGTTCCGCCGTTCCTCTCTCCTTCTCTGTGCCTCTCCGCTGTCCCCCTCTGTTCCGCCGTTCCTCTCTCTTTCTCTGTGCCTCTCCGCTGTCCCCCTCCGTTCCCCTCTCCTTCTCTGTCCCCCTCCGCTGTCCACTCAGTTCTGCTGTGCCTCTCCGCTGTCCCCCTCTGTTCCTCTCTCCTTCTCTGTGCCTCTCCGCTGTCCCCCTCCGTTCCTCTCTCCTTCTCTGTGCCTCTCTGCTGTCCCCCTCCGTTCCTCTCTCCTTCTCTGTGCCTCTCTGCTGTCCCCCTCCGTTCCTCTCTCCTTCTCTGTGCCTCTCCGCTGTCCCCCTCCGTTCCCCTCTCCTTCTCTGTCCCCCTCCGCTGTCCACTCAGTTCTGCTGTGCCTCTCCGCTGTCCCCCTCTGTTCCTCTCTCCTTCTCTGTGCCTCTCCGCTGTCCCCCTCCGTTCCTCTCTCCTTCTCTGTGCCTCTCCGCTATCCCCCTCCGTTCCTCTCTCCTTCTCTGTGCCTCTCCGCTGTCCCCCTCCGTTCCTCTCTCCTTCTCTGTGCCTCTCTGCTGTCCCCCTCCGTTCCTCTCTCCTTCTCTGTGCCTCTCCGCTGTCCCCCTCCGTTCCTCTCTCCTTCTCTGTGCCTCTCCGCTATCCCCCTCCGTTCCTCTCTCCTTCTCTGTGCCTCTCCGCTGTCCCCCTCCATTCCTCTCTCCTTCTCTGTCCCCCTCCGCTGTCCCCACCGTTGTGCTGTCCTCCTCCTCCTTCCTTTGTGAATGGACACAGTCAGCTGACTCTGTCCATTCACATAACTGAAACATTGTAATCTCCTGTGATTACGATGTGTCAGTTTATGAATGGAGAGGAGCCGCTGTCTTCTCTCCATTCATTTTCAGTGCAGCTGAGGCTGCAGAGAAAGGGACTGGGGAATCTCTATCCTCGGTCTCTTTCTCTGTCTCAAGGGGGAGATATCAGAGGTCTGTTAAGACCCCTGATATCTCACCAAAGGCCCCCAACAGGGATGATTAAAAAAATAACAAAAAAAAAAACACACACACACATTGCAATAAAGAATAAAAAAAATATTATTGTAAAAAATAAAAATTGTAAATAAAAAAAAAAAAAACCACACACACACACATATACCGTTCACCCCCCCCCCCCCCCCCAAAAAAAGAAAGCACTATTAAAAAAAAAACACTGTCACGTGACATTACAAAAAAGTATCGATAATCGGTATCGGCGAGTACTTGAAAAAAAGTATCAGTACTTGTACTCGGTCCTAAAAAAAGTGGTATCGGGACAACCCTAATATATATATATATATGTATTTATATATATAATTTTTTTACATTTATGTTTTTAATAAAATTTTTAATACATTCTACAATTACCGAGAATGGTGGGGGACCTATGTAATCTAGGCATTCTATATATCTGTTACTCTAGTCCACATTATATACTACGGGTATTGCATATGATATATACGGGTGGCACAGTGGTGTAGTGGGTAGCACTCTCGCCTAGCAGTAAGAAGGGTCACTGGTTCGAATCCCAACCATGACACTACCTGCCTGGAGTTTGCATGTTCTCCCTGTGCCTGCGTGGGTTTCCTCTGGGTACTCCAGTTTCCTCCCACACTCCAAAGATATGCTGGTAGGTTAATTGGATCCTGTCTAAAATTGTCCCTAGTATGTATGAATGTGAGTTAGGGACCTTAGATTGTAAGCTCCTTGAGGGTAGGGACTGATGTCAATGTATATGTAAAGCGCTGCGTAAATTGACGGCGCTATATAAATGCCTGAAATAAATAATAATATGTATCTTTTACTATTTTATTATACATTCACCTCTTTCCTCCCCTGTGAGGTATGACTGTCATGTTGCTAAACGAGCCCTATACAATCAATAGGAATTTTAGCTTGAGCTCATATCCATCTGTTGAGTTCTACCAGGTAATATCTGGTACATTATATCTTGACGTTATTGTTACTCACCTGTAGGGGGAACTTATCACACGGTTGGTTTATATCAGCCTGTACACTTAGGCTTAATTTTGCTGTATATATCAACTAATTAATTGGTTTGCTTATTAAAACATAGGAGAGCCTACCATGGCATCCAGTTAGCTCTACTATATTTATCGTATACCATGTACCAATCAAATGTAAATCAAGCGGGTATTGTATTAGGAGCTATGAGATCATTGCCCCGCCTTGGTGGGCAGGTACGATTGGCTGCTCCCCAATTGGGGGGTGGGACAGGCATGGTTGCTCTCCTATTAGATGACGTGGTGCGTGGTGTGCTGGTACCGTCACTGAGGACGTCTATGACGAAACGCGTACGACGGCGCCACGCACACTACGTCACTTCCTGGTTTCCGAGTTGGTGGAACACAGCTGGAATGCAGTGAACCGCTGCTGTCCCCACCTCATGTCCAGCTCTTGCTGTTTATTTTGAGGCTTGGCCACCATTATAGGAGCCGGCAATATACATATACTGTAGTATATGCTTTTTGGAATGCCCATCTAAAAGTTTTTTCTTTTTTTCATCTTTGGATTTTTTACTGTTTTTTTAAATAAATGTACTTTATTTTACTACACCATGGGAGTTTATATTTTTTTCTCCTATGAGGGACCTATTAAAGATCATGCTTAATCTACCTGAAGTCTACCTTTGGAACAACAGTAACAGTTACGATGGAGGACTAGTCGCAGTAATTACATCTACATGCGTGTTGCCCCGCTGGGGTGATTGGATTTGGTGAGTGGGGACCCTTGAGGAGGAGCACAAAAGTCACCTGAGGACACTGCGAGCACTTAAGTCACCATTTGATTCCTGTTACATACCTGAGGAACATCAGATTTACATCATACATACGGACTGTCATTTGCTTATTTATGTGAACTTTTTTCCCATTCCTTACGGATTCACATTATGCCCGCGTAGTGCGGCTTCACTTTTAGTGCTTTTTGCACTTTGGATATGTATATGGGATATTTCTGATTGTGGTTGATCATCATTGGGATAATATTATTTAAAGATTTCACTTGTATTTCTATTACTGTCACTTATTCTTACATTCTGGTAGCTGGTGTAATCACTACCAGGAAATCATTAGGGAATCACTATATGGTATATTGTGCAATTGTGTCCCATACTTCTTTTTGGTTTCTTAGTCTTTGGGACATACATGCCACGGGTTTACGTTTTCATCATACACCCATAAGCTGTGCCCTGTGGCTACCCGGGGGTATCCTGTAAGGCCACTCAGGCACACATTCTTATGTTGCATATGATGTTAATATATTATTCACTTACATGCTACAGGCATGTTTAAACTTGAAGCACTGTTACTTTATTTTGAGGTTGGGATTATATACATTGAGCATTGTTGGGGTACACTTATCTGTGGTGCAGTTCTCCTGCTCCCCCTTCTCCCCTCCTATCACATCTTGTTATCAATCACCAGTAGGTAGCGCCATTTACCCCATTTTTTGTTTTGTTTTTCACTACTGAAGATCGTTATATTTCACAGTCACCTATCAAGTTTATTATCTTTAGATTAAGGACGCTGAAAACTGACCCTGGATGGTCAGAGTATCACGGACCTATATGCAACTGAGCACTTTATGGATCACTTTTGTATCAATATTTATACTGTATGAAATGTATATTCACGCTATATGATGTTGTAAGCTGTATGATGACAACAGTCGCATATATATATATATATATATATATATATATATATATATATATATATATATATATATATATATATATATATATATATATATATATATAAATATATATATATACAGCCCTCCAAAAATCCATTCGCCTGCTCACATTTTGCGAGTGAATTTTGAAGGCTAGTGAGAAAGGGCTGCCTGGGAAAGGGGGGTGGGGGGGGGGGCGAGCCGGCAGCCTGTGTGGAATGGGAGTCCTTCTCCCAGCGATCAGGATCACGGGAAGAGAGAGAGAGATCCGCCCAGGTGTTCAGAGCACAGCGCGGGGAACACAGCGATCACAGCTTTCATTTCAATAGCCGTGTTCCCCGCCGCCGCTGTCAAATACAGCGCCTCCTCCTGGTCCCGGGACTTTGATAGACAGATCACCCGTCCAATCCTAGTGACGGGTGATCTGTCAATCAAAGTTCCCCGGCCAGGGGGCGGGGCTGTATATGATGTTGCGTGGCGGGAACATGGCAATTGAAATGAAAGCTGTTATCGCTGTGTTCCCCACCTGGGTGGCTCTCCTGTTCCTGTCCTCCCCTGCACAGGTAGGCTGCATGGTGGACACAAGACTGCATTAGTGGACACAAGACTGCATTAGTGGACACAAGGCTGCATTAGTGGACACAAGGCTGCATTGGTGGGCACAAGGCTGCATGGTGGACACAAAGCTGCATTGGTGGGCACAAGGCTGCATGGTGGGCACAAAGCTGCATTGGTGGGCAGTGGGCACAAGGCTGCATGGTGGACACAAAACTGCATTGGTGTGCACAAGGCTGCATGGTGGGCAGAAGGCTGCATGGTGGACACGAAGGTGCATTGATGGGCACAAGGCTGCATGGTGGGCAAAAGGCTGCATAGTGGACACAGGCTGAATGGTGGGCACACGGCTGCATTGGTGGGCACAAGGTTGCATTGGTGGGCACAAGGCTGCATGGTTTGCACTGGGCAAAAGGCTGCATGGTGGAAACAAGGCTGCATTGGTGGGCACAGGGCTACATTGGTGGGCACTAGGCTGCATTGCTGGGCACAAGGCTGCATTGGTGGAATTTATAACTTATTTGAAATGCGTTTTTCTGGATATTTTTGTTGTTAACCGTTAAACGTACAAAATCAGCAGAGGATCAAATACTTTTTTCCCTCACTGTACACTAAGGACTCTGGGGGGGTTATTTACAAAAGGTAAATCCACTTTGCACTGGAAGTGCACTTGAAAGTGCACTTGGAAGTGCAGTCACTCTAAATCTAAGGGGTAGTGGAAGCTCTGCTGATTTTATCATCCAATCATGTGCAAGATAAAATGCTGTTTTTTTTATTTTCCTTGCATATCCCCCTTGGATCTACAGTGACTTTACTTCCAAGTGCACTTTCAGTGCACTTTCAAGTGGATTAGCTTTTAGTAAATAAACCCCTGAGTGTTATTGCTAGTTTATGTTAGTTAGATGGTTAGTTAGGATGCTGTTCTTTTGTTCCTGTCCTGTTCAAGAAGATCCTTTGTGGCAAGAGTCCTTTGAGAACAATATGGGGGTCATTTACTAAGATGAATGCACTGCGCTGGTTCAGACCATAATTGGTGCGCTGGATAGATCCTTAATTCAGCGCGTTATCCGGCGCACGCACTACCTACACGCAAGAATGTTTCCAGCGCGATGGGATCGCGCTGGTTCTCGGCAAGGTACATCTTGCGCTCGCTGCAATAGGAAAAACACATCTTCCTATTAAAGCAGCGCGAGAAAAACCGGCATGGGTTCCCCCTCCGGGTGCATGCCAGGCCCTTCGGTCTGGTATGGATTGTAAGGGGATCCCCCTACGCCGAAAAAAGGGTGTGGGGGGTCCCCCAAAATCCATACCAGACCCTTATCCGAGCACGCAGCCAGGCCGGTCAGGAAAGGGGGTGGGGATGAGCGAGCGCCCCTCTCCTGAACCGTACCAGGCCACATGCCCTCAACATGGGGGATGGGTACTTTGGGGAAGGGATTGCGCTGCGGGGCCCCCTCCACCCCAAAGCACCTTGTCCCCATGTTGATGAGGACAAGGGCCTCTTCCCGACAACCCTAGCCGTTGGTTGTAGGGGTCTGCGGGTGGGGGGCTTATCAGAATCCGGGAGCCCCCTTTAATGAGGGGGCCCCCAGATCCCGGCCCCCCACCCTACGTGAATGAGTATGGGGTACATCGTAACCCTACCCATTCACCTGGGGGAGAAATGTGTCAATAAAAAAACACACTCCCATCATGCCCCGAGACTATGCCATAATAAGAGGTGGGGTCACCCGGTGACATCACACGGTGACCATGCCCCAAGCCTATATAAGTCGCCGCACACCGCTCAGACGGCATTACAGCTGGAGAGAGCGTCGTGTCAACATCGGAAGAAGAGAAGAGAAGAGAAGAGGGGAGAAGGCGACAAGGTAGAAGAAGAAGAACGGGCCCCCCGCTAGCAAAAGAGCTGGAAGAAGATAGCGGGGGATCCGGAAGAGGATACCGGAGAAGAACCGGACAGCGGAAGAAGATTGGGCCCCCACTAGCAAAAGAGCTGGAAGAAGATAGCGGGGGATCCGGAAGAGGATACCGGAGAAGATCCGGACAGCCGGAGAAGAACCAGACAGCGACAGAAGACCGGGCCCCCGCTAGCAAAAGAGCTGGAAGAACATAGTGGGGGAGGCTGGCAGAAGATACCGGACAGCGGCAGAAGACCGGGCCCCCCGCTAGCAAAAGAGCTGGAAGAAGATAGCGGGGGAGGGTGGCAGAAGATACCGGACACCGGGAGAAGAGGCCGGACAGCGTGGAGAAGAACCGGACACCGGGAGAAGATGCGGAGAGCGCGGAAGAAGACCCCCGAAGTTGGAAGAAGATCCCCGAAGTTGGAAGAAGACCCCCGGAGCTGCCTAATAAATTACTTTAAAAACCTGTGTAGTGTGTTTTTTTATTGACACTTTTCTCCCCCAGGTGAATGGGTAGGGGTACGATGTACCCCATACTCATTCACTTGGGGTGGGGGGCCGGGATCTGGGGGCCCCCTTATTAAAGGGGGCTCCCGGATTCTGATAAGCCCCCCGCCCACAGACCCCGACAACCAACGGCCAGGATTGTCGGGAAGAGGCCCTTGTCCTCATCAACATGGGGACAAGGTGCTTTGTGGTGGGGGGGCCCGCAGCGCGCCCCCATTCCCCAAAGTACCCATCCCCCATGTTGAGGGCATGCGGCCTGGTACGGTTCAGGAGGGGGGGTGCTCGCTCGTCCCCACGCCCTTTCCTGACCAGCCGTCCTGCGTGCTCGGATAAGGGTCTGGTATGGATATTGGGGGACCCCCCACGCCGTTTTTTCGGCATAGGGGGATCCCCTTACAATCTATACCAGACCAAAGGGCCTAGCATGCACCCGAAGGGGGAACCCATGCCGGTTTTTTATTAAAAATTTGGCGTGGAGTTTTCCCTCAAGATTCATACCACAGTGCCTGGTATTGGCGGGGATCCAAGTCAGATCCCAATGCTTGTCGCTCATTGGGAAAGGAAAAAACATTTTTTCCTTTCCCGATGAGCGAGCCAGCTCGGCGCTGCTATCTTCAGCTGACACAGTGCACTGCGATTACCTGCGGTTATGTGCGGATAGCTGCGCTAAATCGCTCCTGGACGCAGTCAATTCTATTTTTTCTATCTGCACAAAACCGCATGTAATCAAAACGCAGTGTGTGAATGGGGCCATAGGAAAGCATTGTGTGCTTTTAGCTGTGTGAAAGGATAAGGCCCCTTTCACACTGGCGTGTTTTTCAGGCGCTAACAATAGCGCCTGAAAAACGCCCTAAAGAAGTGGCTCCATTCACTCTAGTGTGAATCGGGCTTTCACACTGGAGCGGCGCACTAGCAGGACAGTAAGGCCCCTTTCACACTGGGGCAGTGAGGGCATCTGCGGTAAAGCGGCGCTATTTTTAGCGCCGCTTTACTGTCCTTTTAGCGACATTATTCGGCTGCTAGTGGGGCGATTTTAACCCCCTCCCTGCTAGCGGCCGAAAAGGGGTTAAATACACCCGCAAAACGCTGCTGGAGCAGCATTTTGCCAGCAGTATTACAGCACTGCCCCATTCATTTCAATGGGGAGGACCGTTGAGTTGACCGCTCCAAAGAAGCTGTTGGCAGGACTTTTTGTGACGCCCTGCCAGCGCACCGCTCCAGTGTGAAACCCCTCACTGGAGTGAATGGAGCCGCTTTTTTAGGGCATTTTTCAGATGCTATTTTTAGTGCTGTAGCGCCTAAAAACACCCCAGTGTGAAAGGGGCCTAAAAAAAAGGCCTGCTAGCAGCACCTTTGGAGCGGTGTATAAACCACTCCTACCCATTGCAATCAATGGGACAGCGCGGCTATACCGCCGGCAAAACGGCGCTGCGGTGGCGTTTTGCTGGCGGATTTATATAAACCCCTTTTGGGCCGCTAGCGGGGTTAAAACCCTGAATACCGCCGGTAAAGCGGCGCTAAAAAGAGCGCCGTTTTCCCACTGACGCCCGCACCGCCCCAGTGTGGAAGGGGCCTACGGCCCCTTTCACACGGACGGACCTTTCAGGTCCGCCGCGGACCTGAACGGACACTCCATAAACCTCTATGGAGGGTCGGATGTCAGTGGTGACATGCCCGCTGACATCCGACCCACTCCAATACGAAAAAGTGTGACAGGGGAAACACCTATTTTTCCATCTGTCTGCGGATCGGATCGGGTGACGACGGACTCTATGGTCCGTCATCATCCGATCCCCCATTGAGGAGAGCGGCACTCTGACAGGTCCGTCCCTGCACAGTGTGCAGAGACAGACCTGTCATCTGCCTGCTCAGTGGGGATCCACGGAACCATCCCCCACTGAGCAGAGTGGGCTCCGTACACGGACACGTCCACGTGAAAGAACCCTAAGGCCAATGCCCTTTGTACAAAAATCCATGGGAAAGTTTGTACAAAGTCCCATCGTGTGTATGAGGCTTAAACACCAGAAATTCAACTTTTCATATTTTTAAAGGTCACCATACACTGGCCAATCCGTTAGATCTTACATAAATTAGATTCAGTGCAAGAGCCTGTTTGATTTTCTACAATTAGAAGTCATTGTTACAGTGCATCTTCCTATTACCGCTTTAGCCTAATGCTCTCTTTCCACTATTTCAACCCCAAAGTTGCGTGATTTACAATGTGCTTTTTTGGCTTGTTTTCCACTATTGCAACTTGTCATGACACTAGGGACTGAAAAGTTGCATCACAAGTTCTACCCCATGATTTACAATGAGTACCGTTCATATGTCTGCAACTTCAAGTTGCAGCCACTTCAAAGTAGTCCCTGCACTACTTTGGTCCCACTTTGATGCGACTTGAGATCCATAGACCTCAAAAATACACAGGCATTGCTTCAAGTTTTGGCAAAAAGTTGCGGGAAACTCGTGGCAAAAAACACGCAACTTTGGCCTTGCAAAAGTGGAAACCGAGCCTTAATGCCATGTCATGCGACTAGTTCAAAACATCTGAGAAAAAGTCGCACTGAAGTTGGAACAAATTAGTGCAAGAACTTTTTTTGGAGTTGCACCAATTAGAACAGGGGAACATTGAAATACATGTGTATTGACTTGTCCTGCGACTTCACATGTGTCAAGTCGCACAACAACTCGCAGTAGTGGAAAGACAGCCTAAGGCCACTTGGGACTGAAAAGTTATATCACAAGTTCTACCCCATGATTTACAATGAGAACCGTTCATATGTGTGCGACTTGCTTACGCCCATGCCGTATACACAGCGGGCACACATCTTTATTACAGAAATCCATATTTGGCATGGAAATTAACCACTTGCTTACTGGGCACCTAAACCCCCCTGCTGTGCAGACCAATTTTCAGCGCTGATGCACTTTGAATGACAATTGCGCGGTCATACTTAGCCAAATGTTTTTTTTGCAGGGAGCACACGGGGAGCCCGTCCTATGACAGCCTCCCAGAAATTCAGGTCCACGCTGTGGCCGTCGTTTGGCTATAGCACAGACAACAAATGGTTAATAGAAAAACAGATGCAGATTTCTAGGACTGTCCAAAAATCATGTTTAGAGTCAAAGGCAACTGATGACTTTCTATTAAAGGTCTAAATGGGCCATTAACATGCATCACAATTGAACTTAGGAATGTGTCTTTGCAAAGTTAAACTAAATAAAATCCTTGACTGTAGGATAACAGATGTAATTAACATGCCCTTCTGCCACCACTATAAACCCTTACCCCAATAATTCAGACCACACCGATATTGGAGTATAAAAGGCCGTAGCAGCCTATTTTATTTAAACAAATATATCTTAGAATATCAACACTATGGATATAAAACATATCCAACATAAAACAGCAAAACAACAACATCTGTTAAACAACCTGTCTAATTTCTCAAGCGTTGGTCTGAGCAATATCTTCATAATCATCAGTGTCCAATAACAAAAACTTACCCTGCGGTCCCATCAAATTTGTCACATAGGCCTCAAGCTGACAAGCTGGCTCAGAGACTACCAATGACCGCAGAGCCCCATTATCACTTCCCGGTTAACCTCCGTTAACCGGGAACCACCATCATGAGCCATATCAACGATGGCTCCCAAAAAAACTCTTACTTTTTGCCATCTTTTTTCTCTTGCCCAGACCAACGCCCGCCCCTGCCACGACATATCTGCGACCATCACCTGTAGAAGAAACAATACAATACCCTACATCCTAACAATACTTTACCAATATAAGGGAGGGTGGGCGGGAACTTTCTTCAGGAAAACTGTTACTCCCCCCAGGGCGGGATGAACTTATAAAGACCCTCCTAGTGCCTCCCCCTCGGTTAACTAATATACACTCCCCCTCTGTGTTAACTCCACTGCTGCCACAGTCATGTACTCCCTCCACCTATGCATTACATGCTGTGTTCCGGTCCTTTCTTGACTGTAGGATAACAGATGTAATTAACATGCCCTTCTGCCACCACTATAAACCCTTACCCCAATAATTCAGACCACACCGATATTGGAGTATAAAAGGCCGTAGCAGCCTATTTTATTTAAACAAATATATCTTAGAATATCAACACTATGGATATAAAACATATCCAACATAAAACAGCAAAACAACAACATCTGTTAAACAACCTGTCTAATTTCTCAAGCGTTGGTCTGAGCAATATCTTCATAATCATCAGTGTCCAATAACAAAAACTTACCCTGCGGTCCCATCAAATTTGTCACATAGGCCTCAAGCCGACAAGCTGGCTCAGAGACTACCAATGACCGCAGAGCCCCATTATCACTTCCCGGTTAACCTCCGTTAACCGGGAACCACCATCATGAGCCATATCAACGATGGCTCCCAAAAAAACTCTTACTTTTTGCCATCTTTTTTCTCTTGCCCAGACCAACGCCCGCCACAGCACACGAGAATAAAACCTTATTCTTGTGTGCCCCTCCACACCCGAAGTGCTCGCTGTATGCCATCTTGTAAACCTAAGGCCCACAAGTCTATACCCACTTCGTTCAAGTGAACCCCATCAGACCTTAAATACCTCCAGGTTTCAAACTCAAGTTCAAGGTGTCTCACCGCTAAACCACCATTATTAATCACAAACTTGCTCACTTCTCTGTTTATTTTTCTCCGTGCCCTGTTCACACCTTCTACCGACCTAGCCATCCTCCATAATGTCTGCGCCACCATGTCAGACCAGACAATCACCATCTTAGGAAAAGCTTCCTTCAACTGCCAAACGTCCAACATTATGTCCCGTTTAATGTCTACCATGGCCCTAACGCACAAGTCATTGCCGCCTAAATGAATAACTAATACGTCCGGCGGCCTATCTCGTTGTGCATACCGATGAACCTCAGCAACCAACCTTCCCCACAACATGCCGGGGAACCTCAACCACTTGATACATGCCTCCCGTTTGCTGAAACCCAATTGCCTACCCTCAAAAACGTGCATCACCTCTCCGTGCCCCCCAGGACACGTAAGAATGGCCCATGATCCAGACCATCCTCGGCAACGAATCTGAAACAGAAGAAAAGAAAAACAACCGAACAATAAAAAAAAAAACTCCTATATTCCACCTTCTTTACCACATCCCCATAACAGTGATCCCATAACAGAGATCCCATAACAGAGATCCCATAACAGAGATCCCATAACAGAGATCCCATAACAGAGATCCCATAACAGTGATCCCATAACAGAGATCCCATAACAGTGATCCCATAACAGAGATCCCATAACAGTGATCCCATAACAGAGATCCCATAACAGAGATACCATAACAGTGATCCCATAACAGAGATCCCATAACGGTGCATGCATACCGTTTCTGACTGCTTCCGTAGCTGCTCCTATCCTAAACGAATAGGACGAGAAATCCTTCTCATCCAGGCCCAAACCCCGTATGCATTTTGTAAAGACTGCCACAAATTGAAATCTAGATAAAAATTCACCACTTAAATGTACCAAAAAGGGGCCCGGTCGTTCTGAACGAACTTTTAAAAATTCCCGAACTGCTTCTACCGGGCATAATTGTGATCCCTTCACTGGGTAAACTTGCACCAGTCTTCCTTTTCCCAGCTGATCGGTCTTAGATTTCCGTAACCACAACTTTAACCCCTCCGCTCCATACTGTACATCATGATAACCCAGCCCCCCTTTCACTTTCCTAGAAGGGCTGACGAATACCCCGATCATGACTTCCTATAGCCCTTCATAGCCTGCCTTACCCAAAAATCCTTAGCAAAGTCCACCTGTCCTTGTAATTTAAACAGAAAAGCCAAACCCGCAACCGTCTTATTTACCACGACGCAGACACGCCTTCCTCCATTTTTCTGGCAATGTAATAAATCAACAACAACCTCACTTCTCGCCCCACCGGCTCCTCCCCTATTCCTTGAACAAACCCCATCCATTCGTTCCATACTTTAGAGTACGCTGCCCATGTAGACCCACTCACCGACTTCCTTATCCATCCCGCGATGAGGCCAATGCTATCCCCCACAGCCATTCGGGACAAGGTACTCCTTGCTGCTCCGCCTCCGGCGCCAACTCCCGAAACCTGTCCCACTGAAAGTGATACAACGCATCAGCTATCACATTTTCCACCCCTGGTAAGTGTACCGCATGAATGAAAACATTCAACTGCAGACAGCGCAATACTAAGTGTTGCAATAACCTGATCACTGGCGTGGATGATGCCGTAATCCCGTTGATAACTTGCACCACCCCCAAATTGTCCCCATGGAAATGCACCTTCAGATCCCTGAATGATGTTCCCCACAGCTCCACTGCCAGCACTACCGGAAACAACTCCAGCAGCACCAGATTCTTCGTGAATCCTGCCTCCACCCATGCTTGGGGCCATGGTCCTGCCCTCCATTGTCCCTGAAAAAATGCCCCAAAACCTGTGGAACCTGCGGCATCCGTGAATAGTTCCAGGTCAAAGTTGCTGACTGGACCAGACATCCACAGTGCCCTACCGTTAAAAGCTTCCAAAAACATATACCACACTCTCAAATCTGCCCTGAGCGTTTCTCTTAATCGCACGAAATGTCTCGGTGATTTTATTCCACTCGTGCTAGACGCAAGCCTGCGACTAAACACCCTCCCCATCGGTAATATGCGGCATGCAAAATTCAGCTTGCCCAATACTGACTGTAGTGTCCTTAACTGCACTTTCTTTAAACCTAAAAGCCCTGCAATTTCTCTCTTCAGATCTTCCAGCTTATCGTCCGGCAGCCTGCATTCCATTGCGACCGAATCTATGACAATGCCCAAAAAACTGGATGACCGTTCACGGTCCCTCCGTCTTATCAGCAGCCAATGGAATGCCAAATCTATCTGCGATGTGCTCCAGCGTGGCTAACAGCACCACGCAAATCCTGGAGGCCGCCGGACCTATACAAAGAAAAATCGTCTAGGTAATGAATAACAGAATTCACCCCCGACACATCCCGCACAACCCATTCCACGAAGGAGCTAAAGTGTTCAAATATCGCGCACGATATTGAGCAGCCCATGGGTAAGCAATTGTCCACGTAGAATTCATTGTTTCAATGACAACCTAGTAGCCTAAAACTATCCGGGTGCACCGGCAGTAGTCTGAAAGCAGATTCCACATCCGCTTTCGCCATCAGGGCCCCCTAACCGTAACGACGGACCCATCCCACTGCCGCGTCGAATGAAGTATAGGTCACGGAGCACGCCCCCTGATCTATAGCATCGTTCACTGACCCCCCTTTTGGGAAAGATAGGTGATGAATTAGCCTAAATTTACCTGGTTCCTTTTTTGGTACCACCCCCAGCGGCGAGACCACCAGATCGTCAAACGGCGCCGCTGGAAATGGGCCACCCATCCGCCCCAATGCAACTTCCTTCCTTAGCTTCTCCAAAAACACATCCGGATGTTGCATTGCTGACCGCAAATTGCGTGGAACCGGTGGAATCACCGTCGGATCTTAAAGCCAACCGAAAAAAACCTACCTCCAACAATTGAGCTGCTGCCCTGTCCGGATACCTACCTAGAAACGGTCGCATCCTTTCCACCTTCACTGGGGTCCTCCCTTTTGTTTGCAGTCTCTCCTGTACGTGCTTTTCCCTGCTTGGAACCTCTGGACCCGGGGTGAGATCCCCCGCACCCTGAACACTCGTGTTTATACTTACATGCGACTCCAAACCTGCATGTCCCGGTGTTGTATTGCCAACAAACCCCTTTTCTATTTCCGACCGAATGTCCCTGGGACGAAGGTCCACCGCCCCCCCCCTGAAAAAACTGATTGGGGGCCCTCGCCGTCGTCATCAATTTCATCCAGAGGCTGATGTCCTTGTGATCCCAACGCAGAGCCGGCCTGACCGCCCTCCGTTGTCGGAATTGTTCGTCATACCTCAACCATGCTGTTCCCCCATAAACTCTGTACGCCTCACCAAATAGCAGCTTGATAACAAAACAATGCCGAACAATGCTCGGGTTGTTTTTCCCCTATCACACTTGCCGTAATCGCAAACGCTTGCAACCAGTTAGCAAACGTTCTGGGGATCAAACGATATCTCCTCTTCTCCTCATCCTCCTTCTTAGAGCCATCCGGCTTAACTCTATCAAGATTAAATTTTTCCAATGGTAGCAGTGAAAAAATTTCCACATACTCACCTTTTCACAGTTTTTCACGCACTTCTTGTTTTAAGTGCGACCCTAACGGTCCCTCATAGCAAACATAGACCTCGCATTTTGCCGCGTCAGCCAACCTTGTTATGTCCTGCCTGCCAGCTGCCTCCGCTGATTTTTCCGTCCGTTCCGCGGCCCCACTCACTGTCACCGCTGGGCTGGGCAATGCGACTGCGGCCTACACCACCGGCCCTACACTTTTTTCTGCTCCACCTGTTGCCCCTACCGCCCCTGCAACCCCCGGCGGAACCCATGCCGCCGCCGGGCCCGTGCGACCCTTTTCTGCCGCTTCAAAACGCTGTAAGAGCTCTTTTATGCCTGCCAAGAAAACCCCCTAAGCCAGAGGCCCCCCCCGTTTGTGTCATTCACTCTGCCAGCTTCACTCACACCTGCAACCCCCAGCCCCCCACTACTCGGCAGACCTGCAACAGAAATCATGACATTAGACTCACCAGGCTGCACAGGCATAGCCTCATCAGCCGGACTTCTGTTCTCCACCGCTGTTGTCCTCCTGGAGGGGGGGGGCCGCCTCTTCCTCTGACCCGGACCGCTCATCCTCCCCAATGCACTCTCCTTCTTCCTCCTCAGCCGATGAATGCCCACCCGGCCTGGACACCAAGGTTGCCGTGGAAACCGCGGCCGTACACCCCCGCCTCCACGTATCCCATCTGCCTGTCGTTTTTTGCTGTACCTTGCCCGGACCGGTGTTGGGAACCACAGTCCTGCCGTCAGGTACTATCGCTGCTCTACCCGGCCGTCCTCTCTCGCTTCTTCTGCGATCCCCTGCCGTGGAACCAGAAGGCCCAGGGATCTCTCCTCGTGCACCGCTGCGCACATCCGACTCCCTCACTCTGGGGGCGGGGTTAACGCTTCTCTCCCTCTGGCTGTGCTAGGCCGCTGCGCCGCTCCCGCTCCATCCCGCTGACCGCCATTCGGTCCACCCTCGGTTCTCCCCCGTCCCTCCCGTTCGCTTGCCACTCTCTTTGGCGGCGGGCCCGCTGAGGGACCGGAGTGAGTCCCAGGCTGCCGCTGTTCAGGGGAAAACCTCTCTGGGGGCCGCGACCGCCGAGTCCTAGTGTCGCTCGTTACCCCCCTGCTAGATGCAGGCTCTGTTCCCCTCACTGCTTCCTCTAAGGTGTCCTGGAGCCAGGCTGCCCCTCTCACCATTGCTTCTACTCTCATCTGCTCCATCAGGCGCTCCAGGTCAGCCATGCTGCTCTTCAGGGAACTTTTTTCAGGAAAACTGTTACTCCCCCCAGGGCGGGATGAACTTATAAAGACCCTCCTAGTGCCTCCCCCTCGGTTAACTAATATACACTCCCCCTCTGTGTTAACTCCCCTGCTGCCACAGTCATGTACTCCCTCCACCTATGCATTACATGCTGTGTTCCGGTCCTTTCTTTCTTATTTTTGCTTGAGGATAGACTGCAGAGGGATTAGAAGTTTTGTCAGATGTCTACACCCCTGATAGGGTGAAGACACCTCCCAAATTTTGCCAATTTCTCATTCAAAATTATCACATAGCCAAACAGGAAGTGAGGGTAAAACCCCACCAATGTATGTCCTTGGGGACACACAGGTCAATCTAAATAGTTTCCCCATTTGGGAAATTGCACTCTAGCATTTTGCCATGTACATCCCAAATTATTATGTGTCTTGGGGTTTATTTACTAAAGGGTGAATCCACTTTGCACTACAAGTGCACTTAGAAGTGCAGTTGCTGGAGATCCGAGGGGGACAAGCAAGGAAAAGAAAAAAACAGCATCTTTGCCTCTACATGATTGGATGATAAAATCACCAGTGCTTCCCCTCAGATTTTCATCAACTACACTTGTATTGCAGAAAGGATTTGCCTTTAATAAACCCCAAAATACTTAATAATTTGGGGTGTACACAACAAAGTGCTAGAGTGCAATTTGCATAGTGGGGGCACTAGTTAGATTGACCTGCGTGTCCCCAAGGAAAAATATTGTTAGGGTTTTACTCTCACTTCCTGTTTTGGCTATATGACAGGAAACAAAGCCAATTTTAAGAAAAGGGACACAAAGCCCAACCTTTAAAAAAAAAAAAAAAAATCTTGATTTCCCCTCAAATGCCCCCCAACAGGCCATATTTTCAGGTTTTCCTTCATCTTGCACAGGTGCTTTAAATCAAAGTCAATGGTTTTGTATTTTGGACAGCTATTTTAGATAAGATACAATTTCCTAAACATGTCCTGTTGGGGGGGGTACTTGAGGACTAATGCCCCGTACACACGGTCGGACTTTGTTCGGACATTCCGACAACAAAATCCTAGGATTTTTTCCGACGGATGTTGGCTCAAACTTGTCTTGCATACACACGGTCACACAAAGTTGTCGGAAAATCCGACCGTTCTAAACGCGGTGACGTAAAACACGTACGTCGGGACTATAAACGGGGCAGTGGCCAATAGCTTTCATCTCTTTATTTATTCTGAGCATGCGTGGCACTTTGTCCGTCGGATTTGTGTACACACGATCGGAATTTCCGACAACGGATTTTGTTGTCGGAAAATTTTATAGCAAGCTCTCAAACTTTGTGTGTCGGAAAATCCGATGGAAAATGTGTGATGGAGCCCACACACGGTCGGAATTTACGACAACAAGGTCCTATAACACATTTTCCGTCGGAAAATCTGACCGTGTGTACGGGGCATTAGGCTGAAAACCACTGCTCAAAAAGAAAATTGAATACTTACCACTCTGTAATGTTACTTTCCTGGTCACTATCCATGGCAGCATTCGCACAATCCATGCATGTGGTACCATGAAGGGACCAGGAAAGTAACTTAAAACTAAAAGAAAATAAAAAAGGAATTTTTTTAAATAGTTTTTTTTTTCCCTGGTTCCTTCAGACTACCAATTAAGGGGGGGGGGGGGGGGGTAGTTAATTGCTCACAGATGCTTGAGGCCTATATAACCTTATGTAGGATTCATAGTGAGCCTGCTCATTTGTGAGGCTGTTGGAACTCTTTCCAAGTGCAACTGGTCTAAGTGGTGAGTTAAAACCAGAGGGGGGACCTTGACCGATGTACGTCCAATCTTTGAAGGGGAATATCGTTGTTATGGCAGCAGCTAGCTGCCATAACCCCGGTATCCCCATTTTCGTGCGGCGGCCGGCTTTCTGATAAAAGTTATCCCTGCGGCGGATTTGCCGCAAGATCACTTTTATCGGTGGTGGCAGAGGGCCTCCCCCCTCCCGCCACCCTCTGCCGCTTACCGGAGCCATCGGTAGCGGTGGAGGCAATCGCATCCGTCTCCCTCCTGTGCCTGGAGACAAGTGAGGCTAAGATGGTGCCCACTCGTCTCCATGACACCGCTGGGTGGAAGCGACGTCAAAACGTCACTTCCGCCCAAGCCTCCTAAAGGCATATTTTTTTCAATGTCATTTTTTTTAAATTAATTTTTTTTATTGCATTTTAGTGTAAATATGAGATCTGAGGTCTTTTTGACCCCAGATCTCATATTTAGGAGGTCCTGTCATGCTTTTTTCTATTACAAGGGATGTTTACATTCCTTGTAATAGAAATAAAAGTGACACTTTTTTTTTTTTTTTTTAAACAGTGTCAAAATAAATTAAAATAATGTAAAATAAATAATAAAAATAAAAAAAATGTTTAAACCCCCCCCCCCCCCGTCCCGACGAGCTCATGAGCAGAAGCGAACGCATATGCGAGTAGTGCCCGCATATGAAAACGGTGGTCAAACCACACATGTGAGGTATCGCCGTGACCGGTAGAGCGAGAGCAATAATTCTAGCCCTAGACCTCATCTGTAACGCAAAACATGCAACCTGTAGAATTTTTTAAACGTCGCCTATGGAGATTTTTGAGGGTAAAAGTTTGACGCCATTCCACGAGCGGGCGCAATTTTGAAGCGTGACATGTTGGGTATCAATTTACTTGGTGTAACATTATCTTTCACAATATAAAAAAAATGGGCTAACTTTACTGTTGTCTTTTTTTTTTTATTCAAAAAAGTTAATTTTTTCCAAAAACTGCGCTTATAAGACCGCTGCGCAAATACGGTGCAAAAAAAAGTATTGTAATGACCGCCATTTTATTCTCTAGGGTGTTAGAAAAAAAAAACATATATAATGTTTGGGGGTTCTAAGTAATTTTTTGGCAAAAAAAACTGTTTTAAACATGTAAACACCTAAAATCCAAAACGAGGCTGGTCCTTAAGTGGTTAAGGGGGGTGGTTAATTGCTCACAGGTGCTTGAGGCCTATATAACCTTGTGTAGGACTCATAGTGAGCCTGCTCATTTGTGAGGTTGTTGGAACTTTTTCCAAGTGGAACTGGTCTAAGTGGTGAGTTAAAACCAGAGGGGGGACCTTGAGTAGAGAGTGAACAAGTCTTGCTTTTTGATTGCTGGGTTGTATTTTTGGGGCTTTTCCTTTTAGCTTTTCAATCACCTTTTTCTGTCACTTTTTAAACAGTTTTTTTTTTTTTTCCTGGTTCCTTCAGACTACCAATTAAGGGGGGTGGTTAATTGCTCACAGGTGCTTGAGGCCTATATAACCTTGTGTAGGACTCATAGTGAGCCTGCTCATTTGCGAGGCTGTTGGAACTCTTTCCAAGTGGAACTGGTCTAAGTGGTGAGTTAAAACCAGAGTTTAAAACAGGAGGTTATAACAGGGGTCATAGTACCTGTGTAGTGTGAGTACCTGAGTGTTGTCTGAGTAGTGTGTGTGGATCGTTAGTACTTGTGTATTGCGAGTGCACGTAGGTCTGCGAGTGCACGTAAGTGGCCTGCGAGTGCACGTAGGTCTGCGAGTGGCCTGCGAGTGCACGTAGGTCTGCGAGTGGCCTGCGAGTGCACGTAGGTCTGCAAGTGCACGTGGGTCTGCGAGTGGCCTGCGAGTGCACGTGGGTCTGCGAGTGGCCTGCGAGTGCACGTGGGTCTGCGAGTGGCCTGCGAGTGCACGTAGGCTTGCGAGTGGTCTGCGAGTGGTCTGCGAGTGCACGTAGGTCTGCGAGTGTACGTAGATCTGCGACTGTTCTGCGAGTGCACGTAGGTCTGTGAGTACCTGTGTATTGTCTTGTTGTGTACCTGTGTATTGTCTTGAGCATTAGTGCCAGGAAGCTAGCTGTTAGGTAATTTGGACAGGGTAAAATCCCCAATCCTCACTAAATTTAATAGGTACGATGCCCAGCGGGTGTGGATAGGCGACTCTTTGTACATCTTGCTGCATGTATGCATTCCTTGATCATCCGATCGAGGGCGAATACTGCTGTGCAAAATGTAAGCACATTGTTTCCCTGGAAGCCCAGGTTCTGAATCTGGGGAAGCAACTGTCAGCACTGAGAAGTCCCTCCATACTAAAGGAGAGCCAGGAACATACACGGCAGGTGCTGGCAGGGGCCAGCACAGAGGCGGGTGGAGACAAAGAGGTGCAGGCACTAGCAAAGAGTAGACGGGTGACAGTCAGGAAGGGTAGAGGGAGAAGTGCCAGGGAGGCCGATCCAGCACTGGAGCATCCCAATAAGTACACTCCATTGAGTGACATTGGTGAAACCAGTCAGGGACCAGCACTGCTGGAGCTGAGGGACTCTCCTAGCTGCCGGGGGAAGAACTCCTCCAGTGAGAGTGGGGGGGCAGCGAAGGGAAGGGAAAGACAGATTCTGGTGGTAGGGGACTCAATTCTTAGAAGGACAGAGAGGGCAATCTGTAACCAAGACCTAAAGCGCCGAACAGTATCTTGTCTACCGGGCGCTCGGGTTCGGCACATGGAAGACCCAGCTGTCATGGTGCACGTTGGCACCAATGACAAAGTCAGAGGTAGATGGAGTGTCCTAAAGAACGATTTTAGGGACTTAGGAGCTAAATTGAGGAAAAGGACCTCCAAGGTAGTATTCTCAGGAATACTATCGGTACATCGAGCCACACCAGAAAGGCAGAAGGAGATTAGGGAAGTAAACAAGTGGCTGAAGAGCTGGTGTAGTAAGGAGGGGTTTGGGTTCCTGGAGGACTGGACCGACTTCTCAGTCGATAACCGGTACTATAGAAGGGACGGACTGCACCTAAATGAGGAGGGTGCAGATCTGCTGGGAATAAAGATGGCCAAAAAGTTAGAGCGGTTTTTAAACTAGGCGATGGGGGGGGTGGGTCCAGAGGTAGAGATAGTCAGCGCGGAAGATATTTCAAAGGGTAGTATTGGGGGCATTAGTGGTAGGTTGACCAAAGCACAAAAACACAAGGTAAGTATAGTAGCAAGTCCTAGTTGCAATCTCGAAACACCCAATACGAGGACAATATGCGACCGGTCTAAACTATGTGCCATGTTCACCAATACCAGGAGCATGGCGGACAAGATGGGTGAACTAGAGATACTGTTGTACAAGGAGGATTTGGATTTTGGGGGAATTCCAGAGACCTGGTTCAACAGCTCTCATGATTGGCTGACAAACATTCAAGGGTATACCCTTTACCGCAAGGATAGAGAGGGTAAAAAAGGGGGAGGGGTATGCCTATATATCAAGAATAATGTACAAGTGAATGTGAGAGATGACATCACTGAGGGAGCTAGGGAGGAGGTAGAATCCTTATGGGTAGAGCTCCAAAGGGATGAAGCTAAGGGGAAAATAATACTGGGAGTATGCTATAGGCCCCCTAACCTAAAGGAGAAAGTGGAGACAGATCTCCTATCACAATTTGGATTAGCAGCAAGGATGGGAAGTGTTATCATAATGGGGGATTTTAATTATCCAGACATAGACTGGGCGGAGGGAACCTCGCATTCATTTAAGGCTCGCCAGTTCCTTAATGTCTTACAGGACAATTTTATGGGTCAGATGGTAGACGCACGAACTAGAAATAAAACATTACTGGATCTACTGATTACCAACAATACAGACCTGATCACGGATGTGGAAATACGGGGCAATTTAGGTAACAGTGATCACAGGTCAATTAGTTTCAGTATAAATTACACAAATAGGAAACATAAAGGGAATACAAAGACACTGAATTTCAAAAGAGCCAACTTCCCTAAACTACAAACCTTGCTAAAAGGCATAAATTGGGATAAAATATTAGGAACAAAGAATACGGAGGAGAGATGGGTTTGCTTTAAGAGCATATTAGCCAATGTATCCCATTGGGTAATACGTTTAAAAGAGCGAACAAAAGTCCTGGATGGCTTAACTCCAATGTAAAAATGCATATAAAAGCAAAGGAGAAGGCCTTCAAAAAATACGAGGTTGAGGAAACATCCTCAGCATTCAGACTTTATAAAGAATGCAACAAGAAATGTAAGGGTGCAATTAGGATGGCTAAGATAGAACATGAAAGACACATAGCAGAGGAGAGCAAAAAGAATCCCAAGAAATTCTTTAAGTATGTAAAAAAGGAGGACAGATCATATTGGCCCCATAAAGAATGAGGACGGACATCTGGTTACAAAGGATGGGGAGATGGCGAAGGTACTGAATTTATTCTTCTCCTCAATCTTCACAAGTGAATCGGGGGGCTTCAGTAACCAAAACTGCAGTGTTTATCCTCATGACACAACACATGGGCCCAAAATACATCCTTGGGAATTACAGACCAGTTAACCTAACATGAATAGTATGTAAACTCTTGGAGGGGATGATAAGGGACTATATACAAGATTTTAGTAATGAGAACGGTATCGTTAGCAGTAATCAGCATGGATTCATAAAGAATCGTTCTTGCCAAACCAATCTATTAACCTTCTATGAGGAGGTGAGTTGCCATCTAGTTAAAGGAAGGCCGTAGACGTGGTGTATCTGGATTTTGCAAAAGCATTTGACACAGTTCCCCATAAACGTTTACTGTACAAAATAAGGTCCGTTGGCATGGACCATAGGGTGAGTACATGGATTGAAAACTGGCTACAAGGGCGAGTTCAGCGGGTGGTCACAAATCGGGAGTACTCGGAATGGTCAGGGGTGGGTAGTGGGGTTCCCCAGGGTTCTGTGCTGGGACCAATCCTATTTAATTTGTTCATAAATGACCTGAAGGATGGGATAAATAGTTAAATCTCTGTATTTGCAGACAATACTAAGCTAAGCAGGGCAATAACTTCTCCGCAGGATGTGGAAACCTTGCAAAAAGATCTGAACAAATTAATGGGGTGGGCAACTACATGGCAAATGAGGTTCAATGTAGAAAAATGTAAAATAATGCATTTGGGTGGCAAAAATATGAATGCAATCTATACACTGGGGGGAGAACCTCTGGGGGAATCTAGGATGAAAAAGGACCTGGGGGTCCTAGTAGATGATAGGCTCAGCAATGGCATGCAATGCCAAGCTGCTGCTAACAAAGCAAACAGAATATTGGCATGCATTAAAAAGGGGATCAACTCCAGAGATAAAATGATAATTCTCCCACTCTACGAGACTCTGGTCCGGCCGCACCTGGAGTATGTTGTCCAGTTCTGGGCACCAGTCCTCAGGAAGGATGTACTGGAAATGGAGCGAGTACAAAGAAGGGCAACAAAGCAAATAAAGGGTCTGGAGGATCTTAGTTATGAGGAAAGGTTGCAAGCACTGAACTTATTCTCTCTGGAGAAGAGACACTTGAGAGGGGATATGATTTCAATATATAAATACCGTTCTGATGACCCTACAATAGAAATAAAACTTTTTCGCAGAAGAGAGTTTAACAAGACTCGTGCCCACTCATTAAAATTAGAAGAAAAGAGGTTTAACCTTAAACTACGTAGAGGGTTCTTTACTGTAAGAGCGGCAAGGATGTGGAATTCCCTTCCACAGGCGGTGGTCTCAGCGGGGAGCATCGATAGCTTCAAGAAACTATTAGATAAGCACCTGAATGACCACAACATACAGGGATATACAATGTAATACTGACACATAATCACACATAGGTTGGACTTGATGGACTTGTGTCTTTTTTCAACCTCACCTACTATGTAATTATGTAACACACTTAAAACTCCGCCGGAGCTCTTTACCAAGATCGCCGCGATGTGCGCCTCCACAGGCGCGCGGCAGCATGTTATCCTGCTGGACGTCATATGATGCCCAGTCAGGATAACGGAACCACTGTCCAGCCGTCATCTGCTATGAGCCAGGCGGAAAGTGGTTAAGAACTGTCAGAAGATGAGAAACGTCACACAGCGGGAGCCTCCCATGGATGCGGAGCGGCCCGAGAAGAGGAAGGGAAGAACACGCCACGGAGGAAGATGCTGGACAAGAACACCGGAGGAAGAACCAGAAGAACCAGAAGAAGATGAAGGAAGAAACCAAAGCAAGATAGAGGATAGAAGAAAGAAGAAGCATTTAAATAAAGGAATTGTCAAAAACTGTCTCTTGTCATTTTTAACATTTTTGACATTTTTTTTGTGAAATGGTAGGGTACCCCCTTACCATTTCACAGAGGGGGGAGGGCCGGGATCTGGGGGTCCCCATTTTAAAGGGGGCTTCCAGATTCCGATAAGCCCCCCGCCTGCAGACCCCCACAACCACCGGCCAAGGGTTGTGGGGATGAGGCTTGTCCCCATCAACGTTGGGACAAGGTGTTTTGGGGGGCTACCCCAAAGCACCCTCCCAATGTTGAGGGCATGTGGCCTGCTACGGTTCGGGGGGGCACTCTCTCGTCCCCCCTCTTTTCCTGCGGCCTGCCAGGTTGCGTGCTCGGATAAGGGTCTGGTATGGATTTTTGGGGGGACCCCATGCCGTTTTTTTTTTTTTTTTTTTGAATTTTGGACTGGGCTTCCCCTTAATATCCATACCAGACCTGAAGGGCCTGGTATTCTGAATTTTGTTTGTTTTCTTAATGCTGTTTTTATCAATGAACTTTTATGTGTTTTGCCGGACCGACATTTCATTATAGCCGCGAAGTGAACCAGCGTAAAAAAAAAATGTAGAGGTTCGCCCATTCAACCTATGCAAATGCATTTACGTTGCTTGACATTTACTAAGATTTTGCCGGCGCACTGAACCAAAGCATTTGAACAAGCGCAAATGCCGTTTGAGCATGCGCAGTGTATAAATTCACCTCCCGCAGCTCTAAATGTATTTGCCGGCGCTGCCGGCTTGTTCAGAAAAATACACTTTCTCATTCTATTTTGGCCATATTTGTTACTTGGACAGTTAGTACTACACTTCCTCACATCACCCCACAGCACCCCCATAATATTGGCACTTCCAGCTTGTTTAAATTTGAAGTTAAAGATGCCATGCGCCATGTCTATAGTGGCGTACCGATCACCTCTTCCCGTGCGTCGGGAAGAGAATAGTAAATGGGGGATCGCGCTGTGTTACCAGCGCAAATGCTTTGTTAATACGAAAATGTCATTTGCGCATCGGCATGCACCGCAAGTCATGGCGCAAATGCTTTGTAAAACAGCCCCTACGTGTTTTTTTTTTTTTTTATTTATTTTTTTTTTATATGGCCATTTTTCGTGGGAGATGGATGTAGCACCCTCCTAGATAGGTGCTAGGTATTAGATAGTTTAGCTTTAGTTTTGTTTTGATAAGAAAATTTAGTTGCCACACTCTAGACATCCACCCCTGTTATGAGTATATATGGCTATATAACCTTTATTTATATTGGGGTCAACTCTTGAAGGTGAGCACATATATTGCACTGGGTGATCGGAGAAGAGAAGTATGGGAAGATTAATGACGATTTCACATATTTCTAATATATTGGTGAAAGACCATTGATACATAGAATCGTGGACTTTTATTTACCCGTAAAAGCATCCCTTGTGTAGACCTCCAAAAGCCAATGCAGCCACTGGGCACCGCTCTCCTGTATGTAATGTCAACAGCAGCATCAATAGGTGCAGAGCTGTCATTCAAGTGACATATTCCTCCAGCTGCTACATTATGGGCCCATATAGAAAGGAAAAACACTGCAAGCGTGCTTTTAAAATATTCGATTTTTCTACGGTTTTACCTGCAGTATTTGTAACTTGATAATGTTTTGTTAAAAAAAAAATACAAAGAAGAAAAAAAGAAATATAAAATTACATTATTTTTAGGAAAATAAAGTATTTGTCTAATTGCCTGGTGTTATCGTTCAGCTAGAAGTATATTAGAAAGGATGTGGTTTGGTAATGCTCAGGACTGTAGTACCTATTATATTTTATATCACTGTACAAAAAAAAAATGTTGTCATATTATTCTTCAGTTTAGTCCTGAGAATTTTTTTCTCTGCAGCTGATTCTAATGACTATATTCATGGTACATGAACTAATCTGCCGCTATTGCTATAGCTTATTACAGATAATGGCTTTCTCTCCAGCTTAATAAGACACACAAAAAGAACTTCCTGTTCATGTGCGATCAACTGAGTTAAGAGTAGGAGGAAACATCTTTAAAGTTGTTTACTGATGCCCCCCATACCTGATCCTCTTTGATTATCAGACAGCGAAACATGACTAAAATTTAGTTCATCATGTTACGATAAACACTTCATTATCATTAGCACATTTTTTTTTTATCCCTCAAAATTCTGATTGTTAGCAAAGCCTTAAAATATCAAGAGATATACTTCAAGAAAGGGACACAGAGACATTTGTCCTTTATGTAGAAATGTGTGTACCCTGCAATTTAATCCACACTGCAATTTAATCAAGTCTTTTCTGTAACATTCTGTATTCTTTCAGTCAGAACATAAAAAATGCTCTTGTCCAAAGTTGCTCATAATGTTCTTTTCTTTAACTGTCAAGCAGCAGTATGCTTATTTTTGATCAAATTTCAGTTAGTTTAATTTCATGCAGCTCTATTAATAAAGAAAACCTATGTGTAGCGCTACCCACAAGGCCCACTGAATTTAACTGGTTCTTTCCAAAACAGTCACCCAAGCAACAGTTTATTTTTTGTGATTTATTGCTTGCAGAACCTGTAACAGGAGAGGGATTGGGGCATGGGATACTCCAAAATGGCTAGCAACAAAAGCACAATCAAAACCAGGGGTGTCCAACCTGTGGCCCACGCCCAAGACAGCTATCATTGCGGCCCAACACAAAATTATGAACATACTTAAAAATGTTAATTGTTTGTTGAACTTCTTGTAATAATACATGACTGCTGAGGTGCAATGGGCCTAGGTACAAATGAATGTAACACCATGGTATCAAATCCCCCACCGCCCTTGCCCTTTTACCCCATTAAATAAAACACTTACAACCATTAGGGTGGAAAGGGCAAGGCCACAGCTTTATTAAAATCCAACACGTAACATGTGAACACATTTAACCAGTGCCAGTCACAGTCGTACTGTGAGCACTTAATACCAAAAGGGGAAAGTGGGGCCTGTCCTTACCATAAGTGCTAGACAGACAGCCTAGTTCCAATATTTTCATCAATAGCCCATTACAGCAACTTTAAATGCTGGCAAGGTCAAGAAACCACCATCCACACCACCATCCACTGACGAGCGCCCTACCACAGCCAGCATCTGTTCCACACCACGCTGCAGGCCAAGGTTGAAGATGTCCAACCCAATGTCATTCAGGTGACCGCCATCCGGTCTCAACAGATCATCTTTATCACCCTCAAGAACCTTGTGTCGGATGATGAACCCCCCGATTTGCCGAACACACTTGGCAACCTGGGCGTTAACTTTGCGATGGAAATGTTCCAGCTGGGGGCCAGGTATTTCCCTGGCCCATAGCAAGCGAGGCACGATTTCAGACCAGATGAGCACCAAATTGCTATAAACTGCATAGCATTTAGCGATGTCCCGGTTGATAGCAGAGATTAAGTCCACAGAACGTGTATAACCCACATCATTCCCTCCAGCGTGAAGAATCAAGATGATGGGGACAGATACATGGGACCGAAGGCGCAAACACTCCGGAAGGACTTGAGGCCAGCGTAACCCACGGAGCCCAAGTCAGCAGACCTTGGCAAGATAATAGGTAAAACCAAAATTTTTCCTATAGCTCCGAACTTCTGCCCGACGAGCGGCCCAGTAAATGAAGGAATCTCCAATGCTCCAGATCAGAGCCAGGTAACGATCTGAAAATTAAAACAGGTGTGGGCAGACGTACAAAGAAAAACAAGATGATTCCCACCTACCCAAGCGCTGGAGTTCCGTATCAGAGAAACCCATGCCCGAAGCAGCGCTGGCAGCAGCGATGTGAAAGGAGTGGGTCGCAAAGTCACACGAAGGGAGGCTCAGTTTCTCGAGGCAGCAATGAAAAACCCGCAAAAATTGGAACCTGCTCAGAGAGGAGTAATGGGCGTGGACAAAGAAAATAGGGTACGGGGGGCATAAGGACAGGAAGGGGAAGGCCAACGAAACACAGCAGAATGGGCCCCCCGCAAGGGTACAAAACAAACCTTCTGCCCTTTCCAAAGCTGTCGGTTTTTGATGTAACAAAACCGACATGCACCACTCATAGAAGGTAACATCCTCTGCCAGAACGCCGCCCGCCGAGGACGTGGATTTTGAAACCAGTTCGCCGATGCAGAAAGCCCTGAAAAATGCCCAAAAGAAGGCCATTTGGAAAAGAAGAGTCTTGAATCCCCAAAAGCAAATGGATGGCAACAGAGAAAGGATACCAGAGAGATAGTGAGGGAAACCGGGCGCCAAGAATCAGGAGAATGAATTGCACGTCTCCAACCTTGCAAGACCTGACGAACAGAAAACACTTTTGTGATGTCTTCCCACCCAAGGAGCTGAAACCAGAAGGACAAGGCAGACCAGAAGAACCTTTCTGTAGCAAATAAACAAGATGAGAAAATAAAGCCACGGGGTGAGCACCTCCGCACAGTGAGCACTCATGCTTAAAACGGCACGCCTTAAAACAGCACACGGTGTACCACCATGTGGCTCTCATTGAAAAACCAGCATAAACCTTTTTTGGGGGCAGCCAACACTCCAGAGAGAGCACCGGCTGGGGACTAAAAGGTCGAAGGCCTGTGGGGGCACATGAGCAAAAACCACAGGCTACCTTCCTGACAATCAAAGTGGAACTCCTTTCTTGACGCCTTTTTTTGGTGAAACTTGGTGTCGTAGTGGAAACAACACTGATCCCCATACACTTTGTAGGCACCCCAAATGAGATCAAAAGAGTGATGCAGCCAACTCCTGAAAATGCTCGCAAAACACTCCGGCGTAAGCACAGAACCCCTGCAGCCAGTTCCCGAACGTCCGAGGAAGCTGTTTCAAATTGTCTCCCTGCGCTGCAACATCAATCCGATGAGATTTGTCGATCGTCTCTCTGTCAGGAGGACTAGAGCGAGGAAATCAATAAATTCACAACGCCAGATCCTATCCTTGACGTCTTCCGACAGGTGCGTGCCGGTAGGCGAAACCACCCACAAAGCACCACACGCGGAAGAGCCCGAACTACATGCCGGACCTGATGCACCCATGCGAGACAGGAACGATTTAACGACCATAAAAATGCGTTCGTCCGGTGGGCCTGATACGGCAGCGTCACTGGACCTACCCTAAATCAAATCACAATTATACTTACTGAGGCGCGGAGGTGCAGCTGAAGAAGGGAGACCAGCAACAAGGAACGCCCGGTGTAGGATTGTCCGTGGGAAGAGCCAGCAGAGGCCCGCGACATCCATCACCATGAGGAATGTTGATGGCTGGCGAGGATGTTGACGGAAGGAGAGGTCCAGGGGCAGAGGTCTGGCCACTGACACTGAGGAGCCTGGGGGGGGCGAGGACAGCAGCCGAGCAGCATCTGGAGCAACCGTAGACCCCGGATGGAGGACTCGTAGCAGGTGCAGCCCACATCCCGGGCGTGGCGTGTGCATCTCCCGCCCTGTCGGGAGCAGGGAGATGGTGCCGAGCAGCAGGCAGGGGGAAGGCTGCGGCGGCAGGCATCAAATGGGAATCTCCTGCCCTGCTGGGCGCAGGGAGATGGTGCAAGGTGGCAGACCGGGGCAAGCATCAAATGGGAATCTCCTGCACAGCCGGGCGCAGGGAGCTGCTGGTAGGCAGAGGTCAGCGATGAGGGGAGGGCAGCAGGCGACTCTCAGCCATTACTCACCCAGCCTGGCGCAGGGAAATGTGGGAAAGCAGGGGTCAGAGGCAGGGGGTGAGAAGCATGTGCAGCTCTGCCATCCCCCACCCAGCCGGGTGCAAGGAGGTATGGATGAGCAGGGGACATCTGAGAGGCAGTGTGTACTTGTGCCAGATTCAAATCTCCCGCCCAGCTGGGTGCAGAGAGAGACGCTGGCAGAGACAGATCAGCTGACTCAGAAACGTGGAGGAAGGAGGAGGATGGGCGGTCAGTGCAGCGGCTCTGGGCTGGCATGCCCGATGTCTGGCAGCGTGGGATGATCTCTGTGCGGCCCCCCCCCAGCCCCTGCTTTCCGTGCGCCAGCGGAGCGGGGGCGGAACCAGGGACAGCGATTACCATTACCTGTGGGTGGTGAGCGGAGGCGGAAGCGCCACGGCTCCAGCCCGTGCTTCCTCGTGGGGGGGAAACAGCCAGTGGAGCCCAGGCTGACCGCCGGAGGACGATGGGGCTCCGAGAACGGGTCGGGTGGGAGGAGGTACATTAACTATATCAATGATCGTTAACGTGATCTCTCCGACTTTTTCTGCTCATCAGCTATCCTTATTTTTTGTGTGGCCCAAGACAATTCCTCTTCTTTCATGGTGGACCAATAAAATCAAAAAGTTAGACACCCCTGATCTAAACCCTCACAGCTGGGCACCATGAGGCACCTGGTTACCACAGCTGTAGGTACCCAGTGCAATTTCAGGAACACTGCACAGCACAGGAAGGCACGCTTAAAGCGTTTGTTAACCCAAAAAAAAAAAAAAAAGTAGATTCTGGTCCCTTAAAGCGGATCTAAAGATGATGCACAAGAAAGCCTGCAAACAGTTTGCTGAAGACCAGCAGACTAAGGACATGGATTACTGGAACCATGTCCTGTGGTCTGATGAGACCAAGATAAACGTTTTCGGTTCAGATGGTGTCAAGCGTGTGTGGCAGGTGAGGAGTACAAAGTGTGTCTTGGCTACAGTCAAGCATGGCGGTGGGAGTGTCATGGTCTGGGGTTGCATGAGTGCTGCCGGCACTGGGGAGTTACAGTTCATTGAGGGAACCTTGAATGCCAACATGTACTGTGACATACTGAAGCAGAGCATGATCCCCTCCCTTCGGAGACTGGGCTGCAGGGCAGTATTCCAACATAACGACCCTAAACACACCTCCAAGATGACCACTGCCTAGCTAAAGAAGCTCAGGGTAAAGGTGATGGACTGGCCAAGCATGTCTCCAGACCTAAACCCTGTTGAGCATCTGTGGGGCATCCTCAAATGGAAGGTGGAGGAGCGCAAGGTCTCTAACATCCACCAACTCCGTGATGGCCTCATGCAGGAGTGAAAGAGGACTCCAGTGGAAACTTGTGAAGCTCTGGTGAACTCCATGCCCAAGAGGGTTAAGGTAGTGCTGGAAAATAATGGTGGCCACACAAAATATTGACACTTTGGGCCCAATTTGAACATTTTCACATAGGGGTGTACTCACTTTTGTTGCCAGCGGTTTAGACATTAATGGCTGTGTGTTGAGTTATTTTGAGGGGACAGCGAATTTACACTGTTATACAAGCTGTACACTTACTGCTTTACAGTGTAGCAAAGTGTAATTTCTTCAGTATTGTCACATGAAAAGATATACAGTGGAACCTTGGTAACGCGGTAAACGAGCGTTGTGAAAGATGAGCAACTTTTTAAAAAAAATTTTGACTCGTTTTGACTCGTTGTCTCGCAAAACAAGCAGAATTCAAGCTAATGGGGTGTGCAGTACCGCATTTGGGCAGAGTTGCGGGGCGCCGGTGACACTCGGAACGGTTCGGAGCCATTCCGAGTTCAGCCGCGCTGTCCCCGAGTATTTCTGAGGCTCTCCTGCGCCCCCCACACCTCTGGCCACATGCGGTATTGCATGCAATAGAAGTCAATGCAGAACAAATTATTTTGGTTTCTATTGACTTCGATGGGGAAACTCGCTTTGATATGTGAGTGCTTTGGATTACAAGCATTCTCCTTGGATTACAAAATATGCTCGTAAACCAAGGTTCCACTGTTATAAAATATTAACAAAAATGTGAAGGGTATACTCACTTCTGTGAGATACTGTATATATATATATATATATATATATATATATATATATATATATATATATATATATATATATATATATATAATCTCTCCAGGTAGTATCTGCCCATGTGCACTACAGCAAAGTAACATCTGTACATAAATAGAAATTTGTAGAGGCACTCATGGGTCTTGAGCAGGAGTATGTGTCCAACGTTTTGATGGATCACAGTCCATCTTTGCCCTAAGATGGACTGCGAGCCATCAAAAAATTAGGCAGAACAATAGACAGAATCAAAATACAAAATACTTAAAACTGAACTCTAGGCTGAAATAAAATGCATAAATCAATGCCACGCTGTAATAATTAATACATCATTAAATGTATTTTTAATGCAAGCAGTGAAAGTGCCTAAAATGAACTTGGTATCAGCCCCTTGCAATCCCCTGTACAGTTTGTGCAATAGAGTTCAGAGACGAGGGAGGAGGAGCAGCACAATGAGCCAGTCGGGTACACTGCAGTACAAGGAGCATGCTGATATTAGGTGAAAGCAGAATGACGGGAAGATAAGCATATCAGGGTGCTGCTTCTCTTTCCACAGCCCAGCATTGAGTGGAGGTGAGAACCTTCAAGTAAAACTGCAGCAGAGAAAAATCAGGTCCCCTGCTAAGGCATGGCCATAATGTGGAGAGCTGTGAAAATCTCAGGATAGGATTCAGAGAAATACAAATCCTTTGGCAGGTAAAACAGCTCTCATATACAGTATACAGTGGCTTGCAAAAGTATTCGGCCCCCTTGAACTTTTCAACCTTTTGCCACATTTCAGGCTTCAAACATAAAGATATAAAATTTACATTTTTTGTGAAGAATCACCAACAAGTGGGACACAATTGTGAAGTGGAACGAAATCTATTGGATATTTTAAACTTTTTTAGCAATTAAAAAACTGAAAAGTGGTGCGTGCAAAATTATTCGGCCCCTTTACTTTCAGTGCAGCAAACTCACTCCAGAAGTTCAGCGAGGATCTCTGAATGATCCAATGTTGTCCTAAATGACTGATGGAGATAAATAGAATCCACCTGTGTGTATTCAAGTCTCTGTATAAATGCACCTGCTCTGTGATAGTCTCAGGGTTCTGTTGAAAGCGCAGAGAGCATCATGAAGACCAAGGAACACACCAGGCAGGTCTGTAATACTGTTGTGGAGAAGTTTAAAGCCGGATTTGGATACAAAAAGATTTCCCAAGCTTTAAACATCCCAAGGAGCACTGTGCAAGTGATCATTTTGAAATGGAAGGAGTATCAGACCACTGCAAATCTACCAAGACCTGGCTGTCCCCCTAAACTTTCAGCTCCGACAAGGAGAAGACTGATCAGAGATGCAGCCAAGAGGCCCATGATCACTCTGGATGAACTGCAGAGAACTACAGCTGAGGTGGGAGAGTCTGTCCATAGGACAACAATCAATCGTACACTGCACAAATCTGGCCTTTATGGAAGAGTGGCAAGAAGAAAGCCATTTCTCAAAGATATCCATAAAAAGTCTTGTCTAAAGTTTGCCACAAGCCACCTGGGAGACACACCAAACATGTGGAAGAAGGTGCTCTGGTCCGATGAAACCACAATCGAACTTTTTGGCCACAATGCAAAACGATATGTTTGGCATAAAAGCAACACAGCTCATCACACTCAACACACCATCCCCACTGTCAAACATGGTGGTGGCAGCATCATGGTTTGGGCCTGCTTTTCTTCAGCAGGGACAGGGAAGATGCTTAAAATTGAGGGGACGATGGATGCAGCCAAATACAGGACCATTCTGGATGAAAACCTGTTGGAGTCTGCAAAAGACCTGAAACTGGGACGGAGATTTATCTTCCAACAAGACAATGATCCCAAACATACAGCAAAATCTACAAAGGAATGGTTCACAAATAAACGTATCCAGGTGTTAGAATGGCCAAGTCAAAGTCCAGACCTAAATCCAATCGAGAATCTGTGGAAAGAGCTGAAAACTGCTGTTCACAAACGCTCTCCATCCAACCTCACTGAGCTCGAGCTGTTTTGCAAGGAAGAATGGGCAAGAATTTCAGTCTCTCGATGTGCAAAACTGATAGAGACATACCCCAAGCGACTTGCAGCTGTAATCGCAGCAAAAGGTGGCTCTACAAAGTATTAACGCAAGGGGGGCGAATAATTTTGCACGCCCCACTTTTCATTTTTTTATTAGTTAAAAAAGTTTCAAAAATCCAAAAGATTTCGTTCCACTTCACAATTGTGTCCCACTTGTTGGTGATTCTTCACAAAAAATAAAAATTTTATATCTTCATGTTTGAAGCCTGAAATGTGGCAAAAGGTTGAAAAGTTCAAGGGGGCCGAATACTTTCGCAAGCCACTGAATATTTCATCTGTGTATTTAGCCTTGTGCCTGGAGTTTTGCTTTATATTTGCACAGTAGTAAAAATCCTAGTTATTTCCAACATGCAAATAGAAAAAGTAGAATCTAAGGAGCTTTTCAATATTTGCTAATGTATTAAAAAAAAAGTCAGCTTTACCTCTGAAAAACACAATAAACATAGCCTCTGTTTATGCCACGTCTAGTATACAGTCTTATGTGAAAGTACGTTGCTGCGAGGGCTGATCCTATTAACACAGTATGGCAGGAGAGGGAAACCACACTGAGTACTGCCAAACATCAGAGAGCTGCAGGAAGCAGGAGATTCCTTTCACTTGTGCACAGAGCCAAATACCCTTCACCACATGATCAAGGGTCACTGGAACATAGCAAGAAAGCAGTGGACTCCTGCCATGGCTTTCCTTCAAAGAGTTCAAACAGACCGCTCAAATCCAATTGATTTCCTCTACGGGACAAAACAATTTCACAATTCCCCTTTTTTAAGGGCAGATGATTAGATGTATGCTTCTCGCCAAGGAGGCTGAAAAAGATTGCAACAGGGGACTTGGAAAAAAAAGCAGTGTATCATTGTTATAAAAAAAAAAAAAAAAAATGAAAAAAACTGCAAGATTATCCATAGATAGCTTTTACAATGACAGAGCATGAGTATAGGGGAGGCTAGATAAGGAGACCTAGATACATTGCACTGGAGTGAGATGAAAGCAGATCTACTTCTCCTTCATAAGGTGACACATCTAAACTGGAGAAGAAAAGTTTATGGTTGGCAAAGTACGTGGATGGAAGAATCTTTGATCTTGGGTCAGAAAGGCCAAGTAACAAATTGGTCGTGCCAGTATATCAACAGGGCAAAAGATAACACTTTTCCGGTAGGATCTATAGTTAGCTACTTTAGCTTGTATTTATCAGGGTGTTTGGAGAAATATTTTCTGTGAGACTGAACTTGGCTGGTGAACATAGTAAGCAGGAGCAGTTCCTTTGATAACCATAGTCTACATTTGTGTGTGATGATAACAGTAAATCGGGCCATAGACGCATTGAAATTCAGCCAGTTCAGCAGGAACCTGCTGATATTCAAACTATCTATGAGCAGGCTGATTGTACTGAAATTGACCTATCAATCGACTTCCGTACAACCAGCCAGTCAGTTTTTTTCCTTCGAAACACTGCCGAAAGCTGGAAAACCTCCCTCTGTGAGAATACAATAGCGCAGCGGGACGGATAAGCCCATCAACGCTGACTGTGTGGCAGGGGCGGATCCAGAGTCTAATCTCGGGAGGGGCACTGCCAAAATTTTTGCCGGCAATTTGTCGGGGCAATGGCTGGTGTTGGCGCTTCAATCACCATGGCACCGTCGTTGTATGGTGTCAGGATGATTGAAGCGCAATATTTCTATTATTACATTGTAATGTATAATGGAATAGTTCAACTCACCATAATGCAGAATCAGTGGGAGCCCTGAGCGTGTCACTTGCTACGTTGCCTGCCACCAGATGGGGATTGTCACTTGCTACGTCGCCTGCCACCAGATGGGGATTGTCACTTGCTACATCGCCTGTTATCAGATGCAGCGTGTCACTTGCCACAGTCGTCTGTCACCAGATGCAGCTTGTCACTTGCCATTGTCGCTTGCCACCAGATGCAGCTTGTCACTGGCCAGTGACAGTGTCCTTATTGTCCCAGAGTGAGGGATGGCAGTGAGATGATGTCATCTTTCTGCTGCCCGCGCCTGCACAATAACGGCAGTATTCTTTTAGATGCAGAAATGTGGTGATGCAGAGGGGCAGTGAGAGACAGTGGCATCTCCAGCTTTCATATTTGGGGGGGAGGGGGACACAACTTTAGAATGCAATTATATACACATGAACACACAAATATATATACACAGTATCTTGAAAAAGTATTGGTGGTAGCAGCCAGTTGGAGAGGAGGACAGGGTGGATGCAGCCAGGTGGAGGGGAGGACAGAGTGGGGGCAGCCAGGTGGAGGGGAGGACAGGGTGGATGCAGCCAGGTGGAGGGGAGCACAGGATGGGAGTAGCCAGGTGGAGGGGAGCACAGGGTGGAAGCAGACAGTGATAAGGTCCTGTACCTCTATCAAAGCCTGCATCCCCGCCCCCCTCATCCCCTCACCTGGAAAGGAGTTCTTACCTTGGGGGATATATAGTAGAATCACTGGCACTTTCTCTCTGGCTCCCTAACCTGACAGCCTCGTGGTCCCTCTTCTCCTCTCATGGTCCTCTCTCTCCTCCTCTTCCTCTCCCCTCCTCCTGCTTGGCATGTTGGGGGCTGCAGTGCACTCTCAGGGAATCGTCCTGGGCCTGCTGGTATCCGGGACTTTATGTCCCATAATCCTCTAGTAGTTTCCCAGCCATTGGCCCTGAATGTAGCCAATAGGAGCGGGCATTGTGAATGAGAGCTGCTCGGCACAAGGAGGATAAGGAGGGGTGGAAATCCCCAGCAGCTGCGGCTCTGCCTGTGTCCCTTCACAGAGCCTGTCAGTTTCGGCACCGCTGCCCTGTGTACTGTGGCAGCAGCGGCTGATGGAACGTGCAAGGGGGGGTCAGCATCAGCACATGCTACACAAAAAAAGGCATTTTAATTGGGGGGGGGCACAGTATAATGTCACCACTGGTGAAAGATGTCATCTCTCTGCTTGCTCAGCAGCCTGCTCACTCACCCGCCGAGTCACCTGCCAGCCTGCTCACTCACTCACAGCGGCGGCCCACTCAGCAGCCTGCCCGCTAAGTCACATGCAGCCTGCTCACTATTTTCTTGGGGGGGGGGGGGGGCAATTGCCCCGTTGCCCCCCTGGATCCGCCCCTGCTGTGTTGATGGGGGAATTGAGCAATTTTATGAAGATTAAAAGAAAAGAAAATTGCATAATCAATGGCCTCCCTTAGAACTCAAATGTAAGACAAAGGAATGTTTTCTGCCTTCAATGAATATCATATACTAGTGTTTCTCAACTTTTTTTTTCAGTTGGCGCATTTTTTTAAAGTATGCAAAATATCACGGAAACCCAGTCTAAAATGTAAAAAATGAAAATTTTACTTATCAGTGGGAAACCTGATCCTGGGACAATGCATACAACCGCCTTGGCATCAGAATCTCCCATAATGCCATCTCATCAAGACTTCCATATGGATTAGATCCTCCCTATAAATGAGAGCCCCCGTTACATTAGATGTACCCAATCACACAGTCCCCCATCATAGAACTCTCCAATCGCACAGTCCTCCCATCATAGAGCCCACCAGTCACACAGTACCCCAATCACATCAGATCCCTACCTTTTGGCTTCAGCAGCACAGCAGAAGGTGGAAGGCAGAGCAGGTCTGGGGGAGGTGGACTTCTGTCCTTTCCTGAATGCTGGGGGCACACCTACATACCGCCTGCCCTGGTTTAGTGTCATATGTTGCCATTGTGTGGGAAGGCCAGCCACCAACACTGTAGAACACTAGAGTCTCATTGGTTGTTATGGGGTAGAAGCTGGCCTGCCATGACAAGTCATGATGCTAATCCAAGGTAAATTGGGTCCCATGCTTGTAGCACCCTGGGGGAACTCAAATAACAAGGATGGGAAACACTGTCATATACAACCACTAGTTCTACATTCTGAATAATTTCATGCAAAGTGGGGTTTCATGTGTCACTGGTCAAAACAAGTAGAAAGACACAATAAGTAATGCCGCGTACACACGGTCGGACTTTTCGTCTACAAAAGTCCAACGGACGCTGACGGACTAAAGCTGGCTGGTAATCCGATCGTGTGTGGGCTTCTCCGGACTTTCAACGGACTTTTTTAGCCTCAAATCCGACGGACTTTAGATTTGAAGCATGCTTCAAATCTTTACGTCGTAAGTACGACGGACCCCGAAGTCCGCTCGTCTGTATGCTAGTCCGACGGACAAAAAAACGACGCATGCTCATAAGCAAAAACTAAACGGAAGCACTCGGTCTAGTAAAACTAGTGTTCGTATTGTAGGTAGCACATTCATCACGCTGCAAAATCTGTGATCGTTGAATGCAGCGCATTTTATTTCTTCTTTACGAAGGCTCTATAAAGAACGAAGGTGTTTTGCTGTTCATAATCAGAGTTCTCCCAAACTGATTTCTGGATTCTTTTTCTCTTTGATCTCATGAATGATATAGTATGCATTTTAAAAACAATGTTTCCATACTAATAATACTTTTTCCCCTTTTTTTTTTTTAGGTTTGTAAAGTTACCACAAAGAACCCATTATTCTGTTTTTTTTTTTTTATAGTGATTATTTTTTAGTTTTTAGATAAAGTTAACCCAAAGCACCGTTTTTGGTTACGTAAATTTTTGGATTTTCAAGACTTACCACTTGAACATTATTAACATTAGTAATGTATTTTTGGTGTGTTTTTTTTCTAACTCAATGAGATTGTTGTCCCTTGTTAATTTAACATTGTGTGTAAAATCAATGATTTCAAAGAAAAAACATAAAAAGTCTTTTGCTAAACTCAAAAAATGATCCATTTATTCATGGTCAAAATAAAATAAAGAGGAAGTCAACGCTGGAAAAAGTCGGTGTACCAGAAAATTGGGATCTTGCGGAGTCCATATAAGAGGGAGCACAATCTGGTCCAAGAATCCCAGAGATCAACAGCACCAGCAGATGATCTAGATGTCCCCAGACTGTGGTCCTACAACAGCCTGCGTCTTCTGTCAGACCAGACTGAACCCAGGTCATCATTTTCTTCTCTTCCCTGCAGCCTTTCCTCCACGCTGCCCTGCAGCCTTCCCTGTAGCCTTCTTTTGAGGCTGTGGCTCTGGTGTTTCAGTTGTGGCAGGAGGAGGAGGAGGAGGAGGAGGAGGAGGAGGGGGGGCTGCCTCATGTAGTTGGGTGTTTTGTGTTAGCGTGCCCTGCAGCCCCTTATGGATTGTTTCCCCAAATAGGCGCTCACAAATGAGGCGCTGCTCCCTATTCATCTGAAGAAGCCTGCTGGCTAAGTAGCAGCCATAGGATTCTTCCGCTTCGGGGGGGCTCCTTAAAAAACGGGTGGCCTCTTGCATGAGGCGCAGGGATGCGTCCTGTGTGACCATCCCCTTCCTGGCCCTTTTTTTGGGAAGGTGGAGGGGAGGCACTTGGGATTCGGTCAGGCTCCTACTGGGCCCAGCCACCTCACTTGGCCCAGCCACCTCACTTGGCCCAGCCACCTCACTGGGAGCAGCCACCTCACTGGGAGCAGCCACCTCCTGCCTGACACTGGGCCCAGCCTCCTCCAGGATGATGGTGAATCCGGCCTCCTCCAGGCTGTCCATGGGCCTGGTCTCCTCCTGCCTGCCACTTTCCCCACATTCCTCCTGGATGGACTCATCCTGTGTATAAAAAAAGGACAATAGTTTGAGTATATTTTTTTGGGTTCATCAATGACACACAGTTTGCTTCTCATGAATAGCAAATTCAATGTGAATACTTCTCTTTAATAAAAGAGTCTAATCAGACACCCTAATTATTTCAAGCAGGTGCCAAACATATTTAGCCACTACTGTCAATTGATATGTATACCCAATTTTGAGTGCCAAATTATTTTAGACAATTATAACATCCAGTTAACATCATTAATATTAGTACAGTAAATATTTGTTAAAATAATTTACCTGACTCCAGATGGTCATATCTGGTTCATCCAGGATGGAAGACCCAGCTTGCTCCTCATCAGCCTCTGCTGGGGTGGAGGGAAGGGTGGAGGGAAGGGTTGAAAGTGATGGCCTGGCTTCATTCTGGTCATCCAGAAAACGGAGTTGATTATAGTACCACAGCCTGGGTACATAAACATCATCTGCTGATGCTCCTGATCTCCTTGATTCCTGGATCTTCTTATGCTCCCTCTTATACATGTTCCTCAAGACCCCAATTTTCTTGAGCAATGTCTCCATTGTTGCTTCCGGGATGGTCGCCTGGACAAAGGCCAGAAGTCTCTCCAGCGTTGACTTCCTCACATGCTTAGCATAATACTGAGGGTGTTTCACCTCCCACAAATTCCTCATCTCTCGATATTTGGAAATAAAAGATGTAAGGAACTCTGGATCCTTAAATAGGGGATTCATTATATCTGGAAAAGATGAAGTCACAAGACAAAAAACACTTTTATTATAGGTTTCGGCTAACCCCTCATCATCTTCTCCCTATGTAGGCCTCATCAATCTATCAAGCCATATAGGCCGCTTGCTACAAAGTCATGACCATAAAACCCAAAAAAAATATATTTAAAATTACCTTCGTTTTGTAACGTCCTGGTCCACTATCACCTACGCACAGAACGTTCGTACGACACGTGCGCAAGGGCCCTCTTCATACACTACGCATGTGTGAAACTCCGCCTGCGTCGCCCGCCCCTGACGTTCGAAATTAACTCATGTTCTCCGCCCCCTAATTCGACGCACAGAACGTACGTACGACACGTGCGCAAGGGCCCTCTTTATACACTACGCATGTGTGAAACTCCGCCTGCGTCGCCCACCCCTGACGTTCGAAATTAACTCATGTTCTCCGCCCCCTAATTCGACGCACAGAACGTACGTACGACACGTGCGCAAGGCCCCTCTTTATACACTACGCATGTGTGAAACTCCGCCTGCGTCGCCCGCCCCTGACGTTCGATTTTAACTCATGTTCTCCGCCCATTTTTTGTTACGGCGCGTAGTGGAGTTAAAGAATGGCGGAGACACCTGAAATGTTGACGACCTCAGGTAGTGGAGACAGCCCGGAGGCTGGAACGTCTGCGAAATCTATGAGGCCTAGATTTAAGGCCTCTAATATGAGTTTTAAAGAGATGGTGGAGATGGTGGCCATTCTTCACAAAGACGACTATGATGGCAATTATGGGCCGTACGCACGGCCAAATTTGCGCAAGGCCAAAATAATGGCGAAGGTCGTGGAGACTTTGCAGGCATCTTTTGGGGTCCAGCGCTCCAAAGATCAACTGCGAAAAAGATGGTCTGACCTGAAACTCAGGGAGCCGGATCAATACCGACGTATCCGGAAAGTTCTTAAAAAAAGTAAGTACTTGTCGTGTTTTTCTCTTGTGTTTATTACCTTGTATACTGCTCCATGTGCTTTTCCTTCCTATCCGATTTTTTGTTCATCGTTTTAAACGATCTTTTAAGAAACCTCGTTACATATCTATAGATATATATCTATATATACATATACACATATATATACATATATATATATACATATATATATACATATACATATATATATATACACATATATATATATATACATATATATATAACTATATATATAACTATATATATATATAACTATAGAGAGATATATATATATATATATATATATATATATATATATATATATATATATATATATATATATTGAGAGATAGATATAGATATAGATATAGAGATATATAGAGAGAGAGAGAGAGAAATATATAGAGAGAGAGAAATATAGAGATAGGTAGATAGATAGATATAGAAATGTAAAACATTCTTTTTGAAGATTTGAAGTTATCTTAATTTTTTGGCTTTACATTTAGTTAGATATTTAGAGATTTTGTTCCAGATATAGAGAGAGATCAAAAGATTATTAACTATATTTTGAGATATTGATATCTATCTATCCGATATGTCTTTCTAATTTTAAATATTGAGGTAAAATAGGAACTCTACACAAACCACTTCATTACAAATGTTGGAAAATTACTATGTACTAAAATATCTGTGTGCTAATTAGATTATTAATTTTTTGTTTCACATAGGGGAAAAATCACTCAGCCAACAACCAGAAGACAGTCCACCCCAAGCAAAACATGATTGGGAAATAAGCCCAAGTCCCATTGAGGATGTGGAGGAAGGAGAGGTGGGCGACATGGGCACCCCACCAGGTGAGTGTCTGACACACCAGCTTACGGTAATCTATGCATGGCTGCCTTTTATTTTATGTAATTTTTCTACTCTATTTTAGGTGATCTGGTTGTGCTTGAGTCAAGCAACAGCGCCACCCCCGAGGATGTTCATGAAGTATGCGACATGGGCACCCCACCAGGTCAGTGTTTGAGACACCAGCTTTATGGTAAGGTAAACTTATGTGTGCATATTTCTAAACATATTTTTTTTTTCATTCCACTTTAGGTCCAAGTGACTATTTCACCACAGACAGTGCCCAACGGCTAATTGCTCAAATCATGGCCTGGAATGGGGAGATCGATCAAATGCGGAATCGGCTGGATCGTATGCAGCAGGAAATGAAGGACATGATTGATGTTTTGGGTCGAATCTAAATGCCCTTTTTTAAACCCCAAAACATCAATCATGTCCTTCATTTCCTGTTTTGCTGACCCCATTCTGGGCCTTCTCTTTTTTTTTTTTGGCAGAACATAAATGGCTGTTTAACCTAATGTAAAAAAGGAGGGCTGTTTCTCGTAAATACCTCAAAAATCCACAAAAAAAAAAAAATAGATTTTCAAAAAAACACAAAAAAAAAAAAAAAAAAACTTGATTTTAAAAAACCAAAAAAAATAAAAAACTTGATTTTAAAAAACCAAAAAAAATAAAAAACTTGATTTTAAAAAACCAAAAAAATAAAAAACTTGATTTTAAAAAACCAAAAAAAATAAAAAACTTGATTTTAAAAAACCAAAAAAATTAAAAAACTTGATTTTAAAAAACCAAAAAAAATAAAAAACTTGATTTTAAAAAACCAAAAAAAATAAAAAACTTGATTTTAAAAAAACAAAAAAAATAAAAAACTTGATTTTCCCAAAACAAAAAAAAAAGCCTGTTTGTGAAAATCAAAAAGCCAAAAATATTTTTTTGTGGATTAGGTATAAATATTTAGATATAATTATATTTTGCTACATTATTAAGATATCATTCTATTTTTGTCTATGAACATTTTATACTAAATGCAGAACGGAATGCATAACAACCATTAATAAAAACATCTCCTTATAGGAATTAAATAAATGTGTGGTTTGTTATTTCAAGGCTCAGTATCATTTTAGTTATAATTGTAAAAAAGTTGTTTACAGTGGCAATGGAGCTTATTTAGACATTTAAAATTACAATACAGTTGGCACTACAACTGCTCGACCATAACCTAGGAGACAGCCCAAAAGAAAGGCAAGCAATAAATATAATGCAAGATTTCATCAATAATTTTTTTATTGTCAAAAATTATATATCCTGGCCCATTGCAATGGCCCCCCTACCCATAAAATAATTAACATATTGCTGTCTAACTTGACGGGCACTTTGGGGGGCCAAGCCAGTACGGACAGTATCCAGGCCTGTAAGGTTGGCTTCTATTTGTCCGGCCTCAGGCCCAACTGTGCCTATATAATTTGGCGAATGCTTATTTAAAAAGTTGTGCAGAATGCAGCACGATAAAACGATAAAATTAAGTTTGTATTCCGCCAAATTAATGGCTGTTTGAAACAGGCGGAACCGGCTGGCCAGAATTCCAAACGCATTCTCAACCACTCTTCTAGCTCTGGCCAGCCGGTAATTAAAAACCCTCCTCTCCGGGGTGAGGGTTCTTTGGGGGAATGGCCTCATGAGGTGCTTGCTGAGAGCGAAGGCTTCATCGGCAATGAAGACAAAGGGGAGTCCTTCCACGTTATCCTCATCAGGTGGCAATCCCAGGCCACCACTCTGGAGACGCTGGCAGAACTCCGTCTGGGCAAATACTCCTCCATCCGACATCCGGCCATTCTTCCCCACGTCCACATATAAAAAATCATAGTGTGCCGACACCACCGCCATTAAAACAATACTGTGGAACCCCTTATAATTAAAATAATATGACCCCGAATGGGGTGGTGGCACAATGTGGACATGTTTCCCATCTATAGCCCCTCCACAATTGGGAAAGTCCCAACGGCTGGCAAAATGGGATGCCACAGTCTGCCATTCCTGTGGCGTTGAAGGAAACTGGGAAATCAAACAAGAAAACCAAAATCAATTAATTTGGAAGCTAACATTGCAAGAAAATTAGACAATTAAAAACATTATTCCCCAGCATCAGTATAACATTCAATAATTTAATTGTTCTGGAATAACTAATATGGAAAGGCACACTTATCAGATTGCTCACCCCCTCTGATGGAACATTGATTACATTTTAGGGGGTTGTGAAATCCCTAAAAAAAATTACTTTTAGGACACGCAGGAATTTAGGGACTAAAAAGGCTACAAGACTGCAGTTGTCGCACTCTGCAGGTGCAGTTGCTAACCAGCTTACAGTAAATGAGGTAATGTAAAAAGGCATTCATGTTGCAAGGAGTACACAATCACATGCAAGGGCAATTAATGAAAACACTTTGAGGCTTGCATATGATTTGATGATGGAAATCAGCAGAGCTTCTGCTCATTTACTAAAGCACTGGAACAAATGCACTTGTAGAGTGCACATGCATTTTGCAAAGTGCAACATATATTTGCTTTAGACAAATCAACACCACAGAACATTCCAGCAAATTTTAACGAGGGGGGGGGTGGGGGGGTTGTGAAATCTAGATAATTGCTCATTAGCAGCACACTATTTGGAGTGAGTTTAGGTGGGGGGGGGGTGGGGGGGTTGTGAAATCTAGATAATTGCTCATTAGCAGCACACTATTTGGAGTGAGTTTAGGTGGTGGGGGGGGGGGTGGGGGGGTTGTGAAATCTAGATAATTGCTCATTAGCAGCACACTATTTGGAGTGAGTTTAGGTGGTGGGGGGGGGGGTGGGGGGGGGTTGTGAAATCTAGATAATTGCTCATTAGCAGCACACTATTTGGAGTGAGTTTAGGTGGTGGTGGGGGGGGGGGGGGGGGGGGGGGGTTGTGAAATCTAGATAATTGCTCATTAGCAGCACACTATTTGGAGTGAGTTTAGGTGGTGGGGGGGGGGGGTGGGGGGGTTGTGAAATCTAGATAATTGCTCATTAGCAGCACACTATTTGGAGTGAGTTTAGGTGGTGGGGGGGGTGGGGGTGGGGGGGTTGTGAAATCTAGATAATTGCTCATTAGCAGCACACTATTTGGAGTGAGTTTAGGTGGTGGTGGTGGGGGGGTTGTGAAATCTAGATAATTGCTCATTAGCAGCACACTATTTGGAGTGAGTTTAGGTGGTGGTGGGGGGGGGGTGGGGGGGTTGTGAAATCTAGATAATTGCTCATTAGCAGCACACTATTTGGAGTGAGTTTAGGTGTGGTGGGGGGGGGGGGGTTGTGAAATCTAGATAATTGCTCATTAGCAGCACACTATTTGGAGTGAGTTTAGGTGGTGGGGGGGGGGGGGTTGTGAAATCTAGATAATTGCTCATTAGCAGCACACTAAATACACTCAAACAAAATACATTCCAAATGAGTAGACTAGGTGGATATGTTCCCATCACTTCATGCTGGGAAGGTTATTGAAGGAAAATATACATGCATGACAAAAAATAACAGTAAAAAATTCCAGCATGTGTGAGGATAAAAAGGGGACATTCACACTATATTGCAATGATGTAAGTAGTGTTTGAAGCAAGAAATACATCACATTATCAAAGATTACATAAAAGAACATGTGATGCTAATAAAAGAAAAATATCTTACCTTAATATAGTCCTTCTGCAGGACCTGTATGATGGCAGAACAGGTCTCTGGGATAATGATCCCCAGAGCCTGGGGGGAGATGCCTGTCGAGAACTTAAGGTCCTGCAGGCTTCTCCCTGTGGCCAAATACCGCAAGGTAGCGACCAGCCTCTGCTCCGGAGTGATGGCTTGCCTCATGCAGGTATCCTGCCTGCTGATATAGGGGGTCAGCAAAGCCAACAAACGGTCAAAAACGGGGTCCGTCATCCGGAGAAAGTTCCTGAAATCCTCAGGATTATTCTCACGGATCTCACGGAGCAAAGGCATGTGACAGAACTGGTCACGCTGAAGCAACCAATTCTTGGTCCATGAACTCCTCCTCGCCCTGTTCATGGACTGGTCTTGGGCTGAAGAATAAACTACAGCACCAAGCACATACAATGCACGAGCTCTACGACGAGTACGTACAGGTAACATGGCTTCAAAACGGTCGGCTGGTCAGAACGCACTAAACAGAACGCACTGAAGAACAGCAAGGCCTGTGAAGAACGACCTGAAAATCAGGAACGAGCGGCCAATAAAACAAAGATTTCTCAATGCCAACTGACCAAACGCACTGAAAAGCAGATACAAACCTCACAAGCACAGACTGAACAACAGTTAAAACGAACTGAAAAATACGAGTCTCACAAGCGCGAATCGTCTCTCACCAAACTTCTACTAACACGAGATAAACACGAGATTAGCAGAAGGAGCCCAAAGGGTGTCGTACGGGCTATTGAACTTCCGTTTTATAGTCTCGTCGGACTTGGTGTACGTCACCGCGTACTAGGCTGTCGTACTTTTGTGTGGTCGTGTGTGTGCAAGTCCGTTCGTAAGAAAGTCTGCCGCAAGTCCGCCGAAGGTACGTCGGAAGTCTGTCGGACAGGCTGTCGGACTTTTGTAGACGAAAAGTCCGACCGTGTGTACGCGGCATAAGACAAAAACTTTAGCACAGACCCCTTAAAAATAATTACCTACTATAGGTAAGTCAGTGTAAGTCCAATGCCTGTCAAGAAGAAATGCAAATACGCAGCATCCCACAAGCATCTTTCTCTACTGACTAAACCATTAAGATGAGATGTGCAGTCAGGGCTGTGTTTTGAAATCATGTTGCCCTAGAAATGACACTTGGTAGTACTCTGCCCATTGCGTCGTGCAATGACTATAATAAAAATTATTGTTAAAATGAGGTGTTGAAAAATCAGGTGTTGAAAAATCATCAAAGAATTTACATGTCTTCTTCTTTAACCACTTAAGCCCCGCACCGTTTGACTGCCCAAACACCAGAGAACTTTTTGCGATTCGGCACTGCGTTGCTTTAACTGATAATTGAGCAGTCGTGCGATGTGGCTCCCAAACAAAATTGACATCCTTTTTTTCCCACAAATAGAGCTTTCTTTTGATGGTATTTGATCACCTCTGGTTTTTATTTTTTGTGCTATAAACAAAAAAAATAGCGACAATTTTGAAAAGAACACATTATTTTTTACTTTTTGCTATAATAAATATCCCCAAAAAATATATAAAAAAACATTTTTTTTCCTCAGTTTAGGCCGATACATATTCTATTCTTCTACATATTTTTGGTAAAAAAAAAAATCGCAATAAGCGTTTATTGATTGGTTTGAGCAAAAGTTATTAGGGGATAGTTTTATGGCATTTTTATTAATAATTTTTTTTTTTTACCAGTAATGGCGGTGATCAGCAATTTTTATTGTGACTGCGACATTATGGCGGACAGATCGGACACTTTTGGCGCTATTTTGGGACCATTCACAATTATACAGCGATCAGTGTGATTAAAAATGCATTGATTATTGTGTAAATGTGACCGGCAGTGAATGGGGTTAACCAGGAGGGGGTGCAGTGGTTAAGTGTATCCTAGGGAGTGATTCTAACTGTGGGGGGGAGGGGCTACGCGTGACACGGCACTAATCACCGCTCCCGATTACAGGGATTGGTGATCAGTGTCATTAGGCAGAATGGGGAAATGCTTGTTTACATCAGCATTTCCCCCTTCTTCCTCTCAGTGAGATGATGTCCGCGGGACCCGCAATCACACTGACAGAATCCATAAACCGGCATGTAGTCAGTGAAAGTTCAAATAAATGTGCAAAAATGCATATATAAAGTTCCAATTGCAAAATTTATTTTCCAAGTGCTGCTGTACTGACAATTGATAAAGTGCAGAAATGATTGATATCCACACAGGTGACAACGTGTTTCAAACCCCCCCCCCCCTTTGTGGTTAGACTCTCCAGATCCAATGGACCACTAAAGCAATAATGCGTTATGGGTCAAACAGGCTTATGGCCCATACACACAATCCGAATATCGTACGAAAACAGCCGTCCGAGGAAGGATCATACGATATTCGGATCGTGTGTACACTACTTTCAGACGATCACGACCGTTCATCCGATATTATTCGATTGGACATAACCGAAAATTTTCCTTGTACGATTCCAGATCGTACGATTTTCGTTTAGTCAGTATAGTTGTCGACCGAAAATACAATACAAATACATTACAACACGTGACATCACTTCCGATTTTTTTTGTCTGTCGTACGAGAATTTTCGTGACTTTATTTAGCTATTCAATTTCTACTTGCGACTATTAAGCGAGAATGGATGTACGATCGGTCGGATATTCGGATCGTGTGTACGGGGCATTAGTCTGGTGAGCAGGGTGATGAGACACCAACTCCAGGATACAATCCTTCTGGTGATGTTTCAAACTTGGACATAAGGAGAGAGCCCACATAGTATAGATCGTCTTGTTTATTCAGTAGAAATCCAGCTTACAAAGTTCCATAGTAAAAAACTAGGATGTAGCATCAAAAGATAGTCTGCTAGTTCCAGGAAGCAGTAGTTGCGGCTTCACTTCCCAGTTCCCTACTGCGCATGCGCGAGTCGCGCTGCGCATCGTAACTGGTCCCCGCTATCTCCTGGGAGCTGTGTGTTTCCCAGGAGACAGCGCGGAGGGACAGGAAGAGGCATAGACTCCCATGGGAGTCTATGCCGGAAGTGGGTGCAAATACCTATCTTAGACAGGTATCTGCACCCCCCTCCCCCCTGAAAGGTGCCAAATGTGACACCGGAGGGGGGGAGGGTTCAGAAAAGTGGAAGTTCCATTTTTGTGTGGAACTCCGCTTTAAAGAGATATGGTACATCCCCAGCTCTTTGGTCACCCAGGTGGCAACCCTGCTTTGACAAATAGCAATACATGGGTTCCACTATGGACTGCATATGCAATGCTTTTACAGAAATCTGCTTGAACTATGTACAGTAATTTGTCATTATCAATCTGCTACATGTTTGTGAATGCTCACTGGGCATACAGTATGTAGTATACATTCATGGTTTTGGTGACAGAATGCTACTTATACTGTCTGGCAGCATTATATTCTTTTTTCTTTATGATGACAATAAAGTAATGCTGGTGATTCAACTTGTTTGTGATGTCCTTAGGCACTAGTTTGTAGGTCCTGCTGCTTTATATCTAAAGATCTTTTAAGTTGGTCTTTTTTTTTGCCATGTTTTTCATCTTTATAAAATGGCTCAGATCAAATGGTCAGCTACAGAAAACATCATCCTGCAGGTTTCTGCTCATTATGGCAGGTGGCGCCGCATTCACCAACTACTGTCACAGGTTTCCATTCTATGTATGGCTGTGGGCTAACCTGTTAAAGTGGTTGTAAACCCTTAAGCTGCGTACACACGACTGGACTTTTCCACCGGAAACTCATCGGACAATCGACCGTGTGGGGGGTTCATCGGACCTTCAGTGGACTTTTTCTGTCGAAATCAGACAGACTTTAGATTTAAAACATGTTTCAAATCTTTCCGACGGACTCAAATCCGGTTAAAAAATCAGTTTGTCTGTATGCTAGTCCGACAGACAAAAAAGCTATTGGCTACTGGCTATGAACTTCCTTATTCTAGTCCCTTCGTACGTCATCACGTTCAAACCAACGGACTTTTGACTGGACTTTAGTCCGTTCGTGTGTGGGCAAGTCCGGTCGTTTGAAAATCCATTGTAACTCCGTCGAAAGTCCGTCGGACCTTTGATGCTGAAAAGTCCACTCATGTGTACGCGGCATTACAGACCACTTTTTGCTACAGGCAAGTCTATAATAAGGCTTACCTGTAGCTACCCCGGATATCTCCTAAACCTGCACGGTTTAGGGGATATCTCCTGTATTTGCATGGCACATGCGCACTGAAGCACGCGCGGGAGTGTCGTCATCGCGGCTCCGGCCAATCACAGCGCCAGAGCCGCGATACCCGGAAGTAACCCCCGGGAGTGATGTCGCCGGCTGGTGCTGTGTACGGGCACCGCAGCGAGGGCTTCGACCTCAGGTGAGAATTACATAATGAGCTAGTATGCTATGCATACTAGCTCATAATGCCTTTGTCTTGCAGGTGTAAGTTTTTTTTTTTCAAAGTGGGTTCACAACCACTTCAAAGCAGAAGGATAGGATAAAAAACCTAGGTTTAAAACATTTTCTCTACTACTTATATACTTGCTGAATACAGTTTGTAAGAAGTGTCAATGGAAGTACCTTTTTTAATCTTATTCTAAGTGGTCACATGACTCCAAAGCTCTTGCAAAGTGCATGTGCCTTTACAGTTGGTGGGCGATAACTCTTGTAGGGCAGACAACACCAGCAATACATGCAGGTTGGATGTCGTTGCTGCTCTAAAAATTCAACACTGTTGTCATCTCTGCAAAGGTGGACACTGCATGTCTAAAGGCTTGTACACACGATCGGCTTTTCGGCAGGGAATTGTGTGATGATAGACTGTTGGCCTTAAATCCGATCATTAGTACACTTCATCAGACAATTGTTGGCCAACTTTCCACCAACAAATGTTGGATGACAGGCTAGTAAATTTTTGGCGGACAACGGCCTGTTGTCAGATTTTCCTATCGTCTGTACACAAGTTCATCACACAAAAGTTGAAAGTACAAACATGCATGTTCGGAATCAAACACGACATTAGCAGAAGGTGACCAGAGGGTGGCGCTAAAGAGCTGAAATTCCTCATAGTACGTCACTAAGTTCGTGTTTGTTGGCCGACAATTGTGTACCATTTGTATGCAAGACAAGTTCCTGGCACACACCCTTCGGACAAAAGTCTGACGCTTTGTTGGCCAACAATCCGATCGTGTGTACGAGGCTTTAGACCCCATACACACTATAAGATTTTCTGCAGTTTTTTGTCTTCAGATTTACCAAAACCATGTAGTGCGAGGGTCTGCCTAATTGCATATAAATTGAAACTCTTAAGATTTGACCTCCTATTATATGGTTTTGGTAAATCTGAAGACAAAAATCTGCAAAAAATCTAATAGTGTGTATGGGGCTTAAGGCTGGCCATACATTATACAATTTTCTTATTCAATTTCCTTCAGATTTACTTTCAATTATGTAGTGCAAAGGCCTGCCTGATTGCATACAAATTAAAGCGTTTAGGTTTGACCTCATATTATATGGTTTTGGTAAATCTAAAGGAAAATTGTACAAGAGAATTGAATAATGTATGGCCAGCCTAATTTTGGCCTGTTTGTGAATGCTGACTTCTTTTTAAATTGAACTTGAGTCACTTAAAGCGGAGTTCCTCCAAAAGTGGACCTTCTGCTTATATGCTTCCTCCCCCCCTCCGGTGTCACATTTGGCACCTTTCAGGGAGAAGGGGGGAATGGAGACCCGTTTTTGACAGGTCCCCTTCCCCACCTCTGGGAGACGGCCCCCTCCTCCTTCCCCTACCGTCATGCTAATTACAAAGTGCAGGGCGCTTCGCGCATGCACAGTAGGGAATCAGAAAGGCTTCACTGCCTGGTTCCGCTATCAGGTGCTATCAGCACCTGGGAGTCTATTCGAAGATCGGCTGGGGTGCTGACATTGCGGGCTCCCTGGACAGGTAAGTGCCCTAGTATTAAAAGTCAAGAGTTACAGTATTTGTAGATGCTGACTTTTCATTTTTTTTTCACCCAGGCTGGACCTCCTCTTTGTAAGATGGACAATCCGCGCTACCCTCAAAATAAATCAATAAATCATGTGAAATAATACTTGTTGAAATAATTTACAAAATTATAGTGACAAAAGGTACTGCAACATGGAAAACCTTGAATATGAGGTTTAGACTAAATGTGAAAAAGAAACTAAGTGCGCTACCTACAATGGTGTGGGTGAAATAAAATAAATTATGAATGAATAAATGTTAGATAAAGTGAACAGTCCATCAAAAGGCTAAGTGATGTCCTAATATAGGAGGTGTTCTAGGGTCAAATTCTTCACTTGAAACAGTGCCGTCTTCACCACCACTCTTCACAGGTCAAACAAAGGAAAAGATAGGATGCTTACCAGATATGCTGGATCCCTACTACAGAGATCTTTCAGGCTCAGGATAATTGGCTCCGTAACCAGAAAACAGCTGATGGGCAATAGCAGAATGCCCCAACCAGGTTCTGGAGGCCAATGGAGAGAGGGCTTCCCTTGGAGCTAAGTTCCGGAAGGTGGGACAGGAGGAGTCGGGCACCAAGTAGCACAGGTCGCCTGTGAAGTTGCTTGCAGAAAGCCCAGGAATGCTGCTGATGAGATGAACACAGTCTGCAGGCAGGTGGCGCCTGTGAGGTGAGACAGGTCTGTAAAGTCACTGAGATAATAGAATAGTCAACACAAGCCGAGATCATAACCAGTTTTAAAGCAGAGCAGACGTAGTCAGGTGGAAGTCAGGTCAAACATGAGAAGCAGGCAGAGGGTATCCATGAGATGAGCCAGGGTCAGGAACTGGAGACAGGCAGACAGGTCGGGAACAAGCCGGGTCAGAAACTAGGAACACAGGAGCAAGGAATCACAGGAACACAGGTAACAAGCTGAGATCAGTCAGCCTTTTTAACATTTAGCACTCCATTACACATTTATACATGTTTTACATTTTTTGCACATGCAAATGCACATTTTGCAGAAAATTGTTTAATTCCTTTCAGGAGTTATGGCTCCATTCACACCAATGCATTTTTTCATGCTTTTTTGCAGAAATGCAGAACATTATTGTTAACATGGGTTCCTATGGAGTACGTTCACATCAATACATTTTTGTGCATCTGCATTTTTGGAAAGGGTCAGGGACTTTTTTAATAGCAAAGTGGTGCTTTTTTTGCTTTTTTGGTTCAGCAGACTTCAATGGAGATGCTGCAGAAAAGCATGTAGTGTGTGTTTACAGCAATACTGCCGTGACAATGCAGTGATTTTGCCACAATCTGCATTTTTAAATCTGCCCAACAAAAATAAAAAATTAAAAAAGCATAAAAACGCAAGACGCAAATCGTGGCAAAATCGCGGTAAAATTACAATAGAATTAAATTGAATAGAATGAGCCTCAGATGCCACCCTGCAATCATGTGACATACAGTCAGGTCCATAAATATTGGGACATCGACACAATTCTAATCTTTTTGGCTCTATACACCACCACAATGGATTTGAAATTAAACAAACAAAATGTGCTTTAACTGCAGACTTTCAGCTTTAATTTGAGGGTATTTACATCCAAATCAGGTGAATGGTGTAGGGACCAAAAGTAATGGGACAAATTAACAATAATCCATCAAACTTTCACTTTTTAATGCTTGGTTGCAAATCCTTTGCAGTCAATTACAGCCTGAAGTCTGGAATGCATAGACATCACCAGACGCTGGGTTTCATCCCTGGTGATGCTCTGCCAGGCCTCTACTGCAACTGTCTTCAGTTCCTGCTTGTTCTTGGGGCCTTTTCCCTTCAGTTTTGTCTTCAGCAAGTGAAATGCATGCTCAATCGGATTCAGGTCAGGTGATTGACTTGGCCATTGCATAACATTCCACTTCTTTCCCTTAAAAACTCTTTGGTTGCTTTTGCAGTATGCTTCGGGTCATTGTCCATCTGCACTGTGAAGCACGGTCCAATGAGTTCTGAAGCAATTTGCTGAATATGAGCAGATAATATTGCCCGAAACACTTCAGAATTAATTCTGCTGCTTTTGTCAGCAGTCACATCATCAATAAATACGAGAGAACCAGTTCCACTGGCAGCCATGCATGCCCACGCCATTACACTACCACCACCATGCTTCACTGATGAGGTGGTATGCTTTGGATCATGAGCAGTTCCTTCTCTTCTCTTCCCATCACTCTGGTACAAGTCGATCTTGGTCTCATCTGTCCATAGGCTGTTGTTCCAGAACTGTAAAGGCTTTTTTAGATGTTGTTTGGCAAACACTAATCTTGCCTTCCTGTTTTTGAGGCTCACCAATGGTTTACATCTTGTGGTGAACCCTCTGTATTCACTCTGGTGAAGTCTTCTCTTGATTGTTGACTTTGACACACATACACCTATCTCCTGGAGAGTGTTCTTGATCTGGCCAACTGTTGTGAAGGGTGTTTTTTTCACCAGGGAAAGAATTCTTTGGTCATCCACCACAGTTGTTTTCCGTGGTCTTCTGGGTCTTTTGGTGTTGCTGAGCTCACCTGGTGTGTTCTTTCTTTTTAAGGATGTTCCAAACAGTTGATTTGGCCACACCTAATGTTTTTGCTATCTCTCTGATGGGTTTGTTTTGGATCTCATTGGATCTCATATTGAGAGTTGACAGCAACAGATTCCAAATGCAAATAGCACACTTGAAATTAACTCTGGACCTTTTATCTGCTCCTTGTAAATTGGATAATGAGGGAATAACACACACCTGACCATGGAACAACTGAGCAGCCACTTGTCCCATTACTTTTGGTCCATTAAAAAGTGGGAGGCACATATACAAACTGTTGTAATTCCTACACTGTTCACCTGATTTGGATGTAAATACCCTCAAATTAAAGCTGAAAGTCTGCAGTTAAAGCACATCTTGTTTGTTTCATTTCAAATCCATTGTGGTGGTGTATAGAGCCAAAAAGATTAGTATTGTGTCAATGTCCCAATATTTATGGACCTGACTGTATTACACACTCATGCACCCTGTGTAGAGCTTTTCCTGCTCTGGGACAGCAATCTAAACACCAGCAGATTGAGAGTGGTCGTCACTGGCGCAAGTAACTGAGCAGTTAACCCTTTACACACACAGACCGTAGATACCATTGCATGTTTAATAAAAATATGCATCATTCACAGCATCCACAGTTGCCATTCATACCCTTAAGAAATGTCCGTAACACTTGCTGCCATGTCCAGACAGGGATGTAGCAGAGTTTTCTATCAAAGTATCTATCTCACTCCACGCTGATCTGAGGAACGGCATAATGGTAACCTCTTTACCTACCCAATATAATACATTGTATAACACTAGGTGTACACTATATGATTTGACTATGGATACCTAGTTCCAATTACATAGTAACTAACGACTATCTTGGAAAATGGGGAGGATCATTCTATGGCATTCTATGAGTGACAATGACCACGTGTAGGAGGACCATTCAATGTGTTTCCATTTTGATGTTTTTGACTATTAACCATGATTGTTTTTGCTGAAACTTTTCCTGAAAAAGCTCCTGCCAAATGCAAACTGCGTCAAAATTACAGCAACTCATTGTGCTCCACCATAGAGGAGCCAACCTGTATTCGAGTACTAGATGGTTTTGGTTATGTTGTATGTGCTGCTTTTGTGTGTTTTGTATGTTTTTGATATGTTTACACGTGGAATTTTTTTATATAATAAATATGTTTTGATACTTTTAAGAAAAATTGGGTACCACTATAGTCCTTATATTTAGTTTGTTAGGGCCCTTGTTTTTTTTTTTTTTTTTTTTTTTAAACAAGTTTTTATTGAATTTTTCAGAAAAAAGTTTACAGGTACAGCAAGAAGTAAATGATTGTACATGAAAATGCAAGAGTGCGGGCGCAGCCGCAATAGTTGTGTGATAAGATATTACATTCATATGTGCATTCTTAAGGCAAGACGCAGACGTTAAGTATAGCATTTTTCATATATTGTGTGGGATTTTTAAATTGTCATGCATAACTGGAATATTATAACTATATTGTAGGGTGGAGAGAGGTGGAAGTCTTTATGAGGTTTTGTGGATGTATGGCTCAGTGTTGCCTCCATACTTTCAAGACTGAACGTATCTAGTGTGTTTGCGGATGTAGAGAGTATAATGTAATAAAAGGAAGGAAACAACTTAGGGGGAGAGGGGGTGGTAAACGTACTCGGGGAAGAGAGGATGGAGAGCCTATGGGGTGACACTGGGTTAGTAGGTATCCAAGAATGAGCCGTTATCTTGTGCTGTTTATCTGGATGGCGCAGATGCTTGTGGCATATGAAGAAAAAGGGGGGGGGGGGGGTGAAGTGAACGATGGGTAGTAGTATCGGGGCAGGGATGAAGGGATATGACTTTAGCGTGTGCTGCCTTCTGGTAGAGTCAGTTAGGTCATTGTTAGTTTGTATTCGTTCGTAGTGGTGAAATGTATCCAGCATGTCCATGTTTTTGTGAATTTAGTCTGTGAGTCGTTAGATTGATGGATAAGGTCTTCCATGATCTTTGTCTGTTGAATGCGGTGGAACCATTCTTTTATAGTAGGCGGTTCTGTGGATCGCCACTTAAGGGGAATACACATTTTTGCGGCGTTCACTAAATGCATGGCTAGAGAATGCCTGTATGCCGGTAGTCGTGTCTTAGAATGGTGTAGAAGGAACATTTGAGGTTCAAAGTCCAAGGTATAAGTGGTTATATGTGTGATCAATTCGTGGACTTTCACCCAGAAAGGTTGGATTTTGGTGCAAGACCACCAGATATGTAACAAGGAACCAGTGTCTGTGTTACATCTCCAGCATGTAGAAGGAAGTGTTCGGTTGAATTGATGTAGAAGTTGTGGTGTTCTATACCACCTGGAGAATAATTTGTATGCATTTTCTTGGATTTGCACGTTCATCGAACCTTTGTGAATCAAAGTGTAAATGTTTGCCCAATCTTGGTCGTTCAGCTGAATGGAGAGATCTCGTTCCCATTGGCGGTTGGTCCAGTGTTTTGTAGGGGTGAGGTCGTTAAACAGGAAGTTATAGTTTTGTGAGATCAGGTAAGTGAGCGTGTTCTCATTTAAACATAGGTTTTCGAATGGTATTGTAGGTCGGGACCATTTCGGTGCAGGAGAAGGTCTATTGAAGAAGTTTCGTAATTGTACATATGTCCAGAAGGGAAATTCGTCTATGTGTAATTTTGAGGCTAAGTTAGTTTGGGATAGGAGGCTATCGTTCTCGAAAAATTGATTTGCTCTGATAGTTTGATGGGGCCAAATATCCGTTAAGAAGGAGATATGCATGCCCGGAGGGAACTCTGGGTTTAGGCGTATCGGAGTCATTGGGCCTTTGATTGAGGAGAGGTTGTGTTTAGTACATGTATTTCGGAAAGATATTAATGTAGGGTTAATCAGCGGGTGTTTAGAGTAAGCAGGGGGTAAGAATTGAGGATCGATCCACGGTGTGTGGTGGATGGGTATATGTGAGAGTGATTGCTCTATTTGAATCCAAGCTTTATGTTTAGTATTAACATTCCAATCAACGATCCTAGCCAGGTGACATGCTTGTTGGTATTTGCGTACGTCAGGGAGCCCTATCCCTCCTAGAAGTTTGGGGTTTGTCAATCACTTGAAGCTAAGTCGTGGGCGTGTCTTCCCCCAAATGAACTTCGTACAGGTTTTTTGGTATATGGAGAAGAATGAGGGTGGTAGTTTAATCGGGATTGTTTGCAGGAAATATAAAATTCTAGGAAGGATATTCATTTTAATGATTGCGGCTCTGCCGAACCAGGAGAATTGTCCCGATGACCATTTAGTTAAGTCTAGTCGTATTTTTTGAAGGAGAGAGGAGTGGTTTTGGGTGTATAGGTCCGATAGGGAGGTTGGTATTTGAATGCCTAGATATGGGATTGAGTTCCTATTCCAAGTGAATGGGAAGTTATGTTTGCATTGTTGGCATATTTCTGAGGATAGGGATATGTTGAGAGCAGTAGATTTTGAAAAATTAATTTGGAGGTTGGAAAGGGTGTGGAAGGTTTGGAAGTCTTGAGGTAGATTTGGGATTGTTGTAAGCGGATCTGTAAGAAATAGGAGGATGTCGTCAGCAAACGCAGATAATTTATATGTGTGGTGTTTGATTTGAATCCCTTTAATGTCAGGGTTAGCATTAATACGTCTGAGGAAGGGTTCTAGGGTAAGAATAAAGATTAAAGGGGATAGTGGGCAACCCTGTCTAGTGCCATTCGACACGGAGAAGGCATCCGACAGGCGGCCGTTAACTTGGACTTTTGCTGTAGGGTTGGAGTAAAGTGCTGATATGTAGTTTAGCATTATTTGGGGAAGGCCTAAGGTTTTGAGGGTCTCTCTCATGTAGTCCCAAGCCACTCTGTCGAATGCCTTCTCCGCATCGAGCGAGAGCATGAAACCTTTGTTGTTGGTAGACGTGAGCCAATGATGTATATTGATTGCTTTGAGAGTGTTGTCTCTCGCTTCCCTACCGGGGACAAAGCCCACTTGGTCAAGGTCAATAAGCTGGGGGATCAGTGGTAGGAGTCTGTTGGCTAAAGTTTTTGCATACCATTTAAGGTCAACGTTAAGCAGTGATATGGGTCTGTAGTTGGTGACTAGGGATAGGTCTTTGTCCGGTTTGGGGATTATTGCTATGTGAGCTGTGAGGAGGTCTCGTGGAGGGTGGACGGGTTGAGCAAAAGAGTTGAATGCTTTCAAGAAATGGGGTGTAAGTAGTACCGCGTAGGTCTTGTAGTAGCTAGCTGTAAGGCCGTCGGGTCCCGGGCTTTTACCCGCTTTCATTTGTTTTAGTGCGTCAGTGACTTCGGTGTGTGTGAGTGGGGCGTTTAAGTCTTGGGATATAGAGACTGATATGGGACGTGGGCTGTATTGTTTTAGAAATTCAGATATCATTTGGAGACGTGTAGTGCTAGTATTGGCGAGAGAGGGGGGCGCTAGGTTGTACAGTTTGCTATAGTATTGTACGAATTGGTGAGCGATTTCAGGTGTCTTGGTAATTTTGCGTCCCGAGGGATCAGTGATATGGTGTATCGTTTTGTTGGACCGGGAGATTTGTAATGCTCTCGCTAACATTTTACTGGCCTTATTACCAAATTCATAGAATTTTTTTTTTGAGAGTATGTATTTACGTTTTATCTGAGTGTCCAGTAGGTCAAGTAAGTCTTTTCTAGCTTGTATTAGGTCGTTAAGGGTTGAAAGTGCTTGGGAATGTTTATGCAATCCTTCCAGTTTGCGGATTCTGTCCAATAGGTCTGAATGTTGTTTCCTTTTTTCTTTATTACGTTTAGCTGCTGCTGCAAGGAAGGTGCCCCTAATTACGCTTTTGTGTGCTTCCCAATTAGTAAGGTAGGACGTGTCTTCTGGGTTATTTTCTTGGAAGAAGTGTTGTAGTGTGGATTTTATGTCCGATGTGATGTTGGGATCGGAAAGCAGTGAGGAGTCTAGTCTCCAGATTCGAGAGCGGGGGGTAGAATCAGGGAGTCGTAAGGTCATGGAGATCGGATTATGATCAGATATAGTCATGGGTTCGATGGAAGTTCGATAGAGTAAGGGTAGGTCGTTTTGTGTCAAGAAAAGGTAGTCTATCCTAGAGTAGCGGTCGTGTGGCGTAGAGTAGAAGGTATAATCCTTGGTGTCTGGGTTTAGCGTGCGCCAGGTGTCGTGAAGTAATAGTCGTTGGAGTAGAGATTTGATTTCTTTGAGAGCTTTGTATGGCAGTGTCGACGAGTGAGTTGAGGTGTCTTGGATAGGATTAAGGGGAACATTAAAATCACCTCCCAGTATGAGAGTACCTTCTTGGAAATTCGTGAGAGCTGTAGTGGTAGATCTAAAAAATGGGACTTGGTGTTTGTTTGGGGCGTATACATTCGCCAATGTTATAGTTTTGTTGGGCATTGAACCTTTGACGAATAGGTATCTACCTTCTGGGTCTTTGAGAGTTTCAGTGATATTCAGGGGACAATTTTTTGCAAGAAGGATTGATACTCCTTTAGTTTTGTGGTGGGGGTTGGTAGCGTGTATTGCAGTCGGGTAGTGGGCATTGGACAATTTAGGGGTACAATCAGAGCGGAAATGTGTTTCCTGTAATAGCACTATGCTCGCCTGGAGTTTGTGCATGGTGAGGAGTATTTTGGAGCGTTTTTCTGGGGTATTAAGGCCCCTTACATTGAGGGAGACTATTTTAAGACTTGGGGTGTTTGCGTCGTTTGTTTGCGGCATCATATTGAGGTGATTGGAGAGTGTCTTGTTAAGGAGCGTGGGTGTGGATGGGGGGTGCGTAAGGGGGGAGAAGGACACTGGAGGAAGGGATGGCGGAAAGGGTGGTGGGGTAGAGGGGGCGTAACAGGGGGGAGGGGTAGACGAAACTGGCAATGTGTGGCGATTAGATCACCGAATCAGGTGTTCTATGCCACTAAAATTATATTCGCCAGTAAAATTCGGTGGGTCTAATTGGTTGTTGGGTGCGAAAGTTGGCTAAAGTATTAATACCACCGTGTGGGGGTTGGCTTGTCTGTCGAGGAATCTGGGTGTAGAAAAAAGTAAGAATGTGGTAGAGATTTGAAAGGTCTGTCTCACCTGCAGCCTTAAAGTACGAAGAGTGTGGCGGGGAGTTAACAGTGTAAGTTGGGAATTAAAATATGTAGGGCACTGTTAGCAAATAGTGGTGGAAAGCATGTGGGAGGTCAAAGAGACGTTTGTGATGGGGTGAGTATTTTGCGTGGTTGATGTTTACCCCACCATAGGAGAGCACTGAGATTCAGTGCATTGAGGTCGGGGTTAGGCGAGGTATAGAGGTGGTCATTGGGGGAGATGTATTGTCCCCTAATAATGGGTAATTTCTGTTATTATGTATAGACAATGTACCAGCGATAGAATACAGTTTGCTTAACAAATAGGTATTTAAAACATGGTATCTAATATGGTAATTTGTTGACAGCATATTTTAAAACAGAAACAGGAAAATATGTAAAATAAAACCAAACAATAATCACATAACTTAATAATGCATAACCTATGGATTAGCAGTGAGTCTGCAGACTGCAATCCCAGATTGGGGACGGGGGGGTGTGTAGTGTGTGATGACCTCATAGAGATAACTGGTCTGGTTTATGGTGTTAGTGTCTGTCTCTGTGGTGTGGGTGGAGCCTGGGGGGGGAGCATGTGTGGTTCCGCAGTTAGTAACCCTGGTAGAGTGATTTGTTATGATGTTAGTGCGCGTATGATAGGACTTGTACAGGTCCATCACGGTGTACGCTATCTGGAAGCGGTACAGTGTGTATAGAATGGATAAGGGAAGGTATGCAAGCTGTTGGGCATACCCAAACAGGGGTGTTGTAGAAGTGTGGGTGTCGAGGGACTTTTGTTGGGACTGTAGTGTAAATGGGAGTATTGTTAGTGGAAGGTGTATTATAGTAATTATCATGGGGGTGAAATAGAATATGTGTGTCATCATCCCCCGTTTGTGCGGTCAAGGTGATATGAAGTGGGTGATGCATAAGCATCATTTCCACATTGTGTGCTAAGCTCAGGTCGATCCGGGGGGGATAGGTTGGGTGGGAGGTGTATCTGTGCATGTGTGGCATCTATAGCCCTGACCTCTGGCATCCGGCGCAATCGCTGAGTTAAAAAGTTGCGGTAAGCCAGAGAAGTTAACCAATATAAAACTTATAGTTAAAACGTAACAGTGATAGTAAACTATATGTGGTGAAGGAGGCCAAGGGCCTACGTGTCTTCCCTTATCGGGAGGTAGAATATCTTGTAGAATGGTATACAGGTTGCAGGCATACTAAACAATACCTATAAAACTTGGATCGATTGCTAGATGAAAGAAGGTTGGTCTGATGGCACTCCGGAGAGGTGTCTGGTAGGTTCTTGAGGTGGGGTTGATCGTGGTGATGTCTCTCGGTGGTCCGGTGAGGGGGAGTGTGTGGGTACGATGAAGCTGATCTTTATTTTATGGGTTTCTTTCCTGTTGAAGTTTAGCGTCGTCAGAGAACAGTCCAAGGGGGATTATGTGATCGGGGACATGTCCGAGGTTGTGCGTTCATAACACTGGGGGTAGAGGAGGTGGAGGGAGAGTCAATCTCGTCCGTGTGTGGAGATGATTTGCTGGTTTGGCAGGGATCAGCTGTCAAGGTTACCGGTGGTCGAGGTGATTTTCCTGTGTCTCGATTCGTCATGTCTTTTCAGAATCCTCTGGTTTGCTTCATCTGTCACGTTGTATGTCAGTCATTGGCAGGGGAATTGTAAGGGAGAAGGAACGGTAGTGTCATCTAGGTACCTTCTGTTCGGATCACCAGCGATCTCTGCGAGGAAGGGGTGCCGTCATGGGGCTGGCTGGTGGGTGGTGTGATCCAGGAGAGGCGCCGGTTCTGGTATTGGAAGGAGAGCGCCGCCTGCGAAAGCTGGTATTGTGGGTATCCATGGGTTCTTCTCCGTGTGAGGATCGGTCAGATTGTATGTTGAATTCAGAGTACCAGTTCGGGACCGGGGTGTAAGGGATATCCAGCGTACAGCAGAAATCCTCCAAGTCTTCCGGTACTCTGAGGAGGGCAGAGCGACTCTGGTGTGTAGCTGATAAACCGAAAGGAAACTTCCAGCGATACCTTATCCCTCTTGTTTTCAGGACGTCCAGTAGAGGGCGCAAATCTTTACGATGGCGCAGCGTTATAGCAGAAAGGTCTTGGTAAATGTGGACGGGTTGTCTATTATATTCCAAGACAGACTTTTCGCGGTCTTTTCGCAGGAGTTCCTCTTTGATGGAGAAATCATCAATGTGACATATTATGTCCCTCGGGGGGTCCGATTCTCTCCCTTTAGGGCGGAGAGCTCTATGGATGCGTTCCATATCGATCTGAGTGTGTTCAGGGCGGTCTAACAGGTGGTTGAAAAGGCCTGTCACAACCGCAGATATTCTGTCATGTTCCACAGATTCTGGTATTCCTCTTATCCTGAGGTTGTGTCTGCGGCCCCGGTTGTCGAGATCTTCGACATGTCTTTGAAGGTCCCTAAGCTGTAGTGAGTGGCAATCAACGTTATGTTGGATTTTCTGCACTTTTGAGGTTTGCCTCACAGCTTCATCTTCTACCTTTTGTATGCGGCCTGTGATGGCTTGTAATTCACGGCGGAGGTCCGTGATGGCCGAGAATAAGGTATCCTTTATATCAGCCGCTACTGTTTGCAAATCCTGCAAGCTGGGCTGACGGTGTGCCGGTGGCGGTTGGAGTTGCGGGGCATAACTGATATCCGTGGGGGTGAGGGTTATCTCTGAGTGAGAAGGAGAGGTGTTTGAGGCGGGAGGGGAGGACGCCATTGTTGTCCGTTGCGTCCGGAAGATCTCCGGGATCGTGTGGCCTGTGCTGTTGGCAGTTCCTCTCGGGGATCGAGATCTGCTCTGTGAAGGTCCACGAGATGATGTTCCCATCGTCGAGAAGAGTTTTGGGAGTAGTAGACCCCGTTTGAGGCTCAAGGTAGGCTGAGGTGAGAGAGAGCCAGTGAATCAAGCAGCCATCTTCTCTTCAGGCAAGCCACGCCCCGGGTCCTTGTTTTTTATATCAAAGTAGCCTTTCACAGAGGCAAAAGTTCTTTAATTTTAAATTAGGGCATTCAGAAATTCTGCTCTATGATTTTTCAATACAGTTCAAATTTAAAAAAAAAAAAAAAAAGAGAACAGTATAAAAAATATTTACAGAAATATCGCAAAACAGACAATTAGCAACTACATAAACAAAAGAGATTGCAATGGCTACAAATACTTAGGTATCCATCTGTAGCCCTTAAAAAAAAAACCATAACTCTCTTAAGCCGTGTACACACGATTGGATTTTCCGACGGGAAATGTGTGATGACAGGTTGTTGGTGGAAAATTTGACCATTTGTATGCTCCATCGGACAATTGTTGTCGGATTTTCCACAGACAAATGTTGGATGGCAGGCTTTAAAATGTTCCGCGGACAAATGTCTGATTGTCGGATTTTCCAAGCGTGTGTACACAAGTCTGTCGGACAAAAGTCCAAAGTATAAACACGCATGCTGGGAAGCAAGCACGAGCCGGAAGCGATCGGTCTTGTAAAACTAGCGTTCCTAATGGAGAATTCACATTCGTGGCACGGCAAATTATGAAATCTAGAAATGCAGCACACATTCTCTTCTTTATAATGGGATAATAATGAAGCTGCTTTGCTGGTGATACTGACGGAGTTCTGCCAAACGTATTTAAATTTTTTTTTTTTTATAGTGATATCAAGAAGATTTTTTTTTTTTACTTTTTTGGGGGGTCAAGATACCACAACACCATTATCCCGTAGTTTTTCAGATCAAAGATACAACTATGTTGGTGTCCCTTGTTAATTTTACATTGTATTTTTTCAATGTACCTGCCTACTCACATTTGACATCTGTCATTTGAAGTAAAACACATAGCCAAGTATTTTTCAAATTAATATTTTTTATTTAATAGGATCATGAGAAGGTCCTATAAAAATCAAGAGGAAGGCAGCAATGGACAAAAACTGTTGGAATTGGTGAAGCCTTTGTACCCCAGAGCAGACCTCAATTCTGCAAAGAGCAAAATTGGGAACCTGAGGAGTACATTTAAAGGGAGCACAAGAATGTCCTGGACTCCGAGAGATCGGGAGCAGCAGCAGGTGACTGGAATGTCCCCAGGCTGTGGTATTACCACAGCCTGCGTTTTTTTACAGACCAGACCGAACTCAGGCCATCACTGTCAACGCTCCCTTCCACATCGGCTGAGGCCATTTTTATTCTTGTGCTTTATATTCCAAAATTTAAATAAAATAAATTAGACATGTTCTCTGCCATCCAAATCAAAATTAAATAACTTAAATAAAAAGTGCATTCCCTGCATAAAAAAAGAAATAAAGTATAACAACTAAAATCATAATTAAAAAAAAAAAAAAATGTATGGATGAAAATCCCCAGCCCAGCGGGCTTGTTAGGTATCTGGAGGCTAGAACTGTCAATGTCCAGCATGCTGCTGTGGTGGGTGGGATTGCTGTGGTGGCTGTGGAGGTGGTGGAGGTGGGGCATCCAAATCAGAGATATGGGTTTTTGATGTAATTTCTCCCCTCCCCCCTTGTTGAGGAGCTGGAGGATTAGTTCCTCGCACATCCTCCTTTGCTCCACATTCATATCCCTCAACTTATTCACTGTCACACAGCCAAATGCCTCAGCTGCATTTGGGGCCATACTGATGGCCATTGTGTGGCTAAGGAAGGCAGCTGTGGTCTCATCTAGTTTCATGCTCTTCCTGGCCCTTTTAGCAGGAGGGTGTAGGGGTGGGTTCTGGGATTCTGTGTGGCTGCTGGCCAATGGCTCCTCCAAACTGCCACTTTCCTGTGAATGAAAATGGGACATAATTTGTTTTTGTTTTTTGGTCATCAATCACACACAATTTTGAGCTCATGACTGTTGCAAATTGAATGTGGAGAAATAGAAAAGACTGTCATTCTGACCCCAGCATTTTTCCATCTTGTCCCAATCATTTTTGGCCACTACTGTCTATTGATATGTAAACCACTTTGTTAAGGCATACATTTTTGAACAATAAGTTATCATCATTCCATTTTTGGATACAAATGTTCAACAATGCTATACCTGGGTCAAGCTGGACTCCTCCACATCTTCATCCTGAGTCGAAGGACCAGGGTGGACCTCAGGAGCTGTGGCCTCATCCGAGGTGGAAGGGAGTGTTGAGAATGATGGCCTGGGTTGGGTTTGGTAGGACAAAAAATGCAGGCTGTGGTAGTACCACAGCCTGGGGACATATATGTCATCTGCTGATGCTCCTGATCTTTGTGATTCCTTGACCTTCTTGTGCTCCCTATTAAACGTACTCCTCAGGTTCCCAATTTTGCTCTTCACAAAATTTATGTCTGCTCTGGGGTACAGAGGCTTCACCAATTCCAGAAGTTTCTCCATCTCTGCCTTTCTCTTGATTTTATTAGAGTAATCCCTATTTTTCACCTTCCACAGACAGAGAAGCTCACAGTATTGGTTAATAAATTGAGGCAAAAAGGGCGCCTGCAAGACAGAACACAAGAGAAACCATAATGTCATGCTTAACTCATAATCTGGTCCCAATATAGGCCTCAATCTAAGCAGTATAGGCCACTAACCATCGATGCCCCAATTTACAATTGTACCTTCGTTTTATGGCTCCTTTTGCGTGTTAGTGATGGCGATTGTTCGTCCTCCACTCCCAGATCGTTCCTATGGCCATCACATCAATCGCGTGTTGGGCCTTTTTATACACTGCTCACGCGTGAAACTCCGACCCTGTCCTTCTTTCTAGTGTATTCCCCGCCTTTTCTCTTTCGGCGCAGTGGGAGAGCAAATGGCGGAGAGACAGCAGGTGTGTGGTGAGAGCAGTAATGATGAAATCCCAGAGAAAGCGACTTCCGGATCCAAGAGGAGTTATAAGGCCACAAATATGTCGTTTGAAGAAATGATTGAGATAGTGGACATCTTAGTGAGGACAGACTATGACGGGAAGCATGGACCTTACAGAACCCCAAATGCCAGAAAGGCCAAGGTCATGGCTAAAATTGTGAGAAGTCTGCACAGGAATTTTGGGGTACGACGAAACAAGGATCAGTTGAGAAAATGCTGGTCAGACCTTAAATTGAGAGAGGAAGATCAGTATAGAAAGATCAGGAAAGTGCTGCGAAAAAGAAAGCATTTTGTCCTGTGTCTCTATTATTACATTAATGCTGGTCCATGTTCTTTTCTTTACTGTTCTACAGTTTGAAATGCCAAGTTTTATTTTTGTGGACACAGGAATCTTTCACGGGACATGAAACATCATTTTGATCGACCACTAATACTTAGTTATTGGGAGATGCATGTTAAATGCATTTGTTATGACCTATTTTGATGTAACATAAGTTCATTAGATTGTTGTCTAGATGTGTTTTTAACTTTTTGAAATGTCAACTTTATTCAGTGTTAGTAGCAGACACTCAGTAAGCAGCTGGACGCAGGAGCACCAGTGTGGGACACCATAATACCCTTGTTATGGTGTCCCACACAGGTGCTTCAGTGGATACTAGGGGCATCTCCATGTGTGAAACTTGCACAAAACAGATAAGTATTCCTGCTTTGGAAAGGGAAAAAATCATGTATTCAGCTTGGATCTCTGCCAAAACAGGCAATTTCAGGCAAGACACTTCCAAACAATGTTTCATTTTACTATATCTAGCCTAACATATCTGTCAGCTAAGTATACCTTTTTTGGATTCACATAGGGGAGAAAAGAAGAGGAACATCTGAGCTGTGTGTGGACACCAGTAACCCAGCACCTCCTGAAGATCCAGAAAGTTAACTCACCAGAAACCCTGAAGAAGATGTTGATGCTGATGTGCAGGAAGTACTGTGGGAAGTTCTTGAAAGTGTGTCGACCACAGGTCAGTGTCTGAGACCACAGCTTCAAGTAATAGATGGATGCCTGCATATTTCTAATACATGGTGTGTTTTATATTTTTTAGATGATGTGGATGTTGTGGAAGACCAAACTCACTTCAGCAGTGCAAGTGCACAAATACTTATCAGTAAACTCTTGGTTTGCAATGGGGAATTGGAGAAAAGGAAAGAAAACATGCATAATCAATATTTTCGCTAAAATTTAAAAAACAAACATGTTTTATTTTTTTTGTTCTGTTGTACATGTGCTTGTACAGTTTTAAATTGACTAACCTTTGCACATTTTTTAAATAGTTGCAACTGTTTTATTTGAATGTACGATTTCACTTTAGCAATAGATTTACATATGAACCTGCAACTCCATGACTTGTCATGATCTTTTTTCTTGCCTACATCATGTTACACAGGATCAAACCAATGCATTTCAACACTTGCAGCCTTCCTAAATATGGTTTAGATAAAACACGTCAGCTTGTTTCCTATTTTCATTTTTGGTGAGAAAAAGAGGAATCAGCAAGTTGCCAGCTCCTATTTTAACTTTGCCCATTCCTCAGGGTGGTTTGCTCCCCACGCTACAGCACTAAATTGGACACTGCACATTGTTAAATATGGTGGGGTAGCTTGTCCAAAAGTATTGTCATGTAAAAAAAGCTTGAAGGTGTGCTTTCACAAGTTGTACAAATATCTGTATTTTGTATATTACTATTTCACCCAAAAACTTGAATACCTTCACCAGTTTTAGTTACACGTTTACCTGTAATTTTTGTAGTTTTCTAAGAAACTTTTGTAAGAAATGTGGCTGTTAGCCAAGTTACATCTAAAAAAAGTTGGAACCAACTTTGTGTCTGTCCTTGCTTCTTTAGGAATGCTGTATTTTGTTTGCAGAAAAGTACAAATACTAACTTTGTTCATTTAGCATGCAAATCGGTTTGGCCTTATGTGGCGAGTGCCAAAATCAATGTAAAGCCCTGGTTCACACTGATGCTACTTTGAAATCACACTACTTCACTTGAAGTTGAGCGATTTCTAAGTAGCAAGGTCAGCGCGATTTCAGGTGCTACTTGATAGACATTTGTGTGGCTTCATGCCAAGATGTCTATTGAAGTCGCACCTGAAATCGGCAAAAGTAGTGCAGGAACTACTTTTGCAAATTGGTGAGTCACCGCTAATTCTGTGTCGCACCGATTGGAACAGTGCCATTGCCTCCAATAGGCTGCGACTTGTCATGCGATTTAATTTCGCAAATCACATGACAAATTGATCCAATGTGAACCTAGGCTTTAGTGTCCAAGGTCAGTGTTTCTCCACTCCACTTATCTAGGTGCACCACCAGGTCCTGTTTTCTGTATTTTCCTCAGTATAAAAAAGACTGTGTGAATTACTAACCTTGAAAATGACATCATCACCTATGACAAAAGCCAAAAATATAGAAAACATGATCTGGGATTGCATCTGGAGAAGAGTTGGGAAACACTGCCCTAAGTAATGTTAATTGTAATCTTGATGTGTTTTTAAGAATCACAAAGCCAAAATTTGAAAATGTCCACAAATGGTGACAAAATATTCTTATTTCCCTCATGATCCCATGCCTAAAATGTGTGTCTTTCCTTACATCTATTTTGCTAAAGCCACAAAACAAACAGTGGGTCAACATGTGCTAGCTCCCATCATGGGGTATCAATGGACATGTTTTGGGGGTGCAACCCCTTCCTCTTACCTACTTTGGTAATGTGGAAGGGGTTGCACCCCCAAAACCCATCCATTTATACCCTGTGATGGGAGATAGCACATGTTGACACATTGTGTGTTTTGGGGCTTTACAAACTAACCTGTTTGTACCTACATACATTTTAGGCAGAGGATCATAAGGGACATTTAACAGTTATGCCTCTACATGTACGTGGCTTCAAATTTTGGCTTTTAGAGAGGTGAGATCACCCCATCTGAGGAAGGCAACATCAACACAGTCTTGGGATACTAATGTCTCATATGGCCTTCACTTTAACAAATTAGAACTTTGTAAGTTCCTGAGTTGGGGATGTGTATCTTATGTTTTCAAACATGCCTGTTTAGACCCAAAAAAAGCAAAATAATGGCAAACATACATGTTTATATACCAAGATGTTGGTTTGTTATAAAACCTTAAAAAGCACATGTAAATGCGCTTGGAGTAAAATGTTTTTTCCTAAATAATGTGTGGCTTATTATTTCAATGCTCAATACCAGTGTACCAGTTGGTATAGCTACAATGACAATGTGCTCTAAAATGTGGCCAACTCAGGCAACTTTATGGCCTCAAAGAAATTAAAGAAGTTGAAAAAGCATAATGTTTTCAAATTTTATGCATTAGATACATTAAGAACAAAAACACTGTGTGTGTGTGTAGCAGACCCACAGTACAACATAATAGTTAGCTGAAGAAGAGATTGTCACCTCATGTAGCAAATAAGGTACGTTTGCACCATTGTCTAAAATGGACAAAAAAAAGGCCATTTGACAACCTATTATACAGATAAGAAACACAGACAACAGTAGTTCAAATGAAATCGTAGTTTATGATCAAATAAAATTATGATTGTGGATCAGCTACATTTTGCTGCCAAGCCACTGCCCCTCTACCCACAAAATATTCAAGATATTTTTGGCGGATATCACAGGCATTTTGTGAGGGCAACCCAGCACAGCAGGTTCCAGAGCTGTCATGTTTCCTACTGAGGGACGAGCTGCAGCCTCTTCAGCTGGGCCTGACACTGCGGGGTCAACATCAGCTGGCAGTGAGGAAAGGTAGCTGCTAGCATTCCTCCGTAAAAAAATTGTGGAGGATGCAACAGCACAAAACAAAGTTTATTTTATATTGGGCCAGGTTGATGGGGGTTAAAAAGAGCCTGAAGTGACTTGACAGGATGCCAAAGGCATTTTCAACCACCCTTCTGGCACGAGAGAACCTGTAGTTAAAGATTCTCTGCTCTGGAGTGAGGTTCCTCATAGGAAAGGGTTTCATAACATGTTCCCCCAGAGCAACGGCCTCATCTGCCACAAATACAAAATTGAGGCCCTCAACATTGTCCTGAGCAGTTAGCAAATTTAAGGTGCCATTCTGGAGCTGATGGTAGAACTCAGTCTGCATTATGACACCTTTATCCGAGTTGCGGGCATTCTTCCCAACATCTAAAAAAAGTAACCCACACATTGCAGAAACAACAGCTAGCAGCACTATGCTGCAAAAGCCTTTGTAATTGTAGTAATATGAGCCCGAGTTGGGTGGTGGGACAATCCTCACATGTTTCCCATCAATAGCACTTCCACAGTTGGGAAAATCCCACTGATGCTGAAACTGGCCTGCAACATCCTGCCATTGCTGTGGGGTGGAAGGAAACTGTGGAGTCAAAAAAGAAAGAAGAAATTACTACTTCTGCACATAACATTGCAAGCAGATTTGACAAAAACATACTTGGCCAACATAAGTATAAAACTGAAATGAGTATTTAAAGACAAAAGTGTAAGGTCAACTTATCAGATTCATCACCCCCTCTGGTGGCCCATTCGAAAAATGTTATGGTGGGGGGGGGGGGTAATGGGTAGATGTTTTGTACAGGTAACCCTCTCCACTTCCATGATAACTGAATGCATAAATAATGTGTGATACTTTGACCAGCCCCTCCTTACTTATACTATTGGCATCCCAGTGGACAGGTAAGAAGTGTCATAATCTAAAAATATGGATACACTGTTCAAATTGAAGCACATTTTGCCATTCATAAATTACCTATCAAGATAATATGAGCCAAAAACTTTCTACGTTACAATTTGAAGGTAATCAGGCAGGCCCTTGCACTACATGCTTTGGTGAATTCATACATAAATATGACCACTAAAGAGGTATAGTATGTATGGGTTTTGCAAAGTCAGCAGATAGAGTATTGGTATTGGTTGACTTAGCATTTGGGGGGGGTTCCAAATGAGTTTGTGCCCCAAAAAAATGGCCTCTTGCACTCTGCCTGAATTTGTGGACAACAATAACATTTGGACACATTTTAGGGGGTGTTTAGGGTAAGCACAAAAATGTAGCTGACTGAATACATTATTAAGTTACTAGGCTAGGTGTGTATGGGCCCAGGATAGCATGCTGGGGAGGTTAGTGAAGGAAAATATGCATTAAGGAGAAAAAAGGAGCATTAAAAGCTTACAGCATGCATGAGGACAAAGAGGGCATTCACAGCATATTACAATAATGGTAATTAGGGAATCAAGAAATTAATACAATACATTAACAAACATTAAATACATAGAATGTGATGCTAAGGGCTAAAACTTACCCAAATATAGTCCTTCTGCAGGACTTGAATAATGGCAGAACAGGTCTCTGGAATAATGAGTCCCAGAGCCTGGGGGGAGATCCCAGTGGTAAACTTAAGGTCCTGGAGACTTCTCCCCGTCGCCAAGTGCCACAAGGTGGCTATGAGCCTTTGCTCGGGAGTAATGGCAAGCTGCATGCATGTGTCCTACTTCTTAATATAGGGGGTCAGCAATGCCAAGAGACGGTGAAAGCAGGGGTCTGTCATCCGGAGATAATTCCTAAAATAATCAGGATTATTCTCCTGGAGCTCTCGCAGCAAAGGCATATGAGAGAATTGGTCATGTTTAAGCAACCAATTCTTGGTCCAAGAACTCCTCCTCCTCCTGTTCCTGGACTGGACTTGGGTCAAAGCAATAACTCCAAGCCCAATGATAGCATGATCTCTCCAACGATAACGCAACATGGCTAGTTGACGAACGGCCGTTCAGAAACGTACTGACAAGCACGAACTGAAAAGCATGAATCTACACTCACCAAACTTCTACTAACACAAAATTAGCAGAAGGAGCCCAAAGGGTGGCGCATGACAATTGAACTTCCTATTTATCGGCTCGTGGTTCGTCTAGTACTTCACTATGTTCGGGATTGTTGGCTGACAATTGTGTGCCGTTTATATGCAAGACAAGTTTGGGCCACTGCCCTTCAGACAAAAGTCAGCGGTTTTGTAGGTGGAAAATCTGATCGTGTGTACGAGGCTTTAGTATCCTCCATATTTGATGTCAAATAAGGAGCTGCAGTTGACAAATGTAATGGCATTTTGTTGTCCGTGTAGAAGATTGTCACAGATCATCAAAGGGTCTGAGAGGTGTGTCAATAGATATGCTTTTTTCATGTTTCTTTTAGAGACTCCCATAATATCAGGTTTTACCATTCAACAACCAACATATAATTAAACACCATGAAATTACAATATGTTAAAAACCAAATATGATATGCATCTTATACATATTCTTCTTGTGAAACATATGGTGTTTTGTTTTGCCTTTTTAACCTTATAATATATGTAGCACTAACTCACGGTGGAGCTGCTGGTTTAAGCGGGTCTGTTACCTTCACCTTGCTTCCCTTGTTTTACCGCCACCGGGTCTAGGGGTTCCGTTGAGTTTACTTCTGGACGACACACGCATCAACACTGGAATACGTTTTCAATGCTTTATTAAACAAACAAACTTTAGGAAATAGCAGGAAAGAGGTGGAAAAGGAAACTTTTCAGGAGAAACTCAAATATCTTCTTATAGAATCTTAGCAACAAATGTCCTGGTAGAATTCAGATAATTAGGTGGAATGAGCTCCCCTTGTGGGACACACTCCTTGCTCGTCTGGATAGGCCTCTCTCACCGGTCTAGCAGCCAGTACGCAGCACGAATCTAAAGTCTCTGCCACTGACTAGTTTGGGGGGTAATTCTGTACAATCCTCTGCCACAGGATGTATCAGATTTTCTGCAATGAACAGTCAGTCACAGTGCTTGAACCTTTAAGCTGAACCGGCAACACTATGCTGTATAGTTACTTCTTTTGGATACGTCCTTCGACCGAGTCACCAGGTCCCTCTATAGACTAGCACGCTGCGTGATCCCTCCAAGACGGGTCCTCCCCTGGGATCTCCTCGGTCACCCAGCTTCGTCACACAGGACCGACAGCTCAGGACCATTCCTCGGCCACGGTGGTAGGCCCCAGACAAGCCTCTGGACCCACCCCTGCGCCGCAGCATCGTGGGTCTCCCGATCGGAGGACCACGAGGTAGCTCCTTAATGCATACCTGTCGGCCAGGAGGGCCAGCAGGTGGCTGTAAAGAAAACCCTAGAACATGGTGTCTGTCCCATAAATACCCTCTTCCCAGAATGCAACTCGGAGGACCACCTCCACTGAGCTTGCCTCCGAGACAGAGGAGCATCTATACACTTTGACACTTTGCCTTTCCAACACTGACTAGTGGTAACAGCGACACCCACCGGTCAGCACGGAAGCACACACAACGTCAGCCAAGCTGGAACAGAGGCAAACTCTTAACCTTCCTAACGCACAATTTACTAAATTTACCTAACCTGCGGTAGATTGTAAATCTACCAGCGCTACATATATTATATTAATATAGCTGTGTTTGGTGTCTGACTGATTGGTATCTTCCCATACAATAGTGTAACCACTTTTTATTAATATTATTTCATTACTGCAAGAGATAAGGACTTAGTTAAAAACTCAGACTTTCAGATGTATAGTACTTCCAAGATGGTTTATGACAAACTATTTATGACATCTACTAGTCTGTTGGTGAAGGCTTTATCAAATGTATGTACTTATAGGAGTCCTCCAGTCTCCCTGTCAGCTACACACAAATTTCCTGGCTGTATGTTTGGAGTCCTATGAAAGTGATTCAGACTGAGACAGATTGTTTGGCTTTTTGATAGCTACCAATGATTCCATGGCTTTTGGAGATCAGATGTATACTAGTGTTATATTTATCTACGGCAGGGTTCCTCAACCAGGGTTTCATGGAATGCTACTGTTCCTCCAGAGGTTGCTAGGGGTTCAACTGCATCTATCCTCAACTTGGTCCTGTGTTACATGGGTTGGATTTGTGATGCTGGGAATAACATTTCTGCCTTTAATTATCTGCCTGCTCGCAGTTTTTTACTGACTCGCGGTCTTCTTTTGACTGAAGTAAAGGCACTGCAGGAACAGTTGAAGGGCAGAAATGTATAAACCTATTACAAGTAGGGTTGTCCCGATACCGATACTAGTATCGGTATCGGCACCGATACCGAGCATTTGCCCAAGTACTTGTACTCGGGCAAATGCTCCCGATGCTTCCGCCGATACCTGGAAGTCAGCTGTGATCGGCGGTGGGGGAGTTACAAGATTCTCCCCCAGCGGCTTTCAGCAGCTTTAGTGACATACAGCGGTGATTGGTCACCGCTGACTGTCACTGCATCCTCCTCCATGCCCCCTCCGTTCCTCTGTCCCCCTCCGCTGTCCCCCTCTGTTCCTCTCTCCTTCCCTGTGTCTCTCCGCTGTCCCCTCCGTTCTGCTGTGTCTCTCCGCTGTCCCCTCCATTCTGCTGTGTCTCTCCGCTGTCCCCTCCGTTCTGCTGTGTCTCTCCGCTGTCCCCCTCCGTTCCTCTCTCCTTCCCTGTGTCTCTCCGCTGTCCCCTCCGTTCCTCTCTCCTTCCCTGTGCCTCTCCGCTGTCCCCCTCCGTTCCTCTCTCCTTCCCTGTGCCTCTCCGCTGTCCCCCTCTGTTCCTCTCTCCTTCCCTGTGCCTCTCCACTGTCCCCCTCTGTTCCTCTCTACTTCCCTGTGCCTCTCCGCTGTCCCCTCCGTTCCTCTCTCCTTCTCTGTCCCCTCCGTTCTGCTGTCTCTCTCCGCTGTGTGTATGGATAGAGTCAGCTGACTCTGTCCATTCACATAACTGATACATTGTAATCTCCTGTGATTACGATGTGTCAGTTTATGAATGGAGAGGAGCCGCTGTCTTCTCTCCATTCATTCTCAGTGCAGCTGAGGCTGCAGAGAAAGGGACTGGGGAATCTCTATCCTCTGTCTCTTTCTCTGTCTCAAGGGGGAGATATCAGAGGTCTGTTCAGACCCCTGATATCTCACCAAAGCCCCCCAACAGGGCTTATTAAAAAAAAAACAAACAAAAAAAAAAAACATATAAAGAATAAAAAAAATATTATTGTAAAAAATAAAAATTGTAAAAAAAAACAAAAAAACACACACACATACACCCCCCTCCCCCAAAAAAAAGAAAACACTGTTAAAAAAAAAAAACACTGCCACGTGACATTAAAAAAAAAGTATCAGTAATCGGTATCGGCGAGTACTTGAAAAAAAGTATCAGTACTTGTACTCGGTCCTAAAAAAGTGGTATCGGGACAACCCTAATTACAAGACAATTTTATGGTACAGTTGATAGAAGCCCCAACTAGAAAGGACACTCTGCTGGACCTGGCAATCCCACACCATGCAGAGCTCAATACTAATGTTCATATAAAAGAACATCTGGGTAGCAGTGATGATAACATAATTTCATTTAATGTTAGTTGTAAGAAACAAGCACATACTGGAAAAATAAAATCACTTAACTTTGAGAGAGCACATTTTTCAAAGCTGAGAGCTGCTCTTCAAAATGTAGACTGGGCGGGAATATTGTAAACAAAGAACACAGAACAGAAATGGGAATCTTTGAAATCAACTGTAGGTAAACACACTTCCAAATATATTGCCAAGGGCAACACGTTTAAAAGGTTAAAAATAAAACCTAGGTGGCTCATGGCCAAAGTTAAAAAAAGTTGCAAATATTAAGAAATGCGTATTTCAAAAATATAAAAATGAAGGAACGCTATCATCATTTACAAAGAAAATAACTCAATATATAAAAAATAAATCAAGAAATGGCTGTTGATATCGTATACTTGAATTTTGTCAAAGCATTTGACACAAATCCCTACACATGGCCAATGCTTGGAAAATTTAGTTTGTAAATGGATAGAAAACTAGCTAAAAATCCATATTCAGAGAGTAGTGACATCATTTTGCCCCGTGCAAATCATTAGTACAACCTCATCTGAAATATGCAGTTCAGTTTTGGGCACCAGTTGACAAAAATGATATTGGGGAATTAGAGAAAGTGCAAAGAAGGGCAACCAAACTTATAAGAGGCATGGAGGAGCTAAACTATGAGGAAAGATTAGCTGAACATAACTTATTCTCTCTTGAGAAGAGAGGATTTAGGGGGGATATGATTAACACATATAAATACATAATCAACATATTGATACAGAAAGGAGGGAGAGATGATTGCGCTCTGGTGAGGCTGGGTATCCCGTCCTTAGTAGCAGTGTAGAGATGGCACTGAAGGCAGCACTTTGTAGAGAAGAAGCAGCTCTGAAGGGTCATAAAGGAAAGAGAAAAGCGGTAGGTGGTAATGTGTTTTTGGAGCATGCACAGCTCCTTGAGGTCTGAGGAAGGAGCTGTGCATGTTCGGCCGCGTGCGTTCCAGCTTGGTTCCAGAAACCGGGATGCCTCATCGCATCTTCACCTCCTCGCCAATCCACGTCACCGGGGACTCTGACAGCTGCAGGACAGCTCTTTCTCCCAGACAGACAAGGATTACAGTGATCAGCATGAAAAGAAATCATTATATGCATATGACCTCTTACTATCTTGTAAGTGTTTTTAATCACATTGTGCCTGTAATAAATCTTTTAACCACTGCACTTTGAGGCGCCTTTCTCTTTCCTTTGTGGTCAACATATTGAGCTTGGTGTAGAGTTACTGACGATACGGTCATCACAAAGGACAAGGAGGCACTCTTTACATCTAAAAGAAAAGAGATTTACCTCCAAAGGAAGGGCTTCGTCATAGTGAAAGGTGTGAAAATGTCTAATAGACACCCTCAAGAGCTTGTCCTCTCCATCTCAGTAGATTGTTAAAAAAAAAGGCATAGATTCTTTTCCAAAAATTCACAAAATATAAATGAATACTAATATTTATAGGTAACAGTACCATGGGTAGTTGATCCAGGGAATATCCAATTGCCTCCTGGGGGTCAGGAAAGATTTTTTTCCCCCGTTGGATCAAATTAGATCATGCTTTATTGTTTTTTTTTTTTTCTTATATTGGTTGAACTAGATGAACTTGTGTCTTTTTTTCAACCTGTCTAACTAGCCTGACTACCTGACTAACTAACTCACTAAAGCTGGATACACACTCCACAACTTTTGTTGCGCGATTTCCTTTAGATTTACCTTCAACTATGTAGTGCAAGGGCCTGCCTGATTGCATACAAATTGAAAGTGTTTAGGTTTGACCTCATATTATATGGTTTTGGTAAAGCTAAAGGAAAAAATCTAAAGAGAGTTGTATAGTGTGTATCCAGCTTAACTGTGCCAGAATGACTGAATCTTGTGTGCATGTGCAGGATAACATAGTTCCCCTACTGGCCAATTAGTAGCCTGAAAACCTGGCAGGGAGAAGATGACATCGGCTAGTGAAGGATGTAACAGCTGCATCCATGGAAAGTGGAGATAAGCATTTCTGGGGGTTTAATTATGATTTAGGTGCAAAGATTCAGCATTATAACAATGCTAATTCCTGGATGGTTATTTCTAACATTTATTAATTGAAAAATGATGGAATAAAATACAAGGTTTCCATTATATTGATAATGCAGGACTCTGTCAGACCTGCGAAACAGTATAAAGGATGTTGACCTTAGATATATCAACAAAGTGTCCTTCAAAATTATTTGCAAATGTTTTCAATTATGTAAAATCACAAAAATCTGCACAAACTGTATTATTGCCAGTGTTATCCCTCGAGTTTTCATGCTGATGTTTCTACTTTCTACAATGTATTGTATGGTCAGTCTTTCATCTCTGCCAATGATAAGTTCTGCTTACTGTTAAAATATGCTTTTCAAATAAATGGATAAGAACCAATGAACCAAAAATATACCTCTATATATGAGCAGTATCTAAACAGAAGATATTCAAACCAAAATCACAGCAAGTCATTTATCATCTTTCATTTTACATGAAGACCCATTCACACATCTGCATTATATTGTTCCATATCTGAATTTCAGAGTATGATCTAATTTCAAAGGCTTCGGAAACTGCATTCTCTCAGGTATAGGCCACTGTGCACTCAATTTTCTGCCTTTTGTCTGAGTACAACAGCCTATACCTCTCCCTTTAACTGCAAGCTATGCTCTGCTTAGAGTTACACTGAGCAGTCATAAATAATAGAGAAAGCCTTTTATACACATTCACTTTGCTAATGCTATGTGTGACAGTGAAAATCACTCCAACCTAAAGAGATGCTTAGATAAAATCTGCACTCCATGGGAGTCCTAAATACATGGAATTGTTTATCAGATAGCAGAGAACAGCAGCTATGTATAACTGAGTCCAGAGGTTTTCTTTTTTGTTTGAACTTGAAGAGGAAACAGAAGACCCACCCCCTAACCCTCTGCCATTCCACTTAACAAAGTGTGAAGCACAGTGAATATTTGGCATTTATAAAATCATAGTAGCCCCTCAACCCCCATGGCTGTTTAAACTCTAACAGTCAACCTGTCAAAGGTTCAATGTGTCTAATAACTAAGGCAACTTGTGCTGTTTACAAGTATGTTTGTTACATTTCAGCTAGTTCTCTGTGCAGCTACGGGACCCCTACATCAAACAAACCCTACCACTAAAAAGGTCCATTGTGACAGCTTCTACTGTATATTTTATATTAAGATCTAATAAGAAAACTTAACTTGTCCTTGAGTTCTAGCCCAGTGTAGCATCGAGCACCACCATTAAATGTCCTTGGGTTTGTCCGAACTCAGAGCTTAGCCCTACCACTAAAAGGGGAGATGTGAAAGCCTCCAATGACAAAGTAAGTCTCCAACTTTGGGTCATTGAGTGCTGGTGGAGGCTTAGCTATTAAATAGGTAGGAATTATCACTGTGTTTTGCTAGAAGTGGAGGACTGGCTCCTCTTGAAGTCAGAAAACAAGTCAAGGTCTTATGTATAGTGTGGGTCCAAGCAAGGGTTGTGGGGATGGGGCCCTTGTCCCCATCAATATGGGGTACTGTCACCATTGGGGGAGGCCACAAGGATGGTGAGCCATGACAATGCATGCACCAGTGACACAATCCCTGTTGTGTTCCTGCTGGAGCAGACTCTGCGTGGCATTATGGACAGGGCACTTGAGGCAAAGCAGCGGGAGGAAGAGGAGGACTTCCTTTCCTCTCAATGCACACTTTATGCAGACACCATTGTTCTTATGCCACAGAACACACAAGAGGAGAGGGAGGAGGAGGATTCTGGCAGTTTTGGAGGCATAGAAGCAGAGGAAGACATACGTCAAACAGTAAGAGATGGTTTTCCATCCCCAGAACTCTTGGGAGTAGTACGTAGCTGGGAGGAGGCAGTTCCAGATACTATAATCCTCAGTGACCCTGAGGAGTCTGCTTCTCATGCCTCCGCAAATTTGCGGTGCATGGGCTCCCTCATGTTTCAAAGCCTGCAAAAAGATCCAAGAATACGTGACGTAAAGGAGAAGGATCACTATTGTTTGGCAACCCTCCTTGATCACCGTTACAAGGGGAAAGTCTCAGAACTCATCCTGTCCCCACAGAAAGTGTAGAAGATTGAAGAAACCTTAACCACTTCCCACCCAGGCTATAGCAAAATGATGGCCGGGCAGTGGTTCTGTCATCCTGACTGGACGTCATATGATGTCTTTCAGGATAACAGCCAGCACGCAGCGCGCTGATCGGTGGTGCCGCATGTCAGTCTGACACACCGCAACACAGACCTCGGTAAAGAGTCTCTGAAGGAGACTTTTTACCACATTATCAGCTGTGTCCAATCACAGCTGATCACGATGTAAACAGGCAGAGCCATTTAGCGGATTTTTCTCACTCGTGTCTGACAGACGCGAGTAGAGGAGAGCTGATCGGCTGCTCTCCTGACAAGGGGGTCTGCGCTAATTGATTATCAGCGCAGCCCCCCCACAACAACCAGGGATGGCCATCATTGATGACCACCAGGTATGCCACCAGGGATGCCAATCTGTGCCCAAAAAGTATGCCAATCAGTGCCCATATATGCCACATGGTGCCCATCAGTAATGCCTGCCAGTAATGCCTTTACAGTGATGCCCATCAGTGCCACCTATCAGTGTCCATCAGTGCCACCTATCAGTGCCCACCTGTGCCCATCAGTGCCACCTATCAGTGCCCATCAATGCCACCTTTCCATGCCCATCTGTGTCGCCTATCAGTTCCCATCTGTGCTACCTATAAGTGCCCATCAGTGCCACCTATAAGTGCCCATCATTGCTGCCTTTCAGTGCCACCTATCAGTGCCCATCAGTGCTGCATATTAGTTCCACCTATCAGTGCCCATCAGTGCCACCCATAAGTACCCATCAGTGCAGCCTTTTAGTGCCCATCAGTGTTGCCTATCAGTGCCCATCAGTGCCGCATGTCAGTGCCACCTATCAGTGGCACCTATCAGTGCCCATCAGTGCTGCATATTAGTGCCCATCATCAGTGCTACCTCATCGATGCCCATCAGTGCCACCAAAAGAATGCTCTATTTGTAGGAACAAAATAATAAAAATTTTATTTGGGTACAGTGTAGCATGACCATGCAATTGTTATTTAAAAAGCGTCAGTGCTGAAAGCTGAAAGTTGGCTTGGGCAAGAAGGGAGGAAAGTGCCTGCTTTTAAAGTGGTTAAACAGGAGTTTATCTAACACTTTTCCAGACTCTGGTAGGTTATAGTGTTGTGGAAAATGTAATTTTGAGGCTTCTGTTGGTTAAGAGGAGGTTGGTTGGTGGAGAAGGCGACCACCTAAGTGATGCATTTCACTATTTTTTTAGTCCTCTCCACCCAGGGCTATTAGCTTCCACATCCCATCGGCAGCATCTGCATCACATGGTGGACGATTATCTAGGGGCGAAAACAGAGATGGAGAGCTTTCCATAAACCACTGGTCAAAACTTTCCCAGTATGCAATTGAGCTGCTGGGCAGCCCTGCATCCACTGTGCTTTCCAAATGGGCATTCAGTGCTGCTGGAGGTTTTGTTACTGATTTACTGGGTTACTGGGTTTCATGGGCACGATTAATTAATTGTCTGTGTGACAGGTGCATATCATATACATTTTTGAAAGCAAGGCCAATTCTTGCTTCCATCAAGAGTATCCCTATAGGGTTACGGTGGGAAGGCGACACCGACACCCAAAGACCAATTTTTCCACACCTGTTTGACAGGTGCATATCATTGCAATTTTTGACAGCAAGGCCAATTCTTGCTTTCATCAAGAGTACCTCTATAGGGTTACAGTGTGAAGGCGCCACCGACACCCAAAGACCAATTTTTCCACACCTGTTTGACAGGTGCATATCATTGCAATTTTTGACAGCAAGGCCAATTCTTGCTTTCATCAAGAGTACCTCAATAGGGTTACGGTGTGAAGGCGCCACCGACACGCAAAGACCAATTTTCCACATCTGTTTGACAGGTGTATATAATTGCAATTTTTGACAGCAAGGCCAATTCTTGCTTTCATCAAAAGTACCTCTATAGGTTTATGGTGTGAACCAAAGACCAATTTTTCCGCACGTGTTTGACAGGTGCATATCAATTTAATTTTTGACAGCAAGGCCAAGAGTCCACCAGGACACAGACTGACAGTGAGTGACATCGGCGATGCGGCAGCCTTTTTAGGGGACTTCAGATCGGCCCAGAAAGCAATTTTGGGACACTGTATTGTCCTGGAAATGAAGGTGCCCAGGACAGACCTACCAAATGCAGGACTGTCCCGGGCAATCAGGAACATGTGGTCACCCTACCCCCGGCCCTAGGGCCAGTCTGGGCCTGCTTACAGGCACTACAGGTTAACTATACTTTGATGCTAAAGTTTTGTAGTAACTCTAAACATCTGAGAGGTTTGTTTTAAAGGCAGCCTTGCTACTGAGATATGTAATGTTTTACAGGCTTGACTTTTCTGATATGATTATTTGCTGGGAGGTATCATTTATAGCGTATGATACTAATTGGCTTCAAAGCCTATAGAAAAGCCAGTGCTGAATATATGTGGTTTTGGTGTAAAATCCTCTTCTGCTGGGCCACATAACAATTATGTGGTCTGCTATAGTTATAGTTACAGCAAAATAAATCCTATGAACTGCCAGGGTGGATCTCAGCATACCAGAGGGGTACAAGCATTTGGAACCCCACTACTATGAATAACCGCTGTAGTTTAGGAGTTTTCCTTTTTTTTTTTATGGAAACTGACAAACAAATTTATGAATACACTGTAAATAGAAATTGTAAAATTCTGTATATACAGGTACAATTTAAACTATAATGTAGGTATTTGTGTCGCTCATGCTTTACATCTAACACCGTCCAGAGGTTAGAAACTCTGTGTTTATTGCTGTTTGCCTCCTCATTTGGTAGATTGTGCCTTCTCCTTGTCCTGATGGCAGGAGGTCACAGAACAGGAATTATTAGGACACCAAGAAACACTTTTTAGTGGAGTAAGGAAGGGTTGAAACATATGTCAGGATTTATTGCTTTGTGTGTCTGACCCAGTGACACCTATTCTTATTGCATTACAAATGCAACAGTTTTAAGCCTTCCTCACAATATCAAAAACAAAAAGTTTTGTCCGAAGTTGGGCTTTAAAGTATAACTAAAGGCAAAACTTTTTTTTTTAGCTTTGGATAGATTGGAGAGGGATTGGAACGCTTGTCCGTTTTTATTGCTGTCTGTGCCCCCATTGAGGAGATTTACCCTCTCTATTTGTCCTATTACCATTATCCTTAAAGTAATTTTTTTCCTTCACTGATGTGTGCTGATGAGGCAGCACTGATGGGCACTGATAGGCTGAACGTGTGGGCATTGATGAGGTGGCACTTATGGACACTGATTAGGCGGCACTGATGAGGAGACACTAATATGCCGCACTTATGGACACTGATAGGTGGCACTGATGAGCACTGTTAGGTGGCACTGATGGGCATTAATAGGTGGCACTGATATGCAGCACTGGTGGGCACTGATTGGCAGCACAGATAGGCGGTACTGATGGGCGCTGATGGGCATTGATGGGTAGCACTGATGGGCATTGATGGACAGCAGTGATAGGCATTGATGGGCAGCACTGATAGGCGGGACTGATAGCCAGCAATGGCTGGCATCACTAATAAGCACTGATTGGTGGCACTTGTGGGCAGTGGTGGGCACTGATTGCTGGCAGTGGTGAGCACTGGTGGGCACTCATCGCTGGCACTGATTTGTGGCACTGGTGGCGCTATTGTAATCAGGGCACTGATGATCAGTGCCCTGATTACATGTGTAGATGTCTCCTGTGAGGAGATGCCGCTGATCGGCTCTCCTCTCCTCACACTTTGTCAGTGTGAGGCGAGGAGCGACCGATTACCGGCATCTCCATGTTTACATGTGACCGGCTGTGATTGGACACAGCCGATTATATGGAAAGAGCTGCGGACGCGGCTCTTTCCAGAGATCGGGGTCGCGCCGTGTCCTAGCAACAAGGGCGGCCTTTCTGGGACACCATCATTTGACGGTGGGCAGGCGGCAACTAATTTAAACTATGCATTAAGGTGAAAAAACTTCTGACAGTGGCCAGCCCCTTAGCCCCCCTGTTTTACTCACCTGAGCCCTGTAATTCCCATGGCGGAGACACGCTCTTCCTCTCTGTCCGGTGTTCTCGGCTCTTGATTGGATAGATTGATAGTAGGGCAGCCATTGGCTCCCGCTGCTGTCAATCAAATCCAATGATCTGGGCGCCGGGGGGCGGGGCCGAGTCTGGCATTCTGCATCTATGGACGCAAATGCTGGACTCGGAAGCGCGCCCGCAAGGTATACCACTGGGAGAGCGCTTCTCCTAGTTTCCATTTTCATTGCAGCAGCCAGATTTACCTATTTTGTTGATGATAAATTATCATCTTAACACATGTTTGTTATTCCTTGTGGGACAGAGCAGCTGTTTTGACCCTCCCTGGCTTATAGGTATCATATTGATATCAAATAAAGGAATATTGGCACTTTCAGAAAAGGAATTGTTCAGGTATGAAGTGCCACCCTAAATGGTCTTTTCTTGTTATAAATTTAAGTTTTAGATAGAAAGTACTGTGATGAATCATATCTTGTAGGTGGCATTTTTCTGAAGTTTGTTGCTAGCATATAAAGTGTGTATCCTGGGGAGGATACTCAGATCAGTCCACTAATTTGTCAAACTTCCCAATATAATAGGGTAGATTCAAGTTGATTTAATTTAAGTGGTAAACGATCAAATTGGGTGATACTAGGATTCATGGATGTTAATTATTTGGTCTTGCAGATTAAATACAGGGTTATTTTCGGTACACAGACACCTCATTTGAGCTCTTTTTTTTTTTTTTCTACAACATAGAAATACACATTACACAATATATCTATATAAATCTTTTCATTAACCTACACCACACTAAACCCCCCACCCCAAGAAAACACACCGGGTCCTTGATCGTGTCCTCTTCAAAAGAAAGAGAGAAAGAGAAAAAAGAAAGAGAGAAAGAGAAAGGAAGAGAAAAAAGAAAGAAAGAGAAAAAAGAAAGAGAAAAAAAAGAAAGAAAGAAAGAAAGAAAGAAAGAAAGAAAGAAAGAAAGAAAGAAAGAAAGAAAGAAAGAAAGAAAGAAAGAAAGAAAGAAAGAAAGAAAGAAAGAAAAAGAAAGAGAGAAAGAAGAAAGAAAGAAAGAAAGAAAGAAAGAAAGAAAGAAAGAAAGAAAGAAAGAAAGAAAGAAAGAAAGAAAGAAAGAAAGAAAGAAAGAAAAAGAAATTAAGAAGGGGGCTTTACAGCGCCCTATTACATGTGTCAAACAACCAACAATACAATAAAAAAAAAAAAATAATAATAATTAAAAAATAAATAAATATATACTAAAGAAAGTGTATCATTTTGAATTACTATTTTCGTTTCCTATTATGTTTAGTGTTTTAATTCAATATAATCTCACTCTACTATTTCATTTTTATTCCTCTCCACCTTTCATTTCAATCTACCCTTCTTTGTGTGATTCCATTAATTGTTGCCCATCCCGTGCCTTATTTACTATTATAACTTATCCTCTTCCTTTAATGACATCAATCATCTCTCCACTGTTCCTCCCAGAGGAGTAAAAAAGAAACAACACAAAAAAAAAAAAAAAACCCCACCTCCTCCCAATTTCCCCCAACCAGATGCATCCCACAGACTATATAATCCATAACACAGCATTGCCCCCAAAAGGGTTTAATCCACCCCTATTTCTGAGGAGTAATACAGCCATCCTGTCCATGTATCTTTAAATTTATTCTGTTGGTCTTTAACCATATGTATCCATCTCTCTGCTTCCATTATTTTTTCTACCTCCCTTTTCCAATCCATTATAGTGCGACATCCAGACTGTTTCCAAAATCTAGGTATCAATATTTTGGCTGCATTTAGCAAATGGGAAGTAACGCTTCCCTTATAAAACCTAGCAGATGGTGGCATCCCATGAATAAGAAAATGTAATGTAGAGAATTCTATAGGTCTGATGACGCGTACACACGAGCGGAATGTCTGACAGAAAAAGTCAGACGGAAGCTTTTCATCGTATATTCCGATCGTGTGTATGCCTTATCAGACTTTTTTTTTTCGAAAATTCTGATGGACCAAGAAATAGAACATGTTCTAAATATTTTCGATGGAACCAATTCCTAAAGAAAAACTGCTCGTCTGTATGCTGTTCCGACAGACCAAAAATGACGCATGCTCTGAAGCAAGTACGAGACAGAGGCGTTCGGTGTGGTAAAACTAGCATTCGTATTGGAGCTAGCACATTCCTCACGCAGCTAATTCTGTGATTTTTTAATGCAGTGCATTCTTTTCTTCTTTATAATGCTAGAAGAATGAAGTTGTTTTGCTGTTCATATTCACACAGAGTTCTCACAAACTTATTTCTTCATTATTTATCCTGATCTCATGAATAATATTCTATTTTTTAAAAGCCCGATCTCCATTATAATGTTTACAATTATTTTTTATAGTCATCTTTTCTAATTTTTTATTTCATCAAGATTTATTTTAGGATTACTTAAAAATTATTTTCTAGTGATCTCCATATAATTTGATTTTTTTTGAGTGTTAAGTTACCACAATAACATTATTATCTTGTATTTTTTATTAACCTCATGGAGGTTGGTGTTCCTTGTTAATTTGACATTGTCTTTTTGAAATGTACCTGCCTACTCACAAACAAACTGTCCTTTTTGACGAAAAACACATAGGAAAGTATTTTCTGAAAATAAAATATCCATTTATTCTGGGTAACAAAATAAAGAGGAAGGCAACGCTGGAGAAACTTTAGGAATTTGCTAAGCCTTTTGGCCCCCAGGGCACACATCAAGTCTGTGGAAAAGAAAATTAGAAGCTTGAGGAGTCCATATAATAGGGAGCACAATCTAGTCCAGGAATCCCAGAGATCAGGACCAGCAGCAGATGACATCTGTCCCCAGGCTGTGGTACTACACCAGTCTGCGTCTTATGTCAGATCAGACTGAACCCAGACCATCACTTTTTAGTCTTCACTCCAGCCTTCCCCTCATGCTTCCCTGCAGCCTTCCCTGCGTCCTTCCTTGGAGGCTGTGGCTCTGGTGGTGGACTTGTGGCAGGAGGAGTATGGGCTTGCTCATATATGTGGCTGTTCTCAGTCAGCTGGCCCCTCAACCCCTTCTGAAGGGCATCGACAAAAATTCCCTCACAGAGGAGGCGTTGGCCCTTCTCCAATTCTAGCAACCTGGTGGCTAGATAGCAGCCATTGGCCTCTTCAGCGTTGGGGGGGATCCTGAGGAAATCGCTGGCTTCCCTAATGAGGCCCAGTGCTGCCTCCTCCGTCATCGTTCCCTTCCTGGGCCTGTTGGTGGTAGGGCAGAGGGGAGGCACCTGGGATTGGGTGAGGCTCCTACTGGGCCCAGCCACCTCCTGGCTGCCACTGGGCATGGCCTCCTCCTGGCTGACACTGGGCACAGCCTCCTCCTGGCTGAGCTCATCCTGTGTATAAAAAAGGGACAGTTTTTGCTTCATCAATCACACACAATTTTCAGCTCATGACTTGCAAATTGAATGTTAATAAATAGAAAAGACTATCATTCTGACCCCAGCATTTTTCAAGCTAGTCACAAACATTTTTGGCCACTACTGTCTAGTATAGTAATATGTATACATCATTTTTTTGATAAAATCATTGATTTGTAATCAATTATAACATCTAGTTGACATCATCAATATTAGGACAATAAATTAGATAATACATATTTATATATACACCTGACTCCAGCTGGGCGCATCCACTTCTTCCAGGATAGAAGGCCTAGGTTGTTCCTCGTCAGCCTCTGCTGGGGTTGAGGGAACGGTGGAGGGAAGGCTGCATCTCCCTGTATCTGTCTATGAAACTGGCCATGAATTCTTGGTCCTTAAAGTGATTCATCTTTGCTGTAAGACAATAAACAAGACAAAAACACTAATGTCAGCCTAAACTCTCATTATCTTATCCCAATATAGGCCTCAATCTTGAAGCAGTATAGGCCACTGTGATGGGCCAAGTTCAAATTTTACCTTCGTTTAGGACACTCGCCACTTCCGTTCGTCCCTCCTCCACACACAGATCGTATGTATGACGCGTTAGCTTGATATAGACTGCGCATGCGTGAAACTCCGCCCACGTCACCCATCCCTGATGTTCTTTCTGAAAGATTCCCTGCCTCTTCTCTCTTCGGTGCGCAGTAGGAGCAACATGGAGGATAAAGAGCAGGTGTGTGGTAATTCCACTAACGAGGAGGAGGAAAGCCCGAAATGACCCGATCCCGGAGGAGGAAATTTAAGGCCTCCAATATGGCCTTTGAGGAGATGGTGGAGATGGTCGACATATTGAAGAGGGCTGACTATGATGGAAAGAATGGGCCGTACCCAAACCCCAATCTGCAAAAGGCCAAAATCATGATGAAAGTGGTGAAGAGTCTGCGGCAGAAATTTGGGATACGATGATCAAAGGAGCAATTAAGAAAACGCTGGTCAGACCTAAAATTAAGTTAGCAGGATCAGTACAGAAGGATAAAGAAAGTGCTTCAAAAAAGTAAGTACTTGTCATGTGTTCCTATTATGATTATTAATTTGCATGCTGCTCCATGTGCTTTTCTTTACTGTTTACTTTTTACTAAAATGGCGAATTTCAAGTTCATGGGCACAGTAATCGGTCGTAGGAAACATCATTCGCTCATTAAATACGATGTTTTGGGCAGATACAGGTTAAATACAGTCATGCCTATTTGTATAAAATTAAGTTTTGTACATTGCTGTCTAGATGTGTTTGTAACTAGAATGAAATGCAAGCTTGATTCAGTGTAATGTAAAGAGAGAGGACACTCTGCAGCTATTTACACATCTAGACTCAGGTGTTCCAGTGGATACTTGGGGTGTCTCCATGTGTGAAAATTGTCACAAAAAGGTAATTATTTTCAGCTTTGGTAAGGTAAAAAATCATGTCTTCAGCTTGGAACTCTGCTCAAAGCAGACAATTGTACCCCACTTCCCAGCAATGTTTCATATTCCTATTTCTGGACTGAAATATCTGTGTGCAACGTATACCTTTTGTGTCATTCTCATAGGGGAGAAAAGACTCGGAGGACACCACTCATCAGAGGACACCAGGGACCCCCCAACTCACCAAAAAGGGGAAATCAGCCCAAGACCCCCCGAGGATCTGGAGGAAGGAGGGGTGGAGGAAGTGGGTGAGATTGACACCCAAACAGGTGAGTGTCTGACACCCCAGCTTCAAGTAATATATGTATGCCTGCATATTTCTAATACATGTTTTTTAACCAATTTTTAGGTGATGTGCTGGTTGTGGAACAGCAAGCTGAACCTTTCACTAGTGACAGCGCCCAAAGGCTCATCCACGACATCATGATGTGGAATGGGGAAATCGACATTATTAGGAAGAAACTGAATGTTATGGAACAACAAATGAAGAACATGATAGATATGTCGGGGAGAATATAAATTTCTTTCAAATCCCATCCATTTTCCCATTTGTTGGACTAAAGAAATTGTTTTTTTTTACATTTTAAAAGCCACATTTTGAAGATGCACACGGTGTGTCAACATGTGCTACCTGCCATCAGGTGATCTTAGTGTGCGCTTTTTGTGGGTGCAACCCCTTCCTTGTAACTCTAGTAGGTGAGAGGAAGGGGTTGCACCCCAAAACACGTCCATTGATCCCCCATGATGGGGGAGAGCACATGTTGACATTAGGCATGGGATCAGGAGGGAAATACCCATTTGGACTCCCAATTTGTGTGCATCTTCAAAATTTGGCTTTTACAGGGGTGACATCACCCCATCTGATGAAGGCAATATCAAGACATTTTTGACACTATAATGTCTGATATTGCCTTCAGTTTTTATACATGCCTGTTTATTAAAAAAAGAAAAAATTTCTAAAAAATTTTCTAACGCAATTGTGCACAGAGTAAAAATTTTGAGAATCAACAATGTGTGGCTTTTTCTTTCAATGCTCAATACCAGTTGTGTAAGTAATTTTGTGTTTACAGTGACAATGGGGCTTATTTACTAAAGGAAAATCCACTTGGCACTACAAGTGCACTAGGAGAACCTAGGAGACATCGAAAAAGAAACAAGCAATAAAGAATTTTCAAGATTTTATCAGATAATATTTTTTTATTTAAAAAATGTTTAGACATTGTCTGGCATAGCAATGGCCCCCCTACCCATAAAATAATTTACATATTTCTCCTAAACTTCACGGGCGCTTTGGGGGGCCAAGCCAGGACGGTTAGTATCCAGGCCCATCAGGGGATTCTCTGTAATAAGTTCGGCCTCAGGCCCAACCGGCCTCACAATTATGTGATTTTTTTCTTAAATAATTGTGCAGTATGCTGCAGCATAGGATGATATGGTTGATTTTGTATTCCGCCATATGGATTGCTGTCAGAAACAGGCAGAACCGGCTGGCCATTATCCCGAAGGTATTCTCAACGTCTCTTCTCGCTCTGGCCAGCCGGTAGTTAAAAACCCTCCTCTCCGGGGTGAGGGTCCTTTGGGGGAATGGCCTCGTCAGGTGCTTGCCCAGACTGAAGGCTTCATCTGCAATAAAGACGAAGGGGAGTCCTTGCATGTTATCGCATCAGGTGGCAATGCCAGGCCACCAATCTGAAGACGCTGGAAAAACTCTGTCTGGGCGAAGACTCCTCCATCCAACATCCGGCCATTCTTCCCCACGTCCACATAGAGGAACTCATAGTGTGCCGACAGCACCGCCATTAACACTACACTATTAAACCCCTTATAGTTAGAATAGTAAGACCCCAAATGGGGTGGTGGCACAATGTGGACATGCTTCCCATCTATAGCCCCTCCACAGTTGGGAAAGTCTCAACGGTCAGCAAAATGGGAGGCCACAGTCTGCCATTCCTGTGGCGTTGAAGGAAACTGTGGAGTCAAACAAGAGAAAAAATATAAGTACTTTTGCACATAACATTACAAGCAGATTACACAAAAACATTCTTGCACAACATCAGTATAACATTTATTTTAAGGAGTATTTAAAGACAAAAATATAAGGCCCACTTATCAGATTCCTCACCCCCTCTGATGGCCCATTGATAAAACTGTATGGGGGGGAGGGTTTGAGGTGACTTTGAGAGCCAAAAAAAAAGGCTCCAGCACTGAATTTAAGGACACACATAACATTTGGACACATTTTAGGGGGGGAGGGTTATAAATTAATTTAAGGAGACACAACATTTGGACACATTTTAGGGGGTGTTTTGGGGAAAGCAGTACAATGGAGCTGACAATATACTTTGTTAAGGGACTAGGCTATAGGTGTATATGGGCCCAGGATAGCATGCTGGGGAGGTTAGTAAAGGCAAATATGCATGTAGGCCAAAAGAGGAGCATTAAAAGCTTCCAGCATGCATGATGATAAAGGGGACATTCACAGCATATTCCAATCATGGTGATTAGGGAATGATAAATAAATACAATACATTGGTAAACATTAAATACATATCATGTGATGTTAAAGGAGAAAACTTACCTTAATATAGTCCTTCTGTAGGACCTGAATGATGGCAGTACAGGTCTCTGAAATAATGATCCCCAGAGCCTGGGGGGAGATGCCTCTTGAGAACTTGAGGTCCTGCAGGCTTCTCCCAGTCGCCAAGTACCGCAAGGTGACGACTAGCCTCTGCTCCGGAGTGATGGCTTGCCTCATGCAGGCATCCTGCCTGCTGATATAAGGGGTCAGTAAAGCCAACAGATGGTGAGAAACGGGGTCCGTCATCCTGAGATATTTCCTGAAATAATCAGGATTATTCTCCTGGATCCCACAAGTAAAGGCATGTGTGAGAATTGGTCACGCTGGAGTAACCAGTTCTTGGTCCATGAACTCCTCCTTGCCCTGTTCATAGACTGGACTTGGGTCAAAGTATGAACACCAGCACCAAGCCCCCACACAGCACGAACTCTACAACGACTACGTACCCACACTATGGTTTCAAAACGGTCGGCTGGTCAGAACGAACTTAACAGAACGCACTGAAGAACAGCAAGGCCTGTGAAGAGCGAGCTGAAAGTCAGCAACGAGTGTACAAGAACGCACTGAAAAACAGATACGAACTGACTACACGCACTGAAAACCAGATACAAACCCACAAGCACAAACTGAACAGCAGTAAAATGATCGGAAAAAGCTGGAGTCTGAAAAGCGCAAATCGTCTCTCACCAAACTTCTATTAACATGAGATAAACACGAGATTAGCGGAAGGAGCCCAAAGGGTGGCGCACTGGGTATTGAACTTCCTTTTTCTAGTCCCATCGTACGTGATGTACGTCACTGTGTTCTTGACGATCAGACTTTGGTGTGATCGTGTGTACGCAAGACAGTTTCATTGGAATTCCGTCGGAACTCCATCGGAAAAACCTTCAGAGTTTATTCCAACGGGAAAACTTGTGGTGTGTACGCGGCATAAGTGTCATTTTCTTAATCCAAGGGCTTTCTCCTCCCAGAAACTTTAATCTTTGGGCAATGCCACCATAAATGCAGAAATGAACCCCTTTGGTTACATTCCCCCCAGCAGTTACCATCCGCCAATAGATATATCTGAGCCAATCGAGCCGGTGTACGATACCATCTTGCCAGGGACTTGTAAAACATCTCCTGTATATGGGAACTTATTGAATGTGGTGTGTCTCCCATCCTCCTTTTAATTTGCTCTGATGTAAAATTATAGCCCAGTTCTCTTTCCCATTCTCGAATTAAATAGTAAGTTGTCATATTTTGGGTGCTCAGAACCAGCCTATACATTGGAGACAACATATGACCCGGCTCTGATAAGTTAACACACCATTCCTCAAAAGTAGTAAGCGGGTTCGCTGGCCTAATCTGGTGCTTCCACTTATTGAACAAGTCTGTCAGTTGATGGTATTTCCATACAGCCATTGGCACTTCCCCCAGTATTCAAACCAAATCCACCAATGGAAGCAATTTACCCTGTGAGGCCACACCAGTGCAACTACCCTTCCCGTCCATTTCCGAGCGATCTAACCTTCCTTTCTCTTCCCCTGGGGAAAAACCAGGAAAATCCTTCCAATGGTGTTATAGGGGATACTGGGGGGGGGGGGGGGCAAACTTTCCCGTACTGTTCATTCTATCCCAAATGGAGAGTGTTGTCTTCGTCAATGGTGATGCATATTCCGATAACAACCTATAAGAAACCGGAATCCAGGGGGCTCCGGCCAAGTTCCTACCTGCTAATGTTTTCTCCAAGGGCACCCAAATTTTACTAGCAGAGTCATGGCACCAGTTCATTATACGAACCAGGGCCATGGCTCTGTAATAAAACGCTATATCTGGGAGTCTCACCCCACCTTCCTGTTTTGGTCCCCTCAAAATCTTGTGTGCCAACCTGGGTTGTTTCTCTCCCCACACAAAGGTCATAAAAGCCCTTCATATTTGTTTAAAGAATATCTATGGGAGTGTTATGGGTATGGTATGTAAAATGTAAATAAGCCTTGGGAATTACACTAATTTTAAGTGCGTTTACCCTGCCAAGGTTTTGCAAGTCCTTTATTATGGATACCATCAAAGGTCCATAGTTTAGATCATATAGGCGCTTTATATCTGAAGAGATATAAATCTCTAAATAGAATATAGAATCAAGGCGCCAAACAAAAGGAAAAGATTGTTGCAAGGTGGTCCTCATCCTCAAAGGCACATGGCTCGGCATCAACACTGATTTCTCAATATTTATTTTAAAATTAGATATAAGGCCAAACCCGTCTATTTCCAACATCCGTTCCGCCAAAGACTTGAGGAGAGGAGAGGTACAACAGTAGATCATCTGCCTAAGCTGAGATCTTATGTTCCGTTGATCCAATACAAATCCCCTTGATCTTCCTATTTCCCCTAATTGTACGCAGAAAGGGTTCCAGCACCATGGCAAATAACAATGGGGACAGTGGGTATCCCTGCCTAGTCCCATTCCGTATCTCAAAATAATCTGATAGTCTACCATTAACTTTAACTCTTTCTCTAAGATCTGCATGCAGTGCCGTCACCCATCCCATCATCCACTCTCTCAGTCCCATGTCCCTCAAAATTCCTACCATAAACTCCCATCCCACCATATTGAATGCTTTTTCAGCATCCATTGAAATTATTACACTCGGGGTCTGGTTCGGTCCATTATGCATCCAATGCAATACATGCAGGGCACGAATAGTATTATCTCTAGCCTCTCTGCCTTCGTAAACCCTGTTTGATCTGGGTGAATCAATTTAACTATATGTTCTTGTAACCTTAAGGCCAGAATTTTAGCCAGGAGCTTAGTGTCAGAGTTAAGGAGGGAGATGGGTCTGTAACTAGCACAGCACTGAGGGTCTTTCCCTACCTTCGGGAGAACCATCACATAAGCCAACAGTGCCTCTGGAGGCAATGGGTTAGAGACCAAGAGTTAAGGTATCTGCAAAGAGGAACCAACAGGATTGAGAAAAACTTTTTATAATACATATTTGTAAAACCATCAGGTCCCAGGCTTTTACCTAATGGCAAAGCCGCAATCACTCCGCCCAACTCTCATATGTCTCATATGTCTGTGGGTACTAAGGGACATTGTGTATAGTTGTAACTCCTCTAGCCCTAGGAATGGGTAAAGGTGCATGAAACCATTGATTACAGTATATGGAAAAAGAGGCATACGAGGGGTCGACCCTGCCACGAAGTGCGTGTCTTGCAAAAAAACTATCTCTGCCTTCATGTGACGCAGTTCATGCCAGAGGCAGCCCCTCTTACCAATTGAACAAAGCCCTCTTACATTATACGATACAACCTTCATTCTACCTGACATTCTCTCATTACTCCCATGAGTCTCTTATTGTACTGCTGTGCCTGATCGGTGTCTGCGCCCAGCCTTCTGAACTCTCTCACCTTGGATGCATCTGATGAGAAGAAGGGGGAGGAGAAGACGAAGAGAAAAAAAAACACACAAAACCATCTAAAAACCGTAACCTACTATGCCACTGTCTGTGGCATATTCCCCTAAGGGGAGGGTGAATCCGGGCAGAGGTGCACCACCTGTGCCCGGAGTCTCCCCCCCTTCCGCCTTTTAGCAGAAAACAAAGTCCCTTGTCTCGGGACCGGCCTATTGGGGAAAAGATAAATAAAAACATGAATAAAGTACCTCGTGAACCCCCGGGCTTCCATTTATATTCTTATATAATTTTTTCTTTTTTTTCTCTTTTACTTCTCCCTTTCCCTTCTTTCCTTAGCGGTATTTCAGCGTATTGCCTCAAAAATTTCCACCAAAGGGAAGAAAACAAAAAAGTATTTAGGGGGGAAAAAAATGGAGGGGGTATAAAAAAAAGGGAGAAAAAAAAGGGGGGAGGGTGACGGGGGGCTTAGGGAAAAAACAACATCTCCCCCACTAAAAAAACAAAAAAAATAAAGGAGGGTGGTGGGGGATTAAGAGAGAACAGAAGGAAAAAACAACAAAACATCAATTAACTCTGATTGAGATGCACTTAGTTCATTATTATCATTGTATACTTCAGTGTGTTACGTGCCGTTTAATGCACTATATTTTAGTCCGTTACTGCAACTTTAACTTTTTCAGTGCATTACTGCAAGTTTAACACCATATATTTCAGTGCATTAATGCATGTTTAACGCTTTATTTTTCTGTGCGTTACTGCACGTTTGACGCAGAATATTGCAGTGCATCAGTGCACTTTTACTGCAGAATATTATAGTGCATCAGTGGAGTGTGTCTGTGTAGTGAGTACTGAAGTTAAAGTGCACCAAACACCATTTTCCATTGAATAAAGTGCATCCACGTACACATTTGCACATATTTATTACATTTTGTTAATAAACACCCCCCCATCATGCATCATGTATGGGAGGACAACAAGGAGAGGCAGACGTTCCCATGGCACTGTGAGGGGCCACCAGCTTATGTGTCCACAGACAAAGGTGGATGTGGTCAGTTCTTAGGCAAGGCAGAATTTCCTCTGTTTAGTGATGTTGCCCATGCTATACATCCACAGCATGCAGAGGAGGTGGTGGACTGGCTTACTAAACCATCCGAATCCTCCGAATCCTTCTCATCCTCCATCACCCAAGCAGAGACTGGTCCAATGCAGCTGCCAGAGTGACTAAACCTGCCTCCTCGTCCACAGCTATTCCTGCCATAGCCCCACCAGTTATTTGAACACAGCGTCAGCCACTTGCTCCTTGACGATGCACAGCCATTACTTTGATTCAGATGTTGGTTTTGGGGTTGAGGAAGGCAGGAATATGAGCCTACAGAGAGGGGAGAACACTGGTACGCAAATTGGCAGTCATGTTCCCCCAACCGCAGCATATTGCCAAGTTGTCTCCAGTGGTAATGAGGATGGAGGAGATGATGATGAAGAGGTCACTGATATGACTTGGGTGCTGGATAGAGCAGAGGAGGAAAGTGAGGGTGAGACACAACCCCAATGAGGCAGCCATCGAGGAAGAGTAGAGAGCAGCCACCCTATTCCATCACATTGTGGAGCTGTTATCTCCGAGCCCACTTCCCACGGCTGTCTGGGCCTTTTTAAGGAAATGTTTGCAATTTATAAACTTTGTCTCAAGCACATCATGCGTGACAAAAACACCAGCCATTTGGGTACCACGTGCTTGACAAGGCATTTAATCTCCCACCACTCAGCCCGTTGGCAATAGCACCTGAAAGCCACACAAAAGGAGAGCAATTCTGTTCTTCCTCCTTATTCACCTCAGTTCGCCCCCGTAAAACCTCATGACCTCTCAGCAGCCTCCACTGACAGGGATGATGGTATAGCACAGTGTGTCCCAGGTCCCAGGTCCCAAGCTGCTGGCTTTACAACTCCTGCCTTTCTGTCTGGTGGATTCTACCTCCTTCCGTGATTTTGCAGAATATGCTTTACCACAATGGCAGGTTCCCAGTTGCTATTTCTTTGCACGTAAGGCTATTCCAGCTCTGTACCATCACACGGAAGGCAATGTTATGGCATCATTGGGCAAGGCAGTCAACTGCAAGGTCAACGTTACTGCTGGCATGTGGTCAAACAAGAATTGTCAGGGACGCTATATTTTGTTCACAGCACACTGGGTAACTCTGCTTGCAACTCGGTAGGATGCAGGACAGGGCTCAGTGCTGCAGCTAGTTTTTTCACTATGTCTCCATACAGCTGGTGGTGATGATGCAAGATTTGTCAGCTCCACCCCCTCCTCGTCCTCCTCCTCCATACCCTCCTCTGCTGAATAGTCCTATGAACCATCAGTTCCCCCTAAGCGTTCAAGGGGCTATTCAATGAGTCAGGCTAAAAGATGCCGTGCAGTGCTTCAGCTGGTCTGTGTAAGGGAGCCACACCAGAGCACCATGAAGCAGGAATGGTGGTGAGCGATAATGGCACTAAATTCCTGTCCACACTTAGACAGGGAAAATTGACACATCTGCCATGCCTGGCACATGTCCTCAAAGCAGACCAGAAGAGTCTGTTGCCATTTCAGGCGGTCATACACAGCCAGTGCTCGGTTGGCTGAAATTCAGCGGGAATTCCACCTGCCCGTAAACTGCCTGATTTGTGACATGCCTGCCAGGTGCAACTCGACTTTGGCAATGCTGCAGCAGCTTCACATGCAGCAGAGGGCCGTCAATGAGTACCTGTGTGAGTAGGGCACAACGACGGTTGTTTTTGACTGCTTTTTTTCCCCACGCCAATGGCTGCTGATAAAGGATGCATGCACTGTACTGTTACCATTTGAGGAGCCCACAAGGATGATGAGCCTTGACAATGCATGCATCAGTGACAAAATCCCTGATGTGTTCCTGCTGGCGTAGGCTCTGCATGCCATTATTCACAGGACACTCGTGGCAGAGCAGCGGGGGGGAAGAGGAGGGCATCCTTTCCTCTCAAGGCCCGCTTTATACACAATTCTTGCAACGCCACAGAACACACAAGAGGAGGAGGAGGATTATGGCAGTTTTGGAGGCATTGAAGCAGAGGAGGACTTACGTCAAACCTTAAAAGATGGTTTTCCATCCCCAGAACATTCAGAAGTAGTATGTGGCTTGGAGGAGACAGTTCCAGATACTGTAGTCCTCAGAGACCCAAAGAGGGATCAGAGGATGAAATATCTTGAGGAAACCTTAAAGAGGAGTTTATGTAATGCTTTTCCAGACTCTGCTAGGTTACAGTCTCACAGAAGAGCTAGTTTGAGGCTTCTGTTGGTCAAGAAAGGAGCTGTGGAGAAGGGGGACACCTCAGTGATGTGTTTCAAAAAATTTTTAGTCCTCGGCACCCAGGGCTGTCAGCTTCCACATCATATGGTGGTAGATTATCCAGGGGCAAAAACAGACAGCTGAGAGCTTTCCAGGTGACGATCCTCTGGGTTTCTGGGTCATGAGAATAGACCACTGGCCAGAACTTGTCCAGTATGCAATTGAGCTGCCAGGCCGCCCTTCATCCAGTGTGCTTTCCGAACAGACATTCAGTGCTGCTGGATGTTTTGTGACAGATAAAAAAGCACGGGTGTCCACAGACTCCATTGACTGGAGATGGCTAACATTTATCAAAATGAATCATTCCTGGATTAGCAGCAGCTATCAAGCCCCTGATGCCAATGTTGCTGATTTAGATTCATATCGATCATATCTTTGCATGTTGCTTTTGAGCGTTTCTGCAGTGCTTTTTGCAGTGCTTGCTGCATTTTTGGACACGTGTTTTTAATGCGATTTTGCGGCAATTTGCATTTTTTTTTACACTGTATATAGCTAGTTGCTAAGGAGGGGACTGGGAACCTGGCCATTGCATCCCTAACAACCAATGAGCCATCAGCTGTCTGCGGGCTTCCCTGCTGACAGCTGAACATAAAAAAAAGAATTGCCAGCTAAAAAAAAAATTGTGAAAAAAATAGCGTGGGATCCTCCCCAGTCCATACCAGGCCCTTGGGTCTAGTATGGATTCGGAGGGGACCCCTCCATGCCAAATTAAAAAAAAAAAAAAGCATGCAGCCCGGCAGGTCATGAAAGGGAGGGGACGAGTGAGCCCCCCCGCTCCTGAACCATACCAGGCCAGATGCCCTCCACATTGGGGGGTGGGTGCTTTTGGGTAGGGGGGCTCCGAGCCTCCCACCCCAAACCACCTTGCCCCCATGTAGATGGGGACAAGGGCCTCTTCCCGACAACCCTAGCCAGTGGTTGTCGGGGTCTGCGGAAGGGGGGCTTATTGGAAACAGACCAGATCCCTATGTGAATGAGTATGGGGTACATTGTAGCCCTACCCATTCACCAAAAAAAGTAGTGTAGTGTGAAAAAATACAGTAGACAGTTTTTGACAAGTCTTTTATTAAAAATATCTTCTTCTTCCCCGCTTCTTCCTCCGGTTTTCCTGCATCTTCTCCCACATCTTCCTCCTCCAGGCTTCTCCTTCTCCCACTTCTTCTTCCGGTCTTCTTCTTTCTCCTGTCTTCTATGTCCGGTGTTCTTCTTCCTCTGCTGCCGCTCCCACGAACGACCCTCCTCCCACCCCAAACCACCTTGCCCCCATGTAGATGGGGACAAGGGCCTCTTCCCGACAACCCTAGCCAGTGGTTGTCGGGGTCTGCGGACGGGGGGCTTATTGGAAACAGACCAGATCCCGGCCTCCCCCCTATGTGAATGAGTATGGGGTACATTGTAGCCCTACCCATTCACCAAAAAAAAGTAGTGTAGTGTGAAAAAATACAGTGGACAGTTTTTGACAAGTCTTTTATTAAAAATATCTTCTTCTTCCCCGCTTCTTCCTCCGGTTTTCCTGCATCTTCTCCCACATCTTCCTCCTCCAGGCTTCTCCTTCTCCCACTTCTTCTTCCGGTCTTCTTCTTTCTCCTGTCTTCTATGTCCGGTGTTCTTCTTCCTCTGCTGCCGCTCCAGCGAACGACCCTCCTCAGATGCTGAGTCCCACTGATCTGTCCACGCTGATGTCAAGCCTGTCTTAGATATCGATGGGGACGTGGCCCTCGGATGACATCACCCGGAGGCCCCACCCCGTGTGACGTCACCGCCCGGGCATGATGGGTCATTGATGTTGCAAGGGGGCATGGCCTCCAGATTATGTCATCCAATGGCCACGCCCCCATCGTTATCTAAGAAATGCTTGACATTGGCGCGGACAGATCAGCGGGACGTAGCTTCAGAGAAAAATCATTGCGGGAGTGGTGGCAGAGGAAGAAGAACACCAGACAAAGAAAACAGGGGAAAGAAGAAGAGCGGAAGAAGAAATGGGAGAAGGATAAACCCGGAGGCGGAAGATACGGGAGAAGATATTTTTAATAAAAGACTTGTCAAACACTGTCTACTGTATTTTTTCACACTACACTACTTTTTTGTGGTGAATGAGTAGGGGTACGATGTACCCCATACTCATTCACATAGGGGGAGGCCAGGATCTGTACCCACCACACATGCACATGGACCCACCCCCCATGTTGAGGGCATGTGGCCTGGTATGGTTCAGGAGGGGGAGGGGGGGGCGCTCGCTCATCCCCTCTCTTTCCTGACGTGCCTGGCTGCATGCTCGGATAAGGGTCTGGTATGGATTTCGGGTTTTTGGGGGGGACCCCACGCTATTTTTGGCATGGGGGGGTCTCCTCCAAATCCATACTAGACCCAGGGGCCTGATATGGACCCGGGGGGGGGGGGGGGGCTTTTTTTTTTGCAATTTTTTTTTTGCCGTTTCACTCTAGACGCTACTCCGGTCCCTATTCTGCCTAACAGGAGTGACCCTGCAGTCAATCCTGTTACTCATGAGAAAGCCAGAGAACTGAATCAAGTGCCTGGACAGGAAGATAAAATGAATGAAAACTGGCAAGTTCCCAAGTATTGTGAATAGGGTGGTATTAGTAGTACATGGAACTCTCCACTTCTGAAAACATGTTAACTGTGTTAGAGTGACAGCACTATACAAAAAAATAGAGCCACGATTAGCTCAAATTGCTGACCTAGTCCTACTATGTAGAAATACAAGATTCTAGTATCAAGGCAGAATCAGGTATATATTCTAGCTTTATGTAAAAATATTTTGATATATTTTTTAAATAAGCTGGAGTTCATCCTTTTAACGCTATATTTATAGGGATATATAGCACTCTATCACTCTTACAGCTCCTCTCATATTACATAATAACTTCATATTTCTGGCACATTTTAGTTCTGTTCAATTTACCACTCTCACATACATATCAAATGAAATTAAAAAATGACAGCTGTTGACTGGTTTGCATTTTAGCGCTGCAGGAATACTGCGTGTAAAAGAGCATAAAATACTGAATGGTAGAGGTGTTAACTTATCCATGGGTAGGAATGTGTGATTCGAGTGGCAGAATGGTTTGGCACCTGCAAGCTCAGAGCTGTAAACCAGAAAGATTGTTTTATTAAATTTAGCGAAGCACAGGTCTGTAAATGGAAAGGAGTCCTACTATGTCCAAAAGAGTGAGTAGCAGCCCTGACTCAGATGTTACATCCAATTCTTGCACAGATCACATCATGCAAAAGTCTTGTAAGGGTTTGAATTGAAAGATGAACTTGCCGTAATTCATCAAAATAAATATTCCTGCTTCTTGACCTAACATTTCATTTTTACCTAAAGGCATTTCCACACGTTTTTGTTGGATAATTGATATTACACAATTAAATTGCCTAATTTCAATACTTCACAGGTCTGACTTGAGTTACCAAAGCTAAATTCAGCTGTCTACACTTTATATTTATAGTGATGGGAATTCAGGGCAAACAAAATAAACCTAAGCACAAGAAAGCATGCACACTCCAGGCAGATAGAGTCCCTAGTAGAAAATGATACTTCAGTCTAAGAAATTTGTCACTCTATTGAAGAAGTTTAATACTTACCTTTCCCAAAGGCGGTGTGTTCAGTCTTTGTTCTTTCAAAGAGTTACGGATGCTGCTGCTCTCTGACACTTATGAATATGTCAGATACTATGTTCCCCTGCTGGGTGAGATATTTCCTTCCGCCAGCTACAACATCACTACAGGACACATTAATGATATACCGGCCAGCAGGAAGAACAAAGGTGCCTGATGCACTCTTCAACACACTTGGAAGTGTCAGATAGCTAAGGGAACCTGTAACTCCGCAAGAAACTGAGCATTTAACACACCACCTGCCAGAAAAAGTATTAGGTCTTGTTCACATGGATGTTGATGCATACCATGAATGAGCCATTTGTTTATGTCCCTAGTTGGCAAGTGATGCATGCAGGCCTATTAGGATGCAGCATTTGCATGGACACAGCTTCTGGTCCTAATGTGACAAGTGTGCATGTCAGTGGCCATGAATGCAGATAGTGTGTGTTTGGGGGCGCGCACCCAAACACCTTTCACCTTAGGATCAGCGGCTGTGCCTTTGAAGACTTGAATGGGCTGCCTTAAAGTGATTGTAAGGGTTTTTTTTTATATTTTAAATAACAAACATATCATACTTACCTCCACTGTGCAGCTAGTTTTGCACAGAGTGGCCCGAACCAGCTCTTCTGGGGTCCCCAGGTGGCTCTCGCGGCTCCTCCCCACATCAGATAACCCACTAGGGGAAGAGCTTCCCGAAGGAGGTTACCTTGCGGGCGGGCTTCCAAGTCCAGTATTCAGCGTCCATATGAATGCAGACCAGGCCCAAACCCTCTTGCTTCCTGGATCTCATCAAGTAAACACCCCCTTCGCTGCTATGCGAAAGGACTGTGGCCTACCACGCGGTAACATGGCACTCGCAGCTCTGACTCAGGCAGGGCTGATGCCACTTGCTACACGAGGGGCACCACCGCAACATTGCTGTAATCAGCAGGACCAGACAATTCTGTCAGAAACCATGAAATCAGGCTGAGACAGAAGTACAGTTAAATCACACATGTTTAATAATAAAAGTAAAATGAACATAGTCAAAACATAGCCAAAGTTCAGTAACCAGAACGGATAGTCAGGCAAGCCAGAAGTCAGGGATCAATGTAGTGGAACAGCAAGCAGGATCTTGAGCCAGAAGGGATGTCAGCAAAGCAAGTCCTGAACAGGAACACAGGTGTTTCTGTGATGTTGACCAAGGCAAAGGCAGAGCTCCTCTGGATTGGACGGCTTAAGTAGGCAGGACCGACGAGCAGGATATCATCAACAGCTGAGTAAATGTGGAGGGATAGGAACTGGCAATTTGCTGACAGCTGAGCGGCCAGCTCAGAGAAGGAAGGGTTGAGCCCAGCCCTAACAGTAGCCCCTCCTCAATGACCCCTCCCCCTCAGAGGACCACCAGGCTTGGGGGGAAAACATCTATGGAAATCAAGGAGGAGGACAGGGGCATGTACATCTGAGGATGAGACCCAAGAGCGTTCCTCTGGACTGTACCCTTTTCAATGCACCAGTTACTTTATGCACCCATGGAACCTACGGGAGTCAACAATGGACTGTACTTCATACTCCACATGGTTCTCAACCTGTACAGGGTGAGGACGTGGCACTGAGGTGGTAAAGCGGTTGCAGACCAAAAGGTTTTAATAAGGAGACATGAAATACACTCGAAATACGCATATTAGAAGGAAGGTCTAATGCGTAAGTCACTGGGTTTATCCTGCGAAAAATACAGAAAGGCCCAATAAACCGAAGTGTGAACTTCAGTGAGGGAACACGAAGTCGGAGGTTGCAAGACAACCAGACCCTGTCCACAACCTGGTAGGAAGGCGCGGTCAGCATGGAGTCTGCACCTATCATTAGCATGTCGCAAAGCCTCCTGTACTTGTGCCCAAGTGGAACGAAGACCATGGAGATGCTCCTCTAGCGCAGGAATACTTTGCGGAACAAACGAGTCAGGCAACATGGAAGGTTGGAAACCATAATTCGCCATAAACGGGGACAATCAGGAAGCAGAATTCAAGGCACTGTTGTGAGCAAACTCTGCCCACGGTAATAGGTCTGACCAGTTGTTATGATGGTCAGAAATATAGCAATGTAGGAATTGCTCCAAGAACTGATTGGCTCGTTCTGCGGCCCCATTAGACTGCGGGTGATACGCAAAGGAGAAAGCAAGCTAAATTCCCAACTGTGCACAAAAGGCTCTCCAGAACTGGGACACAAACTGACTACCCCTGTTCGAGACAATCATCTTGGGTAGCCCATGTAAGCGAAAGATCTCCTGAGCAAAAATAGAAGCCAGTTCCTTAGAAGTGGGCAACTTCGTAAGTAGGGATGAGCTTTCTGTTCGGGTCGAACATGAGTTTGACTCGAACATTGGCTGTTCGCACGTTCGTTGAAAACCGAACATTATGGGCCATTCGCGCCAAATTCGAGCGGAGCGTAATGGCCCATAATGCACTGCTGTATGATGATTGGCCAGAGCATGCACCATGACCTGCATGCTTTGGCCAATCACAGCACCCGCAGTTAAGAGAGCTATAATTGGCCAAAGGCAGGGTGCCTTTTGCCAGTCATGGCTCTGGGGGACTAAGTCCACGCCCCACACTATATAAGGCCGCCTGCACATTGGCCTCGTGTAGTGTGATGTCATTTAGATTGAGCAGGCAGGCAGATTATTCAGTGAGCTGCAGTGTATTTAATACATATATATACAGACAGTCATATATATATATATATATATATATATATATATATATATATATATCTCCACTGTATCCAGTTTAGCTAGATCTGACTGCCGTCCGGTCCTGGTGTACTCTTTCTGATATACTTCAGGCAGGCAGGTGGTTCAGTTAGCTGCAGTGTATTTAATATATATATACAGACAGTCTCGTATGTATATATATCCACTGTATCCAGTTTAGCTAGATCTGACTGCAGGCCGTTCCTGGTGTACTGTTTCTAATATACTTCAGGCAGGCAGGTGATTCAGTTAGCTGCAGTGTATTTTATATATATATATACACAGATAGTCTTATATATATATATATATATATATATATATATATATATATATATATATACATATCCACTGCATACAGTCTAGCTATATCTCACTGCAGGCCGTTCCTGGTTTACTCTAATATACTTCTGGCAGGCAGGTGATTCAGTTAGCTGCAGTGTATTTAATAGATAGATAGATCGATCGATAGATAGATAGATAGATAGATAGATAGATAGATAGATAGATAGATATCTCACTGCAGGCCGTTCCTGGTGTACTCTTTCTAATATACTTCTGGCAGGAAGGTGATTCAGTTAACAGTGTATTTAATCAATATATACAGATAGTCTTGTATATATATATATATATATATATATATATATATATATATATATATATATATATATATATCCACTGCATACAGTTTAGCTATATCTCTGTCAGCACTGGCTCAGCCCTTCCTTCTCTGAGCTGGCCGCTCAGCTGTCAGCTGATTGCCAGCTCTCATCTCTCTCCACAGTTAACCAGCTGTTGCGGATCCCGCCTACTTAAAAATCTCCAGCTCACTTCATTCCTGCCTTCGCCTTGGTCACATCAAAAGAAACCATCTCCTGCGTTCCTGTTTAAAGACTGGCTTTGCTGACATCCCTTCTGGCTCCTTATCCTGCTTGCTGTTCCTCTACTTGGATCCCTGACTTCTGGCCTGGCTGATTACCCGATCTGGTTACTGAACTCTGGCTTGGCTGATTACGGATTTGGTTACTGAACTCTGGCTTGGCTGACTACCCGATCCGGTTACTGGACTCTGGCTATGCTTTAAATATGCTTACTCTATTTACATTTTTATTTTTTATTAATAAACAAGTGTGATTTTACTGTACTTCTGTCTCTGTCTGGTTCATGGTTTCTGACAATCTTAGGCCGTTCCTGGTGTAATGTTTCTAATATACTTCTGGCAGACAGGTGATTCAGTTAGCTGCAGTGTATTTAATATATATATATACAGATAGTTTTATATATATATATATATATATATATATATATATATATATATATAGTGGGGCAAAAAAGTATTTAGTCAGCCACCAATTGTGCAAGTTCTCCCACTTAAAAAGATGAGAGAGGCCTGTAATTGTCATCATAGGTATACCTCAACTATGAGAGACAAAATGTGGAAACAAATCCAGACAATCACATTGTCTGATTTTTTTAAAGCATTTATTTGCAAATTATGGTGGAAAATAAGTATTTGATCACCTACAAACAAGCAAGATTTATGGCTCTCACAGACCTGTATCTTCTTCTTTAAGAGGCGCCTCTGTCCTCCATTCATTACCTGATTAATGACACCTGTTTGAACTTACATAGTTACATAGTAGGTGAGGTTGAAAAAAGACACAAGTCCATCAAGTCCAACCTATGTGTGTGATTATGTGTCAGTATTACATTACATATCCCTGTATATTGCGGTCATTCAGGTGATTATCTAATAGTTTCTTGAAGCTATCAATGCTCCCCGCTGAGACCACCGCCTGTGGAAGGGAATTCCACATCCTTGCCGCTCTTACAGTAAAGAACCCTCTACGTAGTTTAAGGTTAAACCTCTTTTCTTCTAATTGTAATGAGTGGCCACAAGTCTTATTAAACTCTCTTCTGCGAAAAAGTTTTATCCCTATTGTGGGGTCACCAGTACAGTATTTGTAAATTGAAATCATATCCCCTCTCAAGCGTCTCTTCTCCAGAGAGAATAAGTTCAGTGCTCGCAAACTTTCCTCATAACTAAGATCCTCCAGACCCTTTATTAGCTTTGTTGCCCTTCTTTGTACTCGCTCCATTTCCAGTACGTCCCTCCTGAGGACTGGTGCCCAGAACTGGACAGCATACTCCAGGTGCGGGCGGACCAGTATAAAAGCACCTGTCCACAACCTCAAACAGTCACACTCTAAACTCCACTATGGTGAAGACCAAAGAGCTGTCAAAGGACACCAGAAACAAAATTGTAGAACTGCACCAGGCTGGGAAGACTGAATCTGCAATAGGCAAGCAGCTTGGTGTGAAGAAATCAACTGCGGGAGCAATAATTAGAAAATGGAAGACATACAAGACCACTGATAATCTCCCTCGATCTGGGGCTCCACGCAAGATCTCACCTCGTGGGGTCAAAATGACCACAAGAACGGTGAGCAAAAATCCCAGAACCACACGGGGGGACCTAGTTAATGACTTGCAGAGAGCTGGGACCAGCGTAACAAAGGCTACCATCAGTAACACACTATGCCGCCAGGGACTCAGATCCTACAGTGCCAGATGTGTACCCCTGCTTAAGCCAGTACATGTCCGGGCTGTCTGAGGTTTGCTAGAGAGCATTTGGATGACCCAGAAGAGGATTGGGAGAATGTCATATGGTCAGATGAAACCAAAGTAGAACTGTTTGGTAGAAACACAACTCGTCGTGTTTGGAGGAGAGAGAATGCTGAGTTGCAACCAAAGAACACCATACCTACTGTGAAGCATGGGGGTGGTAACATCATGCTTTGGGGCTGTTTCTCTGCAAAGGGAACAGGACGACTTATCCGTGTACATGAAAGAATGAATCGGTCCATGTATCTTGAGATTTTGATTGCAAACCTCCTCCCACCAGCAAGGGCATTGAAAATGAAACGTGGCTGGTTCTTTCAGCAGGACAATGATCCCAAACACACCGTCCGGGCAATGAAGGAGTGGCTTCGTAAGAAGCATTTCAAGGTCCTGAAGTGGCCTAACCAGTCTCCAGATCTCAACCCCATAGAAAACCTTTGGAGGGAGTTGGAAGTCCGTGTTGCCCAGTGACAGCCCCAAAACATCACTGTTTTAGAGGAGATCTGCATGGAGGAATGGGCGAACATACCAGCAACAGTGTGTGACAACCTTGTGAAGACTTACAGAAAACGTTTGACCTCTGTCATTGCCAACAAAGGATATATAACAAAGTATTGAGATGAACTTTTGATATTGACAAAATACTTATTTTCCACCATAATTTGTAAATAAATTCTTTCAAAAATCAGACAATGTGATTGTATGAATTTGTTTCCACATTTTGTCTCTCATATTTGAGGTATACCTATGATGACAATTACAGGCCTCTCTCATCTTTTTAAGTGGGAGAACTTGCACAATTGGTGGCTGACTAAGCCACTTTTGCCCCACTGTATATATATATATATATATATATATATCCACTGCATACAGTTTAGCTATATCTCACTGCAGGCCGTTCCTGGTGTACTCTTTCTAATATACTTCTGGCAGGCAGGTGATTCAGCTAGCTGCAGTGTATTTCATATATATATATATATATATATATATATATATATATACACACACACACACACACAGATAGTCTTGTATATATATATATATATATATATATATATATATATATATATATATATATCCACTGCATACAGTTTAGCTATATCTCACTGCAGGCCATTCTGCCACCCCTAGTGCAGTTGCTACTACTTTTCTGGGGGTGGGCACAGTACACAATACATACAGTGCACCCAAAGTGGCTATTAGACTTCTGGTGGTGTACACAATACTGTGCACCCATAGTGTAGTTGTTACTACTTTTCTGGTGGTGTACACAATACAGTACACCCATATTTGTCATTACACTTCTGTTGGTGTACACAGTACTGTGCACCCATAGTGCAGTTGCTACTACTTTTCTGGTGGTGTACACAGTACACAATACATACAGTGCACCCATAGTTGACTTCTGGTGGTGTACACAATACTGTGCACCCATAGTGCAGTTGCTACTACTTTTCTGGTGGTGTACACAGTACACAATACATAATACATACAGTGCACCCATAGTTGCTATTAGACTTCTGGTGGTGTACACAATACCGTGCACCATAGTGCAGTTGCTACTACTCTTCTGGTGGTGTATACAGTACACAATACAGTGTAGTGTGGTGTTGCAAAACAAAATGCCCATCATGTCCGGAAGGCCACCAAGAAGAGGCAGACGCTCACAGGCCACTAAAAGAGGGCAAGCAGGCTCTGTGTCTACAGTCCTGGTCATGGACATGGTGCATCTTCTGCAGGCGGCCGTGGGGCACACTTGTCCTTTTTTTCTGCTGCTGGGACAGGGGCAGAAAAATTGGACCTTTGGTGGTGGTGGTGCCACAACACTGTAACCCCTCATAGATACTCTTGCTGGGCGCAGGAACGGGCCCTGCTGTGAAATATTAGATCAGAAATTGTAATTACATGCCCCTGTTAAACAGGGACAGAAAAATTTGGCCTTAGGCAGTGGTGGTGGTGCCCTAAACCAAAAATATTGTTGGAAGCTAGCATCATCAAGATTGAGGAGGAATAGGATAGGCACTCAGCATAGGCAGTCTTCAAGGGATCCCACATCCATAGAAAAATCAATCAGTTACATCAGCATCAGGTGCTTGATAGCTCCTGCTGATCCAAGACTGATTCATTTTTATGAATGTGAGCCTATCAAGGCGTCTGTGGACAGGCGCAATCTATGATCCGTTACAAACCCTCCAGCAGCACAGAATGTGCGTTCAGAAAGAACATTGGATGCAGGACAGGCCAGTAGATCAATTGCATATTGAGCAAGTTCTGGCCAGTGGTCCATCCTCAAGACCCAGTAACCCAGTAGATGCTCTGTTGGAAAGGTCTCCAAGTCTGCTATTGCCCCTAGATATTCCTGCACCATGTAATGCAGACGCTGGCAATGGTTGCTTGAACCGATCAGACCTTGGCGCTGAGGACTGAAAAATCGTCTAAAGGCATCAGTTAGCCGGTCACAGTCTACTGCTCTTCCTCTGACTGAACGAAGCCGTCATGGTTATGCAGTAATCTTTGACTGTCAGCTTACCTCTCCTCCATGTGTTCACCTTTTAGAGGCCAGCCACTCTCACCTGGCTACTTAAATAATCTCGCCTCAAAGCTTGGCTCCACCCCAGCCCCTATCAGGGAACTCTATATTAACCTGTGCACTGCAAGCCTGCCTTGCTAATCAACCTTTATGTGTTTAGCTTCTGTGTGCATCTTGCTGTGTCTTCTACGTCTGATTCCAGTTACCGATCTTAGCTTGTTTTCGACTATCCCTGCCTGTTTGTGACCCTGACCTCTGGCGTGTTCTATGTGTAGCACGGACCCCCGAAGGAGCTGCTGAGTTATTTGGGCCTGTACTCTGCTTTATACCCCTTTGAATATCTCAGTCCCCCTGACACAGCTGTGATGTAATAGTGTGCAGTTAGAACGAAATCACAAAGGAAAGTGACAATACTCAATATAATATACCTGTTTGTAGTTACCTTACCCTCCTCTTGGCTGGTGATGAAGAGTAAAACAACACTCACACAGTTGTACTTAAATAATAACTGTATTTACTGTGGTTGTATTAGAAGGGTTAAACTACAATGGTTGTACTGTCAGACCAACATAGTCTGACAGACAACTAAACTTTACAAAGGTACAATACAGGTGTATAATGTTTGAAGTAATATGAGAGGTATAACAAAGTAAATAGGATACCGTCAGAGTGAGTGTATCTCACTCTAAGCACTGTCCTATGTCCTGCGCGTATAAAGCTATGCTAAATCAAATGTTGACTTGACTTAGTATAATACAACACTAGGGAGCTCCCTCCTGTAATATCACACCGCCCTGATATAATAAAATAACCCAAGGCCTTATGTATTACTGAACAGTTCTTCTTTGTCTTCTTTTCTTCTGCTAGCAAACAAAGTAATTTTGTAATCCAAGGGTTAATGATTCCTTATCAAAGTATGCTGAAAAGATGAAAGCCATGCTCTGGTGCCGTGGCACTTTAACTAACTTTGATGCCAAGGACTCAGTACTAATTCCTCTTTAATCTGCTTGTGGGACTACAGGTCCCAGCAACTCTGGGGAATCTTACGCTCTAGACCCTGTGGGATCCGTGTTGGTGTTCCAGCGGACCTGCCTTCCTTAATGACCTAGACTCCCATCTGCAGCAGTCAGCCGTAGGGTCCACTACCTTTGCGGTGCACTCCCGACCCCAACGGTGTGCATCTGTCACAGGGTGACCTGACAGAGCCCTCAGCAACACGTTGTCCAGCACCAGGAAATTGTAACCTCACAGGGTCTGGAAATGCATTGCACAAACCTTTCTTCAAGGCCTCCTGAAGATGTTACATCCTCTGCTCCCTCTGTGAAGGCAGGATGAGTTCTGCAACCTTACCCTTGTAACATGGATCAAGAAGGGTTGCCAGCCAGTAATGATTCCTTCACTTTAATACCACGAATCCTAGGGTCCTTACGCTGCATGGCCTCTCTGATTCTGCAAAGCCTGCGAAAGTTTGCAGAGGCATTTGATTCTGAGTCCTCTGGGTCACTAAGGATCACATGATCTGCAACAACCTCCTCCCAGCCACGTACAACTCCTTGGTTTTTTGGGGAACTGAAAACCATCCCTTTAAGATTGCTGCTGAGTGTTATCCTCCACATCTATGCTGACACAATCCTCCTCCTCCTCTTCTTCCTGTGTGTTTTGGCGGGCCTGCAGGAATAATATCTGGATAAAGGGGGCCTCGAGAGGTAAGGAAGTTTTCCTCTTCCTCACACTGTTCTGTCTCAAGTGCCCTGTCCATTATTCCATGAAGCATGTGCTCCAACAGGAAGATAAGAGGGACAGTATCACTGATGCATGCATTGTCGCTGCTCACCATCCTCGTGGCCTCATCAAATAGTGACAGGACAGTGCATGCATCCTTGATCAGTAACCACTGGCGTGGCGAAAAGAAGCCAAGCTCCCCTGACCCTGTCCTGGTGCCATACTCACACAGGTACTCATTGATGGCCCTCTGCTGCTTGTACAGCCACTGCAGCATTGCCAATGTTGACTTCCACCTGGTGGACATGTCACAAATGAGGCGTTTGGTGAGCAGGTTGCATTCCCTTTGAATGTCAGCCAGCCGAGCACTGGCATTGTATAACCGTTGGGAATGACCACAGACTTTTTTGGCCTGCCTCAGAAGATCTTGTAAGCCTGGGTACCTGCTCAAGAACCACTGCACCACCAAATTCAGGATGTGTGCCAAACATGAAACATGGGTCAAGTGTCTGAGGGCGGAGAGAAGGTTGGTGCCATTGTCGCATACAACCATTCCTGGCTGAAGCTGACGTGGCGTCAACCACCTCTGAGCCTGCCCCTGCAGAGCTGACAGAATCTCTGCCACAGTGTGGCTCCTGTCCCCTAAGCAGTGGTTTAACCTTTAACTACGTAGAGGGTTCTTTACTGTAAAGGCAGCAAGGATGTGGAATTCCCTTCCAACAGTGGTGGTCTCAGCTGGGGGCATCAATAGTTTCAAGAAATTATTAGATAAGCACCTAAACGACCGCAACATGTATACAATGTAATATAATCACACACATAGGTTGGACTTGATGAACTTGTGTCTTTTTTCAACCTCACCTACTATGTAACTAAGTAACTCATGCACCGCATGGCATGTTCTTGCTGAGCGCTTGCGTAGCCCCTTGAACGCTTACAGAGCACCGCTGGTTCAGAGAACAAATCTTCAGCAAGACCACAGAGGAAGAAGAAGAGGAGGGGGTGGAGGAGAGAGCTGTGGCAGAATCACCGCTAGCAGTTTTGAGGCTTGGTGGTGGAACAAGCTCCAACAATACTGAACCCTGTCCTGCATCCTTCCCAGCTGCCCACAGAGTTACCCAGTGCGCCCTGAAGGAAAGGTAACATCCCTGCCCTTGCCTGCTAGGCCATGAGTCTGTGGTAATATACACCTTACTGCTGACCGCCCTGTCCAACAAGAGAAAAACATTGCCTTCCACATGCCGGTAGAGAGCTGGAATGGCCTTCCATGAAAAGAAATGGCATTTTGGAACTTGCAACTGAGGTACAGCACATTCCACAAATTCACAAAAGGGGGGCAGAGTCTACCAGCTGAAAAGGCAGTAGTTGCAGTGCTAGCAATTTGGCCAAGCTGGCATTCAAGCTAGCATTCAGACTGTGAGCATGTGGATGGCTGGGACCGAATTTCTTTTTACGGTTTAGCAACTGGGGTAGGGAAATTTGCCTGCTACAATCAGATGGGGGTGTACTGCTAGCAGATTGGTTGCAAGTACTTGGGACACCTATTGCTATACCTTCAGTATAGCAATAGTAGGAGTAGGGTTGGAGATCCCAGATGAGGAGCAAGGAGAAGTCCGCCTTTTTATTTGATGTGGGTCTTTCAAGTGCTGTTGCCAAGGGACTTGTTGCCTTATGAGTTTATGTAAAATCTACATTAATAGCTGTAAAATATTGGAATTATGAATATATTTAATTTATATTTAATTTATTTATATTTAATGAATATATTTAATTTAGCTTTTATCTATGTAGGGCGGAACATATTATCTTCACAGGAATCTCTGGTAGACCAGACAAGTCGGTGCCTAGGCTTGTGTATACAAACAATGGGATCCAAACCTCATTGTTTTACACATACTCACTTCAAAGGATCCCATGCTGGGATATGCAATGGAGGCCAACCCGTAATCAATACTTAACTTCCCGGGACAGTTCAAGTTAAGCTCCTGCTCAGAATAGTCACAAGGATTTGCATTAAAGGAGGCTGACTTATGCAAAGTATAGGGATTGGAGATGTAGCCAGTCCTTAACCAGGAATAGGGAAGCTCACCAATCAGAGCCATGCTATGCCAACCAATGAGGCATCAGCATGTAATGATATACACAGACTAGATGGGAGGGAAACACACACTTTTATGGGAGAGCAACCATCAGAATGGAACCTTGATGCAAAGGGTAATTATGGGAAAGGTCTGCATTTTACTTGTAACTAAATATGTTTGCAGATTAATGTTTTCAGGAATATACTCTGTATTCCTTCATGTAATTCTCTTATTTTAACCTTATATTTTCTTCCTTATTGTTCAGACAGATAGATGGTTGTGTATTAGATAGACTTTCAACTACTCACCAATAAATGTTGTTATTGTGTTAAAGCTTTCACTCATGGTCAAAGAACTCTCATTTAACCCAAATCATATCTGAGTGATATTAAATCTCAAATATAGTATACGGGAAAAAGACTGCATGGGAGGTCATCATATGTCTGGTCAAGCATGTGGTGCCCAAGTGGCTGCTGTTGTGGCCACGCTTGATCTGCTTCAGACATAGTTTGCAAACAGCAACGGTGCGATCTGCTGCACACGCGTCCAAAAAGGCTCACACCAAGGAACATTTCAAAATCAACGGGGAGTCAGCAGCGCCCTACACCTGCAGAGCTCTGCGGTATGATGCAGTAGGGTGGCTGCCCTTAAGCTTCCCCCTAGAAGACATCCTGCCTCATTGGAACTGTGCCTCCTCCTCCTCCTCTATTCTATCAGGCACCCAAGTAGAGTCAGTGACCTCAGCATCCTCTCTCTCCTCATCACTGGAGCAAACTTGCAACTATGCTGCAGCTGGGAGAACATGACTGCCAGTTTCTTGTACTTCTTGGACACAACCTCTCTCTAGGCTCACGTTACTCCCTTCCTCAACCTGGGAACCAACATCGGAGCCTTCAAATCGCCGCTCATCCCTCCGCAGCATGTACCCGACATTGTGGTCGAATAGTACAGGGGAATCCTCCGTGCATGATGGTTGGGCTACGGAAGAAGTGACTGTGGACCAGGAGGCGGTAGAATAGGCCGCTTTGGCAGCTGCATAGGAAGGAAAACTACTCTGAGCCTGGGTGACAGAGGATGAGGAGGATGAGGATGGCTTTGTTATCCACTCAACCAACTCTTCTGTATGTTCTGGCTCAATAACACGGCCAGCAGCAGAAAAAAAGGACAAGTGTGCCCCACGGCCACCGGCAGAGGATGCACCATGTCCACGACCAGCACTGTTGACTGTAGACACAAAGCCTGCTTGCCGTCTTTTAGTGGCCTGGTAGCGTCTACCTCTCCTTGGTTGGTGGCCTTCTGGACATGATGTATATTTTGTTTTGCAACACTGCACTACACTCTATTGTGTACTGTGTACACAACCAGAAAAGTAGTAGCAGCTGCACTACAGCTGCACTGTATTGTAATTACAATTTTTTATCCAATATTTCACAGCAGGGTGCGTTCCTGCGCTCAACAAGAGTATCTGTGAGGCTTTACAGTGTTGTGCCACCACCACCACCACCTAAGGCCCAATTTTTATGCCCCTGTTTAACGGGTGCGTAATTACAATTTTTGATCTAATATTTCACAGCATAGCCTGTTCCTGCGCTCAACAAAAGTATCTGTGAGGCTTTACAGTGTTGTGCTACCACCACCACCACCACCGTCTAAGGCCCAATTTTTCTGCCCCTGTTCAACAGGGGCATGTAATTACAATTCTTGATATAATATTTCACAGCAGGGCCCGTTCCAGCGCCCACCAAGAATAACTGTGAGGGTTTACAGTGTTCTAGTACCACCAACATCTAAGGCCCAATTTTCCGTATAGGCCGTATAGGCCGTATAGGCGGTCCCCTATTTTCAAACATCTGACTTACAAACGACTCCTACTTACAAACGGAGGGAGACAACAGGAAGTGAGAGGAATACTACCCCTAGGAAGGGAATTTCTCTCCTGTAAGAGTTAACCACTTCAGCCCCGGAAGAATTTACCCCCTTCCTGACCAGAGCACTTTTTGCGATTCGGCACTGCGTCGCTTTAATTGACAATTGTGCGGTCGTGCGACGTGGCTCAGAAACAAAATTGACGTCCTTTTTTTCCCACAAATAGAGCTTTCTTTTGGTGGTATTTGATCACCTCTGCGGTTTTTATTTTTTGCGCTATAACCAAAAAAATAGCGTCAATTTTGAAAAAAAATCATTATTTTTTACTTTTTGCTATAATAAATATCCCAAAAAACATATTTTTTCCTCAGTTTAGGCCGATACGTATTCTTCTACATATTTTTGGTAAAAAAAATTGCAATAAGCGTTTATTGATTGGTTTGCGCAAAAGTTATAGTGTTTACAAAATAGGGGATAGTTTTATGGCTTTTATTTTTTACTAGTAATGGCGGCGATCAGAGATTTTTATTGTGACTGCGACATTATGGTGGACACATCGGACATTTTTGACACATATTTGGGACCACTGTCATTTATACAGCAATCAGTGCTATAAAAATGCACTGATTCCTGTGTAAATGACACTGGCAATGAAGGGGTTAACCACTAGGGGGTGGGGAAGGGTTAAGTCAGTACTAGGGAGTGTTTTCTAACTATAGGGGGGATGGGCTAGCTGTGACACATCACTGATCTCTGCTCCCAATGACAGGGAGCAGGGATCAGTGACACTGTCACTAGGCAGAATGGGGAGATGCTTATTTACATCAGCATCTCCCCGTTCGGCCTCTCCGTGAGGCGATCGCAGGTATCTCTGCGGCGATTGAGCTCCCGTCCGGCACGCGCCGCCGGCGGTGCGTACGCAATGGCACGGCGGGGAATTCAATGGGACTTACAGGTACGCCCATTTGCCCAGCCGTGCCATTCTGCCAACGTACATTGGCGTGCGTCGGTCGGGAAGTGGTTAATATGGGAAAAAGGTGTCTCCACTGACGCTATATTACCAATCCTTGTTTCCACAATAACCTAAAATTTTCAAAATCCAATTGTCATTGGAACAGAAAGTGAGGTGAAATCTGAACAGGGGCACAGACAGCAAAAAAAATGTTGCAGGGGTGATAACGCTGTCCTATATTATCCAAAAAGCTTAAAAATAGATTTTTGGGCTGGAGTTACACTTAAAAAATGTACTTGTTCCAAATTACAAACAGATTCAACTTAACAACAAACCTACAGTCCCTATCTTGTTTGTAACCAGGGGACTGCCTGTATTCTGCTGTTCAGATTATATAGGGCCTGGGGGGCCCATGCCTTTTTTTTTATTTGGGTGCGGGGTTCCCCTTAATATCCATACCAGACCCAAAGGGCCCGGTAATGGGCTGGGGGGGGGGGGCAACATTACATAACACCCGCAAGCAGTTTTAAATGACTTTTTTTCCTTTAGAAATGTCATTTTGTACAGGGACTGTTCTAAACATGGGAAAAATGCGCCACTTTACAGGCATACTATAGACACCCTCCAGGCACGATATTTAAAGGAATATTACACTTTTATTGTTTCACTTTAAGCATTATTAAAATCACTGCTCCCAAAAAAACTGCTCTTTTTGAAACTTTTTTTTTGCATTGATACATATCCCCTGGGGCAGGACCCAGGTCCCCAAACACTTTTTATGACAATAACTTGCATATTAGCCTTTAAAATTAGCACTTTTGATTTTTCACGTTAGAGGTCCCATAGACTTTAACGAGGTTCACGTGTTCGCACAAATTTTTGATCTGTTCGCATGTTCTGCCGCGACCGAACCGGGGGGGTGTTCGGCTCATCCCTATTTGTAAGTGAAATACAATGATGCATCTTTAAGAACCAGTCAACCACTATAAGGATAACTGTGTTGCCCTTCGAGTTGGGTAACTCCACAATGAAATCCATAGACAGGTGGGTCCAGGGCCTCTCTCCATTGGGTATGGGTTGTAGTAGGCCCACTGGAAGGTGTCTTGGAGTCTTACTCTGAGCAGCAGCTACGTCTGAACAGCTGAACAGGCAGCTATGAAGGCAGTTACATCAGCACGTAGACTAGGCCACCAGAATTGTTGGGAAATGGCCCAAAAGAGTTGATTCCTCCCAGGGTGGCCAGCAGCCTTGGGAGAATAGTAAGTCTGAAGCACGGAGACTCTCTGGGACAAAGCAGCGGTCACAGGGTTTCTCAGAAGGAGCATGGACCTGAGCAGCAAGAATTTTGTCACCCAAAGAAGAAGTGAGACCGGTGCGAACCATAGCCAGAATATGATCAGGAGGAATCACAGGAACCGAAGCCGACTCCAACTTGGAAGTGGCAAGGCCGTGGCAAGGCGTTAACTCTTACATTCTTAGTACCGGGTAAGAATGAGACAATGTAATTGAAACTTGACAAGAAAAGAGCCCATCGCGCCCTTCTGGGAGAGAGGCGTTTAGCCTCAGACAAGAATGTGAGATTCTTATGGTCAGTAAGAATGAGAACCAGCACAGTGGTACCTTCAAGGAGATGTCTCCATTCTTTCAGGGCTAAAATGATCTCCAACAGCTCTCTATCACCAATCTCATAATTGCACTCCGCAGGTGACAATTTCTTGGAAAAGTAGCCACAAGAATGCATAGCGCTCTCAGGAGGTAGGACGTTGAGACAGAAGGGCACAAACACCAGTCTCAGAAGCATCAACCTCAAGGATAAAAGGTAACGAAGGATCGGGATGTGTCAACACAGGAGCAGAAACAAAGGCAGCCTTGAGACTCTCAAAGGCCTTGGACTCCGGAGACCAACTCTGTGGGTTACTGTCCTTTCTGGTCATATCAGTCAGGGGCTTGACCAGAGACGAGAAGTTACGAATAAACTTAAGTTAATAGTTGGCAAAGCCCAGGAAATGCTGCAAAGGACATAAACCCACGGGTCGAGGCCACTGTAGAACTGCCGAAAGTTTCTCTGGGTCCATCGAAAAACCAGCAGTGGAAATGACATAACCCAGGAATTTAACCTGTTCACAATGGAACTCGCACTTCTCCAGTTTACAATAGAGATTGTTCTCTCTTAGTTTCTGAAGCACATGACAGACATCTGTGTAGTGGCTCTCCAGGGACTTGGAAAATATGAGAATATCATCAAGATAAACCAGCACACATAACTGCAACAAATCTCGGAGGACATTGTTAATAAATTCCTAGAAAACTGCCAGGGCGTTGCAAAGGCCAAAAGGCATTACAAGGTACTCATAATGGCCTGTTCTGGCATTAAACTCAGCCTTTAACTAGTCGCCCTGCTTAATCCTCACGAGATTGTATGCCCCTCTTAAATCAAGCTTCGTGAAAACCGTTGCTCCCTTGAGGCGGTCAAATAATTCCATAATCAACAGAATTCGATAGGAATTCTTAATCATGAAACAATTGAGACCCCTATAATCAATACAAGGTCTCAGTTCACCACTCTTCTTCCTCACAAAGCAGAAACCAGCACCAGCAGTAGACGAGATTTTGCAGATGAAACCTCGAGAAAGTGCGTCTGCAACATACTTCATGGCCTTATCCTCCAAGACCGACAAAGGTTAAACCCAGCCCCAAGGGGGTATGGCACCAGGTTGAAGGTCAATTGCACAATTATTTGGCCGGTGTGGAGCCAAACATCGCTAGAATCGCAGTACTCTTCCGGCAGGGAGGAGAGTAAAGAGGTGCACAGGACCTTGGCTACCTTCTGGAAGCATGTCTCACTGCATTGTGGTGACCAGGAGTGAACCTCAGCACGGAGTCAATCAAAAGAGGGATTGTGCCTCTGTAACCAAGGATAACCAATAACCAGCGGAAACGTAGGTGAGGAAATTACTTGGAATTGGATTATCTCATGGTGAAGAGCCCTTACGGCCATGGACAACGGAACCGTCACATGGGCAGGCTGTAGGGGTCTCCCATCAAGAGTCTCAATGGCAAGTGGAGTGTCACGCAGCTGCAGCGGAATTGAGTGCTTCGATACAAAGGCAGCATCAATGAACAGGCCTGCAGCCCCAGAGTTGATCAGAGCCTGTATATCGACGCATGACTTAGCCCAAGAAAGGGTGACCGAAACCAGGGGCTTACCCTTCTGGATAACTGGGGATGAAACAACACCACCTAAGGTCTGTCCGTGACAGGACCTCAAGGTTCGGGCCTTCCCTGGACGGGTAGGACAAGAATTCAAAAAGTGACCTGGCCACAATAAAGGCACAATCTCTCCCTCCTCCTAAAGGCTCTTTCATCAACAGAGACGCGTGAAACCTAAGTGCAAGGGTTTACCTTCACTGAACGACTCGGTACCAGGAGGCATTGGAATTGAGGGAGGCACGGGTGGGACAGCAAAGCTCAGAGACAAACATACAGGAGGCTTCCGCAAACGCTTCTTAAAAGAGAGTCTTTTTCTGAGTCTGAAGTGAATGAGGATGACAATATACCTCGGGCTGCTATCTCATTCTTGATGGTATCCGAGAGACCATGAGAAAAAGCCTCATTGTTCCACTCAACCTCTGCTGCCAGAGTACGGAATTTAATGGTTTAGTTGGCAACAGTTCTCGTACTCTTTTAGATGGACATGAGGCACTTGGCAGCAGAAGTGGAGCGTGCAGGAACGTCAAATACCCTTTTAAACGAAGCCACAAACTCAGGGTAGCTCAAGACAACAGGTTTTTGCGTCTCCCATACAGGGTTTGCCCAGGCCAAGGCTCTCTCAGAAAGCAAAGATATCATGAAACCTACTTTGCTTCTGTCCTTGGGAAACGCCTGAGGTAGCATCTCAAAGTATATCTCAACCTGGTTGAGAAACCCTCTGCATTAGAGTGGATCGCCCCCAAAACGCTGGGGAAGCGTAGCGGAACCAGACATACCTCTTTTAGAGGTAATACTTGAGGCGGGTGCCTTCACAGAGACTGAAGCAGCAGCAGGGTCGGCCTGCAACATAGGTTGTACCAGGGGGGCCACAGTGGGAGATTCCAGGTTATCTGTGCGACTCAGGAGCGCTTGTAATGCCATGGCAAACTTATCCATGTGGTGATCCAGTTCATCCAATCTGGAAAAAATATTACCAACAAATGGATTGACTGCATCTGCTGAATTCATGGCCTTCGCCTAATGTCAGAAACTATGAAATCAGGTCGAGACAGAAGTACAGTTAAATCACACTTGTTTAATAATAAAAGTAAAAAGAACAAACATAGTCAAAGTTCAGTAACCGGAATGGATAGTCAGCCAAGTCAAAAGTCAGGGATCAATGTAGTGGAAAAGCGAGCAGGATCTTGAGCCAGAAGGGATGTCAGCAAAGCAAGTCTTGAACAGGATTGCAGGAGTTTCTGTGATGTTGACCAAAGCCGAGCTCCTCTGAACTGGACGGCTTAAGTAGGCAGGACTGCGATCAGGATATAATCAACAGCTGAGTAACTGTGGAGAGATAGGAGCTAGCAATTAACCGAGAGCTGAGCGGCCAGCTCAGAGAAGGACGGGCTGAGCCCAGCCCTGTCAGATTCACTGTTTCAGCAGCCAGACCATCATCTCAGTCCGTTCTGCAGAAGGAAGAATCGACTTGGATCGCTCTTCAGGTAGATCCTACACTGTGTCCAGATTGGTGAGCGGGCACCTGCCCACAAATCCAGTACCAGTCACTAGCATACTCCACAGGACACTGTATACAGAAATTATACCTGGATTACCCTAAGGATTGCTACTGGTCAGTCTCAGCTACTTTGCCTTGCATATCACTGTGCCAAATTTAGAAGTCTTGTTTCTTTGAGCTCCAGCTGCCGGTGAAGACAACCGCAAGGCCTTGCATTTTGAACACTGCTATTCTATCGATATTTAAAAGGGACAAACCACTAGTACCTATATTACTTCATCTCTCATTAGGATTAAAGGTATAATAGGCTGGGGGATTTCCTGGGGATCCCCTTTAGCAGTGGTATTATATACAGTAACAAGTAGCCCTTTTTGAGATCCATTCATTTATTGCCTGCTTTCTGTATGCCTTGATATTATGTATCTGTCATTTCAAGCTGTCATTTAATTGCTTTGGGGACTTTTTCAACGGAATCTTGGCTATTTATCCAGGATTTGGCTGACTAATACCCTGTTACAAGACTCTCTTCTTGATTAAGTAAAATCTGAGAGAGCTAATCAATCTACCTTGTGTCAGTGTGTAATTTAAAGGTATACACAAGATGTCTGAACCCAGAGTGTCAGGAGGGCTGGAAAGTTCACAGGGTCAAGGTGGTGCAGACGAACATGCAATTCTAAGCAACACCCAAGGGGGCAGTGCTACATTAATAAATAGCAAGACTTTAATATCACTTTAATCTCTTTCAGTGCAGTCATGTGATCACTAAGCTCCAGCTCCTCTGTGTCAGTGAGTGGCTCGACAACAGGGCTGAATTTACAGACCCATGATGTCATTGCTCACCTGTTGTTGGCGCTCCGTACCATCAGTAGCAGCTAAGCTTAGGCTAACCAACACAGAGGAGCCAGGGTTTGGTGATCACATGATTACACAAATGAGAATACAAAAACTGAACTGTTTTACAAACATTATGCCGCATTTGTTTTGAGCAGGGAGGAGGCAATGTTTTAAACCTGGTTATATTAGCTCTTCCACTTGTAAACTAAACATGACTTTCCTGTGTATGTTCATGTTTTTTTAATCTGGCTGACTGCCAACTCCCAGTGTAAAAAACCTGTCTATGGGGATTAGCAAATTATGCCTGACTACCTCGGGGTGTTTGTGTTGGCTGGCACACTCCTGACCCTGGTACACCCTGTACAATGCATTTGTCCATAGTGGTTTCCACATTTGGCATTGGGCTCCCTTTTACATTTCAACACATTTTTATTACAGTAGGATATCAGGAAAAGGGAGAAGCGAAGTGGCACTAGAAACTCAGTCACTAAAAAAATAAATGAAATATATTAACTGATTGCAAAAAATCTTTGAGCAATGTCAGTGCATTTAAGACAGAGCTTTAGCTTACAGTACAAACATCAAAATGCTTATATTGCAGTGTGTGTTTCTCTCACTCTGCATATCTTTACATATACATTTTTTTGACAACCGAACAGCGAGTCTTGTGTTTAGCTTGTGTTTGTGGCACTGCCCCATTCACTTAAATATGTCATATTCAGTGGCGGTATTGCCTGCCAAACATGATAGGGCAAATACATTTTGCAAAGCATCGCAGCTACAGCATGTGTACACCCCCATCCGGTTGGCTTTCCAGCATTGGGAGATGGTAAAAATGCAGCGCAAGCATCAGCTTTTATAGGAAGTGTAAATGAAGCCTAGCAGAGTATGATTTCACCCAAAATTGGACAAAGCTTAAGCAAGGCAATATGGGTCAAATGCTTTGTTCTCAAAGCAGACTGGAGCAAAATCCAAATTATCTTGAAATTTAACTGACCATACAAAATAAGTAAACTTTCTAACTATAGCTGGACGATTAATCGTTAAAAGATTGTGATCTCAATCCAAGCTCCCCCAACACAATCTTAATCCAGCATTTCCACAATTCATGTAACAAGTGCAGAGCTGTTGCTTGCTCACAACTGTAAAAAAAAAAGCAGTGGGGCAATGTTTATCAAAAACATTGCTCAGAGCTGAAAGAGAGATAAAAAGAAACATTGGGGGAGATTTACTAAAACTGAAGCACTCAGAATCTGGTGCAGCTGTGCATGTTATCCAATCCACTTCTAACTTCAGCTTGTTCAATTAAGCTTTGACAAAAAAAAAACAAAAAAACAAAAACTGGAAGCTAAGTGGTTTCTATGCAGAGCTGCATCAGATTCTACATGCTCCATTTTTAGTAAATCTTCCCCATTGCATCTTTTCGTTCATTTACAGATCAAAAGGATGAAGTTCAGTCTGTAAATGAAGTCAATTTAAAGCAACCTTGGTTTTTATTAAATTGTTACTCTGTTTAACCCCCTTATTAACCCTTAAGTTACGCTAATCAGCCTTTTTTACTCCTTATTCTCCTTCTCCATTTAATTATTTTTTTCCTGCTGATTTTTTTAAATTTTATTTACTTCTATTTTATAAACTATTCAGCCCTGGAATATTTGGCTGCTCAATGACCAGGCCATTTTTTGCGATTTGGCACTGCATCGCTTTAACTGACAATTGCGCGGCCGTGTGACGCTGTACCCAAACAAAATTGACGTCCTTTTTTTCCCACAAATAGAGATTTCTTTTGGTGGTATTTGATCATCTCTGTGGTATTTTTTACGCTATAAACAAAAAAAGGGCGACAACTTTGAAAAAAACACAATATTTTGTACTTTTTGCTATAATAAATACCCCCCAATTTTTTTTAAAAAAAGCACATTTTTTCCTCAGTTTAGGCCGATATGTATTCTTCTACATATTTTTGGTAATAGAAATCGCAATAAACGTATATTGATTGGTTTTTGCAAAAGTTATAGCGTCTACAAAATAGGAGATAGGTTTATGGCATTTTTATCTATTTATTTATTTATGTTTACTAGTAATGACGGCGATATTCGATTTTTAGCGGGACTGCGACATTATGGCGGACACACATTGGACACTTTTGACACATTTTTGAAACCACTGATAATTATACAGCGATCAGTTCTATAAAAATGCACTGATTACTGTGTAAATGTCACTGGCAGGGAAGGTGTTAACACTAGGGGGCGATCAAGGGGTTATCTGTGTTCCCTGACTGTGTGTTCTAACTGTGGGAGGAGGGGACTGACTATAGGTGATGACAGATTGTGGTTCCTAGCTATTAGGAACTCACAATCTGCCTCTCCTCTCCTCACGGAACAGGGATGTGTGTGTTTACTCACACACATCCCTGCTCTGCCTCCCATGCCCGCGATCGCGCGCGGCCGGCAGTCATCGCGACTGCCGGCCACGAACATTGGCACACCCGCAATGCAGCGGGCGCGCGCGTGCCTGCTATCCCGTTCAAAGGAGCCGACGTACAGCTACGATGGTTCGTGGGATTGTGCCGACCTGCCGCAGTATAATGACGGCGGCCTGTTGGCAAGTGGTTAATAATTAAAACTTTTTTTTTGTTTGCTATGTGTATTCATATTTTTACACCTTTAACATATATTTACTTGTTTCACATTGAAAAAAAGCGCAAAATTCAAAAAAATAAAAAATGTATTTAATTTGTAAAATAACTTTTCAATACTTTGTACCATTGCTGGCAGCTGAAGTGTAAATAAAAAAATTGCAGTAGGTATCAGTAATTGGTATCAATGAGTACTAAAAAAAGACCCTAATATAACCTGGGTGGCCATCTGGAGAAGGAGAGGGCCCCTTGGTGGCCATCTGAAGGAGAGGGCCCCTGGGTGGCCATCTGGAGAAGAATGCGGAAGAAGGAGAGGGCACATGGGTGTTTGGAGGAGAAGGAGAGGGCCCCCAAGGTGGTTGGGGGAGGAGGAGAGGGCACTGGGTAGTTGGTTGTTTATTCACTGTGTGCTAGTTGCTAACTAATCATACAGCGCCCACTTTATTTTCGTTTTTAATACAGATATGACCCTATGTTCCCCAGCTGGCTTTCAAACTGATGTCCTCCACAACACTTTCCTTCTCCCTCAATTCCCACTGTCTCTTGCCCAACTGCCCTATATGTCTCAAAGGGCCCTTTCACACTGGGGCGGGCGGCGGCGGCAATAAAGCGCCGCTATTGTAAGCGGCGCTTTACCGTCGGTATGCGGCCGCTAGCGGGGCTGTTTTACCCCCGCTAGCGGCCGAGAAATGGTTAAAAATCACCGCAAATCGGTATAGCCGCGCCGTCTCATTGATTTAAATGAGCAGGAGCGGTGAAGGAGCGGTATACATTTTGTTCCTTCACCGCTCCGAAGATGCTGCTAGCAGGACTTTTTTTACCGTCCTGCCAGAGCATCGCTCCAGTGTGAAATGAATGAAATGAATGGAATGGAATGAAAGCAGCGGCACTTTCGGGTCGGTTTGCAGGCGTAATTATTAGCGCAATAGCGCCTGCAAACCGCCCCAGTGTGAAAGGACCCAAAATGCTCCAGGCAGGTCACTAACCCCAGATCACTGAAACTCTACATCAGACGGACATGGCTCCTGGCCCATTCCTCTTCCACCTCCCTATTCAAACCAATGCCCACCACCCTCACCCACCCACCTCCATTCAGTCTCCAACCCCACCCCATGCAACCCTGAACAATCTGAGGTCCCATCCATTCTCATCTCTGGACTCCTCCATCCTTCAGTTCCTATCACCCCTTCCCCCCAGACTCCTCTATTGAATAATATTTCTGGACTCTTCCGGCCTTCCTATTCATGGGTTACTCCTTATCCCCAGACTCCTCCTTCCTTTCCTTTTCATGGATTGCTCATTCCTTCCTCCTTCTTTCCTTTCCTATTCATGGATTCCTCCATCCCTATCCTCAGACTCCTCCATCCTTCCATCCTTCAGTTATCTATTGTCTATTGTTGCTTGGGGGGGGGGGGGGGTCTATTGTTGCTGGTTTTAAGAGATCTAATGTACTGTTTTTTGTTGTCCTTAACAAATCCAATATAAAATCATCTATGGTTCTGTACTGTGTAAAGGGGTGGTACTGGAAGGGGGGTAAAGAGTGGAAACTGAGACACTTAGTAGCCTGGGTTTTCTGTTCTGTGCCTCAACTCAGATAACACTCCCAGCCCCTCTGACATACCAAGTTGAATGGAAATCACCACAACAATTAAAAAAATCACAAGCAAAAATACCCTTGACTTGGTAACAAGCTAATACCAGGAAACAGACACAAGACTGTTTAGTAAAGGAGCTCAATGTATTAGGGTGAGTTTAGGGAAAATAGAAGTTTGAGCATCAATGAGCATACAAGAGGTTGATTTTAGATACAGTCTGCTAGACAGTACAGTCACTATGCCAGAGCTGCTTAGGTTAGAGTTCTGTACCACTGGACTGGTGGTAACACAGGAACCAGCAGGATCAGTAATAGACAGTGAACATGAACATTAACTGTGTTAGAAATAGGCATATTGCAACTACTTAGAAATTCCCACCACTTGAAAACTAATTCATTGCCCTCGTACAGTGTGGCTCTAAGCGTTGGTTCACCCGGCAGTATGGCTTTGATGTGAGTGTAGCTTGAAGTTCACAGTGGTGTTAACACAGTCCCAGCTCGGCGCTCTCAAGTGTTTTCTATCTCTCCACTCTGGTCTCACTGTGGTGTCCTTAAGGCCACAGCTCTACTCACAGCAGGTCCAGCTCCAGGGATGTGCTCACTCACACTCCTCTCAGTAAAGGAGCGCAAAATTCTAAAAGCAGCATAGAGTACAGTTGTGAACTAGGCTGACAAAGCTGAAACTTGTTACCTTTGCTACTGTACATGTAATTGTGTCTTTTATGGAGAACCAATAAACCAATAAACTTCAATAAACAATAAAGAATTTTTAAGAGCAAGTAAGGAGTTTTGGATCACTTGCACCAACACCCAACTGCTCAGGGAGATTTCTTCACCTCATTTGGGTTGTAGCTAGGGTTGCCACCTCATCCCTTTAAACCCGAACACATATGAATTACACAGGTTTTGAGGCTAATTTAATGCTGATATGGCACCAAGTGAGTTTAATTACCACCTTAATCAGCCACAGAACCTGTGTAATTAATGTGTTTGATTTTAAAGGGATGAGGTGGCAACCCTAGTTGTAGCACCAGTACTTTGTTGATTGGGTAGTAGAGGCCCATAACTACAAGTCCCTTTATCCACTGCAGCCAGCTTCAGAGTCATTGGGTGCTGCTGGCACTCCCACTCCCCCTGCTGATGGGAGGCGGCAGGTCATTGAAGTCCAGCTTGACCGATTGCTTTCAATGCACAATAGCTACTGACTACATCTGATCTTAACCCTTCCAGCCCTGGCCTTGGTTACACAACAAAAAAACTGACTTTCGATATATAATATTAACCACTTAAGGAGTGGAAATATTTGCCCCCTTAACCACTTCAGCCCTCGGAAGGATTTACCCCCTTCCTGACCAGAGCACTTTTTACAATTTGGCACTGTGTTGCTTTAACTGATAATTGCACGGTCATGCAATGCTGTACCCAAACGAAATTTGCTCCCTTTTCTTCCCACAAATAGAACTTTCTTTTGATGGTATTTGATCACCTCTGCGGTTTTTATTTTTTGCGTTATAAACGGAAAAAGACCGAAAATTTTGAAAAAAAATTATATTTTCTACTTTTTGTTAAAAAAAAAATCCAATAAACTCGATTTTAGTCATACATTTAGGCCAAAATGTATTCGGCCACATGTATTTGGTAAAAAACATGTCAATAAGCGTATATTTATTGGTTTGCGCAAAAGTTATAGCGTCTACAAACTAGGGTACATTTTCTGAAATTTACACAGCTTTTAGTTTATGACTGCTTATGCCATTTCTTGAGGTGCTAAAATGGCAGGGCAGTACAAAACCCCCCCAAATTACCCCAATTTGGAAAGTAGACACCCCAAGGAAATTGCTGAGAGGCATGTTGAACCCATTAAATATTATTTTTTTTTGTCCCAAGTGATTGAATAATGATAAAAAAAAAAAATGTACTAAAAGTTGTCACTAAATGATATATTGCTCACACATGCCAAGGTTATATGTGAAATTGCGCCCCAAAATACATTTAACTGCTTCTCCTGAGTATGGGGATACCACATGTGTGGGACTTTTTGGGAGCCTAGCCGCGTACGGGGCCCCGAAAACGAAGCACCGCCTTCGGGATTTCTAAGCTCGTAAATTTTTGATTTCACTTCTCACTACCTATCACAGTTTTGAAGCCCATAAAATGCCAAGATGGCACAACCCCCCCCCAAATGACCCCATTTTGGAAAGTAGACACTCCAAGCTGTTTGCTGAGAGGCATGTTGAGTCCATGGAATATTTTATATTTTGACACAAGTTGCAGAAAAATTACAAACTTTTTTTTTTGCACAAAGTTGTCACTAAATGATATATTGCTCACACAGGCCATGGGCATATGTGGAATTGCACCCCAAAATACATTCTGCTGCTTCTCCTGAGTACGGGGATACCACATGTGTGGGACTTTTTGGGAGCCGAGCTGCATACGGGGCCCTGAAAACCAATCACCGCCCTCAGGATTTCTAAGGGCGTAAACTTTTTTCACTCCTCACTACCTATCACAGTTTCGAAGGCCATAAAATGCCAAGATAGCACATACCCCCCCCCCCAAATGACCCCATTTTGGAAAGTAGACACCCCAAGCTATTTGCTGAGAGGCATGGTGAGTATTTTGCAGCTCTCATTTGTTTTTGAAAATAAAGAAAGACGAGAAAAAAAATTTTTTTTTTCTTTTTTTCAATTTTCAAAACTTTGTGACAAAAAGTGAGGTCTGCAAAATACTCACTATACCTCTCAGCAAATAGCTTGGGGTGTCTACTTTCCAAAATGGGGTCATTTGGGGGTTTTTGTGCCACCTGGGCATTCCATGGCCTCCGAAACTGTGATAGGCAGTGAAGAGTGAAATCAAAAATTTACGCCCTTAGAAAGCGTGAAGGCGGTGCTTGGATTTCGGGGTCCCGTACACGGCTAGGCTCCCAAAAAGTCTCACACATGTGGTATCCCCGTACTCAGGAGAAGCAACAGAATGTATTTTGGGGTGTAATTTCACATATTCCCATGGCATGTTTGAGCAATATATCATTTAGTGACAACTTTGCGCAAAAAAAATAAAAAAAATAAAAAATTGTCTCTTTCCAGCAACTTGTGTCACAATATAAAATATTCCATGGACTCGACATGCCTCTCAGCATATAGCTTGGGGTGTCTACTTTCCAAAATGGGGTCATTTGGGGGGGTTTTGAACTGTCCTGGCATTTTATGCACAACATCTAGAAGCTTATGTCACACATCACCCACTCTTCTAACCACTTGAAGACAAAGCCCTTTCTGACACTTTTTGATTACATAAAAAAATAATTTTTTTTGCAAGAAAATTACTTTGAACCCCCAAACATTATATATTTTTTTAAAGCAAATGCCCTACAGATTAAAATGGTGGGTGTTTCATTTTTTTTTTTTCACACAGTATTTGCGCAGCGATTTTTCAAACGCATTTTTTGGGGAAAAAACACACTTTTTTAAATTTTAATGCACTAAAACACACTATATTGCCCAAATGTTTGATGAAACAAAAAAGATGATCTTAGGCCGAGTACATGGATACCAAACATGACATGCTTTAAAATTGCGCACAAACGTGCAGTGGCGACAAACTAAATACATTTTTAAAAGCCTTTAAAAGCCTTTACAGGTTACCACTTTAGATTTACAGAGGAGGTCTACTGCTAAAATTACTGCCCTCGATCTGATGTTCGCGGTGATACCTCACATGCATGGTGCAATTGCTGTTTACATTTGACGCCAGACCGACGCTTGCGTTCGCCTTAGCGCGAGAGCAGGGGGGACAGGGGTGCTTTTTTTTTTTTTTTTTTTTTTTTTCTTTATTATTATTATTTTTTTATCTTATTTTTAAACTGTTCCTTTCATTTTTTTTTTTTTAAATCATTTTTATTGTTATCTCAGGGAATGTAAATATCCCCTATCATAGCAATAGGTAGTGACAGGTACTCTTTTTTGCAAAAATTGGGGTCTATTAGACCCTAGATTTCTCCTCTGCCCTCAAAGCATCTGACCACACCAAGATCGGTGTGATAAAATGCTTTCCCAATTTCCCAATGGCGCTGTTTACATCCGGCGAAATCTAAGTCATAAAATGCTCGTAGCTTTCGGTTTCTTAGGCCATAGAGATGTTTGGAGCCACTCTGGTCTCTGATCAGCTCTATGGTCAGCTGGCTGAATCACCGGCTGCATTCTCAGGTTCCCTGTTGAAACAGGAGAGCCAGAGAAAAACACGGAAGACGTTGGGGGGGGCATTCCCTCCCACTGCTTGTAAAAGCAGTCTAGAGGCTAATTAGCTGCTAGGATTGCTTTTACATGAAAGCCGATTGCTGGCTGAAAAGAATGATACCAAGATGATACCTAAACCTGCAGGCATCATTCTGGTATAACCACTCAAAGTCGTGACTGGCGTACCTGAAGACAAAAAAATGGTTAACAATAAAGCACAGTAAACGGTAAGGTATAAAAAAATTGCATATCTGAAAAGCAAACATGATAAAACATAACAACAATAAAACATTGCAGAATAGAATACAGTAAAAAAGAGCAGAACAATAGAGAGAGAATAGAGAGAGAGAGAACAATAAAACGACAACTATTTTTTTTTTATTTTATATTTTTGTATGTGGTTTTTTTTTTTTTTTACACTTTTTTTTGTAACTAACTTTTATAACTGTAACCGGTTCCAGGTTCGGGTCTCTCAAAATGCGATGGCATCTTGGGAGACCCTGTGAAAGTGTGTCTAGTCTGTGCAATGCTGTACCCTACGCTAATACTCAACTAGTGAATGGTAGCGTTCAAAACATTCACCAATGCAAAGACCAGGATTGTCAGGACAGGAGGGACAATAATAGCGGGTGTCACGCCTATATCCGCGCTTGCTGCAGACATGACATCTTTTTTGGGGGCGTTCGTTGGGTAGGGGTACTCGGGAGGACAGAAAATGCCTCTCATGCATCATTACTGCATTTGGTTGGGGAAGGTAAGGCGGAGCACCGTCTGGAAACAGAAGGGCTCTGACGATCTCTTCCTGGAATTTAAGGAAGGATCCAGTCTGTCCTGAAGCTCTGTATAGCACATAAGCATTCAGCAAAGCCAATTGAAATAAATAGACACTTTCTTGTACCAGCATCTGGCCTTACGGGCAACTAGGTACGGCACCAACAACTGGTCGTTGAGGTCCACCCCTCCCATATTTTGGTTATATTGGTGGACACAGAGGGGTTTCTCCACAACACCAGTCACCGTAGTAAGTTGGACCGTCGTGTCTGCATGAAGGGAGGTAAGAACGAAAACATTTTTATTATCCCTCCACTTCATAGCGAGCAAATTATTACACTGCAAGCAGGCTCTCTCCCCCAGCCTAAGACGGGAATCTACAGTACAAGCCACTGGGGAAAGCCCCGGTGATTATTTCGCACGATGCCACATGCTCCAATCTGCTGATTAAACAAGTGACTAAAAAGTGGCACGCTCGTGTAATAATTGTCCACGTACAAGTGGTACCCCTTTCTGAATAAGGGTGACACCAAGTCCCACACAATCTTGCCAGCGCTTCCTATGTAGTTTGTCGGCTCTACGTGGCTATCTTTTCCCTCATAAACCATAAAACTACATGTATAGCCTGTGGCCCTGTCACAGAGCTTATACATCTTGACCCCGTATCTGGCACGCTTGCTGGGAAGGTACTGTTTGAATGACAAGCAGCCAGAAAACGTAATCAGGGACTCATCAACGCAGACAACTTGATGGGGAGTAAACAAGTCTGCAAAACGTTGGTTGAAGTGGTTTACGAGGGGCCGATCGTATCCAGGGTCTCCACCAGGACGACAGAGTTCATTGTCATTGAAGTGCATGAACCACAAGATCTGTTCGTGTTGTGCCCTGGTCATGGAGGCAGAGAACAAGGGCATATGGTGAATTGGGTCAGTGGACCAATATGACCGCAACTCACTCTTTTTAGTTATGCCCATGTTGAGGGAAAGGCCCAGAAAGAGCTTAAATTCGGAGACCGTAATTGGTCTCCAATCTCTGGCAAGGGAGGACTGGGGAATAGTGGCGATAAAGAAGGGTAGGGAATACCGCGCCAGTCAGAAAATGTAAAATAGCAGCCAACACTCCAATAAGACCAAATTGTGCAAAGTGTATAAACATAAATAGTGTAGCGCTAAATATATAAACCTCTGTGTGACAATTAATATTCAAAAAGGGAAAAAAATTAATCAACAGTGAAGTGAAGAGTAATCCCTAGTGAAGTGAAGAGTAATCTTAACTTATCTCTGGATTACATATTTGTGAAAAATATCTAGTGTAACATCATATAAAACCTTCATATATCAGTGAAGATAAAAAGAATACAATTAAAAAATCACAAAAATGACGTGAAAAACTTAAAGTGTCCACATTCGAAAGAAATATGAATATAGCTTAAGAAATAATATTATTTAGAAAATGTCCAAATTTAGGGGGTGTAGCCACCAGATGGATCTAGAGATGTTCTAATCCCAATGATATATCATGCAAATAAGGCGGATTCCATCCAATACAAATGATCCATAAGTGTCTCCTCCATATAAATCTGATCAACACAAAAGATAAGGTACTCTTACCAACTTTGGTGGACTCACAGGCCGTTGGCGGTGAGTCAGAAAGGCTTGCACTGTCTCAGATTGGAGGACAGTATGGGGGCAGATCATATGCTGGTGAACCTCTTCCTCCAACCGGGGTACACGGATCCCACCCGAATGGACCGCACGATCTCCGTTTTGGTCAGAAGTGGTAATCATATATAAAGACAGAAGAAAGGAGCCAATCACATTGTGTTTGAGCAATTTCTCCTGAGCTTATAGTTCTCCGACGTCTCCCCCACCGGGTCCCGACAAGAGTCCCGGCCGTCCACCACGTCAACAGGGGAAATCGTCCATGCGTGTCTTACAAGGAGTCACACCAAGTGGATATTTCCCAAAACTGGGGAGGAGCGTAGGGGCAAGCGAGCGAGACCTGTCTCCAGAGTATAAGTCAGTTGATCAGTCTGATGAAACAGTAGGAACTAAAAAGCGGTGATGTGTTGACCAGCGTACAAATTGCTTTGGTCCACAATAGATCTATAGAGATCTTCGGTGAAAAACAGCGAATAAAAATCAAGTGACGTAAAATCAACTGTTTCCACCTGAATGCCGGGTTGGCCAGTGAATGGGGGAAGTACGGGTGCTGCAGAAGTGGTGGGTTCTCAATTAGGACTGGCGAATGCAGCAGGCAGGGCACTATGGGCACGGCGGGCCTGTGTTCGTCTTCTTGGTGGCAGCGGGACACTACTTGTGCTTGCCACTTCACCAGCTTGAACTGCACTTATGGGACTCGCCACATCACCACGTGATACTGCAGTGCTGGATGTATGACCAGGGTGTACTAGGCCGCTGGTACTTGCCAGTTCACCAGAAGGAATAGCGGCGCTAGTACTGCTCTGCTTCATACGAGGGACCTGCGGTTCTTGCACATCAACGACAGAGGAAGAAGTTCGGGGTCTGGTACGCCTGACCTTGGCAGGGACCGTCGTCAGAGCTATATGTCATGGAGCCGCTGTCGTCTATAGGATCGTATTCTGAGCCTGAATGTGACAGATGAGTGACTTCCTCTTCACTATCTGTCATGCTCAGAAACGTGTAGGCTTCTTCACTAGTTTACCTTCCATTTGCCATTTTGGGCTCTAAATTTAGTGGTACAGTAGTGAGACTCACAGGTAAAAAAGCTCCTGACTGTTAGCAACTGTATCAAAATGCTACCAAAAAAACTGTTAGCGATTGCAGAGATCAGGCCTGACTCTGCAAGCACTGCAGTTATGTGTGTTTAGTGTTTTGTGACAGTGATCGATCGATACTGCACTTGGGTGGGCTAGGCAGGGCTGGGCCGAGGGGCAAAACGCAGGTGCTAGCAGGTATCTGGGTTGATCCCGCTAACACTGCGTTTTTGGGAACCCTAAACTGCTGGGGATGCTAGTATAGATCTGATCGGATCAGATATTGATCCGTTCAGATACTATACCACTAAGGGAGGTGTATACTGCGTGCGTGGGCGTTAGCGGTACTGGCGCTAACCTGACGCTGCCTGGGGCGATGAAGACCCTATCAGACCCTAAAACTTAACTTATATCACCGCCGGGCGATCAGGGGGTTAAACCTTTATTAGGTAATAAACGGCGGGTGCCCTGAAACTATAAAAAACAAACTAACTAACCAACATCACCCGTAACAGTTATACGGTGATCACTGGTGAAAGGGTTAACTAGGGGGCAATCAGGGGGTTAAAACCTTTATTAGGTAGTATATGGGGGTCCCTGATGCTATAAAAAGCTGACGGCTAACCTATATACTTACCTCCCTAACTAGCGTCACCTGTGACACTAATACAGCGATCAGAAAAACGATTGCTTAGTGACACTGGCGACTGGGGGTGATCAAGGGGTTAAAACTTTATTAGGGGGGGTTAGGGGGGTACCCTAGATCTAAAGGGGGCTACCACTAACTGCCCTACCACTTATAACTGTCACAAACTGACACCAATGCAATAATCAGTAAAAAAAAATGCTTTTGGTGTCACTGTGGCAGGGGGTACAGGGGGATGATCGGGGGGTGATGGGGGTGAAAAGTGTACCTAGAGTGTTCTACTGTAAGTGTAGTGTTGGTGCACTTATTTGGATGTCTTCTCTCCTCGACGCCGGAACGAAAAAGACCGACTCGAGGAGAGATGACATCACTTCCTCTGCCGCTGTTTACATTATAGTGGCAGAGGAAGATTGTCATTCGTTGGGAGCGACCGCGAGGGGGTGGCCACGAATGAGTGGCCTCCCCCTCAGCATTGATCGCCCCCCTAACGACCCCGCCCGCAGGTGGAAGATCACGTACCAGGTACGTGATTTTGCCTGCCCGTGCCATTCTGCTGCAGTATATCTGCGTTAGGCGGTTGGCAAGTGGTTAATGACCAGGCCATTTTTAGCGATACGTTGCGTTGCTTTAACTGACAATTGCACGGTCGTGCGACGTTGTACCCAAACATAATGCATTTCCCTTTTTTTCCCACAAATAGAGCTTTCTTTTGGTGGTATTTGGTCACCTCTGCGGATTTTTATTTTTTTGCGCTATAAACAAAAAAAGGCCCGACAATTTTGAAAAGCTAAAAATAGCCCTGATTACTGTATAAATGTCATTGGCAGAGAAGGGGTTAACACTAGGGGGCAATCAAGGGGTTAAATGTGTGCGCCCCCTAAAGCTCTTAAAAAGGCCAACGTACCATTCGCACAGGGGAGACAACCTGCTGCAGTACAACTGCGGCGGCTGGTCATTAAGCACTTCAAGCGGAACTAAAATGTACCTGAGCACCACAAACTAAAAATGCTATTTAACCCTTTCATGACTAAGCCTATTTTTGAAATTTGGTGTTTACAAGTTAAAATCCCTACTTAGATCCCCCAAACATTTTATATATATATATATATATATATATATATATATATATATATATATATATATATATTTAGCAGAGAATCTAGAGAATAAAATGGCGATTGTTACAATATTTTATATCACACGGTATTTGTGCAGCGGTGTTTTAAACGCAACTTTTTGGGAAAAGGGACACTTTCATGAATTAAATAATTAAATATCAAACATGTCACGCTTTATAATTGCACGCACTCGTGGAATGGTGACAAACAACGGTACATAAAAATCTCCATAGGCGACGCTTTTTTTTTTACGCTTACCAGGTTAGAATTACAGAGGGGGTCTAGTGCTAAAATTATTGCTGTCGCTCCGGCAATTGCGGCAATATCTCACATGTGTGATTTAAACACCGTTTACATATGCAGGCGCGACTTCCGTATGCGTTTTCTTTGCTGCGCGGGCTCACGGGGGCGCTTTAAAATTTATTTTTTATTCTTATTTATTTTATTTATTTTTATATTAGTAAATTGTGTTTTAAAAAACATTTTTTGATCACTTTTATTGCTGTCACAAGGAATGTAAACATCCCTTGTGACAGTAATAGGTGGTGACAGGTACTCTTTATGGAGGGATCAGGGGTCTAACCCCCGATCCCTCCTTTGCACTTCAAAGTATTCAGATCGCCGTTTTCGCTGATTCTGAATACTGTATATTTTTTTAAACCGGCGCCATTGGCAGCCGAGTAAACGGGAAGTGACATCATGACGTCACTTCCGTGTTTACTATTAGGAGGCTGGAATGAAGCAGCTCACGGCTTCGTTTCAGTCTGTCCCTAGCCGCCAGGGGCGGCTGTTAGAGAAATTATACTTTAAATGTCAGTTATGAAAGACGCCATTTTTTTTATCATGGCCTAGAAATAAACTATAGATAATATGGAGTTAGCAATATATATATACTCAGCAATATAATATGCTTAGATGTGCAGTTTTGCATATATCCTGTATTTTTGTGTTGACTTGGGGAGTTTTCAAGTCAGTATCCTGTAACCATTGTTAGATGAAGATAACAGCCTGTAACAGACACTTCCATCTTTCCTGTTACGTCCAGAATAAAGTTGAAAATACATGAGACTGGGCATGTTTTAAGACAGGAAAGGGGGGTGTCCAGGGCTTATAAAAAAGACATGTACCACAGTATTTTCCTTAGAAATGATGATGGCTGCATGAACATGTAATTCATTTCTCTTGCATATGCAATAAATATTACCTTGATGCCCGAGGACGGTCTGAGATGGTGAATTATTTCCCTAACAATTTGGTCTTTCGAGCCGGGAGTCCAATTTCCCCGAGACGCACTGGCCAACAGTGACCGATGACCGTACGGCAAAACTGTAAGTCCTCCATCTCAAATTAGATGTTAAAAAGAGGCTGGTCCGCTGAACTAGTGCCTCCCGGGCAGCGACTTACCGGATCAGCACAAGAGACCGCTCTCGGGACAAGGTAAGATTTTTATTTTTATTTTATTATTAACCTTTTGTGTTAGACTTGATTAGGAATTTGATGAATAAGGGATTTGAATATATACATACAATATAGAGATTGATCGAATGTTTATCTGTTTCTGTCCTATCTGCTTTACTCTTGTTGAGGGGAAATAAGTGGTCACATATTCCCCGTATAGATCCATCTGTGGCCATCCTGGATGGGCAGACCTAGTGACTAGCCCGCGTTTTGGGAAGACGCGCTCAGGGCGACCTGGCGGCAGTCGAGCACTGCGGGTGTTCTCTCTTGTGTGTTTTGATCGAATGTTTATCTGTTTCTGTCCTATCTGCTTACTCTTGTTGAGGGGAAATAAGTGGTCACGTATTCCCCGTATAGATCCGTCTGTGGCCATCCTGGATGGGCAGACCTAGTGACTAGCCCGCGTTTTGGGAAGACGCGCTCAGGGCGACCTGGCAGCAGTCGAGCACTGCGGGTGTTCTCTCTTGTGTGTTCTTGTTTGTTTCCTCTGGTTAATAGTCATTTGATATAGGGGTATGGTCCCATACTAATATCCGGGTGCAGATAAAGGAAATTTGTCGATTGGATCTTAGATCCAGACAGCCTTGTAAACTGCAGAAAATCCCTTGGGGACATATAAATACTCCTAGATCAAAACCTAAAGAACCCCCTGTTGATACAAGGGTGTGGCCTGATAGCTTTCTAGGCATATAAATACCCTTGGATCAAAAATACTTCCAGATAAAGAACCCCCCCGTTGATACAAGGGTGTGGCCTGATATATTTCTAGGCATATAAATACCCTTGGATCAAAAATACTTCCAGATAAAGAACCCCCCCTCCGTTGATACGAGGGTGTGGCCTGATAGATTTCCAGGTAACAAACAGAGGACATTTGGCGGACCGCAGTGTTCATGCCAGCCTCATATGTTGTATTAATCCTGAGCAGGCACATAAATACCCTTGGATCAATGACTGAAATATTAAATGTTTTAATAGGATGAAAGAACAGTCGGGAGAATTCAGTCTCCTCGTAATTCTGTAAATGCTCTCTACAAGTTAGTGAAGTATTAAGTAATGATAAAAGAACAGTCGGGAGAATTCAGTCTCCTCGTAATTCTGTAATTCTCTAAGACACCAGTGTTTTAGCAATACACAAGATCAGTAATCTAGAAGTGATATATCACGACTAGAAAGTCTGTGAGTGACTGCAAGTGATAAGATACTGTGTGTGTGTGTTGTGTCATTGTGAGAAGACATTAACAAAAAAAACAAAAAAAGAGCTCCGTGTGCACGATAAACAAAATGGGTATGATCCATGGAAAATCTGTTGGTATGAATGAGGATGCTAAGTATATGTGTAGTCTAGACAAAGAGAATGTGAAATTTCTTAAAATGTGGAAAACAAAGTATGATTTTGATGCATCTTTAAATAAGGATTGTTGTGTAAAACTGTGTAGAAAGCTTAAAAATGATGCCGGCACGAAAATAAGGAAACAGAAGAAATTAGGTCTTCCACAGGCAAAGAAATGGCTTGAGGAGGCTAACCGTAGGTTAAATTCAGAAAACCATAAAAAGACTATGTTTTTGGACAAAGAGGAGGACAATAATATGACCATCTTCCGAAGTTTAGTCCAGCAAGTATTGACTGAACAAAACATAACAAACCAAATGCACCCGACAGCCCCCGCACATACTTTGGAGACCTCTCCAACCTCACTGACAGTTGCTGCTCCCCCTCCGACTTCAACACCCGCTCCCAATTCCCTATGTCCTATTGCAGACCTGCAGTCCCCACCACCATATGGGACAGAGGCATGCAATAAGTCACCCCCATTGACCTCCCGACTATCGACGAATAACCCTTTTACCATGCAACCTGACTCTCCACTGTTTGTTGTTCCTCCGTGGTCACCTGGGTCACCCGCAGATGCAACCGATTCTCCTATGGCTGTAGCTAAACCCCCTCTCAAGATGACCCTTGCTGTCCAGAGGAGTCCACAAGGGACGCCCCTTACAGCAACGGTTACAAAATTTCTTTTGGACCTGGTGAACAAATTGATAACCCCCACAGCAGGGGAACAAACAGAATGTGGAGAGGAAGAATTTCCACTAATTGAAGTTCCCAACCCTAGGGCAGGACAAAATGTAGGAGGTATAGTAGTCCCCAACACTATGATGGTCTATCGTCCCTGGACCCCTGAGGATGTTAAAAAGGCTACTGAAGGGATACCACATCCCAAGGTCAACATAGCTCAATTCAGAGATGGTATCATGGGAATGATTGCTAGCTATCATCTCAATGGGAGGGAAATAGAGCAGGTCATCAGACAGATCCTGGGTCCCGACTGGCATCATGTAGTGGGAGATTGGAGTGGATTAAACAATCAGGGAGTTGTGTTGCCTCATGATGATGCAGCACTAGAAAACAGGAGAAATGCTCTTATAGCAAGGATAGAGAATAGATGGATACGTCGAGCCGACTGGTCCATGATAAATCAGTGTGTGCAGGGAGAAGAGGAAACAGTGGACAATTTCATTGTTAGGATGAGGGAGATTTTCAATAATCACTCTGGAATAGAAGTTCCAGTAAATCAAGTAAACGATAGCCCATATGAACAACAGTTAAAGAATGCAATCTTGAAGGGGCTGCTTCCCCCTATATCAAGTTTTGTTACCAAACACTGATCAACCATAGGATCTGCAGACTTCAGGAGCTGATTGAGTATGCGAGGCATGCTGAGAGGCACTTCCAATCAAAAAAGAGAGTAAAGAAAGGGAAAATGCTTATGGTAGATGAAGGTAATGATGTGTATGTCATTGAGAAGGAGAACAGAAGGATGGGAAACACTCGAACAAGGCCCCGCATTCAAGATTATGAGGGGAAAAAGAAGAGAGGGGAGTGTTTCCTGTGTGGTAAAAGAGGTCACTTGGCAAAAGAATGTAGGTCAAACAGAGAGGAAGAAGCATGACTAGATGTTGGTATGTCTGCAGAGAGAGATACAGAAGAAAATGATGAGAAAGAATCTGAAATTTTGGATGTATGCGCTGTTGAAACTTGTTTGCATGCTGAAGTCAAACCAGAAATAACCTTGGTTGTGAAGGGTAGATGGGTAACATTATTTTGTGACACTGGGGCTTGTAGGACCCTAATACACCCACTGGATATGCCCCCAGGGGTAAAGAAAAAAGGTGTAGTATATGTGAAATCTGCAAATGGGTTGATGCACCAGGAGGCCGTGTCCGAAGGCCTTACTGTGGAAGATCCACAGACAGGTAAAAAGGCTCAGTGTAAAATTGTAATTTCAACTAAATGTCCTGTTAATTTGTTGGGTAGAGACATGTTGCACGCTCTTGATATTTCTGTCGTACCAGTGGAGGGAGGTCTCAAAGCCCATCGGCTGTGTGAAAAACAAATCACAGCCATGGATAATGAGCCCCGATACTGGTACAGCCTGGATTTGCAAACTGAGGGCTTAAATATACCCAAAACCCTGACAGAAATAATTGAAGAAGAGCCTGAGAGGAAAAGGTATAAGGTCCAGACAAACCTCTATTGCACCATGTATTACAAAAAGACCTCTGGGCCCGATAAGTCCTATGAGAAACAGTTAATGAGTCTCACTAACACTGAAGTTCTCTTAAAATACTTGTACTGTGATAAGGAAGGAAATAGCGTGGCTACTTGTCTACTACCACAGCCTATTCTGCAAATATACAGGCAGGATACTGTACCTCATGTTTCGGTCACCCGGAACCCCAAGGTATCATGGCATGAGCTAGGAGAACTTATCACGGACTGGGTCCAATTGACAGACGAGGAACTAAAATCTAGAGGGATTTGGAGGTACAAATTGACGTGGTTTGTTAAGTGTATACCCAGAACTCACATGATTAAAATTTGTGACAAAAGACAGTGACTGACACTTTTGACCCAAGAGGAAGGGGATGCCCTAAAAGACGTCCCCGATATCTTGTGGTCAAGAGGAAAGACGGACGTGGGCCTAATTAAAACAGCCAGTGAAGTCCAAATAACCCCTAAGAGTACAATGAGGCCTCACCAAAAACAATATCCTCTGAGGAAAGACGCTGAAGAGGTGTAGATCCTTTGATAAAGGAATTATTAGCAAAAGGTGTCATCATTGAATGCCCAGATTCACCATGCAATACGCCCTTGTTCCCAGTTAGGAAGCAGAAGGGAGGAGAAGATGGGTGGAGACTCGTGCAGGATTTACAGGCGGTCATTGGGGCCGTATTACCGAGGGCCCCGGTGGTCCCAGACCCGCATGTCCTCCTGAACGACCTCCACCCAGAGAATAAGGTATTTTCTGTCATCGATATCAGTAATGCTTTCTTTTCCATTCCCTTACACAAAGATAGTCAGTTCTGGTTTGCATTTACGTACAAAAAAAAAAAATACACATACACCAGGTTACCCCAGGGATATTCTATATTCTCACAAGAAATGTCTAATAATTTGTCTCGGTTTGTACCTCCCAGTGGGAGCCAAATTCTCTTGTATGTGGATGACATTCTGGTAGCGGCTCCTACAGAGCAACAATGTAAAATTGACACCTTGGCTCTGATGCATTTCCTTGCAGACCAAGGTCACAAGGTCAGCAAAGACAAATTGCAACTGTGGAAAGAAAAGGTGAAATACCTGGATTATATTTTATCTCAAGAAGGTAGACATTTGGATGAGATCCGAAAAGAGGCCATCCTTCAAGCCCCCAAACCACGTACCAAAAAAGAAATGATGTAATTTCTTGGCATGGCAAATTTCTGTAGAGCATGGATAGCAAATTATGCTACGGAGGTGGCGCCTCTTTCTGATCTCATCTATGGTTCACTAATGGCTGCAAAAGATTCCATTCAGTGGAATGTGCAAGCAGAGGATGCATTTACGAAGATAAAGCACCTCATTGTAGGTTCCGCTGTACTTAGCCTTCCGAATTACAGTAAAACCTTTTTTCAGACTGTAGATTGTAAGGAAGGGTACATGACTTCTGTTCTTACACAAGTTTATGGGGACAAGCACAAACCAATTGCATTCTATTCCACTAAATTAGATCCAGTAGCCCGGAGTTTGCCCCACTGTGTACAAGCTGTAGTAGCAGCCTCATTGGCCATACAGTCCTCTGCACTGATAGTACTGTTCCACCCCCTGGTACTTAAAGTCCCACATGCCATTTCAGTAATCTTACTGCAAGACAAAATCTCCTATTTATCTCCTGCCAGGCATCTATCATGTATGACTACTCTTTTGGGACAGCCTCACATTACAATCGAGAGGTGTACCACATTGAACCCAGCCACACTGTTACCAACACCTAGTGATGGGGATCCACATGATTGTATAGCACAAATTGATGAACGGGTACTCCCTAGGAAGGATCTCACTGATATTCCCTTTCCCGATGCTGATATTACCTTTTTTGTTGATGGGTCTTGTAAAAAGGACGATAAATGGGTAAATCAAACGGCATACGCTGTAGTAACACATGACCAGGTCATTGAAGCCAGACCCCTTCCCAGTTCATACTCTGCACAACAAGCTGAAATTATTGCCCTATCCAGGGCCTGTAGTCTAGGGGAAGGGAAGAAAATAAATATTTATACAGACAGCCAATACGCTTTTTCTACTATACACATATTTGCCCAGCAATGGAAAAATAGTTGTATGATTACGTCCACAGGTAAACCAATCTCACATAGAGATCTTATCCTTGCACTTCTAGAAAATGTACAGAAACCAACACAAGTGGCTATTTGTAAATGTACAGCACACAGAAAGGGAACAGATCCAATTACTCTAGGGAATGCACTAGCAGACAAGACCGCAAGGGAAGCTGCTACAGGACAGCAAAATACACACATATACTATACAGGTCCCCAAGAAAATGATGAGGTACGGAAAGCTATTGATAAAACATGGTTATCAGAAATGCAGAAAACATCACCGGCAGGTGAAAAACAAAAGTGGTTATCTAAAGGGGCAACGCTGGTCAATGGTATATACACAAGTACAGAAGGTAAACCCATCTTACCTACATCACTTTTTAGATATGCTGCATTATTGAGTCATGGGCAAGCCCATATCTCAAAAGGAGGGATGGTGCAGGTGATCAACAAGGTGTTCACAACATATGGGTTTACGAACTATTCTAGAAATTTTTGCCTCACATGTCCGCTTTGCAACAGATACCATGCTCAAGGTGCTCTAAGACCCTTAAGGGGCCATTTCCCACAACCCCCTTATCCATTTCACACGATATGCATGGATTTTATTGAATTGAACAAATGTGAGAATAAAAAGTTCTGTCTGATTATTGTTGACATGTTTACGAAATGGGTGGAAGCTTTTCCTATGACACACCCAGACGGGGCAGTCAGTGGCCAAAGTACTAATCAAAGAGGTGATTCCACGTCAAGGAATCCCCTCTGTGATTTACAGTGACAACGGCTCCCATTTTGTAAACCGAACGATACAACAAATTGGTAAATGGTACAATATTGACCTAAAGAACCACTGTGTCTACCACCCACAATCTGCGGGCACAGTGGAGAGACACAATGGTACCTTAAAGAGTAAACTAAGAAAATTGATAGAGGAGACAGGAAAAAACTGGGTTCAGTGTTTGCCAATGGCATTGTTGAGTACAAGAATTACCCCTACTGCTAAAGGACTAACACCGTATGAAATGCTGTATGGTAAACCTTATTATATTCCACAACTTAGAGCATTTACTCGAGATGACGAGGAAATGGACTAAGAACTGGCAAATTATATGAGGAAGTTGCTAACGACTAAAGAACTCCTATGCCCAAATTCTCTTACAGGTCAAGAGACTAAATCAGAACAGGAAGATCTTGTACAACCTGGAGATTGGGTCTGGATAAAAATAATAAAGAGAAAGATTTGGTCTGACCCCAGGTGGGAAGGACCCTATCAAGCATTGTTGTCTACCCCTACTGCAGTAAAAATCGTGGAACGGATACCTTGGATACATCTCACCCACTGCAAGAAGGCACACTATTTGAGTAAAAAACTGATTAAGAATTAACTACCACACAACAGAGGAAGAACATGGTGCAATATGGACTCATAGGGGTGGAGGGAAGACCCAAAGAGAGACTTTTGTTCGAGCCAGGGTATTTTACCAAGACATGGAGGGGGAGAATACTTTTTGCCATATTGATAACAGTGGGCATAGTTGTGGGAATTTATGTGCTTCTTGACCTTATCCCGATGTTGAGCATAATGGGTCAAAGGGGGGAAAGACAGATGACGAAGGGACCAGACGGTGCCACCATAACTGTTACACAGGGTAAGACCACCACCATATGATTTGATCTCAGTCAGGTCATAGACATTGGGCATCAAAGGTATGTCTTTGATGGCAAATATCTATGCTCTACTCCAGAATGCGGTACATGGGCTGATGTATGGTGGTCATCCGATGATGACAGATGGCTTGCTAGTTCTGCCGTGATCCCTGAACAGAGGAAGGATCAGGTAGAACGTATATCAATATATAGCCACAGAGGGTGGACTGGGAGCTGCCAGTACCGTACTATACGTGGGAAGTGTAATCCCATTTCAATAACAATAAAAAACCCACAGGTATCAGATGCTGGAGTTTATGGACTAGGAGTATATAGGGCAAGTCAGGGTGATCTACTAGGGAGAATTACTATTAAGGTTGTAACCCCTGGTCAGATCACCCCAGCCCCAGAACCAACACAGTTTAAACTTAATCCCTCTTTGGTCAAAAAAGATTTTACCTATAAAGAACAATTAAGTATAGAAACAGGATTTGGAGACAAAAATGAGTGGATAGAGTGGGTCAGATACACAACCCAATCTAAGGGGTTAGGTGATTGTATTTCTTGTGCAAATCCAAGACCACAATTAGCCACCGTTCCTCTCCCTGAAGAGGAAACTGACTTGACTTGTATAATAAGAATGTTTTCAGAAAATATTACTGGGTCGGAATGTGCAAATGAGAAAAAGAGCTACCCAAAGACTAAAATGCAAAGTATACCCCCATCAGTACAAACATTACCAGGAAATTTTACTTGTTTTTCTAACAATGACAGTAATGGTACAAATGTTGGCACCCTGTCCCCTGAATACTGTGCAACTACAACCCTTACTACAGACATTAAGTATGAACTAAAATGGTTTCAGGAACAGAAACGGCAATTGGCTGATGTTTGGTGGCTGTGTGGAGATAAGAGACTAAGGCCCAGACTGCCACCCAGATGGGGGGGTAGTTGTGCCCTTACCCGATTGCTGCTTCCCTTTTATATAGTTCCTATAAGTGATAAATCAATGAAACTACCAGGTAAATACTTTTTTAAACGAATTAAGCGAGAAACACCACAAGGATCATTTGACAACCGAGTGTATATAGACGAAATAGGTATTCCACGAGGAGTTCCAGATGAATTTAAAGCGCAGAATCAAATAACAGCAGGACTCACCTCACTCTTCATATGGGTCCAGCCCAACAAGAACGTCGACTGGATAAACTACATCTACTACAACCAGCAGAGGTTTGTGAATTACACCAGAGATGCTATCAAAGGCATAGCAGCACAATTGGACGCCACCTCTTTGACAGCGTGGCAGAACCGTATAGCGTTGGATATGTTGCTGGCAGAAAGGGGCGGGGTATGCAAAATGTTCGGCACCTTCTGCTGCACTTTTATTCCAAACAATACGGCACCTGATGGAAGTATCACCAAAGCCTTACAAGGCCTACAAATGCTATCCGAAGAATTAGCTGAGAACTCTGGTGTAGAGAACCCCCTGACAGGACTTTTCGAAAAATGGTTTGGTAAATGGGGTGATCTTGCAAAAAGTTTGCTTATCTCTATTGTCATGGCAGCCGCAGTTCTTACATTGTGTGGATGTTGCTGCATTCCCTGTATTAGGGGAATTCTTCAAAGACTGATTGACACATCTTTAACAAAAACTATGCTCCTCCAGAGCAACACGGAACTATACTCGGAACCTGATGATGAATTTACAACTCTCGCTAAGGACTCATCTGTCTAAATGATAATACCTGGTAAAATAAAATAACCTGGATATTTGAAGTATTGACATTATGAGTATAAAAGGGGGGAGATGTTAGAGAAATTATACTTTAAATGTCAGTTATGAAAGACGCCATTTTGTTTATCATGGCCTAGAAATAAACTATAGGTAATATGGAGTTAGCAATATATATATATACTCAGCAATATAATATGCTTAGATGTGCAGTTTTGCATATATCCTGTATTTTTATGTTGACTTGGGGAGTTTTCAAGTCAGTATCCTGTAACCATTGTTAGATGAAGATAACAGTCTGTAACAGACACTTCCACCTTTCCTGTTACGTCCAGAATAAAGTTGAAAATACATGAGACTGGGCATGTTTTAAGACAGGAAAGGGGGGTGTCCAGGGCTTATAAAAAAGACATGTACCACAGTATTTTCCTTAGAAATGATGATGGCTGCATGAACATGTAATTCATTTCTCTTGCATATGCAATAAATATTACCTTGATGCCCGAGGACGGTCTGAGACGGTGAATTATTTCCCTAACAGCGGCAGATTGGTCACCTCCCACCGGTAAGAGCGGCGGGAGGCGGCAGGAGGGGGGGAGTCCCCTCCCGTTCCTCCAGTATAACAGCTGAGCGGCTTTTAGCCGCATCGGTTGTTATACCAGGAAAGCCGATCGCCGGCTCTAAAAAACAGTACTGGGATTATGCCTGGCGCTGCGGGCATCTTCCCAGTATAACCCCCGAAAGCCGAGTACCCACATCTGCGTACGCTCGGCGGGAAGGGGTTAAAGCAATTTATTTCTACAGCAAACTAATCATGCTTTACCAAGCTAAGAAATAACAGCCCCCTAGCATTTCTAGCCACGACCATTTTGAGTAAGGGCAGATGATTCATGCAGCATTTTCTTCCTGGAATTCATTTACCCCTAGCTCAGGCATGAAGGCAGGAAGGTCTGCGTAGCTGATATAACCTCCTCTCCTCCAGGTGAAAGAAGAAAAAATGCCCGTAATGACTCCTGGGATGTAGACATTAATTTGGCCTAGGCCAGAAAGCAGGAAGCAACTGAAGAAATGTAAAAAAAAAGTTAAAACAAGTAAATATAATATACTTTTATATCCATTCACTAAGGCTAGTAGCATAGGGATTAAAAATAGCTAATTCTTGATCCAGGGAATATCCTCTTAGGGGATCAGAAATTAATTTTTTCCCTGCTGTATCAAATTGGATCATGCTTTGCTGGGGTTTTTCGCATTCCTCTGGATCAACCGTGGGTATAGGATTGTGTATATGGGATTGTATGATTTTTATTTATTTTTTTCTCTTTTATTGGTTGAACTAGATGGACTTGTGCCTTTTATCAACCTGACTAACTATGTGACTATGTAACTACAGTATGCTGACAGAATGAGTGTAGTTCTGGCTTAAGTATACTGTTTACATGCTGCCTGAGGAGACCATATATGCCTCAACCCCATGCTTTACTGTGAGAGAGGTAGTAGCGCTGCATGTGTGTGCATGCCCAAATACACACACACACAGGCAGTCAGCTCAGTGATGCAGAGCCTTTTAAAAGCGTAGGCAGTCGTCACCGGGTAAAAGTCTCTGCCCGGCCACTGTGCCTATCAACAGTGGGCAGCAGTGCAGTGATCAATAAAGCTAAGCCTGCACTTTTAACAAGCTCCTTGTCACTGAAGAAAACTGGCTTAACAGGTGCAGCGGAGGGGTAAGAAGCTCTGAGAACAGAGGCTCCAGCATGGACACAGTGCCCCCACTATGCCTTTATAAGCGCCACCTGAAGCGGCAGCCTTACTTAGCCCCATTAGCAGCATGGCCCTGACTATATCTGCACTAGTGTATTATACAGTTATATACACACACACACAGTATAATGCATAAATATATACAGCGTATTCTGGACAAAATAAGCAAATGTTGCATATGGACCGGTACTCCCATGACATTACACTTATATTGTTGGATGCCGAGAGCCACCTCTGAATACTGCTGGGGCCTGAGAGTAAATAGCTGCAGCTGCTGCGGCCGAACTGGCTATGCCTAGATTTCTATTTTTGTGAGAGGAGGGTGGAAGCGGAACCAGCTGTGCTGTCGAGAACAGCAGGGTCTGTCTGAGAGCAATAAAAGGATGCCTCAGTCATTCACAGCTTACATGAAGCTATCACATCTGTACGCTCTTGGATCGATGAAAAGAATGTATAATATTTGTCAGCTGTGGATCTTTTCCCTTTCATTCCCTGTGTACAAATGGAAGAGAGTAAGAGGAGAGGGGTTACATTCACTTCCAGGGGCATTTCCTGCTGCACTCAAGTGAAACGTATTGCCAGACGATGTGTGATCCCTTTTTTCCATAGCAGCTAAGGAACTGCCAGTACTGCTGAAGGGATCTACCTTTTATGGTTTTTTTAGCCCAATATAGCAATTTCAGGGAAACAATCGATCAGTTTGTCATTGCTCTAGAACTCTTAAAGCAGGTTGTAAAGGCAGATTTTTTTTTTTTTAAACCTCATTCCCTGCACTAAGATAAAAGAAAACCTTCCGTGATCAGCCACCCTGGCCCCAAATACTTCCCGACTCCAATCTCTATCCAACGCTGTGCCTAAGAGCAGCGGTGCTGCTCTCTTTCCTCACTGGAAATAGAGGCAACAGTAGGAGCCATTAGCTCCTGCTGCTGTCAATCAAATCCAGTGAAAAGGCAGGGCTGAGCTGTGCTGTGTGTGTCAATAAACACACACATCCCAGGTCTGGGACAAGCCCGCATGAGTGCCCCCATGGCAAACGGCTTGCTATGGGGGCACTCAGAAAGGAGGAGGAGCCAGGGACCGGTGGTCCGCTTACCCGACCATTTTGAGGCAGTGGTATCACACTTCGGGCATACACCGGCAGCTCCAGAGGGCTGGTTTGGATAGCCAAATGTTGTATGGTATCATCTGGTATGTCCTATCGCCGTGTGGGGTCCGTGGAGCTATGGTGAACAGCCGCCGTCAGGATATCACTCTTTAGTCTCAACTAGGGCACCGTCCGATTTCCTCAGCCAAGATAGTACCTGCTAGCTTCAACTGGTCAACTGCGCATGCGCGAGTGTGGCGTAATACGTCATCCGTGACGCAGGAAACCTCTCTGTAGTGATGTAAAGTACAATTTTTGTTAATACTAAACCCAGACCCCTGCATTCACTATATCTGGTCTCCCACAGTACACAGAACATGGACATGCATGTTATAAACTGCTAAATACTTTTTCTCATCAGAAGTATATAGCAGTCTTGTGACATCTATCAGTATTCAGCCAAGCACTGGTTAAAGCTTGTAGGAGGAGTTTTCAAGCTCTTCTGATTGTCCTATGAGGCTGCATGACTCCTGCCCTCTGTCTGGTCAGTGCTGATTGGCCCTGTGCTGATCACATGCACCCTCCCAACAAAAAAAAAACTCTCCTAGCAATACACACCAAACTGAGCATGTGCAGAGTGCCCCCAAGTCTCTGTACTATCAAGAGATGGATTGGGGATTGTGTAAGGAGAGGATCAGAGAAGATAGAATAAAACAGCCTTTCTACACAATGCAGAGGATTAAACCCTTAGGTTTCACGTGAGTATAACAAGCATGCTTTACTGCATATACACACTGATTTTACTGTTGTGGGTTTAGTAACACTTTAAGCTCCAGTCATAAAAAAGATATTATTTAAGAATAAAGAGGAACTTCACCTACCCCTGCCCCCCCAACACACATTTTTTTCCCCCATGTAACACTGTGCATAGTTACTGTAATTAAGATCTTTATTTTGACCACAAGATGGCAGTGTTCAACAACTCTGTTCATTACACGTTCCAATACAGGTGTGCAGCTGGAACTTGTATGCTGGAAGCATGGGTGTCCACAGGTAGGGGCAAGGGGGGTCAAGTGCCCCCCCCTGGACTGAGGGATCGGATCTTAAATTCAGTACAGTTGCATCGCTATCGGGGTGCAAGCAGCCCGCACCCGGGTGCCACCTGCCAGGGGGGTGAAACCATCAAGGTGCTGTCAAGCCCACCCATCAGTGTAATCTGACTTTGGGCTCTTTTCCCTGCTCAGTCCAGCAGAGAACTCGGCGGTGCTGTGACAGGAGAAAGGCGAGCTGCGGGCTATCTGAGGTTTCCCCGCTCACCCCCCCTTTCTCCTATCAGGGAGAAGAGATGGCGGCTCTCACCAGGTTCCCCGCCCAGATTCCTGCCCGCTCCGTTCCTTCCCTATTGGCCATAACTGAGGGCCAATCAAAGGAGACTAGGAGAGGAGAGTATCATGGGACATGTAGTCCCAAAGATTGGCGGCCCCATTTTCCACAGGGAGAAGGCTACAGCTCGATCAAGAGAGAGATTGAGAGACTGCAGCCTGGAAAAAAGCTGAGGGAGAGAGTGCTACAGGACAAAGAACGAGGAGTGTACTGGGCGGAAGCCAGAGAGAGAGCCACGCTGCCCAGCGTCACCAGAGAGAGAGCCATGCTGCCCAGCGCCACCAGACAGAGAGCCACGCTGCCCAGCACCACCAGAGAGAGAAAGACTGAGCCACTACCAGGGTACAGACATGCTACACTACTGACCAGAGTCGCCCCCAGAGTGAGCGATCGTCCAGCCGGAGGAATCACAGCTGTCGTTTCGCTGGGTCTGGTAAAAGGGCCTGTTGGCCATTATCCATTACTTATCCTAGGGACTGTACTATGTCTGCAGTCTCTGACCATGATAATGTGACAATGACATTGTCGAAAAGGGGCGGTGCATGGGTGACCCTAAAATTATGCCCCCCCGAAAAAAGTTCTGCGGACGCCCATGGCTGGAAGCAGAACCTTTCCTACAGTTTAGCTGAGATCAAACTACACAGACCAGGAGCACTTCCTAAGAGGTGGGAGCATTTAAAAGAAAAAGCCTGGGAACACAAGGGTGGGAGAGAGACTTGGCTGCTGAAAGGACGTGTGGAGGAGAGCTGTGACCAGACTGGGCTAGGCCAGCAAGCCACGAGTGCCATCAAAAAGTCAGGTGACCTGTGAAGGCAGACTAGTGAAGACCTGCTTGCTGTTGGATCGGGACGTCATCATCACCGCCACATCCTTAAATAGCAAAGAGGCCCATGAGGATCGGGTGAGAGTGTTCTTAACCCATCTAACATTACCCTTCTTGCAAGTGTGCTTGCTGTTCAAGTTATTCCAAGTTTAAGGACATTGTACAGTACAGGCCTCTATTGCTTCAGTCTGCCATGCTTATGCAATCTACATGTAGCACCCTCTACCTAGGTAGGTGCTAGAGGTGAGATTTTTGTCAGTGCAGGTAAATTTAGACAGGCCTGTTTGTTTTGATCTGTGTGGGCTGGGAGTGCCTCAGAGTAGGCTGGTGACTCACAGATAGCATCATCTTTCGGTTACCTCCCTCTGGCTTCTAGATGATTCTAGAATAGAGGAGGGGAAGAGAGGTGGAGCTGTCTGAGGTGTCTCAGGGAGCCCTGACCAAACTCCAGCTAGGATTGGCAGGGGGCAGGCCTCCTTGATATACCCAGGGTCAGCAAAGCTGGGGAGGAGCTGTCAGGTGGAAGAAGCCTGAGGGGTTCTGGTGCAAGTCGAAGCTTTTCTGAATAACAAAGGAGGATTTGCACAGGAGGCACAGAGAGGGACCAAGAAAGACAATGGGAGCTAGTGTTGCTGGGCAAGTCTCCAGGAGGGATCCATCCAAGTGCAGCCAGGAGGGCTGGTGAGTGACAGGCACAGTTGGGAGAGCTGGGAGGCATGCCAGAGTGCTCTGGGACTGTGCAGTTTGGGATGGATGTAGAGCCAGCAAGAGAGACTGCAGTGTCATGGGCAGTGGAGTTGGGCAGCTGCAGGAGTGCTGGCAGGGCCTGAAGAGGACTGACTGGGAGCAGTAGTCCACCAAAGGTCAGCTAGCACTAAAATACTTTCCTATTTTGTTGCTAGTTCAAAGGAGCCCATGGTCCCTGCCTGCAAAGGGCTGTTGCTAAGGCCTGACAGAGTCAGAGTTGGGCCTACCATGTGCTAGCTGTACCAGGAACCAGTGGTGTATTTAGGTTTTGTGCTGCCCTAGGCCTGACTAAACTCACGCACCCCCTAACTAAAATATGACCCACCCCTTCCTATCAAGGCCACACCCCTTCCTGTTTAAGACCAGCCCTATCTGTTAACCACACCCCTTCCTATTTAGGCTCCACCTTTTCCTTTTAGAGCTCCACCTCTTCCACTCTGTACATTAAAAGTGGATACCAAGTGGCCTCATCAGTGGCCATCGGTGCAGCCAATCAGTGCCCATTAGAGCAGCCTATCAGTGCCCATCAGTGCAGTCTTACCAGTGCCCATCAGTGCAGCCTATCAGTGCACATCAGTGCAGTCTTACCAGTGCCCATCAGTGCAGCATATCGGTGCCCATCAGTACAGTCCCATCAGTGCAGCATCATCAGTGCCCATATCAGTGCTCCCTTATCAGTGCAGCGCAGCCTCATCAGTGCCCAACAGTGCATCTCATCAGTGGCCATCAGTGCAGCCTCATCAGGGGCAACCAGTGCAGCCTATTAGTGCCCATCAGTGCCGCCTATCAGTGCTCATCAGTAGAGCCTTGTCAATGCCTATCAGTGCAGCCTCATCAGCGCCCATCAGTGTGGCCTCATCAGGGGCAACTGGTGCAGCCTATTAGTGCCCATCAGTGCCGCCTATCAGTGCCCATCAGTGCAGCCTTATCAGTAGGGATGAGCTAGCCGTTCAAGACGAACATAAGTTCGACTCGAACATCAGGTGTTCATTTGTTCTAAAACGAACCAAACATATGGGGTGTTCGTGGGAAATTCGAGCACCGCGGAATGCCCCATAATACACTGCAAGATCGCAGTGCATTGCTGTATGATGCGTGCTTTGGCCAATCACAGCGTACTCTGCTGAGAGAGCCATAATTGGCCAAAGGCAGGGTGCCTTTGGACAATCATGGCTCAGAGGGACTAAGTCCACGCCCCACACTATATAAGGCTGCTTACATAACGGCCGTGTGTGGTGTTGTTGGCTTGGACAGAGAGATAGCTTGAGTTAGATTAAGCAGGCAGGTTATTCAGTTAATGGCAGTGTATTTGATATATATTTATATATATATATATCTATATATATATATAGATATATATAGATATATATATATATCTATATATATATATATCTATATATATATATATACACACATACACAGTGGGGACGGAAAGTATTCAGACCCCCTTACATTTTTCACTCTTTGTTATATTGCAGACATTTGCTAAAATCATTTAAGTTCATTTTTTTTCCTCATTAATGTACACACAGCACCCCATATTGACAGAAAAACACAGAATTGTTGACATTTTTGCAGATTTATTAAAAAAGAAAAACTGAAATATCACATGGTCCTAAGTATTCAGACCCTTTGCTCAGTATTTTTTTTTTTAAATCAAGTCTTTTTTATTAGTTTTTCCGGTTATACATTATTCATCATAAACAATATAAAAATGCAAACATTCCTATATGTATTGTCCCGTTAGACAATCAATACATATTATCTGAGCCTTGCTATTTTTCTTTTTTCCCCCCACCCCCCCATCCCACCCCCCTCCCCCATCACCCTATCACCCTCCCACCTCCCCAAACAGTTACTTCTATTAAAATAGCCGTGTCTTAAGCTTGGCAAAACTTATTACCCCATTAAATACATAGTGCTTATACTTATCCCCTCGTATATCAGTTCCCTGTTACTTATATTCCTATCCTCAATAAGGTTTTATATTTCATCATTACTTCCCTGACACCACAAGCCCCATATCCTTATAAACTTCCTATAACTTCCCCTTCTAGTATAGATTATCCTTTCTGTTCCAACTACTGAGTTCATTGTACTAACCCATTCTTCAGGAGTAGGAGGCACTGTTGATAACCATGCTTTCGCGATCAGTTTCCTCGCCTGATATAAACAGCGTACAATTGCTATTCCTATATGGCCTTCCCCAACATTCTTACTAATTAACCCCAGCACACAAACCTTAGCCTCGTGTTCCAGTCTTATCCCACACCTGACATCTATAATGTTTAGGATCCCAGTCCAGTACCTGACTAGTTTCGGGCATCTCCACATTGTATGAATAAGATCGCCCGTCTCTAGACATCTGGGGCATTTATCATCTGGTCTTCGACCGAATCTATGCAACTTCTTGGGGATATAGTAAGCTCTGTGTACGAGCAAGAGGTGCGAAGCCCGCTGCGACGGAGAGAGGGACACCAGTGGACCAAGCTCCAATATTCTCTCCCACTGATCATCACTCAACTCCCCCACATCAGCTTCCCACCCCTCCCTCGCACGCAAGAGTGGAGCTAAACTAATTGCCCTAGCCATTAATTGGTCATAAATTCCTGATATTAGTCCCTTAAGGCTGGGTGCCCTTACCACCTTGCTAAGCAGCGGTGCACTACTCCATTCCAATGCCTTAGTCTTGAATTGTTTATCTAATGCATGCCTGATCTGGAGATAAAAGTAAAATGTTTCTTTGGGGATTCCAAACTCCCCTCTCAGGTCCGAAAAGGACTTTAATATATTGCCATCAAATATTTGCACCAGCCTATTTATACCAGACCTTTCCCAGATCCTATTTATTTCTATAGCCTGTAATTCTTGTAGCTGCCCATTCTGCCATATAGGTGAAAACTCCGTAACACCCCTATATCCCATTTCAATCTTCACTAACCGCCAAACTTTTATGACCAATTTATATGTTGGAAATGAGCTTCCTAAAGACCCGGCTTCCAATGCCCCTACTAAGGATTTATGCGGATTCCCTGATAACATGATATTTACGCTGGAATTCACCTCACCCCCACGTTCGCACCCCCCCAGATGTTGCAACTGGGCCGCCAGGAAATATCTATATGGATGAGGCACCACCAATCCCCCCTCCCTATTAGGGCGCTGCAAGGTCTGGAGACTAATCCTGGCCTGACCCTTCCTCCATATTAATTCACGAAAGAGAGAATTTATTTTTAGAAACCAATCCCTCCCGATCCAGACCGGTGAATTGTGTAATATGTACATTAATTGTGGCATCCAAATCATCTTAATCAAATTTACGCGTCCAGCCATAGACAGGGGGAGCCGACACCAGATATCTTTCTTCCTTTTAAACTTTTCTAATAGCGGAGCTAGATTGTCTCTAATATACTGGGTTGGGTTATTGGTTAACACTATACCCAAATACTTGAACTTCTCTACCACCCTAAAACGGAGTATCCCCTGAGGGAGAGAACCAGTAGTCGAGTCAAGCGGAAGAAGTGTAGATTTCTCCCAGTTGACTTTTAGCCCCGATATCCTCCAAAACCCTTCCACCAAGTGCATTGCCTTTTCTATCGATGGCCCCATGTCGCCCAGAAACAACAGTACGTCGTCGGCGTATAATGCTATTCTTTCCTCTGTCCCTTTTCTTTTATAACCCTGCAGACCTGATGAATTTCTTATTTCCTCCGTGAAAGGCTCCATTGCCAGGGCGAATAGCAGGGGCGACAAGGGACACCCCTGCCTCGTCCCCCTCTCGAGTGATATCCGTTCTGAATATGTGTTGTTTATTTTTAATCTAGCGCTGGGATGCTGATATAATATCTTAAGCCACTTAATAAATAGGGGGCCGAACCCAAATTTCTCCAGTACCCACCATAAATATCCCCATTCCAGGGTGTCGAATGCCTTGGCGATATCCAAGGACAAGACAACCCTGGAACCCGCATTCTCTACCGGGGTCTGGAGATTCAAATAGGCCCTTCTTATATTTTTACTAGTAGACCTGTTCTGCATAAACCCAGACTGATCCGGGTGGATCAAGGAAGATATACATTTATTCAGCCTGTGCAAAAAGGAAAATGATTAATGCGCTACCCAAAAAAGACAAAAAAAACAGCTGCTACAAACCATGAGACAAAAAGGTAACAAATATAGGATAAATTGTAGCGCTAAAAACACACATATATTAATAGTAGGTAAAGTTCAAGGTGCATATAGACATAATGTCCCAAGTAACAAGGGGAATATGTAATCCAAGTAGGATAACAGTCCACAGTGAGATTAAATAATCTGTGTGTGGATCCTGACTGCTTCCCAACCGTCAACTTGTATATCATCAACCTTAGCGAATAGATGGAATACGCTTACCAGAGAGGTTGGATTCTACTGCCATGAGCATATAATCAATGGAGCTTGATGCCACCATGGGCAAAGTGGTGAGATGTTGGAGGCAAGGGTAGAGCCTCTACAGGGCCGGGACGTCCCCTCTATGTCCACCGAAGCAGAGCCAAAGATGGATTTCAAAAGGCAAAAGTGGTTTCTCAGTTATAAAAGGCACTTCCAACCAGCCAACAAGCGTTCTGTCACATAAAAGAATCAGCATAAGGAGATGGCCGTGGGTGACGTAGCTCCCTTTTGCTTGCGTATCGTCCCAGGGAGAAGCACTTCATCAGATGATATATCATATCAAATCATCATATCTTGACATCCGTACCCAACAATGAAATTGGTCTATATGACGATGTATCTAATTGGTTTTTCTCCTCTTTCTGAATCAGTACTATAATAGCTTCAGACATTGACAAAGGTAAACTACCAACTGCAGCTGACCAATTCAGTGTCTTCAAAAGCTCCGGGGCCAACACCTCCCCATAATGTTTGTAAACCTCAGATGGCAATCCATCAGGGCCTGAGGACTTTTGGTTCGGCATATTCTTTATTGCTTGCCCGATTTCTTCCAGTGTTATCGGTGCTTCCAGACTATTCATATCTGTGTCTGACAACACCGGTAAGTCAGTACCTTCCAAAAATGTCTCCATCTCTGTTTGTTCCGGGCAGTGACGCGTCTTATATAGATCCCTATAGAATTCTACAAATGTTTTATTGATTAAAAGCGTTTGATACAGTTCCGCACACACGGCTCATGTGTAAGTTAAAGTCTACAGGCTTGGAAATATCAGTTTGTAAATGGATAGAAAACTGGCTAAAAGACAGAATTCAGAGAGTAGTGGTTAATGATTCTTACTCTGAATGGTCTAAGGTTATCAGTGGTGTACCCCAAGGTTCAGTGCTGGGACCCTTACTCTTTAATATCTTAATAAATGATATTGGATCTGGGATCAAAAGTAACATTTCTGTCTTTGCAGATGACACCAAGCTATGCAGTGGAATAACGTCCTTACAGGATGTCTCCAATTTACAAGCTGACCTCAATGCTCTGTCTAATTGGGCGACTATGTGGCAGATGAGGTTTAATGTTGAGAAATGTAAAGTTATGCACTTGGGGGCTAAGAATATGCATGCATCATACATGCTAGGGGGAGTACAACTGGGGGAATCTGTAGTGGAGAAGGATCTGGGGGTTTTGGTAGATCATGAGCTCAATAATAGCATGCAACGCCAAGCTGCGGTTTCCAAAGCGAGCAAAGTTCTTTCTTGTATTAAGAGAGGTATGGACTCCAGAGAGAGAGATATCATTTTGCCCCTGTTCAAATCATTAGTAAGACCTCATCTGGAATATGCAGTTCAGTTTTGGACACCAGTTCTCAAAAAGGATATCGGGGAACTGGAGAAAGTGCAGAGAAGGGCAACCAAACTGATAAGAGGCATGGGGGAGCTCAGCTATGAGGAAAGATTAGAGGAACTGAATTTGTTCACTCTTGAGAAGAGGAGAATAAGGGGGGATATGATCAACATGTTTAAATATATAAGGGGTCCATATAGTGAACTTGGTGTTGAGTTATTCACTTTACGGTCAACACAGAGGACAAGGGGGCACTGTTTACGACTGGAGGAAAAGAGATTTCATCTCCAAATACGGAAAGGTTTCTTCACAGTAAGAGCTGTGAAAATGTGGAATAGACTCCCTCCAGAGGTGGTTCTGGCCAGATCAGTAGATTGCTTTAAGAAAGGCCTGGATACTTTCCTAAATGTACATAATATAACTGGGTACTGACATTTATAGGTAAAGTTGATCCAGGGAAAATCCGATTGCCTCTCTGGGATCAGGAAGGAATTTTTTCCCCTGCTGTAGCAAATTGGAGCATGCTCTGCTGGGGTTTTTTGCCTTCCTCTGGATCAACTGTGGGTATAGTATTGGGTATATTGGATTGTACGTTTTTTTTTTTTTTTTTTTTTTTTTTTATGGTTGGACTGGATGGACTTGTGTCTTTTTTCAACCTGACTAACTATGTAACTATTACCCCAGGATCTGATGAAATATTCCCTTCATTTGTTTTAATCATGGGAATTATTGAAGAGGGTGAATTAGTTTTGGCCAAAAAGGCCAACGTCCAACCCACTCTTTCCCCTTCCTCAAAGTTCCTCTGCCTCTGGAAAACCTTCCTGTTTTCTGCTCTTCTAATTTCTTCCTTTTTATATTCCTGTTGCTTCATTACCCAGAATTCTCGATTTTCAATAGTTGGATCCAATACATACTTTCTTTCTGATTCCCGGACCTCTTCCCTAATCAACTCTCCCCTTGCCCTTGTTTGCTTCTTTATTTTGGATATCTGTTGTATCAAGAGCCCTCTGAGGTATGCTTTCAAGGAGTCCCAGATCACACCCCCCGAGGCAGTGCCAGTATTAAATTCAATACATTTTCTCAGTCTTAAATTAGTTTCGTGCCTATTCCCCAATAACTCCAACCATGTTGGATTTAACGCCCACATTCTCAGGCCCCCATTATCCCGCATAGTTATTGTCAATGTCAGTGGCGAGTGATCGGACACCCCCCTGGGGCGATATTCAATTCTACCTATTAAGGGTTGGACTTCTTGATTACCAATGGCCATGTCAATACGGGAGAGAGTGTGGTGGGTCCCCAAGAAGCAAGAATATTGCTGGCTACTGGGGTTACGCGCTCTCCACATGTCACACCACCCAACCTCCTCGAGGAACTGTGCCAGCCTTCCCTCCGACCCTCTACCGCCGCTAAGCCCAGGCGGGAACCTGTCTAACCTGCTATCAAGCACAGTATTAAAGTCTCCCACTATGATAACCGAGACCTCTCTCTTATCCTCCAAGAACCCCAGTAGCAAAAACAGGATCTCCATCTTAAATGGTGGGGGGATATACACATTTACTATGACAAATGGCCTGCCCTCAATTAAACAATACAAAAAAATAAAACAACCCAATCTATCGATACTGACATCCCTGCAGGAAAACATCAACCCTTTCCTGATCAAGATACTCACTCTCCTTGAGTAGGAGGAGTACACTGAGTGATATTGTGTCTGAAAATTTTTTTTATTTTTAATAAGTAACTTAGTCTCGCTAGTCAAATGAGTTTCCTGCAGGCATATCACTTCGGTAGCACAAGATTCTAATTCCTGGAATACAGTGGCTTTTTTCATAGGGTCACTCATCCCCCTAGTGTTCCAGGAACTTAAACCAATTGTTCTATTCTGCATTCCAAATATACATTAATAAAGAACAATACCAGCTATGGAGATATCGGGATGAGGTTAACCTTCTACTTTTATATAGCGAGGTCGCGGCCATAAGATGACACTGTTCTAAACCCATACTATTTTGGAAAAAAAACTACAAAGAAAAAAACTCCAACCTCCATTCTGATAATACCAGTTCACCACATGTGTCCTTATTCCCCCTGGCCTTTTAACTTTCTGACTCAACTCATCAGTACTCCCTCTTACCACCCTCAGTGCTAATATTGTGAGGAGGGGGCCGAAAGAGTCCGGAGGAAAATTATCCCCACACCCCCCCCCCCACCTCTATCCAGGTCAGTGTTCCTAATCCTACTAGTGCTTATGAACTTTAAGTGTTTACACTTCACTTCTTTCAGCTTCAAACAATTTTTTAACAGTGATCTGTGCATTTTTACCATTTTTATTGCAACTGTGATACCCCTTATTGTAAATAATCCCTTCTTCTCCCCCACTTGCCTAACTCGGCGTGCCCTAGGGGCCTTCCTTGTGACCTTTCTAATCCCCTCACCCCACTTCATCCACCCCCCCAACCCTCTCTATCCCCTCTCAACCCCCCCCACTAGCCCCAACACCCCGAGGGCCAATAAGACCCCCGTCACCAATCTAAACATTGCTCTCAGCCTACACTTCATCCACCCATCCCTCTCCCTCCCAACCCTTAATGCTGCAAAAAAAAAAAAAAAACATCTCTAAACCCGTTTCCTATAAGAAAAAAAAAAAAAGAAAAGAAAAAACTTTCATTTACACATATGCGATGTCATCTTTATAAGTTCTTTTTGTTCTCTTCAAACCAGTCCGTGACTACCTTGACAGATTCAAAAAAGCGAATAGTCCCTAGGGCCTCAATACGCAACCACGCTGGATATAACAAAGCATATGGTATACTATGGTTCCGTAGGACACGTTTAATATCCAAAAAACCTGCTCTTCTTTTTTGAAGGTCTGGGAAATAATCTGGATATATCGAGATTTTGGCACCATTAAAGAAGATATCACCTTTTTCTCTAGATTTTTGCATTAAATTCAGCTTATCTTTATAATTAAACAACCGCAATATCATTGGTCTCGGGCGATCTCCTACGTGTGTTAGCCTGGAAGGCACTCTATGAGCTCGCTCAATAGAGAAAAAATGTGAAAAAGCCTCAGCCCCAAAAACTTCCTTCCATCTTTCCATGAATTCTTCGGGGCGGGAACCCTCACTTTTCTCGGGGAGACCCATCACTCTCACATTTTGTCTTCGCGACCTGTTCTCCCATTCATCCATTTTGAGCTTGTTGGTATCTAGCTGAGCTTGCATTTTAATAAATTCCTGCCGCATTAGGATTACAATATCTTCTAGTTTATTAACCCTTTACTCCGCGCCTTTAATTCTCTCCACTGTTTTCTGAAGCTCTTGTTTAATACTGCCAAACTCTTCGCTTAGAGCTTTCAATTCTTACCACATCCCGCTTATCGAGCTCCTGCAGGCGTTTACAGCGCATAGTATCTCTTTTAAGGTAGGTTCTTGTTCACTGACTGCGGCTGCATTGGGACTGCTATCCCCTATTCTTCCCTAGTGCTCCCTCTCAGGACTTTTTTTATTCATTATTCTTGTGCTAACCGCCGGGTTATCAGGACCTTTCCCCAGGCTTTTTCTGTCCCCAGGGCCCCCTACTGACGTTTTCCCCGGACGTGGCTGATTGCTTTTAGTTGGGGACTGCATAAAGCTATGAGCAAATTTTTCCAGTTTCACAGCAGCTGCCACTGCGGCCACATTTTGAGTCCCCTTCTCCTTTTCTTTAGTTGAACGGGTAGTTTGGATAGGCATACTTTCCTGGGGCTGCTGTTGCTGATCTTCCCCCTTCTTCTTAGTCATAACAAGCTAGGGAACTTTAGGTACTATATAGCCCACCAGCCTGACCTAGCTACTAAACAGTCTCTCCTTGCTTTAGGTATCCGATCTCAATAATAAAAGACGAGCCCCAAGCTCCCTGCTATAACAGTCACTGTCACTTTGCTTTACAAATATATAAGAATCAAGTTCTTTACCTTTCTCCAGTTAGCTTGAGGGGTGTTTGCAGGGTGTTTGCAGCCTTCTCATAGGTGACCCATCCAGGCCCGTTGTCCACCGCTCAGGATCTCCTCACTTTTACCTCCTTCAGCGTCCGCTGTGTCTGGGGTGATCTCCGCCGCTCTCTCTTATGTCCGTCACGGACCTGGCTTGCTCAGCTTGCTCAGCCTCTCACGGTGTCTGCAGTGTGTCACTAGGCAACCAGACACAGCCACAAACACAGCGGCGGTACTTTGTTACGGCACTCCACTCCGCTCAGCTCAGCAGCATGGCAGGACAGTTACTCCTTCCCGGCCCCCTCTCCTGCCGCCACAGCCAGTCAGCGTACCATCCCTCCGTCAGGAACCAGTAGGGACCTTCAAAAATCACAGGCAGGAACCGGGATCTCACAGGGCGTTCATACGGCTGGATAAACCCTAACAGCAGTGCTAGTGCAGCATCAGGGTCGGAGCCGGGAGAGAGCACTCACTCACCACTCACACCTGCATCCGGTCATGCCCCCCCCCAAGCAAGCCATCATTAGGCTGAAAAAACAAAACAAACCCATCAGAGAGATAGCAAAAACATTAGGTGTGGCCAAATCAACTGCTTGGAACATCCTTAAAAAGAAACAATGCACCGGTGAGCTCAGCAACACCAACAGACCCAGAAGACCACGGAAAACAACTGTGGTGGATGACCGAAGAATTCTTTCCCTGGTGATGAAAACATGTTGTTGAAAACATGCTTAAGATGTGCTTTAACTGCAGACTTTCAGCCACTTTTTAAGGGACCAAAAGTAATGGGACAGATTAACAATCATCCATCAAACTTTCACTTTTTAATATTTGGTTGCAAATCCTTTGCAGTCAATTACAGCCTGAAGTCTGGAACGCATAGACATCACCAGACGCTGGGTTTCATCCCTGGTGATGCTCTGCCAGGCCACTATTGCAACTGTCTTCAGTCCCTGCTTGTTCTTGGGGCATTTTCCCTTCAGTTTTGTCTTCAGCAAGTGAAATGCATGCTCAATCGGATTTAGGTCAGGTGATTGACTTGGCCATTGCATAACATTCCACTTCTTTCCCTTAAAAAACTCTTTGGTTGCTTTCTCAGTATGCTTCGGGTCATTGTCCATCTGCACTGTGAAGCGCGGTCCAATGAGTTCTGAAGCATTTTGCTGAATATGAGCAGATAATATTGCCCGAAACACTTCAGAATTAATTCTGCTGCTTTTGTCAGCAGTCACATTATCAATAAATACAAGAGAACCAGTTCCATTGGCAGCCATACATGCCCACGCCATGACACTACAACCACCATGCTTCACTGATTAGGTGGTATACTTTGGATCATGAGCAGTTCCTTTCCTTCTCCATACTCTTCTCTTCCCATCACTCTGGTACAAGTTGATCTTGGTCTCATCTGTCCATAGGATGTTGTTCCAGAACTGTGAAGGCTTTTTTAGATGTTGTTTGGCAAACTCTAATCTGACCTTTCTGTTTTTGAGGCTCACCAATGGTTTACATCTTGTGGTGAACCCTCTGTATTCACTCTGGTGAAGTCTTCTTTTGATTGTTGACTTTGACACACATACACCTACCTCCTGGAGAGTGTTCTTGATCTGGCCAACTGTTGTGAAGGGTGTTTTCATCACCAGGGAATGAATTCTGCGGTCATCCACCACAGTTGTTTTCCATGGTCTTCCGGGTCTTTTGGTGTTGTTGAGCTCACCGGTGCGTTCTTTCTTTTTAAGGATGTTCCAAACAGTTGATTTGGCCACACCTAATGTTTTTGCTATCTCTCTGATGGGTTTGTTTTGTTTTTTCAGCCTAATGATGGCTTGCTTCACTGATAGTGACAGCTCTTTGGATCACATATTGAGAGTTGACAGCAACAGATTCCAAATGCAAATAGCACACTTGAAATTAACTCTGGACCTTTTATCTGCTCCTTGTAAATGGGATAATGAGGGAATAACACACACCTGGCCATGGAACAGCTCAGCAGCCAATTGTCCCATTACTTTTGGCCCCTTAAAAGTGGGAGGCACATATACAAACTGTTGTAATTCCTACACCGTTCACCTGATTTGGATGTAAATACCCTCAAATTAAAGCTGAAAGTCTGGAGTTAAAGCAAATCTTATTTGTTTCATTTCAAATCCATTGTGGTGGTGTATATAGCCAAAAAGATTAGTATTGTGTCGATGTCCCAATATTTATGGACCTGACTGTATATATACATATACATATACATATATATATATATTCTATTCTATTTCAGGTACTTATATAGCACCGTCAATTTACGCAGCGCTTTACATATATATATTATACATTCACATCAGTCCCTATACTCTCAAGGAGCTTACAATCTAAGGTCCCTAACTCACATTCATACCTATACTAGGGCCAATTTAGACAGGATCCAATTAACCTACCAGCATGTCTTTGGAGTGTGGGAGGAAACCGGAGTACCCGGAGGAAACCCACGCAGGCACAGGGAGAACATGCAAACTCCAGGCAGGTAGGGCCGATGTCGGGATTCGAACCAGCGACCCTTCTTACTGCTAGGCGAGAGTGCTACCCACTGCACCACTGTGCCGCCCACATATATATATATATATACACAGTCTAGTATAGATATACTCTGCATTCAGTGTAGCCTATATCTACAGTGCATTCGGTGGTGTACTGTTTCTAATACACTTCAGGTGGTATATTAAAATTATATATATATATATATATATATATATATATATAGACAAATACACGCAGTCCATTATCAGTCCCCATCAGTGCAGCCTATCAGTGCCCATCAGTGCAGTCTTACCAGTGCCCGTCAGTGCAGGTTATCGGTGCCCATCAGTACAGTCCACAGTCCCATTAGTGCAGCATCATCAGTGCCCATATCAGCGCTGCCCAATTTTTCTAACCCTGTTTAACAGGTGCATGTAATTACAATTTTTTATATAATACTTCAACGCAGAGCCTGTTGCTGCACCCAACAAGTGTAACTGTGAGGGCTTACAGTGTTCTGGCACCACCAACACCTAAGGCACAATTTTTCTGCAGACTATATAGGGCAGGCCATATAGTATATATACTGCTGTTCAGAGTATATAGTGCCTGGGGGACCCCCACGCCTTTTTTTAAAAATCTTGATGCGGTGTTCCCTTTAATATCCATACCAGACCTGAAGGGCCTGGTAGGGATTTTTGGGGGGCACCCACGCCATTTTTTTTGTATTTTTGGCGTGGGGTTCCCCTTAATATTCATACCAGACACAAAGGGCCTGGTAATGAACTGGAGGGGGGGGGCGGCCCACGCCATTTTTTCAATGATTTCTACCTATATTGCTGGGATCCAACAATACATAGAGCCACAAGTAGTTTTAAATGACATGTCCCCTGGGGCAGGACCCGGGTCCCCAAACACTTTTTATGGCAATAACTTGCATATAAGCCTTTAAAATGAGTACTTTTGATTTTTCACATTCGCGTCCCATAGACTTTAATGGTGTTTGCATGTTCAAGACACAGCACTGCCAGGAACCAAGTATTGTACAGGAAGGAGAGAAACACTCTGCAAATAAGCATTGTGCTGGAGGAGGCTGGGCTCTGGAAGAGTAAATAGAGGTTCCAACTGATCCAATTGATTCTATTATTGATTCTGGGCATCACATTATTTCCCTTACCCTATCCAAGTTCAAAACTCCTCAATAAAATAGAAAAAAAACATATGGACTGTACATTGTCTCTAAGGTGAATGGGAAGCAAATGCAGCAGCCCCTATGGGGGTACCGCTACATACACATGTGCCAGAGCTTATCTATTGCAGACTACCACTCTTAAAAAGGAAGTAAACTCTGCTGTTTCTTTTTTTACCTGCAAAGTAAAGGCATAATGTGCTAGTATGCATCGCCTGCTAACAAAACCCTTGTCGTCCCCGCTGCAGGCCGCATCCATCAATGCTCATCTTCCTTCCGGGTCCACGGTCTACGGCTCTGTGACTGGCCAGAGCCGCATGACCTCACTCCCGCGCATGCGCGTGGGAGCCAACGGTCACGGCACAAGGCTCTGCACCAGCGGCCGTTCCTTCAGAGCACATGCGCTGATGACATAATCGGCACAGTATACAGTAAATATCTCCTAAACGGTGCAAGTTTAGGAGACATTTACAGTACCTATAGGTAAGCCTATAATAAGGTTTACTTCCACTTTAACTGCGTCTACCAATACTGCCTGCTGGTTAACCTCGCTATCCAATGCTAGGCAGAACTTGTGTTTACTTTAGCCCAAGTTTAGGCCACCTAAGAAAGGAACTGGCCACTCAAGTTCAACTTCTCTTTAAAGGGACATACATATTACAATTCCCCCCTCTCTTCTCTTTTCTTAAAGTGAACGTTACCAGCAATTTAACCACTAAAGTGACTCTTGCCTACCAATTCTGCATGTTAAGGAGAACTCTGCAAATTACTTTACCACTCCACTAAAAGGAGTTGAATCTGTTTCCTTAGCATCTTAAAGGAACTGCACCCTTCACTGTGCGCCAACTAAGAGTTATAGCTTTGATAAACATCCTGAAGTTAAAACTTAGGGGGTTATTTACGAAAGGCAAATCCACTTTGCACTACAAGTGCAAACTGCAAGTGCAAAGTGCACTTGAAATTGCACTGAAAGTGCACTTGGAAGTACAGTCGCTGTAAATCTGAGGGGTAGATCTGAAATGAGGGGAAGCTCTGCTGATTTTATTATCCAATCATGTACAAGCTAAAATGCTGTTTTTTATTACCCTTGCATGTCCCCCTCGGATCTACAGCGACTGCACTTCCAAGTGCACTTTGCACTTGTAGTTTGCACTTGTAGTGCAAAGTGGATTTGCCTTTAGTAAATACCCCCTTAGTCTCTTCGGATTGATGTTGTTTACATCTTCAGTCCTGTAGGATGGGTGGGCATCTTAATGAGGTACTGTGCTGTGTTGCATTGCTCCTTTACTGTATTACGTCGCTTATCAATAATTTCAGTTAACTGTATTCTTTACCTGCCATACTATTCTTTGATCTTAATACAACTTAATCATTTATTTTACAAGTGTGTGCATATTTTTCTTTGTGTGTCAGCCAAGAGACTACCTGGCCAAGGTACTTTGACGATGTCAGCAGGGGTGGTGCTCTGCCCAGGGCTCAATGATGAGCAGAGAACCCAAATATTCTAGCAGCTTCTTTGGAGGTAGTGCTACACCCATTTCTCTCCAACCTGGCTTGTTGGGTTATACTCAGTAATCATAATCACTCACCAAGGTGAATGCAGCTGCATCCTGTAGTGATCCACCACTTACACCCAGTACAGTGCCACCATCATGATCACCTTGAGCAGGCTGTTGCTTCCTGGTTCTTACACCTAACCCCATGATGATACACATGCATTGCAACATGTCACAAGGTAGCCGGCTGCAAGAACCAGGAAGGGACAGCTGGCCCCACTTAGCGTTACATGTGCATTTTCAACTGCTGACCTGAAGCCTCCTGAGATACTAACATTACTCTTGGGGCCTACATTATTTTTGCCTAGGCAAGAAATCCAAAAGTAGGGGAAAGTAGGTGTGTCGGCTCAAGGTCTGCTGTTGTAATTCAGTATAATCCATTGAGACTTCTGTAGTGTTCTCAAGCAATGAAAAAGAAAATATTATACAGACCATTACTCAAAGCTATCAGAAAGTCTTTCCCCATCCTCTCCACTTCAAAAAAATGCCATTGAACTCATGAGAGAAGATGTCTATTGGTGGTTCAGACCTTTACGATGCTGAGGGGAAGGTGCAACTACACACAGGAAAAAACATTTTCAAATGCCAACTGATTTTAATTTACACAAACATGCTGAAGTTCAAATTGTCCTAGGAGTTAATCACATGGGCACATGAATTTGCAACTTTAAAAAGATCACTAAAACAATGGGGTTAATTTACTAAAACTGGAGAGTACAAAATCTAGCGCAGCTATGCATGGTAGCCAATCAGTTTCTAACTTCAGCTTGTTCAATTGGTTTCTATGCAGAGCTGCAATAGATTTTGCACTCTCCAGTTTTAGTAAATCAACCCTATGTCTTTTTTCACTGTAACATAAACATGATGTATTTACTGCATTTCCTCTGTTTTTTTAAAGGCCAACTGGAAAAAGAGATACTGGTGAAATGCATTGAAATTAGAATAGAATTGTGCTTTGACTGGGCCAGCACATTTGCTACAGTCAACCCTATCAGGCCCAGCATGTGTAATGGTCATAGTTTAATATAGAAAGGTTGATTAAAATCTAATTACAGTAATTCACTAACCAGTAAGACTCTTGATTAAACCTCGTGATTTACAATGATGATACTCATATAAATGCGCATCCTGGCATAAAAAGGAGGAAGTGTGCACAATCCATGTGGCTTGGCAATATAGGTTGATGCAGTGATCTGATGTAGTAGCTTTACATATGGTTTTACCTAAGTTTTATAGCAAAACTGCAGCAGTTGAAAGTCATGAGAAATACTGTATTCACATACATTTACAGATATGACATGTTTTAAACTCACTGGTCCATCATCCAGGGGCGGATCCAGAGTCTAGTCTCGGGAGGGGCACTGCCAGAAAATATGTTTTTTTGCAGGCAATTTATCGAGGCAATGGCTGGTGTTAGCGCTTTCATCATCACTGCACCATGGTTGTTATGGTGTCAGGATGATTGAAGAGCATTATTTATATTACAGTGAGGGCGGAACTGCAGTGATGCAGGGCGGGCGGTGAGAGATGATGTCATCTCTCTGCTCCCCGCCCACCGGCTCATTGACTGGCCAGTCTCTCCGCTCACCTGTGGACCGGCCCGCCCCCTCACTCAATGTCTGCCCTGCATGCCCGCATACTCAGCTGGCGACCCCCCCCTCACTCGTCCGCCGGCGCCAACCTGCCCGCTCGTTAACATGCACGCTCGACTGGCGACCCCCCTCACTCGTCCGCCGACCTGCCCGCTGAGGCTCTCTTTCACCTGGCCCGCCTGCTCGTTAACCGGCACACTCGGCCTCCTGCCCGCTCACTCATCCGCTGACTGGTCTGTCACAAATTTCTTGGAGGGGGCAATTGCCCCTATGCCCCCTCCTGGATCCGCCCCTGCCATCATCAATAATAAGTAATCCACCAACTTACCTGTTGTCACCTCTTTTTACGTTGCATACCATGTCTTTTTAAGTATAGCAATACTATCTATTGTCATGATGTCTGACAAATGTGCTGGTGGATTAAAAATGTTATGCATAGCATTTTAGGAGAGCAGGTCAAACACTCACAAGAATCCTTTACTTTGTTAAGCAAGCTTTGTAGTAAAGCTCACAATACGCTGTTGAAAAATCTTAATTGTCAAATGCCAAAATTAAAGTGCTTGTCTGATGTCAACAATTAAAAAAGAAACAATGAAGTGAAAGAAATAAACTCACCTCGTTTAAGTGGCTTCTTTGTGTTCTTGTTTTTTGTTCCTCAGTAGAGCTGCAAAAAAAATTTGAGATTGGGTTTCCTGGGCTTGGGAGGGATTATTATTATTATTCTTATACCGGATTTATATAGCGCCAACAGTTTACGCAGCGTTTTACAATATAAAAGGGAGACAATACATTTATAATACAATAAAATACAAGAGGATTAAGAGGGCCCTGCTCAGAAGAGCTTACAATCTAATAGAGTGGGGCAGGGATGCATGGGACATGGCTCTGCACAGTAACAGAAATGGTCCAATACATGATTTTTATTTATTCAAATGCAGTGACAGCTGGAGGGGGGGTGCAGCAAACAAACCACTGGACCACCCTCCCCCCCGACCCTGCGGTCCGCTTTCCAATCAGCACTGATGCAGAGCACTGAGAGATCTCTCTGGGTGGCCATCTCCCAAGTCCCGGATCTTCCTGTATATTCTCCCCCTGCCCGGCCAATACAATCATTTCTCCTCTCAGCCGATGGTGCTCCCCCCACTTCTTGATTGGCCGGGAGGAAAAGCAGGAAGACAATAGCGAATATTAATTCGCTATTGTCACACAACTAGGAGCCCACCCTTTTTTTAAGCCAATTGAAGGATCAGACTCTAATCATGTGCTTAAAAAAAAAAAATTGAAATCCATGCATCCGGCGCTCTGCATGTTGATTAGGGGCCGGGAGCATGGATTAAGGGGGCGGTGCCCCTGCGCCCCGTATGGATCAGCCGCCACTGTTCAAATGCTTTTCACATTACAATGCTTGTTTGTGAGACAATATGGGAACATTATATTATTTGATTTATATGATGTTCCTAATCTGATATCACATGTGAGTATAGTACCTACAATACAAGGGGTAGTAAGTGACAGCTGCCTAATTCCCTCTGAAAAGGCTAAAACCTCTGTCAAATTTTTATTGCTGTCAATGTCCCCTGTGGGGAGATTCATCCCTTTATGAGTCCTTGTCAGCATTGTCACCAGGACTGGAAATTATGAAAATTTCAATATTTTGAGCAGTCACTGGAAAAGGAATAAATAAATATTCCAATAAGTAAACTTAAAGCGGACCTCCAGTAATTTTTTCAACTTTCCATCTATTAAATCTTCTGCCCTTGTTGTTTAAACTTTGGATAGTAAAACATTTTTTTTCTGCCAGTAAATACCTTATACAGCCCACTTCCTGTTTCTTGTCTGGTCATTAGCCTAGGATTATGACATCATGCACAGCTCTATCATTCTCGTGAGAGTTTTCCAGGAAGGGAGGGGGGATGAGTCATAGGAGGGCCAATGAGAGCTGCAGAGCTGGAGGTGTTCGTGTGTGTGTGTGTGTGTGTTTAAATCCAGGAAGTGAACAGGCAGCAGCTTCAGCTGCCCACAGATAAAATGGTTTCAGCCAGACTCAGTGGAGGGAGATTTCTGCAGCATATTTGGCAAGTACAGAATCACAGTATATATAAAATAAAATGCAAAGTGGTTGGAGGGAAGCTTCAGAATGGCAAATATGTTTTTATTACAAATTATGTGAGCAGACTGCAGTTACTCTGTAAACTTAAAGCGGAGCTCCACCCAAAAGAGGACAATCTGCTTGTTTGCCTCCTCCCCCACCTGGTTTTGACAGGTACCCGCTCCCACTTCGGGCTTATCTCACCGTAACGAAGTCACTCAGAAGTTTGGCCTCCCTCCTCCTTCCTCCATCGCAGGGCTATTCACAAAGCACAGCACGCTTTGCGCATGTGCAGTAGGGAACTGGCTGTGAAGCCAAGAGGCTTCACTGACAGTTTCTCTTACAAGAAATGATGGCGGCAGCACCCGAAAGCAGATTGAAAAATCGCCTGGGGTTAAGACACCGCTGGATCCAGGGACAGGTATGTGTTCTAATATTAAAAGTCAGCAGCTACAGTATTTGTACTGTACTTTTACTTTTTTCTGATGGAGCCTGGAGCTCCTCTTTAAGTGTTCCTGTGATAACCGGGGATATTCTTTACTTTATGTTTCTGTGTTTACAGGACAGGAATTGAAGGCCATGTGTCCCAGTGGAACAGAGATGGCAAAATGTGTCCCAATGAAACGGGTTTTAATCATTTCCTCATCTATCCAAAACTACTGTAAAAAAAGCTTTGATGATAGGTAAACTATAAGCTCTAAGATGTAACTATAATGATAGCATACCATGCAACTATTACAGGACCCAGGAGCACAGGGGGCACAGCAGTTTGGCTATGCAGTGATTAATGTAGAGAACAATAGCATTTGTCAAATACAATTGGATAAATTAGTCAATAAAGTATGGGAACCTCTACATGATTGCTATGAATTAAATTAGAATTACGGATCACTATAAGAAAAGACCCCATCAACATAATTGCAGCCCTGGTTAAGCTAAATAAATTCAATTCCACTGCCCTTAACTAGTATGTAGAAGACTCTCATAGAAGTTGGCCACATTTGCATCTTGCTTGCAAGGTTTCTGAAAATATACCTAGCAGCCATGCAGGTTCTTTGACAGACACTTCGTAATTCTGAACAACTTACCTTTACAAATTGTTCATCTTAAACAAAGCCTAGCCCTTGTCATAAAAATAACCAATTACATGTGTAGGGCAGGCAGATGACAATTCCTCCAAGTTCCCCATTAACTTATTGGGCGCCAAGTGGGGGTCACATAGGAAGCCTACCCCAGGGTGGGTTCTTTGGGCTACGACAGGCAATGAACGGGGTCACTCATCCTAGCACAGGGAACACCTTCCCCGAAGACTTGCTCACCATTTCAAGTATGCATTCTTAGCTTAAAAAAGTACCTTTTATTGCTTTCAGCCTCCTCCAAATCTCCAAATTTCTTTGCTCTTGCTGCTGTGGTCCAGGGTGGCTAAATTCCAGGGTCGACCTTTCGGTCGGTCGGTCCACCATCAGTCAGACCCCCACCCCCCATCGCTCGCTCATTTGTCAGCCCACCAACCCCGCACTTACCCCATCTAGGTCACGGGCAGCTTTGGCTCCTTCCTGCGTCTCCCCCTCCTCGGCAGCTTCATCCTGCGTCTCCTCCTCCTCAGCAGCTTCCTCCTCGGTGGCCAATAAAGTCGCTTCTCCTCTTGGCCAATCGGGTCCTAAGACCCACTTCCTGATTGGCTGGGAGGAGAAGCAGGAAAACAATAGCAAATATTAATTCGCTATTGTCACACAACTGGGTAGGCTCCGTGTGCAGTGCTCTGCACCCCGAGCCCACCCTTTTTTTAAACCAATTAGAGCCTCAGGCTCTAATCATGTGCTTCAAAAAAAGAAAATAAAAACCTTGAAATCCATGCGTCTGGCGCCCTGCATGTAGATTAGGGGCTGGGCGCATGTATTAGGTGGGGCGGTGCCCCTGTACCCCTAATGGAGCGGCCGCCACTGGTGGGTAAGTTCATTCTCCAGGGTACCACTGTATGTAGGAATGTAGCTATCCTTTCTTGCTTACTCCTGAGTAGGGATGAGCCGAACACCCCCCTGTTCGGTTCGCACCAGAACATGCGAACAGGAAAAAAATTTGTTCGAACACGCGAACACCGTTAAAGTCTATGGGACACGAACATGAATAATCAAAAGTGCTAATTTTAAAGGCTAATATGCAAGTTATTGTCAATAAAAGTGTTTGGGGACCTGGGTCCTGCCCCAGGGGACATGAATCAATGCAAAAAAAAGTTTTAAAAACGGCCGTTTTTTCAGGAGCAGTGATTTTAATAATGCTTAAAGTCAAACAATAAAAGTGTAATATCCCTTTAAATTTCGTACCTGGGGGGTGTCTATAGTATGCCTGTAAAGGGGCGCATGTTTCCCGTGTTTAGAACAGTCTGACAGCAAAATGACATTTTGAAGGAAAAAACACATTTAAAACTACCGCGGCTATTGCATTGCCGACAATACACATAGAAGTTCATTGATAAAAACGGCATGGGAATTCCCCACAGGGCAACCCCGAACCAAAATTTAAAAAAAAAAATGATGTGGGAGTCCCCCTAAATTCCATACAAGGCCCTTCAGGTCTGGTATGGATATTAAGGGGAACCCCAGCCAAAATTAAAAAAAAAAATTGACGTGGGGTTCCCCCTAAATTCCATACCAGACCCTTCAGGTCTGGTATAGATTTTAAGGGGAACCCCGCGCCAAAAAAAAAAACGGCGTGGGGTCCCCCTAAAAATCCATACCAGACCCTTATCCGAGCACGCAACCTGGCAGGCCGCAGGAAAAGAGGGGGGGACGAGAGTGCGGCCCCCCCCCCTCCTGAACCGTACCAGGCCACATGCCCTCAACATTGGGAGGGTGCTTTGGGGTAGCCCCCCAAAACACCTTGTCCCCATGTTGATGAAGACAAGGGCCTCATCCCCACAACCCTGGCCGGTGGTTGTGGGGGTCTGCGGGTGGGGGGCTTATCGGAATCTGGAAGCCCCCTTTAACAAGGGGACCCCCAGATCCCGGCCCCCCCCCTGTGTGAAATGGTAAGGGGGTACTTACCCCTACCATTTCACAAAAAAACTGTCAAAAATGTTAAAAATGACAAGAGACAGTTTTTGACAATTCCTTTATTTAAATGCTTCTTCTTTCTTCCTTCATCTTCTTCTTCTTCTGGTTCTTCTGGCTCTTCTGGTTCTTCCTCCGGCGTTCTCGTCCAGCATCTTCTCCGCGGCGTCTTCTATCTTCTTCTCCTCGGGCCGCTCCGCACCCATGGCATGGGGGGGAGGCTCCCGCTCTTCTCTTCATCTTCTTCTCTTCTTCATCTTCTTCTTCATCTTCTTCTTCATCTTCTTCTTCTTCTTCTCTTCTTCCTTCTTCTGTTCTTCATGTCTTCTCCGGGCCGCTCCGCAGCCATGCTGTGGCATGGAGGGAGGCTCCCGCTGTGTGACGGCGTCTCTTCGTCTGACGGTTCTTAAATAACGGGGGGCGGGGCCACCCGGTGACCCCGCCCCCCTCTGACGCACGGTGACATGACGGGACTTCCCTGTGGCATTCCCCGTGACGTCACAGGGAAGTCCCTCAAGTCACCGTGCGTCAGAGGGGGGCGGGGTCACCGGATGGCCCCGCCCCCCGTTATTTAAGAACCGTCAGACGAAGAGACGCCGTCACACAGCGGGAGCCTCCCTCCATGCCAGCATGGCTGCGGAGCGGCCCGGAGAAGACATGAAGAACAGAAGAAGGAAGAAGAGAAGAAGAAGAAGAAGATGAAGAAGAGAAGAAGATGAAGAAGAGAAGAAGATGAAGAGAAGAGCGGGAGCCTCCCCCCCCCATGCCATGGGTGCGGAGCGGCCCGAGGAGAAGAAGATAGAAGACGCCGCGGAGAAGATGCTGGACGAGAACGCCGGAGGAAGAACCAGAAGAGCCAGAAGAACCAGAAGAAGAAGAAGATGAAGGAAGAAAGAAGAAGCATTTAAATAAAGGAATTGTCAAAAACTGTCTCTTGTCATTTTTAACATTTTTGACAGTTTTTTTGTGAAATGGTAGGGGTAAGTACCCCCTTACCATTTCACACAGGGGGGGGGCCGGGATCTGGGGGTCCCCTTGTTAAAGGGGGCTTCCAGATTCCGATAAGCCCCCTGCCCGCAGACCCCCACAACCACCGGCCAGGGTTGTGGGGATGAGGCCCTTGTCTTCATCAACATGGGGACAAGGTGTTTTGGGGGGCTACCCCAAAGCACCCTCCCAATGTTGAGGGCATGTGGCCTGGTACGGTTCAGGAGGGGGGGGGGGCCCCCCTCTTTTCCTGCGGCCTGCCAGGTTGCGTGCTCGGATAAGGGTCTGGTATGGATTTTTGGGGGGACCCCACGCCGTTTTTTTTTTTTTTTTTGGCGCGGGGTTCCCCTTAAAATCCATACCAGACCTGAAGGGTCTGGTATGGAATTTAGGGGGAACCCCACGTCAATTTTTTTTTTTAATTTTGGCTGGGGTTCCCCTTAATATCCATACCAGACCTGAAGGGCCTTGTATGGAATTTAGGGGGACCCCCACATCATTTTTTTTTTTTTATTTTGGTTCGGGGTTGCCCTGTGGGGAATTCCCATGCCGTTTTTATCAATGAACTTCTATGTGTATTGTCGGCAATGCAATAGGCGTGGGTAGTTTTAAATGAGTTTTTTCCTTCCAAATGTCATTTTGCTGTCAGACTGTTCTAAACACAGGAAACATGGGCCCCTTTACAGGCATACTATAGACACCCCCCAGGTACGAAATTTAAAGGGATATTACACTTTTATTGTTTGACTTTAAGCATTAATAAAATCACTGTTCCTGAAAAAACGTCCGTTTTTAAAACTTTTTTTTGCATTGATCCATGTCCCCTGGGGCAGGACCCGGGTCCCCAAACACTTTTTATGACAATAACTTGCATACAAGCCTTTAAAATTAGCACTTTTGATTTCTCCCATAGACTTTTAAAGGGTGTTCCGCGGCATTCGAATTTGCCGCGAACACCCCAAATTGTTCGCTGTTTGGCGAACTTGCGAACAGCCAATGTTCGAGTAGAACATGAGTTCGACTCGAACTCGAAGCTCATCCCTGCTCCTGAGATAGACTAAGGACTATGGGATTGTAGCGCGCATAAATCAGTTCACATGGCTGCAACTAACGTGCACTGCTCATTCCAAAAAAATGAAAGTGAGGGGAAAAGAAGAAGTTCAGGAACTCACAGAGGACAGTCTAATGCCCCGTACACACGGTCGGACTTTGTTCGGACATTCCGACAACAAAATCCTAGGATTTTTTCCGACGGATGTTGGCTCAAACTTGTTTTGCGTACACACGGTTGCACAAAGTTGTCGGAATTTCCGATCGCCAAGAACGCGGTGATGTACACCACGTACGATGAGACTAGAAAAGGCCGGTTCAGAACCAAGCGCGGCACCCTTTGGGCTCCTTTTGCTAATCTCGTGTTAGTAAAAGTTTGGTGAGAGACGATTCGCGCTTTTTCAGACTCGTGGCTTTCAGATCGTTTTCTGCCGTTCAGTTTGTGCTTGTGGGTTTGTATCTGCTCTTCAGTGCGTGCAGTCAGTTCGTATCGGAGTTTTCTGTGCGATCTTGCCCGCTCGTTGCTGTTTTTCAGGTCGCTCTTCACAGGCCTTGCTGTTCTTCAGTGCGTTCTGTTACTTCGTTCTGAGCAGCCGACCGTTTTCTAGCCATGTTTCGTATGCGTACTCCTCGTAGAGTTCGTGCTGTGCGGGGGCTTGGTGTTGGGGTCCTGACCTTGACACAAGTCCAGTCCATGAACAGGGTGGGGAGGAGTTCATGGACCAAGAATTGGTTGCTTCAGCGGGACCAGTTCTCTCATATGCCTTTGCTCCGTGAGATCCGTGAGAATAATCCTGATGATTTCAGGAACTTTCTCAGGATGACGGACCCCGTGTTTCACCGTTTGTTGGCTTCGCTGACCCCCTATATTAGCAGGCAGGATACCTGCATGAGGCAAGCCATCACTCCGGAGCAGAGGTTGGTCGCTACCTTGCGGTATTTGGCCACAGGGAGAAGTCTGCAGGACTTGAAGTTCTCAACAGGCATCTCCCCCCAGGCTCTGGGGATCATTATCCCAGAGACCTGTTCTGCCATCATCCAGGTCCTGCAGAAGGAGTATATGAAGGTAAGATTTTTATCCTTTTATATCACATTTTATTGTATTGAATGTTTGATAATATATTGTATTTCTTCCCTCATTCCCTAATTACCATGATTGTAATATGCTGTGAATGTCCCCTTTGTTCTCATGCATGCTGGATTTTTAGGTAATTATTATTTTATGTCCTTCATACATATTTGCCCTTCAATAACCTCCCCAGCATGGTGTCTCCTGGCCTATATTCACCTCATGTAGTCACTTAACAATGTATTTTATCAGCTCCATAGTAGTGCTTTACCCCAAACACCCCCTAAAATGTTTGGAAATGTTATTTTTGATTTAAATTCAGGCAGAGTGCCAGAGGCTTTTTTTTGTGGTGTCCCCAAATTTTTTTTAACCCTCCCCCCCCAACTGCTAAGTCAGCTGATCCCAATTCTCTATCCTCAATCATCTATCTGCTGACTTTGCCAAACCCATACACACTATACCCATCTCTTTACTGGTCAGATTTATGGATGAATTCCCCAAAGCATGTAGTGCAAGGGCCTGCCTGTATACTTTCCAATGGTACTGTTTAAAGTTTTTGTATCCTATTATTATCTTGATAGGTAATAGCAGAATGTTCAAATGTCCTCAAATGTGTACAGTGTGTATTTATATCTTTGTATTATGACACTTCTTACCTGTCCAGTGGTCTGCCAATAGTGTAACTAAGGAGGGGCTGTTCCAAGTAATACCCTGTATTTAGGCATTCATCTCTCAATGAAGTGAAGAGGGTTACCTGTCCAAGAGTTCCCCCCCCCCCCTATAATGTTAGAAATGGCCCATGAGAGGGGGGGAGGGGGAATATGATAGGTGTACCTTATACTTTGTTGTTGTTAAATTCCCCTTAGTAAATGCTATCTGGAGGTTGCCCCATAATGTTTGTGTCTAATCTGCTTGCCATGTTTCTGTGAAAAAATAGTAATGTTTATTTTTTTTTCCTCAACAGTTTCCTTCAACGCCACAGGAATGGCAGACTGTGGCCTCCCACTTTGCCCAGCGGTGGAACTTTCCTAACTGCGGAGGGGCAATTGATGGGAAACACGTCCACATCGTCCTACCACCCAACTCGGGGTCGTACTATTATAATTACAAGGGGTTTAATAGTATAGTAATGTTGGCGGTGGTGTCGGCTAATTACGAGTTCTTGTATGTGGACGTGGGGAAGAATGGCCGGATGTCCGATGGTGGAGTGATCGCCCAGACGGAGTTCTACAGGCGTCTCCAGAATGGCAGCTTGGACTTGCCACCTCCAGAGGACAATGTTGAAGGTCTCCCATTTGTGTTTGTTGCTGATGAAGCATTTGCGCTGGGGGACCACCTGATGCGGCCATTCCCGATGAGGACCCTCACCCCGGAACAGAGGGTTTTTAATTACCGGCTGGCCAGAGCCCGAAGAGTGGTGGAGAACACATTTGGAATCCTGGCCAGCCGGTTCCGATTATTTCTGACACCCATCCATATGGCGGAGTATAAACTGAACCATATAATACTTGCCTGCTGTGTTAATAATTTTTTAAGAAAACATTCAGCCAACTATGCTGGCTCAGTTGGGCCTGAGGCTGGAATCCCAAATCCATCAACACTGACGGCGCTTGAAAGTGGCCGTCCTGGCTTGCCCTAACTGAATGCCCGTGATGTCCGGTTACGCTACCTGGAGTTCTTTGTGGGTAGGGGGGCTATCAATATGCCAGACAATCTGTGACACCTTTTTCAAATAAAAAACAACCAAAAGAAATTCTTTGTGGACATTTACTGCTTGTGTTTGTTTTAGCTGACCCTGACAGAAATGTGTTGAGTGCAGAAAATGTCGTGATTGGGTAACCTTATAAAAAACAGTGTTGGCTGGTACTTCCTAAATGCAAAAACACATTTCACTACAAGTGCACTTGCAACTGCACTGAACCTGCACTTGTAGTGCAAAGAGGATTTGCCCTTAGGAAATAACCCCCATTTTTGCATAAAACAGCAATTACATCACCCCAAAAGTGTTGTAGTGTTGAGACAATAATCCACACATTCTTGAGTAAGGCACTTTTTTATACCTGCACATGTGCATTTCCCAAAGGTTTTTAAAACAAACCAACATGTTTGTTGTATAACAATGTTTGCAGTAGCATTATCAAAAATCGAAATATCCATTTCAGATAAAACAGGCCTGTGTAAAACCAACAAGAAAGCCAAAAAACTTGAACTTACAAAGTTCACATATGGTAAAACCTGAAGGCTATATCAGACATGAGTATTTATGAACTGTGTTTGATATAGCGTTCAGATGGGGGGAAATCCCCCCTGGAAAAGCCAAATTTGGAAGATGCACACCAATTTACGAATGTCAACATGTGCTATCTGCCATCAGGGGGGATCAAGGGACGTGTTTTGGGGGAGCAAGCCCTTCCTCAACGCTACTTTATAATTGAGGAAGGGGTTGCACCCCCAAAACGCGTCCATTGATCTCCCGTGATGGCAGATAGCACATGTTGGCACACTGTGTGCATCCTCCAAATTTGGCTTTTCTAAACATTGAAAAAATTTTGGTACGATAAAACAGGTGATTTTGTGGGGTTTAAATTCGCCCCAAAACATCAATGATGTTATTATTTTTTTTAATAACATCACTGATTTGTTGCTGGTTGTTTTGCAATTGGAGATTACACCCCATGATCTCCCCGATCAGTATCTGGGCACTTTCAGATGTAAAGCGTTCTGGATCACGATCACCTAAAAAGAGATAAAGAACAAAAAAAAAGGTCTCAAAAATCTGCCACCATCCATCTCTTTTACCTGAGCCTGTGGTCGCAGACACTCACCTGTTGTGGTGCCAATCTCCACCACGTCTTCTTCTTCCTCCTGCTCTTCTTCTTGTGTTGGTATTTCCCCTTCTTCCAGAGGAGGGGGGTCTCTGGTCTCCTGGGATGAGGGGTGTCCGAGTCTTTTCTCCCCTATGTAAAACAAAAATGGTATACTTAGCACACAGATATTTGATGGCAGAACTAGAAATAGGAAACATTGCTCGGAAGTGGGGTACAATTGTCTATTTTAGCAGAGTTCCAAGATGTATATTTTTTATTGCCCTTTGTCAAGCTGCAATACTTTACCTGTTTGGTACAAGCTTCACAGATGTAGCCCCCCCTATAGTATACACTGGAGCACCTGTGTGCCCCCCCTAATAAAAATGGTGTTCTTGTGTCCCACACTAGTGCTCCAGTGTCCAGATGTGAAAACAGCTGCTCAGTGTCCTCTCCTTACACACAATCTAGTTTGCATTTCATTCTAGTAACAAACCCATCTACACAAACAAATATTTGGCATCCAAGTAGGCCCCCAAAAATGTGTGAAAATGCATATGGCCTAAACAATGGTGTTCTAGAGGCCGAAAGAAAAATGTTTGATACGAACGAATAATGTGCCCATGAACATTAAAGTTGACCTTTTGAAACGTTACAACTAATAAAAGCATATGGAGCAGAACGAACATAATAAAGACAGAAAGAATAGGAACACAGCACAACTACTTACTTTTTTGCAGCACTCTCCGGATCTTTCGGTACTGCTCTGGCTCTCTCAACTTCAGCTTCCTGAGCTGATATTTAGACCTTCGTACCCCGAAATTCCGCTCTAGACTCCTGACCACTTTCGCCATGATCTTGGCCTTTCGGATGTTCGGGTTGGGGTAAGGCCCATATTTTCCGTCATAGTCGGACTTCCTCATGATGTCGACCATCTCCAACATCTCCCCAAACGACATATTTGTGGCCTTAAAACATCTCCTTCTGGATCGGGACGTGCCTGGATCCGCCCTTTCCTCCTCCTCCTCCTCGTTGCTACAATTAGCCCGCACCTGCTGTATGTCCGCCATCATGCTCTTCCCCCACTGCGCCGAATGAAAAGGGGCGGGGAATACACTAGAAAGAACGTCAGGGGCGGGCGGAGTTACACGCATGCGCAGTGTATATAAAGCGTAACACGCGTGCGTATTACGTTTGATCTGTGAGCGGAGGAAGGAGCATTGGACGCGCCGATCGTAAGAACGAAGGTAAGAGACAAACTTGTGCCTATACTGCTTCTAGATTGAGGCCTATATTGTAACAAGATTAGGAGAGTTTTGTGTGACATTAGGCTTTGTCTTGTGTTGTGTCTTGCAGTGAACATGGATATGGTACTCAAAGATAAGGACTTCATTTCAGTATTCATAGAGATGCTAAGGGAGCTGCACTGTCTGTGGGAGATTAAACACCCCCATTACAAGAACCAAGCAAAGAGGAAGGCAGCACTGGAGCAATTGTGTGAAATTGTGAAGCAGGTGATCCCCACGGCAGACATCACTTATTTAAAGATTTTCATTGGTGGCCTGAGGAGCACATATCTGAGGGAGCACAATAAAGTCCTGGATTCACAGAGATCCGGAGCAGCAGGTGACATCTATGTCCCCAGGATGTTGTACTATGACAGGCTGCACTTTCTGGCAGGCCAGACTGAACCCAGGCCATCCCTCTCCAGTCTTCCTTCCACGCTTCCTTCCCCCCCGGCTGAGGCTTCTGATGCCCAACCTGGGCCTTCCAGGCCGCATGTGGAGGAGCCCAGATTGAGCCAGGTATAGCATTCCTCTAAATATTTCTGCTTGTCCAATCAATGATGTGAACTATATGTTAGTTGGGAGTACTAATTAAGGATTGTGATTGATGATGCAAAACATTACAACTATGTCCCTTTTTCATACACAGGGAAGTCTCAGCCAGGAGGTGGCCGGGCCGAGCCGGCTGGCTGATATCAAGGTCCCTCCACCCCCCCTGAAAACAGAAAGTGGCAGTAGGACGAGTGCCCTAGAGGAGGCGGCTATCAGATTCTTTTGGAGGGCTACAGAGGTCCTGGGAGCACCACACACCAGGCAGGAGAACATTGCTGCATTCATAGCCTATAAAATGCAGAGGATGGAGGAGGGCCAAAAAGCCATGTGTGAGGCCCTCATATCGGAGGCTCTGGCGAAAGGTATGAGGGGCCAAATTACACCTCACACACAGCTTTGGGATGGTCCTCCTCCTCCTCCTGCAGGTCCTACTCCTCCTCCAGGTCCTACTCCTCCTCCTGCCACATCTCCAACTGCACAGCCACAGCCGGGAATGAAGCGTGAAAGGAAGACCAGACAGTGAGGATCCTGGATCCAGTCTGTTGGGCAAAAAAATGCAGCCTCTTGTGGTACCACAGCCTGTGGACACACATGTCATCTGCTGCTATCCAAGTCTCTGTGAATCCCGGACCAGAATGCCCTCCCTTACATATGGACTCCTCAGGCCACCAATTTTGATGTTGAAGAATTGATGTCTGCCGTGGGGGTCCCAGGCCTCGCTAATTTCTCTTGTTGATCCAGTGTTGCCTTCCTCTTTGTTTGGTTCTGATCCCTTAATAAAGGATTTTTGTTTTGAATTATACTCTCCTATGTGTTTTACTTCAAAAAGGACAGTTTTTTTGTGAGGATTCAGGTACATTTCAAATATACAATGTGAAATGAACAAGGGACACCAACAACAAACAATCTCCTTGAGATTAAATAATAAAAGATATCAATGGTGTTGGGGTAACTTGACACACAAAACACACCCAAAAATATTCTGGAGTAAAAATAAAAATAACATTGAACAAAGATCAGCCTTGGAAAAAATACAAACATTAAATTAAAAAAAGGCTTAAAATCCAAAATAAAAAAAAATTAAAAAATATCAAACTGTCAGATGTGACAACTAATAACAATATATTCAGGGAATCCCACTAAAAAAACACAAATAAAAGTTTGTGAGAAGTGTGTGTGAATACGAGCAGCAAAACGACTTAATTCTTGTCACATTATAAAGAAGAAGAGAGTGCGCTGTATTAAACCATTTTTAACATTGCAGCGTGACGAAAGTGCTGTAGCCATTGCGAACGCTAAGTTTACCAGAACGAGCTGTCCCATGTTGGAATTTCTTCTGAGCATGCGTGGCACTTTGTGCGTCGGAACAGGCCACACACGGTCGGAATTGACGCGATCGGATTTTGTTGTCAGAAAATTTTATCTCCTGCTGTCCAACTTTGTGTGTCGGAAAATCCGATGGAAAATGTCCGATGGCGCCCACACACGGTCGGAATTTCCGACAACACGCTCTGATCGGACATTGTCCATCGGAAAATCCGACCGTGTGTACGGGGCATAAGGAGGCAGAAAAAACATGATTTCATGAAAAATAGATTACAGGGCCATTAAGTAGTGGATGTGTACGGGCTATTTTTTGGAAAATAAGAATATCTTTTAGTGCCACTTTTAAATTATAGCAGAAGCAGCAATTGCTTTAAAATTACATATTTGAGATTTTTCTTTCTAAATGCCTTTGGAGGCCTTTCTAGAAAGACTTTGGAGAACTGGTAGAAACATGTTAGCCACAGCCTCCCCCATAAACCATCAAACTGTCACAATCAGATGTGGAATAATTCATAGGGTATAGCAACTGCACTCTCAAAGTATCAATCTGGAGAAAAATCCCAGTAAGCAAGATCAATATTTTATAAGTCGTGTAACAAGGGGTACAAACATTTCACCAGGGTAAAATGAAAATGGAAAATAAATAGCATTGTATTGGCACACACCCTGCATCACAACGTGGGACTTAGCCTTCATCCGCTGGGCCATTTTATTATAACTGCATCTTTCATTATTGTTCCTTCGCAGTAACTGTGCTGCCATTATTAGGCAAACAGAAGTGCACAGTTGGGTGATTGGATTTTTCTAAGGAGGGGCAAAAGGCTGAAAATTACATATTCATGCCTGCTGTGCTGATAAATCTTGTGCCAAATGTTTTATCTTGATCTCCTTTAAATGCCTTAACGTTCCCCATACTTAACACCACCTTGTAAAATCACAAACTGTGCTAAACTGGATAACTCCTACAGGCAAATGAAAAAAACCTAGCAATTCCCAAGTGAATGCATATTACATTTGTGACATTACCTGGACAATATCCTTATTTATTGAGAGCATTGATGTGTGGCCAAACTGTTAACAGTGGGAGGGGCTTAAGGGGTGTGGTTAAAAAAAACCCGGGTTTCCTTGTACCTTTAAAAAATATGCTTTGATTGCTTGCCTACCTTAAAGAAAAACATTATTACAATAGTCAGGGACTGCATAGCAACCAGCAACTGTTCAGACAATGAAAACTTTTGTGTGAAGTATGTAATGTACAGTATTGTGTATATAGTGCAGGAGTGTTTAATGCAGAGCACAGGGGCACAGAGTGCTGCAGTCAGTGTTGGGTTTAGGATACATAACACAGACTGCAGGGGTCCAGGGTGTGTAATGCAATCTGTTCAAGGATCAGGAGTATGCAACGCACAGAGGGGTGTAGTCAGTGTTGGGTTTAGGAGTACATAACACCCAGAAAGCACAGTCCAGGAGTACATAATACACAGAATGCAGGGAACAGGCATGTTATGCACAGAATGCAGAGGTCAGGAGTATGTAATATACTGAATGCAGGGGACAGGAGTGTTATCCACAGAATGCAGGACACAGGAGCGTGTAATGCATAGAAGGAGTCAGGAGTACAAAACAAAAAAACTGCAGGAGTCAGGGGTATGTAACACACAATGTAGGGTTAAGGAGAGTGCGGTTATTCGATAAGGTTAAAAGAATAAGATTGCTAAGTAAACGTGCTCAACAGTGCGGCATATAACAAAAATCGCTTGTCAGCTGGAACAGTCTGTTCGCGTCCGAACAGCGTCCGAACAGCTGTGAGATGGCAGCGGGTGACGTCGAACGTGAAGCTCCGCCCCGTACGCGGCATTATGTCCACAAGGACTTCGTCAGCGAGGAAGTCCTTGTGGACGTAACGCCGCGTACGGGGGCGGAGCTTCACGTTCAACGTCACCCGCTGCCATCTCACAGCTGTTCGGACGCGAACAGACTGTTCCAGCTGACAAGCGATTTTTGTTATATGCCGCGCTGTTGAGCACTTTTACTTAGCAATCTTATTCTTTTAACCTTATCGAATAAACTCTTTATACGGATCACACTTAGAGTTTTCTCTATTTTTGGGGACTGCTGCATACCATTTCATACTGAAGGTGTATGGATCCATCCCGGGATAGCTGAGGACTGACCATCGCGGATGAGATCCAACGTAGCTGTTCACCATTCAATTATTCTGTATCTAACCCAGGCCTGTTTGACCCCCTGTAATTAAGGGGTCCACCTTTTCCGGTAAGCGCACCCTTATGATTAAGCTCATGAATGTTGATGCGTTATGAAAAAGGATCAGCCTGCCTGTGACAAGAGGAATTGAATATATGTTTTATTATATGGACTTGTAATTTTCCTTTTCTTTTGCCTTACACTAGCATTGTTAGTCAGGGGGGAGGGGAGTGAAAGATATAGTAGCAGATTTAGATACACTAACAAATCGAAGCCAAACTCCAGCTAACACTTTTTAAGCAGTTTCAGCAACAGTTTTTTTTCCTTTTGGGATAAAGGTTTTAGATAAATGAATACAAGCTGATGATTGTTAGCACCCCTGTCAGTGGTAAATGGTTTGTTTCATTCCTCTAACAGCTACATCTGTATTGAGAGCTTGTTCTTTTGAAAAACAAAAGACTTACTGGCCAGATCACCAGATGAAAGGAAAGAAAGCATAAAAAAGAAAAAGAATGCAGCCATTGCATCTAAGAAATGGTAAGCTTCAATATAGATGTAGCACCCTGTGGTTTAGGCAGGGAGCTCCTCACAAATTTACTTGCCAGAAGTAGTTATCCTGGTTGGTTGATAGATATCTATTGATTTCTCCCTGAGTTCGGCCTTGTTGCACTTTTCTCTTCTACCACTAGGTGGCCGGGTACTTGATGGTACTAGATATGAGAAGGGCAACCCAAGGTCGGGTTATGGGTATGTGGGGTGTCTCGTCCAATGGGCAGGGGTTTTCTTGAATCCCTTGGCCTGCCGGGAGAACCTATATATTTGGGTGGAGTCAGGTGATCTGTGTTCTGTGCCACCTGGATGGCTGTTTGGGTGGACGTGTGTCGTATTGCCCAGGCTGCTAGGCCGGAGATTGGGCCTATCGCGGGCACATTTGGCTGCTAGGCTGCCTGAGGGCCTTTCCAGAAGCAAGAGAGCAGCGCAGGGTTGGGATTGCGGCTTGCAATCCAACCAAAAGTGCCAGTTATGCCGGCCAGAGAATCTGACGTGGTCTGAGGTAGAGGGGAGGCTGTCGCCAGTAAGGGACTATCTGCCTTATTACCAGGGACCACAGTGAGTAACTGAAGCAAGTATCAAAGCAGCATTATTACCAGATGGGAACGGTGAAGAAACAAGAAACTTCAGTGGGAATCAAGCCAGGGACCCAGCCAGTGGAGGTGACGCTTGCAGCGCAACCTTGGGTGTCAAGCTAGGGACCGAGCGGGCCAGCGTAGGTGAAGCTTGAGAGGTATCTAGAGTGCCACGCTAGGGACCCAGCAGAGAAGCGGGGGTGACGCTTGGGGAAGATACCACCGTGAAGATTGGAGGAGCTCAAGGGATTCAGTCAGAGCCGTCTTTAATATTGACTGGACCCCGGGCAAACATTTTCTTGGACTCCCTCTTCCATGCAATTTCACTCTCCACATTCTCTGAGACATACAATAAATAGCAGCTAGACTCAAAATCAGTTTACTGAATCAGATCAGGCAGTGATTGCGATTGGTTTCCGAAGGTTACAGTGTATCATTACCGCTGACTGAATGGCTGCTAGAGGTTACTGTACACATTATGGCTCACTGTTTATTTTCTAAAGGGTTACAGCACATGACTTCTGCTTGTTGATTGGTTGCTAGAGAATACTGTACATCAATACTGTTCACTAATTGGTTACTAGAGGTTACTGCGCATTATTACTGATCACTGATTGGTTCCTAGAGGTTACTGCATATCCTTACCACTCAATGATTGGTTGCAAGAGGTTAGTGCACAGCATTACTGCTCACTGATTGATTGCTAAAGGTTACAGCACATCATCTCCTCACTGCCTGCACACCATGAACTGGGGAGGTGAGGGGACCATTAATTGTTAATGACACCCTCATGCATCGGCTGTGATGTGTGTATTCACATACACCAAAATTCAGGCTGCTGTGGCACCATGTTTTTTTGAAGAAGGGTTCCACCTCCAGTTTGCTTACCTTTGCAGAACAGGCTGATGTTAGGCTGCATGACCACAGTTGTAGGCAGGACTTTCAAGCATGCTCCTTTACCTCCCCAGTGGGCAGCATTCAGCAGAAGTGGTGGTATTTACATATCAATGCAGCGGTCCCTGACTTTTTACATATTAATGCCGTCGCTATTTACATATCAATGCAGGTTATTTACATGTAAACACAGGGTCTGCAGGGGAGGCATCTGTACATGGCAATAGGGCAGAGCTGGGCAGCAGCAACAGAACTTTACAGTGAGATATCGGGACACGGCACAGGACTAAAACTTCAAGGGATAAGTGAATTTAAATTGGGATAGTTGGCAAGTATGAGGTAGCTGCTGTGGGCCCAACAACGATGGGGCCCAGAGCAGCTGCCCCTTTTGCCCTGCCTTAAAAACGGTCCTGGATTCAGCGGTAGTGAATCAGAGGATCTAGTGAGAGACCGGGAGCTCAGTGCATGGAAGAACTACAAGGAGAAGTTGTAGTGAAGCTGAAAGAACTGTTACACTTTGGGTTAGGAACTATTAAAGACTGTTGGCATAGGAGACAGCATTCCTGCACGTAGAGATGTGGCTTCTTGCTGGAGGCATTTCCCTGCACGGCAGTCCTCCTATTAAAGTCTTGGAGCCTGCTAATTGAGTTTGAAACTATCTAAGGGTGTCCTGGCCTTACCCTCTCTCCCCCCAAAAATACAAAAAGGACTGTAGAGAGACTGTAGAGAGAAATAAAAACATTTTTACATCCAGGAAGTGTCTGGCGCCCAATGACCTTCACCATCTTTGCACCCACTATGCCTCACAACCCACTACATACAGAAGGATGTCAGCTATCCCTTACCCTAGAGGTTCTCATCAGACCAAAGGAGGCCTGTGACCTTGTTACATAATAAATGTTTTCCTTTGGGTTTAATTCTACTTTAACCATGGGCTTTACCTAGCCTTTTGGAACACACTATATATAATTGTTTTTTTTGGAGCTTGGCAAAAAGTGTGTGAGGCTTTGCCTAAATGATTTAGTGGGAAAACTCCAGGTGTGGCTATTTTATACATAGTTACATTGATAAAGCTTTACCAAATAACTGTGCATACATCATACCTTGCCGATACCCTTGAAAGCTAGAAATCATTGAAGTAGACACCTATACTCCAGTAATATGCATATGCTTTTGGGTCTAATGCCGAGCAGCTGCCCTGCTGCATTTTGAACACAGGAAGCCAGATATTCAGCAAGGGTGACGTTCTCTGATTGGAGGAGATGGAGAGGTGGGACAGTGATGTCATGCTCTAATTCACCTTCAAGTTACCACCTGCCCATGGTTGTACTGGTCACAGATCGCGGACAACTAGTTCTTACTCCTTCTGTGGCATATGGGACTTAGAGTTACTGGGCCTTTTTCCCCACCACCATCTAATGGACACTTTTTTGCACTGTAGCTTAGAAAACTGCAACTTTTGTTGGCATGGCTATTTGTAGTGATTTTATAGCACAAATATGGTTAGATTTTAAGACCATGTGCTGTTAAAAACTATGCTCTCCCCATTGATATGCAAATAAACCAGGCGGATTGATTTAGGACAGTGATGATGAACCTTGGCACCCCAGATGTTTTGGAACTACATTTCCTATGATTCTCACTGCAGTGAGAATATGTGAATATGATTCCCTCTGCAGTGTTGTTGAGCATCATGGGAAATATAGTTCCAAAACATCTGGGGTGCCAAGGTTTGCCATCACTGATTTAGGAGCTAAGCAGAGGACAGGATATGATAAAAAAAAGTCTAATAAAAGTCCTGGGTGGCTTATGTCCAATGTAAAAATGCATATAAAAGTAAAGGAGAAGACCTTCAAAAAATACAAGGCTGAGGGATCATTATCAGCATTCCAACTTTAAAAAGAATGCAACAAAAAATGTAAGGGTACAATCAGGGCGACTAAGATAGAACACGAAAGGCACATAGCGGACAAGAGTAAAAAGAATACCAAGAAATTCTTTAAGTACATAAATAGTAAGAAAGGAAGGTCAGATCATTTTGGTCCCATAAAGAATAATGAAGGGAATCTGGTTACTAAGGATGGAGAGATGGCGAAGGTATTGAATTTATTCTTCTCCTCAGTCTTCACGAGGGAAATGGGGGGCTTCAGTAACAAAAACTGCAATGTTTATACTCATGGCACATCACAGGAAGCACCCTCATGGCTAACAGAGGACAGAATTAGAAATAGACTTGAAAAACGTAACATTAATAAGTCACCAGGACCAGATGGCTTGTACCCGAGGGTCCTTAAGGAACTCAGTCAAGTAATTACCAGACCACTGTTCCTAATTTTTATGAACAGTCTACTGACTGGAATGGTACCAGCTGATTGGAGAAAAGCCAATGTGGCACCAATATTTAAAAAAGGAAATCCCTGGAAATTACAGACCAGTTAGCCTAACATCAATTGTATGCAAGCTCTTGGAGGGGATGATAGGGGACTATGTACAAAATTTTAGTAATGACAACGGTATCATTAGCAGTAATCAGCATGGATTCATGAAGAATCGTTCTTGCCAAACCAATCTATTAAATATCTATGAGGAGGTGAGCTGCCACCCAGATAAAGGAAGGCCCGTAGATGTGGTGTATCTGGATTTTTCAAAAGCATTTGATACAGTTCCTCATAAACATTTACTGTACAAAGTAAGGTCTGTTGGCATGGACCATAGGGTGAGTACATGGATTGATAAGTGGCTACAGGAGCGAGTTCAGAGGGCAGTGATAAATGGGGAGTACTCAGAATGGTCCGAGGTGGAAAGCGGGGTCCCCCAGGGTTCTGTCCTGGGACCAATCCTATTTAATTTATTCATAAATGACCTGGAGAATTGGATAAACAGCTCAATCTCTGTATTTGCGGACAATACTAAGCTAAGCAGGGTAATAACTTCTCCGCAGGATGTGGAAACATTGCAAGAAGATTTGAACAAATTAATGGGGTGCGCAAATACATGGCAAATGAGGTTTAATGTAGAAAAATGTAAAATAATGCATTTGGGTGGCAAAATATGAAAGCAATCTACACACTAGGGAGAGAACCTCTGGGGGGAATCTAGGATGGAAAAGGACCTGGGGGTCTTGGTAGATGACAGGCTCAGCGGTGGCATGCAATGCCAAGCTGCTGCAAGCAAAGCAAACAGAATATTGGCATGCCTTAAAAAGAAGATTAACTTCAGAGATAAAACAGTAATTCTCCCACTCTACAAGACTCTGGTCTGGCCGCACCTGGAGTATGCCATCTAGTTCTGGGCACCAGTCCTCAGGAAGGATGTGCTGGAACTGGAGAGGGTCCAGAGAAGGGCAACAAAACTAATAAAGGGACTGGAGAACCTTAGTTATGAGGAAAGGTTACGAGCACTGAACTTGTTCTCTCTGGAGAGGAGACGCTTGAGAGGGGATATGATTTCAATGTACAAATACCATACTGTTGACCCCATAATAGGGATAAAACTTTTCAGTGAAAGGGAATTTAATAAGACACGTGGCCATTCACTAAAATTAGAAGAAAAGCGGTTTAACCTTAAACTGCGTAGAGGGTTCTTTACTGTAAGAGCGGTTAGGATGAGGAATTCTCTTCCACAGGCAGTAGTTTCAGCAGGGAGCAACGATAATTTAAAAAAAAAACTTTTAGATAAGCACCTGAACGACTGGGATATACAGGGATTAGGGATGAGCCGAACACCCCCCTGTTCGGTTCGCACCAGAACATGCGAACAGGAAAAAAGTTCGCTCGAACAAGCGAACACCGTTAAAGTCTATGGGACACGAACATGAATAATCAAAAGTGCTAATTTTAAAGGCTTATATGCAAGTTATTGTCATAAAAAGTGTTTGGGGACCTGGGTCCTGCCCCAGGGGACATGGATCAATGCAAAAAAAAGTTTTAAAAACGGCCGTTTTTTCAGGAGCAGTGATTTTAATAATGCTTAAAGTCAAACAATAAAAGTGTAATATCCCTTTAAATTTCGTACCTGGGGGGTGTCTATAGTATGCCTGTAAAGGGGCGCATGTTTCCTGTGTTTAGAACAGTCTGACAGCAAAATGACATTTGGAAGGAAAAAACACATTTAAAACTACCCGCGGCTATTGCATTGCCGACAATACACATAGAAGTTCATTAATAAAAACGGCATGGGAATTCCCCCCAGGGAAACCCCGAACCAAAATTAAAAAAAAAAAAAATGACGTGGGGGGTCCCCCTAAATTCCATACCAGGCCCTTCAGGTCTGGTATGGGTATTAAGGGGAACCCCGGCCAAAATTTAAAAAAAAAATGACGTGGGGGTCCCCCTAAATTCCATACCAGACCCTTCAGGTCTGGTATGGATTTTAAGGGGAACCCCGCGCCAAGAAAAAAAAAAAAAAAACGGCGTGGGGTTCCCCCAAAAATCCATACCAGACCCTTATCCGAGCACGCAACCTGGCAGGCCGCAGGAAAAGAGGGGGGGACGAGAGTGCGGCCCCCCCCCCTCCTGAACCGTACCAGGCCACATGCCCTCAACATTGGGAGGGTGCTTTGGGGTAGCCCCCCAAAACACCTTGTCCCCATGTTGATGAGGACAAGGGCCTCATCCCCACAACCGTGGCCGGTGGTTGTGGGGGTCTGCGGGCGGGGGGCTTATCGGAATCTGGAAGCCCCCTTTAACAAGGGGACCCCCAGATCCCGGCCCCCCCCCCCTGTGTGAAATGGTAAGGGGGTACTTACCCCTACCATTTCACTAAAAAACTGTCAAAATAGTTAAAAATGACAAGAGACAGTTTTTGACAATTCCTTTATTTAAATGCTTCTTCTATCTTCCTTCATCTTCTTCTTCTTCTGGTTCTTCTTGCTCTTCTGGTTATTCCTCCGGCGTTCTCGTCCAGCATCTTCTCCGCGGCGTCTTCTATCTTCTTCTCCTCGGGCCGCTCCGCACCCATGGCATGAGGGGAGGCTCCCGCTCTTCTCTTCATCTTCTTCTTCATCCTCTTCTCTTCTTCATCTTCTTCATCTTCTTCATCTTCATCTTCTCTTCTTTTCTTCTCCGGGCCGCTCCGCATCCATGCATGAAGGGAGGCTCCCGCTGTGTGACGGCGTCTCCTCGTCTGACGGTTCTTAAATAACGGGGGGCGGGGCCACCTGGTGACCCCGCCCCCCTCTGACGCACGGTGACTTGCGGGACTTCCCTGTGACGTCACGGGGAATGCCACAGGGAAGTCCCGTCATGTCCCGTGCGTCAGAGGGGGGCGGGGTCACCGGGTGGCCCCGCCCCCCATTATTTAAGAACCGTCAGACGAGGAGACGCCGTCACACAGCGGGAGCCTCCCTCCATGCATGGATGCGGAGCGGCCCGCAGAAGAAAAGAAGAGAAGATGAAGATGAAGAAGATGAAGAAGAGAAGAGGATGAAGAAGAAGATGAAGAGAAGAGCGGGAGCCTCCCCTCATGCCATGGGTGCGGAGCGGCCCGAGGAGAAGAAGATAGAAGACGCCGCGGAGAAGATGCTGGAAGAGAACGCCGGAGGAAGAACCAGAAGAGCCAGAAGAACCAGAAGAAGAAGAAGATGAAGGAAGATAGAAGAAGCATTTAAATAAAGGAATTGTCAAAAACTGTCTCTTGTCATTTTTAACTATTTTGACAGTTTTTTAGTGAAATGGTAGGGGTAAGTACCCCCTTACCATTTCACACAGGGGGGGGGCGGGATCTGGGGGTCCCCTTGTTAAAGGGGGCTTCCAGATTCCGATAAGCCCCCTGCCCGCAGACCCCCACAACCACCGGCCACGGTTGTGGGGATGAGGCCCTTGTCCTCATCAACATGGGGACAAGGTGTTTTGGGGGGCTACCCCAAAGCACCCTCCCAATGTTGAGGACATGTGGCCTGGTACGGTTCAGGAGGGGGGGGGGCCGCACTCTCGTCCCCCCCTCTTTTCCTGCGGCCTGCCAGGTTGCGTGCTCGGATAAGGGTCTGGTATGGATTTTTGGGGGAACCCCACGCCGTTTTTTTTTTTTTTTTTGGCGCGGGGTTCCCCTTAAAATCCATACCAGACCTGAAGGGTCTGGTATGGAATTTAGGGGGAACCCCACGTCATTTTTTTTTTTTTAATTTTGGCCGGGGTTCCCCTTAATATCCATACCAGACCTGAAGGGCCTGGTATGGAATTTAGGGGGACCCCCCCAAGTCATTTTTTTTTTTTTTAATTTTGGTTCGGGGTTTCCCTGGGGGGAATTCCCATGCCGTTTTTATCAATGAACTTCTATGTGTATTGTCGGCAATGCAATAGCCGCGGGTAGTTTTAAATGTGTTTTTTCCTTCCAAATGTCATTTTGCTGTCAGACTGTTCTAAACACGGGAAACATGCGCCCCTTTACAGGCATACTATAGACACCCCCCAGGTACGAAATTTAAAGGGATATTACACTTTTATTGTTTGACTTTAAGCATTATTAAAATCACTGCTCCTGAAAAAACGTCCGTTTTTAAAACTTTTTTTTGCATTGATACATGTCCCCTGGGGCAGGACCCGGGTCCCCAAACACTTTTTATGACAATAACTTGCATATAAGCCTTTAAAATTAGCACTTTTGATTTCTCCCATAGACTTTTAAAGGGTGTTCCGCGGCATTCGAATTTGCCGCGAACACCCCAAATTGTTCGGTGTTCGGCGAACTTGCGAACAGCTAATGTTCGAGTCGAACATGAGTTCGACTCGAACTCGAAGCTCATCCCTAACAGGGATATACAATGTAATACTGACATAAAATCATACACATAGGTTGTACTTTATGGACTTTTTTCAACATCACCTACTATGTACCTATGTAACTATGTAACTATATACAGGAAGTTGGGGGAGGAGCTTAGGATTTTGAAAGAAGCATGTGGTCAGACGACAAAAGAGAGTTGGTTTTGGAAGACAAAGAGGCAAGATATGGCTGCTAGAAGCTGGAGAACTTTGAAGACACAGTTGGACTGAGAGAAGAACTATGAAGGACATTACATCTTGATTCCATCTATAAGTTGAGTAACTGTTTAGTTTACTTATTGCATACATATTGTACATGCTTATTTTTTCTAGAAAAGATAATTGGCTTCTACATGTTGTAGGCATATTTTGTAGCTATATATTGTGTTTTGTGCAGTTGTATGTGCGGCTTTTCTGTTTAGTAAAGCATTGATACACCACAGAGGTCTAAGTTTCCTTGGCTTCTACCGCAAGAACCTTTAATAGACACCAAGCAAAATATTTGGGTGCTCGTCCGGGATTTGCTAAAGCTCAACTAAAGCAGACCTGTTTTTTGTGGTGTGTTTTGTTGCTTGTGCTGGGGAAAATGCTGTGTATGCTGTTTAGGAAGAGTAAGACTGCTTTCACACTGGGGCGGGCGGGCGCTGACGGTAAAACGCTGCTAGTTTTAGCGGCGCTATTCAGCTGCTATTGTGGCGCTTTTAACCACAAGGGGACGTGGCAATCGGATTACAACACCTGGTGGCCTCCGGATGACGTAATCTGATTGCCACACCCCCATTGTTATTTAAGAAGTGGAGGACATCAGCGCCGACAGATCAGCGGGCTGCAGCACCGGAGGAGGGTCATCTGCGGGAGCGGCGGCAGAGGAAGAAGAACACCGGACAAAGAAGACAGAAGAAGAGCAGAAGAAGAAGCAGGGGAGAAGGAGAAGACCGGAGGATGAAGATGCGGGAGAAGATGGAGGAAGACCAAAGGAAGAAGCGGAGAAGAAGATTTTTAATAAAAGACTTGTCAAAAACTGTCTACTGTATTTTTTAACACTACACTACTTTTTTTTTAGTGAATGGGTAGGGGTACAATGTACCCCATACTCATTCACATAGGGGGGCGGGATCTGGGGGCCCCTTTGTTAAAGGGGGCTTCCAGATTCCGATAAGCCCCCCCTCACAAACCCAGACAACCACCGGGCAAGGGTTGTCGGGAAGAGGCCCTTGTCCCCATCAACATGGGGGCAAGGTGCTTTGGGGTGGGGGGGCGCAGAGCCCCCCCCTGCCCCAAAGCACCCATCCCCCCATGTTGAGGACATGTGGCCTGGTATGGTTCAGGAGGGGGGGCGCTCGCTCGTCCCCTCCCTTTCCTGACCTGCCATGCTGTATGCTCGGATAAGGGTCTAGTATGGATTTTGGGGGGACACCACGCCATTTTTTAAAAAATTTTGGCATGGGGGTCCCCTCCGAATCCATACTAGACCCAACTGCCTGGTATGGACCTGGGGGGGGGACCCCACGCTGTTTTTTTTCTCGATTTTCTTTTTTATCCGGCAATTCTTTTTTTCATTCAGAAGTCCGCTGATAACTGATGACTCATCGGTTGTTAAGGACGCGGCGGCCAGCTTCCCGGCCCCCTCCTTAGCAACCAGCTATATACAGTGTAAAAAAAATGCAAATCGCAACAAAATCGCGGTAAAAACACGTGTCCAAAAACGCGGCAAGCACCGCAAAAAGCACTGCAGAAACGCTCCTGAGGAAGATGCGGATTATTTTCTGATGGTGGCTGAATTGAAGTGGACTTTCATCTGAGCATTTCCTTATTACCAAGAGGGGAAGAGACTTAATCATCAAGGAATGTTGCAACTTCCAGGGACAAAAAAAAAAGTCTGATCATCCAGAACATAATGGGGAGGTCGAAAGGGAATTTATAATACAGGTAGTTTATTTCACCCTTTCCTGGACAAAGGATTTAAGAGCTATTGAAGTTTTTTTCCTATATTATGCTATAAAGTCAAGAGGTGGTATGTGTTGCCATGGCTATTTCTAGTGGTTTTATAGCACTAATATGTAGTTAGATTTTAAGATCATGTTCTATTAAAAACTATGCTCTCCCCATCGATATGCAAATAAACATGTCGGATTGGTTTAGGAAATTTTGCTGCCAGCCCCTCTCTTTTAAGCTTCCATCCTGCACTGTATAATTGTTTATTAGAAACGAAGCCTCTAAATACCTTTTTCTGATGTATCTTCAGGCTGGTCAAGTGACTCCCAGCCGCTCTGTTACTCTGATCCAGGGCTACAGCGGGAGGAGCCGAACGGCCAGCTCGGCAGTCACATGACTCCCGGCTGACATCAGAGGGAGAGCTTGGCTCCTCCTGCTATAGCCCTGAATCAGAGTATCAGACCGGCTGGGAGTCACGTTACCGGCTTGAAGATACATCAGAAAAAGGTATTTAGAGGTTTTTTTCTAATAAACCCTTATACAGTGCAGGATAGAAGCTAAAAATAGGGGGGCTGACAGAAAATCAAAATGTAGGGTTACAAACCCTTTAAATAAATAAATAAATAAATAAATATATATATATATATATATATATATATATATATATATATATATATATATATATATATATATATATATATGTAGCACCCCCCCAGTGTTACTAGAGTGCTAGAGTTTTTGTGTTAGTATTGGTAACCTTTTGGACTTGGCTAGCAGCCAAGCCTCTGTGTTTTTCCTGGGTTGGGCAGAGTTCCAGGGAGAGCTGGGTGTCTCACAGGCAGAATCACGAGGCAGAATCACTGAGACCCCCCTACTTCTAGAATGTAATGGAACCTTATAGAAGAATGGGAGGGGAAGTAAGGTGGAGCTGCCTGGAGTATTCTGAGGGCCCTGACCAATCCCCAACAGAAGGGTTGGCAGGGGGCAGGCCCCCTCAAATATTCTGGGTCAGCCCAGCTGGGGCAGAGTGGAATATGGAGATGGAGATGGAGTGTTAGGTTGTCGGGCCTTTGAGAGTAGCTCACCAGACTGGGGAGGGGTGAACTCAGGCCTGGGCTCGGGTGTCGAAGGGACCCTTCTTCATAACACACAGGGGGATCCTGACCAGGAGGGGAGGACAGCGGGAGTACACTGCTGACAGGGAGGAAGACAGCCAATTGGGCTGGTGAGTGATACAGTCAGAGGACTGAATGGCATGCCTGAAGGGACTGCATGCAAGGAGGACTGTGGAGAAGTAGCCAGGAGGGCTAGAGAAAGGGGCAGCTGCAGCCAGGCAGGCTGGCAGTGCCTGATAAGTGGGTACTGGGAGCAGTAGCTACAGAGATTGACAGCTAGCACCAAAGATCTCTCTATTTTTGTTACACCAAAAGGGGCCCACAGTCCCTGCCTGCAAGGGGCATTCTCAAGGATCTAACTGAGTCTGTGTTAAATCAAACTAACTCTGCTAGCTGGTCCTGGGAGTAGTAGTTCAACAAGCAAGTGTGCTGGAGGCAGAAGAGGATAGGAATTTGTTCCGTCGGAAAAATATAGAACATGTTCTCTATCTAAGTCCTTCTGAATTTTTGACGTTAAAAAGTCCAATGAGGCATACACATGGTCGGAATATACAATGAAAAGCTCCCATCCGACTTTTTCTGTCGGAAATTCCGACCGTGTGTACGGCACATAACACTCCATCTCCATCTTACAACTGAACTCCACTCTGCCCCAGCTGGGCTGACCCAGAGTATTTGAGGGTATCTCCCCTCTGCCAACCCTTTTGTTGGGGATCGGTCAGGGCACTGAACATACTCCAGGCAGCACCATCTTACTTCCCGTTCTTCTAAAAGGTTCCAATACATCCTTGAAGTGGGGGGGGGGTCTCAGTGATGCTGCTTGCGAGTCATTCAGCTCTCCTGGATCTCTGCCCCACCCAGAAAAAACACGCAGGCTTGGCTGCTAGCCAAGACTGAAAATATGCCTACACTAACATAAAAACTCTAGCACTCTAGTAACACTAGGAGGTGCTATCTATCTATCTATCTATCTATCTATCTATCTATCTATCTATCTATCTATCTATCTATCTATCTATCTATCTATGTATATATATAGATCTATATATATCCATAGATATATCTATATCTATATCTATAGATAGATATATATAGATATATCTATAGCTATAGCTATAGATATATATACATTTACAAACCCTGGCAGAATTTATGATTTCTTGGCCATTTTTCAGAGAATATGAATGATAACACAAAAACATTTCTTTCACTCATGGTTAGTGTTTGGCTGAAGCCATTTATTATCAATCAACTGTGTTTACTCTTTTTAAATCATAATGACAACAGAAACTACCCAAATGACCCTAATAAAAAGTTTACCTACCCCAGTTCTTAATACCGTGTATTGCCCCCTTTAACATCAATGACAGCTTGAAGTCTTTTGTGGTATTTGTGGATTAGGCTCTTTATCTTCTCAGATGGTAAAGCTGCCCATTCCTCTTGGCAAAAAGCCTCCAGTTCCTGTAAATTCTTGGGCTGTCTTGTATGAACTGCACGTATGAGATCTCCCCAGAGTGGCTCAATGATAATGAGGTCAGGAGACTGAGATGGCCATTCCAGAACCTTCACTTTATTCTGCTGTAGCCAATGACAGGTCAACTTGGCCTTGTGGTTTGGATCATTGTCATGTTGGAATGTCCAAGTACGTCCCATGCGCAGCTTCCTGGCTGATAAATGCAAATGTTTCTCCAGCATTTTTTGATAACATACTGCATTCATCTTGCCATCAATTTTGACCAAATTTCCTGTGCCTTTGTAGCTCACACATGCCCAAAACATCAGCGATCCACCTCCGTGTTTCACAGTAGGGATGGTGTAACTTTCATCATAGGCCTTGTTGACTCCTCTCCAAATGTAGTGTTTATGGTTGTGGCCAAAAAGCTCAATTTTGGTCTCATCTTTCCAAATGACTTTGTGCCAGAAGGTTTGAGGCTTGTCTCTGTGCTGTTTGGCTAATTGTAAGTGGGATACTTTGTGGCACTTGCGTAGTAATGGCTTTCTTCTGGTGACTCGACCATGCAGCCCATCTTTCTTCAAGTGCCTCCTTATTGTGCATCTTGAAACAGCCACACCACATGTTTTCAGAGGGTCCTGTATTTCACCGGAAGTTATTTGTGGGTTTTTCTTTGCATCCCAAACAATTTTCCTGGCTGTTGTGGCTAAAATTTTAGTTGGTCTACCTGACCGTGGTTTGGCTTCAGCAGAACCCCTCATTTTCCACTTCTTGATTAGGGATGAGCTTCGTGTTCGAGTCGAACCCATGTTCGACTCGAACATCGGCTGTTCGCCCGTTCGCCGAATTGCGAACGATATGGGCCGTTCGCGCCAAATTCGTGTGGCGCGTCACGGCCCATAATTCACTGCGGCATGGCAGTGCATTGCTTGCTGATGATTGGCCAAGCATGCACTATGACCCGCATGCTTGGCCAATCACAGCGCCGCCTGAACAGAGAGCCATAATTGGCCAAAGCCAAGGAGGCTTTGGCCAATTATGGCTCAGGGGATTTAGTACACGCCCCACACTATATAAGGCCTCCTGCACGGCGGCCCTGTGTAGTTTGTGTTCCGGCGTTCATTGAGAGAGAGAGAGAGAGACAGACAGTGTCATTTGATTTGAGTTAGATAGATTAGGCAGAACAGTCAGTCAGTTAGCTGCACTTACAGTGTATTGTGTATATATATGCATCCCAGGTGTTGCATATATATATATATACACTGTATTCAGTTTAGCTAGATCCGTTCCTGTTATCTTCTAGACTATTTACATTTAGTGCAGTGCGTCCTGCTCACAGTGTTCAGCTAGATCCGTTCCTGTTATCTTCCCACTGACAGGCAGGCTTGTCTGGTTACAGTATATAAAGCTACCTGAAGAAAATTACTGGTGTTCTATTTGATCCTATTAGTACCACGGTCAGGCAGCTAGACTATTTACATTTAGTACAGTGCGTCCTGCTCACAGTGTTCAGCTAGATCCGTTCCTGTTATCTTCCTACTGACAGGCAGGCTTGTCTGGTTACAGTATATAAAGCTACCTGAAGAAAATTACTGGTGTTCTATTTGATCCTATTAGTGCCACGGTCAGGCAGCTAGACTATTTACATTTAGTACAGTGCGTCCTGCTCACAGTGTTCAGCTAGATCCGTTCCTGTTTTCTTCCTACTGACAGGCAGGCTTGTCTGGTTACAGTATATAAAGCTACCTGAAGAAAATTACTGGTGTTCTATTTGATCCTATTAGTACCACGGTCAGGCAGCTAGACTATTTACATTTAGTACAGTGCGTCCTGCTCACAGTGTTCAGCTAGATCCCTTCCTGTTATCTTCCTACTGACAGGCAGGCTTGTCTGGTTACAGTATATAAAGCTACCTGAAGAAAATTACTGGTGTTCTATTTGATCCTATTAGTACCACGGTCAGGCAGCTAGACTATTTACATTTAGTACAGTGCGTCCTGCTCACAGTGTTCAGCTAGATCCGTTCCTGTTATCTTCCTACTGACAGGCAGGCTTGTCTGGTTACAGTATATAAAGCTACCTGAAGAAAATTACTGGTGTTCTATTTGATCCTATTAGTACCACGGTCAGGCAGCTAGACTATTTACATTTAGTACAGTGCGTCCTGCTCACAGTGTTCAGCTAGATCCGTTCCTGTTATCTTCCTACTGACAGGCAGGCTTGTCTGGTTACAGTATATAAAGCTACCTGAAGAAAATTACTGGTGTTCTATCCCAGCTTAGTGCAGCTACAGGCCATTAGTATGTCTGGAAGGCCAAGAAGGAGAGGCAGACAGTCACAAGCCAATAAGAGAGGGCAAGCAGGCTCTGTGTCTAGTGCTGGTCGTGGAGACGGTGCATCCTCATCAGCACGTGGCCATGGGACACGCTGGGCCTTTTTTTCGGCAGCTGGCCGTGTTGAGCCGCAACATGCGGAAGACTTGGTCGAGTGGATGACCAAGCCGTCCTCATCCTCCTCATCCTCTCTCACCCATGCCCAGGGTGCTTTGTCTGGCAAAGCAGCGGCCTCTTCCCTCAGCTCAATGTCATCAGTGACTCCTTCCCTAGCTCCACCATGTCCTCATGAGGATTCCCTCGAACTGTTTGACCACAGTGTTGGGTACATGCTCCAGGAGGATGCCCAGCGTTTGGAAGGCTCTGATGATGATACTGAGCTCGATGAAGGCAGTAACATGAGCACGGACAGAGGGGGTGCCCAAGAAGGACAGCAATCTGGCAGTCATGCTCCCCCTGCTGCAGCATACTGCCAGGTTTGCTCCAGTGATGAGGAGGGAGGGGATGATGAGGTCACTGACTCAACGTGGGTGCCTGATAGGAGAGAGGAGGAGGAGGAGGAGGCGGCACATCACCAACGAGGCAGGATGCCCTCCAGGGGCCAGCCTAAGGGCAGCACATTGACTGCATCACACCCCAAAGCTCCACATGTGCAGGGCGCTGCAGTCTCTGCGCGTTATTCAAAAAGTTCTTTGGTGTGGGCCTTTTTTGAGACGAGTGCATCAGATCGCACCGCTGCTATTTGCAACATATGTCTCAAGCGTATCTCACGTGGCCAAAACATCTCCCGCTTGGGTACCACATGCTTGACCAGACATATGTTGACCTGCCATGCAGTTCGTTGGCAAGCGTATCTAAAAGACCCACACCAAAGAACAAAGAGGATCTCTCCTTGCTCCTCATCAGCTGAGATTTCCAACCCCACTAGACCTCCAGTCCTCTCTGAGACCTGCAGTGAGAGGAATGAAGGTGTAGAATTAGGTGTGTCACAGCCAAGTACTTGTGGGCAATCTGCTTTTGGTACACCGACGTCAGATTGTACCAAGCAAATTTCCCTGCCCCAGCTGCTGCACCGCCGAAAGAAGTTTGCTCCCAGCCATCCACATGCCCAGCGGTTGAATGCTAGCTTGGCAAAATTGCTAGCACTTCAACTGCTGCCTTTTCAGTTGGTAGACTCTGCCCCCTTCCGTGAGTTTGTGGAATGTGCGGTTCCTCAGTGGCAGGTACCCAAACGCCACTTTTTCTCACGGAAGGCGATTCCGGCTCTCTACCGGCATGTGGAAGGCAATGTCCATGCCTCGCTGGACAGGGCGGTCAGCGGTAAGGTGCATATTACCGCTGACTCATGGTCCAGCAGGCATGGACAGGGACGTTACCTAAGTTTCACGGCACATTGGGTGACTCTGCTGGCAGCTGGGAAGGATGCAGGACAAGGTGCAGTAGTGTTGGAGGTTGTTCCGCCACCACGCCTCCAAAATGCTGATTGTGACACATCTCTCTCCTCCACCCCCTCCTCTTCTTCTTCCTCCATGGCCTCTTCCTCGGAACCAGCGGTGCTCCGTAGTCGTTCAAGGGGCTACGCAAGTACGCAGGCCAAAAGATGCCATGCGGTGCTTGAGCTGGTGTGCTTGGGGGACAGGAGCCACACTGGGGCAGAGGTTCTGTCAGCTCTGCAGGGGCAGGTTCAGAGGTGGTTGACGCCACGCCAACTTAAGGCAGGAATGGTGGTTTGCGACAATGGCACCAACCTCCTCTCTGCCCTCCGACAGGGACAAATGACCCATGTGCCCTGTTTGGCTCACGTTCTTAACTTGGTGGTGCAGCGGTTCTTGGGCAGGTACCCGGGCTTACAGGATGTCCTGAGGCAGGCCAGGAAAGTCTGTGTGCATTTCCGCCGGTCATATAATGCCAGTGCTCGGCTGACGGACCTCCAAAAGGAGTTTAACCTGCCCAAGAACCGCCTAATCTGTGACATGCCCACCAGGTGGAACTCAACGTTGGCCATGCTGCAGCGGCTGCACACGCAGCAGAGGGCCATCAATGAGTACCTGTGCGACTATGGCACCAGGACAGGGTCAGGGGAGCTTGGTTTTTTTTCCCCACGCCAGTGGGCCATGATCAGGGATGCATGCACTGTCCTGTCACCATTCGAGGAGGCCACGAGGATGGTGAGCAGTGACAGTGCATGCATCAGTGACACTGTCCCCCTTGTCCACCTGTTGGAGCACACGCTGCGTGGAATAATGGACAGGGCACTTGAGGCAGAACAGAGGCAGGAAGAGGAGGACTTCCTTAGCTCTCAAGGCCCCCTTTATCCAGACAGTGTTCCTGCGTGCCCGCCGATCACACAGGAAGAGGACAAGGAGGAGGAGGAGGAAGATTGTGTCAGTATGGAGGTGGAGCCTGGCACTCAGCATCAGCAGCAGTCTTTAAGGGATCAGTCCCAAGAAACACATGGACTTGTACGTGGCTGGGAGGAGGTGGCTGCGGACGTTGTCGTCCTTAGTGACCCAGAGAACTCCGGACCGAATGCCTCAGCAAACCTACGCTGCATGGCCTCCCTGATCCTGCAAAGCCTGCGTAAGGATCCTCGTATTCGTGGTATCAAGGAGAAGGACCAATACTGGCTGGCAACCCTCCTTGATCCACGTTACAAGGGTAAGGTTGCGGACCTTATCTTGCCATCGCAGAGGGAGCAGAGGATGAAACATCTTCGGGAGGCCTTGCAGAAAGGTCTGTGCAATGCGTTCCCAGAGACTGGGAGGTTACAAACTCCTGTTTCTGGACAACGTGTTGCTGAGGCTTCGGTCAGTCAAAGAAGGAGCGGTGGAGAAGGTGGCCGTCTGACCGATGCGTTCAGACAATTTTTTGGTCCGCAGCCCCAAGGTATGATCGGTTCCAGCAACCATCGCCAGCGTCTGTTTTACATGGTGCAGGAATACCTAGGGGCAAGATCAGACTTGGACACCTTTCCCACCGAAAATCCTCTGGGTTACTGGGTCTTGAGGATGGATCACTGGCCAGAGCTTGCACAGTATGCAATTGAGCTACTGGCCTGTCCTGCATCCAGCGTTCTTTCGGAACGCACATTCAGTGCTGCTGGAGGCGTGGTAACCGATCACAGGGTGCGTCTGTCCACCGACTCGGTCGATCGGCTGACCTTCATAAAAATGAATGAGTCTTGGATCACCACCAGCTACCAAGCACCTGATGCTGATGTAACCGAATAATTTTTTTTGAAATCTCAGATCCCTTCAAAGACTGCCTATGCTGATGCTGAGTGACTATCCCTGAGTAATTATCCTCTTCCTCCTCAATCATCACGCTGATAGCTTGTAAGAACATTTTTGGTTCTGGGCGCCACCACCAGTGCCTAAGGCACAATTTTTCAGCCCCTGTTTAACAGGGGCGTGTTAATTACAATTTTTGATGTAATACTTTGCAGCAGGGCTCGTTCCTGCATTCCAACTAGAGTGTCTGTGAGGGGTTGCAGTGTTGTGGCACCAGCACCAGTGCCTAAGGCCCAATTTTTCTGCCCCTGTCTAACAGGGGCGTGTAATTACAATTTTTGATGCAATACTTTGCAGCAGGGCTCGTTCCTGCGTTCCAACTAGAGTGTCTGTGAGGGGTTGCAGTGTTGTGGCACCAGCACCAGTGCCTAAGGCCCAATTTTTCTGCCCCTGTCTAACAGGGGCGTGTAATTACAATTTTTGATGCAATACTTTGCAGCAGGGCTCGTTCCTGCGTTCCAACTAGAGTGTCTGTGAGGGGTTGCAGTGTTGTGGCACCAGCACCAGTGCCTAAGGCCCAATTTTTCTGCCCCTGTCTAACAGGGGCGTGTAATTACAATTTTTGATGCAATACTTTGCAGCAGGGCTCGTTCCTGCGTTCCAACTAGAGTGTCTGTAAGGGGTTGCAGTGTTGTGGCACCAGCACCAGTGCCTAAGGCCTAATTTTTCAGCTCCTGTTCAACAGGGGCATGTAATTACAATTCTTGATCTAATATTTCACAGCAGGGCCCTGTGAGGGCTTACAGTGTTGTGGCCACAGCAACACCTAAGGCCCAAATTTCTGCTGAGTATATAGGGCAGGACCCTACTTTCAAACATCTAACTTACAAATGACTCCTACTTGCAAACGGAAGGAGACAACAGGAAGTGAGATGAAATCTACCCCTAGGAAGGGAAATTCTCTCCTGTAAGAGTTAATATGGGAAAACAATTTCTCCTTTCCACTGATGCTTTCCAATCCTTGTTCCACAAAAAACCCAAATTTTCAAAAAACATTTTTCATTGGGACAAAAAGTGAGGTGAAATCTTCTGAAGAGGAGGAAAGACAGCAAAACAAATGTCACAGGGGTGATAACCCTTCCCTATGTTTTCCAAAAAGCTTAAAAAAGATTTTTTGGCTGGAGCTAAACGCTTTAAAAATTTACCCGTTCAAAATTACAAAGAGATTCTACTTAACAACAAACCTACAGTCCCTGTCTTGTTTGCACCGCCTGTATACTGCTGTTCAGAGTATATAGGGCCTTTCCTTATTTTAATTTGGGTGCGGGGTTCCCCTTAATATCCATACAAGACCCAAAGGGCCTGGTAATGGACTGGGGGGTACCCATGCCGTTTGTCTCACTGATTTTCATCCATATTGCCATGACCCGACATGACATTAAACCCGCAAGCAGTTTTAAATGAGATTTTTTCCTTTAAAAATGACATTTGGTGCAGGGACTGTTCTAAACACGGGAAACACGAGCCACTTTACAGGCCTACTATAGACACACCCCAGGTACGATATTTAAAGGAATATTTCACTTTTTTTTTTTTACTTTAAGCATCATTAAAATCACTGCTCCCGAAAAAACGGCCTTTTTTAAAAGTTTTTTTTGCATTGATACATGTCCCCTGGGGTAGGACCCGGGTCCCCAAAACCTTTTTAGGACAATACCATGCAAATTAGCCTTTAACATGAGCACTTTTGATTTCGAACGTTCGAGTCCCATAGACGTCAATGGGGTTCTAACGTTCGTGCGAACTTTCGGTCCGTTCGCAGGTTCTGGTGCGAACCGAACCGGGGGGTGTTCGGCTCATCCCTATTCTTGATTAGAGTTTGAACACTGCTGATTGGCATTCTCATTTCCTTGGACATCTCTTTATATTCATTACCTGTTTTTTACAGTTCAACTACCTTTTCCCGCAGATCCTTTGAAAATTCTTTTGCTTTCCCCATGACTCAGAATCCAGAAACATCAGTGCAGCACTGGATGAAAGATGCAAGGGTCTGTCAGGAGTACAGAAACTCATTGACTTTTTATACACACACGCTAATTACAAGCAAACAGATCACAGGTGAGGATGGTTACCTTTAATAGCCATTCAAACCTCTTTGTGTCAATTTGTGAGCATGTTATCAGGCCAAAATCACCAGGATATGTAAACTTTTGATCAGGGTCATTTGGGTAGTTTTTGTTGTCATTATGAATTAAAAAGAGTAAAGAGTAAACACAGTTGATTGATAATAAATGGCTTCAGCCAAACATTAACCATGAGTGAAAGAAAAGTTTTTGTGTTATCATTCAAATTCTCTGAAAAATGACCAAGAAATCATACATTCTGTCAGGGTATGTAAACTTATGAGCACAGAAAAATGCAAAATGTAGCGCTGACCAATGGGCCCTACACGTTTCGACCAATGGGCCCCTGTTGAAGGCCCATTGGTCGAAAAACGTAGGGCCGTTATCACTCTCTACAATGCCTTCCATTTTTATCTTTTTGTGATCACTTTTATCTGTATTGTGGTTTTTAGCAATAAACAACCTTTTTGACCTGCACTATGTGGAAGCACATTATTTTTTCTCCACATATTATCTGGATGTGAGTGGATGTTTGTTCTCTGAACCTACCATCAAGACCCAGCCCTAACGGTCTTGAGATCGGGCTGACTCGGAAGCTATCCTTGGTTCCCCTGGATCCTTCTCTGGAGGCTTCAACCACCTGGCTATCCACACACTTGTCCCATGTGGCACACTGCCTGTACGACTCTATGTCACCGAATTAGAGTCAACCTATTCCGGTAAGAGCGCCCACATCTCATTTAGTGTTTGATGATCCTCTTATTTGATGTTTCTTCCACGGATAGAGTTGTGTTCCCGTTTCACCGCTCCTGCACCTACACCATTATATTGGACTTTTTGTTCTTACTTTTGGATACTATTTATTTGATTACATTCTTATTTGAGGTTTATACTGTACCATATACATTTTTTGGTTTATTGTTTTGTTTGCAAATGGACTTTTGCACAAATTATTCATTTATTCATACACACGGTGTTCATCATTTGTGTACATTTGTCAGTGCTACATTTTGCATTTTTCTGTATTTACATGTTTGTCACATTTGTATTTTCGCCTTTTCTTCTTTGTTTGGGGTCTAGCGCAGTAATAATTTTCCATTCTACAAACTTATGAGCACAACTGTATATATATATATATATATATATATATATATATATATATATATATATATACATATACTGTACAGTATATACACTCACTGGCCACTTTATTAGGTACACCTTGCTAATACTGGGTTGGACCCCATTTTGCCTTCAGAAATGCCTTAAAGGGGTTGTAAAGGTTCGTGTTTTTTCACCTGCGCCATCTCTCTTCTAGGGGGTTCTCGGCTGTTGATTGGATAGATTGATAGCAGCGCAGCCATTGGCTCCCGCTGCTGTCAATCAAATCCAATGGCGTGGCCACCGGGGCGGGGTGGGGGGCTAGTCCTGCATTGCTGGACTCGGGAGCGCACCTGCAAGGTAACCTCCCGGGAGAGCGCTTCTCCCAGGGGGTTATCTGATGCAGGGAGGAGCCGAGAGAGCCGCCGAGGGACCCCAGAAGAGCAGGTTCAGGGCCAAAATGAGCTGTAGAGTGGAGGTAAGTATGATATGTTTGTTATTTTAAAAATAAATAAATATATAACCTTTAGTGTCATTCCTCATGGCATGGATTGGAAAACATTCCTTGGAGATTTTGGTCCATACTGACATGATAGCATCATGCAGTCGGCTGCACATCCATGATACAAATCTCCCGTTCCACCACATCCCAAAGGTGCTCTATTGGATTGGGATCTGATGACTGTGGAGGCCACTGGAGTACAGTGAACTCATTGTCATATTCAAGAAACCAGTTTGAGGTGATTTGAGCTTTGTGACATGGTGAATTATCCTGCTGGAAGTAGCAATCAGAAGATGGGTACACTGTTGTCATAAAGGAATGGACATGGTCAGCAAGCAACAATACTCAGGTAGGCCGTGGCATTTAAACCATGCTCAGTTGGTACTAAGGGGCCCAAAGTGTGCCGAGAAATTATCCCCCACACCATTACACCACCACCACAACCAGTCTGAAGCGTTGATACAAGGCAGGATGGATCCACGCTTTCATGTTGTTTATGACAAATTCTGAACCTACCATCTGAATGTCGCAGCTGAAATCAAGACTCATCAGACCAAGCAACGTCTTTCCAATCTTCTATTGTCCAATTTTGGTGAACCTGTGCAAATTGTAGCCTCAGTTTCTTGTTCTTAGCTGACAGGAGTGTCACACGGAGTGGTCTTCTACTGATGTAGCGCTTCTGCTTCAAGGTTCGATGTGTTGTGCATTCAGAGATCAGAGATGGTATTCTGCATACCTTGGTTGTAATGAGTGGTTATTTGAGTTACTGTTGCCTTTCTATCATCTCGAACCAGCCGGCCCAGTCTCCTCTGACCTCTGACATCAACAGGCATTTTTGTCTACACAACTGCCGCTCGCTGGATATTTTCTCTTTTTCTGAACATTCTCTGTACACCCTAGCGATAGTTGTGTGTGAAAATACCAGTAGATCGTCAGTTTTCAAAGTACTCAGACCAGCCCGTCAGGTACCAACAGTTCACGCCACAATCCAATTCAGGCTTGTTCAATAGTCTAAAGGTTTCAGTAAATTTAATTCTATTTGGTTTTTAATGGATTACTTTATTTCATACTTCCATTTTGCTCTTTTCCAAGGCCTATTGAGCCATTTCCTTCCTCCGAATATCACAGCGAATCACTGTTTATTCCGCTAACATTGAGTCCAACTGGTCCTTCCACATAAACATTTCTTCTTTTCTACTTTAAAAACAGTGCGCCCCAGGTATCAGCCTTTACAGTTATAAGAGAGAGTAGAAAATGGATTCATCATTTTCTGTTATACAAAGCTGAACAGTAAGAGGCACCAACTAGAAAAAATCAGAGCCACTTCCAAATGCCTGATAATAAGAAAGCAAATTTTCTAATGTCTGTGCTGCTAGTATCTTACCACAGCCCGAAATGCAAAGATGATTCCAGGCTTCTTTTCCGTTCTACTTTGATCACTGTTAAGATGTAGATTCACAATACTGTACATGGTAGGCAAGCCCCAATGCCAAGAAATATTGCCAGAAAGTCAGCTCAGTAAATGTGAATGGAATTTGTACAGAAAACATAGATTACTCATCTGTTCAGGGTGTTAGATTTTCATTCAAATATACCTGTGATGCACCATAGCACTAGGACAAACTTTCTACATTCAGCAGTTGTAGTTGTCCCTGGACAAAATGGACAGCCCCTTAATTGCTTAAACATGTTGCCTTTTAAAAGATAAATGCAAACTTCTCTGTAAAGCTGGTAATTTGTTTATCCTTTTTTTTTTCATTCAACCAGCATCAGGTCCCTTCTGAACCAACTGAATTTCAATCCATGTATGGCCGCTCTGCATGGGCACCATTCACCTCCACCTCTTCCGGTCAGGGAACGATTTTCTTTAATTGAGATGTAGCCAAGTCTCGGGCCTCTCCAGGCCTAACGGTGACCTCTAGAGTTAGGGACAGCTGGCATCCTTCTGTGTAAAGTGGGTTACGAGGCATGGTGGGTGCGATGCAAGGTAGATTAATGGGCGCCAGAGAGAGGTTTAGGGCCAGGACACCCTTTAGTAGCTGCAATGTTAATTTAGCAGACTCAGAGACTTCTATAGGTAGACAGCCATGCAGGGAAAGGCATCCAGTAAGACACCCCATCTGCATGAGTAGGACCGCTGTCTTCTATGGCAACAATCTTGAAACAGTTTCTAACAAAGGTTGTAATGAACTTATTCACTTCTTCTACAATCTCCTATTGTAGAACTTCACCCAACTGAGCTCCCAGTCTTTCACTAGACTTGCTGATCCACTGCCACTGGATCCCCTGATCTCTTCCAATCTTCTCATTCAGTATCTTCCTCAAGAGTCACCCCTGCGTCCCTACTTGGCACTCACAGATACTCCTCAAGCGTCACCCCACTAGCCTGATCAGTCCCTGGCTTGGCACACAATATTGCTCTGCAAGCATCACCTCCACTGGCTGGGTCCCTGGCTTGACATCTGCTGAAGTTTCCCAATTCTTCACTGTCCCGGGTTGGTGAGAATACTGCTCTGGTACTTGCTTCAGCTACTCACAGTGGCCCCTGGTAGTAAGGGGGATGGTCCCTTAGTGGTGACACCTTCTCTCTACCTCCGACCAGGATAGGTTCTCTGGTCGGCACAACCGTCACTTCTGGTTGGACTGCAAGCTGCAATCCCAACCCTACGCTGCTCTCTTTCTTCTGGATAGGCCCTCAGACAGCCTAGCAGCCAGATGTCCCCGGGATAGGCCTCAGGCTCTGGCCTAGCAGCCCGGGGCAGCACAACACACGTCCACCCAGACAGCGGTCCAGATGGCACAGAAGCCCGATCACCTGACCTCACCAAAATAAAAAGGCTCTCCCAGCAGGCTAAGGGACCCAAGAAAATCCCTGCCCATTGGCTGAGACACCCCATTCATCCCTAATCTATCCTTGCAATGCCCTTGTCCTATCTAATGCCATCAGATACCCGGCCATCTGGTAACATAAGAGAGAAGTGCAGCAATTCCAGAATTAGGGTGAAATCAATTGACATCCTGTCAACTGGCCAAGGCAACTATCACTTGGCAAATACATTTACTAGCAACCCTGCTTAAACATCAGGGTGCTACAGAGAAATAGCAAAACATTCTCTGAATGGCGCCTACGCTGAGTTTCTGACTTTCTTTGTTCACAATGCAGGGCAGTCGTTCAGCACGAAACCCAGAAGCTTGTGGAGATCACTGGAGCAGCGGTGTCTACTACAGTGATTTCCAGCTTCAGGGATCCCACAGGTATGGTATATGCATAGCTACACTGGTCCAAGTTGGAGCAATGACAGTATGTAAAAATGCCATACCTGGAATTCTTCTTTAACCACTTGAATACCGGACACTTCCTGCCCAGGCCAATTTTCAGCTTTCAGTGCTCTCACGTTTTGAATAACAATGAATCAGTCATGCAACACTGTACCCACATGAAATTAGTATAATTTTTTTTTTTTAGGTAGGCAGAGCTTTCTTTTGGTGGTATTTAATCACCACTGTGGCTTTTATCTTTTGCTATATATCGAAAATTTTGAAAAAAACATGTTTTTCTTAGTTTCCGATTATAACATTTTGCAAAAAAAAAAATCTTTCTTCATAAATGTAACCATTGACACTGCAGGGGAATGAGGGGGTGGGGGTGGGGGGCAGGCACACAGGGGGAATCAGATGTGGGCAGCACAGGGATGGGACATCTCTTTTTGGGACAGTTACCTAAGCAAATACGGACTCCATAGATGGAGAGAGGGAGAGACTTGCAACCATCCAGTCTACTGGAACCGGTCTGATTGACATCTGCAAGCTGACTGATTGACTAGTTAAAAAATAGTGTGGCGCTATGTGTATGAATAATAATAAATCTTTACAAAACTAAACAGTGAACTAAATTCTAGCCATCCCTTACAGGGCTAGATAATAAACTGAGTACTTCAAAAAATACAGTGAATATGATAAACCAATGATATACTGGGTGCTTCAAAATGACATTTGAGATACAGTGGATATAGTAAACCAGTAATACAAAAACAGTGTGATAAATCTGAAAAAATCATATATAAATAACAAATCAACCAATATAGTCCATAAAAGTTGACAATTATATTCCTAGTGAAAATAGAAAACCACCACCAAGAGTCTATGAGGGTTGAGTATTGAGAAATGAAACTCCCAAGCTTCCTCGTAAACAGAATAATCGCTTCTGGCAGATGGATAGATAAGGAACCACAGAAGGATGGAGGGTCTAAATAGGTGGCGGGACCATCACCAAAGCATCAAGAGAGGCTTACCAGAATCAGGTGACTTGAAAAGACATACGTCTTATGCCCCGTACACACGGTCGGATTTTCCGATGGACAATGTCCGATCGGAGCGTGTTGTCGGAAATTCCGACCGTGTGTGGGCGCCATCGGACATTTTCCATCGGTTTTTCCGACACACAAAGTTGGAGAGCAGGAGATAAAATTTTCCGACAACAAAATCTGACCGCGTCAATTCCGACCGTGTGTGGCCTGTTCCGACGCACAAAGTGCCACGCATGCTCAGAAGAAATTCCGACACGGGACAGCTCGTTCTGGTAAACTTAGCGTTCGCAATGGATACAGCACTTTCGTCACGCTGCAATGTTAAAAATGGTTTAATACAGCGCACTCTCTTCTTCTTTATAATGTGACAAGAATTAAGTCGTTTTGCTGCTCATATTCACACACACTTCTCACAAACTTTTATTTGTGTTTTTTTAGTGGGATTCCCTGAATATATTGTTATTAGTTGTCACATCTGACAGTTTTATATTTTTTATTTTATTTTTTTTTGGATTTTAAGCCTTTTTTTTTCTTTAATGTTTGGATTTTTTCCAAGGCTGATCTTTGTTCAATGTTATTTTTATTTTTACTCCAGAATATTTTTGGGTGTGTTTTGTGTGTCAAGTTACCCCAACACCATTGATATCTTTTATTATTTAATCTCCAGGAGATTGTTTGGTGTTGGTGACCCTTGTTCATTTCACATTGTATATTTGCAATGTACCTGAATCCTCACAAACCAACTGTCATTTTTGAAGTAAAACACATAGGAGAGTATAATTCAAAACAAAAATCCTTTATTAAGGGATCAGAACCAAACAAAGAGGAAGGCAACACTGGATCAACAGCAGAAATTAGCGAAGCCTGGGACCCCCACGGCAGACATCAATTCTTCAACATCAAAATTGGTGGCCTGAGGAGTCCATATGTAAGGGAGGGCAGTCTGGTCCGGGATTCGCAGAGACTCGGATAGCAGCAGATGACATCTGTGTCCCCAGGCTGTGGTACCACAAGAGGCTGCATTTTTTGGCCGACCAGACTGGATCCAGGGCAATCACTGTCTGGTCTTCCTTCCACGCTTCCTTCCGGGCTGTGGCTGTGCAGCTGGAGATGTGGCAGGAGGAGGAGTAGGACCTGGAGGAGGAGGAGGACTGGGGGGACCTGGAGGAGGACTGGGGGGACCTGAAGGAGGACTGGAAGGACCTGGAGGAGAGGGAGGAGGAGGTCCTGCAGGAGGAGGAGGAGGACCATCCCAAAGGTGTGTCTGAGTTGTAATTTGGTCCCTCATACCTTTCTCCAGAGCCTCCGATATGAGGGCCTCACACATGACTTTTTGGCCCTCCTCCATCCTCTGCATTTTATAGGCTATGAAGGCAGCAATGTTCTCCTCCATGGTGTGGGGTGCTCCCAGGACCTCTGTAGCCCTCCAAAAGAATGCTATAGCAGCCTCCTCTAGGGTACTCCTCCTACTGCCACTTTCTGTTTTCAGGGGGGGTGGAGGGACCGGCAGATCAGCCAGCCGGCTCGGCCCGGCCACCTCCTGGCTGGGACTTCCCTATGTATGAAAAAGGGATATGGTTGTAATGTTTTGCTTCATCAATCACAATCCTAAATTAGTACTCCCAACTAACATCTAGTTAACATCATTGATTGGACAAGCAGAAATATTTAGAGGAATGCTATACCTGGCTCAATCTGGGCTCCTCCACATATCGCCTGGAAGGCCCAGGTTGGGCGTCAGAAGCCTCAGCCGGGGGGGAAGGAAGCGTGGAAGGAAGACTGGAGAGGGATGGCCTGGGTTCAGTCTGACCTGCCAGAAAGTGCAGCCTGTCGTAGTACAACATCCTGGGGACATAGATGTCATCTGCTGCTCCGGATCTCTGTGAATCCAGGACTTTCTTGCGCTCCCTCAGATATGTGCTCCTCAGGCCACCAATGAAAATCTTTAAATAGGTGATGTCTGCCGTGGGGATCACCTGCTTCACAATTTCACACAATTGCTCCAGTGCTGCCTTCCTCTTTGCTTGGTTCTTGAAATGGGGGTGTTTAATCTTCCACAGACAGGGCAGCTCATTTAGCATCTCTACGAATACTGACATGAAGTCATTGTCTTTCATTAAGATATCCATGTTCACTGCAAGACACAACACAAGACAAAGCCTAATGTCAGACAAAACTCTCCTAATCTTGTTACAATATAGGTCTCAATCTAGAAGCAGTATAGGCACAAGTTTGTCTCTTACCTTCGTTCTTACGATCGGCACGTCCAATGCTCCTTCCTCCGCTCACAGATCGTACGTAATGCGCACGCGTGTTACGCTTTATACACACTGCGCATGCGGGTAACTCCGCCCGCCCCTGACGTTCTTTCTAGTCTATTCCCCGCCCTTTTCGTTCGGCGCAGTGGGTGAAGAGCATGATGGCGGAGTTACAGCAGGTGCATGCTAATTCTAGCAATGAGGAGGAGGAAAGCCCGGATCCAGGCACGTCCCGATCCAGAAGGAGACGTTTTAAGGCCACAAATATGTCGTTTGGGGAGATGTTGGAGATGGTCGACATCATGAGGAAGTCCGACTATGACGGAAAATATGGGCCTTACCCCCACCCCAACATCCGAAAGGCCAAAATCATTGCTAAAGTGATCAAAAGCCTTCACAGGAATTTCGGGGTACGAAGATCTAAAGATCAGCTCAGGAAGCGGTGGTCGGACCTGAATTTGAGAGAGCCAGAGCAGTACCGAAAGATCCGGAGAGTGCTGCAAAAAAGTAAGTAGTTGTGCTGTGTTCCTATTCTTTCTGTCTTTATTCCGTTCATTCTGCTCCATATGCTTTTATTAATTGTAACGTTTAAAAGGGCAACTTTAATGTTCATGGGCCCATTATTCGTTCGTATCAAACATTTTTCTTTCGGCCTCTAGAACACCATTGTTTAGGCCATATGCATTTTCACACATTTTTTGGGGCCTACTTGGATGCCAAATATTTGTTTGTGTAGATGGGTTTGTTACTAGAATGAAATGCCAACTAGATTGTGTGTAAGGAGAGGACACTGAGCAGCTGTTTTCACATCTGGACACTGGAGCACTAGTGTGGGACACAAGAACACAATTTTTATTAGGGGGGGCACACAGGTGCTCCAGTGTATACTATAGGGGGGGCTACATCTGTGAAGCTTGTACCAAACAGGTAAAGTATTGCAGCTTGACAAAGGGCAATAAAAAATATACATCTTGGAACTCGGCTAAAATAGACAATTGTACCCCACTTTCAAGCAATGTTTCCTATTTCTAGTTCTGCCATCAAATATCTGTGTGCTAATTATACCATTTTTGTTTTACATAGGGGAGAAAAGACTCGGAGGACACCCCTCATCCCAGGAGAACACAGACCCCCCACCTATGGAAGAAGGTGAAATACCACCAACACAAGAAGCTGAGCAGGAGGAAGAAGAAGATGTGGTGGAGATTGGCACCACAACAGGTGAGTGTCTGCGACCACAGGCTTAGGTAAAAGAGATGGATGTTGGCAGATTTTTGAGACCATTTTTTTTGTTCTTTATCTCTTTTTAGGTGATCGTGATGTGAGGGAGAGAGAACGTTTCACATCTGAAAGTGCCCAGATACTGATCGGGGAGATCATGGGGTGTAATCTCGAATTGCACAACATACAGCAACAAATCAGTGATGTTATTAAAAAAAATAATAACATCATTGATGTTTTGGGGCGAATTTAAACCCCACAAAATCACCTGTTTTATTGTGGTCCAATCTTCAAAAAAATTTTTCTATGTTTAGAAAAGCCAAATTTGGAGGATGCACACAGTGTGCCAACATGTGCTATCTGCCATCACGGGAGATCAATGGATGCGTTTTGGGGGTGCAACCCCTTCCTCAATTATAAAGTCGCATTGAGGAAGGGCTTGCTCCCCCAAAACACATCCCTTGATCCCCCCTGATGGCAGATAGCACATGTTGACATTCTGAACTTGGTGTGCATCTTCCAAATTTGGCTTTTCCAGGGGTGATTTCCACCCATCTGAACGCTATATCAAACCCAGTTCCTAAATACTGATGTCTGATATAGCCTTCAGGTTTTACCATATGTGAACTTTGTAAGTTCAAGTTTTTTGGCTTTCTTGTTGGTTTTACACAGGCCTGTTTTATCTGAAATGGATATTTCAATTTTTGATAATGCTACTGCAAAAATTGTTATACAACAAACATGTTGGTTTGTTTTAAAAACCTTTCGTAAATGCACATGTGATTGTGCAGGTATAAAAAAGTGGCTTACTCAAGAATGTGTGGATTATTGTCTCAACACTACAACACTTTTGGGGTGATGTAATTGCTGTTTTATGCAAAAATGGGGGTTATTTCCTAAGGGCAAATACACTTTGCACTACAAGTGCAGGTTCAGTGCAGTTGCAAGTGCACTTGTAGTGAAATGTGTTTTTGCATTTAGGAAGTACCAGCCAACAGTGTTTTTTATAAGGTTACCCAATCACGACATTTTCTGCACTCAACACATTTCTGTCAGGGTCAGCTAAAACAAACACAAGCAGTAAATGTCCACAAAGAATTTCTTTTGGTTGTTTTTTATTTGAAAAAGGTTTCACAGATTGTCTGGCATATTGATAGCCCCCCTACCCGCAAAGAACTCCAGGTATCGTAACCGGACATCATGGGCACTCAGGGAGGGCAAGCCAGGATGGCCACTTTCAAGCGCCGTCAGTGTTGATGGATTTGGGATTCCGGCCTCAGGCCCAACTGAGCCAGCATAGTTGGCTGAATGTTTTCTTAAAAAATTATGGAGAACACAGCAGGCAAGTATTATATGGTTCAGTTTATACTCCGCCATATGGATGGGTGTCAGAAATAATCGGAACCGGCTGGCCAGGATTCCAAATGTGTTCTCCACCACTCTTCGGGCTCTGGCCAGCCGGTAATTAAAAACCCTCTGTTCCGGGGTGAGGGTCCTCATCGGGAATGGCCGCATCAGGTGGTCCCCCAGCGCAAACGCTTCATCAGCAACGAACACAAATGGGAGACCTTCCACATTGTCCTCTGGAGCTGGCAAGTCCAAGCTGCCATTCTGGAGACGCCTATAGAACTCCGTCTGGGCGATGACTCCACCATTGGACATCCGGCCATTCTTCCCCACGTCCACATACAAGAACTCGTAATTAGCCGACACCACCGCCAACATCACTATACTATTAAACCCCTTGTAATTATAATAGTACGACCCCGAGTTGGGTGGTGGGACGATGTGGACGTGTTTCCCATCAATTGCCCCTCTGCAGTTAGGAAAGTCCCACAGCTGGGCAAAGTGGGAGGCCACAGTCTGCCATTCCTGTGGCGTTGAAGGAAACTGTTGAGGAAAAAACAATAAACATTACTATTTTTTCACAGAAACATGGCAAGCAGATTATACACAAACATTATGGGGCAACCTCCAGATAGCATTTATTAAGGGGAATTTAACAACAACAAAGTATAAGGTACACCTATCATATTCCCCCTCCCCCCCTCATGGGCCATTTCTAACATTATAGGGGGGGAACTCTTGGACAGGTAACCCTCTTCACTTCATTGAGAGATGAATGCCTAAATAATGGGTATTACTTGGAACAGCCCCTCCTTAGTTACACTATTGGCAGACCACTGGACAGGTAAGAAGTGTCATAATACAAAGATATAAATACACACTGTACACATTTGAGCACATTTGAACATTCTGCTATTACCTATCAAGATAATAATAGGATACAAAAACTTTAAACAGTACCATTGGAAAGTATACAGGCAGGCCCTTGCACTACATGCTTTGGGGAATTCATCCATAAATCTGACCAGTAAAGAGGTGGGTATAGTGTGTATGGGTTTGGCAAAGTCAGCAGATAGATGATTGAGGATAGAGAATTGGGATCAGCTGACTTAGCAGTTGGGGGAGGGAGGGTTACAAAAAATTTGGGGACACCACAAAAAAAAGCCTCTGCCACTCTGCCTGAATTTAAATAAAAAATAACATTTCCAAACATTTTAGGGGGTGTTTGGGGTAAAGCACTACTATGGAGCTGATAAAATACATTGTTAAGTGACTATATGAGGTGAATATAGGGCAGGAGACACCATGCTGGGGAGGTTATTGAAGGGCAAATATGTATGAAGGACATAAAATAATAATTACATAAAAATCCAGCATGCATGAGGACAAAGGGGACATTCACAGCATATTACAATCATGGTAATTAGGGAATGAGGAAAGAAATACAATATATTAGCAAACATTCAATACAATAAAATGGGATATAAAAGGATAAAAATCTTACCTTCATATACTCCTTCTGCAGGACCTGGATGATGGCAGAACAGGTCTCTGGGATAATGATACCCAGAGCCTGGGGGGAGATGCCTGTTGAGAACTTGAGGTCCTGCAGGCTTCTCCCTGTGGCCAAATACCGCAAGGTAGCGACCAACCTCTGCTCCGCAGTGATGACTTGCCTCATGCAGGTATCCTGCCTGCTAATATAGGGGGTCAGCGAAGCCAACAAACGGTGAAACACGGGGTCCGTCATTCTGAGAAAGTTCCTGAAATCATCAGGATTATTCTCACGGATCTCACGGAGCAAAGGCATGTGACAGAACTGGTCACGCTGAAGCAACCAATTCTTGGTCCATGAACTCCTCCCCGCCCTGTTCATGGACTGGACTTGTGTCAAGGTCAGGACCCCAACACCAAGCCCCCGCACAGCACGAACTCTACGAGGAGTACGCATACGAAACATGGCTAGAAAATGGTCGGCTGCTCAGAACGAAGTAACAGAACGCACTGAAGAACAGCAAGGCCTGTGAAGAGCGACCTGAAAACCAGTAACGAATGAACAAGAATACAATGACTAAAAGTCACGCGGAACTTGCTTGCACGCACTGAAGAGCAGATACAAACCCACAAGCACAAACTGAACGGCAGAAAACGATCTGAAAGCCACGAGTCTGAAAAAGCGCGAATCGTCTCTCACCAAACTTTTACTAACACGAGATTAGCAAAAGGAGCCCAAAGGGTGCCGCGCTTGGTTCTGAACCGGCCTTTTCTAGTCTCGTCGTACGTGGCGTACGTGACCGCGTGGTTGTCGATCGGAAATTCCGACAACTTTGTGCGACCGTGTGTAGGCAAAACAAGTTTGAGCCAACATCCGTCGGAAAAAATCCTAGGATTTTGTTGTCGGAATGTCCGAACAAAGTCCGACCGTGTGTACGCCCTATTACAAGTCTAAGAAAGCTTAATTGACCACCAGGATTGGCAAGATGAATCGTCAGATACCCTCAGCTTCAAATGTGGGGAGGGATCTCACCACAGCTTCAAACGTCCCCAAACGTTCCAACAGGCCAACCGGATGTTTTAAATACCATGAGAGAAATAAAGCTCACATGGCATGAAATCGTTTAAAAAACATCAATTTATTAAAATAGTAAAAGAAACACTCACATGATAGGAGATCGCAAAACAGCTCAAAAAAGATCAATCGCGGTAATCGTGAGGGGACCCTTTTTTTTTCTATTCTATTATAAATTTTATGGGTATAAAGTATAATCATTAATTGATTATATAAATAAATTCATATAATATTTTCACTTAATATTTTTATTTCACCAATATAATACATGAAATGCTTCTTCTATAATTCATTTACTATTATTACGTTGGCAAATTATGAATTTAATTAGTAATTCAGTTTATTTGAATACATTTATTACAAAAAAATTAATTCACACCAATTATTTATTATTGTTAATTATTAATTGATTTATTTAAATATATTCACATTCACATTACAAGTTTGCATTCTCCAAATTAAAATTTGGAGATGAACACTTAATATTAATGCACATCAGTATTATTATTAATATTATTTTTGGTCACGAAACAAATGTATTTGACATAATGACACTTTATTTGGGGTATGGGGTCTATATTATAATGTCCTGAGGGTAGTCGATTATGGATGGTCCATCATCTGACATCTTTCTGGTTTAGGAATTTAGGGTTTATTTATTACCACATAGATGGAAGCTTTAATAAACATTTTTCTCTCATTTTTTAATTTATTATAAATGTTTTTTATACATTTTTATATTTTTTCCCATTTTTGCAAAGCAATCTAGATGTGATCATTTCCATCTTTGCAAATAAGGGATAATTTTCCCATATGTAATATGGTGCTTTTTGAGCTGTGTGCTTGTGACTCAGAACGAGGCTTGGCTTTCTATATAAGGTGGTGAGTCATTACATTGCCCGTTCCCCATTGACAACGTCACGTATGACGAAACGCATCTAGTAGAGGGTACGTACTGATGTCACCACGCGGATTCACTAGGAGGACGGGCTCCGTTTGTTTGATGCTGGTCGGCATTGCTTTTAAACATATGTGTTATTCATCATACAGATGTAAGTGTATTACCTTTGTTTAAATAAAATAATGTAGACTGTATTACGCTGTGGTCAGTCTTCTCTTTTTGAGACATTTACCTAAGCAAATACGGACCCCGTAGACAGTGAGAGGGAGAGACTTGCAACCATCCAGTCTGCTGGATCCGGTCTGATTGACATCTGCAGGCTAAAGGCCGCGGCTGGGTTATAGCCATCTGCCCTTTATGCTTGCCATCTGGTAAGCAGGTCTTTATTATGGTGGTTGGGCACTCTCATGTTTGTGTGTAATCACTGTGGTGCCATTAAGAAGAAATAGTGATTTATTATGGACTTTTACATGCCTCGACTTGACTGATTGAGACTTTTTAGTGCAGCTTCTCTCTTTTAAGCACAGGGATGGGGATTGGTGCAGTGGGACGGGAGGACAGACATAGTGCATTGTTCTGTAATTGTCCTCTGGTCCCGCTGCACTAACCCCCTCCCTGTGCTGCCCACATCAGATTCCCCCTGTGTGCCTGGGCCCCCCTCATCCCCCTGCAGCACCATCAGTTTCCTTCTCCAGCCAGCTGCTGCGGGCGGATGGAGAGTGATAGAAGGGCCGGTAAATATGTCATTTACTGGCCTCTGCTTTTTCTAAATTGGGCACACTGAGGGATGGGTATGGATCGCTCCTGTGTCCATTCATAACTGAGCATAGTAAACTATGTTTACTATGCTTCAGTTTATGAATGTACAGGAGCCTTTGCCTCCTGTTCATTCATCTTCACTGCAACTAACACTACAGAGAAAGGAATTGAATAATCTGTGTCCTCAATTCCTTTCTCTGTCTCAAAGGTGAGATGTTAGGGGTCTGTTTAGACCCCTGATATTTTATACAACCCCCCCACCCCCCCCCCAGCAGCTTTGTAAAAGAAAAAACTAAAAAAAACGAATCATTGAAAAAATGTAAAAAATAAATAGAAATAATTTTTTAAATTAAAAAAAACATAATTTTTAAATATTAAAAAAATAATATAAATGTATATATATTTTGTAATTCAGGAAGGCTGCTGTCAGACTGTACGGGGTCCTGTGATTTCTAATGGCAGCCCTGTATACAGCCATGACGATTATATAAGAAATAATTTCTGAAAGCATTCCTGCAACCATTGACAACTACTGTGATAGCTATGTTTGGCTACAGCTATCACATGGTACAGGGAGGCAGTGCTTGGTTCTGTAGGTTCTGTACCATGTGGTCAATGAGACCAATCACAAAGATCACAGTGGTTCTCAATGGCTGTATGAATGGCATCCATGTTTACTACTGGAAATGTGATTATTTTGATTGATAATAAAATGATCTTATACAATTGCTTCTATGTGCAATCAATCATACACCTTAAAAACGATGATAAGTAACAAATAATGAATATAAATCATTAGTGAATCAAGCCAAATGATTCACTGACAAAGTGTCCCAGTGATCAATAAAATGTGTGAAGTCCTTCTTCCAACGATCACAGTGCATTCACAAATCACCTCAGTGCTCCCAGAACTCTCCCCTCATAACTGGGAATAGAAAGCCTTAGGGGCAGATAAATGGGCTGGTGATCCTTCCTTGGTGTATTCCTTTCCTTATCTCCTCTGTATGGAATCCAGTATCCAGGCTCTTGAAGTACTGCTAACGACTCCAAACCACATAGGGGAATGAAATAGATAGAATGCCTTCCATAGTCTGAAATCGTTTGAAATTTATTAAAAGACAATTGGATGCTTACATCAAAACAAGATAAAAAGCGCATAAAAGCTGAAACAACAGAGTTTGATCGCCTCTCACGTCACTTCTGGTCCGCTGTTTACTCTGGACACGCCCTATGCGTTATGTCACGTGAGGTAACTTAACAGAGTCATGTGATGTGACGTAATGCGTAGGGCATGGCTGGAGTGAACAGCGGACTGGAAGTGATGTGAGAGGAGATCAAATGCAGTTGTTTCAGCTTTTTTGCCCTTTTTAACTTGTATTGATATAAGCATCCAATTGTTTTTTAATAAATTGCATATTTTAAACAATTTCACACTATGGGAGGCATGTTATCTATTTCATTCCCTTATGGTTTGGAGCAGGCCCGAACTTAGACTGAGCAGCCTGGGGGGGGGGGGGGGGGGGACAGGCATTTAGGCATTCGAGGGGGCTGTTGGTACTGGGATTTGGGGTTCCAGGATGTGTGGATTCGGTTATGGTAACTTTTTTAATGTGACAGATTGGGGCCAAAGCCGAATATAATGGAGTACTCACAAAGCCAGTTATTAACAAAAACTCCTTTACAACTGGCTCTGTAATGTTTTATAACTGGCTTTGTGAGTAATATATTCCAACTGGCTTTGTGAATACTGCAATGCCAGTTATAAAGCATTACTCACAGAGACAGTTATAAAGCATTAATCAAAGAGCCAGTTATAAAGGAGTATTGATTTATAACTGGCTTTTTGAGTATCACTTTATGACCCCTTTCACACTGGGGTGTTTTTCAGGCACTTTTGGGCTAAAAATAGCGTCTGTAAAGTTCCCCTGCAGCCCCAGTGTGAGAGCCAGAGTGCTTTCACACTGGGGTGGTGTGCTTGCAGGACGTTAGAAAAAGTCCTGCAAGCAGTGTCTTTCGGGCGATGCGGGAGTGGTGTATACACCACTCCACCACTGCCCCTGCCTAGTGAAATTAATGGGCACTGCCGCCGAAGCGCCGGTAAAGCAATTCGGCAGCGGCGCTTTTAACCCTTTATTCGGCCGCTAGCGGGGGTTAAAAGTACCCCACTAGCGGCCGAAAAGCACGTAAAATGACAGCAGCAATGCGCCGCTAAAATTAGAGGAGTGCCCAGAGACAATGGCGTAGCGTAGGTTGTCGGCGTCTGGGGCAAGGCAGGTAATTTGCGCCCCTTAATCCGTGGACTTGCCTATTCTTATCTCACACCTGGAGAACTCCCCCACGCTCCCGCCGCCATGGAACCAGACATGACATCAAGAGCAGCACACTCTGGACAGCGCCCCTCTAAATTTTGCACCCGGGGCCATAGCCAGTCTGATAGCCACACTGATTAAAAAAAGCCTGGCCATGAGCTGGCTGATTAGAAGTCACATAAGAGGAGAAAAATAGCATAATTACCATTATCAAAGGAGCACTCTCTGGCCCTGGAGCATCAGATCCAAATCCCTTCACCAGCGGGAAAAGAAGTGGGCAGGAAGAGAGGTGGGTGTACACCAGCACAACACAACCTGTACAACAGCACCTAGCCAGCTTTCATGTGCAGGAGGCGGATCTGAGATCCTGCAGCTGCATATACAGAAGGTGGTGGTGTGGAAGGACTCAGCCTTTCCATCCCTCCTTCTCTCCTGGTGTCCTGGTTGCCAGGTGACTGGCGGCTGCAAGGCGCATGCGTGAACCCGGACCTTCGCTTCAGCAGTGGCCTAGGTTGCTATGGAGCAGCTTGTTGGGTGGGGGAATGGTGAGACTCCTTCCGTTCCTCCTGCATTCGCAGCACCTCGCCCATGGCCGGCCCCGCAGTCCACCCATCCACCCGCGTCTGGCCCTGCATGTCACAGTCTCCCTAAGAAATGCCACCAGGAAAATGCCCGGCGTGCCCTATAGCCAGTCTAGGCCTGGTTTGGAGTCATTAGCCTGGATTTCATACAGAGGAGATAAGGAAAGGAATACACCAAGGAAGGATCACCAGTAGGGATGAGCCAAACACCCCCCTGTTCGGTTCGTACCAGAACATGCGAACAGGCAAAAAATTTGTTCGAACACGCGAACGCCGTTAAAGTCTATGGGACTCGAACATGAATAATCAAAAGTGCTAATTTTAAAGGCTTATATGCAAGTTATTGTCATAAAAAGTGTTTGGGGACCTGGGTCCTGCCCCAGGGGACATGTATCAATGCAAAAAAAAAGTTTTAAAAATGGCCGTTTTTTCGAGAGCAGTGATTTTAATAATGCTTAAAGTGAAACAATAAAAGTGTAATATTCCTTTAAATTTCGTACCTGGGGGGGTGTCTATAGTATGCCTGTAAAGGGGCGCATGTTTCCCGTGTTTAAAACAGTCTGACAGCAAAATGACATTTCAAAGGAAAAAAAGTCATTTAAAACTACTCGCAGCTATTAATGAATTGTCGGTCCGACAATGCACATAAAAGTTCATTGATAAAAACAGCATGTGATTTCCCCACAGGGGAACCCCGAACCAAAATTTTTTTTTAAAAATGGCATGGGGGTCCCCCTCAAAATCCATACCAGACGGATTTTAAGGGGAGCCCCGCGCCACCCCACACCATTTAAAAAAAATGGTGTGGGGTCCCCCCAAAAATCCATACCAGACCCTTATCCGAGCACGCAACCTGGCAGGCCGCAGGAAAAGAGGGGGGAACGAGAGAGTGGCCCCCCTCCCTCCTGAATCATACCAGGCCACATGCCCTCAACATTGGGAGGGTGCTTTGGGGTAGCAACCCCCCAAAGCATCTTGTCCCCATGTTGATGAGAACAAGGGCCTCATCCCCACAACCCTTGGCCAGTGGTTGTGGGGGTCTTCGGGTGGGGGCTTATCGAAATCTGGAAGCCCCCTTTAACAAGGGGACCCCCAGATCCCGCCCCCCCTGTGTGAAATGGTAATGGGGTACAAAAGTACCCCTACCATTTCACAAAAGAAGTGTCAAAAATGTTAAAAATGACAAGAGACAGTTTTTGACAATTCCTTTATTTCTTCTTTCCATCTTCTTCGGGGGGCTTCTTCCTTCCTTCTTCCTTTGGTTTCTTCCTCCATCTTCTTCTTCCTCTGGTTCTTCCTCTGATCCTCTGCTTCATGCTCCGGTGTTCTCGTCCGGCATCTTCCTCCGCGGCATCTTCTTCTCCGATTCGTTCTTTTGCTGTCAGACTGTTCTAAACACGGGAAACATACGCCCCTTTACAGGCATACTATAGACACCCCCCAGGTACAAAATTTAAAGGAATATTACACTTTTTTTGTTTGACTTTAAGCATTAATAAAATCACTGCTTCCGGAAAAACGGCCGTTTTTAAAACTTTTTTTTGCATTGATACATGTCCCCTGGGGCAGGACCCAGGTCCCCAAACATTTTTTATGACACTGCCATGTATATAAGCCTTTAAAATTAGCACTTTTAATTTCTTCCATAGACTTTTAAAGGGTGTTCCGCGGCTTTCGAATTTGGCGCGAACACCTCAAATTGTTCGCTGTTCGGCGAACTGGCGAACAGCCGATGGTCGAGTCGAACGTGAGTTCGACTTGAACTCGAAGCTCATCCCTAATCACCAGCCCATTTATCTGTCCCTAAGGCTTTCTATTCACAGTTATGAGGTGAGTGTTCTGGGAGGTGATTGGTGAAAGCACTGTGATCGTTGGAAGTTCAACTAAGAAGAACTTTACACATTTTATTGATCATTGGGACACTTTGTCAGTGAATCATTTGGCTTTTTTTTATTTACAGTATTCTCATCATTTGTTACCTATGATCGTTTTTAAAGTGTATTAATTGATTACACATAGAAGCAATAGAGCAATTGTGCAAGATCACTTTATTATCAATTTTCATTTACTTGTACTGTGAGCACATTAGGTATTGCAGCATTTCCATAATCACAATTTGCTTTATTCACAATATTAATTTTGAAGTTATCACATTCATTTCATTTCTACCTGGTAGTACAGGGGATCATAAACATGTTTATTTGATCATTTTGATTAATGACAGCAATCACATGTAACCGGGGCGGAGCACCACCGCTCCGTACTCAGACACAGCAGGCACAGGATCACACTGCGGCACGAGGCGCAGATCTGGGAGGACATACAGGTATATCTTCCCAGATCAACGCTTGTTCTGCCTAACCATTTATATGCAGTGCCTGGGCAGGAAGCACTTAACTACATGTGCATATATTTAAAGCTATACTCTAGGCAGCTAAATGCTAAATACATATATAGGAGCCATCTACCTGCCAAAGGACATGTATTTCTCTGTATCCAATACTGAGATTTACAGAGCTCTTCAACATAGATAAGCTCTGTCTCACAGGACAGGAGACCTGATTTTTTTTTCTCTGGTGCCATTTCATGTGACTCACAGGTCTTAACCTCCAGCCTGTAACTGGACAGAGAAAGGTGAATACGCACCTCAGTACACTCAATTGGCTACTAGGACTTCTTCTTCTTATCATGGTCTATGCTCTGCTGTACAGTAGACTGTAAGGGGCTGATATGAAGTCAAATGTATGTACTTGCACAGCTTGTGTTTTAGAAACATTTAATTGTGTGTAGTGCTCACCCCGGCAAAGTCTGCTGATTTTTGTCCTAGGTTAATTTCCCACAAGTGTAGCAGCAATAAATGCAAACAGCAACATTCAGTCCTCTCACTCAGTAAACAATCTAGGGGTTGCCTTTTTCAAAGTTTATTGCAGATTAACTTGGAGCTTAGGGAAGCTGTGGGATACTCCAAACACTGAACAATGATGAGAGGACACTCTTCTCTTTGCAGCTACATGCTAGAACAGTCCCTTCAGCAATAGAACAGAGAATGGACAGCACTAGGACACCATAAGTACCATGTTCCAGGCCAGACAAGCCTTAGTATTAGTTCTGCAGGGGTTAACAGTCACTAGGATCCTTCACTCAAGTCTGTACTCACAGTGTTCCCAGGTACTTGGATGTCTCCCTCCAGACTCAGGCAGACAATTTCCTTGGTGAATCTTCCAGACTGGACACCCAGAGAAACCTCTTTTAGCTTCAAAGAATTTGCAGCAGTCTAGGCCCCATTCGCTGTGCACAGCTGAGACCAGGATGAGTACAAGCAGAACCTTCCGCTGAGCTGCCTAGAAGGACAACAGCCCTTCTGGATGGGAACCTCTCCTCCAGGAAAATAAGCCTGCTGTCTAAGTCTCCAAACTGTTTAGGCCCTCTCCCAGCTACCATCCGCGCATCCCTCCCCCCAGGGATTGGCTGGATTCACGTAAATATTCAGGCCGTCTCCCACCCACTACATTTTGGAAGCCTCCAGAAGACAGGGGGAAGCAATCAAACCTGCAGCCTGCCGAGCCCAGAACAGCCCAAAGTAATCACAAGCTGCTCCACTGATTACAGAAGAGCCACAAGAACTACAGGGGAAAGTTTGTCTACTTACAAAGAAATAAAGGGTCGATCCTTTTTATCATAGGTGTATTTTAAATGATAGAGACAGAATATCAACCAAAAATCCAGAAAAAAACACATAAAACAAATGCTATAAATTAAGTTGCAGTTTAGTGAGTAAATTAAGTATTTGATCCCAAAGCAAAACATGACTTAGTAATTGGTAGAGAAACCCTTGTTGGCAAGCACAGATGTAAGACGTTTCTTGTAGTTGGTGACCAGGTTTGCACACATCTCAGGAGGGATTTTGGTCCACTCTTTACAGATCTTCTCTAAATCCATAGGTATCTTGGCTATCGCTTGGCTACACGAATTTTAAGCTCCCTCCATCAATTTTCTATAGGAGTAAGGTCTGGAGACTGACTAGGCCACTCCATGACCTTATTGTGCTTCTTCTTGAGTCACTCCTTTGTTGCCTTGGCGGTATGTTTTGGGTCATTGTCATGCTGGAAGACCCATTCACGACCCATCCTCAGAGTTCTGGCTGAGGGAAGAAGGTTCTCATCCAAGATTTTACAATACACAGCCCATTCATTGGCCCCTCAATGCGGCAAAGTGGGCCTGTACCTTTAGCAGAGAAACAGCCCCAAAGCATCATGTTTCCGCCTCAGCATTTTTCTTCCTACATACACGGAGAGTTGAGTTAATACCAAAGAGCTAAATATTGGTCTCATCTGACCACAGCACTTTCTCCAAATCCTTCTCTGAATCATTTAGATGTTCATTAGCATGACTGTACATGCGCCTTGAGCAGGGGGACTCGCCATGTTTGGAGGAAGAAAAATGCTGTCTGAGATCCTAAGAACACCATCCCTACAGTCAAGCATGGAGGTGGAAATATGCTTTGGGGCTGTTTCTCTGCTAAAGGTACAGACTGACTTTGAGGGGTCAGTCGATGGGGCCATGTATTGGTCTAGCCAGTCTCCAGACCTTAATCCTATAGAAAATTTATGGAGGGAGCTGCAACTTGCCAAGCGACAGCCAAGAAACCTTAAAGTGAATGTAAACCCACCACTCACCCAGTATAAACTAATGGCACAGTATTAATGTATATATACATGCAAGCCACCTGCATGTACCCTACCTTGTAAAATGTCACCACCTTCAGCAGTAGGAGCCCCACAAAACTCTGGAATCGGTGGGTGGGTCTCTTTGCCAGGGCTCGGTGGGTAGAGTCGTTATGTCCCAAGACTCCCCGCCCACCTCTATTCCTATTCCTGAGTTTTGAGTAACATCCAGTCAAAACTCAGGAAAGGCACCACATGACTTCAGCATGCCCAATGACGCTAAGGTGTGAAGCAGCCAATCCTGGGAGAGCTGGATAAGAAAGAAGGAGGGATGTAAAGCTGGAATCGTAACACTCTCTCTCGCTCTCATGCCATTCATGAGATAAAGAAATCAGATGTCAGTCACAGCAGTGGGGGATGTGGCGACACGAACTTATCTATGTGTCATTTTTTTATCTTACTAAAAAAAGACAAGAGGATGGCTCAGAGCTGGATTGACTCTTTGTGGCAAGACTGGGCTCAGATGACTTGACATCCTCTACCGTACAATGTAGAATTTTTTTTCAGGTTTACATCCACTTTAAGGATTTAGAGAAGATCTGTAAGAGTGGACCAAATCCCCTCCTGATATGTGTGCAAACCTGGTCACTAACTACAACAAACATCTTACCTCTGTGCTTGCTAACAAGGGTTTCTCCACCAAGTACTAAGTCATGTTTTGCTCAGGGATCAAATACTTATTTTACTCACTGAACTGTAACTAAATGTATAACATTTATTTGTATCATGTGTTTTTTTCTGGATTTTTGGTTGATATTCCATCTCTATCATTTAAAAATACACCTATGATAGAAATTGTAGACCCTTCATTTCGTTGTAAGTGGGCAAACTTTCAAAATCTGCAGGGGATCAAATAATCATCTTCCCCACTGTAAATTTACCTAACCTGATGGCAACCTAACTGAGAGGGTGCTACATGTGTATTAAATAAAACAGAGATGCAATAACCTGAGCCTTTTATATCTGTCTGGAATTCAGCTTTAGTGCACTAACTTACCTATAATGAATGATGTCTCATGTTGTGCAGGCAACTGATATCTGTAGAAATCTTCACCACAGGAATGCCCTGTCCTCTTCCTGTCTGTACTTCCAGCACTGCAGAAGTTCATAGCTTCAGGTCTTCCATGAAGCTGCTGTGAAAAAGTTCCTGACGATGCCCAACCCCCTCCTCTCTCCTCTTCCATTGAGCAATGTTGTTTCATTGTTTACACTGCCTGTAACAAGATCTGTAAATGGGGGAAATAATTCTGTGTCTCATCAAACTCTCCCCCATTCACAGATCTTATTACAGGCAGTATAAACAATAAAAGAACATGTCTCAACAGAGGAGAAGTAATGAGGGGGTGGGTCTTCATCAGGAAGTTTTTCACAGTTTCACAGAAGACCTGAATCTATTAGCCCCGTAACACTGAAAGTTCAGGAGCAGGAGGAGGACAGGTCATCCATACAGTGAAGATCTACCCTGTTTCCCCAAAAATAAGACCTAGCGTGATTGTCAGTGATGGCTGCAATATAAGCCCTACCCCCCAAATAAGCCCTACCCTGTTTTCTCGAAAAAAAGCCCTACCCTGAAAATAAGACCTACAAGGACTTTAACTAGAGCTTATTTGGGGGGTAGGGCTTATATTGCAGCCATCACCAACAATCACACGAGGTCTTATTTTCGGGGAAACAGGGTACCAGATCCAGCTGCCTACACGACATGGGACATTACAGGTAAGTTAGCTCACCAAAGCCATTGAGAGTGGATTTTTTTTTGGCTAATCTTCAGCTATAACATTTTTTTGGGGTCATTCATTCTGAACACTATGTCCTTGCTCTGAAGCACTGCTTTGCTTTTGAATGTTTTGTCATTCAACACAAAATGTAGTGCAGGCTGTGAGTATATAGAGTTGAATGAGGGTCCAAGGTATATTGCTTTCTTCTTGAATCAGCAAAACAACCTAGCATTTCCAGAAAGAAGGCAGTAATGATAGTCCTCATATTTCTCTCAAAATCCCATGTATATTGCTTTCTTGTATTTAAAAATGTATTTAAAGGAAATCATTCTTAATAAAGCATGGAGCTTGCTATAACTGACCTCTTCATCATGGAGAATGCTACTTGCCTATCTTACATGTTGACCCTCTTTCCTCAGTACTTTGAGCCACCGACCCAAAATAGGTATGCAGATGAGAACATTTGACTTTTCTCTGGCATTCTTCAACTGCATGCTTGTTCCTGGTCAGTGACCCCCAGTAATAAAGCCAGTGGATCAACAAAACAACCAAGCACTTTCAGAAAGTAGGCAGTAATGATAATTCTCATATTTCACCCATAAAAGGTCTAGTAAAGAATTCCACAATTCAACCAAGCCATATCTTTATTTGAAATGCCCCATATCAACATAACAAAAAAGTGAACAGCTCTTTATTTTTGTATACAGTAGTGTTTTTTTTTGTCACGTGTGTCACATTCTTGTCCCATAGACAGCAGGAAGTAAGATAAAATTTAAAATGAGGGAAATTACCTCTAAAACAAATGTCATTGGAACTACTGTCCCTATCCAAAGATTTACCCTCTGTACCTGTTCTGGTGATAATTTTCAAATTGTGGATTTTCCCTCACTTTTTGTCCCGGTAACAGTGGTCACCAGGAAAAATACAAAGGACGAATCTCCCAGTGGACACAGACAGCAATAAAATCCTGACAAAGGTCCTAAACCTTTTAAAATTAAAAAAATAATAATGTGTTGGATACACTTTAAGCCAGCTATGATATAGCATTGCCATAACAATTGGCGGTCAAGGAATTGAAAAACTCTAGGACGTATGAAGAGCCAATGTTAAGTGAGACGCGTTAAGCCATACTGAGCGGCCAAAAGAAATGTTTTCATTTGTGTCTTCTTTCTCTCTGAAGAGCAATAGATTCTGGCAGAGAAGCAGAGTATCTAGAGCGGTGTGCTCTGTGCTGCTGCCTTGAATGCTAATTTACGTTTGCTATTTGGTCAAGCAGACCCATTTTCACGTTTTCTCTTGCACTCTCTGTCCTCTGGCATTAAAGAGATTTTTCGTGCTTTGTGGTTTAACATTTCCCATAAGAACAGAGTGATTCTGTTTCACTCAGCAAGCGCATCTCACAAATCTCTCATCTTCTAGGAAGATCTACATTACCAGCATGAGAGAGGTTAATGGAATATTATCTTTCTTCTTTTTTTTTTGCTGTATCACATCCCCTAAAAGAATAGTAATTTCCTTATCTCCAGAGGCCACGCTTGCGTGTGTGTATTATATATATTATGGATCATGCTGTTGTAAGCGCCTTCTAAGACCATTACAGAATGCAGTTTATTGCCCATTATAAGCACTGCCTGGCAGTGCTTATCTTGGGCCCAAAACTATATCAACAATAAGTGTGTGAGCCAGAACATACACAACGCTTGAATTTAGAACAACGCTTGAATTTAGCACAACACTCATGTTATACAGCAGTTGTATACAGTCTATCTCTTGTGACATGACTGCTGGTTAAATATTAAGCTAGTATCATTGGTTGTCCATCCTTCAGGCCTTTACTCCTTTGACCTAGCTGAGGCTTTTTCCTGTTTAATGAGCCAACCTTGCCAGGAAGCCTTTTAATAGCAACTTGTGAACTACTGCACATCAGCCTCAAAATTTCTCAGCACTTGTTAAATACATTTCCTTTGCTTTATTGTTAGAAAAAAATGTGATGTTCAGTAAATTATAATCCTTCTTTGAAGTGGGGTCAAGATTAGTGACATTAGGCTGAAACCCTATATGTTAGAGGGAAGTAGTTGTATAAAGGCTTTTTTTTTTTTTTTTTTTTTTTTGCTCAATTTATCACTTATTTACAGTGAACAACTTTGCCAGACTATTTCATAAAGTTGCCCTATCATTTAAGCAAAAATTTCAAAGTTAAACTTTTAAAAGAAGAGTATAAGGTATACCTCTCCCACTGCCCTCATCATCCAACTTTGATCCAATCCTGAGAAAATGTAATGCAAAACCAACACTTCCAGGAGTGTGAATCTTCTGGGTACCATGCAGCTTTCATTTGATTCTCCTGCTGACCTCCACACCATTACAGAAGACAGTAGGAATATGGAGGTCAGCAGAAGGAACCAGTGAAAACTATGGGGATCCAAGAGATTGACACTCCTGTGAGTTTTTCAGTAGACTTCGAAGGATGTTTTCCAAAGATCATAGTGGCATTGGCGTGCATGGGCAGTGGAAGAGGTGAGTGCATGTTCTTTTTTACAGATATAACTTGCTTTGGGATGTTTAATATCACTTTAAATTGGAACCATGGGCAAAATAAAAAATTAAATACAGTATATAATTCATTTGTCACAGATCAGCAGTAAAAACTGTGGCTCATCTGTCTTTTGTGCTTCCACAGATCAGCAGACAAACTGTTACTTGTGGCCCCAAGAGACCAGTAGGAAAGCCAGTATGTTACTTTGTATGTTATTTTATTATATCTTTTCTATGGCTCTAAGGCCTCATGCACACGAGACGCTGTTAAACACGCGTTCAGAGGCAGTTGGACACTTTTTTCAACTGCCTCTGAACTCATTCAATGTTATCCTATGTGTCCATGTACACAGTCTCGTTTTTTGGCGTTTTTAGGCAGTTGCGTTTAACTTCGCAGAAGCAAAAAAATGGGTTCAGACGCAAAAGTTTTCCACGTTTCAGACGCCAAATGTGGCTAAATGTGGCTAAACGCGTGTACTGCGTTTAGCTGCGTTTGCGTTTATAAGTGTTTTTTGGACCAGAAAACACAGAAATATGTGGTAAACTGCAGCAGAGAATGACATTTTGTGACCCGACTTTGGGGCCCCATATCTCGGGGGCACATGGTGCTAAGACCCCCAAATTTGGATATGTTGTAGTGTTGCTAGTTCCACTGTGTTTGCACACCAAATGTGGTTCCTAGCACCAAGTGGCCCCAAGATATGGGGCCCCAAAATCAGGTCAGAAAATGTCATTCTCTGCTGCAGAAGTGCTTGACATTTTGCGACCTGACTTTGGGGCCCCATATCTCGGGGACAGTAAGTGCTAGGACCCCCAAATTTGGATATGGTGTAGTGCTAGTTCCACTGTGTTAGCACACCAAATGGGGTTGCTAGCACCAAGTGGCCCCGAGTTACGGGGCCACAAAGTTGGGTCGCAAAATGTCATTCTCTGCTCTGCAGACTTCTAGACGCAAACGCGGTAAAACGCGGCTAAACGCAGCATGCAAACGCGGTAAAACAGGCCTTTCTAAACGCCGGTTTCAGCTTTTAAAAACATGTGTTCAGCAGAGTTTGCACTGGCGTCTCGTCTGCATGAAGCCTAACATGCAAAGCTGTTCTGGTCCCAAAACATGTGCTCTAGTCTTAACTTGTTCCTGCACAGGACTGAGTGATTAAAGTGTTGGCCAGTCTCACCTGCTAAATATTATAATCAGCTACATGGTTAGTCTGTGCCAGCCTGGCTATCTGTCTCTCAGTCATGTTGCATCCAAATAAATTGGCATCATTCCCCTCCTGTCAAGCTGCAACCAGTCAGGAAGGCTTCTTCCTATTGCCTTGTCTAGTTAAACTCAGTGTAGCTCTCCAAGCAACTGCTTTGCAAGATAGCTGCAAAGCCCTATACCTGCCTGCTTTCCTTCCCTGATTCCTGTGCCAACCTCTGACTGTTTTACCTGGTTATCCAAGTACACCACCTGTCTTGACCTTTGACGTTGTTCATGGTGTAGGGATCTGCTGTCCTCTACTGTTAGCTGCTACTATTGCAGTATTATGTATAATTATGTAATAGTACTTCCTGTCTCTTGGCGGCTGACTTTGAAAAACCCCAGAAAGAAGAAGTGAAGACCGAGAGTAAAGCCTTGTACACACAATCGGATTTTCCAACGGGAATTGTGTGTGGATAGACTGTTGGTTTAAAATCCGACCGTTTGTATGCTACAATTGTTGTCGGATTTCCCGCAGACAAATGTTGGATGGCAGACTTATAAATTTTCCGCGGACAGCGGTCTGTTGTCAGATTTTCCGATTGTGTGTACACAAGTCCGTCAGACAAAAGTCCAAAGTACAAACACGCATGCTCGGAATCAATGCTCACCAAACATAACATTAGCAGAAGGTGCCCAAAGGGTGTCGCTAAAGAGCTGAAAAGCCACGTAGTACATCACTACATTCGTGTTGACAGACAATTGTGTGCCGTTTGTATGCAAGACAAGTTAATTGCTAACGTCCTTCGCACAAAAGTCTGACGCTTTGTCTGCGGAAAATCTGATCGTGTGTACGAAGCTTTAGTCTCAGCCACATGTCCTCTCCATGCTGCTAAATCCAGGCCAGAAGAGACTATTGTGCAAGTATTCCAATCTTCCAATTGTTTAATTGCAGCTGAATCTGTGTGACGGTAAGGGTATCTCTGTCATATTGTTATTATTTCACATGCACAGTGCCAAATAGCTAAGTGTGTGCTACTGTATATACAGTATCTCACAAAAGTGAGTACACCCTCACATTTTTGTAAATATTTTATTTTATCTTTTTTATGTGACAACACTGAACAAATTACACTTTGCTACAATGTAAAGTATTGAGTATACAGCTTTTATAACAGTGTAAATTTGCTATCAAACAGTATACAGCATTGTGTTCCAGAATCGGGACAAGGGCTTCCCCTTCTGTTCCCAGAACAAAATCGAGTCAGGCTGAGCACTCCTCAGCCATTTAAAAGAAGCTTGAGGGCCCCCTGTATACCTCGATAGGAGGAGCTACAAGGACGGGCTCCCCGATCCTCAGCCAAACTGTAAATCGGCACTGCGGGGAGCTCATCACACTGATTAAACCTAAAGTGAAAGCACAGTGTGTACTGTGCTCTCTGTCTCCCCCTACAGTGCAGTACCTGGCAGGAAGAGATAAGGTCACTGACGTTTTTTAAAAGGCTGTATGTATGTGTGTGTGTTTATATGTATGTGTGTGTGTGTGCATGTATGTATGTGTGTGTGTGTGTTTATATATGAGTGTGTGTGTGTCTATCTATCTATCTATCTATCTATCTATCTATCTATCTATCTATCTATCTATCTATCTATCTATCTATCTATCTATCTATCTATCAGTGTATGTGTGTATGTGTGTTTATATATGTGTATGTATGTGTGTGTATGCGTACATGTATGCACATTTTATGTATGCGCTTTTAATCCTGACCCCCTATATGTGTACAATCGGAACAGATTTTTTTTTTCTTGCTTGTTCACAGTACCAGCAAAAAACAATTGCTGTTTCTCTGAAAAGTGACCCATGCTCGGATCGCTTTTCGGAGGCATTTGAAAGCTGGTTGTAACGAGCCCCTTGCTCGCTCGGTTCCACTCTCCCGACACTCCTCTGCAGCTATAGAATCAGATTGCAGATCGCAACATCTGATTGTTCGGTCATCCAATGTTCCGGGATTAGAACTACAGCTATGTGCCGTTCTAACCCAGTTGTGATAGCTCAGAACAAACACCAGGCAGGCTGTATGTAAGTTCAAACAGGAATCTCACTTTATTGCAAAATACAGGCTTTTATACACTAAAAATGCTCATATTACTCTAACAATACAGATGTAACCTAATTAACCTAATTAACATGAGCTAATTAACTAATCCCTTTAGACAGCCTAGATGACTCAGACATGACTTTTAGGGCAGACTGGCCGTCTTGTAGTTCAGAAAATCCAATCAACATTATCAACATTATCACAATCAACATAGACTCTTCTTCACACAATAGCAGAGTTAATTAACACAAACAACAATGGGGATCTAATGACTCTTAGATCCCATACTATAGACTTATTTACAATACACATTTTAGCAGACAACAGACAGACAGGTGCTGGAATTTACATCAGCATCTCTTAACAGTATTTGTCCCAGCATTATGAATCAGCCACTATTCCAATATGGCAAATCCAGTGTCACCAGAGTCTGTGTAACCTGGGTCACCAGGACCCGAATCTACAGTAATACCACCTCAAGGGTCCCCAGGCATACAGCTCACAAAGAGCATCGTTCCCCCAAATGCAAGGGCCCCCGATTGATCGGCAAGAGGCTAGCATACAGTCCCCTCCAAAAGTCTCTCTCCCGGCTAGGTCTGTCACATTTTTCCTCTTTCGGCAGGAGACTAACACAGGAGGAGACCCCAGATGGGTTGACTCCGAAGTTAGTCAGTAGTTCCAGTCCTCTAATGCCTGTACCCACACAGTACCCCAAACAAATTGTTCCAAAGTATTACTCACCTAGCCAACCTCTGCCTCTCTCAGAGAACATATCTGCTGCTGGGGAGAGGCCTGGACTGGCCCTTCTCCCTGGAGTCCTTTCTGCCGCTGGAGAGAAGACAGGGTGTCTGGGCTCACTCCGTCATGCTGTTGGGGATCTGGGCCGACTGCCCAGCATCCCTGGGGTATACAGGTGGAGACTGAAGTCCCATCCACCTTCACAGGACATCCATCCTCTGTTAGTTGAGGGCAGAGTCCAGCAGTACTCGGCCCTGTTGCCAGCCCTTCTGCTGGAAACCCTACACCATCTGCTCCGGCTAACTGTTGGGGAGAGAGGATGAACACCTCCTCTATCTTCTCCCCCTGTATCCTGATCTGCTGCTGGGAAGTGACCACCTCCTTCTCACCCTGAGCCTCCGGAACCGCCGCAGGTGTAGGGCAGAGATCTTGGACCCTTTTTACAGCACTCTCAATAGGCACATCTGTTAGTAAAGGAAATAGTTCATTTTCATAGTTCAACTATTTAAAGAGGAAGTAAACACTGATGGGTTTTACTTCCTCTTTATTTCCATGCAAATGTAAAGCATAATGGGCTACTATGCATCGCATGGTAGCCCATTATGTGTCACTTACCTGAAACCAAAGCCCGCGATATCACCGTTGTCCCCACTAGCAGCGAGCATCCATCTTCACCCCTCTTTCTTCCGGGGCCGCAAACTCCGGCTTTGTGACTGGCTGGAGTCGCGTGACGTCACTCCCGCGAATGCGCGTGGGAGCCGTCAGTCACGGCATGACCCCTTTTAGAAACAGCACGATCTGCCCTTTCTAAAGTGTGCATGTGCCGTAGACATCGGCGCACAGATTTATTGTAAATAGCTCCTAAATCGTGGAGGTTTAGCAGATATTTCCAGCACCTACAGGTAAGCCTTAATATAAGCTTACCTGTAGGTAAACGTGGTTGTACAGGGTGTACAACCACTTTAAAGCCATAGTAATCCTGGAGTTCAGGGTTCTTTTTGTCACCACAACATAAAGAGATGGGAAACCAAAATGTTACAACTGTGGCCAGAACTGAAGGAAAAGATTTTCCCTAGAGACATTCTTCACTTGCTGTGGTGTCTCAAGGACCAAAAGTAAACAAGGGTTTTTTTGTAGCAAGAAATTCTAAAACAGCTGTTTTCTGTAAAATCAACAAGTAAATATTCAACTTTTCTAGTGCACACCAAGATGAACACTGCTCCATCCACTAGAACTGGTTCCCCAAAGCTCACTTGGAAACCAACACTTCCAGTATTGATCGTCTGGGTCTCCAGCAGCTTTCACTGGTTCTTTCCTTCTGACTTCACATCAGTGGAAGACAGGATAGTGAGATAAAACCTGAGGATGGAACAAATGAGATCTGCAGGGTTTCCAGTAGACCCACACTCATGGAAGTATTGGCTAATCAGGGAACTTTGGGGGAACAGTTCTAGTGAATTGAGTGGCATTCAGAAACATGGAGGCAATATGCACTCCTGAGCTTGTGCACCCTTAAGCCCTGTACTGTGTACAATTTTCTGTGCATTTGAGCAACATGGGCACTAGGAAAGATGAATATTACCGCCATCTTTAGCATGTAACAGCAGTTATTAAACAGTCATGACAGGGTCTCTTTAACAATTCCCAGTCTGAAACTAGAAAATGTATGGTTTTGGATACATTATAAAGTATATTCTAAAAACACAGCAATCTATGGGAAATGTAGGTATCAATCACTAAAAGAATCAAGGATGAATTGTGTAATATTACATGTAGATATTCAAAGATATTCAAGGAAAGCTGTTAATGTATTAACTTATAATATCCTATGATCATACCTTTAATCATATTTGAGTTGACTCTTTAACCACTTCTTTACCCCCTTCCTGACCAGAGCACCTTTTGCGATACGGCACTGCGTCGCTTTAACTGACAATTGCGCGGTAGTGCGACGTTGCACCCAAACAAAGCTGACGTCCTTTTGGTGGTATTTGATCACCTCTGCAGTTTTTATTTTTTGCACTATAAACAAAAAAAGAGCAACAATTTTGAAAAAAAAGCAATATTTTTTACTTTTTGCTATATTAAATATCCCCCAAAAATATATAAAAAAACTAATTCCTTTCTCAGTTTAGGCCAATATGTATTCTTCTACATATTTTTGGTAAAAAAAAATCGCAATAAGCGTATATTGATTGGTTTGTGCAAAAGTTATAGCATCTACAAAATAGGGGATAGATTTATGGCATTTTTTAAATATTTTTTTTTTCTATTAGTAATGGCAGCGATCTGCGATTTTTATTGTGACTGCGACATTATGGCAGACACATCGGACACTTATGACACTGTTTTGGGACCATTGTCATTTATACAGTGATCAGTGCTATAAAACTGCACTGATTACTGTATAAATGACACTGGCAGGGAAGGGGTTAAACACTAGGGAGCGATCAAGGGGTTAAGTGTGTCCTAGGGAGTGATTCTAACTGTGGGGGGCTGGGTTACCACTGATATGACAGCGATTACTGCTCCTGATGACAGGGAGCAGTAGATCCCTGTCATGTCACTAGACAGAACAGGGAAATGCCTTGTTTACAAAGGCATCTCCCTGTTCTTCTACTCCGTGACACGGAGTACGCGGCCGGTGGCTCGCACACCAACAATGCCGCTTCTTAAAGGGGACGTGCTGGCGTATATCGTCGTGCACTGGTCGGCAAGCGGTTAAAAGGATTCTTCCTAGCTGAATAAAATGGCTAAGGGCCTCTTTTCTTATATAATGGCCCTTTGCATGACACGATGCCGAGGTAGGGTTCGAGCCAGAGATTTAGTGCAGTAAATAAACATGATCCTATGATGGTCCTTCTACAAGAGAGTATAATGACAAATTTATATGGGGTTGAGACTGCAGCATTTTGATGTCTCTTCAATACAGTATGATAAATGTCTGGTTAACACCTAAAACATTACTATTTACCCTCTCAGATAGAGGCAATCAGACTAGGCTTGCTTTTTCAGATGAGAAATGGCACAAAAAATCAATGCTTAGGTGCTGTATTTAGTGTACATCACGCAACGCTCACACCTAAAGCCAACCCTCTAGCGTATTGAAGCACAGACATTAAAAATGTAAACTCATAGGATAAGAAGTGATTGTAAAATGATCACTTTGTAAAACAACCCAATTTGTTTTAAATAGAAATGAAAGGCAAAACATTTTTGTATAGATATAAAAAAAAATAGAAATACCCTTTTTTCCCTTTTTATAATTGATCACATTCCCTCTGTTCTCAGCTGCTGGGAGCACACTGAGCTTGCCAGTGAATGCCTGGGTAGCAGGGGCGTGTCAGTACAAGTCTGATCATTGGAGGAGTTCCCAGCATAGCTAGAGAACTGATCACGGTGTGCTCTCCTGCTTAGTGTGGTCAGTTTTTAATATGAAACTAGAGAAAATGGCAGGATCACCAGGGATTTCACATAAACAAAGCAGTACAAAGAGAACAGGATACTTTCTCATACAAATACATGGTACAGCAGGCACATATCAGGAATAAAAAGCTTAAAATCACAACTCCAGGCGAAAGTGAAATGGAAATAGTACATTGTGCATCAATTGCTTAAAGGGGTTGTAAACCCTCTCGTTTTTTCACCTCAATGCATAGAATGCACCTTGTAGTGCACCAGCCCCCCTTTTACTTACCTGAGCCTGATTCTTCCAGCGCCGGGGATGAGCACACCCGCTCCAGCCGATGTCTCTGGTCCTGATTGGATAGATTGATAGCAGTGCAGCCACTGATGTGGGAACCGGGGGGGGGGGGGGGCAGAGCCTAGTCCTGCTGTCTGTGTCAATAGACACAACAGCAGGACACAGGAGAGCACCTGCACGGGTGCCCCGAGGGAGACTGCTGCTCCGACTGGGCACTCGAGAAGAGGAGGAGCCAGGAGCGCCATTGAGGGACCCCAGAAGAGGAGGACTGGGGCCACTCTGTGCAAAACCAACTTCACAGAGGAGGTATGACATGTTTTTTTTTTTTTTTAAACAAATGTTTACATATCCTTTAACAGTCGTAATTCCAAACACCTCTTCCTAAGCCATCCTGCAACGTAATGAATCAGTCAGTTTTCTCTATGAGCTAAGCTAATCTCCTGCCCCAGAGACTTGCCATTTTCCCTGCTAGTAATCGTCTTGGGCACTGGTCCCCTCAGTGCTCTCTGAGTTCTCCTGCCCCTGGAGCCCATGAGAGAGGACCTGGTTGGTGGAAGTGTTGCCTCCACCAATAGGAGGTGTCCACATCATGTAGGCAGGGATGTGGACACCCAAAGAAATACTCCAGGAAGTAGATAGGATTGCCACATGACTGTGGCTTTAGGTAAGGAAAATGGACATTTGGATATTTTTTTTCCATAGCCGTGCTTAGTTATAGGGGGTGGAAGGAGAGGGTGGAGGGGGAGTTGCTAGTTTCCTAGAGTTGGGCTTTAAATTTAGAAAGATAAAATGATAACCCTCTGTTTGCCCTCGTATTATATGCATATGAGTTTATGCATTGAGCAATAGTTTACAGAAACCAGATCAGACTTCAGCTAAGAGATGCTCATATCAGTGGCTATATTCAGCACAAAAGATTTTTTTCTGATATGCTTTTGCAGCCAATTTTATATTTGCTTTTACAGGTAGTGCATTGAACCTCACTACTATTTGGAGTACTGTAATTAATAAAACCTGCAGAGTTGATTCTCTCTGTATCATGGAGCACTGGAAAACTAATGTCATACTAAGCTAACTCCAGCTAACCTTCCTACCTGTGATAGAGATCTCTGGTAGTCAACAGTTTGATGTGCTCTCTATGCAAATTTCAACTTTCCAACTCTGTCCATCCTTTGCAATTGTATGTTGGATTTCTATGCCTAGAAACCTCCACCAAATAGTTCTCAAAATTAAGTTTTTTTGATTAAAAACCCTCACATTTAGCTCCTTAGGCTACCCCCTCACACTTAGCCCTCTTTTCATTAAACCCTAAAACTTACCCTAGCACCTAAATTAACCCTTAGCCTAAAGCTTAACTATGGACCTGATTTTAACACCTAACCCTAAACCTCTCCCTAGCCCATACCTTTAATCTATCCCTGGAAAATAGCTCAACAGTTATGTATGCACAGCATTTTTGCCCATTACAGCAGACTTACCTCTTCTCTAGTAATGCAATGTCTGTTCTCCCTGTTGCCACTCCATTTAGCCACTGATATTTTCTTCTCTTCTTCTTTGAGACCCCGCATCTTCCTTTTTGGGCCATTGGGTGGCCACTGATAAAGTATTTCCTGGACAAGCGCATTTATCCCAGCACCTACTCCTAGCCTTTGCTATAACTACAGTGCTATTAACTAGACTGCTTATGTGACACAAGCAATATACAATGTTGTACAAAAAAATTGCTATTAGACAGGTAGAGTGAGTTTTTTTTTTTTAAACCTTAGCTTTACCTTAGTTCCTCATTAACCTAAACTCTAAGACCTAACCAAGCACTTTACTTTTTTTAACTCAATCCTTACCCCTAACCTATGACTCTAACCTTACCCTAAACACCTTCTAAATCATGCTTACATTGCTTAAGCACCCTTTCACATGGAGCGGATCTGTCCAAGTGAAATCCGCCTGCTCAGAGTGGGATCTCCCCGCTGAGCAGGCCGAAGACAAATCTGTGCCCACTCTGCTATGCAGGGGGACACGGACACAGCCTGCTCTCCTCTATGGGGTGGTCAGATGGAAACAGACTACATGTACATTTCCATACGATTGTCATCCAATCTGATCCGCTGGACAGATGGCGAACGTATCGCCATACGTTTATTTTTAGCGGATTTTATCGGATCGGATGCCCAGTGGGTAGCAGCGGTCCCCTGACATCCACTGCCCCATACAGAACGATGGGTGGTCGGGTCCTCCTGAAAAACTGACAGGTGGACCCGATCGGTTGGCTGGTGTAAAAGGGTCTAAAAGTGTCAAGCTCTTCTGCACAGGGCTCAACACCCAAACTACCTGTTCTGTGCACCAAAAACAAAGAATGCAAAGTTCTAACCACCAAAACAAGCTGATTTTCCCAAATCAGCAATCCCCAATCAACAAAGAATTGCAATGGAGTGGGCAGTATGAGTCGGTTGATGGAGATTGCCATTGCAAGCAGCTTGCTGCATATTTCAGCACTAGAACGGTTTTGACAGGCACAAACAGGTACTTATTTCTAAATTCTGAATAGTAGATATTCTGCGGCATATGCAAGAACCCATATAGACAAAAGAACCAAAATTCACCTTGCCTTAATTTGATTAGGTTAATTCTGATCAGTTAATATGAGTTACTGCAATTTTAATGGTTCATCAAAGAAGTCTATTAAAGCAAATTATTTACAGTGTTTTAAAACTGAAACTTTTAAAAAAAAATTTGGAAAGAGCAGAAAATGGTTAAAACCACTATCAGTTTTGTTTTTTTTTTGAGAGATTTCCCTTTACTTTCTGTCCTCTAGTCACAACTAGAAATATGAGTAGTATAATATATTAAGCAGTTTTCCATGTTTTCCTGTTCTTGTGACAAATCAAAATTTTGGATTTTCAATCACTTTCTGTCCCAGTAACAGCCAGGACTTAGACAGCAATAAAAACCTGACAGGGTTTCAACCCCCTCACCACTCTATCCATAATTTAACAAAAAGTTTGACTTTGGGTACACTTTAAAGCCAGCCCCTTCCTAATATTTTTAAGCTGATAATAATCATAAGAGGGATAGATTAACCACTTGTGGACCACCCCCCCCCCCCCCCCGCAATGTACTGCGGACAGGCAGTTTGTACAGGCAAAGTGATGTACTGGTACATCGCTGCTTGTTTTCAGGTTCAGGGCACGCCCCGTCCACACCTGCTCTGATTGTACACAACGGGAGTCTGTCAGTGTCAGCAGGTCCCAGCCAATGATTTATGGCTAGGACCTGCTGATTGTGCTGTGTCCAATCACAGCCCAAAGCCCTATGTTGACAATCAAAACAGGGCTCTGTACAGAGGGAACAATCTCTCTGTTTCTTCTCCCCCTTTATTTATAAGTATATTGAAAACACAATAATAAATCCTAAGAAACAGGCTCTAGTACAATCCAATGACCGAAGTGAGAAACTAGTCTTACTAGGATGGCGTCCAGGCAAGAGTAGATAGCATAGAAAACCCAAAGACATATTCCATGGTATCCAGGGCCGCTGTTAAGCCAGTACAACTGGCCTTGTTGTACCAGGCTCGGCCAGCAGGGGGGCCCGAGCAATCTGACAGCAGAATGCATGCAGAATAAACAAATAAATAAATAAATTCTCCAACCAGCGCCCAGTCCGCCCCCCGCTCCGACTTATTTGTGGGCTGTAGATGTTCTTGTGGGTGTGTGGGAAGGACTATTTCTTGTGTTTCGGGTGGAAGGTTACCTCCGCAGCCGACCACATGTCAGTGCTGGCTCTACTCCCGGCCAGCCTTCCCTGGTGGAGTGATTTATCTCTCCACTGATTCATGGAGAATCTCCCACTGTGTTATGGAGCTGAGGTCTGAACTGTTCGGTGGCCGTCTACTCACTGTAACAAAGCCCCTAAACCGTGATAGACAGAACATCGATCCAATGCTGGGAAAATGAATCAGTGTTCTGTCTATCATGGTCTAGGAGGCAAGGCTTTGTTACAGCCAAACAGTTCAGACCCCAGCTCCATAACCCAGCGGGAGCTGCACACTCTGCATAATCAGGGTGCTGACGAGGCTGCAGATGGCACAGTGAGGCTGCAGATAGGCACAGTGAGGTTGCAGATGGCACAGTGAGGCTGCAGATGGGAACAGTGAGGTTGCAGATGGGCACAGTGAGGCTGCAGATGGCACAGTGAGGCTGCAGATGGGCACAGTGAGGTTGCAGATGGCACAGTGAGGCTGCAGATGGGCACAGTGAGGTTGCAGATGGGCACAGTGAGGCTGCAGATGACACAGTGAGGCTGCATTGATGGCACTGATGAGGCTGCATTGATGACACTGATGAGGCTGCAGGTGGGCACAGTGAGGCTGTAGATGGCACAGTGAGACTGCATTGATGGCACTAATGAGGCTGCAGATGGGCACAGTGAGGCTGCAGATGGGCACAGTGAGGCTGCATTGATGGCACTGATGAGGCTGCAGATGGGCACGTGAGGCTGCAGATGGCACAATGAGGCTGCAGATGGGCACAGTGAGGCTGCAGATGGGAAGAGTGAGGCTGCAGATAGCACAGTGAGGCTGCATTGATGGCACTGACGAGGCTGCAGATGGGCACAGTGAGGCTGCATTGATGGCACGGTGAGGCTGCATTGATGTGCACTGATGAGGCTGAAATGGGCACAGTGAGGCTGCAGATGGGCACAGTGAGGCCGCATTGATGGCACAGTGAGGTTGCATTGATGGGCACTGATCAGGCTGTAGATGGGCACAGTGAGGTCGCATTGATGGGCACTGGTGAGGCTGAATTGATCTCTTGTATCATGTCCACAGTCTCTGACCATCTCCTGTATCATGTCTGCAGTCTCTGACCATCTCTTGTATCATGTCTGCAGTCTCTGACAATCTCATGTATCATGTCCGCAGTCTCTGACCATCTCTTGTATCATGTCTCCAGTCTCTGATCATCTCCTGTACAGTGTCTGCAGTCTCTGACCATCTCTTTTATCACTACAGTAATTCTTTTGGCTAATCAAACTTATAACTGGCTGGAGAAAGATAGATATCACTTGAAGACAAACTTGCACTTTGTTTGAAGGAGGGGTTTGGGGAGGGGCCAGGGTGGGGCTGAAGGAGGGACCAGGGGTGGGGCTGAAGGGGGCACCATCAGGTAGGCTGTACGGGGCCCCGTAATTTCTATCAGCGACCCTGATGGTATCTAGTACGATAACATTTATAACCAAATGGTACTAAGGGTTGTGTGAAAGAAAGAAAGAGAATGAATGATAATTGGCACACATTTAACTCCTTGATTACCCAAGATGTTAACCCCTTCCCAGTTACTGCTATTAGTACAGTGACAGTGTATAGTATTAGCACTGATCACTGTATTAATGTCACTGGTGATGTCACTGGCAGATAGTCAGTTCCGACTCTGTGTCAGTTAGTGTGAGATTGTCCGCTTCATTATCCAAGTCTCATTATAAGTCGCTGATCATCACTATTAGTAGTATAAAAAAAAATTCCAGTATATATACCATAGTTTGTAGACATTATACCTTTCATGCAAACCAATCATTATACACTTATTGGGATTCTTTTTTTTACCAAAGACATGTAGCAGAATACATTTTGGCCTAAATTTATAAAGACATTTGTTTCTTTTCATTTTTTTTGGATATGTTGTATAGCATAAAGTAAACAATATTGTTTTTTTTTTTCCAAATGTTCTGTTTTTTTTCCATTTATATAATAATAACAAAAAAAGTTTGATCAAATACCATCAAAAGAAAGCTTTATTTGTGTGAAAAAAAATTATATAAAATTTGTTTATGACCACGCAATTACCAGTTAAAATGGCACAGTGCTAAATAGCACAACAAATGGCCTGGTCATGAAGGGGGTAAAATCTTCTGGAGCTGAAGTGGTTAACATAAAAATGCTTGGTATCACTTACAATGAGGAATCAGTCATAACCCACGTATCCGCAGTCTAAACCCCATTTCCTGCTCATCAGTCCCGCCTACAGACAGCCCTTCTGGCTATTTAAACTGCCTTGTTCATTCCTTTTGTGCCTTCACCCGATCAACATATCTGGATATTCTCTGCTGTGTTCCTGTGAAAGACTTTGCTCAGCTGACGTCCCTTCTGGTTTCTGATCCTGTTCTTCTGCCTATGACTATGCTTATGTCTCGTTTCCTGATTAGTGGCTTGTCTGACTATCCGCTTTGGCTTCCGATCTCTGGCTTATGTTTTGACTACGTTTACTGATCTGTACCATTTTTATCATTACATTAAAAGGTGTGATTTTTACTGCATTTTCTGTCTCAGTCTGATTCATGGTTCATGTTTTTCTATTTAATGCCATTGGAACTAAATCTAATCACACTATGGTATACTGCAATGGTTTTATAGACTCATGGATGGGATCTCCAATTTTTGTTTGGTATTCATCTGATTCAAGTCTATTGCTTTGACAATACTACTTCTTATACCAACATAGTTAAAGCCAGTGATTTAATAAGCATTTAGAGATACTTATGAGGCATGTATGTCTGAATGTGGCGGCCATGTGAGTTTCTAGACAACGTTGTCTACAGTAATTTTAGGTATTATGGTGGAGGTATGTTTTATTTTTGATTAGTGTAAAGTGAATTTTGTAATAAATACTTTTCCTAATTTTTGTACTCATTTGCTGGTTCCTTTTTGAAGAATTGCTTTGGGACCCTTTTGGTTTCCTTTTTCTTTTTGTATGTTTTGACTACGTTTGTTCTATTTACTTTTATTATTAAACAAGTGTGATTTAACTGTACTTCTGTCTCTGTCTGATTCATGGTTTCTGCCAGTAGGAGAAGGCCATGAATTCAGAAGATGCAGTCAATCCACTTGTTGGTAATATTTTTTCCAGATTGGACGAGTAGGATCACCACATGGATCAGTTTGCCATGGCGTTACAAACCCTGTTGCACGGCTCACCTGGAATCTCCCACTGTGGCTGCTCCGGTACAACCTGTGTTGCAGGTCGTCCCTGCTGCTGCTCCAGTCTCTGTGCAGGCACCCGTCTCAAATATTACCTCTGGTTCTGCTCTGCTTCCTCAGCGATTTGGGGGTGATCCAGTCCAATGCAGAGGGTTTCTCAACCAGGTTGAGATATACTTTGAGATGCTGCTCCAGGCATTTCCCACAAACAGAAGCAAAGTAGGTTTTGTGATATCTTTGCTTTCTGAAAGAGCCTTGGCCTGGGCAAACCCTCTATGGGAGAAGCAAAAACCTGTTGTCTTGAGTTACCCTGAGTTTGTGGCTTCTTTTAAAAGGGTATTTGACGTTCCCGCACGCCCCGCTTCTGCTGCCAAGTGCCTCATGTCCATCAAACAGAGTAGGAGAACTGTTGCCGATTACGCCATTGATGTCCGTACTCTAGCAGCAGAGGTTGCTTGGAACAATGAGGCCCTTGTGGCTGCTTTTTCCCATGGTCTCTCGGATACCATAACGATGAGATAGCAGCCCGAGATATACCCACTGAGCTGGAGAAGTTTATCACGTTTGCCAACCTCATTCACTCCAGACTCAGAGACAGACCCTCTTAAGGTGTGCTTGCGGAAGCCTCCTGTACATTTGTCTCTGAGCTTTGCAGTCCCACCCTTGCCTCCCTCACCTGCCATGCCTCCTGGTACCGAGTCGGTCAGTGAAGGTGAACCCATGCACTTGGCCTTTACGCGTCTCTCTGCGGAGGAGGGAGAGATTGTGCCTTTATTGTGGCCAGGCAGGTCACTTTTTGAAGTCTTGTCCTACCCGTCCAGGGAACGCCCGAACCCTGAGGTCAGGTCACGGACAGACCCTAGGTGGCATTGTTTCATCCCAAGTTATCCAGAAGGATAAGCCCCTGGTTTCGGTTACCCTCTTTTTGTCTTGAGTCGTCCATCGAGATACAGGCTCTAATCGGCTCTGGGGCTGCAGGCCTGTTTATTGATGCTGCCTTTGTATTGAAGCACTCGATTCCGCTGCAGCTGCATGACACTCCACTTGCCATTGAGGCTCTTGACGGGAGACCTCTACAACTTGCCTATGTGACTCATGAGACTGTTCTGTTTTCCATGGTCATAGGGGCTCTTCACCATGAGATAATCCAATTCCAAGTTATTTCCTCACCTAAGTTTCCGCTAGTTATTGGTTATCCTTGGTTACAGAGGCACAACCCCTCTTTTGATTGGCTTCGTGCTGAGGGTCTCTCCTGATCGCCACAATGCAGTAAGACATGCTTCCAGAAGGTAGCCAAGGTCATGCTACTGTGCACCTCTTCACTCTCCTCCCTGCTGGAGGAGTACCGTGATTTTAGTGATGTCTATGACAAAGGTCAAGCCGGTAGTTTGCCTCAACACCGGTCGTATGATTGCGCAATTGACTTCAACGTGGTGCCATACCCCCCTCGTGGCCGGGTTTACCCTTTGTCGGTCTTGGAGGATAAGGCCTTGGAGGAGTATGTTGCAGAAGCACTTTCTCTGGGTTTCATCAGCAAGTTCTCGTCTCCTGCTGGTGCTGGTTTCTTCTTTGTGAAGAAGAAGAGTGGTGAACTGAGACCTTGTATTGATTATAGGGGTGTCAATTATTTCACGATTAAGAATGCCTATCTGATTCCGTTGATTACGGAGTCATTTGACCGCCTCAAGGCCCCCTTGTATGCCCCTCTCCTGATTTGAGAGGGGAATACAATCTCGTAAGGATTAAGGAGGGCGACGAGTGGAAAACTGCGATTAATACCAGAACAGGCCATTATGAGTACCTTGTAATGGCTTTTGGTCTTTGTAACGCCCCGACAGTTTTCCAGGAATTTATTACCAATGTCCTCCGAGATTTGTTGCAGTTATGTGTGGTGGTTTATCTCAGCGATATCCTCATAATTTCCAAGTCCCTGGAGAACCACCACACAGATGTCTGTCGTGTGCTTTAGAAACTAAGAGAAAACAATTTCTATTGTAAATTGGAGAAGTGCAAATTCCATCGTGAACAGGTTAAATTCCTGGGTTATGTCATTTCCACTGCTGGTTTTTCGATGGTCCCAGAGAAACTTTCAGCAGTCCTACATTGGCACTGACCCTTGGGTTTTTGTCCTGTGCAGCGCTTTCTTAGCTTTGCCCACCTGGCGCCCACCTGATAATACCTGTACTGTAAGTTGGAGAAGTGTGAGTTCCATCGTGAACAGGTTAAATTTTTGGGTTATGTCGTTTCTACTGCAGGTTTTTCAGAGGGCCCTGAAAAACTATCTGCAGTTCTACAGTGGCCTCGACCCATTGGTCTCCACCCGCTACAATGTTTTCTTGGCTTTGCCAATTATTATCGGAAATGTATTCGTAACTTCTCTTCTCTGGTCAAACCCCTGACTGATATGACCAGGAAGGACGGCAACCCACAAAATTGGTCTCCAGATTCCATTAAAGCCTTTGAGTCTCTCAAGGCTGCCTTTGTTTTAGCTCCTGTGCTGGCACATCCTGACCCTACGTTACCCTTCATTCTTGAGGTTGATGTGTCTGAGACTGGAGTAAGCGCCCACCTGTCTCAACGTCCTATGTCTGAGAGCGCTATGCATCCTTGTGGCTACTTTTCCAAGAAATTGTCTCCGGTGGAATGCAATTACGAGATTGCGGACAGAGAATTTCTAGCTATAATTTTAACTCTCAAAGAATAGCAGCATCTCCTCGAGAGTACCACTTTCATTTTGACGGACCATAAGAATCTCACATTCTTGTCTGAGGCAAAACGCTTATCTCTCAGAAGGGCTCGTTGGGCTCTTTTTCTGTCAAGCTTCAATTTCATAGTCTCATTCTTACCCGGTACTAAGAATGTAAGGGCTGATACATTGTCACAACAGTTTTCCTCCTCCTCCACATCAGTACAATTTGCACTGCCAATTTCATTGCGGCTTGCAACTTAATGCAACTAAAGTCTTTGCAAGTCACAATGAAATCTGCAAAAAGTAGTGCAGGAAATTTTTTTTAAAGTCGCTGTAACATGGGTCGCCACAATTTTTACAGTTCCTTTGCCGACAATGGGGTGCAACTTATCATGTGATTTGGAACTGTCAAATCGCATGACAAATCGCACTGGTGTGAACAGGAGCTTGGCACAGAACATATGGGGGTTTATTTACTAAAGGCAAATCCACTTTGCACTACAAATGCACTTGGAAGTGCAGTCACTCTAGATCCGAGGGGGACATGCAAAGTAATAAAAAACAGCATCTTTGCTTGCACATGATTGGATGATAAAATCAGCAGAGCTTCCCCTGATTTCAGATCTTACCCTCAGATTTACAGCGACTGCACTTCCAAGTGCACTTGTAGTGCAGAGTGAATTTGCCTTTAGTAAATCAACCCCTTGGCGTTTAGATGATACTACTCTGCTACTGTTTTTAGTAGCAACTTTGTAGCAAGAAAGGAGGTATCTTGCCCATTGGATATTCCTTCCAAGATACCATGTGATGCAGTTGTACTTGAAAACGGTATATAAAGCTGTTTTTGAATATACAGTGTATGCGTCCTAAGTTGGGTGAGTTTGTGTTCACCAGTTACCCAGATCAAAAGTTCATCATTAACTACTCTTATCATCAGAAGGTGAATAAGATTATCTAGACCCCTTCAGCTTTCTCTACCTTGGATAGTTGTAATATTGAATCTCCAATATGTAAGTCATCATATGGGTGGAGAGCTGCACTCTCCAGTTTCAGTAAATCAACCCACCTGTCTAATGTCCCTGTATATATACACACAAATTAGGGTCAGTTTTGGAGGCTGGCAGCTGACCCTTTAGTAGGTTTTTGGATTTGAGATTAAACTGGAGTATCCAGAGGTAACCCATGCAAACACATCAATAGCATACAAGCACAGGGGGTTATTTACTAAAGGCAAATCCACTTTGCATTACAAGTGCAAACTACAAGTGCAAAGTGCACTTGAAATTGCACTGGAAGTGCACTTGGAAGTGCAGTCGCTGTAGATCCGAGGGGGACATGCAAGGAAAATAAAAAACAGCATTTTAGCTTGCACATGATTGGATAATAAAATCAGCTGAACTTCCCCTCATTTTAAATCTACCCTTCAGATTTACAGCGACTGCACTTCCAAGTGCACTTTCAGGGCAATTTCAAGTGCACTTTGCACTTGTAGTTTGCACTTGTAGTGCAAAGTGGATTTGCCTTTCGTAAATAACCCCCAAAGTGATTTTCATTTTTTTTTTTTGAGCTTTTTAGAGAGAGTATATAAGCATTTTAGAAATATTTTTCAAGCTTTTTATATGTGTATTCAAGCTTCAGGAGTTTTTGTTTTAGCCAGTAGAGAGCACTAGGTGGAGGAGACCAGTTCTTACAGGCTAAAAAATGTCCAAAATACACCTGAAAAAAAGCTTGAAAATGCTAAGTTTGAGTGTTTACAAGCATTCCCTTTGAAGTCTATTGGGCCAAAAATGCCCAAATCTGCCTCAAATGTAGCTTGTATAGCTTTTGGAGCGTAGGGTGTTGAACTACAGGTGCCTGACTGCTCATATGAGAATGCCCACCATTTAACTACATGGAATTTTGTTTGTTGAGAGTTTTGGATATTTGAGCTTCAAACTACAAAACACTCAGGTGTGAATTGAGCCTTACTGTCAGTATTTAAACCCATGACCCAATGCTGCAAGACAAAAGGGGCAACCACTTACTAGATAATACATTTTGTTTAATAAATGCTCCTTGTTGTGTCTTACATTATGAAGAACAAGATAATAATCACTAATATATATACAGCTTTTCTCACCTGCTTGGCTGTTATAGTGTGTAACCGATCTTCTCTAGTAGAGATCTGCAGATCAGAATATATTGTTTGTGAATAAAAAAACTCTGCTGTTGAATTTAATTGCAGGTCACAAATTTCCATTCCTCAGGTTGCCAGTGAACGATTCACACATGTCAAGCGTTTGGAGGCAGCACAAACTATACTCAAAGTAAAATCCATCACTTGTCAACAGCTTTTCTTCAGAGCCCTTATATAACACTGCTAAACTGTGCAGTGTCAGCACTATAAAACTCTCGGTATTAACCCTTCATAGTAATCAGTTTCACAAAATAAACTGGCACTTAAAATGTGGGAGGGTTAAATGAATCTTAAAAAAGAACAGAGAGGAAACAGTACAGAGAAAACTGTCCAGTGTTTATAAACCCACATGTCTGGCTTCATTTAGTGACAACCTGGATTTAGTTTGTTTCATATGTTCAATTATATTTAATAGCTTCTGAGAGCTGGGCATTCATAAATGGTAAATCTATATCTACACAACACAATCACAAATCTGAAGAGTTTAGGGACTATTGATTGAATTTGAAAGAATAGTTTCCCTTACTCAACTTCTGCTTTAGCCTTAGCCACCTTAAAATGTCCCTAAATAGTAGATGGATGGCACAGTTTCACAAATAATCCAACTGCTGAGGAATATTTTATATGTGATAGGTACAGATAAAGGACGGTAGATTATGCACATCAACCATATACACATTTATGTGTTCAGCAGAGACCATAGCTCTCCTATCTTGGACAAAAAATGTTGGTCAAAATCCCTGACTAGGCTTACAACCTGCTAGGGGGATTGGTGTTATAAATTGCACTTTCTACACCCTTTATAGCACTTTCTACACCCTTTATAGCACTTTCTACATCCTTTTTGAATAACCAGACCATATATATGACATTAATGGTCAATAACCTCAGTACACATGTCAGAAAGTTAGGAATTGTTGGTGATCTTCAGTGTTATTTCATAATTCATGCAGCACATTCATACTTTATAATTGTAGATCTGTGTGTCCTTCCCTTTCATGATGCTTCTTGAATATTCCCACACCAATCATCACATCATTAGTCATCAGGGGAAGCTTTGACCAGAGGAAGCATAGCCCTGCACCTCAACAATGATGGCTATCTTCACATCCCTGTTGAACAAAGCATTGTAAATTAAAACCAGGGAGATGATCAGCAACAGGGAGCCCATAGACCAGTAATGGCGAACCTTGGCACCCCAGACTTCCCATGATGCTCATGCACTCTACAGTGTAGTTGAACATCATGGGAAATGTAGTTCCAAAACATCTGTGGTGCCAAGTTTCGCCATCAGTGCTATAGACAATAGCAGTGAATAGTTCTTTGTCCCTGCATGCCTTTTTGGGCACAAATTCAATGTCAGGGGTCTTTTTTAAAGCATCCGTAGGTGAGCCTAAGCATAGATTTACACTGACAGTGGGAACTAAATTGTGCGAGTTTAGCTGAACTTGCACGATTTTATTCCCGCATGTCAGTCCCAACTTCGGGGGCGATTTCAGAGACATCTGTGTGGGTTGTTGCACAGATGTCTATGGAAATCGCACCCCAAAGTCGCCAAAAGTAATACAGAAACTACTTTGAGAATCGGTGTGGCGCCACTTCGGACGGTGCCATTGCTGGCAATTACTGCCGATTTGGCATGCAATTTGACATGTCAAATCCCATGCCAAATCACTCGAATGTGAACCAGGGCTCAAAACAATATTTATATTGTTTCTCATTTACAAACTTTATATATAACTAAAGGCGGCCATAGACGGTTCGAATCTTGGCCCGCTGTGATTCAAACCAGGTATGAGCAGGTTGAATGTACCCAAGTTGATCGATCGATAACGCTTGCAATAATCACTGTGTTCTCCTGGCAGAGACTGCTTCCCCCGCCTCCCTGCCAGGAAAACACAATGGCTCAGCGGGAGGGATTCCCCTATCAACACTGTCTGTGTTGATGGGGGAATCGACCCGTGGTTGCAGGAAAGAAATTTGCTCCATCTATGGCCAGTGACCAGAAGAAAATGTGAAATAAAATTTGTTACAGCAGTTTTATGCTTCTCTTTTTATTTCTGTTAACTGTAAATTGCTGCAAAGGGTAAGGCTGTATATTTATTGCTAGTCCCTTAGAGGTTGTTGTTTGTAAGAACATATGAGCTTTTACTGTAAGAATCTGCAGCCTAACTGAAAGCATAAAGAGGGAATTTGGAGGGAATTTAGATAGAATACTGAAAAAAAGAGTAATAGGAAAAGATACAAGAAAAGAAAAAAAGACGGGGAGAGGGTAAAAGCCAAAAATGCTGACACATATTGAGCAGGTTACAAAAGCAGTGGTAAATCAAAGACTTGCTAACAAATGAATTGTATCCAGGGTGACACAATCTTGAGGAATTTGGGCTGAATCTAATTTACAATTGCTATTAACTTTTTGTTGGTGATCTAGCAAAATATATTTTTAAGCTCTGCCATATGCAGGGTTGAAAAATGTAAAATTTCAGCAGTTACATATTTTTAATTCAGATGGTCTTCCCAAGATCATATTGGATTAGGAGACAAACATGAAATAGAAATTCCCGCTGAAGATCATCATATTTGTAGAGCTCTATGCAGAAGCAATGTAAGAAATAATTGGGGACATATTAGGTTATTCTCAATGAAAATTGCCATACAGCATGATTACATAGCCCGATTGTAAAAGAAAATGTTAAGTATTTTTACAATGTTTTATATGTGAAGGTTTTTAATGTATGTACCAAGGTTCTTCTATTCAAATTTGGTAACAAGAAGACTGCTTTAAGTTTAGTGAATAAACAGTAATTTTGCAATACAACTTGCAGGAATAACAACTTGCAGAATCTTTTAAAATATGTTGCCTGCAAAAGTTGTGTTACCATTACACTTTGAAAATTAACAAAACGTAATTTGACCAGAGGTGCAATATCTTTTGCCTATAACTAGACCCAAGGCATAAGCATTTAGTGGACAAGATCCAAATCTTTTCTTTATCTTCCAAGTCATCCAGTCTTCATCTTTCAATGTCTATGTAGAACAATAAGAAATTAGTTTTGTTTTTAAACCAGAGTCAATAGAATACTGAATTTGGATATCTTGAAATATTCATTGCTAGCAAGTTAGCAGCTAACATAATTTTTAAATTTAATGATAAAAAATGTTGCCCTCCTAAAGGTTTTACCCCTTCACGACCGGGGCTTTTTTTGCTATTCAGCACTGTGCTATTTTTACTGGGAAATGCGCAGTCATGCAACACTGTACGCAAATGAAATTTTTTTTCACAAAAATAGAGCTTTCTTTTGGTGGGATTTAGTCACCACTGGGTTTTTAATTTTTTGCTATAAAAACGAAAAAAGACCAAAAATTTTGAAAACCCCCCAATATTTTCTGTTATAAAACATATTCAATAAAATCAAATTTCTTCATAAATTTAGGCCCAAATGTAATCTTTGGTAACAAAAAAAATGAATAAATGAGTAAAAAACATTGATAGGTGCCACAACTCATAAATCGAAATACTCAATTCAACATATGTGTGTAAATAAAGTGTGCAAACCTAATCAATATAAAAGTTCAAAAAGTAAAGTTAATATATAAAGTTCACATTAGTATTGAAATATATAAATTAATAAATGAATGTCCATGTGTATTCTATGCCAATCATGGATATCCGTAATGTTCAGCGCTGTATTTTCTTACATCAGAGGGGAAAAGATTAAATAGCCTCTTACCAGATAGGATGGATCCAAAGTTATAGGGATCAAACAAGCCTGTTATCAAAGTAACCACCTGTGATTATCCTCCTTTATCGGCTCAGCTGTGAAACCTTCCTTCCATGGTGATGATCGCTCCACCAAGGATTTCAGGAACAATATCCAAATGATTCCAGCTCCAACTGAAATGTATTTAATGCTCTCCAGTAATATAGCACTATTATTTTAAAACTGGAAAACAGTTAGCCAGCTGCAGTGCTTCCAGTCTGCATGGCACACAACATCACACAAAACAGGCAACTTGTGTAGGCATTACCAAAAGCAATATAATTAATCTTGTAATGCACACTCCATTTACAAACCCGCCATAACTACTGGAACATAGTCCTAGAGCGAAGACCACATCATTCCAGTGTGAGGTAAGGATTTAATTTTAATCCTTCCAGGTTTCAACGCTGACCAGGAGGAAGAAAACTTTGTGATGACCACTACTTTCTAAGGCAGTGTTTCTCAACTCCAGTCCTCAAGGCGCCCCAACAGGTCATGTTTTCAGGCCTCCCATTATTTTGCACAGGTGATTTGATCAGTTTCACTGCCTTAGTAATTACCACAGCTGTTCATCTGAGGGAAATCCTGAAAACATGACCTGTTGGGGCGCCTTGAGGACTGGAGTTGAGAAACACTGTTCTAAGGTACTCGGTTGCATATAAATAGTAAAAATTTAGCACAATGGTGCAGAGCCATTTTACCAAATATCCACCTAAACAGGGGTATGCAGCACTAAAATGTTAATTCTTAAAGTTCCTTAAAAATGGTTTTACTTTAATCCAAGTAAGGTTGTTTTAGACATTTTTGCTAATAATCTGCCAATGCATAGTGTTTCCTCAACTTTAAAGTCTGAAAGATGTCTTCTTATGTATACATGTGAAATGTCTTTATATGAGGCCTTCAACTGTGTCTTTGTATGAACATTACATCCAATGGCACTGCTTTGGAATCTACTTCATATATCTCCTGACTTCACAGATAGGTCTTTGTGGTACACATGTGATATAAAATTCCTTCACTTTTTACCATAGAAAACTAAACAAATAGTGTCCACTCACGCTGTGATTTTCAACTTAGAATCCCTAGAAAAACTCTTTATAGTGGCAACCCTGGTTGGACCAGTTTCCAGTGACGAGTCCATCTTCCCGCTTTTTGGACCTATAGGTAATTATGATGAGCCCATCGGTGCTGGCCTTGGATTCCCTGGGGCGGGGCTTACTTTCTTCCTCATGATTCCTTTTTCCTTGGTTTCCTACTCTTACGCTCCCTTTTGTTCCTTTATTTCTTCTGTTTTTTTTATTTCCTTTTTTTTGCTTATTTACCACTGGATGCCAGTGCGCAGTCTGTTAATCGCTCTCTGGCCACATTTTTGGGGTCAATTTTTCCACCCCCCTTTTTTTTGAAGGTATAGTTCTCTGGCCTCTGGGTAGGGGTAAAGCCCTCTTGCACATCAGGAGGCTTATGGTATAGTTCCCCCCTCCCTTTTCTTTTTTCCTTTTTATTTTTCATATATATATTTTCTTTATTTTTAGGTCCTTGAGAGGAGACCCAGACTTTATTTTTATATACAAACATAGGTCAATCTCAGGTGTTGTATGGTATTTGTTACATGATGATTCCTGAAATACTGTTTGCTTAGCGTATTTTCTAGGCTTTGAACATTAGGAGCTACATGGTTCATTATTTTCCTACAGGCCATAAAGGTATTATGGTATCCCCACCTGGTTACCTTTAGTCTTTGTAGTTACTAGCAATACCATATAAGTGGCCTACTTATCTGTGGTATATATGTTCACATTCTCAAATCACTTTCCGCCACTGGCCTTGGCGTCTGTTCACTGTTTTGTGAGTTTGTTTTTATTCAATAAAAATATTGTGAAAAACTTTTTAGTTTAACAATCACAAAAAATACTCTAATTTGGCACATTGCTTGAAATAAGTATGCTGTATATCACTTGCACCATTTTATGTGCTATCGACTGTAAAACTTCTAAGCTGGATGATATTTTTATCCTAATTTTATTAATCTAAACACACATGGACTCAGCATTTTCAAGTAAAAATGCTTTTGAGAAAACTGGTACATGTTTGCAGTGTAGGCATAAACACTGGTACATGGCATTTTAGGTTTCCAGATTCACAAATAATATTGCACAATTTAGCATACAGCTTAAATTTCACAAAATACCTCTATAACACAGAGAAACAATATAAAGAACCTTGATATAGCAATGCAAACATTTTGTAAATCAGTTTTGTGATGATGTGAAATTGTGATTTTAGTCTAATTTTGGAAGAGGTATTCCTCTCATTAATTAGTATGGCGTGTGGAGGATACTAGAGATGACTTTGGCACAACATATAGCAGAGCCATTAATAACACAAGCATTGTACAACATCACATGGAAGTCAACTGTTCTCATTTGTGCCGTGCCCGCAAGCAGCTGTGACAAGTTAAAAGCCATTTGATTTAATAGGAATAAGGGATAATAAAGAGAGGCACTCAATGGCGGCACAATCCCTTAGCGCCTTGCATGTGAAACCTGGTTGAATTATATATTTTTCCCTCATATTTTAGACACAATGGTGAGGCGCACACAAAGTAGCAGAGCACAGGAGGAAATCATTTGTGTGTTACCAGGGAAAAGCATTTATCTTACTGCGTCCTGCCTTGTTTTTCTCTCAAGGTAAATTGGCAGTTAATCCCCTCACGGCAAGGGAGATTTCTCTGCCAAGGAAACATTTAGGCAGCGTAAATTCCTACTTGCCAGAGTATGGCCTATGTACATGGTACAGCTCGACTTGTTTATTTCTATTCGATTAGGTAATAGATGCATACATCCTAAGTAATCCATTGATTATAGTTATAATGTACAAACTAATTTATAGTATTCAAGAAAAAAATTATGTACAAGCTGTTTCCAATGACCACTTGACAATGAGGGAGATTAACTAAAACTGGTGCATTTAGAATCTGGTGCAGCTGTGCATGGTAGCCAATCAGCTTCTAATTTCAGCTTGTTCAATTAAAGTGGTTGTAAACCCTAAAAAAACACCAAAAAACCTGCAAGACAAAGGCATACTTACCTGAGATCGAAGCTCCCGCAGCGGTCCTCGTTCACTGCTCCTGGGGCCAACATCGCTCCCGGAGGTTACTTCCGGGTATCGCGGCTCCGGCGCTGTGATTGGCTGGAGCCGCAATGATGTCACTCCCGTGCACGGGAGCCGCCGGTAACGGCACAGCCTAACTAAAGCAACGGCTCGTACATGCCGTTGCTTCAGTTTGCTTAAGTGCGCATGTGCCGATGACGGCGGCACATGCAAATATAGGATATATCGCCTAAACCGTGCAGGTTTAGGAGATATTCAGTGTAGCTACAGGTAAGCCTAATTATAGGCTTGCCTGTAATTATAGGCTTGCCTAATTATAGGCTTGCCTGTAGTAAAAAGTGGTTGTAAAGGGTTTACAACCACTTTAAATTTTGGCAATAAATCCTGTGAGCTGATTGGCTTCTGTGCAGAGCTGAACCAGATTTTGAACTCTCCAGTTTTAGTAAATAACTCCCATTATTTTAAAATACTCTCCATTGGGGGTAAATCAAGTCTGGGAGGAATAATAAACATTCAGTGTTTTTTTGAGCACCACAAGTTGGATAGCACACTTATCATATAGATAATCATAGCTGCGGCAATCTTACCTGGAAGTGGGAGTGGGTCCTTTCAAAACCAGGTACCCGCTCCCCCCCCCCCCAAAAAAAGTGCCAAATCTGGCAAGGAGGGTGGTGCAAATAAGCTGAACCTCTGCTTTAAGTGGTTTGTAGAAATGTTAAAAAATATTTTTGATTAAATAGCCTAGCCTGAGTTGAAAATGTGACAATTCAGGCATTTTCCAGAAGAAATTATTTGTGTAGCAGAGTTTAGTGGCAGTTTTGTGTTCTTTTGTGGGCTTCTCAGCCTCAACCAGCTCTGGTTAAATAAAAATACTAAATTCACTGTTGCATTAACCCATTTTACAGATGGGTCTCACAATAGTACTGATTGGACATAGCGGTCAATTTTTGCCCAGTTGACTGGTGTGCTTTATATATCAGGTCTGGCTTTTACTCTCAACACATGGCAAGTTTCATATTTGAAAACACCAAAGACCAGGTTATACATACATCTTGGTCAATCTGTTTTGACTTAAAGCAGAACTTCAGTCATTTTTTCATCCTTCCATCTATTAAATCTTCTGCCCTTGTTGCTTTAACTTTGGATAGTAAAACATTTTTTTATGCCAGTAAATACTTTATACAGCCCACTTCCTGTTTCTGGTCTGGTCATTAGCCTAGGCTTATGACATCATGCACAGCTCTCGCTCTCATTCTCGTGAGAATTTCCCAGGAAGGGAGGGGGGGATGAGTCATGAGTGGGCCAATGAGAGCTGCGGGGCTGCAGAGCTGTGCCTCTGTGTGTCTGTGTAAATCCCGGAAGTGAACAGGCAGCAGATTCAGCTGCCCACAGTTAAAATGGTTACAGCCAGACTCAGTGGAGGGAGATTTCTGCAGCATATTTGGCAAGTCCAGAATCACAGTATATTTATATATATTATATTTATATATATATATATATATATATATATATTATATTTAAATAATATGCAAAATGATTGGAGGGAAGCTTCAGAATGGCAAATATGTTTTTATTACAAATTATGTGAGCAGACTGCATGCAGTTCCTCTTTAACAGTATTGCACCACAGCATGTTATGGTGAAGCACAGACTTATAATTTGAAGATATCTCTGGCATTTGCATGAAGGGTTGGCATGTGTCAAAGTATTTGTGAACTTGTGTGCCTTCTATTTCTTTTTTATACATTGCTATACATTAACTTTTTATGGTTGACACTATATTGCAGGTTAGGTAATCTCATGCCGCGTACACACGACCGGACTTTACGGCATACTTTGCCTGGTGGACTTTTCGTCGGACTTTACGACGGACTTTCCGAATGAACGGACTTGCCTACACACGATCAACCAAAGTCCGACGGATTCGTACGTGATGACGTACGACCGGACTAAAACAAGGAAGTTCATAGCCAGTAGCCAATAGCTGCTGTAGCGTCAGTTTTTGTCCGTCGGACTAGCATACAGACGAGTGGACTTTTCGACCGGACTCGAGTCCGTCGGATAGATTTGAAACATGTTTCAAATCTAAGTCCGTCAAACTTTTGAGAAAACAAACTCCGCTGGAGCCCACACACAATCGAATTGTCCGACGAAATCCGGTACGCCGTATGCCGTAAAGTCCGATCGTGTGTACGCGGCATCAGAAGCACAGTACTGCTTGATTCCCAGTGAAAGATAAGCTTGTTTTACAATAAAATTACAAATGTAGGTTTGTACATTTTGTGCTTCTGTGACTAAAACCATGTAAGTGACTATGGTGTCCTATAATTAGTCATACTGAAAAGATGAATTATATAAGGCTCTCATGTGGTTTACTATGGGTTTAGAAGTTACTTAGATGGTTCAGTTACCAGGCTCTTCACCATTCATATCATGGAATCATTTTCTTTCTGACATAAAAAGCAATCGTAGTGTGAAACATTAGCCCTGAAAAACAATTTCACTATGGTTTTAACAGTGTCTGGTAATGTTGTGGGAGTAGAGGGCATGTGCAAAATACCTAATTTACTAAGGTATAAAGTATAAAACAGTCACCCTTTTCCAGTTTGTTTTCTGTTAACCACATTATAGTCTGTTTTGTCATTGTAGAACTTGGTTACAAGCAATTTTTATTTTAAACCCTATTTTAAGAAGATATTTAATTTTAATGCTAATTTCAAAAAGTGCCGTTTGAATGCTTGTATAGTTAAATATGTCATTTTGGTTGTCAACGTCCTTGTATAAAGACAGGTTTCTGAAAGCTACTGGTGGTGATAAGATCAGGAAGTATGAGCAACAGATGCTTCAGTTGTAATAAGTGGCAATGAAATACAAGTGGGGCACTCAAGTCTGAGGATGTAATTAACCAATTAATTATGTATTGAGGACTTAATGTGCTCTTTTTATCTTTCACAAGCAACAATAAATAACACAAAAAGTTGCTCAAAATTGAAATATTTGACCTACAAGTTAAGGCAGCAGAGTCAGCCCAAAGTCACAAGGGTATGGTCAAATAAACAATGCCGAGTATGAAAAACTTCATAAAAAGTATGCTTGGTTTCACAAACTAGTTCTGTAATAGTACGGTAATATCTTGCATTGCGAGCATAATTCGTTCCAGAAATATGCTTGTAATCCAAAGCACTCTTATATCAAAGCGAATTTCCCCATAAGCATTAATGGAAACTCAGATGATTCGTTCCACAACCATTCATTCATAAGTCCTTCGGTTTATAGTCCATAAAAAAGGAGAATAGCAATGTGAATGGTTGTGTAACCATAAAATGTCCATCCACAAATGGCAGCCTCCACAAGGGGGATTAGAAGCAAAATCCAGCAGGAGCTACAGAGTATAAAAGAGAAGAGAGGCCCCTCTAAGTGTAGCAATATGGTTAAATTTAATGAAGGTATAACATTTAGCAACTCACATAGCTGATGATTAACCACCTGCCGACTGCCCGCCATTGATTGGCGGAGGCAGAATGGCACTCCTGCGCAAATCGCCGTAGCTGTACGGCAGGCGCTTCAAGGAGTATAGGGGGTGGGTGCTTCAAGGAGTATAGAGGGCACGCGTGCCCGCCGCGTCTCTAAGGAGCCGTTGCGGGTGCCGACGGCTGCGCTGTCCGCCGGGCACCCGCGATCGCTCCTGACAGAGCGAGAACAGGGATTTGTGTGTGTATATAGGAACAACGATCGGTCTTCTCCCCAAGTCAGTCCCATCCCCCTACAGTTAGAACACACACTGAGGGAACACATTTAACCCCTTGATCGCCCCCTAGTGTTAACCCCTTTCCTGCCAGTGACATTTATACAGTAATCCATGCATTTTTATAGCACTGATCGCTGTATAAATGTCAGTGGTCCCAAAAACATGTCAAAAGTGTCAGATCTGTCGATCGCAATGTCTCAGTCCTGATAAAAATTGCAGATCGCCGCCATTACTAGTAAAAATAAAATAATAAAAATGCCATAAATCTATCCCCTATTTTGTAGACACTATAACTTTTGCGCACACCAATCAATATACGCTTATTGCGATTTTTTTTTACCAAAAATATGTAGAAGAATATATATCGGCCTAAACTGATGAAGAATTTTTTTTTTTAATTTGGGATATTTATTATAGCAAAAAGTAAAAAATATTGTGTTTTTTTCAAAATTGACGCTCTTCTTTTGTTTATAGTGCAAAAAATAAAAACCGCAGAGGTGATTAAATACCACCAAAAGAAAACTCTATTTTGTGAGAAAAAAAGGACATAAATTTTGTTTGGATAACAACATTGCACGACCGCACATATGTCAGTTAAAGCGACGCAGTGCCATATCGCGAAAAATGGCTTGGTCAGGAAGGGGGTAAATCCTTCTGGGGTTGAAGTGGTTAAAAGAGGCATATCTAAGTATGCAGGCTTCCGGGGTAAAGCTGTCCACATAGACAATCTCCCGCACCGCTGGCTCTCACCGCTGTCAGTCTGCAATCATGATTGGGAAGACTACCCTGCAGTAGAGCAATCTGAAAGTGAGGCTTGAAGCGCTCACGGAGAGCAGTGTGGAAGGAATGACACCGATGGTGGCGTGGAGAATGGACTATATTGACAGCTTTACCCCTGATGCCTGCATACATAGAGGGTGCCTCTTTTAATAATCAACCATGTGAGTTGCTAAATGTTGTACCTTCATTAAATGTAACCATATTGCTACACTTAGTGGCACCACTCTTCTCTTTTATACTCAGTTGTGACATGATGCTACTCTTATATCCAGACATCGCTTGTTTATCAAGTCAAAATTTAAAAAAAAACAGCAGTAAATATTACATGACTGAAAAAAAGGATAGTACCTGGAACATAGGGCGCTTCTGTCCAGTCACAATCTGAGACCAGGTTCCTGCCCCTGTGGCTCCAAGTCCCCCTGCCAACCAACAGAGATGTGATGAATCGATTGAGAGGAGGTCCTGTCATCCAGGGGCCGCAGTGAAATACACGCTGCGCTCGTGGCCCGCACAAAATGGAAGTGACAATAGGATGGGGGCAGTTACTCATTTTGGAGCATGCGCACAATGCTCCTTCCTCAGACCGATATCCCAGCAATAAAACCCAATGGAAATAAAGAGTAAAGGGGTTGGTGGGGGTATGTTAGTGGGCAGAAATGTACAATGACAGTAGCCAGCAATAGCATGAGGAGGCACAGGAGCAGTTTACACACCCACAATTCCTCCATTGGAATTTGACAAAAATTACAAACAAAAAGAAGAAACAACCAAAAAGTGAAAAACCAGGATAAAAAAGAAAAGGGAAGAAACCTTTATATGAATTGTAACAGAATCACTTCCCACACTCCATTTGAGTGTTTTCGTCATATACCGCTTCCTCCAGTCTGAATATAGATATATATATTCTTATATATCCTTTGCATAATGACACAGGGTGGGGTAGACTACATTCACAGACACACAGGTGTATTCAAACTTCTCATCAGTAGACTGTCCTATTAGCAGGGAGAGCTGTTGAAGGAATTCCCCCCTCCCTCCTTACAGCTAATCCACATACACATATACATAATACTTTTCTCCCAAGGCAGACAGACACAATAGAACAATGGGATACAGGCATTTAACAAACACATAGCAACCCCCACCCCACCTCAAACCATCTAGCAATAGCCTCTGACGAAAGGGGAACTTTATCTTTATATATTCTTGAGGTACATTGTTTAGAAATATTACTGTCCCAATGTCCCAAGTGAAAGAACCCCTTCATTCCTTCAACACAAACCACACATATAGGACCCTGGATAGCAGGGGTAAAAGGAAATGCTGAGTCCAGTGTGGTTGTACGGTAAATCTGATTAGTGCAGATCAGACTGGGGTTCTCGGTCACCCTGTGCCCCTAATAGACACAAGGTAACTTACACATAGGAGGGGCCGGGGGAGCTGGACAAGGAGTTTTCAGAGCTCCACAATGCAAGCTGGGTTCCACAAGCTCCCTGCCCAAAGTGACTCTCGTCACATGTATATCCCAATGGGACATGTCCAAATTACAGACTCTGCTGAGGGCTGCCCAGAATTGTCAATAAAAGTTTGTTTTGTGGCCTACTAAAAAAAAGAAGCTTTCATGATGCGCAGCATCTCTGTATTATTTCTGCCACGTGTTTCTGTTATAATATAATCCACTGTAATTTTTATTTTTCTGGATCAAAATTCCCTTGTCCCTGCCATTTTAAATGCAGATTACTAAAAAGGCGTATATGATGTACATGTGTCCCTATAATATTTCTGCTTTTATCTCTGACATAATCCACTGTAATTTCTATTCTAGGGTTTTAAAACCTGCCTTGTGACTATTGTCTTTGAAATATGGCTGAGCAATTTTAATATAACAATCTCTTCATCTATGGAATGTGGGGTTGTGATTTTTGAAGTGTTTTGTTGACATTTTATTAAACTTTTTAAACAGAACAGTGTAGTACTGTACTAAAAGGAGATCACATTCTATGCTATGAAACGTTTTGGCACTGTTTAGCAATTGTTATGAAGTTAAAGCAGAGGTTTGCTGAAAAAAAATATTAAAAGCCAGCAGTTACAAATACTGCAGGTGCTGACTTTTAATATATGGACACTTACCTGTCCAGGGAGCCCGCGGTGTCGGCCGTGCGGCTTCACTTCCTGGTTCCCTACTGCGCACGCGCGAGTCGTGCTGCGCATCCTCTCAGGTCCCTGCTGTATTCTGTGTCTCACAGAATACAGCGGGGGAGGACGGGGTAGGCGGCGGAAGTGCCGTAGGTCACCGCAATCACCGCGGTGATCTATGCCAGGAAGTGGGAGCAAATACCTGTATTAGACAGGTATCTGCTCCCTCCTCCCCCCTGAAAGGTGCCAAATGTGACACCGGAAAAAGTGGAAGTTCCATTGTTAAGTGATTTTGCTTTATTCTATTTTGAAGTGTAAACTTTTTGATTTTAGATTTCTGTTACTTCAGCCACTCAATTCTGGCCCATTATTGCTGCTGCTTTATGTGGGTCAAGGAATAATGTACAGTACAATTAAAATATGTATTTCACATAAAAAATATGTGATGCCTGAATACAGAGTCATTGATACTGTTCCAGAGAATTGCATTATTATGTATCTTCACATATAGCTTAAAGGTAACTTTGAAGCATGTAATTTGAAGAATTGGTGTTTTACCCATGTCAACCTAAAAATCGCATAAAATGGAGGGCCATCTCCCTGCTGAATGGTATTTATTAATTTTTTTTGTCATTCATGCATGTACATGTTGTTTGTCAAACCCATGAATATTAACCTTGAAAATGGACAGAACCGATTTTCAAGATTCACTTTCCATTGACTTCACATTAAAGTGCATAATCTGCAAATTTTATGATGAGTTCCCATGAATCGAACTCAGGCAGATTTGCTCATCACCACTCAGAATCCCAACTTGTAGTTAATCCGGAGGTTAATAACCTTTTATAAAGCTTGGTTTTAATTGCTCTAACAGTGACATAAAATGAATTCCTGATTCCCAAAAGCAAGTGAATGCTGCTGTTACATGTTGTGCTTTTAGAATAACATCCAGGTTTTGTTTAACCCATCTATTGCGTTGGCAAGGATAGCTCCTGTGAAAGTCTATTGCACATTTTTACAGCTTTAAACATAAAGCAGCCTTTCTATACAGAGGTTAAACCTCCTTTCCTCCAGGGTTAAAGAGTGCCCTCTTGTCTTTTACAATCACCTTAAGTCCTGGTTCATACCAGTGTGGCTTTGGAATCGCGCTACTTCAGAATGAATTTCAAAGTCGCCGATCAGTGAGATTTTGATGTGCGATTTCATTGTGGCTTGCAATTTCATTTAATAGAAGTCAATGCACGTTGCAATGAAATTGCAGAAAAAAAGTGCAGGAACCTTTTTCAAATCTGCTCTGACTATACTGGCAAAAATTTTAACTGTTCCTTTGCTGCAAATCAGTTGCGACTTGTCATGCGATTTTGAACTGTAAAATTGCATGACAAATCGCATTGGTGTGAACCAGGGCATAAGTGAGCAACTGTTTTCAACATTTAGTATATAGATTAGTTCTATAATGTTACAAGATGATCATATGCCCATGTATCCCCTCTTCTAAATGGAGAATAAATTCAGTTCAGTAACTCTTTCCTTATGGGGGAAGTCCTTCATGCCCTGTTTTTATTTTGTGCATATTGGAAAACAGAATTGTATGCATTGATTGTTAACTATTCAAATCACTAAGTGCACTGGGAAAAAATATGACAATTTTGATTACTTGCATATGGAAGAAACACATTTTTTTACAATTAGTAAAAGAGGGGGTTCTTTATGGTAAAAGTGGTTGCCTTATGGAAAGTTTTAACACATAAATAAATAATAGAAATTAATATTAACTAAATTTAAAATTGAATAATTATTAAAGAATAGCATAAAACAAATGTTTTAATCAAAGGAAAACAATCTGACCCACCTCATAAGGAAAGAAATATAATATTGATTAATATTTTAACAATAAGCCAATAATACATTTGAAAGTTTAATAAAAAGCAAACAAGGACTGAGGCTCTACAGCAGGCACCAAAAGACTTTATACCTGCTTTGCCTGCAGTTCACCATAATAGGTGATCCAAAGAACTACAGTGAATTGCCATGTGTACTGCTCAATGACAGTCCGTGGGATTTTGCTGACCTGCATTTGATATATGTTCTAAACTAATGTCAAATGTAAGAAAACAATATCTATCAACAGAAAAATCTTAATGCTTTGAAATGAGTTAAAACATTGTTGGATTTGTTTTACATATACACCTGCCTATTGCATAATGCAATTTGACCTGTAAAAACATCTGTAACAGAATATTTAAACTGTACCAGTTTGAGTTTAATAGCTTTGCAAGGCCATAAATATATGGATCTGTAAATCTCTAAAAACATAAATACACAGGGTATTGTGCGTTGATGAACACAACTAGAGTGGCCCTGTGTAAAATGCCTATTCAAAGCTGTTGAGAGGGAGCTGGAAATATAGACAGGTGGGCTAAGTACACAGTGACGGTGTCCTGTCATTTAGTTTCTAATTCTTTTTTTCTGTGTACAGCCCTGGCGGCTTCTTTGGAAGATTTTCCCTTGACCTCAGTTTTGGTGACATCTGTAAAATTATACACTCACCAGATACTTTATTAGGTACACCTGTTCAATTGCTTGGTAACACAAATTGCTAATCAGCCAAATGCATGGCAGCAACTCAATGCATGTAGGCTTGCTGAAGTTCAAACTGAGCATTAGAATTGGGAAGAAAGGAGAATTTAAAGTGTTACTAAACCCACAACAGTAAAATCAGTCTGTATATGCAGCATAGCATGCTTGTTATACTCACTGAGGAACTTAAGGTGTTAATCCTTTGCATTGTGTAAAAAGGCTGTTTTATCCTGTATGCACAGATCCTCCCCCTCCTGCACTGGCTATCTTGGGAGGGCCAGCTAACACAGGCAGGGTAGCCAACCGGCACATGCTCAGTTGTGTCTTTTATGCTGGAGAGAACATTTACTTGTTCTCAGAGCTAGCCAGGTCACATGATATTGACATCACACATGTGGGCGTGTATACAGGCTGAAGTGGAAATCTCCTCCTCTTACCTGAACTCTTAGCACTGGAGAAACTGTGCAGTTTATCATGTAATCGTGGTATACAGATCATCCAAAAAGGTATTTATTGGCAGTATTTTAATGTAAAAAGAATATTTATAAGCTGTGGGCATGGGGGGGGGGGTCGGGTGAACTATTTTCATATTACTGGTTTTAGTAACACTTTAACCACTTCAGCCCTGGAAGGATTTACCCCCTTCCTGACCAGAGCACTTTTTACAATTTGGCACTGCGTCACTTTAACTGCTAATTGCGCGGCCATGCAATGATGTACCCAAACGAAATTTGCGTCCTGTTGTTCCCACAAATAGTGCTTTCTTTTGATGGTATTTAATCACCTCTGCGGTTTTTATTTTTTGCGCTATAAACGGAAAAAAGACCGAAAATTTTGAAAAAAAACTATATTTTCTACTTTTTGTTATAAAAAAAGTCCAATAAACTCAATTTTAGTCATACATTTAGTTCAAAATGTATTCAGCCACATGTCTTTGGTAAAAAAATGTCAATAAGCATATATTTATTGGTTTGCGCAAAAGTTATAGCGTCTACAAACTAGGGTACATTTTATGGAATTTACACAGCTTTTAGTTTATGACTGCCTATCTCATTTCTTGAGGTGCTAAAATGACAGGGCAGTACAACCCCCCCCCCCCAAATGACCCCATTTTGGAAAGTAGACACCCCAAGAAAATTGCTGCGAGGCATGTTGAGCCCTTTGAGTATTAATTTTTTTTGTCCCAAGTGATTGAATAATGACAAAAAAAAAAAAAATTACTACAAGGATTTACCCCCTTCCTGACCAGAGCACTTTTTACAATTTGGCACTGCGTCACTTTAACTGCTAATTGTGCGGCCATGCAATATTGTACCCAAACTAAATTTGCGTCCTTTTGTTCCCACAAATAGTGCTTTCTTTTGATGGTATTTGATCACCTCTGCGGTTTTTATTTTTTGCGCTTTAAACGGAAAAAAGACCGAAAATTTTGAAAAAAATTATATTTCCTGACAGACTCCATGGCAGCCTACGTGTGGGTTAACCCCGCCTCCTCTCCAATGCTATAGGACCCCATTCCCATAAAAGAGTACTCACCACTAGCTACTGCGTTCCTTTTTTGTCCTCCTCCAATGGACCTATTCAAGTTGTTCACGTCCGGTCGGACGGATCCAGGATTATGGCATACCTCTTGCGGTGCAGCTCAGGGCCCAGCCACGGGCGGGCGAGTAGCGTTTGAGGCTGAAGATTTTCCCCTTGTGGTGGAGGGATGGTTGCCTCTGTATGCTGAAAACTTCTGGACGTACCAAACGGCTGGCAAGGTCGGAAGCATGTTTGTCTCCATGGCAGTGTTTTCTATGTATCCTGTCTTTCCCCAGGTATCTCCGGTCTCTATATCAGCGAGACCGGTCGTTTTGGGTCCTTTTCCGCCCCTCATGGCGGCTGGAGCGCTGGTGCGTTCCAGCCTGCTTCACTACTTCCGGGTACGGCGTTCTCGCTGTTCGCGCATGCGCAATAGCCTCCTCGAGACCGAGGCTTGGCCCGCGCATGCGCAGTACGGCATAATGCCCTGGAACCGCGCGTGCGCGGTACGATCGCTGACCCATGGCGCAGGCGCGTTATGGGCGGTGACGTCACGGGCGGGGAGCTTTAAATGCCGCTCTGAGACTCCCTCACAGTGGGATTTCCCTCGCAGTGAACGGGAGTGCAGCGGTCTTCCCCATGCCCAGCACTGGTCAACTTTAGGTGAGTGTTTTGAGCACTTTGGTATACTTTGTGCGTGGAAATGTAAAAATGCATATACTTGTAAAAAAAAAAAAACAAACAAAAATATATATATTTTATATTCAAAGTTTAAAAAAAAAAAAAAAGGAAATAATATAATATAAAATAAATTAAAAAAAAAAAAAAAAAAAGAAAAAATATATAATATATATAAATAAATTTTCTCCTTGATATATGATGAGATGTTGTGACTCTTTAGGGGCAACGGACTCCTTCTTACTGGTTTGTTGGCCCATCTAGGCCATTTTTTCTCTCTTTTTTGCAGACCAGCTGCATTGTATCGCACTTCTTATAGAAGAAGCAAATTATGGATAGTTCACCGCCTTTAAGTGGCCAGCCCTCTCGCACAAGGTATGTGCTTAAGAGGGGAGGGGTGGAAGGTCAGTCGCATGGTATATGCGTCTTCTGATGACGGTCCCATCATTTTCCCTTCCCTATTGTGCTTTTTTTTCCAGCCCTTCTAGATCGGACCCTCAGATTCCGGTCGAGAATGTTAAAGACCTTGCCAGGCCACAACGCCAGTCTCCTTCAAGATCCAGACGAGACTCTGCTTCTGGAGACCACCACCAGAGGAGACGATCTCATTCCTCCTCCAGACACCGCTCCCACCGCCATGACAGCCGCTCTGATCGTAGAGCCTGCTGGGGATGTGGAACAAGAGTTCCGGAGGGCAAATCACTATGTGACCGGTGCTATGCCCGGGCGGTCAGGGAAAAGGAAACAGAGACCCAGCATTTGGAATCTCTAGTTAAACGTGTGGTACAGCAATCCCTGAAAGAGTTGGATTCACCCCACACGCTGAGCCAGTCTACGGTACTGTCTGGCCCCCCGGCTGATGAGGCCCGTGAAGACCCGGGCACGTCCCAGCCTTATGCGGCCTCTCTTGATTCCTCAGATGATGATCTTCGGGAGGAAGAGGAAATCGGAGGCTTTGACTTCAACATGGTGTCACCTTTAATTAAAGCAATCAAAGAGGCCCTTAAATGGGAGGATCCCGCTACTCCCCCGGCCAAGCAGAAGAAATTCTTCAAACACCTCGGAAAAGAACGTTCAAACTTTCCGCTCCTTTCAGAGCTAAAAGATATTATAGATGAGGAATGGAGCAAAACGGATAGGAAATCCTCTATGGTTAACAAAACCTCCAGATTGTACCCCTTCAAGTCAGAAGAGGTGAAATACCTAGAGAATGCTCCCCTTGTAGACGCTGCCCTGATGCGGCTGGCTAAACATGTCACTCTTCCCCTGGAGGATACGGTATCCTTCAAGGATGGTCTCGAGAGAAGGATTGACCAGGATCTGAAGAGAATCTATGGGTTGGCAGGCACGGCCTGTAAACCAGCGTTTGCTCTGGCAGCCATGTCAAAAGCCATGGAGGCTTGGGCGGAAAATGTGGATTCCTTCCTTAAGGGAATTTCGGAAGAACTGGCGGGAAGTTCAGCGGCCGCAGAATTAAAGCTAGCGGCAGTCTTCTTGGGGGAGGCATCCATTGATTTGATACGCCTGTTGGCGCGAGTTATGCTATCGTCAGTCACGGCCAAACGGGCATTATGGTTACGTCCTTGGCTTGCTGACCCTATTTCCAAACAGGCCTGGTGTAAAATTCCCTTCGAGGGATCCTCACTGTTTGGCAATAAACTCGATGATGCCATATCACGTGCTACGGGTGGCAAGTCGGGCTTCCTTCCCCAGGATAGACGCCTTCTTGGGCGGAAGAAACCTCAGTTTAGAAGACGTTCCCCAGAGCGCTCCAGGGAAGCTCGCTCTTACAAGCCCGGCAGGGACTTCAGGAAGAACTGGAGCAGAGGTCAAGCTTCCTTTCGCAAGTCCGCTAAAGGCCAGACATCCAGTGGTCGTGAGCAGGCAAAGTCCTTTTGAGATTACGCCCGCCCAGGCGGGTCGGGTAGGGGCACGGCTAAGCCTCTTCCGGCACGTCTGGGTGGCCTCGATCTCGGACTTTTGGGTGATAAGAACAGTTTCAACAGGTCACAGATGGACCTTTTCCAATATTCCTCCCCCCAGATTTGTCTCCACTCTTCTTCCCCGGTCGGAAGATCAAAGGAAAGCTCTTCTGTCCTATGTGGACCTTCTGAAGTCTCAAGGAGCAGTTGTACATGTCCCCAGGGACGAATGGTTTCAGGGGGTATATTCTCCCCTTTTCTTAGTTCGAAAAAAGAGTGGCTCTTGGCGCCCGGTCATAGACCTGACCTACCTGAACGAGTTTATAGAGCAAGGAAAGTTCAAGATGGAATCTCTGTCGACCATTCAGCAAGCCATTCAGCCAAACGATTGGATGATTTCCATCGATTTGAAGGACGCTTACTTCCACGTCCCAGTAGAGGAGCGGCTTCACAAGTACCTACGTTTCCAAGTAGGGCAGGAGCATCTGCAGTTTATTTGCCTCCCCTTCGGGTTGACAACCTCCCCCCGGGTCTTCTCAAAGATCCTCTTAGCCACGGTGGCCCTCATAAGGTTAAAGGGGGTGCGGCTCTACCACTACCTCGACGACCTCCTGGTTCTATCTCAAAGCAGGGATCGGCTGCTGGCCCACCGGGAGCAGGTGATCTCCGCTCTATCCAGCTTCGGGTGGCTTCTTTATCTTGCAAAGAGCCACCTAATTCCGACTCAACGCCTAATATATCTGGGAGCACAGTTCGACACTGTAAGAAGCACTATTTCTCTTCCACTACAGAAAGTTCCGGTGGTCCGGGACAGAATTGCTCGGGCTCTACGTGCCTCACACCTGAAGGCCTCTCAGTGTCTAATAATCATCGGCAAGATGGTCTCCACGACTCCCATGGTCAAATGGGCTTTGTGGAGATTACGTCCCTTCCAGTCAGGGTTCCTGCAGCAATGGGAAACAGGGGACAAGAATCAGGTCATCCGGGTGACATCATCAATGAGAAACAGCCTCTTCTGGTGGCTCCAACGCAAGAACTTACTGACATGTCATTCCATTGCCCCCATTGCCTGGATCACGGTTACGACCGATGCCAGCGGGACGGGCTGGGGAGCCCTCTGCGGTTCGAACCTTGCACAGGGCAAATGGGATCCATGCCTGCCAGTCCCGGGTTCGAACGTCCTAGAGCTCAGAGCGGCCTGGTGTGCACTGCAGTCCTTCTCTCACCTACTGAAAGGGAACTCAGTATTGCTAAGAATGGACAACACAACGGCAGTCGCCTATGTGAAGAGGCAGGGGGGTACCCGGAGCCTCAATCTCCTTCGGGAAGTCGAGCCCATCCTTTCCTGGGCACAGAAGAACCTATGCAATATCTCGGCAGTGTTTGTCCCAGGGGTCCAAAATACCCAAGCAGACTTCCTTTCTCGCACCAAGCTGGACAACAACGAGTGGTCCCTGAATATGGAGACATTCAGATGGGTCTCATCACTGGGGATCGAACCCGAGGTGGATCTATTCGCCTCACGCCACAACTGCAAGTTGAAGAAATATTATGCCAGAGGTCATTGCAGCCAGGCTCTCGGGTCGGACGCACTGACGGATCTCTGGAGATTCAACAAGGCCTATGCCTTTCCACCGCTTCCAGTCATCCTGAGGTTCCTGCAGAGGCTCAGTTCGGAAACAGCCGGAGTGTTGATGATAGCTCCATACTGGCCGAACAGGCCATGGTTCCCTCTCCTTGTCCAGCTCAGCTTCAGGGACCCGGTGCCTCTCCCTCTCAGGCCGGACCTTCTTTCTCAGGGGTCAGTTCTGCACCCATGTCCGGCAGTACTGAGACTGATGGTCTGGTTCTTGAGAGGGAGAGGCTAATCTCGCTTGGTTGCGCTCCCTCAGTGATCTCAACTCTTATGAGCTCAAGAAGATCTAGCACGAATAAAGTCTACAGTAGGATCTGGTCCAAGTTTGTGGATTTCTGCTCTTCTAACGGCAGGTCTTGTAGACACCCGGAGGTGCAAGACGTCCTCAGCTTCCTTCAAACAGGTTTAGACCTACCATTATCCATCAGCTCGCTTAGAGTCCAGGTATCTGCACTGTCTGCCTTCTCAGGGTCCTCTTGGGCAAATAATCCGTTAATCCGGCAATTCTTTCGTGGCGCTTCAAGGCTTAAGCCCCAAAGAAAATCCAGGTTCCCCAAATGGGATCTGCCACTAGTTCTGGATTCAATCTCGGGACTCAGTACTAGCGGGCCTTCCCCGCTCTCTATTAAGGACTTCTCGGCAAAGGTGGTCTTTTTAGTAGCCGTCACATCGGCAAAAAGGGTCTCTGAGATTGGCTCTCTGGGTTGTGAAGAACCCTTCCTGACGTTCTTCCCAGACCGGGTAGTACTCGTCCCTATGCTGGGTTTAAATCCAAAAGTGTACTCAGTGTTCCATGATAATCAAGAAATAGTCCTTCCCACGTTTAAGTCTCCAGGATCTTCCGAAATTCATCCTCTGGATGTAGGGGAAGCAATTAAAGAATACCTGAGAATAACTTCTCCCTTCAGACGTTCTGACCATTTATTTATTTTACACTCAGGAAGCAATAAAGGGAAAAAAGCTTCGATTAGGACACTCGCTACTTGGATTGTTCAGACTATTCAACAAGCATACAGGGCGAAGGGCTTGGCTCCTCCACAGGCGGTGACAGCTTACTCCACCAGGGGAATGGCGGCTTCATGGGCAGCAGCTCGACACGTGGCCCCGGACACCATATGCAAGGCGGCCTCGTGGGCCTCTATCAATACTTTCATGTCTCACTATTGTATTGAGCCTGCTTCATTGTCCTCTGTAAACTTTGCTTTGAGAATCCTATCGGTTGATAGGGCAAATTAAAATTTTTGGTTTGACTCAACATACCCACCCGTGTGGTCGGCTAGTTATTTCCCACACGTAGGCTGCCATGGAGTCTGTCAGGAAAAAGGAAAATTTATTATCAAATACTTACCGTAATTTTCCTTTCCTGATGGACTCCATGGCAGACGGAGTTCCCACCCATTGGTCATAGAGTAGGCTAGTTACGGAACGCAGTAGCTAGTGGTGAGTACTCTTTTATGGGAATGGGGTCCTATAGCATTGGAGAGGAGGCGGGGTTAACCCACACGTAGGCTGCCATGGAGTCCATCAGGAAAGGAAAATTACGGTAAGTATTTGATAATAAATTTTCCTTTTTTCTACTTTTTGTTATAAAAAAAATCAATAAACTCAATTTTAGTCATACATTTCATTCAAAATGTATTCAGCCACATGTCTTTGGTAAAAAATGTCAATAAGCATATATTTATTGGTTTGCGCAAAAGTTATAGCGTCTACAAACTAGGGTACATTTTCTGGAATTTACACAGCTTTTAGTTTATGACTGCATATCTCATCTCATTACAACCCCCCCCCCCCAAATGACCCCATTTTGGAAAGTAGACACCCCAAGGAAATTGCTGAGAGGCATGTTGAGCCCATTGAATATTTTATATTTTGCCACATGTTGCAGGAAAATGACAAACTTTTTTTTTTGCACAAAGTTGTCACTAAATGATATATTATATATATATCAAACATGCCATGGGCATATGTGGAATTACACACCAAAATACATTCTGCTGTTTCTCTTGAGTACGGGGATACCACATGTGTGGGACTTTTTGGGAGCCTAGCTGCGTACGGGGCCCCGAAAACCAATCACCGCCTTCAGGATTTCTAAGGGCGTAATTTTTTGATTTTACTCCTCACTACCTATCACAGTTTCGAAGGCCATAAAATGCCAAGATGGCACAACCCCCCCCCCCCCCCCCCCACATGACCCCATTTTGGAAAGTAGACAACCCAACCTATTTGAGCTGAGAGGCATGGTGAGTATTTTGCAGCTCTCATTTGTTTTTTAAAATGAAGAAAGAAAAGAAAAATGTATTTTTTTTTATTTTTTCAATTTTCAAAACTTTATGACAAAAAGCGAGGTCTGCAAAATACTCACTATACCTCTCAGCAAATAGCTTGGGGTGTCTACTTTCCAAAATGGGGTCAATTGTGGGGGGTTTGTGCCATCTGGGCATTCCATGGCCTCAGAAACTGTGATAGGCAGTGAGGAGTGAAATAAAAAATTTACACCCTTAGAAACCCTGACGGTGCTTGGTTTTTGAGGTCCTGTATGCGGTTAGGCTCACAAAAAGTTTCACACATGTGGTATCCCCGTACTCAGGAGAAGCAACAGAATGTATTTTGGGGTGTAATTTCACATATTCCCATGGCATGTTTGAGCAATACCGTATTTTTCCGTGTATAAGACTCTATTTTTTCCTAAAATAATAGCCTGAAAATCGAGCGACGTCTTATACACAGTCAGTCAGCCTGGGAGACAGCCGCGCAGGTGCGTCGCTGCCCATAGCTTGTCAAAAGGCTTCCTCCAATCACGAGTGGTATGTTACTGACGTCAGCTGGAGCTGGAGGTGAGGGGGGAAGTGGAGAGTGCGCAGATGCAACAGGGACCGGAGTGTTCTGAGCCCAAGATGTCAGAAAATAATACAAAAGTAAGTGATTGTCTTACTCTGCAAAAGTCAAACCAAATGTAGCCAGCTATGCAAAAGAGCATGGGAATAGAGCTGCAGATAAACAGTTTGTAGCTCCCTCCACTGAGTGTATAATCAGACAGTGGAGAAAACAGGAAGAACAACCCCTGCATAATATGCTGGCATTTAAACATTAACTGTAATGTGTTATGTTTTACCTATGTTTAAAATATTGATTTCTTAATTTTGGGTTGAAAAAGTGGGGGGCGTCTTGTACATGGGGGCGTCTTATATACTGAAAATTACGGTATATCATTTAGTGACAACTTTGTGCAAAAAAAAAAAATTGTCTTTTCCCCGCAACTCACAATATAAAATATTCCATGGACGCGACATGCCTCTCAGCAAATAGCTTGGGGTGTCTACTTTCCAAAATGGGGTCATTGGGGGGGGGGGGTTGAACTGTCCTGGCATTTTATGCACAACATTTTGAAGCTTATGTCACACATCACCCACTCTTCTAACCACTTGAAGACACAGCCCTTTCTGACACTATTTGTATACATGAAAAAATATTTTTTTTTTGCAAGAAAATTACTTTGAACCCCCAAACATTATATATTTTTTTAAAACAAATGCCCTACAGATTAAAATGGTGGGTGTTTCATTTTTTTTTCACACAGTATTTGCGCAGCGATTTTTCAAACGCATTTTTTGGGGAAAAAACACACTTTTTTACATTTTAATGCACTAAAACACACTATATTGGCCAAATGTTTGATGCAATAAAAAAGATGATCTTAGGTCGAGTACATGCATACCAAACATGACATGCTTTAAAATTGCGCACAAACATGCCTTTACAGGTTACCACTTTAACCTGTAAAGGTTAACAGCCTTTAGAGGTTACCACTTTAGATCTTTAGATTTACAGAGGAAGTCTACTGCTAAAATTACTGCCCTCGATCTGACCTTTGCTGTGATACCTCACATGCATGGTGCAATTGCTGTTTACATTTGACGTCAGACCAACGCTTGTGTTCGCCTTTGCGCGAGAGCAGGAGGGGACAGGGGTGCTTTTTTTTTTTTTTTCTTTCTTTTTTCTTTCTTTTTTTTTTCTTTTTTATCTTATTTTTAAACTGTTCCTTTCAATTTTTTTTAATCATTTTTATTGTTATGTCAGGGAATGTAAATATCCCCTATGATAGCTATAGGTAGTGACAGGTACTCTTTTTTGAAAAAAATGGGGTCTATTAGTCCCTAGATCTCTCCTCTGCCCTCAAAGCATCTGACCACACCAAGATCAGTGTGATAAAATGCTTTCCCAATTTTCCAATGGCGCTGTTTACATCCGGCGAAATCTAAGTCATGAAATGCTTGTAGCTTACGGTTTCTTAGGCCATAGAGATGATTGGAGCCATTATGGTCTCTGATCAGCTCTATGGTCAGCTGGCCGAATCTCCGGCTGCATTCTCAGGTTCCCTGTTGGGACAGGAGAGCCAGAGGAAAACATGGAAGACGGTGGGGGGGGGACATTCCCTCCCACTGCTTGTAAAAGCAGTCTAGAGGCTAATTAGCCGCTAGGATTGCTTTTACATGAAAGCCGACTGTTGGCTGAAAAGAATTATAACAAGATGATATCTAAACCTGCAGGCATCATTCTGGTATAACCACTCAAAATCCAGCAACATACCAGTACGTTGCTGGTCCTTGTTGGGCATATATTGTAATCTTTTTTTTTCATGCAGCCTGTGGGCTGAACAAAAAAAAGATATTGATCGGTGGGTATGCCCACCATTAGAATACCTCCCTTCATCCACCCACTTCTAATGATGAGCATACATGCACCATTTATATAAGCCGAAGCATGGGGGCATCCGCCCCAAAAGTAAGGAGCAAATCGCTCCTCCGCCCCTGCTGCCCACATGCTGCGGCATATATCACCTCCGACAGTGCTGGAGTCACGGCTTTATGTATCGTGGGAGCAAACGCTGTTGCTGTCAAGATAAATAAATCCACGCTGCAGCTGAATGGCGTACCTGAAGACAAAAAAATGGTTAACAATAAAACACAGTAAACAGTAAAGTATAAAAAATTGCATACCTGAAAAGCAAACATGATAAAACATAATAACAATAAAACATTGCAGAATAGAATACAGTAAAAAAGAACAGAACAATAGATAGAGAATAGAGAGAGAGAGAACAATAAAACGACAACTATTTTTTGTTTTTTTTATTTTATATATTTTTTTGTGTTTTTTTTTTTTTTTACACTTTTTTTTGTAACTGTAACTTTTATAACCATAACCGGTTCCAGGTTCAGGTCTCTCAAAATGCGATGGCATCTTGGGAGACCCTGTGAAAGTGTGCCTAGTCTGTGCAATGCTGTACCCTACGTTAATACTCAACTAGCGTATGGTAGCATTCAAAACATTCACCACTGCAAAGACCAGGATTGTCAGGACAGGAGGGACAATAATAGCGGGTGTCACGCCTATATCTGCGCTTGCTGCAGACACAACATCTTTTTTGGGGGGTTCATTGGGTAGGGGTACACGGGAGGACATAAAGAAAATGCCTCTCATGCAGCCGACTGCATTTGGTTGGGGATGTGAATGGGGGAAGTACGGGTGCTGCAGAAAAGGTGGGTTCCCAATTAGGATTGGCGAATGCAGCAGGGAGGGCATTATGGGCACGATGGGCCTGTGTTTATCTTCTTCTTGGTGGCAGCGGGACACTACTTGTGCTTGCCACCTCACCAGCTTGAACTGCATTTATGGGACTCGCCACGTCACCAAGTGTTACTGCAGTGCTGGTTTGACTAAGACTGGGGTGTACTAGGCCGCTGGTGCTTGCCAGTTCACCAAAACGCTACCAAAAAAACTGTTAGTGATCGCAGGGATCAGGCCTGACTCTGCGAATGCTGCAGTTATGTGTTTAGTGTTTTGTAAGTGACAGTGATCGATCGATACTGCACTTGGGTGGGCTGGGCTGGGCTGGGCGGAGGGGCAAAACGCAGGTGCTAGCTGGTATCTGGGCTATTCCCGCTAACACTGCATTTTTGGGAACCCTAAACTGCTGGGGACGCTAGTATAGATCTGATCGGATCAGACATTGATCCGTTCAGATACTATACCACTAAGGGAGGTGTACGGTGCGTGCGTGCGTGCGTGCGTGCGTGTTAGCGCTACTGGCACTAACCTGACGCTGCCTGGGGCTGGTGCTTGCCAGTTCACCAAAACGCTACCAAAAAACTGTTAGCGATCGCAGGGATCAGGCCTGACTCTGCAAACGCTGCAGTTATGCGTTTAGTGTTTTGTAAGTGACAGTGATCGATCATACTGCACTTGGGTGGGCTGGGCTGGGCCGGGCGGAGGGGCAAAACGCAGGTGCTAGCAGGTATCTGGGCTGATCCCGCTAACACTGCGTTTTTGGGAACCCTAAACTGCTGGGGAGGCTAGTATAGATCTGATCGGATCAGATATTGATCCGTTCAGATACTATACCACTAAGGGTGGTGTATGCTGCGTGCGTGGGTGTTAGCGGTACTGGCACTAACCTGACGCTGCCTGGGGCGACGCAGACTCTATCTGACCCTAAAACCCAACTTATATCACCGCCGGGCGATCGGGGTGCTAAAACTTTATTCGGTAATAAACGGCGGGTGCCCTGACACTATAAAAAATAAACTAACTAACCAGCGTCACCCGTAACAGTTATATGGTGATCACTGGTGAAAGGGTTAACTAGGGGGCAATCAAGGGGTTAAAACCTTTATTAGGTAGTATATGGGGGTTCCTGACGCTATAAAACACTGACGGAGAACCTATATATTTACCTCCCTAACTAGCATCACCAGTGACACTAATACAGCGATCAGAAAAACGATCGCTTAGTGACACTGGCGACGGGGGGTGATCAAGGGGTTAAAACTTTATTAGAGGGGGTTAAGGGGTACCCTAGACCTAAAGGGGGCTAAAACTAACTGCCCTAACTGTCATAAACTGACACCAATGCAGTAATCAGAAAAAAAAACTGCTATTGGTGTCACTGTGACAGGGGGGTGATCAGGGGGTGATCAGGGGGTGATCGGGGGGTGAAAAGTGTGCCTAGTGTGTTTTACTGTAAGTGTTGTGTTTGTGCACTTACTCAGATGTCTTCGCTCCTCGGCGCCGGAACGGAAAATACCGACCCGAGGAGAGATGACATCACTTCCTCTGCCACTGTTTACATTACAGCAGCAGAGGAAGATTCTCATTTGTTGGGAGCGATCGCGAGGGGGTGGCCACAAATGAGTGGTCTCCCCGTCAGCCTGGATCGCTCCCCTAACGAAGTTAAACGCCTCGGGCACCGGGGGGGGGGCGATGCGCCCCCCACCCGCGGTAGGCAGATCACGTACCAGGTACGTGATTTTGCCTGCCCGTGCCATTCTGCCGCAGTATATCTGCGTTAGGCGGTCGGCAAGTGGTTAAGAGACCTTGAACGTGGCATGGTTGTTGGTGGCAGATGGGCTGGTCTGAGTATTTAACACTGCTGATCTACTGGGTTTTGCATGCACAACCATCTCTAGGGTTTACAGAGAATGGTCCAAAAAAGAGAAAATATTGAATGAGTGGCAGTTGTGTGGACAAAAATGCCTTGTTGATGTCAAAGGTCAGAGGACAATGGGAAGACTGGTTCGTGATGATAGAAAGGCAACATTAATTCAAATAACCACTCGTCACAACCAAGGTATGCTGAATACCATCTCTGAACGCACAACACATCAAACCTTGAAGCAGATGTGCTACAGCAGCAGGAGACCACACCATGTGCCACTCTTGTCAGCTAAGAACAGGAAACTGAGGCTACAATTCGCATAGGCTCAGCAAAATTGGACAAAAGAATATTGTAAAAAACGTTGCCTGGTCTAATGAGTCTCAATTTCAACTGTCGAAATTCAAATGGTATGTTTAGAATTTGGCGTATGCAGCAAGAAAGCATGGATCCATCCTGACTTGTATCAGCAGTTCAGGCTTGTGGTGGAGGTGTAATGGTGTGGGGGGATATTTTCTTGGCACCCTTTGGGCCCCTTAGTACCAATTGAGCATCGTTTAAACACCACGGCCTACCTGAGTATTGTTGCTGACCATGTCCATCCCTTTATGACTAAAGTGTACCCATCTTCTGATGGCTACTTCCAGCAGAATAATGCACCATGTCACAAATCTCAAATCATCTCAAACTGGTTTCTGGAACATGACAATAAGTTCACTGTACTCCAATGGCCTCCACAGTCACCAGATCTCAATCCAATAGAGCACCTTTGGGATGTGGGGGTGATAAATCTGCAGCAAGTGCGTGATGCTATGATGTCAATATGGACCAAAATCTCTGAGGAATGTTTCCAACATCGTGAGTATAGATTTCCCTTAACTTTCTCTCCCTGTTAAAATGATCACCAGGAAATACAGTAAAGTGAATCTTCCCTGAATCTTCCCTGTGGGGTCACAGACTCCAAATACTTGACTAAGGCCAACTCATTTGACACATTACATCTACAAAAAAGTGCTTTTTGAAAATACATTTTACTTTCTCTTTTAGGTCAGATTATAGCCGAAAACTTAATATTATCACATTTCTTTTGCCATTCTCCTTTAATTCTGGGATCTTTCAATGCTTTGCACATTATGCACACTTTTGTTTCATTTTAGATTAGGTAAGGGGGGGTTATAACCCCTGTAATTTTTTTATTTTATTTATTTATTTTTCATTTATTTTATTTATTTATTTATTTTTGCCATCTCCTTCCCATTTGATAGATTTCCCTTTATTTGCTGTTCTATAGCAAAAAAAGGGAATGATAGGTAAATCCCTAGAACTAGTGTCCCAGTTGGAAAACTTCCCCTCTATTACTGTTCTGGTGACTACCAAAAATGTGGTATTTTCCTTCACTTTCAGTTTTTACAACTGTGAACAGGACAAATAGAACCTCCTGAACAGGGGGGACAGACAGCAATAAAGACCTAACATGTTTTCTAATCCCTTTCCATTTTATCCCAAAAAAAATACGTTCTGCCTTTTAGTTATATTTATTTTAAGTGGGCTATGTTACCTTTTAGGATCATTCAGATCAGCACTATCCACAGGCAAGCTCTGAACTAGGCTGCACAGAACAGTCTAAAATGCACTATCTTTAGACCAAAGTAGGACAAATGTTCCCATTAAGAGGCATTATATGTTCACCTGTGACATCTTATGCAACCTTCTTACCTGACAAAAAGCAATTTTGTTATTGTGCTAGTGAATACTGCTGATTTCATTTGAAGTCATGCTTTCAGTTGTTAATTTATCCAAACAGATCAATAATTCAGCAATCCAGTCGTGCAGACCCTTTTCACCCATAAACTATGCACAAATCAGATTCAATTCCTGCATCAGACAAAATGTTTAATAAAGGTTGGCCTATAAATTGAATTGTTGCTAATATGTTCTTTCACAAAGCTGAAAGATGGTGCAGTATGTAGAATGTCAGAAAGTAGACAAATAATTTCATCATGTGCAATTTTTCTAGATTTTACAAGCAGAGGTTCATCTTTTAAGATAATAACTTTGGTGGCATTTTGATATAAATACTTTAAGCTATAATTGTAACTGTGATTCCCTGTATAAGTCATCCTATTTTCCACAAGGCATCTAAATGAAATTATATGCAAGTATATTCAGACAGACGGCACTTTAACACAGTCTTCAAGGTTAAATATAAACGTAGCATACAGTTCTAATGTTAAAGAAGCTCTCCAGTGACATTTATTTTATAAGGATTGTTTAAGGCATCTGCCACCTGTCCCAAAGAAAATCCCCCAGCATAGCTTTTACCTGACTATTGGGGGTCACTTGCAAATTCTCCAAAAAACGTAACGTTAAGTATCTTTCTGCCTTCAAACCAGCCCTTAGAATGGCCAACATGTTTCACACCATCGTGCACCTTTACTACCAGCACCGGAAGCCACCATTTCATCGGTTTGAAAACAATTAGGCTGTGCAGTGTAATGTGCAGTTTCATTGCTCTGGATACCCTGTTAGGCAGACAGTTGGGCCAGGGTCATTAAGCAGCATGGTCCATAATGTCCACCCAAATTGGATCACTGCATTCTAAAGAATACACAACTATATCTCCAAGGTAGTTGGCAGAGTCCAGCAAAACTGGTTGAGTGCTGCTTGTTTTACCCCTGTTTGCCACCTCTGATGAGGACATCCAAAATCACCTGAGATTATATGGAGTCTGATAAATACCCAGCAGGTTTAAGCTTCTTCTGCCTGGGCACATAGAGGTGGTTGATATTCTCACTGGCAGTCGCCTCATTCTCTGCCAAGGCTCATGCTTCCACTGGTCCGTTGTAGGGACTTGACGGATGTGGATCTGTACTATATTGTATGAACACATGGCCATTTGACTGTCAGTCAAAGGCACACTCAGTATCCCTTTGTATGAAACTTACTCTAAATCTTTAATGTGTCTTGAAACAAGCTTTGGGGAAGAAACATGCCTAACACTTGTGCATTTCATTATATGTGAATGACGTTATATGTGAATCATTATATAGAAGGCCCTATCTGGAAGTATAGTGAAGGTAGGCAGTTAGGCATTTGGAGCAAGTATATAGCATGATCTTTTGACCCTGTGATTATTCATATTTAGCCTGTCTGATGTATTTGGGCATGAAATGCAGATTGATACATAGCGGAAGAAATCTTATTAGAGGGAAATGAGTGAGCATATGCCCCTCGTCCTTTTTGAAGAGTATAGCCAACTTCACTGTTGAATTCTTAGAATCTGATGAGCATCTGAAGAGTACCATCTCCTGCATCTTCTTCTGCATCAGCTTCTGTACCCAGGTGTCAATTCATCTCACATTTCCTTTGCATATGAGTGTGGGACTATCATACATAAGGTGGTAGTCCTATATCAGTACCCTTATGCCCTGTACACACGTTAGGATTTTCCGACAACAAAATACATGTTTTTTTTTTCCCGACGGATGTTGGCTCAAACTTGTCTTGCATACACACGGTCACACAAATCTTGTCGGAAATTCCGAACGTCAAGAACGCGGTGACGTACAACACGTAGGACGAGCCGAGAAAAATGACGTTCAATAGCCGGTGCGGCTCTTCTGCTTGATTCCGAGCATACGTGGAACTTTGTGCGTCGGAATTGTGTACACACGATCGGAATTTCCGACAACGTATTTTGTTGTCGGAAAATTTGAGATCCAGATCTCAAATTTTGTTCGTCGGAAGTTCTGACGGAAAATGACCGATGAAGCCTATACACGGTTGGAATTTCTGACAACGAGCTCCCATTGAACATTTGTTGTCGGAAAATCCTATCGTGTGTACAGGGCATTAGAGTATATCCTTCTCCTGATTTTTGTAGAGCATTTCAAAAGGGTGTAAACCAGTGGATCTACTATTCACAGGGATTGTGTCACAGATATCAGTAGGGGTGTCCCACTAAGTGTAAATATCTGGGGGGGAGGGGGTGGAATGTCAGCAGTATAGTAGTGTATATTAAACTGAATTCAAGAGGATTCCTACTATATTAAGATAAACTCAGGGAGAACCACAGGGGTAGTATGTTTTAACAAAATACCATGGTATTAAGGTGTTGCTTTGTTACCCTATGTGTACTTTGCACAATAAGACATATGTACGATTTGTGAAGTTGTTTCTCATTCATTTAGATACATATAATATTAATATTATTATAAGGATATACACTGTATAGCACAAACCATTTGTGCAGCGCTTTACAACATGATTTTTTTTTCATGTATAATGTTGATATTTTGGGCAGTGTAGAGAATGCTATCTGGGGGGATTTAACTTGTGCTTTTGGCTGGTACCGGTGGTTTCTGAACCTTGTATTTGCTCTAATTTGGAGGTTGTGAAAGAATCATTTTGTGGACCTAGTTTATATTTTGTTTTGTTAAATGCTAAAGAATGGGCACAGTAATCCTGACAAAAGTTATATAAGGGATTAATAGGGGACTAAACCAAGGTGTTCATTGTCCCAGCAGTTGCTGGTTTTATTGAAGTTCTTATTTAAAGAGGAGTTCCAGCAGTTTTTTTCCTTTTATATAAAATTACCCCCTTGACAGTCACCTCTCTAGCTTTACAATTTGTCCATCCTCAAAAGGGTCCTCTTTTTGTTATTTCTGCAGCATTGCTGACTTACTTTGATCTCCCGATACAAAGAGCGGCATCCTGACTGTGGGCATCTGAAGCTCGCTGGGACTCTCTTCTGGGGTTAAGTGCATGCTGGCTACCTTCCCGATCTCACGCATGTGCAGTGGGAATGAAGCTCACCCCACTGTGGTATAGTAATTGGGAATGATTTGTGGGTACAAGGACTGTTATATGTGTGCAATGTATATAGTGAATAAGCTCAGATTCTGTTTAATGCTCTGCCTTTAAGCCCCTCCCACTGTTAGCCCAAATCTGGCCAAGTGGCCATGCATACTGATCACCACGGTGTGCTATGCACACTGCAGAACCTATTTTTCTGTTTTATCCCAGAGTGCCCCATGCTTTTTATAATCCTAGTCGAGCTCACATTTTGTCACTCTGTCACTTATTCTGAGTATTGATGTTTACATATTGTTTATACTGCTTAAATATTGATTGTCTTAGTTTATAATAGGACTTTCTGTCATATTTCAAACATACAGCAGTTACTACAAACACACAATGTTACAAAAAAAGTTCTTTCTCAAATGTGTGAAAAAGTACAATAAAGGATATTTTTATTTGATCAATGCAGCATTTAAAAAAACATTTCCAAAAAAGAAACTAATATTCCCAGATAATCCCGTTTTGTATGCCTTTCCAAAAAATTTTAAATCCAAAAAAAAAAACATTATGTCAGAAGGTGGATTTTTAAACAAAAGAGAACGTTTTTTTATTGAGTCTTTTATTAAAGTGTATCCAAACTCGAGAACAAAAATTGATAGTATTGCAGTTTAATTGCTCTTAGAGGTGGTGGATGCATTTGTTTTCATTTTCCCCATATCAACAATGTGCTAGCACTATATAACAATTCCCTTTCTTCTTTTAGAGGAAATGGGAATTTCAAATGGGAACACACTTTTTGGGGGCCTAAATGTAGGGACATTATGTATTCTATTCCTTGTGACCAAGGTACACTGGGAACTCAAAGATTTTTGGGGTTAGACCTTTATTCTCATACAAAAAGTATTTTTTTACTGGGTTCCTGTCACAATCTGGATTAAGGCTCAAAGGCCAGCAGCTATAGCAGTAGCGAGGCACCAACCGACCAAATATATATATATATATATATATATATATATATATATATAGAAGCAGGCCATCCTGGCGGATTACAAAGGCTCATCTGAGGTGCAGAGTCTAAGTACTAACCGGTGTTCACCAGAGCTCCTGATGGTGGAGATGGGTTTTACTGCTAGTACCCCTTCGCAGTCCTCAGGATTGCCCCACCTGGAGGTAAGCAAGCCAGGGTCCAATAGCAGATATATTAGCTAGGGATAAACAGAAATGTAGCCAGTTAACAAGCCAATGGTCAGTAACGAGTATTTGCAGGCTGGGATCAAGCAGAAGCATTATCCAGGAACACGCCAAGTGTCGGTAACGAGTGACAGCGAAAACACAGACGGCAGCAGGAGTGACAAGAGAGAGATAGCTGAAGGGAGCACAGTAATCTGGCAAACAGGTAGTGCAAAGGCATGGATTTAATATGAAGTTTATGGGAGGAACAAAGGGTTTGAGGTTCAAGACAAACCAGGTTCAACATTCCAGGTGGCTCAGCAAGAAGAGACACTGACAGATACAACAGAGTTAGCAAGTTCAGATCCGGGCTCTGACATTTTCACTACCTACATGTAGTGGGTACAATAATGTGTACCATATGTGCTCCATACTATGCATGCAAATAAACCAAATTAGGGCTCATTAAGGATTAATAAGTTGTTGTTGTTTCTATTTACACATAACAGTAATGGTAGCTTTCATTAATAAATGAATGCAGAGCAAGACCCGAGCTGTCAGGCTGATAGCTAAATCCTGCAAATTACACAGGGAGAATATAGCTCTCCTTGTATAATCATCTCTGTGACAGATGAGCACTGTGCTTTGTTTACCATTAGTATGCAGAGCTCCTGATACAGAGCAGGCAGCTGTCAAACTGACAGCAGAATAGAGCCACAACCTCCCATGTTAATCTGCAGCTATCAGTTTAACAGTTCAGTTCTGCACATTTCAGACACAGCAGGGTAATACAGACACTGGAGAGGTTTCAATTTTAGCTGTACCTTCCACAGCACAGCATCCAAGGTGGGTGCTTCTTGTACCTTGGCCCCATTGCTAGTGGTCTTCACAAGGCATTGGTAAGAAGCATACTTTTGGGCCATATTTATGGGTTTGTCATAATTGCATGATTGCATGGTGCTGATTACATGATGACTTTGAGAGGAAAGCTCAAAATTTGAGTGCCTTTCTGAAATGTTCTATGTTGGCAAATCAGATGGAGCTTTAAGGAATAGGATATCCAACACCATTCATAATATACCATCAGCTTACTTAAAATCTCCCACAAAATCTAAATAATTAGGCCTAATGCCCACACATTTGTATTTTAATTAAGTCTTGTTTTTATCTTTGTAATAAACTTGTAAATTTTAATTTATTGTTGTGTCTATGCACATCAAAAATCTATACCTACTTTTTGTATTTGAATTCTAACCTACGATGTAGCGTCCCTTTGTTTGCCTACACATACAGTATACAGAACCTCATAAAACTAATGCCTAGAGCAGTGGTTCTCAACTCCTGTCCTCAGGACCCACTAACAGGCCAGGTTTGCAGGATAACTGAAATACATCCCAGGTGAGATCATTTGCTGCTCAGTGATTGCAGTATTCTAGTCTGCATCTCCCCAAGGTAATACTTAAACTCTGGCCTGTTAGTGGGTCCTGAGGACAGGAGTTGAGAACCACTGGCCTAGAGGCTGTAAAGTCCTCTAGCATAAAATTCCCAGTGCTTTCCCACACCCGGGAAGTTGCAGGTAATGTGTACAGCTGCCCATACAAGTGAAATACTTTACACAGCCATAATGTGTAACCAGAATGGCTTGTGTATTGGATTTTACCCATACATGCGCATCCAAAATATTTCCCAGAATGCTTCACTTTCATGTCTATTGAAATATGCCATACTTGCTTGCGTGGGTAAACACTGATACACAAACCATCAGTGTTTACATAGGTACGGCTGTGTACAGCAACCTACTTTTACAAGCAGCTGTATGCACCACCTGGGGTTCCCCGGACATGGAAAAGCGCCGGGGCCTTGTTACTAGAGGACTTTGCAGCCTCTTGACGTCTTTGTGCATGAGGTCTTATACTTAGACAGTGTTTTTCATAAATTCAACCATAGCTGCTCTAAGCAACTCTACAACAAAATAAAACCTTCCATGATTATTTCTTAATTGTGTCTCTTTTGAGTGAAAATGTGTCTCATCTACAGTGATAAATCTGTGGCACTTGGCTTCCCGGGATTTCAGGTGCAACAGAAAAATTGTTGCATAGAGAGTGTTAACTGGCAGGTGGCAATAAAGAGGGTGGAGGAGATCAGTGGTACAGATGTGTTAAAAAAGATGAAAAAAAATGTGAAACTGATTTTCTTGAGAAAATTGAATAGAACAAACTAAATTTCATTTACTTTAACATTTTATTTAAACAAGCTAAATCATGTACAACACCGTCAAATTTTAAAACTGCAAGCAAACTATACCTGAAGCGCTACTCCAAGCATATGTGCACATATTCACTCATTTCTAAAAAATGTGACTATCCTGTCATGGTAGTTTGGCAGTAGCCTTTAGAACTACACATAAGAATGGTAACATTCTGTAAGTAGCGTTTGTGATTTTCAGTTCTGTGATGTGGGTAAAAGTGAAAGGCTTCTTAACTATAAGCTTCAATATGTGCTGTTGTTCCTTTTACACTGATCCTTACTTTATTATGGGGTAACCCAAGAGATTGCTTGCCAAATGTATAAAGATATGTGGTTAGAATGCTGAGCCAAGATGTATATGAAATAAAATATAGCCATTTGATCTCTGCTCATGTTTTCATTGGAATCTGGTCATTTACTCTCCATTACCTAGAACATAACCAACAGCAGAAAAGTTAGAAATGATGAAATAGTAGACAAACCTTTCTAGTAGATACTGCATATGAAAAATAAAATATCTGAGTACATTTTGCATGTCTAATAAGGGCCTGTAATGCTTAGATGTGAACAGGATGTCAGTTTAGTTACAAAAAAATGTACACCTGGGGGACATGTAGAAAAGCTCCTGGTAGGTATACCATAGTTGAGGGATAGAGAAGTGTTCAGCCTTTTGTCACTACTAAATTAGAAAAGACAAAGCTAGGTTATACTTATACTGTACCACTATTCTTTCAAGTATTGTAAAAAATGTAATGATTGATTGAGGAGGAGCTGGGCGGGCCAGAAAGTCTACTCTCTGGGATGGTGCAAGGCAATTATATTGGCGGCACAGTGGTGTAGTTTTGCCTAGCAGTAAGAAGGGTTGCTGGTTCAAATCCGAACCACGACACTACCTGCCTGGAGTTTGCATGTTCTCTCTGTGCCTGCCTGGGTTTCCTCCCACACTCCAAAGACATGCTGGTAGGTTAATTGCATCCTGTCTAAAAATTGTTCCTAGTATGTATGCATGTGAGTTAGGGACCTTAGATTGTAAGCTCCTTGAGGGTAGGGACTGATGTGAATGTACAATGTATATGTAAAGCGCTGTGTAAATTGATGGCGCTATATAAGTACCTGAAATAAATAAATACCGAACTATGTCATTGTGAACGCATAGAGATTCTGGGAGTGAGCACGGGACTGGTAAGAGTTCGAACTTCAGCAAGCTGATTTTCTTCCCTTTTGAGACTGTATAATTTCTTAGTCTTTGTGCTTATCTCATCTACTACTGGCCAGTGAGGAAGGGACAGTTTAGCCACTATAATTAGCCCTCTTGTACCAAGTATATGATACACATTCAGGCATACCTACCCGTAACCTATTCATTCTTGCCAACCGCTCAGTGTCTGCCAACCCTCTCCTCCAATCCCTACACTGGCTCCCAATCACCCAGCGAATTAAATTCAAAATACTAACCACAACATACAAAGCCATTCTCAACTCTGCCCCGAGCTACATCACCAATCTTGTCTCCAAATATCACCCAAATCATCCTCTCCGCTCTTCTCAAGACCTTCTACTCTCAAGCTCTCTCGTCTCCTCTTCTCTTGCTTCCCTCCAGGATTTCTCCAGAGCCTCTCGCATCCTCTGGAACTCGCGACCTCCACCTATCCGGCTATCCCCTACTCTTGCTACCTTCAGGCGATCCCTGAAAACTCATCTCTTCAGGAAAGCCTATCACGTCTCTAACTAATCTTTTACCACTTCCATCAGCTCATTCCCCACAGTTACAACCTTTTGTACCACCTGCCCCACCCTATTAGATTGTAAGCTCTTCTGAGCAGGGCCCTCTTAATCCTCTTGTATTTTATTGTATTATAACTGTATTGTCTCCCTTTTATATTGTAAAGCGCTGCATAAACTGTTGGCGCTATATAAATCCTGTATTATAATAATAATATTAATTCTTATATGTGCTTCTACTATAGAGGCTCTGGAAATTTAGTTAGGACCACAGTGTATACAGAGGTCCCTTGGTGTGGACACTGTGGCTTAGACATATATTTGCAAATGTTTGCATACAAAACCCTCTGTTTTTAACGTAAACAGTTAGACGGTGATTGATTGATTGTTTGGCAGGCTGGTTGGTAAATGTGCTGGGAAATGTTTTGTTTGTTTGTGATGTGCATTGTTCTCCCATTTGCACCTTGCTGCAAAAGCCAGTTATAGATTGGGGTGGTTGCCACTTTTTTGTACAGTTGTACGAATTGGGTGCAGGGACTCACGGGATGCCTTTGCTGCCATTGTGCTCTTGCTGGGCATCATGTGTGTCCCTGTGCCTTTAAGGAAAGGAGGACTCCCTCCTGGCATACTTGCCCTTAATCTATCTGTTCTTATATGTGCTACTATGGAGGCTCTGGAAATTTAGAGCTAGGACCACAGTATATAAAGAGGTCCCTTGGCGTGGGCACTGTGGCTTACGCAAATAATTGCAAATGTGTGCTAACAGAACTGCCTGTTTTTAACGTACAGTTTTAGACAGGGCCAATTCAGTTGTTTTGCAGGCTGGTCTGTAAGTGTGCTGGGAAATCTTTTGTTTGTGATCTGTTGCTATACAGTGGAAGACATTTAATATCTCTGTTGCAGACCCTGGCAGTTCTAAATAGGAGAAGCAGAATTTTGCAACAGATTTATAAGAGGTTGCACCTCAAGTGACAAATTATTTCTCAGTTCTTAAGTAGCTATGCAACAGAATGAAACCTGACTACTGCTTAATTGTGTCTGTTTAGAATGAAAATCTGTCTCCCTAACATTAAAAACCTGTTGCAGACCTGTGCAAATCTGTTGCAGTTGGCTACCTAGAATTATAGACAGGTCACAAATACTCAGAAAAACTGTCACACATTCTTTGAGAAATGAGAGGTAACCTGATTTGTGTCTAGAGCTGGCCATACACTGTACAAAGTTCAGCCAGTTCCTGAGGATACAACTCAAATTCCCTCAGTGGATGGCCCTGTGTGCCATCTCCCATCCAATATCCATCAACTGAAAAATCAAAGGAGCCAGGTAGAAAACTTTTAGCTGCCGGGTCCCACTGGCTGTCAAAATACTATAAGCACAGTAGGAGATTCATCTATCTACACTGGATAACATGGATGGATTAGTTCCAGTGTATGACATGCTTAATTGTGTTCCCAGTTTTTTTTAAACCACCCCCCCCCCCCCCCCAATATAGTATCATGTTAACCTTTTTTTATCAGTTCTCATTTCAATAGTTAAAGAGTTAAAATAACATGGACGAACAAGAACACTCAATAGAGAGATAAAGCAAACAAGGATCATCATTTTCATAAAAAGGTGCATGTAGGTGATTTTAGATCCCTTTGATTTTTAGCTGTTTTCAGGCAAGCTATACTGACCTTTTCATCAAATATGTTTCCAACAAAAAAAAATTTAAAAACAGTTTTATGGTCTTGTGAAAGTAAAGGATTAAGTATTTATGTTTTACCACTGTACATAAAAAGGACAAAGCTGAAATTCAAAGACCACAGAGGCCTATGCACTTGAAATATTGGGCATGGGAATAAATATGCAATTATGATTCAAAAGTGCTTAACATAAAAGCTGTATAAAATAGCTTAGGGTAACCAAAGCAGTAGATAGCATTTAAAAAACAGTTGTATTCACCCATAAATAAACAGGATCATGCAGTCCTGTTATGGAGCTGGTCGATGGTAGCTGCTCATGTAGTCTTATTAATTTCAGAAAGATCTTACATTTACTGTATATGGAGCCACCATGCAAACCACTAGAGTATAAATATTAGGGATTAGCTGTATAGCATACAAATTAGACCATGTAAAGATTCATCATTTTCCATTTCATTGTAAAGTAGAGAAACAAAAAATCTTAATTATATTGATGTGTAATTGATTTTAGAAATGTATTTTCATATCAAAATGTAAGTAGCTCCACTAATGCCTGGTAAATCTTAGGCAAAGTTGAGTGGGCCAGTCTGCAGGATTTTTTCCATCCACTGCTGGGACTTCTGAGCTGGGTATGTGCATTTGTGTATAAAACTGCGTTGTGGGCTGTTTTTAGTATAAAGGGGTGCATGGTTGGGTGCGCTGAGCAGGGCCGGAACTAAAGGGGGCAGGGGGAGTGCCTGCCCCGGGTGATGCATCTAACCCACCAACACTGGGAACCACTGCTCTAAGGGTGTCACTGCTGCCAAGTGTAATGGACAGGCAGGTCTCCTTCCTAGTCCTGCCCAGTCCTGCCCAAACAGCCTATGTCTTTTCTGCATGAGACATCCCAGAGAAGGGGAGGCTTCAAAGAAGGCCCTGGACTTGGGGGTGCAGGGGAGGCCCTGGACTGGGGGGAGTTCAGAAGAGACCCTGGATTGGAGGGGGGTGCGGAGGAGGCCCTGGGCTGGGGAAGTGCAGAGGAAGCCCTGGACTGGGGGGTGCAGTGAAGGCCCTGGGCTGAGGGGGGTGCAGAGGAGGCCCTAGACTGGGGGGGTTACAGGATGCCCTGGACTGGAGGGTGCAGTGGAGGCCTTGGGCTGATGGGGGGGTGCGGAGGAGGCCTTGGGCTGGGGAGTGCGGAGGAGGCCATGGATTGGGGGGTGCAGAGGAGGCTCTGACCTGGGGGGGCGCAGGTCAGGGCCTCCTCTTTGTAGCTGCTGACTTTTAATAAACTTAAAGACTACTGGAACACCGCTTTAATGCTGCTGATGTCTTTCAGCCTCTTTACAGCCTGCTTCTGTCTACATGCACTACAGTGATAACAGACTGCATGTGTTTTCTCTCAGGGCATATTTACTAATTGTTGCTGACTGCAATTTTTTCCAGAGGCTTTTATTTAATAGTGACAGTAGTTGAACATGCAAGTAGCTTGTAGTTCCCCTTGGGGGAGCATGTGACAGGGTGATTTATAGGTAGTAGATTGTGGGTGACAGGAGCAGAGCATTGTCACCCAATAATATAAAGTACCCAAACAGTATTTTCAGCTGTTAATTTCTTAAAAGCTATCAATTAAAATGTAATAGTGTTTCCAAATGATATTATCATGTTAAAGCTTATATGAGATTTAAAACAAACACTAATGCCGCGTACACACGGTCGGACTTTTCGTCTACAAAAGTCCGACAGCCTGTCCGACAGACTTCCGGCGGACTTTCGGCGGACTTGCAGCAGACTTTCTAACGAACGGACTTGCCTACACACGACCACACAAAAGTCCGACGGATTCGTACGTGATGACGTACACCGGACTAAAATAAGGAAGTTCATAGCCAGTAGCCAATAGCTGCCCTAGCATGGGTTTTTGTCCGTCGGACTAGCACACAGACGAGCGGATTTCGGGGTCCGTCGTAGTTACGACGTAAAGATTTGAAGCATGTTTCAAATCTAAAGTCCGTCGGATTTGAGGCTGAAAAAGTCTGCTGAAAGTCCGGAGAAGCCCACACACGATCGGATTACCAGCCAGCTTTAGTCCGTCGGCGTCCGTTGGACTTTTGTAGATGAAAAGTCCGACCGTGTGTACGCGGCATTAGGGTTTTTTTTTACTAAAGGCAAATCCACTTTGCACTACAAGTGCACTGCAAGTGCACTTGGAAGTGCAGTCGCTGTAGATCTGAGGGGGACATGCAAGGAAAATAAAAAACAGCATTTTTGCCTGTACATGATTGGATGATAAAATCAACAGAACTTCCCCTCATTTCAGATCTTCCCCTCTGATCTACAGCGACTGCACTTTCAAGTACACTTGCAGTGCAAAGTGGATTTGCCCTTAGTAAATCAACCTCAAAGTTCCTTAAGCGCTAGGATCTGTCAATCATATATATGGATGTAAATGCCTGGAGAAATGTGGAATGGATTAAACCCCAGTGCAGCTGCCAAAGACTGGAAAATGGATAACAAGGGATGGGTCACACGATACGTACCCTTCGGACTAGAGTAGGCGAGCACCGTAAGTTGATTAAAAAGGGTTTTGATAAACACAGCGTCCCACGCCATTTCCTCCAAGCACATAACAAAGACTTCAGATGCCTGGAGCTTTTGGCGATTGAGGCCATCCCTAAGGGCACGCTCACCGACAACAAGAGGTTTTCCCTCCTTTTTGGATTTATCTGTTGGGTTCCCTTTCGCCCGGTGGCCTCAATGAAGAACTTGATATTCTTAGTATTATGTGATATTATGCTTGATATTCTGATAATTCCCACAGTCATACTGATAGATTCAAATCAATAGAGTTGTCCCAATCATAATCTTATGCATGTATGTTCATATACATTGTGTTTATAGATATGAACATATATATAACCATACATGCAGTTTCTTCCTTTTCCTCATCAAATGTGTAATTACCCACTATTTATAATCCCTTGTCACCATCATTGATAAAATCATGTATCCTCTTCTTTTGATTTTGGTTATTAGATTTATTCCTATATTTCTTCCTTCTATTATACATTTTTTTTATAAAAATTTTTTTTATAAAATATATTTATATTATTATTTTATTCAGTTCTTTATATGTAAATTAAATAGTTTACTATTATATTCATCATTTGTGAGTAAAGAAGGCTCATATGCATTTGGCATCTTATAAAGTTTTTATTTTATTTTAAGCCATAGGGTTGAGAGGGGTTAACAACATACATCAGGCTTGTTATCTCCACCCCATCCCTATCAATGGGCTTAAATACTGTTGTTATCGCCTCCTCCGTGACTTTGAAAAAGCGTATGCGTGCGAAACATGTAAGCCATGGCAACCCAGAGCTTGTGGTTCACCACTACAGATGGGCTTCCTGTTTCCCCTTGTTTCCGGCGCAGCCCTAACGTCATCTAGTGCACCCGGCTCCTGTGAGTTTGTTCGGCTCTCCCGGCTCCATCTCCCTGCTGATGTCATACCACACTGGCTCACTCCCACGACCAGCTTCAGCATTTCACAGCTTCCTGGATAGTGTCCTTCGCCATTGCGATCTCCATCCTGGACACCAGCGGAGCTTGAACACCAGCTTGAAGCAGAGGGCTGTCACACACACACACCCCTTCCACCAGGCTTCCATCGTTATCTCACATGGTTCATTACATCTTTTTCCATGCTTAACCAACAAGCCGACTGGATGATGTTAACCCTTCCCTACCCGGATGTCACTGTGGTACCATTTATTTAACATTTCATACTAGTATCTATATTGGCTATATGCTCCTATGACTGTTTTTTTACAACTTTTCTCAGGTGCAATAAAATAATTTTAAGGGCCAATATCTGTCTGCAACAACTGATTCATAGCTAGCGCTTTTAATTGTCAACACTTTACCTACTTTCTTCTATTATTGGTGGTCTTTTTCTTAAATTAAAACCTTTAGTTTGAGATGATTGGAGTGCATCAGACAGTTGATGTTGATGGTCCATTCAAGATCTGCCTTTGTTTCGCAACACCTTACTTCATCATTTGAAAAAAAACTGTAAAAACACTGTACATGCAAAATAAAATACCATGCACCTTCATGTGCACTGCAACCCCTGCTGTATCCCCATATTTTCAAAAAGTTTGTGGCCTTTTCCTGTTTACACATATAGTATACAAAATATAAATAGATGTATGCAAACATATGCAGTGGGTGTTCGATAGCCCCCTGTGATCCAGGTCTGATTAGTTTTAATAAAAGTCATATTCTTAGACAAAAAATCTCCTCAAGCCCCCCCACATAGGGCTGTCTTTATTATTGATTGGACCCTGGGCAAGCATTTCCTTTGGGACCCCCCAGCTCACCACCACCACCCCCCTCACTCTGAGACATACAATAAATTGCAGCTAGACTCAAAATCGGGTCAGGCAGCAATTGCTTGCCAGAGGTCACAGCATACATATCATTACTGCTCATTGACTGGATGCTAGAGGTTACAGCATCGACTAGTTACGACTCATTGATTAGTTACTAGAGGTTACAGCACACCATTTCTGCTAACCGATTGGTTGCTAGAGGTTACTGCACATTCTTGGTTGCTAGGGGTGACATGCTTACCACTAACTCATTGGTTGCTAGAGGTTAAATGCTTACCACTTACTGGTTGCTAGAGGTTACATGCTTACTGCTCACTGATTGATTGCTAGAGGTTACTGCATAGAAAGTACAGGCCGGCAATTCAACAGCTTCTCCATAAAAAATATTTAAGCATTACAGCAATGACACCATCCAAAAAGCTGATGTGTTTCGGCTGAAGGGCCTGGTATGGACTGGGGGGGGACCCACAACGTTTTTTCCTTGATTTTTATTACAGATGCGCTATTTTACAGGCTGACTAAGGGGACCCCCATGCACGATATTTAAAGGAATATTTCATTTTTACTGTTCCACTTAAAGCATTCTTAAAATCACTGCTCCTGAAAAAACTGTCGTTTTTAACACTTTTTTTGCTTTAATACATGTCCCCTGGGGCAGTACCCGGTTCCCCATACACTTTTTATGGCAATAACTTGCATATAAGATTTTAAAATAGATTTTTCATGTTCATGTCCCATTGACTTTAACGGTGTTCACAAGTTCGCACAAATTTTTTGCCTGTTCGCATGGCCGTGGGGTGTTTGACTCATACCTAATACTGATACCAAAAGAAAAAAGGACCCCTCAACTCCCCCCGAGTGCAACTGCACTCATAAAGTGCACAGTCTATTTGTCTTTGGTAAATGAACCCCTGTTTTTTTACTTTTAGTTTCAGTAGCTTGGGCTTGGTAGCATAGCTGTTGTCAGGCTAGCAGAGAGTAATGTAGGGTCAGTTTTAGGGTCTAATAGCCATCAAGGTTTAATTAAAAAAAAATTATAAGTAGTTTTAGAGTTATTAATAATTTGCTTCTGTGTGATTTAACAATCCCAACAACTGAAAAAATCATTATTTAAAAAAACTTCTCTTTCGAAAGGCACATTTTTTAATGTGCTGCTGTTCTTTTTCAGGAAAAACATGCCATGTTGTATGTCATTTCCATGCTAAGTTCTAACAAAAAAAACTAAAGTAAAGAACGTATGAATATATCAACTCTCAGGTCAAAATAACAAAATATATTATTAATGAATTGTCCACTGGGTAGCAAACTTTAATATCTTTAATCATTTACCCATTTTCTATGTCAAGTAAAATAATTAACAAAATAAAAGACTGTATATAGCCTGTCCATTTTTCAGGGGGACCCGAGCGGGCCACCCATTGACTCCTATGGTCAGGCGGATGTCAGCAGAGATGTGTCCAATCCGATCCACAAAAAACAGACGTATGGCGATACGTTTAGCCATCCGTCTGCCGGATCAGATGAGATCTGATGAAAACAGACATGCTGTCCATTTTCATCCGATCTCCCCATAAAAATCAGTGGGGCTCTGACAGGTCCCTCTCCGGCTCAGCAGAGATCAACGGAGCGATCTCCCGCTGAGCTGGCGGACTCTGATGAGTGGATGCGCCTCGTATGCAAGGGGCCTTATTCCTAATTATTTATCTATTCTACAAATATAAATCAACTTTAAAGTTATTGTAAAGTCTCTGGGGTTTTTTAGTTAAAAATAACAAACATGTTATACTTACCTGCCCTGTGTAATAGTTTTGCACAGAGTAGCCCAGATCCTTCTCTTCTCGGGCCCCTCTTCGGTGCTCCTGGCCCCTCCCTCCTGTTGAGTGCCCCACAGCAAGCTGCTTGCTATGGGGGGCACACGAGTCGAGTCACAGCTCCCTGTGTCCATTCAGACATAGAGCCATGGCCTGGCCCTGCCACCTTTTTCTCCTCATTGGCTGACTGAGTTTGATTGACAGCAGCGGGAGCCAATGGCGCCGCACTGCTGTCTAAGCCAATCAGGAGGGGAGAAAATCCTACAACATCGTTGGATCTAGAGGGACCTCAGGTAAGTATTAAGGGGCTGCTGCACACAGAAAGCTTTTTATCTTCATGATGGATTAAGATAAAAAAAAACCTTCTGCCTTTACAATCACTTTAAGGCTGTAGTGACAAAAATATTATTAGAGTAAAATACTAGGAATATATAGTCAAGGCCCTTAGCTAAGACAGCTATGGCTATCAGGGAGCACCAGCCCTATGTAGTCTATAAATGTAATATACGGTATATATATATATATATATATATATATATATATATATATATATATATATATATACATACATATCTATCTATATATCTATATATATATATATATAGATATATAGATAGATATCTATATATAGATATAGATATAGAGATATCTGTATCTATATATAGATATATCTATATATAGATATATATAGATATATCTATATATAGTTAGGTGAAAGGGGCTACCAATAAAGCCCATAGATAAAATCACATATACAGTGGGGACGGAAAGTATTTAGACCCCCTTAAATTTTTCACTCTTTGTTATATTGCAGCCATTCGCTAAAATCATTTAAATTCATTTTTTTCCTCATTAATGTACACACAGCACCCCACATTGACAGAAAAACACAGAATTGTTGACATTTTTGCAGATTTTTAAAAAAGAAAAACTGAAATATCACATGGTCCTAAGTATTCAGACCCTTTGCTCAGTATTTAGTAGAATCACCCTTTTGATCTAATACAGCCATGAGTCTTTTTGGGAAAGATGCAACAAGTTTTTCACACCTGGATTTGGGGATCCTCTGCCATTCCTCCTTGTAGATCCTCTCCAGTTCTGTCAGGTTGCATGGTAAACGTTGGTGGACAGCCATTTTTAGGTCTCTCCAGAGATGCTCAATTGGGTTTAAGTCAGGGCTCTGGCTGGGGCCATTCAAGAACAGTCACGGAGTTGTTGTGAAGCCACTCCTTCCTTATTTTAGCTGTGTGCTTAGAGTCATTGTCTTGTTAACCTTCGGCCCAGTCTGAGATCCTGAGCACTCTGGAGAAGGTTTTCGTCCAGGATATCCCTGTACTTGGCCGCATTCATCTTTCCCTCTATTGCAACCAGTCGTCCTGTCCCTACAGCTGAAAAACACCCCCACAGCATGATGCTGCCACCACCATGCTTCACTGTTGGGACTGTATTGGACAGGTGATGAGCAGTGCCTGGTTTTCTCCACACATACCGCTTATTCTATCTTGTTCTATCTTGTTCTCCTCAGACCAGAGAATCTTATTTCTCACCATCTTGGAGTCCTTCAGGTGTTTTTTTTAGCAAACTCCATGCGAGCTTTCATGTGTCTTGCACTGAGGAGAGGCTTCCGTCGGGCCACTCTGCCATAAAGCCCCGCCTGGTGGAGGGCTGCAGTGATGGTTGACTTTCTACAACTCTCCCATCTCCTGACTGCATCTCTGGAGCTCAGCCAGAGTGATCTTTGGGTTCTTCTTTACCTCTCTCACCAAGGCTCTTCTCCCCCGAAAGCTCAGTTTGGCCGGACGGCCAGCTCTAGGAAGGTTCTGGTCGTCCCAAACGTCTTCCATTTAAGGATTATGGAGGCCACTGTGCTCTTAGGAACCTTAAGCCCGGGTTCACACCTATGCGAATTAGATGCGGCTTACACCGCATCTAATTCGCAGGACATTTTAAAATACATTCATATGAATGCATCTGGTTCACATATGTGCGTTGCATTCGCACTGCGCATTGCACAAAAAACGTGTGCGTTTTTTGGGCATTGCGGTGCGAACTACAAGCCTATTATCTCCTATGGGAACGCATCTGATTCGCAGATGCATTGCGTTCTGAACAAGGATTTTCTCTTTCTCCTCACTACACCTCCCCCTCTCCCCCCCCTCCCTCCCCCTCTCCCTGCTCTCTAATCCTGAGCAAAAACGCAATGAATCCGTTGAACAGGAGATTGTTATCTCCCCAGTGAAACCTGAGCTTCAATTCGCACCGCACAAGTGTGAAACAGGGCTTAAGTGGATGTAAACCCGAAAATTTTTTTTTTAAATCATACTGTAGAGTATAAGATTTCCTATCATTTGAGCCCAGTCTTGCCACACAGAGTTAATCCATCTCTGAGCAATCCTCTTTTTTTGTTCTGTGAGAAAAATCTTGACAAACTGAGAAAAACTTTGTCAAATACTCCCCCTTGCTATGAGTGACAGCCTAAGACACATGCATTATTTTTTAATTCCCTCCCCCACTCCTTTCTTCGGCAGCTCTGCAAGGATTGGCTGTTACACACCTCAGCATGATTTGGCATGCTGAAGTCATGTGGTTACTTTCCTATCTTTTCACTGGATGTTAGAGATCATAGCAGAAGTTCAGCAGAAGTGTTAGAAATAAACAGGAGAAAATGCATATTGACAAGGGGAGTGTAGAGGTGGGCGGGGAGACTACTGACATCACAACTCCACCCACCGAGCTCCAGACAACAGACCCATCCACAGAATATGCAGTTTTTCGGGTCTAATAACAGACAGAGGGTAGACATTTGACAGGTAAAGATACATGCAGGAGGCATGTATATCCTTATAGATAACCCCTGTGGCAGTAGTTTAGAAAGGATGACATTGGGTTTACATCCACTTTAAGTGCAGCAGAATTTTTTTGTAACCTTGGCCAGATCTGTGCCTTGCCACAATTCTGTCTCTAAGCTCTTCAGCCAGTTCCTTTGACCTCATGATTCTCATTTACTCTGACATGCACTGTGAGCTGTAAGGTCTTATATAGACAGGTGTGTGGCTTTCCTAATCAAGTCCAATCAGTATAATCAAACACAGCTTGACTTAAATGAAGGTGTAGAACCATCTCAAGGATGATTAGAAGAAATGGACAGCACCTGAGTTTCTTTTTTAATAAATCTGCAAAAATGTCAACAATTCTGTGTTTTTCTGTCAATATGGGGTTCTGTGTGTACATTAATGAGGAAAAAAGTAACTTAAATGATTTTAGCAAATGGCTGCAATATAACAAAGAGTGAAAAATGTAAGGGGGTCTGAATACTTTCTGTCCCCACTGTACATAGTATAAAGTTAATAGGTGTTATATGGAGCTTGCCAGCATGTTTCGTGGCTGCACAGCCGCTTCTTCGGAACTTTGTTCCATAGAGTCAGGCACCACACCTATATTGATCTTTTACATTTTGAACGCCTGTTTTAATCAATATATGGGTACGCTATATCAGAACCACCATGTAACGCCCGACTCTATAACTTTCCCTTTTTTACATTTACAAAAATATTATTCTTGCAAGGTTGATCATTCTTCTCAGTAATTTTCCCAATTCATAGAGGTCTATTAATAAAAAAAAACTCTGCACAAATGCCTCGCAAATAATCCCCTTAATGCGTCTAATATCTGTATTTTGTATTATTATCAGCTCCATCTAGTGGCCATAATGCAATATTTTCCTGAGTGCAGTATTTCAGGAAAATACTGCATTATGGCCACTAAATGGAGCTGGGGACTATGAGAAATGCACATATTAGACACATTACGACAATTATTCGCGACAGCTGTGCAAACACTGAAACATTCACACAGTAAATTTTTCATAAATAGTGGGTGAAGTAAAGTTAATGCGAGCTTGCCAAAGCCCTGGGCAATTTAAACAGAGCATATGATGAAAAATGAATAAGCAGGAGTTAACTGCATATCAAATAATTCATAGATCCAGAGATAACATTTATAAAGTTATAAAAAAACTTGACCTTTCAGTTAAAGTTGCACTTGGTCCAACCCTTATCCCTCGAGCCTTCCAATAAGCCATTGAGGCCAGGTCACCTTTCATATCAAAAGTGTAACTACTTTATAGTAGAGACTAATGCAACTGCTGCAAGTAAAATAAGTGCAAGGCACCTCTAGGTGAACTAGTCAACTATGTGGAGTAATTACATAGAAACATTCACAAATGTATCTAATTAAAGTTACTAGAACACTGTCACTGCCTATATAAAATCTATACTATTTGGAGACTTTTTATTCATGGACTTTGCAGACATCCTGAATCAGCCTGAATGTTTTACGGACTGTCTGTAAATTTCTGAAGGGCTGGCAGCTTTCACCGCACACCTGTAAAAATCTCTTTCTATGAATGATCTATATTATATTTTATTTTTAGCCACGCTGTCTACTCCATGCATCAAGTCTTCGCTGTTCGCTATATACAGCAGTGATGTGTAATTTTTGCCTTCAATAAAATGAATAAAATGAGCTTCTGAAATTATTTGTTGCTAACTGGCCAAAAAAATGTAATTTACCTTAATGCCCACAGCAAAACGCGTATTTATCTAGTTGCTTTCATCTGAACACCTCTCTAGAGGAGTGGGGAGGTAAAAAAAGGTTTGTTGTCTGCAGGAGTAAATGGAGACAATGTAAAAAAAGTTAACCCTTTAACCTCCCTGGCGGTATGATTATTTCGGATTTTAGGTGCTGAAAGCGGTACCATTATTTTGCATGGAAATTTGGCGTTTTATATTGTAGGTCTGTAAATCTTAACAATAACACACTTAAATCTGTCCAAACCAAAGTCTAGTAGATATCCCGGGTATGATAAAGTTTGAAACACAAAAACATAAATTATAATATAATAAATAAAAATAAATAATTAAAAAAAAAAAAAAAAATAGTAATAAAATAAATTTCCCCACAATTCACTATCGCTCAATTCTGCAAGTGTTCTAATTTACTATCGCTGTTTTCTAGCTGGTCTAAAGCCACTTTTGACGTAAAGGGACACTTTTTGGTTGCTATGGACAATCTCCAGTTTCCAGGCAGAAAGAACAGTGTATATCATGTAAAACTGCATGCAGGGCATAGGACAAAGCACTGGGGACAAAAGGGATGTGAAATCATTTCATACAGTACTGTAATCTATAAGATTACAGTACTGTATGTGTTATGATTTTTACTTTTTTTTTAATTTGCCGCCAGGCTCCGCCCCCGTGCGTCGCGCCGCTCGCAGGGAACGGAGCCTGGCACGGAGAGGCTTCGGAGGAGGACGGAGCCCTCGGACACTGCGAGTGACATCGCAGGATCCCGGGGACAAGGTAAGTAACGCCGCCCCAGGATCCTGCAATGCGATCCCGAGTGTGGCTCGGGGTTACCGCTAATGGTACTGAATTTTAACCCCGAGCCACACTCGGGAAAACCACCAGGGAGGCTACAGGACCATAGCGGGAAAGTCAGGTACAGCTAGTTTATTTGATACAGAGGTATATTTTGAGGTTTTCGATTTCCCTTGTCAATAATGTGAGTAATAATACATGACTAATACCCAGATATACTGTAGAACCTTACTGGAAAAAAGCAAGACACAAAGGGGGAATTCAATAAAGCTGCAGTGCCACTTTCTGGCGTTAATCCCTCTTGTTAACCCCTATGCGCCGACAGTATGGAAATATGCAGCCTCTCGACAGGTGGGCCTTGACGCTGAGCGGCCACATATTTGCATTCATTAGACTAACACAGCTGTGGCAGGAGCGCACGTCTTGTGCGCTCCTGGCACATTTACTGGCGGCTAACAGAAAGCTTACAATTGCTGCTTGCGATCGGGAGCTTTCAGATCATGTGACCACCATGACAGCCAATCATGGCGGTCACATGATCCTAAACCCTGCCTCCCGGCATCCTAAACCCGTTAAAGGGCCGGGAGGCGCCAGCTCCAAGTGGTTAATATATTGCTACAAATTTATGAAGCATTTGTGACACTTTTGTTTCTGACAGCAACTCGTACACCAAATTCAGGTAGTTCTAAAATGCGCCACTTGTACATTGCATCACACTAAATGAGCCAAATGTAAAAGTGAAGCTAATTAAGACCAACTCTCTTTTGGCGTACAGAGAGAAAAACTGGCTTCGACAGATTTTGCAAAAGTGTCTCTTTTGCATTCTAAAATCGGAGCAATATTCAAGTGCAAGTTCTAGACAGGTAAATGAATTTGGTGCATTCTTTACCACTTTTAGAAGGCATTTTTGTATTCCAGGGAAAGTGTGTATGTTTAGTAAGTCACAAAGCAAGGTGCAAAAGGCAGTAATCCATAACCACTAATCAGAAACAGTGCTATTTTTACAACTGCACCACATTGGAGTTTGTAAGTTGCAGGTGCCTTTGGTTATGTAGGGCTGAAGGTGGACAGAACTCAGTCCAGGAATGATGGATGATCTACAAAAGGGCTGATAAATGATGTCGACTTTGTCTTGAATTCTTTTTCAAATGATTAAATGTCCAAATTCTCACTGATCCCATAATGACATGTGTAGTAGTACATTAGACAGCTAGGCAAAGGCAGCCACTGACCAAAATGGAATTATTATTTAGCAGACTACAGTGCAACATTTTTGCCAACCAATCCCTAAACTTGCAACGGAAACAATTTACACAATGTTGGGATGAGACTAAAGTTTAGACAGGCCATATCATAGACCCAGGAGGGCAGACCATATCATAGACCCAGGAGGGCAGACCATATCATAGACCCATATCTGCAACCACAACCCAGCCACACTCACACAATTGTAAATGTGACTGGGTCCCTAAATGGTCACCTTTGCTGACTGTCTCTTGTAAAGCCTGAGGAGAAAAGAGGAGGGTTCTGTACAGGTACCATAAGCATAAGCTTATCATTGTCCCTGAATCGATCTAAAACTAAAATCTAATATCTATGGACACGTTACAATTAGCCTTGTATATAAAGGAGGATGAGGCCACAACAAAGTTTTGCCAGTAAGTGCCGCTTCACACTGGGGCAACCTGACAAGTCGCACTCCATGCAGTGCAATGGAACCGTTCTAATGGGAGTGACTTAAGTTGCTCAGACTTAGAAAAAGGTTCCTGTACTAGTTGGGGGTGACCTCTGAGTGGCTTTCATTGACTTCTATTAAAGAAGTTGTTTGCAAGCCGTGCTGAGGTCGTGCTGGGCGGGGCGGCTTCAGAGTCGGACGACTTTGAAGCCTCCCCAGTGTAAACCGGCACTTAAGGAATTAAAGTGATTGTAAGGGTTTGTTTTTTTTTTTGTTTAAAATAACAAACATATCATACTTACCTCCACTGTGCAGCTCGTTTTGCATAGAGTGGCCACGAACCTGCTCTTCTGGGGTCCCCCGGCGGCTCTCGTGGCTCCTCCCCACATTAGATAACCCCCTCGGAGAAGCGTTCCCGAGTTCAGCATTCGGCGTCCATAGCTGCCTAAAGTATGACTCAGCCCCGCCCCCCCCCGGCGCCCGTGTCATTGGATTTGATTGACAGCGGTGGGAGCCAATGGCTGCGCTGCTATCAATCTAGCCAATCAGGACACAAGACACCAGCTAGAGCTGTGTGCTCGTCCCCGGTGCGAGAAAAGACGGTTCAGGTAAGTAAAACGGGGGCACTGGGGGGCTGCTGCACTGCAAGAGGTTTTTCACCTCAATGCTTTACAATCCCTTTAAGGTTGCCATATGTGGTTTCTGTAATAGGTATATTAGCTCATTTGTTTACCACAAAAAACATAAATATATGTTTGTAAACATCCTAGTGAAAAAGTTAATACACAAGGTGCAATGTAACTCAAGTAAAAAATATAAAAATATACTGATGCATCAATAAAGTAAATCCAATTAAAAATGTAAATTGACTCAAAGTGTTACAAAAATGTCCATTTTCTTGAACGTGTAATAAAATATAATAGATGAAAAAATGTCAAAGAACTAAAAATGTCACAAAGTGTCCAAATAGTTTTGCAAACAGTAAATAAATGAAAGTGCACTGTTCCCAGTGTTTAAACCTCCGTATTACACCAGTGCTCAATAAGAAATAGCCTCTTACCGGATCACCATGATCTCTAAGTTCTAGGAAATCATGAACAGCATGAGATAGAGGGTCTCCTTCATTCACCCAAATCCCACTATACAACAGCCAATCAGGAGGAAAGTCCCAGACGGCTAAGACACTCGTGGACATCGCTGGAGAGAAATGGGGCTCAGGTAAGTAATTAGGGGGGTGCTGGGGAGGGTGCATAGGATGCATTAAGATAAAAAACCTTCTGCCTTTACAACTCCTTTAATCTCGGATCGTGGTGTGTATACAGAAAGAGGAGAGACTCGTTGTGCAGTATATCCAAAAAAATTTTAATTTAATTATAGCAATTGCACTTACAAAAAATAGCCTAAAAACAAGCGGTAGAGAGAGGGGTCCAACTGCGGTCTTCACCGCCAGACACGGACTGTAATGACGTCACAACTCTTGACGTTTGTGTTTTGTGTTGCTTTCTTTCCGGTATTCAGGAATTTGGAAAGTGCGGCAGTCTGTTTTTTCAGGTTTTTTTTTGTTCATTTAGCACGAGGTTTACTATATACTGTATATGTTAGCTCAATTAATTATTAATACTTGGACTGTGCATTGGGCACAGGTGACTCATGGTCATCAAAGATCTGATCAAATGTTATACAGATGGGATGGGAAATGTATTGCCTATTGCCTTTAATGTGTTGCCTTGATATGATGGTTTCTGTAGTGCCATTCATGAAAGAGAGGTCTGGCTCAGATACTCAATGACTGTTGGTCCAACTCAGTCATAAGTTGATTTTGCTACAGTATGTCTGTTAAAGATCAGACTATCAAAGTTGGTTTAGGTGGCATAGTGGTATAATGCGGTGACATTTTTAGCCTGAGGGTCCATTACCACTCTTGTGGTACAAATAACCACTTCAGCCCTGGAAGATTTTACCCCCTTCCTGACTAGAGCACTTTTTACAATTCGGCACTGTATTGCTTTAACTGGTAATTGTGCAGTCATGCAATGCTGTACTCAAACTAAATGTGGGTCCTTTTTTTTGTACAAATAGAGCTTTCTTTTGGTGGTATTTGATCACCTCTGCGCTATGAACAAAAAAAGAGCGACAATTTTGAAAAACAAAACAATATTTTTTACTTTTTACTACAATAAATATCCCCAAAAATGTTTTTAAAAAACAAATTTCTTCAGCAGTTTAGGCCAATATATATTCTCCTACATATTTTTGGTAAAAAAATCACAATAAGCGTATATTGATTCGTTTGCGCAGGAACTTGCAGCGCTGCAGATATAAAAATGTATTTAACTCATAAAACTTTTTTTCTACTTTCTCCTGTCCCATAAGTGTATCTTAATAGGACCGATTTTCCAAAGTCTACTATTGATCTGAAAATGAATCACAGTCTTAAAATATCAATAGAAATGTGGGTCCTTTTTTTGTACAAATAGAGCTTTCTTTTGGTGGTATTTGATCACCTCTGCGCTATGAACAAAAAAAGAGCGAAAATTTTGAAAAAAACCCCAATTTCTTTTACTTTTTTCTACAATAAATATCCCCCAAAATGTTTTTTAAAAACAAATTTCCTCAGCAGTTTAGGCCAATATATATTCTTCTACATATTTTTGGTAAAAAAAATCGCAATAAGCGTATATTGATTGGCTTGCGCAGGAACTTGCAGTGCTGCAGATATAAAAATATATTTAACTAGTAAACCTTTTTTTCTGCTTTCTCCTGTCCCATGAGTGTATCTTAATAGGACCAATTTTCCAAAGTCTACTATTGATCTGAAAATGAATCACAGTCTTAAAATACCAATAGACATTAGATCCAGCAAATTTCATTTTCCCCGATAAAATGACATTGGAAGTGTGTGCGGCATGCCCTCAGTGGCTCTCCCTATAAGGTAGCTTTATAAGAAAACAAATAGGCTGTTCACTTTGCAAGGGAATTATTACACTGCAAGGGATTTTTTTTCCAGAGATTAGTGACCGTGGTTGAATGTGGTAAAAATCCACCCAATACCAAAAAAACCCACAAGGAAAAAAAGTTAAAAATAATTTTTTCTGGCACATGATTGGATGATGGAAATCAGCAGAGCTTTACCTCTTTCACCAAGCTAAAGCATTTTGAAAAAAAAACAAAACATTTTTTGCGATAATAAATATCACCAAAAATATTTTTAAAAAACGAATTTCTTCATTAGTTTAGGCCAATATATATTCTTCTACATATTTTTGATTAAAAAAAAAATCACAATAAGCGTATATTGATTGGTTTTCTCAAATGTTATAGTGTCTACAAACTATGGGAAAGATTTATGTGATTTTTTTTTTTTTTTACTAGTAATGGCGGTGATCTGCTATTTTTAGCAGTACCGCGACATTGCGGCGGACAGATCGGACACTTTTGACACATTTTTGGGACCATTGACATTTATACAGCGATCAGTGCTATAAAAATGCACTGATTACTGTGTAAATGTCACTGGTAGAGAAGGGGTTAACACTAGGGGGCGATCAGTTAGTTAGTTAGTGTTTCTTACTGTATGGGGATGGGACTGACTGGGGGAGGAGACATATCGCTGTTCCTATTTACTAGGAACAAACAAACTGTCTCCTCTCTCCTGACAGAACAGGGATTTGTGTGTTTACACACACACAAATCCTCGTTCTGGCTCTCGTGGCCGCGACCGCGGGTGGCCGGCGGCGATCACACCTGCTGGCCACATGCATCGGGTCACCCTGCCGTGCAGTGGGCGCACGTGCATGCCTCCGTGGCTCTTAGAGGAGACAACATACCCATACGTTGTTTTGCGCACACGTGCCACTTTGCCGACGTATATCGGCGTGAGCCGGTCGGCAAGTGGTTAACAATAAGTTTTGTATGCGTTAATATGCATTGCATTTAATGTGTTTTCATCCTACTGCAACACACAAAAAACCCACCTGCATTGTTTTTAGCACCACTGCACACCACAAAACACAGAATAATCACATCTGCACATTTGGATGAGCTATAATGTAGGTGCATTTTCCTTATGGTATCAGTATGAGCATTAGGATACCACTTAAATGAATGGCAAAACAAACCACAACACACATATATCTGAGCATCAAAGTGGTTGTAAACCCTTACATATACCCACTGAAGTAACTAGACTTAGGTGATACACAGAGATGAAACACATCCCCCTACATACGTTGTACCCGGTTATCTGTAGCACTCTCTTCTCTACAGCTTTCTAAAACACACAGATCAAAGGCTTTTTTGCAGCTTCATCATGCAGGGGGTGGAGATCTGACACCACACACTGCACATCATAGAGCAGGGAGCTGAGTGTAAGCTGAGTGTAAGAAATAGACACAACCCCATCGATGCAGTCCCCAAGGGGAAACATGCACAGCTGAGGCTGTAAGTCACCTTCCATGTGCAAGAGGGGGGCAAGGCCTTCTCCCAAGATTCTGTTGTGTGGGATAACCTGTCAGAATGAACTGATGCAGATACCAGATGGAAGAGAGAGGAGCCAAAAATCACACTCAGTGCTTTGGATAGACGGAAGTAGACGCTATAGAAGGACATGCTTTGTTCATATTTCATTTCAAAAGTTTACAACTACTTGCCGACAAGCCGCCACAGTTATACTGTGGCAGGTTGGCTCGGCTGCACGAATCGCCATAGGTGTATGTCGGGCTTATACATGGCTTTCTGTGGGCGTGCATGCCAATTGGCCAGAGGGGGAGCCAATCAGCAGGTCCAGTGGACTCGATGTCCAAAGCCCGCCTGCGATCGTTCCCTGCAGAGATAGATTGGAGATCTGCCAAAGTGAACAAGGCAGATCTCCGTTCTGTCAGGGGATGACACAGAGATCCTGTCTTTCTGCTATGCAGGAAGACGGATCTGTGTGTTGTCCCAGGCAGCCCATCCCCCATACAGTTAGTAAACACACCCAGGAAACACATTTAACCCCTTGATCGCCCCTGATGTTAACCCCTTCCCTGCCAGTACTTTTAGTACAATGTCAGTGCATATTTTTAGCACTAATCACTGTAATAATGTCACTGGTTCCCAAAAAAGTGTCAAAAATGTCAATTAGGTGTTCGCTCTGTCCGGCGCAATGTGTCAGTCCCGCTAAAAATTGCAGATCACTGCCATTAGGAGTAATAAAAATAATAATTATAAAAATGCCATAAATCTACCCCCTATTTTGTAGATGCTATAACTTTTGCGCAAACCAATCAATATACGCTTATTGGCTTATTGGGGTTTTTTTTACCAAAAATATGTAGCAGAATACAAATTGGCCTAAACTGATGAAGAAATTAGATTTTTAAAATTTTTTTAGTGGGTATGTTTTATAGCAGAAAATAAAAAAAAATATATTTTTTTTTTTAATTGTCGGCCTTTTTCTGTTTATAGCGCAAAAAATAAAAACCGCAGAGGTGATCAAATACCACCAAAAGAAAGCTCTATTTGTGTGAAAAAAAAGAACAAAAATTTTATTTGGGTGCAGTATCGCATGTCCGCGCAATTGTCAGCTAAAATGAGGCAGTACTGTATCACAAAAAATGGCCTGGTCATTAACGGGGCAAATCTTTTAAACCTTCTGGGCCTGAAGTGGTAATGTGCATAGCAAAGTGCATATGTGTAAGTGCAGCCTTATACCCCGTACACACGGTCGGACTTTGTTCGGACATTCCGACAACAAAATCCTAGGATTTTTTCCGACGGATGTTGGCTCAAACTTGTTTTGCCTACACACGGTCGCACAAAGTTGTCGGAATTTCCGATCGCCAACAACGCGGTGACGTACACCACGTACGACGAGACTAGAAAAGGCCGGTTCAGAACCAAGGGCGGCACCCTTTGGGCTCCTTTTGCTAATCTCGTGTTAGTAAAAGTTTGGTGAGAGACGATTCGCGCTTTTTCAGACTCGTGGCTTTCAGATCGTTTTCTGCCGTTCAGTTTGTGCTTGTGGGTTTGTATCTGCTCTTCAGTGCATGCAAGCAAGTTCCGCGTGACTTTAAGTAGTCATTGTATTCTTGTTCGTTCGTTACTGGTTTTCAGGTCGCTCTTCACAGGCCTTGCTGTTCTTCAGTGCATTCTGTTACTTCGTTCTGAGCAGCCGAACGTTTTCTAGCCATGTTTCGTATGCGTACTCCTCGTAGAGTTCATGCTGTGCGGGGGCTTGGTGTTGGGGTCCTGACCTTGACACAAGTCCAGTCCATGAACAGGGTGGGGAGGAGTTCATGGACCAAGAATTGGTTGCTTCAGCGTGACCAGTTCTCTCATATGCCTTTGCTCCGTGAGATCCGTGAGAATAATCCTGATGATTTCAGGAACTTTCTCAGGATGACGGACCCCGTGTTTCACCGTTTGTTGGCTTCGCTGACCCCCTATATCAGCAGGCAGGATACCTGCATGAGGCAAGCCATCACTCCGGAGCAGAGGTTGGTCGCTACCTTGCGGTATTTGGCCACAGGGAGAAGCCTGCAGGACCTCAAGTTCTCGACAGGCATCTCCCCCCAGGCTCTGGGGATCATATGAAGGTAAGATTTTTATCCTTTTATCTCACATTTTATTGTATTTAATGTTTGATAATATCTTGTATTTCTTCCCTCACTCCCTAATTACCATGATTGTAATATGCTGTGAATGTCCCCTTTGTCCTCATGCATGCTGGATTGTTATGTAATTATTATGTTAGGTCCTTCATACATATTTGCCCTTCAATAACCTCTCCAGCATGGTGTCTCCTGCCCTATATTCACCTCATGTAGTCACTTAACAATGTATTTTATCAGCTCTATAGTAGTGCTTTACCCCAAACACCCCCTAAAATGTTTGGAAATGTGATTTTTGATTTCAATTCAGGCAGAGTGCCAGAGGGTTTTTTTTGTGGTGTCCCCCAATTTTTTTTAACCCTCCCTCCCCCAACTGCTAAGTCAGCTGATCCCAATTCTCTATCTATCCTCAATCATCTATCTGCTGACTTTGCCAAACCCATACACACTATACCCATCTCTTTACTGGTCAGATGTATGGATGAATTCCCCAAAGCATGTAGTGCAAGGGCCTGCCTGTATACTTTCCAATGGTACTGTTTAAAGTTTTGTTATTCTATTATTATCTTGATAGGTAATAGCAGAATGTCCAAATGTCCTCAAATGTGTACAGTGTGTATTTATATCTTTGTATTCTGACACTTCTTACCTGTCCAGTGGGCTGCCAATAGTGTAACTAAGGAGGGGCTGTTACAAGTAATACCCTGTATTTAGGCATTCATCTCTCAATGAAGTGAAGAGGGTTACCTGTCCAAGAGTTCCCCCCCCTATAATGTTAGAAATGGCCCATGAGAGGGGGGGAGGGGGAATATGATAGGTGTACCTTATACTTTGGCCTTGTTAAATTCCCCTTAGTAAATGCTATCTGGAGGTTGCCCCATAATGTTTGTGTCTAATCTGCTTGCCATGCATCTTAGAAAAAATAGTAATGTTTATTGTTTTTTCCTCAACAGTTTCCTTCAACGCCACAGGAATGGCAGACTGTGGCCTCCCACTTTGCCCAGCGGTGGGACTTTCCTAACTGCGGAGGGGCAATTGATGGGAAACACGTTCACATCGTCCCACCACCCAACTCGGGGTCGTACTATTATAATTACAAAGGGTTTAATAGTATAGTGATGATGGCGGTGGTGTCGGCTAATTACGAGTTCTTGTATGTGGACGTGGGGAAGAATGGCCAGATGTCCGATGGTGGAGTGATCGCCCAGACGGAGTTCTACAGGCGTCTCCAGAATGGCAGCTTGGACTTGCCACCTCCAGAGGACAATGTTGAAGGTCTCCCATTTGTGTTCGTTGCTGATGAAGCATTTGCGCTGGGGGACCACCTGATGCGGCCATTCCCGATGAGGACCCTCACCCCGGAACAGAGGGTTTTTAATTACCGGCTGGCCAGAGCCCAAAGAGTGGTGGAGAACACATTTGGAATCCTGGCCAGCCGGTTCCGATTATTTCTGACACCCATCCATATGGCGGAGTATAAACTGAACCATATAATACTTGCCTGCTGTGTTCTCCATAATTTTTTAAGAAAACATTCAGCCAACTATGCTGGCTCAGTTGGGCCTGAGGCCGGAATCCCAAATCCATCAACACTGATGGCGCTTGAAAGTGGCCGTCCTGGCTTGCCCTCCCTGAATGCCCGTGATGTCCGGTTACGCTACCTGGAGTTCTTTGCGGGTAGGGGGGCTATCAATATGCCAGACAATCTGTGACACCTTTTTCAAATAAAAAACAACCAAAAGAAATTCTTTGTAGACATTTACTGCTTGTGTTTGTTTTAGCTGACCCTGACAGAAATGTGTTGAGTGCAGAAAATGTCGTGATTGGGTAACCTTATAAAAAACAGTGTTGGCTGGTACTTCCTAAATGCCAAAACACTTTTCACTACAAGTGCACTTGCAACTGCACTGAACCTGCACTTGTAGTGCAAAGTGTATTTGCCCTTAGGAAATAACCCCCATTTTTGCATAAAACAGCAATTACATCACCCCAAAAGTGTTGTAGTGTTGAGACAATAATCCACACATTCTTGAGTAAGGCACTTTTTTATACCTGCACAATCACATGTGCATTTCCCAAAGGTTTTTAAAACAAACCAACATGTTTGTTGTATAACAATGTTTGCAGTAGCATTCTCAAAAATCGAAATATCCATTTCAGATAAAACAGGCCTGTGTAAAACCAACAAGAAAGCCAAAAAACTTGAACTTACAAAGTTCACATATGGTAAAACCTGAAGTCTATATCAGACATGAGTATTTAGGAACTGTGTTTGATATAGCGTTCAGATGGGGTGAAATCACCCCTGGAAAAGCCAAATTTGGAAGATGCACACCAATTTACGAATGTCAACATGTGCTATCTGCCATTAGGGGGGATCAAGGGACGTGTTTTGGGGGAGCAAGCCCTTCCTCAATGCGACTTTATAATTGAGGAAGGGGTTGCACCCCCAAAACGCGTCCATTGATCTCCCGTGATGGCAGATAGCACATGTTGGCACACTGTGTGCATCCTCCAAATTTGGCTTTTCTAAACATTGTAAAAATTTTCGGAAGATAAAACAGGTGATTTTGTGGGGTCTAAATTCGCCCCAAAACATCAATGATGTTATTATTTTTTTTAATAACATCAGTGATTTGTTGCTGGATGTTTTGCAATTGGAGATTACACCCCATGATCTCCCCGATGAGTATCTGGGCACTTTCAGATGTAAAGCGTTCTGGATCACGATCACCTAAAAAGAGATAAAGAACAAAAAAAAAGGTCTCAAAAATCTGCCAACATCCATCTCTTTTACCTGAGCCTGTGGTCGCAGACACTCACCTGTTGTGGTGCCAATCTCCACCACGTCTTCTTCTTCCTCCTGCTCAGCTTCTTGGGTTGGTATTTCCCCTTCTTCCAGAGGGGGGGGGGCTCTGGTCTCCTCGGATGAGGGGTGTCCGAGTCTTTTCTCCCCTATGTAAAACAAAAATGGTATACTTAGCACACAGATATTTGATGGCAGAACTAGAAATAGGAAACATTGCTTGGAAGTGGGGTACAATTGTCTATTTTAGCCGAGTTCCAAGATGTATCTTTTTTAGTGTCCTTTGTCAAGCTGCAATACTTTACCTGTTTGGTACAAGCTTCACAGATGGAGACCCCCCTATAGTATACACTGGAGCACCTGTGTGGCCCCCCTAATAAAAAGGGTGTTCTGGGGTCCAACACTAGTGCTCCAGTGTCCAGATGAGAAAACAGCTGCTCAGTGTCCTCTCCTTACACACAATCTAGTTTGCATTTTATTCTAGTAACAAATCCATCTACACAAACAAATATTTGGCATCCAAGTAGGCCCAAAAAAATGTGTGAAAATGCATATGGCCTAAACAATGGTGTTCTAGAGGCCGAAAGAAAAATGTTTGATACGAACGAATAATGGGCCCATGAACATTAAAGTTGACTTTTTTAAACGTCACAATTAATAAAAGCATATGGATCAGAACGAACGGAATAAAGACAGAAAGAATAGGAACACAGCACAACTACTTACTTTTTTGCAGCACTCTCCGGATCTTTCGGTACTGCTCTGGCTCTCTCAACTTCAGGTCTGACCACCGCTTCCTGAGCTGATCTTTCGATCTTCGGACCCTGAAATTCTGCTCAAGACTCCTGACCACTTTCGCCATGATCTTGGCCTTTCGGATGTTCGGGTTGGGGTAAGGCCCATATTTTCCATCATAGTCTGACTTCTTCATGATGTCGACCATCTCCAACATCTCCCCAAACTACATATTTGTGGCCTTAAAACGTCTCCTTCTGGATTGGGACGTGCCTGGATCCGGGCTTTCCTCCTCCTCCTCCTCGTTGTTAGAATTATCACGCACCTGTTGTAACTCCGCCATCATGCTCTTCCCCCACTGCGCCGAACGAAAAGGGGCGGGGAATACACTAGAAAGAACGTCAGGGGCGTGCGGAGTTACACGCATGCGCAGTGTGTATAAAGCGTAACAAGCGTGCGTATTACGTACGATCTGTGAGCGGAGGAAGGAGCATTGGACGCGCCGATCGTAAGAACGAAGGTAAGAGACAAACTTGTGCCTATACTGCTTCTAGATTGAGGCCTATATTGTAACAAGATTAGGAGAGTTTTGTGTGACATTAGGCTTTGTCTTGTGTTGTGTCTTGCAGTGAACATGGATATCTTAATGAAAGATAATGACTTCATGTCAGTATTCATAGATATGCTAAGTGAGCTGCCCTGTCTGTGGGAGATTACCCACCCCCATTTCAAGAACCAAGCAAAGAGGAAGGCAGCACTGGAGCAATTGTGTGAAATTGTGAAGCAGGTGATCCCCACGGCAGACATCACTTATTTAGAGATTTTCATTGGTGGCCTGAGGAGCACATATCTGAGGGAGCACAAGAAAGTCCTGGATTCACAGAGATCCGGAGCAGCAGATGACATCTATGTCTCCAGGATGTTGTACTATGACAGGCTGCACTTTCTGGCAGGCCAGACTGAACCCAGGCCATCCCTCTCCAGTCTTCCTTCCACGCTTCCTTCCCCCCCAGCTGAGGCTTCTGACGCCCAACCTGGGCCTTCCAGGCCGCATGTGGAGGAGCCCAGATTAAGCCAGGTATAGCATTCCTCTAAATATTTCTGCTTGTCCAATCAATGATGTTAACTAGATGTTAGTTGGGAGTACTAATTTAGGATTGTGATTGATGATGCAAAACTAAAACTATGTCCCTTTTTCATACACAGGGAAGTCTCAGCCAGGAGGTGGCCGGGCCGAGCCGGCTGGCTGATATCAAGGTCCCTCCACCCCCCCTAAAAACAGAAAGTGGCAGTAGGAGGAGTACCCTAGAGGAGGCGGCTATAGCATTCTTTTGGAGGGCTACAGAGGTCCTGGGAGCACCACACACCAGGCAGGAGAACATTGCTGCCTTCATAGCATATAAAATGCAGAGGATGGAGGAAGGCCAAAAAGTCATGTGTGAGGCCCTCATATCGGAGGCTCTGGAGAAAGGTATGAGGGGCCAAATTACACCTCACACACATCTTTGGGATGGTCCTCCTCCTCCTCCTGCAGGTCCTCCTCCTCCTTCTCCTCCAGGTCCTCCCAGTCCTCCTCCTCCTGCAGGTCCTCCTCCTCCTCCTCCTCCAGGTCCTACTCCTCCTCCTGCCACATCTCCAACTGCACAGCCACAGCCTGGAATGAAGCGTGAAAGGAAGACCAGAAAGTGAGGACCCTGGATCCAGTCTGGTCGGCCAAAAAATGCAGCCTCTTGTGGTACCACAGCCTGGGGACACAGATGTCATCTGCTGCTATCCGAGTCTCTGTGAATCCCGGACCAGACTGCACTCCCTTACATATGGACTCCTCAGGCCACCAATTTTGATGTTGAAGAATTGATGTCTGCCGTGGGGGTCCCAGGCTTCGCTAATTTCTCATGTTGATCCAGTGTTGCCTTCCTCTTTGTTTGGTTCTGATCCCTTAATAAAGGATTTTTGTTTTGAATTATACTCTCCTATGTGTTTTACTTCAAAAATGACAGTTGGTTTGTGAGGATTCATGTACATTTCTAATATACAATGTGAAATGAACAAGGGACACCAACACCAAACAATCTCCTGGAGATTAAATAATAAAAGATATCAATGGTGTTGGGGTAACTTGACACACAAAACACACCCAAAAATATTCTGGAGTAAAAATAAAAATAACATTGAACAAAGATCAGCCTTGGAAAAAATCCAAACATTAAAGAAAAAAAAAGGCTTAAAATCCAAAATAAAAAAAAATAAAAAAATGTAAAACTGTCAGATGTGACAACTAATAACAATATATTCAGGGAATCCCACTAAAAAAACACAAATAAAAGTTTGTGAGAAGTGTGTGTGAATATGAGCAGCAAAACGACTTAATTCTTGTCACATTATAAAGAAGAAGAGAGTGCGCTGTATTAAACCATTTTTAACATTGCAGCGTGACGAAAATGCTGTATCCATTGCAAACGCTAAGTTTACCAGAACGAGCTGTCCCGTGTCGGAATTTCTTCTGAGCATGCGTGGCACTTTGTGCGTCGGAACAGGCCACACACGGTCGGAATTGACGTGATCGGATTTTGTTGTCGGAAAATTTTATCTCCTGCTCTCCAACTTTGTGTGTCGGAAAATCCGATGGAAAATGTCCGATGGAGCCCACACACGGTCGGAATTTCCGACAACACGCTCCGATCGGACAATGTCCATCGGAAAATCCGACCGTGTGTACGGGGCATTAGTGTGAATGGTTATTCTTGTGCAAAATGGATATTGTGTGCCCATGTCATTAGGCATTCTGCATCAGCAATTGGCTGAACTGGTGCTGTTAAATGATGGAAATACTAGTGTTGAATCCTTTTTACCATTCTCAGCCCCAATGCTTTTTGCTTGGCTGTCATGTTGAACATGTATGTTGCCAGTGGCATCAGCATTCTAGAACCGCACAATCAGGGAACGAAGCAAAGAAAAACCATGACGATCAAGCAGCTAACATTTTCAGAAGGAGAGTCAGAAAAGGCAGTAAAATAATTATTTTCAGGACAGGTTCCCCTTAAATTTTACTAAGCTTTCCTGATGCATTTTCAGTCTGAGAGTTTTGAAATGATGCTGCATACAGTATTCCAGCTAAATTAGAGAATAGCTTGTGCAAATAATTGAAGCCAGTGCAATTTCTCTTCTACCCATTGCATGAGCAATTAAATCTCTCCTTAAAAAATGCTCAGATATTATGTAGTGGCTTACCATCAGGGATTTTCCTGGCAGCACAGCAAATACTGTGAAATACTGAAAAGCTTTTTCCTTGGCTGTTCTTCTGCAGAATGAAAACAATCCTAACATTTCCGTCACATTGCCATTTTTTTTTTTTTTTAGCAAAGCGAGTGTGCAGCCAGGAACTTGCAGCGCTGCAGATATAAAAATGTATTTAACTAGTAAAACTTTTTTTTCTGCTTTCTCCTGTCCCATGAGTGTATCTTAATAGGACCAATTTTCCAAAGTCTACTATTGATCTGAAAATGAACCACAGTCTTAAAATACCAATAGACATTAGATCCAGGAAATTTAATTTTCCCCCGATAAAATGACATTGGAAGTGTGTGCGGCATGCCCTCAGTGGCTCTCCCTATAACTTTCGTTTTACAAGAAAACAAATAGGCTGTTCACGTTGCAAGGGAAATATTACACTGCAAGGGATTTTTTACCATAGCTTAGTGACTGTGGTTGAATGTGGTAAAAATCCACCAAATACCCAATAATCTGCAAGGAAAAAAAAGTATTTTTTCTGGCACATGATTGGATGATGGAAGTCAGCAGAGCTTTACCTCATTTAACAAGCTAAGAAAGAATCCCTTTCAAAATGAAAATTCCCTTGCAAAGTCAACAGCCTATGCCTTTAGTAAAACAAGTTATTTGAGTTAAAGCAGAACAAAAGGTATACTGTACTTACCTTAGTTACTTTAGGTCACTCGCCGGTGCTGGCATCTTCTCCCCAGGTTCTAACAGGTGTCGGTCTTCAACTGTTCTGAGTGGCCAGCGCTCGGTGACATCACCCACAGCAATGTGCTGGAATGTAATCCACCTTTAACTAAAACTGGAATCTGCTTGGTATCTCTGTGTATATGTGCTTTTTGGTATGTTGTCTTCTCCATCTGTTGCCCTGTGTGCATTATCATGATGTTGTTTTTGTGGCTCTGTACTATCTTACCTAAGTTTTATGTGCTGATCTTATCTTTACAACCCTGGCCTCTGTGAAAGGTGGCTTTGATTGTTAGGCATCCTTATATTAACTCCTTGTAGCGCTCTTCCCGACCTCCAGAGGCCTGGTGGTGACCACCAGCGTCAGGGAGGGCTGACACTCCTCCTCAGGGTGCAGATTACTAGGCATGGTGGGTGTAGTGCAAGGTGGAAATATGGGCACCAGTCACTTTTAAAAATTAACAAAGAGAGGTTTATTTCTCTTAACAGGAACAGGGGTAGAGTGAGGTAGGGCACAGGACACCCTTTGCTTAATTGCTATTGCATTTGCCTGACTCCTTGGACCAAAATGGAAGTAGGCAGACAGCAATATAGAAAAAGGGCCTTTAAGTTGAATGCAGCAATCTATATTTCGTAGCAACTGCTGTCTCCTATAGCAACAACTTTACTCACAGTATCCCACTATAGATCCTCAAGCTTAGCTCACAGCTACCTGTTGGACGCTTCAAGCTTAACTCACAGCTACCCGCTGTTTTCTCTTAAGCTTCACCCACAGCTACCCACTGGTTTTCTCTGACTCATGGCTACCTGCTGGATCCCTCAAGCTTATCTCATAGCTACCCGCTGCACTTCTCTTTAAGCTTTACTTACAGCTACCCACTGTACTCCTTCAAGCTTTACTCACAGCTACCCACTGTACTTCAGGGATGAATTCTCTCCTGAACCTTTCCCAGCTACTTCACAGTCCCCAGCTGATGAAGAGTCACCTCTGGTACTCCTTCAGAACTCAATCCCTTTACACCTGCCTCCCGCAACAAGAGTGGTTGGCCCTCTGGCAACTTCTTCTCCCTTGCCTCCAGGCAGCGATCAGGCTACCCTCAGGCCAAGCCCCTTTACACATGGTTAGGCCTCAGGCTTCAGGCCTACACCTCTGCTGCTGCTCCACACACACCCACCCAGGCTGCAGCCTGGGTGGAAAGAACCCCAATCACCTGACTCTCTCTCTGAATAAATAGACTATCCCAACAGCCTCAGCGGCAAAGACACTCCTGTAGATTGGCTGAGAAGAGCATATTCACTCATAAGCCGAATTCATTGTCTGTAAAAGTCCAGGGCTTACTGCGCATGCACCAATGGCGCGTTGCCGCAATAGGAAATCTGTGCCAACTGAGCATGCGCCAAAGACGCCTCACTGCGGCAACCTGCACCTGTGCAGAAGACATGATGGAAAAAGGCAGGAAAATCCCCAGGAGGCGCACAGGAAGTGACATCAACCTGATGGAAAAAGGTGGGAAAATACCCAGGAGGCGCACAAGAAGTGACCTCAACCTGATGGAAAAAGGCGGGAAAATGCCCAGGAGGCGCACAGAAAGTGACCTCAAACTTCCCTATATAAGCCCAGCCCAGACACTGCCAAATTGCTGGATTATCATCAGTCCCCCCTTTTTCCTGTGCTAGTGTGTGATCTGTCTGAACTTGTTGTGACCTGGAAACATATTTGACTACTCTTGTTTGCTGCTTGCCATTGACCTCGGATATGTACCTTGACCATTTTACAGGGGGTCGCCTAGTTACAAACATCCGACTTACAAACGACTCCTACTTACAAACGGAGGGAGACAACAGGAAGTGAGAGGAAATCTACCCCTAGGAAGGGAAATTCACTCCTGTAAGAGCTATTATGGGTGAAAGGTACCTCCACTGATGCTTTATCACCAAGGCTTGTTTCCACAACAACCCAAAATTTTCAAAATCCAATTGTCATTGGGACAGAAAGTGAGGTGAAATCTTCTGAAGAGGAGAACACACAGCAAAACAAATGTTACAGGTGTGTTAACCCTTCCCTATGCTATCCAAAAAGCTTAAAAATTGTTTTTTTGGCTGGAGCTACACTTAAAAAATGTAGCTGTTCCGACTTACAAACAGATTCAATTTAAGAACAAACCTACAGTCCCTAACTTGTTTGTAACCCGGGGACCCCCTGTACTTCTTTGCCCCTTTTGTACTCAGCTGCCAGATTGAAACTTGACTATTCTTCTTCTGATTAACCCTTTTATACTTCGTTGCCAAACTGGACTGGACTGGACCTTGGTTCGGATCTCGACCTAAGGCCTGCACGGTGCTTCGCACCCCTGGCACTGGTGCCACTCGGTGTCCATCAAGTCTCTGTCTCCATCTCCAGAGGCTTCAAGGACCTGAGGTGCAAGGGAAGCCTCCCCACTAATTCGGTCTCACCTCAGGTATGTGGCCCTTGTGACAGAATAATCCAGCCATGCCTGAGACTGAGGGGAGTGCTTCCACCTTCGAGGCCCTGTGCCAACAAATGGCCTCTGTGTCTCAGGCCCTGATGTCCATACAAGAGGGGTACTTTCAACTGGAAGGTCGGCTGGCTGCAATGGCCAATACCATAGTGGAACCACCTGTTATGGCTATGGAGCAGCCCATCTCTACTCCAGCTCCTGAACCCTATCGGATATACTTTACCTTACAGTCTAGAACCTTCTCTTCAGAGGATACAAAGGTCGGGTTCGTAGTAGCCTTATTTACAGAAGAACCCCAGGCATGGGCTCATCAGCTATTGGAAAGGGAGAGTCCTATACTGCACTCACTGTCTTCTTTCTTCGATGCCATGGAAATGCTCTATGATGACCCACCACGGCCATAACAGTGTTGACCCCTCTACAACAGTTGAAACGCATTGAGGACTACGTAACGGAATTCCGCAAGTGGGCTGCAGACACTGCATGGAACGACGCTGCCTTGCGCCGCAGCCCGGGTGGAAAGAACCGCGATCACCTGACTCTCTCCGAATAAATAGACTATCCCAGCAGCCTCAGCGGCCAAAGAAACTCCTGCTGATTGGCTGAGAAAAGCATATTCACTCATAACCAGAATTCACTGTAATCTATCATACTAATGCCAAAGGTAACAGTGCCACCTATTGAAAAAAGAGAGAAATCACAGTTAAACCCAAGCTTAGGAGAAAACCCATTTGATCAAAAACTACAAATTAGCCAGGCTAGTTACCACCTAGCACCACAAAATTTACTAGCAGCACTGTTTAGGACAAGGGTGCTACATCATGATTAATTAACAAACTTACACCCCCACCCTTATAACAGTTTAAATCTAGAGCACCCTTTTATGGGGTCAGCACGTTGCAGGGGGGGGCGACATTGCAGGGCTTCTTACCTTAGTGCTTCTTTCTCTAAGTGATTCTTTATACAAGTGATATGTACTTTAAGCTCTGCACAAAGCGAACATACATAGCAAACTGCACTGGATAGCACATAACAGGCTGCAGGTGACACTGTCTTTCTATTCAGCCCTCCTTCCACTCTGCAACATTCGCTCTCAACCACCCCTTCTGGCAGTTGTGTCCTCTCTCCTTAAACTCTCTTACCTTCACCCCTCTTCTCCACCCCACAGCTTATATATATATATCACCCTCCCTTCTGTCCTCTCCCTATTACTGCTCCTACCAACTCTTGCTAATTCTACATCCATATACTGATTAAACTTCCAGGACTCTAAGGCATGTCCCTTCATATAAATCACACTCCCACATTACCTCCCTCACCCTCTTGCTTCTCCAAACCTCTGGTGACATATCCCCAAACCCTGAGCCTCCATCATCTGTCTTTGCCTGACACTTCCATCTCCCTACACCCTCTGGCAGCAGCCACAACCCACAACCCACAGAACTCTCTTTTCCTTTTCTTCCCAAAATCAGCCTCCCCTTCTCCTGTGCTTTCTTCTTCTAGCCCCATGCAGCACCTATCAGGTACTTCACCCACCTCCCTCTCTGACTTTCTCCATTTTTGAGGCATATTGTATTCGTCTATTTTCTCCTGTTTCTCTAATGCCCTGTACACACGGTCGGATTTTCCGACGGAAAATGTTCGATGGGAGCTTCTTGTTGGAAATTCCAACCGTGTGTAGGCTCCATTGGACATTTTCCATCAGAATTTCCGATACACAAAGTTTGAGATCTGAATCTCAAATTTTTCGACAACACAATCTGTTGTCGGAAATTCCTATCGTGTGTACACAATTCTGACGCACAAAGATCCACGTGTGCTTGAAATCAAGCAGAAGAGCCGCAATGGCTATTGAACTTCATTTTTCTCGGCTCGTCGTATGGGTTGTATGTCACCGTGTTCTTGACATTCGAAATTTCCGACAAGATTTCTGTGACCGTTTGTATGCAAGACAAGTTTGAGCCAACATCCGTCGGAAAAAAACATGGATTTTTTTGTCGCAAAATCCTATCGTGTGTACAGGGCATTAGAATTGCTGTCATCTACCGGACCTCTGGACCGGTATCAATCTTCCTGGATGAATTCTCTGCCTGGCAACCCTACTTTCTCTCTTCTGAAATCCCCACAATCATTCTCGGTGACTTCAACATCCCTGTTAATGCTAATGCTACTACTACTTTTAAACTTCTCAGTCTAACCTGATCTCTTGACTAGGTATGAGCTTCGAGTTCGAGTCGAACCCATGTTCGAATTGAACAATACATGTTCGACAGTTCGTTGAATTGCGAACGATATGAGCCGTTCACGCCAAATTCGAGTGGCGCATCATGGCCCATAATTCACTGCGGCATCGCAGTGCATTGCTGGCTGATGATTGGCCAAGCATGCACTATGACCCCCATGCTTGGCCAATCACAGCGCCGTCTGTACAGAGAGACATAATAGGCCAAAGCCAGGGTGGCTTTGGCCAATTATGGCTCAGGGGATTTAGTACACGCCCCACACTATATAAGGCCGCCTGCATGTCGGCCCTATGTAGTGTGTCCCGGCGTTGAGAGAGAGATAGAGAGAGAGAGAGACAGTGTAATTTGATTTAAGTTAGATAGAGTAGGCAGGTGAGTCAGTTAGCTGCACCTAGAGTGTAATGTATGTATATATATATATATGTATGTATGTATGTATGTATGTATGTATGTATATATATATATATATATATATATATATATATATATATATATATATATATATATATATATACACATATACACTGTATTCAGTTTAGCTAGATCCGTTCCTGTTATTCTCTTCCTACTGACAGGCAGCCAGGTGTTTTTTCAGTATTTACAGCTACCTGAAGAAAATTGCTGGTGTTATTCTGATCCTATTAGTCCTATTAGCTACAGTGTTTACAGTTAGTGTAGTGCGTCCTCTGCACAGTGTGCACCTAAAGCTACCTGAAGAAAATTGGTGGTGTTTTTCTGATCCTATTAGTACCGCAGGCAGCTGCAGTATTTACAAATTAATGTAGTGCGTCCTCTGCACAGTGTGCACCTAAAGCTACCTGAAGACAATTGGTGGTGTTCCTCTGATCCTATTAGTACCGCAGGCAGCTGCAGTATTTACAAGTTAGTGTAGTGCGTCCTCTGCACAGTGTGCAACTAAAGCTACCTGAAGAAAATTGGTGGTGTTCTTCTGATTCTCTTAGTACCACAGACAGGCAGCTGCAGTATTTACAAGTTAATGTAGTGCGTCCTCTGCACAGTGTGCACCTAAAGCTACCTGAAGACGATTGCTGTTATTCTAATCTTATTAATACCACAGGCAGGCAGCTACAGTATTTACAGTTAGTGTACTGTGTCCTCTGCACAGTGTGCACCTAAAGCTATCTGAAGAAAATTGGTGGTGTTCTTTTGATCCTATTAGTACCACAGGCAGGCAGCTGCAGTATTTACAGTTAGTGTACTGTGTCCTCTGCACAGTGTGCACCTAAAGCTACCTGAAGACAATTGCTGTTGTTCTGATCCTATTAATTCCACAGGCAGGCAGCTACAGTATTTACAGTTAGTGTACTGTGTCCTCTGCACCGTGTGCACCTAAAGCTACCTGAAGAAAAATGGTGGTGTTCTTCTGATCCTATTAGTACCACAGGCAGGCAGCTGCAGTATTTATAGTTAGTGTACTGCGTCCTCTGCACAGTGTGCACCTAAAGCTACCTGAAGACAATTGCTGTTGTTCTGATCCTATTAATACCACAGGCAGGCATCTACAGTATTTACAGTTAGTGTACTGTGTTCTCTGCACAGTGTGCACCTAAAGCTACCTGAAGAAAATTGGTGGTGTTCTTCTGATTCTATTAGTACCACAGGCAGGCAGCTGCAGTATTTACAGTTAGTGTACTGCGTCCTCTGCACAGTGTGCACCTAAAGCTACCTGAAGACAATTGCTGTTGTTCTGATCCTATTAATACCACAGGCAGGCAGCTGCAGTATTTACAGTTAGTGTACTGTGTCCTCTGCACAGTGTGCACCTAAAGCTACCTGAAGAAAATTGGTGGTGTTCTTCTGATCCTATTAGTACCACAGGCAGGCAGCTACAGTATTTACAGTTAGTGTACTGTGTCCTCTGCACAGTGTGCACCTAAAGCTATCTGAAGAAAATTGGTGGTGTTCTTTTGATCCTATTAGTACCACAGGCAGGCAGCTGCAGTATTTACAGTTAGTGTACTGTGTCCTCTGCACAGTGTGCACCTAAAGCTACCTGAAGACAATTGCTGTTGTTCTGATCCTATTAATACCACAGGCAGGCAGCTACAGTATTTACAGTTAGTGTACTGTGTCCTCTGCACCGTGTGCACCTAAAGCTACCTGAAGAAAAATGGTGGTGTTCTTCTGATCCTATTAGTACCACAGGCAGGCAGCTGCAGTATTTATAGTTAGTGTACTGCGTCCTCTGCACAGTGTGCACCTAAAGCTACCTGAAGACAATTGCTGTTGTTCTGATCCTATTAATACCACAGGCAGGCATCTACAGTATTTACAGTTAGTGTACTGTGTTCTCTGCACAGTGTGCACCTAAAGCTACCTGAAGAAAATTGGTGGTGTTCTTCTGATTCTATTAGTACCACAGGCAGGCAGCTGCAGTATTTACAGTTAGTGTACTGCGTCCTCTGCACAGTGTGCACCTAAAGCTACCTGAAGACAATTGCTGTTGCTCTGATCCTATTAATACCACAGGCAGGCAGCTGCAGTATTTACAGTTAGTGTACTGTGTCCTCTGCACAGTGTGCACCTAAAGCTACCTGAAGAAAATTGGTGGTGTTCTTCTGATCCTATTAGTACCACAGGCAGGCAGCTGCAGTATTTATAGTTAGTGTACTGCGTCCTCTGCACAGTGTGCACCTAAAGCTACCTGAAGATAATTGCTGTTGTTCTGATCCTATTAATACCACAGGCAGGCAGCTGCAGTATTTACAGTTAGTGTACTGTGTCCTCTGCACAGTGTGCACCTAAAGCTACCTGAAGACAATTGCTGATGTTCTCATACTAATAATACTACAGGCAGGCAGTTGATTCTGCTAGTTTAAGTATCAGTATACATATACATCCCAGCTTTGTGCAGCTACATCTCACTGCAGGCCATTAGCATGTCTGGAAGGCCAACAAGGAGAGGCAGACAGTCACAAGCCAATAAAAGAGGGCAAGCAGGCTCTGTGTTTAGAGGCAACAGTGCTGGTCGTGGAGACGGTGCATCCTCATCAGCACGTGACCGTGGGACACGCTTGTCCTCTTCTTCTTCCTCCATGGCCTCTTCCTGTGCTGATTTGTCCTCGGAACCAGAGGTGCTCCATAGGCATTCAAGGGGCTACGCAAGCACGCAGGCAAAAAGATGCCATGCGGTGCTTGAGTTGGTGTGCTTGGGGGACAGGAGCCACACTGGGGCAGAGTCTGTCAGCTCTGCAGGGGCAGGTTCAGAGGTGGTTGACGCCATGCCAGCTTAAGGCAGGTATGGTGGTTTGCGACAATGGAACCAACTTCCTCCCCGCCCTCCGACAGGGACAACTGACCCATGTGCCCTGTTTGATCACGTCCTTAACTTGGTGGTGCAGTGGTTCTTGGGCAGGTACCCGGGCTTACAGGATGTCCTGAAGCAGGCCAGGAAAGTTTGTGTGCATTTACGCAGGTCATATAATGCCAGTGCTCGGCTGGCTGACCTCCAAAAGGAATTTAACCTGCCCAAGAACCGCCTAATTTGTGACATGCCCACCAGGTGGAACTCAAAGCAGCAGAGGGCCATCAATGAGTTCCTATGTGACTATGGCACCAGGACAGGGTCAGGGGAGCTTGTTTTTTTCCCCATGCCAGTGGGCTATGATCAGGGATGCATGCACTGTCCTGTCACCATTTGAGGAGGCCACGAGGATGGTGAGCAGTGACAGTGCATGCATCAGTGACACTGTCCCTCTTGTCCACCTGTTGGAGCACACACTGCGTGGAATAATGGACAGGGCACTTGAGGCAGAACAGAGGGAGGAAGAGGAGGATTTCCTTTCCTCTCAAGACCCCCTTTATCCAGACAGTGTTCCTGCGTGCCCGTCGATCACACAGGAAGAGGAGGAGGAGGATTGTGTCAGCATGGAGGGGGAGCTTGGCACTCAGGATCATTACAGTCCGAAGAAACCCATGGACTTGTACTTGGCTGGGAGGAGGTGGCTGCGGATCATGTCGTCCTTAGTGACCCAGAGGACTCAGCAAACCTACGCTGCATGGCCTCCCTTATCCTGCAAAGCCTGTGGAAGGATCCTCGTTTTCATGGTATCAAGGGGAGGGATGATTACTGGCTGGCAACCCTCCTTGATCCACGTTACAAGGGTAAGGTTGCGGACCTTATCTTGCCATCGCAAAGGGAGCAGTGGATGAAACATCTTTGGGAGGCCTTGCAGAAAGGTTTGTGCAATGCGTTTCCAGAGCCTGGAAGGTTACAATTTCCTGGTCCTCCTGGACAATGTGTTGCTGAGGCTTTGGTCAGTCACAGAAGCAGCGGTGGAGAAGATGGCAGTCTGACCGATGCGTTCAGACAATTTTTTAGTCTGCAGCCCTAAGGTCTGATCGGTTCCAGCAACCATCGCCAGCGTCTGATACACATGGTGCAGGATTACCTAGGGGCAAGATCAGACTTGGACACCTTTCCCACCGAAAATCCTAAGGGTTACTGGGTCTTGAGGATGGATCACTGGCCAGAGCTTGCACAGTATGCAATTGAGCTACTGGCCTGTCCTGCATCCAGTGTTCTTTCAGAACGCACATTCAGTGCTGCTGGAGGCTTTGTAACCGATCACAGGGTGCGCCTGTCCACCGAATCGGTCGATCGGTTGACCTTCATAAAAATGAATCAGTCTTGGATCAACAGTTACCAAGCACCTGATGCTGATGTAACCGATTTATTTATTTTTTTATGTTAGATCCCTTCAAGACTGATGCTGAGTGACTATCCTGTTATGCTGAGTCACAATCCTCTTCCTCCTCAATTTTCATGCTGATAGCTTGTAAGAACATTTTTGGTTCTGGGCACAGCCACCAGTGGCTAAGGCCCAATTTTTCAGCCCCTGTTGAATAGGGATGTATAATTACAATTTTTGATGCAATACTTTGCAGCAGGGCTCATTCCTGCATTCCAACTATAGTATCTGTGAGGGGTTGCAGTGTTGTGGCACCAGTGCCCAAGACCCAATTTTTCAGCCCCTGTTTAACAGGGGCGTGTAATTGCAATTTTTGATACAATACTTTGCAGCAGGGCTCATTCCTGAGCTCCAACTAGAGTGTCTGTGAGGGGTTGCAGTGTTGTGGCACCAGGACCAGTGTCCAAGGCCCAAATTTTCAGCCCCTGTTTAACAGGGGCGTATAATTACAATTTTTGATGCAATACTTTGCAGCAGGGCTCATTCCTGCGCTCCAACTATGGCATCTGTGAGGGGTTGCAGTGTTGTGGCACCAGTGCCTAAGGCCCAATTTTTCTGCCCCTGTTCAACAGGGACATGTAATTACAATTTTTGATCTAATATTTCACAGCAAGGCCCATTCCTGTGCCCACCAAGAGTAACTGTGAGGGCTTACAGTGTTGTGGCAACACCAACACCTAAGACCCCAATTTCTGCAAATTATATAGGGCAGGACCTTGCTTTCAAACATCCAACTTACAAACGACTCCTACTTGCAAACGGAAGGAGACAACAGGAAATGAGATGAAATCTACCCCTAGGAATGGAAATTCTTTTCTGTAAGAGCTAATATGGGAAAAACGTGTCTCCTCTTCACTGATGCTTTATCACCAATCCTTGTTTCACTAAAAACCCCAAATTTTCAAAAAACATTTGTCATTGGGACAGATAGTGAGGTGAAATCTTCTGAAGAGGTGCACAGACAGCAAAACAAATGTTACAGGGGTGATAACCCTTCCCTATGTTTTCCAAAAAGCTTAAAAATAGATTTTTTGGCTGGAGCTACACTTTAAAAATGTACCAGTTCAAAATTACAAACAGATTCTACTTAACAACAAACCTACAGTCCCTGTCTTGTTTGCACCTCCTGTATACAGCTGTTCAGAGTATATAGGGCCTGGGGGCCCCACACCTTTCCTTTTTTCAATTTGGGTGCGGGGTTCCCCTTAATATCCATACAAAGGGCCTACTCTTGACCTGAAGCAATGGATACAGGCTCCTACTCACTCCAATGGCAACACACTTGACCTTGTCTTCTCCTATCTGTGCACTCCGTGCAACCTCTATAACAAACCTTTCCCAGTCTATGATTAACACCTTATTGGTTTCACTCTCTCTCGGTCTTTCACCACCTCTCCCTCCAACCGCCTGACAGTTACCCATAGAATCCTTTGCCACCTCAACCCTTCTTTTGTCTACTGACCACCTTCAGTGGCGGTGCGTCCATTAAGGGGGCAGGAGCGCCGCCCCCCTCTCTCCTGGCACCGCTCTATCACCGTAGATAGATTCATGCATTGCATGAATCTATCTATGGTCGCCGCTGACACCCCCTATTCAGGTGTCTGGCCCCTTTTCGGGCGTCGAGCACCTGAATTACAGTGGCAGGGGTGTTTTTTGGAAGCACCTGATTAGAGCCGTAGGCTCTAATAGGCGCCCAAAAAGGTGAACAGTGGGCGCAATGCTGTGCGTTCGCTGTTCACTCAGCTGTGTGTTAGCAAAGCAAAGGAATTCGCTTTGCTAACACTGAACCGCCTCTCAGCCAATTAGGTGCTCGGGTCTGTTACCTGTCACCTGATTGGCTGAAACGTCAGGCGCTGTGCTTGGATGCCTGATAGAGAGCACAGAAGAAGACATCGAGGAACGCGCAGGACACCACCGCTGACCCGCTGTGAGACAGGTAAGTGCCGGGCGATGCACACTGACAGCATTTGATGGGGCACAGTGGCGGCAATTGATGGGCACATTGGCAGCATTTGATGGGCACACTGGCAGCAATTGATGGGTACAGTAGCAGCACTTGATGGGCACAGTGGCTGCGTTTGATGGCACAGTGGCAGTATTTGATGGCACAGTGGCTGCGTTTGATGGGCACAGTGGCTGTGTTTGATGGGCACAGTGGCAGCATTTGATGGCACAGTGACTGCGTTTGGGCACAGTGGCTGCGCTTGATGGGCACAGTGGCTGAATTTGATGGCACAGTGGCTGCGTTTGATGGGCACAGTGGCTGCGTTTGATGGACAGAAGAAGACATCGAGGAACGCGCAGGACACTGCCGCTGACCCGCTGCGAGACAGGTAAGTGCCGGGCGATGCACACTGACAGCATTTGATGGGGCACAGTGGCGGCAATTGATGGGCACACTGGCAGCATTTGATGGGCACACTGGCAGCAATTGATGGGTACAGTAGCTGCACTTGATGGGCACAGTGGCTGCACTTGATGGGCACAGTGGCAGTATTTGATGGCACAGTGGCTGGCAGCATTTGATGGTACAGTGGCTGCGTTTGATGGGCACAGTGGCTGCGTTTGATGGGCACAGTAGCTGCGTTTGATGGCACAGTGGCTGCAATTGATGTTTTGTTTTTTCAGTTTGTTTGCACCCCCCAAAAAAATTTGAGCACCAGCCGCCACTGACCACCTCTATGACAAAATCTCACCCCTGTTCTGCCCCAACCTGGCCACTTTCATCTGCAACAGCTCACTGTCATCCTCCCTAGACAAGCTTGCCCCCCTCAATACACACAGACTTAGGCCTTGACCGCTACAACACTGGAAAACAGATAACAACAGAAGTCTCAGAAAACGTAGCCGTGTTATTGAGCTTCTGTGGCGTAGGACTAAGTCCCAGGAAGGCTTCAACCATTATAAATCTGCCCTCCTAAAATACTATTCCTGCCTCCACACTGCCAAACAGACCTATCTTATCACGCTCATTAACACATTATAATCCAGTCCCCGTCAACTCTTCTCTAACTTTAATGCTGTACTCTGTCCTCCACTGCCTCCACCCTCTTACTCACTCACTGCCCAGAAGATCATAAATAACTTCAAAAATAAGATTGATACAATTTGTGAGGAGATCGCCAATGCACAGATACCTCCCCCACTCAACACCCCATGTCCACAGGTACAATCATTACTTCCCTCATTCAATTCTACTAGTATTAAAGAGGTAGCTAAACTTTTTTCTAACACCCATCTAGCCACCTGCCCTCTGGATCCCGCTCCCTCGCAAATGCTACAGTCACTCTCTGACTCTATTTTACACTCTCCAGCTCACATTTTCAACCTCTCCCTCTCTTCTGCCAACTCTCTAAAACATACGCTAGTCACCCCTATCCTTAAAAAGCCCTCAATGGACCCCACCAATCTTAACAACCTACGTCCCAGCTTCTTAGTCCACTTCTCCTCCAAACTCCTTAGAAAGACTGGTCTACAACTAACTGTGCGACCATCTGACTATGAAAAAACTTCTTGATCCCCTTCAGTCTGGATTTGGCCCTCAACACTCCAGGGAAACTGCTCTCCTTAAACTCACAAACTACCTACTAATGGCTGAAACTAATGGACACTACCCTGTACTACTTCTCGTGGACCTCTCTGCTGACTTTGACACAGTGGACTACCCCCTCCTCCTCAAAACAATCCACTCTCTTGGTCTTCTTGACTGTACTCATCGCTGGTTCTCATCCTACCTATCCCACCACACCTTCAGTGTCACTTACAACTCTACTTCCTCCTCTCCTCTTCCTTGCTCTGTCAAGGTCCCCCAAGGTTCTGTTTTTGGACCTCTCCTTTTCTCAATCTACACCTCCTCCCTGGGCCAGTTGATTGCCTCCCATGGCTTTCAATATCATCTCTACGCTGGTGACACCCAAATCTATCTCTCCACGCCCCAAGCTCACTTCATCTGTCTCCTCACGCATCACCAACTTGCTAACAGACATACCAGCCTGGATGTTACATCACTTTCTCAAACTCAACCTATCAAGCTCATATTATTTGCTCCCCCATGTGCCTCTTTCCCTTATTTCTCTGTAAAAATCAAAGGCTCAACTATCAACCTGTCCCCCCATGCCAAAGTCCTAGGTGTAATCCTGGACTGAATTATCCTTTCAGCCCCACATCCAATCGCTGTTCAAAGCGTGCCGCCTCAAACTCTGCAACACCTCTTCCTAACCAATTACACCACAAAGCTTCTAATTCACTCCCTGGTCATCTCTCGCCTTGACTACTGCAACTCCCTCCTCATTGGCTTACCTTTAAACAGGCTATCCCCCCATCAGTCCATCATGAACGCTGCTGCCAGGCTCATCCACCTTACAAACTGCTCAGCGTCTACTACCCCTCTCTGCCAATCCCTCCATTGGCTGCCACTCAGCCAACAAATTATATTCAAGATACTAACAATAACTTAAAAAGCCATCCACATACCTGGCCCCAAGCTACATCACTAACCTGGTCTCAAAATACCAACCAAATCATTCTCTTCACTCCTCCCATGACCTCCTGCTCTTTAGCTCCCTTGTCACATCATCCCATACTTGCCTCCAGGACTTCTCCCGAGCCTCTCCCATCCTCTGGAATGCTCTACCCCAATCTGTCTGACTATCTCCTACTTTGTCCACTTTCAGACGATCCCTGAAAACTCATCACTTCAGAGAAGCCTATCTGTATCCCACCTAACAACTGTACATTTATTTTCTCCATCTCTGATTCCTACTGTATTAAAGTGTATTGTAGTTGTAATGTCCACCCTCAAGTTGCAAAAGTGCTGCGTAAACTGATTTACACTATGGAGTGGCTCTTTTCCTTTCATGGTAACACCTTTACATGGAGCCTCGTTACCCAGTATATGTTGCAATATACCTTGATACACACTACTTTGCCGAAATCACAGTGAGTGGATAGGAGGTCCTGTGGAGCCATTACATACTTATAAATTCCTTTTTGACTTCTCTGTAATGAGGGTCACTACAATCTGGTAAGCGCCCATGTTGCATCCACTGAAGTGATTCACATAGTAGCATTAGGAGCTGGAATTTGGAAGCCTGTCTCTTTTGGAATACACCTTCACATTGCATTACATAGATCACCAGTCACTTGTGATATTTCCTCGTTTCCGCATGGGAGTTTATAACTTCTGTGTTCAGGCATGTTATTGTCTATTTGTATTTCCAGCACAGACATTTTTTTGCCCCGTATATCACTCTTATTATTAGCAAAATATGTCATATCCACAAATTCTCTAAGATTGGAAAGCAGTGTGAATGTGGCCACATTATCATGCATAAGATCCACTAGTCACATTCACGTAAACCCCTTTATGTAAACACCAGTTGGTAAAATCAATTATGGGGAGGAGACAATGGGTCTCATTTATGAAAATATCTGACCAACGGAAAATTGTTACCAATACTAACTGTAACTTTCTTTTCCTGGCTCTTCCTCATGCCAGCATGTCCTCGGGTCAACTCTGCCCCTTGACCCTCTGTAGGACATCCCTGAATAGATCAAATAAAAGACAGGCAGCACCTGGTCCAGATGTTCTGTAAATAGCTGGACTGAGGATGACGCTTCTGATCCTGGGGGAGAAGGCCAGATTTCCCTGCAGTCACCCGGCGAATTGCTTCTTCTAAAGTCTTGCCAAAGAGCGTTGCCCCTGAAAAACTGATGGAAAATAGGGCCTGCTTTGAGGCCAAGTCCGCAGACCAGTGTTTAAGCCAAAGAGCCCATCTAGCCATGACTGAGTGAGCCATGATGCGGGAAGTAAACCTGACCAAGTACAAAAAAACAAGAAAAATAGCCCTGGGACTTTAGATGAGGTGAGAGGTTTAGCCAATGTCCACAGTGAACACTGAGACAAAAATCAATTTATTCATTTCAAAATGTTATGTAACTGAGCGGTAACAACAATGATTGTGAGTTACCAGGCATAATAGCCAATGTACACAACACAGATGAACGTAAATATACAAAGATTTATTACAAATGTTATACATCAATGAGCAACAATAAAACTTGAAAATTGCTGGGTCAGTAAGTACACATACAAAATAAGATAAAATGTACATACATGTGGACAGGGAAGTATGTAAACATAATGCAGACATCAATAATACCCAGCATGTACCGGCATAAAATAAGCATCAAAAAAGACCTATGCATTTCGCGAGACCCTGCTCGCTCTTCAGGGGCGGATGCATGAATGTTGTATCTGCAATGTAAGTAATAAGATCAATAAATGTATGTGGTTGGTAAATGGGGGCAGATGGAATGGTTAGCAAGAGAGGCCTGATGCAGAGACCTCATACTTACCGGAGTCTGAGATGAATCGCCAAACGCTGGATATCGAGATGGCAGCAGTGTAATGCATCCAGCTCGGGAGCTGAGGAGGCGGAACAAAACAAGGCCACATCTCTAAGAACAAACTGACAACCATTGGATGTTTTTCACTCCTATTGAGGTACAACTTTTTTACTTTCCTGACACCCATTGGGTTTGTTACATTGTTTTTATACACATGTAATACTATATCATTCTACATTGCCCCGTAGTCTCTCTGCCCATACCAGTTTTATAACCATGCATTCATGCATTTACTATATTCCATATCTCAGTTAGCTTGTTCATACCAAGATACTCTTATAACCTTAATTCACTCACTTACATCTTTATGTATATATAAATTAAAGCTTAGAACCCTATACAATAAGTTCATTTTGCAGTTATGATGCCCTCTGATATATATGCATCCTTGCAGACATTTTCCAGACACAATGTTAAGGGGCTAAGTGGAGACCGCAGTGAGAAATACCCCTATCCAGTCCGTGCTGATCCTCCGGATGTTCCCCTATTGTGGCCTTGTTTTGTTCCGCCTCCTCAGCTCCCGAGCTGGATGCATTACACTGCTGCCATCTCGATATCCAGCGTTTGGCGATTCATCTCAGACTCCGGTAAGTATGAGGTCTCTGCATCAGGCCTCTCTTGCTAACCATTCCATCTGCCCCCATTTACCAACCACATACATTTATTGATCTTATTACTTACATTGCAGATACAACATTCATGCATCCGCCCCTGAAGAGCGAGCAGGGTCTCGCGAAATGCATAGGGCTTTATTGATGCTTATTTTATGCCGGTACATGCTGGGTATTATTGATGTCTGCATTATGTTTACATACTTCCCTGTCCACATGTATGTACATTTTATCTTATTTTGTATGTGTACTTACTGACCCAGCAATTTTCAAGTTTTATTGTTGCTCATTGATGTATAACATTTGTAATAAATCTTTGTATATTTACGTTCATCTGTGTTGTGTACATTGGCTATTATGCCTGGTAACTCACAATCATTGTTGTTACCGCTCAGTTACATAACATTTTGAAATGAATAAATTGATTTTGTCTCAGTGTTCACTGTGGACATTGGCTAAACCTCTCTCACCTCATCTAAAGTCCCAGGGCTATTTTTCTTGTTTTTTTGTGCACTATTAGGGATGGAGGTGTCAGAGGGGTCACACCAGACCTTAATCTTCCTTTTTTTGATTGAACCCGGGTGGAAGACATCCATTCAGCCCACACACTGGTCTGTTGTTACCATTAGCCTTTGTCCATATTACATCTAGTGTGTTATCACTCTTTGGCCAGTTATATTTGCATACTGCTCCCAGGGGGCCTTGCTGGGCTGAGCTGTTCCCCTTTCGCTGGTGGTCTTTTGTGGCAGTGGTTTTCATCCAGCTCGGGGGCTGCGATGTGCATAGGGGAGCTCTGTCCTTGATCTCTTGCTGTCCTCTCCTGTCTGTGACGGGGGTGGCCATCTGCACATCGGCGCCATGTTTTCCACGCCCATACACTGACGTCTCCCTGAGGTAACTCAGGTGTGGGCTGTGTGGGTCATCCCGGACGGTTGGGTGGTTGTTGCATCTGTGCACCCCCCTTTGATGGTGGATGTCTTTTGGACGCCCATGCGTCACCGCCCGTACATGACGCTGGGGGTGTAGCCTTCGGGGTCTTGTGGGTATATCTGGACGTTCAGCACGGTTGGGATTCTGATTCATTACTTGGCGATTGGATAGAGCGGTCACATCTCTAAGAACAAACTGACAACCATTGGATGTTTTTCACTCCTATTGAGGTACAACTTTTTTACTTTCCTGACACCCATTGGGTTTGTTACATTGTTTTTATACACATGTAATACTATATCATTCTACATTGCCCCGTAGTCTCTCTGCCCATACCAGTTTTATAACCATGCATTCATGCATTTACTATATTCCATATCTCAGTTAGTTTGTTCATACCAAGATACTCTTATAACCTTAATTCACTCACTTACATCTTTATGTATATATAAATTAAAGCTTAGAACCCTATACAATAAGTTCATTTTGCAGTTATGATGCCCTCTGATATATATGCATCCTTGCAGACATTTTCCAGACACAATGTTAAGGGGCTAAGTGGAGACCGCAGTGAGAAATACCCCTATCCAGTCCGTGCTGATCCTCCGGATGTTCCCCTATTGTGGCCTTGTTTTGTTCCGCCTCCTCAGCTCCCGAGCTGGATGCATTACACTGCTGCCATCTCAATATCCAGCGTTTGGCGATTCATCTCAGACTCCGGTAAGTATGAGGTCTCTGCATCAGGCCTCTCTTGCTAACCATTCCATCTGCCTCCATTTACCAACCACATACATTTATTGATCTTATTACTTACATTGCAGATACAACATTCATGCATCCGCCCCTGAAGAGCGAGCAGGGTCTCGCGAAATGCATAGGGCTTTATTGATGCTTATTTTATGCCGGTACATGCTGGGTATTATTGATGTCTGCATTATGTTTACATACTTCCCTGTCCACATGTATGTACATTTTATCTTATTTTGTATGTGTACTTACTGACCCAGCAATTTTCAAGTTTTATTGTTGCTCATTGATGTATAACATTTGTAATAAATCTTTGTATATTTACGTTCATCTGTGTTGTGTACATTGGCTATTATGCCTAGTAACTCACAATCATTGTTGTTACCGCTCAGTTACATAACATTTTGAAATGAATAAATTGATTTTTGTCTCAGTGTTCACTGTGGACATTGGCTAAACCTCTCTCACCTCATCTAAAGTCCCAGGGCTATTTTTCTTGTTTTTTTGTGCACTATTAGGGATGGAGGTGTCAGAGGGGTCACACCAGACCTTAATCTTCCTTTTTTTGAACCTGACCAAGTATACTACTGCTTCTGCAATAAACTCGGCAGACAACTTTAGACCCAGATGACTTGAAGATAATAGTTCTTCTTCTGAATGGGAACCCAAAGTTGATTCCAAAGTCAAAGACCAGACAGCCCCCGCTGTGGTGAAGACTTTTTTCAGGTTCGGTTCAGCCTTTCTCGCCGTAGAATCTTTAAAGGATACTGTTTCTTTCAACGGCAAAGTGATATATCTTGCAAGGCCCTGTAAGGGTACATCTACCTTTGGAGGGATATCCCAAGGTTCCTCACCTGATTGGCAGAACACATATAGCTTGTTAACTCTATTCTGCACCACAGGCTTCTGGTTTGGTTTGAGCCACTTGTCCTCCATTACAGTGCCTTGCAAAAGTATTCACCCCCCTTTGGCTTTTTACCTATTTTGTTACATTATAGCCTTTAGTTCAATGTTTTTTTTAATCTGAATTATATGTGATGGATCAAAACACAATAGTCTAAGCTGGTGAAGTAAAATTTCAAAAATATATGCATAAAGCAATTTTTCATAAATAAAAAACTGATAATTGGCATGTGCGTATGTATTCACCCCCTTTGTTATGAAGCCCATAAAAAGCTCTGATGCAACCAATTAACTTCAGAAATCACATAATTAGTTAAATGATGTTCACCTGTGTGCAATCTAATGCCGCGTACACACGAGCGGACTTTACGGCGGACTTTGCCCGGCGGACTTTTCGTCGGACTTTGTTGGCTCCTTGAGCCGGACTTAAAAACGGATGGACTTGGCCACACACGCTCATTGCAAAAGTCCGCTGGTTTTGAACGCGGTGACGTATAGCACGTACGACGGGACTAGAAAAAGGAAGTCCAAGCCCCACTCCGGCACCCTTTGGGCTCCTTCTGCTAATCTCGTGTTTATCTCGTGTTAGTAGAAGTTTGGTTAGAGACGATTCGCGCTTTTCACACTTCAGCTTATTTCGTTCGTTTTCTGCGGTTCAGTTTGTGCTTGTGAGGTTTGTATCTGCTTTTCAGTGCGTGTTGGTCAGTTCGTAACCTGCCTTGCAGGCCGTTCTGGTCCGCTCGTTCCTGATTTTCAGGTCGTTCTTCATAGGCCTTGCTGTTCTTCAGTGCGTTTGTTATAAGTTTGTTTGTTTGAGCAGCCGACCGTTTTGAAGCCATGTCGAGTGGACGTTCTCGTTCTCGAGTTCGTGCTGTGTGGGGACTTGGTGTTGGGGTTAATACTTTGACCCGAGTCCAGTCCATGAACAGGGTGAGGAGGAGTTCATGGACCAAGAATTGGTTGCGCCAGCGTGACCAGTTCTCTCATATGCCTTTGCTCCGTGAGCTCCGTGAGAATAATCCTGAGGATTTCAGGAATTTTCTCAGGATGACGGACCCCGTCTTTGAGCATCTGCTGGCTATGCTGACCCCCTATATCAGCAGGCAGGATACCTGCATGAGGCAAGCCATCAGTGCGGAGCAGAGGCTAGTTGCCACGTTACGTTACTTGGCGACAGGGAGAAGTCTTCAGGACTTAAAGTTCTCGACAGGCATCTCCCCCCAGGCTCTGGGGATCATAATCCCAGAGACCTGTTCTGCTATTATTCAGGTCCTGCAGAAGGAATATATGAAGGTAAGTTTTATCCTTTAACATTACATGATATGTATTAACTGTTTTTAGATGTATTGTAGAACTGTCCTCTTTACCTAATTGCCATGCTTTCAATCTGCTGTGAATGTCCCCTTTATCTTCGTGCATGCCTATTTTAATCATTTATTGCCCTACATGCATAATTTCTTTCATTAACCTCCCCACCATGCAATGCTGGGTCCATTTTTTTCTCTAGCCTATAGTCCATTGAACAATGTATATTGTCTGCTCCATTGTCTTGTTTGCCCCTCCCCCACCCCACAAATGTTTGAGCCAGTCAGGTGTGTTTGTTAACCTAATTAGAACCCCTCCCCCACCCCACAAATGTTTGAGCCAGTCAGGTGTGTTTGTTAACCTAATTAGAACCCCTCCCCCCACATTCAAATGTATCAATGGGCCATCATAGGGGGTGAGTAATCTTATAAGTGTGCCTTATGTTTTTCCACATTTCAATTACAAACACACATATTCATAATATTTGACTGCTGTTGTTTACTAATGTTTTGGTGTAATCTGATATACAATTTTTTTATTAAAGTCCTTATCTTATTTTTTTTTGCACTCCACAGTTTCCTTCAAGTCCACAGGAATGGCAGACTGTGGCCTCCCAGTTCGCTGACCGTTGGGACTTTCCCAACTGTGTAGGGGCGATTGACGGGAAGCACGTCCGGATTGTGCCACCACCGCATTCGGGGTCTTATTTCTTTAACTACAAGGGGTTCCATAGTGTAGTTTTGATGGCGGTGGTCTCGGCACATTTGGAGTTTATGTTTGTGGATGTGGGTAAGAACGGCCGGATGTCTGACGGAGGAGTCTTTGCACAGACCGAGCTGTGCCATCGTCTCCAGACCGGTGGCCTGGAATTGCCACCTGATGACGATAATGTGGATGGACTCCCCTCAGTTTTTATTGCTGATGAAGCATTTGCTCTCTGTGAGAACTTGATGAGGCCGTTCCCCCAAAGGACACTCACCCCTGAGAGGAGGGTATTTAATTATCGGCTGGCCAGAGCAAGAAGGGTTGTGGAGAATGCCTTTGGTATTCTGGCCAGCCGGTTCCGTATCTTCCTTACAGCTATTAATTTGGCGGACTATAAAATCAACCACGTCATCCTTGCTTGCTGCATTTTACATAACTTTTTAAGGAGACATTCAGCTACATATCTATCCTCTGTTGGGCCTGAGGCCAGACTGGAAGAGGCTAGCACTTTCACAGGCCTAGAAATTGGCTGTATTGGCTTGGCCCCCCGAACCGCACGTCAAGTGCGTGACCGTTATGTCAATTATTTTAATGGTCGGGGGGCCATTGCTATTCAGCAACAGCTGTAAGTTTGTTTAAAAAATAAAAAAGAAAATTGGTTTATCTAAATATCTTGTTTTTATTGTTGTTTACCTTTAAGTTATGTCTGTCTCCTAGTGCACTTGTAGTAGTGTCAAGTGCATTTAGCTTTAGTTAATCAGGCCCACAAAAACAAACCCCAAATTTTGACTTCAAGAAACAGCCACACACATTGTATAGGGTAAAAAATTTTACTTGGTGCACATTGAAAGGTGCATTTTTTACCATATTTTTTTTTTTTTTTTTGTTCTTTTTTTTTTTTCAAAAATATTTTACGTTGTGTAAAAAAATGATCTTTTACTAAATTATTCAAGCCATTGTTTCACAAATATATAGAACTTTATCTAACAAGATTTACATACACAACAGTGTTTTTAGAAACAAAACTTACAATAAATGAACTTACAAAGTTCAATATTTCTAGAACGGTGCATGTAATGTCACCCTTGCAGAAATTTGTCATTTATAAGATGCTCAAAATTGAGCTTTACTAAAGGGTCAAGTCAACATGTGCTATCTCCTATCATGGGAGAGCAATGTACGTGTTTTGTGTGTGCAATCCCATTTTTGGTTCCTCTCACCACCAAAGATTTTTCAGGATGAAGGGTTTGCAAACACAAAACAAGTACATTGCTAACCCATGATGGAAGATAGCACATGATGACACACCGTGTGCATCACACATAGTAAATTTGGTTATACCCCCAAAATTGTAAAAAAATTTTTAATAACAAAAAAACTTCCCAAGGAAATGAAGAACATGATTGATGTTTTTAGGCCAAACGTGATTATATTCGGCCCAAAACATCAATCATGTTCTTCATTTCCTGTTGCATGGAGTCCAGGCGAAGTTTCATGCTGTGAATTTGTTCACGCATTTGATCTATGTGGCCATTCCACAGCATAATCTGGCCAATTAATCTTTGCGCACTGTCTGTGGTGAAGTGCTCTGCCGCTTGGCCTTCCACAACCAGAAACTCACCTAAAACGAGTGAATAAAAACAAGGTTTACAATATGCACGCCAAAATACAGTAACTCAAGCTGGGGTGTCAGTCACTCACTTGGTGGGCTTGAAACCTCGCACACTTCCTCCACCTCTCCTTCCTCAAGGTCGTCGGGTGGCCGTGGTCTTGTGCTGGGGCTTGGGGTAGGTTCGGCCTCAGGCTGGTGACTTGGGGGGGTCCTGAGATCCTTGGACTGTTGTCTGAGTCTTTTCTCCCCTATGAGATTTGAAAAAAAGGTATAGTTAAAACACACTGATCTTTTAGGTTTTAATAAATAAAGTAAAACGTTGGTTAAGATTTTTTGCCAATTTTGCATCATAATAAATGTTGTTGACAGGATGAACATTACCTATGAACAACAATTATAAAGAATGCTTATTTTCGGGCAAGTTTCACAGATGCTGACACCTCAATGATCTCCTATGTGTATTACCCCTCAAAAATTTAGTGATGGTCACATAGTACACTAGAAAATGCATTCCTGCGCAAAATGCGTAGGAATACTGAATAGCTAAATTGCTAAAATGACCGCCATCAAAACTGCCCCATCATATTCCTCGATTCTAAATCAGTACATGGTGTGTCTGTCCCCTCCCCCCGGGCTCTGTAATCAGAGCTGAGATGCTCCAGCCACCTCCCCCCCTGTGTATAACAGAAGCTTTGGTAACCATGGCAACAAAACACACACAGTACACTCTGATTAATGTCTAAAATTTCACGAAATGACCTCTAAACAAAAAGCTTTTTATCCAAAAATTACGAAAATATCAAACTGAAAGGATATAGCCAGATAGCTGAATATTTATTGAACATTGTAAAGTTTGTTTGGTGTCTCTAGGTGAAAGTATGAAGGAGCTGAAACTTTTGGGAGCGGAAGAAGAATTTAAGGATTTCAAGCATGCTCCCATTGAATTCAATGTTTAAACAAGTGAAAAAAACCTTAATATTTAAAAACGTATAAATGGTAGTAAAAAAGTTGAAAAAGACCACACATCAGCTAAAAGAGACGAACATTTTAATAGTTGAATGGTTTTAATAGCTGAAAGTATGCAGAAGTTACGCAGAGCCAAAAAACGTACGGAATAAAATTAAAAGTAAATTTAAAAATAAATAAAATCGAAGAACAATAGTGGGACTGCTAAATCATTCCCACTAACTATAGTGCTCGTGAGTCCAGATGTGGAAACAGCTGCTGTGTCCTGTCCCTACATTACACTGAATCATTTTTGAGGAAGCATTATATTTTCAAACACATCTACACCACATCAACTCATTGTGGGAATTCGACAAATTATCAAGCCATAAATGTATGTCCAACACTGTCCCATCGTATTTGGCGAAAAAATAACGTCACTTTATAAAGTATCATATCTATTCCAAAGAACGGTATTTACGAACGATGCAGAAAAACCGCCAAAAATAAGGATCAGCATGCAAGTTCTGTATCTCAATAGTAAAACACAAGTACTTACTTTTTTTAAGCAGCTTCTTTATTCGCCAATATTGGTCTGGCTCCCGACTTTTTATGTCAGACCACCGCTTCCGCAATTGTTCTTTCGAACGTTTTGTCCCAAATTTCCCTTCAAGAGCGGTGACAATTGAGGACATTATTTTGTCCTTTCTCAGATTGGGTCGTGTGTACGGTCCTTTTTTGCCATCGTAGTCCTCCCTTCTCAATATGGACACCATCTCCACCATCTCTTCAAAAGACATGTTGGTGGCCTTATATCTCCTCCGGGATGTGGATGTTTGGGGCTCCGGGCTTTCCTCCGCGCTACTTTCACTTAATCGCTCCGCCATCTTTTGCTATCTACTCCCACTGCGCAACGAAGAGTGAAGGGGCGGGGCCAAATCGTACTTACGAACGTCAGGGGCGGGCGACGCAGGCGGAGCATGACACATGCGCAGTGTATATCAAGCTATTACGATGGCCTACGTATGTCCGTGCGGAAGTAGCGACCGTCACAAACGAAGGTAAGATTAAAGAGTGTGTGTGTGTGTCCCCTAGATTACAACACAAACTAATCCTGAGATTTGGGCCTGACATTTAAGTTTTGATCTTGTGTCTTGTCTTCCAGAAAAAATGAATCCCTTTAAAGAGGAAGAATTTTTGTGCCATTTTATTGAGCTCTATGAGGACAAGAAAAACCTGTGGGAGGTCAAACACCCCCTATATTATAATCGGGATGTTAGGAAGGCAACACTGGGCACACTTTTAGAGTTTGTGAAGACTCGACTCCCCCAGCCAGACCTCAAGTTTGTGGACAGGAAAATAGGTATCTTGCGTAACATGTATAAGCGGGAACACAGAAAAATCCAGGAGTCGCTCAGATCCGGGGCAGCAGCTGACCAAGTATATGTACCCAAGTTGTGGTATTACCACAAACTGCGATTCCTGGATGAGCAGACCGAAGCCAGGCAATCACTTTCCACCCTTCCCCCCCACCCTTCCCTCCAGCCTTCCCTCCACTCTTCCCTCCAGCCTTCCATCCACTCTTCCCTCCAGCCTTCCATCCACCTCCACCCCAGCTGAGGAGTCCCAGGATGAACTGGGCCTTTTCACCATTGATGAAGTGGATGCGCCCAGCTTCAGCCAGGTATACTTTTTTTTTAGATTTGGGGATTGTGTAAATGTTATTAATGATGTTAAGGTGTTAATTTTGAAAGTGCTTCCTAAAAAATCACTTCTGCACAAAGAGTAATATGTAGATATATCACTAGACAGTAGTGGCCAAATATATACGTAACTTCAGATCTTGTTGATCATCTGAAATAATGGTGTGGTCAAATAGATAGCCTTTACTATTTTGTGTAATTATATTTGAAAGTTAGGAGCTAAAAATTGTGTGTGATTGCATAACAGAAAATTACAACTATGTCCCTTTTTTTACACAGGATGACCTCAGCCAGGAGGAGGCCTTGCCCAGTGGGAGAGAGGAGGAGGCCTTGCCCAGTGGGAGAGAGGAGGAGGCCTTGCCCAGTGGGAGAGAGGAGGAGGCTGTGGCTGGGCCAAGTAGAAGCCGCACAGAGTGTCAGGTGCCTCCCCTCCGCATTCTCCACAAAAGGCCCAGTAGAATGACACCAACAGAGCAGGAATCCCTAGACCTCATACGGGAAGCAAGCCGGATCCTGAGCAAACCACCCAATGCAGAGGAGGCGTATGGCACCTATATAGCCAGCAGATTACTGGAGTTGGAAAAGGGCCAACGCCTCCTCTGTGAGGGTCTAATTTTCCAGGCTTACCAGAAGGGCTTGAGAGGGGAGCTTACTACTACAACCTATCTAGCAGATGAAGCCAATCCTCCTCCTCCTCCTGCCCCAAGTACACCACCAGAGGCACAACCTCAGAGGAAGGCTGCAGAGAAGCGTGGAGGGAAGGCTGCAGAGAAGCGTGGAGGGAAGGCTGCAGAGAAGCGTGGAGGGAAGGCTCCACAGAAGAGTCGAAAGTGATTGCCTGGTTTCTGTCTGGTCTGACTGTGCTCCCTGTGCTCCCTATAGTCGCAAGATACCTATTTTCTTGTCCTCAAACTTGATGTGTGTCCTGGGGGACGAAAGGCTTCCCAGATTCTAAAAGTGTGTCCAGTGTTGCCTTCCTAATTTTTGTGGGAATAAAATAAATACATTTTGGTTTACCTTACATTCTTGCCTATGTCTTTTGATTAAAAAACGCCATTTTGTTTGGGAGTAGGCAGGTACAGGTCGAAAAGACTATGGGGTTGATTTGAGAAAAGCAAATAGTCTGTGCACTTTGCAGAGGGCAGTTGCCCTCTGCAAGTGCAATTGCTCCAGAGCATCAGAAATTATTTAAAAGCTTGACTTTGCAAAGAGTACCCAATCCTGTGCAAGTAAAAGAAAAAAAAAATCTATTTTAAAATTTTAAAGTTATGGAGATCTGGCTGTTACAAAATATTATATTAGTCATGGCAGGAGGATAAATCATGAAGAAAGAAGTTTGTGAGAACTCTGTGTGAATATAAAGCAGAAAAACAACTTCATTCCTCTCGCATTATCGATTCTAAAAAAAGGCTGTATTAAAAGACGACAGAAGAGGAATGTGCTAGCTTCAAGACGAAGGCTAGTTTTACCAGACCGAGCGCTTCCGTCTTGTAATTGCTTCAGAGCATGCGTCAGTTTGAGTTCGTCGGACTAGCACACAGACGATCGGTTTGTCCGCTAGAAAGAAGAGTCCGTCGGATAAATTTAAAACAAGTTTCAAATCTAATTCCGTCCAACTTTTGAGAAAACAAAGTCCGCTGGAGCCCACACACATCGAATTGTCCGACGAAATCCAGTCCGCCGGGCAAAGTCCGCCGTAAAGTCCGCTCGTGTGTACGCGGCATAAGTGTCACATGATCTATTATTACATATACACACCTTTTTGAAAGGCCCCAGAGGCTGCAACATCTAAGCAAGAGGCACCACTAACCAAACACTGCCATGAAGACCAAGGAACAAGACCAAGGGGAAATGTTGTTGAGAAGTACAAGTCAGGGTTAGGTTATAAAAAATATATCCAAATCTTTGATGATCCCTAGGAGCACCATCAAATCTATCATAACCGAATGGAAAGAACATGGCACAACAGCAAGCCTGCCAAGAGACACCAAAACTCATGGACCGGCAAAGAGGGCATTAATCAGAGAGGCAGCACAGAGACCTAAGGTAACCCTGGAGGAGCTGCAGAGTTCCACAGCAGAGACTGGAGTATCTGTACATAGAACTACAATAAGCCGTACACTCCATAGAATTGGGGTTTATGGCAAAGTGGCCAGAAAAAAGCCATTACTTTCAGCAAAAAACAAAATGGCATGTTTTGAGTTTGCGAAAAGGCATGTGGGAGACTCCCAAAATGTATGGAGGAAGGTGCTCTGGTCTGATGAGACTAAAATTGAACTTTTTGGCCATCAAAGAAAATGCTATGTCTGGTACAAACCCATCACATCACCCAAAGAACACCATCCCCACAGTGAAACATGGTGAAACATGGTGGTGGAGTTGAGGGAAAGATGGCTGGTGCTAAATACAGGGATCGTCTTGAGCAAAACCTGTACCACTCTGTGTGTGATTTGAGGTTATGACAGAGGTTCACCTTCAAGCAGGACAATGACCCCAAACACACTGCTAAAGCAACACCTGAGTGGTTTAAGGGGAAACATGTAAATGTGTTGGAATGGCCTAGTCAAAGCTCAGACCTGAATCCAATAGAAAATCTGTGGTCAGACTTAAAGATTGCTGTTCACAAGCGCAAACCATCCAACTTGAAGGAGCTGAAGCAGTTTTGCAAGGAGGAATGGGCAAAAATCCCAGTGTTAAGATGTGGCAAGCTCATAGAGACTTATCCAAAGTGACTTGGAGCTGTGATAGCCTCAAAAGGTGGCTCTACAAAGTATTGACTTTAAAGAGGTGAATAGTTATACACATTGACTTTTTCTTTTATTTTGTCCTATTTGTTGTTTGCTTCACAATAAAAAAAAAACATCTTCAAAGTTGTGGCCATGTTCTGTAAATTAAATGATGCAAATTCTCAAACAATCCATGTTAATTCCAGGTTGTGAGGCAACAAAACAGGAAAAATGCCAAGGGGGGGGGGGGTGAATACTTTTGCAAGGCACTGTAACTTATTTCTGCCATGAAAGGAAATTTGGAAAGCTCCCTCTTCAGATTTGGGCAATACTTCTTAAGTTCCTGCGTACTTGATGAATCTTCCTCCCATTCATTTGACCACAGATATAAAGGAGGGCACTAGGGAAAAGTTGATAGAATAAGGCTCCAAGTCATCCTGGCCAAACTCTGACTCTATCTCTGAGTTCGAACGAATAGCTCCAGGCTTTGGCGAACCATCTTCCTGCCTCTTTAGGCGAGTTAGTCCTCTTCAACTAGAGGGGCCCTGTAATAGGTCCTTTACTTCTTCTTTCACCACCTTCTTATTATATAACCTGATATCTTCATTAACAGTTTGGCTGCTCTGAGAAGCCTCCCTGAAGCATAGCTTGCAAAGGCGTTTAATGTTTTGACTTTTGAGTGAGAGGCCAGAGGAGAAGGTGAATGGTGATTGCTTAAAGAGGAAATTGCTCTCTTGCGGCTTCTGAGTGAAGGACCTCCCCCCCTGTAATAAGGAGGAACCATTAGTAATCAGGCGGTTCAGAGAACATCAGGCCCACCAGGATTCCCCTACCTTTCAGCAGTTTTCGGTGCCTCCTGTACAGGAACCGGCAAGCTCATCCTGGGCTGACAGCTCATCCAGAAGACAGCCAGCAGACAGCTGCAGGGAATTGGAGAGCATGAGAAAATAAATAATTCTGGGCAGAGAAAGCAAGGATCTACACATGAAGGACCTCTTCCCCCAGCAACTTACCGGTCGGGAACTCTGTGTATGGAAACCGGAAGCCGCAGCATCCCCAAGCAGCCTCGGAGCTTTAAAAAGGCTCCCTTCTTGACCAACCAGAGCCCAAGGCCCCTGCACTGATCCACAGCTGACAGCCAATCCAAAGGGGTGTGATGATGTCATCAGCCTGCCCTACCACCGCTGGAACCCAGGAGGAGTGGAAGGAGCCCAGGGAGAGCATGGGGCCTGAGCATGCAGCCGGGCACGATGACATAGACCTGCGCCTAGCCAGCCGGAGCTGCCAGCAGGACAGAGACCTGTCAGAGAGAAAACATTTAGTGTGACAAGGACAGGGAAACGAAGATAGAGAGAGCAATAGAAACCCAGCATGGCTGCCACTGAAGTTACGGCGTATAGCATTTATGCCTGCGCCCTATTCAGGCACCAGGAGCGCCCACTATCAGGGGCATTTACCCCACCAAGGGACCCTCTACTGTAGGGACTAACAGCAGGACAACTTGATAAAACCAGAATGTCCGGAGCAAGGACAGAATAGGAACGTCTGCATCAGGTACTGCCTATCTTTTATTTGGTCAATTCAGGGATGTCCTACAGTGGGTCAAGGAGCGGAGTTGACCTGAGGTCATGCTGGCATGAGGCTGAGCCAAGAAAAATAGATGTATCGCTCATAAGATACAAACTAACAGTAATTAAATTCTATTTCTATTTAAAGTTAAAAAAAAAAAAACTCTGATTAGCTGTTTTATATAACACAAGAAATATATTTTCAGATGTGTTATAACCTGGGCATAATATGAACATCTGCTCTACTCCTCTTATGTTGCTTTCCTACTAACCCAAGTATTTTCTCCCGATGCTACAGAACCTTGTAGCCAATCCTGTAGTGTGCTCGTAAGTACAGCACTTTAGACACCCACTCTAATGCATCATGCATTGCAGTGGAAGGAAAGCCAACCTAAACCACTTCTCAGTAATGTCAAAGCCAAAGCTTTCCAGCTATTACAAATGTATCATAACATGTTATTTGTCAGTATTGCCTTCCCCAGCACATGGCATGCTAATTCCGGAGCCGTGCCATGAAACCAAACAATGCCAGAACATGCCACCTGCCATAGCCACATTATGAAAACATTCATCAGGTTTAAATTTTAAATAAATACGTTTTCCCCAGATTATCTCCTTTTCAAACCATTATAGAAATGTACAGAATAAGACTAAAAAAAAGCATTCTTATTTAGCACTACCTATATGTATAAATCTAACAGGGCAGGATGTACACAAACAAGCCTTCTGTAGGTGTCTGCAAGGCACTCACACTGCACTTTAGGGTCATCCATTTTGCCCCTGAAGCAAAGAAGATATTTACTATTTGTAAACTAGCATAGCAGGGTTTGATGTTAACCAGAGTTTGCAAATATTATTGATCTCTCCTAATAAATGTTGTTTCCACTCTTTTAGATCCAACAGTGCTGAAAGGGACAAGTTTGTATTGCAAAGTATCTATTGAAAAAAAAACGAATGTGTATACAGAGTCCGTTTCAGTTGAGCCCTAGGCAAGCAGATAAATACAACTGTAATACATGAATGAATACCACATACTGTATGTATATATATATATATGTATATATATATATATATATATATATATATATATATATATATATATATATTGTATACAGTGCGTTGAAAAAGTATTCCTACCCCTTGACATTTTCCAGATTTTGTCATGTTACAACCAAAAATGTAAATGTATTTTATTAGAATTTTATGTGATAGACCATCACAAAGGGGCACATAATTGTGAAGTGGAAGGAAAATGATAAATAGTTTTCAACATTTTTTACAAATAAATATCTGAAAAGTGTGGCGTGAGGGGGGCGTGGCTTGGCGCCGGACTCTAATGGACGCCTTATCCCTGCACTCCGGTCCTCAGAGGGTTTCTAAGTAGCTTCAAAGAGCCATCCAACAGCGAAAACATGGGGAAATCTAAGGGGAACCCGTCCCCATCCCGTTCCCGATCCCCGCGGAGACCCGACTCTCAAGCAGGCCGCAGCATTCCGGAGATCTTCCGGATGCAGTCACGCGAGGCCCTGGCTTCATCTCAGGCCTACTCGGCCACAGCGCGCTCCTCCAGTCTCAGCCCCTCTGGCAGGCACAGGACACAATCGCCCGCTCGGCATGTGGTCACAGAACACCCCCTGAACATGGGGGACCTAAGAATAGTGGCAGAAGACATCAAAGCCACCTTCGCATCGGTCATCTCAGACCTGAGGAGAGACATCCACTCCATGACGGTCCGCATGGACAACATAGAAGAAGCAACATCACAAAGTCAGAATGCCATCCACAGGCTTCAGACATCATCCCAGGCACATTCCGTCCAGCTCAGAGACCTACATAGATACATGGAAGACCTGGACAATCGTGGCAGACGACACAACTTACGGGTAAGAGGCATGCCAGAATCAATCGATCATACACAACTTACCCAGGCAACCGTAGCTGTTTTCAACGATCTCCTAGGCAGACCCCCCGAGACCCCTATTGAATGTGAACGCTTACACAGGGCTCTCAGGCCCCGGGGTAGAGACACTGACCCTCCCAGAGATGTGGTATGCTGCCTAGTTAACTTTAAGCTGAAAGAAGAAATCCTTCGCAGGGCCAGAGATCGTCGCAATCTTTCATGCCAAGGCTCAGAAATAAAAATCTTTCAAGATTTATCACCTATCACTCTACAAAATAGAAGAGACTTGCGCCCTCTCCTTGATATACTACGCACAAACGGAATTCAATACCGCTGGAAATTCCCTTTTTGCCTCTCAGCATCAACACAAGGGCGAACGGCTAACCTGAGAGTGCCTGAAGATCTCACCACATTCTGTGAGATTCTGAACATACCTTGCATTGAACTGCCCGACTGGTACCGCTCTCTCAGACCCCCCCAACTCAGAAGGTCCAGCTCCATGGATGCCATCCCTGTGCGCGATGAGTTCCACATAAGAAGACGCAGATCCAACTCTCCCAGGGCCAACACTCCCACAGGACCCAGGAACCCAACAGACAACAGCCCCACAGCTTCTCCTGCCCACAGAAGACCCCGTCACGGTGGTGCTGACTAACGGGGTAACTCACCCCTATCTTCGATTGATCGCCTGAAATCATTTCACCCCCTACACTGCGAAGGCCTACGCAAGACAGACGTCAATCTACAGTATGACCATCCGATTTCCCACAATTGGATTCCCTACAAACCAGAAGCAAGAAGGCTAGACTCAAAGGACCACCACAATTCCTCGCCTCTCCCACACCTAGCCCAAGATGGACGCTTTTTGTTCAGCCCCACAGACTGGCCTTACCTGTGAAAGCATCCCCCACCCTTTTACCTCCCTCCTTCGTGCCAGTCTGCTCACTTAGCAAATTTAACACAGTCTTCAAGCAATGGAACATTGGACACGCAAGTATAGCATGAACCTGCACGAAGATAACTATTGTTTGTGAAAGCTATATAGCCCCCCCAAATTACAATAACTCCCTTCCCTATTTTATCTCCACCTCACCATTATGTCACCCCCATAACTCATCCCCCAAGTGGGCCTCTTTGAACCTCCCTAGGCGAGTAGCATTCCCTAATGTGACAGACATATGTCACATTCCCAGGTCAGAATCCCCTTATTTTAACTGCCATCCTAGTTAAAAAACAAACCTGGGGCTCACACTTGCTTGTTAGTGATGTTGTTTGTTAATAATGTTGATTCCTCCCTGGAGGGGCGGTTCCACACAGTACCTCAACTACACCCTTAATTCCGCCCAAGCTCCACATACCCTACCCCTACTGTTGTCCCCCCAACATTTAGAGTTGATTCTCATATGCTCGGGTACCCCCTCTACCTGATCAAGAGATTACCCAAATGATTAACGGGTATCTAAACCTAGGCATCCACTAAGATGACGAATAAGACATAGCCTGCACTCCCCAATGCCCCTAGTAAAAATATTAATCTGTGTGGAGCCGCTCATCCGGTTGGTATATTGCCGGAAAGAGTTATCAAGTTATCTTCAGTTAAGTTACAACCCATAGGAAGCTAATAATCCAGCTAGGAGGTATCAGTATCATTACTTTTACTGTCATTATCTATATACTCGTCATACAATGACCTAAGGTATATGGTAAATCTTGTCAGCCACCTCACTAAATGTATGGCTGACTCCGCGTAGGCCAAGCCTAAGACCAGGGTACATAACTTGTTATGATATCTCATTTTACTTTTTTATTTTTTTTTTAATACTCTCGTTTCGTTGTTAATAGTTCAACACCACATACCATGTTTGTTTTTGGCAACCAAGCAAAAGAACCCGGGAGGACCTTGTGCGAAAGACCCCATACTCTGCCTGGTCAGGGGTCTCGATATTATGACATCCTGACGTATAGACACCTGAGTAAACCAGGCCGGACCACCTTTATGGTGAAATTTCAGACTATCTGTTCTTATACAGTGTGGGGTTCGGTCGCACAGGCTGGAGACCCACTCTGAAAGTAAGGCGAGCATAAATAACGCTAGAATTATTTACTAAATATATAGTCTGGTTAATGTTATAAGGTTGATGGTACAGATGACTCCTTACTTGTCTCTCTAATTATCTTAACGACTCACAACTAGACGTTCGATTCACATCCCCACAATAGCTAAGTCCGACTTCCCCTATTCAGGCGGACTCACTCTCCTGCCCCAAAAGACCTCACGCGATATTCTATCTTTGGCAATGACACTACTTTAAATCTAAGACCCCCCTCATTTCATTTGATCCATAACCCCCAAGACTAATACTATAACTTATAGGCTCACTCCTCTATCTTAGCCATCCACATCCCTCTGAGGACCAGAGGACTACACTCTATCTCTAACCCGTCACCACCGGCTCCCTCCACCTCCCCACACAACGGGAACCTATCTTCCCCGTTGACCTATACCGGATAAAAATTACCCCATAAGAGGGGTCTCTGAACCCTTCTTTACCTCCGGTACACCTAGATCCCACATATCCTTCTTGATCTTTTTTCTATCTTTTCTCTTTCCTCTTCCTTCCCTTTGCTCCTTCTCATCCTTTATTCTCCTCTTCCCCCTTTCCCCTCCCCCTTCCTCCTTTACAGTCCCCTTCCCCCTCAAACTCTCTTGCCTATTTCCATTTCCCGCACACCCCTTTACTGCTTCCTCGGTCTCCGTCACCTCCACTTCGCCTCCGCGACTCCTCCCGATCCAACTATACTCCCACGATCCACCCCTAACACACTCGGAGAGGTATATTGACTAAACCGACAAAAGAGCACATCCTTTTAAAACATGTCACACACACCACCTACCACCAAACACGACACACTAAAAGTGACATCCCTAAATGTGACATCCCTAAACGAAGCCAAGTTCTGTCTATGATGCACCAACTAAAATCCAAAATAGTTTTCCTCCAGGAAACCCATTTTCGTGCAGACAAGGTTCCTAAGCTTACAAACCACTGGTTCCCTCACTCCTACCATTCTACCAACCCACAAGCAAAGACTAAGGGAGTTTCAATTCTGATCTCCAAAAACTTAACATGGGAACTCACTGATTCGCTTAGTGACAAGGAAGGCAGATATATCTTTTTAAAAGGCAAGATACAGGGCCGGCCTGTAACTCTGGCTAATATTTACAGCCCCAATTCTGCACAATCTAGCTTCTTTAGACAGATCTCCCAACTTTTATCAGGCTTCTCTGCTGGTCTAACCATACTCGGAGGAGACTTTAATGTAGCCCTATACCCAATTCTAGACACCTCTTCGGGCTCCACATCACTGCCATACCGAACTCTGCGCAAAATTAAACTGCAATTGAACGACCTGCTCTTACATGACACCTGGCGCACTCTTCACCCCAATGTCAAGGACTATACATTCTTCTCCGCCCCTCATGACAGATATTCCAGAATTGATTATCTTTTCCTCTCCCAACCAGGCCTTCCATTCCTTTCCCATGCGACAATTGAACCAATGGTCCTATCTGACCACCACCCCATCACAATGACACTGACTTTCCCTGAGCAGCAGAATGTCTCAAAAATCTGGCGCTTAGATTCTACACTCTTGACCTCAGAAGGAGATATCACAGACATTAGACAAACCATACACAACTTCTTTATCGACAATGACAACGAAGACACATCTCCACTAACACAGTGGGAGGCCCATAAATGCGTCTTAAGGGGCAAACTTATTGCCCTCAAAACATCGCGGAAAAAAGCCCACCAAGCCAGTATCTCAAACCTAATCCAGAAGATTAAAACCCTAGAACTAGCTCACAAACAGACTCAGGCCCAACAAACATATCGAGAACTCACACAAACGAGAGAACATCTACTCACAGAACTGTCACAAAAAACAAAACGTAAATTCATCCTACAACAGAAATTGTTCTATGAATTTGGAAATAAAAGCGGAAAGTATCTGGCCCGAGCCATTCAGAAAAACAAAGCACGTTCCAATATCCACACGATCAACGACTCCCAAGGCAGAGCGAAAGTCACAGCCCCAGACATAGCCTCCCAATTCAAAGCGTACTACTCTACACTGTACAATCTCGGCATAACTACCGACGGTGCATCCAATAACAACGATAGACGATCCCTCATTAAAAGTTTTCTAAAGGAACATTGCCCTAAACCGATTGACAGAGAAGATGCTCGCCAATTAGAACTCCCCATTTCAGAAGCTGAACTCAAAAATGCAATCAAACATTTAAAAGCCGGAAAGAGTCCTGGCCCAGACGGCTTCACAGCCGTATACTTTAAGACCTTCATAGAGACACTCACAGGCCCCTTTCTCAAAGCCTTCAACTCCCTGTCCTCCTCCGCGCTCCCCTTCCATAGACTCCTTGAAGCCCACATTACAGTTATACCAAAGGAAGGAAAAGACGCGACCCTAGTAAGTAACTATAGGCCGATTTCCCTACTAAATGTTGACATAAAAATCTTTGCAAAAATCCTAGCCAACCGCCTGCTTCCCCTGTTACCATCACTGATAGATGGAGACCAAGTCGGTTTTATTCCGGGTCGAGAGGCAAGGGATAACACCATTAAAGCCATAAATCTCCACCATTGGATGACAACTAATAAACATAAAGGTTTCTTTCTATCATTGGATGCGGAGAAGGCGTTTGACAGACTGGCATGGGACTACATGGGGGCAGTGTTACGACACTTAGGCCTCCATAATCGCATGTTTAACTCAATCATGTCGCTATATACGACACCCACGGCCAGAGTTAGGATTAACGGACATCTGTCAAACGCCTTCTCCATAACCAATGGAACGAGGCAAGGATGCCCACTTTCCCCTATTCTTTTTGTGTTAACCCTTGAACCTCTTCTGAACTGCCTCAGGAGAAATGAGAATATTAAAGGCATACCCTTATCAGGCCACACTTATAAGTTGGCAGCCTTTGCCGACGATATCCTGCTTTCCCTTAGCGAGCCCCACACTTCTATTCCAAACTTATTAAAAGACTTCCACCTCTTCCAGCGCATCTCTAATTTTAAAATAAACTTCACCAAATCACACGCCCTCAATGTCACTATCCCAAAAGAAACAGTTGCGCAGTGTGAATCTAACTTCCCCTTCCAATGGCGACAAAACGCAATCAAGTACCTTGGCATTTACCTTACAACGAACCTATCAGACCTTTTTGCACAAAACTATCTTCCCATCCTCAAAACGATCTCTACTGATCTAAAAAATTGGAACAAACCCCAATTTTCCTGGTTCGGGCGTGCAGCGATTATTAAAATGAATATTCTTCCCCGCATTCTATATATTTTACAAGCTATCCCCATTAAACTCCCCCCGTCATTTTTCTTATCCTATAGAAGGCTTTGTACTGAATTTTTATGGAAACAAAAACCTCCGAGAATCGCATATGATCTTCTGACAAAGCCTAAGACGAAGGGGGGCATTGGGCTTCCAGATCTGAAAAAATATTACTGGGCCTGCCACCTTACCCGTATTGTGGACTGGTCATTACATACCCAATTCAAAGATTGGGTCAGACTGGAAGGATCACTGTCCCCCTTTCCGCTAAAATCCGCACCCTGGCTGGCTTCGACACATATCCCCTCCATTCTCAAAGAACACCCTCTCATTGGACCGACCCTGGATTGTTTCAGGGAAACATGCCGTAAGTTACACATATCATCTTCCCCAGGCCCTTTGACTCCTATAAGACAGAACCCTGCCTTCCCTCCGGGCATGTCCGCACAATTTCTAGCGAATCAATGGCAATTCCCCGACATGCAGGCACATCAATTTTTCCGCGACGGATCTTTTCTAGATCGCCTCACACTGACTCCCGCCATCACCAGAGACCCCTTACCGTTTTGGACTTACTTTCAAATTCGGCATTTTTTAAAGGAAGCCAACCGCGACTCTTCTATATCAAGAACATTTACTCCATTTGAGCATTTATGCTCTCAATCCAATCCCCAACAACATTTAATCTCCAGCATATATGCTACACTATTTACTGAAACTTCCCCCAAAGAAGGGAAAGCTTGCAAATCATGGGAAAGAGAATTACAAACAGAACTAGAAGAAGACCAATGGGAACGCATATTCATGATCGCCCATAAAGGCTCCCTGAACGTATCCATTCAGGAAAATAACTATAAGACCCTGACGCGATGGTACCGAACCCCAGCTATATTGAATAAAATTAACCCTTCATTCCCCAACAAATGCTGGAGATGTGGAGATGAACCGGGCACACTGTTACACATCCTGTGGTCATGCCCAGCTATTCATTCATTCTGGACGCAAGTCCGAGAACTCACGGAATCAATATCGACCTATAACTTAGACAATACGCCAACACAATGCCTATTTCATCACTCAGATTTGTCCACGTCGTACTACCGTAAAACATTGATCTTACCCCTACTAAATGCAGCGAAAATGTGCATACCTAGACATTGGGGCACGCCTAATGCTCCGACCATCCAAGAATGGCTCACACAAGTTGATAAAATAGCGGAAATGGAAGAACTTATTTCCATCTCACGAGACTCCCCAACTAGATTCTCCAAGACGTGGGCATGCTGGACCCATTTTCGATCAACCGACAGATACCTAACACTGATGACATAAATCTCGACCTGGACCTACCCATTTAAATTCACCACCCACCATCCACGATCTGTATTGTATAACCCTCTCAGCCTCATCACTCTTATACCTATTCCTCTTCCCCAGCTGACGTGGACCCCCCACCCCTAAACAAGGGACGAGTATGGGGGCCACACGTCAAAGTTAGCCCAATTTCACTTTCCGAGAGTAGAGATCGAACAAACCTGACTTGCTTCACCATAAAACAACACCAAACCGAATCTATACCACAAGTGGCGGAGACCGAGGAGACAGGCACTCCTCTAGCCCCCTTATTCCCCCCCCCTCCCCCTTCACCCCTGTTTGTCCCCTCTCCCCCCCCTCAAGTCCCTTAGGTCACCCCTCCCTCCCCCCCTTCCCCCCCCTCCCCTTTCCATACCCCCCCCACTCCCCTTTCTCTTCTTTTACTTCCCCCCCCCCATTTTTTTTTTTTCTCTCTCTCTTTTCTCTTTTTCTCCCTTTCTTCTTCTTTTCTTCTTTTATCTACTTCTCATTGTCCACCTACAACCCCTCTTAGCCCCTTGTACGGTCTGGATCTCCTAACAGAGCTCCCGACCAACACCTCTACCTTACACATGGATTGAATTGTCATACAAACCCCTATGCCCTCACCCAACGATTGGGAATCCTCCTCTGAGAAGTATGACAGCGACTTGGAGGAGGGGGGAGGGAGAAAGAGAGGGGAAAAAAAGAAGAAGAATTATCTTAAGCCACTATATTTAACTTCAACCTCTCGATAGTTACTTCAATATGTTACTGGATTTAGTATAAAACCCCCCCCGCGCTGACATAGTAAATCGTAAATCATCAACAAGAGATTCTCTGTTATTAGTCAATTCATTGTTACATCTGTCTCAATCGTAAGAATTTATGTTGATTCCCCACCTTCTGTACAACTGTATGATGATACTGTGATACTGTTATATTGTACTATTTTTCTTTCAATAAAATCTATTTTGGAAAAGTGTGGCGTGCATTTGTATTCAGCCCCCTGTACTCTGATACCCTTAACTAAAATATAGTGGAACCAACTGCCTTCAGAAGTCACCTAATTAGTAAATACAGTCCACCTGTGTGTAATTTAATCTCGGTATAAACTCAGCTGAAGCCCTCAGAGGTTTATAGAGAACCTAAGTGAACAAACAGCATCATGAAGGCCAAAGAACACACCAGGGATAAAGTTGTGGAGAAGTTTAAAGTGGGGTTAGGTTATAAAAAATATCCCAAGATTTGAACATCTCACAGAGTACTGTTCAATCCATCATCCGAAAATGGAAAGAGTATGGCACAACTGTAAACCTACCAAGACATTGCCGTCCACCTAAACTGATAGGCCGGGCAAGGAGAGCATTAATCAAGGAAACAGCCAAGAGGCCCATGATACCTCTGGAGGAGCTGCATAGATCTACAGCTCAGGTGGAAGAATCTGTTCACAGGACAACTATTAGTCATGCACTCCACAAATCTGGCCTTTATAGAAGAGTGGCAAGAAGGAAGCCATTGTTGAAAGAAAGCCATATGAAGTCTTGTTTGCAGTTTGTGAGAAGTAATGTGGGGACACCGCAAACATGGAAGAAGAAGGTGCTCTGGTCAGATAAGACCACATTTTTGGCCGAAACAGCAAAACGCTATGTGTGCTGGAAAACTAACACTGCACATCACCCTGAACACACCATCCCCACCGGGAAACATGGTGGTGGCAGCATCATGTAGTGGGGATGCTTTTCTTCAGCAGGGACTGGGAAGTTAGTCAGAGTTGATGGGAAGATGGATGGAGCCAAATACGGGGCAATCTTAGAAGAAAACCTATTAGAGTCTGCAAAAGACTTGAGACTGGGGCGGAGGCTCACCTTCCAGCAGGACAACAACCCTAAACATACAGCCTGAGCTACAATGGAATGGTTTACATCAAACATATTCATGTTAGAATGGCCCAGTCAAAGTGTAGACCTAAATTGAATTGAGAATCTGTGACAAAACTTGAAAATTGCTGTTCACTGACGCTCTCCATCCAATCTGACAGAGCTTGAGCTATTTTGCAAAGAAGAATGGGCAAAAATGTCACTCTCTAGATGTGCAAAGCTGGTAGAGACATACCCAAAAAGACGTGCAGCTGTAATTGCTGTGGTTCTAATTGACTCAGGGGGGCTGAATACAAATGCACGCCACACTTTTCACTATTCACATAAGTAGATCTCTCTCTCTCTCTCTCTCTCTCTCTCTCTCTCTCTCTCTCTCTCTCTCTCTCCCTCCCTCCCTCCCTCTCTCTCTCTCTCTCTCTCTCTCTCTCTCTCTCTCTCTCTCTCCCCGCAAATCTGCGCAGAAACCAACCCTGCCAAGGTGGCTGGTAAAACCCGGACTGGATTCTACCTTAGTTCTCTGCAAATGAACACATGTGAGGTGAAACATAATGTCCATCAATCACCTCGCTTTTCGTAATGTCACATGCCCCCCCCCCCGCTCAAGCCCCTGTGGCTGATCAACTGTCCCAACCAGACAATGGACACGGGAATGGGCATCTGCATTATTTTGGAGTTTCCCAGCTCTATGCTCCACTGTGAATTTAAAAACTTGAAGGGCAAGGAACCACCTTGTCACCTGACTGTTTTTCTCCTTGATATTACACATCCATTTAAAAGGGGCATGATCAGTGACTAGTTTGAGTAGTCTCACCAACAGGTAATATTTCAGGGCATCTAAGGCCCATTTGATAGCTAAACATTTCTTCTCAACAATGGCATAGTTTTCCTCATATAAAGACAAATGGGGAAGCGCTGATCCAAACTTGAAGAGCAAGGAACCACCTTGTCACCTGACTGTTTTTCTCCTTGATATTACACATCCATTTAAAAGGGGCATGATCAGTGACTAGTTTGAGTAGTCTCCCCAACAGGTAATATTTCAGGGCATCTAAGGCCCATTTGATAGCTAAACATTTCTTCTCAACAATGGCATAGTTTTCCTCATATAAAGACAAATGGGGAAGCGCTGATCCAAACTTGAAGAGCAAGGAACCACCTTGTCACCTGACTGTTTTTCTCCTTGATATTACACATCCATTTAAAAGGGGCATGATCAGTGACTAGTTTGAGTAGTCTCCCCAACAGGTAATATTTCAGGGCATCTAAGGCCCATTTGATAGCTAAACATTTCTTCTCAACAATGGCATAGTTTTCCTCATATAAAGACAAATGGGGAAGCGCTGATCCAAAGGGTGATGAATAATAAATGATAAAGGTTCTTTATTGGCAAGAAAACCAAATTGTTATAGCTGCCAGAAGATGCATATAGGTCCAGAACAATGATCAGTAAAAAATTATTAAAAAATACAAATAAAATACAAGTGACTTTCTTTGCAAACACAAGAACTTACAAGGACTACAGGAACATTCTGCTCAGGGAAATAACAATGGACAAGAGTTCCAGAGGCAAGGGACTGTCCACCAGCCCCAAGCCTCACAGCACAGGAGAAGGAACGAGGCGGGTCGGCTGAGTAACGCAGGGATTCGTGGCTCGACTTCCAGGTTTCGGAGGCTGTGGTCACCTGACTGGCCGCGTCAATCCTTCATGCAATAACAGGCTCCAGCAGCTCCAACGGGCTCCAAAAACGTCTCACGGTCAAAAACCAAAGGGAGAGATTATCCAGGAGAAGTTGCCGAGATCTTGAACAGTGCAGGGACTACTTTTTGGGGATTAACGCCTTCCTCAGGTCAGGTGTTCAAGAGTCAGTGAGAAGCAAACTTATAAATAGCAAGCATGGAAGAGGGAGGGCGGGACAGCCATCCTATCCACCTCCCCAAGGATAAATTTACAACATGAAACAAAGCACCAATAAAAATCTTCACAAAAAATTAATTTAAAAAAATCGATTAAATGAATATAATAAGTATGAAGGAGATATGCAACAAGTGTATATACATATAAAAATTACATATACATACTAATAATAAATGTACTTGTATACCACACTAATAGGGCGTACACACGGTTGGACTTTGTTCGGACATTCCGACAACAAAATCCTAGGATTTTTTCCGACGGATGTTGGCTCAAACTTGTTTTGCCTACACACGGTCGCACAAAGTTGTCGGAATTTCCGATCGCCAACCACGTGGTCACGTACACCACGTACGACGAGACTAGAAAAGGCCGGTTCAGAACCAAGCGCGGCACCCTTTGGGCTCCTTTTGCTAATCTCGTGTTAGTAAAAGTTTGGTGAGAGACGATTCGCGCTTTTTCAGACTCGTGGCTTTCAGATCGTTTCCTGCCATTCAGTTTGTGCTTGTGGGTTTGTATCTGCTCTTCAGTGCGTGCAAGCAAGTTCCGCGTGACTTTAGGTAGGCATTGTATTCTTGTTCTTTTGTTACTGTTTTTCAGGTCGCTCTTCACAGGCCTTGCTGTTCTTCAGTGCGTTCTGTTACTTCGTTCTGAGCAGCCGAACGTTTTCTAGCCATGTTCCATATGCGTACTCCTCGTAGAGTTCGTGCTGTGCGGGGGCTTGGTGTTGGGGTCCTGACCTTGACACAAGTCCAGTCCATGAACAGGGTGGGGAGGAGTTCATGGACCAAGAATTGGTTGCTTCAGCGTGACCAGTTCTCTGATATGCCTTTGCTCCGTGAGATCCGTGAGAATAATCCTGATGATTTCAGGAACTTTCTCAGGATGACGGACCCCGTGTTTCACCGTTTGTTGGCTTCGCTGAGCCCCTATATCAGCAGGCAGGATACCTGCATGAGGCAAGCCATCACTCCGGAGCAGAGGTTGGTCGCTACCTTGCGGTATTTTGCCACAGGGAGAAGTCTGCAGGACTTGAAGTTCTCGACAGGCATCTCCCCCCAGGCTCTGGGTATCATCATCCCAGAGACCTGTTCTGCCATCATACAGGTCCTGCAGAAGGAGTATATGAAGGTAAGATTTTTATCCTTTTATATCACATTTTATTGTATTGAATGTTTGCTAATATATTGTATTTCTTTCCTCATTCCCTAATTACCATGATTGTAATATGCTGTGAATGTCCCCTTTGTCCTCATGCATGCTGGATTTTTATGTAATTATTATTTTATGTCCTTCATACATATTTACCCTTCACTAACCTCCCCAGCATGGTGTCTCCTGCCCTATATTCACCTCATGTAGTCACTTAACAATGTATTTTATCAGCTCCGTAATAGTGCTTTACCCCAAACACCCCCTAAAATGTTTGGAAATGTAATTTTTGATTTAAATTCAGGCAGAGTGCCAGAGGCTTTTTTTGTGGTGTCCCCAAATATTTTTTACTAACCCTCCCTCCCCCCAACTGCTAAGTCAGCTGATCCCAATTCTCTATCTATCCTCAATCATCTATCTGCTGACTTTGCCAAACCCATACACACTATACCCACCTCTTTACTGGTCAGATGTATGGATGAATTCCCCAAAGCATGTAGTGCAAGGGCCTGCCTGAATACTTTCAAATGGTACTGTTTAAAGTTTTTGTATACTATTATTATCTTGATAGGTAATAGCAGAATGTCCAAATGTCCTCAAATGTGTACAGTGTGTATTTATATCTTTGTATTATGACACTTCTTACCTGTCCAGTGGGCTGCCAATAGTGTAACTAAGGAGGGGCTGTTACAAGTAATACCCTGTATTTAGGCATTCATCTCTCAATGAAGTGAAGAGGGTTACCTGTCCAAGAGTTCCCCCCCCCCTATAATGTTAGAAATGGCCCATGAGAGGGGGGGAGGGGGAATATGATAGGTGTACCTTATACTTTGGCCTTGTTAAATTCCCCTTAGTAAATGCTATCTGGAGGTTGCCCCATAATGTTTGTGTCTAATCTGCTTGCCATGTATCTTAGAAAAAATAGTAATGTTTATTGTTTTTTCCTCAACAGTTTCCTTCAACGCCACAGGAATGGCAGACTGTGGCCTCCCACTTTGCCCAGCGGTGGGACTTTCCTAACTGCGGAGGGGCAATTGATGGGAAACACGTCCACATCGTCCCAAATATTTTTTACTAACCCTCCCTCCCCCCAACTGCTAAGTCAGCTGATCCCAATTCTCTATCTATCCTCAATCATCTATCTGCTGACTTTGCCAAACCCATACACACTATACCCACCTCTTTACTGGTCAGATGTATGGATGAATTCCCCAAAGCATGTAGTGCAAGGGCCTGTCTGAATACTTTCAAATGGTACTGTTTAAAGTTTTTGTATACTATTATTATCTTGATAGGTAATAGCAGAATGTCCAAATGTCCTCAAATGTGTACAGTGTGTATTTATATCTTTGTATTATGACACTTCTTACCTGTCCAGTGGGCTGCCAATAGTGTAACTAAGGAGGGGCTGTTCCAAGTAATACACATTATTTAGGCATTCATCTCTCAATGAAGTGAAGAGGGTTACCTGTCCAAGATTTCCACACACCCCATAATGTTAGAAATGGCCCATGAGAGGGGGGGAGGGGGAATATGATAGGTGTACCTTATACTTTGGCGTTGTTACATTCCCCTTAATAAATGCTATCTGGAAGTTGCCCCATAATGTTTGTGTATAATCTGCTTGCCATGTTTCTGAGTAAAAATAGTAATGTTTATTGTTTTTTCCTCAACAGTTTCCTTCCACGCCACAGGAATGGCAGACTGTGGCCTCCCACTTTGCCCAGCGGTGGGACTTTCCTAACTGTGGAGGGGCAATTGATGGGAAACACGTCCACATCGTCCCACCACCCAACTCGGGGTCGTACTATTATAATTACAAGGGGTTCAATAGTATAGTGATGTTGGCGGTGGTGTCGGCTAATTACGACTTCTTGTATGTGGACGTGGGGAAGAATGGCCGGATGTCCGATGGTGGAGTCATCGCCCAGACGGAGTTTTACAGGCGTCTCCAGAATGGCAGCTTGGACTTGCCAGCTCCAGAGGACAATGTGGAAGGACTCCCATTCGTGTTCGTTGCTGATGAAGCGTTTGCGCTGGGGGACCACCTGATGCGGCCATTCCCAATGAGGACCCTCACCCCGGAACAGAGGGTTTTTAATTACCGGCTGGCCAGAGCCCGAAGAGTGGTGGAGAACACATTTGGAATCCTGGCCAGCCGGTTCCGCCTATTTATGACACCCATCCATATGGCTGAGTATAAACTGAACCATATAATACTTGCGTGCTGTGTTCTCCATAACTTTTTAAGGAAACATTCGGCCAACTATGCTGGCTCAGTTGGGCCTGAGGCCGGAATGATACATCAAACCACACTGACGGCGCTTGAAAGCGGCTGTCCTGGCTTGCCCTCCCTGAGTGCCCGTGATGTCCGGTTACGATACCAGGAGTTCTTTGCGGGTAGGGGGGCCATCAATATGCCAGACAATCTGTGAAGCCTTTTTATAATAAAAAAAAAATAAATAAATCTTTGTGGACATTTACTGCTTGTGTTTTTTTTAGCTGACCCTGACAGAAATGTTTGGAGTGCAGAAAATGGCGTGATTGTGTAACCTTATACAAAGCACTGTTGGCTGTTATTTACTAAATGCAAAAACACATTTCACTACAAGTGCACTTGCAACTGCACTGAAACTGCACTTGTAGTGCAAAGTGGATTTGCCCTTAGGAAATAACCCCCATTTTCTCATCAAACAACAATTACATCACCCCAAAAGTGTTGTAGCGTTGAGACAATAATCCACACATTCTTGATTAACAATCTTTTTAATACCTGCACAATCACATGTGCATTTACCAAAGGTTTTTCACACAAACCAACATGTTTGTTGTATACCAATGTTTGTGGTGGCATTATCCAAAATCAAAATGTCCATTTTATAGAAAACAGGCCTGTGTAAAACCAACAAGAAAGACACAAATCTTGATCTTACAAAGTTCACATTTGGTAGAACTTGAAGGCAATATCAGACATGAGTATTTAGGAACTGTGTTTGATATTGCGTTCAGATGGGGGAAATCACCCCTGGAAAAGCCAAATTTGGAAGATGCACACAAATTTCCCAATGTTAACATGTGCTACCTGCCATCACGGGGGATCAAGGGATGTGTTTTGGGGGAGCAAGCCCTTCCTCACCGCTACTTTATTATTGAGGAAGGGGTTGCACCCCCAAAACGCATCCATTGATCTCCCGTGATGGCAGATAGCACATGTTGGCACACTGTGTGCATCCTCCAAATTTGGCTTTGGGAAAAATCACAAAAACATTTAGCACATTGTAGCACACAAAAGAAGAAAGTGATTTGGAGGGGTTTTAAACTCGCCCCAAAACATCAATGATGTTTTTATATTTTGGAATAACATCATTGATGTTTTGCTTGATGATTTCCAATTGTAAATTACACCCCATGATCTCCCCGATCAGGATCTGGGCACTTTCGGATGTGAAAGGATCTTCATCCACAACCTCACGATCACCTAAAAAGAGAGGAACCCCAAAATAAATTTGGTTTAAAAAAAATGCCGCCATCCATCTCTTATCTGAGCCTGTGGTTGCAGACACTCACCTGTTGTGGTGACTAGTTCCACCACGTCTTCTTCCTCCTGCTCAGCTTGTGTTGGGGGGATTTCCCCTTCTTCCAGAGGGAGGGGGGCTCTGGTCTCCTCAGATGAGGGATGTCCTCCGAGTCTTTTCTCCCCTATGTGAAACAAAATGGTATAATTAGCACACAGATATTTAATGTCAGAACTATAAATAGGAAACATTGCTTGGAAGTGGGGTACAATTGTCAATTTTAGCAGAGTTCCAAGTTGTAATTTTTTGAATGCCCTTTGTCAACCTGCAATACTTTACCTGTTTAGTGTGAGCTTCACAGATGTAGCCCCCCCTATAGTATACACTGGAGCACCTGTGTGGCCCCCCTAATAAAAATGGCATTTTTGTGTCCCACACTAGTGCTCCAGTGTCCAGATGTGAAAACAGCTGCTCAGTGTCCTCTCCTTACACAGAATCTAGTTTGCTTTTCATTCTAGTAACAAAGCCATCTACACAACCCAATTCTTTGAAGACAAGTATAGGGCGTCAAAATGGTGGCCAAATGCATATGGGCTAAACAATGGTATGTTATATTTTGAACGAAAAATGTTTGATCCGAACGAATAATGTGCCCATGAACATGAAAGTTGCCATTTTAAACTGTGCAACAGTTCCTAAAAGCACATGGAGCAGCACGAACGTAATAAACACAAAAAGAATAGGAACACAGCACAACTACTTACTTTTTTGCAGCACTCTCTGGATCTTTCTGTACTGCTCATGTTCTCGTAATTTCAGGTCCGACCACCGCTTCCTGAGCTGATCCTTCGATCGTCGTACCCCGAATTTCCGGTGCAGACTCCTGACCACTTTCGCCATGATCTTGGCCTTTCGGACATTGGGGTTGGGGTAAGGCCCATACTTTCCATCATAGTCGGCCTTCTTCAGGATGTCCACCATCTCCAACATCTCCCCAAAGGACATATTTGAGTCCTTAAATCTCCTTCTGCATCGGGACGTTTCAGGCTCCGGCCTTTCCTCCTCCTCCTCCTCGTTGCTACAATTAGCACGCACCTGCTGTCTATCAGCCATGTGCTCTTCCCCCACTGCGCCGAACGAAAAGGGGCGGGGAATAGACTAGAATGAACGTCAGGGGCGGGCGGAGTTATACGCATGCGCAGTGTGTATAAAGCGTAACACACGTGCGTATTACGTACGATCTGTGAGCGGAGGAAGGAGCATCGGAGACGCCGATTGTGATAACGAAGGTAAGATCTAAACTTGCGCCTATACTGCTTCGAAATGGAAGCCTATATTGTAACAAGATTAGGGGAGTTTTGCCTGACATTAGGGTTTGTCTTGTGTTGTGTCTTGCAGAGAAAATGGATGGGTTCAACGACCACAATTTCCTGCCCCTGTTCATAGACAAGTACAGGGAGCTGCCCTGTCTGTGGCAAGTGAGACACCCCCACTATAACCACAAACAGAAGAGGCAGGCAGCGCTGGAGAAACAGCAACCATCCCTTATTTAAAAGCTAAAATTGGTGGCCTGAGGAGCACTTATCTAAGGGAGCGCAAGAAGGTCACGGATTCCCAGAGATCCGGAGCTGCAGCAGATGACGTTTATGTCCACAGGCTTTGGTACTATGAGAGACTGCGATTTCTGTCAGACCACACTGAAGTCAGGGAATCCCTCTCCACTCTTCCTTCCACGCTTCCTTCCACCCCAGCTGAGGCTTCCGATGTCCAACCTGGGCCTTCCAGCCAGGAAGAAATGGAGGAGCCCAGCTGGAGTCAGGTATAGCATTCTTCTACAGATTTCTGGTCAATAAATAAATGATGTTTACTAGATTTTATTATTGATCACTAATTGCTGATTGAAAAAAGTGTTTTACATATCAATAGACAGTAGTGGGCACCCAAAATTGGGACAAGAATGAAAAATGCTGGGCTCAGAATGATAGTCTGTTATATTTGTTAACATTCAATTTGCAGCAGTCAGGAGGTGAAAATTGTGTGTGATTGATGAAAAAAATACTAAAACTATGTCCCTTTTTCATACACAGGAAGACCTCAGCCAGGAGGAGGTTGTGGAATGTGGCAGTCAGGAGGAGGTGGGGATTAGTGGCAGCCAGGAGGAGGCGGGGCTAAGTGTCAGCCAGGAGAAGCCTGGGACAAGTTGCAGCCTAACTGAGTCTCAGGTCCCTCCCCTCCGCCTGCCACATAAACGAGCCAGGAAGACGACTCTGAGTCCCGTGCAGGATTCAGCATTCAGGCTGATCCAGGAGGCTTCTGCGTCCCTCAGAGCCTTACCAACTCCTGAAGAGGCCTTTGCCTGCATGGCTGCCACCAAATTGCAGGGCATGCAGGAGGGCCAACGCAGGCTCTCTGAGGACCTTATTTATAAAGTCCTACGTAAGGGGGTGAGTGGGGAACTAACACCCAAGACGGATGTCATTGAGATGGACGATCCTCCTCCTCCTCCTGCTGCCACAACTCCACCACCAGAGCCACCACGTGGAAGGAGGCGTGGAAAGAAGACCAGAGAGTGATGACCCTGGGTTCAGTCTGGTCTGACAGAAGATGCAGTCTCTCGTATGACCACAGCCTGGGGACATAAATGTCATCTGCTGCTTTCCGGATCTCTGGGACTTCTGGACCACACTGCCCTCCCTTAGATAAGGACTCCTCAGGCCACCAATTTTGCTTTTAAATAGTTGATGTCTGCCCTGGGGGTCCAAGGCTTCATCCACTTCTGCAGTTTCTCCAGCGTTGCCTCCCTCTTTGTTTATAGTTGTGAGCCCTTAATACATTTTTTAGGTAAATTATACTCTCCTGTGTGTGTTTTCATTCAAAAAGGACAGTTTGTTGGTGAGGATTCAGGTACATTTCTAACATAAAATGTGAAATTAACAAGAGACAACAACACCAAACAATCTCCTACAGATTAAATAGAACAACATATCAATGGTGTTGTGGGAACTTGTCACAAAAAACACACTCAAACATTTTCGGGAGTACAAATCAAAATCGTAAAAATAAAAAAAATAAAATAGAAACTCAAAAAAAGAATCTATATTAAAGCCCAAAAATATATAAAAAATATACAAAAATATGTTGTCAGATGTGAGAAATCAAAATATATTGAGGGAATCCCGATAAATAGTAACGAAAGAAGTTTGTGAGAAGTGTGTGTGAATATGAGCAGCAAAACTACTTAATTCTTGTCACATTATAAAGAAGAAGAGAGTGCGCTGTATTAAACCATTTTTAACATTGCAGCGTGACGCAAGTGCTGTATCCATTGCGAATGCTAAGTTTACCAGAATGAGCTGTCCCGTCTCGGAATTTCTTCTGAGCATGCATGGCACTTTGTGCGTCGGAACAGGCTACACACGATCGGAATTGACGCGATCGGATTTTGTTGTCGGAAAATTTTATCTCCTGCTGTCCAACTTTGTGTGTCGGAAAATCCGATGGAAAATGTCCGATGGAGCCCACACACGTTTGGAATTTCCGACAACACGCTCCGATCGGACATTTTCCATCGGAAAATCCGACCGTGTGTACGGGGCATAATAATTGTATGTAAAAACCAAAATTAATAAATACCAATAAGCTAACATTCAAACATAATAACAATGTAACAAAAAACAATAACAACAACAAGAAGCCAACACTCTGTGTGGCAACAGGAACAAGCCCAAGATGCTCCTACCTAAACAAAAAGGCCAACCAAACTGTACACACTCATGAATCGTGGATGGTATGGGTATCTAACTCCACATTAAACCCATGAGGAGACAAGGAGTTAAAGTGATATATCATCATAGTCTCTCTATTACATAACAACAAGAACCTCTCATTGTCTGTAAGAGACCCCTTGGGGATATGTGCAATAGCTAGTACTTTAAGGGTTTTAAGGTCAATTCCATGGAAACGAGTGAAGTGACGAGGCACACTATGTTTGTTGAAACTTTTATTAATGAATTGTTGATGTTCTCCAACTCTAGCATGCAGTGCATGTATGGTTCTGCCCACATAAAGAAGATTGTACGGGCATTTCAAAACATACACTACGAAGTGGGTGGAGTACGTGATGAACTGTCATATGGTGTAGGCCTTAGCTAACCTATCTGTTACCGAAGGGAAACAATGAAGGACGGACTAGTAGGTAAGGCAACCTCCCTTCCTGCATTGAAAAATAACCACTCGATCATCAAAAAACAAAACAATGTCGGTGGATTTATCATGTAAGGGTTTAGAGATGTTAGGGGCAACCATATTCTTAAGAGTACAAGTCCTTCTGAAAAGCACTTGGGGTGCATTCTGGAGAAGAGGTCTGAAATAAGTCTTGAAAATAAATATTACCCGGTGGTTATGGATTCCCTCTATTTATTCCATATATGTATTAACGTGTCTATTCCTATAGTTAGCTAGTCTGTTAACGCTCTGATATTGTTACCCACTTGCCGACCGCCTAATGGCGATATACGTCGGCAGAATGGCACGGGCAGGCAAAATCATGTACCTGGTACATGATTGCCTTCCCGCGGGCGGGGGGTCTAAATCGGACCCCCCCGGTGCCCGAGGCGGTCGGCTTTGGTCTGGGAGCGTTCAGTGATGAGGGGGAGGCCATCCATTCGTGCCCCCCCCCTCGCGATCGCTCCCAGCCAATCAGAATCTTCCCCTGCCTCTGTATAGTACACAGAGGCAGGGGATGTGACGTCATCTCTCCTCAGCCTGGTATTTTCCGTTCCGGCGCCGAGGAGAGAAGACTGCAATGTGAGTGCAGAACACTACACATCCCAGTAGAACATGCCAGGCACACATAACACCCCCCAATCTCCCCCTAATCACCAACCCCCCCCCCCCCCCCCGTCACACTGACACCAAGCAGTTTTTTTTTTTCTGATTACTGCATGGTGTCAGTTTGTGACAGTTAGTGTGGTAGGGCAGTTAGTATTAGCCCCCTTTAGGTCTGGGATACCCCCCTAACCCCCCTAATAAAGATTTAACCCCTGGATCACCCCCCCGTCGCCAGTGTCACTAAGCGATCATTTTTCTGATAGCTGTACTAGTGTCACTGGTGACGCTAGTTAGGGAAGTAAATATTTGGGTTCGCCGTCAGTGTTTTATAGCGACAGGGACCCCCATATACTACCGAATAAATGTTTTAACCCCTTGATTGCCCCCTAGTTAACCCTTTCACCACTGATCACCGTATAACTGTTACGGGTGACGCTGGTTAGTTTGTTTATTTTTTATAGTGTCAGGGCACCCGCCGTTTATTACCGAATAAAGGTTTAGCCCCCTGATCGCCCGACGGTGATATGTGTCGCCCCAGGCAGCGTCAGATTAGCGCCAGTACCGCTAACACCCAGGCACGCAGCATACGCCTCCCTTAGTGGTATAGTATCTGAACGGATCAATATCTGATCCGATCAGATCTATACTAGCGTCTCCAGCAGTTTAGGGTTCCCAAAAACGCAGTGTTAGCGGGATCAGCCCAGATACCTGCTAGCACCTGCGTTTTGCCCCTCCGCCCGGCCCAGCCCAGCCCACTCAAGTGCAGTATCGATCGATCACTGTCACTTACAAAACACTAAACGCATAACTGCAGCGTTCGCAGAGTCAAGCCTGATCCCTGCGATCGCTAACAGTTTTTTTGATAGTGTTTTGGTGAACTGGCAAGAACCAGCGGCCTAGTATACCCCGGTCCTAGTCAAACCAGCACTGCAGTAACACTTGGTGACGTGGCGAGTCCCATAAATGCAGTTCAAGCTGGTGAGGTGGCAAGCACAAGTAGTGTCCCGCTGCCACCAAGTAGAAGACAAACAGGCCCGTCGTGCCCATAATGCCCTTCCTGCTGCATTCACTGTCACTTAAAAAACACTAACCGCATAACTGCAGCGTTCGCCTGATCCCTGCGATCGCTAACAGTTTTTTTGGTAGCATTTTGGTGAACTGGCAAGCACCAGCCCCAAGCAGCGTCAGGTTAGCGCCAGTAGCGCTAACACTCACGCACGCACCGTACACCTCCCTTAGTGGTATAGTATCTGAACGGATCAATATCTGATCCGATCAGATCTATACTAGCGCCCCCAGCAGTTTAGGGTTCCCAAAAACGCAGTGTTAGCGGAATCAGCAAAGATACCTGCTAGCACCTGCGTTTTGCCCCTCCGCCCGGCCCAGCCCAGCCCAACCAAGTGCAGTATCGATCGATCACTGACACTTACAAAACACTAAACGCATAATTGCAGCGTTCGCAGAGTCAAGCCTGATCCCTGCGATCGCTAACAGTTTTTTTGATAGCATTTTGGTGAACTGACAAGCACCAGCCCCAAGCAGCGTCAGGTTAGCACCAGTACCGCTAACACCCACACACGCAGCATACGCCTCCCTTAGTGGTATAGTATCTGAACGGATCAATATCTGATCCGATCAGATCTATACTAGCGTCCCCAGCAGTTTAGGGTTCCCAAAAACACAGTGCTAGCGGGATCAGCCCAGATACCTGCTAGCACCTGCGTTTTGCCCCTCCGCTCGGCCCAGCCCAGCCCAACCAAGTGCAGTATCGATCGATCACTGACACTTACAAAACACTAAACGCATAACTGCAGCGTTCGCAGAGTCAAGCCTGATCCCTGCGATCGCTAACAGTTTTTTTTATAGTGTTTTGGTGAACTGGCAAGAACCAGCGGCCTAGTATACCCCGGTCCTAGTCAAACCAGCACTGCAGTAACACTTGGTGACGTGGCGAGTCCCATAAATGCAGTTCAAGCTGGTGAGGTGGCAAGCACAAGTAGTGTCCCGCTGCCACCAAGTAGAAGACAAGCAGGCCCGTCGTGCCCATAATGCCCTTCCTGCTGCATTCGCCAATCCTAATTGGGAACCCACCACTTCTGCAGCACCCGTACTTCCCCCATTCACATCCCCAACCAAATGCAGTCGGCTGCATGAGAGGCATTTTCTTTATGTCCTCCCGAGTACCCCTACCCAACGAACCCCCCAAAAAAGATGTCGTGTCTGCAGCAAGCACGGATATAGGCGTGACACCCGCTATTATTATCCCTCCTGTCCTGACAATCCTGGTCTTTGCAGTGGTGAATGTTTTGAACGCTACCATACACTAGTTGAGTATTAGCGTAGTGTACAGCATTGCACAGACTAGGCACACTTTCACAGGGTCTCCCAAGATGCCATCGCATTTTGAGAGACCCGAACCTGGAACCGGTTACAGTTATAAAAGTTACAGTTACAAAAACAGTGTAAAAAAAAAAAAAAAAAAAAAAAACACAAAAAAAATATAAAATAAAAAAAATAGTTGTCGTTTTATTGTTCTCTCTCTCTCTATTGTTCTGCTCTTTCTATTCTGCAATGCTTTATTGTTATTATGTTTTATCATGTTTGCTTTTGCTTTATTGTTAACCATTTTTTTGTCTTCAGGTACGCCATTCACGACTTGCTTCGGCATATATAAATGGTGCATGTATGCTCATCATTAGAAGTGGGTGGATGAAGGGAGGTATTCTAATGGTGGGCATACCCACCGATCAATATCTTTTTTTTGTTCAGCCCACAGGCTGCATGAAAAAAAAAGATTACAATATATGCCCAACAAGGACCAGCAACGTACTGGTATGTTGCTGGATTTTGAGTGGTTATACCAGAATGATGCCTGCAGGTTTAGGTATCATCTTGGTATCATTCTTTTCAGCCAGCAGTCGGCTTTCATGTAAAAGCAATCCTAGCGGCTAATTAGCCTCTAGACTGCTTTTACAAGCAGTGGGAGGGAATGCCCCCCCCCCCACCATCTTCCGTGTTTTTCTCTGGCTCTCCTGTCTCAACAGGGAACCTGAGAATGCAGCCTGTGATTCAGCCAGCTGACCATAGAGCTGATCAGAGACTAGAGTGGCTCCAAACATCTCTATGGCCTAAGAAACCGGAAGCTACGAGCATTTTATGACTTAGATTTCGCCGGATGTAAACAGCGCCATTGGGAAATTGGGAAAGCATTTTATCACACCGATCTTGGTGTGGTCAGATGCTTTGAGGGCAGAGGAGAGATCTAGGGTATAATAGACCCCAATGTTTTCAAAAAAGAGTACCTGTCACTACCTATTGCTATCATAGGGGATATTTACATTCCCTGAGATAACAATAAAAATTATTTTTTAAAAAAAATGAAAGGAACAGTTTAAAAATAAGATAAAAAAGCAAAAAAATAATAAAGAAAAAAAAAAAAAAGCACCCCTGTCCCCCTACTCTTACGCTAAGGCGAACGCAAGCGTCGGTCTGGCGTCAAAAGTAAACAGCAATTGCACCATGCATGTGAGGTATCACAGCGAAGGTCAGATCGAGGGCAGTAATTTTAGCAGTAGACCTCCTCTGTAAATCTAAAGTGGTAACCTGTAAAGGCTTTTAAAGGCTTTTAAAAATGTATTTATTTTGTTGCCACTGCACGTTTGTGCGCAATTTTAAAGCATGTCATGTTTGGTATCCATGTACTCGGCCTAAGATCATCTTTTTTATTTCATCAAACATTTGGGCAATATAGTGTGTTTTAGTGCATTAAAATTTAAAAAAGTGTGTTTTTTCCCCAAAAAATGCGTTTGAAAAATCGCTGCGCAAATACTGTGTGAAAAAAAAAAATGAAACACCCACCGCAAAAAAAAAATTATTTTTTCATGTAAACAAGAAGTGTCAGAAAGGGCTTTGTCTTCAAGTGGTAAGAAGAGTGGGTAATGTGTGACATAAACTTCTAAATGTTGTGCATAAAATGCCAGGACAGTTCAAACCCCCCCCAAATGACCCCATTTTGGAAAGTAGACACCCCAAGCTATTTGCTGAGAGGCATGTCGAGTCCATGGAATATTTTATATTGTGACACAAGTTGCGGGAAAGAGACAATTTTTTTTTTTTTTTGCACAAAGTTGTCACTAAATGATATATTGCTCAAACATGCCATGGGAATATGTGAAATTACACCCCAAAATACATTCTGTTGCTTCTCCTGAGTACGGGGATACCACATGTGTGAGACTTTTTGGGAGCCTAGCCGCGTACGGGACCCCGAAAACCAAGCACCTCCTTCAGGCTTTCTAAGGGCGTAAATTTTTGATTTCACTCTTCACTGCCTATCACAGTTTCGGAGGCCAGGTGGCACAATCCCCCCCCCCCCCCAAATGACCCCATTTTGGAAAGTAGACACCCCAAGCTATTTGCTGAGAGGTATAGTGAGTATTTTGCAGACCTCACTTTTTGTCAGAAAGTTTTGAAAATTGAAAAAAGAAAAAAAAATGTTTTTTCTTGCCTTTCTTCATTTTCAAAAACAAATGAGAGCTGCAAAATACTCACCATGCCTCTCAGCAAATAGCTTGGGGTGTCTACTTTCCAAAATGGGGTCATTTGGGGAGGGGGGGGGTTGTGCCACCTGGGCATTCCATGGCCTCCGAAACTGTGATAGGCAGTGAAGAGTAAATCCTGAAGGCGGTGATTGGTTTTCGGGGCCCCGTACGCGGCTAGGCTCCCGAAAAGTGCCACACATGTGGTATCCCTGTACTCAGGAGAAGCAGCTGAATGTATTTTGGGGTGCAATTCCACATATGCCCATGGCCTGTGTGAGCAATATATCATTTAGTGACAACTTTTTGTAATTTTTTTTTTTGTCATTATTCAATCACTTGGGACAAAAAAAATTATTATTCAATGGGCTCAACATGCCTCTCAGCAATTTCCTTGGGGTGTCTACTTTCCAAAATGGGGTCGTTTGGGGGGTTTTGTACCGCCCTGCCATTTTAACACCTCAAGAAATGACATAGGCAGTCATAAACTAAAAGCTGTGTAAATTCCAGAAAATGTACCCTAGTTTTTAGACGCTATAACTTTTGCGCAAACCAATAAATATACGCTTATTGACATTTTTTTTACCAAAGACATGTGGCCGAATACATTTTGGCCTAAATGTATGACTAAAATTGAGTTTATTGGATTTTTTTTATAACAAAAAGTAGAAATATCATTTTTTTTCAAAATTGTCGCTCTTTTTCCGTTTATAGTGCAAAAAATAAAAACCGCAGAGGTGATCAAAGAAAGCTCTATTTGTGGGAAGAAAAGGACGCAAATTTTATTTGGGTACAGCATTGCATGGCCGCGCAATTAGCAGTTAAAGCGACGATTAGCTATGAAAACAGACACACTACTTAGTAAAACAACGTCTTTTTATAATTCCCAAGAAAATAGGAAATGCTAACATAAAAACACTAAATGAAAATACAATATAGAAACATCAATAATACATTACGTAAGGTCGTTCTCTAGATATTGTCTTGTCAGCTGGGCTCAAAATGGCAAGAGAGGGCCATGAGACTAAGAGAAGCAAGAGAGCCAGAGAAAGATTTTTCCATTCTGTGTGCAGTTTTAAACCCCATTCGTACACCCCCCAGACACCACCCCATCGCCAGCCCATCTAGGCTTCTGTTCAATTCAAAATAGTTAAGAGGCAGTCCTTACAGAGAAGGAGATACCACCAGGTCGGTCAACTGAGACACAGACTTCTCCTCTGGAGCCCCAGGTGCTGGCTAATGCGTATAGCCGATGAAGACAAACGGGAAAACTCTGGACAGCGGCACTCAAAAGAACGAATTCTTGCCTTTATTGAAAAAGTGGGATCACACTGTACAAGCCACAGCAAAGCGATACAGACAGGAGCTGACGCGTTTCACACTACGAAGAGTGCTTACTCATAGAGCCATGAGGCTAAGAGAAGCAAGAGAGCCAGAGAGAGATTTTTCCATTCTGTGTGCAGTTTTAAACCCCATTCGTACACTGCCCAGACAACACCCCATTGCCAGCCCATCTAGTCTTCTGTTCAATCCAAAATAGTTAAGAGGCAGTTCTTAATATATTATATTTCTGTCCGTCCTGCTGTATTGGCCTCTAGGGGCAGTATTCGTCCATGTATCATCGCTATGTGACCTGGGTCATCTTCAGTGACTGCTGACTCTTTCATCTTATTGAGCCCACCTTCATCAATCATCTTGGCAGCAATGGCCCTCTTTGAAGCTTGCTTGCAGAGTGTTAATCAAGGATTTTAATCTTATCACACCAGTTGGTCAGGAGCCAAGCTTTTGTTCCCATACTCTTCTGCCAGGGGTATGAATCGACACCCTGCTGGGTCAACTTCCAACTTAAGGCACCTGGCTGTATCAACCAGAAAGAAAATTCCAGAAATATAATATTAAACTATGTTGCCTTCCAACAAGGTCCCAAAGTGGGATCCGACTGAAGAATATGTCAATGCTTGTTAATGACCTTAGTGATACATCTGTAGTTATTATTAAACCCTGTAATGTATCTAACCGCCTGTTTAGATGAAATACTATTGGACCTATTTTTGGGCTGGTGATCTACACAAGAGTTGAAAGCCTCCATTAAGGAAATCTTGGGGGGTATCTCTTTTCCCTTTCGGTCATGACTCTGAGCTGTAAAATCTTGTGGTTAAGAACAATTCCTTTTGAGCCTAAGAAATTGACCTTTAGGAATATTATTGATCCAAGCCAGATGGTGGCAGCTATCATAATGAAGATATGAGTTCCCTGCAACCGGCTTGGCATGGATAGAACCTGCATCATGGAAAAGTTCAAGGTACAGAAAAAACAGGCGATTAGGGTCAATTACATATGTCAAACTCAGGCCCAGATCATTGGCATTACAATGATTAACCACTTTCCGACCAGTTGCAGTCATTATACTGTGGCAGGTCGGCACGATCCCGCGAGCCGTCGTAGCTGTATGCCGGCTCCTTAAAGTGGGATAGCAGGCGCGCCCACTGCATTGCGGGGGTGTCAATGCTCGTGACCAGTGGTCATGATGACCGCTGGTCATGCGCGATCGCGGGCACGAGAGGCAGAACAGGGATGTGTGTGTGTAAACACACACATCCCTGTTCTGTGAGGAGAGGCAGATCGTGAGTTCCTAATAGCTAGGAACCATGATCTGTCATCTCCTATAGTCAGTCCCCTCCCCCCATAGTTAACCCCTTGGTCGCCCCTAGTGTTAACCCCTTCCCTGCCAGTGACATTTACACAGTAATCAGTGAATTTTTATAGCACTGATCGCTGTATACTTGTCAGTTGTTTCAAAAATGTGTCAAAATTGTCCGATGTGTCCGCCATAATGTCACAGTCCCGATAAAAATTGCAGATCGCCGCCATTACTAGTAAAAAAAAATAATAAAAATGCCATAAATCTATCCAGTGGCGTAACTAGAACCTTCAGGGCCCCGATTCAAGAAACCATGAAGGGCCCCCCTGACCCCCGGACAGGGCTCTTTTCTCCGAGCCCGATGGTGGAACACCAAGGCCCGGTCACAAGTGGGTGGCTGCATATAAAGGAACCGATTTCTCCATTTCCCCCCTGCTTCTCTTCCTCTCCCTCCCACAGGCATTCAGTGGCTACAGGAGGAAAATGGAGAGATGGGTTCCTCTATGTCGGTGTTTCTCAATCTTTTTCCAGTCAGGGCACCCTTGAAGTATACCCCTAGGTGAATGGGGCTGCACTGCAACCACCCTGCAACTGTGTGCATTGCATGCAGTTGCAGGATAGTGATGATGCATTTAAGGGGTTAAAACAGGCGGTCAGTAGGCAACATATTGCCTCTTTACCGGCTGTCAAATGCCTCTGAAAAGCGAACTGAGCATGGATCGCTTTTTGGAGGAACAGCATTTTTTGCTGGTACTATGAACAAGCAAAAAAAAATAAAAAAATCGATTGTACACATATAGGGGGTCAGGATTAAAAGCGTATACCTAAAATGTGCATATATACATGTAAACACACACACACACACACACATGTATAAACACACACATATAAAAAAACACACACACATATATATATAAATGCACAGATGCACGAACATATAAACCAGTGGCGGCTGGTGCTCAAAATTTTTAGGGAGGCGCAAGCAAACTGAGAAATTTAGAAAAAGAAACATCAATTGCAGCCACTGTGCCCATCAATTGCAGCCACTGTGCCCATCAAACGCCGCCACTGTGCCCATTAAACGCCGCCACTGTGCCATCAAATGCTGCCACTGTGCCCATCAAATGCTGCCACTGTGCCTATCAAACTCTGCCGCTGTGCCATCAAATGCCACCAGTGTGCCCATCAAATGCTGCCAGTGTGCCCATCAAACGCTGCCAGTGTGCCCATCAAACGCTGCCACTGTGCCCATCGAAGTCTGCCACTGTGCCATCAAATGCCGCCACTGTGCCCATCAAATGCCACCACTGTGCCCATCAAATGCCACCACTGTGCTCATTAAATGCTGCCATTGTGCCCATCAAATGCCGCCACTGTGCCCATTAAATGCTGCCACTGTGCCCATCAAATGCTGCCAGTGTGCCCATCAAATGCTGCCAGTGTGCCATTGAATGCTGCTACTGTGCCCATTAAATGCCGCCAGTGTGCCCATTGAATACTGCCAGTGTGCCATCAAATGCTGCAACTGTCTAATCGAATGCTGCCACTGTGAATCTCCCCCCGCCCACTGGCCGTCTGCCCAGCACTTACCCTGTCTCGGTGGGGCAGCAGGTGACGGCCACGAGCGGGGTCCTCCATGCGTCTCCTGCTGTCCTCATCTCCAGTCCTCTCCTCCTGATAGGCGTCCAATAACTGCGCCTATCGTTTCAGCCAATCAGGTGACGGGTAACAGACCCGCACACCTGATTGGCGGAAAGGTGGTTCAGTGCTAGGAAAGTGAATATTAATTCGCTTTTCTAACACACCTGGGTGGTCTGTGAGCGCCAAGCATGGCACTCGCAGTTCAGCTATTTTGAAGCCTATTAGAGCCTATGGCTCAAATCAGGTGCTTAAAAACATCCCCTGCTGCTGTAATTCAGTCGCCCGGCGCCTAAATATGGGGGTGGCAGCAGTGGCCATGGATAGATTCATGCTATGCATGAATCTATCCATTGATCATAGAGGGAGGGGGTGGCTGGAGAGAGGGGGTGGCGCCTGTGCGCCCTTATGGATGCACCGCCAATGATAAACACATGCACATACATGCGCACTCACATACATACATAAATACATGCACACTCACATATGGATACATACATGCACACACACATACATATGCACACACACATGCATACATAGACACACATGCATGCGCACACACACACACACATAGATACACACATATAAACCCACATACAGTAGATAGATAGATAGATAGATAGATAGATAGATAGATAGATAGATAGATAGATAGATAGATAGATAGATAGATAGATAGATAGATAGATAGTCTTATAAAAAAAAGTCAGACCTTTACCTTAGCTCTTCCTGCCGGGTACTGCACTGTAGGGGGAGACAAAGAGCACAGCACACTGTGCTTTCACTTTGATGAACTCCCTGCACAGTCAGTGCCGATTACAGTTTGGCTGACGAGCTCGGTCTCAGCCGTCCTTGCTGTTCCTTCCATCGAAGAGTACGGGGGGCCCTCAAGGGCCCCCTGCAGCAAGGGGCCCGGTCGCCATGGCTATCTTAGTGACCCCTATAATTCCGCCATTGAATCTATCTTGTAGACCCTATAACTTTTGCGCAAACCAATCAATATACGCTTATTGCGATTTTTATTACCAAAAATATGTAGAAAAATACATATTGGCCTAAACTGAGGAAAAAATTTGCTTTCTGAAAAAATTTGTTTTTTCAAAATTGTCGCTCTTTTTTTGTTTATAGTGCAAAAAATAAACACCACAGGGATGATCAAATACCACCAAAAGAAAGCTCTATTTGTGGGGAAAAAAAGAATGTCAATTTTGTTTGGGTACAGCATCGCACGATCGTGCAATTTCAGTTAAATCGACGCAGTGCCGAATCGCAAAAAATGGCCTGGTCATTGAGCAGCCAAATCTGCCAGGGTTGAAGTGGTTAACAAAAGACAAGAAAAGATCCTTACTACCATCCCATATTATAAGGATATTGTCAATATAGCGTCCATAGAAGACAATGTGCTTACCGAGGCTTGTTGTACCAGACAAACTGCTCCTCCCAAAAGCCCATGCTAATATTTGCATAGCATGGGGCAAAACTAGCACCCATTGCTGTACCCTTGGTTTGCAGGTAGAATTTGTCTTGAAACACAAAATCATTGTGTTCTAGACAAAATTTGGTGCTATCCACCAAGAATTTGGCTTGTCAAGTTAGTATCAGATTTGGTACATAAAAAATGATTAAGTACCCGTAGTCCAATCTCATGTTAAATCAAGGTGTACAGTGAGCACACATCAAGTGAAGCCCATAGATATTGACTTTCCCAATTATAATCATGCAAAACCTCTATGATGTGACCTGAATCCCTAATATAGGATGGGAGTTGATGTACTATGGGTTGTAGGAACTGGTCAATATATTGGGACAGGCTAGAAATAAAGCTATTGGTCCCGCCACAATAGGCCTCCCCAGGGGGTAGGACAAGGATTTATGCACCTTAGGTAGGTGGTAGAAATAAGATGTACTACAAACTGCTGATAGTAGAGAATGTCAATTACGCTTAGTTAATAGTCCTTCCTTACTAGCCTCATCAACCAGATCCCTAAGATCACATTTAAATTCAGGGAGGGGATCTTTAGGTAAAGTTTTATATGTATCGGTATCACTCAGAAGTCTAAGTGATTAATTAAGGTAGTCTTTCCGATCCTGTAACACAAGGCTACCTCCCTTGTCAGCCTGTTTAATGGTCAAACTAGGGTGATTCTCTAGGGAACGTAAAGCCTGGGGTTCAGCCTGGGCGAGACTAAATTTGGGACGAGAATAATCATTACACATCTTAATCAGATCCCTGTATATGACCTGATAAAATGTATCAATATGAGGACCCTTGGACTGTGTGGGATAAAATATAGACTTCAGCCAAAAATCAGTATGTTTCACAGGTGGATCAAAACAGGCTTCAAATGTAACTCCTTGTCTCCTCATGGGTTGAATGAGGAGTTAGATACCCATACCATCCTTGATTCATGAGTGTGTACAGTTTGGTTGGCCTTTTTGTTTAGATAGGAGCATCTTGGGCTGGTTCCTGTTGCCACACAGAGTGTTGGCTTGTTGTTATTGTTTTTGTTACATTGTTATTATGTCAGCTTTAGTATTAGTATTTATTAATTTACTTTTTTTATAAAAATTATTAGTGTGATATACATGTACATTTATTATTAGTATGTATATGTAATTTTTTATATGTGTATACACTTGTTGTATATCTCCTTCATACTTATTATAGTCATTCATATACATCTATCAATTTTTTAAATTAATTTTTCATGAAGATTTTTATTGGTGCTTTGTTTCATATTGTAAATGTATCCTTAAGGAGGTTGATAGGATGGCTGCCATGCCCGCCCCCCCAATCCATACTTGCTATTAATAAGTTTGGTTCTCGCCGGCTCTTGAACACGTGACCTGAGGAAGGGGTTAATCTTCGAAACGTAGTCCCTGCACTGTTCAAGATCTGGGCAACTTCTCCTGGATATTCTCTCCCCTTTGGTTTTTGACCGTGGGACGTTTTTGGAGCCCGTTGGAGCACGCTGAAGCATGTTATTTCATGGAGGATTGACAAGGCCGGTCAGGTGACCACAGCCTCTGGCAGTTGAGAGGTTTTCACCGCTCTTCCTGGTTCACTCTAGCTGTGCCCTGCTGTGGCTCCCCTCTCACGAATCCTCGGGTTACTTAGCCGGCCCTCCTTGTTCCTTCTCCAGGCAGTTTGTGCTTTGAGGATTGGGGCTAGTGGATAGTTCCTCGCCCCTGGCACTTTGTTGTCCATTGTTATTACCCTGAGAATCCTACAGGCTCCGCTCCACCACTGGTGGTTTTTCCATCCTTGGAGATGGGACAGTCTCCTTTCCACCTCTCCTGGCTCCTGAATGTTCCTGCAGTCCTTGTAAGTTCTTGTGTATGCAAAGCAAGTCACTTGTATTTTATTTTTATTTTTCAATCATTTTTTACAGATCATTGTTCTGGACCTATATGCATCTTCTGGCAGCTATAACAATTTTGTTTTCGTGCCAATAAATAACCTTTATCATATATGGGATTTCCATCAGAATTCATCATTCTTTGTATCAGCGCTTCCCCATTTATCTTGATATGTTTTCTCTCATCTGGTCTTTTGAGTTTGGGAGCTGCAGCCTCAGTTTGGCGATCATTATTTTTCCAACAAGACTTCCTTGGTCATCCTTGTTTGCGTCTGGTCTCCTCTATCATGTCCAACTCTAACATGTTCTTTATTTAATTTGCAACTGCTTCTCATCTAGCCTCAGGTATTCTATAGGGCTTTACAATTACGCGGACACCTGGATCCGTAATTATGTCATGCTGTGTAAAACTGGTCTGTCCGGGTAGGTGAGAGAAAAAGTCTCTGTTCTTACTCTATTCTTATTCGTACCTCAGTTGTTACGAGGGCCATGTCCGTTTGAGGGGTTGGCATTGCCAGTAAAGTCTCTCTGTCCTTCCAAGGTTTCAAGAGATTAACGTGATATATTTGCTCTGGTTTCCTTTTCCGTGGCTGATAATTGTTGTCGTTTACTTCCCCTACTCTTTCCATAATTTCAAATGGACCTTGCCACTTTGCTAGGAATTCACTCTCAACTGTGGGGACTAGTACCAGCACTCTATTACCAGCGTTAAAGGTTCTGGTCTTGGCACCCCAATTATAAACCCTTCTCTGGGCCTCCTGGGCTTGCTCCATATGTTCCCTTACAAGCGGCATGGCAATGGCAATCCTATCTTGCATCAGTGAGATATGCCCGATGACGCTTCTATAAGGCGTGGTCTCTCCCTCCCACACTTCTTTTGCAACATATAGCAATCCCCTGGGATGTCTACCATACAGTAGTTCAAACAGGGAAGAACCTGTGGAATTCTGAGGTACATCTCGTATAGCAAACATGAGGTATGGCAGCAAAAAATCCAAATTTCTCCCATCTTTGTCCACCACCTTTTTTAACATGCTTTTGAGCATCTTGTTAAATCTCTTCACAAGACCATCAGTTTGGGGGTGGTAGACAGAGGTACGAAGATGGGAGATTTTGAACAACTTGCACAATTCTTTAATGACTTTGGACATAAATGGTGTGTCTTGATCCGTTAACACCTCTTTTGGAATACCCACACGACTAAATAACTGGACAAGATCTTTGGTAGTAGTCTTAGCTGAGGTATTACGCAAGGGAATGTATTCAGGATACGGTGTAGCATAGTCCAGTATTACCAGTATGTGCTGATGGCCCCAGGCAGACTTTACTACTGGTCCCACCAGATCCATGCCAATTCTTTCAAAAGGCACTTCAATTATCGGTAACGGTACCAGCAGACTGTGGCAATGGGGCAATGGCGCAGAATACTGACACTCTGAGGATGACTCACAATAGTCTTTGACATCTGCATGTAACCCAGGCCAAAAGAATCTCTGGGTTATTCTCTCCTTAGCTTTCTCTATACCCAGTAGGGATGAGCCGAACATACCCCGGTTCGGTTCGCAGCAGAACATTCGAACATGCAAAAGATTTGTTCCATAACGCAAACACTATGGGTTAAAGTCTATGGGCCATGAACGTGAAAAATCAAAAGTGCTAATTTTAAAGGCTTATATGCAAGTTATTGCCATAAAAAGTGTTTGGGGACCCGGGTCCTGCCCCAAGGGACATGTATCAATGCAAAAAAATTTTTAAAAACGGACATTTTTTCGGGAGCAGTGATTTTAAGAATGCTTAACGTGAAACAATAAAAATGAAATATTCCTTTAAATATCGTGCTTGGGGGGTGTCTATAGTATGTCTGTAAAGTGGCGCATTTTCCCGTGTTTAGAACAATACCACAGCAAAATTATATTTCTAAAGGAAAAACAATCATTTAACACTGCTTGCGGCTGTAATGTTTTGTCGGGTCCCAGCAATATAGATGAAAATCATTGAGAAAAACGGCATGGGTTCCCCCCCTAGCCCATTACCAGGCTCTTTGGGTCTGGTATGGGTATTAAGGGGAACCCCGCACTCAAATTTTTAAAAAAATGGCGTGGGGGGGGGTCCCCTAGGCACTATATACTCTGAACAGAAGTATATATACTATACGGCCTGCCCTATATACTCTGCAGACAATTGGGCCTTAGGTGTTGGTGGTGCCAGAACACTGTAACCCCTCACAGTTACTCTTGTTGTTCGTAGGAACAGGCCCTGCTGTTAAATATTATTTCAAAAATTGTAATTACATATCCGTGTTATACAGGGGCAGAAAAATTTGGCCTTGGGTGGTGGTGCCACAACACTGTTACCCCTCATAGTTACTTTTGGTGGACGCTGGAACAGGCCCTGCTGTTAAATATTATATCAAAAATTGTAATTACATGCCCCTGTTAAACAGGGGCAGAAAAATTGGGCCTTCAGTGGTGGTGCCACAACACTGTAACCCCTCACAGATACTCTTGTTGGACGCAGGAACGGGCCCTGCTGTGAAATATTTGATCAAAAATTGTTATTACATGCCCCTGTTAAGCAGGGGCACAAAAATTGGCCCTTATGCAGTGGTGGTGGTGCCACAACACTGTAACCCCTCACAGATACTCTTGCTGGGAGCAGGAACGGGCCCTGCTGTTAAATATTATATCAACAATTGTAGTTACATGCCCCTGTTAAACAGGGGCAGAAAAATTGGGCCTTGGGTGGTGGTGCCACAACACTGTAACCCCTCACAGATACTCTTGTTGGACGGAGGAACGGACCCTGCTGTGAAATATTTGATCAAAAATTGTTATTACATGCCCCTGTTAAGCAGGGGCACAAAAATTGGCCCTTATGCAGTGGTGGTGGTGCCACAACACTGTAACCCCTCACAGATACTCTTGCTGGGAGCAGGAACGGGCCCTGCTGTTAAATATTATATCAAAAATTGTAATTACATGCCCCTGTTAAACAGGGGCAGAAAAATTGGGCCTTGGGTGGTGGTGGTGGTGCCACAACATTGTAACCCCTCACAGATACTCTTGTTGGGCGCAGGAACGGGGCCTGCTGTGAAATATTTGATCAAAAATTGTAATTACATGCCCCTGTGAAACAGGGGCAGAAAAATTGGGCCTTAGGCAGTGGTGGTAGTTCCCTAAACCAAGAATATTGTTGGAAGTTAGCATCATCAAGATTGAGGAGGAATAGGATAGTCACTCAGCATAGGCAGTCTTCAAGGGATCCGACATCCATAGAAATATCAGTCAGTTACATTAGCATCAGTTGCTTGATAGCTGCTGCTGATCCAAGATTGATTCATTTTTATGAATGTGAGCCTATCAACGGAGTCTGTGGACAGGCACACTCTATGATTTGTTACAAACCCTCCAGCAGCACTGAATGTGCATTCAGAAAGAACGCTTAATGCAGGACAGGCCAGTAGCTCAATTGCATATTGAGCAAGTTCTGGCCAGTGGTCCATCCTCAGTAACCCAGTGGATGGTCTGTTGGAAAGGTCTCCAAGTCTGGATCAGACCTTGACGCTGAGGACTGAAAAAATGTCTAAAGGCATCGGTCACCTGGCCACCTTCTCCACCGCTCTTCCTCTGACTGAACAAAGCCGCAAGTAACATGTTGTCCAGCACCAGGAAATTGTAACCTCCCAGGGTCTGGAAATGCATTGCACAAACCTTTCTTCATGGCCTCCTGAAGATGTTTCATCCTCTGCTCCCTCTGCGAAGGTAGGATGAGTTCTGCAACCTTATCCTTGTAACATGGATCAAGAAGAGTTACCAGCCAGTAATGATCCCCCTCCTTGATACCACGAATCCTAGGGTCCCATTGCAGGCTTTGCAGAATCAGGGAGGCCATGCAGCGTAAGTTTGCAGAGGCATTCGATTCTGAGTCCTCTGGGTCACTAAGAATCTGTAACGACCTCCTCCCAGTTACGTACAATTCCTTGGGTTTCTGGGGCCTGAAAACCATCCCTTGAAGACTGCTGCTGAGTGTTAACATCCATGTCCATGCTGACACAATCCTCCTCCTCCTCTTCTTCCTGTGTGTTTGGCGGGCCTGCAGGAATACTATCCGAATAAAGGGGGCCTTGAGAGGTAAGGAAGTCCTCCTCTTTCTCCTGCTGTTCTGCCTCAAGTGCCCTGTCCATTATTCCATGAAGCGTGTGCTCTAACAGGAAGACAAGAGGGACAGTATCACTGATGCATGCATTGTCGCTGCTCACCATCCTCATGGCCTCCTCAAATGGTGACAGGACACTGCATGCATCCTTGATCAGTAGCCACTGGCGTGGCGAAAAGAAGCCAAGCTCCCCTGACCCTGTCCTGGTGCCATACTCACACAGGTACTCATTGATGGCCCTCTGCTGCATGTGCAGCCACTCCACCTGGTGGGCATGTCACAAATGAGGCGGTTGGTGGGCAGGTTGCAATCCCTTTGAATGTCAGCCAGCCGAGCACTGGCATTGTATGACTGGTGGAAATGACCACAGACTTTTCTGGCCTGCCTCAGAAGATCCTGTAAGCCTGGGTACCTACTCAAGGATGGCTGCACCACCAAATTCAGGATGTGTGCCAAACATGGGACATGGGTCATGTGTCTCTGTCGGAGGGCGGAGAGAAGGTTGGTGTCATTGTCGCATACAACCATTCCTGGCTGAAGCTGACAGGGCGTCAACCACCTCTGAGCTTGCCCCTGCAGAGCTAACAGAATCTCTGCCCCAGTGTGGCTCCTGTCCTCTAAGCAGACCAACTCAAGCACTGCATGGCATCTTTTTGCCTGAGTGCTTGCGTAGGCCCTTGCACGCTTACGGAGCACCGCTAGTTCAGAGGACAAATCTGCAGAAGAGGCCATAGAGGAAGAAGAAGAGGAGGGGAGGGAGGAGAGAACTGTGGCAGAATCAACACTAGCATTTTGGAGGCGTGGTGGTGGAACAAGCTCCAACAATACTGAACCCTGTGCTGCATCCTTCCCAGCTGCCAGCAGAGTTACCCAGAGCGCCGTGAAGGAAAGGTAACGTCCCTGCCCATGCCTGCTAGACCATGAGTCAGCGATAATATGCACCTTACTGCTGACCACCCTGTCCAACAAGGCCAAAACATTGCCTTCCACATGCCAGTAGAGAGCTGGAATGGCCTTCCGTGAAAAGAAATGGAGTTTTGGAACCTGCCACTGTGGTACAGCACATTCCACAAATTCACGAAAGGGGGCAGAGTCTACCAGCTGAAAAGGCAGCAGTTTCAGTGCTAGCAATTTGGCCAAGCTAGCATTCAGAGGCTGAGCATGTGGATGGCTGGGACCGAATTTCTTTTTACGGTTTAGCAACTGGGGTAGGGAAATTTGCCTGCTAAAATCAGTACTGATAGCAGATTGGCCCCCCTATTTTCTTGCGGCCTGCCAGGTTGCGTGCTCAGATAAGGGTCTGGTATGGATTTTTGGGGGGACTCCCACGCAATTTTTTTTTAAATTTTGGCGCGGGGTTCCCCTTAAAATCCATACCAGACGATCTGGTATGGATTTTGAGGGGGGGCCCCCCACACCATTTTTTTTTAAATTTGGTGCGGGGTTCCCATTAATATCCATACCAGACCTGAAGGGCCTGGTATGGAATTTGGGGGGACCCCCACGCAATTTTTTTTTTTAATATTGGTTCAGGGTTCCCCTTAATATATATATCAGACCCAAAGGGACTGGTAATGGACTGGGGGGATCCCATGCCGTTTTTTTCAATGACTTCTTTTATCTGTATTGCCAGGACCAACAAATCATTATAGCCACGAGTATTTTTAAATTACTTTTTTTCTTTAGAAATTTCATTTTGCTCTCAGACTGTTCTAAACAAGGGAAACATGCGCCACTTTACAGGCATACTATAGACACACCCCAGGTACGAAATTTAAAGGAATATTTCACTTTTATTGTTTCACTTTAAGCATTATTAAAATCACTGCTCCCGAAAAAACTTCATTTTTTAAAACTTTTTTTTGCATTGATACATGTCACCTGGGGCAGGACCCAGGTCCCCAAACACTTTTTATGACAATACCATACATATAAGTCTTTAAAATTAGCACTTTTGATTTCTCCCATAGACTTTTAAAGGCTGACTTTCGAATTTGCCGCAAACACCCCAAATTGTTTGCTATTCGGCGAACAGGCGAACACCCGATGTTCGAGTCAAATTTACGTTCGACTCGAACATCGGGCTCATCCCTATTGTGTACTGTGTACACCACCAGAAAAGTAGTAGCAACTGCACTACGGCTGTACTGTATTGTGTAATGTGTACACCACCAGAAAAGTAGTAGCAACTGCACTACGGTTGCACTGTATTGTGTACTGTGTACACCACCAGAAAAGTAGTAGTGACTGTACTATGGCTGCATTGTATTGTGTAATGTGTACACCACCAGAAAAGTAGTAGCAACTGCACTACGGCTGCACTGTATTGTGTACTGTGTACACCACCAGAAGTGTAGTAGCAACTGCACTACGGCTGCATTGTATTGTGCAATGTGTACACCACCAGAAAAGTAGTAGTAACTGCACCACGGCTGCACTGTATTGTGTACTGTGTACACCACCAGAAAAGTAGTAGCAACTGCACTACGACTGCACTGTATTGTGTACTGTGTACACCACCAGAAGTGTAGTTGCAACTGCACTACAGCTGCACTGTATTGTGTACACCACCAGAAAAGTAGTAGCAACTGGACTATGGCTGCACTGTATTGTGTACCACCAGTAAAATAGTAGAAACAGTACACCACATAATGCACTGTAGATATAGGCTACACTGGATGCTGCAGAGTGTATATATATATATATACTAGACTAGAATTTCTCAACCTTTTCAGCCCAGGGGACCCCTTAGGCCTCATGCACACGGACGTTTTTACAGCCGCTTTTTTGAGTGTTTTTTGCAGCTTAAAAACGCCTCTTCATGTTAGTCTATGGCATTATGCCCACCATGGCATTTTTGAGCCCAGGACCAGTGCGTTCTGAGGCTCCAGCCCTAGAGCTGTAAAAACGTCAGAAGCCAGCAAAAGGTGTTAATTGAGAATTAACAAGGCTTAACGCTGTGTTAAGCCTCGTCTGACTGTGACGTCATAAGGGGCAGGAGTCACCAGATGACATCACCCAGTGACCACGCCCCATGCCTATATAAGTCGTTGCGCACCGCACACATGGCATTACAGCGGGAGAGAGAGTCGTGTCAACATCAGAAGAAGAGAAGAGGGAAGAAGACGACGGAGAAGACCGGGCCACCGCTAGCAAAAGAGCAGCAAAAGAACAGAACATAGCGGAGGAGCCCGGCAGAAGACACCGGAGAGTGGGAGAAGAACCGGAGACCGGGAGAAGACAGTGGGAGAAGAGGCCGGAGAGCGTGGAGAAGTCGGAAGAGACCTCCGGAGCTGCCTAATAAACTACTTTAAAAACCTTTGTAGTGTGTTTTTTTTATTGACAGTTTTCCCCCAGGTGAATGGGTAGAGGTACGATGTACCCCATACTCATTCACATAGGGTGGGGGGGCCTGGATCTGGGTGCCCCCTTATTAAAGGGGGCTCCCAGATTCCGACAAGCCCCCTGCCCACAGACCCCGACAACCAACGGCCAGGGTTGTCGGGAAGAGGCCCTTGTCCTCAACATGGGGGCAAGGTGCTTTGGGGTGGGGGGCACAGGGCCCCCCTGCCCCAAAGCACCAACCCCCCCACGTTGAGGGCATGTGGTTTGGTATGGTCCAGGAGGTGGGGGGGCGAGCCCCCCTTTCCTGACCTACCGGGCTGCGTGCTCAGATAAGGGTCTGGTATGGATCTTGGGGGAACCCCCATGCTATTTTTTTTTGGTGTGGGGGTTCCCCTCAGGATCCATACCAGACCGAAGTTCAATGAAAAACGCGGGAAAAATTGCGTTTTTAACGCTGCTTTTTTCCTAGCGTCTGTACTAGCTTTACAGCCTGTTTTTTAAAACAGTGAAAAAAGGGGGAATGATTAATGCGCTACCCAAAAAGACAAAAAACAGCTGCTACAAACCATGAGACAAAAAGGTAACAAATATGAAATAAATTGTAGCGCTAAAACACACATGTGTAAATAGTAAATAAAGTTCAAAGTGCATGTAGACGTAATGTCCCAAGTAAAAAGGGGAATGTATAATCCAAAAGGGGAATGTATAATCCAAATAGGACAACAGTCCGCAGTGAGATTAAATAATCTGTGTATTGATCCTGTCTGCTTCCCAACCGTCAACTTGTATATCATCAACTTTAGCGAATAGATGGAATACGCTTACCAGAGAGGTTGGATTCTACTGCCATGAGCATAGAATCAGTGGAGCTTCATGCCACCCTGGGCAAAGTGGTAAAGTGTTGGAGGCAAGGGTAGAGCCTCTACAGGGCCAGAACGTCCCTTCTATGTCCACCAAAGCCGGGCCAAAATGGATTCCAAAAGGCAAAGTGGTTTCACAGTTCTCCAGGATATATAAAAAAAGTTAAGGAATGCTTCCTTATAGTGTAATTCTGGGTGTTTTTATTCATAAAAAAACACAATACATATAAAAAGTGATCACAAAGTAAAAGCAGTGTATAGGGTCTATATATATATATATATCAGTACAAGGCACTTTCAGTGCTCTTGCGCTTTCAATAAGAATTGCGCTGTCATGCAATACTGTACACAAATGGAATTTTTATCATTTTGTTCACACAAACAGAGCTTTATTTTGGTGGTATTTATTCACAAATCAGTTTTTTATTTTTTGCGATATAAGTGAAAAAAAGAGCGGAAATGTAAAAAAAAAACAAAACAATATTTTCTACTTTCGGTTTTAAAAGTAATCCAATAAAATCAAATTTTGTCATAAATTTAAGCCAAAATATATTCTGCTACATGTCTTTGGTAACAAAATCCTGTTAAATGTATAATAATTGGTTTGTGTGATCACGGACATATGTGCGCAAATGATCATGTACAGATGTGTACAGATGATCAAGGAAATATGTGTGCAGATGATCATTGGGACATATGATTTTACTGTTATATGTGTGGAACAGGTGTTTTTACTGTGTGGGGACATGTGTGGGGACAGTGTTTTGGGGACACTATTTTGGGGACATTGTGATTCTATACTGTGTGGGGACACTGGGCCAGTTATCAGTGTGTAAAAAGCTGTAAAAAACAGCTCATACTCACTGATCACCGGCTGGCTGCAGCGATCTGCACTCCTCTCCTCACTGACAACTTCCGTGTGAGGAGAGGAGAGCCGATTGCCTAGCAACTAGCTCTCTGTTTACATCACATGATGGCTGTGACTGGACACAGTCGTCATGTGATCAGGAGGATCAATCACAGAGCCCTCCTGCCGATCGGAGATGCACCGTGTCCGGGTGACACGAGCGCATCGGGAAAGCATTGCTGCGAGGGAATGCACGTGCGATCCCCCTCCTTCTGAGGGACGTTCCTGAACGTCCACGCAGAACAAGGGAACTCCCACCCGGCCGTATATGTGCAGTGGTCGGGTGGGAGGTGGTTATATATATCAAATACACCGCCTGAAGTAGATTAGAAATAGTACACCACGGAATGCACTGTAGAATGTAGATCTAGGCTACACTGGATGTTGCAGAGTATATATATATAGACTGACTATATATATATATATATATATATATATATATATATATATATATATATATATATATATCAAATACACTGCCACTAACTAAATAACCTGCCTGCTTAATCTAAATCACACTATCTCTCCATCCATGCCAACAACACTACACAGGGCCGCTGTGTAGGCAGCCTTATATAGTGTGGGGCATGGACTTAGTCCCCCTGAGCCATGATTGGCCAAAGGCACCATGCCCTACCCCCATAATGTTCGTTCTTCGGTGAACGGACGAACACCCGATGCTCGAGTCAAACTCATGTTCGGCCCAAACATCAAGCTCATCCCTAATACCCAGGTGTCTACCCTTTATATGACCATGGGCTAAATCTAATACCATCCAACGATAGGGTTTGTGAGCCACTAGTTGCTCTAACTCCTCCTCCCCTTGCTTTACCACTTGATACAGCAAGTTATTTTTAAGAGCCATGTAGGGAAATTACACCCCTACATTAGGTTCAACAGATTCGCCATCAATCATGTTAACATTTTCTCTGGCTCTATTGAGTGTGGAGTTTCTTAGCTGTTCCGTACAAAAATCAACTTTCCTGACTTCTAAGTCAGGCACCACATTCTGTCCACTCTCACTATTAGAGTCAGAGATAATTTCTTGTTGATTAACCTCAAGCTGGGGGCTGGATTCCAGCTCCTCCTGCTCCCCAGCCATTACAGAAAAAAGAAAAGGATCTACCCCTCCGTTGGACATGCCAACAGTTTCCCTTTTAATTTTGTAATCAAAAGGGTCTGGACTGTTTCCTCAGCAGGGGGAGGGCGCCACCCCCACTGAATGTGTCACAGTGCCCCAGGGGTATCAAACTCAACCACAGAAGTCTGGTAGTCATGTGTGTCACCATGTATACAAATCACCCCAATACTGCTAGGGTGTAACTTTGCAGGATTTACAAAATCACCTTTGACTAATGTCACGACACCAGAATCTAGCAGACTAGTGACTGGCTTTCCATCAACTGAAATCATACACATTTGTTTTTCCATGCGGCTTTTTTTCCATGCATCCCTGACATGATCCAGTACATGCCACCTGTGCAAAAAGAGACATGCGTTTTTTTCAAATAAGCATTATCACATTGCATTGGTTCATCGTGACATTTAGGGAACAGTTAGCAGCAATATGACCTAACGCATGGCAGCGATAACATTTTATGTGCTCTGTACCCAGTCCTCTAAATGGCCTCAGAGACCTTCCTGACCTATTTGGCCATTCTCCAGGTCCTGAGCCCATAGACTCATTATCTGTGGCAACAGTCTTGGAATTTTTCCCCACACCCTTGAACCCTGGAACAGTCCTACCGGATCCTCTGGGCGGTTTTGGGGTGGGGCACAGACAGGTCTTCAGCAGCAGTATATCTCTCCACTAGATCCACCAGGTGGTTTGCAGTCTTATGCCGCGTACACACGATCGGACTTTCTGGCATACTTGGTCCGACAGACATTCCGACTGACTTTGTCCGCCAGGTGCGCCGGACTTTAAAACGGACGGACTTGCCCACACACGACCGGACTATCCGGCGGGCTAGGTCCACCCGTCTTTCCGACGGACTTTCGCCGGAGTTACAGCAGACTTTCAGAATGAACGGACTTGCCCACACACGGACAAGCCCGTTCATTTTGAACGTGACTCAGGTACGACAGGACTAGAAAAGAAAGTCAATCTTGCCGCTTTTATCGGCGGAGGAAGACCCCCCCCGGAAGCTGTTTAATAAATTATTTTAAAAACCTGTGTAGTGTGTTTTATTATTGACACTTTTTCCCTAGATGAATGGGTAGGGGAACCATGTACCCCATACTCATTCACATAGGGTGGGGGGCCGGGATCTGGGGGCCCTCTTATAGGGGGCTCCCGGATTCCGATAAGCCCCCCGCCCGCAGACCCCGACAATCAACGGCCAGGGTTGTCGGGTAAGAGGCCGTTGTCCTCATCAACATGGGGACAAGGTGCTTTGGGGTGGGGGGGCGCCCCCTCCCCCAAAGCATCCACCCCCCATGTTAAGGGCATGCAGCCTGGTACGGTTCAGGAGGGGGGGGCGCTCACCCGTCCCCACCCCCTTTTCTGACCTGCCGGGCTGCGTGCTCGGATCGGGGTCTGGTATGGATTTTAGGGGAGACCCCACGCCGTTTTTTCGGTGTAGGGGGTTCCCTTTAAAGTCCATACCAGACCTAAGGGCCTGGTATGCCCCGCGCTCACCGCAATAGGAAAATTTGTTTTTCCTATTGCAGCGAGCACGGTATGCAATACCCTGCCCTTGCGTCGTATCTGGTCCGTTGGACCAGCATACAGACGAGCGGGCTTTCCGTCGGACCTGCACACAGACGAGCGGACTTTCCGTCAGTAACTGAGTCCGACGGAAAGATTTAAAACATGTTTCAAATCTAGGTCCGGCGGACTTTTGGGAAAAAGTCCGCCAGAAAAGTCCGCCGGAGCCTACACACGGTCGGATTGTCCGGCGGACAGAGTCCGCCGGACCACGTATGCCGGAAAGTCTGCTCGTGTGTACACGTCATTAGGGTCCCTATGGCTGATCCACTTCCTCAAAGTGACAGGGAGCACGTGTAAATAATGGTCCATCGCCACACGCTCCACATTCTTAGGGACTGACAAAGACTCTGGCTGCAGCCACTTCTATGTGAGGTGTATTAGGCCAACATTTGGAAGCGGAATGGTTTATCCCTACTGTATGACCACCAATGCACCCGTTGAGCCCGGACCGCAATGGTGACGCCCAGGCAAATATCTCAGCCTTCAGAATCTCATAATCCTGGGCAGCATCTGGTTCCAGGTCAAAATAGGCCTTTTGGGGTTCTCCTGTCAGAAAGGGAGCTAGCAGTCCTGTCCATTGATCTTTTTGCCATCCTTCTCAAACAGCGACTCTTTCAAAAGTTGCTAGGTAAGCTTCCACATCATCTGCAGGTGTCATCTTCTGCAGGTAATAGCTGGCACGCACCATTTTCTGCAAAGGACCTGCAGACCCCTTCTTTAACTCCACCAGGGCCTCCTCAAACTGGTGGTTGATTTCCTGCTGGGCTGCAATGGCTTCCTGTTGCTGGCGATTGGCTTCCTGCTGAGTTGAAGTGGCCTGCAGCAGGACTTTTACCACATCCTCCATCTTTCCACTTGTTTAGGAAGATGCCAATCGAAAATCCACCATATGTGGGGACTTAGCTCAATGGGGATCACCTTCCCTGCGAAAAAGGGTAGTCCAAACGGCAGGTTTTCTTAAAATTTGACTTATAGCCAGTTTTATTTTTAAAAGGTTGCACGAAGAACAAATAAACAAAACAGAAAATAAATCCTCGCCATCCAGGGACTAACTAAACAGTTCAGGATCCTAACTCAGAGGTGAAGGGCTTCTCCCAGTCACCCACAAAACAAAGATATTGCAAACCTTTTTTCTGTCTCTAGTAGCTCTCTCTCTCTCAGGCATGGCTTGCTGAGTCCCAGGCCAAGAGCAATTCTTTGCTCTAGTGCCTGCTTCATTTATACCACCTGTTGGTGGATACAAGTGGACCGCAAAATTCCACCTTAGTTCTCTGCAAATGAACGCATGCGAGGTGAAACATAACGTCCATCAATCACCTCGCCTTTCATAATGTCACGGGACCGGACTTCTGTAATATGAAGTAGTAGACTTTTTCTTCACCACTGCAGGCTACTCCTGTTTCGATCTAGTGCTGGGGTCAGATCATCTGCATCACACTCCTGAGCTCTAAAAGGAGAGCAGCATGGGATTTGTAGTCTCCTGCACAGCCATTACTGAATTGCTGAATCCTTTGCAAACTACATCTCCCAGCAAGTCACCTTCTCAATGGGAAAATTGTAAGAGAGGATATTAGAGTCTCTCAGCAAGCACATGCTCTCTTCTTCCCGGGATCCATTAAGTGAGCACCAGCTGTGGCAATTGCAGCCTACCACAGCGCCAGGAGTCGCCGCTGTTTCTGCCCAAGAGGACCTGTCACGCATCGCCACGCTGAAGACCTCCTGCACTACCTGTTGACGATTGGGAGACAGCGCAGCCGGTGACAGCCCAGACCGCTGAACCCACCACTGACCGATCCACGGCATCCAGCTCCTGGCTGAACAGTGGAAAGAACAGTGCATTGCTTCCTGTGTGTGAGTGCCTTTTTTCTTCAGGATCTGGTGAGCGGGCTCATGCCCAAATCCTTTTCTGCCTGCCAGTAACATACAACACTGCATGTAAACAACATAAACTGGATTGTCAAGGGATCTGCCACTTTACCCTACCTAGTATTCCCCTGTTGATCATTGAACCCTTTTGTACTCTGAGTCTCTAGTAAACCGTATTAGGAAAGGTCTGAAGGGAAACGGGAAAAGTGACCTGGGGTGTGCCAAAGGTCACGTGGTCAATATGCCTAAAAGGGGGCACACCCAAGTAGAAGTAAAAGAGAAGAAATAGCAAGAAAAAAGGGAAAGGGTGGGTGGGACACGAGAAAAACCGTTGACAGTCAAGGAGGATAGAGGGCGGGTTTAAATACATCCCTACTCCTCCTACAAAATCATTTGTACTTGGAGTCTCTAGTAAACTGTATTAGGAAAGGTCTGAAGGGAAACAGGAAAAGTGACCTGGGGTGTGCCAAAGGTCACGTGGTCGGTATGCCTAAAAGGCGGCAAAAATAAGACAGTAGGATGAACTAGCAAAAGGTTTAATTGAAGGTAACCGTATGTGACATGAGCAGCCAAACTCATGAAAGCCATTGACATCTCAACATGTGGATCTGGAATGTATCCGGAAATGCATGCTGAATTCCACCTGCCTAACTTCTCCACAACGTGAAACACAGACCCCTTGGTGAGAAGCAGCAAAACCGCACCTATCCTACAAGAATGGCCAAACCTAGGTATGGCAGCAGGGTATGGCGATGTTTCATGCACTGCGCTAGTGAAGAAGGGAGCACTAGGGAAAGGCAAAGTGGCCTATCCCTGGGTACTTCCGCTGTTGCCACCATGAGTCGGTCTAGGACTGAGGCCGGGCACCAGCTTGTGGAAAGCTTGAGCTGTGAGTGGCAAAAAAGGCAAAGAAAGTAAGTAAATATTGAATGTTTGTGACAATAGAACCTAGTATACCGAGACGGAAAAGCCTGGAAGATATCCCAGGCAGTGTCATCAGCCTACCTAGGCTTAAACTGACAATGACTTGTTGATAAAGCTTCATCTGTAGCAGGAAAAGCCGGGATGCTGGGACGTGTAGCACAGGCGTACAAGAGTGGGACCTGCTGGAAAAAGGCAGGTAACTAAAACTAGACAGAGCATCTGCTGCTGAATTCTCTACCCCACTGATGAACCTATAGTGAAAGTGAAAATGGAACTGAAAGGGCAGTCAAATCAGCCTACATACAACAAAGAGTAAAGACCTGGACCTGCTTTAGAACAACACCTGAGGTAGACTGATTATCCGTGCAATTAACCAGGCTTCCCATTTCCCTTGCCGTCAGAGGGACGTAAGCACAGAGAAAAGTGACATTAGTTCCCGTAGATCGGCGGGACCCCGTTTGGAAACTTTGATGAGGAGGAAATCGCCCAGATAGTGGACGACTACCTGACAGCATACTACATGGGAGAGTATAGAGCTGAGTGCCAGTGCGAAAGTATCCAATGGCCAAGGGTGCTTTAGGACCCAAAGAATGGTTTAGTAGCAAAATAACCCAGACCCCTCCACCTTAACCTATACCACTGCCAGAGTGACGGCCGAACCGGGAGGTTTCAAGGAGGCCATGCTACCATGTTCAGAACTCCTAACCGGAGCAGGATGGATGGAGGCAAAGTCTTCGATATCTGCTGCCTGTGACATAACCTATACAAACGAGAACAACACTGTCATAAACAAGAGTAACCAAACGAACCCCAACCTACCTTAAGAGAAAGGAAAATCTCTTACTTCCCTTACCACTACTCATAAAGGTAACCGTGAATAAATGACCAAGTAAACGTTGTGCAGGACTGAAAATGTGTCAGTCTCCAGAAACTAGCAAGGCCGAGTTACCTGACGCATGTAAGGCAAATTCCAAAAACCTAAACTCAGGCCTATGCAACCTGAAGACGTATCAGGCAGGTGACATGAGACGTGTGATGTCATGACGTAGGAACTCGTGACGAAAGACATGCGAGAAACAGATGAGGAGACTTGCCACTGCACCAGCCAATTGAAACGATTATCTCAATCCTTTGGAACCCATGAACGTGACAGGTAACCCTGCAGAGGAGTGTCGCCGTGAGATCTAAACGTGCAGATATGAACTCATGTATAAAATGACAATAAAAAGAAACGCACGTTGTGCCAGACTGAAACGTACCAGTCTCAAGAAACTAGCCAAGCCGAGTTACCTGAGGCATATCAGGCAAATTAAAAACTTAAACTCAGGCTTATGCAACCTGAAGACGTGTCAGGCAAGTGTAGTGAGATGTCATGATGTATGAACTCATGACGTGGTCATGTGAGAACCAGATGAGGAGACTTGCCACTGTACAAGCCAATTAGAAACGATTATCTCAATCCATCGGCACCCCAAACGTGATAGGTAACCCTACAGTGGAGTGTTGCCGAGAGATCTAACATGTAAGTGAACCTGACTCCTGAATGAGATGACAAAGAAATGTACATTGTGCTGGACTGAAAACGTACCAGTTTCAAGAAACTAGCAAGGCCGAGTTACCTGAGGCACATCAGGCAAATTAAAAACGTAACCTCAGGCCTATGAACCTGAATGTGTCAGGCAAATGATAACTTATGAAACAGAAACCGAGATGTAACGTATGTAACACGGATGAGGAGACTTGCCACTGCCCAAGCCAATTAAAAACGACCAACTCAATCCCTGCGAACCTGAAAACGAAACAGGTAACTGCAGTGGAGATGCCATGATTTACCGTGAAGATGTAAAATCAAAATGACGACAACATTTGAACAGTACCCAGCAAAATGAAAAAATAACAACCATAAACTGAGTGAAAAACAACACGTAGAACGACAAGCTCTGGTAAAAGCACTTTCCGACAAAATACATACTCTGGAGTCCCAGCCCAAACGCACACTAGCACTTTCAACATCGCAGGAATTGATAGAAACACGTTCCCTTTTACTAGAAGAACTCTTCAAAAGGGCACACCAACGTAATATCTTGACTTAAAAACTGTTCTATGAACAGAGTAACAAGCCAGGTAGGCTATTGGCTAGAGCCACTCAACAATGCAAACTAGCCTTCACGATCCATCACATTGTAGACTCCTCAGACAGGACATATACCAAAAACAAAGACATTGCTCGCCAATTCCATTCCTTTTACAGCAAGCTATACAACCTGCGTTTGGGAGACACAGACCAAACCGTGCGGTTGAACCACTAGGAATTGATTAAAAACCTCCTGAGTAAGTAAAGCCCCTCTACCATGTCAGCAGATGATTCACAGGCTCTAGACGCTCCTCTGAATCTAGAGGTATTTCTAAAGGCACTTAAATCCAGGAAACCAGGCAAAAGCCCAGGCCCGGACGGCTTTACAGCCCTATATTATAAAGACCTTCTCGGACATTCTGGCGTCACATTTTCTCAAAGCATTCGATTCACTCACCACCACTCCCTGCAACTCAGACAGACTCCTGGAAGCTTATTTTGCTGTCATCCCCAAAGAAGGGAAAGACCCTGCCAATGTTACTAGCTAGCCCGATCTCCCTCCTTAACATGGACACCAAGCTCTTTGCAAAAATTTTGGCAAACCGCTTGTCTCACCACATCACGGCTTGGGTGGGTCTGGACCAGGTAGGCTTTGTCCCTGGAAGAGAAGCCAGGGACAACACCATTAAGGCCATGAACCTGCATGCCTGGCTTACCTCTTCTCAGCAGGAGGGTTTCTTTATGGCAATGGATCCGGAGAAGGCGTTCGATAGAGTGGCCTGGGACTACATGGATGCTGTCCTGACCTCGCTGGGACTTAGACCCTGTATGCGGGCGTTGATCTTATCTTTATATACTAATCCCAGAGCTCTGGTCAAAGTGTCAAGGTTAAAGGCCATCTGTCAGACGCCTTCTCTGTCCATAATGGAACCAGACAGGAGTGCCCCCTTTCCCCCCTGCTTTATATACTAACACTAGAGCCCCTATTACGTTGCATAGGAGCCAACCCAGATATCAAGGGTGTTCAGATACAGGAACGGGAATTTAAGATCACAGCTTTTGAGAAGGACAATGTCCTTCTATTTCTTTCCTCACTGCTGAAATTCCTACCCAATCTCCTTCATATGCTGGAACACTTCAAACTCCCATCTAACCTTAAAATTAACTATTCTAAATCATTTGCTTTAAATATATCCCTACCCACGGAAATGGCCAAGCAATGTCAACTTAATTTCCCCTTTCATTGGAAATTGGATGCCATAACCTACCTGGGCATCCAACTTCCTGCTGATATAACAGAACTTTACAGTAGAAACTTTCAGCAGGAACTACATAATATATGCCAAGATCTCCAAAAATGGGATAAACCGACCATCTCCTGGTTTGGAAGAGCGTCCATTCTTAAAATGACGATCCTGCCCCTGATGCTATATAAAATGCAAACAGTACCTGTTCGCTTACCACCCTCCTTTTTTAAACTTTATAAGTCCATATGTAGGACCTTCCTTTGGTGTAAAAAACCCCCACGGATAAGCTGGGAGAAATTGGTGCTTCCCAAAGCGAGTGGAGGAATTGGTCTTCCTGATCTGCAACACTATTACTGGGCGGTCCATTTAGCGCGAATCGTCGATTGGCATCTACATAACCGATGTAAAGACTGGGTATCTCTAGAATACCTGGTGACGAATTCAGATCTATGTCATACCCCTTGGCTCTCTAAAAGACACATCTCGCCACAAGCCTTAACCCACCCCCTGGTAGGAGCCACCTTACACGAATTTGATAGGGCATGCACGGTACATGCAGTCTCAGCTAAACTTTGCCCCTTTACTCCAGTCAGAGGTAACCCAGACGTTCCCCCAGGATTACCGACCTCGCTAAGCCCTCTAATACGGGCACATTCCCGTTCTGGTCCTATCTCCAGCTTAAACATTACTTATCTGACCTGACCCGCAAACAAAGTTTTACAAAACTCCCCACAACCATGGAGTCACTCTGCACTTGTTCATCCCCCCAATGCCATGTCATCTCCACGCTCTATCCGTTGTTATTCGAGGAACTCTCCACACTCCTGTGCTCGGAACGCTCCTACTGGGAATCTGCCCTGGGATCTGAGATAGATGAAGAGAGCTGGGACCGCATTCACCTGTACATTCACAAAGGGACCCTGAATGTGTCTGTTCAGGAGAATGGATATAAACTGAAAACCCGATGGTACAGAACACCGGAACTGATACACAAATTCTCCCCCTCTGTCTCTGACCTCTGCTGGTGGTGTGGTACATAGATGGGCACATTCCTCCATATTACACGACCTGACAAAACAAATGTCACTACTCCCACTGGACTTCAGCCCTGCGTAATATCTCTTACATCTAACTAAACTTCCTAAAAAACGTTACTATAAGTCGGTTGCCATGCACATGATTAACGCTGCAAGGATGTGTGTACCGACACACTGGCGGTCCACAACTCCGCCTTCCATCTCTGAATGGCTTAACAGAATAAATCGTATCGCTGAGATGGAGGAACTGATATATCCTGCCTTGGATAACATCTCCAAATTCACGACCACCTGGAAAACCTGGATGTCTTTCAAAAGCTCCCAATCATATCAAGATCTTAAGACAGCTTTAAATTAACTTCTAATAGGGGTGTTCCCACCCTTGCTATTGAAACCAAATCTAAATTCAACCCAATTGTGTCATACTCAAGGGTAATGACCACTACATGCTTGAAAGGGTAGCTGGTGTAGACCTCACCCCCTCTCCTCATACGCACTTTTTTCTTTTTTGCTCCTACCCCAGGGCCTACCCCCTCTCATCCCCCCCCACCCATATTCCCCAACCCCCCCCCCCCCACACCTCCCTCTTCCTCTTTTCTCTCCTCCCCTCCCTGCCCCGTCCATTCCTTCTTTCTTTATTCTCTCTCTCTCTCTCTCTCTCTCTCTCTCCCTCTTTCTCTCTCCTTTTCCCACCTGTTTTCACTTTCTCTTCCTTATCGGTCTTTGAAGACATACACTCCTAAACACCGTAGCGATATCTGACTATCTGTTTACAACCTGGAGATGTTTAGTCCTGTTCCTGCCTGTCTCTTTTTGACTATTTTGTGTGCATTACTGATACAGGCTCAATAAGCCATAAATGTACATGCTAAGATTGTATTTTCTCAATAAAATGTTTATGCAACAAAAAAAAAAAAAAGAAAAACAACACGTAACTGGGTGAGGAACATAAACTGCGTGAGAAACGTGAGCAGACTGTGAAAAATAACCTGCGACAGGAATGTAAGCTGCGTGAAGGAACGTAACTGAACAAGAACCGCGAGTAGCGCAAGCTGATGAGACATGAGCAGCATGAGAACCGAGGCTGCATGAGAAACACCAACTGCATGAGAAATGCAGGTTGCACGAGTAACACGGGAAAACATGAGAAACATAGGAAAACGTGAGTAAAATGGGAAAAACGTGAGTAACATGGGAAACGTGAGTAGCATGGGAAAACGTGAGTAATATGGGAAAACGTGAGTAACATGGGAAACGTGAGTTGGCCTGAGAAATGAAAATTGCATGAGAAGAGTAAATTGCATGAGAAACGTACATTGCATGAGAAACGTAAATTGCATGAGAAACGTAAATTGCATGAGAAATGTAAATTGCCTGAGAAACGCAGGCTGTGCGAGAACGTAACTTATATGAGCAACATGAGATTCATGAGAAACCTAAGTAACACGGGAAAACATGAGAAACATGGGAAACGAGAGAAACATGGGAAACAAGAGAAACATAGGAAATGAGAGAAACATGGGAATCAAGAGAAACATGGTAAACGAGAGAAACATGGGAAACGTGAGTAACACGGGAAAACATAAGAAACATAGGAAAACGTGAGTAAAATGGGAAAAACGTGAGTAACATGGGAAAAACGTGAGTAACATGGGAAAACGTGAGTAATATGGGAAAACGTGAGTAACATGGGAAAACGTGAGTTGGCCTGAGAAATGAAAATTGCATGAGAAACGTAAATTGCATGAGAAACGTACATTGCATGAGAAACGTAAATTGCATGAGAAACGTAAATTGCATGAGAAATGTAAATTGCATGAGAAACGTAAATTGCATGAGAAATGTTAATTGCCTGAGAAACGCAGGCTGCGCGAGAACGTAACACGGGAAAACATGAGAAACATGGGAAACGAGAGAAACATAGGAAAGGAGAGAAACATAGGAAACGAGAGAAACATGGGAAACAAGAGAAACATGGGAAACGAGAGAAACATGGGAAACGTGAGTAACATAGTGTCACAGACCTAGCCGGGACAGAGGCTGTTGGAGAGGACTGTATGCAAGCCTGTTGCCTTTTGATTATGGGCCCTGGATTTTCAATGGATTCATTCTGTTGGGACACATCCTGTGAGGAGATGCTGGTGTCATCCACCTGTGTTTATGTTAATTGAATGAGCTAATGACATTGTCCTCTATACAATGTAGGAGACGGGACGACTGCCATTGTGTTGATATAACTGTGTGAAGCTCGGTGACCACAAGTCTGGGCGAAAGGTCATGTCTCAGTCACCTAGGCTGTATAAAGGATTAGATAATTAGCTCATGTTAATTAGGTTACGTTTGTATTGTTAGAGTAATCTTCTCCTGTGTATATAAGACTGTATTCTGGTTCTGAATAAAGTCAGTTCTTGGTAGCAACAAGCAAGTGTCGCCTTGTTTGTGCTCAGAGAGGTTGGGATATCTGTATACAGACTGGGAGGAAGTGGTATATGACGGAAGCACTCAAGCGGAGTGTGGGACGTTCCGTGACACATGGGAAATGTGAGTTACATGGGAAACGTGAGTAATATGGGAAACATATAGGCCTGAGAAATGAAAGTTGCGTGAGAAACAAAAAGATTGCATGAGAAACGTAAATTGCATGAGAAACATAAATTCCATGAGAAACGTAAAATTGCATGAGAAACAAAAATTGCACGAGAAGCGAAAATTGCATGAGAAACATGAATTGCACAAGAAATGTAAATTGCATGAGAAAACGTGAGCAAGTACGATGTACGAAAGCTGCGACAGTTGAGAGCTAAGGTTTAAAGCTGATTGTACACTGAACAAATTTTTGTCCAGTTCCTAATAACTGGCCAAAATGCACTCAAATGGGCCCTGTGGGCACCCTCTCACCTGAAAAACCCGCAGTCAAAACCAAAGGAGCTGGGTGCAAAAAAGCTGGCTGAACCCCAACTGCACTGGGTGCCAGCATACAATACCCCCAGCAAGGGATTCGTCCATCCACGCTCCTAACACACAGTGCCAGTACCCAGCTCGGCCACTCTGGCGGCCATGAGTGCAGTAGTGCCCTCTCCCTGGCTGCCATCTGGGGCGTCTATGGAGGGTCAAATATGGCCGTGACGTCATGTGTCTAGGAGGATGACGGGAAATGTAGATCCAGATATGCCTTGCTGCATATTCCGAGACTCACACGCCCATGTGCCCAGCCCACACTTCTGATTGGTGAGCAGGAATCTATACTCCTCTCAGAATGTACCGTGACTTACCTGCCCCCCCAGCCATGCCTACAACCACACCCATGTGCCCAACCCACACTTCCCTCGTCCATCCCATTGGCTGGCCGGGAACTCCCTCTCTCTCAGACACGCCCCGCTCCTCAGACATTTGGAAGGTCTTCAGTCTGAGTGGCCACACCCCCTCCCCACTCTGAACTGGAGGTACTCTGTCTGGGGATGACAGGTGTGGGGGGGGGGATGGGGGGGAATCGAATGATGGAGCAGCGCTCCACAGTGGGGGAACATGACATGAGAAATAAAGACTTTCAGAGGGTGGAGGACCTGGCTCTGGTGCCCAGGGCGGGCGCTGCCCAACTGATCGTACCAGTCACCGACCTGACCTGTGCGTAGAAATGCAGGCAGCACCCCCCTTGAAACTCCCCCCGCATTTTACCACAGGCGTGAGCACCTGGAGAAAGAAAATAAACCTGCTGCAGCCCAACAACGAGCTGCCGTCTCGCTGTACGAAAACTGTAAGTGCCGAAACCGGACATGACGATGGAACCAACCAGGAATACATGAGCAACCGATGAAACATGAGAGAAACCGTCGACAGGCAAGGAGGATAGGGGTGGGTTTAAATACATCCCGACTCCTCCTACAAAATCAGGCTGACCTGCGGTCAGCCTTCCATTTGTTATCCACTGAGGATTTCCTGTTCACATCTTGAGCTCCAACGCTGCCGGTGAAGACAGACCTAAGGCCTAACACTTGGATTACTACTACTACTCTTCTTGTTACTATAGGGAAGTGTGACTGGTTCCTATACAGCTCAATCTCTCATTAGGATTACAGTCGCATTAGGCCGGCTCTTTTCCCTCTTATTAGTAGCATAATCTATCTGAGTCACTTTGATCACTTCATTGCTAAGTGTCTGTTATTGCTTTGTACATTTGAGTACTGTTCGCTATTCGCTGTTTGATTGCTATTTATACATAATCAGCTGAGTGTTCAATGCAACCAATTTTGGGGTGTCTTCCCAGGATTTGGCTGATTGACGCTCATATACACCACTTTTGTTGTCTAGTGAATACAGAAGGACTGTTGAACTAAGTTTGCAATGTGTCTGTGTTTCATTTAACCACTTGCCGACTGGGCCATAGCTGTATGACAGCTACCGCGTGGCCGGCTAGTTCAGAAAGGGCGTACTGTGAACTAGCTTCTCGCACGCCCCCTGGGGCATGCATCTGGCAATGTCCATGTCTGCCAGGTCCTTGGGACCCAGTGTGTCACAGATCGGGGTAAAGGGCCAATCCCACTGTCAACAAACCGGCGTCATGTCCCTTTCTAGCCTCTCCTTACACCGATCATGTGAGGAGAGGAGGGAGAAGCTGCAGCATGAGACTGCTTGTTTTTGTTTCCCAAGTGCCACATCAGTGTCCAGCAGTGCTTTACAGTGCCACATTAGTGCTATACAGTGCCACATCTGTGCCCCACAGTGCCACATCTGTGCCCAATTTGTGCTCTACAGTGCCACATCTGTGCCCCATCAGTGCCCAGGAGTGTTCTACAGTGCCACATCTGTGCCCCATCAGTGCACATCTGTGCCACATCAGTGACCAGCAGTGCTCTACAGCATCCCATCAGTGCACATCTGTGCCAAATCAGTGCCCAGCAATGCTCTACAGTGCCCCATCAATGCACATCTGTGCCCCATCAGTGCCTATCAGTGCTACATCAGTGCCCTACAGTGCACATCTGTTCCCCTTCAGTGCCACATCTGTGCTCTACAGTGCCACATCAGTGCCCTCAGTGACATACAGCGCCCATCAGTCCCACATCAGTGCCCCTACAGTTCCCATCAGTGAGTGCTCATCAGTGCCACCCTATCAGTGGATCCTCAGCACCCGTCAGTGCTGTAAAAATGTGTAAAAAAATGCGTAGAAAAATGCGTTTTCATTTTCTTTCCAAATTTTTCAAAAATGCGTGGAAGAAAATGACATGTTCAAAAGACTCATAATGCCTCATAGAATATATATTGGGGTATTTGCTTTCCAAAATAGGGTAATTTGGTGGGTGTTTCCATTGTCCTGGTGCTCCAGGGCCTTCAAAAGTGTTATAGGTTGTCAGGAAATTATATGTGTAATTTATGCTCCTAAAACGCCTGACGGTGCTCCCTGCCTGTTGGGCCTCTGTATGTGGCCAGGCTGGGAAAAAGTCTCACATGTGTGGCATCACCATACTCAGGAGGAGTAGCAGAATGCGTTTTGGGGTGTAGTTACATGTATGCATATGCTGTCTGAGAGAAATAACCTGTTAATAAGACAATTTTGTGTAAGAAAAAAAATCGTAATTTTGCAAAGAATTGTGGGAAAGAATTACACAGTGAAAAAACTCACAATGCCTCTTACTAAATATCTTGGAATGTTTACCTTCCAAAAAGGTGTCATTTGGGGGGGTATTTGTACTATCCTGGCTTGTTATGCCCGGTACACCCGATCAGAAAATAGTACGAAAAATACAGATTTCGGAGCAATTGTACGATAATCTGATCATTAGTACAGAGCTTTCGAGAGCCGATCAGGACAGTTCATCCGATATTATTTGATCGGACATGCACACATTTTTTTTTCGTATGATGCCAGAGCTTACGATTTTCGTGTAATCAGTACAGCTGTCCTTCGAAAATGCAATACAAATACATTACAACATATGACATCACTTCCAAATTTTTATTCTGTCGTATACAAATTTCCATGACTTTAGTAAACTCATCAGATTCAATCTGAGATTAGCATGCAAAAAAAACCAGACGATCATTCGTCCGATAATCTCATCGTGTGTACCAGCCATTGTTTTGCTTGCGTCTATCTAGCAAGGTTACTCTGTGGTATAAGCAAGGAAGCTGAGATTTCTGCAGTGTGTAAATGTGCTTTTACTAGGGATGAGCTTCGTGTTCGAGTCGCACCCATGTTCGACTCGAACATCGTCTGTTCGACCGTTCGTCAAATTGCGAACGATATGAGCCCTTCACGCCAAATACGTGTGGCGTGTCACGGCCCATAATTCACTGCGGCATCGCAGTGCATTGCTGGCTGATGATTGGCCAAGCATGCACTATGACCCGCATGCTTGGCCAGTCACAGCGCCGTCAGTAGAGAGAGCTGTAATTAGCCAAAGCCAGGGTGGCTTTGGCCAATTATGGCTCAGGGGGTTTAGAACACGCCCCACACTATCTATGGCCGCCTGCATGGTGGCCCTGTGTAGTGCGTTCCGGCGTGCTGAGAGATAGAGAGAGAGAGAGACAGTGTCATTTCATTTGAGTTAGATAGATTAGGCAGGACAGTCAGTCAGTTAGCTGCACTTACAGTGTATTGTGTATATATATGCATCCCAGGTGTTGTATAAATATATATACACTGTATTCAGTTTAGCTAGATCCATTCCTGTTATCTTCCTACTGACAGGCAGGCTTGTCTTGTTACAGTATTTACAGCTACCTGAAGAAAATTGCTGGTGTTCTTTTGATCCTATTAGTACCACAGTCAGGCAGCTAGACTATTTACAGTTAGTGTAGTGCGTCCTCCGCACAGTGTTCAGCTAAAGCTACAAGTTAGTTTAGTGTGACCTCTGCACAGTGTTCAGCTAAAGCTACAAGTTAGTGTAGTGCGTCCTCCTCACAGTGTTCAGCTAAAGCTACAAGTTAGTGTAGTGCGTCCTCCTCACAGTGTTCAGCTAAAACTACAAGTTAGCGTAGTGCGACCTCTGCACAGTGTTCAGCTAAAGCTACAAGTTATTTTAGTGCGACCTCTGCACAGTGTTCAGCTAAAGATACAAGTTAGTGTAGTGCGTGCTCTGATCAGTGTTCAGCTAAAACTTCAAGTTAGTGTAGTGCGTCCTCTGAACAGTGTTCATCTAAAGCTACAAGTTAGTGTAGTGCGTCCTCCTCAGTGTTCAGCTAAAGCTACAGGTTAGTTTAGTATGACCTCTGCACAGTGTTCAGCTAAAGCTACAAGTTAGTGTAGTGCGTCCTCTGAACAGTGTTCATCTAAAGCTACAAGTTAGTGTAGTGCGTCCTCCTCACAGTGTTCAGCTAAAACTACAAGTTAGCGTAGTGCGACCTCTGCACTGTGTTCAACTAAAGCTACAAGTTATTTTAGTGCGACCTCTGCACAGTGTTCAGCTAAAGATACAAGTTAGTGTAGTGCGTGCTCTGATCAGTGTTCAGCTAAAACTTCAAGTTAGTGTAGTGCGTCCTCTGAACAGTGTTCATCTAAAGCTACAAGTTAGTGTAGTGCGTCCTCCTCAGTGTTCAGCTAAAGCTACAGGTTAGTTTAGTATGACCTCTGCACAGTGTTCAGCTAAAGCTACAAGTTAGTGTAGTGCGTCCTCTGAACAGTGTTCATCTAAAGCTACAAGTTAGTGTAGTGCGTCTTCCTCACAGTGTTCAGCTAAAGCTACAAGTTAGTGTAGTGCAACCTCTGCAAAGTGTTCAGCTAAAGCTACAAGTTAGTGCAGTGCGTCCTCTGAACAGTGTTCAGCTAAAGCTACAAGTTAGTGTAGTGCGACCTCTGCACAGTGTTCAGCTAAAGCTACAAATTAGTGTAGTGCGTGCTCTGAACAGTGTTCAGCTAAAGCTACAAGTTAGTGTAGTGCTTCCTCCTCACAGTGTTCAGCTAAAGCTACAAGTTAGTGTAGTGCGTCCTCCTCACAGTGTTCAGCTAAAACTACAAGTTAGCGTAGTGTGACCTCTGCACAGTGTTCAGCTAAAGCTACAAGTTAGTGTAGTGCGTCTTCCTCACAGTGTTCAGCTAAAGCTACAAGTTAGTGTAGTGCAACCTCTGCAAAGTGTTCAGCTAAAGCTACAAGTTAGTGCAGTGCGTCCTCTGAACAGTGTTCGGCTAAAGCTACAAGTTAGTGTAGTGCGACCTCTGCACAGTGTTCAGCTAAAGCTACAAATTAGTGTAGTGCGTGCTCTGAACAGTGTTCAGCTAAAGCTACAAGTTAGTGTAGTGCTTCCTCCTCACAGTGTTCAGCTAAAGCTACAGGTTAGTTTAGTGTGACCTCTGCACAGTGTTCAGCTAAAGCTACAAGTTAGTGTAGTGCGTCCTCCTCACAGTGTTCAGCTAAAACTACAAGTTAGTGTAGTGTGACCTCTGCACAATGTTCAGCTAAAGCTACAAGTTAGTGTAGTGCGTCCTCTGAACAGTGTTCATCTAAAGCTACAAGTTAGTGTAGTGTAGGGATGAGCCGAACACCCCCCGGTTCGGTTCGCACCAGAACCTGCGAACGGACCGAAAGTTCGTACGAACGTTAGAACCCCATTGACGTCTATGGGACTCGAACGTTCGAAATCAAAAGTGCTCATTTTAAAGGCTAATTTGCATGGTATTGTCCTAAAAAGGTTTTGGGGACCCGGGTCCTACCCCAGGGGACATGTATCAATGCAAAAAAAACTTTTAAAAACGGCCGTTTTTTCGGGAGCAGTGATTTTAATGATGCTTAAAGTAAAAAAAAAAAAAAGTGAAATATTCCTTTAAATATCGTACCTGGGGTGTGTCTATAGTAGGCCTGTAAAGTGGCTCGTGTTTCCCGTGTTTAGAACAGTCCCTGCACCAAATGTCATTTTTAAAGGAAAAAATCTCATTTAAAACTGCTTGCGGGTTTAATGTCATGTCGGGTCATGGCAATATGGATGAAAATCAGTGAGACAAACGGCATGGGTACCCCCCAGTCCATTACCAGGCCCTTTGGGTCTTGTATGGATATTAAGGGGAACCCCGCACCCAAATTAAAATAAGGAAAGGCCCTATATACTCTGAACAGCAGTATACAGGCGGTGCAAACAAGACAGGGACTGTAGGTTTGTTGTTAAGTAGAATCTCTTTGTAATTTTGAACGGGTAAATTTTTAAAGCGTTTAGCTCCAGCCAAAAAATCTTTTTTAAGCTTTTTGGAAAACATAGGGAAGGGTTATCACCCCTGTGACATTTGTTTTGCTGTCTTTCCTCCTCTTCAGAAGATTTCACCTCACTTTTTGTCCCAATGAAAAATGTTTTTTGAAAATTTGGGTTTTTTGTGGAACAAGGATTGGAAAGCATCAGTGGAAAGGAGAAATTGTTTTCCCATATTAACTCTTACAGGAGAGAATTTCCCTTCCTAGGGGTAAATTTCATCTCACTTCCTGTTGTCTCCTTCCGTTTGCAAGTAGGAGTCGTTTGTAAGTTAGATGTTTGAAAGTAGGGTCCTGCCCTATATACTCAGCAGAAATTTGGGCCTTAGGTGTTGCTGTGGCCACAACACTGTAAGCCCTCACAGGGCCCTGCTGTGAAATATTAGATCAAGAATTGTAATTACATGCCCCTGTTGAACAGGAGCTGAAAAATTAGGCCTTAGGCACTGGTGCTGGTGCCACAACACTGCAACCCCTTACAGACACTCTAGTTGGAACGCAGGAACGAGCCCTGCTGCAAAGTATTGCATCAAAAATTGTAATTACACGCCCCTGTTAGACAGGGGCAGAAAAATTGGGCCTTAGGCACTGGTGCTGGTGCCACAACACTGCAACCCCTCACAGACACTCTAGTTGGAATGCAGGAACGAGCCCTGCTGCAAAGTATTGCATCAAAAATTGTAATTACACGCCCCTGTTAGACAGGGGCAGAAAAATTGGGCCTTAGGCACTGGTGCTGGTGCCACAACACTGCAACCCCTCACAGACACTCTAGTTGGAACGCAGGAACGAGCCCTGCTGCAAAGTATTGCATCAAAAATTGTAATTACAGGCCCCTGTTAGACAGGGGCAGAAAAATTGGGCCTTAGGCACTGGTGCTGGTGCCACAACACTGCAACCCCTCACAGACACTCTAGTTGGAATGCAGGAACGAGCCCTGCTGCAAAGTATTACATCAAAAATTGTAATTAACACGCCCCTGTTAAACAGGGGTTGAAATATTGTGCCTTAGGCACTGGTGGTGGCGCCCAGAACCAAAAATGTTCTTACAAGCTATCAGCGTGATGATTGAGGAGGAAGAGGATAATTACTCAGGGATAGTCACTCAGCATCAGCATAGGCAGTCTTTGAAGGGATCTGAGATTTCAAAAAAAATTATTCGGTTACATCAGCATCAGGTGCTTGGTAGCTGGTGGTGATCCAAGACTCATTCATTTTTATGAAGGTCAGCCGATCGACCGAGTCGGTGGACAGACGCACCCTGTGATCGGTTACCACGCCTCCAGCAGCACTGAATGTGCGTTCCGAAAGAACGCTGGATGCAGGACAGGCCAGTAGCTCAATTGCATACTGTGCAAGCTCTGGCCAGTGATCCATCCTCAAGACCCAGTAACCCAGAGGATTTTCGGTGGGAAAGGTGTCCAAGTCTGATCTTGCCCCTAGGTATTCCTGCACCATGTAAAACAGACGCTGGCGATGGTTGCTGGAACCGATCATACCTTGGGGCTGCGGACCAAAAAATTGTCTGAACGCATCGGTCAGACGGCCACCTTCTCCACCGCTCCTTCTTTGACTGACCGAAACCTCAGCAACACGTTGTCCAGAAACAGGAGTTTGTAACCTCCCAGTCTCTGGGAACGCGTTGCACAGACCTTTCTGCAAGGCCTCCCGAAGATGTTTCATCCTCTGCTCCCTCTGTGATGGCAAGATAAGGTCCGCAACCTTACCCTTGTAACGTGGATCAAGGAGGGTTGCCAGCCAGTATTGGTCCTTCTCCTTGATACCACGAATACGAGGATCCTTACGCAGGCTTTGCAGGATCAGAGAGGCCATGCAGCGTAGGTTTGCTGAGGCATTCGGTCCGGAGTCCTCTGGGTCACTAAGGACGACAACGTCCGCAGCCACCTCCTCCCAGCCACGTACAAGTCCATGTGTTTCTTGGGACTGATCCCTTAAAGACTGCTGCTGATGCTGAGTGCCAGGCTCCACCTCCATACTGACACAATCTTCCTCCTCCTCCTCCTCCTCCTCGTCCTCTTCCTGTGTGATCGGCGGGCACGCAGGAACACTGTCTGGATAAAGGGGGCCTTGAGAGCTAAGGAAGTCCTCCTCTTCCTGCCTCTGTTCTGCCTCAAGTGCCCTGTCCATTATTCCACGCAGCGTGTGCTCCAACAGGTGGACAAGGGGGACAGTGTCACTGATGCATGCACTGTCACTGCTCACCATCCTCGTGGCCTCCTCGAATGGTGACAGGACAGTGCATGCATCCCTGATCATGGCCCACTGGCGTGAGGAAAAAAAACCAAGCTCCCCTGACCCTGTCCTGGTGCCATAGTCGCACAGGTACTCATTGATGGCCCTCTGCTGCGTGTGCAGCCGCTGCAGCATGGCCAACGTTGAGTTCCACCTGGTGGGCATGTCACAGATTAGGCGGTTCTTGGGCAGGTTAAACTCCTTTTGGAGGTCCGTCAGCCGAGCACTGGCATTATATGACCGGCGGAAATGCACACAGACGTTCCTGGCCTGCCTCAGGACATCCTGTAAGCCCGGGTACCTGCCCAAGAACCGCTGCACCACCAAGTTAAGGACATGAGCCAAACAGGGCACATGGGTCATTTGTCCCTGTCGGAGGGCAGAGAGGAGGTTGGTGCCATTGTCGCAAACCACCATTCCTGCCTTAAGTTGGCGTGGCGTCAACCACCTCTGAACCTGCCCCTGCAGAGCTGACAGAACCTCTGCCCCAGTGTGGCTCCTGTCCCCCAAGCACACCAGCTCAAGCACCGCATGGCATCTTTTGGCCTGTTTACTTGCGTAGCCCCTTGAACGACTACGGAGAACCGCTGGTTCCGAGGAAGAGGCCATGGAGGAAGAAGAAGAGGAGGGGGTGGAGGAGAGAGGTGTGTCACAATCAGCATTTTGGAGGCGTGGTGGCGGAACAACCTCCAACACTACTGCACCTTGTCCTGCATCCTTCCCAGCTGCCAGCAGAGTCACCCAATGTGCCGTGAAACTTAGGTAACGTCCCTGTCCATGCCTGCTGGACCATGAGTCAGCGGTAATATGCACCTTACCACTGACCGCCCTGTCCAGCGAGGCATGGACATTGCCTTCCACATGCCGGTAGAGAGCCGGAATCGCCTTCCGTGAGAAAAAGTGGCGTTTGGGTACCTGCCACTGAGGAACCGCACATTCCACAAACTCACGGAAGGGGGCAGAGTCTACCAACTGAAAAGGCAGCAGTTGAAGTGCTAGCAATTTTGCCAAGCTAGCATTCAACCGCTGGGCATGTGGATGGCTGGGAGCAAACTTCTTTCGGCGGTGCAGCAGCTGGGGCAGGGAAATTTGCCTGGTACAATCTGACGTCGGTGTACCAAAAGCAGATTGCCCACAAGTACTTGGCTGTGACACACCTAATTCTACACCTTCATTCCTCTCACTGCAGGTCTCAGAGAGGACTGGAGGTCTAGTGGGGTTGGAAATCTCAGCTGATGAGGAGCAAGGAGAGATCCTCTTTGTTCTTTGGTGTGGGTCTTTTAGATACGCTTGCCAACGAACTGCATGGCAGGTCAACATATGTCTGGTCAAGCATGTGGTACCCAAGCGGGAGATGTTTTGGCCACGTGAGATACGCTTGAGACATATGTTGCAAATAGCAGCGGTGCGATCTGATGCACTCGTCTCAAAAAAGGCCCACACCAAAGAACTTTTTGAATAACGCGCAGAGACAGCAGCGCCCTGCACATATGGAGCTTTGGGGTGTGATGCAGTCAATGTGCTGCCCTTAGGCTGGCCCCTGGAGGGCATCCTGCCTCGTTGGTGATGTGCCGCCTCCTCCTCCTCCTCCTCCTCCTCTCTCCTATCAGGCACCCACGTTGAGTCAGTGACCTCATCATCCCCTCCCTCCTCATCACTGGAGCAAACCTGGCAGTATGCTGCAGCAGGGGGAGCATGACTGCCAGATTGCTGTCCTTCTTGGGCACCCCCTCTGTCCGTGCTCATGTTACTGCCTTCATCGAGCTCAGTATCATCATCAGAGCCTTCCAAACGCTGGGCATCCTCCTGGAGCATGTACCCAACACTGTGGTCAAACAGTTCGAGGGAATCCTCATGAGGACATGGTGGAGCTAGGGAAGGAGTCACTGATGACATTGAGCTGAGGGAAGAGGCCGCTGCTTTGCCAGACAAAGCACCCTGGGCATGGGTGAGAGAGGATGAGGAGGATGAGGACGGCTTGGTCATCCACTCGACCAAGTCTTCCGCATGTTGCGGCTCAACACGGCCAGCTGCCGAAAAAAAGGCCCACCGTGTCCCATGGCCACGTGCTGATGAGGATGCACCGTCTCCACGACCAGCACTAGACACAGAGCCTGCTTGCCCTCTCTTATTGGCTTGTGACTGTCTGCCTCTCCTTCTTGGCCTTCCAGACATACTAATGGCCTGTAGCTGCACTAAGCTGGGATAGAACACCAGTAATTTTCTTCAGGTAGCTTTATATACTGTAACCAGACAAGCCTGCCTGTCAGTAGGAAGATAACAGGAACGGATCTAGCTGAACACTGTGAGCAGGACGCACTGTACTAAATGTAAATAGTCTAGCTGCCTGACCGTGGTACTAATAGGATCAAATAGAACACCAGTAATTTTCTTCAGGTAGCTTTATATACTGTAACCAGACAAGCCTGCCTGTCAGTAGGAAGATAACAGGAACGGATCTAGCTGAACACTGTGAGCAGGACGCACTGTACTAAATGTAAATAGTCTAGCTGCCTGACCGTGGTACTAATAGGATCAAATAGAACACCAGTAATTTTCTTCAGGTAGCTTTATATACTGTAACCAGACAAGCCTGCCTGTCAGTAGGAAGATAACAGGAACGGATCTAGCTGAACACTGTGAGCAGGACGCACTGTACTAAATGTAAATAGTCTAGCTGCCTGACCGTGGTACTAATAGGATCAAATAGAACACCAGTAATTTTCTTCAGGTGGCTTTATATACTGTAACCAGACAAGCCTGCCTGTCAGTAGGAAGATAACAGGAACGGATCTAGCTGAACACTGTGAGCAGGACGCACTGTACTAAATGTAAATAGTCTAGCTGCCTGACCGTGGTACTAATAGGATCAAATAGAACACCAGTAATTTTCTTCAGGTAGCTTTATATACTGTAACCAGACAAGCCTGCCTGTCAGTAGGAAGATAACAGGAACGGATCTAGCTGAACACTGTGAGCAGGACGCACTGTACTAAATGTAAATAGTCTAGCTGCCTGACCGTGGTACTAATAGGATCAAATAGAACACCAGTAATTTTCTTCAGGTAGCTTTATATACTGTAACCAGACAAGCCTGCCTGTCAGTAGGAAGATAACAGGAACGGATCTAGCTGAACACTGTGAGCAGGACGCACTGTACTAAATGTAAATAGTCTAGCTGCCTGACCGTGGTACTAATAGGATCAAATAGAACACCAGTAATTTTCTTCAGGTAGCTTTATATACTGTAACCAGACAAGCCTGCCTGTCAGTAGGAAGATAACAGGAACGGATCTAGCTGAACACTGTGAGCAGGACGCACTGTACTAAATGTAAATAGTCTAGCTGCCTGACCGTGGTACTAATAGGATCAAATAGAACACCAGTAATTTTCTTCAGGTAGCTTTATATACTGTAACCAGACAAGCCTGCCTGTCAGTAGGAAGATAACAGGAACGGATCTAGCTGAACACTGTGAGCAGGACGCACTGTACTAAATGTAAATAGTCTAGCTGCCTGACCGTGGTACTAATAGAATCAAATAGAACACCAGTAATTTTCTTCAGGTAGCTTTATATACTGTAACCAGACAAGCCTGCCTGTCAGTAGGAAGATAACAGGAACGGATCTAGCTGAACACTGTGAGCAGGACGCACTGTACTAAATGTAAATAGTCTAGCTGCCTGACCGTGGTACTAATAGGATCAAATAGAACACCAGTAATTTTCTTCAGGTAGCTTTATATACTGTAACCAGACAAGCCTGCCTGTCAGTAGGAAGATAACAGGAACGGATCTAGCTGAACACTGTGAGCAGGACGCACTGCACTAAATGTAAATAGTCTAGAAGATAACAGGAACGGATCTAGCTAAACTGAATACAGTGTATATATATATATGCAACACCTGGGATGCATATATATACACAATACACTGTAAGTGCAGCTAACTGACTGACTGTTCTGCCTAATCTATCTAACTCAAATCAAATGACACTGTCTGTCTCTCTCTCTCTCTCAATGAACGCCGGAACACACACTACACAGGGCCGCCATGCAGGCGGCCTTATATAGTGTGGGGCGTGTACTAAATCCCCTGAGCCATAATTGGCCAAAGCCTCCTTGGCTTTGGCCAATTATGGCTCTCTGTTCAGGCGGCGCTGTGATTGGCCAAGCATGCGGGTCATAGTGCATGCTTGGCCAATCATCAGCAAGCAATGCACTGCCATGCCGCAGTGAATTATGGGCCGTGACGCGCCACACGAATTTGGCGCGAACGGCCCATATCGTTCGCAATTCGGCGAACGGGCGAACAGCCGATGTTCGAGTCGAACATTGGTTCGACTCGAACACGAAGCTCATCCCTAGTGTAGTGCGTCCCCCTCACAGTGTTCAGCTAAAGCTACAAGTTAGTGTAGTGCGACCTCTGCACAGTGTTCAGCTAAAGCTACAAGTTAGTGTAGTGCGACTTTTGCACAGTGTTCAGCTAAAGCTACCTGTAGAAGGTTGGTGGTGTTTTCTTGATCCTATCACTACCGCAGGCAGCTAAAGTATTTACACGGTAGTGTAGTGCGACCTCTGCACAGTGTTCAACTAAAGCTACCTGTAGAAGGTTGGTGGTGTTTTCCGGATCCTATCACTACCGCAGGCAGCTAAAGTATTTACACGGTAGTGTAGTGCGACCTCTGCACAGTGTTCAGCTAAAGCTACCTGTAGAAGGTTGGTGGTGTTTTCCGGATCCTATCACTACCACAGGCAGCTAAAGTATTTACACGTTAGTGTAGTGCGACCTCTGCACTGTTCAGCTAAAGCTACCTGTAGAAGGTTTGTGGTGTTTTCCTGATCTTATCACTACCGCAGGCAGCTAAATTATTTACACGTTAGTGTAGTGCGACCTCTGCACTATTCAGCTAAAGCTACCTGTAGAAGGTTGGTGGTGTTTTCCTGATCCTATTACTACCGCAGGCAGCTAAAGTATTTACACGTTTGTGTAGTGCGACCTCTGTACTGTTCAGCTAAAGCTACCTGTAGAAGGTCGGTGGTGTTTTCCTGATCCTTTCACTACCGCAGGCAGCTAAAGTATTTACACGTTAGTGTAGTGCGACCTCTGCACAGTGTTCAGCTAAAGCTACCTGTAGAAGGTTGGTGGTGTTTTCCTTATCCTATCACTACCGCAGGCAGCTAAAGTATTTACACGTTAGTGTAGTGCGACCTCTGCACTGTTCAGCTAAAGCTACCTGTAGAAGGTTGGTGGTGTTTTCCTGATCCTATCACTACCACAAGCAGCTAAATTATTTACACATTAGTGTAGTGCGACCTCTGCACTGTTCAGCTAAAGCTACCTGTAGAAGGTTGGTGGTGTTTTCCTGATCCTATCATTACAGCTAAAGTATTTACATGTTAGTGTAGTGCGACCTCTGCACTGTTCAGCTAAAGCTACCTGTAGAAGGTTTGTGGTGTTTTCCTGATCCTATCACTACCGCAAGCAGCTAAATTATTTACACGTTAGTGTAGTGCGACCTCTGCACAGTGTTCAGCTAAAGCTACCTGTAGAAGGTTGGTGGTGTTCTCATACTGTAGGCAGGCAGTTGATTTTGCTAGCTGCAGTATCAGTATATATATATATATATATATATATATATATATATATATATATATATATATATATATATATATCCCAGCTTAGTGCAGCTACAGGCCATTAGTATGTCTGGAAGCCCAACAAGGAGAGGCAGACAGTCACAAGCCAATAAAAGAGGGCAAGCAGGCTCTGTGTCTAGAGGCAACGGTGCTGGTCGTGGAGACGGTGCATCCTCATCAGCACATGGCCGTGGGACACGCTTGGCCTTTTTTTCAGCAGTTGGCCGTGTTATGCCGCAACATGCGGAAGACTTGGTCGAGTGGATGACCAAGCCGTCCTCATCCTCCTCATCCTCCCTCACCCATGCTCAGGGTACTTTGTCTGGCAAAGCAGCTGCCAACGCGGCCTCTTCCCTCGGCTCCTAGCCCCACCATGTCCTCCTGAGGAGTTCCTCAAACTGTTTGACCCCAGTGTTGGCTACATGCTCCAGGAGGATGCCCAGCGTTTAGAAGGCTCTGATGATGATACTGAGCTAGATGAAGGCAGTAACGTGAGCACAGACAGAGGGGGTGCCCAAGAAGGACAGCAATCTGGCAGTCATGCTCCCCCTGCTGCAGCATACTGCCAGGTTTGCTCCAGTGATGAGGAGGGAGGGGATGATGAGGTCACTGACTCAACGTGGGTGCCTGATAGGAGAGAGGAGGAGGAGGAGGCACATCACCATCGAGGCAGGATGCCCTCCAGGGGCCAGCCTAAGGGCAGCACACTGACTGCATCACACCGCAAAGCTCTGCATGTGCAGGGCGCTGCTGTCTCTGCGCATTATTCCAAGAGTTCTTTGGTGTGGGTCTTTTTTGAGACGAGTGTATTAGATCGCACCGCTGCTATTTGCAACATATGTCTCAAGCGTATCTCGCGTGGCCAAAACATCTCCCACTTGGGCACCACATGCTTGACCAGACATATGTTGACCTGCCATGCAGTTCGTTGGCAAGCATATCTAAAAGACCCACACCAAAGAACAAAGAGGACCTCTCCTTGCTCCTCATCAGCTGAGATCTCCAACCCCACTATACCTTCAGTCCGCTCTGAGACCTGCACTAAGAGGAATGAAGGTGTAGAATTAGGTGTGTCACAGCCAAGTACTTGTGGGCAATCTGCTTTCGGTACACCGACGTCAGATTGTACCAGGCAAATTTCCCTGCCCCAGCTGCTGCACCGCCAAAAGAAGTTTGCTCCCAGCCATCCACATGCCCAGCGGTTGAATGCTAGCTTGGCAAAATTGCTAGCACTTCAACTGCTACCTTTTTCAGTTGGTAGACTCTACCCCCTTCAGTGGCAGGTACCCAAAAGCCACTTTTTCTCACGGAAGGCGATTCCGTCTCTCTACCGGCATGTGGAAGGCAATGTCTTGGCCTCGCTGGACAGGGCGGTCAGCGGTAAGGTGCATATTACTGCTGACTCATGGTCCAGCAGGCATGGACAGGGATGTTACCTAAGTTTCACGGCGCATTGGGTCACTCTGCTGGCAGCTGGGAAGGATGCAGGACAAGGTGCAGTAGTGTTGGAGGTTGTTCTGCCACCACGCCTCCAAAATTCCACTACTAATGATTGTGACACACCTCTCTCCTCCACCCCCTCCTCTTCTTCTTCCTCCATGGCCTCTTCCTGTGCTTTGTCCTCGGAACCAGCGGTGCTCCGTAGGCATTTAAGGGGCTACGCAAGTACGCAGGCCAAAAGATGCCATGCGGTGCTTGAGCTGGTGTGCTTGGGGGACAGGAGCCACACTGGGGCAGAGGTTCTGTCAGCTCTGCAGGGGCAGGTTCAGAGGTGGTTGACGCCACGCCAACTAAAGGCAGAAATGTTGGTTTGCGACAATGGCACCAACCTCCTCTCCGCCCTCCGACAGGGACAACTGACCCATGTGCCCTGTTTGGCTTACGTCCTTAACTTGCTGGTGCAGCGGTTCTTGGGCAGGTACCCGGGCTTACAGGATGTCCTGAGGCAGGCCAGGAAAGTCTGTGTGCATTTATGCCGGTCATATAATGCCAGTGCTCGGCTGGCAGACCTTCAAAAGGAGTTTAACCTGCCCAAGAACCCCCTAATCTGTGACATGCCCACCAGGTGGAACTCAACGTTGGCCATGCTGCAGCGGCTGCACACGCAGCAGAGGGCCATCAATGAGTATCTGTGCGGCTATGGCACCAGGACAGAGTCAGGGGAGCTTGTTTTTTTTCCCCCATGCCAGTGGGCCATGATCAGGGATGCATGCACTGTCCTGTCACCATTTGAGGAGGCCACGAGGATGGTGAGCAGTGACAGTGCATGCATCAGTGACACTGTCCCCCTTGTCCACCTGTTGGAGCACACACTGCATGGAATAATGGACAGGGTACTTGAGGCAGAACAGAGGCAGGAAGAGGAGGACTTCCTTAGCTCTCAAGGCCCCCTTTATCCAGACAGAGTTCCTGCGTGCCCGCCGATCACACAGGAAGAGGACGAGGAGGAGGAGGAGGAAAAGGAGGAGGATTGTGTCAGTATGGAGGTGGAGCCTGGCACTCAGCATCAGCAGCAGTCTTTAAGGGATCAGTCCCAAGAAACACATGGACTTGTACGTGGCTGGGAGGAGGTGGCTGCAGACCATGTGGTCCTTAGTGACCCATAGGACTCCGGACCGAATGCCTCAGCAATCCTGCAAAGCCTGCGTAAGGATCCTCGTGTTCGTGGTATCAAGGAGAAGGACCAATACTGGCTGGCAACCCTCCTTGATCCACGTTACAAGGGTAAGGTTGCAGACCTTATCTTGCCATCGCAGAGGGAGCAGAGGATGAAACATCTTCGGGAGGCCTTGCAGAAAGGTCTGTGCAACGCGTTCCCAGAGACTGGGAGGTTACAAACTCCTATTTCTGGACAACGTGTTGCTGAGGCTTCAGTCAGTCAAAGAAGGAGCGGTGGAGAAGGTGGCCATCTGACCGATGCGTTCAGACAATTTTTTAGTCCGCAGCCCCAAGGTATGATCGGTTCCAGCAACCATCGCCAGCGTCTGTTTTACATGGTGCAGGAATACCTAGGGGCAAGATCTGACTTGGACACCGAAAATCCTCTGGGTTACTGGGTCTTGAGGATGGATCACTGGCCAGGGCTTGCACAGTATGCAATTGAGCTACTGGCCTGTCCTGCATCCAGCGTTCTCTCGGAACGCACATTCAGTGCTGCTGGAGGCTTTGTAACCGATCACAGGGTGCGTCTGTCCACCGACTGACCCTAATAAAAATGAATCAGTCTTGGATCACCACCAGCTACCAAGCACCTGATACTGATGTAACAGAATAATTTTTTTTGAAATGTCAGATCCCTTCAAAGACTGCCTATGCTGATGCTGAGTGACTATCCTGTTATGCTGAGTAATTATCCTCTTCCTCCTCAATGATCATGCTGATAGCTTGTAAGAACATTTTTGGTTCTGGGCGCCACCACCAGTGCCTAAGGCCCAATTTTTAAGCCCCTGTTTAACAAGGGCATGTAATTACAATTTTTGATGCAATTCTTTTGCAGCAGGGCTCGTTCCTGCGTTCCAACTAGAGTATCTGTGAGGGGTTGCAGTGTTGTGGCACCAGCACCAGTGCCTAAGGCCCAATTTTTCAGCCCCTGTTTACCAGGGGCATGTAATTACAATTTTTGATGCAATACTTTGCAGCAGGGCTCGTTCCTGCGTTCCAACTAGATTATCTGTGAGGGGTTGCAGTGTTGTGGCACCAGTGCCTAAGGCCCAATTTTTTAGCCCCTGTTTAACAGGGGCGTGTAATTACAATTTTTGATGCAATTCTTTTGCAGCAGGGTTCGTTCCTGCGTTCCAACTAGATTATCTGTGAGGGGTTGCAGTGTTCTGGCACCAGCACCAGTGCCTAAGGCCCAATTTTTCAGCCCCTGTTTAACAGGTGCGTGTAATTACAATTTTTGATGCAATTCTTTTGCAGCAGGGCTCGTTCCTGCATTCCAACTAGAGTATCTGTGAGGGGTTGCAGTGTTGTGGCACCAGCACCAGTGCCTAAGGCCCAATTTTTCAGCCCCTGTTTAACAGGGGCGTGTAATTACAATTTTTGATGCAATTCCTTTGCAGCAGGGCTCGTTCCTGCATTCCAACTAGAGTATCTGTGAGGGGTTGCAGTGTTGTGGCACCAGCACCAGTGCCTAAGGCCCAATTTTTCAGCCCCTGTTCAACAGGGACATGTAATTAGAATTCTTGATCTAATATTTCACAGCAGGGCCCGTTTCTGCACCCACCAAGATTAACTGTGAGGACTTACAGTGTTGTGGCACCGGCACCAACACCACCACCACCACCAAAGGCCCAATTTTTCAGCCCCTGTTCAACAGGGGCATGTAATTACAACTCTTGATCTATTATATTTCACAGCAGGGCCCGTTCCAGCGCCCACCAAGAGTAACTGTGAGGACTTACAGTGTTGTGGCACCAGCACCACCACCACCATCACCAAAGGCCCAATTTTTCTGGCCCTGTTCAACAGGGGCATGTAATTACAATTCTTGATCTAATATTTCACAGCAGGGCCCTGTGAGGGCTTACAGTGTTGAGGCCACAACAACACCTAAGGCCCAAATTTCTGCAGAGTATATAGGGCAGGCCCCTACTTTCAAACATCCACCTTACAAACGACTCCTACTTGCAAACAGAAGGTGACAACAGGAAGTGAGATGAAATCTACCCCATAGGAAGGCAAATGCTCTCCTGTAAGAGTTAATATGGGAAAAACTTTTCTCCTTTCCACTGATGCTTTATCACCAATCCTTGTTTCACTAAAAACCCCAAACTTTCAAAAAACATTTGTCATTGGGACAAAAAGTGAGGTGAAATCTTCTGCAGAGGAGCACAGACAGCAAAACAAATGTCACAGGGGTGATAACCCTTCCCTATGTTTTCCAAAAAGCTTAAAAACAGATTTTTTGGCTGGAGCTACACTTTAAAAATGTACCAGTTCAAAATTACAAACAGATTCTACTTAACAACAAACCTACAGTCCCTGTCTTGTTTGCACCGCCTGTATACTGCTGTTCAGAGTATATAGGGCCTGGGGGCCCCAAGCCTTTCCTTTTTTTAATTTTGGTGCGGGGTTCCCCTTAATATCCATACAGGACCCAAAGGGCCTGGTAATGGACTGGAGGGTACCCATGCCGTTTGTCTCACTGATTTTCATCCATATTGCCAGGACCCAACATTACATTAAAGCCGCAAGCAGTTTTAAATGACTTTCTTTCCTTTAAAAATGTTAAGGAGGGACTGTTCTAAGCACGGGAAACACGCGCCACTTTACAGGCATACTATAGACACCCGCCAGGTACGATATTTAAAGGAATATTTCACTTTTTTTTTTTTAACTTTAAGCATCATTAAAATCACTGCTCCCGAAAAAACGGCCGTTTTTAAAAGTTTTTTTTGCATTGATACATGTCCCCTGGGGCAGGACCCGGGTCCCCAAACCCTTTTTAGGACAATACCATCCAAATTAGCCTTTAAAATTAGCACTTTTGATTTCGAACGTTCGAGTCCCATAGACGTCAATGGGGTTCTAACATTCATGGGAATTTTCGGTCCGTTCGCAGTTTCTGGTGCGAACCAAACCGGGGGGGTGTTCGGCTCATCCCTAGCTTTTACTATACAAAGATACTGTACATGCAAAACTATTACAATATTAGGAATACAATACAAGACTGACAGATATCTATAACAAGCAAAATGCCTAGCAAATGCAGCCTATGGTCTATAACAGTACAAATACACTTTTTCTGTTACTGTATGTTCGTGATCTCCATTGGCAACAATTCTTCTGGAGGATCAGGCATGTTTCTTCTATCATGGGTGGCTTCTGATCTTACAGCATGATGGTGTGTGTGTGTCCCTAGCTTATGCCTGAATTCCCCTTTTAAGTGTCAGGCTGTTTACCATAGTGACCAAACAACAGAAAACATACCCGTTTACTGTAGCTGTAGAAACAATGGACTGTTGAAAACTGTCAATTGAAGGGCAGGAGGCGGAGCCTAGCAGAGCAGACATGCATTGTTAGAGCTCCACACCGCTGAGGAGAGAAGAGAAGGACAAAGCGGAGCCTGCAGGCTCAAAAGGTATCCATTTGAACCTTTTTGCCCCAGGGAACAAACTGTGAAAGTTTGGGCAGGAAATATGGTACTGGGAGGAAACCGTGGCAGAAATAAAAATCACCTCACAAAGAGATCACAGGCACTCACTGCAGCTGAAGCAGCTCCAGTCACCTCACAAGATACAGCATCAGGGCGCTCTCACAGACAGAAAATGTCACAGCAAGACTCTCCATTTGAGTCAGATACAGAACAAATCCTCTCACAAACTTCTCCACAAGCCTCCTCAGTATCCCCAGTAATATTATTACAATTTGAAAAGATGCTTCATAAGGCTTTAAAACAAACCTCAGACCAAATAACAAATAGCCTAACCAAAGAAATAAGAGAGCTGGGAAACCGCAGCGCAGCCTTAGAAATAAAAATGGATGAAATTGAAATTACAACCCAAGAAAATATAACAGAATTGGAACAATTAAAAAAAGAGAATTTAATACTTCAAACTAAGCTCGAAGATTACAAAAATAGAGCCAGACGTTCAAATTTGCGCATAAGGGGAATACCTGAAACTGTGACAGACCTGCAATCTACTATTACTGCTCTATTACAAGAACTAAATCCAGATATCCCTATTGAACGTTTAGAACTGGACAGAGTACACAGAGCCCTCACAGCCAAAAAGAAAGATGGACCCCCACGTGATATAATCACAAAATTTCATTATTACAGAACGAAAGAACAAATACTAATTGCTGCAAGAGAAAAAAAGGAACTTAATTTTCAAGGACACAATTATCAAATTTTTGCTGACCTATCCCAACTTACTATTACTAAAAGACGATCCATGAAACCCCAACTAATGGAACTGCAACGCCACAACATTATGTATCAATGGGGCTTCCCCTTTTCAGTCAGATTTAACTACCAAGGTACAATTTACAGAAGCAGATCAGCAGATGAACTACAACAAACCCTTTTAAAATTAAATCTGACAGAACCCACAAGCAGCAACACTCCCACACGCAGAAGAATAGCGTCATCTTCACCTTCAGGCAGCACCCAGAAAATTTCAGAACAAAATGGGAATCATCATTCTCACAAAAGAGGCCGTTATGCCACATCATCCATGGACCAAGAAGATTCAATGGACTGACATCCTAATTCCTGATATCTCTTCATATATTATACTAAGAGATGGTTCTCTATAAAAAACCTATATTTATAACTGAATGTAACTGCATTCTGATAGTCACACACTGTGTGGGATCATGTTACATTCCAGTTATATTTCTTATTACTTCTGATTCATATAGCCTTAGAATATATAAGTGAAATAAGGAAATTCTTGTTCAGTTATATATTATCAGGTAATAACAATAGATTTATTACTTTTTAGGACAAATATGTTCAATAATCCAGAAGTAATGGAAGCTTTTTCTTTCTTTTCTTAAAACAAATATATTATTACCTAACTAGTTCCTAGAATTATGTTTTTGTTTATTCTAATCTGAAGCAATACAACCTCAATTTTATGAATTAACATATCTAAACAGTTACATATGAATAAAATATGTAATTGTTTACTCTAAAAGGGTTAAAATCCCAAAATAATTCAAACTATCTTCATCAATACCAAAGTTATTAACAGTACCTTTCTAACTGAATTATTTAGCCTAGGGTAAGACTAACCATATACAACCACCCTGGAATAAATAATTTCAACAAAAACTATATTCTGCACTCCAATTAATGAAACATCATTTTGATGTCTTTTGACATAGCACTTCTCTCCTGTAAGCGGAAGATCCATGTACCCCCATTAGCCCTCCTCATTCTCCCAACCATATTATGTGGGAGTGTGACGAAGGCACTTATTCCCCTGAGAGAGATATTTATTCTCTTTCACGGGTAAATTGTGATTACTTGCAAAAAATAATTTATACAATATATCATCTAATCTCATATGTTTTTTGTTTACTCTTTACTCCAGAATTCACTGGTTTCTTTTCTATCTATTCATCTCTTCAGTCCACACAGGTTGATCTGCGCAGTCAGCTCTGCATAACAAAAAGTAAGTCAAAACTATTTGATCTATTGCCATGGCACCACTGAATATACTTTCCCTGAATGTTCAGGGAATAAATGTCCCTCAAAAAAGGACCAAAGCCTTCCGTACTTTCCATAACAAGAAGGCTCACATAGTATGCCTCCAAGAAACACACTTCACCAAAGATTCTACTCCAAAATATATTTCTCCTTTTTATCAACAAATTTACACGGCTTCTGCCTGTACCAAGCAAAGGGGAACTCTAATTGCATTTCACCGATCCACACCATTCACCTTATCATCAGAAATTAAAGACCCAGAAGGTAGATACCTGATACTCATGGGTTATATAATGGATACAGCAATCACGGTGATTTCCTACTACGCTCCTAACAAACAACCTACACCATTCCTCTCACATATATTACAAGTGATTAATACACACAAAATAGGAACAGTGATAATGTGTGGGGATTCGAACCAGGTCCTCCTCCCATTTCTAGATAAATCACCTTTTACACCATCCAAAATAACCTCTAGATTACCTTTTTCTCAACTTCTTTCCAAATACAATCTGGTAGATTCATGGAGAGAAAGTAACCCAATGAAAAAGAAATTCACTTATTTCTCGCACCCTCATCAAACCTTCACCAGAATAGATCATATTTTTCTAACAATAGGAATAATACCAGAAATTATTGCATCAGATATAATTCCGATTCCGTGGTCTGACCATAATGCAGTATACACTACTATAGCCTCAGCCATACCAAAAGCGCATGACCCAACGTGGTACTTACCGGACATAATGCTCAAACACCCACTACATCAGATGGCCATTGAACAAGCTTTAAAGGAATACATATCAATTAATAATACAACAGACATCTCCCCAATAACACTGTGGGAAGCTCATAAGCCTGTCTTGCGTGGTACAATACAAAGACAAATGGCACTATTTAAACGGGAACGCAAAAATCTAGCAAAAAAACTAGAGCTCAATTTTAATGCAGCCTACATATCATTTCAAGATAATCCATCTCAGAGTACAAAATCTCATCTGGAAAAATCTAGATTGGAATACGATCTATTTCTCACTGAGTCAGTTGATAAATCCCTCAAACGCTCCAAACACAATTTCTACATGAATACAAACAAACCAGGTACATATTTGGCTCGGGCATTAAATTCAACTAACAAATCTTTCAAACCAATACGTTTGAAATTATCAAAAAATGTTTACACTTGTAATCCAGTTAAAATAGTCCATAAATTTCACTCACATCTCGCAACTTTATACAAGACAAACAATGAATTTAATCCTACAGAAGCTGAATCCTTCTTCTCAAAAATAACCTTACCTGAGTTATCTCAGAATCAAAAAAGCAGTTTGGATGAGCCTATAACTATAGATGAAGTTGCTAACGCCATAAAAGACCTAAAACTTAACAAAAGACCAGGCCCAGACGGCTACTCGGCTTTATACTATAAAACATTCTCAGAAATACTCTCTCCCATTCTCACTGAAACTTTTAACAAACTTCTAGATGGACATTCTTTTCGGCAAGAAACACTAATGGCAATTGTTTGTATGATCCCAAAACTCCTTTCTGATAATACTTCCTGTGTGAATTATCGGCCTATCTCTCTGTTAAACCTCGATATTAAATTATTAGCAAAAATAATAGCAAAACGCCTCAATAGCATTATAGGAAAATTAATACATAGAGATCAAGTAGGCTTCATGCCAAATAGACAGGCAGGCGATAATATACGCAGGGCAGTGTTATTGGCACATATTGCTAAAAAACGGAAAATCCCTTTATGTTTTCTATCTCTCGATATTAAGAGGGCATTTGACACAGTATCCTGGCAATATATGCAATATTCATTACAAAAATGGGGTTTTGGACCCCACTTTTTAACATGGATCAAAGCATTATATAATAAACCCAAAGCCTATATAAAATATGCTGGATACAAATCTGAAGCCTTTAATATCGAAAGAGGTACCCGACAGGGTTGCCCATTATCTCCCTTATTATTTGCCCTTATACTCGAACCCATGGCCCAATACATCAGAACAAACCAAACTATAACTGGCATTGAAGTAGGAGGTATTACACACAAATTATGTATATTTGCAGACGATATATTACTTTTTCTATCATCACCACAGGTCTCTGGTCCTAACTTAATACCAGCTCTTGATGGATTTGCAGCCCTGTCCGGCCTTATGATTAATCCTAAGAAATGCCTAGTGCTTAATATTTCACTCACAAACATGGAATTGATCCCGGCTAGGGCTGCACTCCCATTCACATGGGCAGAAAAATCAATCCCATATCTTGGAATTCATTTAACAGCATCTCATTCTGACTTATTCTCAACCAATTATTCTCCTGTATTAAGACAGATCACAAATCTAATAAAACAATGGTCGCAACTTCCTTTATCCTGGATAGGGAAGATTAATGCAATCAAAATGACTATTCTACCCAAATTGCTTTATCTATTCAGAGTCCTCCCTATTCCAATTCCTTCCTATTTTTTGAGAATAGTACAAAAAAGAGCAACTTCGTTTATATGGGGATCTTCTAAACCACGTATACCTATACACACACTACATCTTCCCAAAAATAAAGGAGGCCTGGGATACCCTAATTTTACTAACTACTACAGAGCAGCACATTTGGCCAGTCTGTCCAAATACCATGCAAAACAGGAAATCCCATTATGGGTATTTATAGAGGCTTCAGAAAATGACCCTCTATTAATATCAAATTTATTATGGCTTGATCCTAAAGACCGCTTTAAAATTCATAATCCCATAACTAAACACTTCTTATCTCTCTGGGATAAACTAAAAACCAAATATCAGTTACAATCTCCACACAATCCTCTCCTTTCTTTTATCAGAAATCCGGCCTTTTATCTGGCATGGATCTACCCAAATTCTTTTAAAGCTTGGACAACATCAGGCATTCAGACACTAAATGACTTCATAGCATCTAAATCATTCCTTTCATTCCCATCGCTTAGAGAAAAATATGATCTACCAAACTCTGAGATATTTAGATATCTCCAAATCAAAAATTTCTATACACCATTCCTAAAGGGGGATACACCATTATCCCAATTATCCATTTTTGAATCAATCTGTACAAAAGATCCATTTGCTAAAGGTACAATTTCATCACTTTATAATCAATTATATGGAGTAGCAAATCTTAATAGACCCTCTTACGTTCAGAGGTGGGAGGAGGACCTGGGACGAACTTTAGAAGACACGGACTGGTCTAATATATGGCTCACATCTAAGTCATCTTCACCCAACATCTTGGCACTGGAGACAAATTATAAAGTCCTAACTCGCTGGTACCTTGTACCCGCTAGAGTGGCAAAATATTCACCTAATACCTCAGCTCTTTGTTTTCGAGGATGCCCAGAAATAGGCACATATTTACACATATGGTGGACGTGCCCAGTAATCCAAACCTTCTGGAAGGAAGTCTTCGTGATTGCATCTAAAATATTTAAAAAAATAATACAACCAGATCCATATTTAACTTTACTTAATCTAAAACCGGAATGGTTAACACTCTCTCAATTAAAACTTATGATCCAACTAATAACGGCTGCAAAACAAACAGTGGCCAAGGCATGGAAATCTCCTACATTGGTACTAGCAGAAACAATTCACAGAATGAATAATACAATGTCCCATGCTAAGATGGTAGCCATCGATCAAAATCAAATTCCAAAATTTGAAAAACTTTGGCATCCTTGGATAAAACAACAGTTCCAGTCAAATTTCAATGACTCTGTCCTGTTGCCATGGTAACAGATTAAATGACTTACAGAGACACCCATTCTAAGGCTTCAAAGAGAACTAAAAAGAATAATAAACTGACGAGCGGGACAACCTTGTGGACCATACCTCTACCTTTCAACCCTTTTTCTTCTTTCTCTTTCCTTTTCTCCACCTTACGATTAAAGCTCATTATCAGAATTTATTTGACCTATATACACTCTACTTGTAAACAATATGTATAGTAGGTATAAATCATTTAAATACCTACAAAAGTAACTAAGGAAATTATATATATCTTTAATTTAGGTTTACGTGAACCCAATGTTTAATATTTGAAATTTCATGATATTTACCTATATAAACCCTACTGTAAAACAATGAGCTTACTTTATAGATCCTTGTAAACTTACTTTATGTATCTTTATGTATCTTTATAACATTGTATACTCAATAAACTTCTTTTGACAAGGAAAACTGTCAATTGAATACCACAATATGTACCCATTGTCTACTCAAGTCAAAACCCGACAGTAATCTAATGCCCTGTACACACGATTGGACATTGATCGGACATTCCGACAACAAAATCCATGGATTTTTTCCAACGGATGTTGGCTCAAACTTGTCTTGCATACACACGGTCACAGAAAGTTGTTGGAAAATCCGATCGGTCTGAACGCGGTGACGTAAAACACTACGTCAGGACTATAAACGGGGCAGTAGCCAATAGCTTTCGTCTCTTAATTTATTCCGAGCATGCGTGGCACTTTGTGCGTCGGATTTGTGTACACACGATCGGAATTTAACCGATCGGATTTTGTTGTCGGAAAATTTTATAGCCTGCTCTCAAACTTTGTATGTCGGAAATTCCGACTGAAAAAATCCGATGGAGCCCACACACGATCGGAATTTCCGACAACACAATCCGATCGCACTTTTTCCGTCAGAAAATCCAGCCGTGTGTACAGGGCATAACAGTCATTCTTTCAGTTTGAGAGCTGAAAGAATCTTAAACAAGTAATGTCTTACTTGTTTACTGTAGCTATAGAGACAATAGACTGTTCTCAAACTGCCAAAGGAATACAATAATGATATCTACATTCCCATTGTATCCAACAACATTTGTTTGAGAAAGTCTGTCTCTGTGACACCGGAATGCTATGAGTCTTATAGAAAAATTATATCAGACACAACACAGCCATTAGTGTCTCAAGAAATGAGATAGGCCATCAGTACATCAGGTATGATCAGGTGTGATCAATTTTTTTTTTTTAGGTACCATAGCTTGTAGACAAAGACCAAATAATATACACTTATTTGGGTTATTTTTACCAAAGATATGTAGCTGTATAACTTTTGGCCAAAATTTATGAAGAAAAATTACTCATTTGCAAAATGTTATAACAGAAACAAAGAAAAATGCATTTTTTTTTTACAAAATTTTCAGTCTTTTTTTATTTATAGTGCAAAAAATAAAAAAACAAATCTGCAGCAACTGCGTGATGCTATCATGTCAATATGAGTGTATGTACAGTAATTATATATATATATATATATATATATATATATATATATATTTGTACAGGACGGCAGGGATGGGTACTTGATGGTAAATATGTGTCACAATTGCCTTTTTGTTACTCAAATAAGGCTAATTTTGTCCATGTATTGCCACTTTTGCTAATTTCTTACACGTGTAATACTAGTATTGTCCTTCATTGACTATCTAGTGTCATAGCTGCTTTTTGCCACCAATGTATTGTCCCAACTGCCTGTTACCCATACATTGTCTCAACTGCCATTGTTTCGCCATATTTATTTTCTACTTTTTGTCAGATTTCGATTATGTTGGTTATGTTTGTTGCCCCTGTATCAAGATTGCCCCAACAAGATTTCAGACTTAGTGTTCCACCTTCAGGGGAGTCTGGAGCTTAGCCGCAAGGGAAGCCCTCTCTCCATTTGCCTCCAGCATCAGATACATGATACCAAGTATGAGCTGCAGCTTCTCCTGTGATGTTTATTTTCAGCTTCTAAGAACTACATATCCCATGGTACCTTGCTGTCTGCAAGATGTGACTCTTAGCACCTCTGTAGTTTAGAAGGCAGGCTCTGTGAATACTGTGACGCAGAGCATATTCATAGGGCATAGTGAATACATGTCACAGAATTCAAGGAAATAAGTTTGTGGGGATCTTCACAATGTAAGTTTACAAACTTTAAGATCATTCAGATTAATAGACATAGGCTAGAAATAATTGGAATACAATGTGGAAATTAATTTATGATTTTACATTTTGACCATAGATAGGCTTTAGCCACTTAAGGACTGGAAGAATTTTCCCATTAATGACCAGGCCAATTGCGCTGTCGTGCGATGCTGTACCCAAACAAAATTGACTTCCTTTATTTCCCATAAATAGAGCTTTCTTTTAGTGGTATTTGATCACCTCTGTGGTTTTTATTTTTTTATTTATTTATAAACAAAAAAAGAGCAACAATTTTGAAAAAACAAATATTTTATATGTTTTGCTATCATAAATATCCAAAAAAAAAAAATGTAAAAAAAGAAATTTCTTCATCAGTATAGGCCGATATATATTCTTCTACATATTTTTGATTTAAAAAAATCGCAAAAAGTGTATATTGATTGGTTTGCGCAAAAGTTATAGTGTCTACAAAATAGGGAATAGATTTATTTTATTTTTATTAGTAATGGCGGCGATCTGAGATTTTTAGCGAGACTGCGACATTGCAGCGGACAGATCGGACACTTTTGACACATTTTTGAGACCACTGACATTTATACAGCGATCAGTGCTATAAAAATGCACTGATTACTGTGTAAATGTCACTGGTAGGGAAGGGGTTAACACTAGGGGGCGATCAAGGGGTTAAATGTGTTCCTTCTTGTGTTTTTCTAACCGTATGGGGATGAAACTGTTTAGAGGAGGAGAGGATCTGTCTATCCTCTCCTAATAGAATGGGGATGTGTGTGTTTACACACACACATCCCTGTTCTGGCTCTCGTGCCTGTGATCGTGCATGGCCGGTGGACATCACGGCCACGTGTATCGCGTCCCCCGCCGCACAGCGGGTGCACGCATGCCTGCTAGAGCTGTTTAAAGAACTGACATACAGCTACTAAGATTCGCGGGAACGTGCTGACCTGCCGCAATAGACGTTTTTGATAGCTAAATATTAATTTCATGCAGAAAAATAAGTATTTTACCTTAACCACCTCAATACAGTGCATTTTCACCCCCTTCCTGCCCAAGCCATTTTTCAGCTTTCAGCGCTGTCACATTTTGAATGACAATTGCGCGGTCAAACAACACTGTAACCAGATGAAATTGTTATCATTTTTTCCTCATAAATAGAGCTTTCTTTTGGTGGTATTTGATCACCTCTGCGTTTTTTATTTTTTGCGCTATAAACAAAAGAAGAGTGACAAGTTTGAAAAAAAACACAATATTTTTTACTTTTTGCTATAATAAATATCCAATTTTTTTTCTTTAAAACAAATTTTTTCCTCAGTTTAGGCCGATATGTATTCTTCTACATTTTTTTTGGTAAAAAAAAATCGCAATAAGCGTATATTGATTAGTTTGCGCAAAAGTTATAGCGTCTACAAAATAGGGGATAGATTTATAGCATTTTTATTTTTTTTAATTTTTTGTACTAGTAATGGTGGCGATCTGCGACTTTTATCGTGACTGCGATATTGCAGCGGACATATCAGACACTTTTGACACATTTTGGGACCATTCACATTTATACAGCGATCCGTGCTATAAAAATGCATTGATTACTGTATAAATGTGACTGGCAGGGAAGGGGTTAACACTAGGGGGTGATGGAGGGGTTAATTATGTTCCTAGGGAGTGTTTCTAATTGTAGGGGGCGGGGACTCACAAGGGGAGGAGACCGATCGGTGTTCCTCTGTACTGGGAACACACCATCGGTCTCCTCTCACCTGACAGGACGTGGATCTGTGTGTTTACACACACAAATCCACAGTCCTGCTGTGTTACCGGGCAATCGCAGGTGGCGGGCACTCACACCACGTGCCCATTGCCCCCTGGTAGGCCGAGAAAGTGAGGGTGTCATATGATGCCCTCCCGCAACGAGAGCTGCGCCGCCTGGCCGTCAATTGACAGCTGGCAGTCGGCAAGCAATTAAAGTGATATTTTGTAAACTGAACATTTTAATGCAATAAATAAGGGTATAACATATGAAGGCATGTATAGCTTATGTAGCTTTGTGAATTGCACAATGATAAACAGCAGTAAAGCCTCGTAAACATGATCAGATTTTCCGCAGACAAAACCTCAGACTTTTGTCCAAAGGCGTGTGCCTGGATTTTGTCTTGCATACAAAGGGAGCACCAACAAACATGAACATAGTGACGTACTAGACGTACTACGGGCCAAAAAAGAGGAGGTTCCATTGTAAGGCGCCACCCTTTGGGCTCCTTCTGCTAATTTCATGTTAGTAGAAGTTTGGTGAGTGTTGGTTCGTGCTTTTCATTTTGCACTTTTCATTTTGCACTTTTCATTTCGCACTTTTCAGTTCGTTTCAGAACGGCCATTCGTCAGCCAGCCATGTTGCATAATCGTGTTATTTATTATTGGCCTTGGAGTTATTGCTTTGATTCAAGTCCACTCCAGGAACAGGAGGAGGAGGATTTCTTGGACCAAAAATTGGTTGCTTTATTAATCGTGACCAATTATGTCATATTCCTTTGCTGCGGGAGCTCCAGGAGTATAATCCAGATGATTTTCGGAATTATCTCCGGATGACGGACCCCTGCTTTCACCAACTCTTTGCATTGTTGACCCCCTATATTAAGAAGCAGGACACATGCATGAGGCTTTTATTTTATTTTTTGGTTGAATTATTTGATTTGGTATATTATTATATTTTTGGATGCATGGAATGCACTTTTTGGTTAAGTTCTATTTGCAGATAGCATGTCTAATTTTATTTTCTTTTTTTAATGCACAATAAAAAAATTGAGGAGAATAATACTTGGCTATGTGTTTTACTTAAAATGACAGTTTGGGAGTAGGTAATTACATTTAAAAAAATACAATGTAAAATTAACAAGGGACACCAACATAGTTGTATACTACGGGATAATGTTGTTGTGGTAACTTGCACCCAAACAAAATAACAAGCATAATAATATTATTCTTGCTATCACTAGAAAAAAAAAGCCTTTGAAAATTAGTTTGCAATAACTCCATCAGTATCACCAGCAAAGCAGCTTCATTATTATGCCATTAAAGAAGAAGAGAATGTGCGCTGCATTTGGAGATTTTGCCACGTCACGAATGTTAATTGTTCATTACGAATGCTAGTTTACAAGACCGACTGCTTACAGGTCATCCTTGCTTACGAGCATGCGTGTTTGTACTTTGGACTTTTGTGCAACGGAATTGTGTACACACGCTCGGAAAATCCGACAACAGACATTTGTCCGTGGAAAATTTTAAAGCCTGCCATCCAACATTTGTCCGCAGGAAAATCCGACAATTGTCCGATGGAGCGTACAAACGGTCAGATTTTCCGCCAGCAACCTGTCATCACACATTTCCCGTCGGAAAATCCGATCGTGTGTACGTGGCTTAACGGACAATCTAAACTACAGCCTAATGCCCCGTACACACGGTCGGATTTTCCGACGGAAAATGTGTGATAGGACCTTGTTGTCGGAAATTACGACCGTGTGTGGGCTCCATCACACATTTTCCATCGGATTTTCCGACACACAAAGTTTGAGAGCAGGATATAAAATTTTCCGACAACAAAATCCGTTGTCGGAAATTCAGATCGTGTGTACACAAATTAGACGGACAAAGTGCCACGCATGCTCAGAATAAATAAAGAGATGAAAGCTATTGGCCACTGCCCCGTTTATAGTCCCGACGTACGTGTTTTACGTCACCGCGTTTAGAACGATCGGATTTTCCGACAACTTTGTGTGACTGTGTGTATGCAAGACAAGTTTGAGCCAACATCCGTCGGAAAAAATCCTAGGATTTTGTTGTCGGAATGTCCGAACAAAGTCCGACTGTGTGTACGGGGCACTACAGTTGTGAGCCATGCAACACAGGCAATCCTATTATGACCGTTCCAAAGATGATGTTTTGATCAAAATCTATCTGTATTTGTAGCTTCTTGACATATAACACTTACATTTGACAGATGTACTCTGCTTCTGTGTGGGAAGGTCTGACATCTCTTGGAAGGATCTGAGTATCCACAACTTAACATCACCAGCGTACTGCAGCTAACAGGCGCAAAGCAGCATTTTAACAGAATGGGTCATCAGCCGAGTGGTCAGACTTGCAGATTAATAAACATGTGCAAAGTTAGAAGCAATAATGCAAAACAGGTTCAGGATGGCAAAAACATACATACACTGTATAATAATGAAAACTGCACAAAAAATGAAAGATGTACAAGCATGGACTCTTCACAGCAATGTATCTGTGACTCAATCAGGGTAACATGCGGCTGCATAGCATGGTATTTCTAAGTCTCTAACAGCAGAGAGTCAACTTGGAAATCACCACTTAACGTGGAAGTCCACTCTAACACTTAAATTCTCCCCTGCAATCATTATTTTGTGAGCTAAGTTCAGCCTTATGTCTCAAAATTAAAAAATCACAGTTTTTCTACCTTTATTTGGCAGTATCCAGTGCCGTCACACGACTTCAATTCTACTTCCTTCTGAGACTAAAAGCAGACAGTGGGTGTGGTTACTGAAAGCTAGTGACATCACTTCCTGGGAGGGACCCTGTTCCTATGTAGCCAGTGGGGGTATACAGGTTGGGAGGAGCTGATGACAGGTTCCCGCCCAGTGTTCTCTCATCAGTAAGGATGCATTGTACATCATAATTCATGAGAAAATGAAGAAATAAACTGATTACTCACATGTAGCTCCCTCAGCTGGGCGTGTGTTACACCATGCACACAGCGCCATCACAGTGCCAAGCAGAAACAACCATGTGGTTCTACACTGTAGAAAATCTGCAGCATGTGGAGCTGGGCGGGGCTGGGCAGGTCCAGGCATGTCTGTCTAAGAACGACTGACAACCTTTTCAGGAAGTGAAAGACAGCTTAGCAAATTCAGATAAAGTGAGAGAGCGTTATCAGTGAAGAACAGGAAGAAGCTGGTTGTCTACCTTAGACTAGACTTGCTCAGCTAGCCAGAAAATGAATAATATCAAAGATAACAATATTTAACATACGATTTTTTTTTTTACAAGAAAACATTTTTTATTCAAGATTTAAACATTACAAGCGATGCATAGGCACATTTAAATATGATATCAGTATACATATAGTCACAAGATAGATGATTAATTTCCTCATATAGACAACATAAAGAAGTATGAGGGCAATACATGACATTGCAGCAAAGTATTGGTGTAGAGGTGACATATTAAAACAATCAATCAAGGAGGTACTGTGGGAGGGACTGGGGAGGGGGGGGGGGGACGGGGGGCAGATTAAGGATACCGAGAAGATGAGGGGGGGGGGGGGGCAGGAGGGGGAGGCAAGGAAGGAATCACAATACCTCAATATCTTAACTGAACATGTACACTAGGTGAAGTTTAAAGAGAACTCAATCATATTGTATAATCAAATGGTTGGTATCTCTGCGTCAACCTGGACATCATTCACAACCTCAGCACCCCATGCATCTATCCATCCCGACCATATCTTATCAAATTTCTTGGGGCAGTTACGATATTTAACATACTATTAATAGGAAGAAAAACATTTTTGATTGGACTTCCACTTTAAGAAAAACAGTACAGAATACAACTACTTGTGTTTATCTGCAAAGACAGCCTCCCTCACAGTGAAGTCCAGTGTAGTGCTAAAACAGATGAACAGCTGGAGGGATCCAAGGCCCAAGGACGAAATGCCAACCCACTGGAACTGGAGTATTCTGGAAGCAATCAGGAAGGGGCTCCCCACAGTAGCTGGGTCTTTTGGAAAAGCTGTGTGCTATTAGACTGACTGCCTGTTTGCTGGTCTGGACAGTGTGCAGGCCTTTCACATGGTTTCAGATCAATTGTCTAGCAACCTCTGTCTCAACCGCTTTCCGACCAGCCGCCGTCATTTTATTGCAGCAGGTCAGCACGATCCCGCGAACCGTCGTAGCTATACGTCAGCTCGCGGGATCGGGATAGCAGGCGCACGCCCGTGCCCGCTGCACAGCGGGGGCGTCGATGCTTGTGGCCGACGGTCACGATGACCACCGGCCACAAGTGATTGAGAGCCTGAATGGAAGCATGGAATGGAAGTGTGTGTGTAAACACAGAAATGCCTGTTCTGTTCTGAGAAGAGTGACAGATCATGTGTTCCTATTAGCTAGGAACCACGATCCGTCACTTCCTCTAGTCAGTCCCCTCCCCCTTCAGTTAGAATCACCTCCTTGGGAACACAGTTAACCCCTTGATCGCCCCCTGGTGTTAACCCCTTCACTGCCAGTGACATTTTACACAGTAATCAATGCATTTTTATAGCACTGATCGCTGTATAAATGCCAATGGTCCCAAAAATGTGTCAAAATTGTCCGATGTGTCCGCCATAATGTCGCAGTCATGATAAAAATTGCAGATTGCCGACATTACTAGTAAAAAAATAATAATAATAAAAATGCTATAAATCTATTCCCTATTTTGTAGACGCTATAACTTTTGCGCAAACCAATCAATATACGCTTATTGCTATTTTTTTACCAAAAATATGTGGAAGAATACATATTGGTCTAAACTAAGAAAAAATTAGCTTTTTAAAAAAAAAATGGGGGTAATTATTATAGCAAAAAGTACAAAATATTGTGTTTTTTTTCGAAATTGTCGCTCTTTTTTGTTTATAGCGCAAAAAATAAAAACCGCAGAGGCAATCAAATACCACCAATAGAAAGCTCTATTTGTGGGAAAAAAAAGGACATCAATTTTGTTTGGGTACAGCGTTGCACAACCACGCAATTGTTAGTTAAAGCGATGCAGTGCCGAATTGCAAAAAATGGCCCGGTCATTCAGTAGCCAAATCTTCCGGGGCTGAAGTGGTTAAAGTGGTTGTAAATAGGGATGAGCTCGATGTTCAAGTCAAACGTAAGTTCAACTTGAACATCGGGTGTTTGCCTGTTCACCGAACAGCGAACATTATGGGGTGTTCGTGGGAAATTAGAGCGCTGTGGAACGACCCATAATGCACTGTGAGATCGCACTGCATTGGCGTCTGATGATTGGCCAAAGCGCGCACTTCACCTTTGGCCAGTCACAGCGCGCGCTGCTAGGAAAGCCATAATTGGCCAAAGGCAGGGTTCCTTTGGCCAATCATGGTTCAGGGGGACTAAGTCCATGCCCCACACTATATAAGGCTGCTTACATAGCAGCTGCATGTAGTGTTGTTGGCGTGGACGGAGAGATAGCTTGAGCTAGATTAGGCAGGCAGGTTATTTAGTTAGTGGCAGTGTATTTGATATATATATATATATACAGTATAAGACTGACTGTATACAGTCAGTCTAGTGTATGTATATATATATATATATATATATATATATACATATTTATATATACAGTATCTAACAAAAGTGAGTACACCCCTCACATTTTTGTAAATATTTTATTCTATCTTTTATTTCACGTGACAACACTGAAGAAATAACACTTTGCTACAATGTAAAGTAGTACAGCTTGTATAACGGTGTAAATTTGCTGTCACCTCAAAACAGCCATTAATGTCTAAAACGCTGGCAACAAAAGTGAGTACACCCCTAAATGAAAATGTCCAAACTGGGCTCAATTAGCCATGTAAGCAGCCTCCCCAGTGTCATGTGTCTTGTTAGTGTTACAAGGTCTCATATGTGAATGGGGAGCAGGTGTGTTAAATTTGGTGTTATCGCTCTCACTCTCTTATACTGGTCACTGGAAGTTCAACGTAGCACCTCATGGCAAAGAACTCTCTGAGGATCTGAAAAAAAGAACTGTTGCTCTACATAAAGATGGCCTAGGCTATAAGAAGATTGCCAAGACCCTGAAACTGAGCTGCAGCACGGTGGCCAAGACCATACAGCGGTTTAACAGGACAGGTTCCACTCAGAACAGGCTTCGCCATGGTCTACCAAGGAAGTTGAGTGCACATGCTCAGCGTCATATCCAGAGGTTGTCTTTGGGAAATAGACGTATGAGTGCTGCCAGCATTGCTGCAGAGGTTGAAGGGGTAGGGGGTCAGCCTGTCAGTGCTCAGACCATACGCCGCACACTGCATCAAATTGGCCTGCATGGCTGTCATCCCAGAATGAAGCCTCCTATAAGAAGATAATGCACAAGAAAGCCCGCAGTTTGCTGAAGACAAGCAGACCAAGAACATGGATTACTGGAACCATGTCCTGTGGTCTGATGAGACCAATATAAACCTATTTGGTTCAGATGGTGTCAAGCGTGTGTGGCGGCAACCAGGTGAGGAGTACAAAGACAAGTGTGTCTTGCCTACAGTCAAGTATGGTGGTGAGATTGTCATGGTCTGGGGCTGCATGAGTGCTGCTGGCACTGGGGAGCTACAGTTCATTGAGGGAACCATAAATGCCAACATGTACTGTGACATACTGAAGACGAGCATGATCCCCTCCCTTCGGACACTGGGCCACAGGGCAGTATTCCAACATAACAACTCCAAACAGACTTCTAAGATGACCACTGCCTTGCTAAAGAAGCTGAGGGTAAAGATGATGGACTGGCCAAGCATGTCTCCAAACCTAAACCCCTTTTGAGCATCTGTGGGGCATCCTCAAATGGAAGGTGGAGGAGCGCTAGGTCTCTAACATCCACCAGCTCAGTGATGTTGGCATGGAGGAGTGGAAGAGGACTCCAGTGGCAACCTGTGAAGCTCTGGTGAACTCCATGCCCAAGAGGGTTAAGGCAGTCCTGGAAAATAATGGTGGCCACACAAAATAGTGACACTTTGGGCCCAATTTGGACATTTACCCTTAGGGGTGTACTCACTTTTGTTGCCAGCAGTTTAGACATTAATGTCTGTGTGGTGAGTTATTTTGAGGGGACAGCCAATTTACAGTTATACAAGCTGTACACTCACTACTTTACATTGTAGCAAAGTGTAATTTCTTCAGTGTTGTCATAAAAAATGGAATAAAATATTTACAAAAATCTGAAGGGCCTATACTCACTTTTGTGAGATACTGTATATACTCTGCATTCAGTGTAGCCTATATATACAGTGCGTACAGTGGTGTACAGTTTCTAATATACTTCAGGAGGTGTACACAGTATATAATTCAGTGTGTACAGTTTCTAATATATTTCAGGTGGTATACCCAGTATATAATACAGTGCAGCCGGTGTACAGTTTCTAATAGAGTGCAGGTGGTGTACACAGTATATAATACAGTGTAGTGCGGTTTTGAAAAAAAAAGCATCATGGCTGCAAGGCCACCAAGGGGAGGCAGACGCTCACAGGCCACTGAAAGCAGCCTCTGTTTCTACAGTGAAAAGTGGTGGTCATGGACATGGTGCATCCTCTGCAGGTGGCCGTGGGGCACACTTGTCCTTTTTTGGACAAGCTTGAGTTTGATGCGTTTTTTATTTTTTGGGAGGGTGCATGTGATCAGCACAGAGCCAATCAGCACTGCCCAGACAGAGGGTCAGGGGTCATGCAGCCTCATAGGACAGTCAGAGGAGTATGAAAACTCTTCCAACAAGCTTTAACCAGTGCTTAGCCAGACACTGATAGAAGTCACAAAACTGCTACATACTGCTGATGAGAAACGGTATTTAGCAATTTATATTTACTTAAACAATTGTATTTCCATGTTCTTTGTACTGTGGGAGACCAGATATAGTGATTGCAGGGTCCTGGGTTTAGTAACACTCTTAAGCCTCATACACACGACCAGACTTTTCCATGGATTTTTGTCCAAATGGGTGTTGCCTGTGAACTTGTTCTGAATACACACGGCAGAACATTTTCAGCCAACTTTCACCAAATCACTTGGTTTTTCAGCTCTTTACCATCACCCTTTGGGCAACTTCTGCTATTGTTGGCTGATTTTTAGCATTGGTTCTGAGCATGCTTGTTTGTACTTTGGACTTTAGTCCGATGGACTTGTGTACACACGATCGGATTATCCTCCATCGGACATTTGTTGTCGAAAAGTTTGAGAGCATGCACAGCAAACATTTGTCCGTTGAAAAAGCAACAACAATTGTCCGATGGAGCATGCAGATGGTCGGATTGTCCGATAAAACAGGTCCATCGGACCGTTGTCGTCCAAAAATCCGATCGTGTGTACGGGCCTTAAAGGCCCGTACACACAGTTAGACTTTGACAACAAAGGTCCGACAGACCTGTTTGATTGTATTGGACTTTTTGACAACAAAGGTCCGACGGACCTGTTTGTTCGGACAATCCGACCGTGTATATGCTCCATTGGACAACTGTTTTTGTTTTTTCAAAGGACAAATGTTCGCTGTGCATGCTCTCAAACTTTTCGGTAACAAATGTCCAAAGGAGGAGAATCCGATCATGTGTACACAAGTCCATAGGACTAAAGTCCAAAGTACAAACACGCATGCTCAGAACCAATGCTAAAAATCAGACAACAATAGCAGAAGTTGCCCAAAGAGTGGCGGTAAAGAGCTGAAAAACCACGTGATTTGGTGAAAGTTGGATGAAAATGTTCTGCTGTGTGTAAGCAGAACAAGTTCACGGCCAACACCCTTCGGACCAAAATCCACGGAAAAGTCCGATCGCGTGTATGAGGCTTAAGTGTGGCCTCTCTGAATTTTAGAGGGAAGGAAGCAGACAAACTTATCATCCCTGAACATGCCCAGAAACCTGAAGAGTTGGTGGAAATGGAGTTAAGTGGGCCTGTGCCTGCATCTGAGTATAATGAGTAAATAGACACTCCACTACAGAATCAACAGTTCAACATGAAGACAGATTCTCATTTAGCTGGAATTTTATTTATTTATTTATTTCAGGTACTTATATAGCGCCGTAAAATTACGCAGCGCTTTACATATACATTGTACATTCACATCAGTCCCTACCCTCAAGGAGCTTACAATCTAAGGTCCCTAACTCACATTCATACATACTAGGGACAATTTAGACAGGATCCAATTAACCTACCAGCATGTCTTTGGAATGTGGGAGGAAACCAGAGTACCCGGAGGAAACCTATGCAGGCACAGGGAGAACATGCAAACTCCAGGCAGGTAGTGTCGTGGTTGGGAATCGAACCAGCGACCCTTCATACTGCTAGGCGAAAGTGCCACCCACTACACCACTGTGCACACCTCTGCATGCCCCGGGACTGTGACATCATAAGGGGCAGGGTCACCAGGTGACATCACCCGGTGACCACGCCCCATGCCTATATAAGTCGTTGCGCACCGTGCACACAGCATTACAGCGGGAGAGAGCGTTGTGTCAACACAGTGAAGAAGCGAAGAGGGAACAAGACGATGGAGAAGACCGGGCCAACCTTAGCAAGAGAGCGGCAAAAGAGCAGAAGATAGCGGAGGAGCCCGACAGAAGAACCGGAGAGCGGGAGAAGAACCTGACACTGGGAGAAGAGGCCGGAGAGCGGGAGAAGAGGCCGAAGAGAGCGAAGAAGTCAGAAGAGACTGCAAAGACGGAAGAAGACTGCCTAATAAATTACTTTAAAAACTGTGTGTCTAGTGTGTTTTTTTATTGACACTTTTTTTCCCCAGGTGAATGAGTAGGGGTACGATGTACCCCATACTCATTCACATAGGGTGGGGGGCTGGGATCTGGGGGCCCTCTTATTGAAGGGGGCTCCCGGATTCCGATAAGCCCCCCGCCTGCAGACCCTGACAACCAACGGCCAGGGTTGTCGGGAAGAGGCCCTAGTCCTCATCCACATGGAGACAAGGTGCTTTGGGGTGGGGGGCCGCATGTGGCCTGGTACAGTTCAGGAGGGGGGGCGCTCGCTTGTCCCCACCCCCTTTCCTGGCCGGCTGGGCTTGGATAGGGGTCTGGTATGGATTTTGGGGGGACCCCCACGCCGTTTTTTCGGTGTAGGGGGTTCCCCTTAAAATTCATACCAGACCTAGGGGCCTGGTATGCTCTGCGCTGGCTCCCACGACGGGGCTCGCAAGGTGTCAATCTCACCGATAAAGGCAGCGAGATTGACTTCCTTTTCTAGTCCCATCGTACCTCATCACATTCAAAATGAATGGACTTTAGTCCGTGTATGGGCAAGCCCGTTCATCCGGAAGTCCGCTGCAACTCCGCCAAAAGTCAGTCGGGAAAACCGTCGGACCTAGTCTGCCGGAAAGTCCGGTTGTGTGTGCGCAAGTCCGTCCTTTCGGAAAGTCTGTCGGAAGTCCGCCGAAAGTCCGTCGGGAAGACCGTCGGACCTAGTCTGCCAGAAAGTCCCATCGTATGCAGTTATTGTCTAGCTGACAGTTTGCTCCATCTGTGACATCCCTGATTCTGTATGTCTATATGTGTCTGTATTCATGTTTTGGACCCAACAGCATTCTTGTTTGACCATCACCCTTAAGGAGTTTTATCTCTGGTTTGTTTTCTGTCACAGCTTTCACTTTGCTGTTTGTTCTAATTGATCTATCGGACACACTATGCCCCATCAGACAGATTAATTAGTTTTATAGTCAGTCTTTCTATAATACTCTTTTAGTGTATTGTCAGTTTGCACTGCGCTGCAGTTGCCATCTGTCCTTTGTGTCTATGTTTGGTGTCTGCCTTGGCTCTACTTTATATTCTGGTTGATCTTTGCTGAAGCTCTTCTATGGTGCTCAGTCATTGACTACCCCTTTACCATTCTCTCCAAGCAGTAAACAAGTAGTTCCTAGTCCCAAACCCTCACTCAAGGCTTCTGAACCTCCTACCAAGGGAATCATTATTCCATATTAAAAGAAGACTAAGCCTAGGTCTCTTGCATCAGCAATGTTTTAAGCAGCCTGTCTACAACATCTCTACAGTCTAATGTTTTGGATCCTCTGGATTCTCTTGGACTTATACTGCGGCAGGTTGGCTCAGCTGGGCAAATCGTCGTAGCTGTACGTCGCTCCTTCAAGATGTGATAGCAGGTGTACACGCGCCTCTATAGGCGCATGTGCCCGGCGCGTGTCCCCAGAGCCAATCCACATGGCACCCATGATCGCTAATGACAGAGCGAGAGCCGGGATCTGTGTGTGTAAACACACAAATCCCTGTTCTCTCAGGGGAGAGGAGATAGGTCTTGTGTTCATACTAAGTATGAACACCGATCTGTCTCCTCCCCTAGTCAGTCCCACCCCCCCTACAGTTAGAACACACCCAGCGAACACAGTTAACCCCTTGATCGCACACTTGTGTTAACCCCTTCCCTGCCAATGACATTTACACAGTAATCAATAGCTATTTTTAGCTCTGATCGCTGTATAATTGTCAGTGGTCCCAAAATAGTGTCAAAAGTATCCGATGTGTCCGCTGCAATATCGCAGTCCCGATAAAAATTGCAGATCGCCGACATTACTAGTAAAAAAAAAAAAAATAACAATAAAAATGACATAAATCTATCCCCTATTTGGTAGACTGCGAGGGACAGTCTCTGTTGCTCTCAGCAGCAAAAAAAATACAACTGCGCTCCCTTCACTAGCTTCTGTATACATTATATTTCTCCTGCCACATCATGCCAATGAGAAGGGTTCTTTACAGGAGATTGGCGGCAGGTACTGCCAGGATCAAGGTTCCAAATTATTATATTAGATTGAGCAGAGAGCATCAGGAGGGATTACGGGTGTGGGAGATGTTTCTTGACGATTACAATGGGCGACTCTTGTGGATGGAGGCAACGGTTTCGGATTTTGATTTGTATATGGATGTATCGGGTTCAGGGGGGTGTGCAACATTTTTTTTATATTGGAGTGCAGGGACCTGGCCAGATTTATGGAAGGAAGCGGATTTACTAAACAATTCGGTGCTGCTGGAGTTGTTTCCCATAGTGTTGGCAGTTGAATTCTGGGGTCAGCAGTTTGGGAACAAGAGGGTTAAACTTCACTGAGACAATATGGGAGTAGTACAAGTCATTAACACCATCTCAGCTTCCTCCCCACCGTTTGCTAAGACATTTGGTCTTAAAGTGTCTGCGTTTGACCCCTCTCGTATATGCTGTGCACATGCCCAGAGTTGATTACACAGTGGCTGATGTGTTATCTCACTTTCAGTGGGAGAGATTCTGTCAGCTGGCACCAGAGGTGGAGCAACGTGGAATTCCTTGCCCAAGCCACTTGTGGAACATCGCCTTCACACAGAAGCTGGTCTAATTCGAAAATTCCGTTTGTTTGTCTACATTAACTGCTTATAAGAAAATTTGCCGTAAATGCCATAGTCTGGTAAATTCAGTGGGTGGTTACCTTTAGGATAAAGATCACGTATACGCATTGCTGTACTTTATTGGTAAGAACTTTGAAGAAGGGGTCTCTGTATCGATGTTTAACTGCAAGCTTGCTAGACTAACCCTTTTATTTCAGTTGTCTGGTTTTGCAGATGTTACTAGTCATTTTTGATGCAGAGGGCTCTGCAGGGTTATAGGAGGGGCAGACACGTGCCAGATTTCTGCCACCCTGTTTCCTTTGAGATGCTGGGGACCATCTTGGGTAGTCTGTCTGCAGTTTGTACTTCCAATGATGAAGCTGTACTCTTTTTAAGACAGCATTTGTTGTAGCTTTTTTGGGGGCTCTAGGGTGAATGAGCTTGTGTGTCGTCCTAGGAGTGGTGGTGGGAGTTTGGCTATTTCACACGTGTTTTTACTCAGAGATGTGGTTTCTTTGCTCATTAGGATATGGAAAACCAACCAGCAGGGACACGAGTTGCAGGTAGAGCTGGGTAGGGTTCCCAACTCTACTGCCTATCTGATGAGTGCAGTTCGGGAATGGTTGGAGATCAGGCTGGCGGGGCCTAGGCCTTTCCTGACGCATGCAGATGGTTCCACTTTCTCTAAATTTCAATTCAGTTTGGTTTTTAAGAAATGCCTGTTGACTACAGGTTTTCAACTGCACGCCTATTCCTCTCACTCATTTAGTATTGGGGCTGCCACTGAGGTGGCCGGCTGGGATTGTGGATGATCAGGTGGTACAGAATATAGGTCATTGGGAATCTCAGCGTTGTCAGCTGTACGTTCAACCTCATCTTTTATAATATGTTTTAGGTGGCTATTTGTCTGTTGCCTCCATCTATGTAGGTTTGCCTGCTTAATTGTTCTCTTTTTCCGCTTTGTTTACATACTTTTTTATTTTAACTAGTATTTACTTTCTGTCCTGTTGAGTTACCTATGTTTGTGCTAGTGTTTGCTTCCTTGCGTTCAGTTGCTTGTTATGTTTACAATTTTTGTTTTTCAGATCCAGAATGTTTGTGTGGATTCTCAACCACTCATACGTTTTTTGGGGGGCAAAATGGGTAGCTTTCAGACAGGAAGGCAGGCAGTTGGGCTTTCCTAGGGGCGAGGTCAGGGGGAGGTGGATTGGGGTCCCGGGTGTGTTGTGGTCTAGAGTGTTACTGGAGGTGTACCATTATGCTAGGCTGGATAGACCCCCTGACATTTTGTTGTTGCTTGTTGGGGGTAATGATCTGGGGCTCCTCCACTCCATGCGTGAATTAATTAGGGATATCAAGTTTGACTTTCTTTGCTTGAAATTCTTTTTTCCAGACACTATTAGGGATGATTCTCCAATCTGTGGCTGAAACTGCTGATCTGATCCCTGAACTCACTCCTTACCTCTGAAAAGATGTGTTACTTAGGAATCGTTCACATCATAGAGGTGGGTCCAAACACAAGCACTTTTTTGCATGTTTCAGCAGCCCATTTGTTTCATTGGGCTGCCAAACATGCGGGAACATGCAAATAATACAAAGGGCACAATTTTTTTAATTATATTGCACTAAACCATGTGGTACTGCGGTACTAAGCATTTTGGTGGCCAGGAATGCACCCGCATTTGATAGATGTGCTGGGTTACTTTGTGCAGTCCTGCACTGCAAGTGATGTGAACAAGCTTTTAATCCTGACCCTTAAATGTTATTTAATTCTGACCGCTGAACTACGTGTGTTACTTAATCCTGATCTCTGAACTACGTGTGTTACTTAATACTGACCCCTGAACTACGTGTGTTACTTAATCCTGACCCCTGAACTACGTGTGTTACTTAATCCTGACCCCTGAACTACGTGTGTTACTTAATCCTGACCCCTGAACTACGTGTGTTACTTAATCCTGACCCCTGAACTACGTGTTACTTAATCCTGACCCCTGAACTACATGTGTTACTTAATCCTGACCCCTGAACTACGTGTGTTACTTAATCCTGACCCCTGAACTACGTGTGTTACTTAATCCTGACCCCTGAACTACGTGTGTTACTTAATCCTGACCCCTGAACTACGTGTGTTACTGAATCCTGACCGCTGAACTATGTGTGTTACTTAATCCTGACCCCTGAACTACGTGTGTTACTTAATCCTGATCCCTGAACTACGTGTGTTACTTAATCCTGACCCCTGAACTACGTGTGTTACTTAATCCTGACCCCTGAACTACGTGTATTACTTAATCCTGACCCCTGAACTACATGTGTTACTTAATCCTGACCCCTGAACTACGTGTGTTACTTAATCCTGACCCCTGAACTACGTGTGTTACTTAATCCTGACCCTTGAACTACGTGTGTTACTTAATCCTGACCCCTGAACTACGTGTGTTACTTAATCCTGACCCCTGAACTATGTGTGTTACTTAATCCTGACCCCTGAACTACGTGTGTTACTTAATCCTGATCCCTGAACTACGTGTGTTACTTAATACTGACCCCTGAACTACGTGTGTTACTTAATCCTGACCCCTGAACTACGTGTGTTACTTAATCCTGACCCCTGAACTACGTGTGTTACTTAATCCTGACCCCTGAACTACGTGTGTTACTTAATCCTGACCCCTGAACTACGTGTGTTACTTAATCCTGACCCCTGAACAATGTGTGTTACTTAATCCTGACCCCTGAACTATGTGCAGTAGTTAACCCTGACCCCTGAACTCTTTCGTTACTTAAAGCACTTGTAAAGGCACCTTTGTGTTACTATTAAAATAAATGTGTTATACTCACCCGCTCTGTGCAGTGTTATTGCAGAGATCAGCCCCAAACCTCCTCTTCTGGGGTCCCCCAGCGGCAATCTTGGCCCCTCCCCTTCTGTGTCTGCAGACATGTCGGTTTGATACAGAGCCGGGCTGTGTGAGTCCATTGGCACACACAGGGCGGCTTGGTCCTGTCCCTTGCTGTCTGCTTACAGAATTTGAATGACAGCAACAGGAGCCATTGGGCATGGGAGAGGGTAGAGGGGAGAGTAGACCTGCAGACAAGCACAGTGCTGCATTGATATGGGTCTCAGGTAAGTACACGGAGGGAGAGGTCACAGCAAATGGCAAAATGTTTTTTTTTTACCGTAGTGCAGGGAGATCCATAGCTTCCATAGCTACCTCTATCTATCTATCTATCTATCTATCTGTCTATCTATCTATCTATCTATCTATCTATCTATCTATCTATCTATCTATCTATCTTAAGAATGAAAAGGTGAACTAGCAACATACACTGATCCATCTATCCCCATCTAGCACCAGTATGCTGCTTTATACATTAGCATACCTCCTTAGACCCAGTCTGCCCTTACAATATGGTTATCTTCTGAATTGGCACCATCTATAGGCAGCTTAAAGTGGAATTCTGGGGTACCCCTAACAATGCTTAAAACCCCCTCCAACACCTATGCTTACTAACCAGTATATTTACCTATTTTCAAGCCGTCCAGTCCAGTCGCTTGCTCTCTCCTGTGTAAGCCAGTACCGGCTGCAGGGAAAGAAGAGTGAGCTCTGATAATGACTCTAATAATGACTAGTAATGCTTGGAAGCAAGCCATCACCCATAGGCTTTAATGGCCCATCCGTTGTCAGCATTCCCTCCTCTCCCCTTCAGTGGCACTGACTGACAAAGGGGAGCAGGATCATGTGACTAGACCAGCCCAAAAATAGGTAAGCATATACATCTTTCTTTCATGGGTTTTTAAGCATAGGCGTTATGAGGGGACAGTTTTAAGAGTAGTAAAGGTCTTCAATAAGACACAGAAGTTGAATCCAATGCAATTGTACTTCAGCTATTGTAGTACAGAGGATGTTTTTTCAGTCTTCTGTAGTGTAAGAAGACAAAGACTTTCCTAAGCTCTGTCTTTGTATAGTACTAACACTGACTGAGGGAACATGGAAGAAATGGGGCAGTCTAGCTAGTACTGAACTAACTAGCAGTAAATAGGAGGGAGAAGGGAGAAACCAAAATCACACATGTAAACAAATTGTAGTGGCTCAAAATGGCCACTAGATGTCAGCATACTACAAAACATTAACAACTTCAGCCCCGGAAGATTTTACCCCCTTCCTGACCAGAGCACTTTTTACAATTTGGCACTGCGTCGCTTTAACTGACAATTGCGTTGTCGTTTGATGCTGTGCCCAAACAAAATTTGCATCCTTTTTTCCCCACAAATAGAGCTTTCTTTTGGTGGTATTTGATCACCTCTGCAGTTTTTATTTTTTGTGCTATAAACAAAAAAAGAGCGACAATTTTGAAAAGAAAACACATTTTTTAATTTTTTGCTATAATAAATATCCCCAAAATTAAAAAAAAAAAAAAAAAATTTCTTCATCAGTTTAGGCCAATATATCTTCTACATATTTTTGGTAAAAAAAAAATCCCAATAAGTGTATATTGATTGGTTTGCACAAAAGTTATAGTGTCTGCAAACTATGGGAAAGATTTATGGCATTTTTATTTATTTTTTTACCAGTAATAGTGGTGATCTGTGATTTTTAGCGGTACTGCAATATTGTGATGGACAGATCGGAAATTTTTGACACTTTTTGGGACCACTGGCATTTATACAGCGATCAGTGCTATAAAAATGCACTAATTACTGTGCAAATGTCACTGGCAGGGAATGGGTTAACACTAGGGGGCAATCAAGGGGTTGTGTGTTCCCTCAGTGTGTTCTAACTGTATGGGGATAGGATTGACTAGGAGAAGAGACATATCATTTTTCCTACTTAGTAGGAACAAACAATATGGCTCCTCTCCTCTGACAGCATAGGGATTTGTGTGTTTACGCACACAAATCTCTGGGCTGGCGCTTGTGCACGGGATCGCGCATGGCTGGCAGTGATCGCCGGCCATGCGCATCAGCACCCCCGCTGTGCAGCGGGCGCGCGCACCCTCTGGTGGCCGAAAAGGGGTAGGATATACCCGTAGGGGATTTTGCCCAGGGGAGCCAATCTGCCGCAGTATATCTGCATGAGCTGGTCAGTAACCAGTTAATAACCAGATGCAGTTCAATATAACACAGAAACAATATATAAAAACGGTGCAAAACAATATCTATCTGTCTATCTATCTCTAGCTACCAGTATCTATATATTCACATCTATCTATCTTAATCTGTATTTATCGATTTACATCTATCTATAACTATCCGTCTTCATCTAGCTATCAGTATCTATCTATCTACAATACGTATCTTTAATATGTCTATATATCTGTTTTTGTCTAGCTACAAGTATCTATCTTGGGTCTTTTCAAATGCCTCTTTATGCATTGACACACCTCCTTTAACCCAATCTGTCTGGACAGTATGGTCACCTGCTGACCTGGCACCATCCACAGGCAGCTTAACTCTTCAATAAGACACACAATTTGACTTCAACTGAATTTACTGCTATTTACTGTACAGAGGATAGTGTTCCAGTTCTGTATCTGTGAATAACTAACACTGACTGAGGAAACATGGAAGAAACTGGAGGGGCTAAGTAGGACTGAACTAACTATCCATAAAAAGGAAGAGAGGACAGGGGGAGAAACCAAAATTACATAAGTAGACAAGTTGTAGTGGCCCAGAACTGCCACTAGATGTCAGCATACTACAAAACAAAAATAACCTGATTCAGTTCAACACATAACAGAAAAAATACATAAAAGTGGGGCAGAGCAATATCTATGTATGTATGTATCTATCTCTGTCTACCTGTATCTATCTATTATCTCTCTATCTATTTATCGATCTACCAATCAATCTTTATCCATCAGGACCTATCGATCCATCTATCTACTTACATCTATATGCTGTAGACTGATTGATCTAACTATGTATTTACATCTATCTATCTCCATCTATTCACCTGTGTCTATCTAATTATATGTATCTATATCCATCTAGCTATCTTTCTATCTACCTGTAACTATCTGTCTATTTGCATCTATCTATCTAGATCTATCTTTCTCCATCAATCCACAACTATCGATCTATCTATCCACTTCTATCTATTATATCTATATATGTGTTCATCTATCTATCTATCTATCTATCTATCTATCTATCTATCTATCTATCTATCTATCTATCTATCTATCTTTAACTACTATCCATGTCTATATATCTGTCTTCGTCTATCTACAAGTATCTATTTTGATTCTTTTCAAATGCCTATTTATGCATTGACACACCTCTATTAACCCAGTCTGTCTGGACAGTATGGTCGCCCAACTATGTATTTACATCTATCCCCATCTATTCACCTGTGTCTATCTACTTATATTTATATCTATTTATCTAGATCTAGCTATCTTTCTCCATCTATCCACATCAATTTCTTTCTATCTATCTATCTATCTATCTATCTATCTATCTATCTATCTATCACCACCTGTAACAATCTATTTGCATCTTTCTCCATCTATCCACATCTATCTGTTTTCATATATCTAACTATCTATTTACATCTATCTATCCCCATCTATCCACCAGTAACTATCTATCTACAGTATTTGCATCTATCTATCTATCTATCTATCTATCTATCTATCTATCTATCTATCTATCTATCTCTCTCTATCTATCTCTCAATCATTCCACATCTATCTATATGTAGATAGATAGATAGATAGATAGATAGATAGATAGATAGATAGATAGACATCTATCTCTATTTACATCTATCTATCCACCAGCATTTATCTACCTACCAGTAGTTATCTATATATCTACATCTATCCACATGTTTCTATCTATATTTATCCACCTGTATCTATTATCTATCTCCATATATCCATCTTTATCTATTATCTGTCTCTTCTTCTATATCTACCATTAACGTACTATCTATATATCTATCAACGTCTATCTATCTATCTATCTATCTATCTATCTATCTATCTATCTATCTATCTATCTATCTATCTATCTATCTATCTATCTATCTATCTATCTATCTATCACCACCTGTAACAATCTATTTGCATCTTTCTCCATCTATCCACATCTATCTGTTTTCATATATCTAACTATCTATTTACATCTATCTATCCCCATCTATCCACCAGTAACTATCTATCTACAGTATTTGCATCTATCTATCTATCTATCTATCTATCTATCTATCTATCTATCTATCTATCTATCTATCTATCTATCTCTCTCTATCTATCTCTCAATCATTCCACATCTATCTATATGTAGATAGATAGATAGATAGATAGATAGATAGATAGATAGATAGATAGATAGATAGATAGACATCTATCTCTATTTACATCTATCTATCCACCAGCATTTATCTACCTACCAGTAGTTATCTATATATCTACATCTATCCACATGTTTCTATCTATATTTATCCACCTGTATCTATTATCTATCTCCATATATCCATCTTTATCTATTATCTGTCTCTTCTTCTATATCTACCATTAACGTACTATCTATATATCTATCAACGTCTATCTATCTATCTATCTATCTATCTATCTATCTATCTATCTATCTATCTATCTATCTATCTATCTATCTATCTATCTATCTATCTATCTATCTATCTATCTTTATGTATATAGAGAGCAGTGAGTGGCGGGCGGGTGTCGGGCGGTGTAGATGGTCCAGGTGGTCCACTCCGGGGAGAGATGAATCAGAGAGTCAGCTAAGCATGCACAGCCCGGGCTTGTTCTTCAATCCGTTCATTCAGTGGAGCGAGTGAAAAGCTGCTGATCGCTGCCATTGTGAGTCATCGGCGATGTGGGAAGCGAAGCCTCCGCTGGCTGCCAAGAGATAAATAGCCCCTGACAGCTCTGCCTGCACCGCTCTCCTCACCCACAGGGGGCGCTCTGTACAGGTCCGCTGCGGCTCTCTTTCATGTGTACGATCCTGAGAAATGAGCCGCCCCTCCCCCTCTAATCCTACCGCTGAGCTGATCATGCAAAATACAAATTGCCACAAGGAGGGGTTTTTTTTTTTACAGAATCCTTCAGGTTTACTATTTCACTGCCAGAAAGAAAACTTTGCATAACTTTAACAAGTTATTATTGATCATAAACTGAAATGACTTTTTTTTATAAATCTGTTGATTGTAGAATATTAGACTTTCTATGAAGTATTGGGCTGTAACCTGTGCCCACTCTTTATGTGATTTATTATTAGAGCCGATGATGACAATTGGATGAAGTGTCAGCTTGTAGATCTGAAAATCGACATGGATTTCTCCTTTCTCTCCTTCTATTATTGTAAATCCTCACATTGTAAAAATATGTGTGTGTAATCCGGCGATCCAGGTCCGATGTGAGTTCTCCTGATCCACTTCAGTAAGTCCCGGGAGGTTTGGAATCACCATATGTCACATTCGGAGGAATTCTTCAAGCTATAACGACAATTTTTTTGGCGATAGATTCATTAACCCCTTCGCACCCAGCCCCAGCGTCACTCCAACCGCGTCTTTATGCCCAGAGGGCCCGCCGGCTTCTGATCATTAGTAGAGACCGACATCTGTCTTTGATAGCCCAGTCCCTGTGCTGGGAGAACTCTCAGCACAGAAAGCTCTGCTGCCCATGGATACATATGTGAAGTGTCTGCGAGTGAAAGCCCACCGTCTTTACCGCCACACATGCATTACATAGACGGCAAGAACTCAACCCCCCCTCTAACCTATGCTGACAGTCAGGGCTGCTGCAAGGATTTTTGTCTACACAGGCGAAGGTGCATTTTGAATGGGCTAAAATCATTAATAAAATAAAAGTAATTCTGAATAAATAAAAAAAAGAAAAAATTATAAAAATAAAAAAAAATAAAATTCATTTTGAATGGCTAAAATCACACTGCACCGCACTGCACCAAGAGAAGTGCTTGCACTACTCTTTAAAATGCACTGCAGCATCATATAAAAGTACAATGCGATCCGGTGCAGGCAGATGCGGGCAAACGAACTGCATTTGTGACCTGCGTTTGGGGAGTTAATAACTTTGTATTGACACCCGCTGCAGATTGCAAATGGAGTGTGTTTTGCATGTGGAGTGAACAGGGCCAGTCATATGATGGGACCCATTGGGACCATCGGGACTGAGCGGCGCTTTGGGGGGGGTGGCAAACTGACGCCTGCCTGCCAGCCAGCCCGTTCTGCCCGCTCCGCTGCCCGTGAGGGAGCCCGGCGCCACTCCTGTTAGTGGTGACAGGAGCGGGGGGGCAGAACAATCGCTGCCCGGGGGGCAGTCCGCGGGTGAGTGAGTGGGCGGGCCAGTCGGCAGGTGAGCGGGCTTGCTGGTCAGTCTGCGTGCCGGCGGGCGGGGGAGCAGAGAGATGACATCATCTCTCACTGCCCGCCCTGCTTCACTGCAGTTCCACTTCAAAGTGCAGCCGCGGGCAGGAGAGGGATTACATCATCTCTCTGCTGCCTGCCTTCACTCTGGGACACAGCAAGTGACAATCCACAAGGTGTGGCAGGTGTCGTGGCAAGGGACTATCCGCAACGTGTGGCAGGTGACGTGGCAAGGGACAATCCGCAACATGTGGCAAGGGACACTCTGCAACGTGTAGCAGGTGACGTGGCATGGGACAATCCACAACGTGTGGCAGGTGACAATCTGTATCTGGTGGTGGAGTCCAAATCAAAACTGTAAGTACAAATGCACATCACAAGTTGTATGAGACGTGAGAGCCCAAGAGGGACTTGCCTTGCCAAGCCCTGATTAACCACTTACAGACCAAAGAATTTGCCCCCATACTGAACAGGCCATTTTTTGCGATATGGCACTGCGTCACTTTAACTGACAATTGCGTGGTCGTGCGACGTTGTACACAAATAAAATTGACGTATTTTTTTCCCACAAATAGAACTTTCTCTGCGTTTTTTTTTTTTTTGCGCTATAAATAAATAAAACGCTGACAATTTTGAAAAAAAAAATAATATTTTTTACCTTTTGCTATAATAAATATCCAAAACAAACAAACAAAAAAAAGTCTTCATCGGTTTAGGCCAATATGTATTCTTCTACATATTTTTGGTAAAAAAAAAAACGCAATTAGCATACATTAATAAGTTTGTGCAAAAGTTTTAGCATCTACAAAATAGGGGATAGATTTATGACATTTTTTTAAAATTTTTTTTTACTATTAGGCCTCATGCATACTGGACGTTCAAATAACGTTATAAAAACGTCAGTAGCTTTGCAGTGAGTTTTTCAACGTTTTTGCAATAGCGTATTTTAGTGTTTTTTAGCATTTTTACGCGTTAGTGTTTTAGCTTTTTTTTTTTTTTTTTTGAAGAAAAAAAGATTTTTTTTTTTTTTTTCAATGGTGAGTTACGTTTTTGAGCATTTATCAGCACTTATCAGCATTAGAGCGTTTTTACAGCTGAAAAACGTCTCTCAGAACCCTAGGCCTCATGCACACTGGATGTTTTTTTACACTTTTACAGCAGCTGTTTTTGGCTGTAGACTTTTTTTTCTACAGTCTTTAAACTCTCCATCATGTTATCCTATGTGTCCATGCACACATAGGCTGTTATCAGCAGTTTTGGGCAGTGGCATTTTTGAGCAGTAAAAAAAAACAAAACTAGTGGGTTCTGAGAGATGTTTTTCAGCTGTAAAAACGCTCTACAAAAAAAAAAAAAAAAAAAACCACTAACGTGGAAAAACGCTAAAAAACGCTAATAGATGCTAAAAAATGCTATTGCAAAAACGTTGAAAAAAGTTGAAACACTCACTGCAAAGCTACTGACATTTTGATACTGTTATTTTAATGTCCAGTGTGCATGAGGCCTAAATGGTGTTGATCTGCGATTTTTAGCGGGACTGCGACATTGCGGTGCACAGATCGGACACTTTTGACACATTTTTGGAACCATTGACATTTATACAGCGATCTGTGCTATCAAATTGCACTGATTACTGTGTAAATGTCACTGGCAGAGAAGGGGTTAACACTAGGGGGCGATCAAGGGGTTAAATGTGTTCCCTGGGAGGTGTTTCTAACTTTGGGGGGGATAGGACTGACTGGAGGAGGAGAGAGATCGTTGTTCCTAATCATTAGGAACAGCAGATCTGTCTCTCCTCCCCTGTCAGAATGGTGATCTGTCTGTTTACATTGACAGATCCCTGTTCTAGCTCTTTGTGGAGCGATCACGTGTGGCTGGCAGACATCGTGTCCATCGGCCACGCAGAAGTCACTTTATACTCCTATATACATGTATAGAGCAATGACAGGTCCTTTTTATAGTCCTTTACATGTATAGAGCCATGACAGGTTCTCTATATACTCCTATATACATGTATACATGTATAGAGCCATTATATGTTCTCTTTCTATCCCTATATACATGTATAGAGCCATGACAGGTCCTCTTTATACTCCTATATAGATGTATAGAGCCATAACAGGTTCTCTTTCTATCCCTATATACATGTATAGAGCCATGACAGGTCCTCTTTATACTCCTATACATGTATAGAGCCATGACAGGTCCTCTATAAACTCCTATATACATGTATAGTGCCATGACAGGTCCTCTTTATACTCCTATATACATGTATAGAGCCATTATATGTTCTCTTTCTATCCCTATATACATGTATAGAGCCATGACAGGTCCTCTTTATACTCCTATATACATGTATAGAGCCATGACAGGTCCTCTATAAACTCCTATATACATGTATAGTGCCATGACAGGTCCTCTTTATACTCCTATATACATGTATAGAGCCATGACAGGTCCTCTATAAACTCCTATATACATGTATAGTGTCATGACAGGTCCTCTTTATACTCCTATATGAATGTATAGTGCCATGACAGGTCCTCTTTATACTCCTATATACATGTATAGAGCCTTGACAGGTCCTCTTTATACTCCTACATACATGTATAGAGCCATGACAGGTCCTCTATATACTCCTACATACATGTATAGAGCCATGACAGGTCCTCTATATACTCCGATATACATGTATAGAGCCATTACAGGTCCTCTTTATACTCCTATATACATGTATAGTGCCATTACAGGTCCTCTTTATACTCCTATATACATGTATAGTGCCATGACAGGTCCTCTTTATACTCCTATATACATGTATAGTGCCATTACAGGTCCTCTTTATACTCCTATATACATGTATAGTGCCATTACAGGTCCTCTTTATACTCCTATATACATGTATAGTGCCATGACAGGTCCTCTTTATACTCCTATATGAATGTATAGTGCCATGACAGGTCCTCTTTATACTCCTATATACATGTATAGAGCCTTGACAGGTCCTCTTTATACTCCTACATACATGTATAGAGCCATGACAGGTCCTCTATATACTCCTACATACATGTATAGAGCCATGACAGGTCCTCTATATACTCCGATATACATGTATAGAGCCATTACAGGTCCTCTTTATACTCCTATATACATGTATAGTGCCATTACAGGTCCTCTTTATACTCCTATATACATGTATAGTGCCATGACAGGTCCTCTATATACTCCTATATACATGTATAGTGGCATGACAGGTCCTCTTTAGTTATCATGATATAAAATAATGAATGTGGGGGCCTTTTGGTGGGCATGATTTTTTTTTTTGGGGGGGGGGGGGCAGCATTTCATTCTTGGTCCCAGGCAGCACAATGTCTTGGGCCGGTCCTGGGTGTGAAGCATACAGAGAGAGAGAGGGAGAAGGGGGGAGAGAGAACAAGAAAGAGAGAGAATGAGGGAGAGAGAGAACAAAGGAGAGAGTAAGAATGAAAGGGAGAGAGAGAATAAGAGAGGGGGAGAGAGAGAACGTAAGAGGGAGAAAAAGAATGAGGGAATGGGAGAGAGAGAACGAGGGAGAGAACAAGAAAGAGAGAGAGAGGTAGAAAGAGAATGAGGGGGAGAGAGGGAACAAGAGAGAGGGAACAAGGGGGAGAGAGAAGGAAAGGGGGAGAGAGAATGAGAGAAGGAGAGAGAGAATGAAAGGGAGAGAGAGAATGAGGAAAGGAGAAGGAGAGAGAGAACAAGGGAGGGATAGAAAGAGTGAGAGAGGGAGGGAGAGAATGAGGGAGGGAGAGAGAGAGGGAGAATGAGAGAGGGAGAGAGAGAATGAGGGAAGGAGAGACAGAGAACGAGAGAGAGAGAACGAGGGAGAGAAAAAAAAGAGAATGAGCGAGAGGGGGAGAGAGGGAACAAGAGAGAGGGGGAGAGAATGAGGGAGAGAGAACGAGGGAGGGAAAGAGAACAGAGGAGAGAGAGAACAAGGGAGAGATAAATAAAGAATAACTAAAGAGAGAGAATGAGCGAGAGGGAGAGAGAATGAGAGGGAGAGAGAGAATGAGAGGGGGAGAGAATGAGAGGGGGAGAGAGAGAATGAGGAGAGTGAGAAAGAGAACAAGGGATAGAGTGAGAATGAAAGGGAGAGAGAGAATGAGGGGAGGAGAGGCAGAGAGAGAATGAGGGAGAGAACGAGAGAGAGAATGAGGGAGAGAAAAATAAAGAGAGAGGGAGAGAGAATGACAGAGGGAGAGAGAGAATGAGGGAAGAAGACAACGAGGGTGAGAGAGTGAATGAGGGAAGGAGAGAACGAGGGAGAGAGAGAGAATGAGAGGGAGACAGAATGACAGAGGGAGAGAGAAAATGAGGGAAGGAAAGGGAGAGAGAACGAGGGAGGGAAAGAGAACAAGAGAGAGGGAGAGAATGAGAGAGAGAGAGAGAGAGAGAATGAGGGAAGGAGAGGGGTAGGGGAGAGAGGAGGTGAAAAGGAGGAAGAGAGGGAGAAAGAAATGAGGGGGGTGGGGAGGAGGAGAGGGGGGAGATGTAGAGGGAGGAAAAGAAAGGGGTCTGTGGCAGGTGGCTGGAATGTAAGCAGGTCTGGGCGGACACTAATGTGAGGCGGAGTGTTGGATTAGACAAGCAATGGAGTGAGGGAGGGGCTAGGAGGACAGTGGAGACAGGATGACTGGACAGGAGATGGAGCAGATACAGCCCTACTCCCATGCAAGCTTGCTTTTCCCGCTGTCATTTTGTCACTACGACAGGCTGCTAGCGTCTTCTCCCCCACATTGTCTGACTGGTGTTTGGGGGAGAAGACGCTCCTTGGGCAGCTACACACACAGACTCCACCTCCTGCTCCTCCAGCTCTTGTTTATCCTCATCCCCCAGGCTCATCCTCAGGCTTGCCACCCTGCATCCTTCAATAGAGCTCCAATCTGCTTGGTGTGGCGGGGTGTGTGATAGCAGCGAGCGGTGCAGGGCCACTGTGTCAGTAAAATGACAGGGCCAGCAAGTGTCTGGGGCTCCGGGTCATTTTACTGCCCCTCTATCCTGGCACCCTAGCCCGGCTGCCTATGCCTCCCTATGGTGGCGCTGGCCCTGCTGACAGTCTTTTTTCCACCTTACCTGGTGAAGCTAGTAATACTCAATGCTCACCTAAGTCCCCCATCCAGGTTTTGGTGCAGAGGACTCCTAATCCAGTGCTGTAATGGCATAGTTGCCAACATTGTAAAAAAATATATAGGGACACTTTTTGGCTGTAGGCAGAGTCTTATTATAATTAAGGGATGGGGCATGTGTTCGTAGGCGTGACATAGCAAAAAAAGGCGTGGTTTACGTGCAATAGTAGGCGTGGCTTATATGGGCGTGGTTCAAATGGGGGTGTGGTTAGAGTCTGAGATGAATGAGAGATGGAGAAAGAAAGGGGAAAAGAGGGAGGGAGCGAGAAAGAAGGAAAGAAGGAGAGAGAAGGAAGGAAAGGGGGATGGAGAGACAGCAGGCCCAGATCCTACACCACAACAAAAATGTGTATTCCAGAGTTTAACAAATCAGCAGATAAAGATACTCCAAACACCTGGTGTTAGCGCTTCAATCATCTCAGCACCATGGTTGTTGTGGTGTCAGGATGATTGAAGCGCATTATTACTATTATTACATTGTAATATAGAATGAAATCATTCAACTCACCATAATCCAGAATCAGTGGGACCCCTGAGCGTGTCACTTGCCACGTCGCCTGCCACCAGATGCCATCAGGTGCCCCCAGCAGAGTCTGTCCTTGCATCAGGTGCCCCCAACAGTCTGTCCTTACATCAGGTGCCCCCAGCAGAGTCCGTCCTTATATCAGGTGTCCCCAGCGGAGTGCCTCCTTCCATCAGGCATTCCCAGCAGGAGTGCCTCCTTACATCAGGTGTCCCCAGTACAGTACCTCTTACATCAGGTATCCCCAGTACAGTATCTCTTACATCAGGTGTCCCCAGCAGAGTGCCTCTTACATCAGGTATCCCGAGTGGCGTGCCTCTTACATCAGGTGTCCCCAGCGGAGTGCCTCTTACATCAGGTGTCCCCAGCAGTCAGTGTCCCCAGCGGAGTGCTTCTTACATCAGGTGTCCCCAGCAGAGTGCCTCAAATCAGTGCCCCGGCAGAGTGTTGGCTGCAGTCTAGCTACATCTCCTCAAGAGTGGTGACAAGGGGAGAGAGGTGTGTGGGTAGAGGCATGGTGACTTGGGGTGTTACAGGCTGACTTGGGGAAGGGTGGAGGCATGGTGGTGATTTGGGGGTGCAGGCATGATGGTGACTTGGGGGGTGCAGGCATGGTGGTGACTAGGCAGGAGGGGGTGCAGGCATGGTGGTGACTTGGGGAGGGGGTACAGGCATGGTGTTGACATGGGGGGAGGGGGGTGCAGGCATGGTGTTGCAATGGGGGAGGGGAGTGCAGGCATGGTGTTGACATGGGGGGAGGCGGGTGCAGGCATGGTGTTGACATGGGGGGAGGCGGGTGCAGGCATAGTGTTGACATGGGGGAGGGGGGTGCAGGTATTGTGGTGACATGGGGAGGGGGGTGCAGGCATGGTGTTGACATGGGGAAGGGGGGTGCAAGTATTGTCGTGACATGGGGGGAGGGGGGTGCAGGCATGGTGTTGACATGGGGGGAAGGGGTGCAGGTATTGTGGTGACATGGGGGGAGGGGGTGCAGGCATGGTGGTGACATGGGGGGAGGGGCTGCAGGTATGGTGGTGGCGACATGGGGGGAGGGGGTGCAGGTATGGTGGTGACATGGGGGGTGCAGGCATGGTGTTGACATGGGGGGAGGGGGTGAAGGTATGGTGGTGATATGGGGGGAGGGGGCTGCAGGTATGGTGGTGATATGGGGGGAGCGGTTTGCAGGTTATGGTGGTGACATGGGGGAAGGGGGGTGCAGGTATGGTGGTGATACGGGGGAGGGGGGTGCAAGTATGGTGGTGACACGGGGGGAGGGGGGAACAGGTATGGTGGTGACACAGTGTGAGGGGGGGAACAGGTATGGTGGTGACACAGGGGAGGGGGGGAACAGGTATGGTGGTGACATGGGGGGAGGGGGGTGCAGGTATGGTGGTGACACAGGGGGACGGGGGGAACAGGTATGGTGGTGACATGGGGGGAAGGGGGAACAGGTATGGTGGTGATATGGGGGAGGGGGTTGCAGGTATGGTGGTGACATGGGGGAGGGGGGTGTAGGTATGGTGGTAACATGGGGAGAGGGGGTGCAGGTATGGTGGTGACATGGGGGGAGGGGGTGCAGGTATGGTGGTGACATGGGGGGAGGGGATGCAAGGGGGGAGCCAGGACCATCAGTGTCCCCAGCCACCGGAGCCTCTGTCCTTCCATCAGTGTCCCCGCTCGTTGGACACACGTGGAGCAGGTGGAGGCTGAACATTTCCTTGTGTTCAGTGGAGAGCGGGGAGGGGTCGCCAATCCCTGCAGTCAATGGACTTCAGTGTACAATAGAATTTTCTATTTGCACACTGAAGAGAGAAGCCGATTGGCTGCCACTCTCCTCTGCACTGAACAGAAGGGGAAACAACACTTGTGGTGGTGGTGGCGGCCAATTATGTGTAGCCATTGCCATTTTTAGCCAAAACCATTTCCGATTTTCCCGGGACAAAAGCAAAATCCCGGGAAAATAATCGGGACAAGCTTAAATCAAGACGAGGGTCCCAAAATTGGGATTGTCCCAGGAAAATCTGGACTGTTGGCAACTATTTTATGGTGATGAATAATAAGTCCACCCCCCCCCTTCATTTATAGATCACGTTTCATTCATAGAATCTGTGGTACTGCTTCTATGATTGGAAGAGCGGAGCGCAAATGGCAGGCATAGTTAGTTGTGTCAGCAAGGTGGCAGGGCCAGCAAGTGTCTGGGGCTCCGAATTTTACTGCCCCATCCTGGCGCCCTAAGGTGGCTGCCTATGCCACCTTATGGTGGTGCCGTCCCTGCTGACAGTCTTTTTTCCACCTTACCTAGTGAAGCTAGTAATACTCAATATTCGCCTAAGTCCTCCATCCAGGTTTCCGGTGCAGGGGACTGCTAATCCAGTGCTGTAATGGCGATGAATAATACGTCCACCCCCCTCCATTCATAGATCACATTTCATTCAGAAAAGCTGTAGTACTGCTTCTGTGAAAGGACGTAACAAAAATTTGTCCAAATTTTGGAAATTCAGACTGAAATTCAAATCAAATTTTACATTGAACTCCAGTTGAATTCTCACTACACATATTGCTCAAATCAAAGACTGTGTGTGTTATTAGAGTACCATTTCGAAATAATGTTGTTTTTGTTAAGCCAAAGGTGATTTAACGAGTCAGTGTAGTAATTTGATGAAGCTTTTTCATTTGTTTGTTCACTTTGCTGCATTTGAATCTGAAACAATATAACATTTTGGTTTTGACTGATTCAAAAATATATTGATTTGATCGTTTCTACAAATGTAAACAAAGGGGACAGGGATACAGGTGATGACATTACCTAAATATGGCAAAATCCATATATGGGAAATGACCTGTCACTGGGTAGGTGGTCGTGTCATGTGTATACCTACGTACCGCTGCCTTTGCAGCTTGGGGAATGGGGGGGGGGGGGTAGATTGGGGTGGGGCATTAAAAATAAGGCTCCACCTCCTGTTTTTACTGACCTCCAGCAGCAACTGTAAATTTAGCCTAAGGCAACATTCACAGGAGAGTTTGTGTCTGGCCACTGGCAAGAATCAGATTATTGCAGACAGTTGTAAATGCTATTGCACACAATGTGTGGGAACAGCTGTAGGTGTCAGCGGTGGCTGTCAGACTTGTATTCTGTACAAATCAATGACAGGTTTCGCTGTTGTTCACATACCCGCTCATCCAAACAGTCAAATGCAAATACCAACCCTGGATGAAGCCAGTGTGCGTCCAGGGTTGGCATCTCCATGGAGTTTTAACTGGACACAAACTGGCCGCAGGTAATTTTGCCAGTTTGTATGCGACCATAGCAGAGACTGTTGCTGCGTCCAGAGGCGGCATTTATATCTGATCACCTACTGAAACAACCTTTGTTCTAATTCGCTTACTATTGTACAAAGCTTTTCCCCACTCCATATGATCTAATCAATAATAACATTGTTCAGGTACAATACGACCGCCCACAGGGCAGATAATCTGACGAGTGATGCAGAGTGCTCCATAAAGCTGCAAGGTCGGCGTTGACGGCTTCGCTAGTTGATGAGTTGTGTGAATGGAAGTGGAGGGGAGGTCAGCGGTGCAGAAAGACACTGCTGATGTCTCTTATCTCAGGGGGGACAATGGCAATCAGGACAGAATAGTAGCATCAGCAGGTATCCATTGACACTAGAACGTTCCCCCCTTTTAGCTGAAAGCTACTAAATTCAACAATGCCATCTCATGCCTATAGGTAGCTTGGGCATAACTAAAAAGCATAGCGTTCCCAACACTGAAATGTGCACTGATCAGCCATAAGTTTATGACCACTGACAGGTTAAGTGAATAACATTGCTTATCTTGTTACAATGACATTTGAAAGTCGGTGGGATATTAGATTAGGCAGCAAGTAAACATGTTGTCAATGAAGTTGATGTGTTGAAAGCAGAAAAAATGGACATGGCATTTTGTTGTGCATGGGGCTGCGTAGCTGCAGACTGGTCAGGGTGCTCATGCTGACTTGTGTCCACAACCAAAAGCGTCTACGATGGCCACGTGAGCATCTGAACTGGACCACAGAGCAATGGAAGAAGATGGCCTGGTCTGATAAATCGTGTTTTTTTTTTTTTACAACATGCGGATGGCCGGGTGTGTGTGCTTCGCTTAGCTGGGCAATTGATGGCACCATAATGCAATATGTGAAGAAGGCAAGCTGGGAAAGCTTGGGTCCTGCCATTCCTGTGGATGTTACTTGACATGTACCACCTACCCAAACATTGTTGGTGATCAGGTACACCCTTTCATGGAAACGGTATTCCCCAAAGGCAGTGGTCTCTTTCAGGGGGATAATGTGCCCTCTCACACTGCAAAAATGGTTCAAGAATGGTTTCAGGAACACAGCAATGAGGTGTTGACTTGACCTCCAAATTCTCCAGATCTCAATCCAGTTGAGTATTTTTGGGATGTGCTAGAAAAACAAGTCTGATCGATGGAGGCTCCAGCTCCAACTTATAGGACTTAAACAATTTACTACTGGTGGCTTAGGTCCAAGATACCACAGCATACCTACAGAGGTTTAGTGGCATCCATAAGGCAACAGGTCAAGGCTGTTTTGGTGGCACAATCAGGATTTACTCAATGTTGGGTAAGTGTTCATAAAGATATGGCTGATCGTTGTAACTAAAAACTATATGTATTATCAAACTTTTTTAAATGATTTACAATAATATGTGAATGAAACTCACATCAGTATTAAAGTACATGTAAACCCTATCAATAAACTTCTTTTATTTGATCCTTTTGGTCTGCTAACTGTATCATTGAATTTAGCCCTCCTTCAAATGTGCATATGCGTATTTTCTGCATGGAATGTACATTCTCACTGGCATACCTCTCAACTTTTTGAGATGGGAATGAGGGACACTTATCAGCAAAAGTATGCAGGCATAGGACACACCCCTTGCCAAGCCCCCTTAAAGGAGAATTGTACAAAAAAACAAGATTGGTTAAACCCACAAGTGCTTTTTACACCACTACTATTCCTTTATATTGGCTTTTGGAATTTACAAATGCAACAATTTAGAAATCAGATGAAAGGTTTAGCGCTGGAAAACACTTTTTGATAGATAAAAGGTGAATTTTATATACAACTATATAGATCAGACCAAAACGAGGGACAAATGAGGAGGAATGAGGGACAGAGGGACATTGCTCCAAATCAGGGACAGTCCTGCAAAATTAGGGAAAGTTGGGAGCTATGCTCACTGGCAGAGCTAGTAGAAGAACCTACATAGAATACATGTCTAAATTATCCACTCTTGGATGCATTTACACATGTACAATTCTTCTAAAGATTTTACATGTGTATGCGAAAAAACGTTTACATGCACTAACATGCATTTCCATGCATTCGTCCAAATACACACATAACATTTGCATATGTCTTATATATCTGTGTCTTACTTTTTCAGTACGCAGCTAAACGCAGAGCACATTTTTGTTTGTGGCTGCAGCTGTGTGTATGGCAGCATGGATGCCTTTAGTGATTAGATGCATTAAAAACTATACACTGTTCACATTTAAATGTGAACCCTTAAAGTAAACCCTAACATTGAACTTTTCTTATTTGCTCCATTTTGGTCTGCTAAAGGTGAATAGTTTGGTTATATCTGTTGGTTATATCTGTTGGCTAAATAGTTTGGTTATATCTGTTGGCTAAGTACAAAAAAATGCCTGTTGATCCTGCCAGAAAGCTTGTAAGCTGATAACTTCTGTGCTTTCTGCCTCTGTTGACTCTTATCGGTTCCCATCATTCCCAGCTATCTATTTGGCCTACAAAACAGCTCCCCCCCAGTGGCAGCCCGTCCATACGGAGCGCTGCCCCCTTAATCCATGCGCCTGGCCCCTAGTCTACATGCAGGGCGCCGGACGCATTGATTTCAACAGTTTTTGTATTTTTTAAGCACGTGATTAGAGCCTGGGGCTCTAATTCACTTAAAAAAAGAGCCCACCCAATTGTGTGATAATAGCGAATTAATATTTGCTATTGTCTATCTGCTTCTCCACCCGGCCAATCAGGAAGCGGGTCCTAAGACCCAATTGTCCAGGGAGTCTCAGGACACACTTTCTGTTGGCTGGGAGGAGAAGCAACGGCCCCGGAGCAAGGAGCGAGATCCCTGTAATTGGCCTCCTACGATAAGGAAGCCACTGTCCGTCCAACTCCCACGAGGGGGTGGGGGGGTTGATCGCCGCCTTAACGTCCATCTGCCACGGGGGGTTGGGGGATCTCCGTCTTTCCGTCCATCTCCCACGGGGAGGAGGGGGGGTTCGCCGTCTTCCTGTCTGTCTCCCGTGGAGGGGGGGTGTTGGTTTACCTCCTCTCCCCCAAAATATTGAGCACCAACCGCCACTGGCTGCCTCCCCCTATTTAATGAAGAAGACGAGGTTCTTCAGTTAGGGTGAAAACACTGGTACTGCATGGTGACAATGTGGTACTGGGCGCCACATAGAGAAGAAAAAACTGATAAAGATGACAACCATTTCAGGGGACTACAAAACACCTCTTCCACATGTTATGAAGCAGGGGGGAAATGGGTTCTGTAGTTTGGATCTAGAGTGACAATACAGGTACTACAGGGTGATAATGTTTCAAAGAGATTAAAGAGAGCAGTTTTCTCTGGGACTACTAAACACCTCCCCCTCTGTTATGCAGAAGAGGGGAGGAGGAAGGAGTTCTGTATCTTGGTTCAAAGGAAACAATGCCAGTATTGCATGGCGACAATGTTGTACTGGGGGGATCAGAAGGTGAAGAGAAAGGAAACAATGCCTGATAAAAGAAAACGAGTGCAACCACCACATCTAGGGACTGCTAAGCTGCAATATAATAAAATAATATTATATATTCTAGTATAGATACATTTTAAACGTAAAAGATTATCGAGCAGATTCCCTCTATCTCTAGCTGAATATAAATGGTCTAAGCCCCTGTATAACTGGTCCCTAGATTACGGCTCGCATATCCCCTATCATCAACTCCCTGGCTGCACATATGCTATATTTAGTAGTAATTGACAATCTGAGTATTCTACAGTTGGAGGAGGAAGAGCACTAATTGAACGCGACGCCAATAAAGAGAATCATACAAAGTTCAATCTTGACATATATATATGATTTTCTACCCCCCTAAAGAACACAAACGAAGAGAATTTTATGGTAAAAGCACCCAAATACTATCGAAAGGGAGTCATGCAAAAAACAAAGCAAGCTATCTGAAAATCAAAGCTGGCTAATAATTTCCATCACAAACAGAGATAACCACAGAACGCTCCCTACCCTCCCAACAAAATCATGTACGTATGTTTATCACATCAGGTGCTTCCTGGTCCCTCCGGCTATTTTGAGATTGCTCCAATCTTACGGTAGTAAGAGGAAGAAATTAAAATGTCCTTGCTAACTCAGCACTAATAATGCCAGAATAGAAGTGGGAAGAGGCGCAGGCGGATTCACAACACCCCCATTTCCGCGAGCCGCTCAGGCTGGTAATAGATAGAGAGTTGTTTCCAGTACTTCTTTCTACAGGTCTTTGCATTAGAGATGCATTGGATATCATTAAAACTCCATTATGTTCTGATTGTGGGAAGGAACGTACAAGAAATTTTAAAGCTATTTCTGAATCTCATTTAGGTTACAAAGCACGTAGGTCGCTAAGAATATTTCGCTATGGGCCCCTGTATTATGTATTTATGTAGCCGCTGGATATATTTATGCCTGCTAATAATAGATATGGTGTCCTGCACTACATATTATTATTGTATTTTATCACTTTTCTAACAAATCTGATTTACAAAACAGGGCAGTACAATAATCATCATTGTAAATAGAACAAAACTAACCAACCTTGTTCACACTGTGTACTATAGCATATGCCCAGGCTGCCGGCAGCAGAACTGAATGCTGCACTTGTGCCCTCTGTCCACAACTAAATGCCCAGTGTGCATGGGGTCTTAGGTCTCATTCACACAGGTATACTATAGCATATAGTTGTGTGAGGGCCTTGTTTACCCATACGGGGATGCACAGGTGTTCTGTACATCCCTGTGAAGGCAGTCCCATTCAGTTGGAATGCAGCAGCTAAATGGACACAGCCCCTGTTTCCATCTTGACACCGTGTGGATGCACAACCTCGAATGCACATGCTCTGCATATTGGGATGTGCACCTACCACCACACAACTGTCAAATTGAGAGCAGTGGCTATGTTCCAATTGAAATGAACAGGACGGACTGCACAGGGATGCACAGAACATCTGTGCGTCCCTGTGCAGGAAAACATGGCCCTCACACGGGAGTATGATATAGTATGCCTGTGTGAACAAGGCCTAAGACCCTATGTACACTTAACATTTAGGGATGAATGCTGCACCTGTGCCCTCCATCCGTAGCTAAGGCTGGGTTCACACTGCTCTGACATGGAAGTCGGACAACTTCCGATTCGGCTTTGCCCTACGACTTCATGTCCGACTTTAATGCGACTTCGGTGAATGGGATCCAACTTTGATCTCACAATACCAGGCCTAGTAGTGAGTCTGGTATGAATCTTGAGGGGGGGAACCCTACGCCAAAAAAACGTCATGGGGTCCCCCCAAAATCCATACTGGACCCTTATCCATTCACGCAGCTCGACAGGTCAGGGATGGCAGATCAAAAAATCTCCCCCCCTCCTGGGCCATACCAGACCACATCCCCTCAGCATGAGGGGGTGCGTGCTTTGGGACAAGGGAGGCTGTGTGCCCCTCACCCCAAAGCACCTTGTCCCCGTGTTTATGGGGACAAGGGCCTCTTCTCGACAACCGTGGGTGGTGGTTGTAGGAGTCTGCGGGCAGGGGGCTTATTGGAATCTGGAAGCCCCCTATAACAAGGGGGCACCCAGATCCCGGCCCCCCACCCTATGTGAATGAGTATGGGGTACATTGTACCCCTACTCATTCACCCAAAAAAGTATAAAAAATAAATAAAAACAGTACACATGTTTTTGACAAAGTCCTTTAATAAAAATTAAGAATGTACCCCGTCATAGCGCCAACGTGTCTTCTCCCTCCAGTCTTCTACCTCTGGTTATACTCTCTCCAGTGATGTCTTCTTCCTCCAGTTCTTCTCCCTCCACTGATGTCTTCTTCCTCCGGGTTCTTCTCCCTCTGGTTCTTCTCCCTCCACTGTCTTCTTCCTCTGGTTCTTCTGCCGGTTCTTCTTCTTCCTGATGTCTTCTCCCATTAGCTAATATGTAATGCACTTTGTGATTTTTTTAGAAAGCACAACACTATCTTTTTAATATTGTTTTAGTAACCTACTTATAATCCTGTTCAACCATTAATTCAGAACCCTTCAGACTGCAGAGCCAGACAAATGTCTTTTTTTTTTCCGTTTTCTGCTATACAGGTTCCTGGTTGGCTATAAATAGTTTGTGGGAAGGAAGGTTAAATAAATTTTAAACCCATTTCTGTATCTCATTTAGGTTACAAAGAAGGCAGGCCATCAAGAATATTTTGTTATGGGACATAATGTTATGTATTTATGTATCAGCAGGTATGGTCCTGATGTTCGAGTCGAAAAAAAGAGTGTCAAAAAGTAAAAACCACAACAGACAGTTTTTGACAATTCCTTTATTAAAATAAAAAAGAAGTGTCCTGTGATGCACATCCATCATCAATCACGCCGCCCAACGGACCCAAAAAATAAAAAAGCTCCGCCTCCATGAGTGACCTCCCGGCGACTGCTGTCTCTTGGATTTGACAGCTGTAATATAGGAGCCAACCAGTGACATAACCGAGTGACCCCATCCCTTCTGATGTCATATGATGTCATGTGATGTAAGAGGGGGTGGGGTCATCCGATTGCATCAGCGGGTAGCCCCGCCCTTGCCTATATGAGAGCTGTCAAAGGACCCGAAAAATAAAAAAGCTCCACCTCCATGAGTGACCTCCCGGCGACTGCTGTCTCTTGGATTTGACAGCTGTAATATAGAAGCCAACCAGTGACATAACCGAGTGACCCCGTCCCTTCTGATGTCATGTGATGTCAGAGGGGGTGGGGTCATCTGATTGCATCAGCGGGTAGCCCCGCCCTTGCCTATATGAGAGCTGTCAAAGGGAAAAGACAGCAGTCGTCAGGAGGCCTTCCATGAAGGCGGAGTTTTTTTTGTTTTTTTCCATTTTTCAGGTCCGTTGGGAGGCATGATTGATGATGGATTTATATCGCAGGACACTTTTTTTTTTCTTTTTTAATAAAGGAATTGTCAAAAACTAACTGTGTCTTGTGGTTTTTACTTTTTGACATTTTTTTGGGTGAATGGGTAGGGGTACAATGTACCCGATACCCATTCACATTGGGGGGGGTGGGATCTGGGGGCCCCCTTGTTAAATGTAATGACATAAGAAGGGGCGTCAGGAAGAGGCTCAGGGTTGTCGGGAAGAGGCTTTTGTCCCCATTAACATGGGGACAAGGTGCTTTGGGGTGGGGGGCGCAGAACAAAGCACCCACCCTCCCATGTTGAGGGCATGTGGCCTGGTATGGTTCAGGAGGGGGGTGGGCGCTCGCTCGTCCCCACCATCCTGACCTCCAGGCTGCATAGGGTCAGATAAGGGTCTGGTATGGATTTTAGGGGGGGACCACACGCTAATTTTTTTAAATTTTGGCATGGAGAACCCCTCAAAATCCATACCAGACCCGAAGGGGGCTGGCAATACATTACAGCGACGAGCAAGTTTAAATGACATTTTTTCCTTTAGAAATGTCATCATTACTGCGGCACTATCCTACACATCGCACAGATGCGCCACTATGCAGACAGACTAAGGCGACTCCCCAGGCACGATATTTAAAGGAATATTTCATTTTTATTGTTTCACTTTAAAGTGGGGTTCCACCCCAAAAAAAAAATCTACTTGAAAAATTTAAAAAAAAACGAACCAGGGGGGTGTTCGGTCCATCCCTATGTAGCAGCTACAACATATATCTATAATGTAACATATATTGCAGTATTTAAACCTGCTAATAAAAGATTATAATGTCCTGTACTACACATAAGGCTTACAGAATTTGTTACCCCAACATTTCATATTCCTGGTATGTGTCTTTTCTACCATGTACTTGTGTTAAAAAGTATCCTGTTTTCTTTGTATTACTTCCTTTGTGTGAAATACCTGGTGTTCCTGACAGTCTCTCTGCTTTCCTATTTCAAACTGACCACGCTAGGCAAGAGAGCACATCCATCCCAGTGTGGTCAGTTTTCTGGCTGTGCTGGGCTAACAGCCTGCCTGACCTCCAATAATCAGACTAGTGCTGACATGCCACCCTGCACAGCCATTCACTTGGAAGATCAGTGTATTGCTGTTTCTCAATCCCTTGCTCTCTAAGCCCCTTATGCAGCCAAAACAGATTATGTGATCCCTGATAATAAAAGTAAAAAAAGGTATTTATAATGTTATATTGAATATTATAAAAATGTTTTGCCCTATATTTCTGTTTTAAATGGAATGGGTTGTTTTACAAGGTAAGTTTACTTTAACTTCATCTTTCATCACTTTTCTAACTAATCTGGTTGTACAAGGCAGGGTATTAAAATAATCAATGTTGTAAATAATTGAAAATATACTCCTCCGGATCTTGTCGAAAGGGTTTGATGTGGTTTTAGCAGCCTAAGGGCTCATTTACATGGGCGTAAAAATTGACAATTGAGCAGACAGATGGGGTGGTACACATTCTGCGCTGAGCAACCACAGCAAAAATGATCCCCCCCCTGTTGATCTGCTCCCTTCCTCCATTCACTGAAGCTGTACTATAGTTTCCATGGATGAAATGTGATTTCTAAAAGTGCAGCTTCTTTGAGGACCCATTCACACTTCACGTAGAGGAAACTCGCGATCCCGCTCGTAATTTTGTGTGAGTGATTTTTACACAGTTTCACATGTTACACATAGGGCAGCCCTTCATTTCAATGGGCTTCCCTATGCACGTTTGTCACCTAAAAGAAGCTCCTGCTCTTTTTTGGGAGACAAGCTTCACAAGATTTTTAAAGTGACGTTTTACCACAGTTGCAGCGTGATTCTTTCACGCAACAATTATGTGAAAATCACATTTAGAGTGCCATTTAGAGTGCGTTTTGCAGTGATTGCCACGTAATTTGATTTGCACTATGACAGCCAGCACCGGCAATAAAGACACCTGGCATTAAATGTATGTAGTGTCCCTTGTGCTATTTTTTATTTATTTTTTTAATCTTTTTTTTTTTAATCTTTTACCAAAACATATGTTTTCATGCTACTTTTACTCTTTTCTTTGCCAGGATACTTTTTTTTTTTCATTTTTAATTAAGCAACAAATTCGCTTTATGAGTTTATTTTAGGAGTTATGTTACGGGGAAAATGTAAGTTTAGAAGGTCAAATGTGATAAAACCTCTAAAATAACATTGCAATAAGCCACAAAAAATACAGAATATGTCATTTGCATATTGTGAGCAGTCTTAGAAAAACAATTTAAGGGATGATTTTTACACCTGCTCATAATGTTCTGGGTGGTCCTCATTTGTGCAGTTACGTTGTAAATCACCAAGTGATCCCCATTTGCTAAGCAGATAATAATTGTACTTAAGACAGCAACTGTCATTAGCATGCTTTGACAAGTAAATAGCAAATGTTTAACCCATTATCCACCATTTCTTGATAATTCATTTTGTAATAAATTAGCAAGCAGAAAACATGGAGTACATTGGTTACATTTATTTGCTAATTTGTGTAATGTACAGAGTGCAGAGTTCAGGAGTGCGTCATGTACAGTGTGCAGAGTTCAGGACTATGCTAAGTACAGAGTGCAGAGTTCAGGAGTGCGTTATGTGCAGAGTGCAGAGTTCAGGAGTGTGTTATGTACAGAATTCAGGACCTCGCTACATACAGAGTGCAGAGTTCAAGAGTGCGTTATGTACAGACGGCAGAGTTCAGGATTGTGTTATGTACAGAGTGCAGAGTTCAGGAGTGTGTTATGTACAGAGTGCCTAGTTCAAGAGTGTGTTATGTACAGAGTTCAAGACTACACTACGTACAGAGTGCAGAGTTCAGAAGTGCGTTATGTACAGAGTGCAGAGTTCAGGAGTGTGTTATCTGCAGGGTTTAGAACTATGCTATGTACAGAGTGCAGAGTTCAGGAGTGCATTATGTACGGAGTGTAGAGTTCAGGACTACGCTATGTCATACCTCTCAACTTTTTGAGATGGGAATGTGGGACACCTATCAGCAAAAGTATGCAGGCATAGGGCACACCCCTTGCCACGCCCCCTTGAAGGAGAATTGTACAAAAAAACAAGATTGGTTAAACCCACAAGTGCTTTTTTTTACCACTACTATTCCCTTATATTGGCTTCTGGAATTTACAAATGCAACAATTTAGAAATCAGATGAAAGGTTTAGCACTGGAAAACACATTTTGATAGATAAAAAGTGCTTTTTATATACATCTATATAGATCAGACTAAAATGAGGGACAAATGAGGAGGAAAGTGGGACAGAGGGACAGGGACAGTCCCTCTAAATCAGGGACAGTTGGGAGCTATGCGCTACGTACAGAGTGCAAAGTTCCGGAGTGCATTCTGTAGAGTACAGCGTTCAGGAGTGTGTTATGTACAGAGTTCAGGACTACTCTACATACAGAGGGCAGAGTTTAGGCTTGCGTTATGTACAGAGTGCAGATTCAGGAGTAAGCTATGTACAGAATGCAGAGTTCAGGGGTGCAATGTGTAAAGAGTGCAGGGTTTAGGGGTGCACAATGTATAGTGTGCACCCCCTCCCCCCAAAATTTCCTTACATCACTACTCTCTCCTACCTGTCCTGGCTCTAATATCTCCCTGTGTAAGTGGCTCTACATCCTGTGTATGCAGCTCTACTACCTGTGTATTCAGATCTAGTACCTCCCTGTGTAGGCGGCCCTGCCTTGCCTTGCAGAGAGATCATTCTCTTTCATATTCTGGAGATCTGTTCCCAATGTTCCCTGCCGTGAGTGCATGCAGGAATCTGTTAGATCCGGGACCCACTGAGAGAAAAGCTGTCACTTGTAAACACAGAAAAGCCAGAGGTGGCAGAATGGGGTTCCGTCACGTTCCAGCTGCAAAATTGCCACATAAGAAGGCCTGGTGGGCCAGATTCAGCCTGCAGGCCTTGTGTTTGACTTATGTGATGTAGTGTTCTCTAGAGTTATACATTGTATCTCGTTACAGAGATTTATATATTTCCTGTACTCCTCAGCTCCATCTAGTGGTTATAATGTGGTATTTAATACTGCCAATATTAACCACTTCAACCCCAGAAGGATTTGCCCCCTTCCTGACCAGAGCACTTTTTGCAATTCGGTACTGCATCACTTTAACTGACAATTGCGTGGTCGTGCGACATTGTACCCAAACAAAATTGGCGTCCTTTTTTTTCCCACAAATAGAGCTTTCTTTTGGTGGTATTTGATCGCCTCTGCAGTTTATATTTTTTGCACTATAAACAAAAAAAGAGCGACCATTTTGAAAAAAAAAATGCAATATTTTTTACTTTTTGCTATAATAAATATCCCCCAAAAATATATAAAAAAACAATTTTTTCCCTCAGTTTAGGCCGATATGTATTCTTATACATATTTTTGGTTAAAAAAAAATCGCAATAAGCGTATATTGATTGGTTTGCACAAAATTTATAGCGTCTACAAAATAGGGGATAGTTTTATGGCATTTTTATTATTATTTTTGCGATCTGCAATTTTTAACGTGACTTCAACATTATGGCGGACACATCCGACACCTTTGACACTATTTTTGGACCATTGTCATTTATACAGCGATCAGTGCTATAAAAATGCACTGATTACTGTGTAAATGACACTAGCAGTGAAGGGGTTAACCACTAGGGGCGATGAAGGGGTTAAGTGTGTCTAGGGAGCGATTCTAAAAGTGGGGGGGATGGGCTTCAACACACATGACAGCGATCACTGCTCCTGATGACAGAGAGCAGTGATCTCTGTCATGTCACTAGGCAGAACGGGGAAATGCTTTGTTTACAAAGGCATCTCCCCATTCTACCTCTCCGTGACATGATCGCGGGCACCCGGCGAACATCGAGTCTGCGGTACCCGCGTCACGGTCACAGAGAACGTGGCGGGCGAGCGCCCACAGTGCTTTTTCTTAAAGGGGACGTACCTGTACGCCCTTTTGCCCACCCATGCTATTCTGCCGACGTATATCATTGTGCAGCGGTAGGGAAGCAGTTAAAGGAACTTTCATTCAGAAGAGAAAACGGCCTAAAGAACATTTGTTTTTGCCCAATTTATACAGAATGAATGTGCACACAGATTCACTGAATGAATGCCTGTGCAATTTTTTTTTCCTAAATAAACCTCTTGAAATTAGTCTTAACTCTATAATGTAAACTGCTCCTCTAAACCCTACCCATAAACCTAACCCATGAAATGACCCAAATGCCTAAGGCCCCTTTCACACATACGGACCATTCATTTCATCAGTTCAGTTTATCTGTCTTTCATCAGTTCAGTTCATCTGTTTCTTTTATCAGTTCAGTTCACCTGTTTTTCATCAGTTCAGTTCATCGGTTTTTCAGCAGTTTTTTTTTTACATCCACTACCAATGCAAAAACAGATGAAAAACTGACCATTTGTCAGTTTACATCAGTTTTTCGTCCGATCCTTTTTTTTTTACGTATGAAAACCGTGAGCAACCGTTCAAAAAAACAGATGTTGACGGAAGCTGATGAAAAATGAAAATAGATGATCATCTGTTGTCATCTGTTTTTCCATAGGAATGCACTGATGTCCATTTTTCATCCGTCAACGGATGAATGAAAAACGGACGAACGGTCTGTATGTGTGAAAGGGACCTAACTCGTGCCTCCTAAATCCAAAAGTTAACATAACCCATAATACAAACTTTAAACACTTAATCTCTCACTTTAAAGTAACCCTTTCCTAACCTGTCAGTGATCCTAACACTTAAAATTACCATTAAACCTGAACTCCGGGAAAACGAAAAGTCCTCTGTTGCCGTGGGGTTGCATTTGAACTTTAAGGGTTTACTGCTCAATTATGTTTAGGGGCACCGGTTACGGCAGTTTTACTTACCTGACCCTCCACAACTTCAGGCTTCTCCGCACTGCTAGTCCAGTCCCTGCAGCCTCTTATTCCCCTACTCACTGGTGGTCTTAGGTCCTCTGGCATCACCCAGACTGATGCAGAGCCCATAGCCCTGTATTTAAATGAGGACATCAAGGGACAGTCCACTGCTGGAACGTAGGGGAGCACTGTCTGCCTGGGAAACAGAGGATTAATAAGTAAGTGATTTTCCCATCCCCTAGACATAAAAGAGCAGTTAATCTTTGCAGTGGGTGTAGCCTGACGAGTTGGGCTTTACCAGCCTTAGCTCCAAAGTAAATGAAATCCCCCAAACTCTAACCTTAACCCTTATACCCTTGAAAACTTACATTTACCTTATTGGCCACCAAGTTCTACTTAATGCATGTCCATGAGCAGCAGACGCCCCTAGATGATCTCTTTGGATTGGCCTGTCCTGCCGCCCAAACCCCCACCATCTACTCTATAAAAAAGTGACACTGAACAATATCCTTATTCTCCAAAAATCATCCATACACACCCATTACTTAAAGAGGAGGTATATTGCAGCTGCTGACTTTTAATATATGGACACTTACCTGTCCAGGGAGCCCGCAATGTCGGCACCCCAGCCAATCTTAGGATTGGCTGTCGGGTGCAGTCACTGCCATTCTTGGTTCCCTAATGTGCATGCACGAAGGGCGCTGAGCTTTCCATTTGGTCTGGCAGTGGAGGAAGGAGGGGGGGGTGAACTTCCAGTGGACCGGGCCAGTCTCCAAAAGTGGAGAACGGTACCTGTCAAAAACAGGTACCTGTTCCTCCTTCCCCCTAATAGGTGCCAAATGTGGCACCGGAGGGGGGGGGGGGGGGGGAGACGGATGGTGGAAGTTACACTTTTGAGAGGAACTCCGCTTTAAAGTGTTACTAAAGTCGGGACCCTGCATTCACTATATCTGGTCTCCCACAGTACACAGAACATGGAAATGCAATTATTTTAGTAAATATAAACTGCTAAATACCTTTTCTCATGAGCAGTTATAGCAGTCTTCAGCACACTACAGCAGTGTCTGGTTAAAGACTGTAGGAGTTTTCATTCTACTTTGACTGTCCCATGAGGCTACAGAACCCCTGACCTTCTGTCTGGCCAATGCTGATTGGCCCTGTGCTGATCACATGCACCCTCCTAAAGAAAAAACTCACTATCAATACACATCAAAGTGAGCATGTGCAGAGTGCGCCCAAGGCTCTGTTCTATCAGGAGATGACCTAAGGATTGTGGAAGAAGGGGAGAATCAGAGAAGACAGCCTTTTTACACAATGCGCAGGATTAACCCCTTAAGTTCCACAGTGAGTATAACAAGCATGCTTTACTGCATATACAGACTGATTTTACTGTTGTGGGTTTAGTAACACTTTAACGGCCCTGTAGTCTGTTTTTCATGAAATTATTTGTATTGTCCTTCATGATCCCCTGAACCTCTGCTTTTCCCTTTCAAACAAGCAGTGCATATTGGTTACATTCATGTGCATTGCTCTATGCACACTACAACTCACATAGTCCATAGTCTATCTCAGGAGCAAGCAAATTAGGGTGACTATATTCCTACATACAGTGGGACCAACAAAGCCTTCCTGTAACTGCAAGTCAGGTCACAGCAACTATAAAAAGGAATTTAGAGGTTTGGAGGAGACTGGGAGCAAAAGAAGGTACTTTTCTGAGCTAAGAAAATAGACTTGAACAAAATTTTTAACCAGAGTTTAGAGACACATGTTTAAGCATAAAGTTAACCCAATGATTGTGCAGATAAATGAATGCCGTGATCGGATTGTGGCAGCACATCCAACCTTCATCTAATGTTTATAGCCAGATTATAACTCTATAGCAACACAAAAGATGAATTGATTGAACAGCTTATGCATTCTTTCCGCAGCTCTCTATAGAAGCACAGCCTGGTCTGTTAAGAAACGCTCCGGCGCAACATCAAAGACATCGTACATCAAAAGGCCCATTTACGAACCCCAAGAGAGGAGGAACGCAGCTGGCGGCTGGAACCGAGAGAGTTAACAAGCCCATATTCCATTATTGTATAGCGTTATCATTCTATATCAGCGTGTCGGAAAGGATTTTGCCTCCAGTTGCCAGGGCTCCCTTTTGTCTTTATCAGTGGCCATGAGAGGAAAAGACCTGCGGTGAATTTCTGGATTAACCCTTTCTTCGCCATTTACAGTAGCTTTCACAGTACAGGCTGCTACAGACACGGCTGTATGTGCTCATTATTATTCTATGGCTTATAATAGGGTAATATAAGTTGAACAGTGGTATACGTTCTATATATGTAGTTATTTATCTCTAGGATTTTAAACATCGCCGACAGCAAGAATTGCTATGATGCACAGCTGCACAAGATTGCTTTGTGATTATTGAGGGATTAATCTCATAAGATTAATTTTGCAGGGGTAGAACACAATAGAGAAAAATTACACAACAATATTGTCAAAGTGAGTCTAATTGCCGGGTCTGTTCATCTCTATGGAGGTGCTTCACTGGTGAAGGATGCAACGCTACTAAACTGTGCTATAGTGCAACTGTACTATGCTAAATATTAACCAATTCCAAAAGATAAAATTGAATATATTGCCTACCAGTCCTTGGACATGATTTTTTATTTTATTTTTACCTGGTGAGCCTGCCAATAACACACTTGCTGTCCTAAGGTGATAACGCTCATTCACTCTATATTCACTCGTACTGTATCTACGGAGGCAGTCATGGTTGTTGTTACCCTATTATTATTATTATACAGGATTTATATAGAGCCAACAGTTTACGCAGCGCTTTACAATATAAAAGGAAGACAATACAGTTACAATATATGAAAATACAAAAGGATTAAGAGGGACCTGCTCAGAAGAGCTTACAATCTAATGGGGTGGGGCAGGTGGTACAAAAGTTTTTAACTGTGGGGAATGAGCTGATGGAAGTGGTAAAAAATTAGTTGGAGGCGTGATAGGCTTCCTTGAAGAGATGAGTTTTCAGGGATTGCCTGAAGGCAGCTAGAGTAGGAGATGGCAGGGCAGGTTGAGGTAGAGAGTTCCAGGGGATGGGAGAGGCTCTGGAGAAATCCTGGAGACGAGCATGGGAGGAGGAGACAAGGGATCTTGAAAGTACAAGGTCTTGAGAAGAGTGGAGAGAATGGTTTGGGTGATATTTGGAGACAAGATTGGTGATGTATCTCGGGGGAGAGTTGAGAATGGCTTTGTATGTTGTGGTTAGTATTTTGAATATAATTCGCTGGGTGACTGGGAGCCAGTGTAGAGATTGGCGGAGAGGAGAGGCAGACACTGAGCAGTTGGTAAGGTGAATAAGTCTGGCAGCAGCATTCATGATAGACTGAAGAGGGGATAGCCTATGGAGAGGTAGGCCAATGAAAAGGGAGTTGCAATAGTCAAGGCGAGAGATAACAAGGGAGTGAATGAGTAGCTTGGTGGTTTCATTTACCTAGGACAAGACTAGGAAGACTCCCTCTTGTCCTCCATAACACAGATGGACATGGTTCTGTAATCCTCAGGGAAGACTAGTGACAATGCAACTAAAAAGGTTTCTGGAAAGATCAAAAGGTCCTTTTTGCACTTTTCAAACATATACAGTATCTTACAAATGTGAGTACACCCCTCACATTTTTGTAAATATTTTATTATATCTATTCATGTGACAACACTGAAGAAAATACACTTTGCTACAATGTAAAGTAGTGGGTGTACAGCTTGTATAACAGTGTAAATTTGCTGTCTCCTCAAAATAACTCAACACACAGCCATTAATGTCGAAACCGCTGGCAACAAAAGTGAGTACACCCCTAAGCGAAAATGTCCAAGTTGGGCCCAATTAGCCATTTTCCCTCCCCAGTGTCAAATGACTTGTTACAAGGTCTCAGGTGTCAATGGGGAGCACGTGTTTTAAATTTGGTGTTATCGTTCTCAGTCTCTCACACTGGTCATTGGAAGTTTAACATGGCAAAGAACTCTCTGAGGATCTGAAAAATAAGAATTGTTGCTCTACATAAAGATGGCCTAGGCTATAAGAAGATTGCCAAGACCCTGAAACTGGACTGTAGCACAGTGGCAAGACCATACAGCGGTTTAACGGGACAGGTTCCATTCAGAACAGGCCTCGCCATGGTTGACCAAAGAAGTTAAGTGCACATGCTCAGTGTCATATCCAGGTTGTCTTTGGGAAATAGACGTATGAGTGCTGCCAGCATTGCTGCAGAGGTTGAAGGGGTGGGAAGTTAGCCTGTCAGTGCTCAGACCTTATGTCGCACACTGCATCAAATTGGTCTGCATGGCTGTTATCCCAGAAGGAAGCCTCTTCTAAAGATGATGCACAAAAAAGCCCACAAACAGTTTGCTGAAGACAAGCAGACTAAGGACATGGATTACTGGAGCCACGTCCTGTGATCTGATGAGACCAAGATAAACTTATTTGGTTCAGATGGTGTCAAGCATGTGTGGTGGCAACCAGGTGAGGTGTGCAAAGACAAGTACTGTCTTGCCTACAGTCAAGCATGGTGGTGGGAGTGTCATGGTCTGGGGCTGCATGAGTGCTGCTGGCACTGGGGAGCTACAGTTCATTGAGGGAACCATGAATGCCAACATGTACTGTGACATACTGAAGCAGAGCATGAATCCCTCCCTTCAGAGACTGGGCCTCAGGGCGGAATTCCAACATGATAACGACCCCTAACACACCTCCAAGATGACCACTGCCTTGCTAAAGAAGCTGAGGGTAAAGGTGATGGACTGAACAAAGGTATCCAGACCTAAACCCTATTGAGCATCTGTGGGGCATCCTCAAACAGAAGGTGGAGGAGCGCAAGGTCTCTAACATCCACCAGCTCTGTGATGTCGTCATGGAGGAGTGGAAGAGGACTCCAGTGGCAACCTGTGAAGCTCTGGTGAACTCCATGCCTGAGAGGGTTAAGGCAATGCTGGAAAACAATGGTGGCCACATAAAAAATTGACACTTTGGGCCCAATTTGGACATTTTCACTTAGGGGTGTACTCACTTTTGTTGCCAGTGGTTTAGACATTGATGACTGTGCGTTGAGTTATTTTGAGGGGGCAGCAAATTTACACTGTTATACAAGCTGTATACTCTCTATTTTACATTGTAGCAAAGTGTAATTTCTTTAGTGTTTTCACATGAAAAGATATAATAAAATATTTACAAAAATGTGAAGGGTGTACTCACTTTTGTGAGATACTGTATAACAAAATGCTTTATACGGTATGATATGTTCCGTGCATCTGGAAAGTATTCACAGTGCTTCACTTTTTCCACAATTTGTTATGTTACAGCCTTATTCCAAAGTGGATTAATTTAATTATTTTCCTCAAAATTCTCTAAACAATACCCCATAATGACAACATAATAGAAGTTTGTTTGAAATCTTTGCAAATGTATTAAAAATAAAAAACAAGAAAAATCACATGTACATAAGTATTCACAGCCTTTGCTCAATACTCTGTTGAAGCACCTTTGGCACCAATTACAGCCTCAAGTTTTTTTGAGTATGATGCTTGGCACACCTATTTATGGGCAGTTTCTCCCATTCTTCTTTGCAGGACCCCTCAAATTCCATCAAGTTGAATGAGGGGCGTCGGTGCACAGCCGTTTTCAGATCTCTCCAGAGATGTTCAATTGGGTTCAAGTCTGGGCTCTGGCTGGGCCACTCAAGGACATTCACAGAGTTGTCCCGTAGCCACTCCTTTGTTATCTTGACTATGTTCTTAGGGTCGTTGTCCTGTTGGAAGATGAACCTTCGCCCCAGTCTGAGGTCCAAAGCACCCTGGAGCAGGTTTTCATTGAGGATGTCTCTGTACATTGTTGCATGCATCTTTCCCTCAATCCTGAATAGTCTCCCAGTTCCTGCCGCTGAAAAACATCCCCACAGCATGATGCTGCCACCACCATGTTTCACTGTAGAGATGGTATTGGCCAGGTGATGAGCAGTGCCTGTTTTCCTCCAGACATGACGCTTGCCATTCAGGCCAAACCATTCAATCTTTGTTTCATTAGACCAGAGAATTTTGTTTTTCATGGTCTGAGAGTCCTTCAGGTGTCTTTTGGCAAATTTCAGTTGGGCTGTCATGTGCCATTTACTGAGGAGTGGCTTCTGTCTGGCCACTCTACCATACAGGCCTGCTTGGTGGAGTGCTGCATAGATGGTTGTTCTTCTGGAAGGTTCTCCATTCTCCACAGAAAAACGCTGAAGCTCTGGTAGAGTGACCATAAGGTTCTTGGTCACCTCCCTGACTAAGGCCCTTCTCTCTCAATTGCTCAGTTTGGCTGGGTGGCCCACTCTATGAAGAGTCCTTGTGGTTCCAAACCTCTTCCATTTATGGATGATGGAGGCCACTGTGCTCATTGGGACCTTCAATGCTGCAGAAAATTTTCTGAACCCATCCCTTAGATCTGTACCTTGATACAATCCTGTCTCGGTGGTCTACAGACAATTCCTTGGACTTTATGGCTTGCATGGGCGTGGCATAAGGGGTTGCAGGGGTCACAATCGCAACCCCACTCCTAGCTCTAGGGGGCCCCTGCAGCCTCCCTGTCATATTATCATATGCTCCACAAAATACAGCTCTGATCTGCCCTAGGGCCCCACAGCCACGCTCCACTACTGGGCTTCTACTTTGCCTTCCACAGTCCACACCCCTCTTTTCCCATTGGCTGGGGAGAAGCTGTGAGCCATTTCCTGAATGGAGAGGAGCACGAGGTGAGAACAGCCCAGGATGGGGAAGTGTCCATGCTGTCAACATGGAATGGTGACCAAGCTCAGCAAGGAGGAGAGTGCCGTCCTGTAGCCACGATGGGACCGATGTCACTGGTGAGGTATGACACTGCTCAGTGTCTCCTAGTCACCAGCTGAGACTCTCTGTACCCCCCCACCTACTTCCCTGACAACTGGGGAAAAGCCACACACCTCCGGGAGGTGTCCTTCCCAACACTGACAGAGAAACCTTCAGAAATTGCTAAAACAAATCCCTTAACACCTCCTCAGGGGGCCCCTGAAGGGCTGCAGGCTCCAGATTTTATGTCACATGGCTTTGCCCTCCCCTGACCACCCCCTCCACCCTGCATGCTATGCCCGGCTGCTGAGCTCCTTTCCCATTACAGCACTCTATACTGTTCCTCCTCCACAGGGCTGAAATCACATTCCTTTACAACACAGCCAGTTAGCCATGATCTGCACAGGGTGTATCTGCCTACTGCAATTACACTGATGTTCCGACCAGAGAATTTAATGGGTCAGAAGGGCAACATAAAAGCCAGATACACCCTGTAAAGACAGACTGTGTGTAAAGGAATGTGATTTCAGCCCTGCTCAGCAAAGGGGGGGGGGGGGGGAGTTGTATACAGTGCTGGGATGGGAAAGGAGCTCTGCCAAGTGACCTGCCAGGGGTCCCTGTCCTCTGCTTCTATAGCGGTGATCCCTGTCCTCTGCTTCTCCAGAGGTAATCCCTGTCCTCTGATTCTCCAGTGGTAATCTTTGTCCTCTGCTTCTCCAGTGGTGATCCCTGTACTCTGCTTCTCCAGCGGTAATCCCTGTCCTCTGATGTAAAGAGGAACTCTGGGAACTCAAAACTCTAAAGCCACTTTGAGTATCTTGACATGCGGTGGATGTATCTGCACACACGTTGGAAGTAGTGGGGGGGGCAAGTCAACTTTTGCATCGGGGCCCACAAGCTTCAAGCTATGCCTCTGCTACAATGATCCCCAGTAGATTATGGGTCTCGTGCCGAGCAGGCTGTCCTGCTGTACTGTGAACACAGAAGGTTGTTTGCTCAGCACTGGTGCACTTCAGGGAACACTTTATATTTTCTCAATGCATGCAAGGCATTCCCAAAATTTCCACCTCATCCAATCAGAGAACGATTGGCATACATTGAGAGAATGGAAAGTGTTCTCTGAATGACACCTATCCTGAGCGGGCAATCTCCTGCGTTCAGTAAGCAGCAGGGCAGACACTCAGCCCAGGACCCGAAAGCTAACAGCAAGCACTGTAGTAGCGGTGCTTACTACAGTGATTTTCAGCTTCCACAGGGATCCCACAGGTATGGAACATACATACTTACATTGGATTGAGGGGAATTTATTAAAAACGGAAGCAGCTGTGCATAGCAACCAATCAGCTTCCAGCTTTCATTTTAAAAGCTTTACTGAACTAGCTGACGCTAGAAGCTGATTGGCTGCCATGCACAGCTGCTCCAGGTACTGTCTGCACAAGTTTTATTAAATTTCCCTTATTCCAATCCTACATAAGGTGCCCATACTTGTTACAATCTCATCTGGCAGTAGTGGTAATTGCAATGCTACAGAGAAACAAATTGTAGTATATGTGTTGTTACAGAAGAAATTAACGTCATTTAGGACTTGTTTATACTGGTGTTGCTTACAGCGACCTGTGATGCGACACATTCCAGAGGGCATTTGACAGGCAGTGAGGAGTTATGTTGCCACCTGCTTTAACCTCTAAAAACCCACACCCAAGTGCTGCAACCACTGCATGTGGCAGTTGTGGAGTGGTTGCAGTGCTGCCTACCAAACATGATGGAGGGGTATCATTTTTGTTGCAACATAATGCTTTGTGCGTGTACACCCCTGTCTGCTGCCTTTGCAGCTTAAAATGGTTGTAAAAGCTCAAGGTGTTTTACTTTCATGCACTATATACATGAAGGTAAAAAACCTTCTGTGTGCAGCAGCACCCCTAATACTTACCTGAGCCCCATCCTTGACTCTCCCCGGTCTCTTCCTCCTCATTGGCTGAAACAGCAGCAGTAGCCATTGGCTCCCACTACTGTCAATCACAGCCAGTGAGCCAATGAGGAGAAACTTGGGGTGGGGCCGAGCCGTGCTTCCTGTGTGAAGGGACACACATGGCAGCTGCTTGGGAGTAAGCCTGCACGGGTGACTCATAGCAAGCTGCTTGCTATGGGGGCACTTGGCAGGAGGGAGGGGCCAAGAGCACCAGCGAGGGACCAGAGAAAAGGAGGATTGTGGCTGTTCTGTGCAGAACTTTTACACAGAGCAAGTACATAGGTTGGACTTGATGGATTTATGTCTTTTTTCAACCTCACCTACTAGGTAACTAGGTAAGTATACCATGTTTGTTTGTTTTTTTAAACAAAAAAAAAATCTGCCTTTAATAACTCTTTAAGGGGGAGCAATTGGGGGGACTTGCTGTAAAAATGTGGCTCAACCTTGTGTGTTACTGCCCCCATACACAAGTGTAAGGCTGGGTTCACACTCATGCGAATTAGATGTGGGTTTCCCTGCAATCAATTCGTACGACAGGAGAGTGTGCCCGGATCTCAATGGAGCCGGTTCAGAACATCCTTGGGGTGGCCATAGAGAGCAGAAGAGTCCTGTGGGTTTTTGGCTCTGTTTCAGGTCCAATCGGACCCAATTTAGACCTGGAACTGTGAATGGGGATGCACCGGACCTCCTGCTGTGCCCCACAGCCACATATAGTGTGAACCTAGCCTCAACAAGGCCACCTTACTTGGAAAAGTTGAAAATTTTGAGGCGCTTACCATGAAATCTTTAGCCCCTGCTTACAAATACTTCCAGCCATTCAAAATCTGAGTATATGGCTTGTAATTGTCCAAATTAAATTGTATCATGAGCAGTTCCATCAACAATTAATACTGATTGTGGCCTAAGAAAGATTGATGGGGTTATGGAAAGTGATTCTTATTTAATGGCCATTATCAGGACGAGATGTAACATAGCTCTCCCGTAGCGTGTTCGGCGCCTCGCACTTCTTCATTTTTTTATGTTTTCTCTCCCCAGTACAACAAGGTGTATCTGTCGGTTTACAAATACACGCACCCTTCCGCTATGCTTCTTTATTCCCTGCCTTGTGGCAATTAACTACCGATTTATGTTCTATGCAGAAAAGATGTGACACATTTATTTTGTTCACAGTCTTTTTTTTTTTTTTCTTCCTTCTTTTGCTCTACTCTCTGACATTGGTCTGTGCATGCTAATGTGTATTATGTATAGCCGGGAGCCACAGGAGCTTCCAAATGGTATGGCAGATACGTGAATGAAGAGACGAGAAGGCTGGTTTGTTATCAAGCTCTTGACAGCGCTGGCTCCAGCTGGTCAGCTGCGCTTCAGATGGGGATGGGAGGGGATGGTGCTCTTATGGAAGGCTGCAAGCCGTATTTAGCCAACAATGCCGCCGAGCCCTCAGGAATCGGAGGCTTTTCGCAAATCTTTTTATTTTTTTTTTGCCATTGCATTGTAGCGCAGCAATTCAAAGGGGCCTTGAAGGCAGCAACAAATCATTATGCATCGCATACGAAAGCCTGTTTGCTTTTAATTTGTGTCACGGGGCTGTTTATCGGCGCTGCAAAGGAAAACTTTATCGCCTTCTAGGTATAATAGAAGTGAAGGGTTATATCGTCACAAAACATTGCATCACTTTTTCCTGTCCTTACTCTTTCATAACGCGGAGGCTTTGAAGTGTGTCCATGATTAGAAACAGCGCTGAAAGTCCTTTCAAGGCTCCGTGTACGATCTCGCCGCCGCTGCGGAGACACTTTGGTGTTTGTCATTTCAATGATTTACCATATTCTCTGTGTATTCAGTCCAAAACCATAGCATTTAATTCATGTTTTTTTTCCGCCCTTTTTCAATAAAAAGGCAGTTGTTATAGATTCCGTTTAACTACATAATCCAGAGGTGGCGTGGCTTATAAACAGCTGCGAAAATAAATTTGGTGATTACGTATTTTGCTGCTGGTCATCAAATCGAAGATGTTCTCCACTCTGGAGGTAAGGATGGGCTTCTTATCTATGCCAGAGAAGCGCACAGACAATATCCTTCACAGTTATTAATAAAACATGCTTAGAGCTAGACATTATGCTTTATTTTTTCTTTTCTTCCTATTTGAATAACCTCGGCCATATAGAGCCAGACAGTGCGCCACTGCTAAATAGCGAAGTCCTTGTAGCTCACCCTACTCGGCATATTTTCCAAATGGCTTTCCCTGTCTCACACAAGAAGATTCATAAATGCCGGAGCAGAAGAAAGAGACGTTGTTGTTCACAGCAACCAATTACATTTTTTTTTACATTTTCGCCGTGGCGTTTTGGGAATCAGTTGTGACAGTTGTAGGCAGGCAGCAGGTGGGGCCTATAGGGGTAGATATGTTGTTTGTCACGACCTCCATGTTTTTCCATTAACTCCTGGGGCGCCAAGCACTGGGTCATATGAGAGGCCTACCCCATGTGGGTTCTTCTGGGCTATGTTAGGCACTTTTTACAGGGTCACTTTACTACACACATGGATACCTTTGTTTTGTGTCATCTTCATCAATGCTCTGGAACAAGGCTGAGGCTGCTGTGAGGGAATACTCAACCTTATAGTGGGCCTCTACTCTTAAAGATGAACGCATAGCTCCCAACATTTTGAGATGGGAATGAGGGACACCTATCAACAAAAGTAGACAGGCATAGGACACACCCCTTGCCACACCCCCTTAAAGGAGAATTGTACGAAAAAACAAGATTGGTTAAACCCACAAGTACTTTTTTTTTTACCACTACTATTCCTTTATATTGGCTTTTGGAATTTACAAATGCAGCAATTTAGAAATCAGATGAAAGGCTTAGCACTGGGAAACACTTTTTGATGGATAAAAAGTGCATTTTATATACAACTTTATAGATCAGACCAAAATGAAATGAGGAACAATGAGGGACACAAGGATATTGCTCCAAATCAGAGACAGTCCCTCGAAATCAGGGACAGTTGGGAGCTATGTGAATGTACACCATGTACATTGCACTACAACTGTTCTTAAGTTAACTCTGGGTTCCCCATGACAATGTACACCTTCTCTGTAGTCTGCATTTAGGAGGAACATTCTGAGCCTTGTACACATCCACCTGTCCAGCGTTTTCCACTACTACTCTCCAGTAGCGAAGTGGGCCCTGCCATGCACCCTGCGCAGGCTCCACATGTGCACTTAACTAAACACTTGAACTGCCATACCTCTGTACAGGATGGGAACCTTTGCGGCACAAATCTGCTCCCTGTGTTCTGGGAAACAGACCGCTGGCTGAAGGAGTGCCGAAAAAATCTCCCTCGCTGCTAGAGGCTGTTCCACCTATAACAGGTACACGCTATCGGCAGGCTGCTTGTTAAACTTTCGTCACTCCAGGTCACCACTTGTATCTTCACACCACTCCACCCTACCCTGATGTGTTTAAGACTCACGTCGTGACTAAGTACGTGCCAGTTACTTACATTACACCCCTTTCAGTAGCTTTAGGCCAGGTAAGGACAAAGTTTCAAACACTTTTCTTAAGAAAGGTACAAGTAGACATTTCACAATCCAACAGATAAAGGCATTATTATTTCCTATTCCCTAACTAGCTACAGGCTTGAGTGCTGCAACGGCATACCTGCTAAGGAGTAGTCCAAGCAAAGATAAGTCAATTATAGGTATCTCCATGTAGGTACAAGTCCTTCCGGGGCACATACCAGTGCTGGTGTCTTCAGAGTGAACCCCAAGTTCCGATAGTTCTACATCTGGATGGTGATGGACAGCATACTTCTACTTCTCCTCCCACTACTACCTCCTTGCTCTCTGCTCCTTTTATATCACACAAGACCAGTGGGTCGGGCCCAGAGAAATACCCGCCAAAACCAAAGAACCGAGAAAGGCATTAACTCCCACCCTCCCAGCAGGGACAGCACTTAACTACTCAACCTGCCTACAAAGTTGTTATGGGTAACAGCTTAAAACATATGTATGGTGAAAATGTAAAATCTTATATTTGTTTCCAGGTTGTTCAATTATTTCTAGCCTACTCGTATTAATCTAAACAATCTTTAGGTTTGTAAACCTTGTGAAGATCCCCACACATTTACTTCCTTGAACTCTGTGACACATATTCACTATTCACTGTTAGTAGGCACTACTGCCACACATTTCACAGAGCCTGTTTTCTGAACTACAGAGGTGCTGAGAGTAGGAGATTCAGGAGGTGGGGTTAGTACAGGAATCACTGCATGCAGGCAGCAAGGTACCATAGGATATGTAGTCCATAGGAATTGAAAGTAAACAGCAGAGGAGAAGCTGAAGGGAATCCATGGAGTTGTGAAAATAGAGGGTCAGCAGGCAGTGCTCATTACATAAAAGGAGATTTTAGTAACCTTCCTATGGATTGTCAAATATAAATGTTGTTTGTATTGCTAGTGCAATGCTGATGTTATAAAATGAAGGAATATGCTGTGATCATAGAACTCCTTTAATTTTCCTATGCAGTATTCTGAAATTAGACATGCATAATCCTTTGATATCAGCTCTATAGAACCAAGTACATACCTTTTATAGCCAACAACAAAACTGATCGATTTGCGACACACAGGGAAGAAGATACAATGATAAGTTATGGATTGTATCTCTGTTTCCACATCGCAAGCTCATAATCCAATCGGTTTATATATGATTGAACATATGACTGAATCATCTCAGTGCTGCCAAATGATCCAAAACGATCTAGTCAGCTCCATTTAAACAAATCTGATTGAAACTGAGTCTTAATCAATCAAAAGGGAAGTTATGGCTATTTGTTTGGTTTCTGATTTGATCTATTTGATTAGAGAATATTGAAGAGTGTATGCCAACCAAGTCAGTGGTGGCCTACTTGCTAATTAGAGAGAGCCTCGTGTGGTTCCTAACACTTCTTGAGGGCTGCATAATAGCGGGTCATTTATTTGTGTTGATAGCCATCTGTATCACACTTCATTGCCTGAAGATTTTGGTCCTGCTGTAGTTTTATTCAAACCGAAGAGGAGGTGTTAGTAATATAAGCCCTATTGTCATTGGCAATTTTTCCAGCATTGGTGTCAGTGACTGCAATATTACCCCCAGCATTAGTGTTAGTGACTGATATATTAACTCCTAGCATTGGTGTAATTTTCCTCAATATTAACCCATGGCTTTGGTGTTAGTAACCTCAATATAAACCCATAGCATTGGTGTCAGTGACCACAATAATAACCCCCAGCATCAGTATAAGTAATTACAATAATAACCCTCACCATTAGTGTCAGTAACCGCAATAATAACCCCCAGCATTGGTGCCAGTGACTGCAATAATAACCTTCAGCATCAATGTCAATAATAACCCTCAGCTGCCAATGACCCCCCCATTAGTGGTCAGTGACAGTGCTATTTCAAAGACCCTTTATTGGTGATTAGTACCAATGATGGTAATCCGCCCTTAATTCCCCAACCTGCATTGATGGTCAATGGCAGTGCTGTTAACCCCCCCCACCTTCCCCATTGGTGGCCAATGGCAGTGTGGCTAACCTCCACAGCCTACCCCACATTAGCATTCAGAGGCAGGGTTTATTTCCTACTTCACATGCTCCCATACCACTCTTTCTTTGATGACATTGGGCCAGGAGGAATATACTACTACAGTTAGGCAGAGGTCACTCCATCTGACAGAACAAACTTCATTATAAGGTAGGAACACAGAGAATACCCCAGCACACAGAATCCTGCTACCACTCTGTTTCAATAGGTGGACAGGTGCAGAAACACCGGTAGAATGTGCCTGTGAATCAAACACAATGAAATTCACCCTTTACTACTCCTCAGTACAGGTAAGTGAATTTAATTCAGTTGGAACCTTGCATATCCAGGAGCCATAACAGCCAAGTTATAATTTTCATGCAGACAATGACATTAGGTGCCCTTCAACATGTTACAAGTTAGAACAAATAGGTATTTGTGAGGCATATCCACAGCTGCCACATACAGCCTTGAGATCTCTGCGTCTGTAAAGCAGCATCGCTAGAGTTTTATATTTGCAGCTGCTCTGACAGACGCAACCTTGAGCGATGTCTGTCTGTACCAAGCAGGATCAATGGATTGCACAAATTAAGCAGGTACTGCATTGCTCTTTCTGTCCTTGCAAAGACAGTCATATTCTATAACTCATAGCTACCTACTATAATAGAAGATGATAATCATCCTGTTATTGTAATGATCCATCACAGCTTATCAACAGATATTTGAAATCAGGGCCACCATTAGAAGTCATGGGACCCCGTACAGCCGACCTTACCTGGTCCTTCATCCCCCAGTGTCCCCCCATACACTTTAACCACATACAGTATGTGTATTTGATTATGATCTGTGGACCTGTCATCAGCTATGTACTTTTATGTTAAGTGTAGCATGCTAAGTAATATGTCCATATGACAGTTATGTATTACCTCTCACAGACATCACAGTAACCCTCCCCTCCTTCCCCAACAATGCCCTATCTGCTTCTTTCTTCAGAAGTACAGAGTCATCATTGTTCAAACATTATCCAAGGTCATCATCTACCTCCTAGACTGAGATGACACAATTACCTGTGCATTTATGGCTGTGTTCACAAATGTTTGGCACAGATCAGCCCCTGCTGCTGCCTCTCAACTTGTAAGATGCTCAAAACTTACACTGGGGGAGAGTTACTAACACTGGTGCAGTCAGAATCTGGTGCAGTTGTGCATGATTGCCAATCAGCTTCTAACTTCACCTTGTGGAATTAAGCTCTGGCAGTAAAACCTGGAAGGTGATTGGTTTCTTTGCATGGTCCAGTTTTAGTAAATAACCCCAACTGTTACAGTGTAATCAGTGGGGAAGGATACTGATGAAATTCTTCCCTCTGCCTGCAGGAGACTGTCAACATCATCTCTGTCCAGGCAAAATCACTGACTGGAGCTCACAGATTTTTTAACGGTATTTTTTTTTGGGGGGGGGGGGGGGGCGGCAATCAATGCACCCACAGCCACCAAAGTGTCAGTTGGGTCACCTCCCCAGTCAGTCGGTTACCACCCCACACCTACCGCATCATCTATGGCGCGGGCAACGGTTCCCTCTGAGCGACAGGCGGCGTCTCCTCCTCTGCATCACGGCGACATCTCCTCCCTCCTCCTCCTAGGCTAATGGGATCGCTTTCGGACAATCGGGAAATGGGTCTCATGCCCCGCTTCCTAATTGGCCGAGAGGAGAATCAGTGAAACAATAGCGAATATTCATTCAACAGAGCACTGCGCCCCGAGCCCACCCTTTTTTGAAGCCTATTAGAGCCTCTGGCTCTAATCATGTGCTTTAAAAAAAAAAACCCCATTGGAATCCATGCGCTCGGCGCCCCACATGTGGGTTAGGGGGCTGGACCCATGGATAGGGGGCGGTGCCCCTGCGCCCTCCATTACGGGCCGCCACTGCTTTTTAAGAATAAAATATGGATCTTTTCTGAAAAATTATACTGTTACTGTACATTATAACATGCTGGAAGGTTATCCTTCTGAAGAGAAAGGCAGATGAAGACATTGTCAGGGGGGAATACTATGATCTCTGTGAGAGGTAATAAATAACTAAATGTGTTACACTGACAAATTACTTATGTTGCACTTAACATAAGAAAATCTGATGACTGGTCTACTTTATGATCCTTGGCAGTTCACTGCCAACAGGAATATGGCTGCAGCTTGTCAATATAAAATGGCAGCTAGTGACATTCTGGTATCTTGCAATGACAGGCGGTTATTACAGTGCATCCTCCAGGTACCATCTTAGTCCATCATGACTGCACTCAGTCATGTCTTCCATAACTAGGCATCTAATACCATTCCATTTTTCGCCTCTGGGTACCACTGTCAATTCCATCATTTTAACCTGCTCCATTGTTGATCACATCTCAAGTTTCAGGGACAGAATACTGCTCAGCATCTCCAGCAGGTCCTCCCTTAGAGCTCTTCATCATGACACTGGGAACAATGAGGGAAAGGCTTTGGGCCTAGCTGACACACCACAGAGCCTAGCACACCAACTACTTGCCAAGATTCACATAAAGGGAGAGAGGGCTGGATCACGTTGGGGAGAAGCACCAGATACATTCATGTTCAAGGGTAGGGTGATGGGTTAAGTGTTCTCATGGGCACTGCTTTTATCACACATATGGCTGGCCAGGCCCAGATCCCCATGCTGACCTGATGGGGCCTGAGTTTTGTATGGGAATCCTGCCTTTATTCCCCTATAAGCGGCCTTGTCTTGAATAATGGAGACCAGGGATGAGCTCAGGTGTGTTCGGACACAAGTCTGAACCTGTCTGAGCTGTCCTGCCAGGAAGCTGTCAAAGCCAACCGCCAATCACAGGCTGGGGGGGGGGGGGGGGGCATGCCCCACAGCTGTACATATACATGCCCCTTGTTTACGGGGTGGCTCTGGGGGGGGGGGGAGGGGGCATGCTGCCTATGATATAATGATGTAAACAAGGGTCCTTTATACATAAAGCTGCGGGGCCTATCTCCCCCTCGCCTCTGATTGGCTGTCAGCTTTGACAGCTTCCTGGCAGGACAGCTCAGGCCGGTTTAGACTCATGTTTGAACACACCTGAGCTTATCCCTAGTGGAGACCTGCATGCCTAATTGAATTTTCATTCTACCATCTTGTTTGTTTACCTCAACATTACAAGATAATTTCAAGCGATGTTTAGACTGAGTGAATCTTTGGCTTTCCTGCATGGCACATTGTCCATTCACAAGGTAAACAATGATTATCCTGAAAAGTGATTGCTCATCATGCAGATCAGTGCTGTGACCGCCTGAGCCATAAAGTATATTGAATTTTTAACTAGGAGCTCTGGTGTACCCTCTGAATGTCAGCTGCAACATTCCCAGTGCTGGTGGTTTACCTGGTTTCCTAGGAAACAGATGTTTCACCGGATGGGTCTACTCTTCCCTTAGAGGAGGGGTCCATGTGTAGAGGATGAATGCTCACTGGCCTTGTGAACCTCAGCTGTCTGACCTCACACTGCAGCAGACACCCCATCCAACAGGGGAAATGTTTTATCGGTCTGCCTGGGTTTTCCTGCCTGAGCTACTATTGTTCTCCAGAGAGCTCGCCGGTGCTGGTGGCATCTGCTGAGCACACATTCATAATTTAAGGCCTGTTCACACGTGTCTGTTTTCCTGCAGTGAAACGCATATGTACTTTTTACTGCATGAAAATGTATTTCAAGTAGTAATCCGATCGTTACGACGTGGCTAGTTTACATCTACGCCCTGCAGCTTAGAAGGTTTGAAAAAATAGAAGTAGCATTTCTACCTATTAAGAAGACCCATTGAAATGAATCATGCAGTTGTCTGCATTTTAAACACCATGTAGTTTGTTCTTTTACTTGAGGGCTTTTTTTTTTAATTCTGATGGACTTAGATAGCTAGACCTCATTAGAGTAATTCACAGCACTTCCCCTGCCCTGGAGATTCTCTGATTGTACAATTTCCTTTGGATCTACCATCATCTTAGTAGCCCGTTTGATTTAAAGGATACAGTATACCTTTTAAAAAAATAATAAATGCCCGTCTTTTTGTAGGTAAAAAAATGTGCATTTATAATTTTTTTTATTAGGAACCTGGCAAGCATTGCACCCGTGATCAGCAGATCGTGGGTGCAATGCAAGGTTCCTGAAGATCATCAATGAAAGCTGTCTGCTCGTACCTTGTACTGGAAGGCAGTTACACACTAATAGGAAGCATCAATTAACTACCTAGAGCGATCAACAGCTCCTTGGTATTTTATGGAGAACTACAAGCTGACAGCCGAAAAGTGTGTCGGTACTTTTAGTTTCCCATTCACAGAACACTGTAAATGAATGACGTGGTGGGGTGGGTGCTTTTTTCTTAAATCGCAACTGCAAGTTCAGGGAAAAGATCCCTGGCTCGCTGTCACTAGAGGAAGAAGCTGCAGCAGTGGAAGCATGTTCCACCCTAAAAACATGTGTAACATGTTCCCAAAGGTGAACTCATCCTTTATTAGATTTGGCAGTTTGTATAGCATTTGTACAATCAAATTGTATAGCCAGCTTTACTCTTAAAGTGGTTGTACACCCTGTACTACCACTTTTACCTTCAAGAAAGCCTATACAAAGGCTTACCTGTAGGTACCTTAAATGTCTCCTAAACTTGCACCGTTTAGGAGAGATTCACTGTATCCGCATGTGCCGACGTCATCAGCACATGCGCACAGAAGAAACGGCGTGCTCGTGTCATTTCTTCAGTAGCTGTGCCGTGACCGCAAGCGCCGGAGTGACGTCATCGCCGTTCCGGCCAATCACAGGGCTGGAGCCTGCGAACCCGGAAATAACTCCGGGAGACATGTAGCTGGCCACAGCAGTGTACGGGAACCGCTGCAACAGCTTCAATCTAAGATAAGTATTTCATAATGAGCTACCTCATTATGTCTTTGTCTTGAAGGTTGATTTTTTTTGTTTTTCCTGAGAGTTTACAACCACTTTAAACACTAATGCTGCGTACACACGACCGGTTTTGCCGTCGGAATAAACTCTGAAGGGTTTTCCGACGGAATTCTGACGGAATTCCGCTCAAGCTGTCGCGCGGTGACGTACAACACGTACGACGGGACTGGAAAACGGAAGTTCAATAGCCAGTAGCCAATAGCTTCCGTCTCATACTTGCTTCAGAGCATGCGTCGTTTTTGGTGCGTCGGAACAGCATACAGACGAGCGTTTTTTCCGATAGTAATTTGTTCCGTCGGAAAAATATAGAACATGTTCTCTATCTAAGTCCGTCTGAATTTTCGACAGAAAAAGTCCGATGGGGCATACACGAGTCCGCTCGTGTGTACGCGGCATAACAGGTTATGTGAAATGCCTTGTAATGGAGAAGAGAGATAGGAAAAAATATTATGCTATATTATGCTTTTAGAACTCCCGAAAACCATAAGATATTTATAGATATTAGGGACTGTATACTTGTTTGAACACATATGTAAAGTTCAGAAGCCTTAAAGCGGTTCTTCACCCTAGGAACAAAAAAATAAAAGTCAGTAACAAATGCTGAAGCTGCTGACTTTAAAAAAAAGGTAATATACCTGTCCAGAGATCCAGTTCCGTTCTCATCTGAGCCAATAATTCATGAGCCGGGCTGCGCTATGTGAATGGTCCCTTAGCCTTCTGGGGCTGGTAGATCGACTTCTGTACAACCAGCCTGACAATACATGGATCGAAATTCATCCGGTCCGGTCCCTGCCAAACTGGCTGAATTTCGATCTATGTAAGGCCAGCTTTACTTGTTATTTATCCTCCCTGCACTATATCACGAGTCACTAACCTACAGCAAACATGAGCATACCAGGTAAGCTGATACATACATGCTTGTACTGTATGGAAGGATAAGAAAAACAGCCTAGGAACATACAGCTGCAAAAACTCAGTAGTGGCAGCAACCAATAATTCTCTCTGGACAGATCAGGGTTGTTGGTACAATTCAACTTAGTGGCCAAATAATACTGTATATACCTATAAGATGTGGTGTTTATAAATTTATGCAAAGATATAGCATACAAATAATGAAGAAAGACATGGGGCTTCTCTATGCAGACGGACCTCCAGATCATCTTATCGGAAATATTAGCTATTCTTATGAAGGCCCAACAGATGGCAGTACACACTGCGGTCTTTCATGGATGAACAACTCTTTCGATTGCAGGCTTTCGCTGAATCTCCTTTTTTAAGCTGGTTTGTGTTGTTTCCAAGATTCTACTCCAGCTGGGCTGAACAAGTGAAGGAATTAGCGAGGGATGTGGTTCAGGGAATGAAGACTAATAAGATCAGGAGCTGCACAGGGAGCAGGAGGCCTAATAACGATGAAGAAACCCTACATAGAACGCCCTGAATAAGAACAAGGAGAATGGGGACTGCTCGTCCTATCGCTCAGCAATGGGCAAACCATCCACTCATAAATATTTAGTAAGCCTATGATTCCCAAGCTGAAAGACAGGCTATATTATTTAGCAAAGAAGATGATCTTGCCAATGGACGTTCATAGATCAGCTTTTTATTATAATTTGTCTCTAAGATTATGAATTCCCCTCCTTTTAACTAACAGTGCTTGCCTCAGTCTGTAGGGTCTCATTACCCGATATGGTAGTAAGTCAAATAACAGGTGGTAATTGGCTGTGGACACTTTACCTTTTTGATGTTTATATATGTATTATTGAGCCTTTTATGTAATTTGATCTATGCTATTGTGCAGTGCCCTTTTGTCTATCCCTAGCCTTTATTGGCATGGCATGGCTAACACATTGGAGGTACCTGCTCATCGTTATATATCAATTACTAAAACATTTACCTCTTCTAATATCCTTTAGCACCATAGCTGCCAAAGACTAACTTTGTAGGAAACCCAAATTCCTTGTCAACATTTAAAAATGAAGTGTTTGCTTATGTACTAATATCCTATAAAGGAACTGGATTCCCATGTATCTGACCAAAGCCTAGCCAGGAATGGTTAATAGCACACAATCTAGTGTATGTACGTAAGGCATGTTCAGTGCAACTACTAATTAAAATGAGCTCTCAAGCTGACCATACGTATAATGATCAACCACAAATCAGAAATTTGTTTTAAATAATATTTGCTTAAAAAAAACAATTGCTTGACCCAAAACACAAAAAGTTTAATTTGGTCAAATTTTACTGGGTTGCCCTGAGTTGCCCTTGTACCTCCACCTCTAGGTATATGGCAGCAAAAAGTAGGTCATTGTGTGAGAGTTTGATATTACCATCTGTTGTCGGAGATGGCGAATTACAGCTAAAATTCTAATACCAATCTCTACTAGAGGCCTGTCTCCAATTGTTATCTTTGTAACAAGCAATAAACATGGCGGCACACAGACATAGTGCAGGTATGGATAGATTTAAGACTAAAGTATACTGGAAAAAACATTTACATAATTTACCCACCCCCATTGTCTTTTTTTTCAGCTTATTGTTTATTACTGCAGTATAGGTGTCTTTCATCTGATGTAGAAGTTGCCTCCAAAACCTAACTGGGTTTCTCTGCTGTATACGCCATCTTTGCCTTGCCTTTCTTGTCTTGTATTTTAAATACTCCATATGCAGCACAGTTTAAAGACCCTTGTATTGGACATGACACATGAATAATTGATTTTGTGCAATAATTACTGACCTTATCACTAGAAAAAAATCAAGTCCGTTGGTCCTATGGATGTGATTCACAACAGCTGTTGAAATACATGTTACAAGTTTAACAATATAGACCCCTTTATACTGGACCATGGAGGTAAATACACTTTATGTCTAGTTCTACTGTCTCTGAGTCATGGACTTTTTAGCAGAGAAGGGTTCTGCATGTTGGTACCCTATAAACTGGAATACTTAGTGTAATGAGGCTGTCTGTGTCTTGATGAAACCTAAACAGAGTTATGTGCCATGAAGCAACCGGAGGAGAGGGATGGGGTGGTTTACCATGTCTTCCTTAGATAACAACGATTGTGTCATGGCAATTGGATATAAATTGTGAGTGCTTAGGAATACATTTTTTTGATTATTTGTAACAAGATGCATGCTATACAATATAATAACTGGGCTTTTTTCCCTGTTTACCGCAAGTTACATTTTGCTCCTACCTGCTTAGATTTACAGCAATACGCTTGGAAAATGTGGTGGTGAAACATTAGGTATTGTAAACATTTCTGCCTGAATAGCTTTTAAAATGTGTTCTGATCACATTAGTCAGGCTAATAAAGACAGTCCTATTTAACAATAGCAGTCATAATAAATGGTTTAACTATATCCTTGATTAAAAAAAAAAGATGTGACCTTCTGGGGTATTTTAAAACTAGCAGAGGACAGCACATATTAAATGTTTCAAACAATGATTCTGATGGCCCACTCATTTTAGGTCTAGACTTTTGTTTGCCCACCTTATAAAAAAATGCAAATTTGGCCACCAGCTTAGTGCAGTTGAATTCTGTTGAAGTGCAATATGTTGTGTTTAAAAGAGATTTCAGAAACCATCAAAAGAAGAGTTATGGAACCTTTAGGACCTCCATAATTAGAAATAAACTGATAATAATTAATGCAGAAATTACAATTCTAATATTTGTTGTGTTCAGAACTACTTTCTCACAAGTGTAATATATACAAAATGCTAGGTGTATGGATATATTTAAAAACTGGTAAAACATTTTTTTTTAAAAAACAATTAAACACATTATCATTTTTTTATATACATTATTATTATAAATTAAAAATGATATTTTATGTCCACTTGATCACATTTACATGTTTATCTATTTAATAAAAAAAATCCACATCCTCATTAGAAGAATACGTGCATATACACTGAGTTTGCAAACCTCTCTACAAGTTCATTCAGCTGTCAGCAATGTATCATGCTACTACGTAATCGGTCTCTGTATGTACCACTGTTTCACTGCCTGTCAACTCTCAGAAGTACAATGGTATCTGCCTGCAGCTTACACAATGAATGGCTTCATATATATATGTATGTATACGCTCAGCCTGGTTCAGGGTTTCTGGCTTCACGAGGAAGCAGAGCAATAACAATACTCTGGAAGGGGAAGGATGGAAGACAGGGAGTCAATTAGTTGGCTCTTGAGGAAAGACAACCTTAGGTTATCAGTCATTCAGGGTGAGTCATTATGTAGGACCCTCTGGGGGTAGTTAGCATATTCAGGTACATCAGTCTGAAGGATGGCTCAGGATTTGTCTTGCAGTAGGAAAAGAAAAGTTAAGCTGCTGCGATCCGGGATGTAGCAGGGTAAACTGTCTGCAACAGGCCCGGAATCTTTTACGAGAACCATCATTTTCTTCCAGACACATTATATAGCGCTGGATGGAGCTTCTTGGCAATGAGTCAACATGCACGCTTGCTCTGTGCTCAGGGGGATTTCATGCACGGGTTTTAAATAGCCTCTCTCCGCCCGCCTTTCATTTGCTAAAAGGTGATTTCCTTCTCTCCTCTCCTTGCCCGCTTGAAAATGAATCTCGTGAATTGCTAATTATGCCTTGCGAGGCACGTTATAAGACAGTTCTATGAAACGCATGAAGGTCGGGTTTCAGGAAGCCGAATGGGACATTAAAAGAACGTTCCGGGGGCTGATGGAAATTGTGGAGAATTTGTAATTCTCAGCAATACCTGCTTGTCATCTCAATGTTAAAATAATTACGAACCGTTAATGAGTGAGGAAATGTTCAAGGAAGGTGGGGACTAATTCATTTGCAAGAAATAGATTTAAAAGTACAGCGTGGCATTTTTGGAAAAGAAAGTATTTGCATATTGCTGCTTCTATATGGGACTTATTTTTCATTCCTTTTGTGGCCAAGGTAGTTATTGGGAACACAGCACAAATACAGCCTAATATACACATCTATCAGGCTTATACAATAAAGCTACGCAAAAGGCGAAGTTCATTTACCCACAGCAGCATCAGATCATGCTATGCCTTTCTGAATAAGCCTGTACACATCCAAATTGCATGCAATTCTTGCAAGCTTCCTAGTTCTCTTCAATGCCAGATTTGGAGATTATAATTTCTATAGTTAACACCTTTCTGTTTTGTTGTGCTGGGTTAACGCACGCACGTTATGGCAGGTGTTAACCTGCTTTGCATTAAAGTAACCCATTCATTTAAATGAACTGCCAATGCACCAAAATGGACAAAATATTGCACCAGCACCTTTTTTTGGACACAGCACACCATGAAAAGTGTGCCATGCATTGTGCAATGCATTGCAGTGTGTCCCAGTCCAGGTGCATTTTGAAGGTGAGTTGGGGTGCTATTTAAAATAAATGGCATTATAACACAATAACGCATGTAAGCTGCCTTAGCGAGCATTGCGGTACAGCACATGCTACTGCAACACATCGCAAAGCCTAAAGGAGACCTTATCTAAGAGAAATAAGAGGCTGCCCTTGCTAATTTCTCATTCTTGGAATGCTAATTCATGGCTACAATGCTGCCCCTCTGGCTTTAATACCCTGAGTCACTCTGAGGCAGCTGATTATGATTACAGCGATTTAGCTCACTACTTGCCATCCAAAGGGCCCATTTAGGCTTGTACATTGTGGTTTGTGCTGAGCCTTGAAGTGTCATTTATTTAGAATTGCACCCCAACACACATGTGAGCAACGCACCTGCACTGCAGACACTACAGTGCATATGCCATGCATTGTGCTGTGCTACATTTTAAATAAAAGGGAAATATCCATTTTTTGTTCCATAATGAATGGGCTGCCTTAACACAATGCATGTTAAAGTGGTTGTAAACCTCAGACATGAAATGTGAACAAAGCTTATCCTCCTATAATGAGTACTTGTCTCAATCCAGAGTATTAAGTGTGAAAGATTTCTGTCTCGCTGCCTCATTCCTGTTATAAGCATGAGTCACTTCTGACAAGTTTTCCTGACACCAAGAGAAAAATGGTGACAGGGTAGGGATCTCCAGCTGATTGACAGCCTCAGCTCTGTTTCTGTGTGCTGCGTGAAGGGGGTGTCTCCTCCCTCCAATCAGCTTTCAGAGAACTCTCCTCACTGATGTAACTTCATCTCTCCGCCCCCTGCTTTTCAGAACTGAGAGATCCTTTGTAAATTCTGCACTTTGAATGGATGTAGGTGACCAACGGTCGTAGATAAACAGGTACAACTTATGTAGGAGGATTTGTGTCATCACTGTGTATCACCTAAGGCCAGTCACTTCACTGGGTTTACAACCACTTTAAGTATGTTTGCTTATACACTGCAACAGACATCAAAAGTCTGAAGTCAACCTTATGTTTTATATCTCTTTCAAAATTTTACATACATTTAAAAATGTGATCTATGAACATTTCTCTAATAGTCTTTCTATATTCTAGTGAGGAACGTCAAGGAAAACCATATAAGAAGGCTTCTATGGTGGGTTACAGTATTACAGAAAATTGCTGTTAGTCTGTTTGCTAAGAAAAAAAAGACCCAATCTATCAACACATTTGTACCTGTTTAAAGATTTATATAATTTGTGTACAACTTAGCTCAGATGTAGAGCGCAATCATTTCTATTTGTCAGCGTCTTCCATAAATTTGTGTGTGTGTGCTGATAAAGTACAGCAAACACGGTCAGAGACACACTCGGAATCCAGATATTGGATTTATGGATGGTAGCTGCGTGCATATTATGCTTCTGCCATAGTCAGACCATATGGCAGTGGTTGGAGACATTCGTTAGGGTCTCTAGGCAGACATGAATAGGTTTGTGCTAGTTAAACTGCGCTCATTTAATAAGAGCACCTGGCTGGAACACGTTGCCTGCTATCGTCTTTCATGTCTCCAAGCGCTCAATATTGTTATACGGATTTTCCCTTAGTAGACTAAGCTTCTCCTGTGGGTGTTCGCAAGGTGCTAATTATGCCTTTTTTGCCTTAACAATTGAGCATCATATGGCGGAGCTATTTATGCATTCCTCATCCGCCTCGGTGTCATGTGGTTCATAAGCAGCATCTTCCCAGAGATCTGAGAAGCATTATAAGATTTTTCTCATATAGATGCGAAAGAGTCAAGAGAACGGCTCAGCATCTCACTCTGTTGATGGATGCTATGGTCCAGAAAAGAACTAAAGTAATAAGAGTGACCTGTGTGTCTCCACTCATTTGGTGACATGACATGGGATTTCAGGTAAAATAAAGGGGAGAGAATGGGCTAAAGGGGCAGTTGTACGTGCCTCGGAAGGATAAAGGGAGAAGGGGAGCTTCTCATTCTCTGCTGGTAAAAAACGATGTAGTTTTATAAAATTATTTTTAAAAAAATGCATCGGTGGAAATAGAATGGCCAAGAAAAGGTTAACAATCTCTCGTCTCTGTTAGCCGAGCGGTTTTTCATAAAGAACTCCTGTCACGTTCCAAACGCATTGCCGTAAGAGTAAACCTCCAGGAAAATACAGCGTGCTAGAGCTTCATTGATTCCTATGTTGTACCGCGTACGTACTGTAATTAAATAATCAGCACGTAGATGACCGTGATAAAATGTGTTTCTTCTGCCTCCTAAGGAAAGTCCTCAAGTGAGTGAGCTGCTAGGATGATGAGAGGGACAAGAGGGGATTTTTTTATCTTTTTTTTTATGAGTCATGTTCTGATCAGAAAGTAGCAACAAATAAAGCAGAAAATAATCAATGAAAAATGAGAGGATTTTCACAAATTTGCTCCAATCCCAATATGCAGATGTGTGAACCGCTGTGATCTTCTTTTAATCAAGATTCTTTGTTTCTATCATTCATTTCTTCCTCATTCTAAAATAAAGGAAACATGGAATGGATTAGTGTGGAGGCAGCAATTGCTAGTTTTACTGGCTATCGTGCTAATCGCCTGGCTCAAGTAGAAGCATGCAAATCAAGAGTTTGGAGCTGTCGGGGGGAGGGGGTGCCAGGGTGGGCTTTGCCCCTCCAGATTTCAGTGGTGCCCCCCAGGACCAATGAGATTGGTATCAGGAAGTGAAGGGACTGGGGAGCAACGCGCAGCCAAGGTGGCATGGCTGCACAGGGCCATGCCCCCATCCACGAACCGCATCATTTGTTTCCATGGTGCAGGGGGTGGACCAGGATCCACGGCATCATGTGTTGCTATTTGTGAAGGCGGGTTATGTAGTGAATGGGGGATTGTGCTGTGATGTTGGGGCGTAGTCTGTTGTGATGTGGGGGATCTGTTGTGATGGGGGGGGGTTTATGATGACAGGATTTTATTGTGATGGGGGGACTCCAATGCAAAGGGGGATTCTGGTTTTAAAAAGGCAATGTAATGGGGGGACTTTGATGTAAAAGGGGCTGATTCTGAAGTGATGGGTGGAATCTGATGTGAAAAGGGGAACTCCCCCATGTGGCTCCAAGGAGTGTGTGACATTATCATCCATTGCAGATGTTAATGTCCTTCAGCCCAATAAATACAGTGCAGGACTAGGGTGTCACGTGATTTTGCACAGTTTTTAAGGGCGTCATGACTGCAAAATGGTTGTTAAATGCTGGCCTAATACATGTGCTTTTCTTTGCAGCCACGTGGAGATGTAGGGAACTAAGAGAGGAGAGGATGAAATGATAGCGTGTTGATATTATTCCCCCCCCCCCCCCCCCCCCCGAGTTTCTTTTTAATTCCCCATATTAAACAGGCTACATCCGGCCCTGGTTTGGATCTACCTGACTGCTCATGCTACATCAGTAACTTCAAAGTGTTGAAGCCAGGAAGAGCCAAGCAGCTAGCGTTTTTAGAAGGCATTCAGCAGTGGAAATTTTTCCTATAGTAAAGATAGTCTGAGGCTGGGTTCACACATATGCAAATAGGTTGTGGGTTGGATGCTGGTACAGATCTGTACCTTCCATCGATGAACTCCAGACCATCAGCATTACTTAGGCTAAGATTTTATCAATAGTCTGCTGCAGGCAGTGGGAAGTGTTTACTACGAGCCCAGTGAATCTGTGTGGCGCGTTAATGTACATACATTGACATGTTTTATGCCACGTGTTAACATGTGTTGCAATAAGGCAGCCCATTGAAATCAATAGGCTTCTGACGCAACAAAATGTCATAAACGTTTTGCCACATTGCAACAAACAATGGTGCATTGCCATGAGTTGCAGTGCATCACAACACATGTATGTTGCCTTAGTGTGTTGGTGTGCTATTCAAAATAAAAGGAACTCTGATGCAACACATCAATGCATGTAACATGTGTTGCAGTAATGCACTTTTTAACATATGCATTCCTACAACACATGGATATAAATCGTCCCTAAAGCTAGATTCCCACTTGATCTTGAGGTTCTTCAGGCATTTGTGAAGCATTTGTTTTTGCATGTTTGTACATGAGTGTTTCTGGTTTGAGTGTTTTTGCTTTAGCCAATGGAAATGTAGTTAGCTAAATATAGAGTCTTAGTGATTCTATCATGTACTGCTGCTCTCCTGGGGCTTCTGTGAACCACATCCAATTTGCATGACATGTGAACTGGCAGCCTTCTCTATGGAGCCGATTCACATTACTGCGGGCCAACTGTGGTGCATTTTTAAAAAGAGTTCTGTGCATTTTTCATTCCGGTTCAGGTGCGATTTCAAGTAAAAATTTGCACCTGAATCGTACCTGAATCAGTGAACAAAACCACACCGGTCTCCTTTTTAAAATCAAAAAAAGTTAGTAGCCTATACATTGTGTCTTTTGATATGTAGCCAATAAAGACTTGCAACGGAGAGTACACTGAGTGGCTGGCTTTTTTTTACCATGGAATAATTGCATTGCGGATGGAACATGCCAGCCAGAGCACTGGTCTTCAACTGTTGAACTTTAAATGAAGCAGTCCTGCTGGGGTATGGTTTTTTACATACCTACCCGACCCGCCGATCCTTCCCACACAAAACAGGTCCCTGCTCCCCACGCTCCAGCAGTCTTGAAAATGGACTGTTCCTGACGTCAGCACGCTCAGAGCATGCTCCATAGACAGCAACAGTCCACTGCTGGACCATGGGGGAGCGTGGTTTTCTGGAGGATCGGCGGATCAGGTGATTATAAACTTTCTGTTCACCCATAGAAAAACCAAGTAGCTGACCCATGCAGCACAGCCCCACTGCATGGCGGGGGGGGGGGGGGGGGTCAATTGCCTGGAGTTGGGCTTTAAATAGTCACCATCTTGTTAATTTGTCTCCACTCAAACCCAGCCTAATCTTTTCCCATGTTGCATTAATAAGTCAGGGAAGGAACTGGAATAAAGAACTTTTCACACATATTCATTCGCTTCTGATGGGGACCCTGATTTAGGGGGGACGCTGATGGGAACCCTGATATATGGAGTAACTCTGGAAGGGACCCTGATGTAATGGGGTCTTGGCTTTGTAAGAGGGGCTCTGAAGTGATCAGGGGCTTCTGATGTGAAAGGGGGACTCTGATGTGAAGGGGTTCTTTGATGTGTTGGGGTACTTCTGATATGAAGTTATTTCTTGAAGCACATTTATTTATTCATTTAAATATTATTCTTTTTATAGCTGATTTTTTTGCTGGCCCACAAATATTTGTAAAATATACAATTTGGCCCTAAAAATTTAGAGACCCCTGGTCTAGAACATTAATTAACTTAAATGAGTGTAAAAAAAAAAGAGAAAACCCTTCTAATGTTAACAGTCTGTAAATGGTCATGTTACCAGATATGTTTTGTGAAGTCCCAAGTAGGACCTAAAAAGAAATTATACTGTACATGTCCTGGTATTTAAGAAAAATCACCTAAATGATATAAAACTGTATTTTCAATAAAAGGTCCTAGTGCACTTTACAATTTAAAGATTTGCTCAGGCTTGAATACAAAGAATAGAGCCATCAACTCCAAACATCCTTGTTGCTTCTTTATTGGTGCCTAAAAAAAATTGAGTAAAAACATACAGGGCTCACGCATTCCGGCTTACAAGCCTTGATCACAGCCTTTGCTCAGACTTTGACTAGAATCTAGCAACGATAGAGTTAATATACTGTAGACCCGTAATATGTGTAAACATTTGTAGTCAGGTTCAGTTCTCAGAGTATCGATTCACTGATGGATTGTGATCGCTGACAGTGTGGTCCAAAGGAAGTCTGTGGGAATCATTGATCTGTGCAAAAAAATTGACAAGCCTGAAATCTAAAGGGGAAGTGCCATGCGGAAACACGAATGGGCTATTTATGTGCATAAATATTTTATATTCAGAAAAATTTAGCTTTCACATAAGCGGCAGAGGTTATAGGTGCGTAATTTATCGAGTCTTTCCTTGTATATGGCTTGCGAGTCTCTCTGACTGCCCATAATCAAGCCCCCAGGGCGATTAGTAGCTGGTAATGAGAAACCCCTCTCCTCCCCCCCTTCTCCCGCTTATGTCTGCTACTTCCACATTACAAGGCTGCGAGGAATCTTAAGTTTCTACTTCTCAAATCGCCTATTGTGAAATGAGCTTGCACCATCATGATTTTCTCTTTTTTTTCTTCTCATATGGCAAACAACAGACTATAGCATTTCCGATTAGTTTGGAAGCTCTTTCATACGGAAGGTTCTTTTTGAATGTGTAAGTAATGCACCACTTCTACGTCATGCTCTAGGGCAGTATGATAATAAAACAATGTGCAAGGAAATTTGGGGAAAAAAATATCACTTTCTCCTTATGTTACTTTTTCATGTTATAAAGTTTGTCTTCGGATAACACAAAAATTGTATAGCAAAAGAGAGTACTCCATTTGCTAGAGGATTAAAATTATACAATGATATCATTAAAATGCGATCACGATGTTGTCCTTTCTTGAATTAAAAGCCTTAAGAAATGTTCTTTTGAGTGGGGATCTTTCTGACAGCTACTGCTTATCCCTGGGGGGAAGGGGATCCTCAAAAGACTCAAATATAAGAATAATTTATGGAGGATCTCTATTCTTTTAGGATAATGTGTTGGGGAGACCGCTAAGATCTAGATGCCCAGATAGCTGCTTCCACTGCATCAGCGTGCAATACTAATCTATATAATATGTTCAGCAGAAGGGTAATGTTAAAAAAAAAAAATCATAATTCCAAGGAATATATTTGTAATCGGCAGAAGAATATGATTTTTTTACATACTGCGTTGTATGAGAAAGCTATTCCAGACAGATGCATATTAAAACTTGAAGCTGAATTTGGGGTTGGAAAATGTTATCCTTGCAGTGGGGCCCCCTCAGCACTGCAAGGGTTATATGTTCGGTTTGAAAGATAATAAAAAACTTACATTATTCCGTGTTCCAGGTGGCTTTTTCCTCTGGATAAGACCAGTCCCCTGAATCTGCTCCTCTATAGCGGCTCTCTGATGTCATCACATACAATGCAGGATCAGAGGAGAATGTTAAGGTCTCATCCACATCCTGGGAATGTCAGAGGAAGAAGGGGAGCAAGGAATAAGGTATTTCACCTTACTTATCACCCCCTAGATAAAACAAGCATTTAAAGCTTGCAGAGAAGAGGAGGCCCTACTGCAACATACCTCCCAACTTTCTGACATGGGAATGAGGGACACCTATTAGCAAAAGTATGTAGGCATAGGGTACACCTCCTGCCAAGTCCACCTTTAAGGATGATTGCACAAAGAATAAGATTGGTTAAACCCACAAGTGCTTTTTTACCACTACTATTCCTTTATATTTGCTTTTGAAATTTACAAATGCAGCAATTTAGAAACTGAATGAAATGTTTAGAGCTGGGAAACACTTTTTGATAGATAAGTAGTGCATTTAATATACAACTATATAGATCATTCCAAAATGAGGGACAAATGAGAAGGAAAGAGTGACAGAGGAACTTTATTCCGAATGAGAGACAGTCCCTCAAAATCAGGGACAGTTGGGAGCTATGCTGCAATGGGGTGGGCAGCTACATGGCAAATGAGGTTTAATGTTGAAGAATGTAAAGTAATGCATTTGGGTGCCAAAAATACAAACTCAAGTTACTCTTAAGGGCAGGGCTGGACTGGGACAAAAATTTGGCCCTGGACTTCACCCAGACTGGCCCACTTTGACAGGTCTCTCCCATGCCGGCTTGCCACCCAAGCCCCCCCCCCCAGCTATTAGCCGTTCTACATTATTTCTCTTATAGGCAGTACCAGTGGGGAAGCTAGACATTATTTCACCTGGGGCAAAGAATCAGTTTGGCGCCCCCCCCCAATGGAACAAGATTAGGCAGGAAAGTGAGGCCGCCCTCCTTCCAGATCGTATGATGAGCTTCTAAGTGTTGACTCCTGAGCATCATGTCTGTATTCAGGCGCGCTGCATAACTAGCCAGGGAGAGGAGGTGAGCACTGTGGGGGGGACAGAGGACTGGAGGGAGGCAGCGGTCCACTGTCACTGAAATCGGCCCACTGAGCCATCGGCCCACCGGGAAACTCCCTGTAGTCCCAATGGCCAGTACATGCCTGCCTAAGGGGGAGAACCTTTGGGAGAATATAGGATGGAAAAGGACCTGGTGGTCCTAGAAGATGACAGGCTCAGCAACGGTATGCAAAGTCAGGCTGTTGCAAGCAAAGCCACCAGAATATTGGCATGTATTAAAAAGGGGATTCACTCCAGAGATAAAACGATAATTCTCTCACTCTACAAGACTCTGGTCCGGCCACAACTTAAGTATGCTGTCCAGTTCTGGGCACCAGTCCTCAGGAAGGATGCACTGGAACCGGAGAGAGTCCAGAGAAGGGCAACACAGATAATAAAGGGATTGGAGGACCTCAGCTATGAGGAAAGACTACAAGCATTGTAAAGCATCCTCTAGAGAGGAGACGTTTGAGAGGGGATATGATATCAATGTACGAATACCGTTCAGGCGACCCTAGCATAGGGGACAAACTTTTCAGCGAAAGGTAATTTAAAAACACACGTGCCCATTCACTAAGACTCTTTTCGCACTGAAGCGTTTTCAGGTGTTTTAGCGCAAAAAATAGTGCCTGTAAAGCGCCTGAAAAGCATCTTTCAAGCCTCCCCCAGTGTGAAAGCCCGAGTGCTTTCACACTGGGGCGGTGCGCTTGCAGGACAGAAAAAAAAGTCCTGCAAGCACCGCTTCTAAACTGCTCCTGCCATTGAATTCAATCCCCAGACGACGTCCTATCGTGACGAAACGCGTAGGGAGGAGCCTGTGACGCTGACGTCATTACGTTTTTCTCTGTGATTGATGGGACATACACAATAAGCAGGCGGAAGCTCGTGGAGACACCGCGATCCTCATGTTTGGCTATATGTTGTTAATGGATGAAGATTCTTGTAAGTGCAATCTTTTAGCTCATTAAACCACACTAAATTGCAATTTTACACTGTGGAAGCCTTTTTTGCTTTTTTCTTTTGAGTATCACGTTTTCAACTGTGAATATCGGCATAGGTTTGTGGGTGACCTGAAAATTTCCCAAATCTCTGGTGAGACCACTGTTATGGTGGTCACCTTGAGCTGGTAAGGAGCCTCATATCTTACTTGGGTGTGAATCACTCTGGATGCTGGACTCACCTATGTCACATTTCCTCTGAACATATGCACTCTGGTCATCAATTCACTTTGTTTATGAACTTGTTTTGAGTTTCTGCGTTGTTTGTAATCGGGACTTGATTCACCTCTTCATATACTTTTTAATTTCTCACTTGTTGTATATGGTGAGACATCTGCCTTAGTCTTCCATGGGAGACTTGTTTTTTCACTTTTTATATTTTTCTTTATTCAATTTATCATTGGTGGGTTAATCACTCCTTATGGTTATTTTAGTATGATATACAATTCATATTTAGTTTCAGCGCTGCACTTATTTTTTATTTTTTTTTACCTTAACAACCATAACATAGAGGGGTATACGATGTACTATTGACAAAAACACATACAGACACACATCATAGGTTAAAGCGGAGCTCCACCCTAAAGTAGAACTTCCACTCATCGGATTCCTCCCCCCCTCCGGTGCCACAATTGGCACCTTTCAGGGGGGAGGGGGGTGCAAATGCCTGTATAATACAGGTATTTGCACCCACTTCTGGGAATAGCTAGCCGCAGATAGCCGCAAATGCCCGCCCCCGTTGCTTTCTGGGAAACACACAGTTCCCACAACACAACGGGGACCAGTGAAGACGCGCAGCGCGACTCGTGCATGCACAGTAGGGAACCGGGCAGTGAAGCCGCAACGCTTCACTTCCTGATTCCCTGACCGATGATGGCGGCGGAAGCAGCCGAGAACCGAGCGATTGCTCGTTATCTGCTGCCGACATCGCGGGCACCCTGGACAGGTAAGTGTCCATTATTTGTAGCTGCTGGCTTTTAATATTTTTTTTTAAGGTGGACCTCCTCTTTAAACTGGATATACTTGTGACTTTTTTCAACCTCACCAACTATGCAACTATGTAAAGGTATTTTTTTTCCTCCACCATGGAGCTTTAAAGCAGAACTATACTGCATCTGAGTACCACAAACCACAATTGCTATTTAATTCATTTTTAATATTCAAAGCAACTCACCCATTAACTCACCCATATTCAGCTCACCCATCCATCCATGCCTCCAATGCATTATTTTGCTGAAAAATCATTTTGAAAGCATTTCTGGCCGTGGCCATCTTGGGTAAGGGCAGTTTATTCATGCAGAAGTTACTTCCTGGAATTCCTGGTGTGCATAGCTGAGAAAAACCCTCCTCCTCTCCTCCCCTCCTAAGGACTCCTGGGATGTATGACATAATTTGCCTAAGCCTGGAAACCAGAAAGTAACTGAAGAAATGTAAAAAAAAAAGTTTAAAATGAGTAAATATGATATACTTTCCTATCTATTTACTAATGCTGGCAGCAGAAAGATTACAAATAGTCAGTGTTGATTGGGAAAGTGAAATTCCGCTTTAAATGTAATTAATACTTTGAAAAAGACTATTTCATTTTTTGTACACAGTTGTATTATAGCACACCCCCTAAGGAGATAAACTGGGATCCCCCACCCTGCACAGCCAGGCACATCAAATCTTCACAGGCACTCCAGAGTCAGAGCAATCCGTGACTTTCTTTTTTGTGGTTTATTGAGGGTTGATAACTTGGATGGGGACGGGAAGTTATGGGATACCCACTCGACTTCAGCAAATAAACTCTGGCAACATCTTCAGTGACATCTTCCTTTTCACAATCTATATAGTCTCATACCTCCCAACATTTTGAGATGGGAATGAGGGACACCTACTTGCAAACATATGTAAGCATAGGACACCCCCTTAAAGGAGAATTAATTCAAAAAAAGGTTAATTAAAGCGGAGGTCCGCTGAAAAAAAAATATTAAAAGCCAGCAGCTACAAATGCTGCAGCTGCTGACTTTTAATATATGGACACTTACCTGTCCAGGGAGCCCGCGATGTCGGCAGCCGAAGCCGATCCGTCCTTCGGCTCTAGGCTGCTGCTGCCACCATCCTCGTTAAGGGAATAAGGAAGTGAAGCCATGCGGCTTCACTTCCTGGTTCCCTACTGCGCATGCGCGAGTCGCGCTGTGTGTCCTCTCAGGTCCCTGCTGTGTTCTGTGTCTCACAAAATACAGCGGGGGAGGACGGGGTAGGCGCCGGAAGTGGCATAGGTCACCGCAAGCACCACGGTGATCTGTGCCAGGAAGTGGGAGCAAATACCTGTATTAGACAGGTATCTGCTCCCTCCTCCCTCCTGAAGGGTGCCAAATGTGACACCGGAAGGGGAGAGGAATCCAAAAGTGGAAATTCCATTTTTGGGTGGAACTCCACTTTAAATCCACAAGGACTTTTTTTTTGCCACTCCTATTCCTTTATATTGGCTTTTAACATTTACAAATGCAGCACTTTTGAATTTAGATGAAAGGTTTAGCACTGGGGAACACTTTTTGAAAGATAAAAAGTGCATTTTATATACAACTATAGGGATCGGACCAAAATGAGGGACAAATGAGGGGGAAAGAGGGACAGAGGGACGTTGCTCTAAATCAGGGGCAGTCTCTCAAAAACAGGGAAAGTTGGGAGCTATGTAGTCTATATACAGCCTCCTTGACACTCTTCCTGGACTTTACTTGCTTGCAGACCCTAGCTGAATCACTGAAATGGATCTGACAGGCACCTTCAGATTTAGCAATAGCCACAGCATGTGTACACCCCCAGCTGCTGCCTCTGCATCTAAAGGGGGAGAAGCTTGAGGTGGTAAAAACAGCTCAACCATATGGTTTTACTGCCTCTCCAACCTGACATGTGAACAAGCCCTAGGTTCACATCTGTGTGGATGCGTGCCGCGTGTAGGGCAGCCAATTAATTTCAATGGGCTTCCCTACCCACAGAAATGCAGGGAAAAAAGTCCCTGACCCTTTTTTTAAAATTGCGCTGCACCCCATATTTGCCAATGTGTGGGGTACCATTAAGAATTAATGGCACCCCTAAAGAGTAGAGCGTTTGTCTGTGTGTCAGGAACAACCGCAATTTTGCACGTGTTCCGCGACACACAGTAACGTGAACCAAGCCTTGGACAGGGGTGCCTCAAGACTGAAAATACTTTTCAAGGATGCCCTGACTGGAAAAAGGTTGAGAAACCCTGGTTTATACAACAGCACATAACTGGGAACAGGATGGTGAGCACATCCTAAGCAGAGCTCTAATTCTTTCAGTCTATCAGATACTTACAGCACAGAAGAGTGAAGGCATGACCTCGTATGTGTGCTGCAACACCTTCATTGTCCAATCATCAAGGTGACGGAGGGTCCATGACTAAGGCTGGCCATACATGGTCGAACTTCGAAAGAATTTTCTTTTGAAAATCGGAAAATTTGTGCATTTTGTGATCCGATGGTGCCACCATTCATTTCGAAATTCGACCAACCAAGCCTTCAATTTCAACTCCTGTTGCTACAGAAAAGAATTTTTGTGGCTGGGAATCTTCTTTTCTTTCAGGGAATTTTCTTTTCTTGCACATGCGCATTTCTTTTTTGATTACATTTCTCACACGATTCTCCCATTGATTAGAAAATCGTTCGTTTTTTAAAAAATTTCCAACATGTCCGATTACTCAAATTTGATTGCCGCACAAAAATGGCTGTTGCTGCAGCCCACTAATGGTGCGAAATACGAACGATAATTCTTAGATAAGATTTTCGAAAGAAAATTCCTTTCAAATTCGACCCGTGTATGGCCTGCCTTAGTATTACAGCTAACATGTACTGTAGGCTAAGGACACAGTTAACTTGTCTAGCAGGGGTGTCTGGATGACTAGTCTTTTCTGTACACTCAACTCACTTCAGCTGCAAGAAATACCAGCAAATATCATCCGCCAGTTACAGATAGTGAACTTGACTGGTCCCAATGCACAAGATGAATGTCCAAGAAAAAAAACGGCACACATTGCTCATCTGGTTTATTAACAGCTCAGTAGGCACGAACAGTCAGTCATTAATATAAAAACCTTTTTAACAGCAGCTTGAAAAGCATATCATAAGCAGATGAGTAGATTCCCAATAACTTCAATGGAGTATTGTAGACGGGGATCCGATTTAGAGGCTGTGTTTGACCTGCTTTGGGTTTTATCAGACACAGCATGTCCTTTTGAGTTATATTTGAACTGCAGGTAAAGCAAGTCAAATGTTGTGTTTTGCATTTTAACGCATACGTTTGAGCAGTGCTGCGTTCCAATAAAAAAGTCTGCATTTGACAAGAACGCCCATCTACATGAGCCCATACAGTGGTTCTAGTCTGCCATGTGAGATTGCCAAATCTTAATGAACTGTGAGCTGTATATCATTACACTCAATCCCTTCTCCCTCGGGAGCAAGTAGATCAGGTTTAACTCCTTGCTCTAAAACCTTTTTAGCGAACAACCAATATATCCAGTTTCTAACAACTTAAAAAAAAAATGAAGTCTGAAAATTCCTGTGTACTTAATCAGAAGCACAATAGGATGTCCAAGGAGACCATGAAGACTGAAGTATTTTATAATAATCAGTCAACTGAAATGTGATTTCTGTGGATTACTGCACCTTTGCATGCCATCGTTGCTCTTTGCATTGCATAACTTTAAAACAGGTCATGTTGCACAGACCCTGGGGGTTATTTACGAATGGCAAATCCACTTTGCACTACAAGTGCACTTGGAAATGCAGTCGCTCTAAATCTGAGGGGTAGATCTGAAATGAGTGGAAGCTCTGTGGATTTTATCATCCAATCATGTGCAAGCTAAAATACCGTTTTTTATTTTCCTTTCATGCCCCCCTCGGATCTACAGCGACTTTACTTCCAAGTGCACTTTCAGTGCAAAGTGGATTTGCCTTTAGTAAATAACCCCCATTTTTTCTTTATGTCTTATCAGTGCATGTCAAACACTTTATAGATGCAGTCTTTACTTCCTGCTTTGCACTGCCACAGAATAACTGTCCATTACTGCGTATTCTTATACCACAAGTCTAGGAATTAGCTAACTTAAAGTGTAAGTGCACCTTTACAGAAAAATCTGTAAGGTGAACTTACACAGGATCCCCCCTCATCCCCCCCCCCCCCCCCCAGTCCCGCTGACCTGCAGCGATCTCCCGTTCTGAGCCCTGCTCTAGCCGACTCACGGCTCCTGGGCTTAGAAATCCCCAGAGCTTAATCTCCTAAACGTACCCCGTCAGGAGGGATGGTTAGGAGCATTGTAATTGATCGCCGTCATCACATCGGTGGTGCCGACCAATCAGAACACGCGTAGCCCGTCCTCTCAGCGGCGAAGAAGACGCGTGAATGCCGAGCGGATTTCTAAGCCCCAGAGCCGTGAGGCGTCTATAGCAGGGCTCAGAACGGGAGATGGCCGTGCTGAAGGTCAGCAGGACTGGGGGGAGGAGGGGGTCCTGTGTAAGTTCACCTTACAGATTTTTCTGTAAAGGTGAACTTGCACTTTAAAGTGGCTGTAAAATCACTGACCATAATTAGTTGTTTCCCCTCTGTTATAGCAAGCTATATAGTACAGTGTGTGATTTTCTAAAATTATGAAGCTAAATACCTTATTTCACAGTGCCGCTATGTGAGCTCCCAATACTCGTCTTCCCCAATCTAAGGACTACAGTGGGAGGGGCTGAGATTCCCCTCTGACGTCAACCTGGAGGTCCCATGACCACACTGCAGTGCTGTAAAATAAGGTGTAGCACTGCCCCCTTGGGGGTTGCTCAGAATTGCATGTTCGTCTGTGCCACCTTGACCCTGTGAACTTTCCAGCCCTCCTGACACTCTAGGTTCAGACATGGTGTATATACCTTTAAATAACACACTGACACAAGGTAGATTGATTAGCTCTCTCAGATTTTACGTAAAAGGGTTGTAAAGGTTAGTTTTTTGTTTTTTTTTAATGACAAACGTGTTATACTTACCTCCTCTGTGCAAGGGTTTTGCAGAGTGGCCCTGATCCTCCTCTCCTGCCCTCCCCGGCGCTTCTGGATCCTCCTCTTCTGCCCCCATGGAGAGCCACTTTCCATGGGGGCACTTGTGTGGGTGCGCTCCCGAGTCCTGCAGCTGCATCCATTGACAGAGAAAGCAAGGACTCGGCTCTGCCCCCTGTTGTGTGGTCACATGATCCCTCCCCATTCTTTGTCATCTGCAGGGAAAGATCTTTGGGAGGGGCTTCTATCACTCTGCTAATGTATGCTCTCTACAGTATGTGTATAGAGTCTGTGTCTGGCCAGCCCTAATTGGTGCTGTTAGTCACATGACTTAAAAAAAAAACCAGAAGAGTAATTCAGATTAGATTATAAATTTCAAATAACTGTTCTATAGCTCCCTTTAAAATGTATATTGTTTGTGCATTAATATGCTGTAGGGAGAGTCAGAGATGATTGACATTAGCCTTCATTTTGTTCAGATGGCATCTGCATCCAAGGCTCTTTTTTTTTACTTTACAGGTATTAGCAATTACATTTGATATATTTACTACTGACTTATATTACAACTAAGCTTTCTTGTGTGTCACTTCTTAGTGAATGCAATCAATCAGCATACTATATCCCCCCGTGGTGTTTACATAGGTGTGCGCAGCCTATTGCATTAGGATGTGCACCCCAAAGCTCAAACACACACCCCTGGCTTCCTGTTCATTCACAAACTGAAGCACAGTAAACAGTTTTTACTATGCTGTCGTTATGAATGAACACAGTGAGCGAGTGTGTTCATTCACAAATGGAAGAGGCTGGTAAATTACATATATACTAGCCCCTTCCCCCATATTCCATACTGAAACATCCCCTGCAGCAGCTGGGAGGAGAGGAGAAGAGGGAAACCAACAGCTCGGGTAGTAGGGGGAATTGGCACTACAAGTAGTGAATATTGTGTGCCCAGCATACCTGGCACACCTCCTACGCAGGCCTATGAGTGTTTAGCAACAGGAGGACATTGAGAAGGAAGGATTGAGGGGAGTGTCATTTACCACTGTGTATATGCCCGCATGTGTGACTCTATAGTCAGATGGGCTGCACAGATAAGAAAAAGCAGGGAATGAAGAGCTTGGAAGGAAACTGAAATTGAACATGCTCCATAGAGGTCACCAGCTGGTCTACACAATCTCAGCCTGCAGTGGGGACACAGAGAAGATGGGAGGGAGGATCAACCAGATATATTTCACTCTACACAAAACAAATGCTTTATGAGTTATTCATAGTCTGGGTTTATGATACTTTAAGTAGTGAATGTGTATGGATTATTTTTGGAGAATAGGACCATTTAGTGTCATAAAATAACAAAAGTATAGATGCAAAGCATGTAAAATGAGAAAGACACATCATAGATTCTTTTAAGGTAAACACTGCTCTAATAACTTACAAAAAATATCTGCCCTTTACATGAGCATTAAGTGTGCATTCATACTGATTCATGTTGCAATATACATTTACTAACAGACTTTACCTTATGTCTATTCAAAGAAGAAAGAAAAAAACAACCATTAACACAGGTCAATGAATCAGCCATTGTAGTGTTGTGCCATGGTGCTATACTGTTGTATCTAAACTATGCTATGATTTGGCTGTTGGTAATTCAATATATTATCCCTGCTCATATCTCATACCAGCTGGCTCGACGAATGCCGTATTTGCATATACCACACCCACTTTGCCTTATTTGCATGTATTAGAGGGAAATGGCACAGTGTCATGCAGTTTGCGAAATGACGTGTGAAAAATGACGAGGGGTAATTGCACTTGACAAATGCGAGGAAAATTTCACGCTGATTATGTGACTTCTGCTGCTAGTGCCCTTTCCTTTCAGTTGATAAGCATTCCCGTATGTCACCAGCTTGTTCTGCAAATTTGGCACATCTTTATCCTGGTCTGAGAAAATAGATCCAATGGAAAAAAAAAAGAATCTTACTAGAATATTTTTTTTTTTTTTTTAAGCTTTTCACATCCTTCTTCATCTGTATTAAGTCAGATTACTGAATCTCAACCCGGTTGCTGCAAGCCTCTATCTGTGATTTCTGTGACATGTGACATTTTGAGCAGCTCGTAAAAAACATGTGACTGTTGCCGTGGATAATGTGCAAATTGTGCCACAGTGTGGCTCTTAAGGGGTGAAGGGTTAAGTCTGGTTAATGAGGCCCTGGTAAGGCTTGACAATGGTCTTCTTTATAATCTTTGTTTCCTAGCCATGCTGACTGTTTCTTTCTATTCCGGGACACGCATCTCGCATGGAGCAATAGTAGCTTTGTCCAATGGCTTCTGTGAATAGGAAGAAAGACAGGCATTTTTATTTAACCTAAATGTGACAGGTCGATAGGTGCACTGCAGCTTAGCAACATATGGTAGCGTTAAAACTGAACAGAGGCACTCAGCCACATAACAACTTTCCTAATTATTTTAATGGCTGCACCGTAAATCAAGATAAACTAGTTAAAAAAAAAACAAAAAAACACACACAACTTTTACAGATGAAGTTTGAATTAAATATATTTTTAAATCTATTGTGTACTGGTTTGGTGCAGATGGAAAATCATAATTTTTCATTCTCAGCAATTTAGAGTTATGTTAACTTCCGCTTCATTGAAGTTCCAAAGTTAATTATAGTAGAAGGACACTTACCCAATCTCTTACCAACACCCGAGGATTGTACTAAGAGGAAGGCAAACTAGAACTACCAATGCAGCTGCGAACACTTGTGCCTCAAAAGGGGGAAAAAAAATTCCATGACCCCACAAAAGCAGCCTGATCGGTCCAGGGATTTAAAACATTCCTGTGCTCTTTTCTAGTAATTATTACCATGGTCCAGTCTATCATTAATGTCCATTATAAATATTGCCATGGCTACCACATGTGATAGGGCATTCCAAGACCCAGGGCTGTAGTGACCATAATGAAGGCCTACATGAGCAGTGTAAGGGACCAAGCCTAAGAATTTGCAATGTGACGTTTTCCAAATTTAGTTTTTCTGTTCTGTCCCCCTATGGCTATATTCAAATAAAAAAAAACATAAAAAACATATTCAGTATTGTTAGCCCTTCCTTCATCTTCCCCTGCTGGACTACTACTCCCTTTCCTCACATCCATAACATAAGGGGGGTGTTCTGTAGTCCAACAAGGCAGAACATGCTGCTTGCAAATTCACTGCAGCAGATATACTGTTATCAGCTCACTACAGTATATAAAGAGCTCAATAGATTTCTGGCAGGATCAACAGGTATTTTTCTGTATTGTACCATTTTTAAAGAGACAAAACTTGGAAAAATGTACTTGCATTGCAGAGATGTGCTGGATATTTGTGTTCCATTTGTAGATACATACACGTTAGAATGTATTTATCAAAAATGTGCATGGCTGTTCATCAAAACTGCATTTAAATACGTTCTGTGCAAATGGGGCAAAACACCACATTATGGCCACTAGATTAGATTAGTTTAGATTATGTAGCACCCTGATGTTTAGGCAGGGCTGCTATTAAATTTAGTTGCCACACGATAGTTGCCCTGGCCAATTGTTTCCCCCTAAATCTGGAATTGCTGCACTTCTCTCTTCTGTCACTGGGTGGCCAGGTATCTGGTGCCAGGTATCTGGTGACATTGGATATGACAAGGGCATAGCAAGGACAGATTATGAATGAATGGGGTGTCGCAGCCAATGGGCAGGGATTTTCTTGGGTCCCTTGGCCTCCTGGGAGAGCCTATTTATTTGGGTGGAGTCAGGTGATCGGGGTTCTGTGCCACCTGAACAGCTGTCTGGGTGGATGTGTATCGTATTGCCCCGGGCTGCTAGGCCAGAAACCTAAGGCCTATCCCAGGGACATCTGACTGCTGGGCTGTCTGAGGGCCTATCCAGAAGCAGGAGAGCAGCGTAGGGTTAGGACTGTGGGCTTGTAGTCCATCCAGAAGTAATGGTTCCGCCGGCCGGGGAACCAGTTGTGGTCAGAGGTAGAGGGGAAGCTGTTGCCATGAAGGGACCATCCACCTTGTTACCGGAGACCCCTGTGAGTATGCTGAGGCCAGTACCAGAGCAGACTTCTCGCCAACCGGGGATGGTGAAGAAGTGGGAAAACGCCAGCAACTGCCAAGTCAGGGACCCAGCGGGACAGCATCAGTGAGTGCCAAGCCAGGGACCTAATGTGTCCACAGGGGTGAAGCTTGAAGAGTGTCTGTGAGTGCCAAGCCAGGGACCCAGCAGGGAAGCAGGGGTGACGCTTGAGGAAGATACTGAGTGCTAACAGTGAACAAGCTCAGGGGATCCAGTGGCTATTGGATCCAAAGTCTAGTGAGAGAGACTGGGAGCTCGTTGAGTGAAGACCCACCATGGGTAATGGTAGGGCAAACTAAGAACTGTTCATGTTGCAAATAGTTGACTCCAATTGCCGTTAGTAACTGTTACAAGATTGTTGCCATAGGAGACAGCGGTGCTACCTATACAGAAGTGGTATTCGGCTGGAGCCCTTCACCTGTATAGCTGTCTACCTATAGAAGTCTCGGAGTCTGCCAATTATCTGTGCATCCACCGAAGGGTGTTTTGGCCCTAACCCTCTCTCCCACAGTTCTGTTTAAGAGACAATAAATCTCTTTGCATTCAAATAGTGTCTGGTGCCCACCTGTTCATATTGCATTACACCCACCATGCCTTGTAACCCACTCTACACAGAAGGATGTCAGCTGTCCCTAACTCTGGAAGTCACCATTGGGCTTCAGGGGCCCCGGGACTTTGCTATAATTAGATTAGAGCATACTTATTTCCTGTGATAATCAGCATCATCTAGTGGCCACAATGTGGTATTTTCAAGCTTTACACATTCAATCTGCAGAAAATATAAACTTTGAACATTTGATTTAGCCCCATATGCAGTTTTAATAGACAAACAGCTATGCAATTTTTTTTGACACCTACACCTCTTTAAGTTAAAGAATAAAAGGGGGGAGGTGATGTAGGGGATGTTGAGAAGAGTCAGGAAGTTCTGTATAGTTCATGGAACATCTCTTCTTTCTATTGCATGGTGATCTGTATAAGTAACAAGCAGTCTCCAATAAAATATTTTGGCTGTAGTTTTTACTAAAAAGATCACATGATTCAAAGGCGGAACTGAAAAAAAAGGTATTTAGGGAATTTATAAAGAGTGTCTACAACATTCTTCAGAATTTTATCATGCCTCTCATGACAAATGTTGGCGATAGATTCATGTACCTGTGAACAGGCAAATTAATTTGGAGCAAACCACATGTGGTGGTACACTGAGACCTGGGTGCCCATACAGACACTCCATGGACCCTTAATGATGCTGAGCTCCCTCCAGAAGCTGTAATTGTCAGACAGCGAAGAAGCCAAGGATCATTGAACCTTGGTGGGTGAAGACTAATAGGCATACCAGTTCCCCATCAGTTCTACTCCCCTTGTGATTGACAACAGGCAGTGGAGTGGATCTAAAGGGGATCTAGTCCCTCAGCTTTCCTATCAAACTACACCCAACGTCAGCATCGCTGGTTGCCATAAGCCTGTTAGCTGTGAAGTCAACAGTGTCCTTGATAACCAGTGACAGGTTGAGAGGGGAGGAGAGCAAACATACCACTCCGGTAACAAAGCAGCATACAGAGACAGGCATTCTGCTTTTCTGTGTACTCCAAGTTAAAATTGGTCTTAATTACCTCCAGTTTTGTTATCTGCAAACTGAAGGTAATTCTTTTTGAATCTAGTGCAACCATTTGTAAAAGTGGTGCTATTAGGAACTACCTGAATCTGACTTAAATTTCAGTAAAGCACAGGTACAAGCCATTTTAAAGGGCCATACCACCAGAATTTTTTTTCCTTAGCTCTGTTTTATCAAATAGTTTTTCACATGAAGCTGTATTCGATGCAGATGTTTTGTAGAAGCATAAATTAGGGCAGCTCTGTGATTATTAATACATCATTAAAAATGTTTTTTTTTTACATGCAAACAGTGTTAGTAAAAAGAAGGGACAAGAGGCTAACCTAGGTTATTAAAATAGTGCCACATCCAATATAAAGGATAAATATAGAAAAGAGTTCCCCTAGGCAGACTTTAAAGGCACTTAATGTTTGACTTGAATGGAAATATATATACAACAGTATAAAAATAAACACATTTTTTTATTTCTAAATAAAATTTGTTTATTTTTATACTGTTGTATATACATTTCCATTCAAGTCAAACATTAAGTGCCTTTAAAGTCCGCCTAGGGGAACTCTTTTCTATATTTATGCAAACAGTGTTAGTGCCCTAATTTCTATTGGTATTAGCCCCTCGCAGTCCTCTGTCCAGCAGAGCTCCAAGAGGAGAAGGAGGAAGCAGCCCAAGGAGAAAGGGCTGGAAATGCAATGCTGGTAGGGCCAGATTAAGATCTTGGGGGGCCCGGGGCACTTCAGGTTCTGGGGGCCCCTCAGACGCTGAGTTGGTTTACATTCTCAATGACAGTCACTCATTTTTTAATAGTCATGCTTGCACACACATACACACAGTCATAGCATTCTATGTGTGGTTCGCTTGAACTGCCAAAATTCATTATTAAAACGATACAATATACCAGTCCAGAGTAAAAACTTTTACAGATGATGGTGGGAAAAATATTACAAGATACATTTAATAAAAGAAAGTGTTTTATTATTATTATTATTATATATGTTACTATTATTTTGTATTATTATTATTTTATTTTTTTATATTGTTTTATATTATTTTTGTATAGAGGGGGCTTTCTGTCAGGGGACCCAGGGCAGTTGCCCCTTTATAAATTTGACACCAAATGCTGGATCACTGGTCATCATACCAGAAAGCAACACTGGAAAGAGACAAGAATAGTGGACTTGGATGGGCAAAAACAAGCTTTGGAAGTTTTTTGTTTAATTAAAACATTGGGGGTTATTTACGAAAGGCAAATACACTTTGCATTACAAGTGCAAACTACAAGTGCAAAGTGCACTTGGAAGTGCAGTCGCTGTAAATCTGAGTGGTAGATCTGAAATGAGGGGAAGCTCTGCTGATTTTAAAATGCTGTTTTTAATTTTCCTTGCATGTCCCTCTCGGATCTACACCGGCTGCACTTCCAAGTGCACTTTCAGTGCAATTTCAAGTGCACTTTGCACTTGTAGTTTGCACCTGTAGTGCAAAGTGGACTTGCCTTTCGTAAGAGAGAGGCTACTGTGATGTTCAGAGTTGGGCTTTAAGGTATTTCAATGCTATTGGCTATAGCATATAAAAAAAATATATTCCTTTCGCTGCTCTTTTATCCTATGTCTATCCCTGCTCAGTTTATGAAAATTCAGCATGAATCGTTACACAAATTAACAGATTAGAGGAAAAACCTGCCAAAAACTGAAGAAAAACAATGATATCATCTCGAGGAAAATTCCTTCTTCAGCTTCCTTCCATAAAAATTATGGATTATGCCAGATTAAAAGTGGTCTAAACTCCTGGCAAAAACTAGTATGAATAAAATGGTGGAAAGTATTTATACACTAGAGAAATCTATCTTCACTTGAAATATTTGCACCCCAGAAAAAATATGGAAATGGAAACAATGGATGGAAATTGTGTGGAGTGGCTGTATTAATTGGAGAAACTCTCTCAAACAACATCTGTCATTAAAAAACACCACTCAGACTCCATTAACACTAGCATTTTTTTTTAAGCTTAAAAAAATGCTGGATAAAACGCTGGATAAAAACGCTGGTAATTCCTTTTTGTAGCAGTGTTTCAATAGTCTTTTAGAAGCATTTAAGAGTGTTTAGAAGCGTTAGTGTTTTATTAGCATTTTTACAGTTCCTTGAAAAAAAAAGGAAGAAAAAAGCATCTAGGAGCATTTAGCAGCATTTAGGAATGTTTCTGCTGGAAAACACTAGAGGAAACTCTACAAAAACAATTTTTTTTTCTGCTCTTAGACGCTGAAGCTCAAAAAAATGCTAATAGCCTAAAGTAGTTTGCATGGACACAGAGGATAACACTATTTAGCTTTTAGGAGCTTAAAGGAGTTGTAAAGGCAGAAGGTTTTTTGCATATGCATTAAGATAAAAAGCCTTTTGTGTGTAGCAGCCGACCCCTGCACCCCCTAATATTTACCTGAGCCCCATCTCTATCCAGCAATGTCAAGTCCCTCGGCTGATCCCTCCTGATTGGCTGAGACACAGCAGCGGTGCCATTGGCTCCCGCTGCTACCAATCACATTTAGTTAGCCAATCAGGAAATAGAGGGGGCGGGGCCGAACCGTAGCTCTGTGTCTGAATGGACACACAGAGCTGCAGCTCAGCTCAGGTGCCCCTATAGCAAGCTGCTTGCTGTGGGGGCACCCAACAAAAGCGAAGGGCCAGGAGCAGCAAAGAGGGGCCCAAGAAAAGGAGGAACCAGGCCGCCCTGTGCAAAACTACTGCAGAGAGGAGGTAAGTATGACATGTTTGTTATTTAAATAAAAGAGACTTTACAATCACTTTACAAAAATGCTAGTGTGCATGGAGCCTAAAGAAGGCCACTAAATTTCACATGTTGTTCACAGGGAATCTATCACTTTGCCCATTCAGAGCAAAATTACAAATTATTTTTGTAAGAAATGCTCCAACCGCTGACACTCACCTTTGCAAGTTTCCCTTCTTTATCGGAGTCTTCAGTATCTCCTCTGTGCTTTTGAGTATGGGGAATTATCATGTGACCTCTTCCCGGGTTGGGGGAGAGGTGGTTTCTTACAAGACAACCGGTCACTTTGCCCTGAGTGCTCTCTCTTTTAATACCCTCATTGACATTTTGTTTCAGATATTTACTAAGTCTATATCACTTTATCATCTGCAACAAAAATGGCAACACTATCTCCTATGCTATCCAAGAGGACATTAGGGTCTTCAACACCTGCCAAGCACCCCACAAAAGTCAGACTTGTAAGAGTGTGCTGAGCAGAGCAGTTCAGTACACACTTTTGCAAAAGACAGGCACCTTGTCACTCTGTGCTGACCCAAACATGAAATGTTTAGCCATTCACTTTAATTGCTTTCCCTACTGGCCTCCAAGCTGAGTTAGCGAATGAAGTGTGAACTGACCAAGGTTGGTTCCAATAGCAATACCAGTGCTTACCCGCTCTGAATATGGTTACATTACAATGCTAACATATGTTATCTTTTTACTACAGGATTACCTTTGTTACCCAATGACACAGCTAGAGGCAAATTCAAATTATAAGCAAAAGTAACAGAGTAACAAGTAGCAAAAAATGACATTTCTAAAGGAAAAAATGTAATTTAAAATTGCTTGCAACCGTAATGTATTGCTGGCTTCCAGCAATATAGATAAATATCAAGCAAAAAAATTGGCGTGGGTTCCCCCTCCCCCCCCAGTCCATACCAGGCCCTTCGGGTCTGGAATGGATTTTAAGGGGAACTCCATGCCATTTTTTTTTTTAAAAACAGAGTGAGATCCGACCCAAAATCCACACCAAGCCCTTTGGGTCTGGTATGGATTTTGAAGGGGAACTCTACGCTAGAATGTAAAAAAAAAAAATTAGCATGGGGTCCCCCCAAAATCCATACCAGACCCTTATCTGAGCATGCAGTCTGGAGGACAGGATGGGGGGGAAAGCGAGCGCCCCCTCCCCCTTCCTGAACCATACCAGGCCACATGCCCTCAACATGTGGAGGGTGCTTATGGGGGTCTGCGGGCGAGGGGCTTATTGGAATCTGGAAGCCCACTTTAACAATTGTACATTGTACCCCTACCCAATCACCAAAAAAAGTGTCAAAAATTAAAAACCACAAAAGACAATTTTTGACAATTCCTTTATTATTATTATTATTATTATTATTATTTTAAATAAGGGAATTGAAAAAACTGTTTATTGTGTTTTTTTTCTTTTTGACACTTTTTTTGGTGAATGGGTAGGGGTACAATGTACCCCTATCCATTCACATGGGGGGTGGGATCTGGGGGCCCCCTTGTTAAAGATTCTGATAAGTCCCACACCTGCCAACCCCCACAACCACCGAGCAAGGGTTGTGGGGACGAGGCCCTTGTCCCCATCAACATGGGGACAAGGTGCTTTGGGGCGGACCCAAAAGCACCCTCCTAATGTTCAGGGCAAGGGACCTGGTATGGTTCAAGAGGGGGGGTTCTCGCCCGTCCCCCCCTTCCTGGCCTACCAGGCTACTTGCTCGGATAAGGGTCTGGTATGGATTTTGGGGGGAACCCCACGCCAATTTTTTTTTTTAATTTTGGCATGGAGTTCCCCTTAAAACCTATGACAGACCCAAAGGGCCTGGTATTGATTTGGGGGGACCCCACGCTGTTTTTTTAATTTTGGCGTGGAGTTTCCCTTAACCACTTGACAACTGGGCACTTAAACCTCCTTCCTAACCAGACCAATTTTCAGCTTTCGGCACTCTTACATTTTGAATGACAATTACTGATTCATGCAACACTGTACCCATATGAAATTTTTGTCCTTTTTTCACACAAATAGAGCTTTTTTTTGGTGGTATTTAAGCACCGCTGGGTTTTTTATTTTTTGCGCTATAAATCAAAAAAGACTGAAAATTCTGTAGAAGAAAAAAAAAAAAATTGTTTCTGTTAAAATTTATTGCAGAGTATTGGCGAGTATTGGCAGAGTATTGGCGAGTATTGGCAGAGTATTGGCAGAGTATTGGAGAGTATTGGCAGAGTATTGCAGGGTATTGGCAGAGTATTGCACTTTATTGCAGAGTATTGGCAGAGTATTGCACATTATTGCAGAGTATTGGCAGAGTATTGCACATTATTGCAGAGTACTGCAGAGTATTGCACATTATTGTAGAGTATTGCACAGTATGGGCACAAAGCAGCGCTGTGGGCACTACAGATCCAGCCCACAGTGCTGCTAAAAACGATCTCTCCCCCTCTCCCATCGCACTGTACAGATTGGTACAGAGATAGGAGGGAGCAACTAAAGTAAGTAAGTAATTGCTCCATCATTTGACCGAGCGATAACGTGGTAAACGGCCACTACAAGTGGCCATTTACCGCGATCCGTGATGCACCAGGTCTTCTGGATCAGATGTTCTTCCAGGTCTTCTCACAGATGTTTACGGGAGCGCGCGAGAGCAACATTCTGGGAGGACGTCCATGCACGCCCACCCAGAATAAGCCGACCGTGCTGTAGCCGTCTTTCGGCTATGGCCCGGTCGGCAAGTGGTTAAAATCTATACCAGACCCAAAGGGTGCCTTTTTTATTAAAAAAGAAAAACTGAAATATCACATGGTCCTAAGTATTCAGACCCTTTGCTCAGTATTTAGTAGAAGCACCCTTTTGATCGAATACAGCCATGAGTCTTTTTGGGAAAGATGCAACAAGTTTTTCACACCTGGATTTGGGGATCCTCTGCCATTCCTCCTTGCAGATCCTCTCCAGTTCTGTCAGGTTGGATGGTAAACGTTGGTGGACAACCATTTTTAGGTCTCTCCAGAGATGCTCAATTGGGTTTAAGTCAGGGCTCTGGCTGGGCCATTCAAGAACAGTCACAGAGTTGTTGTGAAGCCACTCCTTCGTTATATTAGCTGTGTGCTTAGGGTCATTGTCTTGTTGGAAGGTAAACCTTCGGCCCAGTCTGAGGTCCTGAGCACTCTGGAGAAGGTTTTCGTCCAGGATATCCTTGCACTAGGCCGCATTCATCTTTCCCTCGATTGCAACCAGTCGTCCTGTCCCTACAGCTGAAAAACACCCCCACAGCATGATGCTGGCACCACCATGCTTCACTGTTGGGACTGTATTGGACAGGTTATGAGCAGTGCCTGGCTTTCTCCACACATACCGCTTAGAATTAAGGCCAAAAAGTTCTATCTTGGTCTCATCAGACCAAAGAATCGTATTTCTCACCATCTTGGAGTCATTCAGGTCTTTTTTAGCAAACTCCATGCGGTCTTTCATGTGTCTTGCACTGAGGAGAGGCTTCCGTCGGGCCACTCTGCCATAAAGCCCCGACTGGTGGAGGGCTGCAGTGATGGTTCACTTTCTACAACTTTCTCCCATCTCCCAGCTGCATCTCTGGAGCTCAGCCACAGTGATCTTTGGGTTCTTCTTTACCTCTTTCACCAAGGCTCTTCTCCCCCGATAGCTCAGTTTGGCCGGACGGCCAGCTCTAGGAAGGGTTCTGGCCGTCCCAAACATCTTTCATTTAAGGATTATTGAGGCCACTGTGCTCTTAGGAACCTTAAGTGCAGCAGAAATTTTTATGTAACCTTGGCCAGATCTGTGCCTTGCCACAATTCTGTCTCTGAGCTCTTCAGGCAGTTCCTTTGACCGCTGTAAGGTCTTATATAGACAGGTGTGTGGCTTTGCTAATCAAGTCTAATCAGTATAATCAAACACAGCTGGACTCAAATGAAGGTGTAGAACCATCTCAAGGATGATCAGAAGAAATGGACAGCACCTGAGTTAAATATAAGAGTGTCACAGCAAAGGGTCTGAATACTTAGGACCATGTGATATTTCAGTTTTTCTTTTTTAATAAATCTGCAAAAATGTCAACAATGCTGTGTTTTTCTGTCAATATGGGGTGCTGTGTGTACATAATAATGAGGAAATAAAATGAACTTAAATGATTTTAGCAAATGGCTGCAATATAACAAAGAGTGAAAAATTTAAGGGGGTCTGAATACTTTCCGTCCCCACTGCATATTCTACACTGACTGCACTGTATAAACTGCCTGCATGCCACTAACTAACCTGCCTCTAGCAAATGTTCTCTCAATCATAACACTATATATGGCCGCTGTGTAAGCAGCCTTATATAGTGTGGGGCGTGGACTTAGCCCACTGAGCCATGATTGGCTAAAGGCACTCTGCCTTTGGCCAACCATGGCTCTCACAGCAGAACGCACTGTGATTGGCCAAAGCATGCAGGTCAGGTGCATGCTCTGGCCAATCAGCAGCCGTCAATGCACTCGCAGTGCATTATGGGATGTTCGAATGCCCTATATGTATGGTTAGTTTGCAAACAAATGAACACTCAATGTTCAAATCGAACTTACGCTCGACTCAAACATCGAGACCATCCCTAGCTATTTAATGCCAAACCAGCTGCTGACAAGGCCTGTGCTTGAAATCACAATAGAAAAAATAACATAGGTCCAAGTTTACTTCTAGTCTATTCACATTGTTGTCAAATCCTGATGAAGAGGTTGCTCTTGGACCTCCGAAACATGTTAGCTACTTTTTGGATTGCCCCCCTGACTTTTATTAGTGGTGTGGTGCTTCAATTTCAATTTGTGCCTTTTTAATTCAGGACTATGGGATTGTCCAGCATGTTCACTGTAGTCCCAGAGTCCCGTGTACACGGGCTTTGCCCTGAAAAGGCACTGCCCCTTCTACAGAATGCCAACAGCTCATTCATATTCAAAGCCAAGGGAGGCTCCTCTTTGGCTCCAGTTACATAGCCCAACTTAGGACTTCCTGATACCATTGCATTTGGCAAGAGGGTTTAAGCCCTTGTGTAAAAGGTACAGTTATAAATAGCATGGTAAACAAGGGTTTAGAGTAAGTAGTATCAGCCATGAGCTTGCTGACTTTAACAGGAGCCCTGTTATTCTGGGAGGATGTCATATGACGTCATCCAAGGATGTCATGCTCCGGTGCAATCTATCATCCGCTGTTTCCACCGGACACAGCGGATGACAGATCAGTGTACCGACCCGCTGCTGGTAACATGTAATCACTGTGAGCAATCACAGCAGATCACATGACAATTGTACACCATGAATGGCCTTGATTCATGTCATTCCTTGTGTACTATTGTGTTGATCACTGTGATTGGTCACAGTGATCACATGGTACAAACAAGGCCAATCACAGCCCATCTCTAAGATGTGATTAGCTGTGGCCAATCACAGCTAATCACAACAAAACACGCTAGATGTATTTTATTTTGTTCAGTAAAAATGGTTGTTTATAACAGTGGCATTAATTATTTTAAGCAACATAGTGTGTAAAAAAAAAAAAAAATAATCCTGAACACTGTATTGCTCTGGTCACAGTGTGTAAAAAAAAAAAATTGCAAAAAAAACTGACAAAAAACAAATAATAAAAAACAAAAGAAATTATATTTAATTTCACTGCACTGGTGGCAGTATGTAAATAATAAAAAAGAATAGTGAAAAAATATATTGTTTTAAATTTCTTAATTTTCCAAAAAATTGTGACAAAAAAATTACAACTTAAAAAAACTCGCCATGCCTCTTACTAAATACCTTACACTATCCACTTTACAAAAGGGGGTAATTTGGGAGATATTAGTACTGTTCTGGCATTTTCAGGCCTCAAGAAATAAGAAATGTCAGTGCATCAGGATTGATTAATTTTCAGATATACTGTACATACCATAGTTTGTGGACTCTTTCCTATAGACTAAACAATATACACTGATTTGGGTTATTTTTACCAAAAAAATTTAGCAGTATACATTTTGGCTAAATGTATTTATTGGCGTATAACACGTACAGGCGTATAACACGCATCTTAATTTTAAGAGGGAAGTTTCAGGGAAAAAAATACAATTTTAAATAAAGAACTTTGAAGCAAAATAAGGGTCAATGCCTATCAATGCAGCCTGATCAGTGCCCATCTGCAGCCTCACCAGTGCCCATCAATGCAGCCTCACCATTGCCCATTAATGCAGCCTGATCAGTGCCCATCTGCAACCACACCATCGCCCATTACTGCAGCCTGATCAGTGCCCATCTGCAGCCTCACCATTGCCCATCAATGCAGCCTGATCAGTGCCCATCTGCAGCTTCGCCATTCCCCATCATTGCATCCTGATCAGTGCCCACCTGCAGCCCATCAATGCAGCCTCACCAGTTCCGTATTACACAGAGCCGGGAACTCCTGTGTACTCGGCACTTGCAGTCACACATAGTCCCGCCTCCTGGCCCGGCTCCTATGATAGACAGAACACCAGTCTAATGCCAGGACTTGTGACGTCTATGCTAGGAGCCGGGCAAGGACGCGGGACTGTGTGTGACTGCAAGCGCCGAGTACACAGAAGATCCCGGCTCAGTGTAATCCAGCGGCGCTCACCCCCTCCTTACCCTCTGAGGCAGCCAGGTATCGGTGTATAACATGCACACCTGATTTGCCCCCTATTTTCAGGGGGGAAAAGTGCATGTTATACACCAATAAATACGGTATTTATTTGCAAAATGTTGAAAAAATATTTTTTTTTTCAAAATGTTCAGTCTTTTTTCATTTAGCAAAAGAATAAAAAACCCAGCAGTAATTAAATACCACAGAAAGAAAGCTCTATTTGTGTGAAAAAAATTATAAAAAAACTTATATGGGTACAATTGTCATTCAAACAGCGCTGAAAATTGGACTGGGCAGAAAGGGGGTAAAACTAAGTGTCCAGTATTGAGGTGGTTAATAGCCGGCGAAGGGCTTTCAAATAAAAGTGATCCGGTGGTTCTAGTTCACTATTATGGGGCTCTAAAAAGTGTACTCCCCCTACTGCCCAGGGACCCTGGGAAACTGTTCCTATGGTTAAAGCAGGAGATAATTAGGGAACATCCTTTCCCTGATCTCCCCTGCAACTAATGAACTAGAATGTAGCATGCATTATGTCGCTTCTGGGTTCACAGCTGACATTCCTCGACTAATGTGGCCTAGGATGCAGTCGCACAATCTGTGCTTGATGAGCTGAATTGGAGGGCAGAAGAGACATTAGGAGTTTAATAGGCCCCTACTGTCTCCATAAAGGGTACCTGTCACCTGCCCAATGCTATCAGATGGGGGCCTTGTTATCTCCCTTGTGATAGCAATGAAGTTAAAGCGGAGCTCCACCTTAAACAAAAATATTAAAAGCCAGCAGCTACAAATACTGCAGCTGCTGACTTTTAATAAATGGACACTTACCTGTCCCAGGGTCCAGCGATGTCGGCAGCTGAAGCCGATCGATCGCTTGTCTCTCGGCTGCCCCCATCGCCATCCTCAGTCAGGGAATCAGGAAGTGAAGCATTGCGGCTTCACTGCCCGGTTCCCTACTGCGCATGCGCGAGTAGGGAACTGTATTATACAGGTATCTGCACCCCCCTCCCCCTGAAAGGTGCCAATTGAGGCACCGGTGGGGGGGAGGAATCCGATGAGCGGAAGTTCCACTTTAGGGTGGAACTCCACTTTAAATAGAGAAAAATAAAAAGTGTAAAAATATTTATATAAAATAAAATACTTTTAAAAATGTTTAAAGCACCCCTGTACACACCCCGGTTCAAATGCACAGCGTAGAGAGAGAATGTCTTTGTAAACATAAATTGCACAACACACGTGAGGTTGTGATAGCAATAATTCTATTGTCATAATTCATGATTAAACTGATAACCTGTAAAGGCTTTTAAACATTGCCTATGGAGCATTATTGGTGCCATTGTTTTTTGCGATTTTATAGGCACTAACGGCCCCTGCACTCACTCTGTGTGAATAGCACTCCTGAGCCCTGCACTCCACAATACGCACTCCTGAGTCCTTCACTCTGTGTCATGCACTCCTGAACCCTTCACTCTGTGCATTATGCATTCCTGAGCCCTCCACTCCGTATATTATGCACTCCTGGGCAGCGCACTCTTTGTATAATGCACTTCTGACCTTGCACTATAAACAATATGTTGTACTTTTTATGCACCTAACCACTGCACTCTGTATGCTGATCTGTATATGACATTCTCTTGATAACCACTGCACTCTATGTAAATTATAATCCTGACCCCTGCACATTATACTCTGTTGTATGTTATACTTTTGACTCTTGCACTGCATTCAATATGTTTTACATTATACTGCTGTCCCCTGCATTGTATGCATTATGTTGTACATTACTATATTACACTCCTGACCCCTGCACTGCATTCACTATAGTATACCCTGTATACACTATGTTGTACATTACAATTAACCACTTCAGCCCCGGAAGAATTTACCCCCTCCTGACCAGGTAATTTTTTGCAATACGGCACTGCGTCGCTTTAACTGACAATTCCGTGCGATGTTGTGCCCAAACAACATTGATGTCCTTTTTTCCCCACAAATAGAGCTTTCTTTTGGTGGTATTTGATCACCCCCCTGCGGTTTTTATTTTTTGCGCTATAAACAGAAAAAAAAAAAGAGCGACTACAAAATAGGGGATAGATTTTTGGCATTTTTATTGTTTTGAATTTTTTTTACTAGTAATGGCGGTGATCGATTTTTATCGTGACTGCGACATTGTGGCGGACAGATCGGACACTTTTGACACTTTTTTGGGACCAGTGACATTTATACAGCGATCAGTGCTAAAAACAGCCACTGATTACTGTATAAATGTCATTGGCAGGGAAGGGGTTAACGCTAGGGGGCGATCAAGGGGTGTGAAACTGTATTCCCTAGGTGTGTTCTAGCAGTCATCAATAAAGGACAAGAATGGTGGTGTAAGTGTGTGTGTGTGTGTGTGTGGGGGGGGGGGGGGGGCGGCATTGAAGGACTCGGCCTTGGGGCGGCAAATTGAGTAAATCTGGCCTGAGTATAACTGCGGCGGCACGTCCGGAAGCTGTTAAAGCGGACCTTTTTTCAACTTTCGATCTATTAAATCTTCTGCCCTTGTTTTAATTTTGGATAGCGAAACATTTTTTTCTGCCAGTAAATATCTTATACAGCCCACTTCCTGTTTCACTCATGTAAGAATTTGCCAGGAAGGGAATGGGGATGAGTCAAAGAGAGCCAATGAGAGCTGCAGGGCTGCAGAGCTGGAGGTGTGGCTCTGTGTGTCTGTGTAAATGCAGGAAGTGAACAGGCCGCAGCTTCAGCTGCCCACAGTTAAAATGGTCGCAGCCAGACTCAGTGGAAGGAGATTTCTGCAGCATATTTGGCAAGTACAGAATCACAGTATATATAAAATATTATGCAAAGTGGTCGGAGGGAAGCTTCAGAATGGCAAAGATGTTTTTATTACAAATTATGTGAGCAGACTACAGTTCCTCTTTAAGCTAGGTGACAGAGTACTAACTAGTTACACAGGATTTTTCTACCCTTGAGGTCAGTGTCAAATTATATTTTCTAAATATTTCACACCAAATGCGTTGAAGTGTAATTGGTATTTATTACTATATTTTATGCAAGAGATGTTGGGTTACTGCATTTTAAATAGACTGTACAGACTAGAAAAGCTAGAAAAATACTTAATAATTTAATAATTAATAATTATATTGATGAAGTATACTGCACCTTCTTGGTTGTGTTTCTGCCTTTGTTGCAATAAATCATCCAATGCCAGGTGGAAATCTTATCAAAAGTGCTGCAGGTATAACTTTAAGCTACACCCATATGGTCACACCCACTTTTCATTGGCCACATGCAATTTTTTTCCAGTTCTGTCCCTTTAAGTTCATAGGTTGGGGGGGGGGGTAATGGATGCAATCATGCAGTTCGTCTGACAATTTTTCCACCCGGCTCCTTTAATTTTTCAAGCATTGGCTGAAATTTGAGCAATGTAAGGGAGCTTTATATTCAGTTCTCCTTGTTTGTAGGCTTCAACTAAAATGCAAATCTACAGCTTTAGGTTGTGAACCCGAGCTAGACTGAGCTTGGGCCGCAATCCTCAATTTTTCTGCATAGCCGCCTTATGCCTTGTACACAAAATTAGATTTTCAGGCTAATGACCGTCCGTGCATGCTAGCCTCCATATCGAAAATGAGGAGTCTACTAAATTAGCGAAAATTCTCGTATGACAGAAAAAAAAAATCAGAAGTGATGTCATGTATTGTATTGTATTTTCAGATGAAGACTGTACCAATTAAAGGAAAATCGTATGATCTGGTATCGTCCGAGAAAAATTTTCATGTTTGTCCCTACGGATAATATCAGATGAACTGTGGTGTTCGGCTCTTGAAAGCTGTGTACTAACCATTAGATTATCATCTGATTTTCTGATTGTGTGTACGGGCCTTTAGACAACCGCATTTTTTGCACATAAAAGAATACGTTTAAGGATAAACATCCCTACCTGCCCCTTGTGTTTTCGCCTGCATAAGATGTACTTTAAGGCTCGGTTCACATTGGTGCACTGTGCGACATCGCCTGTGATTCGCACCGCACTGCTGTGCAGATCACATGCGATGTCTGTGTGATGCATATTCAGCCATACAGATTGTATGGCTGAATTCGCATCACATTCGGGCCAAGGTTGCGCAGGACCCTTTTTTTGGTCCGCACTAGAAACGGATCGCATGTGCGTTCACACCCATGCGATCCGATTCCTGTCTGAATTTACAGTTCGCACTGTGATATGCGAACCGATATGGGGGTGTCATTAACTTTGTATTGACACCCGCAGTAGATCGCATAGGGCAGTGTGAACTGCCTGCAAGTTGTATGTGATGCACTAACCCACACTTGATTTGTACGGTTCTCGCATCACAGCAGTGTGAACTGAGCCTTAAAGTGATTGTAAAGGCTTGTTTTTTTAAATAACAAACATGTTATACTTACCTGCTCTGTGCAGTGGTTTTGCACAGAGCAGCCCAGATCCTCCTCTTCTCGGGTCACTCTTTGCTGCTCCTAGTCCCTTCCTCCTTTGAGTGCCCCTCGATGAGCAGCTTGCTACAGGGGTCACCCAAGCTGAGTCAGAGCTCCATGTATTTATTCAGACACGGAGCCCTGACCTGGCCCCGCCCCCTCTCTCCCCTGATTGGCTAACTGACTTTAATCAACAGCTGTGGGAGCCAATAGCGCCGCTGCTCTGTGTCAGCCAATTATGAGTGTACTGGATGGCTGAGGGGATCGTGGACATCGCTGGAGAGAGACGGAGCTCAGGTAGGTAATTGGGGGGTGCTGGGGGGGCTGCTAAACACAGAAGGTTTTTCATCTTAATCCATAAATGCATTAAGATATGCCTTATGCCTTTACAACTCCTTTAACCGCTTCAGCCCCAGAAGAATTTACCCCCTTCCTGCTCAGAGCACTTTTTGCGATTCGGCACGGCGTCGCTTTAACTGGCAATTGCGCGGTCGTTGCACCCAAACAAAATTGACGTCCTATTGTTCCCACAAATAGAGCTTTCTTTTGGTGGTATTTGATCGCCTCTGCAGTTTTTATTTTTTGCGCTATAAACAGAAAATAGCGACAATTTTGAAAAAAACGCATTATTTTTTACTTTTTGCTATAAAAGATATCCCCCAAAAATATATAAAAAAACTTTTTTTTTCCTCAGTTTAGGCCGATATGTATGCATATTTTTGGTAAAAAAAATCGCAATAAGCGTATATTGATTGGTTTGCGCAAAAGTTATAGCGTCTACAAAATAGGGGATAGATTTATAGCATTTTTATCATTATTATTTTTTTACTAGTAATGGCGGCGATCTGCGATTTTTATCATGACTGCGACATTATGGCGGACACATCGGACAATTTTGACACATTTTTGGAACCATTGGCATTAATACAGCGATCAGTGATATTAAAAAATGCATTGATTAGTGTAAAAATTTCACTGGCAGTGAAGGGGTTAACACTAGGGGGCGGTGAAGGGGTTAACTATGTTCCCTGGGAGATGATTCTAACTGAAGGGGGAGGGACTAACTACAGGAAGTGACAGATCGTGGTTCCTAGATAATAGGAACACACGATCTGTCACTCCTGTCAGAACAGAACAGGGAAGTGTGTGTTTACACATACTCGTCCCTGTTCTGTGTCTCCTGGTCACGATTGCTCGTGGCCGGCAGTTATCGCGACCGTCGGCCATGAGCATTGGCACCCACCCCGCCGTGCAGCAGGCGCGCGCACCTGCTATCCGGACCTCGTGAGATTACGTACAGTAACGTAATTTTGCGCAGGGGAGCCAGCCTGCCGCATTAAAACTGCGGCGGCTGGTCCGGAAGCGGTTAAGCAGAGTTCCAGTCTTTTTTGTTTATTAAGTCAGCAACTACAAAAACTGTAGCTGCTAACTTTTAATAAACACAAACTCACCTGTCCCATGATCCAGCCATCCAGTCTCCCCGAGACCAGCATTACAACTGTGGGCACCCGGCTGTGACAGCTTGTGGCTTCACAGCTGGGTCCTTAATGGTTGGGCAATCTTCTGGGACCTGTGACATGTCCCAGAAGATTTCAGGAAGGGAGGGGGAGAGGAGAACTTCTGGTCAGATCGCCTAGGCGGTATCCACTCTCCTCCAAAAAAATGACATGCCAAATGTGGCATTGGGTGGGGGGATGTTTTGAGTGGAAATACTTGATTAAAGCGCTGCTTTAATCAAGTAGTTTCATGTTGTCATTTGTTGCCCTGCACACACAGCCTCTGGTAGAGTACATCTTCATGTTCCTACCTTAGACGTTTCTGTTTGTATTCAAACATGAGGCATGTGGCATGACACTGCACAGGTTAATGCGTGACCTCTGTCTGTAATGTGAGAACTAACATTTCCAGTGAAGTAACAAGGATACTAAGCTAAGCAGGGCAATAACTTCTCCGCAGGATGTGGAAACCTTGCAAAAATGTCTGAACAAATTAATGGGGTGGGCAACTACATGGCAAATGAGGTTTAATGTAGAAAAATGTAAAATAATGCATTTGGCTGGCAAAAATATGAATGCAAGCTATACACTGGGGGGAGAACTTCTGGGGGAATCTAGGATGGAAAAGGACCTGAGGGTCCTAGTAGATGATAGGCTAAGCAATGGCATGCAATGCCAAGCTGTTGCTAACAAAGCAAACAGAACATTGGCATGCATTAAAAAGGGGATCAACTCCAGAGATAAAACAATAATTCTTCCGTTCTACAAGACTCTGGTCCAGCCGCACCTAAAGTATGCTTTCCAGTTCTGGGCACCAGTCCTCAGGAAGGACGTGCTGGAAATGGAGCGAGTACAAAGAAGGGCAACAAAGCTAATAAAGGGTCTGGAGGACATTAGTTATGAGGAAAGGTTGCGAGTGCTGAACTTATTCTCTCTGGAGAAGAGACGCTTGAGAGGGTACATGATTTTAATTTACATATACTGTGACCCCATAATAGGGATAAAACTTTTTTGCGGAAGGGAGTTTAACAAGACTCGTGGCCACACTCACCCTGTGTGGACAATTCCGAAGCACAAAGTCCAACGCATGCTCAGAATAAATTCCAAGACGGAACTGCTCGGTCTGGTAAAATTAGTGTTCGGAATGGATATAGCACTTTCGTCACGCTGCAATGTTTTAAATTGTTTAATGCAGCGCACTCTCTTCTTCTTTATAATGCTAGAAGAATGAAGTTGTTTTGCTGCTCATATTCACACAGAGTCCTCACAAACTTCTTTCTTTATTATTTATCGTGATTTCATCAATATATTTTTATTTGTCACATCTACCGAAAAAAAAAATTTTTTTGATGTTTTTAGATTAAAATTTTTTATTTTGGATTTTTTTTAAATCCTGATCTTGTGTTTTTTTTTTTCTTTTTTTTTTTAACTCCAGAATAGTTTTGGTGTGTTTTGTGTTAAGTTACCACAACACGATTATTATCTTGTATTATTTAATCTCAAGGAGGTTGGTTGGTATTGGTGTCTCTTGTTAATTTCACGTTGTATTTTTGAAATATACCTGCACAAACAAACTGTCCTTTTTGAAGGAAAACACACATAGGCGAGTATAATCAAACAAGCCAAAAATTTATGAAGGGGTCATAACCAAAGAAAGAGGGAGGCAACGCTGGAGAAACAGCAGAAATTGGCGAAGCCTTTGGCCCCCAGGGCACACATCAACTATTTTACTGCAAAATTGGTGGCCTGAGGAGTCCATATGTAAGGGAGTACAATCTGGTCCAGAAGTCCAAGAGATCATGAACAGCAGCAGATGACATACATATCCCCAGGCTGTGGTCATACAAGAGCCTGCATCTTTTGTCAGACCAGACTGAACCCAGGCCATCACTTTCTTGTCTTCCTTCCACTCTTCCTTCCATGTTGTGTCTGTGGTGGTGGAGTTGTGGCAGGAGGAGGAGGATGATGCAACTCACACAGGTAGGTATTGGGTGTGATTTCACCCCTCACCCCCTTAGTTAATGTTTTATAAAGGATGTCCTCACACATGAGGCGTTGGCCCTCCTGCATGTCCTGCAGTTTGGTGGCAGCCATGCAGGCAAAGGCCTCTTCACGAGTGGGGGTGGCTCTGAGGGACGCAGAAGGCTCCTGAATCAGTCTGAGTGCTGAATCCTCCACGTTACTCCCCTTCCTGGGTCTTTTGTTTGGAAGGCGGAGGGGAGGAACCTGGGATTCTGTGAGGCTCCTACTGGGCCCGGCCACCTCCTGGCTGCCACTTACCCCCGCCTCCTCCTGGCTGCCACTAACCCCCGCCTCCTCCTGGCTGCCACATTCCACAGCCTCTTCCTGTCTGAGGTCTTCCTGTGTATGAAAAAGGGACATAGTTTTATTTTTTTCTTCATCAATCACACACAATTTTCACCTCATGACTGTTGCAAATTGAATGTTAACAAATATAACAGACTATCATTCTGAGCCCAGCATTTTTCATTCTTGTCCCAATTATTTTTGCCCACTACTGTCTATTGATATGTAAAACACTTTGATAAATCAGCAATTAGTGATCAATAATAACATCTAGTAAACATCATTTATTTATTGACCAGAAATCTGGAGAACAATGCTATACCTGGCTCAAGCTGGGCTCCTCCACTTCTTCCTGGCTGGAAGGCCCAGGTTGAACATTGGAAGCCTCAGCTGGGGTGGAAGATAGGTTGGAAGGAAGAGTGGAAGGAAGGGTTGAGAGTGATTCCCTGACTTCAGTCTGGTCTGTCAGAAATCAAAGTCTCTCATAGTACCACAGCCTGGGGACATAAATGTCATCTGCTGCAGCTCCTGATCTCTGGGAATTCTGGACCTTCTTGCGCTCCCTAAGATAAGTGCTCCTCAGGCCACCAATTTTGGCTTTTAAATAGGGGATGGTTACTGTGGGGACCACTGGCTTCACCAACTCCAGCAGTTTCTCCAGCCCTGCCTGTCTCTTTTGTATATGATTATAATGCGGGTGTTTGACCTGCCACAGACAGGGCAACTCCCTGTACTTGTCTATGAACAGGGGGAGGAAGTTGTGGTCATTGAAGCCATCCATTTTATCTGCAATACATAAGACAAACCCTAATGTCAGGCTAAAGTCTCCTAATCTTGTCCCAATATAGGCCTCAATCTCTAAGCAGTATAGGCCCAAGTTTAAATGTTACCTTTGTTATCATGATCGGTACTTCCTATACTCCTTTCCTCCGCTCACAGATCGTACGTACTACGCACGCGTGTTACGCTTTATATACACTGCGCATGCGTGAAACTCCACCCGCCCCTGACGTTCTTTCTAGTCTATTCCTCGCCCCTTCTCGTTCGGCGCAGTGGGGAAGAGCACATGGCGGAGACAGAGCAGGTGCGTGCTAATTACAGCAACGAGGAGGAGGAGGAAAGCCCAGAGCCAGAAACGTCACGATCCCGGAGGAGACGATTTAAGGCATCAAATATGTCCTTTGTGGAGATGGTGGAGATGGTCGACATACTGAAGAGGGCCGACTATGACGGGAAGTATGGACCTTACCCCAACCCCAATGTCAGAAAGGCCAAGATTATGGTGAAAGTTGTGAAGAGTCTGCAGAAGAATTTTGGGGTACGTCGATCCAAGGATCAACTGAGGAAGCGGTGGTCGGACCTCAAATTAAGGGAGCACGATCAGTATAGAAGGATCAGGAGAGTGCTGCAAAAAAGTAAGTAGTTGTCCTGTGTTCCTATTCTTTATATTTATTACGTTCGTGCTGCTCCATGTGCTTTTCTTTCCTGTTGTACAGTTTAAAATGGCAACTTTCTTGTTCATGGACACATTATTCGTTCGTAGGAAACATTGTTCGTTCGGCCAATAAAACACCATGTTTTGTTCAGATGCATTTCAATAAATTTTTTCTGGCCTACTTCCCAGAAAATAATTTTGTTGTCTAGATGGGTTTGTAACTAGAATGAAATGCAAACTACATTCTGTGTAAGGAGAGGACGCTCAGCAGCTGTTTACACTTCTGGACACTGGAACACTAGTGTGGGACACCAGAACACCCTTTTTATTAGGGGGCGCACACAGGTGCTCCAGTGTATACTATAGGGGTGTCTCTATCTGTGAAGCTTAGGTAAGTATTCAAGCTTGACAAAGGAAAAAAATATTTCTTCATCTTGGAATGCTGACAAAACAGACAATTGTACCCCACTTCCAAGCAATGTTTCATATTCCTATTTCTGCCATCAAATATCTGTGTGCTAAGTATACCTATTTTTTTTTACATAGGGGAGAAAAGACTCGGAGGACACCACTCATCAGAGGAGAAAACAGACCCCCCACCTCATGAAGAAGGAGAAATCCCCCAAACCCAACCAGAGGAGGAGGAGAGAGACGTGGTGGAAATTGTCACCACAACAGGTAAGTGTCTGCGACCACAGGCTCAGGTAAGAGATGGATGCCGGAATATTTATAATACGTGGTCTTTTTTTATATATATTTTTTTAGGTGATCATGATGTTGTGGAAGAAGGTCATTTCACCAGTGAAAGTGCCCAGATCCTGATCGGGGAGATAATGGGGTGTATTAGGGACTTGGAAAACATCAAGCAAAACATCAATGATGTTCAAAACAAAATGAAGAACATCATTGATGTTTTAGGGAGAATTTAAAAACCCCTAGAAATCCCTAACTTATTTGTGCTTTGTTTTTTTGTTTTTCTGAGAATTTTGTGAAAATTTTGTGACATATTATAGAAAAGCCAAATTTTGAAGATGCACACAGTGTGTCAACATGTGCTATCTGCCATCACGGGAGATCAATGTACGCATTTTGTGGGTGCAACCCCTTCCTCAATAATAAAGTAGCTGAGAGGAAGGGGTTGCACCCACAAAACACGTCCCTTGATCCCCCATGATGGCAGCTAGCACATGTTGACATTCGGCAATTTATAGTTTAACAGTTTATAAATACTCATGTCTGATATTGCCTTCACTTTCTATAAAAGTTGAACTTTGTAAGTTCCAGAGTTGTGTATTTCTTGTTGGTTTTAAACATGCCTGTTTTACCTTAAAAGGCAATTTCGACTTTTTAATGTGACCTAAAAATTGTTATACAACAAACATGTTGGTTTGTTTTAAAAACCTTTTAGAAATGCACATGTGATTGTGTTTTGATGAAAAAGATTGAGAATCAAAATGTGTGGCTTCTTCTTTCAATGCTCAAAAGCATTTTTTGTTGTAAAGTTGGTGTTTTCAGTGACAATGGGGGTTATTTACTAAAGGCAAATCCACTTTGCACTACAAGTGCAGTTTCAGTGCAGTCTCAAGTGCACTTATAGTGCAGAGTGTATTTTCCTTCAGTAAATAACACTCAACAGTGCTTTCTAATTTTACACAATCACGCCATTTTCAGGACTCCCCAAATTTTAGTCATGGTCAGCTAAAAGAAAGCCAAGCAACAAATATTTGTTCAGTTTAAAATATATTTTTATTTAAAAAATGTCTCAGACATTGTCTGGCATATCAATGGCCCCCCTACCCGCAAAGTATTCCATGCATCTTAGACGGACCTCGCGGGCACTCTGGGGGGGGGGGGGGAGCCAGGACGGCCAGCTTCAAGTGCCGTCAGGTTTGGTTCATTTATATTAATTCCGGCTTCAGGCCCAACTGAGCCAGCATAGTTCACAGAATTTCTCCTTAAAAAGTTGTGGAGAACACAGCAAGCCAGGATGATGTGATTGAGTTTATATTCCGCCATGTGTATCGGTGTAAGAAATAGGCGGAACCGGATGGCCATTATTCCAAACGTGTTCTTCACCACTCTTCTGGCTCTGGCCAGCCGGTAATTAAAAACCCTCTGGTCCGGGGTGAGGGTCCTCATAGGGAATGGGCGCATAAGATGGTCCCCCAGCACAAACGCTTCATCCGCAATGAAGATGAATGGGAGTCCTTCCGCATTGTCTTTTTTGGAGGTGGCAAGCCCAAGCTGCCATTCTGGAGACGCCTGTAGAACTCCGTGTGGGCGATGACTCCACCATCTGACATTCTTCCCCACGTCCACATACAGGAACTCGTAAGTAGCCGACACCACCGCCAACATCACAATACTATTGAACCCCTTGTAGTTGTAATAGTATGACACCGAGTTGGGTGGTGGGATGATGTGGACATGTTTCCCATCAATTGCCCCTCCGCAGTTAGAAAAGTCCCACCGCTGGGCAAAGTGGGAGGCCATAGTCTGCCATTCCTGTGGGTTGGAAGGAAACTGTGGAGTCAAACAAAAAAAATAAATTAATCATTTTGCACATAAACATGGAAAGTAGATTAGACACAAACATTCTTGGCCAACATCAGTATAACATTTATATTAGGGAGTATTTAAAGACAAAGGTATAAGGTCCACCTATCAGATCCCCCCCCCCCCCCATGGGCCATTTTATACATTTTAAGGGGGGAAATGTTTTGGCCAGGTAACCCTCTCCACTTCATTGAGAGATGAATGCCTAAATAATGTGTATTACTTTGGCCAGCCCCTCCTTACTTACACTGTTGGAAGTCCACTGGACAGGTAAGAAGTGTCATAATACAAAGATATAAATACACACTGTACACATTTTAGCACATTTTTACATTCTGCTATTACCTTATTAAGATAATTACTATCAAGATAATAATAGGATACAAAAACTTTTAACATTACCATTTGTAAGTATTCAGGCAGGCCCTTGCACTACATGCTTTGGGGAATACATAAATATGACCACAAAAGAGGTGGGTATAGTGTGTATGGGTTTGGCAAAGTCAGCAGATAGAGGATTGAGGATAGATAGATGATTGGTATCAGCTGAGTTAGCAGTTGAGGGGAGGGAAAGTTGCAAATTATTTTGGGACCCAAAAAAAAAAAAACCTCTGGCACCCTGCCTGAATTTAAAGCACAAATCACAATTTTACACATTTTAGGGGGTGTTTAGGGTAAAGCACTACTATGGAGCTGACAACATACATTGTTAATTGAGTAGACGAGGCGGATATAGGCCCAGGAGAGCATGCTGGGGAGGTTAGTGAAGGCAAACATGTATGAAGGACAAAAAAACATTTTTTTTAAATTCCAGCATGCATGAGGACAAAGGGGACATTCACAGCATTTTACAATCATGGTAATTAGGGAATGAGGAAAGAAATACAATACATTAGCAAACATTAAATACAATAAAATGTGATGTTAAAGGATAAAATCTTACATTAATACTATACTATATTATATATTATTATAATATTATACTCCTTCTGCAGGACCTGGATGATGGCAGAACAGGTCTCTGGGATAATGATGGGAAGATGCCTGTCGAGAACTTGAGGCCCTGCAGGCTTCTTCCCGTCGCCAAGTACTGCAGGGTGGTGACAAGCCTCTGTTCCAGAGTGATGGCTTGCCTCATACAGGTATCCTGCCTGCTGATATAAGGGGTCAGCAAAGCCAACAAACGGATCTCACGGAGCAAAGGCATGTGACAGAATTGGTCACGCTGGAGCAACCAATTCTTGTTCCATGAACTCCTCCTCGCCCTGTTCATGGACTGGTCTTGTGTCAAAGTAAGGACCCCAACACCAAGCCCATGCACAGCACAAACTCTTCGATGAGTACGTTCACGCAACATGGCTAGAAAACGGTCAGCTGGTCAGAACGAAGTAACAAAACGCACTGAAGAACAGCAAGACCTGTGAAGAGTGACCTGAAAATCAGTAACGAACGGACAAGAACACAATGACAAGTCAATGGTAAATCACTGCACGCACTGAAGACCAGATACAAACCCACAAGCACAAACTGAACAGCAAAAATACGAAAACCACAAGTCTGAAAAAGCGTGAATCGTCTCTCACCAAACTTTTACTAAAAAGAGATTAGCAAAAGGAGCCCAAAGGGTGCCGCGCTTGGTACTGAACTGCCCTTTTATAGTCTCATCGTACGTGGTGTATGTCACCGTGTTCTTGGCGTTCGAAAATTCCGACAACTTTGTGCGACCGTGTGTATGCAAGACAAGTTTGAGCCAACATCCGTTGGAAAAAATCCATGGATTTTGTTGTCAGAATGTCCGATCAATGTCCGACCATGTGTTCAGGGCAATAGCCTTTATCTACATTCAATAGTGATCATTCTGTCTCATTATATATAAGTCTATATGTAAAATAGGTAGCTTTCTGTGCATAGTTTTCCTCTATTTCTCAGTATTAACAACCAAATGAAGAATGTAATGACATTAAAGGAGAAGTATAGCCAAAGCTTTGTTGGCCATACTTCTCTTATCTATGGATCACAGGACCCGTTTTCTGCCAAAGCTTACTGTATGCTGACGTCACAGAGTCTGTCAAGGCTCTGAAAAGATCCCGACCATATGGTCAGGATCCATCCAGATGCCTGGACCAGCAGCTGGCTAAGCTGTCACCAGTTTTCTGCAGCCTGATGAACAAGAGCTGAGCGATCAGCGGTGTTTGATCACTCAGTTCTTTGTCTTAGGGCCGGCGGGGGACAGCTGCAGCATCGGACAGATGCATATACCTAGGTGAGTATACAGTTGGGCAAAAAAAGTATTACCTCAACTATGAGAGACAAAATGTGGAAACAAATCCAGACAATCACATTGTCTGATTTGGAAAGAATTTATTTGCAAATTATGGTGGAAAATAAGTATTTTGTCAATAACAAAAGTTCATCTCAATACTAATATAATGTTATATATCCTTTGTTGGCAATGACAGAGGTCAAATGTTTTCTGTAAGTCTTCACAAGGTTGTCACACACTGTTGCTGGTATGTTGGCCCATTCCTCCATGCAGATCTCCTCTGGAGCAGTGATGTTTTGGGGCTGTCGCTGGGCAACACGGACTTTCAACTCCCTCCAAAGGTTTTCTATGGGGTTGAGATCTGGAGACTGGCTAGCCACTCATCTGACCATATCACATTCTCCCAATCCTCTTCTGGATCATCCAAATGCTCTCTAGCAAACCTCAGACGGGCCCGGACATGTACTGGCTTAAGCAGGGGGACTCGTCTGGCACTGCAGGATCTGAGTCCCTGGCGGCGTAGTGTGTTACTGATGGTAGCCTTTGTTATGTTGGTCCTAGCTCTCTGCAGGTCATTCACTAGGTCCCCCCGTGTGGTTCTGGGATTTTTGCTCACCGTTCTTGTGATCATTTTGACCCCACGGGGTGAGATCTTGCTTGGAGCCCCAGATCGAGGGAGATTATCAGTGGTCTTGTATGTCTTCCATTTTCTAATTATTGCTCCCACAGTTGATTTCTTCACACCAAGCTGATTGCCTATTGCAGATTCAGTCTTCCCAGCCTGGTGCAGGTCTATAATTTTGTTTCTGGTGTCCTTCGACAGCTCTTTGGTCTTCACCATAGTGGAGTTTGGAGTGTGACTGTTTGAGGTTGTGGATAGGTGTCTTTTATATTGATAACAATTTTAAACAGGTGCCATTAATACAGGTAATGAGTGGAGGACAGAGGAGCCTCTTAAAGAAGAAGATACAGGTCTGTGAGAGCCAGAAATCTTGCTTGTTTGTAGGTGACCAATTACTTATTTTCCACCATAATTTGCAAATAAATTCTTTCAAAAATCAGACAATGTGATTGTCTGGATTTGTTTCCACATTTTGTCTCTCATAGTTGAGGTATACCTATGATGACAATTACATGCCTCTCTCATCTTTTAAAGTGGGAGAACTTGCACAATTGGTGGCTGACTAAATACTTTTTTGCCCCACTGTATATACTGTATATATTGGCGTTTAACACACACTTTTTCATCCTGAAAATCGGGTGCAAATAGCGTGTGCGATACTTCAATTTTAATTGCCTCGGAGGGGACAGGGAGGGGGGCAGGACGAGCACCATCAGATTACATACAGTGAGAATCTCTGTTTACTTGGCAGCCTCTGTAATAGGAAGTCCTGTCTCCTGGGCCGCCATTGGACCACTGTTCTGTCTATCATAGGAGATTCTCACTGTATGTAATCTATCGGGGCTCGTCCTGCCCCCCTTCCTGTCCCCTCTAGGCTACAGATGGGCATCGATCAGGCCGCACTGATGGCAATGTTGAGGCTGCTGCATTGAAAGCAATGGTGAGGCTGCTGCATTGAAGGCAATGGTGAGGCTGCTGCATTGAAGGCAATGGTGAGGCTGCTGCATTGATGGCAATGGTGAGGCTGCTGCATTGATGGCAATGGTGAGGCTACATTGATGTGGACTGATGAGGCTGCATTGATGGCACTTGTGAGGCTGCAGATGGACATTTATCAGGCTGCACTGATGGCAATGGTGAGGCTGCAGATGGGCACTGACCCTTATTTTGCTTCAAAGTTCCTTATTTAAAATGTACGTTTTTTCCTGAAACGTCCTTCTTAAAATGAATGTGCGTGTTATATGCTGATAAATACGGTACTTTTAATGTATTAATACGATGCCATAGTATTTTCCAGCAAGCTGCAGAATGCTCTTGTGCAAAATTCCAAAAATTTACATTTTGTGGCAATATTTACAGATCTTTAGTTGACACAGCCAGACATTAAACAATGGATACTGAAAAGCTCTTTAGCTGGAACAAGTAAATGTGCAGCTAGACAATACTCCTGATTAGTTATTATACAGTATCTCACAAAAGTGAGTACACCACTCACATTTTTGTAAATATTTTATTATATCTTTTCATGTGACAACATTAGGGATGAGCCGAACACCCCCAAATTTGTGCGAACATGCAAACAACATTAAAGTCTATGGGACACGAACATGAAAAACCAAAAGTGCTAATTTTAAAGGCTTATATGCAAGTTATTGCCATAAAAAGTGTATGGGGAGCCGGGTAATGCCCCAGGGGATTTGTAGCAACGCAAAAAAAAGTTTTAACTACGGCTGTTTTTTCGGGAGCAGTGATTTTAAGAATGCTTAAAGAGAAACAATAAAAATGAAATATTCCTTTAAATATCGTGCATGGGTGGGGGGTTCCCTTAGTCTACCTGTAAAGTACTGCATCTGTGTGATGAGTTTTACAGTCCTGCAGAAAAATTGAATTTCTAAAAGGAAAAAATGGAATTTAAACTTGCTCTCGGTTGTAATGCATTGCCGGCTCCTGGTAATATAGATAAACATCAAAGAAAGAAACAGCGTGGGTCCCCCCCCCCGTCCATACCAGGGCCCTTCGGGTCTGGTATGGATATTAAGGGTAACTCGGGGTCCCCCCCAAAATCCATACCAGACCCTTAACCATACCATACCAAACCCGTAACCGAGTGACTCTGCCCCTTCTTACGCCATGTGCCATCACACGACGTCAGAAGGGGCGGGGTCACACGGTTACGTCACTGGGCCCCGCCCTTGCCTACATAACAGCTGTCACCACGAAAAGACAGCAGTCGGTGAGACGACTCCTATTGAGGCAGAGCTTTTTTTTCTATTTTTTGGGTCCGTCGGCGCCGTGATTGAAGAAGGATGGACAGCGCGGGGCACACTTTTTTGTTTGTTTTAATAAAGGAATTGTAAAAAACTGTCTTTTGTGGTTTTTACTTTTTGACACTTTTTTTGGTGAATAGGTAGGGCTAGATTCTGATAAGCCCCCCGCCCGCAGACCCCCACAACCACAGGGCATAGGTTGTGGGGTTGAGGCCCTTGTCCCCAGGGCAATTGGCCTGGTATGGTTCGGGAGGGGGGGGAGGCGCTCTCTTCGGACTTGCCAGGTTGCTTGCTCAGAAAAGGGTCTGGTATGGATTTTGGAGGGGACCCCACAACATTTTTTTTATCTTGGCACGGGGTTCCCCTTAAAATCCATACCACACCTAAAGTGCCTGGTATGGATTTTGGGGGGACCCCCACGCCACATTTGTTTTAAATTTGGTGCGGGGTTCCCCTTCAAATCCATACCAGACCTGAAGGGCCTGGCATGAATTTTGGGGGGCCCCATGCCATTTTTTTTATTTTGGCGTGGGGTTCCCCTTAACCACTTCAATACACTGTGTTATATATTACACTGCCTGCACTGACTGAATATAGAGTCTACACTGAATATCTAGTCTACACTAAATGCAGAGTATATATATATATATATATATATATATATATATATATATATATATTAGACTGTATATATATATATATTAAGTACACTGCCTGTACGCTACTAACTAACCTGCCTGCCTAATCTAGCTCAATCTATCTCCATCCATACACTATACACGTCCGCTATGTAAGCAGCCTTATATAGTGTGGGGTGTGGACTTAGTTCCCCTGAGCCATGATTGGCCAAAGACACCCTGCCTTTGGCCAATTATGTCTCTTGCAACAGAGCGCGCTGTGATTGGCCAAAGCATGCAGGTCAGGTACATACTTTGGCCAATCATCATTTCTAGCGAACCCCCCATATGTTCAGTTCGTTTGCGAGCAAACGAACATCCAATGTTTGAGTCGAACGTAGGCTCATCCCTAGACAACACTAAAGAAATGACATTTTGCTACAATGCGCCAGCAGTGATGTCACATGAAAAGAAATAATAAAATATTTACAAAAATGTGAGGGGTGTACTCACTTTTGTGAGATACTGTATATAAGTCTATATGTAAAATAGGTATCTTTCTGTGCATAGTTTTCTTCTATTTCTCAGTATTAACAACCAAATGAAGAATGTAATGACATTAAAGGAGAAGTAAAGCCAAAGCTTTGTTGGCCATACTTCTCGTGTCTATGGATCACAAGAGTGCAGTTCGTTCTGCACCCTTGTGACTTGTTTTCAGCCAAAGCTTACTGTCAGCTGACGTCACAGAGCTGGTCCAGGCTCTGAAAAAATCCCGACCATATGGTCAGGATCCATCCAGATACCTGGACCAGCAGCTGGCTTGGTCCAGCCCCTCCAGGCCCCTCCACTGTCTAGTGAGAGCTGGAGGAGCAGAGTAGAGAGCCATAGACTGACAGTCACCAGTTTTCTGCAACCTGATGAACAAAAGCCGAGCGATCAGCGATGTTTGATCGCTCATTTCTTTGTCTTAGAGCCGGTGGGGGACAGCTGCAGCAGCGGACAGATGCATTCACCTAGGCGAGTATAAATATATATATATATATATATATATATATATATATATATATATATACATATATATATATATATTTTTTTTTTTTTTAAACCCATACTTCTCTTTTCTGCAGCAAGCCGCAGAATGTTCTTGTACAAAATTCCAAAAATGTACATTTTGTGGCAGTATTTACAGATCTTTAGTTGACACAGCCAGACATTAAACAATGGATATTGAAAGGCTCTTTAGCTGGAACAAGTGAAATGTGCAACTAGACAATACTCCTGATTAGTTATTATATTGTATGTATTTATCAGTCCAAGTCAATATACTGTATAGAGGGACATAAGTTTTCATATTTGTGGTGGTCTCAGATCATCCTGTGCCTATATCTGGTTCACTTTTGACATCATACTCTAGTGTTACATGTTTAGAGGGTACAGTTTCATGATCACAGCTTCAAGCGTGTACACAAACATCAATCCGTAAGTATCTGATCTCATTTTCTATTGTTTGATACAACAGATTTGGACAGTACAGAAGCTTTGTGGCGAGTCCTGTGGTCTTGCACTGGGATTCTGGCTTCAGTTCCCACCAGGGGCACAACGTTTGTATGTTTTTAATGTGTTTGGTTGAGTTTCCTCCCACAATACAAACCATATGTCAGGATAATTGGCCTTTGACCAAATTGGCCCCAGTGCGTGTGTATATGTGCTTTTGTAGACTGTGGTAGCGACATTAAATTGCAAGCTCCTTCAGGGTAGAGACTGATGTGAGTGCTCAATGGTCTCTCTAAACTGCTATTTTGGTGCTAATAAAATGAATAAAATAAATCACGCTGTATGCCCTCTACCAATACATTTTAACTGTTCCAAAACATAGATTTACTCAGTCTGCAAATGTTTCCAAATCTTGTCACTTTTCTCTAAACTCTAGCTCTAATTTATTCAGTTAAAAGAGCCTTTCAGTATCACATTACAGTAAAAATATCATACATCCTCTTTAAAAGGCTTTGCTTAGCACTTTGATTGGTGATCTAGTGCAGGACTGTTATGCAGACATATATGTAAAATAAGATCATCATCAGAAATGAAACTCTCTCTTCGGTTTGCTTATAGTCTACACTACGTCTTTGAAGCTGGTGAACCTGTTTTTTATCGAATGTCATTGTTTTTTTACTTCATGGATGTATAATTCTTTACAGTAGAAAAAGAGATAAAACAAGCAACTTGGATATTTCAAAGACTCTTTTATGTTAGCAAAATTTTAGGCTTACAATAAAATTAAAGTATTAAACCTTTGTTTCAGTTTTAGATTAGTTAGGAAGAGTTAGACTGATCATTTAGGATTTCTTTTCTTTCGTCCAACTATTGGGTTGAACGAAAGAAAATTAATCGATTCCTCCATGCACACATACGACATGGATGGGGGATTCCCTCCTGCGGAGTTATTGTATTCTGACAGCAGAAATCATAATACACTCAGCACCAGCGTTAGCTGGCGGCACTGATCAAGCTAAAGTTTTCCAACAGGCTGCTTGTACAGAGGTTGATGGAGAGATCAACTATTGTACAGCCAGCCTGCCCATAGATGGATCCCTCGGTGCCCCACCTGCAGCCCGAAGGCAGGGCTGCCCTTTGGTGCTTGCTGTACAGCTTTTTGATCCACAAGCTAGCAGTGGGAGATCCCACTAAGTAATATCATTTCCCTACTTTTCTCGTGTATCTGGGTCAATTATCAAGATGGCCATAGACTAATCAAAATTTGGCATGTTTAGCAAATACTTTACATATTCCAATCAGTGTATGGTAGTCCCTGTTTGACAAAAGTCTGTCATTTGATCAACTTCTGTGAAAGGAGGATTTTGGCTGCAGCCACTGATCTCGATCTGCCTATTGGCTGCAGCCACTGATAAGTGTGTAGCGTTACCCCCTAAAGAGCCGCTGAGTTTTTGGGTCCCACTATTCATGCATAGGCCAGACAACATGCATTTTCCAACTTACATTCAAAATCAGTAACCAGCCCATGGTCTTGTTTTTGTTATTTTATTTAGGGTAAGCAACTTGGATAGGGTCTAGGGATATATGCCCAACTTGACTTGAAACAAAACTTGGAGGACAAAACTTCCTATTTATGTACAAAAAAAAACCACAAAGATGGATCCTGGACTTTCTAACACCCTCCAGAGTGGCTTCGATCTCTTAACGGATCAGCAACACAGTCACTGTAAGGAGCACTTGGTCGCCTTTAAATGAACCTGTTCAGACCCCAGCTAGAAACTGCCCATCCACCTGGTTGTCTCAAGGAGTATCCCAGAGCAAGGGATTCTAGAACAGACTTGTACTTTTAGCACTGTCCCAAGGAGAACTGGTTGGATATGGCACCAAGCAGCCCTCTCCCTTGTAGGCCCTGGGGGCATTGAGGTACCCACACTATCCTTGTCCTTCAGCTGTAGGTGAAACTGTTTTCAGGCCCTTTGCTGGGCTAGTTTCTTTCCTGGCTATGCAGGCTGTCTTTCCCCAGTGGACTTCAGGGCTGTGGCGATCCCTCTTTCAGCTTCCTTCTTCCAACCTCCAGCCTCAAGCCTGAAGGCAGACTCCCGTTCTCTGGGGCCCCCTCCCAGGCTACACACAGCACCACTTCAACACTCCATCTTCCACCCGACTCCCCTACTAGTCAGGCTCCACAATATTTATGGGCTGGTTCAGCCACCCTGCCACGCCCCCTGCCTGGGGATTGGCCAAATTCTCATAAATGTTCAGATCAGCATCTTCTGGCCTCTGCCCACTAGGCTCTAGAAACTTCTCCAAGCTTCTAGAACCAGGGGGAGGTATCAGAGTCCTGACCTGTAGAGCCCTCCAGCCTGACCTAAAGTAAACCCTCTGACTCACACCCAGACTTCTAACAAGCCTCTATCTACACTACACAACAATGTACACAAGAGGGAGCTACAAGTGTATTCTAAAGGCAGCAGGAACAGTTGTCAGAATACAATGCCTGGTGGGGATAGGTGGGATTCCTTCATCCTCCTTGTTTGTATGGATGGAGGAATCCGTTCATTTTTTTTCATTCAGCCTGATGATTGAATGAAAAAATAATGACCCATCTATAGCCAGTTTTAGGATATCTCAAAGATCATTTGTGAGCACAGGTGTATATCAGCTGTCATAGTTGTCTTGATTTTAAAGGCACGGGCATTAAGGCTTTCAATCCTGATTCTGGCTTCTATATATGGTCAGTTATTTAGAATGAGATTTCTGAATGTGACCATGCATGTATAAATGTTTTTTTTATCCAGATATCTTCTTTCTAGTGTGGTGACACAGGTCCTCTTCTCCTGCTGGTGGTGGGCAGATCCTAACTTTTCTAGAAAGTGGGTCTGTGGGGGACATTACTGGAGAGGAGGTGGGTATTGCGCCAGAGCTGCTATTTTATTTTAAAAAACATGTTTGGTGTGCTATATTATTATTTTGTCCCAGTCGTCTATATATGGATCTAGAAAACTCATGCCTTAAAGTATAGAATAAAATGGACAGAACTGAATGCAATTGTCCATGTAGCACCATAGGAGCTGTTTGGTAATGTTTGGCTGCTGTAAAATGTTATTTACCATTTACCTTTACTTAGCCCTCCCTATCCAATTTTTGCCCAGATACCAACTCTCAGGCCTGGGACCCTATTTTTCTGTTATTACAGAGGTTGAGGATTCCCTTAGAGGCGGGTGAGCGCAGCAACCTCAAGTGGTCTCAAGGGCTATTGCCTACATTTTTTTGGCTGGGTGGTAATTAGCCCAGACTGATTTATAATTTTTCACTTGGTCCTTCCCTGAGCTCAGTTTCATTGTGATTTTTTACTGCTGCCAGTATGTGTTACTTGTACTACTGGCAATAGTATGAGATTTCAAAACAAGACTGATTATGTATATTACCTTCGGCCAACCCAGTAGGAGGTTCAGGCCACTGGCGCATGCTGGAGGATATACATATTTGAGACATGCTCTGTGATCTCTCTCTTCCCCCCCCCAACTGAGGTCTGGGGCTTCTGGACTAAGCTGTGCTATTAGGCCCCATAGCCTGTAAGGGGCCTAACTTGAGTTGAATGTGTCCCTAGGCCTGAAGTGGTCCTGGAGTTGTCCCGTCTGTTGATGGGGGAAGCTGTGCCAAGAATGAGACCCAGGGGAGGACCCTTATTTTTGCATAGGCCTGGTGACTCGCTTGGAGGAGGACACTTAGCCTAGGAAACAGAGAGAGAAATCTGTGATCCAGCTAAGATACAGTGTTTTGGGGTCAGTGTAAAGGTTCTGACACTGTGAAGCTGGACATGGATTTAGATCTGGAGAGTCTGTAATTGAGCTGCTTGGTATCTGGGACCATTAATCCCCTTCTTCATTGTTCTACGTTAAATCTTCAAAAGGCAAAAGTTACTGGCGCCCTTTGTTCTTTCCCAGTCCTCCATCTTAGCCATTGAAATGCTGGCTCACCCTTGCCTCCAGAGGTGCCACCATGCCTCTGAGATGTTAGGGGGGTGTTACATACAGTGACACTCTATAACAGAATATGTACCCACCATGTGACTTTTGCTGTCATCTCAAACCCAGTCTCCACAATGAAATCTACAATTCTACACCGAAGAATAGCCAAAATTAGTTATGTACTTTTAGATTTCAATCAGATTCCATGGCTTACATTTGTCGCCTTATACGTGAAGTATGAGACCCAGACTGCACCACTTATGTAAAAAGTAAAGCTGGCTTCGGCTAAGGGCAAGTCTCTAATGATAGTAGTTGTGCTTTTACAAACATTATCTGGCTAGATGCTTTTTTTATTCCAGTTGGCATACCTCCCAACATTTTGAGATGGGAATGAGGAACACCTACTACCAAACGTATGTAGGCATAGGACACGCCCCCTAGCACACCCCCTTAAACGTGAATTAACCAAAAAAAAATTGTTGATTAAATCCACAAGGGCTTTTTTTTACCAATACTATTCCTTTATATTGACTTTCAAAATTTATAAATGCAGCAATTTAGAATTTGGATGAAAGGTTTAGCACTGTGAAAACACTTTTTGAAAGATAACACGTGCATTTTATATACAACTATATAGATCAGACCAAAATGAGGGATAAATGAGGTGGAGTGAGGGACAGAGGGACATTGCTCCAAATAAGGGACAGTCCCTCAAAATCAGGGACAGTTGGGAGCTATGCAGTTGGGATTATTATTCGTTATTCACAAGAAAACACATTGAAGACTTTGGAGTGGGCATACATTTTGCTGTTACAAAAGTATTTAGTTATTGGGGCAGTGCTACATCAAGACAGGTGGCAGTGATTCAAGACTACAGTCTGCTGATCTGCTGCAGGGGGACTATGCCCCAAAGACAACATCAGTTTGATTTGATATAACAGTGGCTAAACAAAATCATGCTTCTTTAACTGAAATAGTGTGCAATGCTGCAATTTATTTAAATGTTAACGAGCAACAGCGACAGTCGCATAGTAGATGGAGCTGACAGCTGTAACAGGGAGATGCTGAAGACTATCAGCAACTTCAGCAGGGAAATGACATGGCAGCAACAGAGGAAAGAAAAAAACCAACAAAGCTATAGAAGAGTAATCAGAAAGCTTTAATGCAATGGATGGAGATGAAGGCACTAATAAATTAGGCAGAAGCTCAGGTAATCCAGCAAGGCAACAAACACAACTGAGAAATGCTGAAGAGCATCATAGACTCAGAGATCACAACAGATAGCCGAGACCCCAGTTACTTAAAAAAGGGACTAAGATGAAAGAAGAATTAATACCCAGGATATTGTTGAAAGAAGGTACGTGGGTGTGATGGAGTGGGACAGACAGTTAATAATAGAATAAGCACTGAATATATTATTGGCTAGTCACAACTATGGAAGACTTATTACTGAATGTGCTGGACAGAGTATATCTCAACCCATGGAAAAGTCTTTAGTTCAAAATTAGGTTGGAGCACATACACAAGGCCTCATTTATGGGAAGTAAATTCCAGGTGTAGGAATCTGCTGCCCTATACTGTTAGCTGTTAGTATCACAATGTTACGTATAATTATGTATTAGCACATTCTGTCTCTGGGAAGCTGTCTTTGAAACCCCATGGAAAAGCACAGAGAGAGAGAGAAAATCTCAGCCACATGTTCCATTCATGCTGCAAAATCCAGGCCAGGAGGGATTAATAGGCAAGTTCTCCTATGTTTAGTATAGTATACTATAGTTGCCCATAGCTTCTGTGTCTATATATCTATATATCTGTATATATAGATATATAGATATATAGAGATATATATCTATATATCTCTATATATACATCCTTGTGAGCTGTATCTCTTTCCTGTTGTCACATATGCAGAGGGGTTGATTTACTAAGACTGGAGAGTGCAAAACCTGGTGCAGCTGTGCATGGTAGCCGATCGGCTTCAAACTTCAGCTTGTTCAATTAAGCTTTGACAATTAAACGTGGAAGCTGATTGACTTCTATGCAGAGCTGCACCACATTTTGCACTCTCCAGTTTTAGTAAATCAACCCCACAGTGCCAGATAGCTAGGTCTATGCTACTGTATCTATGCAGCGGGCACCTTCCAGTTTACTAGGTGAACCTGTTTATTGCAATAGAGTTTATATGCAGCTCTTGTTATTTTAGTTAACCCTGTCCCTTCGGGTCTGTGATTCTATAGCTAGTTTTAGCTTAGGGCTCAATAATCAGCATAGGCTAGAGCCAGGTTAGGTATCAGATGGCCTTTTCTGGTAATTAGAGGTCTACTTGCATGTGAGATTAGAATGTAGTAGGGACTAAAGCACAGTAGATAGGCTGACTCTGAGTTCCAGTGCCAAACCACATTTTCTGTACGTGAGAATCTGCATTCCAGGCTTGTTGGACAACAGCTGGAGGGTTTCCCTATCACTGCAGATGTCGTCTTCAGGTCTCCGACACAAAGATGGATGTTGCATCCTCAATTGGGCCTCTGCAACTGAACTTTACAATCCTCAAGAGGTGTCGCTATTTATAAATTTATACTTTTTACACTGGATGTATGTACTGTTTCTAATCTTTTCTTAAATACATTTGTATTATTTCCATACTGGTGTGCATCTATATACTTATGGTTAATCGAAATATAAAAAAGACAAAAGCGCACCAGCCTAGTGCATTAACTTTTAAAACATTTATTTGATAAAAAATAGTAAAGGAAATAACTCACAGGCGATCGGTGGAGGAGGCACAACATAAAATCGCACCGCTATACAGTCTGCGATTTGGAATGAGCAGGACCTTCCAGGGGTCGTGGAGGAACGCACAGACGCTGCAATCCGCTAACGCGTTTCGAGGGGAATGTCCCCTCTTCCTCAGAGCTATGCAGTGCAACCTCCCTCAGCGAACCTCACTTATAAATGCCTGCAAGCCAATAAGACAGGGGTGGGGTGCGGGGCTCCTCCCCCTTAAAAAATCCCTCCCTCCTAAGTCCTCTGATCAGGCATACCCTATACGCATAAGTGCATATGCAGACGTATGCACACACCATATGTACATGTGCATGCATACACACACACACATATATACACACAAAAGCAGCTGGTAAATAACCAATTGCTAAATGAAATAGGAAGTGAACAGCAATGTACTGTGCATACGGACTGAAGGGCAACATGTGGTATCTAGACATAGCAGATATACATCACAGTAAACATAACCAGTCGTACTGCCAAATAAAAATGACAGTAAACATTGCACATCATAATGGGTGAGAGTCACACTTCAAAACATCATACTTCACATCTCAGATGTACACAGTGAATGGGCGTGTGTATGTACTTACACTTAGTATTGTGGGGGTCAGTGCCTGTAAAGAGCCTCCACAACAGCTGCACCACAGGCCGGTACATGCAGCGTGTCTGTGATCAGAGAGGAACACGCACCGATGTGCTTGCGTTCCAAGCTACAGGAAGAAAAGGTAGAGTATGCGCGTCACGCTGGAGGAGGGAGGCGGGGTAAACATCTCCCCCTCCGCAGGAAGCACAGCACATTGGCCGTGCGGGCGGCGTGAGAAAGCCTAGTGACGTGCAGCTAGGGGCGGGGCCAACATGTGAAGAGCCCTCCGCCCACCAGAAACATTCTGGTGTCTAGCAGAACGACCAGCTGTCGCACAGACCATGAGCCAGGCTACATCTAGACAATACATTGCCACAATACACAGCCAGCATATATATAAAGATGAAAGAATGCTGAAAAGACTGGAGATGAGAAACACCACTAGAAAAAAATATATAGACTGTGTAGTAGAAGGAGGAATGATGATGAAGTCATTAATGATAATAATAATAATAAGAAGTGTGTTATCTGGTAATAAAAATAGTAGAAAAAATAATAATAAAAAATATATATAATGTAGTAGATGATAAATCATCCGACCATCAGCGCGACTAGCGCACTGTACATGTAGCTCTTATGTGTATATGGGTGCCCGCAGACTCACATGCCACTATTCGGCTACTGATCAGCTCCCATAATAATGGTGGTGCCAATAGTGAATGAAATGAATTTAATTAAATTGAATAAAATTAAGAATTAGGGTCACGCTGAGTGAGGTATGCGCATGCAACAACATATTGCGACTGCTATACTATACGTATTATATGATAACAATACAAATGGTAAATGTAGCATCTTCAGTCGCTATGTGCAAACGATAGTTGTGACAATAACTGTGCAAACAAAATGATATCTATACTTAACCACTAGATATATATCATGAATGATATCTCAAGTAAAACACTGTATTGGTATAAGACCATAAGTGCTCCACTAATAATCAACAAAACAGGAAATCGGCTACAACAGATAAATTGGGAAGTACATTGACGCTGTCCTGTGTGTGCGGGACAGCGTAAATGTGTACAACCGGGAAAAGGCAGAAACACAGGGAGGGGGGTTTGGAGTGGTTTGGCAGATGAATACTCATCGAAATCTACACGGTCAGACAATTTTATGAACCTCGGGATCCTCATTCAACCCCCCAGGGGCCATACTGCCTAAGGTGAAGATCCAATAGGCCTCGCGTTTGCAGAGTCTCTGGTGTCTTCTACCTCTGTCAACATCACCCCTGATAGATTCGATCCCGAACACTTTCATACCCATGGGGTCTCCATGGTGGACATCTTGAAAGTGCCGAGGGACAGGGTATTTGACCCGTGTGTTAATAATGTCGCATTTATGCTCGCCAATGCGCACTCTCATGGGACGGGAGGTGCGGCCAACGTAAAGGCGCCCACACGGACAAATAATGCCATAAACTACGTGGTCAGTACCGCAGTTGATGAATTGCTTCAGGTGGTGAGACCTGCCATCTATACCAGTGACAGACTTCTTCCTGTGCCACATGTATTGACAGGTACCGCAGTTCCTAACGCTACACTTGTAACTGCCCTTCTGATCAAAAATAGTCGACCAAACATTGATGGACTTGTTTAGAGGTTTTTTCACCATGCTGGGGGCTATCAGGCTTCTTAAGTCACAAGGTTTTCTATAGACTATATTAGGTCTATCAGGAAGGTGTTTACTCAAAATGGGGTCATGTTTGAGGATACTCCAGTTCTTCCGTAGAATACTTTGTATTTCGAAAGCTCTGTTGGTATATTGGGTGGAGAACCGAGTCTGTATAGTGTCCTCATCACTCGCAGGGGTAGGCTGTGAATCATGTACCAAGGGCTCCTCATATAGATGGACATATTTATTGCAGGCCGTATCAATAAGGGTGGAGTCATATCCTTTATCAATAAATTTGTTACGGAGGATCCTACTCTGTTCCAGATAGTCGCTTTTTGTTGTGCAGGTGCGCTTAAGGCGACAAAACTGGCCATACGGGACGTTCCTGATCCATCTAGGATGATGGTTACTCTCAGCATGTAGAAAAGAATTACCACTGCTGGGTTTGAAATGTGTTTTAGAAATAATCTTCCCATCAAAACCGTTCCTGAGCTCCAGATCTAGGAATACGAGATTGTCACTACTGATGACATGCGTGAACTCAATCCCAAACGGATTGCTTCTACAGTGCTCAAGGAATTGTCCTAGCTCCTGGTCGGATCCATCCCAAATGATAAGGATATCGTCTATGTATCTAGCAAAGAGGACCAGGTTCGCCCCAAAGGGGTTGTTGTTCCAAATGAACAATTCCTCCCAATACCCCATGAAGATGTTAACATAGCTGGGGGCGAACCTGGCCCCCATCGCGGTGCCCTTAATCTGCAAATAGTGTTCTCCAAGGAAGGAGAAATGATTGTGTTTGAGGGAGAATTCGACACAGTCAAGTATAAACTTAGCCTGTACAGAGTTAAGGCCACCTTCCTTAGACAAATAGTGATTAACTGCTCTAAGGCCATAGACATGATCAATCGACGTGTAGAGCGAAGCTACATCTAAGGAGAGCCATCTATAGCTAGGTTGCCATACATAGTGTGATAAAATATCTAGCATGTGGCTCGAGTCCCTAACGAAAGATGGGAGATTCGTAACTATTCCCTGCAGAAAATGATCAATGTAACACCCTACATTGCTGGTGATGCTATCAACACCCGCAATAATGGGTCTACCAGGGGGGTTCACCTCGCTTTTATGTACCTTCGGGATGTGGTAAAAGTGTGGGGTTAAGGCATGTCTGTTGTAGAGAAATTGAAACTCATTTTTAGTAAGAACCATGTTCAATAATGCTTGATCCAAAAGTAATTTTAGATCTTTCGTATACTCTACAACAGGGTCACCTTTCAATTTGGTATAAGTGTCTGTGTCCCCCAATAACCTCATAGCTTCGGCTACATAGTCTTCCCTGTTTTGAATCACTAGACTCCCACCTTTATCAGCTTTCCTGATGATAACATCTTGGTTTTGCCTAAGGCTAGTGATGGATAGCCCCAGGGGGTCAAGATGCTTATTGAACTTGTTCCCTTTTTTGTTAGCATGGTGAAAACTGTTTTTGAAAGATTCAAAAACCACATCGTAGAATGTTGAGATGTATTTCCCCTTCGCCCAATGTGGGTAAAAGGAGGATTTGGGGGCAAAGGAGGTGTGGACTATCGCTGTGTCGCTAAGAGGTGCACAAGAAGAGGATGGTGCATGACTATGCTCTGCCTCTATGTAAAGCTCCTCTAAAATGTTCAGGGCAGAGTCATCGTCAAAGCTCTTGTCCGAGAGCGGGGTAGACGGTGGTTTCGCATTACTGATAGTTACCGAGGATTTGTCGGTATCTTTTAGTATGTAATACCGCTGCAGAGTGAGTTTACGCACATATTTGTTGAGATCAACAAATAGTTCGAAGAGGTTAGGGACACTGGGAGGGGCGTAATTAAGACCTTTTTTAAGTAGATCCAGGTCAGTGTCCGTGAACACGGAACTGGATAGGTTAAAGATCCTAATGGTTTCAAGAGTGTGATTCAAACTCTGCCTCTTTTTGTGTCTCTTACCACCTCTTCTACCTCTTCTAGTTCTTCTTCCCTTTTCCTTGACTTCTTTGTTGACATGGCTGAGGGTTCAACGTCTCGTACTCCGCTGCAATCCCCTCTATCCTTGCAACTTCTGTCTCTAAAAAAATCAATGGAGGTGTTATGTTGGCAATGCTGCCATTGTTAAGATCAGATTCTAGGTTCATCAAGATAGTGAAAGGATTGTGGGTGACTATGGAGGGGTCAAATGTGATCTCAAGATCAGAGGTGGAAGGGAAGACCATAGACCTGACAGTGGGGGGCTGTTGTGAGGCTGCATGGGCGGTGGAAGCTCGCCTCACACGAGGTGAGGGGCTGAACGAGCCCCCACCCCCAGCATCCGTCACCATAGTAACAACAGCATTAGATGGTGGGGTAGGATTAGAAACACTTTTCCCATACATACGATCCTCGAGAGGGGGTCGCTGTCTGTGAAGTGTGCTCTTACTGTACATTTTGGAAAATGGTTTACTAATCTTATTATGTGATCGACCGTTCCTATTGTGACTAAGATCCTCAGGGTACTTGGTACATTGTGGCTGAGATGGATATGCAGCCTGAGATGAATCGGTGGAGTGTTTGTGCTCATTAGTGGTGTTATTCTTCCTGTTTATTTTGTTACGTTTATAGGTATTTTTTTTTTTCTCTTCTGCTACTTATTGTTAATGTTATATGCTGTTGCAGTAGTTCTTCTACTCCCAATTACTTTGATTAGATAAGTCTTGGGTGTACCAACCCACAGGACAGGGCCTCTGGTAACAAAGGGTGTTCCCTTCCTGGGAAATTAACTACTTATCTAATAGGGAAAAGACACATGTAGGAGAGATGGAAGGAGCTGCACACCCCGAAAATGGATTATATAGGAAGGTTTTTCCCCGATGGGGCTTTAAAACAGCAATATACAAGATCGATGAGATTTTTAGATCTATTAAATATATAGAGAATGGTTTATTTAAAAAACGTCCAATATCATGGTTTAGTTAATTACAATATGTACAATAAAAAATCTGGTCCAATAACACAATTCATATTCCACAATGCAATAAAAAACACATTTGTGCATATCATTACATTACATTATGTTGTATAATATACGAGCCCCGACGCGTTTCGACCTTAGTGCAGTCTCTTCAGGGGGACAATTAGATCTAAAAAATATTACATATATTCAGAATTAAAGAAATATATCATCATTCATCACGTTAAATAAACTATGATGGTATCTTTTTACCGCTCAGGAGTGGAATAGATGTTGTGTAATCTGAGCTAGTAGGAGCCGTTGGAGAATCTGGAGGGTCTATGAGCCACCACCACCTCCTCAGGAAAGAAGAGCCAGCCCCAAGGGGCTATCAAGGAGCCACACTATATGCGCCCCCTGAGGGAAGGAGGAGCACACACCTGCAATGAACACCCAATAGTGGCCATTTGTTAATGAATTGAATTAGTATTAATAATATAAATGTTTCTAGATGTATATATTGAGACTGACGGAAGATTGAGTTGTCCATGTGTGAGTACATCACGGTATTACTTGCGTCCCATGGAGGTAACTAACCAAAGTTAAATAGTAATTTATTAAAGCGATATAGTGGTGTAAGGATGTAAAAGAAGTGTTTGTAGTTCATTAACAGTAATATTGAATAGTATTACAAATTATTAGGTATAGTGCAAAAAAACTGCAAAGTGTGTATGCAAAAAACTGATAGGTAGCGCAGTCAAAAACGTGTGCTGTGTGCGGAATGATAGTGTAACTTAATGGTGCATAGAGTGATTGAAAACATTACGTGGTGTCTGCCAACTTAGCGCTGGCACGATGTGAAAAAAGTACAACTAAGAAGTGAAAAATAATAAAGAATGAAAAATTAGATGAAAACCAACCAAAGTGTATAAGTGTGTGTGTGTGTGTGTGGTTGTGTGAGGTGATGGGGAATAATGTAGTTCGTAGGAGGATATAGTTTACCTTATACAGTGGTGTAGTTTGTGTAGACTATAGGTTGTAGTGGGCTTGTGAGGCTTATTTGATGTTGAGGGCCTGACTGCAGTTATGCAAGAAAGGTGGGAACTCCAATACCGAGAGAAGGTGAGTGCAGTGCCGTCGATCCTGGCCTGCATGGAATCATAGATTGATTCCCGGACAGCCTGTCTTATATATACCTAAAGTGAGGCAGATGGGGTAATCGTGTGCAGGTGCAAGTTCCCCCCCCAAAAAAAGACATGGCGTAAGGGCCACTGGGAAAGCGGCCCACGTGTGGCTCCCTCAGCGTCCCAGAAGACTGAAAGGCCCCGACCATTGTCGTCATCTCTGCCGCAATGCACGTGACGTCATGACGTTGTGCGCACGCCGAAGCCTCGCGCATGAACTACAAACACTTCTTTTACATCCTTACACCACTATATTGCTTTAATAAATTACTATTTAACTTTGGTTAGTTACTTCCATGGGACGCAAGTAATACCATGATGTACTCACACATGGACAACTCAGTCTTCCGTCAGTCTCAATATATACATCTAGAAACATTTATATTATTAATACTAATTCAATTACTTAAAAAAAATTCTAATTAACAAATGGCCACTATTGGGTGTTCGTTGCAGGTGTGTGCTCCTCCTTCCCTCAGGGGGCGCATATATTGTGGCTCCTTGCAAGCCCCTTGGGGTTGGCTCTTCTTTCCTCAGGAGGTGGTGGTGGCTCACAGGCCCTCCAGATTCTCCAACGGCTCCTACTATGTCAGATTACACAACATCTATTCCACTCCTGAGCAGTAAAAACATACCATCATGGTTTATTTAATGTGATGAATGATGATATATTTCTTTAATTCTGAATATATGTAATATTTTTTAGATCTAATTGTCCCCCTGAAGAGACCGCACTAAAGTCGAAACGCGTCGGGGCTCGTATATTATAGAACATGATGTAATGTAATGATATGCACAAATGTGTTTTTTATTGCATTGTGGAATATGAATTGTGTTATTGGACCAGATTTTTTATTGTACATATTGTAATTAACTAAACCATGATATTGGACATTTTTTTTAAATAAACCATTCTCTATATATTTAGTAGACTTAAAAATCTCCTTGATCTTGTACATTGCTGTTTTAAAGCCCCATCGGGGAAAAACCTTCCTATATAATCCATTTTCGGGGTGTGCAGCTCCTTCCATTTCTCCTACATGTGTCTCTTCCCTATTAGATAAGTAGTTAATTTCCCAGGAAGGGAACACCCTTTGTTACCAGAGGCCCTGTCCTGTGGGTTGGTACAGCCAACTTTATTATCAAGCCCACTCTACCACTTAGCAAAGGTTCTGGTTCTATCTTTTACCTACAGGTTTAACTTAATATCCTGTTTTGGGAGGGTAATTTCTCAGAACCCCTCCCCCCCAAAAAAAAAGGAGGGCTACGCAGTGCATTTATTTTTCTATCTCTTTTATCTCTTTTAGGTAGGTAGGTAGATGGAAGTCTCAAGGTTACACATGCTCGATACTGCTAGCCATAGGTACTGCAAAACTGCAATAGAGGGACATATATAAAGCCCACATGGCATAAAAGAATCATACCAATCAATCATACCAAATAGAGAGGACAACTACTATACAAATTTAAATATGTACTTGGAGGATGGCTACTGTTGGTTGGTCTGTGATTGTATCCACTTTTCTCCTGCACTGGCAGACTGCACTGTCAGTTTTGCCACATGCAGACAGCTTGACTACGTACTGTTTTTTAGTTGCATGCCTATATATTTTAGCAATATGCTAGCCAAATACAATGAGACAATTTCATAAATATGAACTAGGTTCCTAGAGCATACAGTGCCTTGAAAAAGTATTCATACCCATTCAAATTTTCCCCATTTTGTCATGTTACAACCAAAAACGTAAATGTATTATATTGGGATTTTATGTGATAGACCAGCACAAAATGGCAAATAATTGTGAAGTGGAAGGAAAATGATAAATGGTTTTCATTTTTTTTTACAAATAAATATCTGAAAAGTGTGGCTAAAATCTGGTGGAACCAACTGCCTTCAGAAGTCATCTAATTAGTAAATAGAGTCCACCTGTGTGTCATTTACTCTCAGTATAAATACAGCTGTTCTGTGAGGCATCAGAGGTTTGTCAGAGAACCTTAGTGAACAGCCAGCATCATGAAGGCCAAGGAACACACCAGACAGGTCAGTGATAAAGTTGTGGAGAAGTTTAACCTCCCTGGCGGTATTCCTGAGTCTGGCATGGGGTGGATTTTCAGTGCCAAAAGCGGTAACCCCGAGCCAGACTCGGGATCGCATCGCAGGATCCATGTAGAGGTTACTTACCTTGTTCCCTGGATCCTGCGATGTTTCCCCGCTGTGATCTGCGAGCCGCTGTGTCTTGCTCGATTCACAGTGCCGAGCTCCGTTCCCTGTGAGCATTGCGACGCACGGGGACAGAGTTCGGCGCCAAATTCAAAAAGTAAAAAACATAGTATAGATACAGTATACTGTAATCTTACAGATTACAGTACTGTATCAAATAATTACACATCCCCTTTTGTCCCTAGTGGTTTGTCCAGTGATCTGCATGCAGTTTTATATTATAAAAACTATTCTTTCTGCCAGGAAACTGGAGATTGTCCATAGCAACCAAAAAGTGTCCATCTACGTTAAAAGTGCTTTTAGACCAGCTAGAAAACAGTGATAATAAATTAGAATCACTTGCAGAATTGAGCGATAGTGATTTGTGGGGAAATTCATCATCTAACTCTGAAAGTAACAAAAGCGACAATTCTCCAACTGAGCAAATTTCAGTGTTTTTGATGTGATTACAATATTGAATATTTTTTATTATTATTATTTGTTATAATTATTTATACTTATTTATTATATTATAATTTTTGATTTAGTTTATTAAACTTTATCATACCCGGGATGTCTACTAGATTCTTGTTTGGACAGATTTAAGTGAGTTATTCCTAAGAATTACAGGCCTACAATATAAAACGCCAAATTTCTGTGCAAAATAATTGTACTGCTTTCAGTATAAAAAATCTGAAATAATCATACCGCCAGGGAGGTTAAAGCAGGGTTAGGTTATAAAAAATATCCCAAGCATTGAACATCTCACGGAGCACTGTTCAATTCATCATCCAAAAATGGAAAGAGTATGGCACAACTGCAAACCTACCAAGACATGGCCATCCACGTGAACTTACAGGCTGGGCAAGGACAGCATTAATCAGAGAAGCAGCCAAGAGGCCCATGGTAACTCTGGAGAAGCTGCAGAGATCGACAGCTCAGGTAAGAGAATCTGTCTGGCCTTTATGGAACAGTGGCAAGAAGAAAGCCATTGTTTAAAGAAAGCCATAAGAAGTTCCTTAGCAGTTTGCGAGAAGCCATGTGGGGGACAAAGCAAACATGTGGAAGAAGGTGCTCTGGTCATATAAGACCAAAATTGAACTTTTTGGCCTAAAAGCAAAACGCTATGTTTGGTGGAAAACTAACACTTCACAGCACCGTGAACACACCATCCCCACTGAGAATCATGTTGTGGGGATGCTTTGCTTCAGCAGGGACAGGGAAGTTGGTCAGAGTTGATGGGAAGATGGATAGAACCAAATACAGGGCAATCTTAGGTGAAAACCTCTTATGCCCCGTACACATGGTCGGATTTACCAACGGAAAATGTTCAATGGGAGCTTGTTGTCAAAAATTCCGACCGTGTATAGGCTCCATCGGACATTCTCCATTGGAATTTCCATCACACAAAATCTGAGATCTGGATCTCACATTTTCCGACAACAGAATTCGTAAATTTCGATCGTGTGTACACAATTCCGATGCACAAAGTTTCATGCACGCTCAGAATCAAGCAGAAGAGCCGCACTGGCTATTGAACTTCATTTTTCTCTGCTCTTCGTATGTGTTGTACGTCACCGCGTTCTTGACGTTCGGAATTTCCAACAAGATTTGTGTGACCGTGTGTATGCAAGACAAGTTTGAGCCAACATCCGTCGGAAAAAATCTATGGGTTTTGTTGTCGGAATGTCCGATCGTGTGTACGGGGCAGTAGAGTCTGCAAAAGACTTGAGACTGGGGCGGAGGTTCACTTTCCAGCAGGACAATGACCCTAAACATACAGCCAGAGCTACAATGAAATGGTTTAGATCTAAGCATATTCATGTGTTAGAATGGCCCAGTCAAAGTCCAGACCTAAATCCAATTGAGAATCTGTGGTAACGCTTGAAAATTGCTGTTCACATATGCTTCCCATCCAACCTGACAGAGATTGAGCTATTTTGCAAAGAAGAATGGGAAAAAATGTCACTCTCTAGATGTGCAAAGCTGGTAGAGACATACCCAAAAAAAGACCCTCAGCTGTAATTGCTGTGAAAGGTGGTTCTACTGAAAAATGGTTAATCATTCTTGCCATCATTGAAATATCTAATTTCATTCAAAAGCCCTTAAAAGTTTGTCCAGACCTGCTACTTGAATGAGATTCCCAAACAAAAAACACATTCACATTTATAAATTCGGCCATTTGAGAAAAAATTTCCATCTGCTCCTTCAAATTTTCTCTTCACTACAGTTGAAATCGATCATCGATTTGACCCCACTAACCATTAGAAAAGCGAACCTAAGTTCTCATAACAAAAAGTTTCAAACAACATTCTACTGGATTTACTGTACAAACATGCCTCGTGGAGGCAACATTGATTTTTCTAATCAACCGAGGGAGTGAGTGAAGGGATCCCATCTGTACATTGCAGCACAACAAAGATGAACCAACACTAAATTCACTGTAAAAAATATTTTGTACAAAGATGGTGTTATGGTACTTTCATTTAAAACCCATGATAATCCCTCTTACTGTAGATGCGGATTTTTTGTGGTAAGTGTCACAAAATCAAGATGTGTATGTGCAAAAAAGCTGCTTATCATTGAATAATTATTAAATTGTCAGAAAAATAGGCATGCATCTCTATGACTTTAAATAGCTGGCATGACACCTGCATTAAAAATGAATGTGCCTTCACAATAAAGTGGCAGTGCACGCAGTTGTGCTGTAGAGCAGGGCTGACATGCAGAGACGGAGAGAGAGGTTTCGGGAACTGAGCACGCAGAAGCTGTTGACATGGGGAGCTACGTTATAATGCATGCTAGAAACCATCAGCGGGGCCAAGGCTTCGCCTTTTCTGTGCACAGATGTAGGAAGAAAATAAGGAGAAAGGCGATGGGACCATGAAGAGGAGAAGCTGCTAAATTGTATTCATTCCAGATGAATTTTAACCCTTTACAGACAAAAGGGATTTTGTTTAGTACGTTCTGTAGCAATCTTTCTCTGCTTAGAATCAGTCCACATGAATATTTTCACTCTGCTCTCCAGTCAATGGAAACCTCATGTCATCACAGCATTTTAGACACAAGTACTTGTGAACATTTGCCAGCATTACATTTGTAGACCCCATCGTTATAAGAGGTTTAGCATAAGAATGAAGATCATGTAAAACAACAGAGAACCTGAGCTCTCACAATTGGTCATATACTATTGAGATTTTCAAATAAATGTATATATTTAAGGCAGGGAAAAAGGGGCAGCTGCCCTGGGCCCTGTCATTGTTTTGGGGCCCAAAGCAGCTACCTCATATTTGCCAACTATCCCGGTTTAAATTCCCTTGTCCCTTGAAGTTTTAGTCCCGTGCTGTGTCCCGATATCTCAGTGTGAAATGCTGCTACTAATGCTGCCCAGCTCTGCCCTGTTGCTGTGTACAGATGACTCACCTGCAGACCCTGTGGGTGCATTCATATGTAAATAGCCGTGGACAGGTGGCATTCATACATAAATAGAGGCGGCATTCATATGTATATCATGCCCCCCTGAGGTCATTTCCACCATCACCATTACTGAATGCTGCCCACTGGGGAGATAAAGGGGCATGCTTGGAAGTCCTGCCTGCAACTGTGGTCATATAGCGTAACATTAGCCTGTTCTGCAAAGGTAAGCAAATTAGTGGGGGGGAGGGTAGTGTGGGGTGTGCAGAGGTAGGTAGAGAAGGAATTACAGTTTGGGTGCACAGGTGAGCAAGGAGGGGATGTATGGAGGTAAGGAAGGTGGGTGCAAAGATGAGCAGAGGAGGTAGGTATAGTTAAAGGTATGGAGGGTTGGAGTGGAGAGGATGGGGGAAGTTTGGGGTGCAGAGGTTAGCAGGGGTTTTAGGATGCAAAGGTGTACTGACAGGGTGGATAAAGATGTAGGTCGCGTGTAGGGCAGCCCAATTATTTCAATTTAGAAATGCGGAAGAAAGTCCCTAATGCTTTTTCAAATTCACACGTCAGCAGATGTGTGAGGATGTCATTAACAATTATTGGCACTACTGCATATCTGCTAAAGGGGAGCACATTTCTGTGGAGTCAGGAAAGCGATTTTGCATGTGTTCCCGACACACACACAAATGTGAACGCAGGCTAAATGTCTCAGTTACATTGGTGGTCAGTGTAAATCTTCTCATTACATTGGGGCTTGGTGTAGAATCCTTTCATTCACACTAGTGGCCAGTGTGAAGGTCCCCCTTACATTGGTGGTCAGTATAAATCCCTTCTTACATTGGTGGTTACTGTGAATGCTCCTATTACATTAGTGGTCAGTGTAAATCCCCTTGACATTGGTGGTCATTGTAAATCGTCTCATTACATTGGTGCTTGGTGTACAATCATTTTATTTACACTAGTTGCCTGTGTGAAGGTCCCCCTCCTTACATTGGTGGTTACTGTGAATGCTTCTATTACATTAGTGGTCAGTGTAAATCCCTATTACATTGGTGGCCAGTGTTGAAACTCCTCTTTATATTGGTAGTCGGTAAAAAAAATCAGCATTGCCATTGATCACACCCTCCCCTTCCCTCCAGCACTGCCACTGATCAGAGGAGTTCTAGGATCCCTAGGAGTTTTCTGTCTATTGATGAGTTCCCTCACCACCCCAGTCCATGGTATGCAGGCAGGTGGAGAGTGAAATTGCATGGAGGGGGGTCCAAGAAAATTTTTGCCCAGGGTCTAGTCAGTATTAAAGACGGCCCTGTCCTTGCTAGGCACACATGTGTCCCTCTATTTGTCCTGGTGGCCATTGTCAGTCAGCAAGACAGAAATTGACAAGGAATCCAAAATTGTGGGGTTGTCACCAGAACAATAGTTGACATTTTGGCTATTTATACACTTTAAATATTGCTCTATTATTGTTAATCATTTTGCATGTGTCAAATGTTTTTTCCAATAAGAAAATACAACACCTGGCTGCTTAGTGGATATCAGCTACTAGCAACTTTCTCTTGTCTCTAATAAAAATAGGACTTTGCAAATAGAAAACTGTCATAGCAAAGTATACATTAAAAAGGTAAAAAAGGCATAAAAAGTGGCTGCCATTACTGACCTAGCATGTAGATCAAGTAGATTCTATACTTTCTAACTCACTTATTAGGAAAAGAGATGAATTAAGGCAAAATATGGTCCTAGGCAAGGTAGCAATCTTTATGGCATTGATACGGACTGCAGTGAGCTTACCAAATACACTATGTGCAAAGTCTGCGCTGGCATAGCTTACTTCCTCTGACACAAGTGTACTTTTCCCCGTGCTGGTGACATGAATGAACAATGTCATTTTGTACAGTTCAAATAAAGTGAGTAAAAAAAAAAACAATAAAACATGCACCACACAACCCTCTGCCGCAAGGCTCTGTAGCCCAAATAGTGTGCGCGCAACAGCAGTTTGGGCTGCAGTACAGTGTGAATCTGCCCTAAAGGATTGTCCACACCATGTCCATTGTGCTGCATTTTTCTACACACCACCGCACATGTATGGTGTAAACAGGGTGTTGTAATATAGGGGGCACATAGAAAATACTTTCTTTTTGCCCTGTTTACATCATACATGTGCGGTGATGTGCAGAAATACGCAGCTGAACAGACATCGTGTGAACAAGCACTAATGCCAGGATCTTAGTCTAGGCAAGTTTACTGGGCTAGAGCTCAAGGATGACTTTTAAAGTAATCACACAGGTAAATACGAACCTCCTCTCTTTGGGTCCCCTGCTGGCTCTCCTGGCTCCTCCCTCCCTCCAGTGCCCCCATGGGAAGCCGCTTTTCATGGAGGCACTCGTGTGTGCTCGCAACCGAGCCCCGCTACTGCTTCTATTGACATGGACAGCGGGACTCAGCCCCGTCCCCTGCTCCCTCCTCTCTGGCTTTGATTGACAGCACTGGGAGCCAATGGCTCCTGGTGCCCCAGAAAAGCCAGCAAGACCCATAAGTGAGGGGAGAGAAGAGCTTCAGATGTGCACGGTGCTGGATCGATTGAGGGCTCAGGTAAGTAAAAGAGGGGGTGAGGGGGGATGCTGACACCTTAATATTTTTTTACCTTAATTATAAAAGATATATTTTTTTTTTTATTATAATGTTATATATTGCGGTATGTCAGAAACATTTGCAGGTTTTTTTTAATTACTGAAAGATTCACTTTTCATTTGGCACCAAAGCTGTTACATTTTTGGCTTTTATTATTTAGAAAAAATGACAGTGGCAATCTGTAATGTAGGATTCACTGCCAATGCATTTACCAGCAAGGACTTTGCCATCAAAGATGAGCTAACCAATCAAAATTCATTCCAAATCCAATTTTAATGCATTGGATTCAAAACACACTGTGCCAGTCTATCCCACAAATCAGCTGACAGAACAAGGTATTATAAGGGGTGATGGCTAAGGCTCCATTTTTGATTTGTCAATGTTCTACACCCTTTCTGTACTTGGAAATGTGCCTAGCAAAGGTAGAAAAACGAAAATGATGATAATTCAGAGGGGTAAATGTATCTTTGTTAATGAGGCATTTTTTATTGTTGGCCAATTTAAAGAAAATAAAGGAAGCAGGTGATAATAACAGTAGGGTGGATAGTCCCTATTGTTGACCTCTATCTGTTTTTTTTTTTTTTCTTATCAAGTTAGACAATTCTCTTGGTGGAGGTTGAAAACTGTAATGAATCAGAACGATTCACAAGGAGAGTGATAAAAAAAAATACAATGTTTATTTTTCTGTTACAACAGAGGATAGTAGCCCCAGAAGCAGTTATTTCTTTTGCTCGGAAATGTAGACATATATTCCTTTAACACGACAATGTGTGTGTGTGCATATATAAAATACAAAAATTCCCCTGCATACTTTCTAACTAGTAAAAAAAAAAAACAAAAAAAAAAAACAAAGTTAAACATTTCCACCTCATCTCAGTGGTTTTTGTTGCATACATTTGCAAATAAATGCCACAGTGTCTTGTCAAGGCCCTTCTGAAAAGTGTGGTCCCTAACTCAAAACTATCTGAGCCACCAGACATGGGACATAGTTAGCATTGCATAAGCTGAAATCAGATATACCTGAAGGCATCCCTCCCCTCCTTGTAGGTACAGCTACATGCTAAATGCTGAACATTGCTCAGAAAAGGAGATGAGTGAACCGGCCTGGGTATGGATGGCGGACTGTTCATCAAACCCATCCTAAAGTCTGAAAATTGCATACTTTAATCCAAACCTCATTGAAGTATATGGAAAGTGAATCTTGAAAATGAATTCTGGTAATTTTCAAGCGTAATGGGCAAGCAAGGAGATGGTTCTTCTTTTTTATGTGACTTTTAGGGAAAAATGGGGAAAATCCCATCCCTTTCTATTAAATGATTGAGAGATGCCTTTAAGCTCTAGGACAGGAATATATAATTAGCGGACCTCCAGCTGTTGCAAAACTACAAGTCCCATCATGCCTCCGCCTCTGGGTGTCATGCTTGTGGCTGTCAGAGTCTTGCTATGCATCATGGGACTTGTAGTTCTGCAACAGCTGGAGGTCCGTTAATTGCATATCCATGCTCTAAGTGCTCTTACAGAACAGTGGAATTCTCTGGGACAGTAGCAATAACACCATATTTTGGCATTTTTTTTTCAAATCTACATTTACAGCAGTATCATCCCCATCGGATTACTTTCAACTGGAAAACTTTTTTTTTAAGTTTTTTTTTTAGCTGCAACACCTGATTTTTTTTAGCAGTAATAAGCTTGAATTGACAAGTGGGAGTAGCAGCCACAAAAGATCTAAAAACTATAGGAAAGTTTACTTTCAAGAAAAAATATGCTAAAGTTCTCATTATTGTACCAATTTGCCAGTGGGAAAAGAATTTCAAAGTATAGCTTGTGATCCTCTTTTTTTTAGTATCACACTGTAAAGTTTTAAAAGTTTAATAAAATTTCAAAACAGAGTCCACAAAGACACTTCAAAACCACATCCCCACATTTCAAGGCCACTCAGGCAGTTTTTATCCTGAAATTAAAATTAGAATGCCATATATCAGAGGCAATAGCCATACAGGGGTTGAAGAATATATAAGCAGACTGATTTGGCTGCAGTGTAAGAGGGGGAGACCAGCCAACGTCTTTATTGAAATAAAATTAGGGTGTTTTAGAGAAAACATCCAGAAATATTGTACAGACTCGCTACACATTATATAAGCAGTTTTACTAGGCTATAATTGAGAGGGATGGAGGAGGCAGGTTTTATCATGAAATAAAATTTAGAGTGTATTGTTTCTCATACAGAAGTCAGAAATATTGTTTAGACTCCATATACACTATATGAGGCTTTTTACTAGACCTCAATTTCAAAAGCAGAGACTGAGCAGATGTATCATGAAATAAAAACTAGAGTGTATTGTTTTAGAGACAACAGTCAGAAATATTGTACAGACTCCATGCACACTATAGCAGGCTTTTTAATAGCCTGCAAATTCAAAAACAGAAACCAGGCAGGTTTTATCATGATATAAAAAATAGAATGTGTTACTTCAGAGACAACAGTAGGCCTCAGGAGACAGCAGGCAGCTTTTAATAAAAAATACAATTATGCCCCGTACACACGGTCGGACCTTGTTCGGACATTCCGACAACAAAATCCTAGGATTTTTTCCGACGGATGTGGCTCAAACTTGTCTTGCATACACACGGTCACACAAAGTTGTCGGAAAATCTGATCGTTCTAAACACGGTGATGTAAAACACGTACGTCGGGACTATAAACGGGGCAGTGGCCAATAGCTTTCATCACTTTATTTATTCTGAGCATGCGTGGCACTTTGTCCGTCGAATTTGTGTACACAAGATCGGAATTTCCAACAACGGATTTTGTTGTCGGAAAATTTTATATCCTGCTCTCAAACTTTGTGTGTCGGAAAATCCGATGGAAAATGTGTGATGGAGGCTACACACGGTCGGAATTTCCGACAACGAGGTGCTATCACACATTTTCCGTCGGAAAATCCGACCGTGTGTACGGGGCATTAGACTGTATTATTTCACAGAAAAAAACATAAGTATTGTACTGACTCCATTCACACTATATAAAGTGGAGTCCAGGCTAAATCTAATCTTAAATCTGCTTTCACCTGCTTCTAACTCCTATACTAACTAGCCTCTAGAAGAAAGATGTCTATACTTACCTATTCTCAGGGGTGGTCCGGTCTGGTCACCTGCTCTCCCAAGTGTTGACTTCAGAGGAGAAGTGAGAGGAGTGAAAACAGCTGCAATGTCTGGGAGATAATTTCACCCATAGTCTTACTTTGGGTTATTTGTTGTCTGCCGTCCCTCCCCTCCTCTGAAGCCAGCGCTGGGAGCTGATCAGGTCACTGGACCGAAGAGCCCCAAGAATAGGTAAGTATACACATCTTTCCTATTATACAGGGTAGTTAGGAGTTAGAATGGGAGTGGGAGCAGATTTAAGATTGGATAGGTTTAGCCTGGACTTTCACTTTAAGTATTTCTACTGGCCTACAATTTGACACAGAGACACCAATCAGCTTTTATTCAAGCAATCAACATTACAGTGTATTTTTTCACAGAATGCACAATATTTTAACACTTTTACTAGGCTGCATTTTGAAAAGGAGAAACATCAGGAAACCTTAATAAAAAATACCATTAGATTGTATTAATCAGAACAAAGCCAGCAAAATATTGTACTAACCCCATGCACAGTATTTAAGCACTTTTACAAGACCATATTTTGACAATGAGGCACCAGGCAGATTTTAATCAAAACATCCACATTAGCATGTAACTATTTCCCAGAAAAAGCCTGAAAGTATTGTACCGACCTCACAGTATTTAAGTACTTTCACTAGACGGCATTTTGAACAGTAGAGACAACAGGCAGCTTTTAATCAAATATTATTTTAGAGTGTATTATTTGACAGAACGAGAAAAATATTTACTGACTGCAGATAAATGATTTACAAACATTTACTAGACTGCATTTTCAAAAGAAGAGACACCAGGCAGCTAATAAACAAATTATTAATACTAAAGTGAATAATTTCACAGTTAAGAAAACTGTAAAACATTGCACTGACTGCAGGCACATTGTATAAATGCTTTTACTAGGGTGCATTTTAAAACTGAGACACCAGACAGCTTTTTATCAAAATATCAGTCAGAGGCGGCCCGTCCATTAAGGGTGCATGGGCGCTGCCCCCCCTATCCATCACCAACTTCCCCTATCCATGCATTCAGCCCCTTTCAGGACACTGGATGCATGGATTCCAATGCAGGGTGGGTGTTTTTTTGAAGCACTGATTAGAGCCAGAGGCTCTAATAGGCTTCAAAATAGGGTGGGCTCAGGGTGCAGAGAATGCGCTCACAGCCCACCCAAGTGTGTTACAACAGCGAACGAATATTCGCTATTGCAACACCGATCCTCCTCCCGGCCAATCAGGAAGCTGGTTTTGACATCCGCCACCCGATTGGCTGAAAGGACAGGCAATCCTATTGGACGCCTAGGAGGAGGGGCAGAGCTGCACGCTGGAAGCTGCCAGTAGCGAAGAGGACATGGAGCCTCTGCCTATGCCCCCCACCCTCTACCCGCCTAGATGGGGTAAGTGCCGGACCAACCGGAAAACAGCTAGGGGGGAGGGGGAGGTGCCACTGGCCACTTGGGGGGGTTGTTGTTTGCCCCCCAAAACTGATATCAGTGTGTATTATTTAACAGGCAAAAACCAGCAAAATATTGTACTGAATGCAGGCACATCATTTAACCGCTTGCCGCCCGCTGGCCATCATATGACGGTCAGGCAGCGTAGTTCTTGTTCTGGGTGGGTGTCATATGACGTCTGTCTATATAAACAGGGCATGCGCACGATCGTGTGTGCGCATCCCTGTACCTTCGGTGGCGGTGTGTCACAGAGACATTGCTCGCCACTGAGGGGGGGTGAACAGCCAATGGGCATGGCTGATTACCACGTGATCAGCTGTGATGAAGTCACGGCTGATCACAGATAGTACTGCCCCACTTTACATGGCGCATGCGTGCGATCGCGAGCATGCTATGCGTGCACAGCACTGGCGGCGTGTTCCCGGGATCACTGCTCATCACCAACGCTGGTAAACAGCCATTGGCTGGCGGCTGTTTACCACGTGATCGGCTGTGATCCTTTCACAGCTGAACACTAAATGTAAACATAGAGCGGAAACGAGATGTTACCGGGTTCTCCTCCTCACACACCGATCGTGTGTGAGAAGGAGATTGCGATAACATCTCGTTACCGCTTACAGTGTACACCAACCACATTGATTGCCCCCCCAATAAAGAGGACCTGTCACCACCGATCAAAGTACCTGTCATAGTTCATCTGAGTACCTGTCACCACCCATCAAAGTACCTGTCACCACCCATCAAAGTACCTGTCCCAGTCCATCTGAGTACCCGAGTACCTGTCACAGTCCATCTGAGTACCCGAGTATTTGTCACAGTCCATCTGAGTACCCGAGTACCTGTCACAGTCCATCTGAGTACCTGTGTACCTGTCACAGTTTATCTGAATACCTGAGTACCTGTCACAGTTCATCTGAGTACACGAGGACCTGAGTACCTGTCACAGTTCATCTGAGTACCCGAGTACTTGTCACAGTTAATCTGAGTACCCGAGTACCTGAGTACCTGTCACAGTCCATATGAGTACCAGAGTACCTGAGTACCTGTCACAGTCCATCTGAATACCAGAGTACCTGAGTACCTGTCACAGTCCATCTGAGTACCTGTCACAGTCCATCTGAGTACCCGAGGACCTGTCACAGTTCATCTGAGTACCCGAGTACCTGTCACAATCCATCTGAGTACCTGAGTACCTGTCACAGTTCATATGAGTACCTGAGTACCTGTCACTGCCCTTCAGAGTATCCAAATACCAGTCACAAGGCCATCAGAGTACCCGAGTACCTGTCACCAGGCCATCAGAGTACCCAAGTACCTGTCACCAGACCATTAGAGTACCCGAGTACCTGTCACCAGGCCATCAGAGTACCCGAGTACCTATCTGCAGCCCATGCCTCATAGAATATACGTTGGGGTGTTTGCTTTCCAAAATGGGATCATTTTGTGGGTAATTCCACTTTCCTGGTGCTCAAGTACCTTCAAAAGTGTGATAGGTAGGAATGAAATTACATGTCCAAGGCCTTCAAAAGTGTAATAGGTGGTTGAGAAATGAGATGTGTTGTTTATGCTCCTAGAACGCCTGAAGGAACTACTTCAATGTTGGGCCTCTGTATATGGCCAGGCTGTGTAAAAGTCTCACACATGTAGTATCCCCATACTCGGAAAGAGTAGCAGAATGTATTTTGGGGTGTAGTTTTTGCTATATACATGCTATGTGTTAGAAATATCTTATAAATTGACAACTTTGTGTAAAAAAAATGCTTTTTCATTTTTCTTACACATTTTCCAAAAACTTCTGGAAAAAAATGAACCGTTCAAAAGACTCAAATATGCCTCATAGATTATATGTTGGGGTGTTAGCTTTCCAAAATGGGGTCATTTTGTGGGCAATTCCATTGTCCTGGTGCTCCAAGGCCTTTTAAAAGTGTAATAGGTGGTTGAGAAATGAGATGTGTCGTTTATGCTCGTAGAACGCCTGAAGGTTCTACTTCAATGTTGGGCCTTTGTATGTGGCCAGGCTGCGTAAAAGTCTCACATGTGGTATCGCCATACTCGGGAAGAGTAGCAGAATTTATTTTGCGGTGTAATTTGTTGTATGCATATGCTGTGTGTGAGAAATAACCTGATAATATGTAAATTTTGTAAAAAAAATAAATAAAAAATCTTCATTTTGCAAAGAACTGTGGGAAAAAAATACAACTTAAAAAACTCGCCATGCTACTTACTTAATACCTTGGAATGTCTACTTTCTAAAAAGGGGTCATTTGGGGGTTATTTGTACTTTCTTGACTTGTTAGTGTCTCAAGAAATGAGATACACCTGATGTACTGAAGGCCTGATCAGATGTGATCAATTTTCAGTGATTGGCACCATAGTTTGTAGACTCTATAACTTTCACAAAGACCAAATAATATACACTAATTTGGGTTATTTTTACCAAAGCTATGTAGCAGTATACATTTTGGCCACAATTTATGAAGAAAAATTACTAATTTGCAAAATTTTATGACAGAAACAAAGAAAAAGACATTTTTTTCACAAAATGTACAGACTTTTTTTATTTATAGCACAAAAAATTAAAAGCCCACTAGTGATTAAATACCACCAAAAGAAAGCTCTATTTGTGTGAAAAAAGGACGCAAATTTCATATGGGTACATTGTTGCATGACTGAGTAATTGTCATTCAAAGTGTGAGAGTGCTGAAAGCTGAAAATTGGTCTGGGCAGGAAGGGGGTGCAAGTGCCCTGTATTGAGGTGGTTAATTTAATTTAATTTAATTTAACTAAGCCACATTTTGAAAGGGAGACACCAGGCAGCTTTTAATCATGAAATCCACATTAGAATGTAATTATTTCACAGAAAAAAATCCAGCCAAATATTGTACTGACCTCATACACAGTATGTAAGCAGCATTTACTAGCCCGCGGTTTTACAGAAAAAAAGCCTAAAATATTGTACAAGTCCATGCACAGTATGTGAGCATGTTTACTATGAGTGACTAGGAAAGTTTTATTCAAGAACTCAAATATTTCAGAGAGACAATATCTGCTAATATATTTGATTGCTCTCTCAGTGGAATTGGCCATATACTAGGAGACACAGAGCATGATTTACCCTGCCACCAACTTTACAAATTTTGCAGCTGAGGTCCAGCTGCAGAAACATTATGGGGTTAATTTACTAAAGGCAACTAGATTGTTGCACTCTGCAATGGAATTTGCACCAGAGCTTAGCAAATGAGGTGAAGCTTCATTTTGCAAATAATACCCAATTGCATGCAAGGGTAAAAAAAACAGCATTTTTGTTTGCACATGATTTAATGGTGGAAGTCAACAGAGCTTCCCCACATTTACCAGACTCTGAAGAAAATGCCCTTGAGAGTACAACTGCACTTTCAAAATTCACAGTCTATTTGCCTTTAGTTCAACCCCTATGTGTAATTCAACCTCTTTACCGTGCCTGATCACTGGAATATGCCACAAATTTTGACAAAGCAGTATTTATCCTGCAAAAAAATTAAAATTTCGCAGCTGAGACCTATCTGTGGAAAAATTATATGTGGCATCTTTACAGTGTTTTATGGACACACAGAGCATGCACAAGTGCCCCCATAGCAAGCAGGGAGGTCCCCAAATACCGCCCTCCCTTGTGAATAAGGAAGGGTTACCCCTCCTCATTCACAGAAAAAGTGTAACCTAGAAATAAAGACACCCAAAAATGATTTATTAAAAAAAAAAATCCCCCCCCCCAAAAAAGTACCTCATTATAAATCCATCATCAATCACAATACACCCCACTTGCCTCTTTACCAAAATTTAAAAACTGATAGACCCGGTGCAAAAGACCGACCCTGACGGCACTCATAGTTTAAATGACAGCGTACACAAGGTCGGATTTTCCGATGGGAAATCTTGGATGTGAGCTTGTTGGCGTCTAACCGTGTGTATGCTCCATCGAACATTTATTGTCGGACTTTCCACCAACAAATGTTGGTTAGCAGATTCTCACAAGTCCATCGCAAGTTCACGCATGCTCAGAAGCAGCCGGTCTTGTAAACTAGCGTTCTTAATGGAGAGTTAACATTCATGACGTGGCAAATTAGGAAATCTCCAAATGCAACGCACATTCTCTTCTTCTTTAATGGGATAATAATGAAGCTGCTTTGCTGGTGATACTAATGGAGTTATTGCAAACAAATTTTCAAAGGCTTTTTTTTTTCAAGTGATATTAAGAATAATAATAATAGCACTAAATGAAAAATGCAAAAAGAAAAGCACAAATCAATGCTCGCCAAACTTCTACTAACAGGAAATTAGCAGAAGGAGCCCAAAGGGTGGCGCTAAAGAGCTGAAAAACCACGTAGTACGTCTAGTATGTCACTACGTTCGTAATTGTTGGCCAACATTTGTGTGACCGTGTGTATGCAAGACAAGTTGGAGCCAACAACCTTCGAACAAAATTCCACGGTTTTGTTGTCGGAAAGTCTGATCGTGTGTACGGGGCACTGCTCTCTAAAGGTCATTGCACTGAATGATGTTCATACATTATACACTCAATTAATATATTTGGCTAGTTTAAGGTCTATCATGGAAGCTCGCATTTGCCTTAGGCCCCTTTCACATTGGGGAGGGGGCAGCATCGGTGGTAAAGCGCCACTATTGTTAGTGGCGCTTTACCGTCGGTATTTGCCGGCGGTATAGCCGCACTGTCCCATTGATTTCAATGGGCAGGAGCGGGGATAGAGCGGTGAATACACCGCTCCTTCCCCGCTCCAAAGATGCTGCTGGCAGGACTTTTTTTCCCGTCCTGCCAGCACACCGCTCCAGTGTGAAAGCCCTTGGGACTTTCACACTGGATACAAAGCAGCAGCACTTTCGGGTCGGTTGCAGGTGCTATTATTAGCGCAATAATGCCTGCAAACCGCCCCAGTATGAAAGGGCCCTTAAACAGCGGCTCCCAAGGCTGCGGACATCACAGGGCTCACGGTGGGCATGTATAATATGGCCAAAAACTGGCAGCGGTACCGCTCAGGCCAAAAAGCTTCTCCAGCCACAGGAAAGGGGAAGGGGAAGGGGAGAGGCTAGATGGCGCCCGAGCCCCCAGAGCCAGACGATACCATGCAGCTCTCAGAGGACAGCCTGCATCAGTTCCCGTCTGACCTGGTAAGTCCTGTGACAATGGACTCTGACACACTACTCCTTAAAATTCAGCTCCATAGTTCAGGACGAAATCACCGCGGCCTCCGGCAAGCTCTCTGCAGACCAGTGGCGTAACTAAAACCTTCAGGGACCCGATGCAAGAAATCATGAAGTGCCCCCCTGGACAGCGCTTTTCCTAGGGGGATGTCTGATAAGAGGAGGAGCCGCGAAAGCCGCCAAGGGACCCCAGAAGTCGGCGTTCGGGGGCCACTCTGTGCAAAACTTACTGCACAATGAAGGTATGACATGTTTGCTATTTAAAAAAAAAAACCTTTACAATCACTTTAAGGGGTTAAAACAGGGGGTCAGGAGGCAACATATTGCCTCTTTACCGGCTGTCAAATGCCTCTGAAAAGTGATCTGAGCATGGATCACTTTTCAGAGGAACAGCATTTTATTGCTGGTACTTTGAACGAGCAAGAAAAAAAAAAATTCAGTCCTGATTGTACACATATAGGGTGTCAGGATTAAACGTGCATACATAAAATGTATGGTGCTGGTGCTCAAAATTTTTGGGGGGGCGCAAACATTTTTTGAAAAAAATCATCAAATGCAGCCACTGTGCCCATGAAACGCTGCCACTGTGCCATCAAACGCTGCCACTATGCCCATCAAACGCAGGCACTGTGCCCATCAAACACTGCCAGTGTGCCCATCAAATGCTGCCAGTGTGCCCATCAAATGCTGCCACTGTGCCCATTAAATGCTGCCAGTGTGCCCATCAAATGTTGCCACTGTGCCATCAAACGCTGCCACTGTGCCCATTAAATGCTGCCAGTGTTCCATGAAACGCAGCCACTGTGCCATCAATTGCAGCCACTGTGCCAAACGCTGCCACTGTGCCCATCAAACGCAGCCAGTGTGCCCATTAAATGCTGCCAGTGTGCCCATCAAATGCTGCCAGTGTGCCCATCAAATGCCCCCAGTGTGACCCCCGACCGCTCACCGGCACTTACCCTGTCTTGGTGGGGCAGCGGGTGACTGCGACAAGTGGGGTCCTCCATGCGTCTCCTGCTGTCCTCATCTCCCGTCCTCTCCTCCTGATAGGCGTCCAATAGCGGCGCCTGTCGTTTCAGCCAATCAGGTGACAGGTAACAGACCCAAGCACCTGATTGGCGGAGAGGCAGTTTAGTGTTAGGAAAGCGAATAGTCATTCACTTTTCTAACACAGCTGAGTGGCCTGTGAGGTCACCTTTTTTGATGCCTATTAGAGCCTATGGCTCTAATCCAGTGCTTCAAAAACACCCCCCGCCGCTGTAATTCAGGTTCCCTGTGCCCAAAAAGGGGCTGGGCGCCTGAATAGGGGGTGGCAGCGGCGGCCATAGATAGATTCATGCAATGCATGAATCTATCTATTGGTGATAGAGGGGGTGGCTGGAGAGAGGGGGCGGAGCCCGTGTGCCCTTAATGCATGGGCCACCACTGCATCTAAACACACACACACATACACAAAGCTAAACACACACATAATATACACACACATATACTGTATATACACACACAAACACATATACATATATAAATACACACATAAACACATGCAAACACACACATGCACATACATGAACACACATATAAACACACATAAGAACACACACATACACACATACAGATAGCCTTTTCAAAAACGGCAGTGCTTTACCTTACCTCTTCATGCCAGGTACTGCACTGTAGGGGGAGACAAAGAGCACAGCACACACTGCTTTCACTTTAGATCAGTGTGACAAGCTCCCCGCACAGTGCTGATTACAGTTCGGCTGACAATCGGGGAGATCGATCTCAGCTGCCCCGCTCCCTCAAGGGCCCCCTGCAGCATGGGGCCCAGTCGCCATGACGACCTCAGCGACCCCTATACTTCCGCCACTGCTGCAGACGTTGTGAAGGGTCTTAAAGAGCTAGGCCACCGCACTAATCAGTTGGAACAACGCATGGACCTGACAACTACGGTTCTAGAAGGACATGAAGAGGAAGTTGATAAGCTACACAATGAATTAGTGAGCTTGCAGGATAAATTAGAAGATGCAGAAAATAGGGCCCGCAGAGACAATCTCCGCATCTGTGGACTCCCTGAGACCCTCACTGATCTTCAAGGAACAGCTACTGCTTTCTTTCAAGAACATGCACCTGATATCCCTCCCGAAAGCCTAGAATTTGATGGTATTCACAGGTCCCTGGCCCCAAAACCGTCCAAGGGCCCCCCTACTGATGTTATTATTAAATTCAATTACTACCACACTAGGGAGAGACTATTGCGAGCCGCAAGAGACCTTCAAGATCTCTCTTTTTCAGGGTATTTCCCTGCAACTTTTTGCGGACCTTTCCCCGGTCACTATCGCAAAGCGGAGAAGCTTAAAAGCCCTATCTGCAAGTTTTGCAAGCCCAGGGAATCAGGTACAGATGGGGGTTCCCCTTTAAACTTTCATTCTCACACCAAGGCTGTCAGTTCCATGCTTCTACCCTGCCGGATCTGCAGCGCCACTTTCAGGAGCTGCAGCTTGACATCCCCCAGTCACAAGGGGGGGTCACCATCCACATCATCCCCGGGACCCTGACGACCTTCCCGCAAGCCCTCCCAGATGTCTCAGTCCGGCTCTCATACCCTTCGCTCTCTTCAAGAACATTTCCAGAATATGCCCACTGGCTGATGAAGCTACCGTGACTTGCTTGATACGCTCTGGAGGCTTCGGAGAACCCCCCCACTTTGAGCCTTAGTACTTGAGACGACCATTGGCTCCCACCGTTTAATGTGAACACAAGCCCACACTGAACTTAGGCATTTTTTTTTTTTTGCCTACTACCTTTCACCCGCTGACTATCACGTACTGAATTTGACTTTTTATTTTTATTTTTTCCCTCCCTTTTTTGTTTTTGTTTTGTCTTGCAGGTCTACTACCCTGATTTGCACCACCTGCGAGATGGCAGCACTGGGTTATGATAATCTGGAACTACATTACGTACTTTGACCTCCTATGTACTATGTTTTTGTCCCCCCCCCCCTTTTTATTTATTTATTTATTTATTTATTTTTCTTTTCTTCTTCTTCCCCAACTCCTCAAATGTTATAGCGGGTGTGCTATGCCGACTGTTCACAGGTGATGGTCCCCCCCCGTGGCGAGTTGGTTGCTCCCGACTGGTTACCGGGGGCCCCATGCTCACTGCGGACTGAGGGGGATGACCCTTTGTACTTGGGCTGTGGCCCAGGGCCCCGGGCTCTGGAATTTGGTGTTGCTGTCAACCCAAGACAACTACTTTACGGTTATGTTTGCTTTTACAACACTTGGCCACCATTGATGGGGTCTGCATTTAGGGGTATTAAATTGGGCTCCTTTTCATTTTTTTATGACGCTTAATTGGTTGTCCCTGAATGTTCAGGGTATGAACTCCCCCCAAAAGCGTGTAAAATTTTTTAAATACCTTAAAATACAATGGGTAGACATAGCGTGCTTGCAGGAGACTCATTTTTCAACCGCCTCTTGCCCGAAATATTTTGATGCACAATATCCTCAAGTTTTTTTTGCCAATGGCCCAACTAAACAAAAAGGGGTGCTTATTGCTTTCCGGAAGTCGGTCCCTTTTAGTTGCACTAGACAGATAGCAGATCCGGATGGTAGATACTTGTTACTACAGGGCACTATCCAGGACACGGAGGTTACAATCATGACTTAGTATGCTCCTAATTCTACCCCGGGGCCCTTTCTGACCCATCTCTGCTACCTTCTGGCATCTCACCACAGAGGCACCCTCCTTCTTGCGGGCGACTCGAATCTGGCTCTAAACCCCCTTTTAGATAAATATCCCTTGGAACGTGTAGCTCCCTCCCCTGATGCTAGAAAATGTACCCGCGCTCTACAATACCATTACTTAGTTGACCTTTGGAGGGAACTGCATCCCCAAGGCAAGGATTATACGCACTGTTCTCACCCTCATCACTCCCACTCTAGAATAGACCATATGTTTATGTTAAGGAAACATCTCCCCCTGGTAGTATCCGCTTCAATTCTAGCTGCCTCATGGTCAGACCATGACCCCGTCCTGGTAATATGTCGTTCTATTCATAGTAGACCACCTTGTTCCCCCTGGGTGATGAACAACTCGCTTCTATCTATTAAGGAGATCAGGGAGGATATCCAAAAAGCTTCTGAGGATTATTTCCGTACCAACATAGGCTCGGTTTCTTCCCCTGTAACCCTGTGGGAGGCGTACAAAGCGGTTCTTAGGGGCCATATCATTCAGATAGCATCAAAACGTAAACGTGAACACGGTTTGCGGCAGCGTGATTTAGAGGCCCGCCTGGAATCACTCTCTACTGCATTCAAACAATCTCCTACTCCCGCTAAGCGCAAACTCCTGGATCAGGTCCGCTCTGAGTTGGACCTATGCCTTACGGACGGAGCAGAACGTGTTCTGCGCTGGTCCCGTCAGAAGTGGTACGTTACAGCAAACAGACCAAATAAAATGCTGACCCATAGGCTTCGTACCTTTACCCCTAAATTTACCCCTATTATGCTGTGCACCAGACATAACGTACTCAAGGGCAACCCAGTTAAGGTTCTGGAGGAATTTCGCTACCGCTTAACCAAATTGTACTCAGCTTCCGTTCATACAGGTGGTCGAGACACAGACAGCTTCCTCGACTGCCTCTCACTCCCCACATTGACAGAGGCCCACAAGGCTCTCATGGACCAGGACATTCAAATCTCGTAAGTCCTCCAAAGTATCAAAGATTTGAAAGTGGGTAAAAGACCAGGACCGGACGGTTACACGGCACTTTACTATAGGAAAATGGCTGGCATTATAGCCCCACACCTGACAGCTATGTACAATTCTATTAAAAAGGACCATAACTTTACCTAGGACCTGCTAACAGCTAATATTGTCATGATCCCCAAACCTGACCATGACCATTCCTCTTGGGCTAATTTCTGACCCATTTTGCTGATCAACATAGATATGAAGGTTCTAACCAAGATCCTGGCTAACCATCTGAACTCTTTCCTCCCTCGCCTGATAAAGAAAGATCAGGTTGGCTTTGTACCTCAGAGACAGGCAGGGGATGCAAGTTGGTGGATTTTGCAATTGCAACACATAGCCCACGAACATTCGCTAGAAACTATGCTGTTATCTTTAGACATGAATAAGGCCTTTTACACGTTGTCCTGGCCTTATCTCATGTCTGTGCTTCACCATTACGGATTTGGCGCCTCCTTTCTGCGGTGGATGGCAGCCCTCTACAACTCCCCTAGAGCTAAACTTAAGTATTACAGATTTGAGTCACCTCCGTTTGGCATTGGGAGGGGCACGCGTCAAGGGTGCCCACTCTCGCCTCTGCTGTTCATATTGGCTTTAGAGCCTTTGGCGGAGGCGATTCGTACTCATCCCGATATTGGCGGCATCGAGGTTGCGGGCTCTACCCACAAAATATCTTTATTCGCCGACGATATTTTGCTGACCTTAACCTCCCCCAGAATCAGGGGGAATGTTTCGGGCCAACTACCCATCCCTGCTCAAACGTCTGTCTGACATGCTAACCACCTGGTCCCACTTACCACTGTCTTGGTTTGGTAGGATAACTGCTATCCGAATGTCTTACCTCCCTAAATTACTTTACTATTTTCAGGTCTTGCCTGTCCCCTCGTATATTTTAGGCATTCATCAACGTAAACTCTCACAATTTATTTGGGGATCTACCCGTCCCCGAATTAACAAGCAGTTCCTGTACGCCCGACGGGTTAACAGTGGCCTCTCGGTCCCTAACCTACAAGCTTACTATACGGCAGCAGGCATAGCCCCGCTTTCCCACCTCCATGACACATACCAGATGCCACTATGGGTCACATTGGATCTTGTCGACAATAACCCACTACCTGTCTCCTCTCTACCATGGCTCCCTCCTACCCACCGTCCGAAACCATTGGGACCATATTTGACCCATTCTCTTCAACTATGGGACTCAGTCAAATACTCTCCCCCCATCTCCCACTATTGAAACTTCTTCATTGCCCATTGTTCCTTCCTGGATGTGAAAATCCAGTGCAATTTTCCTGGTGGACCACAAATGGATTCACAGATGTTCATTCTTTGCTTATCCCCACTAGGATATTAACATTTGATGCTTTACACTCTTCTCATGATATCCCATTGAGAGAACATTAAAGTTACTTATAACTGAGACATCTCCTTCAACAACTTATTAGGTCCCGTCCCACTCCATACAACCTGACTCCTCTTAAGAGCTTATGTAGAGCCAGACCCCACTCCCCAGGTATGAGATCACTAATTTACTCGTCCATAATTTCTACAAAACAACCTCCGCTGAGGCCCTATCACCTCCAATGGGAGAAGGAACTGGGGAGACAGTTAGACCCAAAGGACTGGCGGACGATGACCGTGGCCCTCTCCAAGTGCTCTAGGAATGTGCTTATATTGGAGAATGCCTATAAAGTATTATATCGGTGGTACTATACACCAGCTAGATTGGCCCGATTTATTCCAACCTATTCTCCACTTTGCTTTCGAGGATGCTCGCAGGAATGTTCTATGGCACATATATGGTGGTTATGCCCGAGGGTGTGCAGGATATGGGTCAGAGTTTACAATATTCTTCGAAAACATGTTTCACATAAACCTTAAAAGGGACCCCTACGAAGCCCTCCTTGGGAAACCAATTGTAGAATTATTACGTCCAGAGCGGCAATTAGCCCAACATCTCTTTACTGCAATTAAACTGACCATTGCAAAGGCCTGGAAATCTCCCATGCTTAGTTTTGAAGCAGTGAAGAACCGTATGAATGAGGTCATGGTAAACGAAAAACTGACTGCCATCCTATTGGATACGCATGACAAATTTTTAAGAGTCTGGCAGCCATGGATCATTTACTCTCAGCCCTCTCGATTTGAGGGCACACTTCTTCTGATCTGAAACTTCCCTATGCACATCCCGTGGACTCTCCCCCTTCCCTCCCTCCTCCCATCTTCTCTTCTTACTTTTCTCCTTTATACTGGACTTTCCCTTTTTTTTTTCCCTTTCAACATTTCCTTCCTCTTTTACTACGTTCTACGCATTTAATCCATATTTTTATTAGGCTGCCAGGTATGGACCGGGCCGAGATGGTTATTATTGAAACATCTCACCTTTCACGTTACCCTCTATTATTGCTAGCTTTACATAACATACCCTGTCTGATGGGGAAACCCCTGGCCATAAAATCTTGCTGATATATATTCAGGCAACATGAATGGGACATTCAGACCATAGTTACCCTGCCCACGTAGGGTCATTTTGAAGGGCAAACTTTGGTCATCTGTTTCTCCATTTAATTTTAGGGGACATTGGGTTGGTTATATGCTTGAGTGTATGATAGATGCCTCTACATATTGCAATGCATTTTTTGTTTTACTTTTTGCCTTATTTTCTTGTTTGCCTACCATGCAATGTAACCATCTGAAGGAAGATGTTGTTATATGTTGGATTACCTGCCAATAAAGTTTTTTGTAAAAAAATCAATAGAATAGAATAGAAACAATATAACCTTTTTTTTTGGTTAATTCTCCTTTCTATTTAATTATATTCTTTTTTTTTTCATTCTATTCTATTCCATTCTATTCTAATCCATTCTATTCAGTTCTTTTATGTTCTATCCTATCTTGCTCTGTTTTACGCAATTCTATTCTATTCTTATATTTTCAGTTATATTCTTTTCTATTCTAATATATATATTTTTTCTATTCTATTCCTTTATTTTCTATTCTATTGTATTCCCTTTGGAAATTCAAAAACTATTCAAATTTAAAAACTATTTTAAATTGATTAAAAAAAATTTCAATTTGATTTGAATACGAATAAACGAAACAAATTCCAAAAATGAATTAAACAGAACAAACAAATTTAACTAAACAATTTTATTGAAATAACAAATCTATACGAAACAAATGGTGCAATGGTGTGAACTTTGCCATTGGAATCCATGTATCCTACTCTCCATGCATTTTTAGTGGAGAAAAAAAAACGCACTGGACTGCATGTAGTGTGAACCATCCCTAAAAGTGAAGCGTAGAATATAATTGCTCTAGGCTATGACACACTAGAACATGAAAAATGCTGTATTTCTGGTTACCTTGAGCGATTACGTCATTTTTGCCTCAGTTGTATCTGTTCCTGGGAGTTGCTACCCCTGCACTTGCATCCAATGAGCTCCTGAAAACAAGAGAGCAGTAGAATGTAGGTATAAACAGATGGAAAATATTAGTGGGTGGATAGCTAAGGATAAATGAAACTATGCAGAAAGAAAGCAGCATTTAGATATAGTATAGCTCCCAGAAAATGGGAGGTTTCTACTTACAAATCCTGCTTGTTAAATTTCTGTCCTGCCCTTGAACTAACATTGGCCTCGAGATTAGAATATGAATCCATCCAACATTTTGAGATGGGAATGAGGGACACCTACTAGCGAAAGTATGCAGGCATAGGACACGCCCCCTGTCACACCCCTTAAAGGAGAATTAACCAAAAAAAGGTTAATTAAATCCACAAGGGCTTTTTTTTTACTACTACTATTCCTTTATATTGGCTTTTAAAATTTACAAATGCATCAATTTAGAATTTGAATGAAAGGTTTAGCACTGGGAAACACATTTTAAAAGATAAATAGTGCATTTTCTAACCAACTATATAGATCAGACCAAAATGAGGGACAAACGAGGAGGAAAGAGGGACAGAGAGACATTGCTCCAAATCAGGCACAGTCCCTCTAAATCAGGGACATTTGGGAGCTATGTGAATCAAATGTAAGAAACTAAAAATAATACAAGATGAAACAGAGACTGGTAATGTTAGACAAAATGGTGAATCTTTTATTATGAAAAATATGTGAAAATATATTTTGACATTGCAGAATAATGGTTGATCACAATATGTCTTTGCTTGTGTCCCAAGGTTGTAGGTTGTCTGCTGTTAATAAACCTGCTGACCTTCCAGATACTGAATGATTGGTGTCATGTGCACACCCAAAAGCTATGATGTTGGAGGAAGCGTTATGTCTACTTTGTTTTTAAAGCTACTTGTTAACTGTGCCAAGCAATTAAAAAAAAAAAATGTTATATGTCAAATGTGCCTACAGTTCTGTAGTGATAGAAATCTGGCCCTGGTCTCCTCTATTTGTAGTGTCGCTAAGTCTGAGGACATCTTCCCTATGGCAGCCATAGAAACATACCACCCAGGGTTCCACTACTACTTCCCACTTCCACCTTGTGGGCACGTGCATGGTTGAGCAGGACTGAGCAGGGCACAGAAGAAGGGGCTATACTGGGCTGGGGGAGATTGGGGGGGGGCTGAGCAGAGAGTTTACCACTGGGGGAAAGAAATTAACTATTAAGGTCTAAATCGTAAGGAGAACGTAGAAAAATATAATAAGACAAATGTCACTGTAAAATTATAAGCTTAGCCTACCTTATAAGTGGACAGTGTCAGTCAGTAGTGCAGTTGGCAATGTCAGTAGGGCAGAGGATGATGTCAGTAGAGCAGTGGACAGTATCAGTAGGGAAGTGAAAAATGTCAGTAGGGCAAAGGATGGTGTCAGTAGAGCAGTGGACAGTATCAGTACGGAAGTGGACAATGTCAGTAGGGCAACGGATGGTGTCAGTAGAGCAGTGGACAGTATCAGTAGGGAAGTGGACAATGTCAGTAGGGCAACGGATGGTGTCAGTAGAGCAGTGGACAGTATCAGTACGGAAGTGGACAATGTCAGTAGGGCAAAGGATGGTGTCAGTAGAGCAGTGGACAGTATCAGTAGGGAAGTGAACAATGTCAGTAGGGCAACGGATGGTGTCAGTAGAGCAGTGGACAATATCAGTAGGGAAGTGGACAATGTCAGTAGGGCAAAGGATGGTGTCAGTAGAGCAGTGGACAGTATCAGTAGGGAAGTGGACAATGTCAGTAGGGCAAAGGATGGTGTCAGTAGAGCAGTGGACAGTATCAGTAGGGAAGTGGACAATGTCAGTAGGGCAAAGGATGGTGTCAGTAGAGCAGTGGACAGTATCAGTAGGGAAGTGGACAATGTCAGTAGGGCAAAGGATGGTGTCCATAGAGCAGTGGACAGTATCAGTAGGGAAGTGGACAATTTCAGTAGGGCAAAGGATGGTGTCAGAGCAGTGGACAGTATCAGTAGGGAAGTGGACAATGTCAGTAGGGCAAAGGATGGTGTCAGTAGAGCAGTGGACAGTATCAGTAGGGAAGTGGACAATGTCAGTAGGGCAGAGAATGGTGTCAGTAGAGCAGTGGACAGTATCAGTATGGAAGTGGACAATGTCAGTAGGGCAGAGGATTATGTCAGTAGAGCAGTGGACAGTATCAGTAGGGAAGTGGACAATGTCAGTAGGAGAGAGGATAGTGTCAGTGAAGCAATGGATGGTGTGAGTAGGGCAGAGGTTGGTGTCAGTAGGGCAGATGTTGGTGTCAGTAAGGCAGTAGGTGGTGTGAGTAGTTTTTCTTTATTTAATATTATATTTATTTTTTTTACAATTTTATTTTTTATTATTGTTTAATACAACTTTTTTTTTTTTTTAGCAACCCTGTTGAGGGGCTTTGGTGAAATATCAGGGGTTTAAACCTCCAATGCCTCACTTTTGAGAAAGAGAAAGGACATTGAGAACACAGTTCTTAAAGTGATTGTAAAGGAAACATTTTTATTTAAAATAACAACAAACTTACCTGCTCTGTGCAGTGGTTTTGCACAGAGCAGCCCGATCCTTCTCTTCTTGGGTCCCCCGCCGGCGCTCTGGGTCCCTCCCCCTTGCCGAGTGCCCCATAGCAAGCTGGTTGCTGTGGCGGCACTCGCGCGTGCTAGCTCCCAAGCCGGCTCTCTGCATCCATGACACAGAGAGTGAGGCTCAGCTCCACTCTCCACTCCCGCCTCACTGTCTGTGATTGACAGCAGCGGGAGCCAATGGCTCCTGCTGCTGCATCCAAGCCAATCAGGAGGGAAACACACGGCAGAGCCTTGGGTCTAGTGCACATCGCTGGATCAAGATCGGGCTTAGGTAAGTATTTAGGAGGGCTGAGAGGGGAGCTGTACACTGAAGGTTTTTTACCTTCATGCAGTCTATGCATTACCTTTAACCTTTAAAACCACTTTAATTTTCATCTCTGCAGCCTTATCTTCACAGAATGAATGAACAGGAAGAGCTCGGCACAGTCTCCCTGTTCATTCACAAACTTAAGCACAGTACAGATAGTAAAGACATTTTACTATGCTTCAGTTATGAATGAACACAGTGAATGATGGGTACTGATCACTCACTGTGTTTATTCAGAAAAAAAAGGGGCCAGTAAATTACATATTTACTGACCCCCTACCCCGCTCTCCATCCTGAAGGGATTCCCATGTTTTGGAGCATGCCCAGTCGCTCCTTCTTCAAACCAATGGTTTTGAATAGTTTAAAGAATGAGCGACTGGGCATGCTCCGAAAAATCTGCTGCCCACTCTGACGTCACTTCCGGTTGCCTGGATTCCATGCTGGTCCTGAAAACACGGCTCTCCGTCTTGGATCAGTGATACAGTGTTTCACACCACTGGTTGGCTGGAACTTCCACCTGCAGCTGTCTTTACTCCCAGGAGGCATCCCACTGGACGTTATGGATTCATTGATATGCCTGTTTTTCACTTCCAACTTGTAAGTGTTTTTAACCTTTCCTTGTCATTAAAGTGTTTTATTACTGCACTTAGAAGTGCCTTCTTGTCTACACTGTTTTTCCTATAGAGTGTGCTGCCCTCTTCTGAAGTGCTGCTATGGTGCATTAATCACATTTCAAGAGCCAGTCATGTACTCTTTGTCAAAGTCTCCTTGTTATCCAGAGTGCCCTATTCTCCACACTCCTTGAAAGGGTAGATCAAGATTGATGGGTTGCCCTGGAGTAAAACCTAAAGTGACAGGGAGGCCACATGGGCCTTCTGGAGCATATTGTATATGGTCTCCAGAACTTGACATAGTATTTTAAAGAGGTTTAAAATGGTTGTTAAAGTGCGCAGTATAGGAGATATCCCCTATATCAGCAAATGACAACGTCATCGGCACATGCGCACTGAAGCAATGGCTCGTTCGTGCCGTTGCTTGAGCTCAGCTGACGTGCCTTTACCGGCGGCTCCACGTCATTGCGGCTCCGGCCAATCACAGCGCCGGATACCCAGAAATAACTCCAGGAGACATGTCGCCGGGCAGAGCAGTGTGCTGGGACTGCTGCGGGGGCTTTGATCTAAGTTGCATACTAGCTCATTATGCCTTTGTCTTGCGGGTTTTTGTTTTTTTTGTGGGTTTACAACCACTATAACTCAAGATCTATATAATGGAATCAGAACTTCCTTCATCCTGCTGGTGATCCCTCTAGTAATACACTCTAAAATTCTATTCACTTTTGCATCTGCCACACTGTTTGCAGATCTTGCAATCATTTGAAGTTCGTTCACCTGTACCAAATTCCCGGGTCATAAGACACTTGCACTTTCAGAATTTGGCTCCAGTAAGGAGATAACCCAATGATTGAATGCCTACATGCAACAGAAGGGACTCTGTATAGTAGCAGTGCATAATAGGACTGGCAGTAATTCTCCCTTTTTGCACAAAATCTTGGAAATGGAAGGATCACAGGAAGTTTTTTAATATTTAAAAATGTATTAAGGCTTGAAGACTTCCTTAACTGGAGGCAATGTGATTTTTAATTTGGCCTTTATCTTGCTACTGATCATTCAGTTACAGTATAAGTGGATTCATGGGATTCTTATATAACTCATGTACTACAGTTCTACTAGGGATTCTGAGTCTGCTTCACTGCTAGAATCTCAAATAAGAAGAAGTTAAGTACTCCTGTATCATTCTCTGTAAATTAACCACTTCAGCTCCCTCGGCTGTTTACCACAGAGCAAGTAACTCGTTTAGTGTTGGCAGTAACATCATAATTACCTTATCACAGGGGTCGGCAACCCCCAGCACTGGTGCCGCAAGCGGCACACAAAGCCTATTTTGCCGGCACTTGACTCCCTCCCCATCAGCAGAGCAGCACAGGGAAGTGTCAGTGAAACACTAATGCATCCCAACTTATGATCCTGCACACAGGCCCACTGCTTTCAGAAAATGCCCCTGACCTGAGCTCATCATTGCGCATCCATTCCAGGTGCTTGTATGTAACATCACATACATCACATACATCATATACATCACATAAAAGCACGTGGGCTGGATGCAAGAGTTGAATCAGCAGGATGAGTGTGCCAGGACAGGTAGATGTGTCTCATCTCTGCTTCCTTTTACCACTCTGCAAATTACGCATATCATAGAAGAGAAGAGGGTACAGCGGTGGGACAGATGAGCAGGGAGGTACAGTGGTGGAAGAGATGAAGAGGGGGTTCAGCAGTGGGACAGAAGGGCAGGGGGGTACAGTGATGGGCTAGATGAGCAGGGGGGTTCAGTGTTGGGCCAGATGAGCAGGGGGTTCAGTGTTGGGCCAGATGAGCAGGGGGTTCAGTGTTGGGCCAGATTAGCAGGGGGGTTTAGTGTTGGGCCAGATTAGCAGGGGGGTTTAGTGTTGGGCCAGATGAGCAGGGGGATTCAGTGTTGGGCCAGATTAGCAGGGGGGGTTTAGTGTTGGGCCAGATTAGCAGGGGGGTTTAGTGTTGGGCCACATTAGCAGGGGGGTTTAGTGTTGGGCCAGATGAGCAGGGGGTTCAGTGTTGGGCCAGATGAGCAGGGGGGTTCAGTGTTGGGCCAGATTAGCAGGGGGGTTTAGTGTTGGGCCAGATTAGCAGGGGGGTTTAGTGTTGGGCCAGATGAGAAGGTGGTTCAGTGGTGGGACAGAAAAGCAGGGGGGTAGAGCAGTGGTGCAGATGTGAAAGGAGGTGTATTGGTGGGACAGATGAGCAGGGGGTTACAGCGGTGGGGCAGGAGAGCAGGGGGAACAGAGGGGGGACAGAAGAGCAGGGGGGTACAGATGTGAGACAGATGTGCAGAGGGTACATTGATGGGGCAGATGAGAAAGCAAGTTACAGTGGTGGGGCAGATGAGCAGATGGGTTATGTGTTAGGAGAGATGAGAAGGTGATTCAGTAGTGAGACAGAAGAGCATGGGTATACGGCAGTGGAACAAATATGCAGGGAGGTACAGTGGTGGGACAGATGAGAAAATGGGGTACATTGATGGGGCAGATGAGCAGGAGGGTTATAGTGGTGGGGCAGATGTGCAGGAGGTACAGTGGTGGGAGGGATGAAGGGGGTTCAGCGGTGGGACAGAAAAGCAGGGGGGTACAGTGATGGGGCAGATGAGCAGGGGGTTACAGTGGTGGGACAGATGAGCGGGGGGGGTTCAGTGTTGGGCCAGATGAGAAGGGGGTTACAGTGGTGGGAAAGATGAGCAGGGGGAGTTCAGTGTTGGGGTAGAGGAAAAAGGAGGTACATTGGTGGGACAGATGAGCAGGGGGTTACAGCGGTGGGGCAGAGGAGCAGGGGGGGTACAGATGTGCAGAGTGGTGCAGAGGAGAAAGGAGGTACATCTGTGGAACACATGAGCAGGGGGTTACAGTGGTGGAGCAGAAGAGTAGGGGGTACAGTGGTGGGGCAGATGAGCAGATAAGTTCAGTGTTAGGACAGATGAGAAGATGATTCAGCGGTGAGAGAGAAGAGCATGGGGGTACGGCGGTGGAGCAGATGTGCAGGGAGGAACAGTAGTGAGGAAGATGGGAAAGGGGGAACATTGGTGGGGCAGATGAGCAGGGGGATACAGTGGTGGGACAGAAGAGCAGGGTGGTACAGTGGTGGGACAGAAGAGCAGGGTGGTACAGTGGTGGGACAGATGAGCAGGGGGTACAGTGGTGGGGCAGATGTGCAGGGGGTTACAGTGGTGGGGCAGATGAGAAAGGGGGTACATTGGTGGGGCAGATGAGAAAGGGGGAACATTGTTGTGGCAGATGAGCAGGGTGGTACAGTGGTGGGGCAGATGTACAGGGGGTTACAGTGGTGGGCAGATGAGCAGGGGGTTACAGTGGTGGGGTAGATGAGCAGGAGGGGTACAGTGGTGGGGCAGATGAGCAGGGGGTTACAGTGGTGGGGCAGATGAGCAGGGGGTTACAGTGGCGGTACAGATGAGCAGGGGGTTACAGTGGTGGGGCAGTTGAGCATGGTAGTACAGTAGTGGGGCAGATGTGCATGGTAGTACAGTAGTAGGGCAGATGTGCATGATAGTACAGTGGTAGGGCAGATGTTCAGGGTTGTACAGTGGTGGGGCAGATGTGCATGATAGTACAGTGGTAGGGCAGATGTTCAGGGTTGTACAGTGGTGGGGCAGATGTGCATAGGGTTACAGTGGTGAAACAGATTAGCGGGGGACAGTGATCTGAGGTGTGGAGTTGCAGGAATTGGGGCTGATCTGAGGTGTGAGAGTGCAGGATGTTAATTTCTCACCACTAAAGTAGTTTACAGCATTTACTTTATAAAAAATCCTTTTCGTGATTGAGAGTGAGAAGTTGACATTTTATTGTTATAAAATCGGCATGCTCAATTTCTTTGAAAACATTTTTCGGCACACTGTGCTCAAAAGGTTGCCTACCCCTGACCTATGATATGAAAGTTATACATATACTGTATCTTTTTGTTGTTCATTGGTAAACAGGGCTTTGTTTTTGTTTTTTTGCAGTAATGTCTTTTAAAAATGAATTGATCTTCTATGCATTTTAAAGGGGATTGTATTAGAAAATTGTATAGAAAATAGAGTTGATCAGTGATAGTTTTAGGGCAACTAATGTTACTGCAGATGAAAAGTTCAAATTGTATTCCACTTTATGACAATAAAATTATCTTCCTTGTACAATATACAGTGAAGTTTTCTACAAATGCTATATGATTCCATATTATATCTGTATGTTTTTGTAACAAGGAAAAAAGCAAAATGAAAGAAAATGTAAGCAATGTTTGTCACAACAATAAAAAAATAAAAAAAAAAAAATAGATTTGGAGAGCAGAGGAAGGAGAAATTAATTAGGGTTAATGAGGGATTTAACTGGAAGGAAGCTTTTCACTTTGCAAGTTTTCTGCAGCTGAATTTAGGAGAAGGTGACAGCTGCCTGTCTGTACATCAGGGGTCACACTGACAGTGGGCCCTTGGGAATGTGCACACGGGGAGGGGTATAAAATTTTACTACTTATTAAGTGCACCTTGGAGGATTTAGATGAAGTGGGAAAGGCATAGAACTTACAGTATGTCAGTTTTTTGGCTGACAGCAGTATAAATTTGCCCAGCAGAAGGACAGGTGTAATCAGGGATAATAGATCAAAATGTAATAGAGACAAACTGTACAAGCAGTTTTTTTTTTTTTTTTTACTGCAAGATTTATGAGACTGCAGATAATACAGCAGTGTAAAATTGACCAGCAGCAGGGCAGTTTTAATTAGGAATAGTTGGCCTAACTGGTGTATACCTAACGTCTATTTTATCTAGGCAGACGGGGGTAATGTGAATCTGAGTGATATAATGTGAAGTGGTTTAGTTGAACACTTGCTCTTTTTTTCTCTTTTAAATATTACATCAGTGTGCCGCTAACAAAAAGCAACTCTAATAGTCCTCAAAAAAAATGCGCCATGTTAAGCACTCCAAACTTAAAAAAAAACAGATGGGCCAGGTTTTATCCTGAAATAATACCGAGAGTGTTTTATTTCAGAAACAGTAGCCATACATATTGTACTGTGGTTGGACAGTATGTAGCGCACTCCCTAAGGATCCGCAAGTAGAATGGGATCCCCCACTCTGCACAGCCAGGCACACCAAATTTCCACAGTCACTCCAGAGTCAGAGAACAGTCCGTGACTTATTTATTTTTTATTGCGGCTAATAACTTGGATAGGGATGGGAGTTTATGGGATGCCCATTTGACTTCAATCAAACTTCAGGGACAACGTCTCTTATATACAGTTTATATACACTCCACTGCTTCCTCCAGCACTTGCTTTCAGAACTCCAGATGCATCACCTTGTTGCAATTTGGTAGCAAAGGCCCATTACAGGCAGGGACTTGCAGACCCTATACTTGAAGATAGGATGACACAACTTACACTTCCAATCACTTCCTCTCTGTGGTCACTGATTCCAGCACCTATTCATGGAACTGCCAACCCGCCTGGCTGCAACTGCCCCTTTCACTAGCCCTTCAGGCTAACTTCTCCACAGTCCTCCCAAGCTGACACTATCGCCACAGTCCTCCCAGACTGAACACTCACCAGCCCACGCAGCTGACTCCTCGAGAGGTCTCCTGGATGTGCTGACTTTCTGCTGTCCTCTCACTTGCTCCCGTGCCTCCAGGAAGGGTTTCCTTCGTGTGTTGTGTGGAATCCTTCCAGCACCTGAGCCCCAGACCCCAGGTCACCCTCCCAGACTAGGGGGCACCCTGCGAGAACCTTAGACAGCCTCCTTAAGCACTCCAGCTCTATCTTCCACCCGACTGCCCCTGCTGGGCATGGCCCATGTCTATTTATGAGGTAGGCTCTACCCCTGCCTGCCCATTGCTGGGGATTGTCCGAGGCCTCATAAATATGCATGACATGCAAACAGCTAAACTATGTACACTAGCACACTAGCTAGAGGGCGCTACAAGTATATACTATGGGCCACTTTGTAAAACTGCAATGTAAGAGGGAAATACAAGGCAGCTTTGTTCTTGGAATAAATACAAATATTAAAGTGTATTATTTTAAAGATAAGAGTCACATAAATTGTACATTGGCTGGGCAGTATGTAGGCATCCTGGTCAGACTGCATAGTAAGATATAAAGACGAGACAAGTTTTATCTTGACATAAACATTGTGTATTACCGTATATACACGAGTATAAGTCGACCCGAATAGAAGCCGAGGCACCTAATTTTACCACAAAAAACTGGGAAAACATATTGACTCGAGTATAAGCCGAGGGTGGGAAAATGCAGCAACTACGGGTAAACAATGCCCATCTGCAGCCTCACTGTGCCCATCTGCAGCCTCACTGTGCCCATCTGCAGCCTCACTGTGCCCAGTTGCAGTCTCACTGTGCCCAGTTGCAGCCATACCTTTTATTACTAAAACAGACGGCTGAACAGAATGCATTACACAGCGGGAGACACCTTTCATTACTAAAACAGCGCTGGTCTCCCGCTGTGTAATGCATTCTGTTCAGCAGTCCATTGAAACAAAGCCCACCCCGCCTCCTCCTTGTCCGTCCGTGACAGAGGAACACTGATACGATGCTGGGAAACTGTATCAGTGTTCCGCCTATCACAGACGAGGAGGAGGCGGGGCGGGCTTTGTTTCAATGGACGGCTGAACAGAATGCATTACACAGCGGGAGACACGCGCTGTTTCAGTAATAAAAGGTATATCTCACTCGAGTATAAGCCGAGGGGGAGTTTTTTCACCCTAAAAAATGGGCTGAAAAACTCGGCTTATACTCGAGTATATATGGTATTTTAGAGACAATAACAACAAATCTAGCAGGTATTTATGCAGCTTGGTTAGACTGCAATATAAAAGGGAGAAACAAGGCAGGTTTTAGGTGTCCGTTTATGAAGCAGTAAAAAATTTTCACTGCTCCATTCTCCGGCATTCACAGAGGAGATCGTTCTTCTCTGGATGCCAGTTTATGAAGCAGTGTAGATGGCTTCTTCTTTGGAGAAGTGGAGCGATCTACAAACACTTGGAACAGTGGAGAATGGCCCCTCATACTGGAATCTCATGAGACATAACGAGATTACAGCACCAGAAATATGGACATTCCCAGACATTCCCGGAGGAGACTGCCCACCTAGTAATAAAATACCTGTCCATATATATATATATATATATATATATATATATATATATATATATACACACACACACACACACACACACATTGTATATATACATAGACATGGCAGGGGGACATGGTAGTGGCTTGGGGGGGTCTGACCGAGGAAGTAAAAAATCCCCTCCCCCCCCCCCCCGTGATTCTCTCTTCACTCCCCAATTTTCCACCTCTGAGCTGGAGAATCAGGGAGTGTGAGTTCTGACTCAGATCGCCAGTGAAGTGCTGAGATCTCAGCTTCATAAACTGTCCGTTTCTGTGTCAGTCAATCACAGCTTCTCAGTATGTGGAGATGATCGGCGGAGAACATGTTCTCCCCTGATCATCTGTTTCATAAACCGTTAATGGACTGTGTCACCGGTAATCACAGTTTCGTAAACAGACACCTTATTTTGAAATAAAAATTAGAGTGTATTATTTTATAGACAATAGCCACATATATTGCACAGTGGCTGGTCAGTATGTAAACAGCTTGGCAATGCCACAGTGTAAAAGGAATAGAAGAGGCAGGTTTTGTCTTTAAATAAATATTACAGTGTATTAACTAACTATTTACAAATGCAGCAATTTAGAAATCAGATGAAAGGTTTAGCGCTGGAAAATCCTTTTTGATAGATAAAAAGTGCATTTTATATACATCTATATAGATCAGACCAAAATGAGGGAATAATGAGGAGGAATGAGGGGCAGAGGGACATTGCTCCAAATCAGGGATAGTCCCTTGAAATCAGGGACAGTTGGGAGCTATGTGTATAGCACCTGTGCCGAAGGACTGGCATAAGCAGCAAATTGGAGACACAAAGATTATTTACAGTGCAGCAAATATTAGAAATTTGGCAGAGGTCCAGCTTAACAGTGACAAAGCACTGAAATAGGCTGCAAACTTGGAGATAAAGTGCATGTTACCCTGCTGGAAATATTTGAAATTTGTCAGTTCAGGTCCAGCTGTGGAAACAATGTGTGGCACCGTTAAAGTGTGAGATTATATAAATAAGCTGCAAACATTGAGGTGCAACACAAGATTTACTCTGCAGCAAAAAATTACACATTTTGCTGATTTAGAACTGGTTCATTTCTATCAAAGTGAGCCAGTCCACGGTATCAGGAGACATAAGGATTAATTTCTCAGTGATAAAACCTCCTGCATTGAAATATGCACTGAAGGTCACATACCACAGTATGCGCTGAAGGCCTTTGCAGACAGCATACTGACTGCAGGGCAAGCCAGAAGCTTTGCGTGAACTTTGCAAGCTCTGGCCAATGACCCAGCCTAGACACCCAATAGTCCATAGGATGCTCACCCCTAAGATTGTCTGCATCAGTACAGGACCCCAAGTAGTCGCCAGTCAGTCATGTGGTTGAATGCTGCCTGCAGCCAAACTTAATTGTATATGAAAATTCATCTTAAAAACATTGCAGTGGCAGTCACCACCAGCACTAATCTTTCATCAATGCCTGGGGATTGGAGGCACATTGGGCATAAGAAAGGATTCTGCCACCATAAAGAAATGCTGCACCTCCTCAAAGCTGCTCCCCAGAGCCCGTTCTGGTACTGTACTCACACAGATACTTACTGATGTCTCACTGCTGTTGGTTCAGCCTCAGTAGAATGTGCATTGTTGAGTTCCAGCATGTGAGGGTCTTTTATTTATTTTTATTTATTTATTTCAGGTACTTATATAGCGCCGTCAATTTACGCAGCGCTTTACATATATATATTATACATTCACGTCTTGCATCAGGGGACTAGGCAGCTTGTTTTGCAGCAGCATTTCTGCCAAACACTTGCAGGGTATGATTGCCTAAAATGGCCACACATTCTTCTGACCTGACACAGGACCTCCTGTAAGCCAGAGTATTTAACCAGATGCAACACCAAGTTTAGAACATGTGCCAGGCTACATGTGTGAACTTTCCTTGCTGAAGGCCAGGCAGCAGGTTAGTCATACACAACCTTTCCTGGCACGAAACTGGGTAGGATCAGCTGGCTCTAGAATCTCAGGCCCAGTATGGCTCCTGTACCCTAGACATACCAACTGAAAAACAGTGAGCAGCATTTTGCCTGGGCCTATGCATATGCCCAGTGGTGCTTGGGCAAGACTGATTCAAAGGAGTAACCAGATGAAACTAATGAGGAGGATAAAAGTGACTGTGCCAAAACCAAGATCAAATTGACCCTGTATACCGTGAATGAGATGTAGCATGCCTGGTCATGCTTGCTGGGCCACTTGTCAATGGCCATTACATTTCACATGCTAGTGGAGGGCAGGGATTACTTTGTAAGGAAAAATAATAGCAGCTGGATAAAAGTGGAACTTCCGCGTATTTGTCTCCTCTCCCTCTCCGGTGCCACAAATGACACCTTTTCGGGGGGGGGGGCAGGATACCTGTCTTTGCCGCGGCCCATGATGTCACCGTGGGGCTCCCTCCTCCTCCCCCTGTCGCCGGGCCAGTAGGAAAGAGGAGCAGGGCCTCGCGCATGCGCAGTAGGGTTCTGTAAGGCTACACTGCCGGTTTCCCTTACCCGCAATGGCGGCGGCAGCACCCGACAGCTGATGGAAACATCAGCTGTGGTGCCGACATCGCTGGACTCCAGGACAGGGAAGTGTCCTATTATTAAAAGCCAGCAGCTGCAGTATGTGAAGCTGCTGCCTTTTAATTGTTTTTTTTTTTGGGCGGACCTCCGCTTTAAGGAAATATACAGTGCCTTACAAAAGTATTCACCCCCCTTGGCTTTTTACCTATTTTGTTACATTACAGCCATTAGTTCAATGTTTTTTTAATCTGAATTATATGTGATGGATCAGAACACAATAGTCTAAGTTGGTGAAGTAAAATTAGAAAAATATATACATAAAACTATTTTTCAGAAATAAAAAACTGATAATTAGCATGTGCGTATGTATTCACCCCCTTTGTTATGAAGCCCATAAAAAGCTCTGGTGTAACCAATTACCTTCAGAAGTCACATAATTAATGAAATGATGTCCACCTGTGTGCAATTTAAGTGTCACATGATTCTGTTATTACATATACACACCTTTTTGAAAGGCCCCAGAGGCTGCAACACCTAAGCAAGAGGCACCACTAACCAAACACTGCCATGAAGACCAAGGAACCCTCCAAAACAAGGGAAAATGTTGTTGAGAAGTACAAATCAGGGTTAGGCTATAAAAATATATCCAAATCTTTGATGATCCCTAGGAACACCATCAAATCTATCATAACCAAATGGAAAGAACATGGCACAACAGCAAGCCTGCCAAGAGATGGCTGCACACCAAAACTCACGGACCAGACAAGGAGGGCATTAATCAGAGAGGCAGCACAGAGACCTAAGGTAACCCTGGAGGAGCTGCAGAGTTCCACAGCAGACTAGAGTATCTCTACATAGGACGACAATAAGCCATACGCTCCATAGAGTTGGGCTTTATGGCAGAGTGGCCAGAAGAAAGCTATTACTTTCAGCAAAAAACAAAATGGCACGTTTCGAGTTTGCAAAAAGGCATGTGGAAGACTCCCAAAATGTATGGAGGAAGGTGCTCTGGTTTGAATAGACTAAAATTGAACTTTTTGGCCATCAAAGAAAACGGTATGTCTGGCGCAAACCCAACACATCACATCACCCAAAGAACACCATCCCCACAGTGAAACATGGTGCTGGCAGCATCATGCTGTGGGGATGTTTTTCAGCAGTCAGGACTGGGAAACTGGTCAGAGTTGAGGGAAAGATGGATGGTGCTAAATACAGGGATATTCTTGAGCAAAACCTGTACCAATCTGTGTGTAATTTGAGGCTAGGACGGAGGTTCACCTTCCAGTAGGACAATGACCCCAAACACACTGCTAAAGCAACACTTGAGTGGTTTAAGGGGAAACATGTAAATGTGTTGGAATGGCCTAGTCAAAGTCCAGACCTCAATCCAATAAAAAATCTGTGGTCATACTTAAAGATTGCTGTTCACAAGTGCAAACCATCCAACTTGAAGGAGCTGGAGCAGTTTTGCAAGCAGGAATGGGCAAAAATTCCAGTGGTAAGATGTGGCAAGCTCATAGAGACTTATCCAAAGCGACTTGGAGCTGCGATAGCCGCAAAAGGTGGCTCTATAAAGTATTGACTTTAGGGGGTGAATAGTTATGCACATTTACTTTTTCTGTTATTTTGTCCTATTTGTTGTTTGCTTCACAATAAATACAAAAAAAAAAACATCTTCAAAGTTGTGGGCATGTTTTGTAAATAAAATGATGCAAATCCTCAAACAATCCATGTTAATTCCAGGTGGTGAGGCAACAAAACACGAAAAATGCCAAGGGGGTGAATACTTTTGCAAGGCACTGTAGTTTCTGTGTAGTCATTTTATAGATGTCTACCATTGAACTGTCTAACATTGAACTGCAGCTAACTAGTTTAGGTTATTCATACCTCATCAAACACATCCTGATCTATTTTGGATTGTATGGATACATATAGTAGAACACAGTCTACAGAAAACTAATAGGATAAAGTTCACAGGATATAATCTATTAGAATTGTATTATTCCTCCTGCCCTTTTTTAATCAGCCTTTTTCATTTAATGAAACTCAGTGGCATAACTGAGCCCTATATTTTTGTACAGTAATTCAATTTGGTATGAGCAAAGAAGCTATAGGACCCCCCAGGGCCAAAGTGTTTGCTTTCTTTATACACAATAAATACCTGTCAAATTACAGTCAGGTATATCGCAGGATTGCATGTGGCTGTCATTGGACCATACTGACATGTTCCAGCACAAAAAAAAGCCACAAGTTCTCTCTGTCCTAGCAATGCCTGCACATTACAGCCCCATAGACATCTGTTGCTATTTTCAGGGGCTGTAAAGTGCAAGCGTGGCCAGGACAGAGAGGACTTGCATGTTGGATGTAACCAATCCCAAGAATCTGCGGCTATTGGATCTCAGTAGGTATGCATCTTTGGAGGGGGGTGGAATTGACCCAGCATGCCCCGGTCTGTTACGTTAGAAGGAGGCGGGGTCACCTGCTGACATCATCCGGTGACTCTTCCACTTACCCATTTCGGAGCAAGCTGTTGGCGGGAACGTTTTACAAGTCTGGAGGGTTTTATGGGGGGGTTTTTGGGGTCCAGAGGTGCAGCAGGCATCGTGACTGACGATAGATCTACATATTCCTTAAAAAGGAATTGTCAAAAACCTGTGTTGTGTCTTTATTCACTTTTTACACTTTTATTTTATTATTTGGTGAATAGAAATTAGTTACTGTTTCATTCTGATATTCGGATACATCTGAATGGGTCTTAAATAACTAAGGGACAGAGCCACCCGATGACATTCCCAGATGGCCTTGCCCCTTGTGATGTCATTGACCCAGCATGCACCGGACTATCACATCACCCAGTGATGCAGCCGGTGGCCCTGCGCCTACGTTATTTAAAAACTGGCAGATGCTGGAGCTGGCAGATGGCAGAAGCCAGCAACGGGTACAGAGCTTTTTTTTTTTTGGTCGCGGCGGTGGCGTTATTTGCGATTGACTCTGGATCTACACTGGGGGACATGGTTTTTGCTTTTTTTTAATAAAGAAATTGTCAAAAACTGTCTCTGTGTTTTTATTTATTTTTGACACTTTTTTTGGTGAATGAGTAGGACCAGATGGGGAAGGGGTCGGGATCTGGGGGTCCCCCGTGACCTGGGGCCAGGGTTGTGAGGAAGAGGCTCTTGTCCCCATCAACATGGGGACAAGGTGCTTTTTGGGGGGGGGGCTACCCCAAAGCACGCTCCCCGTGTTGAGGGCATGTGGCCTGGTATAATTCAGGAGGGGGAAGTCCAGATATAGAAGGGGATGCCACCGCTTCAGGCAGGTCAGCTGAAACAAAAACTTCTCTTCTAGAATTGAAGAGCCCCAGGTGCTGGCTAATGCGTATAGCAAATGAAGATGAACGGAAAGCTCTGGACAGCCACACTCCAAAGAAAATTTCTTTTGCCTTTATTGAAAAATCGGGATCACACTGTACAAGCCACAGCAAATGATACAGACAAGGTCTATGGGGCAAGTACGGCCAGGCAATGACCATAGTCTGGGAAACCCTCGTGGATCCAGTCAAACAAAGAAAAATAAATCTTCCATAAGAAAACAAGGAGAGGCGGCAGGCGACATAAAGCTCCAAGGGACACTCATTACACACTGCAGGGCAAAACAAAGAGGTAACCCTGAATGTTATTAACATCTCAAACAGAACTTTAAAGGATGAAGAAAGAAGTTTATTAGTGAAAGGATTGAACTTTTGCCCGAACAGACATTTTGATCATTTCGGAACAATATTGGATGTCAACAAGTTTTCCCATAGTCTAACCCTCAAAAAAAACACTATTTTGAATTTCCACTGGATAGAGAGGAGGTCCCTTCGGATGACCTTGAGGCAGGTGAGTCTCCCCCTTCACCTAAAATGTTTACGGAGGTCTATGCGTTACAGGACCTAGCAGGAGATTCCAGTCCACCCCCCTTTGATCCCACTGATGCCCAGAACAACATATTGTTTAAACTTAAATCTGACTTTTATCCAGTGGCATCCAGGGGAAGGGATTTGGACCTCCTCCAGAAAATGGTGGAGGGTGATTTGACTCATTTGGCTCGAAGTTGTCATAAGAGACCAGTCACCCACAATTTGACTCATTAGCTCTCACAGTCTTTGGAATACTTGTTGACACACAATTTTTTTCATGTTTGATGGGAGCTATTATATCCAGAGATGCGGGGCCTCCATGGGGGTGAAGTTTTCGACCTCATTAGCCAACCTATACATGGGTTGGTGGGAAAGGTCCCGCATCTTTGGACATGATAGCCCCCGTCATTTGGATACTCTGTTTTTCTGTCGCTATATTGACGATCTTCTATTTGTTACATCGGATGAGAGTGCTGATCTTAACGCATGGCTCTCATACTTCAATGACAACACTTTGAACTTGAAGTTTACTGGAGTTTTACGTGTGAATACCATAGAATTCCTAGATGTGAAATTAACAGGGATGGATGGGGTAGTTAATACCGGTTTACACAGAAAAACCAATGCGGTCAATGCATTGTTGAGAGCAGATTCCGCCCATCCAGGTCACACTATCAGGAGTGTACCATACGGACAATTCCTCAGGTTGAGACGTCTACGCAGTACACCCGATAACTTTCAGACAGAAGCCAGGGACATGTTTTTAAGATGTAGAGAGGGGATATAGAGGGGATATTCAGATAAAATAGTGAATAGAGCTTTTGTTGCAGCCAACGCTATTCCCAGAAATACATTACTCCAGGAAAACACAGGCAAGAGGAAAATACACAAAAACAAAAACTACAAATCTTCATTGTCCCCTATCAAAGTTCCATTTTTTGCTACACTAAACAGCTTGGAATTTACTAAAATTAAAAACATAGTTACCAATATTTCCCAATCCTTTTCAATAGGGTGCAGGAACTCAACCATGACCCCCCCCCCCACACACACACACACACACACACACACACACACACACACACTCTTCAAACTGCATCAAATAGTGGGTGTGGTCACATTTTATGTCAAACAGTGGAAGGGTCTTAAATGGGGCATTAAATACCAGGGGTGCATTATGTACAGATCACACAGTTCATGGGGGAAGTGTTACAGATTGCAGAGATCAGGGGTGCACAACACACACACACAGAGCACAGAGTTCAGGGGTGCACGACACCCAGAGTGCAGAGTTCAGCCTTCTTCCACAGCTGCTTACCTCTCCATCCCCCATCCACATTTCACTTTCACCCCTCTTCAGCTCCAACCTCAGCTGGACTTCTGTGATTACAAGTGATAGTGTTGAGCAGGGGGCCTGAGCCAGAGGTGGTGGAACTGAGTTCAACCAAATTCCAGCTGAAAAAAAAGCCCTGCTTTTCAATGACCCCATTTACAGTGAAATCCTCTCTAAGGGCATCAGGTCGGTATCCCGCAGAGCACCCACGTTGGGTGGCTCTATTTCACCCAATCTATTTTCCACTGAACGGCAGGGATCCAACTGGTTACACTTTAAGTTTAACTTCAAATGTGGTTTCAAGGGATGGGACTATTGTCGCCATATTAAGAAGGGTAAATGTGTCCAGTCTTGTGTCAACGGTAAAACCTTTGATATCCCCTCTTTCATCAACTGCAATACACGATTTTTAGTGTATCTGATCATTCGTGAGATTTGTCAAGTACAATAAGTGGGCCACACTACACACTGACTGAAGGATTGGCTGTACGATCATTTGTATGACATAGAGAAAAATAGGTCAACCAATGTAGCCAAACATTGGAATCATATATACTATAAAGATGTTTCAAGTCTGTCCATACAGGGCATCAAGAGAATTATCACTCCCAAAAGAGGAGGTGACAGATTCCAGATACTTTGCAAACGCAAAGTATTTTGGATCTTCTCTTTAGACACGAGAATTCCGTCAGGGCTTAACTTTGAGTGGGATGTGTCCCACTACTATGATTAAATTTACTGTCTGGTCACTTTTCCCTTTTCTTCAGCCTTGGTGTTTTGCCCCCCCCCCCCCCCCCCCTCCTTCTCCCCTTTTTTTTTAGGATATTATTATCATCGAAGACAGTGGGGAATAGTGGCAGCCGCGTTTTTTCACAGTTCTGGGTCATTTAGATTTCTTTCATCATTTCATTAGCCCAAGCATCTCATCCGTGTGTGGAGGAGGTGTTTAGTCAATATATCCCTGTGCGTATATTATCCCGGTCAATAGACAGGAGATACATGCACACATTTACACATCCATTTCCCATATTCAATATTTTGTGAAGACTGTGGTTTACGTTATCACCTTGAAGGTTGGGTAAACGGGTTGACAGGTGAGCATACCTTCCTGTTGTCCTCACGCAACGGCTGGTCATCACCACCATGACCCCTGCTCAGATATTATTGTTTGACTGTTTTTAACAGAACGATTAGTTCGGGTTGGTGCACAATCGTTGCGTGGATGGGAACCCACATAGTTATATTACCCGTTTTCCAGTGGCCATGTTCCCTTGCCTATTGGCATTATTATTATTTCTATTGCTTAGTAGCTATATATCCATCCATCTGCTTATTTAAATACTTTATTTATACAATGGTTAAAGATTTTACATTTGGGTGTCTCTTAGCTTTTAAAACAACCCAGTGAGGGTTCAATTTCAATCTTGTCTGTATCGCTTTGCTGTGGCTTGTACAGTGTGATCCAGATTTTTCAATAAAGGCAAAAGAAAATTTCCTTGGAGTGCGGCTGTCCAGAGTTTTCAGTTCATCTTCATAATTCAGGAGGGGGGAATGCTTGCACATCTTTACACCTTTTCCTGGGGGACCCTGACGCCATAAAAAAAAAAAAAAAAAATTAACATGTGTGCCCCTCAAAATCCACGCCATTTTTTCTATTTTGGCATGGGGTTCCCCTTACAATCCATACCAGACCCCCCAAAGGGTGACCCCCATGCTTTGTTTTTTTCAATTCGTGTTCAAAACTAATGGCATGTGAGATGCGTTCCCTCAGAAGGCAATGAGCCTGGAATTTGCATCTGAACCACACCGCAGTGCTCAGAAAACGCACAGGATTCTTTTTAGATTGGCAGTGGATTTGCACTTCCGCTGCACCCCAAATATGTAAACTGGCTCCATAGAAACCTGGTTTGGTTCACGTCATGCGAATTGGATGTGCATCCAGTTCGCATATATATGAACGGAACCTAAAAGTTTTAGAGCAAGCTGCTAGCGAAGGTGAAGGACATAACCGCAGTTGCATCGTATGCATCATGTTCCTTTCTCCCAAACATTCAGTTCCCAGCCACAGCAGCTCTATCCCTCAACCAAGGTCAGCACATCATGCCTACCATCTTTCAAGACAATCTGCCTGCTCATCCCACAGTACACCAAGCTTTTGCAGCTCAGCAAACTGTAGACACTGGCATGCAGATAATAGAAAATACATTTTACCATGAGGCTATTTAATTTCCTCCTACCAAGTACACTGTTCCACAAATGCAACCTAGCACTGCAGTAAACTCTGAACCAGTGTCAGCTATTAACCTCTTTGAACCACCATACATTCCAAAGTTGCTCAATCTCAGCACACTAATCAATGTAACTAACTTTGTTCCGCATGCAGCTGTGCATCCAAAGTCTGAAAATACAGACATGTCACAGTTTGCTAAATACATGCTCACCAAGACAGGTCTCACTAGGCTCAATGACAAACTTGAAAACTACAGAGGTTGAAAATCCACCTTCAAAGCCACCATCAGTGAACTTGATATAATTTAAAAACAGAAAATACAGTATATATAAAAACAGTTTATTACATCATTATTGCAGAACATAAAACCATATCTCAAAACGTACCCTGTAGGCTTAGTCTTGATGTATAAGCTCCTGCATCTTTCCTGGTATTGGAGAGTTGTGGGTGGTCATACTCTTGGATGAATCTATTTTGGGCTGTAGTTAAGATCACTTAGATCCCTGTAGATCTCTGCATTAACAGTTGTCCCGTTTCTCTTTTGGGACCCTATCACTAGGGGTCACATCACCATACCACCAGGCTTATTGTTTTTAATTCTCATCTGTAGGCTTGCAACCGCTAACTTCTCTATGAGTTTCCAGGTGTACTAATGTTCCTGATCAAGAGTGATATTCAAAATGGGTCGGGAAACATTTACATCTAGACTGTTACACTTGAACCTATGGGAGTTGTATATGGAGTTCTGTTTCGCTATGGCTTAAGCCTATAGTGTAAGCTTTGAGATATGGATTTATGTTCTGCAATAAAGATGTAATAAAAAATTTGTATGCATATATATTCTGTTTTTGTATCATGTGTGTATGTGAAAGTTCCATACACACAATACAATTTGCTGGATAGGCTATTTCTGGGATGTTGGCACCCAAGTAGCCTCCAATCACATTAGTTATCTTCTGTTATCAGTGAACTAGATGTCACAATTACAGAAGAACTAGATTTGCTTATCAGGCGGCTAGGTCCTCAATCTACTAAATGAATCAAAAGACTCAAAGCTGTTGACATTGACAACCCATGTCTTATGCTGCTTAGGGCATACTTGAGCGTAGCTTCGACAGCCCAGAAACGATTGAGGATTATTTATTTAAAATGTTGTAAACTTTTCCCAAAAATATCTGGCAGAAACATTCTAAAGTTTACATAGATACCCAATATTCTCCAAGTTATGTTATGGTATACAAGAAAATTGGGCATCACTTGGATCAATGTACAAGGAAGAAAATAAAGTTTTGTTTCCTCCCTTTTCCTACTTCCATGTATTTATTAGAAGAATTGCAGATACTAAGAATGATACAATTTTCTCCTTTGGGGAGTCCAACCCTCTCGGTCCACCTTCTCCGAGGCCTGCAAGCTCACGCATTTCACATAGAGATGCAGAAGTCCAGTGTCTGTGAAAAGGACTGATATTCTACCTAAACATATGCTAGTCCCTGAAAAGACCAAACAGAAGAAAACTGAGAACCCAAATGGGCAATGCCCCACACATAACAAACCACACTTGCTTAGGAAATGTATTGTCTTCAGAAAGAAACTCTCCCAAGAATGCAAAGAGATTTTAAAGAAGTGTGGGGGTTTGCTTCAAATGCTGTGTTTCCATTGAACACCATGCTAAAGACTATATGACTACTATTATGTGCATAGAATACAAGAGTGATATTCACGTGCAAGTGCTTCATCCATTTCAAGACAGTCCCACTCTGTCTACAGATAATCCTGCCAAAGCAAAGCATGGTCTGGAGAGCACACACCAAACAGTCAGGGCAGTCTTTAAGGCAGGGCAAAGGGGGCAGCTGCCCTGGGCCCTGTCATTGTTGTGGGGCCCAAAGCAGCTACCTCATATTTGCCGACTAACCCGGTTTAAATTCACTTAAAGCGGGGGTTCACCCACACCGCCAAAAAAAAAAAATATTAAAAGCCAGCAGCTACAAATACTGCAGCTGCTGACTTTTAATACATGGCCACTTACCTGTCCCAGGGTCCAGCGATGTCGGCAGGGGACGCCGAGAACCCGCTCGGTTCTCGGCAGCTGCCGCCGCCATCCTAGGTGAGGGAATCAGGAAGTGAAGCATTGCGGCTTCACTTCCCGGTTCCCTACTGCGCATGCGCGAGTCGCGCTGCGCGTCCCAAGTGGTCCCCGCTCTCTCCTGGGAGCTGTGTGTTCCCAGGAGACAGTGCGGTGGGGACGGGAAGAGGCGTAGACTCCCATGGGAGTCTATGCCGGAAGTGGGTGCAAATACCTGTCTTAGACAGGTATCTGCAACCCCCTCCTCCCTGAAAGGTGCCAAATGTGACACCGGAGGGGGGGAGGGTTCCGAAAAGCGGAAGTTCCATTTTTGTGTGGAACTCCGCTTTAAATACAGTTTGGGTACACAGGGGAGCAAGGAGGGAATGTATAAAGGTAAGGAAAGTGGGTGCAAAGATGAGCAGAGGAGGTAGGTATAGTTAAAGGAGTGGAGAGGATGGGGGAGGTTTGGGGTGCAGAGGTTAGCAGGGGTTTTAGTATGCAAAGGTGTACTAACAGGGTGAATAAAGATGTAGGTTGCATTTAGGGCAGCCCAATTATTTCAATTTAGAAATGCGGAAGAAAGTCCCTAATACTTTTTCAAATTCACACGGTTGTGCAGCACATGCCAGCAGATGTGTGAGGATGTCATTAACAATTAATGGCACTACTGTGTATCTGCTAGGGCAGCACGTTTCTGTGGTGTCAGGAAAGCGATTTTGCATGCGTTCCCGACACACAGATGTGAACGCAGGCTAAATGTCTCAGTTACATTCGTGGTCAGTGTAAATCTTCTCATTACATTGGGGCTTGGTGTAGAATCCTTTCATTCACACTAGTGGCCAGTGTGAAGGTCCTCCTTACATTGGTGGTCAGGGTAAATCCCTCCTTACATGGTGGTTACTGTGAATGCTCCTTTTACATTAGTGGTCAGTGTAAATCCCCTTGACATTGGTGGTTATTGTAAATCTTCTCATTACATTGGTGACTGGAGCACAATCATTTTATTTACACTAGTGGCCTGTGTGAAGGTCCCCCTCCTTACATTGGTGGTTACTGTGAATGCTTCTATTACATTAGTGGTCAGTGTAAACCCCTATTACCCCTATTACATTGGTGGCCAGTGTTGAAACTCCTCTTTATATTGGTAGTCGGTAAAAAAAATCAGCATTGCCATTGATCACACCCTCCCCTCCCCCCCAGCACTGCCACTGATCAGAGGAGTTCTAGGATCCCTAGGAGTTTTCTGTCTATTGATGGGTCCCCTCACCACCCCAGTCCATGGTATGCAGGCAGGTGGAGAGCAAAATTGCATGGAGGGGGGCCCAAGAGGATGTTTGCCCAGGGTCCAATCAGTATTAAAGACGGCCCTGCAAACAGTGCCTCATATATTCCAGTTTTTTCTACATGTACAGATGTCTGTGGAGAAGGACTCTGTGACAAATCCAGTGCCAAAATATGCTTGTGTATACCCCAAGGGTCAACCTGAAAAAGCTGTAATGAGCCGTACACAGGATAGGATTTTCCGACAACAAATGTTCGATGTGAGCTTGTTGTCGGAAATTCTGACCGTGTGTATGCTCCATCAGACATTTGCTGTCGGAATTTCTGACAACAACTGTTTGGGAGCAGGTTCTCAAATTTACCGACAACAAGAGTTGTGGTCGGAAATTCCGAGCGTGTGTACACAATTCTGATGCACAAAAGTCCACGCATGCTCGGAATCAAGCAGAAGAGCCGCACTGGCTATTGAACTTCATTGTTCTCAGCTCGTCGTATGTGTTGTACGTCACTGCGTTCTTGACGTTTGGAATTTCCAACATTTGTGTGACAGTGTGTATGCAAGACAAGTTTGAGCCAACATTCGCTGGAAAAAAATCCACGGCTTTGTTGTCGGAATGTCCGACCGTGTGTACATAGCATTAGACTGTATACTATTCTAGATGACCAGAGTAACAGATCTCTTGCAAGACCAAAGCTTTTTGACCTACTAAACATAAGTGGAGATGCCTTACCATACCCCCCCAGTACCTGTGCTGGCATTACAGAAGTTTCAGGCAAAAGAGCCACTGGTCTTGTAGTAGCTTCCCTGAATGGCAGTGTAGAAATACCAATGCCCACTCTCATTGAGTGCAACCAGATTCCAATCAACAGAGAGGAGATCCTTACTCCTGAAGCTGCCTCTCAACACTCTCACTTGTGAGGCAAAGCTGACCATATACCAGCTCTTGACAGAAATGCTAATATTCTCCTGCTTCTCATCAGATACATCCCAAGGGTGTATAAGGCTTGCCAACAAATCAATGGGCCACATGATGCACCATATGCCCAACGCCTGGACCTAGGCTGGGTCATCATAGGCAAAGTCAGTTTGGGAGGTCTTCCAGTTTCTTCTTTCAAGACATGTGACCTGCCAGATGGTTGCATTACTTTTTTCGAACATCACTACCATGTCAAAGAAAGACTTTGCAGTACAGGCATGCAACAGTTCTTCACACAAAGTGCTAACAGTGCCTTTCATTTCTGGGATGATACCACAGTGTTTGATTTAACAAATCAAGACAATGAGCTAGTAACCACGGAAGACAAGGAGTTTGAAAAAATTATGAGTAAGGAGTTCTGACAAGACAATTCCAACAGCAGGGTAGCACCACCACTATTTCGTGCCTCAAGAAAGAAACTACCAAATAATAGTCAGCATGCAGAAGCACAATTTATTTCTTTACAAAGCACAGAAGATCTGAACAGAAGATCTGTGATAAAAAAAACAGTTTGTTGACTTTATGCAGAAGGTGTTTGCAAGAGATCATGCTGAGCCTGTACCATCTATCAAGGAAGGAGATGAATTTTGGTACTTGCTTTGGTATGTGCGATCCTCACAAGCCAGATCAGAGTGGTAGCACATTATGAAAGACTTACCTTGAAACGAAGTCCACCAGATTCCGATAAGCCCCCCGCCCGCAGACCCCCACAACCACCGGGCAAGGGTTGTGGGGATGAGGCCCTTGTCCCCATCAACATGGGGACAAGGTGCTTTGGGGGGGACCCCAAAGCACCCTCCCCATGTTGAAGGAATGTGGCCTGGTACGGTTCAGAAGGGGGGGTTCTCTCTCGTACCCCCCCTTTTCCTGTGGCCTGCCAGGTTGCGTGCTCAGATAAGGGCCTGGTATGGATTTTGGGGGGGCTACGCCATTTTTTAAAAAAATTGGCGCAGGGTTCCCCTTAATATCCATACCAGAGCTGAAGGGCCTGGTATGGATTTTGGGGGACCCCCACGCATTTTTTAAAAAAATTTTGGTGCGGGGTTCCCCTTAATATTCATACCAGACCCAAAGGGCCTGGTAATGGACTGGGGGGGGACCCATGCCATTTTTTTCAATGATTTTTATTGCCAGGATCTGACAATTCATTACAGCTGCGAGCAGTTTTAAATTACTTTTTTTCCTTTAGAAATTTAATTTTGCTGTGGTATTGTTCTAAACACGGGAAAGATGCGCTATTTTACAGGCATACTAAGGACACTCCCCAGGCACGATATTTAACCGGTTCAATACAGGGCATTTTCACCCCCTTCCTTCCCAGGCCAATTTTTAGTTTTCAGCGCTGCCACACTTTAAACGACAATTGCGCGGTCGTGCGACCTTGTACCCAAAAACAATTGATGTCCTTTTTTTCCCCACAAATAGAGCTTTCTTTTGGTGGTATTTGATCACCTCTGTGGTTTTTATTTTTTGCGCTATAAACAAAAAAAGAGCGACAATTTTGAAAAAAACACAATATTTTTTACTTTTTGCTATAAGCTATAATAAATATCCCAATTTTAAAAAAAAAAAACAAATTTTTTCCTCAGTTTCGGCCGATACGTATTCTTCTACATATTTTTGGTAAAAAAAATCGCAATAAGCGTATATTGATTGGTTTGCGCAAAAGTTATAGCGTCTACAAAATACGGGATAGATTTATGGCATTTTTTAAAAAAAATTATTTATTAATTTTTTTTACTAGTAATAGCGGCGATCGCGATTTTTTTTCATGACTGCGACATTATGGCGGACACATCGGACACTTTTGACACATTTTTGGGACCATTCACATTTATACAGCGATCAATGCTATAAAATTGCATTGATTACTGTGTAAATGTGACAGGCAGTGAAGGGGTTAACCACTAGGGGGACACAAGGGGTTAAATATGTTTCCTAAGGGAGTGTTTCTAACTGTGTGGGGCGGGGACATACAAGGGGAGGAGACCGATCAGTGTTCCGCTGTACTAGGAACACAGATCACTTTCCTCACAACTGACAGGACGTGGATCTGTGTGTTTACACACACAGATCCACGGTCCGGCCCGGTTAACGGGCAATCGCGGGTGCCCGGCGGACATTGTGGCCGCCGGGCACACGCACCGGGTCCCGAGCAACGCGACGGGCGTGCGCGCGCGCCCCCGGCGGCGACTGCGCGCCCCTTAGATGGCCGGGAATCCCAGGCCGTCATATGACGTCCCCCCACCCGCGGGAGGCAAATCACGTATATGTACGTGATTTTGCCTGCCCGTGCCGTGTAAAACAGAAGTATGGGTTTGGCTTTTTTTGCCCATTCAAACTTACTTAGGTGGATGCAGCATCGGTCTGCCGATGGCTTGGTTCTTTCAGCTCCCCGAGAGGAGAGCTGCTGACTGTCAATCAGCAGCAGTGGCGGCTAGTGCTCAAAATTTTTGGGGGTGCAAACAAGCTGAAAAACTCTGAAAAAAAAAAAACATAAATTGCAGCCTCACTGTGTCATCAAACGTAGCCACTGTACCATCAAACGCAGCCACTGTGCCATCAAACGCAGCCATTGTACCATCAAATGCAGCCATTGTACCATCAAACTCAACCACTGTGCCATCAAACGCAGCCACTGTGCCATCAATCGCCACCACTGTGCCCATCAATGGCTGCCACTGTGCCATCAAACGCAGCCACTGTGCTATCAAACACAGCCACTGTGCCATCAATCGCCGCCACTGTGCCCATCAATCGCTGCCACTGTGCCCATCAATCGCCGCCACTGTGCCATCAAATGCAGCGACTGTGCCCATCAAACGCAGCCACTGTGCCCATCAAACGTAGCCACTGTGCCATATCAAATGCACCCGCTGTGCCCCATCAAATGCTCCCAGTGTGCCATCAATTGCTCCCACTGTGCCATCAAATGCTGCCACTGTGCCATATCAAATGCTCCCACTGTGCCATCAAATGCTCCCATTGTGCCATCAAATGCTGCCACTGTGCCATATCAAATGCTCCCACTCTGCCCATCAAATGCTGTCAGTGTGCCCCCCCCCGCCCGCCATCTGCCTGGGACTTACCCTGTCTCGATGCGGGAAGCGAGTGACGGTGGCGAGGTGTCCTCCATGCTCCTTGATGTCTTCTCCCGTCCTCTCTTCCTGTCCTCTGCTATGACTGGACACCTAATAGGCGTCCAATCACAGCGTCTGTCATTTCAGCCAATCAGGTAACAGACCCGAGCACCTGATTGGCGGAGAGGCGGTTCAGTGTTAGGAAGGTGAATATTCATTCGCTTTTCTAACACAGCTGGGTGAACTGAGAGCGCCAAGCATGGCGCTTGCTGTTTACCTTTTTTTGCCGCCTATTAGAGCCTATGGCTCTAATCAGGTGCTTAAAAAAAATCCCCCGCCGCTGTAATTCAGGTGCCTCGCCCCCCGATAAAGGGGCCGGGCGCCTGAATAGGGGGTGGCAGCGGTGGCCATAGATAGATTCATGTAATGCATGAATCTATCTATTGGTGATATAGGGGGTGGCAGGAGAGAGGGGGCGGCACCCGTACGCCCTTATGGACGCACCGCCACTGAGCAGCAGCACTCCTGCTCTGCTCACTGGAGTGCTGAGCTGTGGAGGGGCAGGGAGCAGCTGTCTCAGCGGCTCACTGAGAGGCTGAGAAAACCATCAGTCCAGGCACCTGGCAGATCCAGACTTCTGTATAAATGTCAATAGTCCCAAAAATGTGTCAAAAGTGTCCGATCTGTCCATTGCAATACCGCTAAAAATCACAGATCACCGCCATTACTAGTAATAGAGAAAAATAATAATAAAAATGGCATGAATCTTTCCCATAGTTTGTAGATGCTAACCAATCAATATACGCTTATTGCAATTTTTTTTTACCAAAAATATGTATAAGAATATATATTGGCTTAAACTGATGAGAAAATTTGTTTTTAAAAAAATATTTTGGGGGATATTTATTATAGCAAAAAAGTAAAAAATATTATTAAATAAAAACTGCAGAGGTGATCAAATAACACCAAAAGAAAGCTCTATTTGTGGGGAAAAAAGGCCGCAAATTTTGTTAGGGTACAGCATTGCATGACCGCGCAGTTACCAGTGCCAAATTGTAAAAAGTGCTCTGGTCAGGAAGGGTGTAAAACCTTCCGGGGCTGAAGTGGTTAAGCTCATAACAGACAAACAATTCTAATTTCTCAAGTGCAAAATACTAATGCGCAAACCAAATAAATTGTATGTAATAAACTAAGTAGCTGCCAACATAAATGGTGTTCAAGCGCTGTTCAGCAGAAGTCTCATTGTGTGTTAAGCTGAACAGCGCTTTTTTAACTGTAAGTTACTGCTTTGTTTAATAAATCTTTTACTTGAATACTACACCATGAAGACCTCGCTTTGTTGCATGTAAACTACATATGATAGGAAGGAAGGATCTGTAAAGAGAGTAACATCACCAGTGCAAGTCGTATTATCCATCTGGCTGGGTGTCCCTGGAGAAAGGATTTTACTGCCTTGGAAGATGGAGTCACATCTACAGAGGCTTTACTTGACCTGTAGGGGTCTTTGTCTAAGGTGAGAGGCTGGGGCAAACCACTGGTGCAGTGTGGATGGTGGAAGCATTTGGACATAATGGATTCCATTTTTCTGCACAAGCACTTTTATGAACTTTGAGATTAGGCACATTCATCACGTTTACTCACTGCTTTGTCACTTTGGAATTGTTGCACTTTACTGTTTATGAGGAAAATATCATTTGTTTATTGTTGTGTATAGTTGCACATTCAGTATTATTATATTTGTTTACTTGATACACCACTGTGTGATGCATCATATTACACTTTGAGTAGGTACCACATTATTCATTATATGATTCTAATTTCTTGTGTCTTTATTGAGCACACCCATTAAACATTCACAATGCTGGAGGAAAAAGTAAGTGAACCTTAATTACTAATTATTTTAATGACAGTTAATTGGAGTCAGTAGTTTGCACACCTGGAGTCCAGATAATGAAATGAGTTCGGAGGTGTGGTTCAGAGCTACTTTAATTGATAAAGGACACACAAAGATGTTAAAGTGATATTAAAGGCAGATTTTTATTTTATTTTAATAACAAACATGTCATACTTACCTGATCTGTGCAGTGGTTTTGCACAGAGCAACTCCGATCCTCCCCTTTTCGGGTCCTCCACCTGCGCTCAAGGCCCCTCCCTCCTGCTGAGTGCCACAATTGCAAGCAGCTTGCTGTGGGGGCATCTGAGCAGGCTCACTACCCTCTGCTGCTCTGTGTGTTCATTCACACACAGAAGGTGGCTAGGCCCCACCCTGCTTTCTCCTCACTGACTTACTGGCTGTGAATAACAGTAGTAGGAGCTATTGGCTCCAGCTGCTGTCCTAGCCAATGAGGAGGTAAAGACCCAGGAGAAGCACTGCTCTTATGCTCATTGCTGGATCGAGATGGGGCTCAAGTATGTATTAGGAGGGGCTGAGGGGGCTGCTGCACACAGAAGGTTTTTTTACTTTCATGCATAGAATGCATGACGGTAAAAAACCTTGAGCCTTTACAACCACAACCAGATTGATCTTCCTAAGAAGCATGAGCTGGTGAATCAAAAAGGATCTCTCTGAAGACATACGATGAAGAATAGTTAATCTGCATAAGGCTGGAAAGGGATACAAAGCAATCTCAAAGTGTTTAGGCACCTATCAGTTAACAGTTAGACAAATTGTTTATAAATGGAGACACTTTAGTACTGTGGCTACTCTTCCTAGAAACTGGCGCCCAGCCAAGATGATTCCCAAGGCACAACGTGGAATCCTCAATGAGGTAAAGAAGAACCCAGAATTAACAGCTACAGGCTTGAAGATATCACTGGAACTGACAAACATCCCTGTTTATGAGTCTACCATATGTAAGTCTTTAAACAGGCCTGAAATTTTCCAAAGAGCACCTTGGCAAACAGCAACGCTACTGTAAAAATGTTTTGTGGACTGATGAAACAAAAGTTTAATTATTTAGGAAGAATACTCAGTACTATGTATGGCACAAAAAGCTTACCAACATCAAAACATCATCCCAACAGTAAAGTGTGGTAGAGAGAGCGTCATGATTTGAGCTTGCTTCACTGCCGCAAGGCCTAGGGCACTTGCCATCATAGACAGGAAAATGAATTCCCAAGTTTACCGAATTTTCCTACATTATAATGTCAGGGTGGCTGTCCACCAGCTGACCCTAAACATCAGAGTAAATCCACCACATTTTCTTCAGAAAAAGAAAATGCGCCTTTTGGAGTGGCCCAGTCAGAGCCCAGACCTTAACCCCAGAGAGATGCTGTAGAATGAGCTCAAGAGAGCCGTTCACACCAGATATCCTACAAATGTGTCTAAGCTGAAGCAGTTTTGTAAAGAGAAATGGTGAAAAATTCCTCCTGAACGTTGTGCAGGTCTGATGCAGAACTACCAAAAGCACTTGTTTGAAATCATTGCTGCCAAAGGAGGTTCAACCAGCTATTAACTCCAAACGTTTAGTTACTTTTTGCTCAAGCACTGTGAATGTTTAGTGGTGTGTTCAATAAGACACAATACATTGGAATTGTTTTTGTGTTATCAGCTTAAAGTGTTACTAAAGTAAGATTTATTTATTTTTTATTAAAATAACAAACATGTTATACTTACCTGCTCTGTGCAGTGGTATTCCACAAAGTGGCCCCGATCAACCTCTTCTGGGGTCCCCGGCGGTAATCTTGGCTTCTCCTCTTCTTTTTCTGACCACCATAGCCAGCCGCTTGCTAAGGGGAGAAATGTAGTCTGCGCGCTCCTGACCTGTGTGTCTATGGAGTATTTTCCAGTACCTGTTTGCTTGTAACTTGCTTATAATGGTTTGTGAAGGTGAGACCCCATGTGGAAAAATACTGACATAAGCCTTTAAAACCCACAAGTTTGAGGTGGCTCAACTCATGTAGTTTTAGGCAAGTGTGAAGAAATGCTGTAAAGTAAGAATGTTTTCAAAAATAAATATTTTAATTGTTTATTTTTATAAATGTACAAAATGCAAATTGAGAAAACAGAAGAAAAATCTAAATCAAATATTTGGTGTGACTAGCCTTTGGCTTTAAACCAGCATCAGTTCTTACGCTTTCACACTTTGCACATGTGCACAAGTACAGGGATTTTGTTGGATTAGAGTCAGGTAAATGATTAACCAATTATACCAAACATGTGCTAATGATCATCAATTTCATATGTAGGTTGAAACAGAAACAGCTGCGTACTAGGCTTAAAACTGGGCGGGAACAGCCAAACTCTGTTACTAAGGTGCAATTGTTGAATGACTATTTCATGTCACAGGTCATACACCATGGCAAGACTGAGCACAGGAACAAGACACAAGATAGTTATACTGCATCAGTAAGGTCTCCCCCAGGCAAAGATTTCAAACAGACTGGGGTTTTAAGGTGTGCTGTTCTAGCACTTTTGAAGAAGCACAAAGAAATAGGCAATGTTGAGGACCAAAAATGCAGCGGTTGGCCAAGGAAACTTAATGCAGCAGATGAAAGACACATCATGCTTACTCTCCTTTAACATTGGAAGATGACCAGCAGTGCCATTAGCACAGAACTATCTGAAACCAGTGGGACCCAGGTACACCCATCTACTAAAGTTAGAAGTCTGGCCAGAAGTGGTCTTCATGGAAGAATTGTGGCCAAAAAGCAATACCTCTGATGTGGAAACAAGGCCAAGTAACTCAACTGTGCATGAAAACATTGGAACTGCAGGCGCATGCGCGGAGGCACCTAAGATGGACGCCTAGTCCGGGAGCTCCGTCCCACCTCAGCAGACCGGACCGAATAGCGGCACTTGGACCGGCGATCGAACCTCGCCGACACCCCACACGGTCTCCTGAATCCCCAGGGACTCCCCCGATGTACGCAGGAGCGGTAAGGCGGAACCTGAAGCCAGCTTTTGAAGCCGTTACACCGCTGACCGAGACGGCCAAGATGGCGACCGCTCCTCACAGCTCTGCGGCCTATCAGCCATACCCCCCATCCGAAGCATCCCCCTCCTTGCTTCAGCCAGAGTCTCTTGAGGGTAACAATCCCTCGATCCCAGCCTCTCCAGCGTCCACTGCATCCCTCCTAGACCACAGCCTAGCAGGACTGGGACTCTCCCCAATGGATGCAGGCCCTCCCCAGTCACACCAGCTAATACAGCAGGGGGATCCAGGCCTGCTCCAGCCGGTCACAGTGGCAGACTTATTCACAAAGTTTGCAGAACTACTAGACAGAGGCCTTCAGAACACTGCACACAAAATCACAAGTGACATTAAAGCAGATCTTCAGAACATAGGCTATCGCATGGAAATCATAGAATCTAACCTGGAATCCACTATTTCTAGAACAAACCAAAATACTGCCTGTATCCAGACCTTGCAGGAACAACTAGAAACTGCCAATGCTAAAATTGACGACCTTGAAAACCGTAATCGAAGGTACAATTTTAGGGTCAGGGGGCTCCCTGAATCCTACAAGGACATCCCTGAAACTATAAAATCATTCATACAGGGTTTGCTCCCGGATACTCCACAGCACAAACTTGAACTAGATCGAGCCCACAGAGCTCTCAGGCCCCCCAGATCAGACGGTCTACCCCGAGACGTAGTGGTAAAACCACATTTTTTCTCCATCAAAGAAGAAGTTATGAGGAAATCTAGATCCATGTCTGAAATAGTCTTTCAAGGACACCGCTTGCAAATATTTGCTGACCTATCGCAATCAACTATACAAAAAAGGAGAACCCTTAAACCACTCCTTCAAATCCTGATGGATAGAGAAATCAAATACTGGTGGCTTTTCCCATTTCAACTTAAACTGCTTCACAAAGGCAAGGCGTATACCTTCGGATCCCTACAGGAAGGAGAAAAGCTTTTCCTACAATTGGGCCTCATCACCCAAGACCCGACTGCACGCCAATCAGGACCTCAATCCAACTCTGCAAAGAGACACCTGCCCACGAGTCCTCTGAATCCGGTTTGGGAGAAGACGAGATCCAAGAAGTCCAAGGAAACGAATCCTCCATGACTCTCAGTCCTCTATTTGCCCATGACGTATCGTTCCTTTGAGGTCCACTAACCCTGAGGAGGGGGGAGGGGCGAAAGAGAAGAGAGAGAGAAAAATTTTTTTTTTTTTTTTTTTTTTTGTCCTCTCTCTCCCCCTTTTTTTTTTTTTTTTTTTTTCTTTCCCCCCTTCAGATGCTGGCTGTGGGGTGGGAATCTCCACATATGTGGCCCCTGGGATGCGTGCCAAATTGGAACACCCTCACGCCTCTCTTGAGGCGATCTCAGGGGACTCAACTCTGGGAGACGCGGTTAACTCTATTTTCTCCTGATATATGGTCTCCGTACTACTGCTCCATAGCTTTGTGCCGGTTCCAGTGGGGAGGAGGGACGGCAAGTAAAAGTCTATCCAGGTTGCTCCTGGGAGCTTCCCTATAGCGGCTATGCTGACTGTGGGGGAGCCCTCGGCAGTGCTTCTTCTCGGCTGGATGAGGCATACTCCCCGTTACCCCTTGTTACTCCAGGTTCATTCACACAATTTTAATATTTGTTTATTAAACGCTTTCATGGTTTTTTGGTCAGTTCACTTTCTCCCCCGGACCTTTTTTTTTTTTTTTTTTTTTTTTTTTTTCTTTTCATGCAAAAGCGTATTTTGCTGGGGGTTAAGGTGTATCTGTAGGTTCAAGTGCCTTCTTCAAGATAGATATTCTAATTTCCCTATTAGGCGGTCCCTCTGCTGGGGTGGTGTTCATGCCCCCCTTTCTGTCCAGTGGATTTGGTACCCCAAATGCCATTGGACAGGGTAAATCCCTACCCCTTGGAGGGATTCTTATGTGAATCGCACCTTCTGCTGGAGGACACTGTCCCCTCCATTCTCCGGGGATCTCCCTTGCTCCCCGTCTCTCCTTCTTGTCTTTTATTTCCCCTTCTCCACACTTACGCTTTCATACTTTTTACCACAGTAGTCGACCGGGGAGCTCACCTCGAACATCCTCTGATCCCCTCACCATGCTCGGCCTGTCGATTGAGATGCCTGAGACCCGGTGGAGACCAGTGGGTAAGTGCTGTAGGTTACCCAGCTTTGCTCCTACCTCTGCCCGATGGCTGATGACACACCAGTTAATATACCTCTCAAAATAGTGTCCCATAATGCTCAGGGTCTGAACTCCCCTTCCAAGAGGCGCAAGGTCTTCCAATACTTGCATTCCCAAAAAGCAGACGTGATCCTTATGCAGGAAACTCACTTTCCCAGAAGTTTCAACCCCTCCTTTATCCACTCCAAATTCCCATTCTTCAAACTTGCCAATGCTGAAAATAAAACGAAGGGGGTGGGTATCTTCATTTCTAAAAAATGCAAATTCTCACCCAAATCCGAGTTCAGGGACCCTGACGGGCGCTTTATCCTCTTGATTGGGGACTTGGATGACCGTCTCTACTCTCTAATCTCGTATTATGCCCCCAACAGAGGCCAGTACGCCTTCTTTCAAACAATGTTTGCAACTCTAGCGCCTCTGTTGGAGGGCACAGTGATCTACGGAGGCGATTCTAACTCGGCCTTTGACCAGGGTCTGGACAAGTCTCGTCCCCCAGGCAAACGCCTCACTAGACCGACGAAACAGAGTCTACGCATAGCTAAACTTATCTTCCAGCAGGGCCTCATTGACATATGGAGGGAAGTGAATCCTACGCTGAGAGACTTCACGCATTTCTCCAACCCCCATAGGTCTTTTGCGAGAATTGACCACATCCTTATAACCCCTGCCTCCGTTCCACTAGCACACAAGGCACATATCAAAGATGTAGTCTGGTCGGACCACTCGTTGGTAATCCTTGTGCTTCAACGCCCCGGAGGACATAAACCTGTCCGGAGGTGGAGGCTCAACTAGTCCATCTTGAGTGATCCGATTAGAACTAAAACAATCGAAACTCACATTCGCAACTATTTTCTCAATAATGATACTCCAGATACTAGTCCCTCGTGCCTCTGGGCAGCCCACAAGGCAGTAATTAGAGGTCACCTGATCCAACTAGCCTCTCAAGTCAATAAGGAAAACAAATCTGACATTGAAAAGCTGGATAGGGATTTCACAGCCTTGTTAAAGCGACACAAAGCAGATCGAAATGCTGTTCCTATCGCTCAGCTAGACGCAGCACGCACGGCCTTGAATCTCGCCTTAACTACCAAGGCTGAAAAATGGGTTCGGTGGAACAGAAACAAATTTTATTGTAACGCTGATCGAATAGGTCCTATGCTTGCAAGTAAATTATCCCCGAAATTTAGATCTCTGGCCTTACCAAAGATCAAGATTCAGGGTGGCACTTTGTCCCAAAATCCTCAACGGATCATGGGGGAATTCCAAACCTTTTATAAAACCTTATACAGTAGTGGAAATAGCCCTTCTCCGGAGGCAATGGACCTCTTCCTAAATAATTTACAGATCCCTAAATTAGACACAAGACACCGCCGGAAACTAGATTCCCCTATTTCAGCTGAGGAAATTTGCGCGGTCATTAAAAACCTGAATTCACAGTCGGCCCCCGGCCCTGATGGTTTCTCCGTACCATATTACAAATCATTCTCCACTTTGCTCGCCCCTTATATGGCTAGGTTCTTCAATGCTCTTAGGACGGGGGATACTCTCGATACCTCACTTAACACAGCCTACATCACGGTCCTCCCTAAGCCGGATAAAGACGCAAGCTCGGTTAGCAACTACAGACCAATATCGCTCATTAACAATGATTTGAAGGTCCTGACTAAGATCCTTGCAGACCGCCTAGCCTCCTTCATTAGCCTATACATTAATAAAGATCAGGTGGGCTTCATACCGGGGAGGCAGGGTCCCGATCAAACCCGCAGAGCAATTGATATAATTTCCCTTTTTAATTCCAACTGGGATGGGGGCCCATCCAGACAGGGTTGCCTACTCTCTCTGGACCTTCAAAAAGCTTTTGACGCTGTCCAATGGCCCTACATATTCCATTTGCTTAAAAAATGGGAATTTGGGGACTCGTTTCTCAATATCATTCACGCACTGTACTCAACTCCCTCAGCTCAGGTACGTCTGCAAGGGTTTTACTCGGACTCATTCCCCATATCCAGAGGTACAAGACAGGGGTGCCCACTCTCCCCGTTGATCTTTGCCATAGCGATCGAGTCTCTTGCAATAGCCATCAGAAACAACCCGAACATTCAAGGTGTTCAAAGTGGTTCCCGGTGCCATAAATGCGCATTATTTGCGGATGACATATTACTATTCGTAACATCACCACTAACCTCGCTCCCCAATATATGCAGTCTCCTAGATGACTTTGGACGGATCTCAGGCCTCAGGGTCAACTACGACAAATCCCAGGCGTTAAATATCAATATTCAGGAACCTCTCCTGGCCAGACTCAGGGATAGCTTCCGGTTCTCGTGGAGTAACTCCTCCATCCCTTACTTAGGGATTCGGCTAACTCCTAAAACTGAACTTCTGTATCAGGCCAACTTTCCTCCTCTCTACAAAAAACTGGAGGAGGACCTCATGCATTGGTCCAGGCTGTCCCTGTCTTGGCTAGGCAGAATAAACACGATAAAGATGACCCTACTCCCCCGTATCCTATACTATTTTAGAGCCCTTCCAATATCGATCGATAATACCCGCCTAAAACGCTTCCAAGCCAACATTGTTAAATACATATGGGGTAAAGGGGGTCACAGATTTTCCAAAGCGACCCTGTTTAGACCTAGGTCAGAAGGTGGCATGGGATTACCGAACCTAATCTGGTACTTACAAGCAGCACAATTGGCCCAGCTATCCACAGTATACTCTAGATGGGAACAACCTGACTGGGTTCACATAGAGAGACAAGCGGTCCCCCTCCACACCCTTGACTTCCTCCTTTGGTGCCCAAGAAAACTCAGACCCTCCATTCTTTCCCCAACGTTGTCGAACTCCTTTGCATTATGGGACAGATTGAAAAGCAACGAAAGATTATCATCCCCTATGGCACCATTACAGCACTTATTTAACAATACCGAATTCCCCCCAGGTCTCAATATTTCTGACTTCAAATGGTGGCTTGATAAGGGGATGTACAGAATAGGACACTTCCTTAGACCATTAGGCCCAATCTCTAAAGCTTTTTGTGTCAGTAATCTAGATATGCCACAATCTGAACTCTTTAGATTCTCCCAAATATCAAGCTACTTACACAATAAGTGTAGATCTCTCCCGAATGGTACCCAAATGACTCCTTACGAACTATGGTGTGGCCAGGCCAGCGAGCAGAGGGGAGGCATTTCGGTGATTTACAAAGCCTTATCCTCTGCGCAATCCAAGGCACCTTACATGCTAGCCTGGGAGGAAGATCTGTCTCAAAGCTGGCAACTGGAAACCTGGCATAGGAACTTTTCCCAATCCTACAAAGGCATCCTGAACTCGGGGCTAGTGGAGAGCAACCTGAAAGTACTAACCAGATGGTACCTGGTTCCCTCCAAATTAGCTCGCTTTTACCCTTCAGCATCCCCCCTCTGTTTTCGGGGATGTGGCCTTAAGGGTGATATGTTCCATACATGGTGGTCCTGCCCTAGAATCAGACATTTCTGGCACAAGATTTTCCTTTGGATTAGTAGAATTGCCGAAAGGCCTATCCAAATGTCGCCTTTAGTGGCACTCCTTAATTTCCCAGTAAGAGAAGTTTCCAGGATCACACAACGCCTCATCTTCTTCATCATCCTAGGAGCCAAGCTCACCCTAGCTAAAGCTTGGAAAAAACCGACAGTATCCACACTCTTGGCCAAAAGAAAGATTTCCTGGATTATGCACCAGGAAAAAATGGCAAGTGTGATCCTGGACCGCTCAGCCAAATTCCAACAAATTTGGGAACCTTGGGCGAAATACATTGGAGTCTCACTTTGACTCTTCCCCTAGAGCTTTTACACATCGACATTTCTCTCTTCCCCGGTCGACTCCTACGCATCTCTCTCTACCCTCTTCTCCTCTACCCCATCTCTCTACAACCTCCCTTTTTCTTTTCTCTATACTTCTCTCCTCCCTTTCTCACCTTACTTTTCCTCTTTATTATTGGTATTAGGCTTTGACCTGTGCTCGAGGGATCATAACCTGGCTTCGGACGGGAATCCTCCTGAGTCGGTCCCCGTCCCAAGCCCAAACCAGCACAACCCTACTGGCACCCCGATTCCTCGATGTCTATATCATTTGTTTGTATATTTACCATCTCAGTTGCTACTGATAATCAGTTTCTAACGTTACTTGTTTAATTTTCGTAGACACCGACTCGTCTCGGTCATGTAATGCGGTGATCATGGATTTGATAGCCTAGGTCTTCATCACCGCCCTTCTGCATAGGTTTTTGACACTTTGCTTTTTCTAGTGAGAAAGATGTTGGGGGAGGTGGAGTCCCGCCACAGTGAGTACCCAATTGGGGTGGCGGGCCTCTCCCTCCCAATATCACATACAAACTAATCTAAACCTGATTTATGGCTCTCCTATGTTCACCTTGCTCAAAGCAATTGACTGAGTTTGTACTTTTTATACTGCACTGTTATGTATGCCAAAGCCTTATTAAGTTATACATAATATGACCGTGATGGTCATCTGTATTTTACTGTCCCACAAGTTCTTGTAACGACATGTAATGTTTTCCCAACGTCCCCCTTCCCTTCTCTTTTGAAAATAAAATAAAAATATTGAAAGAAAACATTGGAACTGAGATGGAACAAAATGTCAGAAGGTGCTCTGGACTGTGAAAAGTTGGCTGTAGCAGGAGGTAGTTTGTTTGCGGAAGAGCTGGAGAGTGGTAAAATAATGAGTACCTACATGCAACTGTGAAGCATGGTGGAGGTTCCTTGCAAGTTTTGGTTTGCATTTATGCAAATAGAGTTGGAGATTTGGTCAGGATTAATGGTGTCCTCAAAGCTGAGCAATACAGCAGGACACTGACAACAAACATGCAGTCAATGTTATTAGGAACAATCTTCAACCTAAAGAAGAACAAGGAGTCTGGTATGGATTTTATGGGGAACCCCGAAACATAATTAAAAAAGGCATGGGGGTCCCCTCCAAATCCATACCAGACCCTTATCCAAGCATGCAACCTGGCAGGCCGCAGGAAAGGGGGGGGGACGAGAGAGCGTCCCTCCCTATCCTGAACTATACCATGCCACATGCCCTCAACATGGGGGACAAAACACCTTGTCCCCATGTTGATGGGGACAAGGGCCTCTTCCCCACAACCCTTACCCGGTGGTTGTGGGGGGTCAGCGGGCGGGGGCGCTTATCGGAATCTGGAAGCCCCTTTAACAAGGGGACCCCCAGATCCTGCCCCCCCCATGTGAATGGGTATCGGTACATTGTACCCCTACTCATTCACCAAAAAAGTGTCAAAAAAGTAAAACTGACAGGAGTCAGTTTGGGACACGTCCTTTATTTAAAAAAAAAAAGTCCTGCGATGTCCATTCATCTTCGATCACAGTGTCCGACGACCCGAGAAAAAAAAAAACAGAAAAACTCCGCCTCGATGGGAGGCTCCCGCCGACTGCAGCCTTTTTGTGCTGACAGCTCTTATATAGCTTCAGCTATACGGTGACGTAAGTGGGTGAACCCGCCCCCTTCTGACTTCAGGTCAATGAGTTTCTGGACTCCTGACAGACCCTTGCATCTTTCATCCAGTGCTGCACTGAAGTTTCTGGATTCTGAGTCATGGGAAAGCAAAAGAACTGTCAAAGGATCTGTGGGAAAAGGTAGTTGAACTGTATAAAACAGGAAAGGGATATAAAAAGATATCCAAGGAATTGAGAATGCCAATCAGCATGTGGAAAATGAGGGGTTCTGTTGAAACCAAACCACGGTCAGATAGACCAACTAAAATTCCAGGCACAACTGCCAGGAAAATTGTTCGGGATGCAAAGAAAAACCCAAAAATAACTTCAGGTGAAATACAGGACTCTCTGAAAACATGTGGTGTGGCTGTTTCAAGATGCCCATTAAGGAGGCACTTGAAGAAAGATGGGCTGCATGGTCGAGTCGCCAGAAGAAAGCCATTACTACGCAAATGCCACAAAGTATCCCGCTTACAATACGCCAAACAGCACAGAGACAAGCCTCAAAACATCTGGCACAAAGTCATTTGGAGCCATGAGACCAAAATTGAGCTAATTGGCCACAACCATAAACACTACATTTGGAGAGGAGTCAACAAAGCCTATGATGAAAGGTACACCATTCCTACTGTGAAACACGGAGGTGGCTCGCTGATGTTTTGGGGATGTGTGAGCTACAAAGGCACAGGAAATTTGGTCAAAATTGATGGCAAGATGAATGCAGTATGTTATCAAAAAATACTGCAGGAGCGTTTGCATTAATCAGCCAGGAAGCTGCGCATGGGACGTACTTGGACATTCCAACATGACAATGATCCAAAACACAAGGCCAAGTCGACCTGTCATTGGCTACAGCAGAATAAAGTGAAGGTTCTGGAGTGGCCATCTCAGTCTCCAGAGCTCAATATCATTGAGCCACTCTGGGGAGATCTCAAACATGCAGTTCATGCAAGACAGCCCTAGAATTTACAGGAACTGGAGGTTTTTGCCAAGAGGAATGGGCAGCTTTACCATCTGAGAAGATAAAGAGCCTCATCCACAAATACCATAAAAGAGTTCAAGCTGTCATTGATGTTAAAGGATGCAATACACGGTATTAAGAACTGGGGTATGTAAACTTTTGATCAGGGTCATTTGGCTAGTTTCTGTTGCCATTATGATTTAAAAAGAGTAAACACAGTTGATTGATAATAAATGGCTTCAGCCAAACACTAACCATGAGTGAAAGAAACGTTTTTGTGTGATCATTCATATTCTCTGAAAAATGGCCAAGAAATCATAAAGTCTGCCAGGGTATGTAAACTTATGAGCACAACTGTATATACCGTATTTATCGGCGTATAACACGCACCGGCGTATAACACGCACCCCAATTTAGGAGGGAATTTTAAGGAAAAAAAACTTTTAGGAGGGAAGTTGAAGGGAAAAAAACTTACATTTAAATGCCCATCATTGCAGCCTTCTCAGTGCAGCCTTGTCAGTGCAGCCTTGTCAGTGCAGCCATGTCAGTGCAGCCTTGTCAGTGCAGCCTTGTCAGTGCAGCCATGTCAGTGCAGCCATGTCAGTGCAGCCTTGTCAGTGCAGCCATGTCAGTGCAGCCTTGTCAGTGCAGCCATGCAAGTGCAGCCTTCCCCAGTGCAGCCTCCCCCAGTGCAGCCTCCCCCAGTGCAGCCTCCCCCAGTGCAGCCTTGCCCAGTACAGCCTTCGATCCCCTGTCTTCAAAATCGCCGACCGCGATTTGAAAATGGCGCCGCCGGCGCCGAAATACACAGAGCCGGTCCTCGGCTCTTTCCGGCGGCTCTCTTTCACTTTCGGCTCCACTCGTAGTCCCGAGCGGAGCTATCCGAACCTAGCCGAGTAGGTTCGGATAGCTCCGCTCGGGACTACGAGTTGAGCCGAAAATGAACGAGAGCCGCCGGAAAGAGCCGAGGACCAGCTCTGTGTATTTCGGCGCCGGCGGCGCCATTTTCAAATCGCGGTCGGCGATTTTTGAGTTGTGCAGTTCGGGATCGGCGTATAACACACACCTGCGACTTTCCCCTGACTTTAAGGGGAAAAAAGTGCGTGTTATACGCCGATAAATACGGTATATAAATCAAATACACTGCCTGTGCTGACTAAATATAGATTCTACACTGAATATCTAATCTATGCTAAATGCAGAGTGTATATATATATATATATATATATATATATATATTAGACTATATACTGTATATATATATCAAATACACTGCCTGGACGCCACTAACTAAGCTGCCTAATCTCTCTTCATTCATTACACTATATGGCCACCGTGTAAGAAGCAGCCTTATATAGTGTGGGGTGCCCCCTGAGCCATGATTGACCAAAAGCATCCTGCCTTTTGCCTATTATGGCTTTCTTAGCAGAGCGCGCTATGATTGAACAAAGCATGCAGGTCAGGTGCATGCTTTGGCCAATCATCATACAACAATAAACTGCAATCTTGCAGTGCGAACGCCTCATATGTTCGGTTCTTTTTAGAACAAACGAACACCTGATGTTCGAGTCGAACTTAAGTTTGACTCGAACCGCGGGCTCATCCCTACTTATATGCAAGGTTTTGCCATAAAAAGTGTATGTGGACCAGGGTACTGCCCCAGGGGACATGTATCAATGCAAAAAAAAAGTATTTAAAACGGCTGTTTTGTCAGAAGCAGTGATTTTAATAATGTTTAAAGTGAAAAAATGGATTTTAAGAGGAACTCTGTGCCAAAATTAAAAAAAAATGGCTTGGGGCCCCCCCAAAATCCATACCAGACCCTTATCCGAGCAAGCAGCCTGGCAGGCCAGGAAAGGGGAGGACGAGCCAGCGCCCCCCCTCCTGAACCATACCAGGAGGAGCTTTTTTTCTTTTTTTTTTCTTGGGTCTGTCGGCGCTGTGATTGAAGATGGATGAACATTGCGGGACACTTTTTTTTTCTTTTTTAATAAAGGGATTGTCAAAAACTGTGTATTGTGTTTTTTTACTTTTTGACACTTTTTTTGGTGAATGGGGGGGGGGCTGGGATCTGGTGGCCCCCTTGATAAAGGGGGCTTCCAGATTCTAATAAGCCCCCCCGCCTGAATAGACCACCACAACTACTGGGCAAGGGTTGTGGGGATGAGGCCCTTGTCCCCATCAACATGGGGAAAAGGTGCTTTGAGGGCAAGCGGCCTGGTATGATTCTGGAGTGGGGGCGCTCGCCCCCACCTTTCCTGACCTGCAAAGCTGCCTGCTTGGATAATGTTCTGGTATGGATTTTGGGGATGACCCCACACCAATTTTTTTTTTATTGTGGCGTGGAGTTCCCCTTTAAAATCTATGCCAGACCCAAAGGGCCTGGTATGGATTTTGGGGGGGACCCCACGTAGTTTTTTTTTATAATTTTGGCGTGGAGTTCCCCTTAAAATCTATACCAGACCCTGGGGCCTGGTATGGATGGGGGGGGGGGGGGGGGGCATGCCATTTTTTTTTCTTAATTCTGAATCTACTTCTATATACTAGACTTTAAGGCAGGTGTTCAGCCTCACAGGTGAATTACTCTAGCCCCTCCCATTTTACATCCCTATATACCTGGCATGTTGCAGTAAATCATTTGCTGCACAGCCTGGATATCCATTCCATCTCAAACACTTGGCTAGCAATCGGTCGTTCAAGGTAGGAGATATGTTAAAAACGGTTGGCTTTCCTCCTTTTACTGTCTACTAGATGAACATGTCACCAGATGAACGAATCACTGGGATACGTCCTACGCTGCTGGGAGGTGCCTCCTCATACCCCCTTTTTTCTTTGTTCCTATCCTTTTTTGAACCGAATCACACCTGTAGGTTTCCCTTGCACAATACATTGTTTTTTCTTTATATCTTTTGTGCTTGAAGTTTAATCTGATTGATGGAACTCCAAACCTTCCTTTTGGCTGACATGCATATTCTTTATGTTTCCACCCTGTTAGGCATATTTTTGTAGCCCAGCTGTGGCTATCCTTGTGTACCCTGATTTGCCGCTTGCCCACTGGGAGAACATCCTCCTCAGCCTCCTACCACTTCTACTAAATATATCGTTTGGGAATCCTCTAAGATCCATGAAAAGTAGAAAATGCTTTTTGGCTTTCACCTACTCCATCTGCTGAGTTTTGCCATGCGATTTTAGCATTCTGTTTGAGGCGTGAGGGATCATCTATCCTAATGGTGCTGTGCACTATTGTCAAGGAATACATGTCTTGTGAGTACTTTGCTTTGTTTTTGCAAATATTTCCTCCCCTGGTTTTTCTGCCATTTTGAAATTAGTTGCTAAATTTATATACATCGGTTTATTACTATTTATACAACAATTGGTTATCCATGTACTTATATGTACTTTTCTTTTTAAATACCAGCATGCTCATATTTAACCCCCGAAGAAGGAAATGAATACAGTGTCAGTTTAGCCTTCTGGCTTTCCTCTTTTTCCGAAACAAGTTGGGTTTTGTTGTGACTACCATATTCAATCAACTTCAAGTTTAGTAATTTTGTGTGTCTCAACATCTAACAGCTGCTGATTTCTATTTCATATGTATTCCAATCTTATGATTTTAGATATTTACTGTATATTCTATTTTGTATATGTCTATTGAATAACATTTATATTTTTTTATATACATTCTTTACGATTCTGTTGCCAATATCCTGTCAATTCTCTTACCCATACTATCCCCTTGGGGCACCCCTCTCCAGTTTTCCATTCATATACAAGATGTGTCTCAGCGGGAGATTCCCGATCTGTGCAATGCGGCTGCCAGATCCTCCTGACAGTACCCTGGCTGATTGCTTTTGGAAGAAGCCTTTTTTACAGAACATCAGAGCAGTCTGGGGGGACAGGGAGTCCCCCTTTCGGGCCGCTCTGATGGCCGCACCGCTTCTGCCAGAAGCGGTCAGCCAGGAAACTTTCAGCCCAGTCCGCCCCTGCTCCTCACTTGCCCACTGCTAAATTCCACTCGCCAAATGCGAGCAGGCGAGTGGAAATTTTGAGGGCTGTACACAGTATATATAGTAATATTGGGGAATTCAGGATCATCATTCAGTCATGTTGATAAAAGCAAATCAGTACTTTATTTCTCAACAGAAAAACAAAACAGCTTGTTTGCAGCACAAAATAAAACAAAACAGTCCACGCTCCTGTTAAAAAATGAAACCTTTGGCTCACTGCCCACAAAACATGTCCCTTACCAGGGTTACATCCCCATCTGCCTCAGGAGTTCAAAGGCAAGGTCACCAGCCACCTAGCAGTGTCTTAGTCACAAGCAGTCCACCATTCTGTCTCCTTAGTGTGTCCCACTTAACACTCCACCTCATAGACACCTCCTGACAGTTTCCTGTTCCATTTCAGGCCTTTCCTGCAGCTGGGTTAAACCCATCAGGTCCCTTTAATCAATATTGGAGGCTCTTTCCCACCCAAATCCACTCTGAGCCTTTGAATTCCGGATCACTTATAAGGACTTGGAAGACTGTAAATCAATTTTCCCCTTTGTAACCAGAGTACCCCAAACTGTACTCAAATCATTCCCCTTACATTTAAAGGGACCACAACCCAAATAATGGGGAAACATACCCCTGCCTTCCAGGACACATCCCTGTTGTCCTGTACAATATTATATATATATATATGTGTGTATATATATATATATATATATATATATATATATATATATAGTGTATCCAAAGTAAAACTGCATAATTTAAATTAGCTTTGCATTGCTAAAAACAACAGCAGATGGTCTTTATGACCGTAAAAAAATATGTTTTCCGTTAGCAGCAGGCATTGATACTTATAGTGTTAAATTTGAAAACATGGTAAATATTCCTATATGGCTGAATCTGTTAAATAAAATAAAATTAAATAAAAACTTGTTTCTAGGAAATCTGTTTTGGAGTTCACTTAATGTTTTCATTATTTATGTTTTTAATTTATATATTACCTAAAGTGCATCCAAGGCCAAAACTTGCTATTTTTTTGTTTGTTTGTTTGTTTAATTAAAACTTTTTTGTTGTTGATAGTGTCTGTGTCCCATTGGTTTGATTTCCTTTATTTCCTAACCTGGAGACAGCAGAAATCAAGAGAAAATCTCCCCAACATGAGGAGAAATCCTAGTTTAGGCAGCTGTCACCAGAACAAGTATCCTCATTGGAAAATCTTCCTTTACCCTATGCTGTGGTGACAACTATAACATTGTGGGTTCCCAATTAATTTCAGTCTCAGTGACAATTGTCACCAGGACAAACAGAAAAGGTGAATCTCCCCAGTGGGGACACAGTGACAAAAACCTGACAGAGTTTCTAACCCTCCAATGTTTTATTAAATACTGTAACATTTCTGTATTTCTACTTGATATTTCATGAAGACTTGCATAAACATGTGACCAATGACTGAACAATAAAATCTGTCTGGCTGTTTGCGTATGCCGCCTTTAGACACAAGCTTACTGTGCCCAATGGTAAATCCAGTTCTGGTTGGAAGGAAATGGCTTTCTGGTTACCACTACTTAAGAATCTACTTCTTATTTAAAACATAGCCTTAAAGTAAACCTGTCAAAATCCTGGACAAATCAAACTGAGCATATAGTATCTCACAAAAGTGAGTACACCTCTCACATTTTTGATGTGACAACACTGAAGAAATGACACTTTACTACAATGTAAAGTAGTGAGTGTACAGCTTGTATAACAGTGTAAATTTGCTGTCCTCTCAAAATAACTTAACTCGCAGCTATTAATGTCTAAACCACTGGCAACAAAAGTGAGTACACCTCTAAGGGAAAAGGTCTAGATTGGGCCCAAAGTGTCAATATTTTGTGTGGCCACCATTATTTTCCAGTACTGCCTTAACCCTCTTGGGCATGGAGTTCACCAGAGTTTCACAGGTTGCCACTGGAGTCCTCTTCCACTCCTCCATGATGACATCATAGAGCTGGTGGATGTTAGAGGCCTCAAGCTCCTCCACCTTCCATTTGAGGATGCCCCACAGATGGTCAATAGGGTTTAGGTCTGGAGACATGCTTGGCCAGTCCATCACCTTTACCCTCAGCTTCTTTAGCAATGCAGTGGTTGTCTTGGAGGTGTGTTTGGGGTCGTTATCATGTTGCAATACTGCCCTGCGGCCCAGTCTCCGAAGGGAGGGGATCATGCTCTGCTTCAGTATGTCACAGTACATGTTGGCATTCATGGTTCCTTCAATGAACTGTAGCTCCCCAATGCCGGCAGCTCTCATGCAGCCCCAGACCATGACACTCCCACCACCATGCTTGAATGTAGGCATTTAGACATGTGCAGAGCGAAAAAATTAGTTGTGTTTAATTTCAATTTGTTATTTACATAAATTCATTCAGTTAAATGTGTTTCATTCGTTTTCGGAATCCGTTTTGTTTTTTCATTTTCAGATTGGTTTGAAAAGTTTTTGAATCAAATTCGAAAAGTTTTCAAATTCGAAAGGTTTTCATATTTGAAAAGTTTTCTAATTTGAATCGTTTTTGAATTTGAATAATTTTCTAATTTCCAAAGAGAATAAAATAAAATAGAAAATAAAGGAATAGAATAGAAGAAAATTGAATAGCATAGAAAAGAATATAACAGAAAATAAAAGAATATAATATAATAGAGTAAAACAGAACAAAATAGGATATAAAATAAAAGAACAAAATAGAATGGAATAGAATAGAATACAAAGGTATAGAATAGAATTAAAAAAAAAGAGATTGTAACCATCTTCTGCAATTCGAATACAATAGAAAAGAATAGAATTAAAAAAAAAAACAATAGAATAGAATATAAATAATATAATTATTTTCCAAGATTCAAATAGAATCAATTTGAATTCGAATAGAATAAAAAAGAATACAGTAGAATAGAATAGAAATTAACACAATAGTATAGAAAAAAACAACAGAATAGAATAGAATGAATATAACCATCTTCCTATTCTAATTTATTCTTTTCTATTCTATTCAAATTCGAATTGATTCTATTTGAAGTTTGGGAAATGGTTATATTCTTTCTATTCTAATCTATTCTAGTCTATCTTTTTTTTAATTATATTTGTTTATTCTATTATATTCTTTTCTAGTCTATTATTTTCTATTCTATTCTATTATTTTCTATTCTAATTCAAGTCTATTCTATTTGAAATTCGGATTTTGGAAGATGGTTATATTCTTTCTATTCTGTTGTTTTTTTCTATGCTATTCTGTTATTTTCTATTCTATTCTAATCTATTGTTTTCTATTGTATTCAAAATCAAATTGATTCTATTTGAATTATGAGAAATGGTTATATTCTTTTTGTTCTATTGTATTCTATTGTTTTTTTAATTCTATTATTTTCTATTCTATTATAGTCTATTATATTCTATTCTTTTTTTCTTCTCCATTCTTTTCTATTCTATTATTTTCTTATGTATTCAAATTAAAATTTATTCTGTCTGAAATTTGAATTTCAGAAGATGGTTATATTATTTCTATGTTATTCTATTCTATTTGTTTCTATTATATTCTAGTCTATTCTGTTCTTTTTTTCTATTCTATTTTGTTCTGTTTTACTCTATTCTATTTTATTCTATTCTTTTATCTTCTGTTATATTTTTTCTATTCTATTTTTTTTTCTATTTTACTCCTTTATTTTCTATTTTATTCTCTTTGGAAATTGGAAAACTTTTCAAATTAGAAAACTTTTCAAATTTAAATTTGAAAACGATTTGAATTGTAAAATGATTTGAAAACTATTCGAAAACTATTCAAATTCGAATTTTGTCCGAATTTTTTTTTTGTTATTTCGGATTAGTTTAACCACTTAAGGACTGAGCCTCTTTCTGAAAATTAGTGTTTACAAGTTAAAAACAGTTTTTTTTGCAAGAAAATTACTTAGAAACCCCAAACATTATACATTTTTTTTTCAAACACCCTAGAGAATAAGTCGTTGCAATACTTTCTGTCACACCGTATTTGCGCAGAGGTCTTACAAGCGCACTTTTTTTGGAAAAAATACACTTTTAAAAAAAAAAAATAAGACAACAGTAAAGTTAGCCCAATTTTTTTTATATTGTGAAAGATAATGTTACGCCGAGTAAATTGATACCCAACATGTCACGCTTCAAAATTGCGCCTGCTCGTGGAATGGCGACAAACTTTTACCCTTAAAAATCTCTATAGGCAACGTTTAAAAAATTCTACAGGTTGCATGTTTTAAGTTACAGAGAAGGTCTAGGGCTAGAATTATTGCTCTCACTCTACTGATCGCGGCCATACCTCACATGTGTGGTTTGAACACCGTTTTCATTATGCGGGGGCTACTCACGTATGCGTTCGCTTCTGCACGAGAGCTCGTTGGGACGGGGCACGTTTAAATTTTTTTTTTTTTAATTATTTATTTTAAATTTTATTTTTTATTTTTATACTGTTTTTTTTTTAAAAAATGTCACTTTTATTCCTATTACAAGGAATGCAAACATCCCTTATAATAGAAAAAAGCATGACAGGACCTCTTAAATATGAGATCTGGGGCCAAAAAGACCTCAGATCTCATATTTACACTAAAATGCAATTAAAAAAAAAAAAATTGTAAATTAAAAAAAATGACCCTTTAAGAGCTGTGAGCGGAAGTGACGTTTTGACGTCGCTTCCGCCCAGCAATTGTATGGAGATGTGTGGGGGCCATCTTCCCCTCACTCGTCTCCATGCCCAGCTACCGTCAGGACGCGATCACCTCCGCCGTTGCCGACGGCTCCGGTAAGCGGCGGAGGGCACCAGATCACGGCGGGAGGCCCCTCTCCCGCCACCGATAAAAGTGATCTTGCGGTGAATCCGCCGCAGAGACCACTTTTATCTTGTAGCTAGTTGCTGCCATAACAATGATATCCTCCTTCAACCAGCTGCCGTATAACGACAGCAGGCGGTCCGTAAGTGGTTAAATTCGGTATTATTGTAATTCGGAAATTCGGATACATCTGAATTTCCAAAAAACGAAAATTTGTCCAAATTTTAATTCGGAACAAAACAAACTGCACATGTCTAGTAGGCAAGACACACTTGTCTTTGTACTCCTCACCTGGTTGCGCCACACACGCTTAACACCATCTGAACTAAATAAGTTTATCTTGGTCTCATCAGATCACAGGACATGGTTCCAATAATCCATGCCCTTAGTCTGCTTGTCTTCAGCAAACTGTTTACGAGCTTTTTTGTGCATCATCTTTAGAAGAGGCTTCCTTCTGGGAGGACAGCCATGCAGACCAATTTGATTCAGTGTGCGGTGTATGGTCTGAAAACTGACAGGCTGACCCGCCCCCCACCCCACCCCTTCAACCTCTGCAGCAATACTGGCAGCACTCATGCGTCTATTTCCCAAACACAACCTCTGGATATGAGCTGAGCACGTGCACTCAACTTCTTTTGTCGACCATGGCGAGGCCTGTTCTAAGTGGAACAATGACACCAAATTTAACACACCTGCTCCCCATTCACACCTGAGACTTGAGTTATTTTGAGGGGACAGCAAATTTACAATGTTATAGAAGCTGTACACTCACTACTTTACATTGTAGCAAAGTGTCATTTCTTCAGTGTTGTCACATGAAAAGATATAATAAAATATTTTCAAAAATGTGAGGGTGTACTCACTTTTGTGAGATACTGTATGTGGAAAACATACATAAGCAAAGATTTTCTACTGTACAACATGCCAAACCAAATCAATATCTCTAGACAAAGTTGAATTAATATTTAAATATCAACTCTTCCTTTAAAACTCTATTGGCTCCATTCCCCATTGCTCATAAACTGCAGTATTAGGCAACTTCACCTACTGACTGGGCAACTTGAAAGGCAGAACAAGCACAGCATTTACAGGAAAGTTAAGATAATTGCATAAAAATCAACTGCCCAAATATTTGGATCTATAGATTGTTTTGTCATTTAATTTTCACAAAGATAATTTTTGCCTATACATTTTTATCAGCATATGCCCATGTGACAGTGCGAGGCCCTGCCACTGTAAAAAAGAGGATTAGAAGGGATACAGGGTTCACACAAATGCAAAGTGCGGGGCTCCGGTTTATTCATATTGAGTGGAGAAAGGTGGTTTTTCAACTTTCTCTGGGTTTTGGAACTCCAGGATTGGGTTCCGGAGTTTGGAGACTTCAAAGAGCTTTGGGAGGGAAGTAGTCTCAAACCCAGTGTTCAGGTCTTGCTGAATACCAGCAAATTGTGTGTATGGGTGCAAACAGCCTTTATAATAACAGGCTTGGGCATAGTTCAAGGCTCCTGTTAGGAAACAGGTGTGCTGTGCTCAGGGGACTATACGCCATGCTGAATACAGGAGTTTCCTTATCCAGAGGGCTGAGAGAGTTGAGGTGGCTAAGCAAGTCAGGGTGATTACAGTGTCTAGGGGACTGAAGAGCCCAGGCTGTCAGGAAATCTCAAGGGGCCCATGCAGCAGGGAGCTGCAGCTAAAAAGACTGAGAGAGCTCATAGAGCTGAGAAAGACAGGAAAGCTGGGTGAGCTGAGAGAGGCCACAGGAACATGGAGGTACTGTGTAAGACTGTGGAAACAGCCCATAGTCAAAAGCCAAGGTTTAAAGCCTAAGAACCACTCCCGCTGAAGAGAGAAAGCCAGGTGGCTTGGTATTATTTTCACAGTTCCTGTTTTGATGGTGAAAAACCCCTGCGTGGGCAACTATTTTATGTTAAACTTTAATTTTGTTTAATAAAAGTGGGCCGGCAAGTCTTACCTATTCCCGACTGCACTATATCGGAATGACAGCTATCGCACATCTCTTGGATGTCTATTGACATCCTCCCATGATCGCGCTTCCCACACGCCCCCCGCATCGGCAGGGATCTGTGATTGCTGCGTCCATCGGACAAAGCTAATCACAGATCGGGGTACAGAGCAAATCACAGTGGCTCTTTACCATGTGACCAACTGTGTCCAATCACAGCTGATCCTGGTGTAAACAGGAGTCGCCAGTAAGTGGTAAAGAGCCAATCACAGAGGCTCGTTACCATGTGACCAGCTGTGTCCATTTACAGCTAATCAGAGTGTAAACAGGATTTGCCACTAAGCGGCTATCCACAAAGGGAACATCTACACTCATAATCAGGGCACTGAACATCATACAGCTCCAACAGCACCCATCAGTGCCGCCAATCAGTGCCGCCTGTCAGTGCCCATCAGTGCCGCCTATCAGTGCCCATCAGTACCGCCTATCAGTGCTCATCATTGCCACCTGTCAGCCCATCAGTGCCCCCTATCACTGTCCATTGCCTCTTCATTAGTGCTCATCAGTGCTGCCTTATCAGTGCCCATCATTATGTAGCAACCTGGATGCCTTGAATGCTGGACCAATCTGGTATGCACAAACTGACTCAGCTCTTTGTGTCAAGAAATTGGCCCCCCTACGCCTCACCATTGGCCACTGAGGCCATTCACTATTGTGATGGGTCAGTAGTGAGTCTTAGGATGTGGAAAGGGGGGGGACTTCACATGTGCATGTTCTTGTAGGTGTCTGGTATGTGGTGCCAGCAGTGGTTCTGGAAAGTTTTTGGCACTGTTTTCAAACATTTTAAATATATCTCTAAAAGAATACCTAGTGATCCTGCCATGCAGGTCCTAGTTCAGGCAGCTCCTGTTATAGAGTGACTACTATCTCCCAATTGTGCTCATATGTTGTAACCGTATCACATGCGTATCACAGTGATATGGTCCAGAAATATTTAGACAGAATAAAAGTGGATAAAGCACCTGGACCAGACTGCATCCACCCACTGCATCCATCCTAATAGAATTGAGCTCTGTCATTTCAAAGCCATTGTTTCTAATTTTTAGGGACTTGTTAATGACTGAAATGGTATACCACTGGATTGGCGTAGGGCCAATGTGGTGCCCATATTTAAAAAGGGATCAAAGTCTTTACCAAGTAACTATAGACCTGTTAATTTAACTTCTATAGTCGGGAAGATACTGGAGAGTTTAATAAAAGACCACTTAGATGAGTTCTTGCTGGAAAAAAATATTTTAAGCAACAGACAGCATGGGTTCATGAAAGACAAACGTCAAATAAACCTGATTTCTTTTTATAAGGAGGTAAGTAAAACCCTGGACAGAGGGATGGCTGTGGACGTGGTATACTTGGATTTTGCAAAAGCGTTTGATACAGTTCCCCACACACGGTTAATGTGTAAGGTAAAGTCTACAGGCTTGGAAAGATGAATTTGTAAATGGATAGAAAACTGGCTAAAAACTGAATTCAGAGAGTAGTGGTTAATGATTCTATACTCCGAATGGTCTAAGGTTATCAGCAGTGTACCTCAAGGTTCAGTGCTGGGACCCTTACTTTTTAATCTCTTTATAAATGATATAGGGTCTGGAAATAAAAGTACCATTTCTGTCTTTGCAGATGACACTAAGCTATACAGTGAATTAACATCCTTACAGGATCTCTCCAATTTTCAAGCCGGCCTTAATCACTGTCTAATTGGGCAACTAAGTGGCAAATGAAGTTTAATGTTGAAAAATGTAAAGTTATGCACTTGGGGGCTAAGAATATGCATGCATCATACATACTAGGGGGAGTACAACTGGGGGAATCCATAGTGGAGAAGGATCTGGGGGTTTTGGTAGACCATAAGCTCAAAAAGAGCATGCAATGCCAAGCTGCGGTTTCCAAAGCGAGCAAAGTCCTTTCTTGTATTAAGAGAGGTATGGACTCCAGAAAGAGAGATATCATTATGCCCCTGTATAAATCATTAGTAAGACCTCATCTTCAGTTTTGGGCACCAGTTCACAAAAAGGATATCGGGGACCTAGAGAAAGTGCAGAGAAGGCAACCAAACTGATAAGAGGCACGGAGGAGCTCAGCTATGAGGAAAGATTAGAGGAACTGAATTTATTCTCTCTTGAGAATAAGAGATTAAGGGGGGATATGATCAATATGTATAAATACATAAATGGTTCATATAGTGAACTTGGTGTTGAGTTATTCACTTAAACCTCTTCCAGACCAGCCGCCGCAGTTTTACTGCGGCAGGTTGGCTCCCCTGCGCGAAATCACGTTACTGTATGTGATCTCGCGAGGTCCGGATAGCAGGTGCACGCGCACGCCCGCTGCACAGCGGGGGGTGCCGATGCTCGTGGCCGACGGTCGCGATGACCGCCAGCCACGAGTGATCGTGATCAGGAGACACAGAACAGGGACGAGTGTGTGTAAACACACTTCCCTGTTCTGTTCTGACAGGAGTGACAGATCGTGTGTTCCTATTAGCTAGGAACTACGATCTCTCACTTGCTGTAGTTAGTCCCTCCCCTTCAGTAAGAATCACCTCCCAGGGAACATAGTTAACCCCTTCACCGCCCCCTAGTGTTAACCCCATCACTGCCAGCGACATTTTTACAGTAATCAATGCATTTTTAATCACACTGATTGCTGTATTAATGCCAATGGTTCCAAAAATGTGTCAAAATTGCCTGATGTGTCTGCCATAATGTCGCAATCATGATAAAAATCGCAGATCGCCGCCATTACTAGTAAAAAAAAAAAATAATAATAAAAATGCTATAAATCTATCCCCTTTTGTAGACGCTATAACTTTTGTGCAAACCAAACAATATACGCTTATTGCAATTTATTTTACCAAAAATATGTAGAAGATTACATATCGGCCTAAACTTTTTTCGTATAATTGGTTTTTTTTATATATTTTTGGGGGATATTTATTATAGCAAAAAGTAAAAAATAATGCGTTTTTTTCAAAATTGTCGCTGTTTTTTTGTTTATAGAGCAAAAAATAAAAACCGCAGAGGCAATCAAATACCACCAAAAGAAAGCTCTATTTGTGGGAAAAAAAGGACGTCAATTTTGTTTGGGTACAACGTCGCCCGACCACGCAATTGTCAGTTAAAAAGACGCAGTGCCGAATCACAAAAAGTGCTCTGGTCAGGAAGGGGATAAATTCTTCCAGGGCTGAAGTGGTTAAGGTAATCACAGAGGACAAGGGGGCACTCTTTACGTCTAGAGGAAAAAACATTTAATCACCAAATACAGAAAGGTTTCTTCACAGTAAGAGCTGTGAAAATGTGGAAAAGACTCCCTCCAGAGGTGGTTCTGGCAAGCTCAGTAGATTGCTTTAAAAAAGGCCTGGATTCTTTCCTAAATGTACATAATATAACTGGGTACTAACATTTATAGGTAAAGTTGATCCAGGGAAAATCTGATTGCTCTCGGGGATCAGGAAGGAATTTTTTTCCCCTGCTGTCTGCATGCTTTGCTGGGGTTTTTCACCTTCCTCTGGATCAACTGTGGGTGAAGGATTGCGTATATGGGATTGTATGATTTTTTTTTTTGCACTAGATGGATTTGTGTCTTTTTTCAACCTGATTACCTATGTAACTATGTAACATGCACCCCCACTGGAGTCTACAAGCAGCCTTGCCAACACACATTTCACAGGCATGGTTCACCATTGTCTTTAACAGAAAGTAGGTTCAGCAATGGTACTTTATGTAAAAAGAAGAAAAAGTTTATAATACACCATGTGGCAAACTAAGTGTCATCTACGTAGCTAAGATTTCATTTATTATTGTTTTCAGCTACTCTCTACAAAAATTTCTAAACAATATTTAAAGATTTAAAGATTTACATTAAATATGTATTGCATATTAGTGACTGAATTTAAAGTAAAACTGTACTGAAAGAAATTTGTAGGCAGCCGTCATATACTCTGAAGTAGCAAAGGTAACAAGCCAACGCATTTCAGGGGTCACAAATTCCTGCTTTATCAAAGCTAAAAGGAATATAAACAATGTGTATGTAAACATTAAACAAAATACAATATGACATAAATGCATACAATATAACAATTAGAGGTAGGTAAAAAAAAACCATACAAATTATCTAACATATTTGATCTGAAGCATTAGAAGCATGCTAAAATTCCTACTTATAAAAAAAGGATTTTTGACTTTTTTGTAAAATACGTTATTTGGAGTACAGTACAGGACACATACATATTTTGAGACAACTGGGTTATATGTTGCTACCTTCAGGTAATGGGGCACTGGCAAACAGAACTGTCAGGACCCCTGTATAACCCCCCCACTGACAATTATCCTTAGTTTTTTTAGCAAGCAATAAGGATGGAAATAGACAGAGGGGAGGGTCCTTTGCCCTGTACTGCACTTCAAGAAACAGATTTTACAGGTAAGTCATAAATCACTTTCTCTTGATCATAAAGTACAGGACACAGGCATATTCTCGGCATGCCTAAAAGCGATACAAAAAAATAGTAGTGCGCAACACAACAAACAAACTGCCAACAAGCCCGCAAACAAAACAAACAAGGGTATAAGGCCAAAACTAGACAATTGCTTGTAGCAGCTTACAACCAAAGTCAGCATCAGCAGAGGCATAAACATCCAACTGGTATAACTTAGTAAACATGTGAAAAGAGAACCACGTGGCAGCGTTACGAATCTGCAAAACAGGGTCTTGATGCTGAAAGGCCCCAGGAACTCCCACAGACCTAGTGAAGTGGGCCTTAACAAGAAAGGGAGGAACTTTATCCAGTAAGGAATAGACTTGACCAGTCTAGCTAGCGATAGTGGAATGAGAAGCAAGATGTCCCCTGTGAGAACCTTTAGATAGAATAAAAAGAGAATCAGAACTTCTAAGTGAATCCGTAGTCGACAGGAAAACTCATACAGCTTGAGCCACATCCAAGCAGTGAGAGAGACCCCTCTAGGCTGCGAAGGAGCCAGACAGAAACATGGCAGGACAACATTCTGTTTAAGGTGAAAGGAGGAGACCACCTTGGGCAGAAAGGAAGCCTTAGGTCTCAGGACAGCGTTGTCCTTGTGCAACACCAGTAAAGGTTTCTTACAAAATGCCAACATTTGCGTAGTGGAAGTGATAGAGACAAGTAAAACCACTTTTTGAGTGAGCTCAACTAAGAGAATATTCCAGATAGGTTCAAAGGGAGGCTTTCAAAGAGCCATATGTACCAGATTGAGATCCCATGGCATCATCAGAGAGCATCTGGGAAAAGCTAAATGAGCAACTCTTTTTTTGTCTAAAAAATTATCCCTTGAGTGTACTCAAGTCCAGATGCTGATCCAGACCTGACTATAGAAAAGCCAGGATATGTCCCATGGAGTATGATCTAGGATGAAACTTTCTCTGCTCACATCATGCAAAGTAAGCCTTCCAGGTACAATGGTATATCTTCTAAGAAGACTACTTCCTAGCATAGAGAAATATCAGCATGACCAAATCAGACAAGCTTCTGTCCTCAGGACCTGGCTTCAACAGTCAGGCTATTAAAGCACGCAACCAAGAAGAAGGATGGTAGTTTGGGGCCTTAAAGAAAGAAGGTCTATGCAATCTGGAAGAGGCCAAGGGGAGTCTGCCAGAAGCCAGAGTATGTCCAAGTACCAAAGGCTCCTGGACCAGTTTGGTACCACAAGAATTACTGGAAAGCCCTCTGACTCAATCCTGCGAAGCAGTCCTGGAAGGAGCTTAAGTGGAGGAAAAGCATATATCAGGCAAAAACTGGTCACCAGAATGCCCACTGCGAATGCTCAAGGATATCTGGACCTGGTCAGGAACCTGCTCAGTTTGTTGTTAAATCAGGACGCCAACAGGTTAATATATGGCACCCAGGGTGGTCCCTCCCTGGTCCTATGGGCCAGGTATATAGACGACATCTTCCTCTTGTGGGATGGCAGCCCTGAATCTTTTTTCTCCACACTGAATTCAAACACTCAAGGTATTTATCTGACCTATGAATTTAGTGCCACTAAGGTACACTTTCTAGATTTGGAAATTGAGATTTACTTGGGGCATCTTAAGTTTCAAACTTTTTTCAAGCCAACCGATAGAAACGGATTTATCCCTCTAGACAGCTGTCACCATCCATCGTGGTTTAAAGCTGTTCCAAGAAGCCAGTTCCTAAGACTTCGTAGGAACTGCACGGATATAGGGACCTTTATAAAACAGGCCTCCATCTTGATAAACAAATTTACGGATAAGTGGTATGACCCAATGTCTGTAAAATTACAGTATCAAGATGTTTTAAGTACTGATAGAGGATCTTTGTTGATAGACCGTCCTACAAGTGAGCAAGATAACTCCTATAAATGGCAATCCTAACTTCATACTCAGTACAACACAAGGACATCAGAACTATATTGGATAAACATTGGAATGTCCTTAGAACGGACAAGGTTTTACATCCCCCTAATACCGGAACATGCCAAAGTCACATTCAGGGAATACCTTCATTACAGAGCAAAATTGCTCAAGTATAATCGATCCACCTGTTCACCCTTCGTTTTTCCATAACTTGTTGCCATAATATAAATGGAAGGTCCAAAACATTGGAGTTTAGTTCTACTGTCACTAACCGTGTGTATGCAATAAAAAGATTTCATACGTGTGCTACAAGACACGTTGTCAATTTAATAACGTGTCCATGCTGCAAACAATGCATTGGACGCACTACCCGTACTATTTCAATTAGAGTAGGGGAACATATTGCCAAAATAAAGAGTGGGGACACTAAACATACGGTTCCAAGACACTACAGGGAACATCACAATTGTAACCCTGAAGGCACTAATTTTTCAGTGATAGATAGCTATATTCCTCCGTGGTGGGGCAGAGCTTTGACCAGAGGCGTTTCTCAACTCGAAACGTACTGGATTTATGAGCTCCAATCCTACCAACCGTGGGGAATTAATGTCGAGTGGGACATACATTCTTTTTTGAATAAAGCTTAGTCCTATGCTTATGACCATATTGTGGGGCATTATGAGTTCTCGGTACATTAGGTTTTGGTATTGATACATTTCATGAATTATGTATCCAATTTTAAATTATTGCAGTTTATAAAATATCTTTTAGGGATTTTTTACCCTTGTAATGATAAGGTTGATATGTTTGTATGATATAATACACATTCTTATGTTCATTCCCTCTGTGAAGGCCAGCTTGACGTCATTTGTGAAGTCTGGAATAATTATGTGTTACTAATATAGAAGCGCCATCACACTAACTAATAATGTATATGCATGGCATGTAGTGTGGTGTGTGGTGGTGGTAGCGTATATATATAATTATAAGTTTTCCTCCCATTTTATTCTTGGAGCCTTTTTAAGCTATGTTGGTGACACCGTTTAATTTCGGTGATTTGCGTGCATAGTTACTTCCGGGTGACCCACTATTTCCAGGACTCGGCAGTACTGTTCAGAACGAGGCTTGAATAGCACTTCCGGCTTAGCCGCCATATTTGCTGTGACGATCAATAGAGGATCATGCTTCCGACTTTGGGCGCCATTTTGTTGTCGCCCGATGCTGCAAGCGCTTCATTCCGTTCTGCCTCACTGTTACTTTTCAGTTATCCTGACATTCAGTTTTGTCTATACTGATTACTTTTTTCTTATATGTTTGTGATTTTAGACATTATTCATTTGTTTTAGTTAAGTGGTGAATCAGTAGTAGTTAATATTTCCAGCCATATGCAAATTGAGGCCTGACTCAGACTTCACAGTGAGGCTTGAACCGCAAGCCAGGGCACCATCTTTACAAACCGGAAGTGTTGTGTTTTTGGTTTGCGGCGATGGGTGAGCTGGCTCTCATTATCATTTATCTTATAAATGTGCAGTGGCTGCAGTGGATCAGCACCCCAGAGGATGTCTTATTAAGACGAACCGCGTTGGGATGGGCTCTGCTGATGCCACTGCACTATTTTGATTTATCTACATGCTTTTAAATGCCTTCTCAAATGTGAGTGACCATGTTATTCATTTCAATAAATGTTTTTTATGTAAATGATATCACACTATGTGGCCTATGTTTTCTCCTTTTGCCATACACAATACTGGGAGAAACTGCTTTTGATCTTTGGTCACCATATCCTTGGTGGATACCCGTTGACACTAAACATAGTGACAGACCCCTGCTTGATTGGCCTACATCGGAAGCCGTGTATGCTGATCTTCTCCCCTGGGTGTGTTACACCATAAGCTCTTTTGACTCATTAGGCATAAGCCTAGTTGGGTTCAATTTGTCTGGTAAGCCTCTTTCCTCTTGGTGGTGGATTATCTACAGACAACTTGTTCACAAGGACTTATTTTTCACAATAGTCACTTTATTTATTGGAATCACTTTATGGACTCTATTTGAATGCACTGTTGGTTTATACAAATTTACCACTATTACAGGTTTACATCTTGAATGTATTCTATTTATGTTGTACTCATTTCATTCACATAAGTAATTTTTTGTCACCAGTTTAATTTGATCAACCGAATTTCACTTTTACAATTAGCGCTGCTCTATACTATTTCCATATATGGCACCCCCACCTGCGACAAAGGACTGGAAAAACCTCCAAGTGTATGGATCACTTTCCTTGATCCAGACACTGAGTCGACTTGCTAATTTACTATGCCTGGAATGTGTACTGCAGTGCAGTAATGTGGCACTCTGCCCAGGTCAGAATCCTTTCCACTTCTTTTTGGCTGATAAACTTCTTTGCCACCTTGATAGTTTATGTAAGCCATGGCTGTGGCATTGTCTGACTGAATCTGCTTTAGAAATCACTGAAGCTGGGATGTCCAATGTTGAAGGGACATCTGAATGACTCTGAGCTCCAAAATGTTTATTTGAAGTTTGGATTCCTCTGATGACTAGGTTCCTTGAACTGTCAACTTTCCAAGGACTCCTCCCCATCCTGACAAACTGGCATCTATCGTGTCAATCTCCCAAGTTATATGGCCAGAATAGGGGTCAAGACTTTTGTGAAGTCTCAAGGAGCAGTGGAATAAAATTGGCAGGACTACAACCTAAAAATGATAGTCTCTCACCAGTAACCTGGCTGATTTCATACACAAATTTGGATCTGAGGGAAGAGGTACAGGGACTTCAGGTCCAGGATTAGATGAATGCCCCCCTTGGTTTTCAAAACCATAAAAAAGGTTGGAGTAAATACTATATTGCAGATATTGCAGGCACATGAAAAATGACCCACGGTGTGAGTAATTGCGGAAAAGCAGCATGCAAATCCTCTAGCATGTGCAGAGGAGAAGGAAGATTTGTGGGCATTAATTGGGGAGGAGAGAAAAAGAGTGAAACTTTAGCCTGTACCTTCAGAAGATGACATTCCCGAATCAAAAATCCAGAATTTCTCAAATCAAGGCATCTGAGAAAGCTAGCAGACATCTTCCCTCACTTGAAGAAGTGGGGAGCCCAATCACTGACAGGGGGGTTAGGAGACGGGCTTAGCCTGCTTTGGAGTCCAGGGCGAAAGGAGATGCTGGACTTGGACTTGAAAGGAAAAGTCTGGAAGGGACGAAAGAAACTCTTTCTAAATCCAGAAGAAAAGGATTTCTTTTTACTTGCGTGCGAGCGAATTCCACCAGTAACCTCCTTAATAAAAGAGTCTAGATGTTCGCCAAAGACATATCAACCTGCATAGGATATACACTCCTAGAGCTTTTTACAGGCTGGTTTAACAGACCAGTATTTAAAGTGTTACTAAACCCACAACAGTAAAATCGGAGTGTATATGCAGTAAAGCATGCTTGTTATACTCACTGTGGAACCTAAGGGGTTAATCCTCTGCATTGTGTAAAAAGGCTGCTTGATCTTGTATGCACAGATCCTCCTCTTCTTCCACTGACTCCAGAACAGGTCTGGGTAAGACAGAGTTACTGGAGTCAGGCTGCACATGACCAGTTTGGTGTGTATTGCTAGAGAGTTTTTCTTTTCTTGGGAGCGTGCATGTGATCAGCACTGTCCAGACAAAGGGTCAGGGGTCCTGGATCCTGATAGGACAGTTCAGTGCAGTATGAAAACAAGACTGCTATATACTGCTGATGAGAAAAGGTATTTAGCGGTTTATATTTACTAAAAGAATTGCATTTCCAGGTTCTGTGTACTGTGGGAGACCAGATATAGTCAATGCAGAGTCCTGGGTTTAGTAACACTTTAAGTCAAAGAATCTGGCGCATCTGAACCGACAGAAGGCCAAGTCTGGATATATGCTGGACAGAATCCCCAAAATCATCCACGTAATATCCTAAGGCTTTTGAAAGAAGTTCCAAGCACTAAAGTACAGAAGGATCTGTGAGAAGAGAACCCAGGTCATGAGACAATTGTTTGGACTAGACTGCAAGGGTCTCATAGATCTCCATAAATGCAACTGCAGATTGCATGACAGGTCCAACTAGAGCAAAGGAAGTCTTAAACAAAGATTAAAGTTTGTGTCCACTGTGTCCTTAAAGAATGGGACATCCCCAACAGCAACCACAAGGGATTTATTAAGGCTGCTTTTTTTTTTTAATAATACTCCTCTTCCATTGTATATTGCTGACAAAAGCATTAAGGAGGTATAAAAACCTTTTTGGGATGCGACCAGTCACCGTTTAAAGCTTCCTCGACCACAGAGTGAAAGGTCTTAAGCGGCTTCAGAGCCTTCTTGGAGCCCATACTGTTAACTTTTTGTCAGACAGAATCCAGTGGCTCCAGTTTTAAAAAGGAACACACCTCATCCACCAGCACATAAATGGTATTGTTGAGTTTTGGACAGAGAATAGCCAAAATGGCCTCTTTCTGCAAATATTCTCCTGAAACAGAAGTAAAGCACTCCCTCTTCCCTCTTTTTGGGTAATAAAACCTTTTCCTCTACCTTCTCTCTGTCCTGTAGTAGGGCAGGAATCTGAAGGGAGAGTGAAGAAGAGAAACTGAAGGGAACCTCTGCCCCTGAGTCGAGGGGTTTCAAACATGGTGATAGGCTTTCCCATTAAATCTGCCAAAGAGGCTCAAAATTCCTCTCTGCTTAAACAAGAGGAGTGGGAAACGGTACTGAAGAGAAAGAATCTCCCTCAACCTTCATGAAGGACCCACTGGCAGAAGGCTTGTCTAAACAACTTTTACATCCATCTTTTATCTGATTATGATCCTCTATTTTTTTGTGAGAAGAAGCCCCTCAGGTCTACCTCACAGTAGTGTGGCAAGGGGAGGCTTAAAACTGTCCTCGAGGCGTTAATATGGTGTCCTACAGTAGTACTGCACCTTCCTAAGGAAAAAAAATCAGACTGCAAAATACTGCTAACAGTGATCACAGCAGCACTTAAAGGATAAGTTCACCTTTCATTGAAAAAAAAAGGTTTATTAATAAATGCACATCTTTTTGCAGGTAAACAAAATGTACATTTATTATTTTTTACACGATCAGCAGATTGTGGGTGCAGTGCCAGGTTCCTGCAGACTCTCAGTCAGCTGTCTGCTTGTACCTTCCGTACAGCCAGGCAGTTACTGAACAGTAGGAAGAATCAATGAACCATGAGAGCACTTACCAGTGCCCTCGTAGTTCATTGAGAACTACAAGCCATCTGCCGCAGTGGATGATGGTACTTGTAGTTCATTCATCCACAGAACTCTGTGAATAAGGGATGTGGCCATGTGCTGAAGAAGATACTCTGCACGCTGTCGTGGGGGGGGGGGTATCGATGAGTGCGGGCAGCTGCTGTATTGTAACATTTACATAACATGTTACAAAGTTAAACTTATATCTTCTTCAAATGGGGCCTTTTCTGACAGGAATCAGGTGCTGTTGAAGAGTTGGCCAGAGTAAACAGTAGGGTAGTATAAGCTTGGCTGAGAGCCAGCACGGCAGGAAAAAGAAAAAATAGCTGCGGCATTTTTTATATATATAGGAACTAGCTCCAACATCAATAATACACAGTTGTTCTCATAAGTTTACACACCCTGGCAGAATTTATGATTTCTTGGCCATTTTTCAGAGAATATGAATGATAACACACAAACTTTTCTTTCACTCATGGTTAGTGTTTGGCTGAAGCCATTTATTATCAATCAACTGTGTTTACTCTTTTTAAATCATAATGACAACAGAAACTACCCAAATGACTCTGATCGAAAGTTTACATACCCTGGTGATTTTGGCCTGATAACATGCACACAGGTTGACACAAAGGGGTTTGAATGGCTATTAAAGGTAACCATCCTCACCTGTGATCTTTTCTCTTGTAATTAGTGTGTGTGCATAAAAGGTCAATGAGTTTCTGGACTCCTGACAGACCCTTGCAACTTTCATCAAGTGCTGCACTGACGTTTCTGAATTCTGAGTCATGGGGAAAGCAAAAGATTTGTCAAAGGATCTGCAAGAAAAGGTAATTGAACTGTATAAAACAGGAAAGGGATATAAAAAGATATCCAAGGAATTGAGAATTCCAATCAGCAGTGTTCAAACTCTAATCAAGAAGTGGAAAATGAGGGGTTCTGTTGAAACCAAACCACGGTCAGGTAGACCAACTAAAATTTCAGCCACAACTGCCAGAAAAATTGTTTGGGATGCAAAGAGAAACCCACAAATAAATTCAGGTGAAATACAGGACTCTCTGAAAACATGTGGTGTGGCTGTTTCAAGATGCCCAATAAGGAGGCACTTGAAGAAAGATGGGCTGCATGGTCGAGTCGCCAGAAGAAAGTCATTACTACGCAAATGCCACAAAGTATCCTGCTTACAATACGTCAAACAGCACAAAGACAAGCCTCAAACCTTCTGGCATAAAGTCATTTAGAGTGATGAGACCAAAATTGGGCTTTTTGGCCACAACCATAAACACTACATTTGGAGAGGAGTCAACAAGGCCTATGATGAAAGGTGCACCATTCCTACTGTGAAATACGGAGGTGGCTTGCTGATGTTTTGGGGATGTGTGAGCTACAAAGGCACAGGAAATTTGGTCAAAATTGATGGCAAGATGAATGCAGTATGTTATCAAAAAATACTGGATGAACATTTGCATTCATCAGCCAGGAAGCTGCGCATGGGACATACTTGGACATTCCAACATGACAATGATCCAAAACACAAGGCCAAGTCGACCTGTCATTGGCTACAGCAGAATAAATTGAAGGTTCTGGAGTGGCCATATCAATCTCCTGACCTCAATATCATTGAGCCACTCTGGGGAGATCTCAAAAGTGTAGTTCATGCAAGACAGCCCAAGAATTTACAGGAACTGGAGGCTTTTTGCCAAGAGGAATGGTCAGCTTTACCATCTGAGAAGATAAAGTGCCTCATCCACAAATACCACAAAAGACTTCAAGCTGTTGTTGATGTTAAAGGGGCAATACACGGTATTAAGAACTGGGGTATGTAAACTTTTGATCAGGGTCATTTGGCTAGTTTCTGTTGTCATTATGATTTAAAAAGAGTGAACACAGTTGATTGATAATAAATGGCTTAGCCAAATACTAACCATGAGTGAAAGAAAAGTTTTTGTGTTATCATTCATATTCTCTGAAAAATGGCCAAGAAATCATAAATTCTGCCAGGGTACGTAAACTTATGAGCACAACTGTATATGTCGTTGATGTTGGAGCAAGTCAGTATCCCTTAAAAAGGCTGGAAGGAATTGGCAATGGGACACAAATGGCTGGATTTTTAAAGGGAACAGGTCCTTTACTCACCAACCTGTGAAAGAACATGGCTGTAATATATAAGGGGGAATGCATCAAACCACTCGCTTTGGAAGTGTATACCCCCAAAGGGTGACTGGGTCACACCTGTGTAGATCGACACTACCCTGGACCTATATAACATCCTACGGCTACCTCCACACACTGCACAATGTACCAGAGCTGAGGATCTAGCGTCCAAAGCAACTTTATGGGCCCTGCATCTTCCATCATTTTGGCGGGGTCTGGTAAGTCTCAGTGGTGTGCCTAGGGTTCCGATACATAAACTGCATAAGTAGCCAGAAGGGCTGGTATGTAGTCAAGGTGGAGCAAAAAATATTTAAAAAAAAAATAAAAACAGTAGAGGGAAAAAAGCATCCATTACATAAGTACACTAGCAAAAAAACTTAGGGCAACAGTTAGTAGAATGGGGTTATATGGGTGTCCTTACAGCCCTGTTATCAACATATAATCCAGTTGTCCAAAACAAGCCTTTGTCCTGTACTGTACAATCAAGAAATATACTTTAGACTTTGAATAGAAAAAGAAGAAACAGATTGTTGAACTGAATAAAATAACAAAGTACAAGAACAACAGTTTTTACAGCTTTTACTTTACAACTATTGCTTGGTTACTGATGTAGATCTCTTGACATACAGTATGTAACAATCATCTGCTGATATATCATGAATAGAGAAAATTCTCTAAATGTTTTGATGGAGTAGAAACTTGTTCATGTCAGAGACCTGCTAGCCAGAGTGACCAGACTCTACAATATGGAGTTATTTCCACGCTAAGAAACGAAAACTCTGGATTCAGAATCTTTTATACGCACATATTCAAAATATTATTATGTCAGGTTTTGTTCTTGAAAAATCTATATTTTAGAACATGCTTTAGTATCTAAGACGAGGCCTAATGGACCAGATGTAGTTTTGTGCAAGAGAAGCATAAAAGCAAATCAGAATGCACATGAACAACAAATAATATTGTGCTAAAAGGCTTTTAGGGAGAGGGCTGATTTGGGAGTCAGCCCCTAAAATCTTCTTTAAAAAAAATCTTCAATCTAGTGTGGCATCTCAGAGGATGTTGAAGACAGAGAGAAAAGTTGCAAAGGATAGAATTTAAAGACAAGCAGAACAGAATATAGAATTTAAAGACAAGCAGAACAGAAGAGATAAATTATTCAAAATTGATAAAAATGTAAAAGAAAAAAAAAGAAAACAGCTCAAGCTATAATACTCAATACAATCTGTTGCCAGTTTTTCAGGTTGAATGATGCCCAGCAGCATCATTCAACCTATTCATCTAAGCCTAGGCTGTCAAGGACATACCTCCCAGGACTATGTTATCATGCCAGCCTACTGCATTTACAGGTGCTATCACATCGTTACAAGTGCGCTGTTCCATCCAGGGGGAAGGAATTTCCACTAGCACAGGAGGAGAAGGAGGACCTGTGATATTACAGAATTATCCAGAAGGTCCATAGAAAAAGATTAATGTATACAATGGTTTTTATTTTTTTTTAAGTGCGGGGAGGGCTGCAGTGAGGGCAGGGGGTTGTGGAAACAGTGGGGTTTCACTTTAAGCTACAGAACCATTTCAAGGTTGTTAAGTAGCACATGTGAAGTCACATATAATTGAGATTAGGCTAAACTGAGTGAATATTATGATTTTAACATTGTTACCTGGATAACGTGCAATCCATGTTTGGTTGGAGTATTTCTTTAAATTGTAAAGGTGGCTGATTTTTGGTCTTAATAAATAGGAGTATACAGAATACATAATGTATTGTGTACTGATGTATAGAATACAATACAATTCATGCTGCATTCTACGGTCTAACAGAAAAATATACTGGGAAACTGATGTAGCCGAGCCTTGATTTTTTTTCTCCCAAGGTTGAAAGCATTGATGGAACGAAAAGACGGAAACAAACATAACCAAGGACAATACGGGAGATGATGGAAGTACAGAGTTCCAAGCAATGAAAATAATTAAGCATAATGTGTATTAGTGAAGGGACAAAGGCTAAGTAAATCAAATAGGTAGAGATGACATTCAAAGATTGGAGTATTGCCTAGGAATGTAATAATACTTTTAGTTACTTTTAAGCTATGCTATGCTAAGCTATACATGTGTTTGTCATTTGTTGACTATAAACAAGTTCAAGACATAACAATTTAATACATCTTGCATACATAAAACAGAGTGTATATATATATATATATATATATATATATATATATATATATTTAGTTTGAATTTTTGAATAGAAGATTGAATACTTTTGCTATACCCTTCATAGTACCCTTCATTTTCCTGTGAACTAAAGCCATGATTTTAGTTGAAGCACAACACGTAGGTTATGTCTACAAGCCATAAAATACATAAATACACATCCCCTAGACCATTAACTGAGCCAGAAAGAGAGATATTGTGGTGTGCCTGGCTGCCTATGCACTAAAATTATAAAGGAAACCCAGGTCAGAGAGCATTGTTGTCCCAAGGCTTTTGACAACGTCGAGTGGAAATACTTCTGGGCTGTCCTGGCTAGGTTTAGATTTTGGGATAACTTCATCTCCTAGATCCAGCTTTTTTACCACAGCCCCCAGGCTGTCATGCGGGAGCAAATAGGACCTCCCACCTCGTTTGGCTAGGCAGAGAAACAGAGCAGGGGTATCCGCTGTCCCCGCTCCTATTTGCCATAGCCATAAAACCCGTAGCAGCACTGATTCAATCCCATCCAGGCATTGCGAGTTTCCGATATGGTGAGCTCCAAAAACAAAACTCTTTTATATGCTGATGACATGCTTTTAATGCTAGGTGACACTACCTCCTCCTTACACAAAGTTATGAACACTGTCTACACTTCTGGGGTTTCTCTGGCCTCAAAATTAATTGGACCAAGTCGGTCCTGATGCTTTTGGAGGGGGCTTCGGATCAGTTGGTAGCTCCCTCCTGTCCAATGCCAACAGCCTCCTCCATTAAGTACTTAGGTATACTAATCAACCCAGATCTGACTGCCTACTGCCGTACCAAAACAGTTCCTTTAATTATCATTTTAAAGACAAAACAAAAATTTGGAAGAATTTTCACTTGTCTCTCATTGGGAAAACAAATTTAATCAAAAATATTTATGCCGCAGGTACTTTACTTCTGACATAACTCCCCAGTTGTTATATCCTTAAAGACCTTCAGAGTAATTAATTCAATTTCCCAGTCGCTGCTCTGGCATAACCAACCACAGAGAATAAAGCTGGAGCAACTCCAGAGGACATAAGACAATGGTGGGGTAGCCCTTCCCAACCCATGAATATATTATTTGTCAGCTCAACTTCAGCTCATGGTAGACCGGATGCCTCAGTCAGATGGATCTGCTCCTTCAGGTCTAAGCCCTACGTTACTGATTTTACTGCATCGTACAGGTGTGCAAGAGATTCCCTCGGGCTGGAGTCCCTTGCCGTTAGTAAGCCTCACAACCCATTTGCTGCTTATGTGCTTATACAAAAAATCTGGAACAAAACTAAGCAGATCCAGAAGGTTACGGGGTTCACTGCATTTAGCCCTATCTGTCGAACTAGCTAAACTTCAATTTGGAAGGCGCTGACAGGCCTATGGGATCACTAACCTCTCCCATATTTTCAATAGCGGATCTCTGTTGCTGTTCTCAGTGCTTAGCACAAAATTTTCTCTACCCCCACATGTATACTATCAATACATTCAACTTCACTATGCTGTGAAGGCCCAGGGCAAGTCGCATGAGTGGCTCTCAAAATTTAGAGTTAGGACTACAGAAAATACCAGGGTGCCTTGAGGGGGCTCTGTAGCTTAAGCATGTATTTGCAAATGTGTGTGTACTAAACCCTTGTTTTAACGCATACTGTTAGACATGATAATTTGATTGTTTGTAGGCTGGTCAGTAAGTTGAGCAGGGAATTTCTCGAGTTTTGTTTTGCATGCGGTGCCCTTCCATATGCTCCTTGCTGCAAAGGCCAGTTATAGGTGAGGGGAGTGGATATTTGTTTGTACTGTTTAAATATTGGTGAGGGGACACCTTTGCTGCCATAGTGAAACGTGCTGGGTGTCCAGTGCACTCCTGTGCCTTTAAGGAGGGGTGGGCTCCCTCCAGGCTCACCTGCTCTTTGCCTATCCGTTATAATCCATGGGCTTCCACTGTGGAGGTTATCAATATTTAGAGTTTGGACTACAGAAAATATCGGGGTGCCTTGATGGGCCCATCTCCGCTGGGCCAACCCCAGTCACACTCTGAACCCACGCTGATGCCGGAGCAACTTTTACTCATGATTCCTCCATCAAATCGCTGTACCAGGGTCCCTGAGACCCACAAACCCCTGCAAATCCCCCGTGGCCCCGGACGCAGCGGACACTGGTTCCGCTGAGTAAGGAGCAGACAAGAGGTCAGTCGTAGCGACAGAGCTACCAGAGGATCCCCTGCACCCTGAAACCCAAAAGGCCCTACAAAACCTGCAAAAAAGAAACATTAGAAGGGCTGCACTCACCAGGCCTCGCCAGACTGGACCCAGTGGCCGCATCTCCCCCATCCACCGCTGCCACTTGTGCCAGAGCACCATCTTCAATGCTGGAGAGCTCTCCCTCTCGGATCTGGCCACATCCTCTTCCATGTTGCCAACCTCCACAGACTGGCCAAGACCACCCGGGCCCGCCACCGAGGGTCCAAGCCGCTGGGATGCAGGCTCTGCTATCTTGCTCCTCTTCCCCTGCACCGCTCCTCCATCCCCCTGAGTAGTGGGGGCTGAAGCTCCGCTCATCGCCACCGAGCATGGCCGACTCGCAGGGCCGCCAGCTGCTCCAGGACTAAAGCCAATGCCCGCTGATGACGTCCACCCTCGCTGTGCCGTCTCCCCGCCAGAAGGGACCGCTCCCAGTCCAGCATCCACCATCAAACTGGCAGGACCTGGGATACAGCATACCGAAGATCCCACCCAGCGGAGCTCCGCCAATGAGGAGGATTCCTCCCAGACCGCTAGCCAGACGAGACAGCAGTGCGATGCGTCGGCGAGTCCGGATGGTCCCTGCAGGAGCTACCAGAGGGGCCCTGAGCTGGGGGGATAAATAGGGGCTAAAGCGCTCCGGAGGCAATGACCTCCGAGCACATGGAGTGCCTTCCTCCCACTTGGCTGCAGTTTCTCCCCCTAACAAAGAACATAGCTTCTGTTGCAGCCATGTGGTGCCCTTGGAGGCAGACGCGGACTGCAGCTATTCCAGCAGCTGCTCCAAAGCTCCCATGCTGAGGACTCAAGGGCACCCGGGAACAGACCAGAAAGGGCGGGGGGGTCCACCAACTTCTGTGAAGCTTCTTCGTCATCCGTCTGCCTCAAAGTGCCCCACAAACTTCACGACCCCACCTCTCCACAGTCCTTGCCCCTCCTTAGCATTATCTACACCAATCAATGCCTACAGCCCCTTACCAAACCCCTGGCCACTTTACCATTAACCCACTGACTGCTGTACTACTCTGCTGGCCTAGTCATGCCTGCCCTTCGCATATTTTTTTTTTTTGCTTCGGGCCTCTCTTTCAACTGATTTAAAAAAAAAATGGAAAAAGGAACCAGTCAAATTACAGTGGCTCCATTGGGGTGTGCATTACATTTAAATCATTCTCTCAGCAGCTCAGCTTACTCTACTCCCTCTCCTAGTTCAGAAGCACTGTGCATACATTCGAGATTGTAAAGCTAGAAGGCCGCTGAGTCACTGCAAGAGGGGAGCAGAGTGAGTAAGTTAAGCTGCTGAGGGAAGGTTGTGTTGGAGAACACCTCTCATACTTCAGAAATACCATAGAAACCAATTCTACAATATACTGCTGGTTGCTATGGGTAACCGCAGTACAAAAATCCTGTCAAACCCCATGCTAGGTGTCAATGTTGTAGCCATGTAGGGGTGATGCTGAGTGACCCCTAAGTAGTGTGTCAAGCTAACATTTCCACCTATTGAATTGTATTGTAATTGTACTGTCTGTCCTAATGTTGTAAAGTGCTGCGCAAACTGTTGGCACTATATAAATCCTGTATAATAATAATAATAATAATCTTAGGATCTGGTGGCTCCTGGTGTATGGTAGAAAAAAACAAGTAAGTTGAGCAACAGTCACTTTTCTTTTTTTTTATTGCTGAGCTCAGTTCTAGGAGAGATTGTTCAGAGGTCTAGAATACCCAAAAAAGAGCAAATAAATAGGACATGTATTCCATTAAAAGCAGCCTCTTGGCCAATGCTGCCAACAGCCAGACAGATCTATGACCTTGTAAGAGCAGTTGCAGTCTTTCCTGTGTTGCATAGAATCTCTCTCTAATATACAGTATCTGGTCCTTGACCACTTGATAGCAGTCACAGGTACCTTGATCTGTGGGAAATTAATCATTCCTATAATGTTCAGCAATAGCTTCTACCCAACTCTTCTGCAACACCCTTTAGAGAAAATATTTCTTCTATGCAGACATCCCAGCTCCCCTTAGATCTACACATCAGCAAGGCAGGTAAACTCCTGGACCTCTAGCAAATGTTCTCAACTGAGACAAGACCAAAGTAGAGATCACTCTATGCAGACATCCTCACCAAGCAGAAGACCAGGATGTAGAAAACACTCTGGAAAGCTGCTCCAGACAATAATCTCCCAAACCATACTTCTGAACAAAGACCTCAAGGATTGGTTGGGCCAGGTATATATTCATACTTAATTGACTGTCCTTCTAAACTGATTACTGGAACCTATTTAACAGTAACAGGCAGAATAAATCACCACACTGAGTTTAGGGGAAACATCCAAGCCTGGAAAAATCTAAACAAAGCTCAAGCTGACAATAGCTTCAAAACGCAGGTTATTTTATTAAGGACACTATAGTTTAGGGCAGGGTCCCTACCCTGGATTGAATTGTTCTGTTGCTGACCAATTTCACACTGCTGTATCCTAATTTTTGTAGTTTAGTCCCACCTGTGCTGTTTCTAGTAAATGTGGGCCTAGCCTTGCTATATATCCCGCTGTTGGCCAATTATACACTGCTGCATCATCTGAAGTCTCTTAATTGCTGTAGTGAAAAACCTGTCTGTACTTTTTCTCAAATATATTTTAGCCAGTTCTTCCTCATTACAAATGGTCTGTTGCTGGGTAATTTTGTGCTGCTGTGATATCTGGGGACTTTTAATTCCTAATAGAAATTAAATTAGCCAGCAGCAGAAGAGTTTTGCATCAGCGAGAACAGGGACAGTCTTAGTGAACTACTGGCCAGTTTCTATCTTATTGGTCAAAGCAGACCTTTTACCGCTTGTTGAAAAAGCATGTGTCGTTGCTAAAATTACTCGAAAAAGTATTTTATTTTTAAATGTAAACAAATTAGATTGGGATGGAAGCCCATTGTAAATGAAAAAAAAAAATGTCCACTGCCAGTGCAGGAACTCCGACCTTCACCCTTCGTTTCTGCTCCCTACCCGTCCCTAAGCACCGTTCCTTGGTTCCACCTTCTACCAACCTCCCAGTACCGCCCATTTTAGAGAATAAAGAACCAAGTATCATTTTTGCCACTAATTCTGTGTACACACGACCGGACCTTTCGACCAAACTTGTCCGACGGAACGAATCCGTGTGTGGGCTTAATCGGACCTGCAGCGAACCTTTGCTGTCGAAAATATGACAGACTTTAGATTTAGAACATGTTTCAAATCTTTCCGACGGATTCAAGTCCGGTCGAAAAATCTGTTCGTCTGTATGCTAGTCCGACGGACGAAAACCGATGCTAGGGCAGCTATTGGCTACTGGCTATGAACTTCCTTATTCTAGTCCGGTCGTACGTCATCATGGTCGAATCCGTCGGACTTTGGTGTGATTGTGTGTAGACAAGTCCGATTGGACGGAAGTCCGTCGAAAGTCCGTCGAAAAGTCCGACGTGATTCAGTCAGTCGAAAGTCCGGTCGTGTGTACATGGCATAAGTGATTTGCCGGGAATTTGTTAATGATAACAAAGAAAGACAGTAAAATGGATCCCGTGCAGTAAGCAACAATAGACCTTACCCCAGCAACAGTAGACACCCCCGCCCCAGCAATGGCAGACCTCACCCCAGCAAAAATAGAGCCCCCACACAACAATAGACGACCCCCCCACAACAAAATACCACCCCAACAACAATAGACCCCCGGCAGTAACAACAGATGTCCCAGTAGACTGCATCAATAGACCCTTCAGGAGGCAGCAACAAAAGACCTCTCCCTCAACAGTAGAACCATTCCAGCAACAATTGCCCCCCCCCCCCAGAAACATAAGACTAGCAACAATAGACCTCCACGCAAAAATAGATCCCCAGTGACAATAGATCCCCCAGCAGCAAGCATCAATAGACCCTCCAGCACACCCCAGCCCTCCTTGCATACATTCATTGCTGGACGTGCCGGAACTGCATTCCCCCACGTTCCTGCTGAAAAAAAGTCCTGGCTTTGTAACATTACATACAACTATAAAGGCAATGTACACTTTTTATTGTTTGTGTTGTTTTAACTAGGTACAGTATTACTGTATTTAAATTTAGTGGCGGCTCATCCATTAGGCGCACATGGGCGCCGCCCCCCTAATCTACATGCGGGGACGCATGGATTCCAATGGGTTTTTTTTTTTGAGGCACGTGATTAGAGCCAGAGGCTCTAATAGGCTCCAAAAAAGGGTGGGCACGGGGCACAGAGCACTGCACCCTGAGCCCACCCAGTTGTGTGACAATAGCGAATTAATATTTGCTATTGTCAAACTGATTCTCCTCCCGGCCAATCAGGAAGCAGGTCCTGAGACCCGTTTCCTGATTAGACGAAAAGGAGAAGCGAGCCCATTGACCTAGGAGGAGGAGGGTAGGGACAGCATGGCAACAGGCTCCTGCTACTCTGTCCTTGGAGGATGTGTACAACATGGCCAAGAGACTGGGCTCTGAGCTGCAGAGCCTCACCAAGCAGTACGGCTTGGAGTCCGTGTCCAGGGTGGTCCCACAAGTGGTCTGGCTGCTTAAGCTGCTGGAGAGTTTTACGGCCACCAGGAGAGAGCAGAGCTGTACGGAGGAGGAGCTGCTGATCAGAGCCGTGCAGAGTATGGGCAGAGAGGAGCGACAGTCCCCGGTGTGTATACTGAGCCTGACCTGTACGATCCCAGGGGGACTACAAGTCCCAGAGACCACATTGTGCATCTGCAGGCACTGCATGACCTCTCTAGATATGGCGCTGCAGTAGGCAAGGCAGGCGTGCAGTACAATGTGCAGTGTTGACAGCTGTGTAACTGATCGACCCACAGGGGGGGGTGGCTGTGGGTGCATTGTTTCCCACCAGCTGCCACTTTTTATATTCACCGTGTAATATGTTTGCCTTGCCTTGTAATCATGGTGTAGCACCCTCTACCTAAAGATAGGTGCTAGAGTAGTATTTTTTTAGCTCAGGACCCAAGTGCAGGTGAATTTAGCCAGGCCTGTGCTGTAGGCTAGGCTTGGTTGTTGTGATTTGGGACTGGGAGTGATCAGTGTAGTGGGGGGGGGGGGTGTGGCCACCTGCACTCTGACTCAAAGATGCCCCCCCTGTTTTCAGAAGGATAGTTCTGGAAGAGAGGTCTGAGTTGCAGGCAGCTCATGTGAGGAGCTCTGACCAATCATTAACTTGCATTGGCAGGGGGCAGGCCTCTCATATAAGCTGGGGTCACATGCTTCCAGGGAGGAGTCTGGAGTTCCAGGAAAGACAGCATGGAGCAGTGAGGTGCTGTTCCCATCGCCCGCGTGGGGGGTGGTGGACATGGAGGAGGGATGGAGGAACCCCTGGGAAGGAGCTAAAGACAAGGATCTTCATCTTTAAGGAGGCATCAAGCTGGGGAACACAGAACTTGGATGTAAAGATGATCAAGCAGAGGAAAGAGCAGTGAAGCGGAGGAGAGTAGAGCAGCATTCTGTGACCGGGGACAAAGAGCTGTACTGGAGGAGAAGGTCAGTGTAACAGAAGGAAAGAAGCTGGTCAGAGCAGTGTAGAATGCTGTGGCTGGGGAACACAGCATTGTCAGTAATGGACTGGCTGGGAGCAGTAGTCTGTTTATTGCCATGTGTCAGGTCATCGGGGGGGAGATGCCGTGTCGTCTCTGGCCTGGTTAGCACATTGGTAATACCTTCCAAAGACTGAGTGATTGTCATTTTCATAGAGGCTGGAGGGAGAGGCTGTGTGCATATCTGGCTCTGTGATTCATAAAGACAATATCATTCTGGTCTACAAGTAGGAATTATTCAGAGTGATTCCTCTTGTCCCATTGGAAGTGAAGTTAGTAACTTAAGTATTTGCAACAGAAAACAAGAAGAAACGGTCAGTAAAGAACTTAATGCACAAAAATACAAAGATACAAGGTCAAGGCCACGAGTAATTTCGAGAATGTGCTGTATCATGGGCATCTCATATTCCCTATTTCTCCCATCCAAGTTGTACCCCACAATAAAAGCAACAAAACGGAGCAACATGACTGTTCATTGTCTTTTAAATGGTGAATGGGGGGATGGCAGCAGGGTGATTGGCGGATTGCTAGTAACCAAATCAGCAGCCCTTACGGGGGTATCGCTACAGTGGTCTTACATATTGTGGCTGCAGTTTATAGTGTCAGGGCTAATCTTTTCCACTATGTTTATGTATTAATTCACCTAGCTTATCCCAATTTATTAAAGTTACAGGCAACTGCTTGTTCTGGGTCATATGGCATTCAATCCATGCCTCGCCATGTTCTTTGATCTGGCATCATAAATGTTGGAGCACTAATGTGATGAAAACACAGGGGACCCGGAAGCAAGTGGAGATCACTAAAGTAACAGTGTCTGCTTCAGTGATTTCCATCTTCCAGGGGCATCTGCCAGGTATGGTATGTACTGTACATAGATACATTGCTGGACTAATGTAACTATGTATAAAATAGCCATGCCTCAAATTATTCTTAAACATGACCCCATCTTTCTCATTTAGATTTAGTAGAGTTTTTGGAGTTGTGCATGTAATAGCATTTTTACTGTACTTTTAAAAAAAAAAAAAAATATTATTTTAACAAATATCATGGGACTCAGGGGTGTAACTAGCATTGGGCACCCAAGGTACCTGCCCTGGATCTTCTGAAGGATGTATCAGGTTGTGCGACTGCCCACACAATGCCTATAATCTGTGCTGTCATTATATAGCACAGATCATAAGCAAAAGGCACAGAATGAATAAGAGTGGCTCTTAGCCTTGTGAGTCCAAATCATCATATTTTCAGCAGCCAACCCCAGTGAAAGGTTAATATTTGACTGATGTCTGTCACCCTATGATTTACAGTATGATCATACCTGCCTTGCATCTTCTCCCAGTGGAGAACTTCCACAACAAAACTACAAATAGCTCCTGCTCTGCCACCTCTCTTTCCTGTTCATGATCTGGTTCCACTCTGCCTGTGAAATCTTCTTTGCTCTGGCACAGCCTGCATAGATGATTCCCATAGACTTCTATGAGAGCATCTCCGAAAGCATGAGGTGCTTAGGAAACTGCCCCATAGAAATCAATGAGGATCAAATGCGCAGGCAGTGAAAAGAGGAATTAGCAGTAAGATGCAAACATTGCAACGGGCTTCAGTTGTGGAATTTGAGTAAATATGCATCTGGCTTCACTTTGTATAAATGGTAATATCAAAAGATGAGAAGCTTGAAAAAAAATAATGCAATTTGACTTTTTTTGCACATGACACACTGTGCTATCTCTCTCTCAAACAACAGTCTCTATATTTCCTTACTCCTTTTGTATAAAATCTTCCTCCTAGGTCTAAACTCTGTAGCTATTAACACTGAGTGTTGCTTGTCAAAACTAGGACCTCATTTTTCAGTTCTTTGGAAAGAGACTTTGATGAAAGCAGCAGCCCCACATATTTGATGACCTGAAAGATACTAAAGGACTGTTTTGCAGCGATTGAACAGAAGAGGGGGAAGGTTCCTTTGTATCACAAAACACGTTTGCAGCGAGCGGAAAGTGCTCTCTGGTGCCTAATGCAATACGCATCACAGACAGAGCTAGAGGAAATTACAGCTGACACCCATTCTGCTCAGTGTGAGCGTGCAGAACACGGCTACTGTGGTTTCCTCACCCTCATAATAATTAAAGGTATAATGTATTTCTCATCCTCTCTTCTGTGTGCTTTGTAACCGTTTTTAACAATTCCCTAGGCCAGAAAGATTTCTGCACAGCTCATTTGAGTGGGGCCAAATTGCTCTTATGTAAGGTGGTAAGGTGAACAGGGTTTCTATTTTAATAAAAAATTAAAATTAATAAAAGCTGTATTATATATAATCTTTATATATATGTGTGTATATATATATATATATATATATATATATATATATGTATATATATATATATATGTATATATATATATATATATATATATATGTATATATATATATGTATATATATATATATATATATATATATATATATATATATATATATATATATATATATATATATATATATATATACGTATATATATATATATATATATATATATATATATATATATATACGTATATATATATATATATATATATATATATATATACGTATATATATATATATATATATATATATATATATATATATATATATACAGTATCTCACAAAAGTGAGTACACCCCTCACATTTTTGTAAACATTTTATTATTATATCTTTTCATGTGACAACACTGAAGAACTGACACTTTGCTACAATGTAAAGTAGTGAATGTAAAGTAGTGAGTGTACAGCTTGTATGACAGTGTAATATATATATATATATATATATATATATATATATATATATATAGTTCCAGAGGTTGCTGCACTTAAAAATTGTTGCTTTATTCCATCAAATCTTTGGAAAAAGATTACAAAGTAAGTAGAATCATTCCAGACAAAATCGTTACAATCATCTGTTCAGACAAAGATTACGTTACCTTATTTGTTCGCGCCCTTCCTTAGATCAGTCAGAGCACATCAGAACAGAAAAAGGGGTATACTCATTTATGCTGAACACTATATATACAGTATATATATATATATATATATATATATATATATATATATATATATATATATATCTTATTCCTCTTTAGCCACAGAAGACGTCTTTTGATGACGAAACCGGTCAGGCAGAGCTTCGATCTGACGCCATCATGGGTTACAAGATACATGCTGGCTTTGGATCTATGGATATGTACATTCTTTTTTCTTTTTGCATGTGAGTGTATTACCTTTTATTAAATAAATGGTTTTAAGCTGTTTTACACTATGGAGAGGCGTCTGTTTCATTTACATGAGCAACCGGATATAGAACATCGCAGACATATGTTTATATCTGTATCTCTGTTTTATTGAGGAGTGTCCACAGTGGAGATTTGGGGTCCACCCTCAACGCCCAAAAGAGCGGGTTATGACCATCCTAAAAGGGGGGTCATGTGGAGTCGGCAAGTGACCATTTCCTCTATCACTTTGTGTAAAGGCATCGGTGGGTGTCATCATATAATCCATGGGACTGTAAACCTTGTTTTACTTCTGATTATCTTCATGTCATACACTTGGATTGGTATTGATCTTTGTTTATATTTTTTACTTTGCTTCACAATGTGGTGAGATTTTTCTCCCTTTTGTATATTTATTTTTTATCACTTCCCTGTTACCTTACATGATTTATATGTTTTAATCAGGGTTTAATACCAGCCACTTTTTGTATGTATTGATAGTTTAATGGATTAATTAAGGATATCTGCACAGTCATTATGATGTTATTTTGATGAATTAAGTTTGGTTGAGCGCCACACAACACTACAACATATGTAAATAAATATATATATATATATATATATATATATATATATATATATATATATATATATACACACACACACACACACACACACACACACACACACACTGTAATATATTATACAGTACTCTGCAAAAGTAACAGCCTAATGCTGCGTAGACACAACCGGTTTTGCCATTGGAATAAACTCTGAAGGTCTCTCAGACGGAACTCTGATGAAATTCCGCTCAAGCGGTCTTGCATACACACGGTCACACCAAAGTCCGACCGTCCAGAACGCGGTGACGTACAACACGTACGACGGGACTAGAAAAAGGAAGTTTAATAGCCAGTAGCCAATAGCTTCCGTCTCATACTTGCTTCAGAGCATGCATCGTTTTTGGTCCGTCGGAACAGCATACAGACGAGCGGTTTTCCCGATAGGAATTGATTCCGTCGGAAATATTTAGAACATGTTCCATTTCTAGGTCCGTCAGAATTTTTGAAAAAAAAAAGCCCGATGAGGCATACACACGATTGGAATAGACGATGAAAAGCTTCCGTCTGACTTTTTCTGTCAGACATAGTGGGTACACGGCTTAAATCTGCTACTAAGGTGAGGCTGTGTCACAGGTCATACACCAGGGCAAGACTGAGCACAGCAACAAGACATAAGGTAGTTATTCTGCATCAGCAAGGTCTCTCCCAGGCAAAGATTTCAAGGCAAACTGAGGTTTCAAGATGTGCTGTTCAAGCTCTTTTGAAGAAACACAAACAAACAAACAATGTTGAGGACCGTAGACGCAGTGATTGACCAAGAAAACTTGCAGCAGATGAAAGACACATGGGAAAATGTCCAGTAGTACCATCAGCACAGAACTGGCGGAAATCAGTGGAGCCCAGCAGGGGCATATCATGAATTCAGTGGGCCCATGTGTGAGATAAAAAGTGGGCCCTAGGCATCATTAAAAAAAAAAAAAAAATGTGGCATGCATAGTGGCAAAACATGGGCGTACTATGTGCAGGAGAGGAGTGTGGAGTGTATGGCAGTGGGTAATATGTGCAGGAGAGGAGTATAGAGTGTATGGCGGTGGATAGCATGTGCAGGTGTTGAGTGTGAAGTGTACAGTTGTGGGTAGTATGTGCAGAAGAGGAGTGTGGAGTGTACGGTGGCGGGTAGTATGTGCAGGAGAAGAGTGCAGAGTATATGGTGGAAGGCAGTATGTGCAGGAGAGGAGTTCTGAGTGTATGGAGGTGGGTAGTATGTGCAGGAAAGGAGTGCAGAGCGGAGTGTACGGCGGTGGGTAGTATGTGCAGGATGGTGTTAGTAGGGCAGTGGGCGGTGTCAGTAGAGCAATGGACAGTGTCAGAATTTTTTAATTATTATTATTATTTTACACACAGGGGGGGCTGAGGTGGAGCACACAGGGGGGTGCTGGGAGGAGGAGCACACAGGGGACAGTCAGGGATGATCAGTGTGGCAGTGGGGACAGTTGCAAGCCCCAATCTCCCTGTATAGCTTTTCAGCTGACAGTCGTGGGAGGGAGAGGAGAAGCGGCTGTCAGCTGCTGCAATGAGAGCTATACAGGGGCCTAGGTACACCCATCTACTGTCTGTAAAGTCTAACCAGATGTGGTGTTCATGGAAGAATTGCAGCCAAAAATCCATACCTCCGATGTGGAAGCAAGGCTAAGCAACTCAACTATGCACGAAAAAACATAGGAACTGGGGTGCAGAAAAAATGGCAGCAGGTACTCTGGACTGAAGAGTCAAAATTTGAAATTTTTGGCTGTAGCAGTTTGTTTGCCAAACAGCTGGAGAGTGGTATAATAAGTTATGTGTGCAGGCAACAGTGAAGCATGGTGGAGGTTCCTTGCAAGTTTGGGGCTGCATTTCTGCAAATTGAGTTGAGTTGGAGATTTAGACAGGATCAATAGCGTCCTTAATGCTGAGAAATACAGGCAAATACTTATCCATCATGTCATACCATCAGGGAAGCGTGTGACTGGCCCCAATTTATTCTGCAGCAGGACAATGACCCCAAACATACAGCCAATGTCATTAAGAACTATCTTCAGCGCAAAGAAGAACAAGGAGTCCTGGAAATGATGGTTTTGCCCTAGGGCCATCTTTGATACTGATTGGACCCTGGGCAAACATTTTCTTGGACCCCCCCCCCATGCAATTTCGATCTCCACCTACTCTGAGACAATAAATATCATCTATACTCAAAATCCGTTTACTGCAGAAGATCAGGCAACGATGCCAGAGGTTACAGTACATCATTACTGTTCACTGTGCACATTTCTGCTTGCTGATTGGTTACTAGCTGTTACTGCACATCGTTACCACTCATTGATTGGTTGCTAGAGGTAAACGTGGCAATCTTCCCTATGTGGGGCCCCTGGACTGGAGGTGGCAATCTTCCCTATAGAGGGTCCCCTGGACTGGAGGTAGCAGTCTCTCTATGGAGGCCCCAAACCTCCAGTCCAGGGGCCCCTCCAAAGGGACGATTGCCACCTCCAGTCCGGGAGCCCCTCCTAGAGAGACTTTGGAATAAAAAACAACAATAGTGACAGTAGTGCAGGAACACTGTGCTCGCCTCCTGGCAGTGTGGGGGTTAAGGTGCCGGCCCGGTGTGTGCCCTGTTGGTGGGGCTTACCTGAGCTAAGTTGGGCCCGTGCGGCTCTCCCCTCTTCCTCCATGGCAGGCAGATGAACAGGGTAGCATGGGCAGTTTCTGAGGTGAAGACAACAGCAACTGTCACAGTGGGGCTGGGAGGGTTCGAGGAACCGGATGGTCCAAGACTCGTAGCACACACCGGCACAGCAGCCCCACTCAGTGGAAGTGAAGCTGTGCGGGTAGAGGCAGAGGACAGATCACTCCGCCGTGACAGGGCTGCAGCCGGAACTAGAGGAGCAGTATCGGCAAAAGTTGGCTATGGTAACCCTGGCCAACATAGGCTCAAGGGGCAGCTGCTTTGGGCCCCACAACAATGATTGGGCCTAGGGCAGCTGCCCCTTTTGCCCCGCCTTAAAGTGGATGTAAACCCGATTCAGGAAATTTGACCTGGGCACATATATCTGTAGTGTTTTCTTATCTCTCTTCAAAGAACTAAGTGGCTTTCTCCTGCTCCATTCTTCTGTTATCAGCCTGATAACTGCTGACAAGTTCTCTGTCAACTGTGATAAAACCAGGCTGAATTTTGTGTCATGGGAGGTTGCTATAAATAGATAAGCAGAGAGCTGAACTATTCAGGAAACAGCTCTGCAAGTCTCTGCCTGTCTCTGCTTATGTGGAGTAGGGGTGTGTGCCTTTCCTCCAATCAGCTGTTCAGGCTTCACACTCAGTGCTGAACTGGAAGAGAAAATCTGTAACAGGATGTGCACTTTCTAAAGAATATATAAAGCTGAAGACAACAGATATACATGTAAAACGTATGTAGGGAGATTTGTTTCATCCCTGTGTATCATCTGAGCCTGTTTACTTCACTGGGTATATGTGAGGGTTTACATCCACTTTAACCACTTCAGTCCCGGAAGGATTTACCCCCTTAATGACCAGGTCATTTTTTGTGATACGTCACTGTGTCACTTTAACTGCGGGATCGTGCAACGTTGTACCCAAACAATATTGATGTCTTTTTTCCTGCAAATAGAACTTTCTTTTTGTGGTATTTGATCACCTCTGCGGTTTTTATTTTCCCTCTTTCGTCTTTCAGGACAGCACACTTGAGAGACCTCGGCTCCTCCCTTCTTAGGAAACACCGCCTCCACCAGACTTTTAAGTCGCCCCTTCCCTTTAGCCCGTCCGTTTTGGTGTTTCCTCCAGAAGGGAGACATCGCTAGGAACCTGGGCCATATTAGCTGGTGAGGCTGAGGCTGGTACAATCGTTAGTAAGGAGAGACAGAGGTCTCTCATTCACAGCAGTTCGGATGGGGAGTCTGGTTACCTGCTGTGGCATTGCACTCCCTGTCCTCCCTTGGGGAATGCGAAGGCCTGGGAGTTCGTTTTTTCCGCTACCTGGGGAAGGCGATACGAAGGTGTCCAGATTCCCCTCATCTTGAGAGTCAGCATGGAGCAACGCTGAGTCGGATGACGGGCGACGTCATTTACGACGGGAAGGGCACTTCCGCTCGACCGCGGCTTCCAGTTCCGGCCGCGGGACGGATAAACGAACGGCGCAAAGGCTGGTGCAGGCTCCATTAAAGCTGAAGTGTCAGACAGAGGAGCATTTTGAGGCAGACCACTCCACTGGCCAGAGGGATGTCAGAGACAGATGGTTCCCGTTCTGTGCCGGGTGACGCCAGCACCAGCCACACTAAGGTAAGTGGAACCCTGGGGTGGTGTTCCCTTACCTTATTGCCACTTAGCTCCACGGGATAAACCCCCCTCTTAGTGGTCTGAGGGGAGGAGAGGCACGTCTGGGACCCTGGTGGTGGTTGGTCCTGGGGGGTGCACTCCTGGTGTTGGTCACTTGGTTCTTTGTTAAAGACTGTTGCTGATGCCGACACTTGTTTTGTCATTACAGGACAAACCTGCAGAAAAGACCAAGCCCTTACATGTGTCCAAAAGAAAGTGCCCATCATGTAGAAGTACTTTGGGAGAGTCCTGGGGGAAGGTTTTGTGCAAGAAATGCATTGAAGACTTACTTAAGGAACACTCTATGGAACAGAGCTCTGACCTGGTAGCTTCTGTTAAAGAGCTTTCCAGTACTTTTCAATCTTTCAAAACATTGTTTGAAAATTTTCAGCCTATACAGCCCCCAGCAGGTCCTCTACCAGCACAGCAAGATGTCGCACCTGGTCCTTCAGGTCCCTCAGTCAGTGAGGAGTTACCGGGGGTTTCCAGAGAGGCCTTAGAGGATGAATCGGAGGGTGCATCCTCACATTCCTCAAGCGAATCTGATGGAGAGAAGGTGGATGGCGAGTCCTCCAGAACCTCCCGATATAAGCTCTCCTTAGAGGAGGTGGAGGAGCTCCTGGGAGCAATCCACACCACCCTAGGTATCCAGGAGCAGAAAAAATCTCTGTCTCTACATGACCGAATGTACGTGGGTCTTGGAGAGCAGAAGAAAAGGGTCTTCCCGGTGCATGAGGTCCTAGTAGATACCGTTAAAAGGGATAGGTGGGACCCAGAAAGGAAACCCTTCTTTTCCAGAGCATTAAAGTGCAGATTCCCTTTTTCAGAGGATGAAGCTGCTGTATGGAACAAGTCACCTAAACTGGATGCAGCCTTCTCTCAGGTATCCAGAAAGACAGACTTGGCGTTTGAAGATATGGGGGTATTAACAGATCCCATTGACAAACGGATGGATACTCTACTTAGAAAATCCTGGGATTCCTCTTTAGGCAACCTTAAGCCGGCCATGGCCGTCACAGTGGTGGCACGGAACATGGAGCACTGGCTAACACATATAAAAGCTCATATTGAAGCCGGAACCGCTAAGGAGACGATTCTCTCCTCCTTCCCAATGCTCTTGAAGGGAATCGCATACATTGCTGATGCCTCGGCGGAGTCGTTCCGCATGTCTGCTAGATCTTCTGCCTTGGCCAACTCAGCCAGGAGAGCCCTTTGGTTAAAGACCTGGCAGGGGGACAACGCTTTAAAAATAAAGCTTTGCGGGGTCCCTTTCACTGGGGACTTGCTGTTCGGTCCGGATCTGGAGGCGGTTCTTGATCGAACGGCCGATAAAAAGAAGGCCTTCCCCTTGAAGAAAAAGTTGGGGGAACAGCCTAGAAAGAAGACTCGTTTGCAAAGGAAGTTTAATTTTCTTAGAGCAGAGTCTCAGAAAAGAGTCTGGACCAACAAGGGCAGAGGGCGTGGGGGAGCGATTTTTCGCCTTCCTGAACAGCCCCGAAAGCCCCAATGACGGGCTAACCCCAGTGGGAGGAAGACTGGGGGCCTTCCTCCCACAGTGGGAGTCAGTTACCTCCAATCAGTTTATTCTGGGGTTACAGACTAGAATTCTCAAGTCCCCCCCCCACACAGGCGGCTGGTTACGGACTTGCCAAAGTGTGCGGAGAAGGCAGCAGCACTAATAGCCTCACTGGAGGATCTAGAGCGGCAGGATGTGATATCACGTGTCCCATCCGGAGAAATAGGCAGGGGTTGCTACTCCCACATCTTTGTGGTTCGGAAGCCTTCAGGGAAATTCAGGCTCATCCTGAACTTAAAGCCCCTGAACCTATCAATCTCCTACAAGAAGTTTCGGATGGATTCAATTTTTTCTGTAAAAACACTACTCCCTCCGAATTGCTACATGGCGTCCATAGATCTAAGGGACGCCTATCTGCACATTCCGATTGCAGAGGACAGTCAGAAGTTCCTCAGGCTGGCAGTAAGGTCCGGGGAGGAAGTAGTACATCTTCAGTTCCAGGCCCTCCCCTTTGGGTTTTCCTCTTCCCCCCGAATATTCACCAAAGTTTTGGCGGAAGTTCTGGCGTTTATGCGCCTTCGGGGAATTTCGGTAGTCACATACCTGGACGACCTGCTCCTTTTTGCTCCCTCCCCAGAGCAGCTGGTCCAGGACCTGCAAGTAGCGAGAGGTATACTGGAACATCTGGGATGGCTCCTAAACTTGGAGAAATCCAGCCTGGTTCCATCCCAGAGGATTACATTCCTAGGTTACATCTTGGACTCAACCCAACAGAGAGTTTTTCTTCCCGAGGAGAAAATTGCCAAAATAGACAGAGCCTTGGCAGTTCTGCAAGGCAATCACCAAATTACCATAAGAAGGGCCATGTCAGCCTTGGGTTTGCTGGCAGCTGCCCTCCCAGCAGTAAGGTGGGCAGGAGTGCACTTCCGCCCTTTACAGTGGTTCATTCTAAAAGTTTGGGACCACACTCAGAAGTCCTTGGACTCAGCAGTTGTCATTCCTGTACGAGTGAAGAGGTCCCTGTGGTGGTGGAGAAAGGCAGCAAACCTATCGCAGGGTCTGGAGTGGGTTCTGCCTGTGTCCAAAATTGTGACAACGGATGCAAGTGGCACCGGTTGGGGTGCACACCTGGGGACGAGTCTGGCACAAGGTTCCTGGGGTGTCGAGGACGCAGTACAGTCCTCGAACTGTAGAGAGCTAAGGGCCATTTTTCTGGCTCTTAGAGCCTTCCAACAGGATCTCTGGGGACATCATGTACAGATCCGTTCAGACAATTCCTCAGCGGTTGCTTATGTGAACCGACAGGGGGGCACCAGGAGCAGTTCCCTTTGGGGTCTGACGGAGATAATTTTCAGTTGGGCCGAGGTCACGGTACTCTCATTATCGGCGGTCCACCTGAAAGGGGAGTTAAACCAGAGAGCAGACTTCCTCAGCCGGAGGAAGTTGAAGGAAGGCGATTGGGTCCTCAATCAGATCATTTACAAGATGATTATCGAAAAGTGGGGGATCCCATGTGTTTTGCTTCAGGGGAAAGCACGAAGGCCCCTCTATTTTTCTCCCTGAACTGCTGGGACGGGGCGATATGGGTGGATGCTCTGTCTCAGAGCTGGCATTTCGCCAGATGCTATGCCTTCCCCCCTCCGGTTCTGTTGCCTGCGGTCTTGAGAAAATTCCAGTTAGAGGACATGACCCTGATCCTGATAGCTCCACACTGGCCCAGGAGGCCATGGTTCTCGGTCCTAAAGAAACTGGCGGTGGAACCACCCTGGATTCTACCAGTCAGGGAGGATCTGCTCTATCAAGGCCCAGTCTGCTGCCCTCAGGTGGAGAGGTGAAATCTGGCTGCCTGGCTACTGAAGAGGACTTGCTGAGAAGTAAGGGGTTTTCCGAAGGACTGATAACAACTCTTCTGAATTCTAGAAAAGAGGAGACGCGCAGAATCTATTTGAAGGTCTGGAAGAAATTCAGTTCCTGGTGCGCAGAGAGCTCCTTTAATGTTCGCAGTCCAGTAGCAGTGCTAGAGTTCCTACAGAGTGGGGCAGATAAGGGATTGGCACTCAGTACACTTAAGAGTCAAGTGTCAGATTTAAGTGTATTCCTTGAACAACAGCTAGCAGTGAATCCCTGGATATCCAGGTTCTTTAGAAATTTAAGAAGACAGAGACCAGTCAGCTCTCGCCCTTTTCCGGTATGGGACTTATCCCTAGAACTACAGGCCCTTACAGAGGGTCCTTTTGAACCTATTGAGTCTTGCGCGGTGAAGTTTTTAACCCTCAGGACGGTTTTCTTGGTAGCCATCACTACTGCAAGGAGGGTTAGTGAGCTACAAGCCCTCTCTAGGAGGGCACCTTTCTTTCAAGTTTTTCCGGATAGGATTATTTTTAAGACCGATCCGGCCTTTTTTCCAAAGGTGGTTTCGGAATTTCATAGAAGCCAGGAAATTCGTTTACCCACTTTTTGTTCAAATCCTGTAAGGGAACAGGAGCAAGTCTTCCACAAGTTAGATGTCAGAAGATGTGCACTAAGGTACCTGGAGGTTACGGAGCAGTTTAAGAAATCTGACTCCTTTTTTGTTTCTTTTTCAGGGGCAAGGATGGGTTCCAAAGCCTCTAGACACACTATAGCCAGATGGCTAAGATTGGCTATTGGCCAGGCCTATATAGCAAAGGGGGTGGAAGTCCTGGAAGGTATTAGGGCTCATTCCACTAGGGCTATGGCTACGTTACAGGCAGAGTGGGCTGGTGCTACACCCGATCAGATCTGCAGAGCAGCAACGTGGTCAAGTTTTAAGACTTTCGTTAAGCACTACAGACTGGACTTATTGTCTGCCCAGGACCAGGCTTTTGGGCGAAAGGTTCTGCAGGCAGAAGTCCCACCCTAGGGTAAGTGCTCGCTTATCCTCTCAAGTGTGCTGTCCTGAAAGACGAAAGAGGGAAAATCGAAGTTACTTACCGGTAACGTTTTTTTCCAGGAGTCTTTCAGGACAGCACCGGTACCCACCCAGATATGGTCTTGCCACTAGGACGTGAGAGCATCAGGAATATAAATGTTGTTATGATGTATTCTTATGTCTCCCTAGACTGTCCGGAAGTTCTCGTGCAAAAACTGACGGGCTAAAGGGAAGGGGCGACTTAAAAGTCTGGTGGAGGCGGTGTTTCCTAAGAAAGGGAGGAGCCGAGGTCTCTCAAGTGTGCTGTCCTGAAAGACTCCTGGGAAAAAACGTTACCGGTAAGTAACTTCGATTTTTTTGCGCTATAAACAAAAAAAGACTGACAATTTTGAAAAAAAAAAACTATATTTTTTACTTTCTGTTATAATACATATAAAAAAAAATATAAAAAAACAAATTTATTTATACATATATATATATATATATATATATATATATATATATATATATATAGTGATTATGCAGCATGATAGTGATTAATTAGAGTTAGGGCTTAGTTAAGGGGTTAGGTTAGTCTTATGCCCCGTACACACTATAGGATTTTCCGATGGAAAATGTTCGATGGGAGCTTGTTGTCGGAAATTTCCACCGTGTGTAGGCTCCATCGGACATATTCCATTGGAATTTTCAACACACAAAATTTGAGATCTGGATCTCAAATTTTCCGACAACAAAATCCGTTCTCGTAAATTCCGATCGTATGTATACAATTCCGACGCACAAAGTTCCACTGGCTATTGAACTTAATTTTTCTCGGCTCATCGTACGTGTTGTACCGTGTTCTTGATTTTCGGAATTTCCGACAAGATTTGGTGACCATGTGTGACCAGACCAATTTTCAGCTTTCAGCGCTCTCACACTTTGAATGACAATTAGTCATGTAATACTGTACCCAAATGAATTTTTGTCCTTTTTTTTCATGCAGATAGAGATTTCTTTTGGTGGTATTTCATCACCTCTGGGTTTTTTATTTTTTGCGCTATAAATGAAAAAATACCGAAAATTTTGAAAAAAAAACATTTTTCTTATTTTCTGTGATACAATTTTGCAAATTATTAATTTTTCTTCATAAATTTTGGCCACAATTTATACTGCTACATATCTTTGGTAAAAATAACCCAAATTAGTGGATATTATTTGGTCTCTGTGAGAGTCTACAAGCTGTGGTGCAAATCATAAAAAAATTGATCACACTTGATGTACTGGTGGCCTATGTAATTTCTTGCGACCCGAACAAATCAGGAAAGTACAAATACCCCCCAAATGACCCCTTTTTTGAAAGTAGACATTCCAAGGTATTTAGTAAGATGCATGGTGAGCTTTTTGATGCTGTAATTTTTTCCCACAATTCTTTGCAAAATGAAGATTTTTTCCCCCCCCACAAAATTGTCATTGTAATAGGTTAGTTCTCTCACATGGCATGTGTATACCACAAACTACATTCTGCTACTCCTCCTGAGTATTACGATACCACATGTGTGGGACTTTTTCACAGCCTGGCCACATAGAGAGGCCCAACATGCAGGGAGCACCATCAAGTGTTCTAGGAGCATAAATGACACATCTTTGTTGTTGACTACCTATTACATTTTTGAAGGCCCTGGAGAACCAGGACATCGACATGTGACACTGACGTGGCACTGATGACAGATGGCACTGATACGTGGCACTGATGATACTGATGTGGCACTGATGACAGATGGCACTGATACATGGCACTGAAGACACTGATGTGGCACTGATGATAGATGGCACTAATACGTGGCACTGATGACAGATGGCACTAATACGTGGCACTGACAGATGGCACTAATACATGGCACTGATGACACGTGACACTGATGACAGATGGCACTAATATGTGGCACTGATGACAGATGGCACTAATACGTGGCGCTGATGGCAGATGGCACTAATATGTGGCACTGATGACACGTGACACTGATGACAGATGGCACTGATACCTGGCACTGATGACACGTGACGCTGATGACACGTGACACTGATACGTGGCACTGATGACACGTGACACTGATAACAGATGGCACGTGACACTGACAGGTGGCATTGATGACAGATGGCACTAATATGTGGCACTGATGACAGATGGCACTGATGACAGATGGCACTTATACGTGGCACTGGGGACAGATGGCAGTGGGGACAGATGGCACTGACGTCACTTTTTTTTTTTTTACTCTCCGCTGCAGCGGTTCACTCTCCCTCCTCACACGCTGTCTCTGTGTGAGGAGGGAGAGCCAGCGATGAGAGACGATCTCATATGTTTACATATGAGATCATCTCTCATTGGCACCGCCGATCGCTCTGAAAACGGCCGCTATGATTGGCAATTTTCAGCGATCTGTGACTGGCTGTGTCCAAGGGACACGGCCAGCACAGAACTTCCCCGGGTGCGCATCGTGGAAGTAAACAGGAGGACGTCCAGGGACGGCCTCCCAGCAATTAGCGTCCGCACGGCAGCCGTCTTTCGGCTATAACGCGGGCGCGAAGAGGTTAAGCCAACATCCGTCGGAAAAAAAACATGAATTTTGTTGTCGGAAAATCCTATCGTGTGTACAGGGCATTAGCAGTTGTAGGATTGGGAAGAAGGTTGTATTGAGAGATTGTATGAAGATTTAGAGGGGTGAGGTAAAAACCTTGATTTTTTAAGCTGCAATGGAAGTCAGGGCATGCTTGACAGTTCTTAAGGCATGCTAAATTTACATGGTATAATACTGGCTGAAAGCATCTTCAGCATACCTTAACCACTTGCCAACCAGCCACCGCAGTTTTACTGTGGCAGAATGGCACGGCTGGGCGAAACGACGTTATGTTACGTCGCTTCGCCCTGTGGCCACTAGGGGTGCCCGCGGCTTGCCCCCGGAGCCAATGCGAGTGCCCAGCAGGCGCAATGACCGCCGGGCTTCCGCGATCGCTCGTGACACAGTGAGGACCGGGATCTGTGTGCGTAAACACACAGATCCCGGTTCTCTGAGGGGAGAAGACTTTCTCTTCCCCTAGCAAGTCCCATCCCCCCTACAGTTAGAACACAGAGTGGGAACACAGTTAACCCCTTGATCGGCCCCTAGTGTTAACCCCTTCCCTGCCAGTGATATTTTTACAGTAATCAGTGAATTTTTATAGCACTGATCTCTGTATAATTGTCAATAGTTCCAAAAATGTGTCAAAAGTGTCCAATTTGTCCGCTGCAATATCGCAGTCCCGATAAAAATCACAGATCGCCACCATTACTAGTAGAAAAATAAATAATAATAAAAATGGCAAAAATCTATCCCCTATTTTGTAGACAATATAACTTTTGCGCAAAGCAATCAATATATGCTTATTGTGGTTTTTTTTAACAAAAATATGTAGAAGAATACATATCGACCTAAACTGAGGCAAAAATGTGTTTTTTTGAAAAAAAATGTGGGATATTTACTATAGCAAAAAGTAAAAGATATTGTGTTTTTTTCAAAATTGACGCTGTTCTTCTGTGTATAGCGCAAAATATAAAAACTGCAGAGGTGATCAAATACCACCAAAAGAAAGCTCTATTTGTGGGAAAAAAAGGGATGCAAATTTTGTTTGGGTACAGCGTGGCACGATCGTGCAATTGTCAGTTAAATCGACGCAGTACCAAATTGTAAAAAGTGCTCTGGTCAGGAAGGGGGTAAAATCTTCCAGGGCTGAAGTGGTAAAGTGGATGTAAAACTGAATTTTTTTTTTTTAATTAAGGCTTGCACCTTGTACAGTATAGGATTTCATGTCATCTGTGCCCAGTCTTGCCACGAAGAGTTAATCCAGCTCTGAGCAGTCCTCTTTTCTTTTTTTCGGTAACATAAAAACTGACACACAGAGAAATAGGAGTCAGTTCTTCCCCTTGGGGTGAGTGACAGGCGATTTACATATCTCATGCACGAGCCTGAGAGAGGCATTCTGTGTACTTCAGATCCCCCCTCCTTTCTTCTTCAGCTCTCCCAGGATTGGCTGCTCCACACCTCAGCATGATTGGGCATGCTGAAGTCATGTGGTGACTTTTCTGGGTTTTGACTGGATGTTAGAGGTGATAGCAGCAGTTCAGTATAAGAAATACACAGGAGAAAATGCATGTTGGCAAGGGGAGTGTAGAGGTGGGCAGGGAGTCTACTGACATCACAACTCCACCCACCGCGCTGCGGACAACAGACCCACCCACAGAATCTGCAGTTTTCAGGTCTCATAACAGACAGAGGGGAGACATTTGACAGGTAAAGATACATGCAGGAGGCATCTATATCCTTATAGAAAACCACTATGGCAGTAGTTTGGAAAGGATGAGAGTGGATTTACATCCACTTTAAAGAGACCCTGTCAGCAGGTGGAATTTCTTCTTTTGAACCCTTTTATAAGTTAAACAACATTAGTACATAAAAATGTTTCTACTTATTAACACAACCTTGCAGTGAGCCCATTGCTGAGGCTGCCAATGGAAACATGCTTGCAAGCTATAGCCATATTTCCTATACAACAAAAATTCTATGGAATCATGTCACCAATCTTTAACCAAATCCTTCAGTAGTCAAACATCAGGATTACAATGCATAACTGCTGTGTACATGCTTCTAGTAGCCAATATTTTGTAGTGTTACAAAGCAGGGTGACTGCTCCGGGTATGCTTAACCTGATGCTGTCGAAAGCAAGATAGTGGTGCCCAGGAGAAACTGATGACCTGTTTGTGACCACTTATTCCAGTCGGCATTTCATATCTGTCTGAATCAGAGAAAAAAAAAACTCTCTTCCGTGAGCCTTTAGGGGCCTTCCTTTTTTTATGTTTGATGTATCAGTCATACAGATGCAATACTAACAGTGGGCAAAAGCACAGCATGGTTCCTTCTTATTTTAATTATCATAAAGCCTAACACCAGTCATTTTTTTTTTATGTTTTGGATAGATTTGGGAAGAGAAAATACTTTAAGTTTGTATTGCTGTCCCTTGGGGAGAGTTTTCACCTTACTTCCTGTTAGTGTAACAGCCTCTGATAGCAAAACATTAAATCAGGGGAGCAGTTGTCACTGGTATAGGAAACACAGACATTAACAATAACCTGACAGAGGTTCTAACCCTTCCCCATCTTACTGAAAATAATGTTTTGTTGCAGTCTTGCATCCTATTGGGTAATGTTTTAAATGTTCTAACTGTTCTCACCCTGTGTAAAAAAAAAATAGTGCACAGATGACAAACTAACATTATAACTGTAATATCTTATATTTACAGACATATGAGGACTTGGCAGTTAGGCAAATGGGTATTTGTCCCCCCTGGCTCATAACAAATAGGATATGTTGAGCTCATTCAGACCTTGATCAGAATGGGACACAGTAGTGGGATACAGTATCTGTTCTGTGTTCAGAACCACTATTAAAGTGTCCTGCAGTTTTTGTGGCATAAGCTGTAATGTGACCTAATGCAGAGAGCCGCATAAGAAAGCAATGATGAAAGACTTCCCACTGCCAGTCACTGCAATTGTAGGCTTAAACATGGGACTCCACAAAGTGTATATAACTGTTGTGGGTCTTTGTCACTGATGATATACCATTTATGTTGTTACATTTAGATCTTGTTCTACTGTAAGCCTAGGTTCACATTGGAGTGATTTGTCATGCGATTAGAGAGATCAAATCGCATGACAAGTCACAGCCTATTGGAGGCAATGGCACTGTTCTAATCGCACCAATTTGCAAAAGTAGTTTCTGTACTACTTTTGCCGATTTCTGGTGCGATTTCAATAGACATCTGTGCAAGAAGCCACACAGATGTCTATCAAGTAGCACCTGAAATCGCGATGACCTTGCTACTTTGAAATCGCGCTACTTAAAGTGAAGTAGCGCAATTTCAAAGTAGCATCAATGTGAACCAGGGCTAAATGTGGGATTGATCCTGGACATTTATTCCCAATTTCTCCTCACCTCTTCCATAATCTAGTCTCACCGCTCCCCTCCTCCCCCCTCCCCCCACAATTCATTCTCTTGTTTTGTCTCTGTTCTTTATAATCCAGTCCTTCACAATGTGGTCTTGTTGCCACCTACACAATCCAGTTTATTTTCCTCTTTTCTCTCTGCAATTTGGGTTTGCTAACACACACACTTATTACCCAGTCACATTTTTGTGGCATACTTTCTTGACCTACAGGATAGTGCCAGTCGGTTGGGTTTTTTCACCATGCCAACAGTTCCTGGTCCTCCCCTTTTCACAGTTCTTACAAGGTTTTCCATTAGAAACTCTAGAAATGTTTTATTGTATATCACTGTTCTTCTTTAATAGGAACATTGTGGAATACTTTTACTAATGCAGTTCAGACAAATTATTCAGCTACAACTTGCTGTAGCCATACGCAAATATATAGTAAGCCAAGTGCATCCCCAGAGGTCACATATGACTAGTCAGGATCCAAATAATGTTTGATGATAAGCTATTATACATGTTTCTACCTACTGTCGGGAACCATGAATCAGACTGAGACAGAAGTGCAGTAAAAATCACACTATTGAATATATTGGTAAAAAGGTATAAACAGAGCAAACTTAGTCAAAACATAGCCAGAGTTCGGTAACCAGAACGGATAGTCAGACAGGCCAGGACATCAGGGAGCCAGAGATCAGCGTAGTGGAACAGCAAGCAGGATCAGAAACCAGAAGGGACGCAAAGCCAAGCAAGTCTTTAAACAGGAACACAGCAGAGAGTCAACAAGTAGAGAGGCGTCTCTGGGTGCAGCCGTTTTTGTGGGTAAAAATACTTTTAATATAACATAGGTAAACTCACATTTTGGTAGTTAAAAACAAGCATGGTAGTATGTCAGGGATGGCGCTTCCGATCCTGTGTCTTGTAGGTAGTCTCTGCCGTGGATGTAGAACAACTCTTCTGGGTATGGTATGCCGGCTGCATACACAGAGGAGTGGCCTTAGAATGAGGCTTGGACCGCACGAGACTGCCGGCTGCAGGAGGATGACGTCATCAGCAATGGACGCGTTTCTTGGGCATGCGCGCTTGGATGGTCAGCAAGCCACGCCCCTTTATCAACAGACACATTAGCTGGCCATGCTAAGAGATTTAAGTAGGGAAAGGAGCAGGAGAATGGGCGGGGAAAAGGGCTAATGGACGGGAGGCCAGGGAAATGTAAACAGCCCAATACTGTGAGGAAAGTGGGCGGTGCGGAAAGCAGTGAAGAACGAAGGGGAGATGGAGGTGTCATTAGTGGAGCTGTGTAACTACAGAAAGGACGACAGAGGGGAGGAAAAAAATAAATAAAATGAAAAAAGAAAGGGAGAGAAGAAAGGGGGAGGAAGTGAAAAAGTGAGAAAGTGACAAAATTAAATAAAAATAATAATAAAAATAAGAATGAAAAAATAAAAATAATTATAAAAATAAAAATAATAATAAAAATAAAAATAAAATAAAAATAAATATAAAATAATAAAATAAAAATAAAAATAAATATAAATAATAATAATAAAAAAATAATAATAAAAAATAATTTAAAAAAATGTTATTATTATTTTTATTTAATTTTGTCACTTTCTCACTTTTTCACTTCCTCCCCCTTTCTTCTCTCCCTTTCTTTTTTCATTTTATTTATTTTTTTCCTCCCCTCTGTCATCCTTCCTGTAGTTACACAGCTCCACTAATGACACCTCCATCTCCCCTTCGTTCTTCACTGCTTTCCGCACCGCCCACAGTATTGGGCTGTTTACATTTCCCTGGCCTCCCATCCATTAGCCCTTTTCCCCGCCCATTCTCCTCCCCCTTTCCCTACTTAAATCTCTTAGCATGGCCAGCTAATGTGTCTGTTGATAAAGGGGCGCGGCTTGCTGACCATCCAAGCGCGCATGCCCATGAAACGCGTCCATTGCTGATGACGTCATCCCCCTGCAGCCAGCAGTCTCGTGCGGTCCAAGCCTCGTTCTGAGGCCGCTCCTCTGTGTATGCAGCCGGCATACCATACCCGGAAGAGTTGTTCTACATCCACGGCAGAGACTACCTACAAGGCACAGGATCGGAAGCGCCATCCCTGACATACTACCATGCTTGTTTTTAACTACCAAAATGTGAGTTTACCTATGTTATATTAAAAGTATTTTTGCCCACAAAAACGACTGCACCCAGAGGCGCCTCTCTACTTGTTGTCTTTCAGCCTCGAGAATATGGTTTCTTTCTCATCGTGATGGCAGCCCTGCTTGCTCCTTTTGGACGTTTTTACCCCTCCATTCCATTCAATAGCAACACATAGACTACTGTTTTGTGTATGCCATTTGGATTGTCATTTTTTATGATTTGGTATTTCTGTTGTGTAGATTTGATCCTGTGAATTCCTGAGGTATTGCGCCTATACTTGCTATACACAGCAGAGAGTCTCTTGATATGTTGACCAAGGCGAAGGCAGAGAGGACCTGAACTGAGCAGCTTAAGTAGCCAGCAGGACTGATGAGCAGGATATCATCACCAGGTGAGTCACTGTGGAAAGATTCAAGCTGGCAATTAACTGACAGCTGAGTGGCCTGCTCTAAGAAGGAAGGGCTGAGCCCAGCCCTGACACCTACCCTAATATCCTGTTATGTCTCAGAAAATGCTTCATACTTGGTAATTCAAAGAAAAGTTAAATGAGAATCTGGAGAAAAAAACAACTGAAAGGCGAGATACATGACTGTTGTAGACAGAGATTATAGTAATAGATGCCTATGCTGAAGGACTGTGCTGACAAATGTGAACAGAGATCATCCATAAGAAAGAAGGTCTGAACTATGTGAAGCTAAAAGTTGTTAGTTGTTAGTTTTGGATAGTCAGATTTTTTATTGCTGTCTGTGTCCCTGCTAGGGAGAGTTATCTTCCCTATTTGACCTTGTAATCATTGTCAATAGGACACCCGAAATGAAATAGAAGGGAAATCTTCAAATAGGGAAACCTGTTCCTGTGTACGTTTTCTAAGAAGGATTTCTCCTTACTTGAGGTTTTGCTTTTAGGAGATGAAGTAAAACTCTCCATGGGGCACAAAAATAGAACACTTCGTGGTTTAACCATTCCTTACTATATAAAAAGTTTGGGCTTTAGACATGAGTTAGGAAAACTATTGGCAAGTTGTAGGCATAATGCACCTACCAACCATCAGATTTCAGCAGCAATTTTTCTAGTGCCAGCAAGAGAATTTCAGAAACCATATGACCTGTTTGGAAATATATATGTCTTTCCCTCCCATTTTTAGGTACTCAGAAAATGAAACAAACACATAGCAAATATTCTATGTTTTCCCATCTATGTGTACCCCTCCTCCCTTTTCATCAAATGCCAATTTTCTGCACTTGTAGGATGTGAAAAAGCAAGGTAGTTTGTGGAATGGGTCCAGCAATGCAATCACACTTTTCCTAGCAAGGCAATATTTCTGCGGTATCCCTGCAGCAGTTTTCAAGGTGATGAGAACCAAGCCTCTACAAATATAGATTAGAACAACAAAAAAAAAGGTCCCCTCCTTCACTGGTATACCTACACCTAGTAAAAACAGGCCTCTAAAGCAGAATCCATAGAAAATAAGTTACAGTGGTTCATATGAGCCATGCAATTAAAAAAAAAATCTGATGGCAGGCAGAAAAGCATTTTCTCAACGCAGATCAATAAGAATATGGCACCAATATTTGGGCATCATATTTCAGAGCAAAAACATTTTTAATGTACTATGGGTGGTATTATTATTAGAATGCTAGTTACATTTGTGTGAAAATATCATGGCTAGGGTTTGGCTTTGTTTTAAAGCAAAACTAATCAAAAGAACAAAAATGTAATATATAGCAGCTTACCAGTCCTTAGACATTGTGGCTGCTCTTGTTTTCATTTTTCAGGTTAAAAACATTTTAACATCTTAAGCATGTACAGAAAATACCTGTTGATCCAGCCAAAAATGCAGAATTCATAGCTTCTCATTCATGTAGATGAACAAAGGCAGGCATGTTTGAAGTCCATCCTGGGTGGCGACTAAAGCCTCGTACACACGATCGGATTTTCCAACGGGAAATGTGTGATGACAGACTGTTGACGGAAAATCTGACCGTTTGTACGCTCCATCAGAAAATTGCTGTCGGATTTTCCACGGAAAAATGTTGGATGGCAGGTTTTAAAATTTTCAGCGGACAAATGTCTGTTGTCAGATTTTCCGAGCGTGTGTACACAAGTCCGTTGGACAAAAGTCCAAAGTACAAACATGCATGCTCGGAAGCAAGGACGAGCCAGAAGCGGTCGGTCTTGTAAACTAGCTTTCGTAATGGAGAATTAACATTCGTGACGTGGCAAATTATGAAATCTCAAAATGCAGCGCACATTCTCTTCTTCTTTAATGGGATAATAATGAAGCTGAGGAAAAGATGATCCGCATAATAATAATCATAATAATGAAGCTTTGCTGCTTTGCTGGTGATACTGATGGAGTTATGGCAAACAAATTTTCAAAGGCTTTTTTTTCTATTGATATCAAGAGTGATATTATTAAGCTTTTTTTTTTTTGGGTAAGTTACCACAACACCATTATCCTGTAGTTTTTAAAATCAAAGATACAACTATGTTGGTGTACCTTGTCAATTTTACATTGTATTTTTTTTAAATGTAACTGCCTACTCCCAAACTGTCATTTTAAGTAAAACACATAGTCAGGTATTATTCGCCACAATTTTTTTTATTGTGCATTAAAAAATGAAAACAAATAAAATTAGACATGCTATCTGCCAATAGAACTTAACCAAAAAGTGCATTCTATGCATCCAAAAATATAGAAAATATAACAAATCAAATCATTATTATTCAACCAAAAAATAAAATAAAAGCCTCATGCATGGGTCCTGCTTCCTAATATAGGGGGTCAACAATGCCAAGAGTTGGTGAAAGCAGGTGTCCGTCATCCGGAGATAATTCCGAAAATCATCTGGATTATTCTCCTGGAGCTCCCGCAGCAAAGGCATATGACATAATTGGTCACAATTTATAAAGCAACCAATTTTTGGTCCAAGGACTCCTCCTCCTCCTGTTCCTGGACTGGACTTGGGTCAAAGCAATAACTCCAATGTCAATAATAAATAACACGTTATCTCCTCCGATTCCATGACGTCTGGTTGACGAACGGCCATTCAGAAACGAAATGAAAAGCGCGAATCAACACTCAGCAAACTTCTACTAACACAAAATTAGCAGAAGGTGCTAAAGAGCTGAAAAACCACTTAGTACTTCACTACGTTCGTGTTTGTTGGCCAACAATTCCTTGCTGTTTGTATGCAAGACAAAATCCAGGTACACGCCTTTGGACTAAAGTCTGAGGTTTTGTCTGTGGAAAATCCGATCGTGTGTACGAGGCTTTAGGCTCCTTTGATAGATACACTGGAGGAGTGAATATAGCCATCTGGGGACAGGAAGTATGTTAATAGCAGACCAGATGAAAACAAAGGGCAAAAAACTAATGCAGCAACATCATATAAAAACAATATATAATATATTACAACATGATGGTTTTTGGGTGAGTACGCTTTAATGGTTCAGTTTAGGGGTAAAGTTTAGAGCCAGAGAAATGACCCACTCCTTGTCCGCTCTGCATCAAGCTTAGAAACAGCCTGATCTACTACTCTGCTTTTTCTCAAAACAGGTGTCATGGACTCCCCTTGGATTTAATGCTAATTTTGCAATATAAAAGGTCTATATACAGTGGGGACAGAAAGTATTCAGACCCCCTTAAATTTTTCACTCTTTGTTATTTTGCAGCCATTTTCTAAAATCATTTAAGTTCATTTTTTTCCTCATTAATGTACACATAGCACCCCATATTGACAGAAAAACACAGAATTGTTGACATTTTTGCAGATTTATTAAAAAAGAAAAACTGAAATGCTCTGCGCCCCGAGCCCAACCTTTATCAGCAAATTAGAGCCTCAGGCTCTTATCGTGTGGCTTAAAGAAAAATTCATACAAACGTACATACACGCACCCCCGTGCCCTTAATGGACTGCTCCTGGTAAGACCCCTTTCACATGGAGCGGACTCTGTCAAGCAGATCCACCTGCTCAGTGGGGGATCTGTCTGCTGATCCCTGCTGAGCAGGTGGATAACAGGTTTGTGTCCGCTCTGCTCGTGCAGAGTACACACGGACACATTTGGATATTTGGATATTTCCATTTATGCATACGTTCAATTTTCACAATTTTTCAAAAAGGCGCAATGTAAAAATTAAAAATGTTTGTTATTTATTAACACCATACAGGTTAAGCTTTTATATTTAGTAGGGATTTAGCAGGAATTTTGTAAAATTAGCTGTTTTTTTATCTGCTAATAATGGTTTTTGCATTTTTTGTTAATATATATAGGTTTGATAAACATTTGCGCAAATACCGCTGGGTCTAAAAAAATCAGTAGCACCTTCTTTTTATTATAGAGGTCATATGCTTTCAGAAAATATATGGTTCTGGGGGTCTTTTACAAATTCTGAAAACCTTCAGCTTTTTAGAAAAATTTGGATATTCACACTTTTGCATCTGTTCAATTCTCACCATTTCGCAAAAAAGGCGCAACTTAAAAATTACAAATATTTGTTATTTAATAATTCAATACAGGTTAAGCTTTTATATTTAGTAGGAATTTTGTAAAATTTGCTGTGTATTTATCTGCTAATCATGATTTTAGTGGATTTTTAGCAAAAATATTATTTTGATAAACATTTGCGCAAATATCGTGGGACATTAAAAAGGCTGAAGCACCTAAAAATCAGTAGCACCTTCTTTTTATTCTACTGGTCATGTGCTTTCAGAAAAGATATGGTTTGGGGGGTCTTTTACAAACTCTGAAAGCTTTAAGTGAAAAATAAAATAGCAAAGGAAAAATTGCAAAAATGGTCTGGCCACCTGAGTGTAAAAAAGGAAAAAGGAGCACAGAGCCTGGCAGCGAAAGGGTTAAAAGACCCTCCCAGAGCTTTGGGCTTTGTTTGCAGGTAAGTGCTACATAATGGGCTAGTATGAGATGCATACTAGCCCATTATGCTTTTACATTGCAGGGGAAAAAAGAGAAAGTAAACCCCATCAGGGTTTACTTCCTCTTTAAGAGCCACTGAAGACTACTATGAGATGACTATATTTTTTATGTTGATCTCAAAATAACATAAAGAAATCTGCATATATTGAATGAATGACATTTTTCTTTCTTTGAATTTTTCGAGTTGTCACAAATAGATGGCAAAACTTTCTCCTGTGAAAACCGGAAGCTGTCATAGGTAAGTATACTGGATCTGGTTTTAGAATCATTTTATCGAATTGTCAAATATGGTTCTTCAACCTGATTGCTGATGTAATTGCTACAAGGAGGCCATCTTAACTTTCAAGCATTTCAAACTTGCTTTTGACACAAGCATTTCAAAGAATTGGTTCAAACAGGGGCAGTGTAAAACCCCTTAGAACATGTGAAAGGTTCCATGGGCCTACAATCTTTGGAGCAATGGGAGTATTTTGTTCTCTTGTTGTAGGAAAGCATTTGATGAGAGTTTTGTATCCAAAAATACAGAAAGAGCTGAAATTTGTACACTTACTGTACTTAGCGCCAATCCCTGATCAACCCCAAGCAGTAAAAATTTTAGGATAATTGGAATACTCAGAAACAAGTGATTATTATTTTTACAATGCAAAGAAAAAGTTTTCCAGACATTGATGTAACTCTTCCTCTCTCAAGAGCCATACGATCAAATGAAAAATGGGGTGACAGGACCCTAATGAAAGAGGTTTGGTTTATCCAGAAGAGGACATGGTAAGTCCACTGAAAGATCTTGTAGTCTGACAAAGTCCTCCATCAAGTGGCTATGACTATTAATCTGCACTTCTAATGCCAAATCTTTTGAATTACTCTAGGTATAAGGACAAGTGGAGCGTTAGCATAGATTAGGCTGAAAGGCCATTAGTGGGAATAATTTGTCTCCTCTTTGAATGAGAAGAAATCTCTGACCTTTCTGTTTTATTTGGACATGTATAGATCCACATCTTGCAAACCCCATTTTCCTGTTACTTGGTTAACAACCCTGGTTGAGCTCCCAGGCTTCCAGCTGAGAAAATCTTCCATCACATTCTGCTACCTCCTTATATGCACTGCTTCTAGGAAAGAAATGATTGGGGTAAGATTAGGCAGGTCTTGCTGCCTGCTGAGATCTTGACATGTTAAAAGGGCCTTGCTAATGGATCCCATGCCCCTTCCCCCCAAGAACTGGCATCCATCGTAATCTTTATTGGTTGTATGTGTATCCACAGGTATGGAGACTCCAGTTACCGGGTCAGACATATTTTCAAGGTAAAAAGGACCAGGGACTCCATAGAAACTGGTATTGGTTCCAGTTTGACAACAAAAAATGTTGAAGTCCCCCTGCGTGGGAACTCTGCCCATATGACCATGGGGATTAACATTATCTGCCTGAGGAGGATCGTTGGGTAAGCCCTCACTGGTTAAAATGCATAAATAATTTTAATTAAAAAAAAAACCTGGTTTAGAGGTACTGGCAATATCATCAACTGCTAAAAAAAAGATCTGGATGAAATGTAGAATACGCTTTTATCTGATTTTATCTGATTTTGGAAGGTTAAGAATTCCAGCTGATACTCTTATCTAGCAACGGGACAATGAAAGAGCAGGCCAAAATCTGGACTCATTTTTGACTGAACTGAGCTAGTCTCAGTTGCCATACAGTCCCTTGAAAAAGTATTCATACCCTTTGAAATTTTCCACATTTTGTCATGTTACAAGCAATAATGTAAATTATTTATGCAGTATTTTATTGTGATTTTATGTGATAGACCAACACAAAGTGGCACATACTTGTGAAGTGGAAGGAAAATGATAAATGGTTTTCAAATTTTTTTACAAATAAATATCTTAAAAGCGGGGCGTGCATTTTTTCTATCCAGCCCCCCTGAGTAAATACTTTGTAGAACCACCTTTTGCTGCAATTACAGCTGCAAGTCTTTTTGGGTATGTCTCTACCAGCTTTGCACATCTAGAGAATTAAATTGTTCCCATTTTTCTTTGCTAAATAGCTCAAGCTCTGCCAGACTGGATGGAGAGTGTCTGTGAACAGCAAGTTTCAACTCTTGCCACAGATTCTCAATTGGGTTCAGGTCTGGACTTTGACTGGGCCATTCTAACACATAAATATGCTTTAATCTAAACCATTCCAATGTAGCTATAGCTGTATGTTTAGGGTCATTGTTTGTTATATGGCCTGGGTTAAACCAACATATACTGTTTATATACCTTTTATATATCCTTAGATGACACTCCAATTCTGTGATCTGGTCATAAGCCTTCTCTTTAGTGCTGTCTCCCTTTTCGTGCTGTATTACCCACATAGAGAAACTATACCTCATGGCCATTCTGTATACATATACTTACTTTCTGGTTGTTGGTGCCTGTGTTCTATTGTTTCTAATAATGCACTACCTTTGTTTTGAGGTACTAGCAGGACTGGCCAACCATGGTTCCCACTGGGTCCATTGGACCCAGGGAGCACTTTGTGAGGGGCAGCAAATTGATGCCCAAGATTTTTTTTTCCAGCAGTTTTGTGTGTCATCCAGGGGCGGCCGGGGGGCAGGGTGACAACTGCCCTGTAAAAAGGCTGCCCTGCTGCCCTCAACACACATACTCATAGTTGCCAGGCATGAGGGTGCTCGCACACAGTCTAACACTGGCTGTTAAACACCCGGGCACACATGAAGAGCTCAGGTGTGTGTGCTGCCGGGGGTGAGGTACCCACAGGAGACAGAGAGCAATGAAAGATCCCTTTTTCATTCGGGTGCAGCGTGCAAGGCTTGCATTTCTATTGGGTGGAACTGGAGGAGGAGGTGCGCCCAGCCTCGCACCCGGCCCACCTTCTTCTGCTCTGGTGCATGCGTGAGGCTAGACACTGAAGACTGTGGGAGCACTAGGAGAGGGCAACAGAGAGGTAATATAAGTTAGTTCTGTGTGACAGGACACATAAGGGTGTCCATCATTTTTTCTAGTAGTGGCTGTTGATCTGCAGGATGGCCAAATGTTGCGCAACCTCTCACGCTCAAAAATCACTATACAGCTCTAGCTTGCCATTATACCAATCTAGCCTGCCCCTATGCTACCCTAACCCACCCCTATACTACCCTAACCTGTCTATATACTACCCTAGCCTACCCCTATACTGCCCTAGCCTGTCCATATACTACCCTAGCCTGTCTATATACTACCCTAGCCTGTCCATATACTACCCTAGCCTGTCCATATACTACCCTAGCCTGTCCATATACTACCCTAGTCTGTCTATATACTACCCTAGCATGCCCCCTATACTACCCTAGTCTGTCTATATACTACCCTAGCCTGTCCATATACTACCCTAGCCTGTCCATATACTACCCTAGCCTGTCCATATACTACCCTAGTCTGTCTATATACTACCCTAGCATGCCCCCTATACTACCCTAGTCTGTCTATATACTACCCTAGCCTGTCCATATAATACCCTAGCCTGTCTATATACTATTCTAGCCTGCCCCTATACTGCCCTAGTCTGTCCATTTACTACCCTATCTTGTCCATATACTACCCTAGGCTGTCTATATACTACCCTATCATGCCCCCATACTACCCTAGCCTGTCCATATACTACCCTAGCCTGTCTAAATACTACCCTAGACTGTCAATATACTATGCTAGCCTCCCCCTATACTACCCTAGACTGCCCCTATACTGCCCTAGTACACCCATTGGAATTGAACATTATGGTGTGTCATATAATTTTGCATATAGACAATGTTCTGTTGCATGTAAATCTGACTATGGGATCTTGAAAGTATTTTCGATTTACGTATCTCATATTTGATGAATTATTTTGTTTTATATGTATAATTATTGATGTTTTCTCCATTTATTTTGCAAAAAATACTAATAAGCTCCTGATGAAGCGTCATATGGTGAAACATGTCGAGCGTGTACCCCCAAAAATGGTATTCTCCCCCCACTCTGTTAAGGGAACCCCCCAGTGGTCATTACACTTATTAACCCGGGACAAGTGACCAGAGTTGGATTTGCTGATTACCGCCTATATAAGTCTGTATTTTATACGTTTTTAAGATATTTGTGTACATCTGTTATTAATAAATATTACCAATTTTTTCTACATTGGTGCCTGTAAAGTCCATGATTCCTCTTCAATACAATTAACCTTTCTTCTAAGATTGCCCTGTATTTGGCTCCATTCATCTTCCCATCAACTCTGACCAGCTTCCCCATCCCTGCTAAGACAAGAATACCCACATGATGCTGCTACCACCATGTTTCACGGTGGGGATGGTGTGTTCAGGGTGTAGTGTTAGTTTTCTGCCACACATATCGTTTTGCTTTTAGGCCAAAAAGTTACATTTTGGTCTCATCTGACCAGAGCACCTTTTTCCACATGTTTGCTCTGTGCCCCCACATGGCTTCTCGCAAACTGCAAATGGGACTTCTTATGGCTTTCTTTCGACAATGGCTTTCTTCTTGCCACTCTTCCCTAAAGGCCAGATTTGTGGAGTGCACGACTAATAGTTGTCCTGTGGACAGATTCTTCCACCTGAGCTGTTGATCTCTGCAGTTCCTCCAGAGTTACCATGGGCCTCTTGGCTGCTTCTCTGTTTAATGCTGTCCTTCCCCAGCCTGTCAGTTTAGGTGGACCGCCATGTCTTGGTAGGTTTGCAGTTGTGCCATACCCTTTCCATTTTTGGATGATGCATTGAACAGTGCTCCGTGAGATGTTCAAAGCGTGGGATATTTTTTTTATAACCTAAACCTGCTTTAAACTTCTCCACAACTTTATTCCTGACCTGTCTGGTGTGTTCCTTAGCCTTCATGATGCTGTTTGTTCACTAAGATTCTCTAACAAACCTCTGGGGGCTTCACAGAACAGCAGTATTTATCCTGATATTACATTACGCACAGGTGGACTCTATTTACTAATTAGGTGACCTTTGAGGCAATTGGTTCTACTAAATTTTAGTTAGGGGTATCAGAGTAAAGGGAGCTGAATACAAATGCACGCCACACTATTCAGATATTTAATTGTAAAAAATGTTGAAAACCATTTATCATTTCCTTTCACTTCAAAATTATGTGCCACTTTGTGTTGGTCTAATACATAAAATCCCAATAAAATATGTAGCAATATGGACTGTCAGCAGAAAGCACCGTACCTTTCAGTGTTTCTAGACATCGCTTGTCCCTTTGGTAATCAGTGCAATTAGTAACCACATATCTGTGCGTCCAACAAAGGGAATTATGGGACGTATAGTTCTTCAGACTGTTACTATGCAACTATGTACCCTAAGCCCTGTACACACGGTCGGATTTTCCGACGGAAAATGTGTGATAGGACCTTGTTGTCGGAAATTCCGACCGTGTGTAGGCTCCATCACACATTTTCCATCGGAATTTCCAACACACAAAGTTTGAGAGCTTGTTATAAAATTTTCCCACAACAAAGTTCGTTGTCGGAAATTCCGATCGTGTGTACACAAATCCGACGCACAAAGTGCCACGCATGCTCAGAATAAATTAAGAGACGAAAGCTATTGGCTACTGCCCCGTTTATAGTCCTGTCGTACGTGTTTTACGTCACCGCGTTTAGAACGATCAGATTTTCCGACAACTTTGTGTGACCGTGTGTATGCAAGACAAGTTTGAGCAAACATCCATCGGAAAAAATCCATGGATTTTGTTGTCGGAATGTCCGATCAATGTCCGACCATGTGTACAGGGCATAAGACTGCACATCCCAGGGATCTTCCCAGTGACATGAAGGTTACTGGGAGTGACCATAAAAGGAGCAAGAAGCCCACGCAGAGCTCTCTTCCTCCTGGGCCTGACGCAAGAAGGACCTCTCTGTGTAACAGGGAAAGAGAGGTCGTGGCCTACCACGCGGAGCCTTACTTTCACCCGGAGGCCTAAGGGGCCTAGCTCTGTTATCCGCTATTTGAAATCCTGTCGCTAACATCACTTGGATCGCCTGCCTGTCGGTGTGGGTGCGTGGGGAAAGTTTCACTTCGGAAGACCGAGACAACGGATCCGCTGCCCGAGTGCTGCTACACATGTTCCTGTCCAGAGGACCTTGGATTGATTTGGTGGTGGTGAGAGGGCAAATTGCTTGACCTTTTATCTATTCATTGTCACTATTACTGAACACTGTACACAGACATCTGTACCCCAAGAACACTTTACTGCATTGTTTGAACACTGCTCAAAAGCCTTAGATCTTCACCACTAGGAACCTAATGTTTTATCTACAACCAAACAGTTTCCAAGCTCCAACTAGCTAGCAAAAAATACCAGATCTGCAGCGTGGAACTCTTTTGACAACACTCATAGGAAAGCCTATATATTACCTTCAGTAGACCTGCTCTTTCGTTAGGATAGAATAGGCTGGCTAGATTACATCTTTCTCAAAGTAGCCACATAAGTAGCTAACTGAAACATCTGCTAGGAGGTGACGTCGGATCTAAATGTAGTGTACATATATATGTATAATATTGTTCATTGCTAAACCATTGTTTGTGTCCTTGGGAGGAATTGGTTTGCTGGGTTGGCGCTGTTATCCCAGCTCAGCAGATTTATTACCTCTTTAGGTGAAATAACTTCCTCTGTTTGGTTCAAGTAAAATATTTCAGAACCTAATATTACTGAGTTGTTTGATTCTCGCTACACAGAGTTACAATGATGTCTGAACCCAGAGTGTCAGGTGGGTTGAAAGGTTCACTGGGTCATGACCGTGCAGATGAGCAGGTAATTCTCAGCAGTCCTCAAGGGTGCAGTGCTAAATACAAATACATTTACGTTTTTTATTGTAACAAAATGTGGAAAATGTCAAGGGGTGTGAATACTTTTTCTTGTACTACAGTACTACCCCCCCACCCACACACACACACACACACACATACACACACACACAGTACTACATACAGTACAACGTCAAAATGACACCATGGAAGGAGTAGATGGTCACTATTCATGGCTTGAGCTCCACTGCCTCGCTTTGCTCCATGTGAGCAAGAGTTGCTGAAGCTGGCCACTTCAGTGGGCATCTTACACTGGTCGGTGCCGCTCCACTCCTCCCACATAGCGCACCACTTGATACCCCCATCTGCACCATAAACCACTGAGCCCAGGACAACTTCCCCTCCTCCCTCCCCCTTGTCCTGGCTTTGTTGCCTTGTAAAGCATTACCAGTGTAAAAAAATAAGTCACCGTAGAAAATGAATAGGCCTATGTAAGACACATTGGAGTGGATTTACTAAAGGCAAATAGACTGTGCATTCCTTTACTACAGACTGTAGTGACGGCAACATCACTACTACTGTTAGTCGATATTGGGACTGTGTGAGTTTGTGGTGTGTCTTCACCCCTACCCGCATCTTTCTTATGTCATTTTACACCCCTGGCCTCTACTCCCCAGACTGCTCCTGTCCCAGCAGCCGAAAATACAGGTAGGTGGCAGATAAGCAAACCTTGCACAGTCCTGATCTGACAATGCAAATGAATTAACAAGCTGGTGGCAGTGTCCAGAGTGCTGTCCCGATCTGACAGCACTTCTCTTCATTAGGGATGAGCTTGGTGTTCGAGTCAAACCCATGTTCGACTCGAACATCGTGTGTTCGGCCGCTCGCCGAATTACGAACGATATGGGCCGTTCGCGCCAAATTCAAGTGGCGCGTCACGGCCCATAATTCACTGCGGCATCGCAGTGCATTGCTGGCTGATGATTGGCCAAGCATGCACTATGACCCGCATGCTTGGCCAATCATATATATATATATATATATATATACTTTTGCAGTTGTTCCAGAGCTTAATAAATGAGGGGAAGTGCTGACTTCCATTATCCAATCATGTGCAAGCAAAAATGCTGTTTATTTTATTTTCCTTGCATTGCTGGTGATCAGAAGAACACCAGCAATTTTATTCAGGTAGCTGTTTATACTGTAAAAGCACCTGCCTGCTTGTCAGTAGGAAGAGAATAACAGGAACGGATCTAGCTAAACTGAATACAGTGTATATATATATATATATATATATATATATATACTGTATTCAGTTTAGCTAGATCCGTTCCTGTTATTCTCTTCCTACTGACAGGCAGGCAGGTGCTTTTACAGTATTTACAGCTACCTGAATAAAATTGCTGGTGTTCTTCTGATCCTATTAGTTCTATTAGCTACAGTATTAACTACAGTATTCACAAATTAGTGTAGTGCATTCTCTGCACAGTGTGCACCTAAAGCTACCTGAAGAAAATTAGTGGTGTTCTTCTGATCTTATTAGTACGGTACCGCAGGCAGCTGCAGTATTTACAAGTTAGTGTAGTGTGTCCTCTGCACAGTGTGCACCTAAAGCTACCTGAAGAAAATTAGTGGTGTTCTTCTGATCCTATTAGTACAGTACCGCAGGCAGCTGCAGTATTTACAAATTAGTGTAGTGCATCCTCTGCACAGTGTGCACCTAAAGCTGCCTGAAGAAAATTAGTGGTGTTCTTCTGATCTTATTAGTACGGTACCGCAGGCAGCTGCAGTATTTACAAATTAGTGTAGTGTGTCCTCTGCACAGTGTGCACCTAAAGCTACCTGAAGAAAATTGGTGGTGTTCTTCTGATCCTATTAGTACCGCAGACAGCTGTAGTATTTACAAGTTAGTGTAGTGTGTCCTCTGCACAGTGTGCACTTAAAGCTACCTGAAGAAAATTGGTGGTGTTCTTCTGATCCTATTATTACAGTACCGCAGGCAGCTGCAGTATTTACAAGTTAGTGTAGTGCATCCTCTGAACAGTGTGCACCTAAAGCTACCTGAAGAAAATTAGTGGTGTTCTTCTGATCCTATTAGTACAGTACCGCAGGCAGCTGCAGTATTTACAAATTAGTGTAGTGCGTCCTCTGCACAGTGTGCACCTAAAGCTACCTGAATAAAATTGGTGGTGTTCTTCTGATCCTATATTAATACCACAGGCAGGCAGCTACAGTATTTACAAGTTAATGTAGTGCATCCTCTGCACAGTGTGCACCTAAAGCTACCTGAAGACAATTGCTGTTGTTCTGCTTCTATTAATACCATAGGCAGGCAGCTACAGTATTTACAGTTAGTGTACTGTGTTCTCTGCACAGTGTGCACCTAAAGCTACCTGAAGTAAATTGCTGTTGTTCTGCTTCTATTAATACCACAGGCAGGCAGCTACAGTATTTGCAGTTAGCGCACTGTGTCCTCTGCACAGTGTGCACCTAAAGCTACCTGAATAAAATTGGTGGTGTTCTTCTGATCCAATATTAATACTATAGGCAGGCAGCTACAGTATTTACAGTTAGTGTACTGTGTCCTCTGCACAGTGTGCACCTAAAGCTACCTGAATAAAATTGGTGGTGTTCTTCTGATCCAATATTAATACCATAGGCAGGCAGCTACAGTATTTACAGTTAGTGTATTGCGTCCTCTGCACAGTGTGCACCTAAAGCTACCTGAAGTAAATTGCTGTTGTTCTGCTTCTATTAATACCACAGGCAGGCAGCTACGGTATTTACAGTTAGTATACTGCGTCCTCTGCACAGTGTGCACCTAAAGCTACCTGAAGACAATTGCTATTGTTCTGCTCCTATTAATACCACAGGCAGGCAGCTACAGTATTTACAGTTAGTGTACTGTGTTCTCTGTACAGTGTGCACCTAAAGCTACCTGAATAAAATTGGTGGTGTTCTTCTGATCCTATATTAATACCACAGGCAGGCAGCTACAGTATTTACAGTTAGTGTACTGTGTCCTCTGCACAGTGTGCACCTAAAGCTACCTGAAGACAATTGCTGTTGTTCTGCTCCTATTAATACCACAGGCAGGCAGCTACAGTATTTACAGTTAGTGTACTGCGTCCTCTGCACAGTGTGCACCTAAAGCTACGTGAAGACAATTGCTGGTGTTCTCATACTAATAATAGGCAGGCAGTTGATTCTGCTAGCTGCAGTATCAGTATATATATATATACATCCCAGCTTTGTGCAGCTACATCTCACTGCAGGCCATTAGTAAGTCTGGAAGGCCAACAAGGTGTCAGGTCACCTTAAGGCTAGGTGACAGATGCACACCGTTGGGATCAGGAGTGCACCGCAAGGCAGTGGGCCCTACGGCTGACTGCTGCGGATGGGAGTCCGGGTATAAGGAAGACAGGGCCGCTGGAACACCAACACGGATCCCGCTGGGGTTAGAGCGTAGGATTCCCTGGGGCGCGGAGTCTAAGAGCCAGCAGGTGTTTACCAGAGCCTCTAGTGGTGAGGATGGACTGGGCTGCAACTGGCTCCAGGTCGCGACCCCCATGGTCCCCCAGCTCACACCCACAGTAGGCAACAGAAGGATAGGGATAGTAAAGGAACAAGCCAGGGTCAGGGCCACAAGCAAACAGGGATAGTCGGGGACACGCTAAAGGTCAGGGTCACGAGCAGACAGAAATAGTATAGAACACGCCAAGGTCGGTAACAAAAATGAACGTAGAACACACAGCAGGCAGGAACAGGAAGCCAAACACACAAAGGTTGATCAGCAGGGCTGACCTGCAGTGCAGAGGTTAATATAGAGTTCTCTGATAGGAGCTGAGGTGGAGCCATGCTAGAGGAGAATTAATAAAAGCAGTCAGGTGAGAGACAGCTGGTCTTTGGAGATGAACCCATGGAGACAGGTAAGCTGACAAACAAACTCTATTGCATAACCATGACACAAGGAGAGGCAGACAGTCACAAGCCAATAAAAGAGGGCAAGCAGGCTCTGTGTCTAGAGGCAACAGTGCTGGTCGTGGAGATGGTGCATCCTCATCAGCACATGGCCATGGGACACGCTTGTCCTTTTTTTCGGCAACTGGCCGTGTTGAGCTGCAACATGCGGAAGACTTGGTAGAGTGGATGACCAAGCCGTCCTCATCCTCCTCATCCTCTCTCACCCAGGCTCAGGGTACTTTTTCTGACAAAGCAGCTGCCAACGCAGCCTCTTCCCTCGGCTCAATGGCATCAGTCACTCCTTCCCTAGCCCCACCATGTCCTGAGGAGTCCCCTAAACTTTTTGACCACAGTGTTGGGTACATGCTCCAGGAGGATGCCCAGCGTTCTGAAGGCTCCGATGAAGGTACCCAGCTAGAGGAAGGCAGTAACGTGAGCCCAGAGAGAGGGGGTGCCCAAGAAGGACAGCAATCTAGCAGTCATGTTTCCCCAGCTGCAGCATACTGCCAGCTTTGCTCCAGTGATGAGGAGAGAGGGGATTATGAGGTCACTGACTCCATGTGAGTGCCTGATAGGAGAGAGGAGGAGGAGGCACATCACCAACGAGGCAGGATGCCCTCCAGGGGCCAGATTAAGGGCAGCACACCGACTGCATCACACCGCAGAGCTCCGCATGGGCGCTGCTGTCTCTGCGCGTTATTCCAAAAGTTCTTTGGCGTGGGCCTTTTTTGAGACGAGTGCATCAGATCCCACTGCTGCTATTTGCAACATATGTCTCAAGCGTATCTCGCGTGGCCAAAACATCTCCCACTTGGGCACCACATGCTTGACCAGACATACATTGACCTGCCATGCAGTTCGTTGGCAAGCGTACCTAAAAGACCCACACTAAAGAACAAAGAGGACCTCTCCTTGCTCCTCATCAGCTGGGATCTCCAACCCCACTATACCTTCAGCCCTCTCTGAGACCTGCACGGAGAGGAATGAAGGTGTAGAATTAGGTGTGTCACAGCCAAGTACTTGGGGGCAATCTGCTATCGGTACACCGACGTCAGATTATACCAGGCAAATTTCCCAGCCCCAGCTGCTGCACTGCCGAAAGAAGTTCGCTCCCAGCCATCCACATGCCCAGCGGTTGAATGCTAGCTTGGCTAAATTGCTAGCACTTCAACTGCTGCCTTTTCAGTTGGTAGACTCTGCCCCCTTCCGTGAGTTTGTGGAATGTGCGGTTCCTCAGTGGCAGGTTCCCAAACACCACTTTTTCTCACAGAAGGCGATTCCGGCTCTCTACCGGCATGTGGAAGGCAATGTCTTGGCCTCACTGGACAGGGCGGTCAGCGGTAAGGTGCACATTACCGCTGACTCATGGTCCAGCAGGCATGGACAGGGACGTTACCTATCTTTCACGGCGCACTGGGTGACTCTTCTGGCAGCTGGGAAGGATGCAGGACAGGGTGCAGTAGTGTTGGAGGTTGTTCCGCCACCACGCCTCCAAAATACTACTAGTGGGGATTCTGCCACACCTCTCTCCTCCACCCCCTCCTCTTCTTCTTCCTCCATGGCCTCTTCCTGTGCTGATTTGTCTTTGGAACCAGCGGTGCTCCGTAGGCGTTCAAGGGGCTACGCAAGCACGCAGACCAAAAGATGCCATGCGGTGCTTGAGCTGGTGTGCTTGGGGGACAGGTGCCACACTGGGGCAGAGATTCTGTCAGCTCTGCAGGGGCACGTTTAGAGGTGGTTGACGCAACGCCAGCTTAAGGGAGGTATGGTGGTTTGCGACAATGGCACCAACCTCCTCTCCGCCCTCCGACAGGGACAACTGACCCACGTGACCTGTTTGGCTCACGTCCTTAACTTGGTGGTGCAGCAGTTCTTGGGCAGGTACCCGGGCTTACAGGATGTCCTGAGGCAGGCCAGGAAAGTCTGTGTGCATTTCCGCAAATCATATAATGCCAGTGCTCGGCTGGCTGACCTCCAAAAGGAATTTAACCTGCCCAAGAACCGCCTAAACTGTGACATGCCCACCAGGTGGAACTCAACATTGGCCATGCTGCAGCAGCTGCACACGCAGCAGAGGGCCATCAATGAGTACCTGTGCGACTATGGCACCAGGACAGGGTCAGGGGAGCTTGTTTTTTTTCCCCACGCCAGTGGGCCATGATCAGGGATGCATGCACTGTCCTGTCACCATTTGAGGAGGCCACGAGGATGGTGAGCAGTGACAGTGCATGCATCAGTGGGACTGTCCCCCTTGTCCACCTGTTGCAGCACACGCTGCGTGGAATAATGGACAGGGCACTTGAGGTAGAACAGAGGCAGGAAGAGGAGGACTTCCTTAGCTCTCAAGGCCCCCTTTATCCAGACAGTGTTCCTGCGTGCCCGCCGATCACACAAGAAGAGGAGGAGGAGGAGGAAGAGGAGGATTGTGTCAGCATGGAGGTGGAGCCTGGCACTCAGCATCAGCAGCAGTCTTTAAAGGATCATTTACATTCCGAAGAAACCCATGGACTTGTACGTGGCTGGGAGGAGGTGGCTCGGATCATGTCGTCCTTAGTGACCCAGAGGACTCTGGACTGAATGCCTCAGCAAACCTACGCTGCATGGCCTCCCTGATCCTGCAAAGCCTGCGGAAGGATCCTCGTATTTGTGGTATCAAGGTGAGGGATCAATACTGGCTGGCAACCCTCCTTGATCCACGTTACAAGGGTAAGGTTGCGGGCCTTATCTTGCCGTCGCAGAGGGAGCAGAGGATGAAACATCTTCAGGAGTACTTTCAGAAAGGTCTGTGCAACGCGTTCCCAGAGACTGGGAGGTTACAAACTCCTGTTCCTGAACAACGTGGAGAAAATGGCCGTCTGACCAATGCGTTCAGACAATTTTTTAGTCCGCAGCCCCAAGGTATGATTGGTTCCAGCAACCATTGCCACCGTCTGTTTTACATGGTGCAGGAATACCTAGGGGCAAGATCTGACTTGGACACCTTTCCCACCGAAAATCCTCTGGGTTACTGGGTCTTGAGGATGGATCACTGGCCAGAGCTTGTACAGTATGCAATTGAGCTACTGGCCTGTCCTGCATCCAGCGTTCTTTCAGAACGCACATTCAGTGCTGCTGGAGGCTTTGTAACCGATCACAGAGTGCGCTTGTCCACTGACTCGGTCGATCGACCGACCTTCATAAAAATGAATCAGTCTTGGATCACCACCAGCTACCAAGCACCTGATGCTGATGTAACCGAATAATTTTTTTTGAAATGTCAAATCCCTTCAAGACTGCCTATGCTGATGCTGAGTGACTATCCTGTTATGCTGAGTGACTATCCTCTTCCTCCTCAATGATCATGCTGATAGCTTGTAATAATATTTTTGGTTCTGGGTGCCGCCACCAGTGGCTAAGACCCAATTTTTCAGCCCCTGTTTAACAGGGGCGTGTAATTACAATTTTTGTTGCAATACTTTGCAGCAGGGCTCGTTCCTGCGCTCCAACTAGAGTATCTGTGAGGGGTTGCAGTGTTGTGGCACCAGCACCAGTGCCTAAGGCCCAATTTTTCAGCCCCTGTTTAACAGGGCCATGTAATTACAATTTTTGATGCAATACTTTGCAGCAGGGCTCGTTCCTGCGCTCCAACTAGAGTATCTGTGAGGGGTTGCAGTGTTTTGGCACCAGCACCAGTGCCTAAGGCCCAATTTTTCAGCCCCTGTTCAACAGGGGCATGTAATTACAATTTTTGATGCAATACTTTGCAGCAGGGCACATTCCTGCGCTCCAACTAGAGTATCTGTGAGGGGTTGCAGTGTTGTGGCACCAGCACCAGTGCCAATTTTTCTGCCCCTGTTCAACAGGGACATGATATTACAATTCTTGATCTAATATTTCACAGCAGGGCCCGTTTCTGCGCCCACCAAGAGTAACTGTGAGGACTTACAGTGTTGTGGCACCAGCGCCACCACCACCACCACCAAAGGCCCAATTGTAATTACCCTGTTCAACAGGGGCATGTAATTACAATTCTTGATCTAATATTTCACAGCAGAGCCCGTTCCTGCGCCCACCAAGAGTAACTGTGAGGGCACAGACAGCAAAACAAATGTCATAGGGGTGATAACCCTTCCCTATGTTTTCCAAAAAGCTTAAAAATAGATTTTTTGGCTGGAGCTACACTTTAAAAATGTACCAGTTCAAAATTACAAACAGATTCTACTTAACAACAAACCTGCAGTCCCTGTCTTGTTTGCACCGCCTGTATACTGCTGTCCAGAGTATATAGGGCCTGGGGGCCCCACGCCTTTCCTTTTTTTAATTTGGTTGCGGGGTTCCCCTTAATAGCCATACAAGACCTAAAGGGCCTAGTAATGTACTGGGGGAGGTATCCATGCTGTTTGTCTCACTGATTTTCATCCATATTGCCGGGACCCGACATTACATTAAAGCCGCAAGCAGTTTTAAATGACTTTTATTCCTTTTAAAAATGTCATTTTGTGCAGGGACTGTTCTAAGCACGGGAAGCACGTGCCACTTTACAGGCATACTATAGACACCCCCCAGGTACATTATTTAAAGGAATATTTCCCTTTTTTTTTCACTTTAAGCATCATTAAATTCACTGTTCCCGAAAAAAAGGCTGTTTTTAAAACTTTTTTTTGCATTGATACCCCTGGGGCAGGACCCGGGTCCCCAAACCCTTTTTAGGACAATACCATGCAAATTAGCCTTTAAATTTAGCACTTTTGATTTTGAACTTTTGAGTCCCGTAGACTTCAATGGGGTTCTAAAGTTTGCGCGAATTTTCGGTCCGTTCGCAGGTTCTGGTGCAAACTGAACCGGGGGTGTTCGGCTCATCCCTACTCTTCATCTCCAACTTGCACAGCAGCAGGCTCTGGGGACCGAACCCATTCATAATGTATGAATGGGTTTGAAAGTAAACAAGTAATTTATATAAGAGATCAGAACTATGAATTAATTTGATAACAAACAAACAAATATACATATATATACACACATAGTCAGATGTCAGAGTACAGTACCCAGGCACCTCGCTGCTGTGGATGGTAGAATCTGCTCATTTTTTTTTTTTTTTTCAGACCGCTGGCTGAATGCAACAAATTCATCCTCTATGCCAGCTTTAGCCCCTTTGTAGCATGGCTGGATGTCCCTTTTCAGTTCCCTGTGTCCCCACTCAACGCTGTACCCTGGCCTAGGCCGACAAGGCCCAGGCCTAGGGCAGCACTTTGCAGGGGGGGAGTACGGAAAGAGTCCCAGCCAGCTTGCGCTGTTAGTGTAGCATCAGTCTTATGGGGCGGACTGGGCTGAGAGGCAAAATAGTCTAGCGCCCCCATAAAGCGGCCGAACTGCTTCCAGTGGCCAGCAATCCGCAACTGTGTGGGGGGGGGTGGCGCCTCTAATTTTGACTGTCCTATCATCCTGGACCACCAACCTTCCTCACCGTGCTATGCTTTCTGCTGCACCATTGGCTTGGTTATATCTTCTTAGTCCTCTCCATAAAATTATCAGAAATTTATGCTTAAAGTAGAACTATGGGCAACACTTTTTTTTTTTTCATTTTGGAAAGAGTAAGGGAGGGTTATTATAGCCCCTGTCAGTTTATTTTTTACTATCCCTGTCCCATTTCAGAGGTTTCCCTTCAATTCCTGTCCCATAGCAAACAGGAACTGAGAGAAAATCTATGCAAATTAAGGGAATCCATTGCCCCCCCCCCCCGGCCCTCAGAACTAGTGCCCCCACTCGAAAATTTAAGGACGGGTCTTAAACAGCAAGGGGTGTGGCCTTGACAGGAAGGGGTAGGTCATATTTAAATTAGGGGGTGCACAAGTTTAGTCAGGCCTAGGGCAGCACAAAACCTAAATACACTACTGCCCCCACTAGCAGGAAAGCATGGGGTTGGCAGTGCCGAGGAAGAGATGCATGATGTGTTGTGCCCTGTTTAAGGCCACCCTCCCCATGTTTTTTAGAACAAATGTGGTTGCCTGAGAGCAACATGACGAATCTGTTTATTATCCATAAAATAGTTAACATAGTGTATATATATTTCACTATGGATTGAGCTATTTGCCTAGAGCAGCTTTTTTCAACCAGGGTGTCCAGGCACCCTGGGGAGTCTTGAGATTTCTTCAGGGGTGCCTTGGCAAAATTCCTAAAAATTACCCAAAAATGTATACAAGCCAGCAGTGGATCAACCATTTCAATCTTCCAACCACTGGCATCCTAACAACCAGTGATGTCATCAGTGTTGATAAGAAGGGTGTTGATCGCCTACACAGCATCTTTGTTTGACCCTTCCCTGCCCATCTCTGTCAACACTGGGGTCACATTAGCTGAGCAATGGAGAGAAAATGAGGAAGAGGAGAAACACTGGAATACTGGAGCACTAGTGTTCAAAAATGTATTTGCTTGGTAAGAATAAATAAATCACCTCTAATGTTGGGTGCCCTACGTGTGTCGATGCTGCCGCATTTTGCAAAACTATTAGAATAGTTTTATACATTTTAGAATGGGGTGCTTTGAGACTGACAAATAAATTTAAAGGGTTCCTTGAGACTGTCCATAATTTTAAAGGGTGCTTTGATATTTTCTATAATTTTAAAGGGTGCCTTGACTGAAAAAAGGTTGAGAAACACTGAGCTAGAGGTCAAATTTAAAAGGTTTAAAGAGCAGCAGCAAAACCAATCAGGAAAATGACTAATGCAATTCAGAAAGCACTGCAATTGTGTAAAACTCAAATATTTCACATAATTTACCATAACTGCTGGTCAGGCATTGTAAGTTTTAATGACAGTGTGCAACTGACAGAGCGCTGGAGAGAAGCAACTTCGGGGAATTGGACTTTGCACAATGAAAAGAAGCCTGCAGAAGTTAGAGCTAAAGAAAGTAAAACTTCCTTTGTGAGCTCTGACGTTAAAATTCCTGCTCTCATTCTGAAGTTTGCGGCGATACCTCACAAGTGGTGCAATCACTGTGTACATATGCGTGCAGAACCTACATGCATATTTGCATTTGCAGGGGGGATGGAAGTGGGTTTTTTTTATTATTATTATTTATTTTATTTTAAAAATGTTCACACTTTCAACTTTATTGTTGGGGCAAGGGGTGGGCTCCACCCTTTGTGATAGCTTGGGCAGTGACAGGTACTCTTTATTGATAGATCAGGGGTCTTATAGACCCCTAATCCCTCCTCTGCCCACCAAGGCAGCCAATAAAAGACAGGACATCCAGGGAAACACCAAACTGAACACGGAAGTGACAAAATTCTCAACACTTTCAGATTCATTCGTCCTAGAGGAGAGGGAGAAATGGATGTTCCTCGTTCTCCTCTATGCACAACTAGAAAGCCAACACCAGCTGAAAAAATGATACCAGGATCATGGCTGCAACTGCAGCCATGATCCTGGTATAACCAGTATATATATATATATATATATATATATATATATATCTGGCCTCTGAGCTAGACTAGAAAACTAGACGCTGTATAGTCCCGCCTTATGCGTTTCGTCAATGGGATGTCATCTGGAGCCGCGCCAGATGACATCCCATTGACGAAACGCGTAGGTCGGGACTACACAGCGTCACTGCATCCCTTCCGGTTTCGAGCCGTGGAGCACAGATCGCTCCAGTTTCCTGTTTTTAAATACTGTTTTCGCTTTTAAAGATTTTTAATAAATGTGAGTACCCATCAGTATTATTAATAAATGTTTGGATATTTGTACGGTATCACTCTATGGAGTCTCTTTCCTCTCTACATGTGGGCAACATCTAAGAGGTTAACAGTGAGGAGAACACTTACATCGCAGACAAAGAGGCACTTGGAGAACACAGGACAGGAAGTTTCCTCCCACTCCACAGGCTGCACAGTGGCTCATACTGTGACGGTGAAATACCTCCTTGTGAGGTGAATAATAGCGGTGAGTGCGTTTCTTATGGGGCACTGTTTTCCAAGAAGCACAGAACAATTTGAAGGAGCACATTGTCACTTTATTGGACTTCTTTATACACCAGGGTTTAAGGATGGTGCATGCATATCATATGCATATTTCTAAACCCAGTTTCACAGCAACAATATACACCAGTCATATATGTTGGATTTTTTTGCACAGAAATGTCACTTTGAATTGCAGGTTTTGCACAGGATTGTGTTTTCGTTTGAACATAACAATATGCATTATATATAAGCGGTTAGGAAGTTTACACAGTAGGATTTTTTTGTGGATTTTTGTGAATATACAAATATTTATTTGCTGCACTTTTATTGTCACTTTTTGCACTAAATGCACCCGTGACACACACCCCTCAAGTATTTAGAGGTTGTAGGTCACCTCTTAATAAGAGCAGCGCCATACCTATCCCCTCTTTTTCATATTTGCAGAGTTATTTACTAAACACATACAGTATTTTCAGGGGAAATACACTAAAATAAATTTTAGTGCAAACAAAATATTTTACCTAATTTTGGGGTAAAATATAAAAGATGGGGTTGTGTTGAGTAAATAGATACCAAACATGATGTAAAATTGCGCACACCTGTGGATTCGCAAAAACTATAGTACACAAAATTCCCATAGGAAATGCTTTAAAAACCTTTACCATTTTATGGGTTTAGAGTCAACCATAAGCTATAACCCTAGAATTACTGCTCTCATTCCGACGTTTGAGGCAATACCCCACATACAGGTATGTGAAGCAATTAATGTTTATACACATGTGCTTGCCCTATGCTGCAGTTTTTATATTGGGTATGTGCGGGGAAGACAGAGGTGCTTTGAAAAAATGTTTCAAATATTTTATTGATTTTATGTATTTTTTTTTTTAACTTTATTGCTATCACAAGAGGACTAACAAGCCCCCTATGTGATAGCATGGGCAAGTGTTAGGTACTCTTAATAGAAACATTGGGAGTCTATTTAACCCCCAAAGGCTCATCTGCCCTCCATGCAGCTCTTCAAACACAGATCATGTTTGAATACCTGCAATCTTGGCTACATTAAGCAAGGAATGACAACTGTGGCCCCAGAAGTGGCCTAATACATGTTGGATATTCCCAGAGTTCCTTTGTTGTCACCAGGGAAGTTGATTCACATAGTCCCAGGCTCCCCAGTGGAACAGGAGAGCCTGGGAATCACGGCGGGTATCACAGGTGCTGCCAACAGGGGGGCTGAGGGCGCTGTCCCTTCAAGAGCCTTGCAAAAGTGATCAGATGACTCTAGATCCACCCAATATTTTTTACCTGAAAGCCATTCAGACTCTTGAAGCCGGTACCAAGCTCACAGTTGCAGCAGCAGCTGTATGCTTGATTTAACCACTTGTCTACCATGCAGTTTATAAACGTACCTTGGTGGACAAGTGGTTAAAGCGTATCTAAACCTAAAAAATTAGATGCGTTCATTTTCTTTTTTTAGTTTTTTTGCCTTCATTTGTGTTCATTTTCTTTTTTTAGTTTTTTTGCCTTCATTTTCTGGTGATCCAGCTAATAACTCACTAACTATCTTAGGGAGGCTCCACTCACTCTCTGGACAGAGCCACCCATAGACAGCAGCATTATTAACCTGCAGAAAGGGTATTATTAGATGTACTTGAAAATTTTGATGGGCTTGACTAACAAGGAAGAGCTGAACTCTATCTAACTAGTTTTAAACAGGTACTGAAACAGTTATATTTTGGGGGGGATAAAGCTTTTACATAACCCCCTATCAGTATTAAATGGTTTGTCTCAACCCTCTAACTACCAATTTTGTAAAAGCAATAAACACTAATGCAGCCCTCAACATCAAAGTATTAGAAAGGCGAAATATGTTAAATTTTTGATTTTGGGTTCAGATATGCTTTATATCATTGTAGGTCAGCAGAAAAGATAAATGTATTATTGCCAGTTAGTGTTTTAGTCAGCATTACGTTATATTGTCTGTGAATAAAACGGCTGGATGCAAAAATTGGGACTTTTGGTTTATCTGTAAAATCTTTTTCTTTAAGAACATCACAGGACACCAAGCATCTTTATATTGATTACAAATAGAGTTGTGCTGCCACCTTGAAGAGATTGGACACTGAAGAAGGGTGGGATCTCTGTGTCCTATGATTTACTCCAAGAAAAGGATTTTACGGGTAAACCAAAAATCACATTTTCTTTATGGTACATCACGGGACACAGAGGGGGAGAATGACTAAAACTGGTGCAGCTGTGCATGGAAACAGATCAGCTTATTTTAAACTGTAATCTTAAGAAATAAGAAAATAATTTAGAAATTTTAGACTTGGTAATTTCTTGAGCCGTCCTTGGGTCTTCAGGAAACACAAAGGCAAATCTGACTGTCAAATCACGGCAGTCAAACTGTCACATACCTGGTGGAGACTGATCTGTAGAGAGGGCTTCTCTTGCACCTCCTGTCTAGCACCCCTGATAGAGATGACAGGGAGTGAAAGACACAGAGTGGCACGAGGGCCGATGTAGCAGGTGGCTCAGGACGGGTCTTGGCAGGAGCCCGATAGCTGCAGATTACCGGACGGGCACTGAGGACTGGAACTCCGTTTTGCTGGAGTCGTGGTCGGTACAAAAGCCAGGAGGTCATCAACAGCCGAGCAGAGCAGGTACTGGAACGTGAGACAGGATCAAAGACGGGATACAGGCCAGGTTTGGTACACAGTCGGACAGCGCGGTACAGGAGCATGAAGCAGGGACAAGGACAAAACAGAAGCCAGGGTCACAGGAAGGCAGGCAGAAGTCCAAGAGGCTTCTCAGGTACAAGCCGGGTCAAACACAGGAACACAGGAACAGATCAGATTCAGGTAACAGGTACTAGCTGAAAGACCACTCAGCAAGGCTCATGTGTCAGTGTTCAGCTTAAATAAACTATCTGGCGCCCAGACGTGCACGTGTGCGCGCATTGGCGCTGGTCTGTGTGCGCACTGTGGCGCGCGTCTGTGCGCACGCATCGGCGCACGCCTGTGCGCGTTAATAAAGTCCTTTTTACACACACTGGTGTGCCCTTGCTTATGTGCAGGTGCGCATCTGTTAGCCAGACTTCTCTTACACAACCTCAGGTAACTCCTGTTAGCACAAAACTACATTCAAAGTGTGAAGAGTCTTTTCTCCCAGTGTCTGAGAACAAAAATATGGCAACACATGGGGTTAATTTAGTAAAACTGGTGCACTCAGAATCTGGTGCAGCTGTGCATGGTAGACAATCAGCTTCTAACCTCAGCTTGTACAATTAATCTTTGGAAATAAAACCTGGAAGCTGACTGGTTTCTATGCAGAAATGAGCATAATTTTGCACTCTCCAGCTTTAGTAAATGAACCCCAATGTCCTGATTGAGATAGAATGAAGAAAAGCACCTTAGATAAAAGAGACGGCTGAGGCCAAGAACTGCCTTATTACAGTGGAGCACCTGGAAAGGGCAGCCGGTTCTGAAACTCTAATGCCCCGTACACACGGTCGGATTTTCCGACGGAAAATGTGTGATAGGACCTTGTTGTCGGAAATTCCGACCGTGTGTAGGCTCCATCACACATTTTCCATCGGATTTTCCGACACACAAAGTTTGAGAGCAGGCTATAAAATTTTCCGACAACAAAATCCGATGTCGGAATCTCCGATCTTGTGTACACAAATCCAACGCACAAAGTGCCATGCATGCTCAGAATAAATAAAGAGATGAAAGCTATTGGCTACTGCCCCGTTTAGAGTCCTGACATACATGTTTTACGTCACCGCGTTCAGAACGATCGGATTTTCCGACAACTTTTTGTGACCGTGTGTATGCAAGACAAGTTTGAGCCAACATCCGTCTGAAAAAATCCTAGGATTTTGTTGTCGGAATGTCCGATCAATGTCTGACCGTGTGTACGGGGCATAAGAGCGAAGTAATGGCAACCAGAAAAATAACCTTCTCCATCAGAAGACTGAAGGAAGAACCCAGATGGTTTTGGAGATTTCTGTAATACCAAAAGTACCAAGTTGAAGTCTTACAGAGTCAATGGAGTCCTGACAGGTGGAACAATACACATGACACCCTGCACACTTTGGTTCTGTAGGAGTCCTAGAACCAGTGCCAAAACCTTGGGGAACACTTTGAGGGCTGTGAAAAGGCCAAATGGCAGGGCCACAAATTGAAAGCGGTGATCTTCCATGGCAAACCACAGATCCTTTGGTGAGGGGAAAATAATCTGAACATGCAGATAAGCATCTTTAATATCCACTTTAAAACTCCTTGTTGGAGAGAGTCTATCACTGATCTCACCAATTCCATCCAGAACTTCTGCACTTGCAGTAACTTGTTCAGTCTCGTGAGAGCCAACATGGGAATGAATATCCATTTGGCTTCTGAACAGTGAAGCGGTTTGATTAGAACCCACAAAGCCTTTTGCCCTCAGGAACCACAATGATCACTTCTTGAGATCTCGACGATGATAAAGATCTTGCAAAAAATGTACTCCTTTTTGTGCATATATGTGAACATCTGAAAGCATAAAGTGCAAAGATGAAAACCACGAAATTCCAGTTTGCAGTCTCGAGCCTTCTTTTTTGCACAATTTTCCCCTCTCAAAACCTAAGCGAAGGCCCATTCCTTGAAGTAGAAGGAGCAGCAGCTTTTAGAAGCAAAGGCTCAGCCTTCTTTTGTAAGCAGTAACAGAGTTCTCTCACCTACAGACACCTACTGGATGAGGTATCCAAAGCATGACTAAACTGTTCCCTTTGAAAAAGTAAAAATTCCACATGTTTCTAGCAGGGCAATTCTGCTGACCAACCTCGGCCAAAAGGTCCTGCACATGTGTATAGATAAGACCCTGAGACACAAAAGTTGCTGTATGGAGTCCTTTAGGTGTCCACTGAGAATCTAAGAGCACATGGAAACCCCCCTCCTCTTTCTCATCAAGCGACAAACCCATACCTTAAAGCTGAAGGAACACGCCAATAGCCACAATAGCTGGCTTTAATGATGCTCCAACCAGCATAGTGAAGCCCAGACATTTCTCCAAGGTATCCATAAATATCGGGACCTTGGCCACTGGGTACTTGAGGGTCTTAATGATGTCAGAGACTGCAGAATCCACCAAAGGCATACACCACAACTTAGTGAAGGCACTCTCCATGGGCTATTGCTGAGCGAACCTTTTTGGCGGAAATTAACACCTTCACAGGGCACGTCCAGTTTGCATACAAAACATCCTTTAAATGACAGTCTTTACAGGGAGGAATAAAGATGCAGCAGTGGATGCCATGATAACAATCCTTTAATCTTTGGTGTGAAAACCTCAAGAAGCTGTAACTATAACTACTTCCATGAGCAAACTCACAAGGGCCAAAGGTCTGAGAATAACTCTAACCCTGGAGTTCCTCAGGAGTAGAGTCCTGAGATGAGGATCCTTCTGTGTCTACTTCTACAGGAAACATGATCATCTTCCTCTACCTCATCCTCCCTGGGTAATATAGAGGGAAGAGGAGAGCAGGAGCGCTACCAATACCATTCATGTAAGATCCATTTATTCTGCTCCTCCAACTTTAACAAAACTTATTTGCGCTTATAAAACACTTCAACTGTTGCAATATAATGTAATCAGGGATACTGAGCCTGTTTGCAAACACAAATGCAATAACGTGAGCAAACATAAATGCAATGACAAAATTGACTCTGGATTTAAATCTTGGGACATTGTTTACATATTTAAAAAAAAGGACTGTCACAACATCTGTGTTTTTATTAACTTTTTACATTTTTTCTGAAAGATTTTACCCATGTACCCCTTTACTCACTTCCCAGGGGGTGGGGTTAGATATTTGGAGGGGGAGCACCTTAATATAAAGGGCCTCCCCCACATGCAAACCCTCATATCCCATTTAGGAAACAGGATGTGGGGCTGAGGCCCTTGTGCCCTTAACATGGGTGCAAGGTGTCTTGCAAGTCTTTGCTACCCCTTTGCAACATATCCATGCAGTGTTGAAGACATGTGATATGATATATGATTCAGGAGGTGGAGGAGGATGCACGTTCACTACCCTCCTTTTCATACCCATCTAGGCCAAAATTTTAGGTGCAATCTCAAGCGGTTTTGTTTTGTTTTTTTTTTGTAAACGCGTGTTGTCGCTTCAAAAAACAGCATTGCCCCTTATTGCTTACGATTCATAACAGGCCCTTATCCAGGCATGTACCATTTTCACTGAAACACTCTTCCCTAGAAAGACATGAAATGTGAACTGAGCAACTAGGCCATCATAAGCAGGAGTATATTTTAGATAATTTTAATACAGTTCTCCTTGCTGTCACCTTCCATGTATGATGTGTGGTCCCCGGTATCACCAATCTTATGTGACTTAAGGCCTTGAAATTTGTTGCACTGAGCAGGACCAATGTTGAGAGGGAGAATGACAGAAAGCACACAAAAAAGTGTCATCCCAGCAAAGCACTACTAGACATTTGAAAAAACAGGCATTGGTGGGGGAGGAAGATATTGTGTGGCCTGTAACTATAACTACTTCCATGAGCAAACTCACAAGGGCCAAAGGTCTGAGAATAACTCTAACCCTGGAGTTCCTCAGGAGTAGAGTCCTGAGATGAGGATCCTTCTGTGTCTACTTCTACAGGAAACATGATCATCTTCCTCTACCTCATCCTCCCTGGGTAATATAGAGGGAAGAGGAGAGCAGGAGCGCTACCAATACCATTCATGTAAGATCCATTTATTCTGCTCCTCCAACTTTAACAAAACTTATTTGCGCTTATAAAACACTTCAACTGTTGCAATATAATGTAATCAGGGATACTGAGCCTGTTTGCAAACACAAATGCAATAACGTGAGCAAACATAAATGCAATGACAAAATTGACTCTGGATTTAAATCTTGGGACATTGTTTACATATTTAAAAAAAAGGACTGTCACAACATCTGTGTTTTTATTAACTTTTTACATTTTTTCTGAAAGATTTTACCCATGTACCCCTTTACTCACTTCCCAGGGGGTGGGGTTAGATATTTGGAGGGGGAGCACCTTAATATAAAGGGCCTCCCCCACATGCAAACCCTCATATCCCATTTAGGAAACAGGATGTGGGGCTGAGGCCCTTGTGCCCTTAACATGGGTGCAAGGTGTCTTGCAAGTCTTTGCTACCCCTTTGCAACATATCCATGCAGTGTTGAAGACATGTGATATGATATATGATTCAGGAGGTGGAGGAGGATGCACGTTCACTACCCTCCTTTTCATACCCATCTAGGCCAAAATTTTAGGTGCAATCTCAAGCGGTTTTGTTTTGTTTTTTTTTTGTAAACGCGTGTTGTCGCTTCAAAAAACAGCATTGCCCCTTATTGCTTACGATTCATAACAGGCCCTTATCCAGGCATGTACCATTTTCACTGAAACACTCTTCCCTAGAAAGACATGAAATGTGAACTGAGCAACTAGGCCATCATAAGCAGGAGTATATTTTAGATAATTTTAATACAGTTCTCCTTGCTGTCACCTTCCATGTATGATGTGTGGTCCCCGGTATCACCAATCTTATGTGACTTAAGGCCTTGAAATTTGTTGCACTGAGCAGGACCAATGTTGAGAGGGAGAATGACAGAAAGCACACAAAAAAGTGTCATCCCAGCAAAGCACTACTAGACATTTGAAAAAACAGGCATTGGTGGGGGAGGAAGATATTGTGTGGCCTATTTGTCCTTAAGGTAATTATTTGATCTCTGAGTGTCATTGGGCTTATAGCATATGTAAACCCTCATCCATTCAGTTAAACATAGAATTGCAAGGCAAACTGTTTGTGTATATATTTTAAAAAAATTATAAATATATTTTTTTCTTTTTTTTTTATAAATGATCACATGGCCTCTATTATCAGCTGCATAAGGGGCTTAAAGCGGAGTTCTACCCAAAAATGGAACTTCTGCTTTAAGTGATGGTGTCCCCCTGACATGCCACATTTGGCATGTCATTTTTTTTGAGGGGGGCGGATACCTTCTTTTTAGAGGCACCCAGCTTCCACTTCCTCCCGGGGCTCGGCGGCGCCGGAAGGAAGTTCACCTCTGCCCCTCCTTCCCTGCAATCTTCTGGGTCACGTCGCAGGTCCCAGAAAATTGCCCGGCCATTCAGAGCGCGCAGCGCAGCTCGCTCATGCGCATCCAAAGCCGGGCACCCACAGTTACAGTGCTGGCACCTCAGAGAGAAGTGAGAGAGAAGCAGGGCTTCGTTCACCGGCATCGCTGGACCATGGGACAGGTGAGTGTCTGATTATTAAAAGTCAGCAGCTACACTTTTTGTAACTGCTGACTTTTAAATGGGTGGAACTCCGCTTTAAAGAGTAGGGGGTGGGGGCTGATGGGGGGGGGGGCAGAAGGAGGCAGAGAAAAGACAATACACTAATCTTCCCAGTGATTAGCTGTGGAGGGAGGCATGTCAGCACAAGTCTGACCATTGGAGGACAGTCAAGCTGTGCTCCCTGCACTGGCAGAAAACTGACCACGCTGGGAAGGATGTGCTTCTATGCCTAGCATGGTCAGTTTGCAAAAGGAAAGCAGGGGAACTTGCATGATAACCAGGTATCTCACACAAAGGGAAAAAATACAAAGAAAACAGAAAACGTTTTAACACAAGTAAGAGCTGCACAATTAATCGTTAAGAATCGTTATCACGATTTTTTCCCTGTTGCGATCATGAAAAAAGTATTTACCGATTCTTTCTATGTAGAGAATTCTCTCTGTTCTGCTAAAGCTGACAGCCGTCAAAAGAAAGGAAAAAAAAAAGGGCAGTCTGCCAAGGATCACAACATACTTTAGCAGTGGAACTTAAGTATAAACATTGTAAGGATTTGTCCTTTACATCAAAGGAATGCACTTTGGTGTGAAAATTAGGGAAGTTTAACCACTTAAACACTAAACCTTTTTCTGACATTTGTTGGTTTCAAGTTAAAATCATTTTTTTTTTGTCTAGAAAATTACTTAGAATCCCCAAACATTATATATATTTTTTTTAATAGAGACCCTAGAGAATAAAATGGTGTTTGTTGCAATTCTTTATGTCACACTGTATTTGCGCAGCAGTCGTTTAAATGCAATTTTTTGGGAAAAAAAATTACACTTTAATGAATTAAAAAAAAAAAAAACTAACCAGTAAAGTTAGCCCAATTGAATTTGTATAATGTGAAAGATTTTACACCGCGAGAATCGTGAGAGAATCGTGATATTTTTATTCTAAGCAAAAAAATTGTGATTCTCATTTTGGCCAGAATTGTGCAGCTCTAACACAAGTACATGGTAAAACATACACATATTAGGAATATGAAATGTTGGGTTTACATTTTCTTTAACGTTAGTGTTATTTTTGTACAAGTTCTCCCAAAAAACTTTTGGCTGATTTAAAAAAAAAAGTAGTAACAACATTGCTTGCTTGCTCGGGGGGGTTCACGTGCAGGCTTGTCCACAAGCTGTGCTGTGTGCATCTATTAACACACAGTGCGGCTTAGCCCCACCCCTCCCACTCCCTTGTCACTGGATTTGACTAACAGCAGCAAGGAGTCAATGGCTCCCGCTTCTATCAATCTGCCCAGTGAGGAGGGATAGAGAGAGCAGATGTGCACAGACTGGATAAGATCGGCTCAGGTAGGTATTTAGGGGGGGGGGGGGGGGCTGAGGGGTAAGATGCAACCAAAAGGTTTATTACCTTAATGCAGAGAATGCGTTAAGGTAAAAAAAAAAATACCTTTAGCCTTTACAACCAGATTAAATGCCCTTTACAAGGAGGCCACTGCCAAGAGAGAAGTTGTTACAGACCAGGGGTCTTCAAACTATGGCCCTCCAGTTGTTTAGGAACTACAACTCCCATCATTCTTAGTCATGTCTGTGAATGTCAGAGTTTTACAATGCCTTAATGGGATGTGTAGTTGCACAACAGCTGGAGGGCCGTAGTTTGATGATCCCTGTTACAGACTGCAGTAGGAAACATTTGAGAAGATTTCCTCCACAACCTAACTGCCTTTACCAGTGGTCTTTGGGCTTTTGTGAGTGAGGCATGAAGAGGTGGTGGATCTAGAGAAAGTGTCAAGTGCTTCCATGCAGGACTTTTGTGTATGAGAAATACATCCGTGCTTATAGATTGGAGATGATTTGTAGTAGCCATGGCTTCTACAGAGGCCACAAGACATACTGGCGAGTGAGAAGGCAGCCTGGTTGTTAGACAATATTAGGCAGAAACTATAGGAGTATTCTGGATTAAAACCTAGTGGGGTAAAGTAAATTAGGGAATTTAAACACATTATTATAATTTTTGATTGAGTTTCTCTTTAAAACAGACAGCAGGAAAAAGAATAGATGAAAGTAGTTCTGCATATCACGATTTCAGTCATTTCAAATAGGGACAGATAACATTTCACTAACAACACTTTCCTTTGACTGTGGTGTCTTGTAACAAGTTGCCATAGGCTGTGTAGACTATCCAGATGGACCTTCTTTTCATATGCTGTATATTGGATTCTGCATATCCTCCCCAGCCTGCAAGCTTTCCCCGATGGCTACATTTTAATGGGCTAGCCTTCTTCTTTCGACAAATGCTTCTCTTGTAAATTCAAATAAAGCCGAGAGATGAAAAGTTTGTGCATGCACGCTCAGTGGTTACTGTTGTGGCTCCCCTGTCATCTCTTATTGTAACCACAGTTCTAAAACTCGCACCTCCCTATCGCCGTGTTTTATGTTACAATTCGAACCGGATTAAATGAAATGCGTTTCTATGCAAGGCTCCGGGGAGATTTGTGATTGGAAGGAAAATGGTGCCGACTGAGGGATCAAAGTAAAATGTTCATTAGTGGGGGTGCACTGTTCCTTTTAACCCATTCGGCGCTTGAGGCATGTGTATCAAGCTGGCCTGATGTCCCCTTGATTGCTAGCAGCACAGAGCTTGAAACAGATAAGGTCCTTTCATGCAGATGTCAATTAAATATGCATATCTCAGCAGATTTCTGAGACCTCGGCCTTGGGAATAATTAGAGGGAAATTAAAAATTCCCTCTTCCCCAACCTTTCTCTGTGGGCAGTGGGCACCAAAGCGTGTGGTTTGTATTAGATAGTATGCATGATCTACAAAGGATCATTACCATTTATTTAGATTTAAGATTATGGCACAGTAATGAAGCTGGTGCCTTATGCAGCACATTCGCCTTCTAGTATCGGTGGATTACTGCTGCTCGCTGGTATCCGCTACACCGCTGACTGCATACACAGAAACTGATGGAAGATAAGTACCACTGGGGTCTACTTTGTCTGCCTTCTTACTAAGTAATCATCGGTCCTAGCAGTACTAATGGGCTCTGTATTTTATATCCCATGCTGCACCTATCACTCCATCAGATATTTTGAGCGTCTCTGCTTGGTTTATTGGACAGTTTTATTTTGCTGTGTTTGCCGAACGCTCCTGCAGTGCAGTATTTGTGGAGAAGAAGAATTTAGTCTTAACAATATGAAAGATATTGAGACAGATTTGTAAGGATGTACAATGAGGCAATGGAAAATACAGCATATTCTTACTGGATGCCATGGATAATAGACTGTTCTTCCCTCCACTTGTTTCAAACAAAGCCTTGATTCCTTAAGATGACTAATCAGTAGGAACATTACGTTCTGTAGGAAATTTGAGGCCATTGTCAGTATTTAAAGTGTACGTCAACAGGGACACAGGAAGCAATGCAAGTTTGGCAAGGGTTCTAGCCCTTCTCTACTACAGAAAAACATTTCTGTTAATGTCTGTGTTTCTGTTGGATAATTCCTTTGATTAAAAAAAAAACTGCACATCGGTCAGATTGTCTAGGTTGGCATGCTACTGTCTGTCTTTAATAGTATACACAGTATGTATTACAAATGAACAATGAAAATATGGCACTTCAACTTTTAAATACGTTTTTTGCCCAGTGGTTTTATCATTGTTGCAGAATCTGGATCTTTTGACATGTATGGTGGTATTGGAGTTATTGGATTTATTTGTTTTTTGTGGCTGAGATAGCCCTATTAAAGATCAAGTTTTAAACCCTAATGGACTGGTTGGCCATACGCTATAAGGTACATTCACATCACATGGGCTGGAATAGCTGAACAAAGCAGGCCCATTGTCTCCCTATCCCTTGTCTACCTATCTGCCTGGTTCACACCGCTGCATTGGGGTGAAAAAAAATTACTGCGTGCATTTTTTTTTTTTTTTTAATGTAGCGCAGTGCGAGGCAATCCACTGCTTTGCACCACACAGTGAGCAATTTAACTTTTTAAAATGTTTCTACAAAAAAAGTGAATAGTATGACGCGCCGAGATCGTTGTAATGCAGTGGTTGATGTGAAAATACCCTAAGTCTTCTATTGATTCTCCCATCCACACTAAACAGCATCAATGGAGGAATCTGCACTAATGCCTATCCATTGGATGCAGCCACTGTACGGCTCCCTCAATTTTCAGATTAATGAATGTGGGGCGGAAGGATGCTAACGGGTACCCACAGCGCATCCAATGCGCATGACAGGAGACTGTGACTATCTCTCAATGAAGCCGGTTCACTGTGGAGCAAATTTCACAATGGTCCTGTGCATCTTTGGGTCTGTTTCAGGTCAGAATTCAGGCAATAATTTGGGCCTGATTCGTCCCTGAAACGGAGAACTTTTTCTTGCTGTGTCTCCATTTTCTGTCTGACAAAGCAGGAAATCTTCTTTCTTACTTTTCATAGGGGGAATTTGCAAAAATGAAGACAATTCCCCCAAGGAAGACAGAGAGCAGTGAAAACATATTTTCTAGTATTATGAAAAATGGGCTTTGTCACAATTTTACTGCTGTCTGGGTCTCTGTGAGAGTTTTTTTTCTGTTTTCCTCTAACTTTCTGTCCAGTTGATAGTTGTCAGACAAAAAAGAAGAGAAAAAAAATCTTTATAAGGACACAGGCACCATTTAAATCTAGCAGAAAAACCACCTTAATGAGGACACTGACTGCAGTTATGCTATGGCACATTCTGTCCAACTTGTAGCCCCGTTCCGCAGCACTCTGCAAGTCACAGCCACCCTCGGAGACAGCGCCACAGTGATTGTGACAGTGATAGGATACTGACTAGCTGCAGCACAGCCTGGGAAAGGAAGAGCATGCCTACAGACTGCTGAGAACTGCTTGGACCTCTGGAGTATGTAGTCCCCAGCAGACAGCCTCTATTAAGTGGAGAACTGTGTGGAAATACAAGTGCCAGGAGAATGGTGTGCTGCAGGAAAATTAAGGAGGAGCCAGGGCACCTGTTGGAGTTTGTCGCTGATTTGGAGATGCTGCTGAGGGCCCAGCTGTCTGAGAGGTCCAGCAAGATGGAGGAGAGGGAAGCCGCTTGTTTTGTGACAAAGTTGCCACCAATGCTACAGGTTCCAGACACCAGCTACAGACGGGAGCTTCATGGTGGCACAGTGGTGTAGTGGATAGCACTTTCGCCTAGCAGTAAGAAGGGTTGCTGGTTCGAATCCCAACCACGACACTACCTGCCTGGAATTTGCATGTTTTCCCTGTGCCTGCGTGGGTTTCCTCCGGGTACTCCGGTTTCCTCCCATACTCCAAAGACATGCTGGTAGGTTAATTGGATCCTGTCTAAATTGTCCCTAGTATGTATGAATGTGAGTTAGGGACCTTAGATTGTAAGCTCCTTGAGGGTAGGGACTGATGTGAATGTACAATGTATATATAAAGCGCTGCGTAAATTGATAGTGCTATATAAGTAACATAAATAAATAAAAAAATAAATAACAGACTGTTTAGTGGTGAGAGGCTGTTGGCCACAACAGACAATGGGAACCTAGGACCTGGATACAGATTTGGGGCCTTTGTGCCCAAACCAGCAATGACTGCTTTACCCCCCCCCCCCCCCCCTTCTAGACTCAGAGTAGATATTAATATAATCAGCTCAAAACAACCTGATGCTGGGGTCTCCTGCTAAAATCTGGTTATTAAGGTGTCTTTATCTGAGGGTATAATTCCCCTTTGTGTGCCTCCTAGGTATGAATTCCCATTGTTAATTGAGTCACCTATTGTTTCTGTCTGTATGCTAGTATTGTCCACTTCACCTCGTTACCAAACTATTGTGGGATCCCTGATTAATCAAAGCATTGTCTGGGTGTTTGGCTGTTGATTAACTTACTGTTTATGTTTATGTTAGCTGTTCATTAGATGTACTGATATTACTGTTTACCGTTTGCATTGTTTAGGATAATGTGATAAAGCTCTTACCTGATTTTGTGTGGTATATATTCTGTGTGAATTTACAATAAAGTCAGTTCCAGTTTGAACCTAAGCTAGTGTTGTTTATTTCTTGGGTGCAATTCTCAGCTATAATACCTGGTTCCTGGTTCCATAGTGGAGGTAGCTGCATTCTAGCGAAGGCAATCAGGCTGGGTGCCAGGCAGTCCATCACACCTAGCTTTACCAAATTGTGAACAGTAGAAGACGATAAACCATCTGCTGTGTGTTGCATGTGTTTGCAGTCCAGATCAGACTGTGCAGCATAAGACACTAGCATGCGTTATCCTTGCATATTCTTTATTGCACCTGGATAATAGAGAACCTATCCAATACAATATGCCACAAGGGAAGTCATGTGTACTCACTGAATATCAACACTGCATTCACACATACTAGGGAATTCAATAAAGTCCTCAGAAAACTTTTCTGGTGGTAGTTCCCTTTAGCTGGGCCTATTTAGCTGGGCCTAATTCAGACAAACATTTGCACCCATGTCTGTAACACTGCTAACATATGCAACAAATTCTGGTTGTTCTAACTACCAACACTTTAATGACCTGTTGCCACTGTAAGAGGGTCCCAATTATGACTGAATCACTTACATTGTCAGGGCTTGTTCAGAACTCACACATGTGCGCATACACTTTGGTGCAGGATAGAGTGCCTGCCTACTCCCATATCCACCACCATCTCTTAGCATGACCAGGTTTGCACAGAGTTGGTACATTGGGATCTTATCTCCCAAAGTGTGTTCTTCATGAGATGCACATTCTAGCTTTGCTTAACGGGTTGTTAACTCACTTTACAGCATCAGAGGTACCCAGGTTTCACGCCATACACTTGAAGCAGCCAGAAGCTCAGTCCTACTCAATTTTTTTAAAGTAGTTCTCGTACAGTACAAATAAGTGATTTTTCTCTATCCAGCAAATAACAGTTCCTCTCTCTGTGTAGTGTTCCATCAGTGCCCAGCAGTAGGGGTGCCCATCCTTGGAGTAGCAAAGAAAGAATTACGTCTTTATACCATCTCTCTCTTGGCTTTTCTCTCTCCATCAGTGAGTGAACTCCCTCAGCTAAGCTCCACCCCAAGTTTATATAAGATAATGCCAGGAAGGATATTGAATAATTCCCCTTCCTGAAAGGATTTCATGAAGAAACCTTCTTAAAAGGGGCAACCAAGGGGAGAATCTCTGTCTGAGGCTAAATGTAATCAAAGGGATACCAATGATGTTTTTACCAAATATGGCAATGCCGATATTTGGGACAGGACTTGTCACTGTGTGGGTGAAGCCTGATGGGGAACAGAGAAACCAATTCCCCATCAGGTACTCTTTACTTCTGACAGCAAACAGCAGTGGGTGTATTTAAAAGCCACTATTGGACTGCTAAGCGACTATGGAACTGACCACTTCTGTGCATTGTGAATTAAAATTAAAGCACATCTGATGTGGACCTAGTCTCTTTTTCTCCATCAGGCTCCACTCAACCTAGTACAAAACTCCTATGATGGGCACTGTAGCCAGGGAAGAAGTGCACTGAAGAAGAAGTGTCCATTATGAACACTCCAACCTCAGTGTGGGCACCAACAGAATTAGGTACCCATCTCTGGCAGGGACGTAAATCAGGTGCAAACACCAACACTTTTGGTGCTGCACTCTGACACCCTTTATGAATTCCCTCTATAGCGCGCAACACAACAACTTGCAGTATACTATTATAGTGCCTTGAAAAAGTATTGATATCCCTTGAAATTTTCAACATTTTGTCACGTTACAACCAAAAACGTAAATGTATTTTCTTGGGATTTTATGTGATAGACCAAAACAAAAGTGGCACAAAATAATTGTGAAGTGGAAGGAAAATGGTTTTCAACATTTGTTACAAATAAATATTTGAAAAGTGAGGCATGCATTTGTATTCAGCCCCCTTTACTCTGATACTCCTAACTAAAATCTAGTGGAACCAATTGTCGTTAGAAGTCACCTAATTAGTAAATAGAGTCGACCTGTGTGTAATTCAATCTCTGTATTTATATACAGGTGTTCTGTGAAGCCCTCAGAGGTTTGTTAGAGAACCTTAGTGAACAAACAGCATCTTGAAGCCCAAGGAACACACCAGACAGGTCAGGGATAAAGTTGTGGAGAAGTTTAAGGCAGGGTTAGGGTATAAAAAAATATCCCAAGCTTTGAACATGTCACTGAGCACTGTTCAATCCATCATCCGAAAATGGAAAGAGTATGGCACAACTGCAAATCTACAGACATGTCAGTCCAAGTAAACTGACAGGCCGAACATAGAGAATACTAATCAGAGAAGCAGTCAAGAGGCTAGGGTAACTCTGGAGGAGCTGCATAGATCCACAGCTCAGGTGGGAGAATCCGTCCACAGGACAACTATTAATCATGCATTCCACAAATCTGGCCTTTATGGAAGAGTGGCAAAAAGAAAGCCATTGTTGAAAGAAAGCCATAAGAAGTCCCGTTTGCAGTTTGCGAGAAGCCATGTGGGGGACACAGCAAACATTGTAAGAAGGTGCTCTGGTCAGATGAGACCAAAATGTAATTTTGGCCTAAAAGCAAAATGCTATGTGTAGTAAAAAACTAACACTGCACATCACCCTGAACACACCATCCCCACCGTGAAACATGGTGGTGGCAGCTTCATGTTGTGGGGATGCTCTTCTTCAGCAGGGACAGGGAAGCTGGTCAGAGTTGATGTGAAGATGGATGGAGCCAAATACAGAGTAATCTTAGAAGAAAACCTGTTAGAGTCTGCAAAAGACTTGAGACTGGGGCGGAGGTTCACCTTCCAATAGGACAATGACCTTAAAAATACAGCCTGAGCTACAATGGAATGGTTTAGAGCAAAGCATATTCAGGTGTTAGAATGGCCCAGTCAAAGTCCAGACCTAAATTCAATTGAGAATCTGTAGCAAGACTTGAAAATTGCTGTTCACAGACGCTCTCCATCCAAGTTGACAGAGCTTGAGCTATTTTGCACAGAAGAATGGGCAAATAATGTCACTCTCTAAATGTGCTAAGCTGGTAGAGACATACCCAAAATGACTTGCAACTGTAATTGCAGCAAAAGGTGGTTCTACAAAGTATTAACTAATTTGGGCTGAATACAAATGCACCCCACATATTTGTTTGTAAAAAAATTTAAAAACCATTTATCATGTTCCTTACACTTCACAATTATGTGCCACTTTGTACTGGTCTATCACATAAACTCCCGCTCTATGGAAGTTATGTGCACCACATAGAACATAGCTGCTGTGATTGGCACCCCCTGAAGCCCAGAAGTGTGTTAAAGTCTAGGTCTTAGGCTGTGTTCACACTATTGTGCATTGGATGCGGATTTTCTGCATCCAATGCGCAATAGAAGGAGATTTTGACCGGCGCTTTATGGAGCCGGTTCACATATCTCCGCTGTGGCTCCAGTGCAAATTTTCACATCGGACCTGAAACGGTGAACGGGGATGCACTGGACCTCTGCAGTGAGCCGCATGCGAAGATAGTGTGAACCCAGCCTAAAGCCTGTCATACACGGATTAAAATTTGACCAGTTCAGCAGGGACCATCAATGTATTAGCAGGGAGGTTGTACAGAAGTCAATCTACTGGGATTTTCCCAGCTCGATCAGTGCTGCAGGCTATAGCCTGCAACACTGATCAGTGTATTCTGCCAGTGGTTACTGATCCTGGGACAGCATCCACGGAGAGGTGGTGCACCACCCTCTAGATCCAGCTGTCTTCAACCACACTTCAGTTTGGTCCCCCCAGGACTCCCCATAGGGGAGCAGCTCCTGGCAGGAGATAGCAGTGAAGCTGATCAGCAGGCAGTGTCAGTGCAGGATGCGGAGTGCCCAGCCCACCATGGCTGAGGATCGGCACTAGACTGAGCTGGGACCTCCCAGCCCCAGCAGCAGAGCCCTGGGTGCGCAGGGCGGAGGGTGGCATAAGGGGGACAGGGGCTGACAATCACAGGCGGGCACACTGGGACACTGGCAGAGGACTGATTTGTCCTGACTGTTTAGGAGCAGAGGCGGCTCTTTAAGTAGTAAAATTAGAAGGCCATGAGGACTAATTAAAGAGCTGCCTCTGCCCTTATGCATGGGGGTGGCGCCACCCCCCTAAAAAAATAACACCAGTGGCAAACGCCTTGTTTGTCTCAGAGTAGAGGCCAAGACCTCAAATTTCCAGCTCTTCCAAATTCTGTATGGGTAAGTTCTTTCGATGTTTATCGTACAAATCCCAGCAGAGTCACCTGTGCTTTTGAGTCCAGAATGGCCTTTGTGGAGATGCCTTCTACTTACACTGGTACATTGGGAGAAGGCCCTACTAACTTGTTAGGGATTTTTTGGGGGCAGCGAGGGCAGCAGGTCCGTGGTCTGTATTTGTGCCTCCTTCTTAGTTGGCTGCCATTTTTGCTGGTGTCTTGATTGAGTTCTAGGAGGTTGGTGTGCATTGTTCTTTTGGGGCTGCATATCCAAGTTCAAGGAGGGTGAGTTAGACAGTCACTCAAACAAGAAGGAAGGCTTTGGACCTCCTTGTTTCCTTGCATCTTTGGATTTGGAGCTAGCTATTGTAGATGGGTACCCGGCTGACTCCTTCACCGGGGCTATCAGAAGTTTGCCACCAGTTTCTGGCGCTGGCTTTCAGACTTTGGCATTGCGTCGGTAGTGTTCCAACCCCTTGATCATACAGTGTTTTAACAGGAACAGTCATTAGAGTTCAAGATTGATTGGACTTTCTCGCCAGACAATGTGGTGATTTTGGAAGCCAGTAAAGTCCTAATCTCCATCGTTTGTGACATCTGTGACTTCAGGTTGGTGATCTCTGAACTGACCTATATTGCACCTACCGACCCAACTTTGGCCAATGATGCTGGTGCCGGCCTGGCCAAAGCCTTCTTGGCCTCAAACATGGCTTTCTCTTCTCTCACTATTTTAATGATCTCAGCATACTTTAGCAACATGCCATTTTCTGAATTCTTTAGCTGGATTCCAACTGGATCAGAATGTAAAGTACCTCTAACAATCTGGTTTAGTCTGGCTTTATTGTGTACATTACAGGCCTTCTCTCAGACCACCATGTACATTACAGGCCTTCCCTCATACCACCATCCAAAAGCACTGTGTACATTACAGGCCTCCCCTGATACCACTGTCCAGAGCACTGTGTACATTACAGGCCTTCCCTGATACCACCGTCCAGAGCACTGTGTACATTACAGGCCTCTCCTCATACAACTGTCCCTGACCCCCTCAACATTATGCTGTGCCCCACCATGTGCCCCCCTCCCAATTTAAAAAACTCGGGCCGCCGCTGGAGTAACACAGTCTCTATTGAGAGGGAGAGTGTCCCCAGTCAGCTCCTGAGGGTGATTCCTCCCCCCTCCCTCTGCTCGCTGACACTGCACAAAATGCGAGTGCTCACACAACCACGGCCGCCCGATCTGCTCCTTCCCCTGCATCCTCATTGTCAGGGAGAAGAGTTGCAGCAAGGACTCCACCAGGACTCTCAGTTACTGAAAAAACAGACTGATTTCTCCCGTCCTTAGGACAGGAGAACCAGTCTGTAAATTCCAAGAGATGCCAGACCAGCGCTGTCAATAGCAGAGGCAGGACAGCAAGAGGAGGCTGGGAAACCCCACAGTGGCAGAACACCAGGGCTCAGTGGCAAGACAACCTTTGCAACCCTGATAGTTCTCCCACTGCTTTGGACCCTTATATTTTCTTGGTATGCTGGTGACATATATCTCTTGTTTTCTGCCACCTTGGGGGGCCCCAATACAGTAGGAAGGGAGCTCACTGCAGAACATGTGAAAGGGCCAGTTGTGGGATCGTAGTAAAGGGCCTCAGGATATATATATATAATTGCATTTTATAGTTGCCCCCCTACTCTTGTCCCTGTCCCCCCCATGTGCCCCCCCCTAAATATGAAAGCTGGAGATGCCACTGCTCCTCTCATACCACTGTCCAGAGCACTGTGTACATTACAGGCCTCCCCTCATACCACCATCCAGAGCACTGTGTACATTACAGGCCTCCCCTCATACCACCGTCCAGAGCACTGTGTAGCTTCCCAGGGCACTTTCACACATGTACAACTTGTCCCACGATTTGGGACTGCAAGGTAGCATGACAAGTCGTTCCCCATGATTTCCAATGACAACCATTCATATTAGTATGACTTCAAGTCGTTCCGACTTCAAAGTAGTCCCTGCACTACTTTGGTCCAACTTTGATGCCAGTTACATAGGCATTCTCTAAAATCGTGGCAAAATTGCAGCCGCGAAGCGCAGGAAAATTGCGCATCTTTGAAGTCGCAGTAGTGTGATATAGACAGCATTTTTATTGCACAGGTGCGCCTTAGGCTGGCCACAAAAAAAGGCCAGCCTAATGGCCCGTACACACGTTCCAAAAATCAGGAAGAAAAATACCGCTTTCGACGCATTTGTACAATAATTGGCTCATTAGTACAGAGCTTTTGAGAGCCGATCGCGACCATTTATCCGATATTATTCGACCGGACAAGCACGAAAATTTTCCTCGTACGATTTTCATTTAGTCAGTACAGTTGTCATCTGAAAATACAATACTAATACATTACAACACATGACATCACTTCTAATTTTTTTTTCTGTCATACGAGAATTTTTATTTTTTCAGTAACCTATTCAATCTCTACTTGCGACTATTAAGCGAAAAAGACGTATGATCTGTCGTACGATATTCGGATCGTGTGTACGGGCCATAAGGCACACCTGTGCAATAATCAAGCTGTCTAATCAGGATATGGATATGCCACACCTGTGAGGTGAATGGATTATCTCGGCAAAGGAGAAGTGCTCACTAACACAGATTAAGCCCAGGTTTACACTGAGCTGCGGGAATGAAGTCGTATGGGTTCAGCAGAACTCGCACAATTTCATTCATATATATTTTTACAGATTTACTCTGGTATTTTTCAGCATGGGCCCTTAAAGTGATTACAAATGCTCAATTTTTTATTTTAATTAAAAAAACAAACATGGCCATGGGGGCACTCATGCTTGTTTTCTCTTGAGCCCTGATCTGTGTCTCCATTCACACACAGAGAGCAGCTTGGCCTCTGCCCCTCCACACTGGCTGTGATTGACAGCAACAGGAGCCAATGGCTACCGCTGCTATGCCTAGGCAAATGATGAGGAAGAGAGCCATGAGAGGCTCTGCTTTTGTGCACATTGCTGGATCGACATCGAGCTCGGGTAAGTATGAGGAGGGTTTGGATGGGGGGCTGCTGTGCACAGAAGGTTTTCTACCTTAATGCAGAGAATACATTAAAGCTAAAAAAAAGTCTGCCTTTAGAACCACTTTAAAGCGGAGTTCTGCTTAAAAAAAAAAAAAAATTAAAAGTCAGCAGCTACAAATACTGCAGCTGCTGACTTTTAATAATCGGACACTCACCTGTCCCAGGGTCCAGAGATGCGGGGGAACAAAGCCCCGCTCGTCTCCCCCTCCTCTCTGCGGCACCGGCATTGTTAATGTGGGTGCCCGGCTGTGGCTTCACAGCTGGGCACGCACTGCGCATGCGTGAGCCGCGCGGCGCGCTGTGACTGGCCAGCCAATAATCTGGGACCTGTGACATGTCCCAGATGATTGCCGAGAGGGAGGGGTGATCTCCCTTCCAGTGCTGCAGTGCGCTGGGAGGAAGTGAGAGCTGGGACCCTTTAAAAAGAGGGTATCTGCTTAAAAAAAATGACATGCCAAATGTGGCATGTCAGGGGGTCACCTTCCCTTAAAGCGGAAGTTCCATTTTTGGGTAGAACTCCACTTTAATACAGAACAAGCCTGCTAGTATGTGTGCATCTCATTCACAGTGTCTTACATTTTCCCTGTTCTCCCTGTCTCCAACTACTTCTTCTGTCTGTTGTGACGGTCATTATCTGCCCTATTAGCTTTTCTCCTTAACTCTCTTCACTTGCCCATGCTGTCAACACTTTCAGTAGAACAAAACAAGATGCACTGGGGTAGATTTACTAAAGCTGGAACACTCAGAATCTGGTGCAGCTGTGCATGGTAGCCAATCAGCTTCTATCTTCAGCTTGTTCAGTTAGCCTCGGTTCACACCAGAGGCGGCACGACTTGCAGGTCGCCTCACCGAGGCGACCTGCACACGACTGCCGGGGCGACTTGCAAAACGACTTCTGTATAGAAGTCTATGCAAGTCGCCCCAAGTCGCCCCCAAAGTCGTACAGGAACCTTTTTCTAAGTCGGAGCGACTTGCGTCGCTCCGATTAGAACGGTTCCATTGTACTGAACGGGACGCTACTTGTCAGGCGACCTAGGTCGCCTGACAAGTCGTCCCAGTGTGAACCGAGGCTGAGGCTTTGGCAATAAAACCTGGAAGATGATTGGTTCCTATGCAGAAGTGAGCCTAATTTTGCACCCTGAAAATTTTGTACATAAACGACATGTCTTGTTCTCTGATTTTTTTACACCTCTTTTGAATCCACCCACAATATGCAAAATTCAAATACCATATACTAGCAAATCAGAGCTGAGTAGGTGGCAGTAAAGAAAACTATTAAAGCTGACCCTTGGGAAAACTTAAGCGTCTCTTAACGACTTAATTTTAATGCTTTCCTTTATAGCTTACTTACATAAAATTGCAGTATTTAATGAAAACCCATCATGAAAGAAAAATTGAGGCTGCCATTTCTGAGCTTTCCTATTAAAAGTACTAATTGCCTGGCTGCCATGCTGGCCCTCTTGCTTTAATAGTTTGAGACACTAATCTGGAACAAGTATGCAGATCAAGACTTCAGGGACACCTGTCTTTACGCGCACATGAACTTTAATGGCATCCCAGTCTTAAGCCTCATACACACAATCGGATTTTCCGACGGGAATTATGTGTTGACAGATTGTGTTGGGCTAAAATCCAACCGTTTGTATGCTCCATCGGACAATTGTCGGATTTTCCGCAGACAAATGTTGAATGACAGGCTTATAAATTTTCCGCGGACAAATATCTGTTGTCAGATTTTCCGATCGTGTGTACACAAGTCCGTCAGACAAAAGTCCAAAGTACAAACAGGCATGCTCGGAAGCAAAGACGAGCCGGAAGTGGTCGATCTTGTAAAATAGCGTTCATAATGGAGAATTAACATTGCTGACGCTGCAAATTATGAAATCTCGAAATTCAGTGCACATTCTCTTCTTCTTTATTGGGATAATAATGAAGCTGCTTTGCTGGTGATACTGATGGAGTTATGGCAAACAAATTTTCAAATGCTTTTTTTTTCTAGTGATATCAAGAATATTATTATGCTTATTTTTTTTTTTTTTGGTGCAAGTTACCACAGCAGCATTATCCCGTAGTTTTTAAAAACAAAGATACAACTATGTTGGTGTCCCTTGTTAATTTTACATTGTATTTTTTAAAATGTAATTGCCTACTCCCAAACTGTCATTTGAAGTAAAACACATAGCCAAGTATTATTCTCCACAAATTATTTATTGTGCATTAAGGCCCGGTTCACACCTATGCAAATTGGATGCGGTGCAAATTGCGATTCTAGGCAGTGCGGTGCGAATTGAAGGCACATATTCTTCTATGGAAACGCATCTGATTCGCAGATGCATTCCATTGTGAACATGCATTCTCTCCCCCTCCTCACTATACCTCCCCCCTCTCCCTGCTCAGCTGATACTCACCTACAACGCTGAACAGCTGTTTTTTCTCTTCACAGAGAAAACGGAGCTGGAATTCGCACCGGACTGGTGTGAATCTAGCCTAAAAATAGAAAACAAATAAAAGTAGATAGGCTATTTTCCAATAGAACTTAATCAAAAAGTGCATTCTATACATCCAAAAATATAACAAATCAAATCATTATTCAACCAAAAAATTAAAAAAAGCCTCATGCATGTGTCCTGCTTCTTAATATAGGGGGTCAACAATGCCAAGAGTTGGTGGAAGCAGGGGTCCGTCATCTGAAGATAATTCCGAACATCATGCGGATTATTCTCCTGGAGCTCCCGCAGCAAAGGCATATGACATAATTGGTCACGATTAATAAAGCTACCAATTTTTGGTCCAAGAAATCCTCCTCCTCCTGTTCCTGGACTGGACTTAGGTCAAAGCAATAACTCCAAGGCCAATAATAAATAACACGTTATCTCCTCCGATTCCGCAACATGTCTGGTTGACGAACAGCTGTTCAGAAACGAACTGAAAAGCACGAAATGAAAAGCGCGAATCAACACTCACCAAACTTCTACTAACACGAAATTAGCAGAAGGAGCCCAAAGGATGGTGCCTGACAATTGAACTTCCTCTTTATCGGCTCGTAGTATGTCTAGTATGTCACTAAGTTTGTATTTGTTGGCAGACAATTGTGTACCGCTTGTATGCAAGACAAGTTCACAGCACATGCCCTTCGGACAAAAGTCTGAAGCTTTGTCTGTGGAAAATCCGATCTTGTGCACAAGATTTGAGTCTGTAGGGTTCAATATTGAGCTGGCCATCCCTTTGCAGCTATAACAGCTTCAACTCTTCTGGGAAGGCTGTCCACAAGGTTTAGGTGTGTGTCTATAGAAATGTTTGACCATTCTTCCAGAAGCCCATTTTGTGAGGTCAGGCACTGATGTTGGATGAGAAGGCTCGCAGCCTCCTCTCTAATTCATCCCAAAGGTGTTCTATCGGGTTGAGGTGAGTTAAGTTCCTCCACCCCAAACTTGCTTATCCATGTCTTTATGGACCTTGCTTTGTGCACTGGTCCAAATCATTAGATAGAGGGGGGATTATGGTGTGGGGTTGTTTTTCCGGGGTTGGGCTTGGTCCTTTAGTTCCAGTGAAGGGAATTGTTAAGGCGTTAGCATACCAAGACATTTTGGACAATTTCATGCTCCCAACTGTGTGGGAACAGTTTGGGGATGGCCCCTTCCTGTTTCAACATGACTGCACACCAGTGCACAAAGCAAGGTCTATAAAGACATGGATGAGCAAGTTTGGGGTGAAGGAATTTGATTGGCCTGCACAGAGTCCTGACCTCAACCCAATAGAACACCTTTGGGATGAATTAGAGCGGAGACTGCGAGCCAGGCCTTCCCGATCCAACATCAGTGCCTGACCTCACAAATGCGCTTCTGGAAGAGTGGCATTCCCATAGACACACTCCTAAACCTAAAACCTTCCCAGAAGAATTGAAGCTGTTATAACTGCAAAGGGTGGGCCAACTCAATATTGAACCCTACTAAGACTAGGATGCTGTTTAAGTTTAAGTGCATGTAAAGGCAGGCATCCCAATACTTTTGACAAAATAGTGTATGAATTCTGACTCCAAAGTGTTAAAGCCAGTGGGTCAGCACAGTGGCTAATTAACATTTTCAATCAGAACACAATCCATGTTTTAAGAACCTGGAAAGACAGCCAGCCTTCTGATGACAGCAGAAGGCAAGACCTCTCTAGCTGCATCCACTATGAAATAATTTATCCTCAAATTGTTCAGCTGAAGCTTCTCAACCTGCCAGCCTTCTTATCTCTAATGTAAGGCCTCATTGGCCTGTCAAAATCAATAGTTCCCTATGAGAACCCATTGATTTGAATAGAAGTCACACCACAAGTCGGATCATGATGATCCGATTTGTGATGTGACTTGTGCGCTGAGGATCTTGAAGGGGAACCCTCACCAAAATGGAAAAAAAAACTGGCGTGGGGTTCCCCTCATAATCCATACCAGACCCTTATCTGAGCCTTTGGGGCAGGGGGGGCTCTGCGCCCCACCCCAAAGCTCCTGGTCCCCATGTTGATGGGAACAAGGGCCTCTTCCTGATAACCCTGGCTGTTGGTTGCCAGGGGTCTGCGGGCGGGGGGGGGCTTATGGGAATCGGGAAGCCCCCTTTAACAAGGGGGGCCCCCAGATCCCGTCCCCCCCTATGTGAATGAGTATAGGGTACATTGTACCCCTACCCATTCACCCTAAAAAAAGTGTCAAAAATAAAAACAGTACACAGTTTTTGACAAAGTAATTTATTGAAGCAGCTCCGGCATCTCTTCTTCCGATTTCTTCTCCCTCCGGCAATGTCTTCATCCTCTGGTTCTTCTGCCTCCGCTGATGTCTTCTCCCGCTGCTGGTTCTCCTCTCTCTGCTGTCTTCTCCCGCTGCAGGTTCTCCTCTCTCTGCTGTCTTTTTTTTTTTATAAATTCTTTATTTTCGTTTTTTCCACAATAATAATAGTACAATATTACATATGAGTACATCGCCACCTACATATTCTATTTTACAAATATCTTCTTGAAAATCGCCAATTACTATCACCTTTATGAAGAAATTATGTTGTCTTTAGGCAAAAAACATATCATTTCATCTTACCTTCTTATTGTTCTAATACATACCCGTAATAATTCCTACTCTTATTACATTTTCCTTAACCAGGGATAGCCCTGATTGTCCTCCAAAGCCAAAAAACAAGACACCCAAAAAAAAAAAAAAAAAGAGACACAGAAGAAGAAAAAAGAGAACTACAACAAAAATAAATAAATAAATAAATTGAAAAGAGAAAAAAAAAAAAAATCAAAAATTAATATTAATATTATGCCTCATCATACCGTCCAGCCTCCCCCCCCCCCCCCCCCCCCCCCCCCCGCTAGAAACTTTATTTAAGGATTCTGCTCCCTGTATGTAATATAGGGAGTCCAGATTTCCCGATACCTGTCTTCTTGCTCTCTCAGCGTCATGGTAAGATTTTCCATTTGTTGGATCTCTGCTATTCTGCTAATCCATTGTATTTTGGTCGGAGCTACCGTACTTTTCCAGAGTGCCGGGATACAAGCTTTTGCTGCTGTAAGCAGGTGCCTTAAGAGAGATTTGTTATATTTATCAATAGATAACGGAATATCATGCAGCAAAAAAGCTGCAGGGTTTTCACCAAGAGACACACCTGTAATTTCTTTAACTGTTTCAGAGACCATTTTCCAAAATTCTTTCAGTCCACTACATTCGCAGAATATGTGTAACATGGTGCCCTCCGCACCCTGGCAGCGCCAACATAAATTGGATATTTGTGGAAATATCCGATTCAGTACTTCCGGGGTTCTATACCACCTGGTCAAGATTTTATACCCCCTTCTTGATATCTGGTTGCCATTGACGCCTTGTGCGTAAACATAAAGATCTTATTTTTCTGTGTCTCGGAGAACCTAACCCCGAGGTCCCTCTCCCATGCTTGTATAAAGGCCAACTCTTGTGGGGCTTCTAACTCCGTCAACAATGCATACATAAAAGAGAGTGAATGTCTCAATGTTTCACCCTTTAGGCATATCTGTTCAAACCTAGATGGATTACGTACCATTGGCACTCGTTGCTTAATTAATCGAAGGAAGGCATTAAGCTGTATTTGCCTAAATGGATCTAAGTCAGATGAGAACACCCGTTCAATCTCCCCCTTAGTCATCACATGATTGTCAATTGAAAAATGTATGATCCTGCTAATGCCTCTTCTCCTCAAATCCCTGAAACCTTGGTCTATAAGACCTGGCTTAAAAGCCGATGTGCCCAGGATTGGTATCATGGGACTTGGATGAGTCGACATCTTAGTTTTCTTAAATATCTTTTTGATGGATTGGAGTGTAGCACCCACAATGGGGTGTCTTCTCGCCGCCTGTGGTATCTCTACCTCCCAAAGCCATGCTAATCCCTCCAGGGGTATATCGATCGTTGCTTGCTCCATATGTATCCAAGGCTTTTCCTTATGTAGTACACACCAATCCGCTACCCGTGCTAGATGTGATGCTTCATAATAACCCACCGGGTCCGGAAATCCCACCCCTCCTCTCTCCTTTGGTAATGACAGAATATCTCTACGTAGTCTCGCTGTTTTGCCCGCCCATATGAACCTCACAAATCTTGATCTCAGGTCCCTCAGAAACCCTGAGGGGAGCTTTATAGGTAGGGTCTGGAATAAGTATAACAATCTCAGCATTACATTCATTTTGATGATGTTAATCCTACCAAACCACGTGAAGACTTCTTTGTCCCACCGCTGAAAATCCAGTTTAATCTGTCGTACCAATGGGGCAAAGTTGAGTTCAAACACTCTTTTAAGCTTATTCGGTATTTTAGTCCCTAGATAGCATATATGTGAATTCGTCCATCTAAAAGCAAAGTGATCCGAAAGCTGATGTTGTAACGCAGTATTCACTTCCACACCCATCGCTTCAGACTTACTATAGTTGACCTTGAAATTGGATACCCCTCCATATATGCGTAACTCCGATAATAAAGATGGTAGGGATACAACTGGAGAGGTTATGAAGAATAGCAAGTCATCCGCATATGCGGCCAATTTATGTTCTTCCCCTTTTATTGAAATGCCCCTAATATCTGGGTTGGCCCGTATTGTTCTCAAAAAGGGTTCAAGTGTGAGGATAAATATGATAGGAGAGAGTGGACATCCCTGCCGCGTTCCATTATTTATAGCGAATGATTCAGACATTGTATCATTAATCTTCACCCTTGCTTTAGGATATGAGTACAGACTAGAAATCCAGTTCTGCATCCCACTTTTCAATCCTATATGCTGTAATGTGGCTCTCAGGAATGTCCAGTCTACCCTATCAAATGCTTTTTCTGCATCAGTAGATATAAGCACTAGGGGTTTTTGATAATATTGAGATATGTATATGGCATTTAGAACCCTTTGCGTGTTTTCTTTACCCTCTCTATTAGGGGTAAACCCTACTTGATCCTGATGCACTAGAGCGGGGATGTATGTCACTAATCTATTAGCGAGTATTTTTGTAAAGATCTTGAGGTCTACATTTAGCAATGAGATTGGACGACAGCTAGCACATAGGGCAGGGTCCTTTCCCTCCTTCGGAATTACTGTTATGTGGGCCATTAATGTTTCCATGGGCATCATTTGCCCATCACGTATTGAGTTAAAAGCAGCTAGAAATTGAGGTGCCAGTTTTTCCGAGAAGGTCTTATAATACAGCAAGGTGTACCCATCGGGACCTGGGGCCTTACCTGGCTTCAGCGATTTCAGGGCTTCTGAAAATTCTTCTATTGTAATTGGGCCATCTATGTCTCCTGCTCCTTCTTCAGGTATCTTAGGCATTCCTGAAGCCAATATGTATTCTTTTGCCGACTCCCATCTATCAGATGTTCTTGAAGTAGGCATTTGGCCCTCTATCTGATATAGGTTGGCATAATAATCCCTAAATGCCTTCGCAATTGCCTGTGAGGAGCTGACTAACGTATCTCCCTGGGTTTTAATACGCTCAATATGATTCCGAGCTCTTGTCTCTCTGAGCGCATTTGCTAGCACCCTGCTAGGCTTATTTCCGTATTCATAGTATACACGTCTACACCGGGCCAGCTTAGCTTTTGCTTTATCTATTAATAATAGATTTAATTCATCTCGTAAACCCGAAAGTTTCTCCTCCGTCTGTTGTGCATGAGATTTCTTGTGCGCTTGTTCGAGTATACGGATTTCTCCAAGCAGGGTGTCCAGCTTAGCGCCGAGAGAGCGTTTCCTATGAGCTCCTAAAGATATGAGGATTCCCCTAATGTAACATTTATGCGCCTCCCATCTGCAAAATGGGGTTGTTTCCCCTGATTTATTGTTTATAAAGAAGGATTCCACTTCCTGAGCTATCTGATTCTCATACTCTGGTTCCTTCAGGAGTGTCTCATTCATCTTCCAGTTCCATTCCCGGGGGCTTTTATCACCCCATTCTAAAACACAATTGGTTGGTGCGTGGTCCGACAATGTGAATGAGCCTATGGAAGCCTCCAATATACACGACAGTGCATTCTGCGATAGAAAAACATAGTCAATTCTAGTATATGTCTTGTGTTTAGCTGAAAAAAAAGTATAATCTCTGTCGTGTGCATGGAGGGTCCTCCAAGTGTCCATTAATTGCAAATCTTGTAGCAATCTCTTTGCTCTGCGCAGTTTTATATAAGATAAATGAGACACTCCCTTTGAGACATCCAGAGCCGGATCCAATGCCATGTTTAGATCCCCTCCCACCATCAGGATCCCTTCTTTATTTTGATGTACCAAATTCAGATACGTCTCAAGAGCTGAGACTTGATCCTCATTTGGTAGATACAGGTTTACTAACGTAACCTTTTGTTCACATAGAAATCCTTTTACAATAAGAAGACGACCTGCCTCGTCCGTAATTATCTTTGATTCTTTCCATGGTATCTGATTCGAAATCAAAATTGAAACCCCATTTGCCTTTGCGGTCTGGGAGGCACCATGGTACACTGTAGGAAACCTGCGGTTCCCCAATTTTGGAGTTTTATCATTTCTAAAATGTGTCTCTTGTAAGAAAATGATTTGGGATTTCATCCTCCTCAGTTCAGTTAACAATCTGGTGCGTTTCTCTGGACTATTTAGCCCCTTCACATTATAGGAGGTCAGAGTTATCCTAGTCATTTTACCCCTTAATTCTAGCAAGTCACCAGTGTAAGGGGAATACGGGGGACGGTACAATAAGGCAACCCTACCCCAAAAAAAAAAAAAAAAAAAAAGCTGTTTCTCAGGATCTGGCAAGTTGTCCAAGCCCCTGAGTAATTTATAATCTAAGCTATAGCTGGCTTTATGCAACTGCAAGGCTGCCTGCTATTTGCTTAGTAAAAGAAATTAAAAAGTTAAATGCCTCCGACTTCCCTCCACTTGGAGGAGAGGCGTATAAGAGATCAGAGCAGTAGTATCTATCCACATGCACCCTATATCTGCTTGCAACCCCGTGTAAATATCACATTCCTTCACTTATCCATTTAGGCCCCTTGCCGGTTGGCCCCCTTACCCATTGTTTGCTCATAACCAACAGACGGATTCCATCATCCCCCCATTATATATTCATACTTTACTGAAAATCCTATCACACATTTTTTCCTTTCCTTTTCCTCTCTTCTTCCCCCCATCTTCTTTTCCCCTCCCCTTCATCTCCCAATAATACATATTAGGGTGATTTCCCAGGCCCACAAGGAAAAAACAAAAAAAAAAAAAAAAAAACCAAAAGCAGGAACCAAAGATACCCCATCCGACCTCTATTATTAGACATTGGCGAGACGGCACGTATTCAAACTATCTAAACCCCTACTTCTTCCAGTTCATACAGGTTTTCTTAAATGTGGGATTTTCTTCCCAAACCAGGATATTAAAACATACTATTCTACCAATGAGGGAGCAAGTGTACTGAATACCTTCCTAGGAGGATACCCCCTCCCCCCTATTTTACCCCTTGACCCCAGTGGCGGTGCATCAAGTGCTATACTCTCGTATTCTACCCATCGTGAAACTAACTCACAGCAAACATAAAAAAAAAAAAAAAAAAGACAAAAAGCCACACAAAACAAGAAAAAACACTACTCTCTATCGTGTGCAACCACTACCTTATATAAGACGTCCGTCACTGCTCACATATTCCTATGCTGACAGACGTAGCAAAAGTTCTTGCTTATCAATCGTGAATTGTGATATATGATATGTGATATGTGTTATTTATTATTAGTCTTCTACTCCATTCGGGCTACCATTACCGAGACTACAACCAACCAATACATAAACCCCTCCCCCACCCCTCCCATTCTTACATTCCCCTCCTACCAGTACCTTCTAAGTTCTACATGTACCCCTCCCACATCTTCCCCCTCCGAGGCTACACCCTGGTTCTCTGTTGCCCATCCTATCGCAAAGGACCCATTAAATTTCTACTCCCCTTCAAGGAGGGGAGAAGAAAAAAAAAAAATAAATCTTCCCCTTCTCCTCCCTCCCTCCCTCCTCTCTCCCCCCTCTCCTCCTCCTCTCTCCTCCCCTCCCTTTTCACCCTAAAACAAAAACGTACCCCCCACCCCCACAAAAGTTCATATAGTTCATAAGTTCATAAGTTCAAAAGTTCATATAACTCATAAGTATATACATAGATAAATCCCCATACATGATTTTATCAACCAAACTATGACCCTCTCACAAATTTCCATAAACCTCTGGTAAACCAATGAAGGGGAAGGGAGGAGGGGGAGAAAAAGAGGGAAAAAAAAAGGGACTCCCCTCACCATACTGAAAAAGATATGTGAGTGGGGGATGTGGGAGGGAGAAAAAAAAAATAAAAAAAAAATAAAAAAAAAATAAAAAAAAAAAAAAGGGGGGGGGGGAATCCCCATACCATGTATACAGAGCATACTTCCTACACCATACGTCGACCCTCCCCCACCCTCCTCCCAAAAAAAAAAAAAAAAAAATCAAGAACAAAAATGTTTTCCCTTCGTGGGATCATCTAATTCTCTATCTGTTCATTTCTTATTCCTGTGGTGGGTTGCGACCCCATGTATGCTGCGTTTTCCCTTAATCCCGTCTGTTTCTCTCCCGTTGCCATTGCAGCTGTTGGATGGGTTGCTCTATTAGTGTTGGTAATTCTGTCCAATTAGGGACCTCAATGGCCTCTACACCCAAAAAATGAAAAAGGTCTGGAAGTTGTGCAGGGTCTCTTAAATTGAAGCTTCGCCCCCCTTTTTTAACTATTACTGCAAGTGGGTAACCCCATCTGTATGTGGCACCTTTACAGAGTAGATAGTCCAGAAGGGGCTTTAAAATGCGCCTCCTGATTTTGGTTTGTCTACACAGGTCTGGATATATTTGTATTTCAGCCCCCTCATACTTCACTGTTCCCTCTTGCCATGCAGCTCTGAGTATGTTCTCTTTTATCCTGAAAAAGTGTACTCTACACAGGACATCCCGTGGATTAGTCTGTGCCGGGTTACGAGTCGTGGGAACTTTATGTACGCGATCAAGCTCAATAGGAGTATTCGGGGGGTTCTTCAACACTTGATTTAAAATGGCCATCACTGTATCTCTTAGAGCGGGTCCCTCGATATCCTCCGGGACCCCCTTAATCCGAATATTATTCCTCCTACTTCTATTTTCTGATTCCTCAGACTGCAGTTGTAGCATAACCAATCGCTGGTGTTGCTTTTGCAATTTTTCTTCAATCATCTCTAACCGTGTATCTGATGTGCCTTGCAGCTTTTCAAGATTGTGCACTCTGTCATCTACCGCCACTACTTTGGCACGCACCTCCTCCATCTCCTCCCTTAGTGCCTCCGTTATACTGACCAGGAGTTTTTGGATGTCATCTTTAGTAGGGAGAGCTTGAATAAGCTGTCTAATGTCCGGCTCTATCCCCTGCTCCTGTGTCTGTGTATTATATGCAGTATACGAGCATACCTGAACCTCTTCATTTATAGCTGTATGAGTTGCTGACGAGGGCTCCGCATCAACTGCTCCCATCGGTGTAGACGATCCACCCCTCTGTAGCAAAGCAGCAGCTGGTGCCTGTAGTGATACCTCCGACAACGGCTCTTTTGTCAGAGCCATACTGACACTGGCGCCCGCTGGCTGTTCCAGATCTCTCTTCACCGTCAGGTAGCGGGTAATGTACGAGTGTTTGGGAGTGTACGGCACTCCTGCACTCCTACCCCGCCTCGACATGTACTGGATCTGGTGACTGATAGCCGGTCTGCTGGAGGGTGCGCTGTGATACCGCTATGCTCCGGTCTACATCGCTCTCACGCTGCCATGCTTAGACCACTCCCCCCGGAACACGGAAGTCGAGCCTCTCTCTGCTGTCTTCTCCCTCTGCCAGGTCTCCTCTCTCCGCTGTCTTCTCCCTCTGTTCTTCCTTCAATGCTCTCTCAACGCTCTCTCCCGCTGTAATGCTAGGGCCGCCGTGTGCCATTACTTATATAGCCATGGGGTGGGGCCACTCTGTGACATCATCCGGAGGCCCTGTCCCCTTGTGACATCACTGCCCCATCATGCCCCGGGTAGTGACATCACAAGGGGCCCCCCTGCCCCAAAGCACCCACCCCCCATTTTGAGGGTATGTGGTCTGGTATGGTCTTGGGGGGGAACCCCACGCCAGTTTTTTTTTCATTTTGGAATGTGTTCCCCTTCAAGATCCTCAACGCACAAGCCGCACCGCAAGTTGGATTATCATTATCCGACTTCTGGTCCGACTTCTATTCAAATCAATGGGCTCTCATAGGAAGCCATTGATTTTGAATAGAGGCAGAGAAACGTGGATTAACGCCAATGCAAAAAACTACTAAAAGCATGTTTTTACAGTCGCTTTTTTGTGGCGTTGGTAGTGGCTTTGCAGCTCATTTTCCACTTTTGCCTCACAGTCAGGCACAAGGTAGATTCACACAGCCAGGTGCACACACTTTTGTTTGTTGTCTTCAATAATCAGTCTAGGGGTTTTGTTTTTTTTGTTTTATTTTTGGAGAACTTGGATAAGGAAGGGGGTGAAGTGGGATACTCCAGAAAATAGAACTATTCACAACTGAGGACATCTAACTGATCTCTTGGTTAAGCTCTGGTGAAGTTCTTGCAGAAAGATAGAAGACTTCTCCTTGGCAGTAGCAACAATGTAGTGTCAGGATTGAGTAATTGAGTAGTCCTTTAGTAACAGTAGTAGCTACCTAGGAGGGTGCTACATAAGTGTAGCACCCTTGCCTTAAACAGGGGCTACTAGTAAATTTAGCTGTGCTAGGTGGTAACTAACCTGGCTAATTTGTAGTCTTTGTGATCATTTTGGGTTTTTTCCATAGAAAAAGGTGTTTTTTTGATTAGCCAATCAAAAAACTGAACTGTTGTTCCTCCCTTCTGTCAATAGGTGGCACTGCTGCATTTGTTTTTTTGATTAGCCAATCAGTAGGAGTTGCAGGCCTTTTAGCATGCTGGGAAAGAGTATATATTTGAAGGAAGTCAGGTGACCTTGGTCTGGTGTGGATGTGTGAGGAACAGCTGCCTTGGGTGAGGCCTGGAAACTTGGGGCTGGCTATGTGCTCGAGTCTCTACCAGAGAGAGCCTGTTTGTTGCCTGGAGGTATGAGGGAGGCTCTGCCAGAGAGCCTGTTTGTTGCCGGGAGGCATAATAAAAAGAATGGAGTTCTAAGATGTACCAGAGGCTACTCTTCCACGAACCTGGGACTGTGGAGAAGCTGGGAAAGCATAAAGAGGGACTCATCCAAGGTTTTTTTTGGTTGCTATTGGAGACAGCGGTTGTTACGTAGATACAGAGCGATGGGTGCAGGCCTAAGGCCCCTGTTTTGTATTGCTGTCTACCTGGCTGGTTTTATTTTTGGAGTCTGCTGAACTGTCCTAGGGTGTCCTGTGCCCTAACCCTCTTTCCCTACATTTTATTCTTGTGAGCAATAAACTCACTTTTGTTTATCCTAAAAGTGACTGCAACCATCCACACCCACCATGCCTAAGAACCAGCACCCTGAGGTGAAATGTCAGCCCTCCCTGATGCTGGGGGTCAGAGGACGCTACAAAAACAATGAGCAGGTGCACAGTGTGACGGGAGAGAGAAAACTGCTAAGACTAGAATAGCATAGTTCTTCTTGAATAATCTTTAATAGAAATGATTCTGGTAGCTATAAAGCTACTGGATCACTTCTATGTGGCAGGGCAGGTATAACCCCACCTTCACCTTCCATGTTTCCCCAGCTCATTTGAAAATCCTCTGAGACCATGATATTCTAAAATTGCTTCCCGATGGAGAGTGGCTGGACTTCAGGAAATTTCTGTTCTCTCTTCTGCAATGCCTAAACCTAGAAGGGCTCTACTCTGGACCTACCCGGGCTGAGTGTATGGGGGTGTCAGGGGAGATTCAAGGGTAACAGTACAAGCCAAACTGACGTATTTTTTATGTATAAAAAAATTAAACTGGTTGTTGCTGCGTAATATTACTACTTAGTTAAAGGTGAGCTAATGTTTTCAAATCTCTTTAATACTGCTTGCTAATTTCCCTCACAAGCCCCTCTTAGTAAATGTAACAAAGTAGAGGTCATAGGCAATAATATCAAATTCTTCTCACTTCTCAAAGGAGTATCACATTCCCACATTTGAATAATTGCCATAAGTGTGACATACACACATAAGGAATGCTTCATTACCTGATGACTGCTGTGTGATTTCCTTATCTTTTAAATTTTGTGATACCAAAAAGAAAAGATCCAATTTTAACTCTCAACAACAGTTTGCAAAATATATTTGTAAAAGTGTGATGAATCTGTTTGCACATCAAAACAATACATTTTTCTGGACCATCTCAAAATAGGGAAAATGCTGAAGATGTCACAGAATGTCAATCGTCCAAGAGTGGTGCAACTGAGAAAGATAGGCTTCATTGTATGATATGAGCCAGAACCCTGAGGTTCAGTTTTGTGCCCATTGCTCTAGGCACAGGCCCCCTTTATTCCCGCTGTTGCATCCAGTCCCACCCCGCTACTTTGTGTACCAAAACCCCCATGTACCATAATCCCTCCTCTGCACCCATCACTGCATTTCCAATAATCCTTTACACCAAGGGTGTCCAACCCATGGCTCCAGGGAGTTTTGCATGAGGCCTGTGAACGTCTGAAGGGGCGACGGCGATGCACAGCAGCCACGACGGCCAACATAGACAAGCATGGCAAATTCACGTCTGTAGGGATGCTGGGGATGCCGTGCAACCACAGCAGCCATGGCAGCCTGCTTTGACAAGCCAGGTAAATGCACGTCTGGAGGGATGCCGGGGATGCAATGTTTGCATTAGCACCAGCATCTGGAAATGCACTTTGTCTGCATCCACTTTGTCTGCATCCAGCAGTTATCACTGCAGGTAATCGCTGGCTGTGCAGAGAGTTGCGAATAGGTGTGGCTGTTGGTGACCTGTCATTATAATGAATGGAGCCAGCAGCTGCACCTAACCACTGAGAGCCTTAGAAGGTGGCTCATCAGCTATCCTTATTGTTGTTTATCAAAAACAGTGTCAAATATCGCACTAGTTTTGCTCTCTTTTACTTTTATAATTAAAAAAAATGAAGTTTCAACACTCAGATAGGTACAGTACTTTATCTATATCAGTAATCGTTAACTTGTGATCTGCCTGAGTTTTTCTGCTCATTAGCTATCCTTATTGTAAGTGTATTTTATGTGCAGCCCAAGACAATTACTCTTCTTCCAATGTCGCCCAGGAAGGTCAAAAGGTTGGACACCTCTGCTTCACAACTTTACCAGAATGTCTCTTCTTTTTCATGAGAATTGGTTTAGCCACATACTTGCTCAAGGTGAAGTCCTGTCCCTACACTATGGCTGAAAGATCAACTAAAATAATTACAACTGTATTATGGCTATGATGAGATGAAGCAAAGGGAATTACCAGTGAATTAATTATAGCAAGTAGTTTCTTATAGTACAAACTGGAAAGCAATTATGTATCTCCACTTCTCTTGATCCAAATTGATTGGTTTCCAGGTGGTGCTGAATGTCCCTTAATGTGTATAATATACAGTTGTCATTATACTTGAAGTTACCATTTACAGAGATATTCTGTTATTCTGTTGTAGGAACTTGAAGGAGGTGAATTATTTGTTAAGTGGCTGCTTCTCTCAAAAGCACAGACTGTTGATGTTCCTGTTCCTCCAAGGCTGCTTTATTACTAAGCAGAGGTCAAACATTAAGCTATTATTGTTGGCTTTCAATTATATATCTTTAAACTAAAAGCTTGATTTTGACTGGTTTATTCAGTCAGGACCTTTCCTTTTATTTTATCTATGAATCAGACTTACAGGAGGAAGGAAATTTGGTCATATGCTGCATTTTGTCCAATTCCTGCTGGCTCAGCCAAAATTGGGGCTGTGTACGATTCTGCTGGCACTGCTACAGTCGCCAAAAGTTGACAAAACAATTGACTTGTCAACTGTAGTGGTGCCGGCCTCAGCTGTCAGAATAGTCTGCCATGATAGATTCATCCATTTGTGCTGTTTAGCATGGATATAAGATTGCAATGGTTTTCTTTTGTTAAGAAATCTATAGTGTTTTGCCAGCTTAAAGTGGTTCTAAAGTCCAGGTGTTTTTCTACCTTAATGCATTCAGGTAAAAAACACCCCATTAACTACTTCCCCCCACCCCAGTTACTTACCTGAGTCCTCTTTCGAGCCGTTGTCTTGCCGAGAAAGTTCCCTCGGCGGATAAGGACCCCCCCTGTACTGCGCAGGCGCAGCGCCTGCGCAGTACGAACTACTGTCAGCCGCCGGAGATAGCCGAAGCTCAAACTCTTCAATCAGCTGTACACGGCGCCTGCGCCCTAGGTCCAGGTTCCTTCCCCACCATCCAAGTTGACCTAGAGGGGGAATCAAAAAGAGCCGAGCGAAGCGAGGCCGTGCCCGAAGCGTGGCGAGCGAAGCGAGGCCATCCCCGAAGCGTGGCGAGCGAAGCGTGGCGAGCGAAGCGAGCCCGCAAGGGGCCCTCTTACAGGCGCCGTGTACAGCTGATTTTCAGCTATTCACCTTCGGCTATTTCCGCCGGATCCTACTGCGCAGGCACAGCGCCTGCGCAGTAGAGGGGGGTCCTTATCCGCCGAGCTGGACTTTCTCGGCAGAACACCGGCACTGTGCCCAGCTGTCTCTGTTCTCTCCCCTCTTCCTGCCATTGGCTCCTGCTGCTGTCAGTGAAATCCTGTGAGGAGGGAGCAGGGTGTGTGGCCAAGCCGTGCTGTGTGCTTCTATGGATGCACACAGCCCAGTTTGGGAGCAGGCCCACATGGATGCCCCCATGGCACATGACTTGCTATGAGGGCACACGTAAGAAGGAGGAGGAGAAGGTGCTGGCAGGGAACCACCAAAGAAGAGGTAAGCAACCAGCACTGTGCAATACCATTGCACAAAGCATGTAAGTATAATCCCTTTTTTACTTTAATAAAAAGAAAATGCCTTTAAAAACACATTAAGGCTCCATGTACACATAGCCTACTTTTACCACCGGTCGCGGGAAAAATGCAAAACACAGTAAAATTGCGGCAAAATCATGCCTTGATTTTACTGCGATTATAGTCCGTCAGTCAAAATGTTCAGGAGAGAAGGTTGAGGGAGGTTGAACTCCCCTAACCACAGCAGCTCCTTAGGCCCCTTTCACACTGGGGCGGTGGGGGCGTCGGCGGTAAAACAGCGCTATTTTTAGCGCTGTTTTACCGTCGTTTTTGCGGCTGTATTCAGCCGCTAGCGGTGCAGTTTTAACCCCCGCTGGCGGTGCAGTTTTAACCCCCGCTCGTACAGCGCGGCTATAGCCGCGGTATTACCGCGGTATAGCCGCGCTGTCCCATTGATTTCGATGGGCAGGAGCGGTTTAGGAGCGGTGAACACACCGCTCCTTCACCGCTCCAAAGATGCGGCTCGCAGGACTTTTTTTACCGTCCTGCCAGCACACCGCTTCAGTGTGAAAGCCCTCGGGCTTTCACACTGAACAAACAGCGGAGGCTGTTTAGGGGCGATTTGCAGGTGGTATTTTTAGCGCAATAACGCCTGCAAACCGCCCCAGTGTGAAAGGGGCCTTATGCTAGAGTGGCATATTTCTATATGCAGTTCTTCATGTCTATGAGGCTTAAATAATAGATTTAGACCCCTTTCACACTGGGGCGGTTTGCAGGCGTTATTGCGCTAAAAATACCGCCTGCAAACCGCCCCTAAACAGCCTCCGCTGTTTGTTCGGGCTTTCACACTGAAGCGGTGCGCTGGCAGGACGGTAAAAAAAGTCCTGCAAGCCGCATCTTTGGAGAGGTGAAGGAGCGGTGTGTTCACCACTCCTAAACCGCTCCTTCCCATTGAAATCAATGGGACAGCGCGGCTATACCGCGGTAATACCGCGGCTATAGCCGCGCTGTACGAGCGGGTTTAACCCTTTTTCGGCCGCCAGCGGGGGTTAAAACCGCACCACTAGCGGCCGAATACAGCCGCAAAAACGACGGTAAAACAGCGCTAAAAATAGCGCTGTTTTACCGCCGATGCCCCCACCGCCCCAGTGTGAAAGGGGCCTAAATGATCCTAAAAGCCACAGAGACACATAAGCATTAATGGAGTTGAGTTTAGGAGCTTTTAGCAAAAAAATGCCAAAAGCTCCTAAACTCAAGTTTAGGAGCTGTAGTGTACATGAAGCCTAAGATGAGCTGCAATTTATAGAGTATAAAAATAGAACTGCCATGAGGCCAGGGGACCAACCAGAACCATCACTGTCTAATATTACCACCACTGCAGTCTGTATAGACTCTATGTTTTATGCACATCTCTGTTCCACTCTTATCTTTTGATTTTCTTTATGCAGAAAACTTGATAAATGTGTATACTATAATTTTTGGAATTTTAAATGTTTAGGAATTTTTAACATATCTTGTTTTTATGTACAAACAAGTTATACCATATTTTATTAGATAGAGGCCTTAGACCAGCCTTTCTCAATGAGGGTTTTTATGAGGCTTAAGGCTATGTTTCCACTATTGCGTCCCAAAGTCGCGCGATTTACACTGCAACTTTACAATGCGATTTATGTTGCGATTTGATGCGACTTTAAAAGCGACTTTGATGTTCTGCGATTTAGCCAGAGTGATGTCATTCCTTATCCTGCTTAGTTATTTCCCCTTCCTGTCTTCCACACTCACGTACATCAATATAGGAAGTGATGTATTTGGGAGGAGCAGAGATCATGTGCTTCCGTAGACTTCCGTGGAAGTCGCAACAAAGTCGCGGTGTCAGACATGTACATACGACTGCATTGCGACTTAATACCTTTCTATGGAGAACAAGTCGCACCGAAGACGGAACAAAGTAGTGCAAGAACCTTTTTTGGAGTCGCTGCGACTTGAGTCGCACCAATTAGAACGGGGACCATTGAAATACATGGGTTTTGTCTTGTCATGCGACTTGACATGTGTCAAGTCGCAAAATAAGTCGCAGTAGTGGAAACAGAGCCTTAGTGTTTTACCAGAGAGTTTCTTACACATTAAGAAATGGTGGATTGGCCTTTCACATGACAGTGCCTTTCTGGACTGGCTCTACTGATTAACCATCAAGATCAATCAGTAAAGTCAGTGGCGTGGAACCTCTCCTTCTCTCAAATTTATAATCGCTGGCAGCAATAATTTTTTTATTATATATCATATTTTCCATATGGCATTCTTTCCACAGACCCACAATGTAAGTCGGGCCATACACGGTGCGAATTTCGCAAAATTCCTCCATCAACACAGACAGTGCTGACAGGGGAATCCCTCCTGCCGAGCCGTTGTCTGTTCCCGGAGGGGGGGCGGACGGAGGAAGCCAGTGATTATTTCTAGAAAATATAGCAGCCACTAGCGATAATCATAAGAGAATCTGGCAGGCTGGTTGTACCCACGTTGATCAATCTATCAACTTGGTACATTCAGCCTGCTCATTAACGGTCTGAACTGTCCGAGATTCAAACAATGTATGGCTGGCCTAACAGTGCATTATTCCCATTCACAACCAACATAAGAGACATTCTTCCTTCCACTGACCACCATGTAAAGAGGCCCTTCTCCACTGACCACCAATGTAAGGAAACCCTTCTTCATTTACCACCAACATAAATGGACTCTTTCTCCACTGGCCACCAATGTAGAAGGCCCTTCTTCCACTGACCATCAATGAAATAATGCACTACACTGACCACCAGTATAAGGAGGCATTTGTCCACTGGCTACCAATGTAAGGAGACTAGGGCTGTTACTGATTAAAATTTTCGTGTTCGAATAATCAATTTTTAAAAAATCGATTAATCGACTAATTTCGATTAATTATAACGCACATAGAGATCCAACTACTTTTAGCTGACGTCATGCGTAGCTCCTCCCACGTACGCGTTACGTTCAATCAGAACTTCCTCAGAACGTCCTCAGCGGGGCTGGGCTACAGCATCACCCTACAGTCTATTTAAATAGCACCGCTGTGCATCAGGGGGACCGATGGAGAGTCAGAGACATCCATCACCTGCTGAGACAGCAAAGTGTCAGCTCTTTGGAAAAAAAGTGCCCTCATCATAAATGTTTCTTGATTGCTGGATAACCAATCAATGTCAGATCATGGTCAAACTGACTTACAGCCAGGAAAGCCCTCAGATATGTTGATTTTCATAGTCAAACCCAGGATTTACATAGATGTTTATCTGAATACTTTGACCAGTGAGATCAATCAAATCATTAGGATCTGTCTTCCTCAATTATGATTTCACGGACATCGACGTCACCAGACTCCTCCCCCCTTCCCTTCGTTAGCAGACGGAGGCACTTGGGTAAGGCGGAGGAGTCCGGTGACGTCGATGTCCATGACGTCACTGGATCTCTGACGGAACTCCCTGAAGACCCGGAAGTCGGCGAGTACCGATCAAAAGAATTTGGATCAATCAAAAAAAGTTTGATCGATCAAAAAAATTAACGATTAATCGAGGAAGGAGTTAATCTTTAATTTTCCCAGCCCTAAAGGAGACACTACATTTTTTAATGCATTTATTTTCTAGCTATTATTATTATCCATTTCATTTTCATCTCAAGATTTTACTAAAAGTAATTCTGTTGTATACTGCATGGTAAGTGTTAAAAAATTATCCATCCCAGGCGTCAATAATACTCTAAATACACCACATTATTTTATTTATTATTATATCTACATTACAGGTGCGGCTCCCTGGATGCAGGAAGGCATCAGGAATTTTACGCTTAAGCAGACAGGAGCTATAAAACGTCTGTGTGCATGAGGCCTTAAACAGATTTTTTAGAAGATATAAGGAAGCCATCTGTTAAAAATATTTTTATTTTCCCATATATCTGACAGCTTCCTATACAGTTGTATTAGGACAACATATACAGAGGTGTACATCACCTCGTGCAATCTAAGGTATAGATCTTTGATAAGCACAGTTTTGTAAGGATTGGAATGGGGCTAAAGTTGGCTTAAGGGCAGGAAACCAGATGCAAGTTTATCTTTACTAAATCTCCAAGTATTTCAGCCACCAGGGTTCCCTGCACATTGTGTACTACAGTCAGGGCATACAATATGTTGTCAGTCCAAAATATAGCACCAAATGGGATATCAAGCAAATTCCCCATGAGGTAAAGTACCAGCCTTATGCAAATTGAGATTGGCACCTTGACAGTTCTGGATGCATTTTTATTTATATCTTGTACATCCGAACAGTAAAATTGTCTTATTTTGGCATGTCATCCAATCAGAAAGTACATGCTGACAGGTCAAATCAGCAGGCTATGGGGAGCAAATGACAGCTGTCCTAGACATGACACTACATTAAAGTGTTTTTTATCTGCTTCCTACTATGTATAATTTGCTCCTTTGGGATTCAAACAAATCCTACAAGAAGATATTGTACTATGATGATATCACAAAGCAGATAATTTCAATAACTGTACATAAAGGCATAGTTGCCAACAGTCCCGATTTTCCCGGGACAATCCCGATTTTGGGACCCTCGTCCCGATTGGAGGCTGTCCCGAATCGGGATTTTCCATAAGGAAAATCGGGAATGTTGGTTTTTTTGTTTTTTTGGAGCAGCGGGCTCCAGCAAAATGGCGGCCGGCGCCGGCGCTCTGTCTTCCTCTAGTGTTGAGTGGAGAGGGGAAGGGGGCTCGATCCGTGCAGCCAATGAAGCGGCTTCTTTAGCTGCACGGCCCCTCCCCTCTCCACTGAAGCGAGCAGAAGACACGGCGCCGTCGCCGTGTCTTGCTGAAAGTTCCCAGCCCCGTACTGCGCAAGCGCTGCGCCTGCGCAGTACAGGGGGTCCTCCATTGCCGAGGGGAACTTTCTCGGCAGAACACTGGCCGCTCCTGCACTGAGCGGGGGCCGGGCTGCACTAACTGAGGGGGGCTGCTGCTGCACTGAGGGGGGGGGCTGCACTAACTGAGGGGGGGGCTGCACTGAGGGGGGGCTGCACTGAGGGGGGGCTGCACTAACTGAGGGGGGGCTGCACTGAGGGGGGGCTGCACTAACTGAGGGGGGCTGCACTAACTGAGGGGGGGCTGCACTGAGGGGGGCTGCACTAACTGAGGGGGGCTGCACTAACTGGGGGGGGGGGTCTGCACTAATAGAGGGGGGTCTGTACTAATAGAGGGGGGCTGCACTGAGGGGGGGCTGCACTAATAGAGGGGGGCTGCACTGAGGGGGGGCTGCACTAATAGAGGGGGGCTGCACTGAGGGGGGGCTGCACTAATAGAGGGGGGCTGCACTGAGGGGGCTGCACTAATAGAGGGGGGCTGCACTGAGGGGGGGTCTGCACTAATAGAGGGGGGGCTGCACTGAGGGGGGGGGCTGCACTAATAGAGGGGGGGGCTGCACTGATGGAGGGGGTCTGCACTGATGGAGGGGATCTGCACTGATGGAGGGGGTCTGCACTGAGGGGGTCTATACAGACTCTGGCGGGGACACCTGATGCAAGGACAGACTCTGACGGGGACACCTGATGCAAGGACAGACTCTGCTGGTGGCACCTGATGCAAGGACAGACTCTGGCGGGGGCACCTGATGCAAGGACAGACTCTGCTGGTGGCACCTGATGCAAGGACAGACTCTGCTGGTGGCTCCTGATGCAAGGACAGACTCTGCTCGTGGCACCTGATGCAAGGACAGACTCTGCTGGTAGCACCTGATGCAAGGACAGACTCTGCCGGGGGCAACTGATGCAAGGACAGACTCTGCTGGTGGCAGGCGACGTGGTTAGTGACACGCTCAGGGATCCCACTGATTCGGCATTATGGTGAGTTGAATGATTTAATGTTATATTACAATGTAATAATAGAAATAAAGCACTTCAATCATCCTGACACCATAACAACCATGGTGTCGGGATGATTGAAGCATTAACACCAGGTGTTTGGAGTATCTTTATCTGCTGATTGTTAAACTTTCTAGAATACACATATTTCTATTGTGTAGGATCTGGGGCTGCTGTCCCGTCATTCCCCTCTCCCCCTTTCCTTCTCCCCCTTTCCCTCTCCATCGCTCATTCATCTCAGACTCTAACCACACCCTCTTGAGCCACGCCCATTTAAGCCACGCCCACTTTCCACGTATGCCACGCCCACTTTCCACGTAAGCCACGGGCACTTTTCACATACGCCACGCCCACTTTTCACGTAAGCCACGCCCATTAATCGCCGAATTATGAATTTTTCGCTGAGCTACGCCTACAAATAAATGTCCCGCCCACTAATTATTGTACGGCTCCACCTACAGCCAAAAAAGTGTCCCACATATTTTTTTTTCAATGTTGGCAACTATGTAAAGGTCCCTACAGACTTTAGACATGGCTGGCCATATATGCATAATCTGGCCTTTAAATGATCATTCTTATGAAAGACCATCGTCCAAACATTAGAATTTGCAAAGGGCAAACTTGTGCATATAAAGAGGGCAGGAGGAGCATGGTCTAGCCATGAGAGCCACATTTCCTTACAGCTCCTGCTTGGGTGTAGCAGACTGCCCATTGCCTCACCATGTTTAGATTTATTTTATTTTTATTTATTTCAGGTACTTATATAGGGCCGTCAATTTACGCAGTGCTTTACATATGCATTGTACATTCACATCAGTCCCTACCCTCAAGGAGCTTACAATCTAAGGTCCCTAACTCACATTCATACATACTAGGGACAATTTAGACAGGATCCAATTAACCTACCAGCATGTCTTTGGAGTGTGGGAGGAAACCAGAGTACCCGGAGGAAACCCACGCAGGCACAGGGAGAACATGCAAACTCCAGGCAGGTAGTGTCATGGTTGGGATTCAAACCAGCAACCCTTCTTACTGCTAGGCGAAAGTGCTATCCACTACACCACTGTGCCACCATGAAGCTCCTGTCTGTAGCTGGTGTCTGGAACCTGTAGCATTGGTGGCGACTTTGTCACAAAACAAGCGGCTTCCCTCTCCTCCATCTTGCTGGACCTCTCAGACAGCTGGGCCCTCAGCAGCATCTCCAAATCAGCGACAAACTCCAACAGGAGCCCTGGCTCCTCCTTAATTTTCCTGCAGCACACCATTCTCCTGGCACTTGTATTTCCACACAGTTCTCCACTTAATAGAGGCTGTCTGCTGGGGACTACATACTCCAGAGGTCCAAGCAGCTCTCAGCAGCCTCTAGGCATGCTCTTCCTTTCCCAGGCTGTGCTGCAGCTAGTCAGTATCCTATCACTGTCACAATCACTGTGGCGCTGTCTCCGTGGGTGGCTGTGACTTGAAGAGTGCTGCGGAACGGGGCTACAGTTGGACAGAGTGTGCCATAGCATAACCGCTGTCAGTGTCCTCATTAAGGTGGTTTTTCTGCTAGATTTAAATGGTGCCTGTGTCCTTATAGAGGACAGACAGTTAGAGGAAAACAGAAAAAAAACTCTCACAGAGACCCAGACAGATGCAGGCACCTTTACCTTCTGTCCTGTCACTTCTGACAGGGCAGAGGACAGGGGTCACCTCTGGCTGGGCAGAGGTCAGTGGTCACCGCTGGAATGAGAGAGCACAGTCGTCACAGCTGAAAGGAGAGAGGACAGGGGTCACTTCTGAAAGGAGAGAGGACATGGGTCACTGCTGAAAGGATAGAGGACAGGAGTGACTGCTGGCAGGGCACTCAGCATAGCTCCCATCCCTTCACTGTACATACACAGCCTGAGCACAGGCAGCAAGATCTCTGGACCCCCAGCTAAGAATACAAGTGGGACCTGGATGAGCTTCAAGCAGCATCTCCAGCAGACTGCCCTGAGGGGCAGAGCCTGTTAGACAGGGCTCCTCTGGCAGGGCTGGAACCAGGATCCACACACTCTGCTCCAGGCTTCAGGCTAGTAATTGGCTCCCCAGTCACCTATGGACACACCTCCCCAGGGATTGGCTGGGTCCCCATAAATATTTAGGTTATTTTTCCTGTCTTCCCTTCTGTCTTCTCTAGAATGCAGGGCGAAGCAATCACACCAGCAGCCTGTGAAACATTGAGCAGACTGAAACAATCAACCCTTGCACCACTGATTACACAAGAGATAGACTAAATTTACCTAACAACCTACACCAACCGGGGAGGGCGTGTGGTTAAGGCTTAATATTTTACACATCCAAGGCAAGAAAAGAGATAGCCCTTCACAGTTCCAATTTAGTGTTATACAAAAACCTAACTAATGTATATGCAGATGAATATAAAGTTTAAAGTGCCAAATTGCACATTTTATTTGAGCAAAGTAACTATCTTTTAAGCGCTTCCCGACCACCTCACGCAGATATACTGCGGCAGAAGGGCACGTACAGGCAGAATCACGTACCTGTACGTTGCCCTTTAAGAGACAGGTTGCGAGCGGGCGCGCATGTCGGGAGCCTCGTGAGCGCGATTGCAGGTCCTGCAGACTCGATGTCCGCGGGGGTACTCGCGATCATCTCACGGAGAGGAAAAACGGGGAAATGCTAATGTAAACAAGCATTTCCCCGTTCTGCCTAGTGACACTGACACTGATCACAGCTCCCTGTAATCAGGAGCGGTGATCAGTGTTGTGTCACACACAGCCCCTCCCCCCCACAGTTAGAATCACTCCCTAGGACACACTTAACCCCCTACAGCGCCACCTAGTGGTTAACCCCTTCACTGCTAGTCACATTTACACAGCAATCAATGCATTTTTAATTGCACTGATCGCTATATAAATGTGAATGGTCCCAAAATCGCGCCAAAAGTGTCCGCCATAATGTCGCAGTCACGATAAAAATTGCTGATCGCCGCCATCGCTAATAGAAAAAAAAATTGTTAATAAAAATGCCATAAAACTATCCCCTATTTTGTAAACGCTATAACTTTTGCGCAAACCAATCAATAAACCCTTATTGAGATTTTTTATACCAAAAATATGTAGAAGAATACGTATCGGCCTAAACTGAGGAAAAAAATTTTTTTAATATATTTTTTGGGGATATTTATTATAGCAAAAAGTAAAAAATAATGCGTTTTTTCCAAAATTGTTGCTATTTTTTTTTATAGCGCAAAAAATAAAAACCGCAAAGGTGATCAAATACCACCAAAAGAAAGCTCTATTTGTGGGAAAAAAAGGACGTCAAATTTGTTTGGGAGCCACGTCGCACAACCGCGCAATTGTCAGGTAAAGTGTTGCAGTGCCGAATCGCAAAAAGTGCTCTGGTCTTTGGCCAGCCAAATGGTACGGGGCTTAAGTGGTTAAAAGAAGTTTCACATATTTGTAAATGTGCTATGGGCTAGCACATATACTATACTTGCCTGCCTGAGGAAAGCAATAGCTGTTAATGAAAACAGATCTTAGTAACCTCTGCAAAATTATAGAACATGTTAGCAACACCTGTGAAGTTTTGTTTGGACTGTGGGAGGGTGTCTAAAAAAATAAAAAAATAAAGAAAAACTAATATTGTCTGTCTGTGTTATCCATTTGCCTTATTCAGTAAGCTTCAAAGACAAAATGTATGTTAGTATAAGAGAAAAACACTTTCAATTTAGTAGATCACGTAGTCTAATCTGGTTGTGGTGGTGATGGTGGTGATACCCTGTCAGTTGCTGGTTGTTCCTCCTATGGCAGATAGCTTGCAGTCATCTCGTTTACACCCAGTGGCCGTTTTCAGCAAAACTTTTCAAAGTAGTTGCTTTGGGTCACATGGCTGGCCACTTTTGATTCACCGCCAGTATTTCAAAATTCAACTTCGCGCTTTGCAATCTCTCTTGGGCAAGTTGAATTTTGCTGGTTGCAGTATGCCCATGGGCCACTTTTTTTTGTAGATGACTGGCAGCTGCTACAGCTGGCATTAAGGCACCACATCCTTATATTGGGCTGGAGCAGGATCAGCGTGAGGACTTGCGAATGTGGGATTCATTTCTGGTTTCTTACAATGGTCTCACTCTTTTGGCTGGAGCAGGTGATTTCCAATTTGATCTAGAACTGTTCACTGATGCGGCGGGCACTTCTTGTTATGGATCCTACTGTCAAGGTCGTTGAAGTGCTAAGAGTTGGTTGGTTTAGTGCGTAATTTGGCTGTTCGGGATCTGTTTTCCCATTGTACTCTCCATGGAATTGTGCACGTTCCATGAGTTGATAACTCCTGGCTGATGCTTTGTCTTGTTTCCAGTGGGATAGATTCCGTCAGTTGGCACTGGAAGCGGAGCAGTGTGGAATTCCATGCCCCAAGCAGCTGTGGAGCATTGCATTGCTGCTTCCAAGTTCTCAATTCGTCATTCAGTATGTGCATCAACTTGGTCCTCATACTGCAGAGTGTGTTAGGAATTAAGCGATCTGGTGAATGAGGATAGGAGGTGTTCTCGTAAGGACGATGATGTACATGTGGTTCTTCCGCCTATGAGGCTGCCTTGTTCTGGGTCGTCTTTGTGCTGACCTTTATTTGGGGCTTTTCGAATGGGGGAATTGGTAAGCAGTAACAAACATGGTGAGGGTGGTTTGAGCGTACAGGATGTGTGTGACACTACATTGGGTATTCTCTTAAGAAAATCTAACACTGATCAGTCGAGGAGGGGTTCTTGGATTGAGTTGTGATGGTTCCCTCTTCTCCAGTTTGCCCTGTTTGGGCTGTGGGGGTTTTTTTCATGGTTTTGGCGAATCTTCCGGGAGTTTTCTTTATACATGCGGATGGTACAGCAATGTCTTGATTCCAATTCAGGAAATGCCTGTTGTCCGCTGGTTGGAGTGCAGACAACTGTTCTTCTCATTACTTTCGGATTGGGGCGGCAATGGAGGCGGTCCGATGGGGACTTAATGACCAGGTCATTCAGAGCTTTGAGCTGTGGAAATCAGTCAGATTTTGGTAATATGTGCGCCCTCATTTGTTATAACTTATAAGGTTTGCTATCTGTTGGGTTGAGCTAAGTTGTGTGGTCCGATATTGTTGCCAGGTCTGAGTGGCATATGGCTCGCTCTGTTGAAAATATCAACAAAGCCAGGATAAAGGTGAACTAGGAGGTAGCAAGTTTTTTTTTTTTTTTTTTGTCCGAAATGGGGACCTGGCAATACGTCATCGATAGCTGCAGGATGAGACCTGGTGATATCTGAGAAGAGATGGTGTGCATCTGAATGCCATTGGCATTGATTTATGGCATCTGGGATTGCAGGAGGGTATTCACCAGGTCTTCTGGTTTGGGGAGCAACACGTACGTAAGGTGTCAGGCTTGTGTGCTGTGGCAGGGGGTCTATTGGGTCTTTGAAGGTGGTGTTGGTTAAGTCATTTTGGAAAATTGTGGGTTGGGCCCATCTGAGGTATGGGTGTCCCTTCCTAACAATACGGTGGTAACATCGGGGAATTAATTAGGTTGTATCTTGTAGTATGTAAGTGGTTAATTGTCCCTGAGCCATAGTAGTTGCGGCTGGGGGCCTTTGATTGGGTGGCAGATACAACCGGTTAATCGTGAGTATATAGAACTTCAAAGACCTTAGACAGGGCATAAGCTGAGGTTGGTTTATTTGTTATGCATTGACTGTATTATATGCTTTAAACTTGTTTTCTTGTGAATGTTGTATTTAATGGTTTGTAATAAAAGGCTGCTATGGCCATTCAACTCCAAATAAAATGTGTCGTCTGGTCATTTTGGAAGGGGGATTGGTCAAGTGTTTAATGTTTTATAGATAATCGGAGCCTCTGCATTCTGCAGGTCCCTCAGTTAAGTACATGGCCTGGAGCTGAGTGAAACTAAGGAGGGACAGCATGACTGGGGACTGCAGAAGAGGTGGAGTATTAGTGGGTGATTTTGATATGATGCAGGCTGCTTAGCAGATTGAAGAGTTCAAGGCAGAGGGTGTGTCCTGTAGTGGGTAGAGAGGAGGGGGGAGTTGGAAAAGTACAACAGCAAAGTTGTTTATAAACTGACTATATACTGCATATGCATTATGCCTGTCTAAGCAGCAGGTGGCGCTGTAGTATTATAGTGTATAGTTATGTTATCTATGATATAACAGGATGTTTGTCTATCCTCTCTCTATGTACTTAGATGCTCCTTGTTTCTGTGTTCATGTTTCTCCATTCTGTAAAGACATACATTGATATTTCTCCAAGAAAGTAAAGCCGTATTACTGCATATAACAAGTTTCCAGCATGATTTTAATACTCTGCAGGGGGATTATGTCACAGCTCAGTCAGAGCTCATCGCAGCATCAGACAGTTTTCTCCCACTCTCCCTCCCCTGTTTGTTTTAGTTTGGGGGAGCCTCCTACTTTCTCAAGATGCTGGGGTATTTGTAATGGGTTTTCGGGTTTTATGTTGTTAGCTTGCCATTCAATTTCTTGGTCCTTTTATTTTCTTGTCATAGCAGCAGGCAGGGAGTCTATTGGGTATTTGAAGGCGGTGCTGGTAAATATCTGTGGAAAATTGTGGGTTGAGCCCATCTGAGGTATGGGTGTCCCTTCCTAATGTGAAAAATTGTGGGTTGGGCCCATCTGAGGTATGGGTGTCCCTACCTGACTGTGAAAAATTGTGGGTTGGGCCCATCTGAGGTATGGGTCTCCCTTCCTAGCAATACGATGGGAACATCAAGGTATTAATTAGGTTGTACCTGGTAGTACATAAGTGGTTAATTGTCCCTGAGCCGGTGTAGTTGCGGCTGTGGGCCTTTGATTGGGTGGCAGATACAACCGGTTAATCGTTAGTATATAGGCTCTCTAAGACATCTCATACGAACAGAAGTAGTGGTACGCTATATCAGCTCCACCTCCTCCCCATGTCCCCCTGTGCCCGCCCAAAACCCCCAGCTTGCAGCCAATCCTGTGATTGTAAAGGGATTGTGTGGATGTGGAATTTTAAAGCAGTGCACATGATGTCACTGCCTGAGATTCTGGAGACCAGACAGTCACAGGTGAGTGAACTCTCCCCTCTCTCACTTCCTTCCATCTTGTCGTTCCTTCCATGTGCCATAGTGATCCTGCCTTCCATGTGCCATAGTGATCCCTCCTTCCTGCCTTAAATGTAGGATAGTGATCCTTCCTTTCTGTCTTCCATGTGCAATAGTGATCCCTTCTTCCTGCCTTCCGTGTGCCATAGTGATCCTTCCTTCCTGCCTTCCATGTACCATAGTGATCCCTCCATCCTGTCTTCCATGTACCATAGTGATCCTTCCTTCCTGCCTTCCATGTACCATAGTGACCCTTCCTTTTTACCTTCCATGTGCCATAGTAATCCTCCCTGCTTTCGATGTGCCATAGCAATACTTCATGCCTTCCATGTGCCATAGTGATTCTTCCTGCCTTCCATATACCATAGTGACATTTGAGATAAGATTTCCTTCTGATGTTCATTTGTTCAAGCAATGCTGCACTGTATAAAGCAACTAGGCTCTGCTTCTGCTTAATCATTCCTCTTTAACCACTTGCCACTCGCCATATAGCAAAATGACAGCGGCAAAGTGGTTTCAATACCCTGGCCAGACGTCATATGACGTCTTCAGGATATTAAGCCACTGCGCGCCCCCGAGGGCGCCCATCACGGCGATCGTTGTTGCGGTGTGTCAGTCTGACACACCGCAACTCCGATCTAGGTAAAGAGTCTCTGACGGATACTCTTTACCACGTGATCAGACGTGTCCAATCACAGCTGCTCATGATGTAAACAGTGATCGGCTTTTCCTCACTCAACCTGATCGGCTGCTCCTCTGACAGGGGGGGTCTGTGCTGATCAATTATCCGCGCAGCCCCCCGAGGATGCCCACACTGGACCACCAGGGATGCCACCAGACCAACAGGGATGCCACCAGACCACCAGGGATGCCCACCACCAGGTATGCCACCCTAGACCACCAGGGTTGTCAATCAGTGCCCACAATGGATGCCAATCAGTGCCCACAATGGGCATCACTGATTGGTAGGCATTGTTGTTTGGCACTGATTGGCATCCATCAGTACAATACATTACAGTACATCTGTGCCACCTATTAGTGCCCATCCATGTCTATCTGTGCCGAGTATCAGTGTCCAACAATGCCACCTATCAGTGCCCATCTGTGCTGCCTATCCGTGCCCATCCGTGCCACCTATACGTGCCCATCCATGCCGCCTATCGGTGCCCATCTGTGCTGCATATCAGTGCCACCTATCAGTGCCCATCAGTGCCTCATATTAGTGCCCATCATCAGTGCCCATCAATGCCACCTCATCAGTGACACCTCATTGGTGCCCATCAGTGCCACCTTATCAGTGCCTGTCAGTGCAGCCCCATCAGTGATCATCAGTGAAAATTTACTTATTTACAAAATTTTGTAACTGAAACAAAAAAAAAACATTTTTTTTTTCAAAATTTCTGGACATTTTTTATTTGTATAGCAGAAAATAAAAATCCCAGAGGTGATCAAATACCACCACAAGAAAGTTCTATTTGTGGGAACAAAATGATAAAAATTTAGTTTGGGTACAGTGTAGCATGACCGCGCAATTGTCATTCAAAGTGCGACAGCGCTGAAAGCTGAGAATTGGTCTGGGCAGGAAGGTGTATAAGTGCCCAGTATTGAAGTGGTTAAGCCACTCCCACTGTTAGGTGCAACTTGACCATGACCATCATTTGCTACTATGTGCTACAAGTACTGCAGTACTTATTTTTTGGCTCCATCCAAGGGTTCCTCAGTTCCTTTTTTAAGCTCTCTGTCTATTTTCAGTGTATATAAAACCAGATGTATTGGAAGTAATTTTTAAATGATTGTGTTGAGGTTTATATGTATACCTGAGACTCCAGTTTGTGGCAAAGCAATCAAAGCATATTTTATAGGTACAAGGAAGCCCAGGTTTTGTTTAACCAGAGTCATTAAGCCCCTCCCACTATTATGTTTGGCCACACCCACTTTTTGCTGCGGCACGCTACGCACACCGCAGGTCACTGTCTCCCTGAAATGTAACTCATTCTCAAGTTCGAAAGTTGGGAGGTATGTGTTTAGCTATATTTTTTTCCCCAGATCTCTCCATGTGTATGCCCATGATGTGGAGAGTCTTATACCCCCTGTTAGAGAGCATACAGTATCATTGCGGATACTCCTTTAAAGTTATTGCAAGCAGAAATGGTATTACCACAGCAATGAGAGACAAGCGAGACTTGACAAGGTTCCTGAAGACCCTGGTCGAGATCTCAGATTGGATGAAAATAAGCAATATCCCACTACCATAGCTAGAGGAATAATGTGAAGTGGTACAAAATAAACCTAGGAGTGAGATTTTTGGCACAAAAATTCTATGAACATAGAAATAAAATTGGTAAGGTGCTTGCATGAGTTTTTTTAAAAAAAAACAGGTTGATAATATATACAGTGCATCCGAAAAGTATTCATAGCCCTTTACTTTTTCCACATTTTGTTATATTACAGCCTTATTCCAAAATCATTTAACTTTACCTGTGGTAAATTCAGTTGATTGGACATGATTTGGAAAGACACAGACCTGTCTATATAAAGTCCCACAGTTAACAGTGCATGTCAGAGCACAAACCAAGCCAAGCCAGGAGTCCAAGGAATTGTCTGTAGACTTCCAACACAGGATTGTATCGAGACACAGATCTGGGGAAGGGTACAGAAAAATGTCTGCAGCATTGTCCCAATGAGCACAGTGGCCTCCATCATCCATAAATAGAAGAAGTTTGGAACCACCAGGACTCTACCTAGAGCGGGCCACCTAAACTGAACGGTCGGAAGGGCCTTAGTGAGGGAGGTGACCAAGAGCCCGATGGTCACTCTGACAGAGCTCCAGCATTTCTCTGTGGAAAGAGGAGAACCTTCCAGAAGAACAGCCATCTCTGCAGCACTCCACCAATCAGGCCTATATGTTAGAGTGGCCAGACAGAAGCCACTCCTCAGTAAAAGGCACATTACAGCTCACCTTGAGCTTTGCCAAAAGGCACCTGAAGGACTCTCAGACCATGAGAAACTCTTTGGCCTGAATGGCAAGCGTCATGTCTGGAGGAAATCAGGCACCGCTCATCACCTGGCCAATACCATCCCTACAGCGAAGCATGGTGGTGGCAGCATCATGCTGGGGGGATGTTTTTCAGCGGCAGCAACTGGGAGACCAGTCAGGATCGATGGAAAGATGAATGCAGCAATGTACAGAGACATCCTTGGTGAAATAGAAAAAATGGTGTATATCGCGCTGACACACAAAGGTATGTCCAGCAGCCAGCACAACACTAGAACAAGTGTAAACAAAGATAATGTAAAAATAAAAATCTGTGCAGCGCTTAACCACTTGACGACCGCCTCACGCCGATGTACGTCGGCAAAGTGGCACGGACAGGCAAAATCACGTACAGGGTACGTGATTTGCCTTCCGCGGGTGGGGGGTCCGATCGGACCCCCCCCCGGTGCCCGAGGCGGTCGTCTTTTGTCCAGCGGCGATCCGTGATGAGGGGGAGACCATCCGTTCGTGGCCCCCCCCTCGCGATCGCCGCCGGCCAATGAAAACACTCCTTTGCTGCTGTATGCTAAACAGCAGCAAAGGAAGTGATGTCATCTCCCCTCGGGTCGGTATTTTCCGTTCCGGCCCGAGGAGAGAAGACATCTATGTGAGTGCACAACACACACACACACAGTAGAACATGCCAGGCACACAAAACACTCCGATCCCCCCCCCGATCGCCCCCCGATCACCCCCCAATCACCCCCCCCCCCCTGTCACAAACTGACACCAGCAGTTTTTTTTTTTTTTTCTGATTACTGCATAGTGTCAGTTTGTGACAGTTACAGTGTTGGGACAGTTAGTATTACCCCCCTTTAGGTCTAGGGTACCCCCCTAACCCCCCCTAATAAAGTTTTAACCCCTTGATCACCCCCTGTCACCAGTGTTGCTAAGCGATCATTTTTCTGATCGCTGTATTAGTGTCGCTGGTGACGCTAGTTAGTGAGGTAAATATTTAGGTTCGCCGTCAGCGTTTTATAGCGACAGGGACCCCCATATACTACCGAATAAATGTTTTAACCCCTTGATTGCCCCCTAGTTAACCCTTTCACCACTGATCACCGTATAACCGTTACGGATGACGCTGGTTATTTCGTTTATTTTTTATAGTGTCAGGGCACCCGCCGTTTATTACCAAATAAAGGTTTAGCCCCCTGATCGCCCGGCGGTGATATGCGTCGCCCCAGGCAGCGTCAGATTAGCGCCAGTACCGCTAACACCCACGCATGCAGCATACGCCTCCCTTAGTGGTATAGTATCTGTACGGATCAATATCTGATCCGATCAGATCTATACTAGCGTCCCCAGCAGTTTAGGGTTCCCAAAAACGCAGTGTTAGCGGGATCAGCCCAGATACCTGCTAGCACCTGCGTTTTGTGCCTCCGCCCAGCCCACCTAAGTGCAGTATCGATCGATCACTGTCACTTACAAAACACTAAACGCATAACTGCAGCGTTCAGAGTCAGGCCTGATCCCTGCGATCGCTAACAGTTTTTTTGGTAGCATTTTGGTGAACTGGCAAGCACCAGCCCCAGGCGTCAGGTTAGCGCCAGTACCGCTAACACCCACGCACGCAGCATACGCCTCCCTTAGTGGTATAGTATCTGAACGGATCAATATCTGATCCGATCAGATCTATACTAGCGTCCCCAGCAGTTTAGGGTTCCCAAAAACGCAGTGTTAGCGGAATCAGCCCAGATACCTGCTAGCACCTGCGTTGTGCCCCTCCGCCCGGCCCAGCCCAGCCCACCCAAGTGCAGTATCGATCGATCACTGACACTTACAAAACACTAAACGCATAACTGCAGCGTTCGCAGAGTCAGGCCTGATCCCTGCGATCGCTAACAGTTTTTTTTGTAGCGTTTTGGTGAACTGGCAAGCACCAGCCCCAGGCAGCGTCAGATTAGCGCCAGTACCGCTAACACCCACGCACGCACCGTACACCTCCCTTAGTGGTATAGTATCTGATCGCATCAATATCTGATCCGATCAGATCTATACTAGCGTCACCAGCAGTTTAGGGTTCCCAAAAACGCAGTGTTAGCGGGATCAGCCCAGATACCTGCTAGCACCTGCGTTTTGCCCCTCCGCCCGGCCCGGCCCAGCCCACCCAAGTGCAGTATCGATCGATCACTGACACTTACAAAACACTAAACGCATAACTGCAGCGTTCGCAGAGTCAGGCCTGATCCCTGCGATCGCTAACGTTTTTTGGTAGCGTTTTGGTGAACTGGCAAGCGCCAGCGGCCTAGTACACCCCGGTCGTAGTCAAACCAGCACTGCAGTAACACGTGGTGACGTGGCGAGTCCCATAAGTGCAGTTCAAGCTGGTGAGGTGGCAAGCACAAGTAGTGTCCCACTGCCACCAAGAAGACAAACACAGGCCCGTCGTGCCCATAGTGCCCTTCCTGCTGCATTCGCCAATCCTAATTGGGAACCCACCGCTTCTGCAGCGCCCGTACTTCCCCCATTCACATCCCCAACCAAATGCAGTCGGCTGCATGAGAGGCATTTTTATGTCCTCCCGAGTACCCCTACCCAACGAACCCCCCCAAAAAAGATGTTGTGTCTGCAGCAAGCGCGGATATAGGCGTGACACCCGCTATTATTGTCCCTCCTGTCCTGACAATCCTGGTCTTTGCATTGGTGAATGTTTTGAACGCTACCATTCACTAGTTGAGTATTAGCGTAGGGTACAGCATTGCACAGACTAGGCACACTTTCACAGGGTCTCCCAAGATGCCATCGCATTTTGAGAGACCCGAACCTGGAACCGGTTACCGTTATAAAAGTTAGTTACAAAAAAAGTGTAAAAAAAAAAAAAAAATATGAAATAAAAAAAAATAGTTGTTGTTTTATTGTTCTCTCTCTCTCTATTCTCTCTCTCTATTCTGCTCTTTTTTACTGTATTCTATTCTGCAATGTTTTATTGTTATTGTTATTGTTATTGTTATTGTTATTATGTTTTATCATGTTTGTTTTTCAGGTGTGTAATTATTTACACTTTACTGTGCTTTATTGTTAACCATTGTTAACCATTTTTTTGTCTTCAGGTACGCCATTCACGACTTTGAGTGGTTATACCAGAATGATGCCTGCAGGTTTAGGTATCATCTTGGTATCATTCTTTTCAGCCAGCGGTCGGCTTTCATGTAAAAGCAATCCTAGCGGCTAATTAGCCTCTAGACTGCTTTTACAAGCCGTGGGAGGGAATGCCCCCCCCCCCCCACCGTCTTCCGTGTTTTTCTCTGGCTCTCCTGTCTCAACAGGGAACCTGAGAATGCAGCCGGTGATTCAGCCAGCTGACCATAGAGCTGATCAGAGACCAGAGTGGCTCCAAACATCTCTATGGCCTAAGAAACCGGAAGCTACGAGTATTTCATGACTTAGATTTCGCCGGATGTAAATAGCGCCATTGGGAAATTGGGGAAGCATTTTATCACACCGATCTTGGTGTGGTCAGATGCTTTGAGGGCAGAGGAGAGATCTAGGGTCTAATAGACCACAATTTTTTCAAAAAAGAGTACCTGTCACTACCTATTGCTATCATAGGGGATATTTACATTCCCCGAGATAACAATAAAAATGATTAAAAAAAAAAATATGAAAGGAACAGTTTAAAAGTAAGATTAAAAAAGCAAAAAAATAATAAAGAAAAAAAAAAAAAAAAAAAAAAACACCCCTGTCGCCCCCTGCTCTCGCGCTAAGGCGAACGCAAGCGGCGGTCTGTCGTCAAACATAAACAGCAATTGCACCATGCATGTGAGGTATCACCGCGAAGGCCAGATCGAGTGCAGTAATTTTTCCAGTAGACCTCCTCTGTAAATCTAAAGTGGTAACCTGTAAAGGCTTTTGAAGGCTTTTAAACATGTATTTATTTTGTTGCCACTGCACGTTTGTGCGCAATTTTAAAGCATGTCATGTTTGGTATCCATGTACTCGGCCTAAGATCATCTTTTTTATTTCATCAAACATTTGGGCAATATAGCGTGTTTTAGTGCATTAAAATTTAAAAAAGTGTGTTTTTTCCCCAAAAAATGCGTTTGAAAAATCGCTGCGCAATTACTGTGTGAAAAAAAAAAATGAAACACCCACCATTTTAATCTGTAGGGCATTTGCTTTAAAAAAATATATAATGTTTGGGGGTTCAAAGTAATTTTTTTGCAAAAAAAAAAAAACTTTTTCATGTAAACAATAAGTGTCAGAAAGGGCTTTGTCTTCAAGTGGTTAGAAGAGTGGGTGATGTGTGACATAAGCTTCTAAATGTTGTGCATAAAATGCCAGGACAGTTCAAAACCCCCCAAAATGACCCCATTTTGGAAAGTAGACACCCCAAGCTATTTGCTGAGAGGCATGTCGAGTCCATGGAATATTTTATATTGCGACACAAGTTGCGGAAAAGAGACAAATTTTTTTTTTTTTTTTTTTTTTTTTGCACAAAGTTGTCACTAAATGATATATTGCTCAAACATGCCATGGAAATATGTGAAATTACACCCCAAAATACATTCTGCTGCTTCTCCTGAGTACGGGGATACCACATGTGTGGGACTTTTTGGGAGCCTAGCCGCGTACGGGACCCCGAAAACCAACCACCGCCTTCAGGCTTTCTAAGGGCGTGAATTTTTGATTTCACTCTTCACTGCCTATCACAGTTTCGGAGGCCATGGAATGCCCAGGTGGCACAAAACCCCCCCAAATGACCCCATTTTGGAAAGTAGACACCCCAAGCTATTTGCTGAGAGGTATAGTGAGTATTTTGCAGACCTCACTTTTTGTCACAAAGTTTTGAAAATTGAAAAAAGAAAAAAAAAAAATGTTTTTTCTTGTCTTTCTTCATTTTCAAAAACAAATGAGAGCTGCAAAATACTCACCATGCCTTTCAGCAAATAGCTTGGGGTGTCTACTTTCCAAAATGGGGTCATTTGGGGGGGTTTTGTGCCACCTGGGCATTCCATGGCCTCCGAAACTGTGATAGGCAGTAAAGAGTGAAATCAAAAATTTTCACCCTTAGAAATCCTGAAGGCAGTGATTGGTTTTCGGGGTCCAGTACGCGGCTAGGCTCCCAAAAAGTCCCACACATGTGGTATCCCCGTACTCAGGAGAAGCAGCTAAATGTATTTTGGGGTGCAATTCCACATATGCCCATGGCCTGTGTGAGCAATATATCATTTAGTGACAACTTTATGAAAAAAAAAAAAAAAAAAAAAAAAAAAGTGTCACTTTCCCGCAACTTGTGTCAAAATATAAAATATTCCATGGACTCAATATGCCTCTCAGCAAATAGCTTGGGGTGTCTACTTTCCAAAATGGGGTCATTTTGGGGGGTTTTGTGCCACCTGGGCATTCCATGGCCTCCGAAACTGTGATAGGCAGTGAAGAGTGAAAGCAAAAATTTACACCCTTAGAAATCCTGAAGGCGGTGATTGGTTTTCGGGGCCCCGTACGCGGCTAGGCTCCCAAAAAGTCCCACACATGTGGTATCCCCATACTCAGGAGAAGCAGCTAAATGTATTTTGGGGTGCAATTCCACATAGGCCCATGGCCTGTGTGAGCAATATATCATTTAGTGACGACTTTTTGTAAATATTTTTTTTTTTTTTTTTTTTTGTCATTTTTCAATCACTTGGGACAAAAAAAATAAATATTCAATGGGTTCAACATGCCTCTCAGCAATTTCCTTGGGGTGTCTACTTTCCAAAATGGGGTCATTTGGGGGGGTTTTGTACTGCCCTGCCATTTTAGCACCTCAAGAAATGACATAGGCAGTCATAAACTAAAAGCTGTGTAAATTCCAGAAAATGTACCCTAGTTTGTAGACGCTATAACTTTTGCGCAAACCAATAAATATACGCTTATTGACATTTTTTTTACCAAAGACATGTGGCCGAATACATTTTGGCCTAAATGTATGACTAAAATTTAGTTTATTGGATTTTTTTTATAACAAAAAGTAGAAAATATCATTTTTTTTCAAAATTTTCGGTCTTTTTCCGTTTATAGCGCAAAAAATAAAAACCGCAGAGGTGATCAAATACCATCAAAAGAAAGCTCTATTTGTGGGAAGAAAAGGACGCAAATTTCGTTTGGGTACAGCATTGCATGACCGCGCAATTAGCAGTTAAAGCGACGCAGTGCCAAATTGGAAAAAGACCTCTGGTCCTTAGGCAGCATAATGGTCCGGGGCTCAAGTGGTTAAAAAATTGTACTGATACAAATTCATGTGTATAGAATCCAATGTATAGTGTGAAATAACCACGACAATAAAAAGAAATAATCAAAACAGTGGAAAGTAATATGAAGATCACACCAAAAATATAAGTCCATATGTTATCATATAGAGGTTAATAAACCGTGAATAGACAGTGAAAAAAGACTCTGTAGCAGGAAAAGGTATTCCACGTGCTGTCAGTGTTGAAATGGAAGCACAACAATGAAACCACCACCGGTTGTGTGAAGACTTACCGGAGTGTAGGGACTCAAATGGGCGTATGCTCAATGAGTCAGCAGGGCTTGTGGTGTAAACACTAGTGTACGGGACTTCTACGTCTGTACTCCAGATTAGGATTGAAGATGGTCCATTTATTCAGGGGATAACTCAGAGAATCAGTCCTCAAAATTGGCCAACATATCAGACCAAGTCCTCTCATGTATTCAAAATGATATAACCAAAAAAGAAAATACTCCACATAGCGTGAATCTGTAAAAACATAGAAAATGTATTAAAATTAGGAACACTCACATTTGGTAAGTAGATCAAGCGCCTAAAATATATAGTTTAGGTGATGCAATGATATCAGTAGGGCTGATCCCAATGCGTTTTGTCTAAAGCGACATCATCTGGGGTATGGGTCCACTGTAGTCACTGCGTTTATATAATGTAAAGGCCCAATAACAAAAATTAACAACCTGTGATTGCAATTACTGCTATCATCGTATTGACATTACACTTCCTGGTTAACAAAATGGCACTAGGGCGTGCGCTCCAAGACTCACTCTGAGGTGAGTTGGGAAATCCATTATTTTGTATGGAGGCGGACTGGTGGGGGTCAAGCCTTGCAGTGATCTGTATGTGTACAAATCAGCCGATGCTCAAAACATCATATGTGGATGTCGGCGTGGATCACTACCTAATCTCCTCTGGACCACATGCGGTTCAAGCCTCACTTTGAGAAGACAAGCGCGGCCAGCACGTCATCCACAGAAAAATAAAAATGATCATCCGCACTGGACCCGCCTTGGTCGCCTCCCCCGGACATTATGTGGTTCAGGCCTCACTCTGAATAAAACAGAGAGTTCAGTGAGTCTGCCACATTATCAACAGGAAGTTTAGGACGGCGGTGACACTGTCATGTGTTTTGGAGAGAAAGGAAGCAGATAATCATGTTTCAAACATAAAACCGAATAAAAATAAAATTGAAAATTGTATTGTGATCACAGGACTGGTCTCTGGTCTCTCTCTTACGGATAAATTATAGGTATTTTCTTTTTTGGTTATATCATTTTGAATACATGAGAGGACTTGGTCTGATATGTTGGCCGGTTCGGAGGACTGCTTCTCTGAGTTATCCCCTGAATAAATGGACCATCTTCAATCCTAATCTGGAGTACAGACACAGAGGTCCCATACACTAGTGTTTACACCACAAGCCCTGCTGAGCATACGCCCATTTGAGTCCCTACACTCCAGTAAGCCTTCACACAACCGGTGGTGGTTTCATTGTTGTGCTTCCATTTCAACACTGACAGCACGTGGAATACCTTTTCCTGCTACTGAGTTTTTTCAATGTCTATTCACAGACTGTTCTATTCACGGTTTATTAACCTCTATATGATAGCATATGGACTTATATTTTTGGTGTGATCTTCACATCACTTTCCACTGTTTTGATGATTTCTTTTTATTCTCGTGGTTATTTCACACTATACATTGGATTCGATACACATGAATTTGTATCAGGACAAATTTTTAAGAGCTGCACAGATTTTTATTTTATTTTTATTTTTACATTCTTGGTGAAACCTGCTCCAGAGTGCTCTGGACTTCAGACTGGGGCAAAGGTTCATCTTCCAACAGGACAACGACCCTAAGCACACAGCCAAGATAACAAAGGATTGGCTACAGGAAAACTCTGTGAATGTCCTTGAGTGATCCAGCCAAAGCCCAGATTTGAACCCGATTAAACATCTCTGAAGAGATGGCTGTGCACCGACGCTCCCCATCCAACCTGATGGAGCTTGAGAGGTCCTGCAAAGAAGAATGGGAGAAGCTGCCCAAAAATAGGTGTGCCAAGCTTGTAGCATCATACTCAAAAAGACTTGAGGCTTTAATTGGTGCCAAAGGTGCTTCAACAAAGTTATTGAGCAAAGGCTGTGAATACTTATGTACATGGGATTTTTTTCATTTTTTTATTTTTTATAACGTTGCTAATATTTCACACAAACTTCTTTCATGTTGTCATTATGGGGTATTGATTGTAGAATTTTGGGGAAAATAATCTTATTGGGGTCTTATTATAATTAGGGGCGGGGCATGTGTTTGTAGGTGTGACATAGCAAAAAGAAAAATGGGTGTGGTTTACGTGGGGAAAGTGGGCGTGGCTTATATGGGCATGGTTCAAATGGGGGTGTGGTTAGAGTCTGAGATGAATGAGAGATGGAGAAAGAAAGGGGAAAAGAGGGAGGGAGAGAGAGAGAAAGAAGGAAAGAAGGAGGGAAGGAGAGAGAAGGAAGGAAGAGACAGCAGGCCCGGAAGAGACAGCAGGCCCAGATCCTACACCACTATAGAAATATGTATTCCACATTTTAACAAATCAGCAAATAAAGATACTCCAAACACCTGGTGTTAGTGCTTCAATCATCCCAGCTCCATGGTTGTTGTGGTGTCAGGATGATTGAAGCACATTATTACTATTATTACATTGTAATATAGAATGAAATCATTCAACTCACCATAATCCAGAATCAATGGGACCCCTGAGCGTGTCACCTGCCACGTCGCCTGCCACCAGATGCCATAAGGTGCCCCCAGCAGAGTCCATCCTTGCATCAGGTGCCCCCAGCAGAGTCTGTCCTTATATCAGGTGCCCCCAGCAGAGTCCGCCCTTACATCAGGTGCCCCCAGCAGAGTCCGTCCTTTCATCAGGTGCCCCCAACAGAGTCCGTCCTTACAACAGGTGCCCCCAGAAGCAGAGGCCCTCCTTACAGATCTGTGTCCCTGGCAGCGAAGCCCTTCCTTACATCTAGTGTCCCCAGCAGCGGAGCCCTCCTTTACATCTGGTTTCCCCAGCAGCGGATCCCTCCTTTACATCTGGTTTCCCCAGTACAGTACCTCTTACATCAGGTGTCCCCAGCAGAGTGCCTCCTACAATATCTCCCCAAGCGAAAGCTCTCCTCTCCTTCCAGTGCAGCTGGAGTTACAGCTCTTCAACCTTCTCTGTCCTATACCCACAGCAGCTCTCCTCTCCCCCACAGAACAGAATCTTAAACTTACTGTGGCTGGTCAGGCTGCTGCCGCGGGCTTCTCCTGATGCTGCGGGTGTGAGGCTAGAGCGGCCAAGTGAATACTCCGCCCCGCCCCTCCTCTGTTGTTTAGGGAGAGCAGGGAGGGATTTGTGTGTGCAGACACTAGAGGCCAGCGCTGGAGGTTTCAATCGTAAAAAAACCCAGCTGCCGACAGTGCACTCCTTCCTGTGCCGGGTGCTGGTACACAGAGAGGGTTCCAACGCCCAGCTTCCGCTGCCACTCTGCTTGCATCTTCTTTCTGCTTTCTGTGCCAGCTGCTGGAACACAGAGAGTTCCTACACTGGCCACCAAACTGCCGCTGTGCGTGTTGCGCTCGGGGTGATTAGGGTGTGCCCAGGCACCAGTGGCGGCCACTCTATAAGGGGCGCAGGGGGGCTGCCCCCTAATCCATGCGCTCGGCCCCTAATCTACATGCAGGTTGCCAGATGCATGGATTCCAGTAGGGTTTTTTTTTTAAGCACATGATTAGAGCCTGAGACTCTAATTGGCTTTAAAAAAGGGTGAGTTCAGGGTGCAGAGCACTGTGCCCTAAGTCCAAACAGTTGTGTGACAATAGCGAATTAATATTCGCTAATGTCTTCCTGATTCTCCTCCTGGCCAATCAGGAAGTGGGTCCTGAGACCTGATTGGCCAGGGGTCTCAGAACCCACTTCCTGTTTGGCTGGGAGGAGAAGCAACGGCCCCAGAGCAGGGTCTCCAGTGAGAGCTCACCCCCAGCGCAGTCACACCCAGCACTCCCCTACTTGGACAGTGGAGGAAGGAGGACGGGAGATCAGAGTGTCATCCCGGCCAGGATTCATCATCTACCTCCTAAGGTAAAGAGGCCTCAGATCTCCACCTTACCATCCATCCGTCTCCCGCGCGGGGGGGGGGCTGATCGCCGCCTTCCGGTCCGTCTCCTGCTTTCCCGCGGGGAGTGCCATTGGTTTGCATCCACCCCAAATATTGAGCATCAGCAACCACTGCCAGGCACACCAAATTTCCACAGCACACTTGAGTCATAAAACTGTCCGGCAACTTTGTTTGTTTTGTTTATTAGGAGGTATTAGACTTGGATGGGGCTAGGGGTATTATGGGATGCCCACTTGACTTTTCAGCAAAAGAAACTCTTCAGGGACACAACTATATACAGTCCATATATACACTCCTCTTCTGCCTCCTGCACAAATCTTGCTTGCAGAAACACTAAGGCCCAGCTGGAACACTGTTTGGGGGATCTGACAAGGCACTCAGCCAGATCCAGTAAAAGCCCTTTACAGGCAGGGGCTGCGGGCCCCTTTGATGTGTAGCAAAAGTCCCAGTGTCCAGCTACCCTCCTGTGGCTACTAATCCTAACACCACCTCTTCAGGCACTGCCAGCCCACCTAGCTGCAGCTGCCCCTTTCACTAGCCCTCCTGACTAATCTTCCACAGTCCTCCCAGACTGACTCTGCAACTATCTCAGACTGCCACTCCTCAGTCCTCTTAGGCTGCCTCTCAGCCCTCCCCGACTGTCTCACTCAACAGCCATCTAGCTGTCCTCTACCTGGAGATCTCGTGGACATGCTCGCTGGCTCCTGCTGTCCTCACACCTGCTCCCTTGGCACTGGACAGTTGTGTTGTCAGAGGATCCCTCCTGCACCTGAGCTCCCAGGCCTGAGGTCACTTCTCCCCCCCCAGACTAGGGGGTTACCCTTAAGGGCCCCCAACAGCCTCCTCAGCACTCCATCTGCAGCTTCCATCCTAACTCTACTGCCCCTGCTGGCTTGACCCAAAATAGTTAAGAGGTCCCTCCCACTGCCAGCTAATTTGGCCGGGGATTGGTTGGGGCCCTCATCAGTACTCCAGGTAAATGTATATATTCCTCCTCCCTTTAACCAACGGGTCCTCTATAAGTTATGTGAAAATTTAGCTACATTACAATTCTCCAGACTATACATAGCTGGAGACTTTAATTCTACATTGGATCCGTCTCTGGACTCGTCCAATCCCAATAGAGTGTATTCACCAGATCTGCTTCAATGGGCACAAGCATTTAATTATACTGAGATCTGGAGATGGAATCACCAAACTACTAGGCACGCCTTTAACACTCAGTTTGAAAATGCTCCAGTGGCCTTTTACACTTCGAACCTGGAGACTTTGCTTAGGGACGAAGCTCTCCCTAAGCCTTTATCCACCATATATAAAGCGTTGCTCCCCAACGTCCACACGGGCCTAGAAAACCTTAAGGCAAAGTGGGTGGTCGATTTCCCTACACTAGACACAGGAGTATGGGAGGAAATGTGGGAGAGTCCCCTTTCACAGCTAGTATCGGCTAGAGATAAATTAGTCCAATTTAAAATAGTACATAAGGTGTATTATACGCCCGTGCGTCTACACAAAATCTATTCATCTATTCCTGCCTCTTGCTGGAGATGCAACTCACCCTCAGCAGATTTCTTTCATATTTTTTGGAACTGCCCTCAGGTTAAAATTTTTTGGGCTGAGGTAACCAATTTTATTTTGACTGTCACCATCATTCCTGTGCCATTGTCTGTGGAGGTATGTCTGTTGAGACTTGTAGAACCGCTGGCCCCACGTTGGGCAATCAGAACCCTATTAGGATTATTACTTGACTGTAGGATAACAGATGTAATTAACATGCCCTTCTGCCACCACTAAAAACCCTTACCCCAATAATTCAGACCACACCGATATTGGAGTATAAAAGGCCGTAGCAGCCTATTTTATTTAAACAAATATACCTTAGAATATCAACACTATGGATATAAAACATATCCAACATAAAACAGCAAAACAACAACATCTGTTAAACAACCTGTCTAATTTCTCAAGCGTTGGTCTGAGCAATATCTTCATAATCATCAGTGTCCAATAACAAAAACTTACCCTGCGGTCCCATCAAATTTGTCACATAGGCCTCAAGCCGACAAGCTGGCTCAGAGACTACCAATGACCGCAGAGCCCCTTTATCACTTCCCGGTTAACCTCCATTAACCGGGAACCACCATCATGAGCCATATCAACGCTGGCTCCCAAAAAAACTCTTACTTTTTGCCATCTTTTTTCTCTTGCCCAGACCAACGCCCGCCCCTGCCACGACGTATCTGCGACCATCACCTGTAGAAGAAACAATACAATACCCTACATCCTAACAATACTTTACCAATATAAGGGAGGGTGGGCGGGAACTTTCTTCAGGAAAACTGTTACTCCCCCCAGGGCGGGATGAACTTATAAAGACCCTCCTAGTGCCTCCCCCTCGGTTAACTAATATACACTCCCCCTCTGTGTTAACTCCACTGCTGCCACAGTCATGTACTCCCTCCACCTATGCATTACATGCTGTGTTCCGGTCCTTTCTTGACTGTAGGATAACAGATGTAATTAACATGCCCTTCTGCCACCACTAAAAACCCTTACCCCAATAATTCAGACCACACCGATATTGGAGTATAAAAGGCCGTAGCAGCCTATTTTATTTAAACAAATATACCTTAGAATATCAACACTATGGATATAAAACATATCCAACATAAAACAGCAAAACAACAACATCTGTTAAACAACCTGTCTAATTTCTCAAGCGTTGGTCTGAGCAATATCTTCATAATCATCAGTGTCCAATAACAAAAACTTACCCTGCGGTCCCATCAAATTTGTCACATAGGCCTCAAGCCGACAAGCTGGCTCAGAGACTACCAATGACCGCAGAGCCCCTTTATCACTTCCCGGTTAACCTCCATTAACCGGGAACCACCATCATGAGCCATATCAACGCTGGCTCCCAAAAAAACTCTTACTTTTTGCCATCTTTTTTCTCTTGCCCAGACCAACGCCCGCCACAGCACACGAGAATAAAACCTTATTCTTGTGTGCCCCTCCACACCCGAAGTGCTCGCTGTATGCCATCTTGTAAACCTAAGGCCCACAAGTCTATACCCACTTCGTTCAAGTGAACCCCATCAGACCTTAAATACCTCCAGGTTTCAAACTCAAGTTCAAGGTGTCTCACCGTTAAACCACCATTATTAATCACAAACTTGCTCACTTCTCTGTTTATTTTTCTCCGTGCCCTGTTCACACCTTCTACCGACCTAGCCATCCTCCATGATGTCTGCGCCACCATGTCGGACCAGACAATCACCATCTGAGGAAAAGCTTCCTTCAACTGCCAAACGTCCTACTTTATGTCCCGTTTAATGTCTACCATGGCCCTAACGCACAAGTCATTGCCGCCTAAATGACTAACTAATACGTCCGGCGGCCTATCTCGTTGTGCATACCGATGAACCTCAGCAACCAACCTTCCCCACAACATGCCGGGGAACCCCAACCACTTGATACATGCCTCCCGTTTGCTGAAACCCAATTGCCTACCCTCAAAAACGTGCATCACCTCTCCGTGCCCCCCAGGACACGTAAGAATGGCCCATGATCCAGACCATCCTCAGCAACGAATCTGAAACAGAAGAAAAGAAAAACAACCGAACAATAAAAAACTCCTATATTCCACCTTCTTTACCACATCCCCATAACAGTGATCCCATAACCGAGATCCCATAACAGAGATCCCATAACAGAGATCCCATAACAGAGATCCCATAACAGAGATCCCATAACAGAGATCCCATAACAGAGATCCCATAACAGTGATCCCATAACAGAGATCCCAGAACAGTGATCCCATAACAGAGATCCCATAACAGTGATCCCATAACAGAGATCCCAAAACAGTGATCCCATAACAGAGATCCCAAAACAGTGATCCCATAACAGAGATCCCAGAACAGTGATCCCATAACAGAGATACAATAACAGAGATACCATAACAGTGATCCCATAACAGAGATCCCATAACGGTGCATGCATACCGTTTCTGACTGCTTCCGTAGCTGCTCCTATCCTAAACGAATAGGACGAGAAATCATTCTCATCCAGGCCCAAAACCCCGTATGCATTTTGTAAAGACTGCCGCAAATTGAAATCTAGATAAAAATTCACCACTTAAATGTACCAAAAAAGGGGGCCGGTCGTTCTGAACGAACTTTTAAAAAATTCCCGAACTGCTTCTACCGGGCATAATTGTGATCCCTTCACTGGGTAAACTTGCACCAGTCTTTAGAGTACGCTGCCCATGTAGACCCACTCACCGACTTCCTTATCCATCCCGCGATGAGGCCAATGTTATCCCCCACAGCCATTCGGAACAAGGTACTCCTTGCTGCTCCGCCTCCGGCGCCAACTCCCGAAACCTGTCCCACTGAAAGTGATACAACGCATCAGCTATCACATTTTCCACCCCTGGTAAGTGTACCGCATGAATGAAAACATTCAACTGCAGACAGCGCAATACTAAGTGTTGCAATAACCTGATCACTGGCATGGATGATGCCGTAATCCCATTGATAACTTGCACCACCCCCAAATTGTCCCCATGGAAACGCACCTTCAGATCCCTGAATGATGTTCCCCACAGCTCCACTGCCAGCACTACCGTAAACAACTCCAGCAGCACCAGATTCTTCGTGAATCCTGCCTCCACCCATGCTTGGAGCCATGGTCCTGCACTCCATTGTCCCTGAAAAAAATGCCCCAAAACCTGTGGAACCTGCGGCATCCGTGAATAGTTCCAGGTCAAAGTTGCTGACTGGACCAGATATCCACAGTGCCCTACCGTTAAAAGCTTCCAAAACATATACCACACTCTCAAATCTGCCCTGTGCGTTTCTCTTAATCGCACGAAATGTCACGGTGATTCTATTCCACTCGTGCTAGACGCAAGCCTGCGACTAAACACCCTCCCCATCGGTAATATGCGGCGTGCAAACTTCAGCTTGCCCAATACTGACTGTAGTGTCCTTAACTGCACTTTCTTTAAACCCAAAAGCCCTGCAATTTCTCTCTTCAGATCTTCCCGCTTATCGTCCGGCAGCCTCCATTCCATTGCGTCCGAATCTATGACAATGCCCAAAAAACTGGATGACCGTTCACGGTCCCTCCGTCTTATCAGCAGCCAATGGAATGCCAAATCTATCTGCGATGTGCTCCAGCGTGGCTAACAGCACCACACAAATCCTGGAGGCCGCCGGACCTATACAAAGAAAAATCGTCTGGGTGTTGAATAACAGAATTCACCCCCGACACATCCCGCACAACCCATTCCACGAAGAAGCTAAAGTGTTCAAATATTGCGCACGATATTGAGCAGCCCATGGGTAAGCAATTGTCCACGTAGAATTCATTGTTCCAATGACAACCTAGTAGCCTAAAACTATCCTGGTGCACCGGCAGTAGTCTGAAAGCAGATTCCACATCCGCTTTCGCCATCAGGGCCCCCTAACCGTAACGACGGCCCCATCCCACTGCCGCGTCGAATGAAGTATATGTCACGGAGCACGCCCCCTGATCAATAGCATCGTTCACTGACCCCCCTTTTTGGGAAAGATAGGTGATGAATTAGCCTAAATTTACCTGGTTCCTTTTTTTTTTTTTTTTTTTTTTTTTTTGGTACCACTCCCAGCGGCGAGACCACCAGATCGTCAAACGGCGCCGCTGGAAATGGGCCACCCATCCGCCCCAATGCAACTTCCTTCCTTAGCTTCTCCAAAACACATCCGGATGTTGCATTGCTGACCGCAAATTGCGTGGAACCGGTGGAATTACCGTCAACTCGCATGGGATCTTAAAGCCAACCGAAAAAACCTACCTCCAACAATTGAGCTGCTGCCCTGTCCGGATACCTACCTAGAAACGGTCGCATCCTTTCCACCTTCACTGGGGTCCTCCCTTTTGTTTGCAGTCTCTCCTGTACGTGCATTTTCCCTGCTTGGAACCTCTGGACCCGGGGTGAGATCCCCCCGCCCTGAACACTCGTGTTTATCCTTACATGCGACTCCAACCTGCATGTCCCGGTGTTGTATAGCCAACAAACCCTTTTTCTATTTCCGACCGAATGTCCCTGGGACGAAGGTCCACCGCCCCCCCCCTGAAAAAACTGATTGGGGGCCCTCACCGTCGTCATCAATTTCATCCAGAGGCTGATGTCCTTGTGATCCCAACGCAGAGCCGGCCTGACCACCCTCCGTTGTCAGAATTGTTCGTCATACCTCAACCATGCTGTTCCCCCATAAACTCTGTACGCCTCACCAAATAGCATCTTGATAACAAAACAGTGCCGAACAATGCTCGGGTTGTTTTTCCCCTATCACACTTGCCATAATCGCAAACGCTTGCAACCAGTTAGCAAACGTTCTAGGGATCAAACGATATCTCCTCTTCTCCTCATCCTCCTTCTTAGAGCCATGTGGCTTAACTCTATCAAGATTAAATTTTTTCAATGGTAGCAGTGAAAAAATTTCCACATACTCACCTTTCCACAGTTTTTCACGCACTACTTGTTTTAAGTGCGACCCTAACGGTCCCTCATAGCAAACATAGACCTCGCCTTTTGCCGCGTCAGCCAACCTTGTTATGTCCTGCCTGCCAGCTGCCTCCGCTGATTTTTCCGTCCCTTCCGCGGCCCCCACTCCCTGTCACCGCTGGGCTGGGCAATGCGACTGCGGCCTGCACCACCGGCCCTCCACTTTTTTCTGCTCCACCTGCAACCCCCGTCGGAACCCATGCCGCCGCCGGGCCCGTGCGACCCTTTTCTGCCGCTTCAAAACGCTGTAAGAGCTCATTTATGCCTGCCAAGAAAACCCCCTAAGCCAGAGGCCCCCCGTTTGTGTCATTCACTCTGCCAGCTTCACTCACACCTGCAACCCCCAGCCCCCCACTACTCGGCAGACCTGCAACAGAAATCATGACATTAGACTCACCAGGCTGCACAGGCGTAGCCTCATCAGCCGGACTTCTGTTCTCCACCGCTGTTGTCCTCCTGGAGGGGGGGGGGGGGCCGCCTCTTCCTCTGACCCGGACCGCTCATCCTCCCCAATGCACTCTCCTTCTTCCTCCTCAGCCGATGAATGCCCACCCGGCCTGGACACCAAGGTTGCCGTGGAAACCGCGGCCGTACACCCCCGCCTCCCCGTATCCCATCTGCCTGTCGTTTTTTGCTGTACCTTGCCCGGACCGGTGTTGGGAACCACAGTCCTGCCGTCAGGTACTATCGCTGCTCTACCCGGCCGTCCTCTCTCGCTTCTACTGCGACCCCCTGCCGTGGAACCAGAAGGCCCAGGGATCTCTCCTCGTGCACCGCTGCGCACATCCGACTCCCTGACTCTGGGGGCGGGGCTAACGCTTCTCTCCACTCTGGCTGTGCTAGGCCGCTGCGCCGCTCCCGCTACATCCCGCTGACCGCCATTCGGTCCACCTTCGGTTCTCCCCCGTCCCTACCGTTCGCTTGCCACTCTATTTGGCGGCGGGCCCGCTGAGGGACCGGAGTGAGTCCCAGGCTGCCGCTGTTCATGGGAAAAAAAACTCCTCTGGGGGCCGCGACCGCCGAGTCCTAGTGTCGCTCGTTACCCCCCTGCTAGATGCAGGCTCTGTTCCCCTCACTGCTTCCTCTAAGGTGTCCTGGAGCCAGGCTGCCCCTCTCACCATTGCTTCTACTCTCATCTGCTCCATCAGGCGCTCCAGGTCAGCCATGCTGCTCTTCAGGGAACTTTCTTCAGGAAAACTGTTACTCCCCCCAGGGCGGGATGAACTTATAAAGACCCTCCTAGTGCCTCCCCCTCGGTTAACTAATATACACTCCCCCTCTGTGTTAACTCCACTGCTGCCACAGTCATGTACTCCCTCCACCTATGCATTACATGCTGTGTTCCGGTCCTTTCTTTACTATGCTCGTAAATCTGTAGTACTCCAATGGAAGGCCACGGCCGCACCCTCAATAAATTTTTGGAAGAGGTTAGTGAACTTGGCTCTGCCACTAGTTAACTACTTACCTGTCACATGGCTGTGTCAAAAAATTCCACAAAATATGGGACATTTGGACGGAGTCCCTGTCCACTAATGCAGACTCGATGGACGATTAGTAACACGCTATTAAGTACCGAGAACGGCTTGAGTGGCACCTCTGAACTTATAGACCTCCCTGGGTTGCTCGATCAATAGTTATGGGGAGGGGGAATGTTAATATGTAACTGTAATGTGCACTTCATTTCATAAATAACTAAGTAAGCTCTATAGGGTATATGTAGAATTGGAGGATTGCTTAGGATATTGTGCACAGGTGGTTGAGCGTACAGTGGTTAGTTGTTTTATCATATATATTTTTATATATATTTGTTTTTTTGGGGGGGGTTTTGGTTCTCTTAGTTTTGTAGTTTTGTTAGAGATCGAGCCTGGTTATGCCCAATAGGCTCTGTATTTGTTTTGTATTTTACCTTGAAATTACAATAACTTTATTTTCTTATGTTAAAAAGGTCAAGAAGTATCTTTCAGTATAATAATATCAAAATATAGTTCAAATCATGTACAAATCATAAAAATAATGTACATAGTCAAGTTTTCACAGTTACATAACCATCAACATTCATTAGACATAGTGGTACTCCTAATCGCTGGTTTTCAAAACCACACAATCATTGAACTCTGACTGCAAGGATTGTTCAGCCAAAGGGTATCCAATGCGTTTCAAGCTTTTTCAAAACCATCTCTTCCTCAGGGATACATCGCCATTCTGTCAAGTACAAAAATTGAGTTACAATCATGTCCATTACATGCATTTAATATTGTTAAGCGTAGTAGCAAAAAGCAAATAGAAAAGAAAAGAAAACATCATTAAATTAATCAATCCACATATACATCATGTAATGTAATTTTAGGACAGATGGCACCCAAATTCTTCACTGGACAGGCCACTTCCACAGTCAAAAGACCACAGAGATTGTGCAAAGATCGGCAGGCCAATAACAATGTTAAAGTGATTGTAAAGCCTGAACATTTTGTACCTTAATGCATTCCTTGCATTAAGGTAAACAATGTTTAGGTGTCAGCATCGCCCCCTCAGCCCCCCTTTTATCCAGCGTCGTGCACATCTGCAGGTCTTCTCTCCCCTCACTTCCGAGTCTCGCTGGTTTTGCTGTCAATCAAAGCCAGTAACAAGGGAGCAGGGGGGGGGGCCGAGTCCCACTGTCTCTGTCAAAAATCACAACTCATTGAAAAGGGGGGGGGGGGTACTTAAGAAGGTACTTAAAAAATTCCTTGGTACTCCATACATAGGACATCAAAGCAAACATGCTGGCTGCTCAGACTCCCTTCCCTTCAGCATCAACATCAAATGTACCAGTTAACATCAACCTTATACAGGTATATTGTATAAGGCATTATCACCCACCTCACAGGGGTGTCTTAGTCCACCCTACAGTGGGAAAGCAGGCCAATGCAAGCGAAAACAGGAGAATCATGACGTCATACGTGGCCGTGTCATTTCTGGGGACTGGAAAGCCACAATGTTGGAGACCACCGTCCACACATACAGTCCACATTCCCCTGCATCAGACAGGCTGAACAAAGAGGGAGCTGCCATATCACTGCCATCACAGTCAACCGCAGCCACCCTCACAGGAGATGCGGAAAATCAAAGCCCCACAATACCAATGATATGTGGGGCTTTGTGTGCCAGGCACAGTACATCCGGGGATCCCAAATGGGAGGAACCAAACTGGAGAGAAAAGAGGGAGATGTCTGTTCACATACAAATAACATGATTACCGGTGGATAAACATTGTTAATAAAACCTTAATGGTGAACAAAAACACTTTTAGAAAGTAAGCTTCAAAAGTCACACTAATTGTCCGCATGCTATCGTAATGCAGAAAAGGTTTAGCCCAACTAGCTGGATAGACTGGTTATGGTCCACATCCCTAGTACATAGAGTGAAAAGGGTTCCTCAAAGGGTGGGACTTTAAATGGACCATGCACAGTGATTCAAATATAAAAGTACAAATTTATTGAAACATGAATTACAAATTAGAACACAGGGATTAATTTAAACACATGATGGTAAGAATAGCATGAAATCAGCTACTGGATGGCCTAAATCAACTGTCAGAAAGACAGGAAGAGTCCAACATGTTTCAACATATAAAATAAAAGTCTTCTTCAGGGACAATAGGCCATTAAATTCCAATTGCGTAGCCTTAATCCCATGTGTTAGCGATTCACCCAAGAGAGATCATGACTCAAAGAATGCGATGAGAGCTGAGCAGCCAGAGTTGCGCCAAGCAAGCATGACAGGAGGAAGATGAAAAGTATCACAGCATGCCCCTCGTGTCAGGACGTAGGATCCCACAAGGGGGCCAGAGCCTTGGAAGATCACTAAGTGTATTCTATGACCCCATGAGTCTCTATCCCAAGAGGTATGGGAATAGAAAGGGTACTTGTCCACAAGACCTGGTCATTTTGGGGTGTCAGGTAAAGACTATCCACATATATTGAGATAACCGAATGGCTGAAAAAATGCCCTTGTAGTCATATAAAAGAAAAATCTGTAGTATGTAGCTGGAAATAGCCAGTCGGAATCTTGTTTGAGAAGCAAGGCAGCGTGGCTGCTGGTGTCTCCCAGGTGAAGCAGGGGTCTTAAAGGGGACCTCCTTATCAAAATGGGGTCTTAAAGGGGACAAATTGGAAAAGATGAATAAGTCAACCCATCTCTAACCCTCAACTTTAGGAAACCTAGTAAACACAATCAATCAATTTGTTTTTCCTGAACTGGAGCATTCCAGAAAGGGCCTAAAACTTTCCGATTAATTTAGCCCGGGGGGGGGGGGGTAGCATTCAAACATCTAATCCAGCGCATTTTATGTTCAAACATCTAATCCAGCGCATTTTATGCTGAAGTAGTGTTTTATTCTAATCTCCTCCCCTGATTTGGATATGTACTCTGTCAAGAACTGAGCCGAACACCCCCCATTCGGTTCACACCAGAACTTGCGAACAGACAAAAAATTGGTGCAAACACGTGAACACCGTTAAAGTTTATGGGACACAAACATGACAAATTCAAAGTGCTCGTTTTAGGCATTCCAGAAAGGGCCTAAAACTTTCCAATTAATTTAGACCGGGGGGGGGGGGGGGGGGGGTAGCATTCAAACATCTAATCCAGCGCATTTTACGCTGAAGTAGTGTTTTATTCTAATCTCCTCCCCTGATTTGGATATGTACTCTGTCAAGAACTGAGCCGAACACCCCCCATTCGGTTTGCACCAGAACTTGCGAACAGACAAAAAAGTGGTGCAAACACGTGAACACCGTTAAAGTTTATGGGACACGAACATGACAAATTAAAAGTGCTCATTTTAAAGGCTTATATGCATGTTATTGCTATAAAAATTATTTGGGGACCCAGGTTCTGCCACAGGGGACATGTATCAATGCAAAAAAAAGTTTTAAAAACTGCAGTTTTTTCAGGAGCAGTGATTTTAATAATGCTTAAAGTGAAACAATAAAAATGAAATATTCCTTTAAATATCATGCCTGGGGGGTGTCCTTAGTCTGGCTTTAAAATAGCGCATCTTTCCCGTGTTTAGAACAGTACCACAGAGAAATGACATTTCTAAACAAATGAATGTCATTTAAAACTGCTTGCGGCTGTAATGTATTGTCAGGTCCCGGCAATATACATAAAAAAATCATTATAAAAAATGACATGGGTCCCCCCCCCAGTCCATTACCAGTTCCTTTGGGTCTGGTATAAATATTAAGGGGAACCCTGCACCAAAATTAAAAAAAAAAATTGCACGGGGGTCCCCCCAAAATCCATACCAGGCCCTTCAGGTCTGGTATGGATATTAAGGGGAACCCTGCGCCAAAATAAAAAAAATGGCGTGGGGGCCCCCCAAAATCCATACCAGGTCCCTCAGGTCTGGTATAGATGTTAAGGGGAACCCCGAGCCAAAATAAAAAAAATGGTGTTGGGGGTACCCCCCAAAATCCATACCAGATTCTTATCCGAGCACGCAACCTGGCAGGCCGTACCAGACCACATGCCCTCAACATGGGGAGGGTGTTTTGGGGTCCCCAAGGACAAGAACCTCTTCCCCACAACCCTTGCCCGGTGGTTGTGGGGGTCTGTGGGTGGGGGGCTTATCAGAATCTTGAAGCCCCCTTTAACAAGGAGACCCCCAGATCCCGCCCCCCCATGTGAATGGGTATCGGGTACATTGTACCCCTACACATTCACCAAAAAAAGTGTCAAAAAAGTAAAAAGTATTAAAAAACAAATAAAAAATGTGTTGCGATGTCCATTCATCTGCAATCACTAGCGCCAACGACCAGAGGAAAAAAAAATGGAAAAACTCTGCCTTGATGGGAGGCATCCCTGCGACTGCAGGCTTTTTGCTTTAAAATCAAGGGAAAAAAAAACTACAATAAATAATGTGCAAAATACAAAAGTGACAGTGCATCAAATAATGTGAACTTCACGCTCCGTAAGGTGCCGCAGTATTAACCTCTCTGGCGGTATGATTATGTCAGATTCTTGAATCTCAAAGCAGTACATTGTTTTGCATGGAAATTTGCTGTTTTATATTGTAGGTCTGTAATTCTTAGTAATAACACACTTAAATCTGTCCAAACAAGAGTCTAGTAGACATTCCGGGTATGATAAAGTTTGAAACATGAAATCATAAATTATAATCTAATAAATAACTATAAATAATTATAACAAATAATAATATAATAATAATAAATTGTATTCAATAATGTAATCAAATCAAAAACACTGAAATTTGCTCAGTCACAGATGTGTCGCTGTTGTCACTTTCAGTGTCTGATGACGAATTTCCCCACAAATCACTATCGCTCAATTCTGCAAGTGATTTTAATTCACTGTCACTATTTTCTACCTGGTCTAAAACCGCTTTTGACGTAAAGGGACGCTTTTTGGATGCCATGGACATTCTCAAGTTTCCAGGCAGCAAGAACGGTATATATAATATAAAACTGCAGGTAGGGCACCGGACAAACCACTGAGGACAAAAGGGAGGATAAATGATTTGATACAGTAATGTAATCTTACAGATTACAGTGTGTTATGTTTTTTTCACTTTTTGAATTTGCCGCCGGGCTCCGCCCCCGTGCGTCGTGATGCTTGTAGGGAACGGAGCCCGGAACAATGATGAATCGGGCGGATGATCCGGCGGAGGACACAGCAGGGGGACATCTCAGGACCCTGGGGACAAGGTAAGTAAGTTGTACATGGATCCTGCGATGCAATTCCAAGTGTGGCTCGGGGCTACCGCTTTTGGTAGTGAAAATTCACCCCTAGCCACACTCGAGAATACCACCAGGGAGCTTAAAGTGACGATGCAATAGGTATAAAAGTCCTCAATCAAAGAAAGTTCAAAAATAAAGTGCTTGTGTGAGGAGAAATCAATGAATCCAGGTCATAAACAACTTCCACCATCCGAAGTGCACTTGTGGACACGATTTCCCCGAATGCCAATAAAACTTGGCACCTTGGCAGCCTAGGCTGATACACAGACCAGGTGACAATTATATGGAGGGAAGCGAGGACCTCTCTAAAGTTTTATTGGCATTTGTGGAAATCGTGTCCAGTCTGATTGGAGGTCCCAGGAATAGGAATTCACTGTCTGGATCCTTGAGACACTTATTACACACAAGCCCAACTAGACCTGTAGGGGTCTTCGTTTGAGGTGAGAGGCTGGGGAAAAACACAAGCGCACTTCGGATGGTGGAATTTGTTTATGACCTGGATTCATTGATCTCTCTTCACACAAGCACTTTTTTTATGAACTTTCTGTGATTGAGCACTATTTATACCTAATGCATCGTCACTTTAATGCTGCGGCACCTTACTGTGCGTGAAGTTCACGTTATTTGATGCACTGTCACTTTTGTATTTTGCACATTATTGATTGTAGTTTTTTTTTTTCCCCTTGATGTTATTGCTCATTGAGTGAGTGCCACATTTACTTATATCTAATTAGCACTGTGTGGGAACACCTTTTCATGTTGGCAGCTACTCCGTTTATTTATATATATTTGGTTTGCACATAGGTATTTTTCACTTTATAGGCTTTTTGCTTTGACAGCTGTTATATAGCTGAGGGCAGGGCCATCTGGTGACGTAAACGGGTGACCCCGCCTCCTCTGACGTTATGTGATGTCACATGACATCATAAGGGGACGAGGTCACCCGCTTACGTCACCGGGTGGCCCCGCCCTCAGCTATATAACAGCTGCCAAAGCAAAAAGCCTGCAGTCGCAGGTACGCCTCCCATCGAGTGGCCTGGTACGGTTCAGGAGGGGGGGCGCTTTCTCTCCCCCCCCATTTCCTGCAGCCTGCCAGGTTGTGTGCTCGGATAAGGGTCTGGTATGGATTTTGGGGGCCCCACACCATTTTTAAAAAAAATCTTGGCACAGGGTTCCCCTTAATATCCATACCAGACCTGAAGGGCCTGGTATGAATTTTAGGGGGGACCCCAACGCCATTTCTAAAAAAAAATTGGCACAGGGTTCCCCTTAATATCCATTCCAGACCCAAAGGGCCTAATAATGAACTGGGGAGGAACCCATGCCATTTTTTTCAATGATTTTTTTATGAGCAGTTTTAAATGAAATTTCTTTCCTTTACAAATGTCATTTTGCTGCTCTCATTCATAGAACTATGTACGGCCGCTATGTAAGCGCATAGTGTGGGGTGTGGGCTCAGCCCCATGAGCCATGATTGGCCAAAGGCACCCTGCACCCTGTGATTGGCCAAAGCATGCAGGTCAGGTGCATTCTTTGGCCAATCAGCAGCCGTCAATGCACTGCGATCTTGCAGTGCGTTGACGGTCACGCCGTTCATTATGGGGCGTTCCATGGGCGCTCAAATTTCCCGCGAACTCCCCATAATGTTCTAAATTCGGCGAACGGGTGAACACCCGATGTTCGACACTCGAACATCGGGCTCATCCCTAGTTATGAGCCTTTACTATATGTCTTCCTAAAGGTACATAAAAATTCCCAATCCTCCTGCATTCATACTGCATTAAGTATACGACTCCCTTTGTTTGGCAGTTGGCAAAATGTTTAGATTTGAATTTTACACCATTTGGGAGAAGTAACTCACTTTTTTTTGCTTATAATGTACACTCCCCACATGCAAAAGTGCCTACATATTTACAAAGGTCTTTTCTGTCATTGGCCCTGTACTCACTGTGTACCAATTGACCTTTAATTGATCCTGTCCTCTTGCACATAATTACAGGAACCTGGGTAACTAATTTAACCATTATTGGGTCCCCAGTGAGTAATTTCTTTCCAATATTTTACGTATCTTTTTGCATTTATTCGAATATTTAAGGATAATCCTTGTTATAATCTCTGTATTATCTTTGGGTTTTTGTTTAAACGCCAAATCTTGTCTATTGATGTTTTTGACACGGTTAAAAGCTTTCTTCAAGGACGTTCTAGTATATCCTCTCTGTAACAGTTTATTGGTCAATTTGTCAACTTCCCTCTCTTGTGTAGTCTCTCCTGATCCTCAAAAACTAGCTGTACGGAAATTGATCTTTTTACAATAGGTTAGAGTGGTTTTGGTTCAGCCTTTCTACACATTGTTTCAAAAGCTGTTCCAATCCATCCCACATAAAAAAAGATATCATCAATGTATCTCTACCATATTAAGATATGGTGAGTATACATCAATAGGGTCTCATCTTGGAGGAAATCCTGCTCCCACACCCCCTGGTACAAATTGGAGTAGGATGAGGCACAACATGTCCCCATCGCTATGACTTGTACCTGGAGGTAGTGGGAGCCATGGAACAGAAAAACATTATGAGAATAAATTCTAACATTTGCAAAATTAAGTTATTAAACTGCCATTCCTGTATTCCTCATAATTGTAATACATATCTGATTGCAGCTAGCCCTTGAGTGTGTGGGATACTGTTATACAGTCATTCCACATCCACTGTTACCAAATATGCCTGTTTAGGAATCGTTAGATTTTCAATAATTTTCAAGAAGTAAATAGTATCTTTCATGTATGATGCCATGCTGGTAACGTGGGGTTAAAGGTATGCACTTATTCCCCCTGATAGACAACCCATCCCCATTCTACCAGGGGGGTCAGCTAGATCTTTATGCACTTTTGGCAATGTGTAAAATGTGGGTATAAACAGGTGTTTAGCCCGGATAAACTCCCACAAGTCCTTGGTGATAACAACACCCCTGAATGCTTCATCCACCAATTCATAAAACTCTAACTGGAATTTGTGAACAAGTGCAGCAGAAATTTTACGATAACATTTTTTGTTATTTAATATTTCAAACACATATTTTCATAAAAAATGTTTTATCCATCCCTACTATATTTCATGCTTTATCGGAGGGTTTTATAGTTATTTGTGTCTTGTGTGTGTGTGTGGTTTTGAAAAACAGCGATTGGGAGTACCATTATGTCCAATGAATATTAATGGATATGTAACTGTGAAAACTTGCCTTATGTACATTATTTTTATGATTTATACATGTTTTATAACTATATTTTGATCTTTTACTGAAGGATATGTCATGATTATGCAATAGAGTTTGTCTGTCAGCTTACCTGTCTCCATGTGTTCATCTCTAGAGACCAGCTGACCCTCACCTGACTGCTTTTATAAACTCTCCTCTAGCATGGCTCCACCCCAGCTCCTGTCAGGGAACCCTATATTTACCTGTGCACTGCAAGCCAGTAGTGCTGATCAACCATTGTGTTAGCTTTCGTGTGTACTTGCTGTGTTTCCTACGTCTGATTCCAGTTACCGACCTTGGCCTGTTCTTGACTATCCCTGTCTGCTTGTGACTCTGACCTTTGGTGTGTTATGTTTATCCTTGTCTGCTAGTCCCCCCAACATTTGGCTTATCCCTTATTTTCCTTGTTGTTCCAGCCTGCTGCCTCCTACCTCTTCTCCTGTAGTCTACCGTGAGCGTGAGCTGTGAGACCCTGGGGGCCGCAACCTGGAGCCAGACTGCAGCGCAGTCCATCCCCACCACTAGAGGCTCTGGTGAACACCTGCTGGCTCTTAGGCTCCGCGCCCTGGGGAATCTATGCTCTAGCTCCCAGTGGGATCTGTGTCAGTGTTCCAGTAGACCTGCTTCCTGAACCTCCCAGGGTTCAATCCGCAGAAATCAGTCCTAGGGTACACTACCTTAGCGGTGCACTCCTGACTTTCACGGAGTGGATCTGTCACCTGGTCTCAGGTGACCTGACAGGAAAATTCTTGATCTTTTTAACATAAGAAAATAAATGATAAGTTTTAACTTCTAAATAGTCGTATTGTTACCTCAAAAAACTCTTTCGGCCTCCTTTCACATAAACAATGGAACAGGGCAGGGATACCTGCTTTCTCCCCTGATTATTGTGCTCTTTTTGGAAGCCTTACTGTGCAAAATTAAAAGTAACCCTGATCCAACAAGTGCTCAAAATAGACTTGATAGATCATAAACTACAGCTTTCGCAGATGATATTCTGTTTTATTTGTCCAAACCACAACTTACACTTTCAAATATTATGTTAGAGTTGCAAAAATTGAATGATTTGCCATATTTTAAGAATAAACACAGGAGGTCTGAAATTTTGCTTATTGTCCTGCTTGACAATATAGGTTTTTGTTGATGCTATTATAGGCTTTAGATATTCTTAATTATAATGGTCTTTATCATAAAGCAAAACACCTGGGTGATTAGGTTCTGATGAATGTAGTACTCCTAACTCATGTGCAATGTTCTAGTTCCAGACCATTAAACAGGTTCCGTCTGACTGTCCCAGAACTACTATGTCACGTGGGAGAGGTCTACTAATGGGTAAAAGTAATATGCTTGAAATAAAAGTACTGCTTATTCAGGAAAAAACTAAATTTGCTTTTGTATATATAATATTTTATATTTTATTACAAATGGAATAATAAAAAACTATATGTTAAAAACATTTCATCTTTACATTAGAACAGTCCCCTTGTAATAATGTAAAAGCTTCCTGCCAATATGCATTTTCAGTTATTGACAATGCTGATCCAGAAGCATATATTGCCCTATGAAGAGCTTGATCATTTTTCTCCTGCTTTTTGGGTGTAATTTTCGCTATAAATGAAGGTACTGTATTGTGTATTTTTGGGAGGCCGTGGTTTGTAACACTTCCTTACTTGAAGATGCTGCCGGTGAAGAAACACTTTGTGATGATCCAGAAGCAGCAGAGTGTTTCTGGAATTAGAACTCTAGAGGCAAAAGCTACTGGCACTTTCATTATGGTCCTTGTGATGCGTTTTGTCATCCTTGTAGCATTTGGAAAAGAATATTTCTTCTCACAGTATTTGCAGATTGCAGCTTTGCTCTCAGCAGAAATTTCACAGTAGGAGGTATTGGTATTAGTGGGAAGAATCTCCATTGTTGGTGTCAGTGGGAGGAATAGTGCCCCATTGTTGGGGTCAGTGGGAGGAATACTTAGGGCTGGATGAAGGCAAGCAAAGGGCCGCATCTGAGCCACGGGCCGCAGTTTGGAGACCACTGATTTACTGTATCCCAACAATCACCCAACATTAGGAGGTACAAGATGGAGCCCACAAGCAAACTAAACCATAGCCTTTCTCCTGCAGTACCCCCTAGTGGTAGAAATGCACATTTCTCTTGTTTGAGAATGGCATTGAGAAGTACAATATTACTTGAATTGTATTCCAGGATTTGCTTGTCTTCAGCTTAGACCACTTGCAATAATTTAAGTCTTAGAAATCATTCATTAAGGTATTCGTGTTATATAGTTTGAATACCATGTCATAGATATGTTATTTATCATTGAAAAATAACATATTCCACACGTCTTTCTTTTTTTTTTCCAATTTTTCTGGGGGGAAAAATATTGTCTTTGAAAAAACTGAAAAAATACTTTTTCCCCCAGTTTTTCTGGGTTTTTTTTCCCAGGCCTTCCTGTCTCTAGTTCTGCCCCACTTTTATGTATTTGACTTATATTGCACTGCATGAAGTCATTTTTTTAAAGAATGCTGACCTCTAATGGCAGTTTTGGGCCACTATCACTAATGTCCTAACTGTCCTAACTGTGACTAACTTCCTCTGTCCTCCCCTCCTGTTTAGTGCTAGTTGGTTTAGTCTTAGCTACTTCTTCCATGTTCCATCAGTCAGTGTTAGTTATTCAGAGACAGAGATAGGATTTAAGAAAGTCATTGCCTTCCTGTACTTTAAAAGACTGGTAAAAAACATTTAATTGAAGTATCTTATTAAAGAGTTACGTTGCCTGTGTATGGTGACCATACTGTCTGGACAGACCGGGTCTAAGCAGGTATATCAATGCATAAAGCTATATTTGAAACAGAACACCTACAGTTAGTGTAGTTGCTGCTTACACCATAGCCTAGTCTCGTAGGTATTTTAATTTAAATGTTCAAATGTGAGTTTTGCAGGTGAGAGCAAAGCTCACAAAAATTTGTCCTGACAGCAGCCAATCAGATGAGGCAGTTGGGGTGTTGCGATCTATCAACTTGGCTGTTGAAAGATCAAAGCAGGTAAAGCTGAGGTTTTTTTTTCCTGATTCATCGTACAATCATATTGTATAGTGCATCATCACCTTTAGAGAGTTATTTTTTATCCTTTCTGAATCATAACAATTACATTTCCATCATGTGCCAGTATCACACAGAATCCGCCTCACTGCAAAGCAATGGTTAAACCATGATTTCTAAGGAAATTTTTGAAGAGACCAACCACCACTTTAAAAGTATGTTTAAGAGTGTTAATTCATATCTCACTTGGGACTGTACCTTTAAATATAGCTGCAGGAAGACAATAGAAGAATAACATTCAGCTTGAGGAATTTCCCTGCTAGGACCAACCATTTTCAGGGAATTGGTATATATCCAGAGCCCTCAAATTAACAATAGAAGACGCGCTGTGGTGATTGCAGTTTACGATTGGCACATTTCAGCTGACAAACAGCATTTCACAAAAGCAGCCAAGTGTGCAGTAATGAGTGGCTCTGTGAAATGTAGCATGCTATACCAAGCAGTGTATATTTAACCAATCACTACGTGTACCATGCTGCTGAAGGTGAGTTGTGCCTGCTCTTCTATGTCGTGATGAATCCCTTCAAATATTAACCACTGAATACGTTTTAGATGGTTGTATGACCTGTCATTGTTTAAAAACATCTGTCAACTACCTCGATGCTCGAAAAAAGCTGGGCGGATGGAAGCTGTTGACAACAGCCATTAGGATTACAGCTACTGCTTTCTAGTAAAGTTTAGAACATCAACACAAACGTCTGATTGGCTACTACTGGGGAAAAAAAGTTTCCTCTCTTTCAGTTTTGTACAATTGTTCTCACTGATTTGTAGTCTTTTCTCTTATAAAACACAAAAATAAAAAAGGAATTCAATGAGACAATTCGTATTCTAGGTGTTGGCTTTACAGTTTCAGAGTGAAGTTAAAGTGAAGCTCCACCCAAAAGGGAAACTCCCCCCTTCCGCCGCTCCCCCCCCACGCTTCCGCCTGTTGGGGGGAGTGGCTACCTGGTTTTGACAGCCCCCCCCCTCCTTCCCCTGCAGCTGGCCCAATCAGAGAGTGCAGCGCACTTCGTGAATGCGTACTAGGAAACCGGCTGTGAACCCGCAAGGCTTCACTGCCGGTTTCCCTTAGTGGAGATGGCGGCTGCAGCACCAGATAGCCGATTGGAAAATCCGCTCGGGTTAAGACACCGCTCGATTCCTGGACAGGTAGCTGCTGACTTTAAATGTTTTCTGCAGAAGCCTGCAGATCTAATTTAAGTGAAATTGGCAAAGCACTGGAACACTAAAACCAGTTCATCTCTGGTCATCACTTGTACATCCCTATGGACCAGAGAAATTTCTGCTATGGGCCTCAATAGTCAGCAATAGCTTTGTCACTACTTAAAGCGGATCTTCACTCATTTTTTAAACTTCAGCTCCGTGGCTTCTAAATATAGCACAGAGTGCTATATGGACCTTTATTTTTTTTTTCCTACATTACGATAAGTGGCCTGGCCTGTGTTCGGTCCCTGTGGCTGTGGGCGGGGATTTTGCGGGTATTCGCGTAATTTCCTCTGATTGCCGCACTGTCTCCTGGGATCTCATGTCATTCATCCCAGGAGTCAGTGCGGAGACCCGCCGTAAAATCTTGCATGATTTCAACAGACGTTGATGGCAATCTGAGCTGTTGACGGCGCTATGATTTCGGTTCACTGCGCATGCGTGAGATCGGGGATAGAACGGGCAGTGCATGCTGGTCGATCAGCAGCACCGTATCCCGGAAGAGGATGCCTGTGGGCGTCACATGCCCAAAGGCAAGATGACAACCATCAAAAGGAAAATATATAACTTTTTTTTATCTGAGAAAACAGAGAGCAGTAAGCTCAAAAAACGGAACCAGTAAGTTAGATATTTTAATATATCAAACATTGTCATTTTGCAAAAAAAAAAAAAAAAAAATTTAGAGACAGTGAAACACCGCTTTAAGATAACAAAGTAACACTTATATTTTTATAGCGACAAACAAGGTGATGATTGATTTTATTTTTTCAAAATAAGTAAAAAAACAAACAAAAACAAATAAAAAGCCACTTTTTGTATTTTGATTGGTGATAGTTTAACCACTTGAGCTCCGGAAGGTTTTACCCCCTTCATGACCAGGCCATTTTTTGCTATTCACCACTGCGCTAATTTAACTGGTAATTGTACTGTCATGCTACGCTGTACCCATACTAAATTTATATCACTTTTTTTACACAAATAGAGCTTTCTTTTGGTGGCATATGATCACCACTGTATTTTTTATCTTTTATGATAATTTTTTTAAAAAACTATTATTTTTATTTTCTGCTATAAACATATCCAATAACAAAATAAAAAAAAATATTTTCTTAATAAATTTAGGCCAAAATGTATTCTGACACATAAGTGTATATTGATTGGTTTATGTGAACATTATTGCATTTACAATCCATGGTAAACACTACATACTGGCATTTTTATTTATTTATTTTACTAGTAATGCCGGTGATCAGCGACTTATAGAGTGACTGTAATACTGTGGTGGACAATGTGACACTAACTAATGCTGGCTGGGAGGTACACTAACTGGCTAACTGACACTTACATCACCAGTGACACTAATACAGTGATCAGTGATAATACTATACACTGTCACTATACTAATGATACTGGCTGGGAAGGAGTTAACATCTAGGGGCGAGCAAAGGGTAACTGTGTGCCTAACAATGTGTAATGTGTTCTGCTTTTTGCTAAATATCATTTTTTTTTCCTTCTCCCAGCAGAGCAGAAACAAACAGATTGTTCCCTCTGTACAGAGCCCTGAGTTGTTTCTCAACACAGGGCTCTGGGCTGTGATTGGACCAAGCCGATCAACAGGTCTCAGCCATGAATCATTGGCAGAAACCTATTGACAAAGTACCACTGTGTCCAATCAGAACCCAGAAGAGAATGCAGACATACAGGTACATGATTGCGCCTGTATGAGCTGCCCATGGGTGGGTGGTCAGCAAGCAGTTAAATAAAATTAACGTTAGGCCCCTTGCAAACGGGCGTCACAATTTACTGATATTTACTCGGGAACTTGTTGGCAGAAAGTTTCTGAGCAAAAAAACTGTGTGTAAAGACAAGTAAATATGAGTAAGTGTATACATTACTAGAATTTTCCTTCATTGCCAGTATTGCAATATACACATGTAATCATGTGAACAGACACGTAAAACACAGGCATGCACGGGAACTACTGCACTCAAATGTAAAATGATCTATTTTTGTTTTACGGATCTGTACTCAGTGCTCTATTACTGATCTTTATGCAGCTGTGTGTACGATTTCAAAGACAACAATGCATTTATAGCCAGATCAGTAAAAAACTTTTTTACTCCTGTGTGCAAGAGGCTTTACTGTAGATTTAATGTATACATTCCATATTATTCCATAATGTGTCCTTTTAAAAATGATACTAAAATTATGATTCTGGTACAAAGCATTGCAAAGTTGTTTACAAATGAAAAACATTTTTTTTTAATGTTGCAAGTTTTTAATGTAAGGTTAAAAAATAAAGAAGCAATTTGAATAAAAAGGAACATAAAGTTTATACATTAATGGTTAGCAAAACAGAAATAAATAAAAATAACAGGTTAAAGCGGAGTTCCACCCATAAAATGTACTTTACATTATTCAGCAGTAATAAACATAAATAACGACAATTGAAAAAAAAATGTTTTTTACTTACTTTTTCATGCCTGTTGCTATGTGGTCCCTTGTAATCTGCCCCATCCTCTCGAGGCAAATGACGTGTGACATCATTTCCCTCGACGCCTGTGCTCGCTAGTGCTTCTGGGAGATGTGTGTCATCATTTCCCAGGAGTCACTGGGCAACGTCGAGGGCTAGAATCGCGGTATTTGACAGGTATTTGATTATCATGGTTGCCATCACAACGGGGCCATCACAAGTTTCCTGCGGCACTTACCGTGCTTACTGCGCATGCATGAGAATAGGTGGTGCATGCTGGTAATACAGCAGCGCCATATCCCACAAGTGTGGGCTTGTGGGCTTCGCCTGCCCACAAGTAAGATGGAAATTCACTAAATGTAAGGTAATTTTTCTTCTAAAATATGTAAAAAAGCTGCGCTAATAACGAGACTATCCATTAGTAATTATACATTGGATGCTAGTAAGAGATATATATATTTTTTAAATTAAATTAAATCATATATGTGGGTGGAACTCCACTTTAAAGTAATTGTAAAGTCTGTTTTTTGTTAGTTAAAAATAGCAAACATGTTATACTTACCTACTCTTTGTAGTGGTTTTGCACAGAGCAGCCCGGATCCTCCTCTTCTCGGGTCCCTCTTCGGTGCTCCTGGCCCCTCCCTCCTGTTGAGTGCCCCAACGGCAAGCAGCTTGCTATGGGGGCACCGGAGCCAAGCCAGAGCTCCCTGTGTCTATTCAGACACGGAGGCGCGGAGCGGCCCCGTCCCCCGCCGACTGATTTTGATTGACAGCAGCGGGAAGCAATGGTGCCGTCTCAGCCAATGAGCAGGTGGAGTCCCGGGCAGCCGAGATACTCCTGTAACATCGCTGGATCTAGATGGGGCTCAGATAAATATTAGTGGGGTCGAGGGGGGCTGCTGCACACAGACTGGTTTTTATCTTAATGCATAGAATGCATTAAGATAAAAAAAAATGTCTGCCTTTAAATAGGAATACATTTTATTTTAAAAAATTGCTTTGTTTTGCTTGCCAGTTTGCTTTAACTGGTAGGCTCCTGTCTAAATTGGCCCTGGTACGTGTGTGCATGTATGCATGCATGTGAGATAGGAACCTTAGATTGTAAGCATCTTGAGGGACTGATGTATGTAAAGTGCTGCATAAATTGTCAGAGCTATAATAATATCTGTTATAAATAATTTATGAATAACTGACAACATATGCAGATTGAAGCTCATCACTTTGTGGTCTGCAGATGAATGAAGCAGTAGATACAATTTAAAGCAGGGCTCTACCCAAAAGGGAAAGCTCCACTTGCCTGCCTCCTCCACCACCCCTGCGCTCCCCCCCCCCCACTGCCACATTTGGCACCTTTTGGGGGGGAGCAGGTGCCTGGTTTTGACAGGTACCTGCTTCCACTTCTGCCCCCCCCCCCCCCCCCCCCATATTCCCTCGCAGCTTTGCGCATGTGAAATCGGAAACCGGCTATGAAGCTGCAAGGCTTCACTGTCGGTTTCCCTTAGTCAGGATGGCGGCTGGGGATTGAAAAATCGGCTCGGGTGAGGACACCGCTAGATTCCTAGGCAGCTAAGTGCCCTAATATTAACAGTCAGCAACTATAGTATTTGTAGCTGCTGACTTTTAATTTTTTGGAGCCTGGAGCTCCTCTTTAACAAAGGTACTGTATAGCTCTAATTCCAGTTTAATGCCACGTACACACGAGCGGACTTCTCGTCGGACTGAACCCCGAAGGACTTTTCAAAGGAGTTCCAACGAAACGGACTTGCCTACGCACAATCCCACCAAAGTCCGATCGTTTCAAACATGATGACGTACAACTGGACTAAAAAAGGAAGTTCAATAGCCAGTAGCCAATAGCTGCCCTTGCGTCGTTTTCAGTCCATCGGACTAGCATACAGACGAACGTTTTTTTCCGATAGGGATCGAGTCTGTCGGAAAGATTTGAAACATGTTCTTTTTCTAGGGTCCGTCAGATTTTTCGACAGAAAAGGTGCGATGAAGCCCACACATGATCGGAATGTCTGATGGATTTGTTCCATCGGACCTTTTCTGCCGGAAAGTCCGGTCGTATGTACACGGCATAAGAAGTATTGTAAATACTGTGTCAAATGGTCAGTTTTTGACAGCAGCAGCCTCTAAAGCTGCTGTATTTACACAACAGCTCCTAGCTATCATTATTAAAAAAGGGAATTGCTGGTAGGTGCGATGGGTAGACCAAAAGTGAGGTAGGAAGACAGGGTGTACTACACATTAAAAAGAAGGTGTAGCGCTTAAAATAAATTAATAATAAAAAATATCAGAAAAAAAACGTTTGATCGATCTGCACAAAGTCCATTTAAGGCGTCTTCATATATGGAAGGAAAGTAAGACCATCACCCAATAGTACTGACCCTTACCATCAGTGTATAGGGTATACACTTTTAAATGTACTAAATCACGGCACCATCAATCCTTCCTACAAACACTGTTCCACTCCACTTGCGACTGAAGCTGATCCTCCTCATGTAAGCCCATTAAGGGTAAGAAAATCACTCCACTCCCAGAAAAGACCTACTGCAGGCAAGCACCAGCATCCACATATATGCAAAGATAGAAAGGAACGCTCATTGCGCAATGATCGATACAAAGCGATTTTTGAAGATAAGAAAAACACTCACATTTAGTGCAGGTTAAACAAGCATGTAGATGCGTCCAGAAAAGTCCACTGGACGCTACATTTTACCCAGCAATATAGTGTTAGCAGCTTTTTATTTTATTTTATATTTTTTGTATTTAGCACAACAAATCCTTTTATTATTGTTGTACTACACATGCTTTGTGTACTTCAGTTACGTTTTTTTGGGTGGTTCAAGTGAATGCTTTGATTTAGAAGAAGATCCTTAGCTACCCTTACTGGCAAGCCTTGCCATTAGGCCCAGAGTCAGTCAACTTGATATCTATCCAAAAATTAGCACTTTATAGGTTAACATAGGTCATATTTGTATATAGCGGTCCCTCTGAACTAATTGATAGCCAGGTTTAGATGGCTTGATCGGTCATGTGCACTGCGAGGTTTAGATGTTTCAGATGTCTGTAATTAAAACAATCCAACAATAGCTGCATATACAGTGCAGTCATCTTCACACATTTTAGTCCTGCCTATTCAATATCCAAATGGAGATTCTTAGGATAGGAGATCTATTTGCCCCTCACATATGGGTTTAATATCCAAATTTTGGTTTAAAATTTGCCTGAATTCACAGATAATCATGTCATAAATGAGTACCTTGAAATTGACAAACCTAACAAATTGCTCCTTTGTACAAATCTCTTAAAACTATGGACATTTTAATTTTAAATATCCCAAAAGATTAATTTTACAGCCCTGTAAAACCAGACAATAAACTTATTCTCATCAGTCTTAGTTTTGATTTAACAAAACACCCAAAACAGATAAATCTCAGTATACATTGTAGTGGTTTAAAGACAGAGTCTTTCGGAGGTGAGATGGCTCGTAAATCCCGAGATCATTTCTATTGGGCTTTTTGTAATGCAATGGCATTTGTAGGACTAAATCCGTAACAGCAATCTTTCTCAGACTTTGTAAAACGAATGGCTAAAAATATTTTCCTGCAATGCTCAATGTGTTTGCAATTTCTTATTATACTATTAAATACTCTGAAGACTTTCATAATCAGTTTACAGAGTGTGGGTTGGAATGTCACTTATCTCAGTAGTAGTGAACTTAAGATAGTAGTTGAAAGTAATGACTGGATTTCTAACTGTGTAATCTTAACGCCAAAATATTTGTTCATTTTATTGTTTCCTATATATAAGTGTATTTATATATCAACTTCTTTTGCTTTAAAGTGGTTGTATACCTCTCATTGTCACTTTTACCTATAGGTAAGCCATCGGCGCATGCACTGTGAAGAAGGGCATTCGTGACGCTTCTTCACTAGCAAGTGCGGTGACTGACAGCTCCCGCGCACATGCGCGGGAGTGATGTCACGCAACTACGGCCAGTCACAAAGCTGGAGTCCGTGGCCCCGGAAGGAGGAGGGGTAAAGATGGATGCGGCCACCAGCAGGGACAGCACGAGCTTCGTTTGCAGGTAAGTGCCACATGTTGCATACTAGCCCATTATGATTTTACTTTGCAGGGGAAAAAAGAGGAAGTAAAACCCATCAGGGTTTACTTACTCTTTAACCTCCTCCCACTGGTCACACATATATGCGGCCTCCCGGTGGCTGGGCTTTAACGCCAACAGGCTGCATATATGTGCCCCAAGTGTAAACAACTCTGCGCTGAGAGCGCATGTCCTGTACTCCCAGCATAGTTAAAGGTGGCTACCGGAAAGCTGCCAATGCCTACTTGCGATTTGGAGCTTTCCAGTTATGACTGCTGTGACTGCCAATTACATGGGTCACATAATCGGAATTCCCACCTCTGCCTCCCGGCATTTGAAACCTCTTAAAGGGCCAGGAGGTGGCAGCGGGAAGGGTTAAAGTAGAAAAGAAGACCTGTTCAAATAACTCCCCACAATCAGTTAAACAATGTAAGTCCATCCTTATGTATAAGTGTGTTTAAATCTGTTTGTTTGTACCTTTTTACATTATAATGCATTGCAGTCACATGACTGCAATGGCTCTACTTTCTTACAGCTAGGGTTGCTGGTGGCCAAGTCTCTTTCCTCCTGTTAGACTGCTTGTGCATCCTCATTCATAAGAATATATATAACATCATAGATGAGATGGGGTCGGATGTGATGGGGCAGGCGTGACCAGGCGTGGCTCGCAAGGCAAGGCAAGTGTGGCGTGCAATTGTATTCAGCCCCCTTTAGACCCCTTTCACACTGAGGCGGCTTTCAGGCGTTTTAGTGTTAAAAATAGCACCTGTAAAGCACCTGAGAAGCGCCTCTCAAGCCTTCCCAGTGTGAAAGCCCGAGTGCTTTCACACTGGGGCGGTGCGCTTGCAGGATGGGAAAGCCGAAGCGCCTGCAAAGTGCTTCGGCAGTGCCGCAACATGGTTGCTTTTAACCCTTTCTTCGGCCGCTAGCGGATGAAAAGCGCTGCTAAAACAACGGTAAAGTAGGCACCGCCTCAGAGTGAAAGAAGCCTTACTCTGATTCCCCTAACTAAAATCAAATGGAATCAATTGTCTTCAGAAGTCCCCTAATTAGTAAATAGAGTCCACCTGTGTGTAATTTTATCTCAGTATAAATACAGCTGTTTTGTGAAGCCCTCAGAGGTTTGTTAGAGAACCTTAGTGAACAAACAGCATCATGAAGGCCAAGGAACACATCAGACAGGTCAGGGATAAAGTTGTGGAGAAGTTTAAAGCAGGGTTAGTTCATAAAAAAACATCCGAAGCTTTGAATGTCTCACGGAGCACTGTTCAATCCATCATCCGAAAATGGAAAGAGTATGGCACAACTGCAATCCTACCAAGACATGGCTGTCCACCTAAACTGACAGGCCGGGTAAGGAGAGCATTAATCAGAAAAGCAGCCAAGAGGCCCATGGTTACTATGGAGAAGATGCAGAGATTCACAACTCAGGTGGGAGAATCTGTCTACAGGACAACTATTAGTCGTTCACTCCACAAATCTGGCCTTTATGGAAGAGTGGCAGGAAGAAAGTCATTGTTGAAAGAATGCCATAAGGAGTCCCGTTTGCAGTTTGCGAGAAGCCATGTGGGAAACACAGTAAACATGTGGAAGAAGGTGCTCTGGTCAGATGAGATCAAAATTGAACTTTTTGGCCTAAAAGCAAAACGCTATGTGTGGCAGAAAACTAACACTGCACATCACCCTGAACACACCATCCCCACCGTGAAACACGGTGGTGGCAGCATCATGTTTTGGGGATGCTGTCAGGGCTGGGCTCAGCCCTTCCTTCTCTGAGCTGGCCGGTCAGCTGTCGACTAATTGCCAGCTCTTATCTCTTCACAGTTACTCAGCTGTTGATGACATCCTGCTCGTCAGTCCTGCCTACTTAAGCCGTCCAGCCCAGAGGATCTCAGCGTTCGCCTTAGTCAACATCACAGAGACGCTCTCCTGCATTCCTGTTAAAAGACTTGCTTGGCGGACATCCCTTCTGGCTCCAGATAGTGCTTGCTGTTTTACTACGCTCATCTCCGGCTCCCTGATGTTTGGCTTGTCTGACTATCCGTTCTGGTTCCTGAACTCTGGCTATGTTTTGACTATGTTTGTTCTATTTACTTTTCTTATTAAACAAGTGCGATTTAACTGTACTTCTGTCTCGGTCTGATTTCATGGTTTCTGACAGATGCTTTTCTTCAGCAAGGACAAGGCAGCTGGTCAGAGTTGATAGGAAGATGGATGGAGCCAAACACAGGGCAATCTTAGGAGAAAACCTGTTAGAGTCTGCAAAAGACTTGAGACTGGGGCGGAGGTTCACCTTCCAGCAGCACAATGACGCTAAACATACAGCCAGACCCAGAGCTAGAGCTACAATAGAATGGTTTAGATCAAAGCATATTCATGTGTTAGAATGGCCCAGTCACAGTCCAGACCTAAATCGAATTGAGAATCTGTGGTAAGACTTGAAAATTGCTGTTCACAGACGTTTTCGATCCAATCTGACAGAGCTTGAGCTATTTTGCAAAGAAGAATGGTCAAAAATCTCACTCTCCAGATGTGCAAAACTGGTAGAGACATCCCCAAAAAGACTTGCAGCTGTAATTGCAGCGAAAGGTGATTCTACAAAGTATTGAATACTGAATTCAAATGCATGCCACACTTTTCACATATTTATTTGTAAAAAAAATTAAGGACCATTTATCATTTTCCTTCAACTTCACAAGTATGTGCCACTTTGTGTTGGTCTATCACAATAAAATACATTTATGTTTTTGGTTGTAACATGACAAAATGTGGAAAATTTCAAGGGGTATGAATATACCATAGTTTGTAGGCGCTATAACTTTAATGCAACCAATCAATATATACTTAATCAGCACCAGAATATTTTACCTCCTTTCTGACCAGAGGACTTTTTGCAATTCTGCACTGCGTCGCTTTTAACTGCGCAGTCGTGCAACGTTACACCCAAACAAAATTGACGTTCTTTTTTTCCCACAAATAGAGCTTTCTTTTGGTGGTATTTGATCACCTCTGCGGTTTTTATTTTTTGCACTATAAACAAAAAAAGAGTGACAATTTTGGAAAAAACGCAATATTTTTTACTTTTTGCTATAATAAATATCACCCAAAAAACATTTTTTTTTCTCAGTTTAGGCCAATATGTATTCTTCTACATATTTTTGGTAAAAAAAAACGCAATAAGCCTATATTGATTGGTTTGTGCAAAAGTTATAGCATTTACAAAATAGGCAATAGTTTTATGGCATTTTTACTATTATTTTTTTTACTAGTAATGGTGGCGATCTGCGATTTTTATCAGGACTGTGACATTATGGTGGACACATCGGACACTTTTGACATATTTTTGGGACCATTGGCATTTATACAGCGATCAGTGCTATAAAAATGCCATGATTGCTGTAAAAATGTCACTGGCAGGGAAGGGGTTAACACTAGGGGGCGATCAAGGGGTTAATTGTGTTCCCTAGTGTGTGTTCTAACTGAAGGGGGGTGTAGGGGAGATGACAGATCGCTGTTCATACTCTGTATGAACAGACGAGCTGTCTCTTCTCCCCTCAGAGAACCGGAAACTGTGTGTTTAACACACACAGATCCTGGTTCTCGGTGTGTAGGCAGTGATCGCGGGAGCCCGGCGGTGATCATGACCTCCAGGCACTCACTCGGCTGCGGGGAAAGCAGCGCGCACACGCCCCTAGTGGCCACAGGGCAAAGCGACGTAACATAACGTTGTTTCGCCTAGCCGTGTCATTCTGCCGCAGTACAACTGCGGCAGCTGGTCGGCAAGTGGTTAAGTAGCGCAGTGCCAAATTACAAAAAATGGCCTTTTTATGAAGGGGGTAAAATCTTCCTGAGCTGAAGTGGTTAAAACTACATCCAACTTTTGCCATGCCTACCAATCACTGCTGTGCCACAGCACACTTTGCTTGGTGCACTTTAGCCCACAGGACTGAGGAACAGTATGTTGCAGTCATTTCACACTCACCACCAACCAGGTCACTCCCCAGCTACTTCCCATGTTAGCTATCTCCCTTTAAGTTATATCACAGGTGACCATTTCCCAACCTGCAGATGACAGACCCTACTCCAAAAGATATCATTCCCAGTTACTCCCCCCACCCGTTGATTGATATCCCTCCATGACCACCTCACACCCCCCTGCTGACAGACCTCTCTCCCCCGCCTGCCCCCACAGACCCTCTCACCTGCTGACCTGTAGAAGGGGGAATCATTCCCACAGTGTTATTGTGTTCTGCCAGTGGGGAGCCTTCCCTACCCACAGAATACAATGATCAGTGTTGCTAACCATAGCTGGCAGCACTGATTGTTTTTGGAAAAACCTGACAGGCTGGTTGTACTCAAGTCGATTAATAGATTGACTTGTGTACAACCAGCTAGCCCATACATAGATCGACTATGGCTGGTCTCTGCTTAATTGGCTTAATTTCAATCCATGTATGGCCCGCTTAACCACTACACAGTTCCTAAACATCCTTCTACAAACCTTTACATTTTTTCTTCCCAGATTCCTTCATCCTCCTCAGCTTTACACAGTGCCCACTGTCATATCCTCCACACTCCTCTCCTATACATAGTGCCCACCGTCATACCCTCCACACTCCTCTCCTGTGCATACTGCTCACTGTCATACCCTTCACACTTCTCTCCTATATATAGTGCCCGCTGTCACACACTTCTTTCCTGTACATAGTGCCCACTGTCATACCCTCCACACTCCTCTCCTGTACATACTGCCCACTGTCATTCATTTCTTTCCTGTACATAGTGCCCGTTGTCATGCACTTCTCTCCTGTACATAGTGCCCACTGTCATACCCTCCATATTCCTCTTCTGTGCATACTGCTCACTGTCATACCCTTCACACTTCTCTCCTATATATAGTGCCCACTGTCACACACTTCTCTCCTGTACATAGTGCCCACTGTCATACCCTCCACACCACTCTCCTGTACATACCGCCCACTAGAATACATTTCTTTCATGTACATATTGCCTGCATGTCATACCCTCCACACTCCTCTCCTGTACTTACTTCTCACTGTCATACACTTCTCTCCTGTACATAGTGCCCGCTGTCATACCCCCACAATCCTCTCCTGTACATACTGCCCACTGTCATACTCTCCACACTCTTCTCCTGTACATATTGCCCACTGTCTTACCCTCCACACTCATCTCCTGTACATACTGCTCAGCATCATACCCTCCACACTCCTCTCCTGTGCACACTGCCCACTCTCATACCATCTACACTCCTCTCCTGTACATACCGCCCACTGTCATATGCACCACACTCCTCTCCTGTACATACTGCCCGCTGTGGTACCCCCCAAACTCCTCTCCTGTACACACTGCCCTCATTATACCTTCCACACTCCTCTCCTGTACATACTGCCCCCATCATACCCTCCACACCCCTCTCCTGTACATACTGCCCACTGTCATCCCCTCCACACTCCTCTCCTGTACATACTGCCCACTGGCATACCCTTCACACTCCTCTCCTGTACATAGTGCCCACTGTCAACCCTCCACACTCCTCTGCTGTGCATGCTGCCCACTGTCATACCCTGCACACTCATTTCCTGTACATAGTGCCCAATGCCATACCCTACACACTCCTCTCCTGTACATTGTGCCCACTGTTATACCATCCATACTCCTCCCCTATGTCTCTTACCCACAAAAACTGTTCTTTAAAATTATATTGAATATCCTCAATGTTACCAGCTCTAGAATGGACACACTTTTGTTAGTTCACCTAAAGGAAACCTTCTCAGTCCTCATATTTGTTCTGCCCATTATTAGTACTTATTTCATTTTGTGATTACTACTGTGATGTATAGAGGAACATAGGGGATGTCAGCTACTCTAAATACACCACTGGTAAAAAAAAGTGTCCCTGAAAATATTTCTGAAATGTTGGCAACTACGCACTTGGGCACTGCCCAAGGGCCACCGGGTCAGGTGGGGACCCCATGAGAGGCTCCTGGGATCCTGTGATATTAAAGCGGTTTTTAGAGACCCTGGGGTAGGTTATGCCATAATGTACAAGTATGCACAGCATATTAGCACATTAGGGTACACTTACCTGTCAGACCGAACCCTCCAGCGCTGTACTGTGATCAATCCGGCGGGTCCCGGGCGCATCCATCTTCACTTCGTCTTCCTTCTGGGTTCTCTGCCTTTTGTCACTTGCATTGATGTCACTCCCATGCATGCTCATGCGCATCTTCTCTTTCTCTCTCATCCCCCCTCTCTCTCTCTCATCCCCCCTCTCTCTCTCATCCTCCCTCCCTTACCCCTCACCCTCTCTCATCCCCCCTCTCTCTCTCTCATCCCCCCTCTCTCTCTCATCCTCCCTCCCTTACCCCTCACCCTCTCTCATCCCCTTTCTCTCTCTCTTATCCTCCCTCTCTCTATTTAATTTAATTTGTTATAACGAAAAATTGTTTGCATTTTTATTCTATTTTTTTATTCTTTTTATAAAAGGCCCCACCAAAATCCTCAGCATCAGAACCATGATGTTCTTAATCCAGCCCTGCCCTGAAAACATTTACTAAGGATTCTAGGTATTGTTTGTACTATCTCTGGTACCCTATGTATATCTTCATAGGAACATTTTGAAAATATATTTACTTACAAACTTGCAGATACTCTCATACCAGACTTCCGATTTAAAGCATTCCTATTTTTACTTTGCACTTACATTATATTAATCTGTAATTTTAGATGTTCCAGCAAATGAAACTTCCAAACATAGATGAATGGAGGAGCTAGTCAGTTCTTCCTTGGATTGGAGATTGAGACAGAAACTGTGTCAGATCAGATGAATAAGAGAGCGTTCTTACTGAATGGGAAATCCAGAGAGTAATTGCATTCCGCACTTCTATTTCACTCGCTCGTTACTCATCATTCATTGCCAATAACCTTGGGTTATAGCTGCAGATGCCAGGACTCCAGCGTGCAGCTTCCCAAGCCAGATATCAAGTGCCTATTCAATGTGTGAGAAAAGGTTAAAGTACATGGTCTGGTTTTACTTACAACCATGCTTGGACACGGGTTATTCTGCCACAGAAATTACTGGTTGATAATGCAATGGACTGAATTTAGTTACTGATTTTAAAATGCATCCCCCTGGGTGGTAAGAAGGGTTTCCTGCATAGTGAACACGCAGATCCGAGCTGTGTAATGCTATTCCAAGATTTAAGCAACTATTAACAGAAAACGCAGCCGTTTGCCAGGCAGCATCGTCCAGTTTTGACGGGGTTAATAAAAATTCCGCTTTCCTGCATTAAGCACAGATTCTCTTATCTAATTTTAATGGCATTTCCCCAGTGAGCACTACTAATTTCTAATGGCGATAGGGAGATTGAGCTTATAATTTAGGACATTATCTAGGACTGAATACTGCTCCAGTTTTATTTATTTTTATTTCATTTATTTATTTATTTATCTACCTGCCTCTGCAAGTGCATCTTACGGAGTTTAATAAGCAGCTATCGCATGAAGCAACAGCCACCGATGGCTCGGAGGAGAAGGAAAACATGATAATATTGACACAGTCCAGGCCGGTCCTCCATCAGCATCCACATTTGGTAAAAATGCCATCAATCCAGGCTGATTTCAAATTCCGAGAAAAGAAGGAAGCTTATATTGATAAGATGCAAGCTAGAATGCAGCCAGAGAAACACGCTATGAAATAAAGCCTCTGATGCCTCATTCCTCACAAATCTCTAGCTTGTAAGACTGTTAAATATCAGCACTGAGGAATCCGAGATACATAAGTATTAGATTAGCTCCAAAATACATTTACATTATATTAAGGGAAAGGGAGGCTGCCTGTCATGAGCAAAGTTGGGCTGGTGGAAGGATAGCTTTCTTGCAGAGAAATCATTTTCAATCCAAAATTCCTCATGAATGGGTGGTGCTTGGGCTAGTGAAAGAATTTGGAGGATAATCATGTTATATTGTTATAGCCCAACTCCAGCCGTATAATTTTTTTTTTTTTTTTGCTAGGATGGGGAAGGGCTAGAACCTCTGTTGGGTAATTACTGCTGTCCGTGAACCCACTGGGGACCTACCCGTCACATCTTGACACCAAGACAAGAAACAGGGGGAATAGAGGTCACTGGGACAAGAAGGTGCAAATAGCGATAAGAATCTTACAGAAGTTCTAAACCTCCCCCATTTTCTCTCTATTGCCTATTCTTTTTTAATAACTTTATTTATCAAGACATAAAGCTTACATAGAACAATGTTTTCCAAACATTAAAGTGGAATTCCTGGCATCACCTAACTAATCTTAAAAACACTCCCTCACCACCCTTCTAACACCTATTCTGACTAACCTGTGTAAGAAAGAGCTGTATACTAGCCTATTTTCAGCAGATCGCGCTGGTGTGGTCACGGCATACGGTTCTCCTGTGTCAGCCAGTGCGGCTGGGAAAAGGAAAAAGCACAGACAATGGATGGGTCCATTTAACCCTATAAATAACGTCATGCTTCCTGGCTGACACAGGGGGATCACGTGACCGGCCTAAAAATAGGTTAGTAAACAGTTTATTTTAAAATTTTACATTGGTTAGTTAGGATAGGTGTTAGGAGGGGGGGGGGGGGGGCGTTTTTAGGATTAGTTGGGTAGCGCCTGGAATTCCACTTTCATTCATCAAGGTATCATCAAGTAAGGGGACATCAAAGTTTTCTAAAGATATATATCCAAAAGAGGACACAGTAGGGACACAGACAGTAATAAGAATCTGTGTGCTGGGAACCCCTTTTTTATTGTTTAGCAGTAAGAACCTGATACATGTAATAACCCTTAGTGTCCAGGGTCATATAATAGTTGAGATTTCTGTGGAGTATTACAAACATCAACAAGCAACTTAGGCTGACCTCTTTCAGGAAAAAAAGGTTATCAGCTGGTGGCCTATTAAAATTCCTAGGATAGTCTACTGCAGCGTTTTTCAACCAGGGTGGCCAGGCACCCTGGGGTGCCTTGAGGTTTTTTCAGGGGTGCCTTGGCAAAATGCCTAAGAATTGCCCAAAAATGAGTAATTCCAGTGATGTCATCAGTGTTGATAAGAAGGGACTTGATCACCTGCACAAAATCTTTGTTTGACCCTCCCCTGTCCCTCTCCGTCACCACTGGGATCACATTAGCTGAGTGATGAAGAGAAACTGAGGGAGAGGAGAAACACTGGGATACTAGTCAGTACCAGTGTGTAAAAGTGTATTTGCTTTGGAAGAATAAATCACCTCTAACATTTAGTGTCCTACGTGTGTCGATGCTGTTGCATTATGTAAAACTGTTAGAATAGTTTTTACATTTTAGAATGGGGTGCCTTGAGACTGACCCTAATTTTAAAGGGTGCCTTGAGACTGTCCATAATTTTAAAGGCTGCCTTGAGATTGTGCCTTGACTGGAAAAAGGTTGAGAAACACTGGTCTACTGAGCACGCAGGCTTGAATAATTGTGGTGGAAACAGACTGTCACTACATGTCACTGCATGTATTTTAATTGAGAGAGGAATCCAATGCCAGCTACCTGCAATAGGGGTCATAATGGACATTAAAAAACAGTGCTGCAGGACCCAGTGCACAACATAAAGTTATCACAATGACCTGAGGGGGGGACAACTACATATAATTGTAGTAGTTCAGAAAAACAGGTAGGTCATTAAGAGACAGATAGTTAGACTAGTAGTAACATAAATATGTTAACCAATGGAAATGTAAAGAGTAAACATATATTTTTTTCATATAATATTATTTTTACACATCACTAGTTATTACAATGATTTGACAGCATTGTTGATAATGTTACCTTCAAAAAAAGCCTCCACCCTAATCATGTATTTTTTTTAAAACAAATGTCTGTTATAGGACATGTACACTGAGTAGCAGCGTTTGCACCATGCAATTTCCCCCAACTGAAAATGCACTGCAGTTTCAGATGCGTGGGGGGTGCCATTATGAATGAACGGCAGCCCTGCGCATCTGCAAAGAAGCAGCGCGCTTTGACCTATGGGAACAGGTACGATTGGTACGATTGACAGGCTGTCCCGCAGCTGCAACCACCTGCACATGTCTGAACCTAGCCTAAATTGGCTCTAGTATGTGTATGTATAAATGTGAGTTAGGGACCTTAGATTGTAAGCTCCTTGAGGGCAGGGACTGATCTGAATGTATAATACATATCTAAAGTGTTGCGTACATTGTCAGTGCTATATGAGTACCTGTAATAAATAAAATAAAAATTATTTTCTCCATTTTATTTAAAGATTAAAGTACAAACAGGAGACTCAGAGATTACTGGCTAAATGAAATATTGGGGATGTCCACACTGTAAGCACCTACACTTCACATTCCTTATAAGTGGATACATTTGTCTATCTGGTTCTTTACCTAATTGGGGCACCTTTCAAGTTTTGATGTGTAAACTGAATTTCCCTCACGTGATCACTACAGACAGTGAACAGTTTGTGAAGCTGGGATACGCTGACTAGGAACTGAGCTCGGGAGTTGACTCCGGCTACTAAGCACCTAGTGAGGAGCAGATGGATGGTCCCCGAAAGGGGATTGGATGCATTTAGACTCCTGATTCTACTTTGAGTGCTGTCTTGAGTGCAGTAAGAGGATATCAAATCGCAAGTCATTCCATATTGATTAGGAATCAATGGAATTTTGAATGAGCATACTTAAAGGAAAGTATGGCCAGAGCTCATTTGGCCATACTTCTCCTGTAGGGCACAGAAGTGGACTTAGTTCTGCCCTCCTGTGACCCAGGTTCAGCCGACAGTGGGCAAAAGTCTGCTGTTGGCTGTTGCTACAGAGTCGGTCCAGGCTTTGCAGGGATCCCGATAATAATGTTGGAATCTGCCCAGATGCCTGACATGGAGCTGGCTCAGCTTCTCAGTACGTCGCTGAGAGCCTGAGCCAGCCACTAGCACTCTCTCCACAGACCGGTGCTCCAGTGAGTGCCAGGGGGCAGAGCAGAGATCGGTGACTGAAAGTTACTGCTCTGTGCTCAGAGCAAACCAGAGAGCTGAGCAATCAGTTGTGCTTGATTGCTCAGTTCTTGGTGTAGAGCCAGAGGGGGGACACCTGCAGCTCAGATCAATGCTGCAGCCATCTAAGTGAGTATGTGTGTTTAGTGTGTTTATTTTTTTAGGATCCCACACTTCTTTTTTAACGTGTAAGCCCACCACCAATACTAATAATGTATAAAGAGTCTGATAGATCATAGAGCATCTATGCCGATCCATGAATCCATATTCAAAGTGGCACTTATAGAAAGAGAGGTTTCACAGCTAAATATCATGTATGGATGTTCTGCTTTAACTAATTTTACAATGTATGAAAAAAATGATATTTGGCTAAGATATTACTTAAAAAAAAACATAATACTCTAGTATGAATGGAGATTGAGACTTTTACAATGATTTGGGGGAAGGGGAAATAAAGATTTAAACTATCATGACGCCTCAAAGGCCTTAGTATAACCATGACTATGTTTTTTACTGCATGCAGACTGAATTCATTACAAGCTTGGATTGACCACAAAGTCTGGTGTAGCTCAGCTGCTATTGAGGACACAACATCGTGATCTAGTTTCAGCCGGCTGACAGTGCTGAGGCCAGGCTTCTAATAAGGTAGCAGATAGTTTGATCTTCTGCCAGGGGTCTTTAGATGTGTCTTGAAGTGTGTAGTCTAGTTTCATTCTCAGTGCATCTGTACCCTGGTATGACCTACGGAGAACTGAACACGCTTAGGGATGTCATAACTGGTCACTGCTAGATGGGGTGGTCAGAGATTTGTGATGAAATGAAACAGGGGACAGGGATTATTTTGCACTGACATTATTTGACATTTATAGATGGACCCCGCTAGCTACTTCAAAAATAAAAAAACATTTCGTAGCTGAACCACTGTAAGAAATAATCTCCAGTAGCTTCAAAGGGCACATTCCACAGCTTATTTTTCTTTTTGTGTGACTTTTTTTTTTCTGGGGTGGAAAAGCAGCTGTCACGACTTTCTTTGTGAGATTCCACTGACATCAGGACTGGATTTCAGCTTTGCCTACAAAGGCCATGGCCCAAGGCAGCAGAGATACAAGATCCCAGGGATGACGCGGAGCTTGCGAGAAACATGTAGCTGTGGAAAAAAATGTTCTAGACTGCCACCTTTCCTTGCAGAGTAATGCTCATGGTCCTTATTGTAGATGTTTCTGTAAATTCTGTCTTTAGGCCGGCCATAGACGGTGCAAATTTCTTTCCTGCAACCATAGATTGAAGAAAAGAAATGCAGACAGTGTTGATAGGGGAATCCCACCTGAAGAACAATTTTCTGCTCCCAGGGGGGGGGGGGGGTGCCATTCCCACTGGGAGAAAACAGTGATTATCGCTAGTGGCTATAGAAGCCGCTCGCGAATATCGCAACTGAATCTGGTTGTACCCAAGTTGATTGATCGATCAGCTTGGTACATTCAGCCTGCCCATTAATGGTTTAACAGGAACCATCTGAGATTCGGATCGTCTGTGGCCAGCCTTACAATTCACCTGCTCTAGTGCATCTACAAATTTACTTCTAGCACAGTTGGGTGGCAGTTTATTCTGTTCTTTAAGTCATTGATTCTAGGAGAATGATTTACTAAAGACAAACAGATTGTTTACTTTGCAAGGGAATTGTTCCCAGAGATTAGTGAATAAGGCAAAGCTCTGCTGACTTCTATCATGCAGTAAAGTGCATGCCACAATGCTGTTTTTATTGCACGTGATTGGGTTTTTCTGCAAGGTGAAATTTCCCCACATTCACCAAATTCTTAGGAAAATTCCTTTGCTAAGTGCAACTTCCCTTGCAAAGAGATCAGCCTATTTACCTTTAGTGAAGTATAGTCCTTGGTGTACTATACTGTTTCTTTCTCCACCCTAGCCTTGAAATGTCCCATTTAGTTATGATGTCTAGTTTTGTTAGCGTGACAGGGTTGACAATTGACTGGTGTAGGGGGCAGCCTGAGACAGATGTTCTAGATGGGCTGCATTTATAAACTTGGCCCTAAACAGGAAATAGGAAGGTCACCAGGAACATTCTGAGTCAGGTTGAGAAAAGGGAGAAAAGAGAAGAAGGTAACACAGAACCAGCAGACCCAGAATAGCCAGTGTATAAACCAGTATAATAGTAAGCCATGCTGTTTTTCTTCAAATGAAAGTGGCCTAAAAACCACTATCTGTGCCATTATCTCAACACTTCATCACCAATATTCGTGAGACTTCACTAATACTACCAAGATAACGACAGGCTGCTTTCAAATGAATATTCATTTAAATCAAAATATGGCTGCCTCCACTGTACATTGGAAGCACATTAATGATTCTAAAGAAGCACATACTGATAAGACTATGAATTATGTATTTTTCACCTACGCAGGATACAAGATGAATGGAATCATTGCAAATTTCAGTTGCATTTCAATTTCTTACAGCGTGATTTTTGTTCTTATGGGTTCTAGTTGGCAAGTATAAAGGGTCTGATCATCTAGCAGCTCACTTTTACTCTACAAAAAAGATCTGTTCATTGAAAAATATATTTTTTTTATATACGAATTGCCATACTAATTGTAAACACTGCATTTTTTTATATTGGCTTGCAAAATAAACAAAATTTACTTTTCTAATCTAGCAATGCCATCATTTACAATTGAGGCAAATAAAACATGTTTTTAAAAGGGAAAAGTGGAAGTCAGTAGCTTGTTAAGGATTAATAATGAGGATAGAGCTTTGTAACTTTGATAAATATAGTGTTTATATAGCCCGCTTTGGCTGTTAATCACTAGCTTCACTTCACATGATCATTTGCAAAAAAGGTCCTTTTTAATAATTTATGCATAAATGCACTATTCCCAAATTTCTCACTCAGACTTTTTCCTTTTAGCTATTGGTCAGGCAGATTGGAAAATCTGTATATTAAAGTGTAACTAACGGCAAAAAAATATATAATTTTTTTTTTTTTTCATTTTGGATTGAGTAAGGAAGGTTTATAACCCCTTTAAAGTTTTTTTCCCCCCATCTATGTCACCTGCAATTCCTGTCCCGTAGCCAAAACAGGAAGTAAGAGAAAATCTTTCCAAATTGAGGGAATCCTGGGGTGTCACGAGAACTATTGTCCCTGTTGAAAATTTCCCCTCTATTACTTTTCCGGTGACAACCCCAGTTTTGGGATTTTCTTTTACTTTCACTTTCAATGATAACGGTAAACAAGACAATTGCAGAAGGTGAATCTTATACAAATCTGACAAGTGTTTTGAGTAATTTTCTAGCAAAAAAATGATGATTTTTACATGAAGGAGAGAATTGTCAGAATTGGCCTGGGTGGCAAGGGGTTAATTACCATAAGTAATATACAAATAATTATTATATATTGTTATTAAGGTAATTTACTATATTTTCAAAATCTCTACTCAAGCAGGTGGTTTAACGGACAAACTACTAAAGTTTGAAGTTATAACTTCCAACCAATAATTTCACAGTAAATAGATAAATAATAAATTATTATGTTATAAAATATAGCATATAAATATATGATTTCGCTTGAATATAAGTACCTTTTCAGCAGGCAGCAGATTCTCATTCTCCCTCTTAACTGTGTGAGAAAAACATGAGATTGTGGGTAAATCTTATACCCATAAACCAATGTTTTTTCCTTGTAGTTAAGAGGGCTGGGCTGGAAGGGATCCTTTGTCTTTTAGACACATGCCCCTTTTATGACATTGCAGTGAAAGGCGTGCCTCCACTGCAGCATTTTTATTGGACAGCTGGGACCAGTGGTACTTTACCATTGGTCCAAGACTCCAAGCTGTTTATTGAGCTCAGTGCCTCTGACAAGAAGTCAAAGGCACTGTGAGCTTATCCTCTCAGTCTGCTACATTTAGTTTCTGACAGGCTACACAAGGAGCCCTATATCTCTGAAACCATAGGTCCTAAGAACCCCAGTGGTGGGGTAGGACTTAGGATACATATCCCCCAAATTTGGGGTCTCTGTGACCCCAGGTTGCCGAGCTACGACCCTCGAAGCTCGATTTAAAAAAAAAAATGTTAATGTTCATGGCAGGTGAGGCCCTGCCTCACCTGCCTCCCCTGACTGCACGTCCGTGCTTACCACACACTCTGTCAGTGTGAGGCAATGAGAACCAATCACCGACACTTTCGCATTTACATGTGACCAGCTGTGACTGGACACAGCCGATCACATGGTTAAAGAGCTGCGTGATTGTTCCCTTATCAGTGTCGCTGATGTTGTTAGGACATGGCGTGGCCGCGTTGCGCTGCGCGCCCCCTTCGGGAGCGGCTGTTCTGGACGCTGTCATATGACGTCCACCCAGAATGAGAGCCGCACCGTCCCTCTGTCATTTGATGGTGGGCATGCGGGAAGTGGTTAACCACATCCCGCCCGGCCTATAGCAGAATGAAGGCCAGGCGGTTGACGTCCTTCAGAAGGAACCTCTCAACATCCTTCAGATGGAGCCGCTCATCGGCGCCCTCAGGGATCTCTTGCCCACACAGACATTTGTTGTGTGTGGTCTTAGATACTCTTTATGAATTCACCTGATTAGGTGTTTGCATTTTTTCCTGACCACATGTCAATATGATAACAATAGGAAACAGAAGTTGGTTGGAGCCATGGATGTAACCAGAGGCGTAACTAGAACCTTCAGGGCACTGATGCAAGAAACCACGAAGGGCCCCCTGAGCCACTGGTCCCGGGGCCCTTTCCATCGAACCTGAGACCTTTTCGTTATTATGTTATTATTGTACTCACTGACACTAATGTTGGGTACTATTTTACTGAAAATTCTTCAATGTGAATTGCGATCTCCTTCAAAGAAATGCAGGGGCAACAGGGTTTATAATCCTCCCTTACTCTAATCAAAATGAAAAAGTTTTGAATCTCAATCTACTTTAACAGGCTACGGCTGTACATTTGGCCCTGACAAATATTAGTGGTTCTTCATATTTTCAAGTAATATTACCATAAAAGCGAGCAAGAATTATGATTTGATAGCAATAACCTCTTAACTGATCCAGTTCCTTGATGTCATGAAACCATAGACCATAAACATTGATGCATGTTTGCTTGGGGTGAGGAGTGAGAAGATGTTCGGGGGAATTCATAAAGGGTGTTTTAGACACCCTTTAGAATTCCGTCGGAACACAGCACTGAAAGTGTAGGTAAATAAATCTGAGTCTGCACTGAGGAAGAAGTGGTCACACTTGACACTTCTTCCTCTGTGTATTCACTTCAGCCCTCTCTCTTTCATCACTGCCCCATCACACTGACAGGCACATGGCCAGGGATTACTGTACTGGGGTGGGTGAAGCCTGATGGGGGACTGAGAGACTAGTTCCCTATCAGGTTCGCTTCAGTTTTGACTGACAGCACATGGGAGTGGGCAGATCCTTAGTCCAAGTCCAAATCTGCCCACTGCTGTGCGCTATGTCCAGGGGCGTAACTAGAAATAGCTGGGCCCCATAGCAAAATGTTGTATGGGGCCCCCCTGCAAACAGCTCCCCCCCCAGCTGCCCTAGTGTCAATGCAGTGCGACCTGTGCCCAATGCAGCGTGACCTGTGCCCAATACAGCGTGACCTGTGCCCAATACAGCGTGACCTGTGCCCCATACAGCGTGACCTGTGCCCCGTACAGCGTGACCTGTGCCCCATACAACAGAGGAAGAGGCAAGCCACCCGAATCAGCAGAGAGCGGGATTGCCCGCTGTAATAGCTTTCATTTGAAATTCCCGTCTTCCCAGGGCTCATCGTCACATAGCCCCACCTCTTGGCCCGACGCCTTTGATGACGTCATGTGTCCCGCATTGGATCGGCGTTCTGTCTATCAAAGGCACTGGAGCTATGTGACGTGAGCCCCGGGAACACTGGAAGTTCTAATGAAAGCTATTACATTGGGCAATTCAGCTCTCTGCTGATACGGACAGCTCGCCTCTTCCTTTCCTCTCTCTTCCCTTGGCTGGGAGACTGTGCCGGCGGTGCTCTTATCCTCACGGGGCCCCACTCGGCTGCGGGCCCCATAGCGCCCGCATGGGTCCCTATTTTGGTAGTTACACCCCTGGCTATGTCAATCAGAAATAAAGTGGACCTGATGAGGAACTTTTTTCTCAGTTCCCCATCAGGCTCCGTCCACCTAGTGATAGGGCATTTCCCACATTTGGCTAATGACATCACCTGTATGCTGTTTACATTTAGCTTTATGCCAGGGAATTTCTGGGCATATACAGTAGCTGGGTGCATTGAGTGGGAAACTGTCACATACACTCACCGGCCACTTTATTAGGTACACCTGTTCAATTGCTTTGTAACACAAATTGCTAATCAGTCAATTACATGGCAGCAACTCAATGCATTTAGTTATCTACTGTAGACTTGGTAAGATGACTTGCTGAAGTTCAAACCGAGCATCAGAATGGGAAAGAAAGGGGATTTAAGTGACTTTGAATGTGGCATGGTTGTTGGTATCAGACAGGCTGGTCTGAGTATTTCAAAAACTGCTGATCTGCTGGGATTTTCACGCACAACCATCTCTAGGGTTTACAGAGAATGGTCCAAAAAAGAGAAAATATCCAGTAAGCGGCAGTTGTGTGGACGAAAATGCCTTGTTGATGTCAGAAGAGGATGGGCAGACTGGTTCGAGATGATAGAAAAGTAACAGGAACTCAAATAACCACTTGTTACCACCAAGGTATGCACAATACCATCTCTGAATGCACAACACATTGAATCTTGAAGCAGTTTGGCTACAGCAGCAGAAGACCCCACTGGATGCCACTCCTGTCAGTTAAGAACAGGAAACTAAGACTACAATTTGCACAGGCTCACCAAAATTGGACAACAGAAGATTGGAATAATGCTGCTTGGTCTAATGAGTCTAGGGTCAGAATTTGGCAGAAATAACATGAAACCATGGATCCATCCTGCCTTGTATCAATGGTTCAGGCTGGTGGTGGTGGTGGTGTAATGGTGTGGGGGATATTTTTTTGGCACACTTTGGGCTCCATAGTACCAATTGGGCATTGTTTAAACCTACCTGAGTATTGTTGCTGACCATATCCATCCCTTTATGACTGATGGCTACTTCCAGCAGGAATATGCACCATGTCACAAAGCTCAAATCATCTCAAACTGGTTTCTGGAACATGACAATGAGTTCACTGTACTCCAATGACCTCCACAGTCACAAGATCTCAATCCAATAGAGCACCTTTGGGATGTGGTGGAAATTTGCATCATGGTTGTGCAGCCAACAAATCTGCAGTAACTGCGAGATGCTATCATGTCAACATGGACCAAAATCTCTGAGCATTGTTTACAACACCTTGTTTAATCTATGCCATGAAGAATTAGGCTCCGTTCACACTGCCGCGACCTGATAGTTGCACAATTTACAGTGCTACTTTGCCAGGTGACTTTGGCGTGACTTTGAAACAACTTCAGGGAATGCCTGTGTAATCTTCCTGTAATGCCGGATCCAAATCACATAAATTAAGATGAAGATCCAACTTAGAGGCAACTTCCATTAAAGTCTATGGGCACAAGTCGGATAGAAGGCACCTTGAAGTAGTACAGGAACCTTTTCTAAAGTCAGAGTGACTTCAGTAGTGCTAATTAAAACGGCTCTCATTGACTAAAATGGGATTTCACGTCGCACAACTTGGGGTCTCGCAGGTCGGATCCCAAGGCGCGATAGTGTGAATCGAGACTTAAGGCAGTTCTGAAAGCAAAAGGGGGTCCAACCTGGTACTAGCAAAATGTACCTAATAAAGTGGCTGGTGAGTGTATATAACAGCATTCCAGCACAGGCAGGGTCCATTCTAAGTACTGTCATACTGAGTAATACTCTGTACGCCAGCTCAGAGTTAGTCTGAATTTGGCACGTGTCCGTAGAATTACCAAAATGTTTGCCTGAATTAGCAGAACTATCACCACAAAGGTGCCTTTAGGCTTGGTTTACAGTATTAAGGGCCGCACGTTCCGGTTACGGGAATCACACCATTTCCCACAACCACCCACAAAAAAATAAGTAATACTAAGTATTACCAGGGGGGCGGACTTTAATGGCTAAGAAACACTGGAGAGAAAGTAAGAGTATAAAAATATAAATTTATTGAAGGTTACAAATACATAAAAGTAAAAACAGATAAAGATTATAACATAAATGCATCTATGAATAATGTGCAGTGAGCCCTTGTATGTCTACGCGTTTCACCACTAGGCTTCCTCAGGACACGGCCAAAGTTCACAGACGAGACAGATAAGAGAATATGTTTCTCTATCTTGTTTGGAATGCACAATCGTGTACAAACACGATACGGTGGGTGATTCCCTCAACAGTCAAAACAATATTTTAGGTATAGCTGAATATATGAGCAGGGGCATGTGAATAGTATTCCTTATTTTGGGAGCGACCACCCACAGTCGAATCACACTGTTCTTGCAAAACCCATGGGGCTGCCATTTATTCTGAATGTCACCCCCGCGCATCTCAGCCTGCAGCGCGATCACAGGAACCGCAGAGAAACCATATGGTCAAAAAGACCTTGCGGTTTCCCTGCAGCCGTGTTTTTAAAAAGGTGCATGCACCTTTTTTTGTACAGTTGACAGCACAGCAGCCCATTCGAATGGGCTGCCGTGCCCGACCAAACGCGGGACACATGGCCCACACTAGTGTGAACCAAGCCTAAGGGCTGTTTTTAATTATTATACTATTATACAGGATTTACATACACCCAACAGTTGGCACAGTGCTTTAAAACATGATTTCCCCATAATTGCGTATCAGTAAACTGGAAGTTGAAAATGAGCCCTTCTGACCAGCACCTGTCTGTAATTATGAAGTGTAGCCTCTCACGAAAAACATCACGATACTCTTCACAGTCCTAAAAGATTGATTTGCATGCGTGGAAAACACTGTTCTAAAAATACCCTCAGATTTGTTTAGACAACACATCTTGAGCCTAAAAATAACATTCCTAGTCAAAGTTATTAGGGCTAGAAGAATAATAAAGAATGCTTTGAGCGTGGATTGCTGAATGTTAAGCTATGTTAGGCCCAGACACTGCACTTGTCTTTGCACGTAAGTGTGTTCCTTAATTTTGTATAATAGCTTGCTCTACTCCCCAGGGCAAATCTCCTGTTACCCTCCATGGTCCCCATGTGATAGGAAGGGAAATAAAGCTCTCCAGTTGCAGTATAATTATTGTAAGAGCACTGGAAATTATCCAGCGCTGGAGGACACTCATTCAGATCATGATGTGACTCTTGTCGAAGAGTGAGACAACGCGCCTGTCTATCTTGGTGGCCCTGACTCTAACCTGTCTGCCCTTCCTCGTTCACACCTTCACTTATCCTACTTCCAATCTAGCAGAGAAGCGGTTAGCTGCTTGAGTGCAAAGAATGAATGACAGCAGCTGTCTCTGTCTCAGCAGATTGGACCAAAAGCTTCCTCTGCTTCCTCCGTCACAGACATTGTTGTGATTGTGCGTATCAGAGATATTAACCATTCGCTGGCTGAACTGAATACAAAACAATTTTTCTTATACTAGGCACTGTTGCCAACTTGAGGTCTTTTATGACTATAGAGTTAACACAACCCGTTCTGGATAAATTGCAGATGCAGTATGTAAATAAACACTTTAAACAGGAGACACTCTAAATTTAAATATGGGATTAAGCAGGATACATGGGTGCGAAAGGGTGGTCAGATGGCCTGTATGTTAGAATGCTTGGATATTGTGAAAATATCCAGTTCAACTAAATCCAAGTTCTTCCTATAATGGTTGGGTGGGGTTGTATGCAATGTATAATGTTACCCATAGACTAGGCAAACACCTTTCTGGGTATAATTACTGTCCCTTTGATTATATGATAATAACATTGACAACAAGTCCCATTTTCACTGCCAAGGTTGGTAGAATAATAGTCAGGTGGCAATCCTACCCATAAACATGAGAACAGTAGCTTAAAATGATACAGAACACACACTGTTTAATTTACATTGTCCCTTCTATTTCTGTATATGGATGATGGCACTGTTATTATTTAAATTACAAAAAGAAATACATACAAGTACCTTTTTCCTAATCGATATACAGTTGTCACATGACCCAGCTATTTCCCAGCCTGTCTGCAGGGAAACATCAGGAGGAGGAGCTTCTAGTCCTCTGCTGCTAGTCATATGTTAAAAAAAAAAAAACTGTTGTAATACAGAGTAAAAATAAATAATATCAATAAACTGTTTTAAGTGTCATACAAATATATATAATATATATTTGAAATTAAATCTTTATTATTTTTTGGCGATAACATGGTGTGGGCAGATTTCTGCCAGTCACAGGCTGTGTCATGCCCCTCCAGCCTGTCACTTAGAATAAGATAGGGGTGAAGCTACCAGTAATCTATATGTAATATCCCACCACCATTGTGATAGCTGGTTAGAGGGCATGGAGGAGGAGGGAGGGAGTGGGCTGTCATTTACCACTGTGTATACTCCCACATGTGTGACTCTATAGTCACATGGGCTGCTGGGATGTGATAGGGAGGAAATGCTCAGCATAGAAACTCCCTGAAAACTGAGCATGTGCAGAATTGCTAACACTGCTCTGCAAATCCCTAGCTGAATTGGGGATATGGACAGAAGATGGACATAGAGAACAGCAGGATCAACCAGGTTTTTTTGCAAAATGCAGAAAATTTATCTCATAGTGAGTATGAACAGCATGTAATACACCATTTATTGCGAGTTTTTTTATGATGTGGGTTTAGTTACACTTTAAACTAGGCCAATCTGTGGAGTATTATTGTAGACATATGGAGACCTAAATGCTGGCCACACAGGTGAAGAGTTTGGGCCACAAACAATGGCATTGGGGGATTGGCAGTGCCATTACCATAAATCTAGTAGGTCTTAAAATATTTTGAACTTCTATAGCAAAGATAAGCCAGTGCTGACTTGACTGCTTTATAAATTGCTTTCCAGCACTAAGCTTTCTGATGAGGCTATCCTTAGCAGGGCCAGATTAAGAACATGGGCCTGGTGCTGAGGATTTTGGTGGGGCCTTTTATAAAAAAAAAAAAAAAAATAAAAAAAAAATGCAAACAATTTTTTGTTATAACAAATTAAACTAAATAGAGAGAGGGAGGATGAGAGAGAGAAAGGGGGTGAGAGAGGGTGAGGGGTAACGGAGGGAGGATGAGAGGGGGGGGGTGAGAGAATATTTTCAGGGACACTTTTTTTACCAGTGGTATATTTAGAGTAGCTGACTTCCTCTATGTTTCTCTATACATCTCAATAGTAATAACAAAATTAAATGAGTACTAATAATGAGAGAGAGGATGAATGAGGGTGAGGGGTAAGGGAGGGAGGGTGAGGAATGTGGAGGTAATGACAGTGGGCACTATGTATAGGAGAGAAGTGTATGGCAGTGGGAAGTATGTGCAGGAGAGGATTGTGGGGGGTATGACAGTGGGCACTATGTACAGGAGAGAAGTGTATGACAGTGAGAAGTATGTACAGGAGAGGAGTGTGGAGGGTTTGACAGCAGGCAGTATGTACAGGAGAGAAATGTATGACAGTGGGCGGTATGTACAGGAGATGAGTGTGGAGGGTATGACAGTGAACAGTATGAACAGGAGAGGAGTGTGGAGGGTATGAAAGTGGGCACTATGTACAGGAGAGACATGTGTGACAGTGGGCACTATGTATAGGAGAGAAGTGTGGAGAGTATGACAATGAGCAGTATACACAGGAGAGGAATGTGAAGGGTATGACAGTGAGCAGTATGCACAGGAGAGGAATGTGGAGAGTATGACAGTAAGCAGTATGCACAGGAGAGGAATGTGGAGGGTATGACAGTGGGCACTATGTACAGGAGAGAATTGTATGACAGCGGGCACTATGTATAAGAGAGAAGTGTGGAGGACATGACTGTGAGCAGTATGCACAGGAGAGGAGTGTGGAGGGTATGACAGGGAGCAGTATGTACAGGAGAGGAGTGTGGAGGGTATGACAGTGGGCACTGTGTACATGTGAGGAGGATGAAGGAATCTATACTACTATATTACTATATTTTCAAAAACTGTACTTAAGCAGGTGGCTTAACGGACACATTACTGAAGTTTGAAGTTATAGCTTCCAACCAGTAATTTCACAGTAAATAGTAAACCAGTAAATGTTATAACATCAAAATATATGATTTAGCTTGAATAAAACAGTACCTTTTCAGCAGCAGAAGATTCTTATTCCCCCTCTTAACTGTGTGAGAAAAACATGGGATTATGGGTAAATCTTATACCCATAAACCCATGTTTTTTCCTTCTAATTAAGAGAGCTGGGCTGGAAGGGAGCATGTGTCTTTTAGACACATGCCACCTTCTATGACACATTTTTATTGGACAGCTGGGGCCAATGGTGCTTTACCATTGGTCCAAGGCTCCAAGCTGTCCATTGAGCTCAATGACTCTGACAAGAAGTGAGGAGAGGCACTGTTAGCTCATCCTCTCAGTCTGCTGCAAACAGAGTGTTTAGAGTATTTAGACTGGCCGCTCTGTATGTAGCCTGACAGGCTGTGCAAGGAGCCCCGTATCTCCAGAACCATAGGTCCTATGAGCCTCAAATGACCAGTGGTGGGGTAAGTCTTTGGCTACCTACCCCCTAAATTTGGGGTCTTTATCACCCTAGAAACTCGATCATTTTTTTTTTTTGTGATTTTTTTTTTTTTTAATCAAATGGGCCTATTTTAAGGTAAGGGGCCTGGAGCTGCAGCTCCAATAGCCCCTATGTTAATCCAGCCCTGATCCTTAGGAGTGGGTGGTAGGTAAATCCCAAAGCTCCACCACACTCCCCGATATTTCCCCTCCTAGAACAATTCTTACCCCTTGCCACCCCCCCTTGAATTCACCCTCCCAAGACAAATCCCCCCCAATCTCCTCACAGTGACCCCCACCTAAGACAAACCACAGTGCCCAGGGCAGCTTCCCCTCATGCCCACTCTATGTCCCAACTCTGGCCTTGGTGTCCAACTTGCAGCCCTTTCATACTTCTTAGTCTATAGACCTCAGCAGCCAGTAGTCAGAGCTTTACCTGTCTAAGTGCTATCCTAGCAGTGTCGGGACAAGGTTATCCAGCACCTTCCCTTATGCCGTGTAGACACGGACTGTTCGACCGGGCTGGTCCGATGGGAGCGAATCCTTCGGACAATCCGACCGTGTGTGTGCTTCATCGGACCTTCAGCAGACTTTTTCTGTTGAAAATCAGACAGACTTTAGATTTGGAACATGTTTCAAATCTTTCTGACGGACTCGAGTCCGGTCGAAAAATCCATTCGTCTGTATGCTAGTCCGACGCACAAAAAAGGACGCAAGGGCAGCTATTGGCTACTGGCTATGAACTTCCTTATTCTAGTCCCTTCGTACGTCATCACGTTCACACCAACGGACTTTAGTCCGTTCGTATGTGGGCAAGTCCGGTCATCCGAAAGTCCGTCGTAACTCCATCGAAAGTCCGTCGGAAAGACCGTCGGACGTTTGATGCTGAAAAGTCCGCCCGTGTGTACACGGCTTTAGGGTTAGCAGTGATGACACTGTCAGCCTTGTAACAGAAGCATCTGGCACAGAGCACCCCCATCCTTGCAATAAACCATTGTGCCCAGGGCAACCGTCCGCCTTGTCCAGGCCATGATTTTTAAGCCTAGTGAAGGAAATTATTCGTTAGACTAGCTTCTATTAGTTCAATAGTTTGATTTATTTCTTTTACACGTTCTTACTTTTTGGGAGGCTGTCCATTGCTTTTTCTCTTTTTATGTATATTTCTAAGACCTTTTATAATGAAGTTTGGCAAGAGCAACATTAAATGCTACACTGGTAGTTATTAAGGGAGATGTAGGGAGCACAAACATGGGCACATTAATTTGTAAAGCTCTGTCATATCAGAAATCTCTAGTAGTCTCAAGTAACATGACTGCAGTATCTGACTACATTATCCCATGTAGCAGGTCTCTAGTATCCAACAATAGTTTTGTGTTTGCAGTCTCTGATCATCTTTTTTAATATGCCCACTACAGTCTGAGACCATCTACCATAATATTTCCTTAGCCTCAGACAGTTTTCTGCATCATTATATACACTAAATAGCATTGGTGGTCCTTTGGTGATGTCATATCAAGTAAGGTAGACATTTCTGTTAATAGGTAAGCCCATCTCGGAGCTGGTCATTGTAGTTGCTGCCTTGTATCCAGTAGTTAATTAAGCTGACAATTTTGAACTACTAGCTATAAGCAACATAGAAATTTTTCTTCTAAGAGAATTTTATTTTTTGGTAAAAGCGTGCTTTTTATACATAGTCACTACATAATTTCACTCCCTGCTTATATTAGAAAGGGTTAATTTCACAATCGTTGATGCTGTCTGAAGGAACATCAATCTATAAATCAATTCACACCAAATTTTTTTTCCTCACTTCCTCGCACCTTATCCTCTGGTGAGAGTGGATTAATCCATTTGGTGCCCAAGGAAGCGTGCAGAATAGTTGTACAGCTGGAGACCTGTGGGCTGGATGTGGTCTCCTAGGGGATTAAATCCTTTCCCACAGTATAGCTGCGAGTGAGTGAAAACAATCCTGAGAGAGGAGCATGCAAGCTGCAGCAGTATTCCCTGTGCAAGCATAACTGGGCTGATTGTGCTGCAAAGACACTACAGTTGCACCATAAATGACAACCCAGCTATACACCTTTAATGTGACAGAATCCTACTGACGCATTTTATAAATCGTATGGAGGACTGCACCTAGAAAGCAAGCCAGCCTTCATGTGTATAAATAATCCTATTATCCCCTACCTCCCTCTGCTTTACAGCAGCAGTGTCAGAGCTATGCACTCAGTATGTCACACAGAGGTAACAAAATCAAAATTAAGTAGTTGCTCGGAGGCCCTATTAATGTTCCAGCACTGGAGCTAAACCATTTCCTTAAAGAGACGGATTTTATATGCAGGATAGTTAGAATGCACATACACAACATAATTTTCTTACTAGCAAGAAGAAGAAACAATTCTGCATTCCTGCCTTTGTTGAGACTAATAAAAAAGTCATCACTCTCGTGAAATACGTGTAATAATCCTGTAAAATTAAAACATTTTACAATTATATTTTTTTAAAGTAATGTTATGGGTGCCAAAAGATACCCATATGACAGACAAAGCTCAGGAATTACAAGTCATAAGAGATTGGCTCAATTTTATCTCCATGCTGCTGAACCACTACAATCTTTCACACGGTTTGGTCAGTAAATGAATGGAACACACACATGTTAAGAGGATTGTTACCTTTCCTCCATAGAAAAGAAAAATCCAGTAATCTTACACAGAGAGACTTTTAAAATGTTAGAAGAGTACAATGAACATTTCAGGTCTCTTATGGATCTTCTATAAACTCGTAGGAAAGAGTGATTTTAACTAAACTGATTTTGCTGCAAAATTGTGGTCACAGAGGACTCTCAATTTCCCTCAATAAACTGTTTAAGTGAAAGTTGCTGTTAAAAAAGTTCTGCTGTAACCTATAGCAGAAGAAGATTGGAAAACATTTGGTACGCCACATCTCACTGTTCTACCAACACAGCAGCAGTGGAATCCAATTATAAATTGCTAATGAGATGGTATTTAGTTCCCAGATCAGTAGCCAAAATTAAACCAACAGTCTCTGATGAATGCTTTAGACTTTGCTTGAGTACTGGTACCCTCTTACATATACTATATTACCAAAAGTATTGGGACGCCTGTCTTTACACGCACATGAACTTTAATGGCATCCAGGCATGTACTGGCCATCGGGACTACCAGGAGTTTCCTGGTGGGCCGATGGCTCAGTGGGCCGGTCAGGTGCAGTCCTGGAGCCGCTTCTCTCTGACAGTGAATGATCGCGATTTCACTCTTGTCACCAAGAAGCAGCTGCCGACACTTGCTGGAGAGAGGATTAGGCTTTCTGCTCCCTCCAGCCTGCAGGGGGAAATAGACAGTCGGCAGACTTTCCTTCCTCTCTCCCCTTATCACTTGTCACTTATCACATGACTGGAGAGAGGAACAAGATGCCGCCTTCAGAACTGTGAGTACTCTGATGTGAAGGGGGCTGCTGATGGGGACACTCTGATGTGAAGGGGGCTGCTGATGGGGACACTCTGATGTAACAGGGCTGCTGATGGGGACACTCTGATGTAAGTGGGTGCTATTTGGGACACTCTGATGTAAGGGGGTGCTGTTGGGTACACTCTGATGTGAAGGGGGTGCTGATGGTTACACTCTGATGTAAAGGGGGTGCTGATGGGGACACTCTGATGTGAATGGGGTGCTGATAAGGACACTCTGATGTGAAGGGTGTGCTGATGGGCACAATGATGTGAAGGGGGCTGCTGATGGGGACACTTTGATGTAAGGGGGCTGCTGATGCTGACACCTTAAGAGTTCCCTTCACTGTGAGAAACTTGTATTCATTGTTTGTCTATTTGTAAATGAATAAAAATCTTTGAAAATAAGAGTTCCCTTCACTGGACCTAAGTGGCCAAGCCCAGCCCCTGAAAAACAACCCTACACCATAATGATTTGGACCAGTAAACAAAACAAGGTCCAGAAAGATATGGATGAGCGAGTTTCGGGTGGAGGAACTTGACTGGCCTGCACAGTCCTGACCTCAACACAATAGAACACCTTTAGGATGAATAAGAGCGGAGACTGTGAGCCAGGCCTTCTTGTCCAACATCAGTGCCTGACCTCATAAATGCACTTCTGGAACAATGGTCAAACATTCCAATAGACACACTCCTAAACCTTGTGGACAGCCTTCCCAGAAGAGTTGAAGATATTATAGCTGCAAAGGTGGGCCAACTCAATAGTGAACCCTACAGACTAAGACTGGGATGCCATTAAAGTTTATGTGCGTCTTAAGGCAGGTGTCCCAATACTTTTGGCAATATAGTGTATATGGTGGGATTGTCAAGCAGTTTTGGTCTGACATATACCAAATAATTTTTACCATGTTTGGAAAAAAGCTTTCCAAGAATCCACTGTAAGCCTTACTAAATCTCAAACCTAAAAATTTCACAAATAATCAATTCTGCCTCTTAACATTTTTATTTACTGTTGCCGAACAAACTTTAGCGAAAGCTTGGTGGTCTTCTACACCAAATTCCTCATCAGTTAAAAATAAAATGAATTAGTACATGTTTACCAAAAAACTTGCTGCAAGTCTTTGTGACAATCCCCACAAGTTTGAGAAAATATGGTCCCCCTGGGTTGCATATTTCTTTCCTCCAAATTTTGATAGATCCCTTTTACATTTGTGATGAACTCTTAAAAATTCTTATACATATAATGATCAATCCTTCTCATCCCAATGTTTTCCTCCCATCACCCTCTTTTTTATGTCAATTTATTATTATTGTACTTTACAATTTTATTTATTGTATAAATTGTATACAATGTTGTAATTTCTATTCTTAAAATTAATAAAAAATATTTATGGAAAAAAAAGTTCTGCTCTTTTTTCATTTTTGGAAGTGTGAATTTATTTTTCTGGAGGTAATTTATTTGATGTAGTATTCATATAGCACCTCTTTACACCCTGGCAGCAGTTAGGGACCCCCCAGGTGACTTAGTGGGCTAGCATTTCACCTCAGGGCTGAATCCTTGACTCTTTGTGGGGTGGTATAAATTGGGTGCCAATAACTATTCCACAAAGTTATTATAGGACCAATAAACTCAAGAAAGACCAAAGCTGCAGACTTTGTATCTCTACTCACAGCCAATACAGAAAAGAACCTTTAATTCGAACTAACATTCTCTGTTGTCCAGATATTGAAGCAGCCTTAATGCAGCTCCAGTACTCCTTGTACAAGCCATCAGAATTACCTGCAATGTCTACAGCTTCTACCAGCTCTTCCAATTACTCTTCAGTTGACCCCTGATGCTTCAAACCAAGTAGGCATCTTCCTGCACTTCCTTCCCTGGATATACCCCCCAGCAGAACAGTAGAAAGCTCTAGGCTCCAGGTTTTGGCCTCTCTGTTGCATTTCACACAGGCAGCAAGCCTGGGAGGAAAAGAAACATAACTACGGAAGAACCTGGGAGGCATGAGAAATCTCCAAAGTCACTGCAAATGTTTACATTGTCCCCTGCTAATGGGTGACCACCAGGGAGACATACAATTGAATATCTCAGGTCATTGAATCTTCTTACACTATTATCAGGTACACTCCCCAACAGCAAGCAGAAACTAACAGTAACACTGAGCTTAGGGAAAAAACGGAGGAAAGCTAAACTACCAAGTAGATCTCATGTTGACTAAAGCACAGCAGCACTAAATTTAGACTAGGGACACTATTTCTAAGGGCAGGGTCCCTGCATTTGTATGTGCATTAAATCTTTTATTTGACATTTTTTCACAGTTTTTGTACACTGTGGAGCTATTTATCTTCAAAGTAGACGCACTACACTAAAGTCTCCACAATGCCTTCAGCTAGAGATGTCATTGAGGGTTTGTTAAAAAGCTGCTTTATATGTTGCCTTCCCTGGTTCCTTTCTCCCCTTAATCAAAATGCTAATTAAATTGTTACTTTAAACATATTGGTTATCATAACATACCTTATTTTGGACCCAGTGATGTATTCACTGAATCTCTGCTTCTCTGGGCTATACAGGCAGACCATGACTGGTCTGAGGGGCTAACAGGGTGCTGTACATAGCTTCCTGAAACAGAGGGCTGGCTTTCGGGTGGAGTTATGCCTTGATAGATGTCAATCTGGAGGAATGGGCATTCCTAGCCAAGAAGACAAGAAGACCACCCTAGGTAATGCTCATATCGTCATCAAAAAAACTTAAATCCAATGGATTAAAAGAGAGTCAGGTTGAGGAGGAACGGTGTAAATATCTGCCAGCACACCAAGTCCCAGTGGTCTTTTATTGAAAAAAGATTACATCACAACAAACACAAAGTTTCAGAGCTATGTAGGCCCCCTTCTTCAGGCATGTGATGGGGAGAAAAGCGCTGGATGATGCTGGATGCCCTCCACTGAGGAATTGAAGCAGGCTCCAGACTTGATGTCACATCTAATGCACACAGTGAGAAGCTCACAGTGTGCAGTGAAAGTAACATATTTCATTACAGGAGAGAAGCCTGTACAACTGTGCAAGACTGAGGGTAAGGCAAGGGTTCCGATTTAAAAAATAACTGCTAAAATTATTTATTGGAAGTAGTAGAAAGCTTTATATGCAAGACTACATTTTAACTGTAAAGACCAGCAAAAAGGAGAAAGAAAAAATAGTCTGACATTTACTGAGCTACAAAGGGCCTTCTGATCCCCCTCTACACCTTCTGCACTCTCTGCCCTCTAAGGTTCTCATGCTGAATTTAGTCACATTTTTCATTTACTGCTTGTCAAGAATGTATAAATATTTCAATGTCCAATGCTTAGCCATAGATTCACTTTAAGGTTAAAGTGACACTAACAATATCCCTATTCTCCAAAAATAAACCATACATTACTTAATGGTCTGACAATCTATTTTTCATGAAATCATTTCTTACTGTGTTTTTCTGCCTCCGTGTAATGTCTTTCAGCCTTTTCACTGTCGCTCCTATTTGTTTGGAATGAGCAGTGCGTGTTAGTTGTGGTCAGCATTCCTGAGCCATGCACACTACAAATCCCATAGTCCATATTGGGGGCAAGTAAGGGAGGGTGACTACGTTCCTACATACAGTTGGACCATGGAGAATGTGCACCCTTCAAAAGGAAGGAGATACCCTTCTGCTCCTCCGCTTCTGTGTCTGTCCCCATAACATAGGGGCAGACGTGTGGGCTCACTCTCGAGCCAAGTTATGTATGTCCATTGACACACACAGCGCTGCGCTGCTCGGCTTTGCCCCCTGCTCACAGGATTTGATTGAGAGCAGCAGGAGCCAATGGCTCCCACTGCTGTCCCTGTGCCCGTGAGACAGAGGGAGACAGAGTAGCACTGCTGTATTCAGGCACCGCACTTGATGGAGATTGGGTGCAGCTAAGTATATTGAGGGCTTGGTGGGGAGCTGATCATGGAAGGTTTTTTACCCTAATGTAGAGAATGCATTAAGGTTAAATAAAAAAAAAATAGAAAAACCTTCATGCATTTAGAACCACTTAACATTTGTTCCCAGAGATGAGAGATCCATGTAAAAACTATTACTTCTGGGAAATAACATCATGGAATTTACCATAAGGCGTTTGCAGGCCCTTGCCTACTGTTGGGTTTAGAGGGGACTTCACCAAAGTACAAAAGAAGTCGTGGTTACTTTTTCCTTATTTTTCTATTGTCTGCCTATTTCTGGACATTTATATGTATATTGAGCAGAAGAACTATTGAAGGAAAGGAGTTCAACCTACTGAGAGGACGCATGCAGCTATACCCAGTATACCTTGTGTGGGCTATACAGCTAAAGGCAGTTCTGTTCTGTGGAAGCACAATGTGCCCATTAGAGCATTCTTTTGATTTTTTTCTTTTTTTTTAAATATTGAATGAAGAAAGGGTAGAACCTATAGAAAAGGGCACATTTACTTATGTAAGCCTGCATGATGTCTAAATACAATCTTGTATAAGACTTCATTTTTATTGGTCTTTTTCTGTATAAAATGATGCAAAGAACACAGAGGGGGTTAAATAAAGCAGCGAACATTGATTGTGGGGGAAATGGTTTCCGTCTCTAAATGCATTCATTGCCCGGCTCTGATGCTCGCTATCGCTTCGTTAAGGGATAAATATAGAATATATAAAATATAGATAGGGAGCAATCACAAGAGAGGTTAAGCACACAGGCAAGGGAAAAAGAATATTTCCACATTGGAACTAGATGCAAAATGGAAAAGAAAAAAGCGTTGCTGACATATCGAGCCTAAAGCATGAGCAGGCAACACATTGGGGGAAGGGACGTCACTGTGTTTCTTTCCATGTCAGCGAGGCAGACGGATCGTTGTGGTCTCCTTTTAAACAGTGGAAAATGTGGGCTTAGCAGCCAGACAGGCGGCCAGCCTTACGAGCACAAACCATCTCACTCCTTTTCAGTGTAATCCTTCACAATCCTCTACCCTCATTTGAGAATAAAAAAAAGCCACAGCATGCTTCAAAACCTCATCAGCGTGTAGTATTCTGCGTATTCCAATTCAGCCAAGTGCCCAGGGACTAGGTTGGCCCAGAGTGGTCTGGGATAGGTTAAGGGGGATTTGGCTGCATAGAAGTTTCCAAAACAAACAATACACACTGTATTTACTGGAGTCGTTGAAAGTCAAGAAAGAATGAGTGAAATATAGACGAAAGGATATAATCAACTCCATTTCCATCAGTGCCTATTGGCTAAAATATTATAAATATCTCAAGGCAATTAAAGTCAGACCACCCTTATGCAAGGACTTTAAATTATTTAATTTTTTTAACACATTTGGGGTGTGTTCATAAATGTCCTTTTTAGCACGGCCTGTACATAATGAGGGGAATTCATAAAGGGTGTCACAGGTACTCTTTAGTATGCTCTCGGGCCTCCACATCGAAAATTGTTGGTGCTTGAATACATGAGTCAGGTACATAAGCTGTCAGAATAAGCCAAGAATAAGGAAAAGGTCTGACTATATAGGTCAAACATGGAGTCTATATTGTTCACCCGGACGTCTGTGGGCACCAGAGATCTTTTTGCTACACCTCTTGTGGATGGCCTGTGTGAATGGAAGGGGAGCCATGGCTGGCTCTAATTGATGAGAACCTCATACCATGAAATGTTCCTTCTTATGGATGGTTCAGTTTGAGTACAGTGATCCCTTCCATTGTGAGCTGGCCTTATTAGAGCCAAATTTTAGATGTTGTCCAATGTTCCCTTTCACTCCAACTTTGAATATAAACATTGGGCTATCTGGGAAGTGCTATTGAGAGCTATTATATTCTGTGGTGTCCTACTGGACCGACCCCCCTCTTGTTTCTCCAGTGCCAGCCCAGGGATCATGTGTATTTTGGTGCTAGGTTGCTGAGAAGATTGCTGTATTGTGTTAATGCGTTCTGACTAAGCAAAATGCATTGACCTCATTATTACTATTGGAATTTTCAAGCAAGATGATTGATGTAGCAGTGATCAGAAATACTGACTGGTGACAGTATGTAAAAATAAATAAAGGAATAATTTAAAATAATTCTTTATTCAATGTTTTTGCAATTTTTTTTCTTTTTTACATTTTTTTTTTTACACCATGTCACACATTTCCATTCATGAACAGCTTACTTATGGTTGTGATCTGCGATTGGCTACAGCTAATCACATGGTACAGTTAGCCAAGTACCATGTGATTGTTGTGGGCCAATCACAGAACACAAAAGTAAGCAAGCTGTTCATGAATGGAAAGCCATTCATGACAGGTTGTTTAAATTGTTATCATGTGATTGCTAAGACCAATCATAGCTATCATATTATACCCGGTTACCTTTAACAGTATTCCGTTGTGTCTGCCAGAAGGAGTGCGCTGCACACTCCTAACATGGAAGAGGCACAATCACATATATATACATGACTGAGCCTACCCGTGCCGCCCCGCCACAATAAAAGTACTGTAGCATGGTGGCAAGTGGTTAAATCAGTGATGTCATCTCTAGGTCCATGTTCTTCTCTATGCAATACTGGCAGATCATGGCTGGTGTGAGGGGCCCGCAAAGTAGTGTATATAGCTTCCTAAAAATATCATAGCACTTTGCCTTAGTACTCCTCCTAAGAGTTTTCAGCCCTGATGCAAGCAGTGTGTTGGCTCTCGGAAGGAGTTATGCAAATATAACTCAGCTGCCTACCATGTGTTGGATGGAGAAACGCCATGCAATATTAAAGCGATTATGTATTGAGATAAATACTGAAGTAGTCATTGCAGACCTCCTTTTCTTGAATGGGATCTTTTGTATCAGTGTACACTCATACTGACCTCCGCTTGATCTGAAACTAACTTCACACTGTTATCAAACACTTATGCACACTGTCTTTAAAGACATGCTGGCACAGCATGCAGTATTGCATCAAGCACTTTATATATACGGACTAAGTCATTTTTTTTCTACAAGCAGATGAAAAGAAATATGACCTGTTTATGACACTGCCAAGCAGTCAGCAGTGAAAAATCACTGCTTTTGTTGCCTTTCTATTTAATAACTGCACACCAAAAAGCAGATTTTAGTCCAAAGCTTTCAACGCTGCTTGGTTCTTGAAGACAAGCTTTTAGAATGGCCATGCCCATTAATACTACCCGTAAAATTATTCCAGTGACTTACAGACTTGGTGAAAGCATTTTACTTTATTTATTTAGTAATTAGCATTTCCAAGCACAATATACATATATACAGTGGTGGCAAAAATTGTGGACACTTTTGGAAATGTTATTGTTTTGCAACTTTGCAGGCTTATAGGAAATGTTATTTTGCACCAAATGCAAATTGAATGTGGAATTCAATACAAAAAACAGAATTCAAATATATATGCAGTACAAAAAAAGTTATGCCTACTTTAGTCTAAAAAAGAAACACAAGTTAAAGACCAGGGGGGTTATTTACGAAAGGCAAATCCACTTTGCACTACAAGTGCACTTGGAAGTGCGATCACTGTAGATCTGAGGGAAAGATCTGAAATGAGGGGGAGCTCTGCTGATTTTATCATCCAATCATGTCCCCCTCCGTTCTACAGCGACTGCACTTCCAAGTGCACTTGTAGTGCAAAGTGGATTTGCCTTTCGTAAATAACCCCCCAGGCCTCTCATATTTTGTTTACATATAAACATCAGCTTTTTTCGCTAGAAAATTACTTAGAAACCCCAAACATTATACTTTTTTAAGCAGAGGCCCTAGAAAATAAAATGGTGAGTTTTGCCATTTTTTATGTCACACGGGATTTGCACAGCGGTTATTCGAGTGCAATTTAAAAAAAAAAAAAATACACTTTAATGGCTTGAGGCTGGGTTCACACCATTGTGAATTGGATGTGGGATCCCCGCCTTCAATTCGCAATAGCAGGAGATTTCGACCGGCTCTCTATGGAGCAGCATGCACCGGACCCTTGCTGTGAGCCGGCTCATATGTGAACCAAGCCTTATAGTGGTTGTAAACCTCAGTCATGGAATCTGAGCAAAGCACACACAGTATATCTGTAGTGTTTACTTATTTCTCTCCAAAGGTCCAGTGTTGTTTCTCTCTGGTGCTTCATTCCTCTGTTATCAGCATGAGTCACTTCTGTGTGTTTCTCTGTGTCCATGTAGTAAGTAAATCTAAAAGGGAGGGGTTTCATAATTATCACTCAGCTGCTGCACCTACAGGGCTCTAATGAGGAAAATTGCAGGGTCTGCATCGCTTTAGATGTGATTTCCTATTAGGAGTATGTAAAGGAAATTTGTAAGTTCTGTATATAATTGTATTATATTTTGTATGTATTGCACACTGCACTCACTGTGCAGTAATAATGCACTAATAATGTTTTCAGTGCATGTTTGCATTCTTTTGAGTCTGTCTGTTTAGAATTAGCCTGCCTATGTTACTCCCCTTGTTAACATAAAAGTACAATTGTAATATTAATGTGATACCTACGTAATCATGTGTATAAAAACCTTCAATTGCTTCAAAATAAAGCAGAACAGTTATTTGGAAAGATGCTGGGTGTATTTTTTTGTGTCTGTTCCCTACCGCAGTAGTTATTAATGATTTAGAACCACTAATAGATATAAGGATAGGAGTTGCCTATCTATAAAATATCCAGGACAGAGTATCTCACCAAAAATGACATTTTTGTTGCAGGGGATGCCTGATATCTGACTTGTATCTTGTATACTTCTGGTAAAATCAGTGAGCCATTTACACAAGTAGGAAATTATGTTTCTGGGGGGCGTTCTGTACACATTCTGTGTACAGAACACCTCCAGGTAGCCATATTGCATTGCATTTTACAGAAAATTACAGAGCTGCAGATTAAAAAGGGAAAGTATTTTTTAATTACATTCAAATACAATATGACTTGAGGCACTATTGTATACGCTATATTGTTTTTTTTTTTTATTTGCTATTTTTTCCCTCCCCCCCCCCCCTCGTAAGTGGAGTTACCTTAAAATGTAAGTGCACATAATACTGTACATTGCGGCTTTCAGCTACAGACATCATGCTGGTATTGTTTCTTACAGGAGGTGATTGGCTTTTATGTAAAAGGCTAATTAGCCACTGGATTGCTTTAACCGGAGGTGGGAGGGGCAGCCGGTGCCTCTCTGACATTATGTTATGTTAGGTAACTATTTACTCAGTGTAACACCGTCTTTTATATTTTAACAAAAAAATGGGTATTATATTGTGTTTGTGTGCATTAAAATTCATTAAAGTGGTTGTAAACCCTCACATATACTCATTGAATTGATCAGCCTCAGATGTTACACAGAGATTAAACAAATCCTCCTACATACTGTAGGTTTTACTTGTTTATCTGCAGTCTTCTCTTCCCTACACCCCTTCAAAAGGGCAGAAAAGTGTTAAAAATCGTTCTTTATCTGTCAGGAGCACAAAGCAGGGGGCAGAGAGGCTGAAGTTACACTGTTTGAGAGCTGATTGGAGGAAAGGAACACACCCCACTTCACACAGCAGAAGAACTGTGTTGTGAATAGATGAGCTCTGTTCTGAGCTCCTCCCTCCCCGCCACAAATTTACCTCATGTCACAGAAAAACGTGTCAGGGATTTCTTCGGAAAAACAAAAGGTAGGAATCTGTAACAAAAGTTTGTTAAAATCCTTGTAATGTACAGCGTGAAGTGGCCGCCCGAAGCCTCGCTACTCTCCCCCTCCTCTCCGCGGCGCCGTCATTGCAAGTGTGGACACCCAGCTGTGACAGCTTGCGGCTTCACACCCAGGTGCCCACTGCGCATGCGCGATTTGCGCTGCGCACTCCTAGTGGCATGTCCCAGAAGATTGCAGAGAGGGGGAGGAGAAGTCGCCTAGGTGGTGTGGAGTCGACGGAAGCAGGAAGTAAACAGGAAGTATCTGTCAAAACCAGGTACCCACTCCCCCCCCCCCCAAAAAAATACATGCCAAATGTGGCATGTAAGGGGGCGAGGAGTGCTTAAATCGGAAATTACACTTTTGGGTAGAACTCCGCTTTAATTTCTGCTAGACATGTGCAAAATGAAAAAAATTTGTTTCAATCCGTTATTTAACTAATTTCGTTTCGTTAGATGTGTTAAATTCATTTAATTTGTTTTCGGAAATTCGTTTAATTTTTTAATTAAAAAAAAAATTCAACTGAATTTGAAAATAATTTGACCAGATTAAAAAAAAATTCAACCGGATTTGAAAAAATTAGAACCAATTCGAATTTTTTTTTCGATTTTCACATATACTGTAAGGGCTCTTTCACACGGGGCGGATCAGTGATGATCCGCCCCGTGAACACCCGCTTGCTCAGCGGGGATCGCTCCGCCGATCCCCGCTGAGCAGGAAGATGACAGGTCCATCGCTGCCCACTGTGCAGCGACGGACCTGTCAGAGCGCCGCTCTCCCCTATGGGGGATTGGATGATGACGGACCGTAGAGTCCGTCGTCACCCGATCCGATCCGAAAACGGATAGAAAAGTAGGGTTTTCCTCCGTTACACTTTTTCGGATCGGAGCGGGTCGGATGTCAGCAGACGTTCATCCGCTGACATCCGACGCTCCATAGGGATACATGTATGTCAGTTTTTCATCTGAAAACGGAAGGATGAAAAACGGACATACGGATTGTCCGTGTGAAAGAGCCCTAAGAAAGTTTTCAGCTTTGACATGAGATGTTGATGGGACACTAGTATTACAGATATTTTTGTACACTAGTGCATGCCTGTGACAACTGTTTGGTTGCACTGGAAAGCTCTAACAGATGTTAAATGGACACACACACTACTATTACTAGAGATGTTTTGGGCACAGGTACACTGTGACAGATGTTGATGGGGCACTAGTAGTACATAGTGACCTTGAGTCACAACTTTTAGGAAGAAAGAATGACCATAATTTTTTTCATCAGTAGGAATTTCGATTTTGTTTTAAAAATCGAATTGATGTGAATTCGTAACGATTTTGAATACTGGATTATTTCAGGTCAGGTCAGGAAGCCTTTGTACGGTGCACATATATGTTTAGTTTAGGCTCCATAATGGCATGTATCAAGAGATCACAGAGAGGAACTCATCATCGAGCATGTAGTTTATTAACCACTTCAGCCCCGGACCATTTGGCTGGCCAAAGACCAAAGCACTTTTTGCGGTGCGGCACTGCGTCGCTTTAACTGACAATTGCGCAGTCGTGCAACGTGGCTTCCAAACAAAATTGACGTTCTTTTTTCCCCACAAATAGCGCTTTCTTTTGGTGGTATTTGATCACCTCTGCAATTTTTATTTTTTGCGCTATAAATAAATAAATAGCGTCAATTTTGAAAAAAACGCATTATTTTTTACTTTTTGCTATAATAAATATCCCTAAAAAATATATAAAAACATTTTTTTCCTCAGTTTAGGCCGATAATTATTCTTCTGCATATTTTTGGTTAAAAAAAATCACAATAAGGGTTTATTGATTGGTTTGCGCAAAAGTTATAGCTTCTACAAAGAGGGGATAGTTTTATGGCATTTTTATTAATTTTTTTTTATTAGTAATGGCGGCAATCAGCAATTTTTATCATGATTGTGACATTATGGCGGACAGATCGGACACTTTTGGCGCTACTTTGGGACCATTCACATTAATACAGCGATCAGTGCGATTAAAAATGCTTTGATTACTGTGTAAATGTGACTGGCAGTGAAGGGGTTAACACTAGGTGGCGCTGTAGTGGTTAAGTGTGTCCTAGGGAGTGATTCTAACTGTGGGGGGAGGGGCTATGTGTGACACGACACTGATCACTGCTCCCGATTACAGGGAGCTGTGATCAGTGTCCTGTCACTCGGCAGAATGGGGAAATGCTTGTTTACATCAGCGTTTCCCCGTTCTTCCTTTCCGTGAGACGATCGTGGGTATCCCCGCGGACATCGAGTCCACGGGACCCGCTATCACACTCACGGAGCTCGCGGTGGGCACGCATTGCTGACGCCACGCACGCAATGGCACGGCAGCAAATTTAAAGGGACGTACCTGTATGCCCATTTGCCTGTCCGTGCCATTGTGTCGACGTAAATGTACAGGCGGCGGTCGGGAAGCGGTTAACTAAGTTGCATAAAAAACAACAATGTTCCCCCGCCAGGTGTACACTCACATGTTAATGTGCCCTCTCGGTACTCAGGATTTCCAGCAGTATGTATGTTACAATCCATATTCCACAATCCATATGCGTTTTTGAGGCCGGGTTCACATATGTGCAGCCGCGGGTTCACAGCATAGGGTCCAGTCCGTTCACCATTTCAGGTGCGAATCAGGTCCGTATTTTTGCCTGAATTTGCACCTGAACCGGACCCAAACACACACAGGACCCTTTTGGAACACAAACCGCTCCATTGAGAGTCGGTCATGCTCACATGTCATGCAAATTGGATGCGGGGAAACCCGCCTTCAATTCGCACATATGTGAACCCCGCCTGATGGTATATGGGCTATATGAAGAGTTGAAATTTTTTTTTTTTTTTTTTTTTAGCAAAATTTGCACAGTGCCTTCGTTAATCACTATTCACACAGCTCACAATTTTTATTGTTTTGAAAAGTATTCTATTAATTTTTATTCTATTCTTTTCTTTTCTATTATTTTTCTTTTCGATACCAAGGCATGGAATTCATTCTATCCTAAATTTGTTATATTCTTTCTATTTTATTCTATTCTATTCTTGTTTCTATTCTATTCTTTTATTTTCTATTATTTTATTATAATTTATTCTATTTCTTTATTTTCTATTCTATTCTGTTCTGTTTTACTCTATTCTGTTCTATTCTTTTCTATTCTATTCCTTTACTTTCTATTCTATTTATTCTATTTTTTTCTAATTCAAAATTGTTTTCAAATTTGATTCAATTCGAATTTTGACTGAATTTCGTTATTTTGGATTAGTTTAAATTCATTACTATCATAATTCGGAAATTCAGATACATCCGAATCTCCGAATAACGAAAAAAATTGTCCAAATTTTGATTCAGAACAAAACGAATTGCACATGTCTAACATCTGCTTCTCAACCACTTGAAGACCGCAATACGTATATTTACGTTGCGGCTTTCAAGTGGTATACCGTGTAGATGCCTGCAGCTACAAGCAAAATCCCAGTATTGTTTTTTACAGGAGGTGATCGGCTAATTACCCATTGGATTGTTTTTACAGGCTATGGGAGGGGCCCAACACCCCCAACGCCTGCTGGTGCCTCTCCAGGTGCCATTCCGCGAGTGTGCATAATTTTAAAGCACGACAGGAATCCATTTACTTGGTATAACACTATTTTTTACAATCTACCAAAAAAATGGGCATTGTATTGTGTTTGAGTGCATTCAAATTCTATAAAGTATAATTTTTTCAGAAAAATTTGCGTTTGAAAAACCACTGCGTAAATAACGCGTAGAATGAAAAATTGCAAAACTCACCATTTATTCTCCAGGGCCTCTGCTAAAAAAAAATTTAATGTTTGGGGGTTCTAAGCACTTTTATAGCAAAAAAATTAACATTTTCCAAAAGTGTCTACAATTTGTCTACAACACCACTATATATATCAGGGGTAGGCAACCTTTTGAGCACAGTGTGCCAAAAAATGTTTTCAAAGAAATTGAGCGTGCCGATTTTATAACAATAAAATGTCAATTTCTCACTCTCAATCACGAAAAGGATTTTTTATAAATGAAATGCTGTAAACTAGTAGTGAGAAATCCTGCACTCTCACGCCTCAGATCAGCCCCAATTCCTGCAACTCCACACCTCAGATCACTGTCCCCCCTGCAAATCTGTTTCACCACTGTACCCCTCCTGCTCATTTGCCCCACCACTGTAACCCCCTGCACATCTGCCCCACCACTGTACATCTGCCCCACCACTGTACTACCCTGCACATCTGCCCCACCACTGTACTATCCTGCACATCTGCCCCACCACTGTACAACCCTGCATATCTGCCCCACCACTGTACCCCCTGCTCATCTGGCCCAACACTGAACCCCCCTGCTCATCTGTCCCATCACTGTAACCCCCTGTATCTGCCCCATGACTGTACCCCTCTGCTTTTCTGTCCCACTGCTGAACCCCCTTCTCATCCCTTTCACTACTGTACCTCCTGCACATCTGCCCCACCACTGTACCCCCTTGCTCTTCTGTCCCACTACTGTAACCCCCCCTGCTCATCTGCCCCATCACTGTACCCCTTTTCTCATCTGCCCCACCACTGTACCTCCCTGCACATCTGCTCCCCTGCCTTTTCCCCATGCTCTTCTGTCTCACTACTGAATCACCTTCTCATCTGTCCTAACACTGAACCCATCTGCTCATCTGCCCCCCCACTGTAACCCCCTTTCTCACCTGCCCCAACAATGTATCTCCTGCACATCTGTCTCACCTCTGTACCCCCCTGCTCTTCTGCCCCACCACTGTTCCCCCTGCTCTTCTGCCCTACCACTGTTCTCCCTGTTCTCCTGCCCCACCAATACACCTCCTTTCGCTGCTCTAACCCCCTGCTCATCTGGCCCAACACTGAACCCCCCTGCTCATCTGGCCCAACATTGAACCCCCCTGCTCATCTGGCCCAACATTGAACCCCCCTGCTCATCTGGCCCAACACTGAACCCTCCCTGCTTATCTGGCCCATCACTGTACCCCTCTGCTCTTCTGTACCACTGCTGAACCCCCTTCTCATCTCTTCCGCCATTGTACCTCCCTGCACATCTGCCCCACCACTGTAACCTCCTGCTCTTCTTCTGTTCCACCTCTGAACCCCTCCTGCTTTTTTTCCCCATCGAGGTAACCTTCTGCTCAACTGCTCCACCGCTGTACCCTCTTCTCATCTATGATATGCATGATATGCAGAGTGATGAAAAAAGCAGAGATGAGACACATCTACCTGTCCTGGCACACTCATCCTGCTGATCCACCTTGCATCCAGCCCACGTGCTTTTATGTGATGTATGTGATGTCACAAGCATCTGGAATGGATGCGCAATGATGAGCTCAGGTCAGGGGCATTTTCTGAAAGCAGTGGGCCTGTGTGCAGGATCATAAGTTGGTTGGGTGTGATTTTCATTGCGCTGAATACTGGCTGTGGTTTAAAGGGACACAAGGTGCAGAGGAGTTCAGTAGTAAGTGACGCAAAGGTTCAGGAAGAATTTCAACAAAGTTCCCAGAAGCTCAACAGCAATTCCACAAACTGTCACCTGATTGTGATTTTCTCAATCACAGTGAAATCCCTTCTTTCTGAGATTGGCAGTGGCAACCAAGCGAGTCATCTTCCTCCAGATGGTGGGCGTGGCTAGCAGGACTGTGATTGGCTTTAGCAGTGGCCAATTACAGTCCTCCTCCTGGAAACAGGGACTGCCCCCCACCAGAACTGCACCCAATTTCTTCCCCATCACAAAAGCGGACGATCGCAGCTACAGCAAAGTTAGAGAACCAAACAATGTTTCCCATCTTTTACAATGTGTCGGGGCACAATGCCTCCCCCTCAGTGCAGTTGCGGAGTGGGGAACTCTGAAATTGGAATGCATTAGTGTCTCACTGACACTTCCCTGCACTGCTCTACTGATGGGGAGGGAGTCGAATGCCGGCAGAAAAAGCTTTGTGCGCTGCTTGCGGCACCAGTGCCGGGGGTTGCCTACCCCTGGTATATATAAGGACCTGGCCATCTGGGGGACAGGCAGCAGCAAGGGAAAGTAAGCTCAGGTATGTAAATACACTGAGCATTCTAATTTTACAGTCAATGCTGGTATTGCAGCCTAAAGTAGGCCACGGGCCAACCTGTGGTTTCTGGAAAAAAATTAGCATGGTTCCCCCATCAGCACAGACAGCGCTGACAGGGGAATCCCTTCGGCCGAGCAATTGTCTGCTATAGCAGCCACTAGCGATAATCGCAAGTGAATCCGACAGGCTGGTTGTACCCAAGTTGATTGATCGATCAACTTGGTACATTCAGCCTGCCCACACACGGTTCAGCAGGAAGCGGCCGAGATTCAAACCGTCTATGGCCAGCGTTAGGCTGCCGCTGACCACTGACGCTGAGGGCTGATTACAGCCTAAGCCTGCCACTGACCACTGATGCTGAGGGGAAGGTGGTTATTAAAACCTGAACCTGTCACTGATCACAGATACTGAAGGGAGTAGGGTTATTACAACCCAAGGCTGCCAATGACCACCCATGCTGGGGGAAGGGGGGGTTGGTTTTTAAGGCCTAAGCCTAAAACTGACCACCAATGCTGGGAGAGTACTATTACAGCCCGAGCCAGCCACGGGCAGGCAGACACACACTGACAGGAAGAGACAATGAACTACCAGAGCGCTAAACAGTGCCATGGTAGTTCATTAAAAACTACAAGCTGACAGCTGCAAAGGCTGTCAGGACTTGTAGTTTTTCAATTCACAGATGACATGGCTGTGACAGGAAGCGGGGGGAAAAGATCCCCTGTTCGTTGTCAAAATCGGGACTCAGAAGAGTGCAGGGACCTTTGCATTATTAACATGTTACGTGTTACACCCTGAATATGGGTGTAACATGTAACATGTTACAAAAGATGAATTTATTCTGTACGTGAAGATTTACAGATGCTTTTGATGTTGGAAGCACTACACCAAACATTAAAGGCCCTATTCATTGTGGTGTGTTGTGGTAAGCTGCTACAGCATGGTGGAATGCCATTTATTTTCAATGGCACCCCCCAATTTAGGCAATGCACCTCCGACGCACATGCTTTGTAGCACACTACAATGTAAGGTAATGCACTACTATTATTGTGCTATGCTGGAATAAAAAAGATGCATGCCTTTTTTTGGTCTGTTGTAATGTGTTGGCAGCCTAGCCTATTCAAGTGGCCAGGCAACCTTAAGCAACGCACATTAACACAGGTCATAATGCACAATAACGCACCACAAGAGACTACAGAGATCTGAATGGACCCTTACAGCACAGACAACAAACATACCACTTCACTTGACATAAACTGGTATAAGCCTAAGTGTACAAGTTTATGGAGTACTCTGTGCCATTTTCTTAGAGCTGCACTCCCGTGACCCAGATTCAGCCGACAGTAGACTAAAGTCGACTGATGTCACTGAGCCAGTCCAGGTTCTGCAGGAATCCCGACAATAAAGTTGGGATCCACCCAAATGCTTGTTCCGGCAGCTGGCCCAGCCTCTCAATGCGCGCCTGCTCCCCCACAGCTGCTCAGTGCCAGCTGCTCCCCCCCCCCCCCCCGCAGCTTGGTGCTCCAGTGAGCACTGGAGGGGCAGAGCAAAGAGCGGTAACTAACAGTTACCACCCTGTGCTCAGAGTGGACCCAAGAAATTAGCGATCTTTGAATGCTCAGTACTCACCTTTAAATGCTCAGTACTCACTGTAGAGGTAGTGGGGACAGCTGCAGCATCAGATCCATGTTGCAGCCATCTAGGTGAGTATGATCGTTTCTTTTCCTGCACTCCTCTTTTAAACTCCAAAACAAACATGTATTATATTGCAGCAAAATAATTCTTAGTTGTGGTTAGGCATTTTTCCTTTATGTCCACCTGTTTATCTGGTCAGTAAGTCTGTTATTTCTCAATTTTCTTTAACGGCCCAAGCTGTCCAGCAAAAGTGGCGGTTAGAGGCTTGAAGCAAACCATTTACCTGTGTGCCTCCACTCTGGATGAATGAGCACACAGGGAACCTTTGGACAGCAGCATTGTCAGTCTGGGAAAGAAAAAACAAATGAATGCAGTCATCACATCTAAGAACTGGTAAGATGCACTATATTAAATATTTGCTTTTAAAAAAAGTGTTAACTAGAGTTCGGCTTTAACCCCTTTCCCGATGCCACCTCCCAGCCCTTTAAGAGGATCTAAATGCCGAGAGGCAGAGCAGGCATTCTGATCATGTGACCGCTCTGATTGGCATCAGGATTATGCATCAGGAACTTTCCAGTTTCCATTCATTGCTGTGCTGGGAGCGCACAGGGGGTACACTCTCAGCAGAGTAAGGCCCCTTTCACACAGGCTGTCCAATCAGGTCCGCCTGTCAGTTTTTCAGGCGGACTTGATCAGACCAGCCATTCACCCCTATGAAGCGGTGGATGTCAGCGGTGACATGTCCACTGACATCTGCCGCTATCCGATCCGATCCTGCCCTCAAAATCCAGACGGATGGTGATCATATTTTCCATCTGTCTGGTGAATCGAATAGGATCGGATGAAAACAGAAAGGTGGTCCTTTTCCATCCGATTTCCCCATAGAGGACAGCAGCACTGTGTCCATGTCCGCTCTGCACAGCGGAGCAAAGACAGACCTGTCATCTGCCTGCTCACCGGGGATCAGCGGAGCGTTCTCCCGCTGAGCAAGCGGAATCCGTTCCACGGAGGAGCCCATGTGAAAGGGGCCTAAAGTTTTTACCTAGGGCTGCATACATGCACCTGCTAGGCGTTAAAGTCCACCCGCCAAGAAGTTCATCTAATGCCCTGTACACACGAGCGGACTTTCGACGGACTGAACTCCGAAGGACTTTTTGACGGACTTTCGACGGAGTTCCGATGCAACGGACTTGCCTACACAAGATCACACCAAAGTCCGACTGATTCGAACGTGATGACGTCAGACCGGACTAGAATAAGGAAGTTCATAGCCAGTAGCCAATAGCTGCCCTTGCGTCGTTGTTCGTTTGTCGGACTAGAATAAGGAAGTTCATAGCCAGTAGCCAATAGCTGCCCTTGCGTCGTTGTTCATCTGTCGGACTAGCATACAGACGAATGGATTTTTCGACCGGACTCGAGTCCATCGAAAAGATTTGAAACATGTTCTATTTCTAAAGTCTGTCTGATTTTTCAACAGCAAAGGTCCGATGAACCCCACGCATGATCCAATTGTCCGGCGGATTTGTTCCGTCAGACCTTTGCTGTTGAAAAGTCCAGTCGTGTGTACACAGCATAACAATACCCTCTCCACAGACTGACAGTGCTGCTGTCCAAATATATGTCTATTTACTCTGATCTTCTGTTAATAAAATGATTGGAAAAAAAAGCCTAAAAAAAGAAAACAAATGCAGCCACCACATTTAAAGTGATTGTAATGGTTATTTTTTTAAATGGGGTCACCTGCCGGCAATCTTGGCTCCTCCTATACTCTGAGTGCCCCCATAGCCCCCATAGCAAACCCATTGATATGGGGACACTCATGAGGTCTCAAGTCTGAACCGGGTTGTGTGCATCTATAGACTCAGTCTATAGGCTCAGTCCCACCTCTTGCTCCCTCCTTACAGGATTTGACTGACAGCAGCAGAAGACAATGTGCTTGTGAGAGAGAGTGAGAGAAGACAAGCGCTGCTGCAAACTGGCAAAGCGCTGGAGCAAAAGAAGAGCCAGGTAAGTATTTGGGAGGAAAGCTGGGAGGAGATGATCATGGAACAGTGGCGGTGTGTCCATAAGGGCATGCACGGGCGCCGCCCCCTCTCTCCAGCCACCCCTCTATCACCAATAGATAGATTCATGCATTGCATGGATCTATCTATGGCCGCCACTGCCACCCCCTATTAAGGTGCCCGGCCCCTTTTCGGGCGCCTGGCGCTGGAATTATAGCGGCAGGGTTTTTTTTTTTTAAGCACCTGATTAGAGCCATTGGCTCTAATAGGTGTCAAAAAAGGTGACCTGCGAGTGTCATGCTGGGCGCTCACAGGTCACTCGGCTGTGTTAGAAAAGCGAATGAATATTCGCTTTCCTAACACTAAACCGCCTCTCAGCCAATCAGGTGCTCGGATCTGTTACCCGTAACCTGATTGGCTGAAACAACAGGCGCTGTGATTGGACGCCTATCAGGCGTTCAATCATAGCAGAGGATGGGAAGAGAGGACAGGAGAAGACATCGAGGAGCTGTTTCACCGCCACAGAGACAGGGCATGTAAAGACGGCTGGCGGGGGGCACACTGGCAGCATTTGATATGGCACAGTGAGGCTGCATTTGATGGGGCACAGTGAGGCTGCATTTGATGGGGCTCAGTGAGGCTGCATTTGATGGGACACAGTGAGGCTGCATTTGTTGGGCACAGTGAAGCTGCATTTGATGGGCACAGTGGCTGCATATGATGTCACAGTGGCTGCATATGATAGGCACAGTGGCTGCATAAGATGGGCACAGTGACTGCATAATATGGGCACAGTAGCTGTATTTGATGGGGCACAGTGGGAGCATTTGATATGGCAGAGTGGCTGCGTTTGATGGGGGGCACAGTGGCTGCTTTTGATGGGCGCAGTGGCAGTAATTGATGGGCACAGTGGCTGCGTTTCATGGGCACAGTGGCTGCATTTGATGGGCACAGTGGCTGCGTTTGATGGGCATAGTGGCTGTGTTTGATGGCACAGTGGCTGCGTTTGATGGGCACAATGGCTGCGTTTGATAGTACAGTAAGGCTGCAATTGATGGGTTTTTTTTTTCAGTTTGTTTGCGTCCCCCAAAAATTATGAGCACCAGCTGTCTACCCTAATGCAGAGAATGCATTAAGGTTAAAAAAAAACCCTTTCCTTTATAACAACTGTAATATATTACATCTTTGTTTTTCAATTTAATGCTGTTTTAATTAGGTCCGCCTTCCTAGTTTGGAATGCTGGAAATTTGTTTGCCTCTCCCACATGTGCCTTGTGATAGTTATAAATGGATGAGCTGCTTGTCCTTTCTCTCTTTATAGAAACCAAGGCCAGTCAATCAATTTACATTCAGTACTGTATATTGAAATAAATCTACATCTATGCACTAGTATGATCGTAATGCCATTTCCATGCACTTATAATGCATGAAAACCACATTACAATTCAGTGCATATTTTAGGTCATGGCCCAGCCGGTACAAAATGCTGTAAATATTCCTGTATACTAAGAAACCTCCTGCATGCAGCGGTTTTACTTTATTTCTTAGAGAGCAATAAAATATACAGTATTTTACTGTACTGGAATCTCTCAGGCAGCCACTGGTTCAGAGGCGTGACTTCTAATGGCAGGAATGCTTAACTACATTATTACAAGGCCCCTCAAGGCTACCTAGCTGTAGCCTTAAAGAGACCCTCTCACCTGACAATTCATTTCCACAAACATCTCCCCATAAGAATATATTGAATATACTTTATGCATGTTATTTACCTGTAAAAGCCTCCCTTGTGTAAACATCAAAATACCCTGAGACTGCTGCTGGAAGCCACCATCTTGGATGTGATGTCAGCAGCTCCAGAACTGTCACTTAAGTGTCACTCTATAGTATTCTCCTTCCCACCTCCCCAACCATCTACATAAAAATGGAAAATTGCATATTGACCCTTCCAAAACTTAATTTTCTTGGTGCATCTTTGTGGCAGTATACACTGGGTTGTGGATCCACTCCCTCAACCTGACTGAGCTGGATAACTACAGTGCCTTGAAAAAGTATTCATACCCCTTGAAATTTTCCACAAGTTTGTCATGTTACAACCAAAGGCGTAAATGTATTTTTTATGGGATTTTATGTAATAGACCAGCACAAAGTGGCACATTATTGTGACGTAGAAGGAAAATGATAAATGGTTTTCCAAATTTTTTGCAAATAAATATGTGAAAAGTGTGGCGTGCATTTGTACTCAGCCCCCCTGAATCAACACTTTGTAGAACCACCTTTCGCTGCAATTACAGCTGCAAATCTTTTTGGGGATGTCTCTACCAGCTTTGCACATCTAGTGTGTCATTTTTGCCCATTCTTCTTTGCAAAATAGCTCAAGCTCTGTCAGATTGGATAGAGAGTGTCTGTAAACAGGAATTTTCAGGTCTTGCCACAGATTCAATTGGATTCAGGTCTGGACTTTGACTGGGGCATTCTAACACATGAATATGCTTTGATCTAAACTATTCCATTGTAGCTCTGGCTGTATGTTTAGGGTCATCGTCCTGCTGGAAGAAGAACCTCCGCCCCAGTCTCAAGTCTTTTGCAGACTCTTACAGGTTTTCTTCTAAGATTGCCCTGTATTTGGCTCCATCCATCTTCCCATCAACTCTGACCAGCTTCCCTGCTGAAGAAAAGCATCCCCACAACGAGATGCTGCCACCACCACGTTTCACGGTGTTGATGGTGTATTCAGGGTGATGAGCAGTGTTAGTTTTCCACCACACAGTGTTTTGCTTTTAGGCCAAAAAGTTCAATTTTGGTCTCATCTGACCAGAGCACCTTCTTTCACATGTTTGCTGTGTTCCCCACAACACCCCTCAACATCAGCCTACTGTACGTGTCCATGTGTTTAGAAGCAGAAAAAAAAAACAGTACCAGCGCATTCAGAAGAGGAGAGTACCGGCATAAAAAAATGCTTGACATGTAAACACATCTACAGTGCCTTGAAAAAGTATTCATACCCCTTGAAATTTTCCACATTTTGTCATGTTACAACCAAAAACGTAAATATATTTTATTGGGATTTTATGTGATAGACTAACACAAAGTGGCACATAATTGTGAAGTGGAAGGAAAATGATAGATGTTTTTCACTTTTTTTTACAAATAGTGCATTTGTATTCAGCCCCCCTGAGTCAATACGTTGTAGAATCACCTTTCGCTGCAATTACAGCTGCAAGTCTTTTTGGGTATGTCTCTACCAGCTTTGCACATCTAGAGAGTGACATTTTTGCCCATTCTTCTTTGCAAAATAGCTCAAGCTCTGTCAGATTTAATGGAGAGCGTTTGTGAAGAGCAATTTTCAAGTCTTGCAACAGATTCTCAATTTGATTTAGGTCTGGACTTTGACTGGGTCATTCTAACACATGAATATGCTTTGATCTTAACCATTCCATTGTAGCTCTGGCTGTATGTTTAGGGTCGTTGTCCTGCTGGAAAGTGAACCTCTGCCCCAGTCTCAGGTCTTTTGCAGACTCTAATGCCGCGTATACACGACCGGACTTTACGGCATACTTGGTTCGGCGGACTGGAGTCCGTTGGACAATTCGATCGTGTGTGGGCTCCAGCTGACTTTTTTTCCCCAAAAGTTCGATGGACCTAGAAATGAAACATGTTTCAAATCTTTTCGACGGACTTGAGTTCGGTCGCAAAGTCCACTCATCTGTATGCTAGTCCTACAGACAAAAACCGACGCTAGGGCAGCTATTGGCTACTGGCTATGAACTTCCTTGTTTTAGTCCAGTCGTACGTCATCACGTACGAATCCGTCGGGCTTTGGTTGATCGGGTGTATTCAAGTCCGTTCGTTAGGAAAGTCCGTCGTAAAGTCCGCTCGTGTGTACGCGGCATAACAGGTTTTCTTCTAAGATTGCCTTGTATTTGGCTCCATCCATCTTCCTATCAACTCTGAACATCTTCCCTATCCCTGCTGAAGAAAAGCATCCCCACAACATGATGCTGCCACCACCATGTTTCACAGTGGGGATCGTGTGTTCAGGGTGATGTGCAGTGTTAGTGTTCTGCCCAACATATAGTGTTTTGCTTTTAGGCCAAAAAGTTCCCCCACATGACTTCTCGCAAACGGCAAACTGGACTTCTTATGGCTTTTCAACAATGGATTTATTCTTGCCACTCTTCCATAAAGGTCAGATTTGTGGAGTGCAGGACTAATAGTTGTCCTATAGACAGATTCTCCCACCTGAGCTGTGGATCTCTGCAGCTCCTCCAGAGTTAATATGGGCCTCTTGGCTGTTTCTCTGTTCTCCTTGCCTGGCCTGTCAGTTTAGGTAGGTTTGCAGTTGTGCCATATTCTTTCCATTTTCGGATGATGAATTAAACAGTGCTCCGTGAGATGTTCAGAGCTTGGGATATGCACTCTTTTCAGATAATTATTTGTAAAAAAATTGCAAACCATTTATCATTTTCCTTCCACTTTGTGTTGGTCTATCACATAAAATCCCAATAAAATACATTTACATTTGTGGTTGTAAGATGACAAAATGTGGAAAACTTCAAGGGGTATGAATACTTTTTTCAAGGCACTGTATAAGTTTTACCTGTTCCCAAAGCATTCTTTGTAACTATCCCCTGAAGGGAAGGCATTCTGTATAATGCCTTTAAAAAAATTAAAAGGAAAGGTGAGAAAATAATTTTCCTTTTTCCTGGCACATCATGGCAGCATACACTGGGAATTAACTTGCACGATTGGGAGGGTGAAAATAACAAGTTCAGTGAATGGAAATAAACAGAACAGAAACAGAACAGAAAGAGGAGAACAATGCTGCACTATGGATTTTCAAAACTGTACTCTTTTGTGAAATGAGCCAGATCCACCCTGTATTGTGAAATGAAAGTGTTCAGTGAAGACCATGTTGCCCTCTTGCAGATCAGGAGAAACCAGATAGTATGCTGCCCAGGAAGTTGCCATTGTCCTTGTTGAATGGGCCCTCAGAATGGGAAGTACGGAGTAGGCTTTTCTGATTGTCCTGACAAGCATGAGAAGCAACCGTAAGCGTTGAGGCTGCCTGACCATTTCTAAACTCATGTGGAATTAAAAACAGCTTTTCTGATTTCCTGAAGGATGAGGTGGCTGCCAGGTAGGCTCTGAGGGTTAGACCCACTAGAGGGTGTGGGTCTCCTGATTCCATGAAAAAAGACAGCAAGACAAATTCATGAGTAAAGTAAAAGGTACAGTAGATGATATTTTTGAAATAAACTGTTCTGATGGCCTGTGAACCACTCTCTCTGGATAGAAGACTAAATGAGGCTACCAGCCATGTTATGGCTACCAGGAAAGTTACTTGCATGGTAAAATTCCACAATGAAGACAACTCAATAGGAAAAAAGGGTGACTTTTAGAGAGTTTCCAGGACAGCAGATAACTACCATTTGGGAGTGGAAGTTTTAATTGTTGGTCTGAACTTGACACAAGCCTTCAAGAACTGGATAACAGAAAGGTCTAGTGCTCACTTGACACCTGTCAGTGCTGATAGGGCTGGTACCTGCACTTTAAGAATGCCAGAACCTAGGTCTTTCTCAAGGCAAAGTTGCAGGAATTGTAGTACTTGAGTAGGTTCTGGTGCCAGGGGGTTCCAAGAACTCTGAAAAGTAGACAAACTTCAACCATATTTTATAATAAATTGTATTTGTAGAAACAAGGATGAGATGACTTATGAGGAACAACTCTGGTCTAATAACTTTTTCCTCTCAACCTCCATGCCATCAGATGTAATCTCTCAGAAGCCAGGAGGAGATGTTGACTCAGGGACAACAGGTCCAATATTATTGCAAAAGAAATCTGAGATTACTTGCTCAGCTGCAAAAGTGTCAGAAACCACAGTCTCCTTGGCCAGAATAGTATGGCTGCTCTCATCGTCACCAGTTAACATTCAAGTTTGGCTAAAAATCTGTAGATAAGTGGTGTAGAAGGATAAATGTAACCCAGCTGAAAGTTCCATAGGTGATGCAAGAAATATACTACCTCGGGCGTCGGGTACTGGGCTTGTGCTAAGAAACTGACACGCTGAAAATTCCAGGGTGTCACTGCCAAGTCGATCTGTGGTGACTGTAACCTCAGAGTCAACTGACTGAAATCTGCTTACGTACTACGTAGGGATTATTCATTGTTTGACAGGGAGGTGTGGCTGAACGAATCAGCAAGGTGAGTTATTGGTATTTATCTTGCTCTCAAATTTAAAAAACGTATCGAGCCCACTCACCCACCCTCATAAGGGTTCGACTCTTTGTCCCCCTTGCCTCTGGATATTGCTATGAGAGGCAACAGGATCTTTGTGATTGTCCTGAGAGAAGCTTACAGGCCAAATGGGAGACTTTGAAATTAGAAGTACTTTTGCTGAATCACAAAGCGAAAAAAAGGTTGGATGAATTGGATGTGCAGACAGGCAATGGACAAGTCTTTGGAAAGCATCCAATCTCTTAGGCTTACTGATAACAAGTCTGACTGCAGGGTCTCCATTTTGAATAATTCCACATCTATGTGGTATTCAGCTTTTTCAAGTCTAAAACCGGATGCAGATCTCTCATCTTTTTTCTTACTAGAAATAATGTCAAATGGAATCCTGCTCCCCTTTTGGGAGTCTGGTACTTAGGTGATTTCCCCCCTCTGTAACAATTTGACCACATAATGATGAAGAATTATCCTTTTCTCTGCAGAGAATGGAATTTTTGTTTCTTGAAAATGATTGGAAAGAGATTTTCTCTTGTATCTCTACTGGTGATCTGAATAAAAAGTGAAGATGGTCAAGGGATCTCGAACATTTTTTGTACAGACATATGTACAGATGTCTGAGTACCTCTAGTACTTCTCCGGTTTCTTTTGTAGTCTTTTAATAGCCTATAAGACTTGTCTTCCCTGTACCTGTCTGTAAGCTAGTGTGAAGGTCCTTTCTGAAGTTTCTGCTTCCTATCCATTGCGATTAAGCCTGATCAGCCACCCGTCACCTTGGTGATTGTAAAATCAAACTTGCTTCCAAAGGAATTTAAACCATCATATGGGATTTTACATCAATTTAAAGCTGTATCCAGCTTCCAATTTGGAAGCTGGATCTGCCAGCCAGAGTTTTAACTATAGTGTTCTAGACAAGACCATGTACAGCATAGCTCTGGCCAAACCCCTGATGATATCCACTGACTCTTCAGCCAAAAAATTGTCAGCTAACTTCATTGTTTGAAGAGCTGTTACTATTTTACCATAATCCTTGTCTCACTACTATTTTACCATAATCCTTGTCGCTTAGAAGTGCTCTCTCCATGTTAGTTGTCTAACTGGTAATAGCTCTTCCAACAGCCACCAGGGATACCGCCCTGCTACAGGCAATCCCTGCTGCTGCATGTGCGTGCTTAAGGTCTGTGTCTACTTTTTGATCTAGAGCATCTTCAAATGTTGTTGCGTCTTTTCTTGGCAAAGTACCATGCCTAGCCAGCCTCATCAGCAAAGCATCTACCATGGTTGAAGACAACAGTGAATTAATTTTAGTTTCCTTTAAGTGGTATAATTTATTCAATCTGTTATTCATACAGTGTTTCTTCTCCTGCATTTGCCTTTCATCGTGACTCAACTCTTCAATTTCATAAACAAAGGGAAAAGATACTTGCTCATTTCAGTTTGGGAAAATATTTTCTAGCTGTCTGTGGGGACTCTTCCTAGCTGATTGCTTCCTTAACAGTATTTTCAAAACCCCATCAGACCCTCCCAGACCCACATCAATCTGGCCACGTTGAGGTAGATACAAGCAGATCACGGTAGCCTCGCATGCGTCATTAGGCCTACATTGCCAGGCATCATTTTAACTAAGGGCATTCAAAGGGAAAGCCGCCCAGGGCTCCGGTATAGTGTAATTTACAGTCATGCATGCGCAGTTGTATTCCGTGCACCCGGTGTCATCTTGAAGGAGGGTATACAAGTCAAGGGAGGAGAAACCACTGACAGAAAAGAAGTATAAAGCAGTGAATGCAGACCAAATAAATACCATACAAACCAGCGGGAAAACACTGCCATAACCCCTAAGGTAATTTATTTATTTCATTCTTTATTTTCAGCGACAAAATATACAATACACCAGAAAAAACAAACCCTAGTTTCTGCTCCAAAAGTGCTTAACATATGTTAGATTACATTGGGTCAAACATAGTAATAAGTAATCCAAGAACCCTAATAGATTACTTCACAAAAGGGGTAATCTGTAGAACAGATAGCAAATCAGTATGAAGCGAGAAAGGGATATGTAAATTTGCTAACTACAGGAGGACCCACAACATTATAATCACAAGGTCAGTAAGGGCAGATGGATACTAGAACAATTGACGCAGACAGGATAGGGAATCCCAAATCCCGTCAGAAAGGGTTTTATGTATATGTCGGAGCAGCTAAGAGGGAGACGAAAGAAAAAGCAATGGTGAGAAGAGAGGTAGAGCGGGGAGATGTAGGGGGAAAAAAAAAAGGAAGAGGGAACTCCATCAAACCCTCTCAGACCCACATTGATCAGTTCACATTGAGGTAGATACAAGCAGATCACGGTAGTTCTCTGTGAAAGTGGTCCAGTAAAACCAAATCTTGTGGTAACGCGCTTCATGTCTCCTCAGGGACGAGGTGAGGTCCTCCATGTGCAAATCATTTGCTGATGTTATCCACTGTTGCATGGTAGGAGGCGATGGGGACTTCCAGAGCGCTGGGATACAACCCCTAGCTGCATTAATGAGATGTCTCACTAGAGAATGTTGGTATTTATGTTCAGAGAGACATTCCATTGGGTTCTGTTCCAGGGACAAGTCCGTCATGAATCAGGGCGCATATATTTCGCCAAAAAGGTTGGATTCTCGAACACGACAAAAAATGAAGAACTGAACCCCTGGCCAGGCCGAATCTCCAGCAATTGGGGCTGACACTAGAGAACATATGGTGCAGGGACCCTGTATCACCGGGCTAAAAACTTGTACCCACTCTACTGTAAACTAGAGGAGATAAAAGACTTATGTGTAAAAAAAGAAAAAGACAAACCCTCTTTGTTCAGGTGTCAGCTGTAAATCAACATCCTTCTCCGAGGTAGCAAGGAAAGAGGGGCCATAGTCCTCTGGAGGCATCACTAACTTAGTGTAGGCCACGGAAAGACCATGATTAATAGAAGTGGTGGAAATGCATTCCTGTTTGAAAGAAATAGGTAGAAAGATAGAGGCTGGTTAGCCCGGGATATAAAATAAATAGTGCCTAATTTGGTAGGCTTACCAAGGCGGAAAAGGTGGGGAGAGTGTGGCTTGGATGGAGGGGACTTGAGGGTGACACTAAAAGTGGCGTCCAGGATTGGGTGGTTACGTATCTTGGGTGGAAAGGACCTCCCAAGCCAAGGGACGGCCCCTAAGTTTAGTTAAAGCTTGTGTGCACAAATGCCCCCCAGACCATTAGAATGGGGCCTTTTCTATCTAGCTCAACTAGCAGCTGTACAAAAGAGACTTCCACACAGGAGAGGTTGAACCTGTCTGGGACATAAAATAAAGGGTAAGGGAACAAGTCCAGTCCTATCAGTGAGGAGAAAAAGACAAACATAAAAATACAGCACATATAAACCAGTGGCAGTGTATAGATTAAATAGTCCTACATGCAATAAACAATATAAACTAAAAAGGATATGGATGTAGCAAACTAAATACAAACTTTTAAACTTCTCAAAACCAGAGATGAAGCCCCTGCAGCAGACAAACATTGAAGCCCTGCTCTCTGTAGCTGAAAGCACATGCTCTGTGTGGTTGGTAAGGAAACAAGATAACTCCAATTAGCAGTAAAATGAGGCTCTCTAATAATGCAAACAATAGTCACTTACATGTGGGTCCACGTCCGTGTGCACCAGGAAGCTGTATGGTGGTGAAATGTCTCCCCTACTGTGGCCAATCAAGATGGAATAGGGAGAAAACACAGCCCATAGAGCGGCGCTCAGCAACTGGTCGATCGCTATATACCCATCGACACCTGGCAGGTGACAGGTAGATCGCGGACACATTCCTACCTTGCCAACCCAGCACCTACCCCAGAGCTGCAAGGTGGTGCAAGCACACATTCAGCCAATTCTAAGGCTCAGGTGGGTTTGGGGTTTTGTCCGAACTACATGAGTGTAGTGCACTCATCTCCACCAGCCCTCCTCCTCTCCGACCCATCCATGATGCTTGTGGGATGGATGAGATTGAAGGGCTGGCGGGGATCAGTGCCAGAACATGTAGATAGTTCACGGCAGATTCCCTGCTCCAGTCTGCATCGGGTAACAACTTCTGTACCCTCTTGATCCCCCCACTACTATTCCCTTCTGACCCCCCATATCATACTCTTCTGACCCCCCCATATCATACTCTTCTGACCCCCCCAATACCATGCCCTCCTGATCCTCCTTTACCAAGCCCTCGCAACCCCTAGTACCGTGTCCTTCTGACCCACTGTCCTCTACCCTACTGACCCCCTGTCCTCTGCTCTACTGAACCCTATACACTGCTCTTCATACTGCTGACCTCTGTACACTTCTTTTAATCCTACTGATCTCTATACACTGCATTACATCCTATTGACCTCTTTAAATGGCCCTAAATCCTATTGACCTCTGCACACTGCCCTACATCCTACTGACCTCTGTACACTGCCCTGCTTACTACTGACCTCTGTACACTACTTTACATACTAATGGCCTCTGTACACTGCTCTATGTACACCGCCCTTATGTTTACCTGTTATTTGGCTGTGTCCCTGGATGGGAACAGTCGTGTTTGGCGGGCTGCAGTTTTTTTTTTTCGTTCTGTTTTTATGGGGGTTTTTTAACACTTCTCAAAGGACTTCCCAAAAACTGTTGTTGTATTTTCATTAACTTTGACTTTTGTGGTGAATGATTAGGGGTACTATGTGCCCCTACTCATTCAGATGGAGGGGCCGGGATTCGGGGGTTTCCAGATTTCAATAAGCGGGGAAACACGCTAACAGCTGATAAGTGATTGGTTGTTAAGGACACGGCGGCCGGCTTCCCGGTCCGTTCCTTAACATCCATCTATTCTTCTCTCAGAATTCGGATCGGTCAATCATTTTTTGACCAATCTGAATTTAAATTGTTCTAAAAATGTCAAGGAAACGAAATTAGAAGCATAACAAATCTATCCAAAACAAAACTAAACAAATTTTTCCATTCTGCGCGTGTCTAGTATACTGCCTTACATACTACTGACCTCTGTACACTACTTTACATACTGCCCTTAACCACTTCCGGACCACCGCACGACTATATACGTCCTCAATTTGAGGAAGGATATCATTGTTATGGCAGCAGCTAGCTGCCATAACCCCAGTATCGCCGTGTTCGGCCGGCGGTCTGCTACAAGATAAAAGTGGTCTCTGCGGCGGATTAGCCGAGAGATCACTTTTATCGGCGGTGGGAGAGGGCCCCTCCCGCCGCGATCCGGTGTCCGGTGTCCTGTGCCGCTTACCGGAGCCGTCAGAAGGGGTGGAGGCGATCGGATCCTTCCCGTGGCTGTGCATGGAGATGAGTGAGGGGAAGATGGCCCTCACCTGTCTCCATGACACTGCAGGGCGGAAGCGACGTCAAAACGTCACTTCTGCCCATAGCTCTTAAAGGGCCATTTTTTTTTCATTTTTTTAAATGACAACATTTTTTTTTTTATTGCATTTTAGTGAAAATATGAGATCTGAGGTCCCAGATCTCATATTTAAGAGGTCCTGTCATGCTTTTTTTCTATTACAAGGGATGTTTACATTCCTTGTAATAGGAATAAAAGTGACACTTTTTTTTTTGTTTTTAAAAACAGTTTAAAAAGAAAAAAGAAAAGGTAAAATAAATAAGAAAAAAAAAAAAGTTAAATGCGCCCCATCCCGCCGAGCACGCATGCAGAAGGGAATGCATACGTGAGTAGCGCCCGCTTATGAAAACGGTGTGAGGAATCCGCGCGATCGGTAGAGCGAGAGCAATAATTCTAGCCCTAGACCTCCTCTGTAATGCAAAACATGCAACCTGTAGAATTTTTTAAATGTCGCCTATGGAGATTTTTAAGGGTAAAATTTGTCGCCATTCCACGAGCGGGTGCGATTTTGAAGCGTGACATGTTGGGTATCAGTTTACTTGGCATAACATTATCTTTCACAATATAAAAAAAAAATTGGACTAACTTTCCTGTTTCTTATTTTTTCAAAAAAAAGTGCGCTTGTAAGACTGCTGCACAAATACGGTGTGACAGAAAGTATTGCAACGACCGCCATTTTATTCTCTAGGGTGTTAGAAAAAAAATGTATAATGTTTGGGGGTTCTAAGTAATTTTCTAGCAAAAAAAAATGTTTTTAACTTGCAAACAACACATCTAAAAAAGAGGATCGGTTCTTAAGTGGTTAATACTTACTGACCTCTGTACACTGACCTACAGTCTACTGACCTCTGTACACTGCTCTACATACTACTCATCCCCAGACACTGCCCTGCATACTAGTTACTCTGGCCAGAACTCAGAGCAGATAGCCAGGCCTAAAACTAGTCAAACAAATATACCTGAAGTACCAGATGTTCTGCTTTCATGATGGACTCTCACATCAGCCTTGTGGGGGTGACCAATGAAAGTGAATGCTAAGTTTCTCACTGAAGCTAAATTTTAAGGTAGGCTAAGTTTATATTTTTACAGTGACATTATTTTTATTCGATTTGTCTAAGTTTTCTTCATGCCATCTTTAATTTTTATTGGGGGCTTGCTAGTTAATTTCTATGAAAAAAAAAAGCGTGCCGGACATCAGTGATCTTTGATCTCTTCCATGTTGTCCATGTAGGTCTCTACCTCTCAAAGGTTGCCTACCCTGGCCATAGAGAATCAGCTCAAAGCAGTGCCAAGCTCTGCAGTTGACACAAACAAAGCAGAACTGGAGTGCAGTGGCTTAGGAAGAAGCTTGGTTTAACAAAGAGGCGGGACTTAAAAATGTGTCGCCATGGAGACCGCACTGTTTATTTGCAGTCATCTTTCCTCTTGTAAAACTCAGCATTTACACAAGATTTGTCAGCATTTCTCAGCAGCACAAAGAAGGAGCGGGGATCTGAATTCACACACTGCACAGCTCAGGGAGAAGAACTCTGAGCCCTGATTGAAGGGCAGGGCTACCCCCCCCCCCCCCCCCGCCTCATACTACACAGAGAAAAAGCATAGCTGTGGATGTCAATCATGAGCTGTGTGCTGGAGCTCTCCTCCCCCACCACAAATTTTCTCTTGGTGTCAGGGAAAAGCTGTCAGAAGTGACTCATGCAGATAAAAGAAGGATGAGACAGCAGAGAGAAATCACACTCGGTGCTTTGGATAAGTGCAAATACACAGTATAGAATGATATGCTTTGTTCAAATGTCGTGTCTGAGGTTTACAACCACTTTAGTTTATTTACCGCCACTAATTTATTTGCGCTGTATTTTTTGTTTATATATATATACTTATAGCTATCCAGTCCTAGTGGGCTAAGAGGGCTAAGAGGGCAGAGCCACAACCCCGTATATGTTGCCATGAGATGTTCAGAACAGAGACACTCCCAGAAGAGAAGATGGCTACAACATGCAAAGACGGATGGGGCTGTACTAGGGTATTAACTGGTTAATTCTTCAAAATAATTTATGGAAAAGAAAACACTGCAAGCAGTTATTATAAACACTTGATTTTGTGTTTAGAGCTGCATTTTTTGATGGTGACAGAGGCACTTTAAAGGCAATGGACTCCAATCACTAAAGCATATTGAATGGGGTAATTGGGGCACATTACACATTTTTCCCAAATATTGCATGGGATACTGAAATGTCAATTCACTATCTCTTTGTGCAGTATTTGCTTCAAAAAGCAACGCTCAGTAACCACCGCATAAACCAGCGTTAAAGTCAATTCACTAAAGGAAATAAACAAACACACAAGGAAAAGAACAAGGAGAATTTTGGGGGATTTTCAAAGTGCCAGATAACAATACATGGTTTTTTTTTTTTTTTTTTAATTATAACAATTTTATTTCATACTTCCATAAAATTAAAACACTCTTAAAATCTAAAAAATTAGATAACATGAATCCATAGTTCGGATGATGCATATAATGCTTTTAAAAAGTTGCTACAAGTATGTTGCTTTAAATAACTGTCTCAACATGTTTCGTTTTTTTATGCGGCTTCCTCAGGAGAATACATTACAACATACAGGTTGCATCAAAAGAATCTGAATGAAAAATGCAAGGACACATGAATGTTTAAGTCTAAACAAAATATACACTTATACAGTATACACAAACTTTATTGAGAAAAATACATAATTACTGTATTATGATGATGGGCATCTCATCAAAGGGCTATATGCAAATATGCAAAAAAGGGTGATCGCATGAAAAGAGCATTTGGTTCATGCAACTACAGCAACATCTGATGGCCTTCAGGTGATATAGGCAAGCCACAGGAGCGGCACCCAGGATAGCCCCAGCGTTTTTACTATGGGGATCTACAAACGTACAAAATAAACTTGTTCTTGTGTCTTCCTGACACACCAATAACCTTAAAGAAGGGTAAAATTAAGTCCAAGGAATACCTGATAAACAAACAAGTAGAAGAGCAATCTCAAGGAACTCCAAATGTATGTTACTCAGATCTTTAAAAGAGCCAATGGCTCACCATACTAAACAGAAAGGAAAAAAAGAAAATAAATAAAATAAGGACAAGAAGGGAGATTGTGTATCAGCATGTAAAATGCTCAAATTGCACTTCAAAGGTATTTCCTAATGGGGAAGCAAATGTACATACCCAAAGATAAGCAACTTGATGTGCTTGAAAGGGCAGACCATATGCTCCAGCGAAATGGCCGCCGGAGCATGCGCTTAAATACCCCTCATGCCCCACCGGCGTGTGACTTCTCAGAGGGATGGGGACATCAACCGTACATGTGCAGCCCTGCCCAAGCCTCCCACATCACAGACCAAGGTCCCAGTGCTGCCTCTGTCCCAACAACTCTGGCTAATTGTTGAAGGGGAAAGAGTCGGCCGCAATGGGACCAACAGCTTCACCTGGTAGAAAGCAGCACAGGAACCACAGACGAAATTGCCCTGTAGCCAGATGAGATTGCCCTGCAGCAAAGTAAAGTTGGAATAGATAAAAATAGATAAAAATGGAGCCCTGAGGGGGATAAAAACACAGAGGGAACCGAGAGTGGTAACGCAAGTGGAAAGACGCCAAAAAAATGGGCGACCACCAATCCAGGTGATGATACCCAGGGGCTGTATGGAACACAGCCCCCCGGCAAAGGCACCACAGACAAAAGGTGCCCTGGGCATCTGGGCAGGCCACCACGCACCAGGAACCCCAGAGGAGTGAAGAAAAGGACCAGTTATGAAAAATATACCTAAAAACAAGGAAAAATTATAAAAAACTATTAAAGAAACATGTAACATAATAATATGAACAAGGCAATAAACATACAACATACAAAAAAATATATCATATACATCAAAGTGTAGCTGACTATTGGGATAGCAAGGGAACCAACATATAAAAAAAGGTTTGAAGCTAATGGTCTAATTTAAGCCTGGGAATTTAGTGGCTTGAGGCTGGGTTCACACCTATGCAAATTGGTTGTGGGTTTCTCAGCATCCAATTCGCATGACAAGAGATTGTGACCATCTCTCTATGGTGCCAGTTCACATATCTCTGTTGCGGCTGCAGAGCGGCTTGCACAGGAACATTGTGCAATTTTGGCTCTGTTTCAGGGCCGAATTCAGGCAAAAATTCCTGATTCATCCCTGAAATGGAGAACAGGGACGCACCGGACCCCCGCAGCGAGCCACAACCGCCAGAGGTGTGAACCCAGCCTCATGGTTGAAAATCCATTTAGTTTCACGCTGAAATAATAATTTGTCAATATCACCACCCAGTTTATGTGGGGGTATGTGTTCCAGGGCAAAAAAAGTAATTAGACAAGCATCAAAGTTAGAACAGAGACCCCTATGGCGACTAATAGGGGTCTCAAACTTCTTTTTTGCAATGAGGGATACATGGTCCTGGATGGAATGAAAAAATGCTCATTTGGTCTTACCAAAGTAAATATGGTTTCTCTTTCAATCCCATTTTTTGTCTTATTCATATTCGGGATGATGGTACCTATTAATGATATTATACCCCCTTTTTTTGCAAATCATGTGGCACACACTTGAATTAAAGTAAATACGGAATAAATAAATACGTTAAATAAATAGTGGTCCAGGCATGGAATATTGAAGGAATGTAAAAATATAAGAGCCAACTTGGAGAAATGGAAAAGGGGAAAAGTCCAGGGAAGTCGCACATCTCTGCAAAAAAAGTAAAAAATCCCGGGGCTGAGGCTGTCATATACCTTCTTTAAGGGTTTTGCAGAGATGTGCAACTTCCAGGGCTTTTCCCTTTTCCATTAGATGTCTAGTGCTGGGATGAGCTCTGTTCTTGCCTGCACACCAAGCGGTTGCTACGTAAGAGAACTTGATGGAGACTTGAGCGGCACCTGTCAATTTAGTTTGAGCCAATTTGGAGTAGTCTCCATCTTTTTGGATCAGTAGTCTCCCAATAGTAATGCATGAAAACCAAGATGAGGATAAAAACACAAAAATTTTACATTTAGTGAACTTTATTTATTCACCAGATTCAACAGATTTTCAGAGACTACAGAGACAACCATACACATCATTTGCTGCATAAACTTCCCAATCACTCAAACACTGTTAGAAGAGGGGTGTCATCAATTTGAAGGTTTGGCAGATGAATACCTGAGTGAAACTTTGAAGAACATCAAAGAATGACAATGGGGGAGATTTACTCAAACGGGAGCACATAAAATCTGGCACAGCTGTGAATAATAACCAGTCAGCTACTAGGTGTTATTGTCAAAGCTTCATTGAACAAGCTGAATATAGAAGCTGATTGGTTACTTTCAACCGCTGCATATCCAGGTTTAGTACATCCTCCCCAAAGGCTATTCTCTAGCAAAACAAAACAAATATGTCCAAAGATATAGCAATGAATTTGCCAAATATCACAGCAAAAATGAAAGTAAAGTGTAATTAAAGGCAAAACTTTTTTTTTTCAATTTGGAGAGAGAGTAAGGGAGGGTTAGAACCCCAGTTTTTTGCCATCTGTGTCCCATTGGGGAGATTTTCCCTCCGTGTTCCAATGTCAACCCATGGACAATGCAGAAAAGTAACAGCTCTATTAGCAATCTAAGTGTTTTAAAATGCATTGGCATTCATTTTATCCAAAAATCAGTCATATGTGGTGTTGTCTGGGAAATTATTATGCACCCAAACTGAGCTTGGCCCCATATGTTGTTGGGCCACCCAGCAGTTGCATAACCTTCTTTGATGGCAGCTACTTTCTTGCACTTGGAAAATACCAGTTTGGTTCACTTCCGATTATTTCTTCACCTGGTTTTCCAAAATATCAAAACAAACAGAGAGAAAGGAGAAGATGTGAAAAGAATGGATAAAGCCAAGATGGCAGCATCTATTTAAAACAAAACAAAAAAACAACATTTATGTATATTGAGCTTTTCCTCAGTAGCATGCTGTGAGTGTAAAAATTAACCCTAGCAGTAAAAAAAAAAAAATGTTGTCCTCTTCCAATAGAATCCAAAAATAAGCACCCATTTTGGAATTAACCACTCTTCAAGTACTACTTTTCTCTGCTTTGTCTTAAGGTATTTTTGGGAGTGATTCCCATGTTTTGCATCACTGCGTAGCTGACAATGTCAAGACACGAGTCATGAAAATAATATCACATGAAGGTTAAATGGACTCCATACACTTAAGATGTCTGGATTTAAGAACAAAAGGTTGCAGTTCTGGTAACTCCACAGTTACCAGAGCAGCCACTGCTTCCGCCAAAGGAATGCTACATCGGGAGACAAAACTTCCCAGTTTGTTATTAAATCTGTAGGCAAGGAGGTCCACATACGCTGCCCCAACCTATGACACAGGTCCTAAAATACTTCCAGGTGTAGGAAACACTCCCCTGGCTGCTGGCTAATACAGGTGATGCTGGAATATGGGGTTCAACCCAGGCTAGAATCCTTTTTACCTCTTTCTCTGCAGCAAGACTTCTAGTTTCTCCCTGATAATTGATTAATGCCACTCCTGTGGCATTATCCAACTGCATTCTTATTAATGACCATCCAATCGGGTTGTCCAGTGTTGCAGGGACAACCAATCACTCCGAGCTCCAGAATACTGATTGGGAGATGAATTTGCTCTTGCAACCAAGTCCCCTGAACTGTCTAGGACTCTTCCCCAGTCCCCAGTCTACTCTTCATTGTCATGTGATTTGGTTTCTCTACATACTAAACTAAAAAGTCCTACGACAGAACATTGTATTGTAGGGGCCTGGAGTGTAACTGAGCAAACAACACTGCCTCAGATGAGGCAACCATCAGGCCCAGAACCATCATGCATAATCATAGAATTAAACAGCTTCTGGACTGTACAGTCAGAATTGAGGAAAGGGCAGTCAGAAGCTTTTCTTAGAGAAGGAAAACCCTGGTTTGAGCTGTGTCTAAGATAAGACACAGATATTCCAAGTAATGTGTCAGTTCCAGCAATGTTTTCTGAAGGTTCAGGATACAACTGAACCTTATTAAGACTTAAAAAGGGGTTTTTTTTGGAACTTTACATGAGACGTATAACATACGTCTCCATCCCTATCTATATAAAGAAGAAAATAGTTGGGACTTTAAATGGGGCATGTGGTGCATAACTAACAAATAAATCAATGGTACAAATAATATGTAATTATTCGTTAAAAATAATGCCTGGAATGACATAATACAAAAAGTACATAAAGTCATTGGATAACATGATAATAACATGTTAAAAACCATAATAACAAGTAGATATCAACATGACATATTGCATTACAATTATATATGTAATAGTAAGACCATCCTCCATAACATGAGTGTAAATAAAGTAAATACTGTATTTATTGGCGTATAACACTCACTTTTTCACCATGAAAATTGGGTGCAAATAGTGCGTGCGTGTTATACACCAATACTTCAGTTTTAGCTGCCTCGGAGGGGACAGGGAGGGGGAGGGGGACGAGCACCGTCAGATTACATACAGTGAGAATCTCCTGTTTACTTGGCGGCCTCTGTAATAGGAACTCCTGTCTCCTGGGCCGCCATTTGACCACTGTTCTGTCTATCATAGGAGATTCTCACTGCATGTAATCTGTCGGCGCTTGTCCCGCCCCCCTCCCTGGCTCGATCAGGCTGCACTGATGGCAATGGTGAGGCTGCTGCATTGATGGCAATGGTGAGGCTGCATTGATGTGGACTGATGAGGCTGCATTGATAGCACTTGTGAGGCTGCAGATGGGCATTGATCAGGCTGCATTGAGGCAATGGTGAGGCTGCAGATGGGCACTGATCCTTATTTTACTTCAAAGTTCCTTATTTAAAATTTAAGTTTTTTTCCTGAAACTTCCCTCTTAAAATGAATGTGCGTGTTATACGCCTGTGCGTGTTATACGCCGATAAATACGGTACTATGAAAACTAAGTAGCTGATGGAAAGGCAGCAAAAGCCATAGGGTAAGGCCATAAAGCATCTCTATAAAAGCCTGACGCTTGTCTGTGGATATCTCCACTTCTTCAGGGGCGGATGTATCAAAAATCTACAGAAAAAAACATGAATATATCAATGTAATCCAATACAGTGCCTAAACTTGAAATGGGAAAGGCTAGTAAGGATAAAGTAATCATCCATATCTATATACTCACATGTCGGCTATATAAAAACTAGGAAAAGCTGGAAAGGACAAGGCTGCTTGTGATGTCTGTACCGCGAGCTGTGGTAACAGGAGTCCACAAGGAAGCCAGGGCACATGTATGATCCTCAAAGGAAAGAATGTACCAAAGAGTGGTGGATGTGCGCTCTAATTATCTAAATCAGAGTAAATAATATAACTATTTGCAATAGGATTGGAAAATAGGGGGAACCTATACCAAGTAAAAGGAAGCAATAAAATGGTGAAGTAGAAAGCAACAAGTGTGCAAAAGAAGTGGCCAACAAGGAGAACAAGGAAACAATGGAGGCTAGTATACGGTATTGTATATAAACTAGCCACAGTGGTAACCAGGAGAAGGAATGAAGAAATGTGCTCAGAAGTAAGGGAAATACATGTGCTATAGCTCACAAGGTAGTCACCTGTAAAGTGCTAAGGAAAAAC